>NW_028327179.1:2400000-4800000 GCF_987537825.1 Furipterus horrens
TTAATTTTATGTACATTTAATGCAAATACTAATGTAGTGGTGAATAAATCCACCATGTTGCTCTTTTTAACATTACAGTATAATCTTTATTATTTTTACTTTATTATTATTTAGAAGTTTACAACTATTTATTGGTGCAAAATACCATTTCCCTACTATACCCATCAATACATCCGTGTTATAATCTATCTACAATTTCACAATAATTGTTTTGCATGTAAAATTAAGAGCTGAAAGCATCACTAATAGTTGTTGAATTTTTTCCCTCGAAATAAGAGAAACAATACTTTAGGTGATTGATAGAATAGCAGCATGCACGGGGAATTAGAGCCGTTCCCCTCCAGGCTCATCTGTAACGCTCTCCTGTATTTAACGATGACAAATACACCCCCCTCTTTCCTGGAAAGAATGGGCTTCCTTTGCCCTAGTGGTTCGGTTGGCCTGGAAATACAGCGGGTCCTTTGGGTGTCATGGAGGAAGGAGAGAAGCCTAAGCATACACAGCGTTCAACCACCCGGAGCAAGAAGTGAGTGGGAGAATTATGCGCTTGCTTTGTAGACTTCTGAACCTCAAGGTACGTGGGAGGAATGAATGGTTCTTAGATTAAGCCACTGGTATGTGTCGTCATAAGCAATGCCATTTGACTTACTTTTTCCAATTTCTTTCATTGTCTTTAATTTCCTCCTATTTTCACTTTTATGTCCGTAATACAGGGGTTGGGCTTAGCAAGAATAACATCTTTCAAAAACGTAATTGGATTCCTTTTTTTTTTTTTTTTTTGCCATGGCCTGTGTTAATAATTAAACTTCTTATTTTTCCGAACATGCGTGTACTGCTCCATGATGCTGCTTTGAGTATAAATCAGACTGTTGCCTCTCTTATCTCTGCGTGTCCCCGTGTGCTGGGCCCCGGGCCGCCAGCCTGCTGTGGCTCTCGGGCCAGGCGCCTGGCTTCTTCAGTTCGCCAGCTGCAATGTCACCGTGTCTGCGTGGGTGAGAATGAGTGCCCTTTCTCAGGTCATCCTCACTCACCTGCTCTCGCATATCATGAACTAGGGGCAAAGTCAACTTGACATAGTATTACTGGAGAATATTCAAAGGAGATCCCACAAACTGTATCTTAGAGGTCAAGGTTTAAAAAATAAGTGTGAGAAACAATGTGCTGGTAGATTAGTGAGACTAGCTCATAGATCTGTTTTAAAATAGAAAACTCACAATTATTAAATAGGACGCACCATGCCTTTAATTGGCCCAGAGAGTTCTGTCTGCGAAGACGCACAGAGCTTTCCCGAGGACCTGGCCTTTGAGTAGGACGGCAGACGATAAACACTCGTTCTCCAGGGACGCTGCTCTGAGGGCTTAACTGCTCCGAAGTATGCCAGGTGCCGTCTTAATCTAGATAAATTCCTAGCTAGGCCTACATGGTTTTAGTCATTTATTACATTTTGCAAACACGTCACCCATTTTAAATCAGACGAGTAACTTGTTGTCCAAATTGATGCCTAAGCTCCCAGCCCAGGTCGGTGCTGGGTGAGTCCACGCTGTGGTACCAGGAGGACAGAGAAGTCCGTGCTCTGCGTCATGAAACCGCCCCCGCGCTAACGTGCTCTGGTTGTCTTTCCCTGTGGGGAACTTCATGTTTCTTCATAAGACGGGTTAGTTTTCCCAAGCTCTGCCTGCTGCGTCTTTTCCTTCACTGCCTTCCGTTTCCCAAGAGGAGCTTCGACCATCTGGTTCAAAGGGAGGGCGCACTGTGGCACCTTCCTGGTCAATGCTTCTGGCTAATAAACAGTCATCTGCAAGGCATTTTAAAGTCCTGTATTTGGCACCTCAAAGACACATGTATGTGAACTTCTGTTCTCAACACTGACATTTTCCCAGCGCCCTTCTAGCTGAAACGTGCCATGGGGAAGGACAGTCTGCTCTGCTAATGCCCTAAGCTCTTCAGGGGCAGTGTCTGGGTCTTCGGTGCGGGCTTTGCTCTATATCTTATCATAGGGACATGAGAAGAAAACCTGTCCCTGAGCGCTGCTGTAAATGTGGCCAAAGGAAAACTGACAGCTGATCTGCTTTCTACTAACTTAAAAAAAAGCTATGTTAGAAGAAATTAAGGTGGACACTGCCTTGTGCTGATGAAGAATGCAGTTAAAAGTGGGATGATTCCTTAAAATAAATGAGTTATCTTGTCCACTGATTTTTTTTTTCATTTTCTCATTGTGTAATTCAGTTATTATAATTTAGTTTCTTTCCTAATTTCATAACTTTTTTTTTCCTGAGTGGAAATGGTGGAAAACGATGCTTCCATGGATACTTGCCACTGATTGCACAGACAAGCCACCCTGAATTGTCCCTCTGGGTTGGAAAATTTGACAGTAAATGTTTAGGAAGCGCGCCGCCCATGCCCATGAACTGAGAGACTCTGTCTAGATTGGGAAAGAAAAGAAGCTGTTTTTTAATGGGTGATCATCTTCATTAACTGTGTTAATGAAAGGAAATAATAAGTAACCTTGAATTGTTCATGTTTAGTTGCAAGATTCTAAGGGAGAGCCGAGCACAGGGACTTATACTAAAAAATAAAATCCCGGGGCCTTGAGAAGAGAAGGCTGCTGGGAGCGGACGCATCCTGTCTGTGCATGCAGAGTGCTGAGGTTGCGGCCCATCCCCGGCACGTTGCACAGAATGGCCAAGTTCAGGAGCCCCGATTCCCTTTTCAGACAGGCTCACTGTGTTGGCTTTGACTCCAGCCAAGGGCTTCCTTTTGTTCTGTTGCATTCCATTCTTGTAACAACCTGAGGGCCCGCCTGTTATTATGAGCTTCCTTTTGAAGGCAGTGCAATGAGGAACTAGATTTAGTTACTTTCCCCTCAAAGTCATACTGTTCATAAGAAGTAAAATGAGAAACTGTACCCTTACCTGGAGTGTCCTCGTTTCTTTCAACCACACCAACAGATAGACATAAACTGACCCCTGAGTGCTATTGCTGCGTCACTAATTAATACAGCTGAAGTTAACCATTTTACTGTATTAATAATGCTGTCAGGGATAAGTTTGAGAAGGGCTCAACTGGAAAGTATTTGTTTGAGATCTCCCATAATTTCCGGGAGAAACAGATGGCGACTTGGTCATCTCAAAGCTCTCCTGGGCTGGACCAAGATGGCTCTTTTATTTGGGGTGAAATGATGCTGCCTGTCTGCGGAGAGCGCAGGAGAGGGAGTGGAATGGAAGGGTCTAGTTATGACTCTTAGACACAAGTCACTTGGTTTCTTCCACACTAGCTGAATCCTTCCAGAGCGAGTCTCCCCGGAGAAATAGGAGAAAGATGGAAGGTATTTTATGAGTTATCTTCCAAGTTATATAACATCATTTCAGTCATTCTCAATTAATCAAAGTTATCACAGGCTCACCCGTGTCATAAGGTGAAATATAAATTGCCCATCTTAATGGGAAAGATGTCAAGATACATTTTGACTTTGCCACAACGTAGAAGAATGTGTTGACCTCATTAGCATCAATACTTTCTCCAGTCACCAATAATTTACCAAGCGCCCATTACACTCAATGAAATGTTGAAATTATATCACTTTTAAAATTCTTTAGGTTTATGTGTAAATTTAACCTATTCTGAAGGATTATGTACCCTTGAGTTAAATTAAGTTTGTTTGGTATATGTCTCTATAGGTACGTGTATATCTCCCTGTATCTATATCTGTGTCTGTATGGATCATCTATTTATTTTCTATTAAATCAGTAACACACCACTCCAGAGCAGGCTTTAGTCCTCATTAGTGACCACCGGCCACTGAGCCAGACACGTGGGCAGAACTAATGGCAAAATGTCATTAACACGTACAGGTTTCACCTCATATCTAAGCTATCTTTTTTAGAGGACTTCATACAATGTCAGAAATCAACAATAATATCTTTTCTTTTTCTTGATTATATTGGACCTGAACACATTTCAAAATGTTTTCTTTTGACAGAATTAGTAATGTTTTATAATTTGACGTGGAAACAATTTGACCGTCTGTGGGCTACAGCTCTTTCTGGAGATTTTGGGGACAGTCTATACCCTTGTCTTCAGCAGCTTCTATGGGCTGTCCACACTTCTTGGCTGCTGGCCCCTCCCTCCATCTTCAAGGCCATTAATGACCTTTTGAGTCCTTGTCACATTGCGTTATTTTGACACTGCTTCCGAAGTCCCATCTTGTACACTGTCCTCTTGGGCCCGCCTCTTCCACTTTTAAAATCCTTTGTTTTACATGGGCCCACCCAGGTTATCCAACCTAGGATGGGTGATGTCCAAAGAAGGTCAGCTGGTTACAAAGCTTCCTTCCCCTCACCATGGAACGTAAGACATTCACAGGTCCTGAGGATCTGGACAAAGACCACAGGGGCTGCGGGAAGAAAATATGATGTTTCCTCATTGCATTTTAGGTTCAAAATAAAAGTGGGAGGATAAAACTCAAGAAACACTAACTCATACTTTATTTATAAATAAGTATTTATTTTTAATAAAATCAAAGCATGAATATTTTCACATCACAAATACTATTAACATTATTCTATCTGCCATACCTCTGTTTTTACTGAAACTTCTCATTCCTTTTTCTTTCTTTCTTGTTAGAATTTATTACAAACTCAAGTGTTCCAAATTCTCATGCACCTAGTCCATAAAATTATTTTATTTCCAGAACCAACTTTCCCTCGGCCCTTCAGTCTGACAATATAAATAGTCTAGTGGTTAGAAATATTAAGTATTGCCCCAGGAAACAGAGATGCTAAAAAAATTCAAGCTTGGATTGAGATGCATGCTATAATTACAAAAATTCCACCAAAGCTGGCAAATCTGGGATACTAAGAAGAGTTACATAAGGAACTACATATCTAGAAAAGGAGTAAAATATGCATTCCTTGACAAATGGCCTGCCCTTTGGAGAGTGAGTGGGGAATCACCTACGTGTGGAATGTGGAGGGACTGAAAGCGTCCAGACTGTCTAGTCTCAGGGAACTCTTCCCCTCTGGGGCTAACCGGAGGTTATTAGATTATTTTCAAATGGCTGTATCCATGAGTATTCAAACAGAACTGAGTGTGACCCAGTTTATCAAAGCTGAGTTGGCACACCTTTGTTATAAAAAATTGGAGAGGAGGTAGCATTTGAGCCTGGTATTTTCTTCAGCCGCGTTAATTTAGCCAACTTAGGGAACTTGCCACTTTTTTTGAAATGTAAGTTCTAGAATACTATAAAATAACTTAGGTACTTAGTAAAAAGCTTAAAAATATTTGCAAATTGCCCACTCACATTACTGTCATGGCCACAGAGACGTGTACCTGGGGACAAAGTTACGAAGGGCAGCGAGCGATGGGAAGGCATACTTTGCTCCCTCGTGTAGGAAGTGTAAGTCAATCCGCCACCACGGGGACAGCATTCCACTCGCGCAGTTAGGGGACCTCGGCCCACATCTCACATCTCGTTGGCACGCAATGTGCCCGCTCACGTTTGGGAACCGTTTCTGACCGTCGCTCGCCGGCACATAGTAGGACCTCTGCTGAGAGCGATGCACAGGCAGACGGAGGCAAACACGGGACTGCTGAGCAGTGGGAAGGAGCGTGGGCGGTGGCTCGGGTGGGCCCGGCTGCTTGGAACCCCGTCCTGCGCGCGCGCGGCGGGAAGGGCTGGCGGCCGCTCTCCGTCCTCAGATGCGCCCCCGCTCTCCGCAGGGTCCCCTTCGGCACCACGCGCGGGGCCACGGGCGCAGACACGCGGGTGTCACAGGCCCAGCGCCGGCCTCGGCCTCGGGGAGCGGGGGGCGGACAGGGGGCCCGTGGGGGGCCGCGTCGCGTTGGCGCTTCTTTCCCAGTTGGGCATCTTCTGGCTCCTGGGCCGAGCTGGACCCAGTTAAGGATGTTTTCTGTGTCCCTGGAGGCTCGCGTCTGTGTTCTCCCCGCAGCCCACGCCGCACCAGCCACAGTGAAGATGAAATTATCTTGTCAGGCGCCGCGACATGAAATTACCCCCGGGAAGCATGCAGGTGCACACGCGCTGCTTTTAATGCAAATTCTGGGATTCTGATCCAACACAACCTCCTTGCACTGATACCCACAGACTATAAATAAAACTGATGCATGCAAGATAGTGTGTGTGTGTGTGTGTTTAAATCCAGTTCAGTGGAAAATGTTCCTTCTGGGTAAGAATAGCAATGTCTAACTTCTTTTTTAAGTGTTCTGGACCTTGGTGATTTACCCTCTCATCATAATCAAGAGCACATTTAATGTCAGGAAAAAGGAGTTTTCTAAAATCAGAATATGATATTGTGCCAATTATGTTTAACAATAGAAATATGATGAATATTGCCATAAGAAAAAAAGATTCAAAGGGCAGTAAGTTATATTCTTTGAATACCATTGATTTATTTTATAGAGTTTTTCTGCAATATTTTCAAAAGTTTCTTAATGTTTGTGAAATCATAAAAAAAATTCAAAATACATGTGTAGCTCATTGTCACGGTTTAAATGTCACCTCATTTAAAAACAACATCTTTCTGAGAATACCTACTACTTCTCTTTCTCTAGATATAAGATTATTTAATATTAATTACATAAAACTAGCTCTTAGAAACTCAAGATTTAGAAAAACAGTTCAACGTATGTATGAATCAGTCTGTATTGTGAAACAAGATAGACCTTTGGTGAAGTCAGCAAGTTTTAATTCTGTGTCACTTGCTCTGAGTGGTGACTTCAGCCTAAAGGGAAACGAGGTTTGTATGTCCTGAAGGCACAGTGAGGGTCAGCAGAGGAGAACGCAGTTCAGCCTTCACCACTCAGAATGGCGATGGGCAGAAGAAAAGGAGGACTGGGACAGAGGGGTGTGACAGCCATAAATGTCCAAATAAGGTGTGTCTCTGTCTGTCATTTTGCCTGAGGGATAATCTACTTAACTATACGAGAGAGGGAAAGAAATATTATACTGGATCACTTCCTAAACTCCCAGAACATGAAGGCTTTAGTTAGAAAAAGCTAAAAGCAATTCATAACTATGACACAAAATTAACTACAACAAAAATACAGATCAGAATGTATCATTATATCAATATTAAAAATAACTGTTTTTTAATTAAAAGAACCTGAAAGAAACTGAAATCAGAAGGAGTCCAAGGAGTAAGGAGGACAGGAGAGAGGGCACTGGACGAGTCCGTGAGAATATTTTGTATTGTCACGGTGCCATCATCAGCTTGGGTGTTAGGTTCACAGGAGCTTGCTACGCCGAAAAGATTACCAATAATACCAAATAAATAGGAGTAAACTATGCATATATCAGCAATAAGATTGCAGGACAAGAAATGGCTTTATTCCAATTTTCTGCCTCTGAAGTCAATAAAGAAAGATAGAAGTCAAAGGAAATAAATTGAACAAATGGGATTAAATTGTGGTGTTGCCCGTGCTACTGCGATAATGAGTAAACCAAACAATAGCTGTGAAAAAATTACTCAGAATAACGTAAAAAGGGCAAAAAGGATGAAGAAAGTGAGCAGTAAGGAAGAAAATATGAAGTCCCACATATTTTATGGGAGGTCAGAAGGAGAGGATAGAGATAAAGTGGAGGGGACAATCTAATGGGGAAAAATGGTAAAATCTTCCAAACTTGATGAAATGCATCTCTTCAGGTTGAAGAACTACATTAAATCCCAAAGAAGGATTAAAAAATGTGTCTTCAGAGAGAAGCTCCAGAACATTGAAAAACAAAGAAAAGTCTTTCAAGTAAAAAGAAAGAAATGAGGGAGTGACTTTCGTAATTTAAGGGGAAAAAAAAAGATTTCTCAAGAGCAAGAACCAAAACAGATGCTACAAGAATATCACCAAAGCTTTGAGAGAGGAAAGAAAACACGGAAGATTCTCTACTCTACTCTGCTCATTAATTTCTCTTTCATGTGTTCGGGTAAATGGCAGGTAATTTTCAGACAAACAAATAGGCAGAGATTTTTTTCTCCAGTAGACACTGGCCGAAAGAACTGATATATGTACTTCAACAGTCAGGAGTTCGATCAAAGAAGGAGACAGGAGACTCTGAGGAGCAATGGTGGCCCTGACCTGTAGCTCAGCTGATTAGAGAGTTGTCCCCATGAGCCAAGGCTGCAGATTCGATCCCAGGTCAGGCACATACAACCATCAACCAATAATGCATACGTAAGTAGAACCACAAATCAATGTTTCTCTCTCTCTTTTTCTCTCTCGCAACTCAATAGATTTAAAAAAATAGAAGAAGTGGTGAACAAAGAGATTAAAACACTTAAAAATGTACCACATCTTAACACCAAAAAGGTCTCAGGTATTTGAAAACAGTTAATTTGCTCACAAAGGATCAGAACTAAATATCTACATATATCATATATATTGTACTATTATTTTCAAACATTTCTGATGTGTTTTTGTATATACACACATTATCTATTAAACAACAATAACAGTGAGAGGGAAATATGTAATTAATTTAGAGATTATAAAAATAAAATTTTCAATAAATATAAAGGAAAACAAGTAATGAATATGAATTAAAATAAAAAGATCACTTTTAAAACTTCATAGAACAAAAAATAACAGAGTCTGCCATAGCAAGGGTTTGTGGCATGTGGCAGATGACAACTCTCGCACACCATGATCAGGAGGGTAAACAGACACAGTCACTTTAGAGGCAACGTGACGTCACGCAAGACTCTGAAAACGCACATCGTCCCCCACCCAGGGCTTTCCCTCGAACGGCACACCACAGGCAACTGCGCAAACTTGTTGACAGGGACACATGTGTAAGAGAGGCCATGCAGCATGAACACAGCACATTGCTAACACCCAAGGACTGGTTAAGACGAGGGGACAATAGCATCACGACGTGTGAAGATTCTCACCACCCCAAAACTTACTAATTTTGTGTGTGTGTGTGTGTGTGTGTGTGAGAGGGGGGAAAAGGTGTGGATTTTTATCCGGTCACAGTGAAATGATTACAAATGTGACCAAAGATGGTGGAGAAATGAGTTTGATGACTGCACAAAGGAGCGTTTACTGCCACCACCACACTAACCTAGTATGTATAATATTCTATAATACCCCTTAATAAAAGATATAAGAATCACATACAGAAAAATGTTACGGGGGCATTACTTTTCCAAAAAAAGAAAAATTATCTAAATGTCCAACTTCCTTCATGTTACCTGAGTGACAGACCACAGCTGCCAGTTACCTCAAACGTACCAACAGAGGTGTTATCCTTGGACAAAAGTGGATTAAAATGGAAAAAAATAATATGTAAATCAGAACAGCAAAACCCAAGGAGGAGAAAACCAATTTATCAGTAAAGATAGCAAGCATGTGGAACAAACACGGAAAGCTAAGTCATGACTGCCCACCTGCCCAACTCCAACTCTTTGCCAGAAAATAGATGCGATGCATACTTTTTTGAAAGTTTGAAGGATAAGATTTTTAAAAAATGCAGTTTACAGCATTCAGAAAATGTCACAGTGACTGAGTTCTTCTCTTTTCCCAGTGCAGTAATTTATTGCTGAGCATAGAAAGGCCAACTTACCTGAGAAGTTGAAACCTTGGTGGAATTATGCCCCACCCCCGCCAAGGTGAAAGGTGACAATGAACCAAATACGCAGAATCTTCTGCTTCTGGAGATGATTCCTGCTCATTGTGGAAGAGCGTCCAGACCGGCGTGCAGTCGGGGGTGTCCCCGTTCTCCCAGCCCGAAGATTTCTGGCTACTTTATTCAAATTCCTGCTTTGTGCCAACGCCAGCCACGCCAGTCACGGGGTCTCCGCCCATTTTGCGTTTCTTCACCCTGGGGCCCTCCATGCCCCTCCCGGTGGCTTGGTCAGTGTGGATATTTCTCATTTTCTGCTTTTCCCACAAACCCTGTTTCAGTCATGCCTGGTTACAGAGAGCCTACAAGCCTCTTAATCTGTTTCTCTACCGAAAAAGGTCAAATTTGGACTTTTCTTGTTGCTTTTAATTAAATTAATTAGTTAGTTTATTTATTTATCTTTCATTAACTTTATTGGATGACATTGTTTCATAAGATCATGTAACTTTTAGGTAAGCTTTTCAAATGTACTCCTCTCTTGGGACAATCTGGTGAATCCCTGTTTTCCCAGCTTCCCATGTAGTTTAAGTTATGTTCCTGATTTAAAAAATATATATTACTTGAGGAAAAATATTACTGACATTAAAAAACTGGACTGGATTTAGACTTCAGGTTTGTGCTTCCAGCTTCCGTTGCGGCGGCGTCTGGAGGCGTGGGCGGTCCCGATGGCTGAACAGAGGTGCCCGGTGCGTGGGCTCTCTCCTCTCCTGCATCTCGGGCCCTGGAGGAGTCGCGGTTCTGATGTCAAGGGCAAAACCAGCCGGGCGTGTCTGGGGCTGTTCCTGCAGGGACCGAGGAGGCCCTGGCAGACAGCCTCGCGTGCGCCGTGGGCAGAGGGAAGGGAAGGACGATGGTGCTCAGGGCCGTTTGCCTGTGTGCCTCCTGCAACCACCAGCAGGGCTCTGACAGGTCCCCGCTCCACGTGGTCACGCACCCAAGGAGTTGGCTTGTGTCTAACAAGACCTGAGAGTCAGAGGCCGTTACAGACAGAAGCAAAGACAAAACCAAACAGAACGTAGTTCGCAGTGACATGATGCTGTTTTTCACGAGGCTGTGACGTGGTGATCTCTCGTGACTTCCACTGAGAAACTTTGGTAGATGAATCAAAAGCCTAAAGCAAGTTTATGTTTATTGACTAACTTATTTAACTTCTCACAAATTACCCTGAGGAAACATAAATGTCAAAATTAAATCCAAGAGATACATCATCATTTATAATAACACAATTTAGAAATCATATCTATCTAGCAACACAAGACTGGCTACAAAAAATACACATCCATACATGAGCATCCTAAACGCCGCTAAAATTAACTTCTCACTTAACTTTTCAATGTGTCACTCGTCCTCTACGCCATGTTGTCAAATGACAACGCAGAAGCCAGATGTGTCTGTATCCCAAGTTCAAAATTGTCCATATCAGTTTGCAGAGAGAGGAGGAGAGGAGAAAACACTCCCAGTTAGTGGTAGTTACTTTTATTTTAAAAAGCTATTTTTATTTCTATTGTCATTCTTAGAACAGTTCGTCGGGAGGGCTGGAGGTGGAGGGGTCAGCACAGAAGGGGGGGAAGAAGGAACTCAGTGACAGGGACAGGAGTGTGGTGATGGCAGGGGGAGGGGGAGGAGGGCGTGGGGGGTAAATGGTAATGGAAAGTAAATTAATTAATTAACTAAGTAGCTTATTGCATTTCTCCTAAATATATCTCTTGTGAGTTAATTTATTGTATCAATATCCTCATGTAGTTTTTACAAATATTATTTTATTTTAGCTGATTAATTTCATGACTCCATTGTTTTATTTCTTTGTCCTTTACTTGTCTAGGTTGCAATCATTTATGTTATTTAAAATTATGTTTTCTTAATTTTTTTCAGAATTAATTGTTTGACCATAGACATTTAGAACAAAGCAACAGAATGAGCAAAGGAGCATGAAAAATGTATCTAAATATCTAAATTTAATTTCTAGAGGAAATTAAAATAGATATTTATAAATGAGAATAGAGCCAATGTTTATAATGTAAGAACTCTGAAATAATAGATATCCTGAAAGAATGCAACAGAGCTATAATTAAATGTATATTTGAAGAGAACTTGTTAAAATTGAATGAAGAGACTAGCTTCAAAATGTAAAAATTACTTCGGGCAAACTTAATAAAGACGTTTCTCTAATTCTTTCTAAATTACAAGGATAAAAAAGGACTCCCGAAAAAATATTTTCAGGTAAATTCGTATGAGGTTGTTGCAAGGTTCTGCTCCACCCAGTATCAGGTGGCTATGAATCGGCACCTGGGGATCTCAAATACTTTAGATGTTGTTACAGACAGAAGAGGAATGTGAACACTGATCGGAGCTCGGCCTCGTCGGCACCTGTGAAACGTTCCCTTCCTCATTTGTTCTCTGATCTTTCCAGTCCACAGACACTCGTGAAGCACCTGCTATGGGGCGGGCACCGTTTCACGCCCTGAGAATATGAGAATGGATAAGATGCATAAGACCCGGGACCTATCGGTTCTTACATTCTACTAGGAAAACAAATAAGTTTAAGAGATGCAAGTAGGGGTTTCGTAACTTTAGAAATATTTTTGTTGAAAACTTTTATTTTGCACTAGCTTAAGATAATTCAGATCACTCTTGTGATATCTGAATGCAGAAGGATCAAAAGCAGAGGCTCTAAGTTGAGATTCCTGGTGTGTATTTTAGCGGCCACTACCCATGTGACTTTGGGCAAACTTTACTCTCTTCATGTGTTATCAATAACAGTAAATATCTCGTGAGCTTGTTTCAAAAACTCAGTCAGATGAAATATGTAAAGTGTGTATTCCAGCATCAAGAACATATGTGTTTAGCAGTGTTGTTATGTAAAGGAGGCTCTAACATGTCACAGTTAAGATTTAATAATAATGACATGAAAATTAGACAGTAGCTCCCCAGTACTGACGAGAATCACAGGACATGCCATCGGCCCTTTGGTCTCCCTTCTGCTCCCTGCACAGCCTGGGCCCGGAGGGTGAGCTCTATGACACGGGTGCTCTCACTCTTGCGGGCGTGAGCGTGGGGGCATGGGAGCAGCTGCCTTCTCTTTAGCACGATCCAGCGCGTTACCTGCGATGTGTTCGCTTACCCTGACATGAATAGATATTAATCCTATGTGATGTGCATGCGCCGAAGGAAGTAAAACCAAGAGGGTAAAAATGTCATTCTTACACATCTTGAATCGCTGCTTTTTTTATTTATGATAAACATGAAGCGAGAAAATGCTGCCGATCGCAAAGGCTCAGAAAAGGAAGAAAGTCCCATGTAAATTACAAATGACACAGTCTGATTCTACAGCTGAAGCCGAGTGAAGAGTTGGAGATCTCTGAATGATTCATCACCAAATGTCAAAAACGATTACACAGATGGCAACGGGGATCCATCACACAAAGGTAGAGGCGTCGGAAGCGGCTTGATGACAGTTTCCATAACTTGTGTTTATAATCCTCTGAGTTCCAAAGGACGTTGAGAATGTTGATGAATTATTTAACTAAGAAGGATTGCAAGGAGGCCACTCTTTGTTGGTTCAGAAGTGAGGCGTAGGAGCCTGGGCATGACCATGTAGAAAACAAGATAAGCCAAGGAGGGTCCAGGGTGAATTTGGCTGAGAGACGCTGGCAGTTTTGTTCTGGTGGGACAGGCGCAGGTGTACAGGGCAGGGCCTGAGAAGAGAGCGACTTGGGCAGATGTCTGGGCAGAGGAGAATCTGGGGCAGTAGGAAGGGGATCACCAGGGGGGCGGTAGCAAAGGAGTGGATATAAAATGTCATGCTTAGGGACACCATGCGAGACATATCAGCCAAAACTCTGCCCTGTGTAAAACCTTGTGAGTGGGGCTTCACATCTAAGGTTAGGTGTAGTCTATGAAAATGAACACTTTATAGATCTGTGAGGAATAGATGAGCTGGGGCATCAGGGCCACAGCTTATAATGACTCCCAAACAGTAAACTCTCAATGGGAGATAGTTGTTGTTCCTAATACTACCCCCACTATTATTATTATTATTAGTGCGATATTAATTTTCTTTTCGTGGGTGTCATGTTGGAAGCACTGTGGCCAACCTGCGTCCTTTATAGAGGTTCGTGGACAGGCCCCGTGAGCTAGAGCTGACATATTCAGTCCTGAATCTGGCCATGTGTTCAGACAGTAAATAGCGCTGCAGTCAGTTCCCTCTGAGACGCCTTGATGTTAGACTTTGTGGTCTGACATCCACTTTGTGAGGACTTCCCGGAAACCTGCGTGGAGGTGCCATGGGCAGCCCCGGCGGTGGTCTGACACTTCAGTGCTGCGTGGGATTCTCCTTCCGGGGAGCCAGTGCTGGGACAGGCACCTGAAATCCCAGCTTGGTTCTGGAGTGGAGTTGAGTCATGTCCCTGATGGGCTTGTGGTCGCTCGGAGATGAAGCTCTGAGGACGGCTGCCCGGGGGCCCGTGCTGGGTCCCGCTCACAGCCACGCCTGACTCAGCGGCGAGGCCGAAATGCATCGCTTCACGTTTCTTCAAAAAAAAAAAGTCTGCCATCACCACCTGTTGCTGTCCTTATTTCTCCCGCAGTTGCAACATTTCTTTCTCATTTTATTTATTTACTGGAATTTAAACTTTCCTTTCTGTAAGAAACACAGCTGTTCTAGGTGCATATCGTCATTCTGACACTTGAAAGAGATGTAGATCCATAAGGTTCATACAAAATATTGAGCAAGGGCTCATATGTTTCACGTGAGTCACAAATGTCTTCCCAGGAAATACGAGCATCTGATTAGCCTTTCGTCTAAGACGCCATGTTGGGCACTGGAAAGATTGTGCGTAGGAGAAGCGTGACTGATGTCTGCCTTCACGGTCTTACAGCCTAACGGAGGAAAGAGCGAAGGCAGAGTAACTTCTCAAGTTCTGTCTGTGGTAAATGCTGTATAGGAAGATGTGGAAGCACATACAAGGAAAACTGGTAGAATCTAGCAGCCTACAAAAGGTGTAAATGGATTAGGAGCCATGACAAAGCACAACCCATTGTAGATGCTAAAGAAAGGCCAGTGTGTCTCCAACTAGAGGTCAAGGTTGAGCTGCAACCAGATAAGGTGCATACATACGTGGTTGGTCAGCTGTCAGGTCACGCAGAGCCTTTAGGGTCAAGATAAGAATGTTGTGTTTTATGATAACAACAATGGAAATATGCTGGAACAATGGAACACCATCAGCTCACTCATGAATAAATTAAAATTTTAAAAGAAAATTCACCTCTTTACAGCAACAAAGAGTTAGATGCAAGAGTGGAATCAAGAAGAGTGGGGAGGCCACCACAGGAGTTGAGCCAAACTAATTTAGACTCAGAAAATATGAAGCTGTGAACGTAATATGTGTGTCCTCCCAAAAGTCGTATGTTGAAGCTCTAACCCCCCGATGGGATGGAATTTGGAGGCAGGGACTTTGGTGGCAATTAGGTCAAGAGCACAGAGTCCTTGTGAATGGGATTTCTGTTCCCAGAGACACCTGGCCCCTTCTCCCACCTGAGAGAAGAGGGGGGAGGTGGTTGTCTACGAACCAGGAAGCAGGCCCCCACCAGACACTGAACCTCTTGGTGCCTTGATCTTAGCCTCCCGACCTCCAAAACCCTGAGAAATGCATTTTGGTCTCTTATAAGCTGCTTAGTTAATGGTATTTCATTATAGCATCCAGAACAAACAGAGAGATTAAAAAGGGGGAGAAGTTTAAGGGTCAAATTAGTAGCTAAAGTTGAAAGGATCTGCTCTCAGTATTGGAGTGAAACAGCATTTCAACGTTTCTTAGATTTCCAGGTGTTTTTATTTATTAACGGACTCATATTAAGATCAAGAGAGAGGATTTACTGAGGAATTCCATTTTAAACCTAATGCATTGCAATATTTGTGAAAAGTTGGAGTGAGCTTGTTGAATAGACCTGGTACTCAATCCAAGAGCTCAAATGGGTTGGTGATTGAAATTGTTAGTCATCAGAATATAACAGGAACTGTGGAGGCAAAATAAATTTTCTAAGGAGAATCAATAGAGTAAAAAAGAGGTAGAACTGAGCTCTGAGGAGCTCCAATGCTGAAGGGGGCGGGCAATCAAACAGCTAGCAACATGATCTTCACAGCAACTGATCACAGCGATGATGTTCAAGTGCGTGGTTTGCAGTAATCTCATTGGGAGGTTGCTTTCATCATTGTCTTGACTTGAAACTAAATGAGATTTATTTAAACATCAGGGCTTCAGAGTAGGATCAAATTCATCCAAGGTACACCTGCTAAGTTCTACATTCTAAGAATATAATATTATAGACAACACAGAGGCCTGAGAAACCTAGACAATTACGGATAGATAAAGCCAACCACAGTCCATAGTGATCAACTCCTTTTCCAAATCAGTTCACTATTTATGAAAATTAACTTTTATTTCTAATTACATAAATATGCCCAGAGCTGAGATACAGACATAAACATGGCACTCTGCAGACTCCTAAGGAATTAATCGCCAGTAGACAATAATCTGTCTTGCTTTTTTGACCAGTAAAGATGTGACTCCTTTAGTGACACAAAGGAGGCCAAAGGGTGTTAAAGAGCTTTGAGTTGACTTGATATTTGAAATTAAAGCAGAATCCTTTTCTAGAAAAAGTGGACTCATAGGAAAACAAGACCTGGAAAAACAGTCTGACTTTTAGTGTCCCCAAGTTTTAGCAAGAACATGGACTGAGTCAGGTATATTACATAATAATCAGAGGAGATCTGTGGGATCAAGTCTGATGCTTATTTGCTTGTTATAGAGAATTAGGGGAAAGTATAAAACTTAATAAAAACCGTTGCTAAAATGTACCTGACACCGCCTTCTGTACTTCCGATGTTGTGACGGCTTTCCACAGAAATTACTTAAGGAATACATACAAAGTTTTGGTTGCTTTTTTAACAGACTACCATGTAATTGGGATAAACTTAGTTTGCAAGACTTCATCCTTGAATGCTCTGGGCTTGCACCCTCCAGTCAGAGAGTTTCCTTCCTCCATTCACACTAATTATTTTATACCTCTGCCCTTTCATCTAAAGCCAAGTATAGGTGCTTTCTATTCCACAAGTTCTTCTTGGTGTTTACCAACTGGAAACACCCTCTTCGGCCTCTGAGATTTCATCGCACTTCATACAAAGCGCATCCACTGTGTTAGACTCTGTAAGTTATCGAAGCCTGGGAACAGCCTAAAGCACAAATGGGGTCACAGTGTCTTCTGTTTTGAGAGCTGATGACGATCTCCATGTCCCCATCCATGACCTTGTCCCAGTCAGCCCGTGGGCCATTGTCACGTGTATCTTCTCCATCTACCGTGCACGTTCTTTCAATGATGACTCCCTTAAAGTGCCCTTGTACCACTTTGACCCACATGTCACTTTTAAGTCATATCTCCAAACATTAGCTTTAGAGGAATAAACCTTCCTGGTTCTTAAAGTCTTAGGTGACAACACAGACATATACGTCAAGACAGGGTCACACGAAAGTGTTCATTTTCCCTCTGTGTGTGAGCCCTTGTGCAACGCATTTTATTCAACAAAACAGTTTTCCATAATTTTCCAAGGACTAAAATTAGACACCTAATTTCACCAGTGTCTTAGTTCCCAGTGCCTTCAACAGACTGTGAAATGAGGTGTAAAATTGGATACATTTTAATGTCCCTGTACTTCTCACCATCCTCGGTTCTCGGCTGTTTTCCATATTGCTGGGAGGACAAGAGCAGTCCGAGAGTAGGTGTCTGAAGAATGGAGACGGGCTGAAGAGAAAGAGCAGGGTGACGGTGAGAACACTCTCACAGCTAATGTCACCTGTTTTCAATGTGATCAGGCACGGCGGTCCCTTGCACACCCAGGGTGCCAGGCAGCAGCGAAGTGCCCAGCAGAGGGGTTCTGTGCTTGGCACTGCTTTGGTCTATTCGGGGGCGTCAGGTTTGCCTTCCACCTGCCAGAGTGCGGGGCTTCTGCGCATGAAAAGCTTGTGTGCAGCACATACGCTCTGAGTTCCCAAACCACCACAGCGAGTGTTATAAGAGAAAATGAAAACTCTGAATTAAAATATTCTCTCTGCGTCCTGAGCTTACCCCAGAGACGTAAGAAGGAAAACAAAGCTTAATGTAGGAATCCAGGGTGCTGATGAATTCGTGGCAAAGGGTAGAATTTCTCAAAGCAATGAAAGTGTGTGTTCTAATAGCCTGAAACTATCCTTGTGACCTGTCCTTAGGCCGGGGACAGAGAAGAGGGTGCCTTTGGCCTTTGTTAGGGGCTTCATCAAGCTAACCACCACACTTTCTTTATTGAAGAAGCGGGATCATCACGTTTCCCAAGAAGTGCTCACAGAACCATCCAGTAAGAGTGGCGAGGGAGGGAGAAGCCAAGAAACATGACCCTTCTGTCCATTTCAGTCTGAGAACTCTGGGCCCTAAACTCCACCTGAGAACTCTGGGCCCTAAACTCCACCTGAGAACTCTGGGCCGTAAATTCCACCTAAAGTTGTCTCACAATTAAAGGAAAGAGAGTTGGGATCTCATACTCTCCACAGACATCTCACAGGCTAAACGAGAGCTCTCGTGGTGAGGGAGGGAGGGACGGAGGAGGCCAGCTCCCGGGCGCTGAGCGTGGCGTTGCTGGTCATGAGATGAAGGTGCTCCAAAAGCTAGAGCAGGAGCTTGTAGAATGGTCGAAAGGGATCCAAAGAGATGTGGGCAGATCACCACCAACATCACTACGTGTGTTCAGTGCCGTGACCCTTCAGTGCACATAACAGGCAATGGATATTTATAGAATCGGTCTGCCTAAGAAAAGGAGTGGTTATATCAAATAGCAACGATACAAATTAATGTAGAAAAGGAAGTCAAGGCCTCTGATCCTATACCTTGTAGTTAAAGTACCATTCTATGGAAAAATTATTTTCTACTTAGAAGTACTAGTTTCCCCTTTTCGGTCATATAGATGCCATACTTTTTAAAAATCAAGGTCACCAAAGGCTGGTGGAGACCATAGCATCCACACCTTTAACGTCTTTCCGGTTTTGTCAAGAGCGCTTTCTTATGCCGAGAGCTGTGGGTGTGGTGCGGGCCTGAAGGCATACCCACGCCGCAGAAAGAGCCGGTCGGCGCTAACATTGGCCAAGGACGTCCTCCCTGGCGGCCGGGTCTGTGTTTCCCCTCGGACTTGTAACAACCTGATGAAGGTCCTACTGTTATTATCCAGCTTGCCGTGAGCTGTCTTTAAATGCTCTCTGTGGGCACCAGGGTGTACCAGGCAGAGTTCACCAGTTTAGGCCATAAACCCGGAACCTCTGCCCCAGGGCGAGGGCGGGCAGGTGATGCAAACAGCCACTCGGGCGCAGCCGTCACAGCCAGCCCGGCTCCCCTTGCTCGGAGCAGGAATCGGGCCCTTGCAGGCACCTCTGTAGACCTGAGTGCAGAGCGTTTCTGCTTTATGGACGTTGAAGCTAAGGGAAGCAGAACCTAGAATACCGTTGCCTTGTACTTAAATTATCCTTGATGCAAGATTGGACTGCGGTACAGGAAAAAGCGGTGCTGGGTCTCTGCCACCTGCACACATCAGGTCATAGAACTTCTCTGTGTCTGCTTGGCAATAAAATATACCTGTCGAAGCCGAGGTAAGCGCCTGGACTGAGATTTGCTTTTATTTTAACCTGATAGTGAGGTGGTGGGTGTTAGGTCACCCACATCCAGCACAGTCTGGCAATGGATGCACCAGGAAACCCAAGGCTGGTGTTATTCCTCTTGGCTTTGCACAGTTTAATGATACTTATTCTTCCCATTTGATAAAAAACGTGGCTTAGAGCGGTGACATATGTAGCCAATGCATGGAGCTAAGTGACGTGAGTAGCAGGACTGAGACATTAGCTGTCAACTCCGCCATCTGCTATTTGGGCCATGGGACTACATCTTTGTGGACATAGAGCTATAATTCATAACAATATATACTAAAAAATACATATTTTTAATGAAAATAGCAAGTTACAAAGTTCTATGACACTCAATACAAAGAAATTTTGAGATGTCAGCTCTGTATTTAAGGGATTAATTGTACTTATTTTTTTTCCTTTTTGTATATTCTGAATGTATTATTAAGACATGTGTTTCCTTTACCACTAAAAAAGGCTATTTTAAACTTAGGTGAGTGTTTTATTTCAACTTAAAATGCATACTAAATTCAAGCCATAAAAATTATTTTTTGTTTTAGTAAGAAATTCTCAAAATGTGTGAGAATCTGAATAGTTTATCAAGTGGCTTCTTTCTTGGGAAACGTTTTGATTCATTACTTCAGAATTTCCATCTAAATATTTCTACTGTGAGGAAAGCTACAGTGTTTTTAAGGGAAATGTTATAATATTTTCTGCTGAAGCTAGCCAGCAGCCGGCGGGTAGCTAATGGGTTTGTTAGGGTTTGGGCCTGACTTCATGCCTGGGGGCACCCATGATGTTCCTTTGCTCACGTGAAGTGTCTTTCACTCCTGCTTTGGAGAGCGTCCGGGAGGGGCCCTCCGTGGTCTCCCCGCTGTGAGCGTAGGGAAATACTGTATCTAGAGAACGGCATCTTTGCTCAGTGATTTGTAGTCGTCTGCGTTAATTTCAAGGGCATAAAATTTATTTCCCCGAAGTTTTAATTTAATTTAACAAAATAATATTTATGGTCATCATAAAGGAGAGTCATTATTCCAGATCATATGATTTGGCATTTACATTTTCCAATACACTGTTGATATATAAAAATCATTTCTCATGCACACATAATTGCGTGACCTTAGATATGCTTCATAAAATTATATGCTGAGCCACTTCATTAGATTATTTGATAAATTATGCTATGGAAAACCTAGGAAACTTTTCATGGGAGATGCCAGCATATTTAACCCTTGCTTCTCTCTCAGAGCTCCAGGCTTTAAAATACCCTCTGCGCCAAGTGTGCAAACGCTCTGCGCTCTCTCTTCAGGCCCCGCGCAGAGTTGTTATCCTAGATGTGGCACGGCTCTTCTCTGGGCACCGCCTTTCCAGCCCTTTGTTTGTGGTGTATATTTTTCAATGCTCTTTACAACTTCTATTTTACATAGAAAAAAATCCACATTTGGCATGCAGTTCAATGAGATGTTTGCTACAAACCATGGATTTGTGTAACGAATGCCCTAGACAGGCGGGGGGACAACTGCCTTCCCAAAGGATCCCTCAGGCCGCCCCTTGGAGTTCAGCCCTTGGCTCTACTAACCCCTGCCCACCACGGATCTGTTCTATGTCTACCCTTCTTGCTGTTTTCCTTGTACAACGTATACATTTAACTTTATGCTACCTAAAGTTCTTTTTAATCATGGAAGAATAAAATAGCTGGAATACATTCGGGAATGCTTTTGACATCAATTTCATATGAAAACATATGGTATCTGCTACTGAAGGCAAACATAAAGTTTATGATGGCTTTTTAAAAGATATTTTTTAAAAGATTTTAATTAATTTATTTATTTTAGAGAGAGGGGGAAGGAGGGAGAAAGAAAGAGAGAGAGACATCAATGTGTGGTTGCCTCTCACACGCCCCCAGATGAGGACCTGGCCTGCAACCCAGGCCTGTGCCCTGACTGGGAATCGAACCAGCGACCCTTTGGTTTGCAGGCCACGCTCAGTCCACTGAGCCTCACCAGCTAGAGGTAATAATGGTATAATGAAAATTGTTATGGCCGTCACTGCATCATAATCTTCCTGCAGTCACCTGCCATCACCTTTCCCTGCAATTTTCTTAAGAGCCTTTTTTTTTCTAACTTCCTGTTTGATTGGTGCTAAAGACTTTCTTTCATTTCTGATTTCAGTAATTTGAGTCCTATAACTTGTTTGCCCCTTAGTCTGTTTAGCTGAAGATTTGTCAATTTTACTGATCTTTCCGAAGACCCAGACTTTAGTTTAATTGAATACATATTTATACACATTGATACATAGTACTTTTCTCTTTGTATTTGTTTCCACGCTAATCTTCATTATTTCTTTCTTTTGACATCATTTGTGTGTATTTTAGTCATTTCCAATATCTCAATGGGCAGCATTGGCAAATGTATATGCAATCTCACTGATTTTTTAGTATTGCTATTAACAGCCATACGTCTACCTCTAGGCTTTGCTGGCTCTGCCGCCCATAAATTTGTCACCGTTGTGCCTTCATGTCCATTTATCTCAAAGTGGCTGTTGTTGCTATTTTTCTGGGGTAACTTCTTTGACCCATTTGGTCCTTAGAATAGTGTTACCTAATTTTCACGTCCTTGTGAAATCCAGCATCTTCTTTGTTATTTGTAATTTCATTCGGTTGTGGTGCGGGAATATCCGTGTAGGACAGAAACTCCTGTAGGTCCATTGAAACCGGCTGTATGGCCGGTCGGGGCGACATTTAACGTGCATGTGAGCGGAATCCGTATCACGCTCCTGTTAGATGGCGCGCTTCATAGAGTACTATTAGGCTTGTTTAGTTTATAATTTTATGCACCTTTTTTATTTCCTCATTGATCTTCTGTTTGTCTGTCCTTTATGATCTTCTATATGTCTATCCAAAAATGTTTGAAGTTTTGAACATTTTTTAAAAATTTTTCGATTTCTCTTTACAATCTGTCCATTCCTGTTCATGTGTTTTGGAGCCCTTTTGTTAGGTAGGGGTGTATTTCTAATTTTTGTAATGAATTGACACTATAGCATTGCAAAATGCCCCTCTTTCTCTTTAATATCATATTCATTTTAACATCTATTTTGTCGGTTATTACTGTAGCAACTCCACCTCTTTTTTGGTTATACCTGAAAAATGTGATATTTTCCTCTACCTTATATTGTTTCAGATATAAAATCTTACATAATTTAAACTAGTGTTTCTCTCTAACTATGTTCAAACTTTATTTTTTGACTTTTGACTTCAGAATTTAATTATGATGTGTCTTGGCATAAATTCTTTGGGTTTATCCTGTTTGGAATTCACTCAGCTTCTTGAATTTATAGGTTTATGCCTTTCTTTTCCTTTTGATAATTTTCAGCCATGATTTCTAAGAGCAGCTTTTGCAGTACTACTCTCTCTTCATTTCTTTGGACTTTCATTCTAAAAATGTTAACTCTGGTTATTTTTCCAACATCCATGATACTCTTCATTTTTAAAAGATTTTATTTATTTATTTTTTAGCGAGAGAGGAAGGAAGAAAGAGAGGGAGAGAAACATCAATGTGTGAGAGAAACATCAACTGACTGCCTCTTGCACACCCTCAACCGGGGACCTGGTCCTCAATTCAGGCATGTACCGTGACTGGGAATCGAACCAGTAAACTTTTGGTTTTCAGGGCAATGCCCAACCCACTGAACCACACCAGTCAGGGCAACACTCCTCATTTTTAAAATCTATTTTCTCTCTTCTGTTTATATTGGGTAAATTCAGTTGCCTGTGTTCAAATTCTTTGATTCTATATTTTGTCTTTTCTACTATATTATTGCAACCATCCAGTTATTTGTGTGTTTTTTTTATTGCAATGATTTTATTATTTTTTATTTATAAACTCTAAACTTCCATTTAGTTCTTTCTTCCAATGATTATGTCTTTGCTGGTGTTTTCTATTTTCTCATTATTTCAAGAGAACTTTTAAATTCTTAGTGAATTATTTTTCTGTTGGCTGTTTTAAAACCCTTCCCTAATAATTCCAACATTGGCTTCATCTTGATGTTGGTATCTGATGCTTATTTTATTTTATGCAAGTTGTGAATCACTTCATTTAATCATTTATGGTTGATTATTTTCCATTGTATCTAGATGGTTTTATGTATAATAGGTCTCAGGATCCTACCTAAGCTACATATTTAAATTTGTTCTCTGTGTGGTACACCAGTCCAAATGTGTTATTTCCTAGGTTTTGCCTATCTGCTCTCATTGAGGTGGAACATAACTCATCCGGCTTCATTGCCAGTGGGTGGAATGGAAGTTCTCCTCCTTTCTCCCCTACAACGACCCCCTTAAAGTCAGCCACCTACTCACACTGCCTCATTGACTCCAAGCCCGGGGGTAAGATGAGCTTCCTCTGGTCCCCGCCGACCCCTGGAAGAGAGCAAGCCAAAGGCTGACTCATTGCCTCGCCACGGCGGGCAGGGGGGAAGCTCTTCTCCCCAGCCCCTGTAAGGCAGCGGGAGGGTGGGACGGAACAGAATGCCAGCCGGCCTGCCTCCCGCCTCCCTTTGTGCCTCTCTGATGCCACGGGGAGATGGAGGCCCAGCTCTCCCACTGGACTGGCCCCAGCTGTGCCGGACACGGCGGGGAAGCGGGGTGCTGGCCAGTCCTGCTCCCCGCCGCTCTGCTCAGCCTCATGGCAACAGTGCTGCAGTGGAAGCTCACTCCCCTCCTGGCTCACTGTCACCGCCGGGGAAGGCAAAGTCAAACGCCGACATGCAGCCTGAGAACTTTGGTGCCCACACTCTTGCTTCCTCTGCCCAATGTGACCCTGCGGCAGGAGGGAACAGAAACTACAAATAAAATATGGGGGAAAAGAGAGCAGAAACCCTGGCCTCCTCCCCTGCTTTTCCAGGGATGGGGAACTTTATCGTAAGATGGGCTCCAAGTCTTGTGAGTCATAAGGCAGCGGACAGTTTTTGTTAATGATTCAAAATATATAAATAAGGTAAGAGTGACCACGATATTGTCAATCAGCAACGTCGTCCGAAAATTAATAGAACGTTTCCAGAGGCAGGGAAATAGCACCACTGAATATAATTTAAATGACAGAAAGAGAGAAATGGGGGGGGGGGGGCTGCATTATAACTGGGCAGTGAGTTAATCATAATCAATATATCAGTTAAAAATTGATAGAAATTTTCAACTGAATTAAGGGAAAAGGCTTTGAGAGTAGACTTGTGAGTAAAACATTTCGGTATGAAAAGAATACAAAATATTAAAACATTAAAGGTAATTGCCTCATTCAAGACACTAATTATTCTATTGAGACTTAAAAAATGAAAATAAATAGAAAACCTATAAACCCTTACATTTAGTAAAATTGAAGAAAATTAGTTTAACTTCAATAAGTTGGTTTCTTTTGTTTCTATAAACACTTAAAAATCGAACTATTTCAAATTGGAGTTCTCAAAATATAGTAGTCATTAGGTAACTTGAAGACTTTAAAATATGGATCAGTGGCCCTGGCTGGGTGGCTCAGTAAGTTAGAGGTCATTCCCATACATCAAGGTTGCAGGTTTTATCCCCAGTCAGGGCACATATGAGAAGCAACCACAAAATGCATAAATAATTGTAACAACAAATGTCTCTCTCCCTCACTCAAATGAATAATTTACTAGGAGTACTTAGTGAAAACAAGCATTATTCATTTTTTATCATATCAAATTTATAAAATTCATACAAAGAGAAGTTGAAAGAGTCTTTCCACTGACACATGGACCTATTGTAGGTTTGTAATTGATGAATTCTCTTGTATTTATGAGTGGATAGAATGGAAATATGAAACACAATACTGTATATAAAGTCAATGAAGGAGAAGTATATATCATTTTCTTAAATCAATCTAGTAATCTAACTTATGTTTTATATCATATATATAGTATATATATATATATACTATACATATATAGTATATATATATATACTATACATATATAGTATATTCTCTGTATCTAAATAGAATCTATCTATCGATCTATCTATCTAATGGCAAAGTAACTACACTTTAGAATTCAAATTGAAAAACATAAAAAGAAATGTCTGCCCATTTCCTTTGAGGTCCTGTGCGTTATTTCATCCCTGTTGCAAAGCAACATGGAGCAAACGTTTGTTCTCCCCACCCAGCAGATTTACAGAAAGTTATTGTTTCTTATTCAAAATTGTTCTGAGACTTATTTCAAAGTCGTGGGATAAAAAGGCATTTTGCAATAAATGTTTTAAAGTAATTCTCTAAGCCTATAAAACTATATCTAGCCATTTCTTCTTCCTTTCAAGTAAAGAGTAAAATATACCCTTGAGGAAATCTTGGATTTGGCCTGTTTTTATAAAGAACTCCGTGCTAAACTTTGTAAACATTATAGTATAAATCGTCAGCTTTGAATATGAAGTCCTTTGGTAAAACAGAGTGTGTTCTTGTGCATGTAAGTTGTCAAAATGGCGGAGCTGGACAGCAGCTAAAGCAGTAAAATCAGATTTTGTTCAGCACTTTAGCAGTTGGGGAGAGAGGAGACCTCACCGTAGAACTGGCTGCAGTTGCAAGTACAGAAGGTCAAGAGGGAATTTATAGCCAGGAACAGGGTGTGGTTGGTAGATGGAAAATTACTCAAAGGGAAGATCAGGCAGGGGCTGAGGGGGATTCTGGCTAAATCGATCCAATGGGGTCTTTGCTGAAGACACAGGACAGAGAAATCAGACGTCACCTGCAGCACAGTGGAGGATGAGGGGCCAACCAGGTAATGGCAATGATCAGACAGCAGGGATGGGGATTCTTGCTAAACTGACCTAGTGGCGTTCTTGCTAAAATTAGACTTTACAGCGGATGCATGGAGAAGCCTAGAAGAAGGTTCAGGAGTCTGACTAAAGTTTGGTCAAGTAACAAATCTTTGTCCATGTGCACCATTCAGAATATACATGCACGCACATGCACCCTCATCACTGCCCTGGAGGTAGCATTATTATTAAAATATTTAGAAAATATCATACAAAGTAAAAAAGTAATCTGCTTGCATTTCTGATAATCAATAAACAGTAATAGAATTGGAAATTGAAATTTTAATTATACAACTGTTAAGATGGTTTGTGTGTCTTCATAAGAACTGAGTAGTTTTTACATGAGATAGAAACCAGTTAGTTGCTTGATACACCAGTAACTGGGATAAACTTGTACTTCCTCAGCAGCATGACCCACCTGTAAACACTATTAATACACCCACCATTGTCACAGTGCTCTTTTGAATTGCATGGCCGTGACCTGAGTGTTAGCGACAGCTTCCTGCCTGTGAAGTTTTCCCCAGGCAGCCCTGAAAAAGGAACCAACGGCCCACATAAGACAGTAGGGTCCCAGAGACTTCCAGCCAAGATGGAGGCCTAGACAAACACGCTGCGTCTCCCTCCACAACTAAGAAGGAACACAACTGCCTCAGAACTAGAGACAACCAGAAGTTCCAGAAAATCAAACTGCATGGAAATCCAACAAAGATATAAAGAAGAAATACTCATCCAGACAGGTAGGAGGGGCGGAGCTGGGGTGGAGAGGACGTGGTGTAGTGGTGACAGCAGTGGCAGCAGCAGCAGGCTGGCAGAAATCACATTGACACATTTTCAAAAGTCAGGAGGGACACCTGGGGAGCGTTCCCAGCCCATCACCAGATCGCGCAGCTCCTGGTCCCAGCACCGGGGAAAATCAAGCCTCATTGCTTCTGACTGTGCAGACCAGTGGGGGTTGGGGTGGAGGCAGAATCTGCCAGTCTTTCAGCAGAGTCCACTTGTTTAAAGGGCCCCCATGGTCCTAGAACATCCGCAGACCCACCCACTGTGGGAACAACAGCCAAGGCAACAGCTAGAGAGGTACCAGTCCCATACAGAAGTGGGAGAGGTGCTTGGAAAAAGGACAAGTGCTGGGCAGGTGGCATTATCCCTCCCAGAACCCTCCCCCACACACAGCGCCACAACGTGGTGAAACGGGTTGCCCTGTACTGATGAATCCCTGAGGCTTCACCCCTTACAACATAACAGGAGCAAAAGCTCTACTTAAGACAGAGGCAAACACACACAGGAGACTTCAGGCCAAGATGGAGGTCTAGACTGATATGCTCTGTCTCTCTCCGCAACTAAGAAGGAATATAACTACTGCAAAACCAGAAGTAACCAAAAGTTCCAGAAAATAAATGGAAGTCCAACATATGAAGTTATAAAGAAGTGGTGCTCATATGGACAGGTAGGAGGGATGACGGAGGGACAGAGAGGTCAAGCTGTGCTGCTGGCAGCAGTAGTAGCAGCAGCGATGGCAGCAGGACGGCGGTAAGCACAGACACCCGTATTTAAGGGAAAGTGAGAAGCACCTGGGAACCAGACCCACCAGCCTACAATTCCATTGCTGGGGAAGGCAGGCTTCCAATGCCTTGGACTGTGAGACCCAGAGGGGGTGGCGATGGAGGAGGAGGCTCCCGGTCTCTCAGCACAAAGTGAACAACAGCAGGAATCCATCTTGGACCCCCACCCCCACAGAAAACACGACAGTGTGGTAAGAAGGGTCACCGGGTTGTGATGAGTACATGGGTCTCCACGCTTTATAGCATAGGAAGCAAAGGTAAACACAAAAGTGTCAGGATGGCACAGATCATGATAGAAATCCCGGTGACACAGATGACCAGACAGCAAGTATCTAATCTAATGAAGCAGCAGATAGGAAATCTTTCTGAGAACAGTTCAGAGCTTTGGTTATAAAAATGCTTACAGACTTAACAGCAGATCTTAAACAAGATGGGGGAGGAATGAAGGCTAGTCCTGCTGAAATGAACAAAAACACATACAAAACTAGTGGTGAGGGAAAGAAAACCAGGGATCAAATCAACAAATCGGAACATAGGGAAGGAACAAACAGTCAACCAGTGCAGAAAGAGGAGACAAAAAGTGAGGAGAACGAGGAGAGGCTCAGAAACCTGTGGGACAGCTATAAGCAGGTCAACATCTGAATCATAGGGTTGCCAGAAGGTGAAGAAGAAGAACTAGAAATTGAAAAATTATGTAAAAAAATAATGAAGCAGAACTTCCCTAACTTGGGGAAGGAAATAGACTTACAGGCCCAGGAAGCACAGAGAGTTCCGAAAAAACTGGACCCAGGGAGAACCACATCAAGACACATTATAATCAAAATGTCAAAAATTGAGGATAAAGAGAGAATCTTAAAAGCAGCAAGAAAGAAGAAGAGAATTACATACAAAGGAGTCCCAATAAGACTCTCAGCTGATTTCTCAAAAGAAACTCTGCAGGCAAGAAGGGACTGGCAAGAAATATTCAAAGGAATGAACAGCAAAAACCTACAACCATGATTGCTCTATCCAGCGAAGCTGTTATTCAGAATAGAGGGACAGAGAAAGTGCTTCCAGGACAAAGTAAAACTGAAGAAGTTCATCAGATCCAAACCACTGTTATATGAGATGTTAAAGGGACTTGTTTAGGAGAAAGAGGATCAAAACTATGAACATTAAAATGAAAACTGTATCACAACAGCCAACAACAGAAGCTAGGGAATTGAAACAAAGGTGAACTAAACAGGCAATGAGAGTGGGAAAAGAATTATAGGTATGGGGAACATTATGGGTGGAGGTCAGGAGGGAGGGGGAAGGGAGAAATGGAGGGTGATGATGCAGGAATTAGGAAGCATAGTAGGAGGGAGTGGAGTAGACAGGAAGATGTTGAGAAGAACTATATGCACAACCAATGGGCATGGACTAAGGGGCCATGAGAACTGGAGGGAGGGGGTCACTGGGTGGAGGGGAACAGAGGGAAAAGAAATTGGGACAACTGTAACAGCATAATCAATAAAGCATATTAAAAGAAAAAAAAAGACAGTAGTGTCCCCAGTTGTTAGCAGTGACCAGGGGAGCTCTTTCCACACCTGTTTCTGTGGTCACCTGTCTGATTCTGCCCGATCTGCGTATGGGCAAGGCTGGCCCTGGGCCCTGCCTTAAGAGAGTCAGGAGATACTCGGGCTAAGCTAAATGGATTTCTGGAATATAGAAATAAAATATACTCCATTAACATCCTTAATCACTAAAAGAGGAGGATTATTTTACTGCAAAATATACTGGGGAACTTAATTTAGAAAACCAATAAATAATGTTTTTCTTGAGCCTGGTTTCTAAGACAAAATTGAGCAGATAAACTGCCTCCTACTCACTGTCAGGATGAATCTTGTGACCCTTACGCTCTTGCAAGAGTCCTAGCTGATAACCCAGCGGCCGCAGAGGCGTACGATAGCGTTGCCAGAGGTGAACCATGAGACGCTTCCCCGGTATAACTGGGGACAGTCCAGGACTTCACCCTGACCTTGAATACTAGAAACTTTGAACACGATTTCTTATGTCTATTAACTGTATAAGGTTATTTTGTCCATTATTTATTTATGATTTTTTTCTCTAAATTTGTTAGGATATTTTCCCCATGGTTGCCAACAATTCCACAGATTTAATTTTATTTATTCTTTATCTCTTATACCTACTACCTATATCTTTATAATGCACATTTTTATTTATTTGTTCTGCTTTTCATAATGAAGAAGTTTATAAATCTCATGGGCTCAAAACTCTTTTTCTGTATGTTTTCTTTTATTAAAACAAAAAGATATGTCTCTTCCTGAGGCTACACAGACATTTTTATATAAATATTCTCTTCTAACATGTTTATGTTTTTATATATTAAATATAAATCAGTCATGTGGTTTATTTGGAATTTCTTTATTGTTACAAATTTCCTGTTGACTAAACAGACAAAAATAAAGAAAATGATTGATTTTATTTTTGCTACTTCTTTGGTTAAATATTCACTGCATTTCTTATGAAATAACTTTTGTATGGATTGCTGTGGTATCTTAGTTAATGTGTAATGAATAGTTCATGAATGTTATACCTTAATTGTGTTTATATTATTAATCCTATGAAAGTATAATTTTACATTCATTTGAACGCTTCTCGAATTCAACTGGACTTGACACTTCCAAAATCTCAGTGGCAAGGCCATCTAGAATCAGATTTTATCAGTTTGGCTTGTTTTTAAAGTGGCAAATATCATTAAAGGGCTACTCAGAGGAGGGACTGTGCTCTCTGTCTACCAGGGAGGTCGTTCTCTCGTTCAATGCCGCAGATGTTTTCTTGACACCCCCAGGGGAATGACGGAGTTCACTTATCCCATGGATCTTCAAATGAGGGTCAAATTTACAAAATATGTAAAGATATGAAATCCCTGGATTAATTAATTACTTGATACTTACAAGGCTAATTAATTTGTGAACTCTCTATTGTACTGCAGATTTAAAAATCTAAACAGGAATGAATAAAGACGGTGTGAGAAGTTCCCACACTCCAATTACAGATTTTATAGCATTCATCAGCTAGGCCAGGGATGAAACACATATCCCTTTTTGATGACTGGAAGACAACTGTGAAGTCTTTACAAAATGAAACTCCATTTTCTGCGGAAAGCAACTTTAATAATTGTCATCTGTGGGTCAATTCTGGGCAGGTTTGACTGAGTATAACTGGAGGCAGTTTGTTTGTTTGTCTGTTTGTTTTGTTAACGGGAGAAACTTGGCTGTTCTTGCTGACCGAGTAAACAGTTACAGATCAGCACGTCTGTTAGTGTGCAAGCTGGGTTTACGAGTGACACCTTCTAATGAAAGAGAAAGGGCCTTGCCCATGTGGGCAGAAAGGCAAGATCGGGGTGGCCAGAGGCAAGGTAGCGACAGGCCAGGTGGCAAGAGGCCCAGGTCCTTGGTTCTGAGGATTTATATAGTCAGCAGGATGGGGGTGAGGGAGTTACATATAGATCGGTGGGTAAAGATGGTACCAGTTTCCCCCAGGGGGTCCGTAACCACCCAAACATAAGTATGTGTGGGGGTTCTTTCCCAGATAGTAGAAACGGTACATAGACTTTCAAGGACTTTCCTCCCACCTTCTAGGCCTTGGGATGTTCAGGACACCCTGCAATCTTAGTAAGGTTGTACAGAAGCTCACAGAAGCCCAGTCTCAAGGGCTCTCTCCTCCTTCTGTTGTCTGCGTTGATCAGAGAGCCTGGCAATCTCATCAAACTGCGCCCTGGACTGCTGGGTCAACCAGTGAGACATGTCTCTCTCCTCCTCCCTGCCTGGATTTACTATCTATCCTACCTAAGCATTAAAAGGTGTTTTCTGGAAACCAGGATGCTAAACGCTGGCTGGCAACAGCAGCTCAGTCTCTGAGCTCTTCCTATGTTATCTCCTGCCTCAACTTCCCCCTGAGAAACATGGTTCCCAAAAATCCCTTTATGGGTTGCTGAGGGGTGGTGGTCCATCTGGTGTAGCTACCCCAGTCTTGGATGGGACAGTAGGTCCTGCCTATTGAGAACCATGAAACTCTTGCCCTATTCTACCTAGGAGTTGGTGAAGAATTCTTCAGACCATCAGGGATACAGCATGTCGGTCAGAGGACGTTGAGGGAAGTATCCTTCCACCAGCCTGTGATAGATGCCTGGAGTCTCCGGTCTCGGAGGCTGATTGTTCATGGTGATCATTTGTAGCTTTATGGCCTCTATTCTAGAAGAGATAAGTTGATTATCACGGGCCCAAAGAGTAGTAGTGCTAGGATAATTAACAACAGTTAAGAAATGAGCCATGAATTTAAGTACCAACAAGAGGCTAAAGTTTTGATCCTAGATGCCTACTCAAGGATGCTTTGGATGTTTTGCCGGACCTGTCCTGATTTGGTAACAGAGAAACACCACTCTTCCTCGAGGTATAAACGTGTTCCTCCTGCTGAGGCTGTGAGGAGGGCGACTCCAGCTAATGAGGCCGGTTGTTCTTGGGGTGCGGCAAGCATGCCCCTGTTTTAGTTAATGATTCAGCCGCTTCCTGTGATAGACAGCAGTGGACTCCTAATGAAGCACCCCCTCCCACTGTTCCCATGGAAGACAGGATCCTAATATGTGTTATTAGAGGGATAAGGGGACCGGCCCTTTTGGAAAGATGTTCTTGTCCTCGTAACAGGAAGGGGAGGAAGGTGTTTTCCCACGTTATGGAAACATCAGGAAAAACATAGCTGAGGAAGCAGATTCCCCTCTGCTGTGGAGGGACAGCCCGGTATGCCTGGGACCCGCAAATCTGATAGACTCCTGTCAAAGGGGGGTATTGCTTCCATCAAAGTAATTTCTGAAGCTTAACTGGCCGCGTTTCCATGGAGATGTCTCTGCCCTTGACTGGTTGTTTGACCCTCGGGTATTTAGTGCCCACTATTGTAACCCTTGTGCCCCCGGTGAGGCTGTGACCGGGGGTCTAATATGGGACTGGGGAAACCTGTGCTATTTATAAATTCAGTAGAGATAGAGCCAGCCCCTCTTCAGTCCAAAATGCATGGTGACTCTGGAGCTGTGGTACACAGTGATACGGTCCTCTCTTCCTTGTGGGAGGAATTCATTAACTTAATAGGACAGCCTGCCTTAGCAGGAAGCTGTCTGTGGTGAGTTTTTGTCTAAAGGAGGGCTAAGAATAGCTGGAGGCAGATATAGGAAAAACTTGTTTCCATTTATCATATTGAGAAGAACTAACCAAATTTTGTATTAGCTTGTTTATGTAATTCCTTCCCAATATTTCTATAAGCCTTCTTTAATTTTTACAGCCCTTCTATAATATACATGGTCTCTCTTCTTTTTAGTTTATTTAGAAATAAAAGCTTCTCTTCCCCATTGAAAGATACATACACATACACAGTGCTCAGAAGTGAGCTGTTTTGTTATCTCGTAACCTTGACAACTGCAAGGAAGCTGGAGAAGAAGGGGAGAGATCAGGCTCGGGCGACCTTCAGCCACTTCAGTTTTAAAGGTACAAGTTCTTCCCTTTGCACATTCAGGGAGGGGGAGTTGTTACCTCTGGGGCAGCGAGTGAGGCGAAGGGAAGACTTCAGGCGGAGGAAGGACCAGAAGAGAGCCTGGCCGGGCTGCTTGGGCTTCGTAGAAAAATTATGGGTAGGAAAGATGTGAGCTAAGGTGGGGCTGCCTTCACTCACCTGGAAGTTAGAAAAAGAGGGTCCTGGAGACAGGATCAGGGAGACAGCCTAGGCCGAGCTAGGAGTCTCCTAGGGATCCATTAACTTCAGAGGAAATAACAGGTCTATGCCCGAGGAGAGGCCTGGGAGAGCGAGAGCGTGACATTCTCCCAGCAAACACAGCTGCCCTCAGGGAGGGGCGCAGCAGGCTTACAGCAGGCGGATGGTGTGACCTTCTTGTTCCCCGGCCATGGCTGAGAGGCAGAAAGGCCCGGGGGGGTTTGAGTCGTGGGGCAGAGTGTGCTGTGCGTGTCCGGGGCTCCCAGAGGCCGTCACACCTTTGGCCATCCCTGCTCTCTTACATGCCCAAGTTTTCCCCCCACCCGGTTGTCTAAATTAGCCAGGGGGGCTCGGAGTGCTGGGTAACCAGCCCTTATTATGCAATTCCTGGACGAGCCAAAGTTGTGTTACAGAGACCACCCAGACGCAGGTACGTGCGGGGTTCTTTCCCGGAGAGCAGAAACGGTACGTAGACTTCCTTCCAGGGCTTGGGATGCCCAGGGCACCTGGCAATCTTAGGAAGGTTGTACAGAAGGTGACAGAAGCCCAGTCTCAAGGACTGTCCCCTCCTGCTGTACTTCCATTGCTGGTGTTGTTCAGAGCGCCTGGCAGTCTTATCGAACCAGGCTCAGGACGGAGGAGCTAACCAGTAAGACATGTCCCCCTCCTCCTCCTCTCCGTCCTACCTGAGTGCTACAAGGTGTTGCCTGGCAACCAGGATGCTGGCCGCTGGCCAGGAGCAGCAGCACCCAGTCTCAGCTCCCCCTCTGCTGCCTCCGGCCTCAGTCTGGCCTCGTCTGCATTCTCTCACATGCCAGGTTGTCCCTGGTTGACTTTCTAAGAGACATCTTTTCACTCCTCAATGAGGATGTTAGAACTCATTTTTATAACCAAATAAATAAAGCCTAATTACAGGGCAAAGTAGTTCAGTAAATGTCTGTTACCTAATCAGACACTGAATAGCTATTTATGGAACAACTTTTATGGACTTAGAGTGAGTCTGGGTTTCGTTATGGTGACAAAGTGCCTGTGTCCCATTGGGTAAAATATTACTATAACAGATTAATCACTCAGAAATAATAATAGTTTAAGAATATTAAACTAAAAAGTGCTATTAGTAAGTGTAATAGAAATTAAATGATAGAGGGAATATTACCTTCAGAAGGCAGGTTCAAGCCTTCCCAAGAAAGCAGAATTTGGAATGAAATTGATCAATTAATTCAAAGGAGCAGGTAGATTTTATAAAGATGATCTGTAATTTTAGAGCATGTATAGAAAGAATGTTATGGGGATTTCTTAGAGAGTCATGATATTTAAATGACGAGGCTCAGGTGTTCCCAGGAAATTACTGTTCCCCTCTGTAGTCCTTTGATAAAAATAAAACAAAGACATAGATCTCATTTTGACATAGGAATATGTATTACTAGAAATGGCAGTTACAGTTGTACTGACATGGATTAAATTATATCTTCACTCTAATTTTCAAAACTAAAACACAGTTCTATGTGATCAAAAACCAGTCCACATAACTTGAGAGGTAGCAGCGCTTGTCATGAGCAAGATAGGTACAACATTTAAAATTAAAATACTCACAATGCATCTGGGAAATAGAGCGGATGAACTGTCTGCTCACTTTCTAACTCCCAAGTGCTTAGCCGTCTCGCCACACAACACTTCCGACGATGACCCCCCGCCCCAGCGTGTGTTTTCTCCAACACCAACAAGGAATTAACAATTCCGATGGGATTTCTTTGAGATCCGGCCAGATCCCCCAGGGTGAGAGCTCCGTCCTGCCCTCCGCCCATCACATCAGATGTCAAGTGCAAGTCCACGTTCTCGCCTTTGCTGCTGACTGTCTCTAGACTGGCGATGCCCACTACCCCTTCTCAGGTTCATGTGCTGGAGTGACTCACAAAACTCAGGAAAACATTTACTAACTGGGTTAGCAGTTTCTTTTCAAGAATCCAATTTAGAAACAGCCAGAAGGAAGAGATGCATGAGGCAAAATATGCAGGGAAGGAGGCAGAGGATCTATCCGACTGCCCCTGGGCACACCACTTTTCCCCACCTCCACCTCCAAAGACTGTCCTTTGTTTCTTTTCCATGCAGGTTTAATTACATAGGCATGATCGATTAAGTCCTCTGTCCCCGGTGACTGAACTCATTCTCCAGCCCCTCTCCCTCCGTGGGAGCTGGGGTGTTGGGCTGGGCATACCAGCCCTCTGATCACATGTTTTGATTAGCCCCATCCTCAGGAACTTTGAATTAGAATGTGCATATATGATCTTTCCCACCTCATTGGCATAGACCTAGTTGTGATTGAAAGGGGCTTAACATGTAAATAATTAGACACCCACTTCACCTTTATGGTTTTAGGATAACTTCCTGAAATGTGGACAAAAGACCAAGAATTACAATAAGAGATGTGTCCATTGCTGTTATCATGCAGGAACACCTGAGGGTTTCAGTATCCACATGTTCACATCTGGAATTCAACCAACCGTGACTTGAAAACAATATTTTCAAGTCACGATTGAGAATCCACAGATGTGGGGGGCCGATTGCCTGTGTTGTGCTTACCCCATTCTATAGAAGGGACTTGCACATCCATAGGTTTCCATTGTCTGTGAGAGGGTCCTGAAACCAAGTCCCCATGGATACGAGGGTAGAGTGTGGTTGCATTTCGAGAGAATCAAAAGGTGTATCTAGTTTACTGACTGCATGGTACAAGATGGCCTTCATCCCCACATTGCCTGTGAGTTAGTTACCCACAAAGTTCTCTCAGTTACAAGAGAAAACTAGATATATGACACTGGACGGTTTTATTCCTTTCAACTCTGTATTTGTAGCTGTTATAGGCTGAATACACCTCCCAAAATTTACGTGTTGAAGTTTTCAAGCTCTGCTATCTCCAAACGTGACTATTTATGTGGACTGGGTATCTAGAGAGGTGATTAAGCTAACATGAGGTCATAGGGATGGGCTCTAATTAGGTACGACCAGTGTCCTTATAAGAAGAGATTAGGACACAGGACACAAGTCAGGAAGACCACGTGGGAACTGAAGGAGAAGTCAGTCATCCACAGACCAAGGAAAGAGGCCTCGGAACGGACCAACCCTGCCAACATCTTGATCTTGAACTTCTAGTCTTAAGGTCTGTGGGCAGTGTCTGCTGTTTAATCCGTTAAGTCTGTGGTACTTCGTTATAATGTCCTAGTAAACTAATACAGTAGAACTTTTGATATTTAAAGTTTGAATTAGAATTTGAATATATGATCTTTACCAACCATAAGCAGCCCTTGGCTAAATATCAAAATGCAAAGTGTCTTAAAATATTATTTTCCTGAAATAATGAAATAAGAAAATGTATCCACTGGATACATTTTTTTGAAAGTACATAGTATGCTTTTAACACTCATCTGTAGAGACCCAGTATATTTATGTATTTTATTTATGACAAACTAAACTTAGTAATTTTATTTACATTTGGTTTTCACTCACAGGCTATGCAGAGATAATATTCTAGTCATTTTATGAGCATATAACTTTTTTTTTTTGGCCTAGGAGATTGAAATAGAAAAATGGACTTACATAGGACTTACAATTTTAGCTGAAGAAGAATGGGTAGAGAGTCACATCATTCATAATGAGGTAAAAGGGCTATAGCATATGGAAATTGAGCTTAGTTCCCTGAAGTGCATTATCTAAATACTATATTTCAGTTTCAATTTGTAAACTAAAAATGCCCAAGCAAACAAACATAACATAAATTCTCCAAAGGGTAAGTGGCTTTTAGGCTAATAGGGCAAATAAAGGTGTATCGATAATACCCTGATAGTTAGAGTGACCCACTGACTACTAACTAGCGATCTGCTCACCTCTGGCCCAGTCCCAAGCAATAAGTTCCTGTAGATGTTTCTAAGGAGCCACATCCGCTGTGCCTCCGCCGCAGACACCTCTATTAGATGCACAAGGACGCAGAGACCTGTTTATCTCCGAAGGGACACTGGCGTTATTTAAATGTCCTTCTGAGGTCTTTATTTCTCAAATAACGTATATGGTATATGCTGACTTCTCTTTGGAGGTCTGGGATGTCAGAGTTCTCACTCTTGCAAGCGGACAGGCGCACCGGCAGACTGTGACTTCACCGGAAAGACGCCATCAGGAATATTGAGTGCCGACGTGCTTTCCCGGAACCCTTGCGTCCCCCGAGCTCGCTTCTGAAAGCGACCCCGTGTGGAGTGCCCGCGGACGAGGACAGCACCCTCAGTTCATTGCGCTTCACCGTGGGGGGCTTTGCAAATGCTGCCTTTTTCTACCAATCGAAGGTGTGCGGTGCCCCTGCGTCCAGCAAGTCTGGCGAAGCCATTTTCCAAAAGCATTTGCTCACTCTGTGCCTCCATGTCTACTCTTGGGGAAGAGGCTGTGACTATTGAAATGATAGCAATGGGTTTAGAATATCACATACACGTAATCGATAAAGCGGCAGCTGGGCTCGAGAGAACTGACATCAGAGTGGACAGGAGCTCTGGGGAAAAGTGCTATCAAACGGCACCTTACGTACAAGAGAAATTGTTCATGAAACAGAGTCAATCGTCACGGCAAAATTCATTGTTGTCTTACTTTAAGTGACTGCCACCATCACCCCAGCCTTCAGCAGCCACCACCCTGATCAGTCCGCAGCTCCCAGCATCCAGGCGACACCCTCCGCCAGCAGGAAGATGATGAATCATCGAAGGCTCAGATGATGCTGAGCAGTCTTAGCAATAGGGTATTTTTTATTAAGGGATGCACACTGCTTTTTAGACGTAATGTATGGCGCCCTTAATAGGCTATGGTGTAATAGAAACATAACTTTTTATGTACTGGGAGACGGTACATATGGCAATATTCAGTACCTTGGGGTGGCCTAGAACGGAACTCGCAATATCTTGAGATGTCCCCATAGACAAAAACTGCCCTAAGCTGGTGGGAGGTGCCAAGTGTATAAAAACAACTAATTCACAAACATTCAACCAGTGAGCCCCAAGCCTTCCTTCAGAAGCATTAGCTACATGGATAGCGATCCAGAAACCCCTGAAGGATGGGATTTCAGAGCTAGAGCTTTGCTGTTCCAAATGCGCCATGCAGCAGTATTTGCAGGCTAATGCAGCAGACTGTCCGATATAAAACAGTTAGCATTACACCTACGTGGTTGCTGCCAAGGACGCTATTTTCTATGTCGTATCCACAGAGTAGTCAAAAGTATACCATGTGCTATCTGGGGTTGTTGCCATATTAAAGATCACATACATGGCATCATTGCACGTAAGTAATGGACGCGATAAGCAAAGCCAAGGTCAGGACAAGGCAGGGCTCGCTGAAGGCTGAGCAGCAGAGGTGCTGTGGTGTCTCTATTCAGAGTTCTCCTCATAGTGGTCATTTAGGACTTCCCTGTGCCTTGCCAGTTGTTTATGTACCTTAACTCAGTCATTCTTATTTTATTTTTTAATATGCTTTATTGATTATGCTGTTACAGTTGTCCCAATTTCTTTTCCCTTTGTTCCCCTCCACCCAGTGACCCCCTCCCTCCAGGTGCCCCCCCCCTTAGTCCATGCCCATTGGTTGTGCATATAGTTCTCAACATCTTCCTGTCTACTCCACTCCCTCCTACTGTGCGTCCTAATTCGTGCATCATCACCCTCCCTTTCCCCCTCCCCCTCCCCACGGACCTCCCCCCATAATGTTCTCCATACCTATAGTTCTTCTCCCACTCTCATTGCCTACTTAGATTGCCTGTTTCGGTTCCCCTGCTTCTGCTGTTGGTTGTTGTGATATTTTCATTTTAATGTGCATAGTTTTGATCTTCTTTCTCCTAAACAAGTTCCTTTAACATTTCATGTAACAGTGGTTTGGATCTGATGAACCCCTTCAGTTTTACTTTGTCCTGGAAGCACTTTCTCTGCCCTTCTATCCTGAATGACAGCTTCGCTGGATAGAGTAATCGTGGTTGTAGTTTTTGCTTTTCATTCCTTTGAATATTTCTTGCCAGTCCCTTCTTGCCTGCAGAGTTTCTTTTGAGAAATCAGCTGAGAGTCTTATTGGGACCCTTTTGTATGTAATTCTCTTCTTCTCTCTTGCTGCTTTTAAGATTCTCTCTTTATCCTTAATTCTTGACATTTTGATTATAATGTGCCTTGGTGTGGTTCTCCCTGGGTCCAGTTCTTTTGGAACTCTCTGTGCTTCCTGGGCCTGTAAGTCTATATCTTTCCCCAAGTTAGAGAAGTTCTGCTTCATTATTTTTTTACGTAAGTTTTCAATTTCTAGTTCTTCTTCACCTTCTGGCAACCCTATGATTCTAATGTTGGCCCACTTATAGCTGCTCCATAGGTTTCTGAGCCTCTCCTCATTTTCCTCACTTTTCATTTCCTCTTTCTGCACTGGTTGACTGTTTGTTCCTTCCCTATGTTCTGATTTGTTGATTGATCCCTGGCTTTCTTTCCCCCACCACTAGTTACATATGTGTTTTTGTTCATTTCAGCAGGGCTAGCCTTCATTCCTTCCCCATCTTGTTTAAGGCCTGCTGTTAGGTCTGTAAGCATTCTTATAACCAAAGCTCTGAACTGAGCCTCAGAAAGATTTCCTATCTGCTGCTTCATTAGATTAGATACTTGCTGTCTGGTCAGCTGCATCACCAGGATCTCTTATCATGATCTGTGACAATCTTGTGTTTACCTTTGCTTCCTGGGCAGGGCTGTCACACCTCCTACTCTATATGGGGTGGAGCCCCATGCCCTCGTCACAACCAGGCAACCCATCTCACCACGCTGTGGTGTTTTCTGTGGGGGTGGGGGTTCAAAATGCATTCCTGCCATTCACTCTCTGCTGAGAGAATGGGAGCCTCCTCCTCCATAATCACCCCCTCCAGGCCTCACAGTCCAAGGCAATGGGGGTCTGCCTTCCCCAGCGTTGGAATCGCAAGCTGACGGGTCTGGTCTGCAGCCGGGGGTGCTCCCCAGGTGCTTCTTGCCTCCCCTTAAATATGGGCATCTGTGCTTACCGGCAACCCACTGCCATCGCCACTGCCACTGCCACCAGCACAGCTTGACCTCTCTGTCGCGGCTTTGCCCCTCCTACCTGTCTGGATGAGCATCAGTTCTTTATAATTTCATATGTTGGACTTCCATTTATTTTCTGGAACATCTGGTTATTTCTGGTTCTGCGGTAGTTGTATTCCTTCCTAGTTGTGGAGGGAGACAGAGCGTGTCAGTCTAGGCCTCCATCTTGGCTGGAACTCTCCTGTGTGTGTTTGCCTCTGTGTCTTAGGTAGAGCTGTCACTCCTGTTATGTTGCAAGGGCCGGAGCCTTAGGGATTCATCAGTACAGGGCAACCCGTTTCACCACGTTGTGGTGCTGTGTGTGGGGGAGGGGTCTAGGAGGGATAATGCCATCTGCCCAGCACTTGTCCCTTTTCCAGCCACGTCTCCAACTTCCATATGGGACTGGTGCCTCTCTAGCTGTTGCCCTGGCTGTTGTTCCCAGAGTGGATGGGTCTGCGGACATTCTAGGACCATGGGGGCCCTTTAAACAAGCGGGCTCTGCTGAGAGCCTGGAAGTTTCTGCCTCTGCCCCAACCCACACTGGTTTGCACAGTCAGAAGCAATGAGGCTTGATTTTCCCTGGTGCTGGGACCATGATCTGCTCAGTCTGGTGAGGAGCTGGGAATGCTCCCCAGGTGTCCCTCCTGACTTTTTAACATGTGTGACTGCGCTTTCCACTGGTCTGCCGCTGCCGCTGCTGCCACCGCTGCTGCCGCCACCACACCACGTCCTGTCTGCCCCGGCTCCTCCCCTCCTACCTGTCTGGGTGAGTATTTCTTCTTTATATCTTTGTTGGTTGGACTTCCATGCAGTTTGATTTTCTGGAATGTCTGGTTGTCTCTAGTTCTGAGGTAGTTGTGTTCCTTCTTAGTTGTGGAGGGAGATACAGTGTGTCTGTCTAGGCCTCCATCTTGGCCGGAAGTCTCCAGTTATTCTTAACTAATCCAATATAATAATAGTGTAATCATCATTTTATGGGAATGAGAGCTGAGGCTCTCAGAAGTTCAATATTCTTGCCCAGTTATATTGTTTAAGTGGTCCACTCAGAATAGACTCCAGGCCTGCCAGACTGCAAAGAGATTTTCTTACTTTGAAAAAGTAAAGAAAAGAGAGATTAGTGCCTGGGAGTACAAACAGCATGAGAAGAAGCTGCAGGAGCCTCGAAAATGAGGACCACCCTGCCTCTCGTTTGCCCTAAAGATGCAAGTTCAGTTAGCCAGGTGTTGATCGGGGTTTCAATATTTTGAAATGTATGAGGTATATGTGCACTCTACCATTATCAATGGAACTATCAAAAGACTTGTTGCAATTTCAAGTCCTTGAAGTGCACATGGCAGACAGGCTCTCCCCACCATCTGCGCTGCCTCCGGAATTACCGTGCGGAGTACCTGTGGGTGTTTCACAGCTTATTAAACTATAATTGTGGAACTGTGATTACAGAGGAGGCAGCACAATGTCTGGATTCTAGGAAACAACTCCCTTTAAATCACAGGAGAAAGGTAAACTTGATGTACTTTCTCTGCAATGACATGATTCTATTAGAATAAAGTACTGCTGGAGGTGCAAAATCCACTTTCCAACAAATGTGGAAATGATGACAGCCCCCATCGCTTCCATTAAATAATTCATATTATAATCATCACTGAGCAACAATGTACAACCAGAGGCACAGCGTGTTGAACTCATCCCATCTGGGTAGATACTCTTATTTATGTATTAGTTCATAGGTTATAATGATTACTTCTGACTAATAAGGTAATTATGTAAATATTCATAGTTCACTGTAACTCCTGGCTGGGTGGTGACATTCTGCATCCTAACTCGAAGCATGTGTTTCAGAAGCCAGTGGGTCATCTGGGTAGGTTGGCCAAAGCAACTACATCCAACCTGCTGATCAAGGGACCTGTCGGATGACTTTCATCTCAACAAACAGTTGAGGAAGTAAGGGCACAATATCCAGTTCCCTAAGAATTGGATTTGCAGGTGTCCCTCCCTGGTGGCTAGCTTGTCTTCCAGCCCCAAACACTCAGCTCATCTTCCTAATGAATCTTGCTCCGTACATGCGGCAGGCGGTGGGAGGAGAAGGTGGTTGCTGTCATTGGGATTGGTGTGGACTGAGGCTCCCAGCAATGGGGAACCCTCTCTTTGCTGGGTCTGGCCACGCCTCATGCATAAATAATTTAAAAAGTCATCTTAAATGGAGCGGGAACCTGGCTTATTCTGCATTTCTAGGGATTGCTTCTTAGCAACGGTAATATAATTGTTTCCCTGATACAAGTTCTTTATAGAAACTCAGTTAAACAATATTGCCTTTCCATTTGTGCCCCCACCTCTTATTATTCGCCCATGACTTCTCCTGTTAAATTGTTCCTTATAAAGCAGCTCACTGTGAGCAGGCCACCAGCTGGTGACATATACCAGCATGGCTCTCTACTCAGGAGCGCCAGTTTTCCTGGGAAGTGCCTGGTCATTGGCCGAGGGAGCCAAGCCTCATCCTGGCTGTTGAACTTTGGTTCCAAGTTCCTTGGAACTTATTACTACCTTTCTCAAGTGGGAAATAAAATTGAGTCACTTATGTTAAGGGACTTTAGAATGGAGCCAGGAGGCCATTAAGGAAATGGGTCTGATGCACATCCTCACCAGACAGAACATGAACTTTTGAACTAAAAAAAAAAAAAGTAAATATTCCAGAGTGCTACAGGAACACCTACAACTGTTCATGCAAACAGAATTTTTAGCTATTGACAACTTCAGCAATCAGTTATGTTTGGCCGAGGTCAGCTTTGGAAATGACAAAGCCTCATTGGCCTTGGGCCTTTTAAAAATCTCTGACTTTACTCCCTAGCAGGACACCAAGTTCCAACTAGCATCTTTGGGCCTGAATTTGCAATTCCTTTGAGTCCCAAATAAATACTTTTTGTTTGTTTGATTTTTACATTCTGACAATATAGGTTAATATTTTCTTGTGAGGGTTAATAAAATTCCATTTTTAACATGTTATCATCTAGTGAATTATTGAAAGCAGAGACCAAATGATGTACTAAATAATTGAGTTCAGAGAGTGAAATAAAATGGGAAGTCAAGACTGAATATAGTTTTTTTTTTCTTTAAAGAAACTAATCTATCCCAGATTTTTCTATATTATATTTAAAGGTAATATGGATTTTTTTCCCTGTCAAACCTAGTTGAAAAGGAGATTGTAAAACATTAATAATTTTCCTGGAAGTATCTGAAAATCAAGGGACTTGCTAATGAGATTTTTAAATGTTCACATTTAGGTCATAAAGGATTTAAAATTGATCATGTATCAGTGTTTCAAAATTCATGTAGACTTTGTGTATGTAGAATACACTCATTTATCTCCAGCAACATTTGTAAAAATAATGCAGCCAAACATGGGACCTAAATTATTTACCCTCTGGCATTTAAATTATGCTGATTAATATTATTAATCATCCTGTCTCCACAAAGTGAATGGCCGCTAAGACACAAGCAACAGAGGATGTGTCAGATTTTAACATTACTCATGTCTATTTGTAAGTAATAAATTGATAACCAAGGCACTCAACAAAGTATTGAAGTTTAGCTCATCTTGTAAACGCTTATCGAAGGCTGCACATATTGCTTTTTTATTGTATTCCTGTATTTTCACAGCAGGAAGGACACAGGGGTGTCGCCTTGATGGAAGCAGGGAAGTTGTTGCGGGTGTGACGGATCTTAGCAGCAGCCTCCGTGGGGGAAGAAGGGTTCCCACGACCCGTCTACAGTTCAGGGTCGTGCCTCATGTTTCGGGGACGCCCAAAGCAATAGCCTCCGAGGCACAATTCCATCAAAGGGCCACCAGCTTTAGGTGACCTGCTTTTTCTCTCTTGGCCAAATGACTCCAGCAAAAAGTATGACTTCCGTCACGTCCGCCCATAATTCTTCACCCTGCTCTTCCACTCCAGCACGCAGCTCGGAGTCCCCAGGACGGCCTGAGATCCAATCCCACATCTGTCGCAGGGAAAACCAGTGAAACGGGGGCCCTGAGCAGCTCCGGGGACGCCTGTTCATCCCATCCCATGGGTGCAGGGGGGCAGGTGAGGACAGCAGAGCGCTCTTCCAACTCTGCTCTTCACGTGTCACGCCCACTGCGAGGGCTCCGCCGGGGTGGGGGGCCGGGGGAGCATCTCCACGGCAGTATTTTCTCCGAAGGGCCCGCGAATGCACACACCTGGAGCCGGAGCTGGCGGGGGCGATCTAACGTGGCAACCGAGAAATCCTCGCGACACACAGTTGGAGGTGTTTTCTACGGCTTCAGGGGTTCCCTCTGCGTCCCCTGTCCCCCTCCTAGGGACCCTGCAGCAGCAGAGATCCACAGAAGCCACGGTCGTCGACTCCATGCCGAGAAGATTCGGGGGGCCTCAGAAAGAGATCACTTGGTCCCATCACAAAGCAGAGTCTTCCGTGTGGTTGCCGCGTCTGCTGGGAAGGTCGTCGGGAGCCCAGCCGAGCCCCCAACCCCGTCCCCTCGCTCGAGTGCTCATTCCTTTGTCAGGCCCCACCACACGCATGGTCTGTGGCACTCTTGTGGTGGCTGGCGATCACAAACCACTTAGTTACGGAAGAAGTTCATTAAAATCATTCAGGTAACAGATTGATTTAGCTTATTGAAAAGTTAAAACTAAAACTAAAATCCTATGCCTAAAATAGTGCTATATTAGTTTAAAATGCTAATTTTAACAAATACTCTTTTAAATTACATTTAAATAATTTATTTTGAAAAGGTGTGTTACATGAAGGCAATCTGTTTACTCATAAAAAAATTAGTGTTCAATTATATTTTTGATCCATTCTTGCCCTAATTTTATAAGGATATAAAATGCTGCATTTATAGACATTAATAATCCAGTAATAATTTAAACTACAAATTATCTGAAGATCTAGGCACTTTGCTGAAATACTAAGTTATGGTGGCTGCATCCCCTCTTTCCAAGTATTTCAACACCGGTGGCATCACGCCAACTGGGTTATAAATTATTTGAGTGTAATAACAGGAGAACGGAGCGGTGCTGAGCATATGCTCAGTGCTCCATGTGCTTTGGCTAACCTGACCACCTGTGCGTGCACCTGTGCATGTGTGCGCCTGTGTGTGTGCACCTGTGTGTGTGTGCACCTGTGCGTGTGTGCACCTGTGCATGCGCCTGTGTATGTGTGTAGAGGGGAGGGGAGGGGGAGACTAAGTTAAGTTTGGGAGGCAGCAGAACCATTCTCCCCAGGACGGGAGCGGAGGAGGGGCACATTCATGGCATGTGAGCTCTGAAGCTTATAAAACACAGAAGGAGGGGCCCATTGTAAGGAAAACAAGCACACACTCACATGTTTTATCAAAGCGTGTGACCACGGAACCATGTTGCGAAAGCCCAGCCCAGGGTGCTGACTGGAGGTGGCACGGTGACAGGCGCCAGAGCGAACCCTCCCCACCAGCCTCTGACATGCATGACCAGCCCTGACCACAGCCCCTCCGTCCTCCCTGCGTGAATTCAGACACACCTCTCCACCTCAGTGAGATTCACTTATCACCTACAAATGGGGTGATTCGTTTAAGAAAGGCCATGATATTGGTATGATGCATGAGAAGCAGATGCTCAGTAGATAATACTTCCTGATACAGCAGTGGGAGCTCCATAAAAAGAGATCAAAGTCTCAGGAAGCGCACACTGGGAGAACTTAATACTGTCTGCTCTCTATGTCCCGGTCCGCACGCACAGCATGAGGCCTCTCGCTAGAGGTGCCTGTAAGACACCATCGGCCGCGAAGGGACAGGCACGGGGGGACAGGGATTCTAAGGAGAAAGCTCCCAGAGGCAGAGCAGCTAGGAGATAAATAGCGGAGAAAAACATACAGTGTGGACAGGCGTATACATGTATTGCGACAAATACGTATGACACACTGTATGGGCTAGACACGTGTGTCTACACATACATGTACATTTACATGCTTGCCTCTATTTCAATCTACTCCTAGATGAATGACTGCCTTAGCACATTTATTAGCCTCAGTTTCCTCGAGAATGAGCCAGGCTGCTAGAGCCCCCAGCTCACGGGGCGTTGCTGGGAAGAGGAAAGGCGCGGGGGCGGGAGCACTGGGACCCTGGCTGAGCGCAGAGCGACCCTGAGACCTGCACCCTCGCAGCAGCAGCGCCGCGGGCTCACTGCGCTGCGCGGGGAGTGCACCCCGCCTTTGCCTGTCGCACGGATCGTGCAGCCCAACACTCCTGGGCACGCGCTGCCTTTCCGCTCGGAACAGGGACAACTGTGCTCTGATATTACTGATTTAAAAACACGCTCAACACCGTCACCAGCTGAGTGGAATGAGGAGAAAAGCCTGCTACCCGAGGAAAGTCTCTGCTTGTTGAGGGGCCAGACGGGGGGCCGGGCCCATGTGTCTCCCGGGTCGCCCCCAGGGTGCTTGCAGACGACGTTTGCAGGGGCGACCCCGCCGTGGAGAGGCTCTCTGATCCGAATGAGCCATAGCAAAGCAAAACTGTTACAGACGATGGTGTGGTTTTCCTAAAGAGTGTGCTTCAAGCAGGATTCGGAAATCGAACTTTTTCCCTCCTGCTGGAAGCGAGGGCAGCGGTTAGTCACCCCCCACCCCTACCCCGGAACAAGGAGACAGCCCAGGAGGAGTGTGTCTGTGTGGGCAGTCGCTTTGGGCCACTTGGGGACAGCACCATGTGTCAGCTGCAGCTGGCACGCCTCCCGGGTCGCAGATGTGTGCAGGTGCCTTCAGGGAGAGGGTGTGTTGGAGTCTGGCCCGTGGAGGAGCTTGCCCAGACAAGATGGCACAGAGCTGTCTTTTTCAGCAAACACTTTTTTATGCATAACTGTTTCATGTTGAAAACAGCGTGTATATTGGGAGTGACCGAGAGACTGAAGATAAAACATGGCTTCCTCATGTCAGTCCTCGCCTTGGTGACAATCGGGAATTGCAGGTCAATGGTACAAGCAAAGATTTAAACACAAGCGTGTTTTAAGAAGAGTATGTCTTTCTCTATGATCAACTAGTGTGCTAAGGCTGGCAAACATTTAAATCAAAAGGTGGAGGAGATTTAGAAATAATGAGAAGTTTTACTGAATCGTAAGCTCTACCTTTGGAAGAGCCGTTTCAAACAGTACCAAGGTCACAGCTCTCGCTGTCAAAGTCAGAATCAGAAAGCCCTCCGCTTTGGGAGGGAATCATGGCCCGAGCAGCACCGAGACAGGGAGATGCCGTGCCTTCCAGACAAAGAAACGCCGCGAGCAGCCAGGGGTGACAGGACGGGGATGGCGTCTAGGCAACCAGGTAAGATCCGAGACAGGAAAGGCCGGGACGCCTCTCCTCTGGGTTTGGTAGATGCGCGAGCAAATGTCCTCCCGCGAGCACCAGGCAGAGAAGGCAGGGCAGGCGTCACGTCTGCGTATGGAAACAGGAAGAAGGGAAACGTTTTGGCTCATGCCGTTCAGGATCTAACCAATTCCGTTTGGAAACACTATGTCAGGGATGCCTACTTCAAGTTTACATACATTTTAATTTGAATTAATTTTATTCCGGTCATTTTGTATATCACTTCTGTATTTTCACAATCCAAAGTTAAAGAACTGTTTCAATATTTCTACAGCCTTCGTAGAGGAAATTGCAGTAACTCTGAAACCCTGTGCTGGAAGATGAAATTCCATCCTTACCAGATATTTGGCCTGTCGCACAGGCAATATCACCCCTGAACACGTCATTGTGTGGGTCGCCCTGTTCAGAATGTGTGTTTGAGTGCTTTTGGCAAGCGAGCAAGTGGGCGGAGATGTACAAACACACAGACACACACACCTTCCTTGCTATAAATCTACCTATGGAAACCGAAATGGATAATCTTTAACAAGAAAAATTTAGAGCACTTTTGTTAAAAAATTTAAAGAATTAGTGTTTTCTGTTTAGAGAGAATTAAGTAAAAAATTACATTGAGATATTATAGTAAATTATCCCATCTAAAGAATGGCAAAGGAAGGACCACAACAATGTGTTCATTGCCCAGCTATGACTGACCGGCAAGACTTGAAGAACTCTAATAAAAGCAAGCCCTCACCCTCTGATGATTAAAAAACAAGTAGAATGTTTTAAGCCCCAGGATGAAGATGATACATGTATCAGATATATAAGTTAGGATTATTATTATAATTTTATAAAAAATTGGCTTAAGCTTCTCAGCCATTAAAACATTACAAGACAGTTGTATCTGTTTTCAATGCCTAATAAGAGAAAATAATCTTTATTTCTGAAAATGATCACTGAAACTAATTGCCTAAATAAACTTACCATGTGGTCATTGAATGGAAATTGGACTAATGTAAAAAATCGTTTCCCAAAGGAGAAATTCCTTCTATGGTAGTAGCTTACACCTATCTTTAGAAAAAGCTAAGCATCCCCAATGCTATTACTCGCTGAAGTGATATTGCTAAGAAGCTAATCAATCAAATGAGCTTAACCAGAAGCAAAGACACGTTTTAGGTTTGTTGGAGTGAATGGGTGGAATGCAGGCATCCATCGATTTTCAACTTTCAGTGACAGGTGACATCAATCACTGATACTGTTTACTCTTCCCTCGTGTGTCGGAACGGGGGGTAAAATTATACATTGTTTTATTATTCGATATTTATAAATGTCAAAAGCAGCAATAAGATAGAATGGTCCCCCATTACCTTACCCTACAGAAACGTCCCCTGTCCTGTTGGTGAGTGAGGGAAAATCAGTAATTTATAGCTATAAGGCAGTAGGAAATTAATCTGAAAGGACACAAAAACGGTCTCATGTGCGGTGATGCAAGTAAGCCAGGGAGTCACTTAAAAACCAGGAGAGGTTAAACGCATTCAGTGGCGCTTAATTCCCACTGAAAATTCCCATGTAGACCGCGTCACCTAAAGCCAGTTTCCCAGTGAAGAGGGATTTCATGGTATTTGTGGTGCCAAAAAAATCACCTCTGACAAAATTTGAATATATTTATTTATCATAAATATAAATAAGACTAAAAACAAAATTAAATGTTTAACACAGCCTTTGTGTAAAGTTGCTAAAATTCCTCCAAGTGCTCTATGAAGATACAGCTCTTAAAAAGAGAACCCTGATTACACAAAACAGGTCTATCATTCCCCCAAGTCTAGCCATTTGAAAACACTTTATAAAAATCTATGTTAGCAAATACAATTGCTGAAAATATTCTTCAGAATCCAAAACTCTGTGTCAAGTGAAGGAACACAACAGTAAATGCTAAAACACTCCAAGAAAGTGATATTTATATATATATTCTTAAAAATAATTTATTTGTTTATTTATTTATTTATTTATTTTATTTTTAGAGAGAGGGGAAGGGAGGGAGAAAGAGGGAGAGAAACATTGCTGTGTGGTTGCCTCTCACTCGCCCCCAACTGGGGACCTGACGTGCAACCGAGTCATGTACCCTGACTGGGAATCGAACCAGCGACACTTGGTTTGCAGGCCGATGCTCCATCCACTGAGCCACAGCGGCCAGGGCTTAAGAAAGTTATATTTTAAGCAAAAGAGTGAGTCATTAGGAGAACTGGTCATTAGGATACCTTTCTTTTTTTTTTAAATTTATTTTTATTGCTTTTCTATTACAGTTGTCCCACCTTTTCCCCGTTGCTCCCCCCACCCAGCCCACCCCTTCTCCCACAGTCAGTCCCACCCCGTTGTCCGTGTCCCTGGGTTAGTTATACCAGTTCCTTTACTAAGCCCTTCCCCTACTTAGCCCCCTCCTCTCCCTCCCCCACCTCTGCCCTGGTAGCTGTTAGTCTGTTCCTTGTTTCCATGCCTCTGGTTCAATTTTGCTCATTTGTTTGTGTTGTTCCTTAGTCTCCTGTACCAGGTGATAGCATATGGTGTTTGTCTTTCGTTGCCTGGCTTATTTCAGATACCTTTCTTTAGCACATGGTAGTTTCCTTGGTTTCTTCAGTTGGGTCCTCAGAACCCGGATCTGTGTCCAGCCCACACTCCCCATTACAGCCACCAGTTGTGACCTGTGCTTACCCACCCCAGTCGTACCCTTGGGACCTCTGGCCGAGCTGTGCACATCCTCACAGACTCAGCAGCAGCTGTGGTTGGCTGTTAGTCACTCTCATGATTACGCAATGAGATATTCTGCTTGGGTCACTGTCAACACGAACAAATTTCCCATTTCATTTGCATAACTATGAGGTCACCTTCGAACGGAAAAGTCACTCTTATCAAAACCTCAGATCTCTTTAAACCACGGCCCTTAACCCATTTTTATAGTGAAAGGACAATTTTTCCTACCCCTGATCAACACTTTTATAAAATGAGATAAAAATCAATGACATAAAAATGTGTGCAACTATTTTTGTTATTATATTTAACATAGAAAAGGTTTATTCTCTCAATGTGCTTACAAGTTTCTAAATTCTGCTGCACTTATTCTCTTAAAGACCAGAAAAAAAAACCTTTGAGGACTAACACCTGCCAGCTGCCCACAGTGTAAGTATCGAATTCCTGATTTAAGAACCATTCTTGAGCATTTTCTTAAGTGTGTATTTCTTGGTGAGGATTTTGAGAAAAAGTAAGCAATTTTTTCTTTTAATAATCAAAAACATCATTCAAGACTGAATTGGATGAGATGCTACGTGGCAAATCAAATAGAGATTTAGTTATTGAATATTAGTTTTTAGGGGATCAGTGAAAATAGTACTTTTGAAAGTTATGTAGTACTTTCCCTTTATGCAAGACCCATGGCTTTCTACAAAGAGCAACTTGAGCTAAATCCAGACCACCTAAAGCTCCAACAATGCCCGAGAGAGGCTTAAAAATATGACTTCAGCACAAAACTATGACAAAATACAACTTATCAAATAGTTGGTCGCCTTAAGCCGAAATCGGTGCCAATTTGAAGTAACACGTTTCCTGGTAGACTTGCCAGGACTTGAGTCCCCCTGGTAAAAGAACAAACTGACCTGGGTTACAAGGATACTTATTCATTTGAATACTGAAGAATTTATGCCCATCAGATGCTTTCGGCCATATTGATTTTTTTCCTGGCACAGTTAGATAGCACAATCACATACTTCCTGACGTCGTTGTCTGTTGCTGATAACATTTTCGAGTCTTTGCCCTCCAGGGCAGGAGACTGTGTATTTCCTTGAAGAGATCCATTCTATACATTTTAAATGTCAGTTAAAAATACAGATGCTTACAGCTGCCTTTACCCTAAAAATAAAGGTCAAAGTGAGAGGCAACAAGTATTTATTTAAGGTTTTAAAGGACCACTATTGGGAAGCACCGATGGAGACAGAAACCCTAATAGTGTTTTAATTAGAGAGAGGGAAAAGGCTTTGCATGACAAAGGGAAGGGGAATAATTACATAAATAGAAGGAAGAAATCTCTATTGGTGTCTCTAATCAAGAAAGAAGCTTCTATATGTGCAAATAAGCTGTTATTCTTTAGCTGTACATGGTGGTGCTAATTCTGAAGAGTGTCTTTAATTTTCAGTCCAGTAGTCAGAATCTCTGCTTTCCTGTTGGCTTTACAGCTGTTGGTAGGACAGGGTTGAGTTGGTCCCGCCCGAAGGTTATTCTGCCCAGTTCAAACACTAAAAGTCTGAGGAAGAAGGCCTGCAAGGCAGTTTCTCTGGGATGGCTGCCTTAGCTCCATTTTATAATGGCTCTCTCATGTCAACATTTTAGACTGGAAATGACTTTATTTGAAAACAAATGCCTCTGTTGGAAAGACCTCTCCAAATGGTATCTTGATCCAGATTCAGCAAAGACCTCAGGTCAAAAACAGACTCACAGAATTGGTCCAATCATGGATTCTAGGAAGAAAATTTCTTATGCTCTCCTTTGGGGTCTCGTGAAGCTGATGGACTATATACAATGACCAATATTGGCCAAGGCTTACCTGAAATATTTATGAGTTTCTTGGGAACAATTGGATCATAATATGGGATATGGTAACTTACATTTTTTGATAACAGGATAGCTCACCTCTGAATTCCCAGTAGCATGCTCCCAGTGCTCTGGGAGATAAGGATGGTTGTCAATGCTTAAGAACACTGAAAATTTAGAAATTGGCTTTTCAAGTTCTCAAAATTTCGTGTATTTGAAATCATGTTTGAATATGGTCTTGTGGCTGTTGCCTTGAACTCCCACTCTAATAATACTGTGGTTTTCCAGCTTTTCCTCAGAAAGCTCTGGAGACTCTGCAACATAGTCCCTTCCCCGTCTCCCTTACATTCCACAGGGCTTAGCATTTTGATTTGATGATTAATTGAAAGGAATCTGTTATTCCTTAAAGTGAATGCCTGGTGTGCATGTGAAAAATTTTAGTTTCTCTTGTTGATTAACTTGCTCTCATATTTCAAAATTTTCTCCAGGTTTTTTGAGATATAACTTACAAATAAAAATTATATATATTTAAGGTGTACAACCTGACATTTTAATATCATTATGAAGTACATTGTGAAATTATTACCACAATCAGGGTGATTAACATATTCCTCATTTTACATGGTTACCTTCTCTATGTGTATGTGTGTATGGTGAGAACAACTAAGATCTACTCCCTTAGAAAAATTGAAGCATATAGTACAGCATTGACTGTAATCACCATATCATGTGTTTGATCTCTAGAAGTCAGTCATTCTTCACAGAAGAGTTTTGGATCCTTTGACCCGTATCTGCTTATTTTCCCCACCCCCCAGCTCTTGGTAACCACTGTTCTACTCTCTGTGACTTCAACCATCTTAGATTGCACAAGAGAGTGAGATTGCAGGGTTTGTATGTCTATATATGGCTTATTTCATTTAGCATAATATCCTTCATGTGTGTGTGTGTGTGTGTGTGTGTGTAATTTTCTTTATCCATTCATCTGTCAACACACACTTAGGTTATCAACAGACATATCCTGTAGGTGTGTTTATTTTCTGCTTTTTTCTTACTAGCTTACTATTTGGGTCCAGGGCCCTTGTCTCTTTCACTCAGTACGCCACATCTCCTGAACAGAATTTCATCAATAAAAAAAATGGCTGAATTTACAGTTACTGCTATTATTTGAAGTCAGTTCTCCCCATGACTCTTGCAGTGATGTAGTGCATAATAAGGGTATGAGATCCAGGAGTGGAATTTTCAATTATTACATTAAATTAAAGAAGGAATAATGGGGCTAGAGTCACAGAGTCTTTCAGCCGACTTCACCCTCTGCTACCTTCTCTGAGCCTCACATTCTTTAGCGCTAAAGTGGAGACTCAGCCTACTCATCGGATTGTCACGCAGATGCCTTCAAATGAGGCAAACTGAGTAACTTACCTTGTATAACGCAGCACGTGACAAGAGCTTGATGCTCGGTCGTCAGTATTTCATATGCCCTGAGGAGTCATCTCCCCGTTAGAGAACCCAGGGAGACCCTGCTTCTCTTACACCGCTTGTGTATCTGCAACGGTTTGAAATGCTTTGACAGTTTAAGAAGATTTTACATATTAACACATCATTCTTAAGTGGAGAACTATGAAGGACCCATTGCTGTCGTTAGATTAATTCCCGAGCACACCACTGTCCCGCCCATCTTTTCCCTGCAACTGTCTGGCTCCAAACCTCACCACATTCATTTCCCTTCTTGTCAGCGTTACATCGATTTTATTTTTTTCCTGTCTGACTTATTTTCCAAGTTGTGATCTGTCAAGCTCTGGGATTTTATCGTGGTCATGGAGTTTCTTGATCTGAAATTTTCATCTCTGTTTGTGTCCCTTACAGGTAGCTCTGAGTATTCCAAGTTTGCCTGATCCTTTTTGAATCGGACAGAGAAGGATTGATTTTTTTTTTGTTGTTGTTGTTGAGACGCAAGAAACACAGGCGAGAAGGGTTTAATCACCAGCTGGGTCAGCCCAAACCCCATGGTCAGTGGTCCGGTGGGAGGAGTGCAGCCAGGCCGCAGCTTCTCTTTCTCTCCAGACTGCTGTGGCCTCGGATACTCTGGCAGCCCTGAAGGCAGAAGGCGTGTTTGGTTTTTCCAGAAAGTAGCATATAGAATCCAACATTTTTACATATTTTGCTCCCTGTCCTTCAATTGAGAAAAGGAAAGCAGACACAGAAAACAGAGCAAGTAATCTGTGGAGCGGATGCATATTCCTTGTTACGCTACTTTGGAACAGTCGGTACCAAGCACGTCCAGAGCACATCACAAAAAGACTGCATTAAAGCCCAAACATGAAGCAGTCATAACGCAGAGGAGAAGGAGTTTCCACCAGTTAGTATTGCAGTAGGAGTTCTAATAGAAGGACACAGTGTTTGCCTCGGAATGGGAAATGCAGTTGGCGCGGTGAGAGCAAAAAATAGAGGGGTTTTGTTGGTTGGTTGGTGGGTGGGTTTTGGCCATAGGGCCATGTTTCACCGAGTTTTTCACTTATCTGTGGCTGTATTAGAGGGTAATACCCAAATCCTGACACGTGCTATGCGGTGTGGTGGTGATGGGCCAGAGTCAGCTTCTGCTGCGTTTGTGTTTAATAAATTGATGGACGTTGTATGTAGCTCTCATTCCATGATGCAAGTCTGGTGATACGCAAGCCACCTCTTTGTTTTCTATGTGAAATCCTCAGTTACTGACGCGCTGCAGGGATGTTGATGGAGGGGTACTTGGCCGAGGCACTTAGTCGGTATTTGGAAGCTGCACTGAGGTTTGATTTCTCTGAGAAGGACGACCACAGGCAGTTATGCGTTAATTGGGTGTGAGCATGCTACCTCTGTTCCCAAGTTGTTCTGCTCATGGGACACATACAGATAAGATTGCTCGGACAACATTCTAAAGAAGGTCTGTGAGAAAAATGAATTATATTTTTTCTCTTTGGTAGCTAGCCAAACATGGAAGAGAGCCTCACAGACCTGGAAAAGAAAAATTATGCTAGATTGGTATAGGAGTTTAACCAACCTTATTTTATCATTGAAAGATACAAAGGAAACATAATTGGTTTAAATAGTTTTATCTGCTATCTACCTTTTATGCTGTATCAATTTCAATATTGCATCTTAAGGACATTTGGTTTGGTCTCTTTTTGGAGCTTGAACTCCAAATTATAAATTCCTATAATCATATAAGCCTTGGTAAAACTCTGAGGACAAGATTACTCTTATAGGAAATCAAGATAACATATTTATTTAAGTAAGGCTCTATTTTTCTAATATAATATTTTCAATATTTTCTAGTTTTTTTGTAGCTGTTTCCAGTCTGGATAAGTTTACATCAATAGCTTATAATGAAGGCAAATGATGGTATTCAATTCAGTAGTTTCAAATATTTTCTTACTTCAAGACACCTGAATTAGCATAATTTAATCATAAATAGTGACTCATAATGGTAATGATTTCAACTTGCCCAGATTCATTTCAGAATAGGAAAGGCCCATGTAGTTGAATAAAGTAAATCTTTCAATATCAGTTAATTATAGAAAATACATGTGAAATTATGTAATTTTATTATTTTTATTGTTAATTTCAACTTTAGACACAAATTTTTTCATATCTACACTAGGGAATACATCTCGCTTTATCTTTTTTGGGTTATTTTTACCATTTTATAATAAGTGCACTTTGAAACTTTATTAAAATATTGTTTTTTGACTTAAAACTTGTGTTTGATCCAGCAGTCATAAAAAGATATTGACAGATTTTCATCATATACCCGGTTTGTCCAAAAATGTGACAGATCACTTTAGAAGTTATCAGTTCTTTCTGTGAAAAGCAAATATGATTTAGTTTTAAAAGTTTAAAACCAATAAACACAAGAATAAAGTTGTAGTTCACTGCATTTTTTTCCAGTAAAGAGAAGATTGATTTTTCCCGACTAGGATATAAAAGCAGGGTTGCTGGGAATGTGAGTATTGTCTACCAGATGTTGATCCCACTAAGCTCTCTTTTTAGCTTATGTTAGGGGCTTGTGATCACAACTGGCTTAAAGTAAACAAGTGGCGAGCTCACTCGGTGTCTCTGACACCTGCGCATGAGTTCCAGCCCCCCAGGGAAGCCGGAGGACAGGACAGTGGGAGACCTTGGCGAGGGCACACAGAGGCCCCAGAAGCGTGAGGGCTCATCAACACAGTTGTAACTGGAGGATTGTGGGTATGGTTTCCTCCGTGTTGGAAGGCCAGGGCAAGTCCCCTAACATTTGCCTTAAGCCACAATGAGATACATTAATGACTTTCATCACTTTAAAGAGTTAAAGTTAAGCAAAAAATGGAAAACGAGGGCAAGCTACATCATTAGATGATTTTTACAATAACTTTAAAATATCATTGGATGGATTTATTACTCATCCTACACAAATTCTCACTGCAGTTTTGGGCCTCAGCCTAACAGAGTGACTGAACACATCACATCTGACTACCAGCTCTACTTGTAAAACTGTAGGCAAGTCACATGTCTCTTTCTCTCTTACCTTGCTCTTCTGTACTCCGGAGATTAAAGTTCTTACTTCATGCTGCTGCCATGTGGATTAAGTGAGTTAATATTTGCGAAGTGCTTGACAGAAGCCTCCTGCAAACTAAGTTCTGCTAATTACTAACCTGATTATCTAGATGTGGTTGGCAATGATTCAGAGAGATTTTGGCGCCCTGTGAGCTCTTCATTGGTGGAAGCGGAGCAGAAGGAGATGCTCTGAGGATGAGAAAGCAGGAGTGATAAATATATTGATGGGTCCCTATCTTACTGCTGGACATGTCCACACTGAAAATCACTATTGACAGTCTTCTTAAGGGGTGCGCTTGTTTCACACACAATAAAATTCATTTCTTTGGGTTGCCCTTAGCAACAACGTTAGCTCTCCCTTTGTTGGCTCTCAAATAGATGGTTCAAAAGAAACTGAAAAATAAGTTTGAATAGAAGATAATCAAGGTTCATCACATCATTAAAAAAGGGCATCCAGGGAGTACGGCTGTCGCAGCCAATGGCAAGGTAAAGCAAATCGGGGCGTTTGAAAAGAACTGAGTATGGCTTGTGCCTGTGAAAATGGTATCCTTGACCCCTGCCAGTGAATTCCGTGATTATGTCTTGTTTCTATAACGCTGGAAGTAGATATTGAGTTATTTGACAGATCATTTAGCTCTGGAATTGCTGCCCTAATACGGTGCTCACAAGAACAAATCTTGTTTAGAATATCAGTGTTCACACATGTTGACAGCTATGTGCCACGCCTGTTCTGAGGACAACAGAAATTGGCTGTGCATGTGTGTATTGGTTCATGCTGCTTTATTGGGCTTATTAACATGGTGTTCCTGACAGGCAGATTAAGTTTACCACCACAGAAAGGGAAATTAGGGCAGTTTGGTTTACACCCAAGACATAGGAGAGCCAATCAATGCTTCATCCACAGCACAGGTGCACACGTGCTAAAGGCAAGTTTCAGCCTCTCTCTTTCCGTCCCTGCAGTCACGTCACACTTCCTCGGCCACCTAAGACTTGAGGCGTTGCTGCAGAAGAGCTCCTTGTACCTTCCTCTTAGTGTAGGTGCCGTAATCGAGACCCCGGCTCTCCTTGATTCCTAGGAAACATGAGGGGCTTCTTCGGACTGCAATCCCGTAACACCAGGCCCCTGGTGGGATTCTCAGCTAAGCTACGTATCTAAGCTACGGCATTTCTTAGCTCCCCTCTTCTCTTTCCTGCTGCTTCCTCCCACATCTCACTCCAGCCACAGCATTCTAATTACGCACGGAATGGGAGCGTGGTCAGATCCACCGCAGTGTTTCTATCTCGTCTGGATTTGATGTTTTTGTTGTGTGTACTATGTGTACGTGGAATTGATGTGACTCAGATTTATAACATTTGGTCCTTGCTTATTTATATAAACTAAATGTCTCGACTTACACATAGAAATTTGACACATACTATTGGAGTACAGATTTAACAAATATTTATTGAATGAATAAATATCCCAATATTCCAATGCCTGACAACAATATCCATGTACTGAGTTGCTTCTCTTAGCAGAGCTGGGAGCTCCGCTGGATCTTTGTGTAGCAATTATTCTCCTGATCACTCCTATTCTACAGGTATTCGTTCTCATATTCCCAAGAAAAGGAGAGAAGTCAGGATACAGTGGTGACATTTCCATAAGGCTGGAGTGTAAACAGTGACATTGGTGCGTATGTGGCATGGTGGTGGCGGACGAAGGGGGGAACTGTGTACTGAGGTGCTTTCACTGGGAAATGCAGTGTGGACGCTTTAATGGCTATGGACCTCTGACCCTGGAAACCGCTCGCTACAGCGCAGTGTGACCCCGTCTTCTCCAGGGGGGCCAGGCCGCGTGTCCTTAGCCACGCCCTCTTCTTCGTACCTGTTCTTCAAAGCATTTGATTTCTTTCTAATCCGGAGAGAATTTACTTCGTTCTAAGTTTGCACCTCACACAGTTGGAAGGAATGGAGATGTAAAAAATTTTTTCAATTAAGTGCCAAAGGGTTGCTGACGAGCATCTGAAATTCAGGGGATGGGGAAAGGAGGCGCCCAGCCCGCTCTCCTCCGTGGCTGCCATTCGGCGGCGGAGAGTTCCACTTTGTGTCGGCCGGAAAGTTCGGGGGAACTGAGTACCTGCAAAGTTTAGACGTACAAATGACGTTGGCACTTTGAAAAGGACCCCCAAATACTAAAAAAGAGGTAGCAGCCCTTTTTACCTCCAGCTTCTATAATTATGTTGACAAAGTGCATCTCCCCAGTTTTAAAGAGAGTTGCTCTGGAGGAGTCTGGGGGCTTACAAAACAAACTGACGCGCAATTCTGATAAATCACTAAGGGAAACTACAGCTGTGCTTGACAGAAAGAAATGAGGTGGCGGGTAGCGCACAGCCTGAGTTCTATGACGCACCGCTAAAAACAGCTGGGCCAAGACGCAGAAATATACAGGGTCATAAATCCATCGAAAGTGGTTTTCAGCATAAGCACTCGATACTGTATTTCTTCGGGGGAAGGTCATCAGATTTCAAAAAGCAAAATAAAAAATACTCCCTTTTTCTAAAATGAAACCATGGTCATTGCTTTTAAGTGTGGAACCAAGGGCCACATTATGGACGTGACTCTGGTCCTTATTCGCTATCCGTGTGACAGGCGGAGAGTGTTAATGAACACTCTCCTACTGACTTCCCTTTCTCTGTGAAATGGGAAGAGGAGCAGAAACACGGAGCGTGGTTACAAGAACCGAGCGAGCTGTTACCAGAAAAGTGGCCGGAAGAGCAGGTACGCGGTCAGCACCTGGCAAGTGATCACATCGTTGTCCTAAGAACAGGTTGAGGGCTGGCAGTCCCCCTCCTCTGTCACCCCTGCAGCTGCTTCCCCCCACTGTCTGTCGTTGCTGCGGCTTGGTTTTGACCCTGTATGGCCGTGACGGGCCACGCGTCTTAAGATGCCGAGGAGGTACCGTTTGATTGAAACCACCTTCGTTTTCGTAAGTGTATCGTGTGGGCTTCAGAATGAGTCGGTCTTACCCGCTATCTTAGGCCAGTTTCAATGGTGGAGTGCAGAATGGAATTCAGAATGTTAATTCAGACATTTTAATTAACAGCAGATATGTTTCAAGTTGTACATGCAGAAAGTAATAGAGTAAAAGTTTAAAATTACCGTGAAGTATTAACTAAGCTGAACTGACTGACCACAACTTTTGGCTCTTTGCTTCACCATTCTATTAATGAATAAAAATCGCTCCATCGGACCTGAAGTTTTTAGTCAGTTTTTGTTTAGTAAGGTCATCTTCCTCCAATGGAAAGATACTCAAAAATGTTATTAATGTGTGTTTTATTGGGGCAATTTTTCTTGTTTTTAAATCTAAAGGTTTATGCTACTTAGAGCCGGGATATTTCTTTGTCTGTATGGTCATCTTTATAGTCAGTAGTAAGAACTTTTTAAAAAATATACTTATTATACTAGTGTTTCTTAAATTTGCCAATAAGGCACTCGTGACTTTCTGTGTGTTTTGTTTGTACTAAATATTTAAAGAACTGGTCAAATTATGATGTTCCAAAAAGCTGTAAGTACATGTGCACATAAATCCATTTATTGTTTTCATGAGAAATATTGCATTGTAATTATGATTATTTCTATGAAATTGTGACTCCTAAATATGTGTTTGGAGTTTAATATGTAATGTCATATAAACACTAAAATGTACCTTATTTATCATGAAAAGACTAATATATATTCTCTGAAATTTATTATGTATTTTCAGTTTTTGATATATAGGAGGCATCTATCTACAAATGCCTAAAAATTCAATTATATAAAATTTATAATCATTTGTAAAGAAAAGTCTATTAATGGGATCATTATTTTTGTGAAAGTTTCCCTTCTTAATATACTATATTTCCCTTGTAATAAGATAGGATTTTGTGGATTATAGCTTTTTGTTTTAAAATTATGCCATTATATACATTAAAGTTAGCTACTTTAAATCAATGGCAAAAATATATTCAAATTAGTTTTTGAAACCAATTTTCAAGTGTTTTTTTATTTGTGTGTGCATTTTTTGAAAAACTGCACCCCCTCTGGTAAATTTGTTATAATAATGTAATAATATGAAAGTTGATATGTTATTCCTTTAATGTAGGCATTTTTATAACTCAGGAAGAAGTGAAAACCTGCTCTGGGTGAATGAAGACGTATAACAAATAAAGAGTAAAAACTAGAATAGGGTCCAGAATTACAAAAGAAACCTGAAGTGTTTCTGGAATAAATTACACATGCACCTTCTGTCTCGCTGATCTAAACTATATAACTATGTACATAATATGTAAATTCGTATAGATGTTTATCTTAAAGATAAATTGCCCATGAATAATAGTGTAGGACTTTAAAACGTAAATTTCCAGGTACCTCCGTTCCTGCTACTTCTCTCTGTGTGGTTTGTGGTCACAATTGCTCCTTGAACCTCCCCAGCAAAGAACCCTGAGTGGGAACACAATGCATTGCGTGCATGCACTCAAAGATTAAAATGTTTGCTTTTGTGAGAATAATGCTCTCTCATAACAATATTTTTGGAAAAACACGAACAGCATTCGGTTTTATGTGATTTGTTTGTAAATGTTAAAGCGCCAAGAGAGGTTAACCCATATCTTGAGTACGTTCCATTTTGCACATAAGCAGCCTCCGAAATTCAGTTTTCACGTTGTTGGCACGAAATCGCTTCACAATAAAGTTATATTGCCCCAATCACACTGTGACAAGTAGCCAAATACTGCATCTAGAAACAAAAATTCAGCTGCTGCCTCAGAAGTGAAATCACATGCACTTTTAGTACCTTAATACGTAATTAGTCTGTTGGAATTGCCATTAACTCTCTCAATCAAAATACTCTCTTGCCCGATTTCACAGATCTCCCAATACAGAGCTGCATTGACACTTCTGGGCTATTCGCTCTGATTTCGGCACAGAAAATTGAAGTATAAATCACTTTGGCTGCTTTCCCACAAAGTAATGAATGTTTCATTATATCAGCCTACAAGCTTTCTTCTTTTCCATTTTAATTTTATTTCTGTATGTTTTTTCCTTCTGTTCATTAAATACTGTCATGGATGCTTTCACCCCTGCCCCTCCCCCCAAAGAGCTATATGACAGGTACAAGTTAGAGCTCTTTTCCAGGGTTGATCTACAACTTACTAATGTCTCATTTATTCAAAATATGGGCTGTTCAGTTGTTATGTTCATCAAAGTAACTCTCACGTCGGCTGTTTTCAGGGCTCCAGATAACAAAGTAATCTCGGCCCTTTCAATATACTTTATAGGAAAGGTTGAATTTGCTACCTCTTATTTGATGGGTCTTTGATTGATAGTTTATTCCCCTCCAGACGTATGAAGAGAGTGGAGAATGTCAGTGAGTATTCTTCTTCTGGGAAATGAGAATGTCTGTCTGTCTAATAGAACCGAGGCTGCAAACACAGCTCCTAGTCGTAGATTCGGGCCACACAGAACCCGGGAGCCAGTGCTGTGCTTGCCCCTGAGTCTTCTCCGTGATCATCTTACGCACCTGCTGTGCTCACTGCAGCCAAGTGGGTTCACACTTAAGGAAGGACAGCAGGCAAAGGCTGCTCCTAGCAATACTTGGACTCTTTGTAGGCGTCAAAATGCTTTGTTTCATGGGGTCAAAGTTTTTTAAAACAGGAACATCAAGGCTTACCTTGAACCAATGTTTGCTATCATCATGTCGTAATAATATTAATAACAAGAGCAATACTGATCATTGCTTTTCCAACATTACAAGAACTGTGCTAAGCATTTGCTTTCCTCTTCTTTGCTGAAGAAGTTTGTATTACATCCATGTTAGCTATGTGAGACCTGAAATAGAGAGAGTTAATGTCTCTTTCCTGGCCTATCTCAGAGGTGGAACAGTTTGACTCCAGACTCAATGATACTAAATAGATATAAACTTGGCAAGTCAAACAACATAAAAAAAATAAATTAGTGTATATCAAGAATACAGGAAGAATTATAGGAAATGTTGCATTAAGATATTAATATATTGTTCTTCATCTTGGCAATATTTACATGCAAATAAACAGTGATCCAAAGTTGACTAAGTAGGATTTCTAATTGTAGAGTCAGGTTACAACATCAAAGTGTCTACATTCATTTCTGGAAGTTCTCAGGTTGTCTCTATATTAACCATTCTGGTGTATTTCTTTTATTATGGCATATTTTTTGTATCTACCATCATCAAATCCCCGTAGTGTTGGCATTTTGCAATGTCAAAGAAAATCTTATTTTTCACCCTGAACATTCTAAGCCTGCACACCCCAAGATTGAAATGCTGCAGTACACCCCTTGATTCTCATTGAACTGGTCATGCAACACGATGTTTTCAGATACATGAGAGACCCCCTCTATCCCCAGCATTCCGTTTTGCCATGTGAAGCCACCAACACCACACCTCTTGAGTCCTGAGACTTTAATTTATTACCCGCCCATCTCTTTGGGTGGGAACTGGGGCCTAGCACCAGACTAGGAGCCATAATGAGCTTGCTCTTCATTTCAGTGCTGTTCCTAGATCTCTATCATCCTCCTCTTTTACTTTTGTCTATTTTAACTCAACTCGTGATGTAGGTACCCTAAGAGGTCAAACTCTGCCAGGAAATCAGACTCAAATGTGTATCATTTAGGTGCTGTCATGTCGGTTAGTGGATTCTTGTTAGTGTCCTACTCCAGTGGAATAAGGGCAGATGATTAATCTGATAGTTCCCAGGTTTTTCAGACTTACTGCAACGTTACTCCCCTACCTGGTGGAGAGATGTCAGCTGGGACAAGGTTGCCTCTCCCTGAAACCTCTGTACACTGAAGGAGCACACCCATAGCCTTGCCTCCAGCCGATAAATGCCTACTGACGTGTGGCCTTGCACGAAGATAAACTTATTTTACATCCTAGTAACATCTGAAAACTACATGATCTAATTTACCTGGATTGCAACAATCAGAATAAAAAACATTTTAAAAGATACTAGAGACTGAAATCAGAGCAACAGAAGAGGGAAAATAAGGTCACAGAATGAATGATTCCAGAGGAAATGATGAAATATATTAGCTCAAAAATATAACTATTTTGGATAATTACATAATCTTTACTTCCTTCTCTTTTCTCAGCCCATTGGTATAGAAGCTAAAGAGCCTGAAAAGTTCTGCTTCGTGATTTTCTAAGAACTTTTGCCTCTCCAAATGCCCATGTGCTCCAGTTCTAGCTAACGGAAGGAACAGGGACGCTTGCAAGGGATTCCTGGGGAGGAAAATATGCAATGAGAAGCCTTACCAGCCCCCATTCCTCCTTGCCTATTTTGAAAATGTTCATTTTAGAAAGTGATTCATGGGACTATGGAATCTTCCTTGGTACCAAGGAAACGATGAATCCGGGGTAAGTCCACACTGAGGCTGGCTGAGATGAAGGACAGAAACTGTCTGAGTCTGGACACATCACTATGTTTCCTGAGCCTCTGGGTGTCCTTTCTCAAGGCCACCTGTTATGTAAACGAAAAGGACCCTTCTGATGGAAGCTGAAAACATTGCTTACCGGGACAGAAATACTAAAAAAAAAAAAAAAAAAAATTATATATATATATATAATTAATATGATTTGTGAGTTCACTCAATGCAGGTAGCTTTGCTAAGTCCTCTTCAGTCCTATCTTAATTATCCTTCATAAAATATGTTAAACAAATACTCTGTCATGGGGACACTGAGGTGTAGATATGTCACATCACAGCACAGCCTACTCATCCAGGAAAATGGCATTTTTAGCTCTCAAGAGTAGGCCATTGCCCACGTGCTAAAGAGAAAGAAGAGAGAGACTTCTGGAAAGGAGGACATATATAAGCATCTGACCACTGGCATCTTTAAAATGAGGAAATAAATATTTTAAAGTAGCAGCAACTCAGTCCATTTGACATCTTCACATAGGGAGCCTGTTGCCTTTGAGAAGCACTGAAGAGATTTTGAAGTCTCTCTCTCTCTCTCTCTCTCTCTCTCTCTCTCTCTGTTGAACCTTCTGTCTCCCAAGCTAACATCTCCAGGGAGGGAGGTCTGGTTAACTAATTGCTTCCAATGTTGAGTTGTCCTGTGGTCGCCAAAACCTCTGGGCACTGCACCAGAATCTGGGAGTGGGACCTCGTGGTGGTGGTGTTTGAACTTAATTTTATGTGGACTTTGATGACACAATTTTATTTAAATATTTCAAAGAACATTCCTTAAGAATGTTTCTGAGATTACAAATGTTTCCATTTTCCAAAGGTAACATGGACTAAATTAGGAAATAGTACTAAAATTGCATTTTAGGATAATTTGATTATCCAACCACTATTAGTTATGCAGAGGAACACTGGGGCAGTGATACAGTGAGGTGTTTAAATATACACTGGAATGGGAGAGAATTTGACATTTAGAAGAAGTGTGCAAAGAAAATTAAGACACAAACATTGTTTCCAAATCCACTGATAAGCAATTATTTTTAGATCATTATTTTCTGTTCATTTTTTTGTATTTCATGTGAATTTTGTAAGATACCCTTTAAATAAAAGAAGAAAGAGATTATGCTTAGAAGACCACATGAAAAATTATATCTGCTTTCCACAGGAAAGGTATAAAGCTGAGGGAAAATTTAATTCAGTAGCTAATTTTAGGCTCTGATTGAACTCCTGATTGATGCCGGGGTATATATAGAGTGACGTGATTAATCTTTCTTCCAATCGTACTGAGGGAGAAAGTCATTAACAGAGACTTGATAGTGCTAAAGAGAACAAAACATGAAATGCATTCGGTTAAAATATTTGTTCCTCAGGTAAATTAGTGAATTCAGTGAGAGTACTTCTTTAGTATTTTCCCTTCTGAATGCTGCCTATCGAGTGCCACAGCCCCCCCTTTATCTTAGTTATGCTCCCCTTCCTTAAGGCCCAGCTCCATGAAAGAAGAAATAAATGAGACATTGTTTTCAGAAAGCAATACCTCTGAAAACGAGGGAGAAACCCTTAGCCCTCCTACTTCATTCACCCAAAAAGCTGCTCGGCCAATGTTCATTCTGTAACTTGGTGTTTGCTTGTTTGTTTCCATGAGATACCATATGTCCGGCAAATCCCGGGAAGACAAATAATTGTGCTTTGAATCTTTTTTTTCTTTTCTTTTTTTCTGTAAAGGTACAGCACTCTTTGGACAACATTGTCAGCCTCCTGCGGTCACCTCAGGATCACTAGATATCATATCGTCAACTCTGAAACACGAGACGGGGGGTAGATGGTCTCATGCGCTAGAATCAGGGCCACCGTGGAAGAAGGAAGGGAAAGTCCAGTCCAGCAGGGACAGGCATGCAGGTCATTTGTTCCAGTCGCTGGGCCATCGTCCCGGCTCTAACTGGGTCCTGTGAAGAGCCACCGCCAGCCCGTGACTTCCCCACTGTGCCCACTGAGCTCACAGCGCCTTGCACAGAGTCTCCACCATCCTTGTTCCTTACATTGCAAAGCAAAGTACTTCCCTGCTCGAGAGGGGTGTCCCCAGCCCCGGGCCTCATGCAGACCGCTGCCCAATGGCTGCAGCTTCCAGCTGTCTTTGCTGTTCAAGAACCCACATCTTCCACAGTCAAATGCACCCCCTTAGGGAGCCTTTCTGGGCTCTTGCCAATGCAGTGAGTTTTCCCTGGCCCAGCTTTCACACCTATGTTTTCAATTAGATGCTTCCTATCAGATATCTATCTGCCTGTCTATTTATCTATACACATATCTATCAGTCTATCATCTACCTGTCTATCTCCATATATTTCTCTCACTGTTTTATATACACTTAAATGTATGTGTTTATATGTACATTATGTATCATATAGAATATACTTACATACATATATATAAGACATTGTACAATGCTCGAAAGTCTAATCCCACTTTTCCTTTCTTATTTGGAACATTAAAAAGTGAGCTTTCTTTATGCCAGAGATACTACAAATAGTTCCCCTGGCTGGTTTGGCTCAGTGGATTGAGCGTCGGCCTGCGAGCTAAGTGTCGCTGGTTTGATCTTCCAGTCAGGGCACATCAGAGAAGGAAAACTCTGACTCCAAAAAACCTCCGCTGCCTTGCGGCATACCTCTTCAGGGGAAAGGCTAAGGGAGTAAACCCCGACAGAAAATCCGGAGCCGGAGTCCCTAAGGCGGTTTGACGTTGTAGTCAACACCGGCAACTCCTGCGGCGCACCTGAAGCCAAGCTGTATTGACTCCGTCTTTCCCTTGGACCCTTCAGTTGCGAAGAGAGGAGGGGTCTGCTGCATGGGCAACAGCAGACCCTCCATATCACCCTGCCCAGGCTCTGTAGCTTCAGCTTCACTGGAGAGGACACTCCAGCGTCATCGCAAGATGTCGATTCAACACGGGAGGAGACAGATACCGTGTCACTCCCGAGTCGGACTGCACAGCCATTCTCAGCGGTGCAGATAGACTCTTAAGAAGCTACACCATCGTCTCTCGAGACGGACGGCTGCCAACGACTACAAATAGTGAAGATGTAGCTTACAGAAATTAATTTCATAACCAACAGTCAAATTTTCTGCTTCGTGTTCTCCTGCTGACAGTTTACTGAGCCCGTGCATTTACAGATAGATTATTGCAACGTGCAAAATGGTCTTGATTGACCTTGACCTACCAAGGGTTCTCTCAGCTCAATATACACGTGGGAAAAAAAGTACTGAAGCAAAATGTGAATCAGTATTAGATATGTCTGGGTCGTCTATTATGGGTGCTATAAATACCTAACTCCATGTATCTGTTCCTTCATTGAGCACCTGCTCTGCAATGATCACTGGGTCCAGGGATGGCGAGGAAAAGACAGAACTGCTCTCTATAAAGTTCAAAATCTGCTGAGGAGCTCAACATCATTATTGTTTTTAATCACTATTATTCTGGCCAGGCATTTAAAATCTGAACTGGATGCTAAGGTAGTATCAGACAACTCAAAGTAAGAAAAGCCCATGAATATAAAGGAAAATGGGGTACGTTGTTCAAACATGCCAGTAGCATTCGTAAACAGAAAGAAAGACGGGAGGAAGGAAAGAAGGAAGGAGGGAGTCAGCGTGACCTCCGTTTGAACCACGGAGCCACTGTCTGCAAACAACTGCTGTGTTCTCTGGAGGGAGAAGAATTAGAATGACTCCACATGACTCCAGAGCTCAGAATTAGGGCCACAAAAGGAATGTGTCCAAGTACTAGAAAAATCTGTAAATGGAACACAGCGCATTGCAGGGAACTCCTGTCACATGATAAGCAGAAGCAGAGGCTGCAGTCTGGCAGGGAGGAAAAGGGGAGAGAGCCACTGAGAACGGCAGTGACCGCGAGGTTGCAGGTGCGCTGGGTGATTCGCTGTACAACACAGTGGCTCTAGGTCCCAACACAGCACCGCTCACGTCGGAGCCGGTGGAAGAGCGCAGGTCTCCGTCCAAGGGGGGGAAAGCAGGGAAGGCTCTAGTAAGGAACAGGTACAAATGACCCATGTGCATGGGCAACAGGATGGGGACCGACTGTGGCGGGGGGCAGGGGGGAGCAACGGGGGAAATTGGGACACCTGCAATGTAACAATACAAAAAAGAGAGTAGTCCCATGTTAAGTGTTCTTAGCCCCCACCCAAAATAAGACACGAGAAAACGCTGTAAACTATTGGATGTGCATTGCCTTGGTCGTGGGGATGGTATATGGATGTTTGCATGTGTCCAAACTCATCAAACGGTACACATTACATACGTGCGTGTCTCTGTACATCAGTTATACGTCAGTTAAAGGGAAAGAAGTGCATAATGTCGTGGCTCTGGGACAGCTCCTCCCAATTCTGGGCCGCACTAAGAAGTCACAGGCAACAAGCTCACCAGTGTTACGCAAGAAGATCTAAGTTCTCAAATTCTACAGTCAGGGCAAACCTCCCGTTCTCTGTAGCAGACAGTCATAAATACTGAAACGAACATGGCTCTCTCTGCTCCTGATGGCATCGTGAAGTAAAATCAGGACATCATATCATGTGGGCGATCCGTTTGTAGTCAGAGCAGCAAGCACACCCGGGGTGGGCAAATCAGTCTCGTTTAAATACGAGCGAGGGGGCTCGGTCTGAGGAGAAACGCCCTGCTGCCGAGCATCACAGACACAGAGACGCAGCACCAGCCCTGCGGGGAGCTGCGGCTGCCAGGGTCCAGAGCCAGCCTTTCCTGCTGTGGAGCTCAAGAAGAAATGGTCAAAAACACCCACACCATTTCAGTCGCGTTGGCTGGCCCGCGGCACTAACCACACCTGTTTAGAGAACACAGTGAAGACCCGGGGCAGAAATCCAACCTCCAGAAAACAGGATTACAAACATTTTCACCTTCAAACAGCGACACCTGTAATCTCTCGCTCTTTCAAAGCCTGTCTTGAGAGAATTGTCTAGTAGGTTTCCACAGGGTAACTGCAGTCAAACATGAGTTGTTTCTCTTATTATTTCTGCCTCTGTTTCTCTTGTCTTCTCTCTATTGATCTGTGCTCACGTCTTAAATGAAATGAAGCAAAAAATAAAACCAAACCAAACAAAAAAACCGAACAGGCAAAGCTTTTTTTCTTTTTCTTTTGCATTCTGAACTTGTCTGCCCAAGAAAATAGTTTTGCACTTTAGTTTTAGTTGTAAAAATATTTCTAATCGCTCATTTTCACAAAACGTTTTGCGGCCTGGATAACTGCACATGCTTCTCAAGGGGCTGCCCTCTCTTGTTCTCTTCTAGTTGCTGAAGTAATCTCTGGACAGAGCGAATGACATGGTGTCCCTCCTGCCAAACGCTGCCACGGTCCCTGTTTCCTTTGCGTAAGAACAGGATCCGGCCCAGTCAACTCTCAACACAGTCACCCACTCCTCCACCGTTTCATGAGACAAGCCACACTGACCACACCAGCTCCTGCGCCTTTCTAGAACGTTCTGCCATCCTTCCATGTTAGAGTCTTCGTGTGACAGCGATGTCCTCAGCAGGGCATCCTCAGCGGCGAGCCCTCGCAGGCTTCTCACGGGACCCCCAGCCGCCCCTGCGCAATGAGGCCTGCGCGCCTCGCCTGACCGCTCCGTCCCGCTGGCTCCTCTTCGCTGTTGCGCTCGCCGTGCTCACCATTCGATGTAGCGGGTTCACTTCCATGTTCCCCGAGTAGTTCCCGCTGTCGCTCCCTTTAGAACAACGGCGTCGCAAGCAGGAAGGTCTTCGTTTTGTTTTGAATGTTTCCTAAGCTCCTGACATGGGATCTGCCCACAGTAGGTGAACTTAACGTACGTGTATTTGTTAATAAGTCAAAACATTATTTAAGGATCTACGATGTTCATTTCACAGGGCAAAGAACATGGTATATAGCATAAAAAAGTAAATGAAATTTAATGCATCTGTATAAAATTCTGTCCTCCTGAAAAGAAAACAACCAAACACATAATGATCAATCCAAATGTTTAGTGTTACGTGCAATACCTATGGTATTCTAAAGAAAGAAAAATTAACTCCAGAAATGATTTTGGAGAAGGTCACGTTAGAATATATTCTTCAAATTTTATTAAAAATTTTCATGTACAAGAGTTAAGGAAAGAAAATGAAACAGAATCTCATATTTGCTATGTGATCTGCACGTATATATATCCCCAAACTTCAAATATACAGCTTTCCATGCACAGGAGAAGTTAAATGCTTAGTTTCATTCGTAGAATAAGTAAAACAAAATTAAAGTAAAATAGATAATATTGATATTCTGTGATAGAATAGACAGGTTAACTAGGCAGATAATGCAAACAGGTACAGAAGCATGAAGTGTTTCGTTTTCAAGAAAATAAAAGTGGCAAACCAAGAGAAAGACCTCTGTCAAGGCCCAGATGCATAAATGTTTTGTCCCGTTCAGGGAATAAACATATTATGATTGGCAAGATGGGGTCAGGAAGGACATGAGGTAATTAAAGCAGACTAAGTCTTCTCTTCGGAAGGTTATGCTTTCCTTGACAAATAATGGGAATTCCATAAGATTTTTAAAATAATCAGTAAGATGAATAAAGATCAAAGATAGACTAGATTCTAACTTCTAGCTCAGACCTCTAATCAAGAGCAACGGACAGTGATGGAAATGATGTATTGCAAGTGTGTGTCTACACACACACGGCTTGTGCAGGTTACAAGCAGCAAGAATCCTAAAAAATAAATTTCCAAAGTCAAAATACAGCGGTCCCTCTCCATATTGCAGTTCCCTTACCGCAGCCTCACTGTATCGCAGGGTTTTTAAAAATATTATATTTAATTATTTATCGCGGATTTTTCGCTATTTCGTGGGATGTTGCGGTACTGTATACGTATGTTGTTAGAGTGACGTAGGTTTAAGAGAGCAGAATAAATGTGAGGTTCCTACTTCGCGGGGGGCATCTAGAACGTAATACCCGTGATAAGTGAGGGAATGCTGTATCTCCTTAACAAGGAAACCACAAGTAAGCAGACATGATGTTGGTTCCGAGGCAGGACAGTGCCAGGGATTTGGCCCCTGCTTCCCCCTTGATTTTCATTTTCTCTTTTAGTAACAAAGCAGCCCCCTAGACTTTATTTCATCCCCAACATATCCAAAGCAGGAATACAACAGGAAAGGCAGAGGCTTTCTCCCGCAGGACTCCACCATTTTAGGAGCGAAAACCTCGTCTCTGATGCCTCTAGCAGACTCCCTCACATAGCTCCTGGGCCAGAGCTGGTCTCTCCCAGTGCCTCCCAGCCTAAGGGATCGAGATCACGGGAGTGGTGGGGGCCATGTTTCAAGGTCACTGCCCCCAGGCAGCCTTTGCAAACCTTTTTCCTAATTGCTCTCGCTATGAAATTTTAACATCATGGACCAAACCGTTTCCCCCCCAGACAACTGTGCCCCTAATATGCCCACTTTCCTCATCCAACAGAGCTGTTCTGAAGGTCCTTCGAGCCTAGAAATGTGCATAGATGAAAAGGAAATTGCCGCTCACGCATTGTTAATGCTTCTTGGCACTTTTCACGGGAAGCGTCCTGGTAGATGGGATCCAGGGTTCTCTCTGGAACTTTCTTCTTCCCCCTGTGTGCCCAGAGGACTAGAAAGCTCGGTGGCATATTTTAAGAGGTTTGCTGTATCTCATATCTGCAGACACTCATCAGCATATTCAGGAGCTTGAAAAATAATCATATTCACAGGAAGTGGAGCATTCCACATCAAACTGCCGAGCGGAGATTAGGCAGCGGCTCTGCAGGCTTCTAGGGCTGTCGGGCTCTGACTCACGGGAGGCCAGAGAGCAAGTGGTCGCCTACACTGTGCGCCACACAGACACGGGGGTCTTAAGTGGGTACAGCCACACTGGACATGTTTCTACCTCCCCAACGTTAAGTGGGAAGTACAAGTTGTAAGTCAGAAGGAGACAATGTTGTTCACACAAATGCTGGCAACCCGCTCTGCCCTCTGTGAATATTCCCTCTCCCATCCCCATGTTATGCAGCTCCCCTGCCTGGTAACAAGTTGTTCAGAATGTCTGACCCATGAGTGTGACATTGAGCAAAGACAGCTCCCCCACTGCCCTCTGCCACCTTGTGCCGGTGAATGTTAGGTCCCCTCATTAAGAAGCTAAAAGTGGCATTCTGGTAAAGGACCCCAAGCGACATGGCAGTAAGTTTGAATAGCTAAAAAGTGAACAATTTTTCAGTTCATGAGAAACCTATGATAATATCGTAATGCTAAGTGAGTAGATATGAAAATGAAGAATTGGTAAAACCTGAGGGTTGCAGGATATAATTATTTATTGAGATCAGTGTCCTCATTGCGTGGATGAGAAATGTGAGGCAGAGGACTTCATGGTTCAGCAGACAAGGACCCGAGAGTAAATCACTGAGCACCACACTGTGCGAGCGCAGGTTTTCCGTGGAGAAGTACATACTTTTACATAGATGCACATGTGCAGGGCGGGACAAAAGCAGGTTTACAGCTGTAAGTATGGAAAACGCATGGTTTATTCTTGTGTTAATATTTATTGATTATTGTGTTATTTTCAACCCACTTTTGTCCCGCCCTCTGTGCACACATATATTTGCGTATTCACATGCATTTATACACACACACAGGGTCCTATGTCACTTAGTGTGGGGGATGGCTTCTGAGGAGCGTGTCGTTAAGTGACTCTGTCTCCGTGAAGAGCGCGCCGCGCCTGACCCAGACCTGGCGGGTACAGCCCACTGCTCGCCTGGCCGCGCACCGGGGCAGCCCGTCCCGCGCGGCGTGCTGCGGGCGGCTGTCGCACGACGGGAAGCGTCCGTGATGTCGCCGTCTCTGGAGCCCAGAAGAGGCGCAGCGGAAACGCAGCAGAACGGATACAAACGCACGCCCGCTCTCGGCTGAGTCGGCGAGTGAATGCTGTGCGGGCCTCGGGCACTCCTGCGAAGTGCCGTGGACGTTAGAAACGCTGTCCCGCGCGTCCCGGCCTCGCCTGCTTTCTTCCACGGGGTCAGGGGCAGAGCCTCGAGGCTGCCAGTGCTGATCCTTGGACAGGCTGTGGGCTGGGTCGGGGGCAACGCCGAGCAGAAGCGGGCCGGGCAAAGCACCGATCGCGGGGTGCAGGCCGTCGGGGGGCCGTGGGAGGCGGCCTGCAGATCAGAAGGAAAGTAATCACGGTGGAGGCCCGAAGGGACACTGGGGACCGTCACGGCCGTGTGGCTTTGCTGCTGCACGTGGGAGCAGGGCTCAGATGAAGGGCTTCTGTGGTATTCATGAAAGAAGGGGGTGTTTCACCTGCAGAGGGGCTAGAAGTCAGAACTCAGCAGTTTGACTTCGGAAATTTATCTTTGGTTCCATTGTCCCTGCCTGTCACAGAGGGCGCTCTCTGCCGTGGTGCCGATAGAAAAACAAAGCTTAGCTGTGGTTTACCACCGTGACAACTGAAAACATTTCCATAACGCGGGGCAGGCTGGCCCCACACCACACCAAGCTCTCACTGCAGGGGCCCTGGCACCTGCTCCCTGTGAAGGTCGCTCCTGTGGACCCGAGTCCTCGTTCAGGGTCTTAGGCCCCCAACAAAGAGTGCGCAGCCACGTTCTCTGGAGACGCCCGGGCTGGAGCCGGAGCGCTGAGGGCCCTCGGACCGTGTCGCGCTGGGGGACAGGTCCTCTGTGCGCAGACAGGCCAGGGGCTGACCAGTCGGGATGTGATCTGCTCCCTCCGAGTGCAGGAGCCGGCGAGAGAGGGGGTCTGCCGCCAGGCCCCGCGGCCGTTGCCTCCAGCAGAGGAAAAAATCTCCGGCATCACCTTCTCTCATTTTTATTTCTTACCAAAAATGTGACTTTATTATAACCTTATGGGACCACCATCATAAAAGCAGCCTGTCACGGACTGAATGTCGTGCCTACACAGTTTCTGCATCAGCTAGACTACCTTCACCATATTATTTTTTAGAGAAATAGAGAGGCAGAAAGAGTGAGCCAGAAAACTGATTTGTTGGAGGGTGTGATGTTTTGGCATTTTATGTTGCTGGCAGTAGAACTCAAAAGAGAAACTCAGAAAAGAGTAGCTACACTAAATGCACATCATATTTCATTTGAACAGTGAAGTGGAGCAGGTCAGTAGAAAGATTAGGTGGTTATTGAGGGCCAGATAGGTGCTGGGCGACTGAGACTTGAGTCTTCATTAGAGGGTCGTTAGATACATACTGTTAAATGCATTTAAAAAAATAACCAAAGGGAACTCCCTCAGCTTTATTAGGGCCACCCTTGAGAATCCACAGAAACATCAAATGTAACAGTGAAAAACTGGATGCTTCCCTAAGATCAGGAACAAGACAATAATATTTGTTCCCACACCTACAACTTGGGTTCTACGTGGTACTAGAGGTTCTAACCAGGGCTACTGGACGTGAATAAAAGATAAAAGGCATCAGTGTTGGAAAGAAAGGAGTAAAACTATATTTATAAATTTATACTTTTATAAACAAATGCCAAGGAATCCTTTAAAATATTAAAATTAAAGTAGTTGAGTAGGGTTGCCGAGACCAAGTTTAACATATGAAAATCAATTTCTTTTCCTTACACTAGCAAAAAAAGAGTCTAAAAATTAAATTAAGGAAAAAATTTAAGCACTACCAAAAATATTAAAATACTAAGGATTACATTTGATAAAAGAACTATAGTACTGAACACTGAAAACTAAAGACTATCATTGAAGAAAAACATAAAAAGACACACAAATTTAAAGACATTCCTGGGTATATCTTAAAAGGTTAAAAAGGTTATACTCCCCAAATTAATCTACAGATTCAGTACAATCCTTACCAAAGTGCCAGATGTTTTTTTGTTTGTTTGTTTGTTTGTTTTGCAGAAATACAGAAGCCGATCCTCAAATTCATATGGAAACACAAGGGCTGAGAAAAGCCAACATAATCTGAAAAAGAAGAACAAAGTTGGAGAACTTATACATTTCTATTATTATACTTATTATAAAGTTTCTGTAATCAGACCAATGTGGTACTATCAAGAAACAGACGAATGGAATAAACTGAAGTTTATAAAAACATTTACATTTATGACCAATTAATATTAGACAAGATAGAAAGGAAATTCAATAGAGAAAGAATATTTTTCCAACAAATGGTGCTAGAACAGTTGGATATCTATGTGCAGAATGATGTAATTAGACCTTTATATGCATATGCAAAAATTAACTCATAAGTTTAATCACAGATGTAAATGTAAGAGTGAAGCGCTTAGAAAAAAAACTAAGATCTCTGTGAGCCTGGAATAGGCAATCATTTACTTGATATGATACCAAAATCACAAATAAGAAAAGAAAAAATAGATAAAGTAGATTTCATAAAAATTAAAAACTTTTGTGCTTCAAAAAATACCAGCAAGAAATTGAAAAGAATCCATAATATGGGAGAAAATATTTTAAATTCATATATCTAGTAAAGATTTTATATCTAGAATATATATAAAAATATCTTAGAACTTAGTAATAAAATGGCAAATGAACCAGTTAAAATGGGCTAATGTTCTCAATAGACATTTCTCAAAAAAAAGTACAAGTGACCCACCAATAAGCACAAGAAAAGATGCTCAAAATTATTAGTTATTAGGTAATTGAAATAAAATTCAGGAGATACCACTTTACACACAACTTAGTAAATATACTCAAAATCACTGTATTGTATTATATACTTTAAAAGGGTAAATTTTATGGGATGTGAATTATATTTCAATAAAAAAATAAGTGAACAGACATCCAGTCAAGATGGAGGTGCAGGTAAACAAGCTTCACCTCCTCATGAAACCACAAAAAGAATTTAAAAATTACAACTAAGTCTTAAAACAAATACCACTCAGAACTGTCAGAAAATGGAACATGTATAGAAGTCTCACAACCAAGGGTTTAGAGAAGCCACAGTGGGCAGGAGCGGCGGAGCCTCAGAGGCGGGGTGGAGAGGGGCAGAGCCATGGTGTGGCGAGGAGAGGCAGCGGTGGTGGGATGGGCATGACCTCATTCACATGGGAAGGAGAAAAATCTAAATGGATGCCTTGGGAGTGAGCAATCCCAGCCCCAGGCCACACTGCACAGCCCAGGGTTCCAGCCCCAGGAAGATAAATCCCCATAACTTCTGTCTGTAACAACCAGTGGGGGCTGGGGTGGAGGAAGAAATTGCTGGATTTTCAGGAACCTTTCCTTAAAGGGCCCACATGGTCTTAAATGTCCACAAACCCACCCATCCTTGGATTCAACACCAGGGCACAGCTGGAAGGATGCCAGTCACATACAGGGAGCGGGTGAAGTGACCGGAAAGGGGGGCGGTGCAAGGGAAAGCCCCAGAAGCCAGGCAGCAGCACAGCCCCCTCTCTGAGCCCCCCGCACACAGAGCCACAAAGCGGTGAAGCAGGTTGCCCTGCCCTGGGGATTACCTAAGGCTCCTCTGCCCCACACAATTGCCAGGGGCCTTTTACAGGGAGTCAAAGCACCTCTGCCTAATACACAGAAACAAACACAGGGGGGCTGCCAAACTGAGGAGACAAAGAAACGTGGCCCAGATGAAAGAAGAGAGCAAAACCCCAGAAGAACTAAGTGAAGCAGAGATGGCCAACTTATCAGACGGAGAGTTTAAATCAATGGAGATCAGGGTGCTGAAAGAACTCCCTGAGTACAGCAAAAGCACAAAGGGGAAAAGAAGGTCACAGTAGAGAAATACAGAAACATCTACAGGGAACCTGTAGTGAAGACAAGGAAGCCAGATTCAAATCAGTGGTTTGGAACAGGAGAAACAAACATTCAACCAGAAAAGAAAGAAGAAACATGAATTCAGAAAAAATAGGGACAGTATAAGAAGACTTGGGGACATCTCCAAATGTGCCAACATCTGAATCATAGGGATACCAGAAGGAGAAGAGGAAGAGCAAAAAATTGAAAACTCATTTGAAAAAATAATGAAAAAAAAACTTCTTTAATTTGACAAAGGAAATATACATACAAGCCCAGGAAGCACAGAGTCCCAAACAAGCTAGACCCAAAGAGGACCACACCAAGACACATCATAATTAAAATTCCAAAGGTTCAAGATAAAGAGAGAATCTTAAAAGCAGCAAGAGAAAAGCAGAGAGTTACCTGCAAAGGGGTGCCTATAAGACTATCAGCTGATTTCTCAAAAGAAACTTTGCAGGCAAGAAGGGACTGGCAAGAAGTATCCGATGTGATGAAAAGCAAGGGCCTACAACCAAGATTACTCTATCCAGCAAAGCTATCATTTAGAATGGAAGGGCAGATGAAGTCCTTCCCAGACAAAATAAAGCTAAAGAAGTTCATCATCACCAAGCCATTATTATACAAAAAGTTAATAAAACCTATTTAAGAAAAAGAATAAAAATAAAAATGAGGAACATTAAAAAGACAACATATTCACAATTATCAACAACTGAATCTAAAAAACAAAAACAAACTAAGCAAACAACCAGAACAGGACCAGAACACAGGTGTGGAGGTCATTTGGAGGGTTATCAGCTGGGAGGGAAAAGGGTAAGAATGGGGGAAAATGATACAGGGATTAAGAAGCATAATTGGTAGGAACAAAGCAGACAGGGAAATGTTCAGAATAAAACAGGAAAAGTAGAAGCCAAAGAACTTGCACTCATGACCCATGGACATGAGCTAAGTAGCGGGTTGCTGGAGGAGAGGTGGGTACAGGGTAGAGGGGAGCAAGGGGAAAATTGGGACAACTGTAATAACAGAATCAATAAAATACACTTAAAAATAAGAGAACAAAAAGTAACTAGATGAAGAGGCCTTGAGAAACTGGTATTCTTACAGGTCTACTGAGATCAGTGTGCATGCGGAGCTAGCCAAACTCAGAGAAGAAGGAAAGGAAAACTGTGTTACTTTGAAAGTCTGTCACATAGCTCGGTGGCACGGTTCTAAGTGTGGGGTGTGAAACAGGATTGTTCTCAAGGGATTATGAGCAGAAATAGTAACAACAACAGAAATAATTTTTTTAAAGTGTGTAGTCAGCAATCCTAAATTTGTTTTTGAAAATATTCAGCAAGATTCTTCTGCGAGCACAGTTGAGCTCCTGTGATTGATTTGATGAAATTCTATCAGTTTCATCAACCAAACCTTCAAATCTGGAAGGAGTTGAAGAAGAGATAAATCTTCAGTTTGTGGAATTACAGAAAAAGGAGACGGGAGCTTAATAACTCGGTAGCAACCTCACCAGCAGTCATAATACATACTGGTGAGCTAGCCAAAAAATATCTTTCTTTTTCAAGAACTTCAGGAGAAACTGAAAGTCTATATATTATCACAGAAGCAATTCAACTGCAGGCAGCACCGAGAAATTATTGTTCCTCCATTTAAAAGGAACTAAAAAGATGCCACCTTGTAACATTGACTAATCCCTGCAGCAGCATCACGCTCATCATCATCATGAATTTTGGATGCAATTTCTGATTTATTTGCATACACCAGAATTTCGTTTTTGATTGTGCTATTTGTTGTCAGCGCCGGCTTCAAAAGAGTTCTCATTTTAACAATTTTCCATCCAACGTTTGGGCAGAATATATGTTCAATGCATCTCGACCCTAAATTATAAGTTTGCATGCTCATTCTTTATCTGCTTGCTGCAGAGATCTATTTCCTAAGCTGCAAACTAATTAATTTCTGTACGGTATGAAATACATCTTTATGAAGAGAATGGTATTCAACGTGCTCCCTTTCCCTTCAGTGACGCTGTCTTCATAATACGATGAGAAATTTGAAGAAAATGACAGCCTGGAGACTATTTTAAGAAAACGTTCTCAAGCTCAAGGATGGAGCATTGATATAAATTACACTGTTGTGATTTTAGAATTCCTGAGTGAAAGGATTTCTCTTTGTTTGCAGGTTGGTGTATTACCTTAGAGGAGATCATTAAAAAGATATCCTGTGTTTAACATACAGCTTCAGAGTAAATCAATTTTCAACAAGACCCCCCATAAATATTCACCTTTTTCACAGTTCACAATCCATTATCACACCCTGTTCTTGTTTGGGAGTAACTTCCTCAAGTGGCATCGCAATGAATATAAACTTCCGCTGGTTTTTTATTTATTTTTATTTTTTTATCCACAAACAGCATCCTTTCTCACATCTCCTTTAGGGATAAACACGAACCCCCTCAACACAGAGACATCACCGGCATAAATTTTATGTTGATCCCAGCCAATCTCATACCTGCTGTTTGCTTAGCTAGAGTAGCGCCTCACACCGACCTCTGATACGTTTCTCCCCATCTGACTGAATGATGTTACCAGCTCACACGCAGTTCAGCGTGCCCAAATTCAGCAGGTCCGCTGCTTTGAAGGTAGAGACCTCCAATGTATGTATAATGAAAATTACTGTAGAAAAATGCCTCCGAAAGAAAGCTTTCAGATCACGCCCCTTTCAGCAATGTCCGCCAGATCTCCCTTTCTTTGCATGTGCCTCTTGCGGTAAAGAACACAAGGGCCAGCGTTTGTTTGTGAAGGTCACTGGGAGTCTTCAGGTGATTAACTCAGCTGGTCTTCTTCAATGGCAGACTCAGAACAGCTTTAGAGGCAATGAGTGTTTGTATGTGTGTGCACGCTGACAATCGTTCTGAAAATCTTAATTATCACCAAAAAGGAAGCCTGCGGTGATAAATGGAAGCTTCCCCTTTCCGTGTTAAAGTTACTCATGATAATCCTGATCTCCTTGATAATCTGCTGTAGAAAAATACAAAAAGTGAGCCATTTTTAGCAACGTGAGATTTGTTCTTACATCGATTTTCAGCTAGTGTCCTTTCCGTTTGTGTACGACCTAAAATCCACTTTAATCTTAAAAAATATATATTAACAGTAAAAAGTTACCCTAAGTACATACATCGTATTCAGAATGAACCAAAACTTTAGAAATGCATAAACAAAAAAGTATTAAATTTGAGATACTAGAAGATATATTAGATAAAATTTCACTTATATTGTTATGTATGTTCTTATCATTATAAAATGAGCATTTATATTAGTCCTTACTCTTTAAACATATTTTTGAGTTAGGAATCTTTATTATACTTGTATGTTGTATAATTTTATAGATAAGTGAAATAGAAATTAGAGTTTATTAAAATGTTTGATTCGATTTGATAGATTAAGAGGTCAGAGTCTACTTCTTTTCTAGCAAGCTCTGTGAAAATGTTGCTAACACATGTCTACTTATATCTTCTCCAATGTTTATAACTTTCTGTTCATTGTTGTTTGCTCGTTTGTTTGTTTGCTTTTTCTTTTTGTCTAAGGCCACGTCTCTTCTGCAAGCACTGAAATCTTGCCACAGTTTTTCTGGATAATTTCTCCCTCCCCTCCCCACTTCAGTCACCTCTCTTCCTGTCCGCGTGGGCTTCACGAAGTCGGTCGTTTGTCCGTTCTGCCCTTCTGCCCCTGCCTCCGTGTCTGTTCCAAGTCTTTCCTGACGCTCCCCATTGCTGTCCAACCAACAGATGACCCAGGATGGGCGTCTCACTGCCTAACCTTTTCTTTCTCCAGCCCCTGGAGGCAAAAATCTACTAGGGCTTCAGTGCTTTTAGTGGCCACGTAGTATTTCATTGCATGTGTACACCACAGCTCTGACATCTGTCAATCCGCTGATGGACACTTGAGTTGTTCCCAGCTTTTGCCTGTCATGAAGCTTTGCTATTATCAACAGTGAGCATGTGTTTGCATGTATGCGTTTGAATTTCCACGGTCCATGCCTTTGGTACATACTTATGAGTGGAATTGCTGGATCAGGTGATAATGAAATTTTTGGGTGGCTGCCGAGTGTTGTCTGCAGCAGCTGAAGTATTTCTCATCCCCATCAGCAAGTACGGGGCACGGGGTCTCCAATTTCCGCACATGGTCCCCAACACTTGTCCCATTCCATCGCTCTGACTGTGCCACTCTAGAGGATGGGAAGTGGCATCTCAATGTAGCTTTGGTTTGCATTTTCCTAATGATGAATGAAGTAGAGAATATTCTTATGTGTTTGATGTTATTTGTGCATCTTCTTTGGAGACATATGTCAGGATTTGTAAAAGCAAAACAACGCTTCTGGCACTGATTCAATATTATCCTAGACTGCGTTATGTTGCTGTAAACATAAATCCTTAACACCAAAATATTTTAATAAGTTAAGACTGCTACTTGCAATATCTTGGAACACGAAACACACACATATACATACACACCTATGTACATATATACATAAGCACACATATACATAGTGGGGCAAAAGCAGGTCTACAGCTGTGAGTATGTGAAACACAGAGTTTATTCTTGTATTACTAATTACAGTGTTCCCTCACTTATCATGGGTATTATGTTCTAGATCCCCCTGCAAAGTAGGAACCTTACATTTATTCTACACTCTTAGTCCCGTGATATAGAAAATCCATGATAAATAATAAAATATTTTTTAAAATCCTGCGATACAGTGAGGCCGCAATAAGTGAGCCATGGTATAGAGAGGGACGACTGTGTTGTATTATTCTCTATATGAACAACTGTATGCACATACACTAAGCTGGCTTTTTTCTCTAAGAAAATATAAGGAAACAGCACTATTTCTATTATAATATTTTATATTGGTTGGTTAGGGCTGATTTTTACAAGGTGTCACAGATACATCCATGAAAATATAAACTGTGCCAAGGTCCTTCACTTTGCAAGTAGAAATAAAAACATATAGAATTAATTATATTTAGAAATGGAAACATTTTCAATAACTTTAGAACCTCAAATAATATGCAATGTGTCTAAAAAAGCCTCTGAGAAGAACAGACCCTAAGTGATTCTGGTTAAAGTTACACTGGAAAGTCTTTTTCCTGTGATGACTTTCAGTACAGATTCCAACACGCACTTTCTACTGAGGTTCCCTGGGTATATGAAACCGGAGCGCGCCCCACTCGGTGATGAGAAAGCAGCTGTGGGCGTATGGCAGAGACCGGTAAAGGAAAACCAATACAGCAGCCGGAAGAACTATGAATTAAAATAAACCAAGGTTGTAGTTACCAGCAGAGAGAATTGACAAAGAGGCAGAGAGATAAAACTCCACTGAGTTTTTCTTAGCAAAGTGAACTTTTAAAGGAAGATACCCAGAGCCTGCTATTAAAATCCTGCGACTCTTCGAGCCTAACAATGACCCTTAGATCTATTATCTATGATCTGGGAACAACTTGAGAAAGCTTCAAACCCCTCAAGGAGAACAAATGCATTTATGACCTTTTCAACTGTGAACAACTCCGAAGTGGAGCCAGGAGCCACAAAGCATAAAAGATAAGGGAGATTTTCACAAGAGAAGAAATGCGACATGATCAACCCTCCAGGTAGGTGGCCCTCAAATGTTTTTCCAGAGGAATTTCAGAATTTCTACAGTCTCTCTCTCTCTCTCTCTCTCTCTCTCTCTCTCTCTCTCTCTCTCTCCCCCCCCCCTCTCTCTCTCTCGCTCTCTCTAACTTGCTCTTCCATTTATTGGGTCTTGTGGGGAGGGTAAGAGATTTCGTGTAACTTATTTTTGTTATCAGATTCTATTTTATTATCAGAGTAGACATATTCAGCTTGATGAAGTTGCCCCCATGTATTCCTAGGTGCCTGAACTTTGAGCTGGATATAAAAACGGGACCTGACTCCTACTGCCTTCCATGAGGACGTTTCGAAGCTTGGACCCATCTGCACTGTCCAGACGCGGTGGCACTGGGATGGTGCTGCTCACTCTCGGCTTCGCTGGGGCAGCTCCATTCAGCCCGTGGCATGAAGGCCACGTGCCAGCCTAAAGCTGCCGCTGGGAGGAACTGGGTCCCAACAATGCAGCCCTTCAGTTTCAAAATGATGAAAGAGCCGAGTGGTCACCCCGACCCTTTGACAAGAAAGCAGCCCTTCATTCTGGGACTCCTGAAAGGTGGCCGTTGGCTCATGGAGCCCAAATGAGAGGTCCTTTCTATGAAGCTGATGATTTAATCCTTAGTCACACGTTTTTGGGACCCAGGCTAGTCTCCGGGTGCTACATGTTGAAGAGCTTTGGGTTTGTGGGGAAGGGTCTTGTGTAAGTGGGACAGGCACGTCAAGGCTTGTGGCGATGCCCATTCCCCAGGGAGGCAGCCGCATCTTTGGGGACCAGAGGGTTGTGTGAGGATGAGAAAGGAAAATAAATCCCTGTCTTGGCCCATGGAGATTTACACCTACTTTAGAAAATGATAAACAGAAATGTCTGCCCCTTCTGCATCCCTATGGCCTCCCCTCCACAGAGCAGGACATGGTAGTGGTCAGAGCATTTATCCCTCCAAAGGGGGTCAACTCCATGCTCTTGGTGATTGCTGTTCATTTACAGTCACTGGGGAGACACGGCGTGGTGCCAGCCACCGGGAATGCTCTGTGCTTCGTCAGCACTGCCACTGCTGGTGAGGGGACAGTCCCAGGTTCTGGGAGCCACAGCGGTACGGTGCCCTTCAGAGCCTGCCACTGTCCAGGGGCATTTCTAGCACAGGCCCTGCGGCAGGGGGGGAGACAGGATGGTGGGAGTGAAGGACCAGAGGAGTCCTGCATGTTCTCATCACTCCTGTCATGGCTAAAGAGGACCCTGAAGTTTCCTTTACTTGCCTTAGATTTTGAATAGACACAGTGAATTCACCCTTCGGAAAATCTGAGCCAAGAATTGCAGTGGCCAAACTCCCACCAGATATCGATTCTCCTCCACTGCTGTGAGGGTCCTGAAGAGGACTGAGGGTGCCAGAGCCCTGGATTATAACCTAGAAGTCACCAGTAATTAGGTTAGGCTTGTCAATGCCCCCAGCAATCACCCCGGGTTTTAAATTTGTTATTAGGCCCACAATTTTAACTGAGGACTGATAAATAAGACTTTTTTGGTTTACGTTTTTCACTCTGATTTTCCTTGGTCTTTTCTCATGGACATCTTAATTTATTAATTCTTTTTAATGCCATAAATGGGGACCACATGCTGCAGTTCTCACAGGCCATCAGAAAGGTCCAGGACAGAAGGAAAGTAAATGAATAAAGTAGCCAAGAAGACAAGATTGTGAAAGACGACAGTCACGCTGGAATCAAACGGGTGATTTAATGAGCAGTGGGGACCAGCAAGGTGACAGTGCTGTCGGTGCCGGGCGCACTCCCAGGCCCGGCTCCTGGTGCGGCGACTGCCACACAGCGGTCCTTCGGCGTCCTTGGAAAATGGGAGAACCGCCGACGTGTAACGTGAAAACATCCAACACGTTCTGTACAGAACTCCTTTTCTGGTTCTTCTAAGGAAATGAATTATGAAAACTAACTCGTGGAGCGCTTCCCTGGTTGCAAATTCCATGCAGAGACATCTATATAATCAAAATATAAACGAATACAATTCCTCTTGTGGATGTGCGCAGAACGTCCCGGTAACACAGAAGGCACCACACAAAATTATAAACACGGGAGGCAATGAATAAGGTGCAGCTCGTTCTTTGGTAACAATTTATAAACATAAATGCAGACTGAAGTCAACAGTGAAAATATACAGCATCATGTTAAAAAAGGAAAGAAAAGAAACAAATAGTCCTCTAAGGATAATACACGCTGTGGATTGAGAAGGAAAAAAGGGATAACAAAAACCAATAAATCTGTATGATAAAAAAGAAAAAACATAATGTTTATCTGCATCTCCATGAATAATTTTGCCTCCTTGATTTAATGGCTTCCATTAATAACCCAGAAACAATTACCAAGTAAAAGTCGCAAAGCAACATCCCGGGGCGCACAGGTGGCCCGCGGCGGCTAACGGACCCGAATAACTCACGCCGTCGCCCCGAGTCCCAGGCTACGCGACGTCCTGCGGTCCGTCGGGGAGGAGCAGAAAACTGTTCATGAGGCAAGTTTGTGCTGAGTTACAAATGACCCCAATTACACCGAAGCAGCCGAACATGATGTCTCCGGCTCGGGCCTGCCACGCGTGGGGATGAGAAATCCGCTCGGGAACAAAGCAGCGCTCCCCGTCTCCCCGTGCCATTGTTCGCCCGGAGAGTCCCGATCAATCGTCTGCCCTGTCCCCGGAGACTGGGGCTCGCAATTAGCCTTTGCCAGACAAGCGTTTATATTACAAACCACCGTCGCCAAAGACGGCGAAAGGGCAAAGCCTTTCCCGTTTCTTCCTTGGCTTCCCTTTGAGCATCCACGCGTGGCTGCGGGCTCCCGAGGGACCTCCCTCCAGAGGAACGTCGTCGTTCTGTACAGAGAGGATCAATTTTCTGTCTGCAGGTTTGGGTAACGAGCTCAGAATGAATTGCTGTCATTAGTCACAGCTTCTATGTGCAACTGCGGGCTTGCTGAAGATATTTCAAGCTTAATTCCCAGAAAGGGTCTTTATTTGACTCGGATATTTATGGGGAAGGAGAAGCACTTGGCCTACGTGTCCTTGAGCGAGGAGGTGATGGGGCTGAGGACACCTGACCCCGCCAGAGGAACGCAGGGCGAGAAGGCCTCCTGCCCAGGAGGTTGTTCAGGACAGGGAAGGGGGGTGGGGGGGGATGAGGGAAGTGTGTCTGAAGCTCTGTTCTCTTTGTCCCTCCAGGCCCCACCGTTGGTCCACGGCCCACCCCTCAGCTTCACCCAGTTCTGGCAGATTTCGGAATATGGGGATGGGGGCGCAGCAGCGTGCCACAGGCCTGAGCACCCCAGTCCTTAAAGCATGGAGGAGAGTCAGATACGTCAGCGCCGTCTCTGCCCTCAGCGTGGCCACCTGCTGCTGCCAGCTCGTCTATTGTATGACTTACTGCCCCTTTGGGATCCATCCCATGTGATCCTCCTGATAACCCATAGCGGGGTCCCCTTCCTGCGTAAGGTCTCACAGAGGGTGGGGGTGCTGTCCCGTGGCTCTTCTTCCTGACCGCAGTCTGGAGCCGAGGCACCCCTGGGTTCTCGCCACTGGTCCCAACCCCCGAAACATTTCGGCGGTCTTCCTCTCGGGAACCGGATCGCTGTCTGCTGCTTCTGAGTGGAGCGCCATTTTTATAACTGTCCTCAAGCTTTTACTTTTTCCCCCAGTAGCAGTGAAGTTGGAAACACCAAGGTTTACTTATAAAATACTACTTTATATTTCACCATGTTTTAATATTTACAAAGCATGTTGAACATACTGTGTGCGCGTTGAGCTACTGTTGAGCTAAACAAATGAGGCCCGAACGAAACTCATCTTTAAAAAATGTGGGTAACATTAACATAACATGAAAATAACCAGTTTAAAGCGGACAGGTTGTTACCATTTTGTACATCCACATCTTTTGCAGCCACGAACTTGTTTGGTTCCAAAATCTTTTTATCATCAAAGGAAACCTGACAGGCAGTTACCCTTTACTCTCCTCTTCTTTCCGCCCCTGACCCCCTGCAGGGCCCTTTTTGTCTCTGTGGGTTTACCTGTTCTGACTACAAACCTCATCTCAGCAAATTAAAAAACATATTTACGAATGACGCCTCCAATAAAGGGTTAACATTTAAAATATATAAGGAACCTGTACAATTTAAGGCCAAAAAAACCAAACCCACCAAAATTAAACAAAGCAATTCAATTGGAAAAATGGGCAGAGAACATAAAAAGACATTTTTCCAAAGAGAGTACGTAGATGGCAAACGAATACATGAAAATATGTTCATATCACTAATCATCAGAAGAGTACAAAGGAAAGCCACAATGAGATATTAGTTCACACCTGTCAGAACGGCTACTACCGAGAAGCCAGCAGAATAACAAGCGCTGGTGGGAAGGGAGAGAAAAGAGGAACCTCGGGCACCGCTGATAGGGCTGTAAATTGGTGCAGCTACTGCGGAAAACTCTACGAAGATGCCTCAAAATATCGAAAATAAAGCTGCCACACGACCCTGCAATTGCGCGACGGGGTATTTCTCCGCAGGAAACAACAGCCCAAACTGGAAGAGACACATGCACCCCCGTGTTTGTTGCAGCTTCGCTTACGACAGCCAGGACTCAGAGGCCACCTGGGCGCCCCTCCACAGATGAGGCTGGGGCCCCCGTGACAATGAAACGTTAGCGATGAAAAAATGAAGGCTTGCCGTTCACAAAACAGGCACGAACCTGGATGAAATTATTAAGACAAAGGCAAATGCTGTGTGGTTTCACTTCCGTGAGGAATCAAAAGCAAAACCAAACAAAATAAAACAATAAACAAAGCCAAACAGAAACAGACCCTTAGCTCTACAGAACAAGCTGACAGTTGCCAAACGGGAGAGAGACTGGCATATTTTTTCCCAATTTGCTGATCTGGGATGGTTCCTACCGTTTACAAGAGTTTGCGTATATTTGTTCAAGTTCTTTATATGTTGACATTGCAATTTAACTCTCAAAGGATAACCTTGACTTTTCAGACTCACAGGGGTCCTTACTGATGTCTCTGTTTACGGTCTACCAATCTGGTTAACCTGATGCAAAAGTGTGCAATATAATTCATACCCACTTGGGTTTAGGCTGGACTTAAATTATGACCTATTTTATCAAAATGTGATTAGCCCTACCCTGGCTACTGTGGCTCAGTGGATGGAGCGTCGGCCTGCGAGCCAAGTGTCGCTGGTTCGATTCCCAGTCAGGGCACATGACTAGGTTGCACGTCAGGTCCCCAGTTGGGGGCGTGAGTGAGAGGCAACCACAGGGTGATGCTTCTCTCCCTCTCTTTCTCCTTCCCCCCGCTCTCTAAAAACAAACAAACAAACAAGCAAATAAATAAATTATTTTAAAAAAGTGATTAGTCCCCTATGCAATATTCTCAGAAAGAAACAGCATGTCCTTTACTTCTGATAATTCAAAACTGCTCCATCTTTCAAGCTGCTTGATTCTTATGTGCCTAAATGCCAACAATTAGCTCTGTTAATGCTAAAGAGAAAATCAGGACGCAAAGGCATCACTAGACTAACCTTGTAAAACTTTATTCTGACAGAAAATAAAGCTGAGGCTTTCAAAGTCAGGTTTTAATAATACTCTGTGAGCCAAAATAAATAAAATTCTTATCAATATAGACTCTTTCTTGCTATATTTACCAAGTCAAAATTTATATTTAAAAATACATGTTTCAGTAATGTTCTAAAAATGTATTTTACATGTTCACACCTGTCAATTAATTCCAGTGAACAGGCAGCTAGGCTGAAAATGTCATCAAATTCATTGGTTTGCCTTAATGTGTGTTTAAAATTATGTTTATTCAAAACTGAAAATAAATAAATATCTTATGAACCAAATAAACACTGATTTTTAAAATCTTTTCTCTCCCTAAAGTATGTTGGTGACTAAGTATCAATACAGTTTACTTAAGGGCAGAATATATATCTTTAGTACTTTCTTTAATGCTGATTAACATAAATCAGGGAAATAATAAAAATGTTCTGACTAGAAGCTGATCTCTGATATTTGATACACTATTTTGAAATTCAGTGACCAACTGAAACTCTGTTTTCTGCAGACTTTGAGGACCATTTTACATCACTTGTACACAGGAGTTTGGTGGCGCTGGGAAGGATGGGGAGGGAGGCGACTTCCAAAAGCCAGGCACTGAAGAACGCTGGAACAGCTGGCCTAAGGCATGTACATTGATGAGACTTTCTCTGCAGGGTTATTTTGAAAGACAGCTTCAACACTGTGAAAAACCAACCCTGTAACATGGAAGGGACACTTTGTGGTGGATTCAGCCACATTTGTTTGAGACTTTCATCTTCTTCCTTCCTCAGACGACCCAAAGGGGAACAGATGATTTCCACAGCTCAAGCCAGGACTCAAAACTGCCTGGTCACTCAAGCCTGTGTGTGGCGTTCCCCAGGTGCTGCGATAGCACCCCGACCTGTCCTCAGGTCGTGAGGTTGGAAAATGACTCCAGCTGAGGCCGTCCCTTCTGGTCGGAGTAAGAAGACAAACCCAAAACAAGAGGGGCTGCTTTGCAAGTCAAGATTAGAGACTTAAAATGTTCTGTAAGAGTTCCAGTTGCATCTAATGAAACTTGATAAATCAATTGTATTCATCATTCACCAAACAAAAACTGTTTGAGAAGAGGGCTGCCATAGTTGGAAAAAATAGTGTTCTCTGGAGTCCAGTAATAAAATACAACCATATGATATGATACTCTGATGCTTAATTTTATGTGTCAACTTGATCGGGCCACAGGGAGGGTGCCCAGGCATTTGGTTAAACGTTATCTTGGGTAAGTCTGTGAGGTCATTTCTGGGTAAGATTAACAGCTGAATCAAGAGACCAAATAAAGCAGATTGCCCTCCCCAGCATGGGTGGGCCTCAATCAATTTGTGAAAGTCCTGAATGGAATAAAGGGCTGAGTAAGAAGTAATTCTTTCTCTTTGTCTGACTGTCTTTGAACTAGGACATTGGTCTTTTGCATTATCACATGAGCCAATTCCTTATACTGCAATAAATCTCTCTCTCTCTCCCTCTCTCTCTCTCTCTCTCTCTCTCTCTCTCTCTCTCCCCTGGTATTCATATTCCTTGAGTCTGACAAACTTATCATGGCACATCCACACGCCATAACAGTATTTTATAGTACAGTTTCCCTGCTGTGTCTCTCCTATGTGTCCTTCCCCTCCTAACCTGGGGCAATCACTGATCTTCTTACTGTATCCATGGTTCTGCCTTCTACGGAACGTCTTACATTGGGAATTACATAATGTGTAGCCTTTTCAGGTTGATTTCTTTCATGGCCACTCTCTGAACGAGCTAATTTTAATATGGCAGCACCGTAATTCCAATTCTCTCCAGAGAAAAGAGAAAACTATCCCAGCCTTTACTCAGAGCATAGAGGATCAGTTTGAGTTTTAGTATGATAGTTTATAAAAGTTCCTTTGACCTTCAAAATATTTTATCTTTTTTCAAAATCACTGTTAGATTAATTTATAGCCAATGCAAATTTGCTTATGTAGGAACTAATGCTAAACGCTTCTTGCACTGACAATAATTAACATTTTTATTAAGTGGCCTAATATGAGTTGTATGCTATCTTCATTGATATAAGTATTTTATATAATTTAATAAGATACTTAAATATTTCTAATATTTTCATATGGTTCAACAGGGTAACTCTGAAACATTTCTTCTTTTTATTGAATTTTTGTTGTTTTAATAATTAACTTTCAATATCAAAATAGTATTTGTTTACTTAATTGTTGTTTTTTATATTCTTCATAAACCTTTACATTTTAGCTACAATTTTGTTATCAATTAAACTAATAAATCTATAAATGTTAAAATGTTGATTCCATATTCTAAGAAGTCAAGTTCTCTAATTTCACATTTTTTCACTGAAAATCCCCAATCCATGTTTCAAAATCATTGTAAAATGACATATTACCAACGCTTACTTCCTTTATCAATACTTGAGACATGCTTTTGGCCATTCCAATCATACGTGACAGAAGAAGACAGGAATAAAAAATAAATTAAAATCTTAACACATTTATGCTTAACTATCAATTAAGAACGTCACAGACAAGCATGGCCAGGAGAACACAGTGCTTTCCCCACTCTGTCATTTCCAGGACTTCGGGAGTCCTGAGTTCCAACTCGGAGGGAGGCGTGATGAGTCTGACACAGGGAGAAAAGCTTGGTGTGCCTGGAAGGAAGACACAGGTTTGGTGAGAGAGTTCTGGAGTGTGGATTAGGGGCAAGGCAGTGCGGGACCTTGTAGGTCACGTCTTTATTTTAAGGACATTGGAAACCTACAGAGTCAGGTGTACTTTTCAGAAAAAATGCTCATGTTTATTACTTGTAGGAAAGGGTGACAAAGTGAAAATATGTAGACAAAAGACATGGATGACAGTCACGTGAGAGGGATAATGGGTTGAGAGGAGACTGGAGATAGAGAACATAATGGAAATGGTGAAAAGAAGTTTTAGAAAGAACTCGTGGGCGTGGACAGCAGTGTGGTGATGGCTGGGGGGTTGGGGGGTATCAGGGTATCAGGGGGCTGAATGGTAACGGGAAAAATACAATAAAAATTAAACAAAAATAAAATAGCAACACTGGAAAATCAGTACAATTTAAAGACAAAGCAGATATGGCAAGGTGATTAAATGAGGGAATACTATAAAAACATTGGCCGCAGCTTCCTTGCATACACGGATGCAATGGATTGTGGCTCTTTCACGGAGATCAGAGCTCTGGGAGTTATTGGAATTAAACTCATGCCTTTGCTTTTGGATACACTGAACTAAAGGTGCATTTGAGACAGAAAAGATGTTGGCACACACTCTAGAGCTACCAGAATAAAGTTTTTATCACAGTTTTCAACGCTGGAAGCCCCGCAGCTTTGTTTAGCGACATCTAAGTAATGTCTATGTATTGGTACGGTTTTCCCAAGTTAAACTGAATTCCATTTTCTGAGTTCTGACATTAAAAATTCTAACTTTTTCAGAGAACAATGTCTTTTCATGTCTCTTTTCTCTTATAATTTCTACTGACAATTTTTAATGTTTTAGCACCTGACATTTAAAAGCATTTGGTGAAATTAGTCTCTGCTTTACTGTGCAGGTAAAATAAGAATAATTTTTAGACACTAATAATTACTTTCTTAAAGTTCTCAAAGTTGTTACGATAGTCTAATTTCCTAAAATTATTTTTAGGCCTGACAGTGATGAGAACAAGTCATGATATATCATTTATGTGCAGCTCCTTATTTCTGTTTGGCTACTTTAAAAGGAATGGTACAGATTTAAATAAAATTGAAAAGGCCTTCTAATATCACAGCTAGACAACAAACATTTCTCAATTATTCATAAGTTGCTGAAGTTTCTAATGAAACAGGATTCCGTCAATGGGACGACCTCAAACGCGGTTCTCACATACCTGGTTTCATACAAACAGGCTCATTGATTTCCTCTTCCGATTCTAAGCAATGTAACGTTCTCTGGGTTGCCCCAAACTGTTTCATATCTTTGACCTCTAGCTTCCCCAGAGCATTCTTTTAAAAATTTTTATTGAATTTTATTGGGATGATATTGGTTAATAAAAGTATAGAGGTCTCAGGTGTGCAGTTCTGTAATATACCCTCTGTGTGTTGGACTGTGCTCTCACCTACTCAAGTTACGCCTCCATCCATCACCATTTATTCCTCTGTTACCCCCTTCTAACCCCCCCCCAAAGCATTCTCTCGGGTCGGTTTTACCTGACACTTGAGAGGGTTTGTATTACAGCCACGTACCCGTTACTGCGGCCATGCCCGTTAATGGAGGGGAGCGGCGTGTGAGCCCTGAAGAATCATCACGCGTAACATCACACCCTGGCCAGCGGTAAGAAATTCAGTGGCTCCTGCTCTGGTGCGTGTGCTGTGCATGAGTCAGCGCGGTGGGGGAGGGGAGAGGGTGACCAGGGCTGGGACTCAGGCCAAGGGCAACCGCCCTGGCAGAAAGGGCTGTGGGGCGGTCTTACTCTCCAGAGCCTGCTGCTCATGACTTCCCTTTGACAGCCCCCCCACTCAGGTCACTCAGCAGGTACTCACTCTCTCAAGCCCGAGGCGTCCATTTGCCTGTGTAACTAGAACAGTTCAGTCCTAATTTTATGACAGACGGGGCTGTCAGTGAACTTGGATGGCAGCGCATACGTCTATCATAGACTTATAATTGTGACAAATGACCAATGATATTCTAACACGTTGTAGGGAGAAAAAGCCCATAAATTTTATAAAACATCAGACAGAACCATACTTAGAAGACTGGCTTCTCTCCGGGGGATGCCACTTAATCCTCGTAGCACAATGATCATTAGAACTAATTTTGTCCTCTCCCCTCCAACACACACACGAATTAATCATATGCAAACACCCACATCCTTAAGCAAATATGGCTTCGAAGATGGCTTATCTCACAACACATCCCAGTGAATTAAGAAATTTGTGAAAATAATAGGCTAATGACTACAGAAAATTTGAGAACTATGTCTTTTGTTACACAAGGGCCCAAGGAAGCATAGATACTTGGTACAGTATATATTTTAACTGCCCTGGATCCTTGATTCTTTGACCTGCTCTTATTCCAAAGCATTTATGTCTTTCTTATCCTGCCAAGGCTCTGACAGCACAGAAACAAACACGGATTGAAACCTTGAGATAAAGATATGACCCTTTTAACTCACTCATGGAATACGGCTCTTTTTACTTCAGTTTAAAGATGATGCTAATCAGGCTCTTATTCTCTTATTCTAGCAGAAATATATAAAAGAGAAATATACAAATAAATCGATAGATAGATGATAGATTTATCTGAGGCATCCTGTTAATGATACAATTTATTATATTATTTTATATGGCAATAATCTAATAAGGAAGAGTACAGGAGTCCCTCTCTATATCACAGTTCAGTTATCGTGGCCTCCCTGTATCGCAGGATTTAAAAAAATATTATATTTAATTATTTATCGTGGATTTTTCTCTATATCGCAGGATTTTGCGGTACCGTATATTTGTGTTGTTAAAGTTACGTAGGTTTAAGAGTGTAGAATATGTTTAAGAACATAAGTAGTGTTTATAAAAGTGTGGGAAAGGTTAATAAGGGGCTGGGAACAGTTTATAAGTGTGCGGGAAGGGTTTATAAAGCCTTAAAATATATATAAAGACTAAGATAAATGTAAGGTTCCTACCTCGTGGATTTTCATCTATCGCGGGAGCATCTGGAACATAATACCCGTGATAAGTGAGGGGATACTGTACGTGTTATTAATATTTTTGAAAAATTAAGGCAAGGGTGATAGCCACAGCAACCTCATGTGAACTAGTTTTAAATCGCAGGGCGGCCCGCGGGAGCTCTGGCTCCCACGCGCTTTGCACGGCTGTGCGGGGATGACGATGTAGGCACGACTTTGCAGGGCGTGGCGGGCAGCTAACGCCCCTGCAGCAAGAGGCCGTGGAACGTCCCTAGTGCCGCCACGGTCCAGTGACCCAAATCGGAATGAGAACGTGTAACCTTGCGCTTGGACGTATGTCACGATCAGTTCCTCAGCCCCAGCGCAGCCCCAGCAACGCTGACACCCCCAGTTCCCCTAAGCCGGAGGAGCGGGAAGGCCAGCGTGGCTGGAATGCAGACAGGAAAATAGACACAGAAATTCACAGGCAGGATTGGGAAGCAAGTTGGAAATCCCACAGATTAAAGTCAAGTAACTGAGCCTATTTCATTTCCAACTCCGGGGAAGAGAAGACTCAGCTTACACCTTAGGTTATATCGATCCTGCGGTTTTTCTCTATTGAGTTACAAACTCTGCTTTATTAAATAGGACACAGCTAAGACGTTGCGTGACGAAAGCGCTCCTTTCCTCCACAGCAGCCCGAAGAGCGCGGAGGTCCAGCGTACACGCTCCTGCGTCCGGCCTCTGAGGACACGTCCAGGGGGTCTGAGCAGTCCTCCGTCCCATGGTCCCATGACCCCTCTTTCCAGCTCTGTCCCCGACACGGTGCTCGCACTGCCCTCGTCACCGTGTGTCCAGGGGGCTGTGGAGCGCTTGCGTTCCAGCCACAGCGACGCACGAAGAGAAAACGCTGGGCGGGCGGCCTTCTTCCAAACAAGCCATCACCTGCTGAAACTCAGGAGAACGGGCGACTGTCGCCGCAGGGAAGGGGGGGAAGGACGATCCTGGCTGCATCCGCTGTGCGCGCCCACCGAATGCCACCGCCGGCTCCTGTCGTGCGTTTGTACCCTGCCGTCTCCTCCAGGAAGAAGCCAGCCGCGGCCCCCAGCGTGCCTGCACCAATGTGACTTCTGTCGGCGGCATCATGGTGGCTCCCTGTAGTCCTCCATAGTTTTGTTTAAACGGTGGTTGATCCAATATAGACACGAAAGCACGCTGGAGGTCACAGGGCAGTTCTGGTGGAGTTTCGTTTCATTTTTGTATTTAGAGAAGAGTGCGTTGGATTGCGTTCTAGTGGCGTGGACTGATTAACTCGGGAATCGAGTCGTGAGCTTGTTTCAGACAGTCCGTCTTGCAGAGATCGGTGATATTCGTGGAGTAAGTGTGAAAGCAAAGCAAGACAAGTCGTATCAGAAAGAAGGAACTTGTTTTTTTAACTTTATTTTACTTTTCTTTAAGGCTTTTTCTTCAGTGCACTGCATCGTAACCACACTGGTCTAACGGAGGCAATAGTGAAAATTTGCTACAGCCAAAATTTAAATGTTTTTGTGATCTTAAAATCTTCTGGAAACAGAATTGTTTAATGAATGTGCAACTTATGCTCGCAAGCAAATAGGCAAGTGACCACTGCAGTTTCCATTTTTTATTACTTTTAAAAGAATTTGGAACCTATCTTCTCATAAATTCTTATGACACTTTAAAACTCAGAGCCAGCACTGATTATATCTTCCGTACTATAATGTGAAAAGGAAATACTACATGCAGGGCCATTTAACAATTAGGAATGATGGAAGAAGTTACCTTTTTTCACAAACTTATCTTTCTTTAAAGTTTTTACATGTACAATACGTTTTAGCTTCTGCACTTTTGAATCTGTTCAAAAAATTTTAAGATACTTTTAAATCCAGAATTTGGGGAAATGTACTTATTTTTCAACAAGTGAAATTTGAATATACCCAGAAACCTTCTCAAATTATATTTTTAAAAATTACACTGGCATGCTGTGCCAAAACTTAAAAATAGAGAAAGAAAAACCCTTAGTGTTTTGTATACACTGTTGCATGTGCGTCTCTATGTGTCTGTGTGTAAGGTCATGTCAGATGGAATCTGTGATGCCTCCCTCCCGGCGAGGACCCTGGAGGGCTTTACTCGAAGAAGATGTTCACGGGTCCCTCCGCATCCACAAACGAGGGGCCCCGTCACAGATGGGAGCCCCACCGGGGGGCTGCTTTCTTGAGGCCCTTCGCTGCAATGACCCGGAGCACATATGCCAAAGCCCTGGGGCGGAAGAGGCGGAGAGAGAGCATCTCGTGGGGAAAGTGGTTGGAGGGATTTGAGTGAAGGGGAGCTCGTCCTTTTCATCCCAAGGCTATTGAGGTCCTCACACTTTTTACCTAACCACTGTGTGATGGGAAGGAGGATGGAGGATGGCAGAGGAGGGACCTTGTGTGGGGGCAACTGCATGTCCACCACTGGCTGAGAAGAGATTGCAAACATTCCATAATATTATAAAATATTACAGTTGTATAATGTAACACATAGTCTCATTCATAATAATGATCTTACATCCTATCATGAATATTATAACATAATATCTGTTACAGTATAAATATATATACATTATGGTTTATAATATTTCCTATCCTGTCATTGTTTGATTTACAACCACACATAATTTTGCGTCCTCAAAGTTTCAGTAAGCTTCCGGCACTGAGGCCGGGAAGGCTGCTTTGGCGAGGCTTTCTGAAATCTCGAAGGTGGTTTTCTCTCCTCTGACCCATCTGAGCCTCACTGCACTGCCTTGGGGAACCTGGAAAAGGGAGGAGCAGGGCTGATCTCTGTCATCGCGGAGCTGTACTTGACTGGCTAAAGGGACACATTAAAACACAAAGACACAGGAGGAAAACGGATGCTTCACAGAAACAAAAGCAACGTCAAAGAAGGGAACGCGGCGGAAACGCGATCGGAGACCACGCCGTCCTTCCGTGAGGCCGGCCCGCACGCTTCCACTGAGAGGTTGCGGTCGGCGTGGGGTTGTGTGCTGGAGCGGGCTCCACCTGCTCACTCGTTGGTTTTCTTCTTGCATTAAAAATGGAACCTGACCGGCGCCCTAATTTTCGCACTAGGTGGTAACGTTTAGAAATTACGAAGTATTGGAATGAGCCTCCATATGGAAATATTAATAATTCACAGGCTGTGTGTTCTGCAGTACCTCGTGGGGAGTATGAACCTGGCGCCCGTCAGCGTGAGCGTCCTGATTAATTATCGTTAAAACGCCGAATGAGAAGGGGTTTTCTGCTGCTTTTCTGGTTGGTTGGTTTGTTCTCTAATGAAGCAATGCGTGTCCTGACAAACGGGACAATTTGTGCCTGGGTGTATCTAGATGCGCTGACCAAAGTGGCATAGTTCCTCTTAGTGCCTGATTCGTTTTTTTTAAAGAGGCTTTGGGGGCATCTGTAGAGGCAGAGCGTGCACCACGCCGGCCTGTGATGGTCGTCGCCAGATTGCTGAGCTCCAGGAGGTATTTCAGGGACGCTGCATGATTGCTAAGCACAGAGTTTTTCTTCTGGAAGTAACCATCTAATACTTAGGAAAGGTCATGATGTAACATTTTAAATGCATTTTATAAATGTATTTTTCTGAACATCTCTCTTTGTGTGGGTTTTAATATGTTTAAGCAAATAATTTTCATTGTAGGTTCATCTAATCTTCTAGTTTTGAGAAACCCAAAGAATGGTATACAATATAAATTATGTCCTTATTTTCTCCTTGGTTAGGTTCATGCCATGTAACACCATTTACATTTTCCTAAAAGTAGTTGTAAAAAGTTACTTTAAGTGAACAGGTGTAATGCTGAGTGTTTCTAGGGGACTGCACCTGTTCTGCATGACACAGCAATGGCGGACAGATGCCATCACACGGTCATCAAAACCTGTGCAAGGGGTGGCACCACGCGTGAGTCTGAATGCCGGGGACGGACCCCAGCTGGTCGTGAGGTGTCAGCGTAGAGTCACTGACTGTGACACAGGGCTCATGACTGACAAACCCTTCATCACATAAAGACACAAGAAAAGCCTCTATCGGTGCCTATTCTATACCCATCACAAAAAAACTGTTAGACCAATATTTAAAAAGCAAAATAATAATAATAATAATAAAGTATATGTACATTGGAAATTTTAACTCTATAAAATGTCAAATGCAATTCATATATATGTGTTCATAAATTACAGTCTAATATATTTGCTATATTTTATATTTATCATAAAATGGTAGCTTTATACAATATCTGTTTCATTTTTTCTACAGAAAATAATTCAGAAATAAGAGATACAGTATTCAGTTGAGTATAATAGTTTATGCTATGAAGTTTTGTGATATTTCAAGGCATCAAGAATAATTCCCTACCCCTAAAGTAATAGCACATAAGCTGCTTTTGATAAGCAAGTAAAAGTGGATTCTAACATCCTTGTTCTTGAAGCACATCACTAATCTTAAAAATAGCTATAGTTATTAAAATTCAAATTGATCTTTGCTGGTGGAAATGGAAAATGAGATTTTGAAGAGGGACTGTCTAAAATAAGCATAGAAATCACAGGACTCCGAAGCAAACAAAGAGTCCACGGATGTTAATTTTTGCAACGAGGCAACTGCTCAGGAGCGCTGGCGGGCAATAACTGGTCTGTCTGCAAGTGTTCCTTTCCAGGGAGCGCAGTTCTGTTTTTGCTTTGGTTCTTCGAGTCGCGGTTATTATAGAAGGTCCGAGCCTGCTGAAGGAACATGAGGAAGCAGGAGGGACCTCTTGCTTTCCAAGTTCCCTCACTACGGGAGAGCTGAGAGAGTGGGGGGCGGGGAGCAACCTCACCTGAGTCTCAGAGAAATAGAGACGGCATAGACACCCATCCAAAGTATGGTGCAGGAAAGGAGAGTCAGAGAGACCTACTTTTGTATTTGGAATGTGACCTCCTCTCTCCAGAACCCTAGCTGCTCAGTGGCTCAGCTTCTCCTTTATGCAGTGACCATCGTCATTCCAGTCATCTCTGCCATGCTCACCTACAGCTGCTTCTGCCCCATGCCCCCAGCCCATAAACAAGGGCATTAAGCCTGCAATTAATCACCCTAATCGATAGTTTGCTTACCCAGCTGTTCCACTGGCCCTAGATGTAGACTTCTTTCTCTTAACCTGGAGGAAGAGGGGGTCCTTCTCTAGGTCCTAGTCCCAGGGTGCTCTTCTCAGACTACAAGGATCCTTGTCCGTCCCGCCTGCTCTATCCCCACTGCTGCCAGTCAAATGGGGTGGTATTTGTAATATATTTTATATGTCTTCTACGTTTTTTAGATTGAAATGACTGTACTGGCTTTACCTGGTTAATTGTAGGCAATCACCAAATATCAGAGTGAAGAAGGGTATCTGTTTATGGTCTCCATGACATGGAAGTCAGATTGCTTGCTATTAGTGTAGGGACTCTTGCTGGGTGGAAAGACAGACCTTGTCATGCTGTGACCAGAACACAAGTGGCAGTACATGGAGGCCTGTGTGGCGTGCTGGACGCTGGAGCCTGCCCAGCTGCTGTGGGGCTGTAACCATTGCTGGGTGCATGCCAGACTGTTAGTACTGGAGAATCACTTTGGAATAACGATGCATCACGCATGTCACTAAACACCTTCTTGACTGACGGATGCAGACATTGCCAATTAAAACGGCCCCAAGGGGAGGCTCTAAGATCTCTAAGATCTGATCAGGTTGAACCACACAAAATATCAAACCATCAGGGCTTCAGCAAGTAATTTCCAGGTGCACATATTCCTTTCTAGCATTTTCATTTCATGCTATAAATTCCCTTGAAGCACGACTTTCACTGTGGTCCACATATTTAGGTAAGCTGTATCTTCATTGACTTTAAGGTATTTTTATTTCCCTTCGTGACTTGTTCTTTGAACCGTATGTTATTTAGAAGTGTGTTCATTAATCTCCAGGTATTTTGAGGTTTGCCAGCTCTCTTTCTGTTATTGATTTCTAATTCAATTTTATTGTGTTCTGAAAGAAAGCTTTATGATTTGTATACTTTTAAAGTTGTTAAGATATAAATTTGAGAGCAAAATGAGGTTCTTTTAAAGATTTCAATGGGGCAACAGTGTGAATTGGCCATTTCCCAACTCATAAAATATATATGGTTCAGCAATAGGAAAATAAACAACTATATGAATATGATTCCCACGAGCTCACCTTCATGGTCTCCATCCAACCTGTCCAAGTGCCTTAGTTCACATATTAATTCCTAACCTTCAGGTACAGCAAAGCAGGCTTGAAAAACCTTGTCCTTGAAACACACGTACATATATATCCCATGGTCTCATCTTTTTTTAATCCCTAAATTATATAATATGGACTCACTTTCTAATAATTATTAGAAATTGCTCATTAATAAATTTTGCTCATTTATTCTCAGAAAGGTTCATTTTCACACTTTTTGTGGCTATTCATAATTTGAAATTGTAATTCCTTTGTGTACCTCTAATCCATTTTCAGTTTTCTATATCTGCGAGATTTCGAATTAGAGCTCAGCGAGCAGGGCTCTTCTCGTTTTCCATGTTTGCACTCGAACGGAACAACACGCGAAGCAAAGAGCCTTTAGCACTTCTGTCAAGATTTAGTAACTTAATTTGGTTTCCTGCTAAGCCACCACTCACAGCTAAACACTTAGGAAGGTTCTGACGGAGGTCTCTTTGCTGGGAGCTAAATATACACTGATTAGCAGAGAAGTGGCCCTGGGGCATGCCAGTGAACTGCATTATTATTTTCATGAAGATATTTGTACAGGAAAAAAATCACAATTTAACGCAAGTGAAAGACTTAAACAAAGATAAATAATAGAATTTATTTGAGAGCCAGGATCATGAAGGACTGCAAATCTATAGAAGCAAGGCAAAGATAACAAGTGTTTCAAACGTGTAGTCAGGTCACTAAGGCAAATATCACATGCTCTGACTTTGATACCCAAGATAAAATATTACACCCTGTAAATAAATTTTAGTCCCCCGTACTGAACATCAGGCTAATGAATGGTGAGCTACTTATTGGTCAATAGCAAGATGTGGTTATTGAGAAGCAAGTACCATATTTGATTGCTTTACTATTGAAGTGAAATGAAGTGGATGATAATTCAATTCTACTCTGGCCAACTCAAACAATCCCACTATTCCACTACATCAGGGCTTTGTTCACTAAAGGGATGGGGGAGCTTGGGGGTAGAATCAGAATTAGTAATAAAAATGGAAATCGCTTTAAATTCTACCATAGGAGACATATTGAAGAAAATGGTAAGAATATGAGGGTAGGTAGGAGTAGAAGATTGGTAAGGACAGTCATTTGGGAACAGGTGGGGGAAAATGACGTTCTACTGTTTCTCTGTGCCTTTGATGTATCACCCAGAGCACATTAGAGAAGAGAAATAGATAGATTTGAGCTCAATATACGTTTTTATCAGTTAGAGTTGCCCATGGGTGGAATATTGAACTCTTCACTATCGGAAGCAATCAGATGCATCTGCTAACAAACAAATAAGAACATCATGGTGAGCATTAAAATATCAGATGGTTACTTAGACACCATAGTCACCAGGTTCATCAAGAAATTCTAACTCATTTCTGGCCAAGATGGAGGTGTAGACAGACACGCTGCGTCTCCCTCCACAACTAAGAAGGAACACAACTACCTCAAAACTAGAAACAGCCAGAAGTTCCAGAAAATCAAACTTCATGGAGTCCAGCAAAGATATAAAGAAAAAACACTCACCCAGACAGGTAGGAGGGGCGGAGCTGGGTGGAGAGGATGCGGTGTGGTGGTAGCAGTGGCAGGCCAGCAGAAAGCACAGTTACATGTTTTAAAAAGTCAGGAGGGACACCTGGGGAGCATTCCCAGCTCCTCACCAGACAACGTAGCTCATGGTCCCAGCACCAGGGAAAATCAAGCCTCATTGCCTCTGACTGTGCAAACCAGTGGGGGTTGAGGTGGAGGCAGAATCTGCTGGCCTCAGCAGAGTCCGCTTGTTTAAATGGCCCCCAGGGTCCTAGAACATCCGCAGACCCACCCACTCTGGGAACGACGGCCAGGGCAGCAGCTAGAGGGGCACCAGTCCCATATGAAGTGGGAGAACTGTGTGGAAAAGCGGTGAGTGCTGGGCAGGTGGCATTGTTCCCTCTCGGACCCCTCCCCACACACAGCGCCACAATGTGGTGAAACAGGTCACCCTTTACTGAGGAATCCCTAAGGCTCCACCCCTTACAACATAACAGGAGCAACAACTCTACCTAAGACACAGAGGCAAACAAACACAGGAGCCCTCTGGCCAAGATGGAGGCCTAGACTGACACACTGTGTCTCCCTCTGTAACTAAGAAGGAATACAACTTCCGCAAAACCAGAAATAACCAGAAGTTCCAGAAAATAAATGGAAGTCCAACATATGAAGTTATAAAGAAGTGGTGCTCATATGGACAGGTAGGAGGGGTGAAGCCAGGGCAGAGAGGTCAAGCTGTGCTGGCAGTGGCAGCAACGGTGATGCCGGTGGGACAGCGGTAAGCAGAGACACCCGTATTTAAGGGGAGGCAAGAAGCGCCTGGGGATCACCCCCAGCTGCAGACCAGACCTGCCAGCTTGAAATTGCAATGCCGAGGAAGGCAGACCCCCATTGCCTTGGACTGTGAGGCCCAGAGGGGGTGGCGATGGAGGAGGAGGCTCCCAGTCTCTCAGCAGAGAGTGAACAGCAGGAATCCATCTTGGAGCCTCACCCCCACAGAAAACACCACAGTGTGGTAAGAAGTATCCCCCAGTTGTGATGAGTGCATGGGGTTCCGCCCCCTGTAGCATAGGAAGTGTGACAGCCCAACCAGGAAGCAAAGGTAAACACAAAACTGTCAGGATGGCACAGATCATGATAGAGATCCCGGTGATGCAGCTGACCAGACAGCAAATATCTAATCTAATGAAGCAGCAGATAGGAAATCTTTCTGAAGCACGGTTCAGAGCTTTGGTTATAAAAATGCTTACAGACCTAACAGCAGATCTTAAACAAGACAGGGAGGGAATGAAGGCTAGTCCTGCTGAAATGAACAAGAACACATGCGAAACTAGTGGTGAGGGAAAGAAAACTAGGGATCAAATCAACAAATCGGAACATAGGGAAGGAACAAACAGTCAACCAGTGCAGAAACAGGAAACAAGAAGTGAGGAAGATGAGGAGAGGCTCAGAAACCTATGGGACAGCTATAAGCAGGTCGACATCTGAATCATGGGGTTGCCAGAAGGTAAAGAAGAACTAGAAGTTGAAAAATTATTTGAAAAAATAATGAAACAGAACTTCCCTAGCTTGGGGAAGGACATAGACTTACAGGCCCAGGAAGCACAGAGAGTTCCAAAAAAACTGGACCCAGGGAGAACCACACCAAGACACATTATAATCAAAATGTCAAAAATTAAGGATAAAGAGAGAATCTCAAAAGCAGCAAGAGAGAAGAAGAGAATTACATACAAAGGGATCCCAATAAGACTATCAGCTTATTTCTCAAAAGAAACTCTGCAGGCAAGAAGGGACTGGCAAGAAATATCCAAAGGAATGAAAAGCAAAACCTACAACCATGATTACTCTATCCAGCGAAGCTGTCATTCAGAATAGAAGGGCAGAGAAAGTGCTTCCAGGACAAAGTAAAAGTGAAGGAGTTCATCAGATCCAAACCACTGTTATGTGAGATGTTAAAGGGACTTGTTTAGGAGAAAGAGGATCAAAACTATGAACATTAAAATGAAAACTGTATCACAACAACCAACAACAGAAGCTAGGGAACCAAAGCAAAGGCAAACTAAGTAGGCAACGAGGGTGGGAAAATAATTATAGGTATGGAGAACATTATGGGGGGAGGTCAGCAGGGAGGGGGAAGGGGGAGAGGAAGGGAGATGGTACAGGAATTAAGCAGCAGAGCAGGAGGGAGAGGAGCAGACAGGAAGATGTTGAGAAGAACTATATGCACAACCAAATGTCATGGACTAAGGGGGGGCAACTGGAGGGAGGGGGTCACTGGGTGGAGGGAAACAAAGGGAAAAGAAATTGGGACAGCTGTAATGGTGTAATCAATAAAGCATATTAAAACAAAATTCTAACTCACCTACTTTCGAATGTAAACAGCACTGAGCCACATCTCAGCTGTCTGTAACAACTAGTCTAGACAAAGATATTAGCATCTCTTACATATTCTTGTAACAGGTTTTTACGTGATGTCTTTGTCCTTGGACCCATCAGATTTTCTTTCCACAGAGTCATCATGGGGATCTTTTATAAACGTCATCTTCTGTGACTCTGGACTACTCAGGTAATTTCAGACGTGGACCATCTCACACAGAAACCTGCCAGAACCCGTCCTGTGAGGGTCCAGGCGCAGCGTGATCTGTCCCAGACTCAGTTTTCCGAACGTGTCCCCTCCTGTTCCTCCGTGACCCAGCAGCACTGCTTCTCCCGCTGCTCCTTAAACACATCATGCAAACGTCCGCTTCGGGACCTTTGCACTTTCTGACCCATGTGCCTCCTATGGTCTAAAAGTCTTCACGGCTCCTTCCGTGCTCTCCTTCTGTTTTCTCTGTGAGCTTTCACTGCCGCCTCACTAAAGTGTGTCTTGTAATATTTCTGTTGTCTTCCCCCTTGTTTACTATGCGTTACTACTTATTAGACTCTGTGTGTATGGATGGGTTTTGCTGTCGTCCGTTCTCCCGCTGGACTACTCAATATGGGCAGACGCCTTGTCTCTTCGGCTCAATTCCTTGTTTGTTTTGTAATGTTTTTATTGTTGTTTTATCACAGCTGTCCCATTTCTCCCCCGTTGCTCTCCCCACACCCCACAGTCAGTCCCCACCCTGTTGTCCACGTCCGGTGGTCATTTGTACTGGTTCCTTGAGCAGACCCCTCCCCTTCTTTCTCCACTTCTCTGCCTCCCCCTCCCGCTCCCCTCTGGTCACTGTCAGTCTGCGCCTTCTTTCCGCGCCTCTGGTTATGTTTTGCTCGTGTGTTTTGTTCATTAGGCCCCTGCGTTAGGTGAGACCTGATTTCCATCTCCTCAGTGCCTGGCGTGCAGTACATCCACGTGAGAGACAAACTCTGTATCTGATTCAGACCACGTGGGCAAGGCGCACTCTCGGGAAGCTGAATGGGCTGTAGGAAATTGGGGACTCTAGAATGATCCTGGAGACAAATAGTGTTGTTCTTTTTTTAAAAAATCCTATATTTATGCATTTTAAATGCTGTCAATAATTTTGGGGAAAAAATAGAGACTTTTAATTAAAAAAGAAGAAAATATTAAATGGCACATACATACGCAGGAAAGAACTTATTATTTATAAGTCAAACAGATACTGGTCCTGAACTAAATGCTAGAGTTTGGATATAGGGTTTAGATATATAAGAAAAGAGGATCTGAGAATGCAGTATCTGGGGCTGTTGTCTTTCATATATGAAGAAAATAGACAAATATTGAAAATACGGAAAACATATCACTTTTCTGTACTTAAGTGAAAGTGGACAGGGTGACGGAGGGGAAGGGGAGGAGGAAGAAGAGGTGGGAAAGTAGAGCAAGGGGAAGGAGAAGAAAGAGGAGAAGAATCCAGCTCTGTAAACCATGAAAGAACTTTGAAAGCAAAGTATAAAAATGCAAGGAAGAAAACCGGCAGTATGCTCTAGAATGCTGGACAACTCTCCGAGGCTCTCGACACCCATAACTTTTGAAAGAGACCCGAAGACCTCCGTCCTCTCAGGCAGCTGCACTTCAGTCCACTGCTACCCTGATGACATCCAAGAGTGATGTTTCATTCTCCAGTTCCCAGGAGAGGGGAACCTGGCCAAGTCCTCAGTGTTTAAGTATCACTCAGACATCCCCATTCTTTTTCCATGAGATGACAGTGTGTTAAACACTTTCTTCCTCTCCAGTGATGATGCCCAAGACGCTGATTACGTTCTTTTATTACAATAATGATTTTCAACTCTGGCCATGCTTTAAAATTCCCTGCAGTGCATTTAAAACATTCAGCTTTGAAAGCACAATTTCAAGCCTATTAATTGTAGTTTTGTGGGATGGGACTTATTCAAATACTTTTTTCCAAGCTTCATGAGAAATCACCATGCACTAAAATGGTTAAGGGGCTAACAGGGGAAGGGCTTAGTCAAGGAACTACTGTAACTAACCCAGGGACGTGGACAATGAGGTGGGGACTGACTGTGGGAGACGGGGCGGGCTGGGTGGGGGGAGCAATGGGGGAAAAGTGGGACAATTGTAATAGAAAAGCAATAACTAACTAACTAAATAAATAAATAAATACTCAGTTACTTCAACTGTGAAATGGGGTAATAACAGTACTTGCACAGCAGGTTTCTTGAGAGATTTAGATGAGTTAATTCCCATGAAGGGCTTAGGTGGCAATAATGCCTGACGCATATTAAGAACACAAGAAATTTTAGCTCCCCCTCCTCCTTATTATTATTATTACTATTATTATCCAAGATGAGGCAGTTCAGTCCCGGAAAACTTCAGAGGTTTATCAAAGCCACAGTCGCACGGAGGAAGAGTGACGCCAGGTGACAGAGAGCTGCATGGACGTTCCTCTCTGTACCGTGATGTGCAGCGTCATCCTGGCAGATTCCTGCAGGGCGCCCCCCACCCCGGGTGGCAACGACAGTGCCCCCGGAAGAGAAGGCACTTCTCACCAATGGGCCGTCACAACGTGGTCACAGGATGTGAAGTACAGCAGAGGGACTCCAGGCAACCGCATCGCAGTGGCTGTGGGCGGGGCCAGGTGGCCGCTGGAAGTACCAGGGGGACACTTGGCCAAGTCTGTGCTTGTCTGACTGCTGTGCTGTACCCCCAGAACCAATGCAGGGTAATGTCGAGTGTAATCTGTATTGAAAAGTAAAATTTTAAAAAGGAGAGAAAGCAGAAATAAAATAAAATAAAATAAAATAAAATGGCTAAGGAAACAGTGATGCCAGTTTCAGAAGTGATCTGCCCCTGAGATGGCTAATTATTTTTGGTTCTGTTTTTCTCAGCTTTACGGAGGTAAAACAGATAAATGAATATTCAGATACTTTGACATGTACATCATGATGATGTGTTGTGTGTATGTACTGTATAGCGTCCTTGCTGTGAGTGATTTGTGGCTTGAGCACCTCACATGTTTACCTTCTTTTATTAAATCATTTCCACTGCTATGCTATTAGAGTTTCCCGGTTTCTCCCCCTTTGCCCTTCTTCCCCCAGCCGCCCCCACTCCCTCAGCAGTCCCACCCTCGTGTCCATGTCTGTGGGTCATACACACACGTCCTCTGACCAGTCGCGCCCCCTTTTCATTTGAGAACATGTAAGTTCTGCTCCCTTAGAAAACTTCCATTACACAACCCAGTGTTCTCAGCCTCGGTCACCGTGCGGTATGTCAGACCCCCAGGCCTCGGTCACCGTGCCACTCAGAGCTCACACCCTCACACCAGACTTTCCTTCCTGCAGCCCTCATCCCCTGGCTGCCACAGCTTCACTCTCTGTGTCTGTCAGTCTGACTGTCATTTCTCGTCCTCACATGTAAGGGACACCGAGCAGTCCCCGTCTCCGCTTCCTCCCAGGGAGAGAGCGATGGCCCGCAGCAGCCGGGGAGGGAAAGTGAGAGAGCTGTGGGCTGCCTTTCGGAGTCCGGGGCAGGAGCAGAACCTCCCCTGGATGGCTGTTTAAGGACGAAGTCTGGTCAGCAGGCAGCAGACAAACCCCTTTCAGGAAAAGATGGGGAGAGGGCTGGTGTGGCCTTCTCCCCCCGTCTGAGCCTGGGGGTGTCCTTGCCGAGGACCACACTTCTTCTGTGTCTGCTCTGTGCCCTGTGGGTCTCAGACACAAGCCCCACCAGCTTCCAGAGCCAAGTCTCCGAGGCACTGGTCTCCCCAGCGGAGTCTTAAATTTGGGGTTGCTGGATGGGCATTCCAGACCCTCCACTCCTCAAGGAGACGCTGGGAGGTGAGGGTTTCCGCCGGATCGAGAGGCGCTCTGCAGGGAGTGCGGTTACGGTGCAGTGCATGCGTCCCAGCCCTCCCTGCCCGTTTGGATGCGGCTGTTTCTTCACTCGCCAGTGAGCCGGTGTCGCTCAGCCGGTCTCCGGATCTGTCACAGGAAATTACTCCGTGTGCAACTAAGGGAAGGGAGCAGCTCAGAAGTCTTCTGTGCCACCCTCTTGGTTGACTTTAACTAATTTTTATTTTTATAAAGCATTTGTTCTAACTTCCCAACATCTAATTCTCAAAAATCATGTGTCAGCAATAGAGGGTAGACACAGGATTTTAGAGCGCGTGTCATGGAAAATACTCAGATCACTTCTACAATGGCCAAGGTGCTTAAAAGCTGTTTTGTATGTATTCACACATCATTCAGGAAGCGTTTACTGGGCTGGCCTCATGTTTGCATTTTAGGAGTTAAAGCGGCTTTGCGTTAAATCGGGCACTTCACAGGCATGCCTGCGCTTGCTGCTAGAGGCAGGAGGCAAATGAAGGACGAGAATTGCAATACGGCAAACAGACTGGGTTTTCCTTTTCTGGGCCTTTTCCTGAGAGACAGGCTGGCCTGGTAAGGGCCCTCTATTCTCACTTATCCTTTATACAATCCCATATTTTTTCATGCCAGACACCGACTCTTACATTTTTTTAAAATTTGTGTGTTTCTTTCCACCTCACTTTTTAAATTTATTTTATTTTTAGCTTTATTTTCCAAGAAAAAAAAAAAAAACCTAAGCCAATTCAGTTTATAAACTTAATTACCTGAGAACTGTCCTATTGAAGAATATGAAGAAAGTTACTTAGAATTCAGTATATGATAATTTTATGTTGGACAAGAAAAAAACAACTAATATGTTTTAAAGAATAGTTTTTAAATTTATTTTTAGAGAGAGGGAAAGGAAGGGAGAAAGAGAGGGAGAAAAGCGTCAGTGTGTGGTTGCCTCTCGCACACCCCCAACCAAGACCCAGGCCCACAACCCAGGCCTGTGCCCTGACTGGGAATCAAACTGGTGACCTTTTGGCTCAGAGGCCGGCACTCAGTCCACTGAGCCACACCAGCCAGGGCTATATGTTTTAAAATGTTTATGATCGAAGGATGCAGCCATTTTTTTTTTTTTTTTTTTTTTTTTTTTTTTGTAGTAGGAAACGGAAGTTGACTTTGTACTCTTCGAGTCTGGGTAGCATAATTTCTTTTCCGCAGGTAAAGTATCATTGTTTACCACGCGGCTTTACTTTACCATCGCAAATACACATCCCGTGCTAGAACAAGAGAGCTGCGAACAGAACACTTCCGAATGTGCTGAACAAGTCTCCCTGGAGCAATCCCTGCGCGCCTGGCCCCGCCCTGGGCTTTGGGAATGGCACACACATTTGGTCAGTCCATATCCTGCTGGAGCTCATGTGACCTTGGAGAAGAGAATGAACAAGACAATGAGCAATAGACATACAAGCTTTATGAACTAGGGATCCATATGAAAAAGAAAATAGGGTCCTGGGATACAGGTGATGCAGGGTAATTTAGGGGGGGGGGGTTATGGTAAGTAGCTAGAAAACTCCTCCATGAGGATGCAGATACTGAAGCCAGAAAGTGAGCGGGTGCCAACCTTGTGACAAGCTGATTCAGGCAGAACGTAAGGCGTCAGAAAGGATAAATAAATGAATAAATAAATAAAATTTAAAAGGTGGTGTGTTTCCAGTATAGTAAGGCAGAGAAAATGGATCCCTTTAAGGCTTTAAAAGCAGATAGGGTTACAAGGTATGAAACGTTGACTTTAAGGCAACTTGTAGCCATTGAATTGCTTTTTGCAAACATCAGAATCAAGGGATTCTCATGACGAGATTTTCTTTCACAAGCAGTTGCTCCAGCTCCCACGTGAGAAGTGGACAGAGAGCGTGAAATGGCACCCTGGCCGTGGTCAGGAGACCGCGTGTCTCCCGGTGAGAGATGACGGGTACTCAGCCCAGGATGCAGGCAGTGTGGCTGGGAAACAGCGCACACACAGAAGAGACACTTGTGGGAAAAGTCAGCCCTCAGGCCCAGCTGATGCATTAAATGTGAAGGGCTGTGAACATGGGGACGCAGCTTGCTCACCGTCCCCCTGGCTGATGCCACTGAGGAGCGAGAGTTGCTCTGACCTGATGGAGAGACTGGCAGGATCACAGGTTTCCTCAGGGGTGTGCTCAGAAGTCCCCTCGTGACTCTGTCAATAGCTGAAAAGCCTACACGGTACCCAAGCGCAGGTACTCAGTAGAGAATGGCAAACATGGGTGTGGGGTTCAGGTGACAGTCTGGGTTGGAAACATACATTTATTTACACTCACATTTTGATTCATGTAATAACAGAACAGTTGAGAATATCTGAGACTATCTCTTTGCCATTTACGGGAATTTAAAAAAATTGTATCCTCAAATGTGTTCACTGATTGTTATTAACAAAAAAACTACACAGATCATGTTTTCAGGATGGAATATTTTGGACAACCCAATTAAAAAAGAGAAGAATGATGAAATATTAATGACTTATGTTATCATTGTTGATAATTCAATTTTGTTTTTATTTTAGTTTCTTAGTATGGTTAGGAATAATTTGTAAGTAAAGTTAAAATAATTTTTAGAATAATGGAAAGCAAAATATGTCATGATGTATATTAAAATAAGATCCCTAAGATTCTATAACATACCATATATATATATATAAATGTATAATGGATCTGTATTAAAGAAAATATCTTTACTTAAACCTATTATAAGTGCCAATTATAATACATCTACAGCATACTTTCATCATATTTTTATAAAACATTTTATGTAAATATAAAATAATTTTTTTAACTTTGAATTATCACTGAAAAATAAGTCATGAACTATCACCCTTACAAAGAGTTAAACTACAAAAAAAAAAAAAGGAAACAGCACATCTAAATTTGGGTTTAAAATAGGTTATATCGAGAGTTAATGCATTCACGTTAATGACAAATGAGGTTTAACAGATCGCTGAGATGTTTACTAGTTCTCCGGATACCCTGTTCGGTGAAGGACATGTTCACGGTTTGCTTATCTGTGGTGAGACTGTCAGGTCTATTACATAATCTGTAGAGCATCCTTGTTCTGCATTCTGGGTGCACCGAAGACATATTCCGTTACACCGGAGCTCACGTGTCATTCCCTAGATGTGTCCGTCTTTATGCTGAGAGTTGCAAACCCAAGTCTAACCCGACTGATCGAGCTTTACTTCACAGCGGCGCTTGCTGTGGTCCGTCCGTTCCGGCCGCGCCCGCTCCTGGGTGGCGAAGAGCCGCTACAAGCCCTTCAGCCGGGCCTTTGCCTTCCTGCCATTTCGGTTTTGCGTGTGACCAGTCGGAAGCCGAGGGCAGCAGCTCCGTATACGAGCTCCGCCCCATGGCAGGCGAGGGTCACCAGAAGCACGACCCCTGCGCTCCGCCTCCGACGGCCGTCTTCTCCCCGGTCGCCCGCTGGGACGTCTCCGAGACCGGGCCCGTGTCCCAGCGCCCACGGGGCGCGCCCAGGAGCTGGCCGGTGCGCGAGTCTGCAGTGGCGACGCTCTGATGCAGCAACGACAGTAAAAGCATCTCAGCCGCCGTGATCTGTGTCCACAAAGTCTCTCTCTCACTCCTCGCACGTCTGTCTGGGTCCCCTGGGTCCCCGTCTCCCCTGCCTCCCGCCAGAGCCCAGGCTGCAGAGACAGTCAGAGCTCGGGGAGGTGCCTGCCATTCCGGTGGAAGGAGAGCCGAAGGCCCCTCCACGGGCAGTCAGGTGGCCTGGGCTGGAGCCGCGACATCCACGTGCCTCCGACTTCTTTGGCTAGAACTAGTCCCGTTCCCGACAGAGCACAGAAGACAGGAAGTGCCATCTTGGTACTATAAGCTGAGACGGGAAAGGTTCGTGACGCCCTGCATTGCCACCAGAGTGAAAATACGGTATCACACACCCTGAGGGAGAAAACGAACCAAAACACGGTGTAAATTAAATGCTTAGTGCAACCGCTGACAGGTAACACGTTCTGTTAATGTGAGAGGTGTCATCGTTACTCAGCTTAAGTATTAAAGCAAAAATAAGCATGTTGGCCGTTTTCTTAGTAAATCCGAGGCAGCAGGGAGACTGGAGAAATTCCCCAAAATCACAAAAACCATTTTTTTCTAGCCATTCCTTGAAGCATAAATACGCAGAAAATATTCTTATAACTGAGAATCCATTCTTCATCTAAAACAATGAAAGAGATACACAGCCTCATATTTCTTTAATCTGAATTAATAACCTCACTCTAAAAATCTATGTATTTTTGTATGTACTAGGTCTTGGAAAAATGAATAACACTAAGTATATAGCATTTTGTAGTTTATTTTTTTTTAGAAAAACAGATCTGTGTCTAATGCATACAATTATAAACAGGGAAGATATCATTCTACCTAAACAGGTATGAATTGTCCCCAATGTCGCCCTGCGCCTCGGATGCAGGTTTCCGATAGCCTGCTCATGTGACACCAGATTGCAGCGTGATCTTGTATCTGAACTAGCATCTCCCCCTCCTTCACCCGCTGTGTTACTCAAGCTTAAACGTGCAAGGGGTTTATTGGCTGAAGTCCTTGTGAGGGACAAAGGGGAAAAGGTACCACGTTCTGGTCACTGGTGTAGCAAGGGGGCGTTCCAACAAAGGACGAGGGTCCCGGGGCCCAGAACGGGCCGGTTCTGCCAGGCTGATGAGCGTTCTCAGGCCACGTCCATGGTTAGTGGAGTCCGTCCGACTCCCTCGGGATGGGCCCGCACGGCCCCCTGCTCTCACCTCACACTCGGCCCTCAGCTGGGGGCAGCCTGGGGACCCGTGTCCTTCCTGGTGGGGGGAGAGGGCAGCACTGAGCTGACAGTCAAGTTCAGGCACATCCCCGTGGGTGCCCAGACCCCCAATCCTCTCCTATAGTTCACGAGTTGAGTTGAGTTACGGACCTCACGGTCTCCCAGGAGCCTCGGGGGCGGGGGGTGAGGCCTCGGTCTGTGTCCATAACTGACCATCTCTCACCTTTCACTCATGGCCTTGAATTCATCCTTCCATGTGCGTTTCATTTGCTGCTTCAGGTTCACGTCACTTCATTGTTTGCCTGCCCTGTTACTGTGACCCGTTAACTCCACTGACATGCAGTGTCTCTAGAAACACATGGCGATAGCTCTGTCCCCGAAGTCACACCTGTCCTAAGGCCTTTCGGGGAGCGTTCATCTTATTCCTCAGCTATGCGTCGTTTAGGCCTGCTCATTCTTCTGCTACATCTATTTTTTCATTTACAGGCTTTAGAATTCTGGCTTATGCACCATCGCTCCTCTGGGATAGAGCAATGACATTCCAGGTACCATCAACGCTGGCCCATTTCTCCTGCAAACCCAGCCTTGGCCCTGGCCCGGGAGTCACCCATCTGAAATTCAGACTGACGCCCCCTCAGGGCCTTCCCTCAGCCATCGCCCTTCCTAACAGTGGATAACTGAGATACCGCAGCTCCCTAGTCTATTATTCCATCTTCACATTTTTATTCGGCCAGGTTTTTTACGGTTTCATCTTTCCATTCGTTAATCGACCAGACATTCTACCCAGATCTGACTCCCAGCCCCCTCAAAGCCAGGAGGGACGATTGGTCGTGTGAAGAGTGTACCTCCACTTACAGAATTCAAGTCGAATTTTTCAAAAGCCTTTCTTCGTCAAACTGAACACGTCTGGGAGCCAAACGCACCACTGAGCTCCGGTTCCTACCGAGATGGTAAGCCGGTGTCTGCTGCCATGCCCCGAATCTGCAGTGAACAAGCCAGAGGAGAGGACAGAGAAGATAAATGCCAGGATCTGGGAACACGTTTGAGAGCTGAGCGACGAAAGGCAGCCTTGATCCTGGGAATGAAAACGGTGAGGCCAAGGCAGCTTGACGCAGAGCTGAGAGATCAGACTGGAGAAAAGCTGAATAAAGTGCGCTCTTGCCTTTCCCCTGTGTCAGAATGAGAAACTCTTTGTCTGATCCTTCTTTGTGCACATCGGTAGCAAAGCAACAGCCAGACCCTGCGGTGCTTGTGTCCTCTGAGAAACCTCGGGGCTTCTGAAAAGCTTGTGAGGATGGACAAAATGTTGATAAAAATAGATGGGGTCTGACCCGTGCCTTTGGACCGACTCCCACAATTCTTGCTGGTTTAGAATAAAAATGGATTGATTATACCTGATGCTCTTTTGCCTTAAGAATATAAGGCACATTTGAAGGACACAACTTAAGCAAAGGAAGTACCTGCCACCTTAGTAGCAAAGTGAGCTACAGATCTTTTCTTAAATTAACTGATTTAAAATAAGCTAGGTAGTGTGGTGAACACACAATGCACTATAAAGCTGATGTATTATAGAACTGTACACCTGAAAGCTATATAATAACTTTATTAACCAATGTCACCTCAATGCATTGAATTCAAAGAACAAAGTGGGTGTCGGTCAGTGGCCTTTGCCCCAAACACGTTGTCAAACAATGGGATGATAACTCCAGGGAGATACAAAGGGATTGACAAAAGTAGCAATCTAATTGTCCTTAGTAGGTGTGGAAAGCAGGTGGCTCCCTTGCTAAGTTATCTGAGTAGGCAGTTTAAATATATGTTTATGTGTGTCTGTTCTGTGCATGTGTGTGAGTGTGTGTTAGATGTGTGAGTTTGTGTTAAGTGCCCATCCTGCATCCCAGAAGAGGAGACTTGCAGTTTATTTATTTGAGCTCTCCAAAACAGAAGTGTCTGGTGTCGCTGAAATGTTCCATCCCTGTTTTTGGTCATTGATTCATAGATGTTAACCTGGTTGAAACATCTGGAGAGTCATATGGGTGGTGTTTTATCCTCTCTACATTTTGAAGAGTTCATATTTAGCATTGTGCTTAGATGTTGTATCATAGTCAATAAATTAATGTTCATGGATTGGGTTACAAGCCTGATTATGAGATTATTTCTTTATATGTATTTTATATCTAATCACATAAATTTCTAGAAACTTTGCTCTTTCTCCCTCTCTCCGTCCCCTCACTTCCTTCCTTCCTCCCTTCCTCCCTTCTTCCTTTCCTTCTTTCCTTCCATCACACTTCTTTTCTTCCTTCTTCAGGGGATGAGTTGGGCAGGGCACCGTGAAATGTGAGGTTAATTGCCTTGCTTTGAATCCCAGTTCCACATTCATTAGTGGAGTAAACATTGTCATATTATATAATCACTCTATGTCCATAATTCAGAGAAGGAAAACGCTGATTCCAAAAAACCTCCGCTGCCTTGCGGCATACCTCTTCAGGGGAAAGGCTAAGGGAGTAAACCCCGACAGAAAATCCGGAGCCGGAGTCCCTAAGGCGGTTTGACGTTGTAGTCAACACCGGCAACTCCTGCGGCGCACCTGAAGCCAAGCTGTATCGACTCCGTCTTTCCCTTGGACCCTTCAGCTGCGAAGAGAGGGGGGGTCTGCTGCATGGGCAACAGCAGACCCTCCATATTACCCTGCCCAGGCTCTGTAGCTTCAGCGTCATCGCAAGATGTTGATTCAACACGGGAGGAGACAGATACTACCATGTCACTCCCGAGTCAGACTGCACAGCCATTCTCGGCGGTGCAGATAGACTCTTAAGAAGCTACACCATCGTCTCTTGAGACGGACGCCTGCCGACGATGTCCATAATTAGTCATAAAGATAATAAAAGATGCTGTAGAAATGGGCTATTATGAGAATTGCTTGGAAATCATAATACATGTTAAACAACTGGAACAACACATGGTATACATTAAATATGCCATTATTAACTTAACACATACGTGCCACGTGTCAAATGTGTGATGTAAGGATGAAAAATTGTTGATATTTGTGCATACACAGTGGAATCAATTCATAGTTTGGTAGCTTGTTTATAGAAAGGGCCACAATCTCTGCCACACCCTCACCTGGAATCCTAGACTTTGGATACTCAGTTTCCTCCCACACTGACTCTGGGCTGAGCCAGGAGGCTGGTGTGGCCAGAAGGAGAAAAGCCCATCTGATGTGAGTGAGCTGGTGAAGGAGCTTGCAGACTGGGGCTTGTATATACTTATACGATCTCTATATATTTATCATTTATCTATGTAATGGCTCTACGATTACTAGTGTACTTTTGTATTTATCTACTGTTAAGGTATTGTTTAAAGATTTGTATTTATTTTTAGAGCGAGGGCAAGGGAGGAAGAAAGAGAGAGAAAAAAAATTGATGTGCAAGAGAAACATTGATTGGTTGCTTCCCACACGCCTCCAACCAGGGACCTGGCCTGCAACCCGGGCCTGTGCCCTGACTGGGAATTGAACTGGCGACCTTTCACTTTGTGGGATGATGCCCAAGCCACTAAGTCACACCGATCAGGGCAACGTGTCATTTACAATGTAATATTTTTGATAACTTAAAGGAAAAATCTTTTAAAAATTAAAATTAAAACTTTCTCTTTAATAAAGCTAAATAATATTTATGTTAAGTGTGACTCTACTATATTTACAAAAAATAAATAAGATAGTTGTAATTTAATGCTGACCATCTTGTGCTGTTGTCAGCATGAATGGCTTTCTGCAGAGAAGTTTCTAAATAAGCAACAAGATCAATACAGACTTGTGTATCTATTGTTATCATAGCAAGCAATATATTTTAAAAAGATTTTTCAAAGAAAATAAAACATATTTAAATGTTTTATTAAAAATGTCTATGGAAACAATGAGAAATTAAGAACATAAACTCCCCCACACTGAAGCAAAGTAAAAAGAAAAAGCAATGCTACGCTTCCGAATCCCTCCTAGATGCACAGCATCAGCACTGAGCTGCTCCATGGCATTGGCAGGCGAAATGCTTACCTGCATTGAAAAGAACATCAGATAGAACAGAAAAGTATAAGTAGCTAGAGATATGAGTTTATTTTTAGTTTTATGTACATTTTCTAAATGTCACTAGCTGTCAAAAATAACTATGAACATCAACATGATCGTAACACATGATAAAATGAAAATTATTTGAAGACTGAGCGTTAGAGCATAAGGACATTGTAGTCTCTACTCATTGACGAAAAAATGTGTCTTCTCATTTGTGACCTGGGGATAAAAATGATCCGAGTTTCACAACAGTTTGTTGCTTGTATTTGAACAAAAACAGGAGGCAGCGGACGGAGACAGGAAGCAAAGGTGAACGGGGGCAGGAGCGGCCGAGCACGCCCGCCTCTGCATTGTCTGGCAGGTGCACGCCAACCACGGGCTGAAACTCCCCCGCCTCGGGGTTTGCTCCGGTTTATGAACTACACAGGGCGCTTACTTTCGGCTTTTTGTGACGGCAGCAACCAATCTCTTCCCACCTTTTTCATGGTGCTTTTCTTTCTTTTTTTTTTAAAGATTATTTTATACTTGACAGTATCTAAATGCTGTGTCTGGAATATAAACAGGAAAAACTAGCTTCAGCTTAGCAAACTGAAAGGAGCTCACATCACTGCTGACTGGAGGGCATTTTTCCTAGACGAGTGGAAGGGACAGGTCCACTGATTCAATACTACTGTGACTTTGGTGGCTAACACAGTCACCGAATGACATCCTCAAACAACCCTGAGTTCTACCGCCCGGTTTCCGGTAGAGAAAACACCCAGGCATGGAGCAGGTTTCGACTCTGGCTTGTCTGCATGCACCCCCGTGGTGGTGGGCTCACTGCACTGAACAAGAAGGACAGAAGATGACGTCATATCACGTCCTTCCTCGTAGGCTGGGGAGCCGTTTCACAGAGATCCCCAGCCCAGGGCTTGACGGCACTAACAGCACTTCGAATGTACCAATCTCCTTGTGTCTGGGATTCCAAGAGTCCATGTCATGCCTGTATTATTGAACCGTAATTTTAAGTAATGATCAGATTCTTTAACTGAAATATGAAATAGTAGCAAATGTCAAGTGTGTCATTGCTTGATTACAAAATAGCCTTTTAAACCAGCACTTATCTAGGTGTAACAAATACATTGGCAATAAAGTAAAATATTTTATATTTCTTCTTCTTCCCAAGTCCATATACTTTCACTGATGAATGCTACCGAACATTTAAGAAAATGAAACTTAGAGACAATACTTCTCAACACGTTCCATGAAACTGACTTTTCTAATATCAACTAAAAAATGCACTACAAAATATACATGAAGTAAAACAAAACCTAGAGAACATATTCCCCATCAACACATATTCAAAATAGTTTAAAAAATTTTTTAGAAAATGAATCCAACAGTATACTTTTAAAAACTACTCCATGACAGATTTATTTCAAGATTATATTGTTGGCTTAACATTGTAAAGGTAATTAATGACCATGCTAAAAGATTTTTAAAAAATTATATGATCTCCAAATTTAATTTAATGGTACAGTTATCAAAAAATTGAGGTATTAGCCTACAATGGAGGAAGAAACCAATGGAAAGAAAATAAAGTAAAAAATATATAAAACATATATGTAAACTTGTCCACACAGGTACAAGAGTGACTCCATAGACAAATGGCGAATTTTCAATACATGGTATGAAGTAGCTAGACATATTTCCGACGGGCACAAAGAACCATTTGGGGGCAATGGTTATGTTTGTTATTTTGGATGTGGTAATGGTTTCTTGGGTGGATATCTTGGTCAAAATTTATGAACTCATGCACTTTAAGTGCGGACAGTCCTTCGTATGTCCATCACACGTCAATAAACAAATCCTTCTGAGTCTCCTTATTTTAGCATTATTATAATAACTTAGGCAAAACACTTGAGTTCAAATGAGCAGTTATTAATAATTTTAGTTTTAAGCATAGTCATATTATATACATTTAAGCAATACAATATTGTACAAACCAGTATTCAGGACAAAACATTACATCATGCACAAAATCTAACCAGACAGGCCCCGTATTCTCAGGTGTCAGTAGAAGAAGGTGACAACATTTGGATCACGAGACGCCCATTCCCGGGAAGACGTCCCGTCTGACGGCCGGCGCTCAGCGAAGGTCCTGCAGGCTGTGCCTGGGGCCCCGAGAATTCCTGGACCACTAATTCGGGGGGAAATGTTGGGAACAAGAGTCTTAGAAATTAAAAGGTGCTTAACACCTCTTTATGGGGAGAGAAAATAGATAACTTTAAAAGGAGACTGAACAAACAGGAAGCGAGGAGGGCTTCTCGCTGTCCTTAGGAACGGTTTCCACTTTACTGAAGCTGGAGGGCCTCTGCTTTGGACACGTCCTGCAGCCCCCCATGGACAGAGACACGCGTGCATCGCTGCAGTTCGGCTGAGGATGAGTCCTTGCATTGTCATGATTCCGAAACGCCACGGAAATCCTTTCTCAGACCCTGCTTTTCACCGCGTCTTAGACAATCGGGTTATGTGAGCGGTTTTGTATAAGTCGGTCCGCTTATCTGTCCTGTAGGTCAGACTCAATGAATTAAATGCTCATTTTATCTCTCCTCAAAGAAAACGCAGTTTGAGGGTATAGTTCTTTTAAAACACGCGCCTCCTAAGATATTTATTTAATGAATGCATTATGGAGCCGAACTCAGCGACAAGCAGGAAAGGGGTAAGGGAAGAATCAAGTTTAATATTTTTTATGTCTGCTGGGCTGTGATCCAGAGCTGGAATTGCAGAGGAATATTCTTATTCTAGCCACGTGACTTGTCATATACATTAGCTGGGAAAAGAGTATTCTTCCTTCTGGCAGAGATTGATCTCTAAAAGGCGCTGTATATCAAGATAATTATAATCTTAGAATCATAAAGCCTGGAAATAAATTTTTGCTCCACTAGTTATTAGCCATGAAAGAGAAGTTATTTAAATCTCTCTGAATCTCAGTTTCCTTATTGTAATATGAGAAAACCACTATCTATTTTGTTTGAGGAGACTAATCAGATGTTTATGAGAACAGTACGCTAAAGAGAGGTAGGGACCTGTCACGAATGATGCACCCGGTGCTCACAGTTATGCAAATGTCCCTGCCTCTGAGCGTGCCCTCTCTGCTCCGGCGGGGACACGGACGGTGAATCATCATCCCTGGCCACAGAGGGCACAGCTGACCGCAGATGGGCCACCTCGGCAGAAGGACACCCGCTCTCCCTCTCCTCCCCCTGCTCTGCCAGTGACCTCATCCTTCAGCGTGTGGAGGGACAGAATGCACCTGCGGTGCATAGAGACTCGGAGCAGCCCTGTTTGCGGTGGTGGCTTTTGTCTCCACGGCCCTATTTCTGAGGAGCCCAGAGACTCGCTGGAGTCTGAAGGACGTGGACTGTCGTGTCAGGTGAGCAGATGGCAGACGCCAAATTCTGAGTAAACCAAGCGCCAAAGGCAGTACCGACAGAAGCATCTGAGTGAGAACCCCTCGCTGCAGAAACACGGGCAACTTGTCTGCGGCTCCTGGTTAGGCTTTCCTGTCGTGTATGGAACCAACTGTCGTGCAGTGAACTCTTCTCTTCACTGAGCTTTATTTACTTTCCTTTTGGTCCAGAATGGATCCTGACAACCAACCCTATGCTGTTTTCAACGCCTTCCAAAGTATCTTGTATATAATAAGTGTTAACTCGTTCTTCTCAGAATTACTAGTTCAATCGTTTAAATTATTTATGACCTTCAACGATTCCACAAAAGCAGAATGAACCCCTGCCCCAAATGTGGTTCCGACGCTGAGGTCGATGATACCACACACACAGCCAAGGGGGTGTCTGAGCACAGCCTGAAAGGTCAGGCCGAGGAGGCTGGTCTGGGCTTTACGTCCCGGTTAGGGGACGGGGCGAGGGTGAGGGCTTTGGTGTGTACTCAGAGTGGGCGTGCGTGGTTTGGACTTCCCACTGGTGGGAGAGGAAGCAGCGCTGTGACGCTGTGACGGACTTGCTCCGATGGGGAGGGGGAGTAGGAAGGGGTCAGGCTTCAGGGCTGTCCACAGCCACACATCAAAAGTGGAGTGAAGCCCCTTCCCTCAGTGATGGCAACCTCCGCAGGGGGTGTCTCCTCAGGTCAGGCCATAGGCAGCCTGGGACTTGTCACAAACAGGGGCTGGTGCTAACCAGGCTATCCAAACAAGGACGTTTTAGCCATAACAGAACGTGTGTCCACTCCATTATCAGTCAAATAGGTTGAAAAATACTGAGCTAACAGTCTCACTTTAAAACTCTCGCATGGAAACGTGGATATTTAAAGCAAATTGAACGTGTTCAGTCTCTCCCAATGTGTATTTATTAGCACTTGAGCGGGGTCTAAACATGCTGGCAAAGCTCGAAAACCATCAGTCCAGACACCAATTGCTATGCGGGAAGACTTGGGGGCCGTAAATCTGAAAATACGGTCCCCTCCGTCTAACCACACGACTTTCAGCACCTCGTCAGATTTCATACTTCTGTGTATTTTCAAAATTTATAATATGTGAACAAGTACATTAACTGTAATAACTGAAACACGAGGAGCACGTTACTGAAACACAAAGGGTTGGCCGGGCATGCTGTCGGCACCGAGAAGGACGTCACAGAGAGATGACGCTGAGTTGGCCTTTGAAGGAAACACGCAGCTTTCCTCTTGGGGCGCAGTGGCTGTGACGGGTGTTGCCGACGGTGGGAAACGCGCGGGACAGGGCCGTGTCTCTGACTGGGAGGGGGCGCTCAGTGCCTCGGGAAAGGAGATTAGGGAGATAGTAAAATGTCTGGATAAAAGAGAAAGATAAAATGAGGGTGAATATCACAATAATTTTTCAAGTGAAGACAGAGCTAAGAAATTTAAAAACGCAAATCTTCAGGTTATATAAATACACAAAAGGGAACGAAAGCAAGGACGGATATTTGAGAAGCATGCGGTGAGGTGGACTGCTGGAAATACAATAAGATTACAATATACAGATTCATTAAGGGCCTACAATAACTAGATAAGATTCACTTCAATTTCTTGTCATTTTGGTGATTTTTTCTCCATGCCAGGCAGCCTGGGAGCAGAAGAGAACAAGCTGGCAATACTCACATGGAAAGAAGTGGGGGCCATATCCACAGAAAATTCTGGTGCCAGAAGCAACTGCAATTAGATACACATTGCATTTCAGAGAAAACTCAGATACTCAGTGGCAGTGGGTACGTGGGCACAGGACTGGCAGGTGCATACCTGTCAGGTTCCTAAGTCAGGTCACAGGTGTGAGGAGGAGGCCGTCAAGCAGGAAGGAGAAACCCTCCAATGTGAAGGGCTGTTGTCTGAGAGATGCAGACCCGAAACTATCAGGACCATGGGGTGCAGAGAGGAGCCCAGAGCACATAGCAGAATCAGAGAGTTCTACTTATTCCACTATAACCGCTGAGTACTGGGCACTGCTTTGCTGAAAGAACCAATAGTAAAAACTTGATCTTGAAATGGAGGATCATCCAATCAAATGTATTTTATATTAAAAAGCTAGAAAGGCATTTGATAGCAAAGCTCCCTCACCCTCCCAGCCTCTTGTCACTACCCGAACTTTAGAGACGAGGAAACAAAGCCTTACAGGCGCTAAATTAAACGTCCAAAGACAAGCAACTGATTATGCATCAAACGCTGTAGGAGTCTAACCTTGTTCTCCTTGGACGCAAATTGCTTTATGACTGATTTCCCAGCAAGAACACTCCTCCACACAGAAAACTAAAAATGCATTAGATGCTGGCACCCTGCCTAATATTGGACATTTGGAAGAGAGAAGATTAGAATCAAAAATAAGTATCTGAGCAAAAAATCTCAAGTACAAATAATATGGGAAGTGACAAATGATATATGTCCTGATAGTCCCAGAACTTTTAAGTAATTGAAAAAATAAAGATGATCAAAGAAGACATGATTGAAAGCATCACTTTAATCAATGTTTGAAGGGGTTATAAGTAAGAACACACTGTAGAATGTGATTTTCTCCTACGTGGCGTTTGGGAAGCAGATGCGAATTTGTGAAATGTTTGCTTTCTTCCAACCCCGTGCAGACTGCGCACATACACCGAGGAGCGCGCTGGGAGCCGCCGGGTCGCCAGGCCCTGGGGAGGGGGCGGTGAGACAGACGGTGGGTGTGGGCCCCGGGCATTCAGTTCCCTCCCGAGGGAACGTCACTGATTCAGTGACAAGCCTTGCTCCCCGGAGGCACATGCGTAATTGATAAACTGCACATTTGCAGAGGTGTTTTCCTACTTGCGTCAAAGTGCGGGGAGCCAGAGCAGAGCCTCCCAATGGGGGCTGTTCTAGAGCTCAGCGTGCGCGGCCGCTACACACGTCAGCGTTCACGTCCGTGTGTGTGATTTTCTGAGGCCAGAACATGGGCTGCAGACTTTCACTTCCCAGTGAGCCTCTGTTTTCTGCCAAAAGACACAGAGAGGGAAGGTATTTTGCTTGACAGAGAGGATGCTTTTGATTAAGAGAAATTTCTGTGCTGATGATTTCGAACTAATTTCTACCCATGTATATGGTATTTTATTCAACCTGCAGATATCTTTGTTTTAGGTGATTTTAATTCTGAAAAAAAGTTAACTCAGGATGCCTAAAATTTGTAACAAATGTACAGGTGCGATGATATGTGTACACACACACACACACACACACACACAATTATCTCTGATCCATGTGCAACTGGTCAGCACAAACCCAAAGGCTGAAACAATACACAGTTTCGGCTCAGCTCCCCGGACATGGCTTAGGTGGGTCCCCCAGACTGAAGCTGAGGTGCCAAGTGGGGCCACAGTCTGATCTGAGGCTCTGGGTCTCATTCCAAGCTCGCAGCAATGTTGCCAGAATTCATTTCCCTGTAGCTCGAGAGACCAGGAAAGCCGGCGTCTTTGAGTGGCTGATCTCAGGGAAAGAGTACATTCTTCCTGAAAAGGCTCGTTTGATTAGGGCAGGCTCACCCAAGAACATCTCCCTTTAGTTAACTCAAAATCAACTGATCAGTTACGCCTGCAAAGTCCCCGCACATGTGGTATATGCTGGAATATAACTGCCAGAATAATATCTCATCGCGGTCACAAAGCTTCCACAGGCTCGAGCTGAGGAGAATTATACAAGAGTGCAAGGCATTGAGTTATTTTAATAAACATACAACTGTATGTTTATAGAGAGAAATTAGGAAATCACAGTAGCAGACTTAATTTACAAAATAACCTGGAAAACAATGAAGAAGAAACAAAACATTTGACCTCTTTTTCTTGCTGTCAACAGAAACAAGTCCAAAATTTGCAAAACATTTGATGACAATTTATAAAACCAATATTGCAAACATTTCCAATTTGGGGAAATTAAAAATGGAAAATGTATATTCGGTAAATTATGTTAGAATTTCTTCTATTCATTTTCTTCTTTGTCAGCTTTTCAATCCTTTTTGCTTCAAAATTGTTCCAGTTAACTGATAAAATTTCTGTAATCTGGGGAAAAACGCATAGCCCTATCTGAAAATAATTGCGTGTGAGTGAATTTCTGAAAATAAAAGTAGCTGAGAAAGGACGGCCGTGGGCACAGAGCTTCGTTTCCTTTTTCGGCGTATGATATAATCGATTTCTTTTCAATTTCAGAGCCATTGCCCAGAAGGCGTCATGAAGTAAAGAATAGCTATGTCAGGGCCAGTTCATCAGACGTTTCTCTTCCTCTCAGCCATGCCAGCAGCTGCTGCCACCGGAATATCCCCTCTATTCATGCCCAGAAAGACAGTGGCACCCCGGTTATTCTTCAACGAATCAGAGATTAAATGGCAAGAGCAGGAGGAAGTGGTGCTGAATGTTTATTTTTCTTTCTCTCAAGAGAACGTGTGCTCATATTTAGCCTAAGTCCTGTCTTTCATTCCATTTTCCTGATAACATCTTTAAAAGGAAATCTTGATTTCTATCATGTTCTTAAAAAGGTCTGTTGACTGATATGCATCTCACATTTAACTTCTGTCTCTGCTGTGTAACAAGTGAGTTCCTTTCTCTGATCCAATCCATAAAAAAATGCCCAAACAGAATAATCTGGTATTAACTTATTTCCAGATGTGCATCAGCACAAGCCATTGAAGAGCATCGCGTCCACCACTAAATATGTGGACAATACGAGTGAGCAGGGGGAGCCCAAAGCGTGAGCAAGGCAGTAAGGTCCGTTCGGAGCACCCTGCATGGCAGGGCGGGCCTGGAGGACTTCCTGGGGTGCATTGACATCTCTCAGAAGTTTGGTGAGACTCATGAGCAGTTTGGTCAGAAAGCTTGCGGATTCCAGAGGAAACCAGCTGTCCTTGGTATGTGTATATACGTCTCATTCGAGAAGATATAAATACAAACCAAAAAGTCAAACAAAAAGAAGCTACAAGAAGCCCATTTGCCTCGATATATAATCCATCCCCCCCAAAAGTTTGGCGTCCTTTTGTGAACATACGCCTTTTTCAGATTGTGAAGCATTTGCCTCGGAGTTAACGATGTCCGTCCGGGATAAAGCAGGTTCGGAAGTGGGCTGGAGAAAGGACAAGAAAGCCTGTTTTTAGCTCCCTATTACTAGCAGCCTGGTCCGCCTGTCACTTCCTGAAGCTCCAGTGCCAGTCTTTTTAGTGGGGGCCGAACAGCAGACAATAGCTGTTCTAAAAGCAGTTGACAGGCTTGTCCTAGGGCAGCAGGTGTGCGCCCATTAGCAGCAGAAGCACTCGCAGGCGTTAGGAATCCATGGACTTGCCAAGTTGTGCCACCAGGCTGGCGGGCTCTGAAGCGTACGTGGGGCTTGTGCAAACAGAGGCCGTTTGTCCTTCTGCTGACACGCAGGGTCTGGTAAGGGCTCCGAGCTCAGCGGCGTGGGCCGAGTTGACCGTGGCGACCAGTAGGCCTCAGCGTTTCACGCGGGGAAACTGCAGCCGAGGCAGTCACCGTGCGTCCCCAGACGTGCCCTCCGCAGGAGCCGTCACGAAAGCAAAGCGAGTCCAGGCTGTCTAAGCAGGTGTGTGAGGGCGTCTCGTGGCTCCGAGGCCGCTTTTCGAGTTGCAAGGCGACCTTGCAGAGGAGGGTGGCGTCCCCTTCATCAGGCCCGGGTAACAAAGTCAGTGGCCTTTAAGTGTTCCAGTGAGTAGCTGGAAGGACGGGTTAGCTCGGGGTGCCTATGTTACAGAGCGGGGTCCCCCCAGTCCCCAAGAGCCCGCGGTTTGGGGCTGGGGGGTGGGATTCAGTGGAGCACAGCCGTTTTCCTGAGAAATGCCTCGTTTCCTAGCATGGAAAGAGCTACGGCCATTCCACGGGCCAAGGAGGTAGCCGGGGCTCTGACCGTGGGATGGTGCCGAAGAGCTTACGGGGCCTACGTGAGGTTCTCCGAGTGGCCGCCACTGGTCCCCGTGCCCGCTGCGTCCCAGGTCGCAGTCAGGCGTTTAAAAACGAGGTGGCGGCCACTAGCAGGGGAGGGCCACGTGGTTTGCCAGGAGGGAGGGAGGGAGGGCCGCGTGGGCGAAGGAGAGCAAAAGCAGCCCCCAGTGGGCCTGAAAGGGGGGGGGTTACGAAGGTGCGCGGGGTTCTGGGTTCAGAGCCGAAGGACGCTGGCGTGGGCACAACCCCCCGGTCAGGCACGAGGGATGGGAGCTGCCGGGGAAGCCGACTGCGTCCGGGAAACAAAGCCACGGACCCCTGTCTGCCTAGGGAGACGGCGCCCCTGACTTCTCTGCTCTAACACCAGCCCGATGGGCAGGGGCGGCAGAACTGCGTGCTCGGGCGTGTTTGAAAGAAATAAGACTTCTGGGCAGAAATCCGCCGTCGGTCTGAATCTGTATCACCTTTAATAAACAATTCCTTCCTTTTCCCTGAACTCCGGTATTGAGAGTTACGCTTTTGGGTGGTGGGCAGTCAAGTCCCCCACAACCGAACGGCCCGTGGGTTCCGTTTCACCCGTTCATAGCTGGTTGTCACCATGTCACCACGTGAAGAAGCGTTGTGTCGCATGAACTGGATGTCCAGCCGACCCGGCATGGGGAACACAGAGGTGGCTGGGGAGCCTAATGTCAGAGTGCTGGCTTGTCTTGTCCAGGTGGCAGGTGAGGCCACCGCAGGGGCCATGCCTCATACCGCTGGGTCTACCTGGCGTCAGAAATGTGCTACGGGGCATGTCTGAGAGACCCTCGGTTGTCCTGGAATGCTTGCAGTGACCCCATTGCTTTCAGGGCAGCGTAGGTGAAAAGATGCGTCGGGATTTCGGAAGCCGAGAGCCGGTGGTGCGGACAGAGCTAATCTTGAAGCTTGAAGGAGGCTAATGCCTCAGAAAGCCAGAAAACCGGCTCTGGGGTGACCCCCGGAGGAGGGCATGCGGGGGTTGGCAGGGGTGCAGGTTTCGGGATCTGCCGGTGACGTGGCAGCAGCCCCTAAAATTGTAGGCAGTGCTTTTGTTGGTTTGGTTCTTGGTTTTGTTTTGTTTCGTTTTGTTTGGGGCAGAGAAGGATGGAAAAATTGACTCAAGACGTTTGGGGCGAGCTGCTGGACGGGCGGAGACACCTCAGGCCCAGGTTGGAACCTGCGTGGGCTACTGTCCGCAGAAGAACGAGGGAGCCCACGGGAGCACCTGCTCAGCTTGATTACAGAGGAAAAGGCCATCTGTTCGCCCTGCAAGTGTGAGTCGTGAGTCCAAGCTGTAGAGCGGAGGCAGCCTTGGGGACCCGGGGGAAGCGGAAGGAGACTCGCAGTATCCCCCACGGACCGTGTTCGCGCTCCCTGTGAGCGCGGTGCGATGCAGCAGGAAGGGAAGCCGAGCAAGGGTCGGGGCCTGTAAGTCACGCTGAGTCAGCAGGAAATGAGGTGAGAAGGGACGCGGCCGCGTGTGGGGGTCCCGGGTGCTGGGGAAGGACAGGGGCTGAGGGCCGGCCCCTGGGTCCTGTGTGAACTCTTAGGTCTGTTCACCTTTAGCATCACACGTACCTCCTCTCTTCCCCGACAAGATCGGACCGATACAGCGTGAAAACATACAAATAGTGTACGCTCCTGCAAGAGGGACTCTCTCACGGAGTTAAAACCTTATTTTGCATTTTTGGAGAAAGGGCAGTGGGACGCCCAGGAAAACGGCCTATTTTTTTCTCAGTGGTATGCATGGGCTCTGCCCTCCACAGCAACTGGCTTCCTTTGCTTGGCCGCCCAGAGGCTAAGTGGGATTTCTTTTAAAGAGTCATCTTCTTCAGAGGACTTTAAATAAAGATGAGTTTCCAGTAAAGAAAAAAGAAACTGGGACTTGGTCTAAGTGCAGAGACATAAAAATCCTCTTATCATTGCAATTTGTAGCGGCATTAAATTTACATAACAAATTCCTACCCAGAAGCTGTGCTGAGGAGCAGCAAGAGACAAGCAGCTGTAATGGGTGTTAAAAGGGCCTGAGAAGATTGGGGTGCACTGATGTGTGTGGGGTGAAGCGGGAGGTCCAGAGACTCCAACTGCTTGAGTGGAATCGTGGACGACAGGTAGAGAAAAATCCTCTGAGCAACGCCAGAGAAAAGTCGCAACGCTGTCATCGAAGAGACCCGGTCCCCGATGCTCTATTTTAAGGTTAATGGTGCACTCTGGGGCGCCACCGAGGACTGGGTGGCCCCGCCACCTAAGGGGGAAAATTGTCCCTCAGGAGGAGGAAAGCTAACTTTCCGAGGATGCTGTTTTGTTTTTATTTTATTTTCTCTTAAGTGCTGCCCAGCTCTTCTTCCATTGTAGAGAGTCCCATGTTGTCTGCGAGGGACTGAGACAGAGAGACGGGGGCTCTGGGTGGCTTCGGCTTGCTCTCCGGGCCACGCCTCTGTTTCTCCAAAGACTTCAAGTTGTGAAGCGGGAAGGACAGCGTTAATTCTTTTTATTTTTTCTTCTGCATTCCTGCAAACTATTTTCAGAGAATTGCTATTGTGCTTAACGGCTGCCCGGGACAATTGACTATATATAGTATTTAGAAATTGCTTTTTAATACATGGGGAGAAAATTTTCCATTAGAATAGAAATTAAGAGTTGCCTGTGCTCTGGGGCTTCTGACTTCAATGCAGTGAGTCTCTGTAACGTTTGTATAAAATATTCAACAAAAGCTTTTGGGTGTTCTTCTTCCTCAGTACCAAACTGAACTTCTGACCAATTAACTTGGGGCGGAGAGACTCCAGGATGGCTCCTAGCAGGCCCTGAATATCAGCTTCCAGCGGAGCAGCTCTTGGCCACTTCTAGGAGGACTTGGGAGGGGTTCTGGCCACCGGTTCCCCCGTGAAGGGGAGTTCGCTGCAGGGGGCCAGCTGGCCCGTCTGATAACTACTGTATAATCATGTGCTAGGATCGTGTCCCTACCAGCCAACCCAGATGCCCATGAGCAGGGTTGCAAAGAGACACTAATCTTTCTAAGTTCTCTCTGAACTTGGCAGGATCTTCCGAGATTGGAAGTAAAGAATTTTATAGTTTAAAAGATCAGCTGCCATTAGAGACTATGACTTCTCTGCAGTGGGGACACAGGATATATGCACAGGGGACATGACGTGTGAATGTCTGAAGCTGGCAGGCCCTGTTTATCAAGCCCAGAAAAGTAGGGGTCCCAGAGACAGCAAGCTGAGGCTTCCTAACCGCTTCTTCTGGGCCCCCTTCCTACCTTTCATCGTTACGTGCGTCAGCTGTGCGCCTCTCACATTGAGTTCAGGCCTCGCATCCTCTATAAGCTTATGAAGAAAGACCAGCTTATTTGAGATATTTCTTGTTTCTTGAGATAGGCCTGTAATGCTATGAATTTCCCTCTGGAGACTGCCGTTGCTGTGTCCCATAAATTACAGGTTGCTGTGTTCTTGTCCTTTGTTTCAAGGAGGTGATTTCCAGGGTGGAGGTGAGGGAAGGCGGAGGAGGGTTAAGGAGAGACAAATGGTGATGGAAGGAGACTTGACTTGGGGAGGTGGACACGCAACGCAGTGAGCAGACGATGTGCTGTGGAACTGCGCTCCCAAAACCTGTATAGTTTTGTTAACCAGTAGCACCCCAATAAATTATTTCAAAAGTGAATCAAAAACAGAAAGAATAGTTAAAATAGGCACCTGGCTAGAACTTCCAGTGCTATGTTGAATAAGAGAGGTGAAAGCAGACACCCTTGTCTTGTTCCTGATCTTAAGAGGAAAGCTTTTAGGTTTTGCCTGCTCTATATAGTGCCCTGCTGGTGGGAACGCAGACTGGGGCAGTCCCTGTGGAAAACAGTGTGGGATTTCCTCAGAAAACTAAGAATGGAACTGCCTTTTGACACAGTGATTTTGCTGCTGGGAATATACCCTAAGAATCCCAAATCACAAATTCAAAAGAACCTGTGCACCCCCATGTTCATAGCAGCGCGGTTTACAATAGCCACGTGCTGGAAACAGCCTACGTGCCCATCTGTAGGTGAGTGGATCAAAAAATGGACATTTGCACAGTGGGACACTACTCGGCCAAAGGAAAGAAAGAACTCCTACGTTTTACAACAGCATGGATGGAACTGGAGAATATTGTGCTAAGTAAAATAAGTCAGTAGGTGAAAGACAAATACCATATGATCTCACCTATAAAAGGAATGAATCTAATGAACAAAATAAACTAAAGAACAAAACAGAACCAAAGGCATGGGAACAAGGAACAGACTGACAGTGACCAGAGAGGAGAGGGGGAGGGAATAATGGTGACAAGAAGGGGAAGGGACTAACCAAAGAACGTGGATGAAAGACCCACGGCCGTGGACAACAGGGTGGGGACTGACTGTGGGAGGGGGGATGGGACGGGAGGAGGAGGACAAAGGGAGGAAAAAGGGGACAACTATAATAGAATAACAATAAAATTAAATTTAAAAAAGCATCTGGGAGTTTAAGGAGTTTTCTGTGGAAGTTGGAGGACTTTTAGACCTTAAGAGCTTTGACTGGGGAATCTGGGGCGGGGTGTGAAGGCGGAGCTGAGCTTCAAGGGTACAGTCTGAACCAGGGCCCAGGGGACTGAAAGATATTCTGCAAAGTCGGGACAGGAAATTGGGAATAAAACGGAAACTATGAAGGAGGAAAAAGGCAATTTATATGAGATTTGGGTTTTAATTTTTGTTCGTAGTCCGACTTATGTATTTTCCATTTTATCAAGGACTCTCTAAGGCTCACCATCATCCTGCCTTTCGTTCTTTTTTCGATCTGATTCTCCCAGAAATACCAATAGGGCAGCTGATTACAACGAGAAATCTCTAATTTTTTTTTTTTTTTTTAATGGAGACGTTCTTTCTAATTTAAAATGTGATTTCCATTGAGGTTCTTGGGTTCCCTAAAACAGGAACGGACAGGAATCCCCTCTGAAATTTCCAGACAGATTGCGTTAAGCTTATTCCTGAGCACAGGGGACGCAGCACAAAAGAAGGATGGTCTGACCTGTCTGGGGACGGGCCCTGCTTGCTGTTTTCATCCGCTGGGGACAACGTGGGCTGCGTGAAAAGAGGCGCTTTGATGGCGTTGCGTGTTAGGCCACCCCAGGATGGTCGACAGTGCGTGTGGAATGGCGACTTTGCTACTTGCTGGGGGCATCAGATCAGCTCCTTCTGCGTTCTTAGAGGGCAGTGGAGGGGTGGACATTCTTGAGGCCGGTCTATCTGGCTTTCCTTCTGACCACCTGGTCTTACCTGGTCTTTCTGGCTGCCAGCATCTTCTATTCCCCAACCCCATGTCCCTCTGTTGTCTCAAAAAAGATCCATTGTGTGGCCATTAATAAATAGGGTCCCTGCTAGTATGTTTATTCTAATAGTAAACAGTGAGTCAATCCAATAAACCTGTTCATGGGGACACCCTGAGGTAGCTTCCCAGGCATCGAATAAATCCCACTGACGCTAAAGGCGCCCTGGAGTGGGTACAGATGATCCGCCCCCCGTGATCTGCTAGCTCACTCCCCACGACCTTCATTACACAGATGATAAGGCATAATAAAAATGAAATCAATATGAATCTAAAGAGAAAGATACCCAACAAATATGTATCCTTGCTGACCAGGCGGGTTAAATGGAGGAAAAACAGAGGAATCCACCTTGCAAAATGCCGTCCCAGTACAGACACAATTTGTCCCTAAGAGCCACCTTATACAGAAATGTTGGGGGTCTGTTTCTTTTACATGTGTCTGTTCTTTTAGCCTTACGTGTGCCTGGTGGTGATTATTTTCTTTAACCCACCTACGTCCACTCATATCACCGACAGAATTCATGCTTCCTTATTCCAGTGTGAGCCTCCGGATTCACATTTATTTGTCTGTCTGAAGTAACCTCTCTCCTTCTCATTTCTCAGGTACTCTCCATGCCCCAGGACGCCGTGAAAACAAGGCTACCCTGTTATGCTTTCTGCCGCATCTTACCGGGGGGCAGACTTTTCTTTCCTTTGAGGGTTATTCTTTGTTACCTCGCTTTGTGGATTAGAACTAGAACATTTAAGCTAGAATTAGGCATACAGTCTATTTTAAAAAGACACTGATTTGTGATATTAAAATGCATCTGATCAATTTAAAATTAATGATTAAACCAAGTATGGTAACATTTCTATAATTTTGTAAAAAAGAATTTCATTGGCATAGCAACTGAAAAAATGCTCGACTTAGATATGATTAATTATAATTAATTGCATTAAAAAGCCAATATTGAAAATATAAAATATTTTAATTAGAAATTGAAAGCATTGTAAATTATTGCACCTAATAAATCTAATGAGTATTCCATTAAAACATCTCATGACTACATAATCTCATTACTGATGTTCATATGTGACATGTGTTAGAAAATTCTCCAAATAAATTTTCTGAACGTTTAAGAAATGAAAATAATTCACACCATATGTAAAATTACCTCTGTGTTTATTGAACAACTGTTTTTAGTTTGCACCTATTTTTTTCCCTTCCTCTGGCAATAAACTTTTGTAAGAGAGACAAGAGAACATGGAGAAAATTAGGGTAAGGGGGTTTAGAAATAGCGCTATTTATCCATTTGACTTTAGGTCATTTGGTTGTCCATCTTTCCTCTATTTATCTTCTTTTCAGGTCCTTTCCCTCAAGTGTCTTGCTGTTAGATTACTTGCATCAAACCCATCTAGCGATGTGTCATTTGTTTTAAGTGGGACTCGCAGCCTATCTTTCCCACCGGCCGCTGATCACAGGAGCTAAATGGAGATCATGGGATTGTTCCGCTCACGGCACCCACACTTCCTCTCCCTTGCGGCTGCCACTCAGGACTTCCTGTTAATTAATAATTGCCCAGGGAGATCGAGTTCATTTCCCAGAGCTGCAGAAACCCATTTTCCTGATGAACCACCGGCTTCCTTGTTCTAATGGCCCGGCCGTTTGACAGACTCAGGTATTAGGTGGGTTTGCATTTCTAGGACGTTAAAAACATGCTTCACTCTCTTTGGCTCCTGGGAATGGCATGACTGCGTGGGGAATCTCCATAGCAGCTGCTTGACTCCTTTCGCTTTTAAATACAAATTTTATAAAGAAGGACCGAACAGTTTTAGTTATAAGTCAGGTCTTTAATTTCCTTGGCTCTTAATTTGCTGTAAAGTAAAAATATAGATCAGCTATAAGATGTAACATAATAAATATACAAATCAAAAAGGTCAAATTATCTTGCCCGCATTGTAACGAAGGGCTTTCTTCTCTTGTCCTATTCCTGCTCCCTAGAAGGAATCCTTTTTAGGCATGTATAACTATTATATTTTCTACACAACTTTTATAGAGTTATTATGGCAATTTTTGAAGTGTTTTGTTGTCTTAGGGATGTTAATGTTTTAGCGCTTATACACAGATTCATCTACAACATAATTACAAGCACACAAACACACCACACATGTGTCTTGACTTTCTGACCGTTTCCCCAGTGTTCCATGACCCTTCCCTCTTGTCCGTCTCAAATTTAAATTTACTTCGTGTCTCATCCAGCAATCTGCATGATCATGTTTGCTCAGAATCTTGGATTTCCTTAGATCCCCACATAGCAGAGTATGTTAGAGTATGTTCTATCCAGAGAAATGTTACTTTGCAGAATTTTTGTGGTAATTCCCATTACAATGAAGTTATATACCAAATATATTTTCTTATTTACTCGCTCACTAAGTTAAAAGGTGTTATTTCTATTTTAAAAACTAAACTGAAGGTTGAGTTTTGAATTTTAAAAATATAGATAATAAAGATAAATTGATAGATAGTAGATAAATAGAAACATTTCTATAAAAACCCAAATGCTTGTTTTAATGATTGTTTCAGGTATTTAGCAGGGTCAACCTATTATCTTGAACATATCACTTTTCAGGAAAGAAAGTGATATTATTTAGCTCTTTATTATGACCAAAAATGTAGCTTGCTCTGATTAAATGTTCATCCAAACTAGACAATACTCAAGTATACATTGGTGCAGGTGGTCAGAAGGATATGATTTTTTTTCTTTCTAAACAAGATTCCAAACTTAGCTAGAGAGAAAATAAAGTAAAATTTAAAATATATTATATTTATTATTGCTTTTTAAAGTTATCATTTATTTTTACTCAAAAGCCCAAGAGGATTAGAGTATGGGTATTTCAATAGAATATTGCTCTCCCAGTGAAATAATCCAAATAAAAAGAGGCCCCTTAGTAGAATGAAAAACGACACGCAATGTTGATGGCATATGAAGAAAACAATCACGTAGAGATGTTGGTTGAGGCGATGTCAGGGCGCAAGGCAAGAACAGCCCAGGTAGGATGCTCTTCTGCCAGTGATAACATTATTTCCTGAGCAAACTGGTTTAAGCCACTATGACAAGAAACATATGCAGATAAATGTATTGCTTCAGTACTTAGGGGACACATTCCCAAGTCGGATTAATAGAAACAAGGAGAACTGTACTTTTAAGAAAATGTAAACATCTCTTGTGTTTGGCCATCATTTTTCTTTCTTGCACATGGATGCTAGTGAGAGATAATAATGCTATAAAACCCACTTTATAGCTCAGAGAGATGACTGTGTGGCATCAACGGTGCTTTATAGCAGGTGTCAGTCACAGCTATTGCTGGACTGACTTTATGTTTCATGTGGAACATGTTTTTAAATTAAATAAAAACTGCTGTTAACATAAAACAATCTCCTAGAGTCCAGCAAATATGTTCGCTATATCTGAAAAGCAAAATCCATGGTTCATGAGAGTACAAGGTTATCTCTGGCGAAAGGAGTCTAATTTTGTTTTGTCCTTCGTAGGAAACCCTTGATTTGAGATGGTTAGAAAGAGAATTTAATGCCTTGAAAACTACCCTCAAGAATTGGGGAATATTATTAAATCTGAAATAGATGATGAGGTTTATTGTCATATTGTGAAAAATCTGAAGTGACTTAGGTGACCTACCTGAAAAAATATTTAAGACAAAAAGTTCATATGTATGTATTAATTTAAATATATATAATTTATATTCTGTATGCATGTGTGTGTATATAGTGTGTATATATATATGTATATATATATTTGTTTGCTTGTTTTTAAGCTGTGAACTAAGTCAGTAGATTTAATTTTTAGGCTTGATGGTGCCAATATTCAGCCATGTAACATACAAGCATTATTGTTTTTTTTAAAAAGAGGACTACTAATATTGCTTGTACATCAACTATATTTCAATTTCAAGAAAGGCGTGTGTTCCCTGGAGCTAGACCATGTCATTTGTCAGGACCAGCTAGCCTCCATCTTGGTTACTACTTTACGTCATGGTACTCACCAACTTTCATGGTCTATTCACTTCATATTTTTGTTCCTCCTTACCCTTATAAATAAATCAGGGTTCCAGCAGAAAAAGGATTGCATATTCAAAATGGGTGAGTAGAGATGATAATGAGTTAGCTTACAAAGTTGTAGAAACACTGCAAGTGAAAGTCTGTACACTGGACTACTAACTGCTCGGGAACACGACCAGCCCCAGGGCCGCGGGAACAGACAGAGGGAGTTGTTCTTGAAACACAGTGAGACGGGGCGGGGGAAGGAAAAGAAAGAGAAAACATCGGAGAATGAGCACTGTAACTCCCACCTGTTTTTTTGTATTTGGCCTAAGTTAAACAGAAGAAAGAAATCAAGGACGCTACCCATGGAGGTGTGCCTCCCAGGACCTAGGAAACGGTTCGGCTGCCCTCGGTCTTTGCCGTAACTCACACGGGGACTCAGCTCGTCACGGGTCCCCTTTCTAAGGGTTCCTTCGCCTTTGGTTCAACTACTAACTGGCAAAACCTTTTCATACTTCCTAGTTCATACTCTTCGAAATGGTAACATAATTTGTCTTTATATGACAGGGCATAGCTCCTAAAGATTGCCTGCTATTGAATCACAGGCCAATTTTTTCATTGTTCAATGATCTTTACAAAAGTCGGCTGCCTAGAATGTGGCAGAGGCACCATCACTCTCTGTAGAAATACCTGTGAGTGAGGGCAGCAACTCAGAATCCATTGTTCAGAAGTCAGATCATTCTATTCCGCTCCTTAAAATTTAAAAACGAGTTTGTTACCTGTGAAAGGAGAGGGACAACAGAGAGAAGCTTTTGAAGTGGGAGGGACAGATGTGGGAGAAGAAATAAAAACCAGACAGGGAGAAAGGGTGTGACCTGTTTCTTTCGCTTGAGGGAGACAACCTTCAGTTTTAGAAAAGAAACAATGTTATGATTTCCAGCTGAGATACATGTCAAAAACTGGGAGACTTTCCGAATGTCCAGCTGAAAAGGTCTCTGTAAGTTATAAAATAACTGACAAAGTAGAGCTATATTTTTTAGCATGTGTTGATCTCAAAAAAGCTTTTGTTTAAAGATACAGTAAAAATATTAGAAATACAGATAATCAAGAATGAACAAAAATTATTCGCATTCTTCAGACATGCGATGTACATTAATAAGCTGAAAGCCACAATTAAGAATTGCAGCAAGTGCTGAAGGCATGCAGATACAGCTTCATATGTATGTTCCTCAGGGAGGGTCAGGCCTGTGAGGGAGGTACAAGATCTTTAGGAGAAACTCGAAACTTTGAAAAACCTAGAAAACATTCTAAGTGACATCAATTAATTGCTATTGGTAATAAATGAGTGGTTAAAGAGCTGCTAAAATATGCAGAGGAAAATGAATTGATTAACAATTTAGAATAAAACATAGTTTTCAATTGTATGTTTTATTAAAATGTACCTATTGACATACTATTTCAGGGAACTGATTGATTTCCATTTGCCATGCGGAGAATGTTGCTTTGAACTTCACTGGCACGTGCCTTGCTATGCAAGCACTTCTATTGGGTATGGAGGTAGGGGTGGGATTTCCGGCACATCAGGTGTAGGTGTGGTTCACTTTAAAATAGAAACTTCCTTTTAAATTAATCTTCCCACTTTCAGTGTATAAAGTTGCTTTGCATCATCAGCACTCAGTGTTGGCAGTCTTTAATTTCAGGTATAACGGAAGGTTTGTAATGGTAGTCCATTGCATTTTGCAAAATTGTAGTTTGTATTCTCTGTTTATTCATCAGACTGCCTGACTGTGTGTGTTTATTAGTCTTTTGAGTATTCTCTGTGTAAATCGTCTGTTCCAATCTCTTGCCAATTTTTTCTCTTAGACTGTCTGACATTTTCTTCGAGAATGTTAGGAGCTAAATCTACCTTCCTGTTATGAGCCTTTTTTTGATTATATGTATATATGTTGCAAATACTCTTCCCACTTTGTGGTTTACTTTTTCACTCTTTTATTTTTATAACACTTTTAATACAGGGAATTATGAATTTTAATAGACTCCACTTTACTCATTGCTAGTGCTTTTGGGGACTTGTTTTAGAAAGCTTTCCCTATCCCAAGATTATAAAGCTATGCTGTATTTCCAAAAGCTTTATTTTGCCTTTTACCTTTAAATCTTTAACACACCTATAATTTCATTTTTAGATATGGAATGAGGGAGACTTGAGATTTATTTTTTCCTGTGGTTATCCAACGGACTCCAACTAATTTATTGTGAAGACTGCTTCTTGCTCTCTGGTCCTCAATGCTACATTTTCATCTGTCAGGAGCCTGCATATCTGTGAATCTCTCTCTGGGTTCCCTGGGTGTAAAATTGTACAGTTCATCTATGTGTACTCAGTCATAAATACCCAGCTTCAAAATAAGTTTTTAAACTCAATGCGAAGTCAACCATAGAGTATGCATCCAAAAAAGTAGGACAATATTACGTGTGTTAGTTAATCTATAAATGGCATTTTTCAATATTTTGTGATATTTGTCTTGTCAGGATTAAAAAAGATAACTCACTATGATTTATTATTCAAAATATATATTGCCTTTCTTCATAATAACTTTTCCTCTCACATGTCCAAAATACATTTTCTTTTGCCTCGTTTTTTAGTAGGCTGACTACTGAAGGACAACTCTACTTGCCCTCAGCGCTGTAGAAGCATCATCTTTCATCTGACATCTCGTTTATTTGCATTTCTGGCAGAGTAAACCCTACCTAACCCTGTTCCATCTTCTCCAGTCAGTTATCCTAGGATTTTATCTTTCCCATTATCATAATAGGCTTTTAGTTTCAGAAGGATGTGTGTAAATATAGGTCATTTTCATTAATTAGGCAAAGCACACCACAGGCCTTTTCACACTCCAACTCAGGAAAACACTCTTCTGTCGTTCACTTGATCATCTCCCTCTTTCTCCTCGGGTCTCTGTGGCTTGTGCCCTCATGCTGGATCTGAGACGCCCTGGGTCTCATCTTCATGGCTGTCACCCTTCCTGCTCTATCATTTTGATATCTTTATTTTTCAAATCTAAGTTATTGGAGATCTACTTGGCTTTTATTATCAAAATGACGATGCCTTGCTTGGCATTTAGTCCCATGTAATCAAAAGTTTAATCGTTTTAAATACATATCAATATAACACATGTGTATATGTGTCTATAACTTTCTCACACATTATAGAATATTTAGCAGCATCTCTCACATCTACCTGCTAAAGACCGGGAAGAAAAAAATGCCCCCAGATGTTACCAGATGTCTCAAGCCGATTAAGCTCCATTGTAGATAGCTTCCAAACTGAGTTTATTTGGGAGGCTTCAACTCTCTTAGAAACCTTACATAACTCTCCTTACCATCCATCAGTCCGTTTCTTGAGGTGCTCGGCTTTCCTCCGAAGCCTACTGATCCTTTCCGTCGCTTCCTACTCATAACTGACTGCTAAGTGGGTTCCCAGAAGGGACTGCACAGGGGACCTCGCTGGTGGGACACTCCTGTCTCCAGACAAGCTGTGCTTAGAACGTGCAGGGATGACTCAGCTAAGAAAGCATGTTCCTCTTGAACAGGGAGGCCTTTTTTTTTAATGGTTTTAAGTCTTTCAGGACTGGAGGAAAGCTGCAACCCCCCGGAACTCTACTCTGGTTATCGGGGCCACTACTCCTCACTTCTCCCCCGGTTGCTCACCCTCCCTAGATGTTCAGATTCATCTGGAGGGAACCCAGAGCCTGGGAAGAGCCAACGGGGAAGAAGAAATGGATCATTGTGGGGGAGTTCACTTCTCCTGTTTATGCATGTGTTCCTCATGGGCTTTGAACACACTTTGGGGTTTGGGGCTCAGGTGTTTCTGGTTCTTTCTCCTTTTTCAAGCCGATTCCCTCTGAGGTTGTGATGGCCTGCAAACACCTTTTCCTCTACTGTATTTCTATTTCCAGTTTTTATTTTTTATGGGTGCCTGCATGCCCAACAGGTCAAGTTGACATGTTGTTTGCAGTATATTTATGTTAAGAAGAAGTAAAGATAAGCATGGAACACTCGGTGTCATGTGGGACCCAGGTCTTGCTGCTCCATCGATGAACGACTTTATGGTCCCTGAGATAACACACATGGGAAAGGTCAAAGAGGTTACAGAGTTGACATGGCTGATATCTGGCAAAGGGGGATTGGAAGACTCCCTGGTGCCATTCCCAAGCTACGCCTGAAAGCGCAACGCCAGACTGAGTTGGCGGCTGTCCTACTAGAACAATCTGTAGTGCTTAGTACGCAAGATAACCACGGAGACACTGCAGTCTCGTTAGCCAGGATCACTACTCATCTTACCCAAACCCAATTATTTCCCAAAGAAATGTGGGAGGGAAGGTTTATACTCCATTATTCGGTTTTTGTTTACATCAGGGTTTGCATCCTTTACTGCTAAATAGCTTTAGACTGACAAGGCACAGCTTGGGAGCATCCCTCTGATCCCTTGCACACTTTATTTACAAGGTGATTTGCATACAATTTACATAAATATGCATAATTAAATTCCTTCGAGGGTCCAGAAATGGATTTCTCTAATCAGGAAGCAGCTCTCAGGATCGCTTTAATAGTGGTGCCATGTAAACTTGTACCCTCTGTGAAATCACTTTTGAAAAGAAAAACATAATTTTGGTAATTTTAAGCAATTAACTAAAATATAACCATCTTCATGCTGGGGCCAAAAATGTTCTAGGAAGACCATATGAATGCACTGGTTGGAAAAATCTGCCTACTCTCTCTCACTTCGTATTGGAAATATCCATTATCCACAGGTGCATCTACTTGATCCTTGCCTGCAGAGTTTTATTCTCGGCCCAGGCCATCAGGGGACACACAGGAAGTCTGTTTTACTCCGCGTCAGTGACTCTGCACTGATGGGAGCCGGACCCAGTGGCCTGCGTGTCCCTCTGACTCAGCAAGAGGAGTCCTGCTCTGAGCTTAGTGCCTAAAGTGTTCCTGCTTATCACAAGCCTTCCCAAAGTAAGTTCTCTAAAGAGCAGGTGCATGTCTTCCTTGGGGTCCAGCCCGGGGCACCTGGTCTCCTGACCTGACATGTCGCAGCCACAGAGAAAGAGACTCCCCCACTTCGCTGGCCTTGAATCTTTGAACTACAAGTGACGACGGCATGGGGTCAGCAAACACGGTGCACAAGCAACTTTGTAACCACACAGTGTTAATACGCCCCAGGTTAGGAGCTACACGGTTCCCCACTTCCTTAGAATAGATACTTAAGTCCAGGTGCGTTTACAAAATGTAATACTAATCATCAATAATAAGAAGAAAATGAGCAGTATCGAGGAACCTTAGCATACAGTACTGAATTCAGTGTACCCGATGCAGAGGCACCCATCTGTGACCCCCCCGGAAGTGTGGGTGCTCGCTGCGGCGGGGCGCGGAATGAGCGCTCGGGAAGCCAGCGCTGCCGGGAATTTCTTTCTTTGTTTTTGTTCTGGGCGTTGGGTCCATGCATCAGGCTTTAACTGGGACTGTGTATCTATTCTACTTCAGGAAGACATTTTTCAAAAGAACCTGAAAGATGAAGACACACCATATGTGCTTAAAGAAAAAATAGAAAACTCTGGTATATATTAAAATCTTTTTTGTATTATACCAACGTTAGACAAAAAAAAAAGGCTTAAGACAAAGACATCATTATGGGATAAATACACTAAAGAGGTAAAAAAATAAAAATATGACACAATATACAAGTAACAAATTAAACTGAAAAATTCACTATCAAATCGGGAGTTCTTAACATGTCTACGTTATTGAAAGTTCCAGGTGATAAAACTTTAATTAAAAAAGAGATACTTTGCATGATAATATTAAAAAGGTTTTATTTATTACAACACTATAAATATAACCCTGCACCTATGTGACATTTACAAAATTTAACTTCTTACTGGGAAATATGCCAAGAGGCAAAAAAGTAGAATATTTGGCATTAGTCATAAAATAATTTAATTAGAAATTTATTAAAGAAGGGATAAATAAAAAATATCCATACAGTCAAGAGAAAAACACACCCACATGCTTTTAATAATCATAAACAAAAGAAGAAATTACAATGTAAACCATCAGGTAAAACTTAAATTGTAAAACCATACTTGGCAAAAAATAATAATAATGGAATACACCAATCTTTATGGAACGCAGCGAAAGTGCTCTGTAAAGGAAGCGATAGCAATAAATACGATTAGGAAAATAGGACTGAGGGACCGTTTGTGAGCTAAACCTAAGTTTAAGGATGTTAAAGAATAACAGAATATACTTTAAAATAGCAGGTGATAGGAAAAATTGCATTAGGTAATTAAATTTTTTTAAAAAACTAGTCACAAAAGGGAAGTTGAAAAAATAAAAGCTACATTATAATAAAGGCTACTAAAATAGACAAACATCTGCCAAGGTTGATGAAGATGAAGAATGAGGACAGGAGGGGGAGGTGGCTAAAAATAACTAAAAAGAAGAAAGAACAGTGGGAAATAACTCCATCAAGTAGAAATCTAAAATATATATATAAGCCAACAAATTTGGCAACTTCGTGACAAAGGGGGGATTTCTAGAACAAACACAACATTCTAGAAGCCTTAAACTATGGACAAGGCTGAACCAAGAGCTACAAATCCTTCCATGGAGAAAACATTTGGGCAGAACGTCTCAGAGCTGAGTTCCACTGGCTCTTAAGAAACACTTTGTTCTGCTGTGGTATAACCTCTCCAAGAAAATAAACGGAGGGAGAAGGGGGTGAGTGGGGGACAGGTTTAGCGAAGGAACTAGTATGACGGACCCACGGACACGGACAACGGGGTGGGGATTGAGTGAGGGAGGAGGGGTGGGCTGGGCTGGGGGCAAGGGGGGAAAATGGGACAACTGTAATAGAAAAATAAAAATAAATTTAAAAAAATTCTTCCATATGAGGAAAAAAAATTTTTTAAAGAAAAGAAACAATGACGATTCAGGCCAGGAGGACATTAAAAGTGCAATATCAATCAATCCATACAAGGCGACTTAGAGAGAGGAGAGTTGCAACTGACCGATATTTCCATCCGCGGGCATTTTGAAGTTCACAGAAAAACACTAATAACATTATATAGACCTTTATGGTCACTATTGAGCAGATACTGTGTGCTTATGCGGTTCTAAGTGCTTTATATAAAATGTCACTTCACTGTCACAGCCCACATGGGACAGGTAGGTCCTCACTTAGAGCTCAGAGGCCCGAGGAGCAGGGCAGGTACATGAGTAGCGCTAACTACAGAGGACGGAAGGGGGACACGACCTAACCAGACCTGCCACCACAGCCCCAGCTCGTGACGGACGCCTTGCCTTTCTGTGCAGCTTACAGTAATAAATCTTAGGGACAGGCAGGAAACACTAGCCGTGGTTTACCAAAATAATAAATGGTAAAGTAATAAATAAATCACACCATTTTTGCCATGTTAGCTCCTACTTGCTTGCTGGTGTCTTTATTCTTCATCAGTTTTACCATCTTCATTGACATGGGATTGCTTTCATGTTAATATTTTTTTACCTAAGATCTGAATAGAGATTAATATTTTTTTAAAAAGTCACAGCAGAAAGCCAAATTCCACGATTATGAGGAGAAAATGGTTTGCTCACGCACACACCACGTGCTGGGGTGGTCTACGCGCGTTCTGAGCACAAGTCCACGACAAGTAAATATCTGTGCCCTCGAACAGTAACACCTGACACATCACACAGTGCTTTTTAGATCTTGTAATACATCTGTGACATGTCCTCGCTTGTTGCTGGAGTCTCTTTAGTTCTCTGAAGCAGCTGCTTTTAAGCTGAGAGAGAGCATCGTAGAGAGCTCACGGAAGGATGCTGGCCCTTGTGGTCACCCATATACAGGTGTTGTGGACAAGGTGCGTTTGTATGATTCACAGTAGAATTATACAAATATATGGCTAGGTGTTCATGGTCCTGTACACCACGTACTGCTGTGGGTCATTTCTAGGTGGTCATCTGGGAACAGATAGAAGTATTTTGAGGCATTAAAGCTAGCATCTCGTTTCTGCAAAATGGAATTACTTTCGGAAAGTATTACCATGATACAGTCTTTTATTTTTCATTTTTAGACTGTTCATTTCATGACTGTTTCTGCATGTATGCCATGGGTGACTACATTAAAACCCAGAACATACCAAACACTTACGAGGACTCAAAGCAGTGAAAAGGCTGATTCTATACATTTTAAAGGATATATATATATATATCTTTATACCTTTAAGCATTATGGCAAAAACACATGGATATAGAGATATTTCATTTCTGAATGGATGAATATGAAGAAAATGTAAACTGTTAGAACAGATAATGCAACCGGATTTCTATAGCTCATCTACATAGGAATTTCGGGGGGGGGGGTTGGTTCATAGCTGAAGCTAAGGGTTTACTTTCTACTATTTCTGAGCAAAATTATGTCAAAGGTTTACTGTGGCACTCCTGTAGTTGATGTCACTGAGGGGCAGATGACATTTTTTAAGCCTTCTCCAGCTAGGAAAATAACAAGTCTTATAAAACGAAATAGAAAGAGTTATAGCTCTAGATGATACTCCTATGCCATTCTACTAAAAGTAGACTGTATAAAATAACTCTGTCCACTTCCAGATAACAGGCTCACACCATGGTCTTGTCTGAAGGTCATTCTTAAGACTTGTACTAAATTCTACACTCTGAGGACATCTCATAAATAGCCACAAAAATGGATTTATGTTACCTTAAACTCTCTCATCACTGACCACCAGAATATATAAAAACACACATTAATGATTTATGTGCCCCAAATCTCCTTGGCAGGAAAAAAAAGTAAAAGGACAAAAATCAGACAGAAAACTCAGCCCATTTTCCTTAAACATTCATGTCCAGTAGAGCAGGCAGGGTAAGAGAGGTGCATTTGACAATGACTCATGTTAATGCAAGTGAAAGACACCTCAGCCCGGAACTTAACTTCAAGTGCTATGAATTTCTGTTTTCTGAGTCCCAGCGCGGTGTTCCCTTTCTGTCTTCTAGAACAGAAACACTACACATTTGAGGAAAAGGAAACACTTACTTGATTACAGCAGTCTTTTTTCTTCTTATAACTGGAGAGAAACATAGTCATCATCCATTCAATGAACAAAACTTTATTTCTATCAAGATGCCAGGTATGATTGTGATGTTTAAACTCTAGTGAAAAACAGTTAGGAAGATAATTACAGTAAAGTGTGAGGTCCACTTGGCCAGACTGTTAGAAAGACAGCAAACAGGGCTCTTGTTTAGGCATTACGGAAGAAGGGTCTAGAAAGTTTTGAGGAAAGGAGGGTGAGTGAAAGGGAGAGAACTACCATGTTTCTGTCTGTGACGGAGAACTTGAAGCAGTGACTGGGCTAAGGATTGACCTGAGAGCTGGTAGGACACCTCCGAGTGTGTCTGTGAGTGTGCTCCTGGAGACGCTGCACCTGAATCAGGAGGCGAAGTGACGAAGTGGCCCCCGACAGTGTGGGTGGACAGCGTGCAACCCCCTGAGAGCCCGGTTACCACCCAAGAGCAGAGGAAGGACTTGTCCTTGCTCTGTGCACGGGTGGGGCAGCCCTCCTCTCCTGCGCTAGGACACGGGCACTCCCACTTCTGCAGCCTTCGGACCAGGCCTGAAACTGGGGCTCGCCCGTGGGCTGCACTGGGTCTCACACCGTCACGCTCGGACTGGAGCTGCGCACCTGGCCCTGCTGAGCCTCTGCTTGCAGACAGCTGACTGTGGGGCTCCTCTGCCCCCACAATTGTGTGGGCCAAGCCCTCATAAGAAATTCCTTTCTCTATGTCTACACATGTTTGGTTGGAGAGCCATCCACGGAGGGCCGCAGGAAAGGGGGTACCCAGGAACGAGAAGCTCCAGACGCACCAGCATGGTGGGAGCAAGTGGTGAGCCTGACTGAGGACAACCATGCACCATCTAAGTGTTTAAACAAGGCAAGGGGAGGCCTGCGTGATGCAGAAACCTCACTGTGACCAGGAGCTGGGACATGCATTAGAAGAGGAAGAGACAGTGGTTCCGAGCCACGGCTGTGGGAAGGCTGGCTGCTGAATGCATAAGGGAGGGCATGTGCGAGCCGGGAGGGAGGGGACGTGTGAGCCGGGAGGGAGGGGACGTGTGAGCCGGGAGGGAGGGGTGTGTGAGCTGGGAGGGAGGGGTGTGTGAGCCGGGAGGGAGGGGGGTGTGAGCCGGGAGGGAGGGGTGTGTGAGCCGGGCAGGAGGAGAGTGTGAACCCCTGCTGGTCTGCACTGCCTCTGGGGCCCACTGGAGAGCAGGGTGCGGCAGGGGCTGCTGAGTGGGCCCGACGCCTCCTGTGGCTATCCAGTGCTTGTATTAGTCAGAGTTCTGCAGAGAAGCAAAGGAAAAGGTGTGTACAGAGCGAGGCTGGTTCTAAGGAATCGTCCCCTGTGTTCACGGAGGCTGGCGGGTCCCACACGGCACCGTGAGCCGGCAGGCTGGAGAGCCGGGGAGACGCAAGTGCAGGTGACAGCAGAAGCGACCCGCGGGCGAGGCCCCCTGGCTCTGGGAGGCCCACTTTTCCTTCGGTTCGGACCTTCAGCCAATTGGATGAGACCCACACACACTATGAAGAGCAATCAGCGAACTCAAGAGAAAGGAGTGCAGAGCTCATGGTGGATATGGAAGGACTCACAAAAACTTTTGGTTTACTTTACCATTTCCCAAGACCAACTATTTCTGAAACTAACTACACTTCACATTTACCTAGAGACGAAATGATGCTGATGCCTGCATCCCTCATTAACCAGCTAAGTCATTCATTTTGAGATTGCCAAGGACTAGTAAAAGTTACCAGGGACACAGGATCATCACCATCATATTTGCCCCATCCACTCTGTCTCTCACACAGCATGATATGATCCGAGAGTGACATGATTGTTTTCCCGCGATTTTCACCATTTCATGCCCTTTATTTTAATGAGAATCAATGTTATCATTAATAAGTGCCTACTGTACTCCAGAACCCTGGCTGGTTTGGCTCAGTGGATTGAGCGTCGGCCTGCGAGCTAAGTGTCGCTGGTTCGATCTTCCAGTCAGGGCACATCAGAGAAGGAAAACTCTGACTCCAAAAAACCTCCGCTGCCTTGCGGCATACCTCTTCAGGGGAAAGGCTAAGGGAGTAAACCCCGACAGAAAACCCGGAGCCGGAGTCCCTAAGGCGGTTTGACGTTGCAGTCAACACCGGCAACTCCTGCGGTGCACCTGAAGCCAAGCTGTATTGACTCCGTCTTTCCCTTGGACCCTTCAGCTGCGAAGAGAGGGGGGGTCTGCTGCATGGGCAACAGCAGACCCTCCATATCACCCTGCCCAGGCTCTGTAGCTTCAGCTCCACTGGAGAGGACACTCCAGCGTCATCGCAAGATGTCGATTCAACACGGGAGGAGACAGATACCGTGTCACTCCCGAGTCGGACTGCACAGCCATTCTCGGAGGTGCAGATAGACTCTCAAGAAGCTACACCATCGTCTCTCGAGACGGACGGCTGCCGACGACTGTACTCCAGGCTCTGCAGACCCGTTTTAACTCGCAGCATTATTTACAATACAATAGCCAAGATTTGGAAGCAGTTCAAGTGCCCATCAGTAGATAAGTGGATGGAAAACTGTGGTACATTTACACAATGGAATATTATCCAACCAAAAGCAAAAAAATAAAAATAAAGTAGGAAATCTTCCCCTTTGTGACAGCAAAGATGGACCTAGACAGCATTATGCTACGTGAAATAAGCCAGTCAGAGAAACACAGATATTAAATGATTTTACTCATATGTTGAATCAAATGAACAAATGAGCTATGGAAGAAAATAGACACCCATAGGTAGAGAACGAGCTGAGAGCTGTCCAGCCTGGTTGGGGGGCTGGGGGGGAGTGGTGGAGTGGAAAGGATTGACAAAAAAAGAAAAAAAACCCTCAGAGACACAAACAGCAATGTGGGTACTGCTGGGGGGAGGGGTGGGGGAGTGGGGGCGGGTATTGGAGAGGACAAGTGGTGATGAAAGGACGCTTGACTTGTGGTGACGAACACTCAGTGCAGGGCAGATGATGTGTTGTAGAATTGTGCACCTGGGACATATATAATTTTCTTAACCAGTGTCACCCCAATAAATCCAATAAAAAGAAAAACATTTTTCTAGAGAGAAAGAAAGATGAAATCAATAAAGGCTCAGAGCAGAATGCACCAGAGGTCTACCAGCATCCTTGGAAGCAGAGAGTCAGAGGCGCTGTGCCTTCAGGTGAGGACAGAAAGTGATTTCCAGCTTAGATATCCAGTCACGCTCAGTCGTGCGTGAGCGTGGCCGGAGGATATTTTCCCATGTGGAAGATCTCTAAAAATGTTCCACCCTTACGTCCTTTTTTTTTGAGAGCTGCTTGAGATGCTTTCCCCCAAGCAAGGGAAATGCCAGGAAAGAGAGTGTCATGCTGCACAGAGAACAGGAAAGCCAACACAGGAGATAACCAAAGGGCTGTCCAGGAGGGTCATGAAGAAGGAATGTCAGGGGACAGTGGGCGGCAGGCAGAGGGCCCTCAGTCTTGGTTGGAGCAGTTAACTCCAAAGACTTGATGACATTTGTCACCACAACCTCTGTCCTTGGACAATCTTCGAAACTCGATGACACTCTTTGAGGGTCTGCTCCACCCAAACGATGGAGTAAACCAAGAAAGGAGAAAACATGACACACGGGAAATAACATACGTGACTTAAGGTGAGCGTGAAGGGAGCCGGAGAGTAGAGAGGGAGGGGCCAGGCCTAGAGAGCGTGGGAGCAGATGAGTCTCGGTAATAAGGCCTCCAAAAAGCTAGGAATTCACGGCTTCCTGAATTTTATTAATTTTTGGAAAATGACACGGACAGGGCAATGCAAGATGTTGGAAGACATAGAAATATGTACAAGAAGCCTGAGCCAATAAAAGCAACTGGAAAACAAATAAGCAACGCATACTTAACAGCAGTACAAATTGAAAAGAGGTACATGTGACCCCATTATGACACAGTTATAATGTTTTAGTAATAGAAACCCTGAATATTGCTTTTACCCCACATGGTAATACATTTACAATAGGGGAATGAGAGAGGCAAATAAAAATGTTGGCAACAGAAGAGAACAAAGTCCCCACCTACCCCAAGGTGTCAGCGGACAAAATCTAGAATTAGTGAATCCAGTGACAGCAATTCACTCACGTTACTCAACATGATGGACACTGACCAAACTGACAATGGCGAGACTGGCTGCTCTGGAGAAGACAGTGCAGGAGCGGGCTTGGGGCAGCAGAGAGCCTTTGGCTGCAATCCATTTAGTTTACCATTCGACTTGTTAAGCTGGTGCACATGTATTGCTTTGATAAAATGAAATTCAATTAAAACATTCATAATGCGGCTCTTAAACCTCTTAGGTGTTATCAAGCTGGTTTCTCCAGGAAATAACTGTTTCAGTAACCATCTGTTTCAGGAACGCCCACTTGCACTGACCCTGTGCACAGCAATACGACCCTCACAAGGAGAGCGGGCGTGTACCACACATGTACCCCACAAGTCCTATCCCACTGTAGACCCTCCAGTGGAAACACAGAGGACCAGACACAGTGGAAGACCCCAGTAGATAAAGACATTTTTTGTTTTCTCTGCAAACAGGAGGCTGGCTGCCTAGCAACCATTATCCTGAATACACCACACAAAGAGGAGAGACCAGACCACACACTTCCACCTCTATAGCAATGATGAGATCCAGCCTAACACAAATTAAAACACATATCTCTGATTAGTTTGAAATTATATTGCTACTATCAAATCTACCTTTCTCATGAATCAAAGTTATAGGGAAAACACATTCAAGTAGAAAGAAGCACATCAAATTACCTGCAGTGTGTAAACATTTTTTTTTCTTAACTGGTTTAATCATGTTAAAATAATATGTGCAGATGGAGGCATAGACAGACACGCTGTATCTCCCTCCACAACCAAGAAAGAACACAACTACCTCAGAACTAGAGACAACAGGAAGTTCCAGAAAAACAAACTGCATGGAAGCCCAGCAAACAAAGATATAAAGAAGAAATACTCACCCAGACAGGTAGGAGGGGTGGAGCTAGGGCAGAGAGGATGTGGTGTGGTGGCGGCAGCTGTGGCAGCAGCAGTGGTGGCAGCAGCAGGCCAGTGGAAAGCACAGTCACACACTTTAAAAAGTCAGGAGGGACACCTGGGGGGCATTCCCAGCTCCTCACCAGACCTCGCAGCTACGGTCCCAGCACCGGGGAAAATCAAGCCTCATTGCTTCTGACTGTGCAGACCAGTGGGGGTTGGGGTGGAGGCAGAAACTGCTGGTCTCTCAGCAGAGTCCGCTTGTTTAAAGGGCCCCCACGGTCCTAGAACGTCCGCAGACCCACCCACTCTGGGAACAACAGCCAGGGCAGGGGCTAGAGGGGCGCCAGTCCCATACAGAAGTGGGAGAGGTGCCTGGAAAAGGGGTGAGTGCTGAGCAAGCGGCATTGTTCCCTCAGACCCCTCCCCCACACACAGCGCCACAACGTGGTGAAACGAGTCACCCTATACTCATGAATCCCTAAGGCTCTGCCCCTTACAACGTAACAGGTGTGACAGCTCTACCTAAGACACAGAGGCAAACAAACACAGGAGCCTGTCAGGATAAGGAGACAGAGAAGTATGGCCCAAAAGAGGGAACGGATCAAGTTTCCAGTGGGAGAACTAAGCGATGAGGAGACAGCCAACCTCACAGATGAGGAGATAGCCAACCTAACAGATGCAGAATTCAAAACATTGGTGATAAAGATGCTCACAGACTTGACAGATATGCTTAAGTATGGCAAATGCATAAGGGAAGAAGTGAAGGCTATGCTAAGTGAAATGAAGGAAAATCCACACAAAACCAATGGTGAAGGGAAGGAAACCACAGTTCAGATCAATGTTTTGGAACATAAGGAAGAAAAGAACAGTCAACCAGTTCAGAATGAGGAAACAAGAATTGAAAAAAAGATGAGGAAAACTTCCCAAATTTTACAAAGGAGATGGACATACAGGTCTGGGAAGCATGGAGGGTCCCAGGTGAGCTGGACCCAGAGGGGACCACACCAGGACACATCATGACTGAGATGCCAAAGGTGAAAGATAAAGACAGAGTCCTGGGGGCAGCAAGAGAGAGGTGGAGAGTTGCCTACAGGGGGGGTGCCTATAGGACTATCAGCTAATTGTTCAGAGGACACTTTGCAGGCAGGAAGGGACTGGCAAGTAGTATTCAGTGTGATGAAAGGAAACCTGCAACCAAGATTACTCTATCCCGCAAAGCTATCATTTGGAATGGAAGGGCAGATGAAGTGCTTTCCAGACAAGGTAAAGCTAAAGGAGCTCATCACCACCAAGCTATTATTATAGGAAATGTCAAAGAGACTTACTTAAGAAAAAGAAGATCAAAACTATGGACACTAAAATGACAACAAACTCACAACTATCAACAACTGAATCTAAGAAATAAAAACAAAATCCAAGTAAGCAAACCAGAATAGGAACAGAATCCCAGGTATGGGGATCATTTGGAGGGTTATCAGCTGGGAGGGGAAAGGGGGAGAAATGGGGAAATGGTGCAGGGACTAAGAAGCATAATTAGTTGGTACAGAATAAACGGGGGGAAGTTAAGAATAATGTAGGGAAGGGTGAAGCCAAAGAACTTATATGCATGACCCATGGATATGAACTAAGGGGGGTGGGATTACTGGAGGGAAGACGGGAGCAAAGGGGGGAAAAATTGGAACTACTGTAACAACATAATCAATAAAATATATTAAAACAATAATATGTGCAAAAGCTGTGCCAAACACCCGGGCGGGGATGGGAGGCAAGGCGGCCGGCAGCTGAGCGTGGGTGAGTGGCATCCGCCTCCCTGCGCTGTCTCACCGCACTGCCCTTCCCACGGAGCAAAGGTGCTGGACTCCATTTGGACTCAGTCATGTGCAGTTTGCCCGTCAGATAATTCGCACTTCTGTGATCAAAATGAAACATGTGTTGAGATTTATAGGAAAAGTGGGTGTAGAAAAGGCTTTAAGTGCTTTTGAGATCATTTCTCTTTTGTGATGACTTGTAAAAAGCCTTGGAAACAAGGCACGGAGCTTCTAGGAGCCTCAAACGAAACCCCTCTTCGGGTGGGTGGAGATTCCTTCTCGGTGGGCGCCATCCCATTAACCCCTCGGGTCACAGTGAGTCCTGCCCACTTTTCTCTGGTATAAAAATGAAGGGATTACAAGAACCAAGAATCTTTTGTTTCTTTCTTTCTGAACGTTGGGCATTTGACAGCTAATAAAAATTCATTAATTAAATGTTTCCAACTCTTTTTCTTAATTTATTAAAGTCAATAGCAAGGCATGCGTCAAATGGAGCCTGCCCTCCCTGCCGGCAGCTGTACCTGAGCAGAATGGGTTCTGGGAAGAAATGTTACAGAGCAAAGGCGGTGGGTCCCTTGCTTCCCACGTGGTTACATACAGAGGCCAGATTCTGAGCAACAGGTTTCCCAGCAGAGAAGCCTGACGGGAAGAGGAGAAAGCCCACATCTGTCCTGCTGGTAAGGAATTGAAGCAAATTTAAAGAAGTGAGGAGAGGCTCTGCATATTCTTTAATTCTACGGCAGACGGTCTGGCCGGATAGTCTTGGAGTTAAGCCACCCAAGGTCAGGCAGGTGGGAGAGGGCACAGTGCCGTCTTGCCGGCAGAATTCGTGGGGCAGGGCGGGGTGACATCCAGTGCGTGTGCATAGCACGTGTGGCCACCAGATGTCCTTACTGGTGGGTCCCTCGCTTTCTAAAGAGCCCCCGCTCCCAGTCAGAGGCACCTGCTACTTGAGTTCCAGAAACCTTGGTTCCTCTTGTCTCTCTCTTTATCTCGGAGTCGTCTGGCTGCTGAATGCACCCATTCAAGGATCTGGGACCAGATTGATCCACTAGGTCTGCTGGTCTGGGGAGCGCTGTGAAGAGACCCGCTGTTACCTGCTGCAGAACAAACAAACAAAAATACTAGAGAGGAACAAAGTCTGGACCACTGTAGGGCTCGCTAACCCCAAATCTTTGCATAAGCCTTATGTCTTTCACAAGAGCCCGGCGCCGATGTAATGCGTTCTTGAGCATCTACAAACTGCAGGCAGCCGCTCCTTTGCCCTGACTCTGCAGCCTGCCAACATGTCTCTCTGTCTCTAGCAAATGTCCCCAGTTCAGCAGTGAACGCGTACTTGGCATTGAAAGGTCTTCTTTCCCCCATCATCACCATCAAAGCTCATATCATGAACCCACTGTAAAAATGGCATACCGGCGGCAGCCGTCCGTCTCAAGAGACGATGGTGTAGCTTCTTAAGAGTCTATCTGCACTGCCGAGAATGGTTGTGCAGTCCGACTCGGGAGTGACACGGTATCTGTCTCCTCCCGTGTTGAATCGACATCTTGTGATGACACTGGAGTGTCCTCTCCAGTGAAGCTCTGTAGCTTCAGCTTCAAAAATGGCATAAGACTTAATATAATAGCATGCACTGTGTGTTGGCTGCGGTCGACGTGAATGATAACATGAACTCTGAAAGTCATTATTCTTTCTCCTGGACCTTAAGGGCAATTGTCCGACCAGTATATTTAATCTTCTGGCTAAGAATCATTACAGCAAATAAGCAATGTTATTGGGAGGTTTTGGAGATGTGATCTTTTGTCAGAAAGCGAGAGAAAGCTAGCAATGCTGGTCTTGCTCCGTGTAACTGTGGATGGTTCAGACCACGGGTGTGAGACCTCCCGAGGGAGGGAGGAAGACGAATACCAGATGGCACATTTAAGACTCGCCCTCGCTTTTCAGTTCCAATAAAGGGCTACAATTACTTTCCCGGTGGCAGAAATGACATTCTCAAACTGGCTATTGCCAGAGGTTGTGTTCTCCTGGGATTCCTTCCGGCTTGTGTACGGCAGGCAACAGGCTCCATACTAAAGAGGAGAGGGGTAAGCGCGCCTCCCCACGAGCCCCCCAAATTCTCCTCACCTCAGTGGGGCTCCATGAGAACAAATCAGTGTGCTCTCAGGACTGCCAGGGTGAACTATAAATCACAATAAATTTCCTACTGTTCCGAGAGTTCTCAATTCTTAGGAGATTTGTAATCAGTGAAAAGGCAAGCATGGTAATGAGGTCTATAAATTAAGTTAAAGCCGGGTAATTATGTCCTATATCGTAGTAAAGGCTGGGGTGGCTAATCCCATTAAAGGACGTTAAGTACTTTCTGAGATTGTGAAGACAAATTGAATAAAAATATTACGGTAAACAAGAGGGTCTTTTGTTGCAGTGTACTTGGACTTTGGCGTGGACCTTGCAATGTCGCCCGGTGTTAACCCGACGCCCTTCGTGGCTGTGAGTCGGGAGAGGATCGGGGCGTGCAGCTGTGAGCGGGTGGGGGTGGGGGCAGCCTCGGCCCCCGGATCCTGGCCAATGCAGTTAGCACGCAGCTCTCCAGCTCAGTCCCTGCGCCTGCGCCCTCTGTGACGTGAGAGTATTTATCTCTCTGAGTCCTTATTGAGCCCTTTATCTACAAGCACGTGACACATGTCCCAGCATGCCAGGAAATAAGGGACACTTGGGGAAAGATCAAAAAGGAGTGAAAAATGTGTGTAGGGGCTCTCCCTCGTGGTTACCCACCCATTCCCTGCGGCTGGGGAGTAAAGGGGTGAGAAGACAAGGCTCTCCACAACATCCCATAACCTTGACACATGTGTAATATGCTAAGAGCCTCCTTAGGGCTTTATGTGATTACGGCCTTGGACCCAAGCAGCAGTCCTGCAGAAACAGATGTGGGTAATCTGCACACCTTGTCAAAATCAGCACCACGACAGCGTGCATTCAGATTCAGACATAAAACTTCTCCGATGTGAAGTTCATGTTCATAATCGCGATGTAGCATCCTTGCTAATTATGATAGTCGCCTTCAGTCCCCCGAGAGCCTCTCCTTATACTGGAGTGGAGTGAATGGCATGGCAGTAAAGAGAGTCGCTGTTGTGACCCCTGGAAAGGGAAGCATAACGATCAAAGTGGCTAATATCGCAATGGGTTAAGAAAGTCAGTGAAACAAACAGGCCTTGGGCGATATTTATATGTGTGTTGGCCAGAGAGAGCATCCTTTCTCTTTACTTTTTAGAAGGCTAAAATTACTAAAAACAACAGTAGTCACTCATTTGGTGAAAGAGCTATTTCAGAATAACTTCAAAATCATACACATTTGAGTTCAAAGCTTTCCTCTGTAACTTTGTAGCTGTGTGATCGTGGAAAATGTACTTCACTGCTTTGATGTCAATTTATTCATTTGAAAAATGATAATAATATCGTTCTTCTCAGAACATTATTAACAGAGAAAGATCAAAAAGAAATGAAAAGGGGCGCGTCGATCTGTCCCCCGGTGATTACCCATTCCCTGCAAGTATGGACCGAACGGCGAAGAAAACAAGGCTTTCCAATATTATTGTCATTTTCAAATAAATAAATTGACATCAAAGCAGTTAAGTAAATTTTTTACAATCGTACAGCTACAAAGTCACAGAGGAAGGCTTTGAACTTACATCCATATGATAGGAAGCAATCATTACCGTCACCATCACCATCCCCATCATCATCACCACCAGTATCGTCATTATTACCATCATGAGTCCTTTTATTGACCCCTTTAATAGAATCTCAAGTAGACCTGGAAATTAAATAATATTTTAAGGGGAATAATAATATAGATTCATGACATCTTGGGACACCTGGAGACAATGAAGAGGAGATTAGAAGTATGCAGTTTTATACGCAAATCCGAAGTTCAGCATGCGTGTTTTTTGTTTTTTAAGTATATTTATTGATTATGTTGTTACAGTAGTTCCAATTTTTTCCCCTTTGCTCCATTCCATCCAGTACTCCCCTTCCCTCCAGCAATCCCACCCCCTTAGTTCATGTCCGTGGGTCGTGCATATAAGTTCTTTGGCTTCACCTTTTCCTGTATTATTCTTAACTCCCTCCTGTCTGTTTTGTACCAAACACTTATGCTTCCTAATCCCTGCACCATTTCCCCATTTCTCCCCCTCCCCCTCCCAGCTGATAACCCTCCAAATGATCCCCATACCTAGGATTCTGTTCCTGTTCTGGTTTGCTTACTTGGATTTTGTTTTTATTTTTTAGATTCAGTTGTTGATAGTTGTGAGTTTGTTGTCATTTTAGTGTTCATAGTGTTGATCTTCTTTTTCTTAAGTAAGTCCCTTTGACATTTCTTATAATAATGGCTTGGTTATGATGAACTCCTTCAGCTTTACCTTGTCTGGGAAGCATTTCATCTGCCCTTCCATTCCAAATGATAGCTTTGCTGGATAGAGTAATCCTGGTTGCAGGTTGCTTTTCATCACCTTGAATACTTCTTGCCAGTCCCTTCCTGCCTGCAAAGTGTCCTCAGAGAAATCAGCTGATAGTCCTATAGGCAGCCCCCTGTAGGCAACTCTCCACCTCTCTCTTGCTGCCCCCAGGGCTCTGTCTTTATCTTTCACCTTTGGCATCTCAATCATGATGCGTCCTGATGCAGTCCCCTCTGGGTCCAGCTCACCCAGGACCTGTATGTCCATCTCCTTCACAAAATTTGGGAAGTTTTCCTCATTTTTTTCAATTCTTGTTTCCTCATTCTGCACTGGATGACTGTTTTTCTTCCTTATGTTCCAAATCATTGATTTGAACCCTGGTTTCCTTCCCTTCACCATTGGTTTTGTGTGGATTTTCCTTCGTTTTACTTAGCATAGCCTTCACTTCTTCCCTTATGTGTTTCTCATACTCAAGCACATCTGTCAAGCTTGTGAGCATCTTTATCACCGGTGTTTTGAATTCTGCATCTGTTAGGTTGTTTGTCTCCTCTTCTGTTAGGTTAGCTGTCTCCTCATCACAGTTCTCCCACTGGAACCTTGATCCATTTCCCTTTTGGGCCATACTTCTCTGTCTCCTCATTCTGACAAGTTCTTGTGTTTGTTTGCCTCCACATACCCGGTGGAGCTGTCACACCTGTTATGTTGTAAGGGGCAAAGCCTTAGGTATTCCTCAGTACAGGTCGACCCATTTCAGCATGTTGTGTTGCTCTGGGGGGGGGGTGGGTGAAGAGGGAACAATGCTGCTTGCCCAGCACTCGCCCCTTTTCCAGGCACCTCTCCCACTTCTGTATGGGACTGGTGCCTCTCTAGCCCCTGCCCTGGCTGTTGTTCCCAGAGTGGGTGGGTCTGCAGACATTCTAGGACTGTGGTCCCTTTAAACAAGCGGACTCTGCTGGGAGACCAGCAGTTTCTGCCTCCACCCCAACCCCCATTGTTCTGCTCAGTCAGAAGCAATGAGGCTTGATTTTCCCTGGTGCTGGGACTGTGAGCTGTGAGGTTCGTTGAGGAGCTGGGAGCGCTCCCCAGGTGTCCCTCCTGACTTTTTAAAACGTGTGACTGCACTTTCTGCCAGCCTGCTGCTGCTGCCACCACCACACCGTGTCCTCTCTGCCCCGGCTCCGCCCCTCCTACCTGTGTGGATGAGTATTTCTTCTTTATATCTTTCTTTGTTGGGCTTCCATGCAGCTTGATTTTCTGGAACTTCTGGTTGTCTCTAGTTTTGAGGTAGTTGTGTTCCTTCTTAGTTGGGGAGGGGACGCAGCATGTCTGTCTACACCTCCATCTTGGCCGGAAGTCCCCAGCGTACATGTTTTGATGCTCATTGGAAAACAAAATACTGTGAGTACCAAGACAGTGAGCATAGGCACAGAATATACCCAGATCAAGAATATTCAAAGGCGGGAGAAGAGGCAGAATGTGAAAAATGGTTGTAAAAGACTATCCAGTGAGGTTGGAAGCAAGGAAACCCAGAGACTGGGGTTTCCACCAGAAAATGGTGAGAAGCCACCTGTTTGAAAGGCTGCAACACCCTTCAGTAAGCTGGACTGGATGTAGCGACATGGCAGTGATCAGTGACCGTGGCATTTGCAGTGAAATCAAGAGGTGAAAAAAGACAAAATGGGAGGACAGAATTTGGAGGTGGAGAACAAGTAACTTATGCGAGGAATTTTATTTTAAAATTGTAAAAAAGAGGAGGAGAGTTTCTGAGAGCCAATAGTTTTCTTTTTAAACATGTTGTATGCTAAAAATATTCCAGTAGAAATTTAAAATGTCAGTTAAAGATGTGCTCATAAATTTAAAATTGAAGACTCAATGCTCAATAAGTATCAATAATTATAACTACCCTTAATAACTTAATAAACATTTGTTTCTTAATACAAGCAGTACAATCATCAATGTTGGTCCTGCCCTATTCTCATTAGTAGGATAGTAGGTATCATCAGTTCCAAGAGGAAAGTTAGGTGGTATCCAGCCAATAAAACAAAGTTCCAGCCCACACTCTTCCCTCTGGCTGCCCTTCCCATGACACCACGAATTCCTTTACTCTCCTTTCTTGCATTTAACCTACTAAAAACATGTTGAACCACATGCTTCACTGCTGTGTCTTGGATTACACCAACTATGAGATCCTTCAGGGCATGAACATGATGTATATATTCCCAACACCTTGTGTAGTATTGAAATTATCAGAAAATTTTTTTCCTGAAATGAATGAGGGAAGGATGTTCTAGTCATTCACAGTATTATTTTCTTCTGAAGCGAAATGCAATGATTTGTGTTTATTGATATTCATATATTTTAAAGATATTTCTCTTTCTTTTAGATTGCGTATCTAACTTAAAACCCTGCAGTATCCATTATAACAGGATCTTTCTCAAATTGTTATCATCTACAGCTTTTTTTCCATAATACCATAAATATGTCTTTGCAGTATAAACCAAGGATACAACCCTAAGACATACTTTTAAAACTTTTTTTTTATATTGGTTACTCGTCGTCGGCAGCCGTCCGTCTCGAGAGACGATGGCGTAGCTTCCTGAGAGTCTATCTGCACCGCCGAGAATGGCTGTGCAGTCCGACTCGGGAGTGACAATCCCTGCCGCACTTGTTACAGGTGAAGGCAGATGGCCGTTGTTGCTGCTGCTGACGCTGCTTCCGCCTCGATCTTTCCTGGACCGCCTCCTCGTTGCGCGCAGCCTCCGCGCGTGACGTACCTTGCCTGACCGCGAGCCTCCAGGCTAGGCGGTCGTCTGCTTGAACTTCCCATGTGTTGAGATTGGTGGAGCATTGTGTCATGTCCTTTTTGCAGATGTCTTTGAACCGCAGTTTTGGGCGCCCTGTCATCCTCTTGCCTTCTGCTAGCTCGCCGTAGAGGAGGTCTTTGGGGATACGGCCTGCATCCATTCTTTTGACATGGCCAAGCCACCTGAGGCGTCTCTCGCTAAGAACTGCATGCAAACTGCTCATGTTGGCTCGCTTCAGCACCTCGGTGTTGGGGACCTTATCCTCCCAGGCGACATGCAGGACGCGTCGCAGGCACCTCATGTGGAAGCTGTTGAGTTTCCTTTCGTGCCTTGCGTAGGTGGTGCACGTCTCGCTGCCATAGAGGAGAGTGCTGAGTACACAGGCTTGGTAGATGCGCAGTCTGGTTTTCTCAGTGAGGCTGGAATTGTTCCACGCTCGCCGGTTCAGTCTGGCCATAACTGTGGCTGCCCTGGCGATTCTCCGGTTGACCTCCAAGTCGACTGACAGAGAGCTCGAGATGGTGGACCCGAGGTAAGTGAAGTCGTTGACAACCTCCAAGGTGTATCCGTCGTTGGTGATGCATGGGGGAGTCCTCGTGCCTTGAGCCATAACATTCGTCTTCGTCAGGCTGATGGCTAGTCCGAACTCCTTGCATGCGTGGGAAAGGCAAGTGACTAGCTGCTGGAGTCCCTCTTCGGAGTGTGATGTCAAGGCTGCGTCGTCGGCGAAGAGCATCTCACGGATGAGCACCTCTTTGACTTTGGTCTTGGCTCGTAGACGGGCCAGGTTGTAGAGCTTGCCATCGGATCTGGTGTGAATGAAGACACCCTCGCTGCAGTCCTTAAAGGCGTATTGGAGGAGCATGGAGAAGAAGATTCCGAACAGCGTAGGCGCGAGGACGCAGCCCTGCTTTACTCCGCTGCTGACTGGGAAGGCCTCAGAGGTTGCGCCGTTGTAGGACACCGTGCTGTGCATGTTGTCGTGAAAGGACATGACCACAGCAAGCAGATGTGGTGGACAGCCAATCTTCCGTAGCAAGCTGAAGAGTCCGCTTCGACTGACCAGATCAAACGCCTTCGTGAGGTCGATAAAGGCGAGGTAGAGTGGTTTATGCTGCTCGTGACACTTCTCCTGCAGCTGGCGTAGGGAGAAGATCATGTCCACTGTTGAGCGGCCAGCTCTGAAGCCACACTGGGACTCTGGGTAGACGCGGGAAGCAAGGGTCTGCAGGCGGGCAAGAGCGACCCGGGCGAATACTTTGCCGACGACGCTGAGGAGAGAGATGCCCCGGTAGTTGTTGCAGTCGCTGCGGTCTCCTTTGTTCTTGTACATGGTGATAATGTTGGCGTCTCTCATATCCTGGGGGATGTAACCCTCCTTCCAGCAGCGACAGAGTAGATGGTGGAGCGGCTGTAGCAGGACTGGTTTCCCGCTCTTTAGGATTTCTGGAGGGATTCCGTCGCTTCCTGGTGCTTTCCCGCAAGCAAGGCGGTCGATGGCTTTGCCGAGCTCTGCCGCAGTAGGTGGGGTGTCTAGCTCCTCCATGACTGGTAGGTCTGGGATGGCGTTAAGAGCAGTGTCTGTTACGGTGTTCCTCGTTGCGTACAGCTCGAGGTAGTGCTCGGTCCACCGCCGCATTTGCTGTTCCTGGTCAGTGATGACCTCACCTGTCTTGGACTTAAGGGGGGCGATCTTGGAGGGGATTGGGCCTGTTGCCTTCTTGGTACCCTCATACATTCCTCGTGCGTTGCCTATATCGGCGGCTTCCTGAATGCTTCTGCACAGGTTTAGCCAATAGGTGTTGGCACAGTGGAGGGCGGTCTTCTGGACTTTGTTCCTGGCAGCCCGTAGAGCTTGAAGTGTACTGGGAGTGGGCGTGGCCTTGTAAGCCAGTAGGGCCTTCCTCTTAGCCTCGATCACGGGTTCCATTTCTTCCCAGTGAGCCTCATACCAGTCAGCGTTCTTCCGCTCTTTCTTCCCGTAAGCAATAATGGCGGAGTTGTATATGGCGTCGCGGAGACGTGGCCAATTGGATTCGATAATGTCATCTGCCGCCACTCCCTCGCCGAGTGCATCTTCCATCTTGTTGATGAATTGCTGGTTACTATTAGTCATATAATTAACAATACTATTTTTAGCACATTTATTTTTATGTGAGTTATCTATCTCCAATAAAATTGAAAGACTCTTTGCCAAAAGTCAAAATAATCTATGTCTCTGGTAGCATTTTTATATTCTACTAATACAATTCTGTGGTGTTGTTGTTTTTAATGAGATTGGTCTTGTAGAATGTGTTACTTTTAACCAATACTGGCTTCTAGGATAACCTACATTCATTAGCACCCAAACCCTCGTGTCAGGGTCCAGTCGAGTTACGAGGGCTTGAGCTGAGCCCAGTCGGCCTTCCACTCTTCGCTCTTCCAGTTCAGGTCCTGATGACACTCAAATCTCGGAACTGGGAAACGGTGACGCTACTGGGCAAGAAGCTGGACAGATCTATGGGAGGGGCCTCTGGGCCAGGCTGACAGACTAGAAATGAAGACAATGGCAAGTCATCACGGCTCACCTGGAGTGAGGAGTCATGTCTTCGGACCTTGCAGGAGCATACCGAGGTCTTCCTTGCAGATTCTCCTTGTCTGCCGGCTGAGAAGACGCCCTCTAGTGGAATCCGGACAGACCTTGAGAAGGGAGGGGCCGAGAAGCTGAGGCAGATACAACCTCACTGTACTCTTTGTGGGTGCAACCCTGAGTTAAACCAAACCAAACCAAACCAAACCAGAACAGAACAAAAAAGCAAAAATGTTAACCCCTGGAATAGCCGTTTCATCCGCAGACCAGCCAGCTGACAGAGAAGGAGGCATCCGCCTGGGACTTCCCACCGTTCTTGTTCCCTCCGGGCTGCCTGGATGACGAGGGGACCGGAAATCTCGGCTGCCAGCCCTCCAGGTCGGGCACGTGAACAGCAGTGAGCGACAGCTGCGGACGAATCCTCCTTAATGCGTCCGCGGGAAATGATCTCTGCGTGTCCGAGGCCGCTGACAGGGTGACCAGATAAGCACACAGGCCAACACGGACTTATGTGTGGTTTACCCACGTTTGCTCCATCACAGCGCAATTACAGAAAGCACGCACGGCTGAGATTTCCACCGGCACTGCGCCATCCTCCGTCGCTCTCTGATAGAAAATGACATCACAAGGGCTTCCTTCCCACCCCTTCATCACTGCAGGAGTTTGCAGGGGGGCGAACCCCCTCTTGGTCACCCATGTGGTAATGTAGACAGCGTGTCCTCCTTGTGGGGTGGCACTATATGAAGGCAGAAATTTTATACTTGCAAGTCATGTCTAAGGTCCCGAGATCTGCAAAAAGTTCAGAAACTGAGCCAAGCAAGGGTGGCCAGCAGTAAGGCTCTGCGGGATGAGGGTGACCGCTGGCAGGGCGCGACCGTCGCTGGACGTGGGCAGCTCCAGGCCCCTGCCGTGGGTCTGGGTGAGGGGCAGTCCCGCTGCTCTCAATCCAGGGGAGCATCCCTTTACTTGCATTTGGTGACGTCAACTAAATGACGATAGGATTGGTTTTCCTTTGGGTTGACTTGGGTATCCCCCAAAATCTGGAAGCACACTTTGCAAAATAATAAATGGTCCAGGATAAGTTCTTGAAAATTAATAAAATCATATTTACCTCTCCACAGCTCCCCTCTCTGGTTTGAACATCGCCCCAAAGCCCCTCAGTCTCTTCCTGCCCTCCTGTGCGTAAGGAGAGAAAGCACACACCCGAGGAGGCTCCCCTGCGTCCCCTTCCTCACCAACACCTGGTTTTCTGAATCTCTGGACTTGACTCTGTGTTAACACCATTTCTCTCTCTTGTCCCGTGGCTCGGGCAGCCCTGACCCAGACTTGACACGGATCTGTCAAGACCACACACAACAGAGAGACTGGGGAACGTCCCCACCAAACGGGAACCCCAGTCTGCCCCGCTGCGCACATTGTTATTCCGCAATGCGTTTAAGCGCTGGGGAAGCTTGATGCATTTTGCTTTCCATTTTCGCTAGCGCCGACTTTAACCATCGACGGACCCAGATCACAGACAGATCCTTGTTTTTCCCTCCGTAAAGCGCTCTCCTGCTGACACTGTTGTTGGGACCCCCAGTTCCAGGCCCACCGACGCCCTGCTTCTGTACGACAAGAACGGCGTCACGTTGCGCTGCTAATGTTTCAACTGGAAGATGCTGTGGGTGTCGCGGTGCCCACGATGTGTACAGAGGCGTAACGTGTATCGGCAGGATTTTCATTTAAAACAGGAAAATGTCGTTTTAATTCCTTCTGTCGTCCCACTTTACTATCCCAGGGAGCCCGGTTTTACTATTTCGATGTGCCTACAAGCTGACGGGCTGCATATTCTAGCCGCAAGCCAAGAGACCCTTGTCACGGGTGCAGTTTTACTCTAAAAATAAGCGAGCACGGACTCTGCTTCCCAAGCAGCCGAACGAGACGGGTCCCCTGTCCCGACGCGCAGGGAACGCGAAGGCGGCGCACAGGGCCGCGCTCTCTTATCGCCTCTTCCGGGGGTTTTATCGGTGAGGAGCCTGAGGCCCAGCACTGGCGGGCGGTTTTATTACGCACGTCCATCAACGACCTGTTTCTTGCACGGTCTGTGCGACTTCAATGGCACAGATCTGGGCTGTGGATGGGACCACTCAAGGCGACAGCCCGGGCTCCCTGTTTACAGACGCCAAGATCGGGGGCTTGGACGCCCGAGCTCTCAGGGATCACCGGTGTTAGCAAAGTTTTCTTGGACAGGCGTCCACTTTTATGCGCGCTTCCAGAGGCTTTGTGGAAGGGCCGGGACAATCGCCTGCAGGGCCGGCCTGGGCGCGCGTTCTCCATCCCTCCCCGGAACACAGAACTGGGAGCTCGGGGAGGTCTCTGCACACGCGTGTGCCCCCGCGCGCGCCCACCCAGGCCTCACCAGGGCAGCCAGGCGAGCTTCCTGGGCTCCAGGCAAGGTTCCCCGGGGACCTTCCATCATGCCAACACCTGTCGCTTTTATTGAATCAAACCCTGATGATTACATTTGCAACTTGACTGCAGCCAGGTTATTTTTAGAGTTTGGATTGAAAGCCTGGGAGGAAAAGAGCCATGTTCTCCTCTCAGCCCCCAGGAAACAACAAAGCAAAGCAGACGATGACTAAGCGAGGGGCACGCAGGTAAAGGATCCCAGAATGAAATGCGCAGCGCAGTGCAGCCGGGCTTCCCCCGTGCGGAGGAAGGGCCACACTACCGTCACCGTACTTACCTGTCCTTAGCGCCCTCCAGGCTCCGCTCCACGGCGTAATCTCCGGAGACAGCGTCAGCAGCCCGTTCCCTGGAGGCAAAGCTCGGCTGCCTTCCGCAAAAGACTCTCTTTCCCCCTTTAAGAAGCTGGGCCTTGCCCCCTGTCCACGCTTCCTTTGGTTGGGTAAAAACATCTTCTCAAGATTCCAGAAGATTTTGCATCCAAATTACTTTTATATAGCACTGTTCTCTATAAAACGCAAGAGTTTGTCCTTTTGTAAAAGGCATTAAAAAAAAAAAAGATAGATTTAGACAGAGATCTTCTCTTCTTCTCTGGCAGTCCTGCAATTAAACCCATTAGGCGGCCGCCCGTTCCTTTGATTAATGGCGCAAACGGTGATTCGGACTGGCTTGTGAGAAACCAAATTAAACGGAGAGTAAAGGTGAGCGTGAAATTCATGGGTATCTCTGTTAGCCGCGGAAAGTCATTTGATTGGAAAGTGTAATTGCATATATATGTGCAGACCATGTAACTAAACCCACATTTAGTTTGCACGGCTGGCTTTGTCCAACGGAAGGAAAAGCACCAGCCAGCACTCGAGTTCAGCCCTCCCTTCCTCTGGTTTTGCCACCTCCTCTCTACTCTGTGGACAGGAACGAATGCCCATCCCGAATCCAATCGGGTTGTTTTGCTGATGAAATTAAACCCAAGGTGCCCTCCTGTTGTGCATGAGGGTTCTAGAAATCACTAGTCTGCCAAAGGGCTCTGGCGGTGAAGAGACAGCCTTTCCATGGGGCATGACCAAGATTAATATAATCCCTATTTTTTGTACTGACACAATAAGACACGCATTCAAGGGAAGGGCTTTGACAAGTTGGAGTCCCAATGCCATCTACCCTAGAATGTGTGGCAGGATGTGGGTGGAAAATAATTTATTCATTTGGAATTTGTTGTGAGTTTATAATGTCCTGGGCATCTAGACCTAGAGACAGAGCCATGAACGAAACCAATGTCACCTCTGAGGGACAGGCTAGAGGGGTTACTGAGAAGACAGAAGTCTGTAGGTAGCAAAAGAAAAAAAATAGGTTGTTACTGGTCCAAAGGTCAAGGTGAAACTTAAAGCCAGATTTCTTACTGGAACACGGGCTTCCATGCTGAATGTTACTACTGCACCCCAAGAGGAGCCCAGGCTTCGCCACAGCCCAGGGCACATGCCGACAAGGCCCAGCAGAGTGGGGGCCCACGCCCTCGGCCCCTGCCGCCCGTCTCTCTCTGAACAGCGCCGCCACGCGCACAGACGGACAGGCCAGAACTGTGGCATTTCCTTGACGAGGTCGCTGGCCTCCTCTGTGACGTAGAACCCATCTATGTGCCCTCAGATTCCCGGCCTCCTTTTGTGGCACCTCCACGCTGCCTCTCTCCATGTCAGTGCCACCTCCCTAACTGAGATGTCACCAGCCCCTCCCCTGGGTTCCTTCCTGGGCCTCTGCAGCAGAGAGCCACGCTCCATTGCTGATGACAAAGGACTCTTGGGGAGCTCGTCCCCGCGTTCACAGAGCTTTCTCCCATGTGACTCCTGCCTCCCCCAGCACAGCTCAGGACCTGTGTTTTCGAAGGAGGGCTTGGAGCTGGGGTCTGAGGCTCAGAGCTGGGCTCTGCCAACTGGATTCTAATCAGCGTTTCTAGGCGCTGTTGCCACCTCTGCTGTACGTCACCGATTCTAAACGAGTTAGGGGACAACCCTGACACTGTACGTCTGAAAAGCTGTCACAGGGTGCCGCATAAAATTTAATGGAATGTGTTTATTCAAGGGCTATAGTTTGTTAAAATAATTGTTTTGGAAGATTGGGTAGTACTTGGATACACCATCATTTATTTTTCAATAACATTTTAATAGAGTTGGTTATTTTAATAACATTTCTTCATCCTTGAAAACACTGCCTATTACGAAAGCCAGTGTCTTCAGAATGACCATATTGTTCCATATCTCTGCCACCCATCTGAGAAGTTGATCATCTTAAATCTCATTCACTATCCTCTTGTTGTCCATATTTTAATATACTTTTTCTTTTAGATTAATTTTAGATTTATAAAACATTTTTAAAGATAGTACAGAGTTCCCATTGGACCCATGCCCAATTTCTCCTATTATTAATATCTTACATTATTACGGTGATTGGTAACAGCTAGCAAACCAATGTTAATGTACTATTATTAACAGAGGCGATACTGTACTTAGGTTTTCTCAGTTTGTACCTGCCTGGTGTCCTTTTTCCCTTCCAGCATCTCATCTGTGCTTTTACCTTCCTTGCAGTCATCATGTCTCTTTAAGGACCTCTAGGCTGTGACACTTCAGATTTTCACGGTTATTGATGACCTTAATATTTTTGAGATGTGCTAGTCAGGTCTTCCCTAGAATTTCCTCGCTAGGTTGTATCTGACATTTATCTTAGGATTACACTCTGGTTCTGGGTTCTGGGGAAGGTGACTGCTGGAACAAGGGACCATTCACATCGCATTACATCAGTGGGACGCACTGCCAACGTGACTTATCGGTGCTGATGCTGACCTTGGCCACCTGGCTGTGATGGTGTTTGTCAGCTTTCTCTGTTATGAAGTTTCCTCCCTGAGCTCTTGGGGAAGACGTTACTGTACCCAGAACACAGCGAAGGATGAGGAGTAATGCTCCATCTTCTTAAGGAGACAGCATCTGCATAAGTTATCTTTAATTCTTCAGCAGGAGATATTATCTCCTCCCCCATTTTAAAATTTACCAAAGCGTGGACTTATACCACTGACCCATGGACTTTTATGTATACTGAGCATTACAGTCTGGGGTTATGTTATTTATTCGTTGCTCGGACTCTTCCAGCCTTCATCATTAGAAACTTCTTATCGGGCCCCTGAGTCCCTGGGACTGCCCCCGGCACTGTATTTTGGTTTGTCTGTGTCTTTTGAGAACTCCTATTTTGGGCACTACAGAATGCTCAAGGACCCCCAGGCCCCAGCAATAGAATTAGCTCTTTCTCCAGGAGCCCTCGGGTCTTTTCCTGAGGAACGTGTTTGCAAACGTGTCTGGGAGCTGGTTTGCTTGTTGCCATTGGGCCATTGTTGCTTCTGGGCTCCCTCAGGTGAAAGAACAAGGAAGTTCATGTATGCACACTAACCTGCATATGCACACATGTCATAAACACTTCTGCTTGTGTACATCTGTATCTCTATTAAGCTAATGCTTATCTCGTTGATCATTTTTACTCTTAGCTCCTTGATTACCTGTAACCTCTCACTCCAGCAGCGAGAAGTTTGGCCCCCACCACCTACCAGCCATCTGTGCAGCTGTTCAATACCAGTATACACCTGATTCAACTGTTAATTCATACCCCGCGGGGCACCGTTTCTCCTACGAGATTACAGATTATATGCCGTTCAGTTTGTTATTAGCTTCACAGTCTCTACTCTGCCCCAGACTTATTTAGGTCAGAATCTTTTCCCCATTTTCCACAGTGAGGTTATTTCATATATTTATACTGCAGCGAGATTCTTTTGCCTTGGTCTGCTTTATATCACAGGCTTCCCAACCGGCTGAATGGTTTTTAAAGAATATCCTACATTCACATCCATCCCTGCTGCTGTAAAGTTCTGTGGGGTTTGACAAGTGTGCAGGGTCATATAACCCTACTATAACGCTACACAGAACAGTTTTACCAATGGAAACACCCCCCCCCCCGGGCCTTATCTACTCACCTTTACAAACCCATGGCAATCATTGATCTACTTGGCATTATTATATTTCTCTTTTCCTTCCATCTCTTAATTGCAGCTATTTAATGTTGAAATATATTTATTTAACTTATTTTACTTTTGTTTAATATTTTTAATATTTTAGAATTATGTTTAAAACAAAAATAGGACTAATTTTCCACTTAGTTGTTCCTTATACTCGACTTTTATCATTTTCAAGAACTATTTTTTCATTCTTAACGTATGTTGAAATATTAAAAAACTAGGGGAGAATTCAGCTGCTCTGGGTTTATACAAGAACTTATTCTGATATTAACTTCTCTGTTTTCAAAGACATCAAGAACAAGAAGGTGGACTCGGGAAACTCTTCTCCATCACACGAAAGAATGGAGCACCGCACACACAGTGCCGAGAGTTTTTAGTCTTTGAGGGAAAAAGGGTCATTGAAATCACTACTTGCCCTGTGGATTCAGATTAGTTTTAGTAAGCAGAGACTCCAGAAAGGAAGAAAGTGACAAGGTGACACATTGAAATGACAGCAGGTTGGCTGGGAAACAGGCTTCCTGCATGAGGAGATGGGGGCAGGGCCGGTGCAGGGAGTTCAGGGGAGCGTGCCCCCCACACTCAGAAGAGAACAACAGGCTTAAATGATGCCGGGGAAGACGCAAGTCTGGAGGAATGACATCGGCAACTGGTGTCCCGAAGGAGGACAGGAGAGCGGGAGAACGGTATGAATGATGGCAGAACAGCCCAGCTTCTTCCCGAGGCAAACATAGGGTACACCTGTGAGAATAGACAGCGCCTCTGGCATACGGAGAAACTTCCCCCGCGTGAGTTTATGAGGACAGACAAAATGTGTAAAGATATTTTCATCTTTCTCTGAAGACCCTGTAAAGTGATGTGCTATTCAATCGAACTGAGATTTTATTTCTGTTAGTTTACAGGGAAAATATATTACGGATTTTGTGCATACTGTGATGAAATGTCATCCATTGGAGAGGGGGACCCATTTCCATAAGTAATAACCATTCAAAGGAACATAAGCACAGCTTGTTTCTGCAGTGACCCTTTCTTGAACTTGTCCAACTAGAAAGAGAAGAGCTGTCAGTTTGCGGTCACTGCTGTAGGGGGTACGAGATCGATGGTAGAAAGTAGATGAACCACTTTTAGGTTTAACTCAAAGCTGCGCTTAATAGCCATTTTCTTCCTGGGGGGGGGGGGGTTGCACTCCAAGAAGCCCCTTATACACTTAAAATAATTGAAAACTTAGGATCCAAAACTATAAAGCAATGTCACAGATTTCTTAGCCTTGTCTGTGTGTGTATTGCGTTTGGAGGAGAGCTAAGTGACATGCTACCTACAGCAGGTGTGAGCGCATTTTGAAAGCACTTTTAGCCGTTTCAAGTCTGTGTTTATCTTGTACTCCAGCTGCACTTGAAATAATATATAAAATAATACAAAGTGCCCTTGAGGCAAGTAAGGGCTTCACTTGAGGGGCCCAGAAGCCGGCGGAAATAGCACACACCCACAGCAAACTGAGATCCCAGGAAGGCAGCCTCTTCAGCCCCGCTGGTGCACGTCCGTACGCAAAGTGGGGTGTCCGGGCTCAGCTCACTGTGGTGCAGATTTCAATTTCACCTCACGAGTTTCTCGCTGGAAATGGAATGGTGAGTTCTTTGGGATATGTGTCTGCCTGAAAGATCACTCTATACCTGTCCTTATTTAATGTGTCTTAGAATGAACAGGTGTTATATATAAAAAACAGAAACCAACAATGGTATCACTTTTCCATAGTTGCTGCTAAAAAAATAGTTTTGTTGGAAAAACTTTTTCAAAAAAGGCTGGTCTCATATTTTATCCATGTAATGTTAAGTGCCCTTTATGACAAAATTCCAGGAGTCATTCATTGTTTGGATTTCAGAATCTAAGTGTCAGTTCTGATGCCACAGACAAAGACAGCAGACTGTCTGGATTAGAACTCTTGGTCCCATCCTTCCCCAGATACACAAGATAAATGGATAATATTCTTTTATTAATTCAGCCTTCACTGACTGTGTGCGCGCTCTGTGCAAAACACTGTGTTACTCACCGAGATGGTAAAACATAATGCAGTATGTCACCAAACGAAGTCACCATGCAAAGACAGAAGGGGACCACCTTAAAAACCAGTCATAAATGACAAATCATATTTTGTTCTCACAACACAAAGCACTTCCTTATAACCACACAATGTGCTCAGTGCCACGAAACATCGGAAAGAGGCAACTCATTAGGCAATTGAAGGTTAAAATCTGTATCCGCCTAAACCTGTGCCAGCGTTAACCCTCCTGGCCTGAGCTCCTTGAATTCATCCTGCCCCAGCCTGCTTGCAGGCCTCTGCCTCACCCCACGATTGGGGTGGGGAAGCGCTTTCTACCGTTGAAATACTTTTGACCTTGTGCCTTCTGCCCCTTGCTGCTCCCGTCATTGCCAGGGCCTGCAGTGCTGTGTGGCCATGAGAGCGCGGCCTCCAGAGACCCCAAACACATCTGCAATGACACGGCTGGCAGCCCCACGCATCATGATGAGTGCTTCTGGATATGTATTAGCTGGAGAAGTGACGGAGGCCCCTTGATGTTCAGGAGACCTCCTACCCTTGAAGGAAGGGTAAGGAAATCATGAGCTGGACTAGAGAAAGAGGCCAGCAATGGGACTCCCTTCCAGGGGGAGCTCCCCTTAGAAAAAGACATTCAAGTGTCACCTACATGTGGGCTGGGGCCAGACTGTCCCCTCGTTTAGCAACAACTGTTTGAACCCCATCATTGTGTTTTCCAATGATTTCTGTAGACAAGCTCTACGAGAAAGACCATTTCCCAGGTAGCAGCCATCTTCAGGCCCTGAGTCTTCCATCCAGCCTCACGGTAAATATCACTGATGTCCAGTGTTCCCGGCAACAAAGCCCAAGGAAGGACTCTCTATCGAATGGTGCTGAGATGGAGTTGAAATCAGTAGTGCAAGGAAGGAAAAGTTAGTGTAGAATTTACGTGGCGGAAAATTGAAGGACTACCTTGCAAAAATTGAAAGTGTGCTCATTAATATGTTGATGCCAAAAATTATATAGTAGTTTATCTTTGTATCCCTCGATTCACCCATAGTGCCTACTATATCATGTACTAATTGTGTGTTAAATTAAGTTAATACTATTTATTCAAATCTGTGTATGCAAGAGAAATGTCGGCAGAGCCAGAAAAGCTACAGTCTAGGGAGTGATAAAATGAATTTGACATTAAAAGGGTATTAATTAAATATGCATAGCCAAGAAAAAATAAATAAGCCACCAATAAGAAAGCCAGAGAGCAGTGAGGAAAACAAATTGGAATCAGAATTTCTGTGCTTCTAGACATGCACGATTTACTTATTGCTGCCCCAACACTGCACCCAGCATCTGAGGCAAGAACGAGAAAAGAATGCGACCCTGGGAGCCTGAGTCAGAACAGAAAACATGTCAGAGTGTTCCCTAAACATGCACAAGTATGTCTTCTTGTCATTCACATGCGTTTTCCATTGTATGTCCCAGTCGGCAATCTCAGATCCTGTGACCTCTGCTTCCTCATCAAACTCTCTTGAATGCCAGAGCCCCGCGTGCCGGCCACTGTGGACTAAGCATAGAAGATCATCATTACATTTCATCTTCCTGGTAGGCACGTAAGTCGGGGATCATCGTTCCGTCCCACAGGTAAGGTCGCTGGAGTTCGGAGAGGTTTCAGACGGACAGTTTCACCCTTCGTTCCACTGCCCCGAAGGCGATGGTATGACCACAGCGTGACAATTGTGTCTGCTCTTGTGGCCCAAAGCAGCGTTCTTATACCTCCACCCGCTGTGCATTTGATTTTGCTTGTTTTGTCCGTTATGTGTCTCTGCCATTAGTGCAACCTTCTTGAGGGTAAAAACGGAAGAGGGCTGCATCCTAATTATCTTTGAAAATCCTGAAATGGGGACTGGGGCAGGATGACGTGCTATATTTAGCCGTCCGTGATATTGGTGAGTGAACAAGGCAGCTGTATTTTTATAAGCCTTACAGACTTTCTTACTTGACAGCAGCTAAAAACCAGATTTGTCTAAATTTGTCAGATTCTATACTCAATAAAATAGAATAGAAACGACAAATAAGATTTAGAGATTATCCTGTATTGAGTACTTGATTCCACTCGTGTTTTTAAAAGCAGGAACCAGAGAGGTTCAAAGCTTGTGGTTATTAAAAACCTTCTGACTGCAAACTGTCAGCTAGTGAGTGGGATTCTGGGGTAACACAGAACCCAGGTCGTTAAAGCAGCTGTTTCATCTGCTTAAATATTGTGTTAGTCAAACATTTTATAAAATAAAAGATACGTTGTTCGTTTTCACCAATAACTTTATGGATTTGGGTATTTTGAGTATGTTAGCTATCCCCCGCATGGTATAATATTGATTGTTCTCAATTAATGTCTTCATTGGATCGCTATCAACTTCAACTGGTCCGCCTGACCACAGAGCATCGTCCAGTGAGAAATCTCCAGCACGAAACTCCGCAAACCTCTCCTGACATCTTTGGCCATCACAGCACCTTCCCCATACGCGGCACAAATCTTTTGTGTGTGTTTCAGCTGCATTTTTACCTTTCTTGAAATGAGCATGCTGAAAATGTTGCTTATTTTCTTCCATATTCAATATAAAAATGGTCTCACAAAAATTCACCAATTTTGATAAGTTTTTTTTTGAACGCACACTGATAGGACAGCTGTCACAGTAGAATCTAACAAAATTGTTCCAAATGAAGTTAAAGACAACTAAGCGCTGGTAGGGCCACCTTACAAAAAAGAAAGAAAGAGAACTTTTGGTCAACTCAATATGCCGCTAACCTACCTGAGTAAATTGTTTCATAACCAAATGTGATTTGAAACCCCTGCTGCAGAGCTTGGTTTGCAGTTCCTGAGGGGACTCTTACCTGAATTAGTTACTTTGCCCCATCACACAAGCACAGATATGCTTCCATTTTCTCTGTCCAAAGCCTAAAGTTGGGCTTTTTAGCTTCTTACTTCATCTCCACAACATGCTTGTGATCAATTTCTGACCCATATACTCATAAAAAGAGGTATTCAAATATATATAGTATATGTATATGTATACATATGTGTGTATATGTAGACATGCATGTATTCAAAGAAGTCAGTAAAAATATAGTTGGTCCTCTCTAGTCTATTTATCGTACCCACACAAAGCACTGTCTCTAGAGCCAAGGTTCAAATGTGTTCTGGATAAACCCATAACATCAGACTTAAAAAAAAAAAAATGAATTGGGATGACATTGGTTAATAAAATTGATACAGAGATCTGATTAAGGTCAATGGGGAGAAGTAGGAGGGGCCATCGGAGACGGTTGCCCTGGCAATGGAAGGCAGCCGCGGACGGGACTGGCTGAGAGGTTGAAGCCCCCAGAGCCAAAGGAAACAAGAAGAGGGCGGGCCCTGTGGCCCACGAGCATTTCTGGCTCTGGCCGTGGCTCTCAGGCTCTTCTTCCCCGACGGCGCCTGGGTGACGGTGTAGCAGCCGCCAGCACTTACCGACAGGTGGGGTTCGGGATGGGCAGGAACCCCGGGCACAGCCTAGGACGGGGCCGGCCCGGCCGAGGGGGGCAGGTGTATTCTCTGGGTGCTCCGAGGCAGAAGCCCGCCGCTCCTCTGGAATCTGTAGCGTTTACGTGCCATGTTGTTCTGGTTTGTAACCTAACCCTACAGAAGCTAACAGGAGAGAAGACGGGAGACCCGAAGTGTTAGCGTTTAGCTCTGACTGATAAGCTTAAGTCACTAAAGCTGCGACGTGACAGGCTTCAGTACCTGCTTCTGAATAAAGCCTCCTTTATCACCAAGACTTTGCTTCTGGAGTTTTGCCTGGAGGGGGGCGGTGGGCAGCGGGACCCCAACGTGCTGTTTGCTCACAGAACCACGTAGGTTCCAAGTGCACGACTCAACAAGCCACCAGCTGCACGTAGCCTTGTGCGCCCGTTGCTCCAAGTCACGTCTCCTTCCGCCACCGTTTCCTACACCCCCTTGCAGCTCCTGCCCCTCTGACTGTCACCAGACTGTGGCCCATGTGTCATTCTATTGATATCTACGCATTTTTTTTTGCTTAATCCCTTCGACTCCTCTCACCCAGCCCCCCAACAACCCCAACTAATAGCCATAGTCTGCTCCATGCATCGCTGATGCAGAATAACTCTTAACCTTTGAGGAAACAGGAAAATCTTGGCATACTCTAGGAAGTTAGAAGTGGTAGCCACTAAGCAGCCTTTAGGAAAACCTAAGAACTCTTATTTTAATGCTTTGAAAGATTCACTTAATGGTGAGTAGACACAAAGTAGCTGTTTGGTGCAGTTTCAGCCATCAAATCCCACTATTAACCTATCGATCGCTGTACCTTTTAACATCTCACACTTGTCGATGATTGCTGAAGCCCTAGCCGTGCGTAGGTAGCATCTGAAATGCACATTAGACCTAGGTTAACGCGCGTGCAGCTGATGATGCTCAGTGGCACTGGGCACAATCTGTCACACATGGCGCGTGGGAGCCCGGCCTTCCAAGACCACACAGGTGTTTTCAGTCCCTGTCAGCCTGGATATATGAGGTCGGAGCTAATGGTGTAAACTACAAAAACTGCTTTGGTTTCTAAAAACAGGACATTTTAATCCTATACTCATAAATCAGGTCCCATGTCTGTATTTCAGCAATTACATTAATTGAGTACTGACCTTTCAAGTAAATCTTTTTAGTGATCTTATGCATAACATTTATTCGTTCTTCTTCATGTAGTTTTATCTTTACTTGAAAGAAATGTTACCTTCAGGTATTACCACTATTTTCACAACTATTGCCTTCTACATTTATGATCATTTCCTCTTCAATCTAACTTCATTTTTAAAATATGGACTCTTCCCCTCCGTTACCCTGTGCCTATGGCTCATTCTTTCCTGGTGTGCTGTTCACGGGGTGTTGTTCCACACTGCGGTTGCCAAGCTGTGTTTTCTTTGTAGCTCAGGTTGTCTAATGCTTTACCTCCCTAATGCCCCCTTCCTACGGGGCCAGGTCACATTCAAACAGCGGTGGGCAAGCAACATTACGGGGAAAAAGGTCCTTGTGATGTGTAGGGACTGCTAATTAAGGCCTATTCTGAATAAAATGAGTAGAGGAGACACTCAAGATATCCTCTGAGAATAAATAGCATCTAAGACATTTAAGACTGGAAACCAGGCCCATAGATGTTATTCTTGCTTGAATATGTGTAACCTTGAATAATTCTGCCATTCAACAAAATGTGAGCTATTACAAAGTAGATGTGAGCCTTTGAATATTACCTAGCTCCCCATTGAAATGAAAATATGCTTGAAAATGCTTCTGAAGCTCTTACAAGGCCAGCTCTGTAGGTAACCTTCCCACTAAGAAGTTTCAGCGTGGTGAAGCGAGGTCACCTCTTGGTTGCACATTCTTCATACATGATCTATGCTGATTGCTGGAGATAATCTCCAATTCCCATTTCCATTGTAGAAATGCCTTATGTCGGATAAAATGCATAAACACTTTCTAAGGAAATATTTCAATTTCTGAATATCTCCTTAAATAAGCTCTTTCTTTACCTGTTTCATTTTAAGCCTTTCCATTCTAATTGTCTTGCTTTTCATCCCCAAGGACACACAATTACCACCTGTCATATTAAATTTTTCTGTAGGTTCTTGCGGTTATCACTTTGGAATCTACATTTGGCATAATATTATCCGTCTGTTTGTTAGCCATATTTGTGACCTTTGTTCTGGATCCAGTTTTTGTTTGTTTATTTGTTTCTTATGTGGGCCAACTCCATTGTTTTTGATTCCAGTCAAAATTAGTTACTTTTGTGAGTTACTTTGCTGAAGCTCTCCTTTTTTCACATTATAAAAATGTAATAGTAAAAGGAAGACAAAAAGTCCCTCGAGAGCTAGGGGCTTGGTTTTGCCATACTATTGGGCAGTTCGGGTCAATCACTGAACTTTGATTTCAAATGTTAAAACTGAGTTTCTATATCATTTCTACAGTTAGTTTTTAATGAACTGTATGCAACTGTAATTATTTGAAATAAAATACACAAGTCATATAAAAACATTGATACTAAGTGATGCAGAAGGTAACAGGGATATGAACGAGCCTTGGCAGCCTTTCAACTGAGTGCCCAGCAATCATTAGAGCAACAAAGGGCATTCGCTGCCCTCAGTGTTAGTGAGCTGCTCCTCGGATGGAGGTTTCAAGATTAAGCAAGAGAGAAAATATGAAGACTCTTTTCTATCCTCGGAGCTCACCTCACGCAGAGGTGATGTATTGTTACCGTCGCAATTCATTCATTTACTTTCTCACATATTTTAGAGGTGATTTCTCTTAAAAGTGACAGAGTATAGCCAAATACAGAGGTTTAAATCAAGTCTTTTTAGCAAATGTGCAACCATAAGAAAAACCCAGTCTTCAGTAACTTCTGTACCCAAGCACAGAATATCACTATAAAGAGTGACGAAGAAGTGACGTCGGCCAGCCAGCAGAGCGGGCAGCTCCACCCTCCCCTCTCTCCACAAAAATATAAAATACATAAATAAATAGATAACCACAGAAATGGTGAGAAGCAACTTTGAGCTCTGGAAAACAGTCAAAGGTTTATACGCAACCAAATGAATGCTGAGTCATGGGTAAAAAAAAGAAAGAAGTCGACTTAAAGATGTTTAAAATAGCTATGTGGCATTTTTATTTGTCTTTGCGCCAACCCTGCCCGACCTTGCCAGCTGTTGTGACGTCAGCAACCTGCGTTCCCTTGTGGGACTGCAGGGTTGTAGTCCCTGGTTTCAGAGGGAGCAATGCAAGCCTTATCTGAAGGTTATTCTGTTGTTCCGTCTTAACCTGCGTGTAGTCAGTTCAAGTCCAAAGGCAAAGGAAGAAAAAGAAAAGAAAAGAAAAGCTGGCGTTAAAAGGCAGTAGATCAGGAGGACTGGCTTACTTGTTCCTGTTTCTTTTGCTCAAGCCTTCAAATCCACAACAGGGAGCATAATCTTATTGACTCTATGTATGATTTAAATGTTAATGTTATCCAAAACCACCTCACAGAAGGAGGAGGAATAATGTTTACTCCAATATCTGGGCATGCTCTGCTCTGGTCCCGTGAAGCTAACACCTAAGATTAACCACCACAAGGTAGATAAATAGGATAAACTCCAAAAGACCTACCCCAGGAAATGGGCAGTTGATAAAACCCAACCCATGTCTACCAAGCCCTAATATGCAGCCTTGTTAGAATTAAATTGTCCAACTACTTTCGCTGCAATGTGTCACTTTGCTCCAGATTTAAATGCGGCAGGAGAGAGCCAGTCTCCGATGAAGATCAACCTCGGCCTGTGCAGAGTGAGGAGCCGGTGCCTCTGAGAAACACGTGGACGCTGTGACAGGAAGGGCCACGCAGACCAGGCAGGTGAAGCAGGAGTGTCTTCTGCCCCCCGAAGCCTCTGCTTGGAATTACCGAGTATAATAAATGTCGTCACCCACACCAAAGAGTGATGCTGCCCTTAAAAATCCCTCCTTGTCACAGTAACCGTCTCAGCAATTTGCCCTGGCTTTTGTTTTTTTCTGGAAAAACATGTATGGCCAAGAATGACCCTGGTAAGTGTTTAATGAATAAAATATTCCATAAGCTAGCACATTGTTAAAGATATTAGCTACGGCCCTAAATATCTTCAAAGTAAAAGTAAATAATATAAAAACCTAATTTCTGTAGTTCACAAACCATTTATCAGTATTTTATAACTAGCTGAGCATTTGCATTTCTTTTTTTTCCACTCCCTTTTTATTAATAGAATTGGCATTAACTGTACTTTGTTTTGAACTAATGTTTTATGGAGATAATTAAACACATTCATTCTTATTAGACACTATAATGGTGCACATTAAAATTGTTAGGCAAATATTAAACCAAAGCACGAAAATGTGTCATAAAATTATATCCGATTATAGCCCTTTTCCAGAACTGTATCGAAAGTACCTATCATTGATAATATAGTTATTATTTTCAGAACCTACAGAAATTTTTTCTAGAGGGTAAATCATTATTCATTAATATTCCTATTTTATGCCTCTTTGAGTCCAAAAGAGCAGAAAAACTATTAGAATTTTAATTGCTCTAAGCAATACCTTGAGAGGAGATAGCGCCGCTCCCAGTAGTACTTTCCCTTTAAGGGCCATTGTCAAGTTTGCCAGGGGATTCAATGCAAGTGCAGGAATGCCTCTGTGTGCCCACCGATGTATTACGTAAACTGCTATTTATTTCCAAATGTTTTACTTCGTATATTTATTTTGTAATTAAATATCAAGTTGGTAGTTGTTTAGTCACAATAATTCAAGCTCCAATAAGCATAAATTAAAGAAGATGCTTGGTATGTATTGTAAAAGAGCATGAAAACATACTTCATTATTTTTGTTGCTATAATACTTGAAATTATCTGTAGAGGGTGTCATATGTGGTTTATTAACTTGACATGTTTTTAATGAACTTAAAATTTTTATGGCTCAGAAAACAGCAAAATAGAAATATATCAATTAGGTCCAAATTTAGGACCCTCATAGCTGCAAAACAGAAGTTTCTTTAAGGTAAATATATACGCAAATCACCATAAACTTTGTCAATATCACCTTGGCCTTGGCTAATTGGGAGTTAGAAAATTAGAGGCCCTTTGACTACCGGCATTGATCAAACCATAACACCTGCCCCCAGGAGTGCTCTGAGCAGTTTGAATAATAGTTACATTGGGAAAAGGAAAACCCGTGTTGATATGTGTTGGGGGCCTCAGCCAAGGGGCTCTGTCTTGAGAGAGAATTTATAGAAAAAGTCTAGGGGGGTGGTTGTTCCAAGGTTAGCAACACCTTTGTAAAAAAGAAAAAACAAAACGTGTGTGCATGTGATCTGAGATATACAACATCTTGGTTAAAAAAAAAGAGTGTGTGTGTGTGTGTGTGTGTGTGTGCGCGCGCGCGCGCTTGCATGAGAGTGTTAACGGGGATGGCCACCTGGGTTTAAATAGAAGCCTCACCTGTAGCCAAAGAGAAAAGGAGTCGAGTGAGTCACCTGCTGCCCCTGCTCATCAGCCAGGGGAGGCCCTTTCTCAGGACCAGCTGCCCCGGGACACCTCTCAGGAGCCAGAGCTGAAGACAGTGCCAACGTCCTGGGTGCTCGAGCTGAGCCTGGGAAGGAGCTGCAGGGGCTCACCTGGCGTGGGTCGGTCGGGGCAGCAGAGCGATGCCGACGTTTTATCTTCCAGACGAGATCGTACGGGATAGTGCCGCCACTTTCCTCGGCGACTCGGACTTTATTTTGTCATGAACCCGTACAAATGAAGGTTAGAGAGACTGGGGTCAGAGGGGGCTGACAAAAGGCAGGAAGAAAATGGATGCGCCCTATTAGCTATGCATTAGCTTTAGAGATTTATAGGAAAAAGCGAGGGCAACAGTTAGCTGTGTGTGCTTTCTCGCCGAATCTCTTATCCTCCCACAATTATTCTCTTCCCACTGTTTGATTAATGGCAACACCACACACCAATTCATCTAAGCTGGAGACCTGGGGGGTCTAAGGACTTCCACGTCCTCTCATTCTTTAAATCCATCTAGTCCCTAAATCTTGTTAAATCTACTTCCTTCAGACCTCAAACATTTGTCTGCTTCTTCTTCTCCATTTTCTTTGTCAAAAGCTCAACCCAAGCTATCATTAGAGTGTCGTTGGTTCTCTCTGGGACCTGAAAGCCTCACCTACACCTGATTTAGGTGTTATTTATATGAGACTGTAGACTTGATACAACAACCAGTTAAGACCTTTGGGACCGTTGGAATGGGATGTATCTTGTGTGCAGAAAGGGCTTGAACTTTGGGATGCCATAGGTGGGATGCTGTGGATTAAATAGTTCTCTTCTAAAATGTATATACTCGAGTCTTAGCCCCCAATGCGGTGTTATTTGGAGATGGGCTTCTAAGGAGGTCATTAAGGTTATGCAACGTTGTAAGGGAGGAGCCTTATTTTATAGGATTCTGTCTTTATAAATAGAGGCAGCCAAGAGCTCTCTCTCTTCTTGGGCATGAACACAGTAAGGGGCCTCCGAAGGACCTTGCAGCTGGACTTGCAGCCTCCAGAACTACAAAAACTGGTTTTGTTTAACTGTCCAGTCTGTGGGACTTTGTTAGGACAGACTGACAAGATTAACAGATTGGGAAGGACACCCACTTCCCAGTCCTTGTTCTTAATGGTGAGCATGTCTCCATGTGAATACTGTTCTTCTGCATATTGAATTGCTTGCAGACCTTCAAATAAATCTTTTCTTTTTGTAACTTTGTATTTTAACTATTCTTTGTCTTCTGGAATGAGTTGGGTTTTTTTCCCCACTCTTCTCTCAATAAGCTGATCCATTAAGATTAACCTAAAAGCCTTTTCTCCTGTATAAAGCCAGTTTTTCACTCTTTCCCTAAGATGAAATTCTTTATTTACAGGACTTCTTTTTTTCTATTAGGCCATGAGCTAATCATCACAGTTCGCTTGGAGACCAAACAGATGTATTGAAATCCTAATTTATAATTAATTATCCCTCTAAGTCAAACAACCAATTAAATTAAAATGATAATTTCCTTATTATAATATAAATTTTAATAAAATTACATGTTTATTTCAACATACTTGACATTAATAATGTTATCATTTTATTTATTAATAAAACACTGGGTTGGACACATATCAAGCTGGCCATAATTCTTTATTACAATAATTATGTGTTGCAAGAATAAACAAATGAGCAAATAGATTAATCAATGAACTAATGAGTTGGAAAACAGTGGTAAAAGAAGAAAGAAAGAAAAAAAGTCAACACAAACAAGACACTCAAGTGGCCTTCAGAAATGATGCAAGACGTGATCTCAGACGCCTAGGTGTGGCATTTCTGGAGATGTTGTCCAGCTCTGAGAGGAGACCCTGTCCTAGCCAATGAAACTACCTCTCATAGAGGGAAGACATGCTCACAGTCGAAACACAATTCTTTTAAAAAATGAACGTAAGTGAAGTATCTAAAATAGTTTGCTAAAAAACAGACATCGCCTTACAGATTCGGGGAATTGCCAAGCAAAGCAGCAGCGATCACTGTGAACAGAACGTGCCAAAGTCATTTCTGGTGCCTTTTGAGACACAGCAGGGCAGCTGTTTTAGCAGGAAAGGGTTCCTGGGTGCTGGATGAATGCGCGTTCTCGACAGGTATTATCAAACATATTGGCTTGCTAATTAGCATTGATATGCCCGTCCCTCCAAGGAAAATTTTTGAAATCTGTGCGGATCTGATTTTAATTTGTGTGTTTTTGCTTTTTCAATCCCAAGCCCACAGAGAGGTCTTTTGAAAGGACGAGAGGGAACCTCTGCGACCCTGCAGAGTGCGGGCGGACGCCATTGTGCGGGGCTCCTGCAGTGACGGCTCCTCTCCTTGGGTCCATCTCTCCTGAGTCCGTTTCAGTGCGTGTGCCGAGGGCGGCCTGGAGGTGGGGCTCCTAGGTCACTCGCTGGTGAGACTGTGAATGCATCGGATTAGCAGGTGTTTACCCCGGAGGCAAGCAGAGGTCGTCAGAGTCACCACCTCACTCACAGACGGTCACCTCATGCTCCTTGTGACCTCCTTCCCTTGTAGGTCCTGGCTTGTGTCGTTGGGCCTGAAAAGTGTGAGACCAATTTCCGCTGTCAGACAGAGGTTGTGTCAGGGTGGTACTGGCAGGCGCATCTGATGTCAATTTTGGAAATTTGGTTTTTAAATTTTCACTTTTTCTTCCTTGATGCATTAGTCTAGACTTCCATTTCCCCTATCTGTTGCCTTTCTCTATTTTTGTTCCTCGCCCGCCTCTCTGCTTCGTTGTACTTTGCTCAGACTGAGGCTGAAGAATGACCTGTTTCAGGGATCCTCCCAGAGCATTTGCTCTTCTGGCGTTAATTTGGTCTTCGTTCCATCAACAAACATTTTGTTCAACCTTTCAGGCATGCATATGTTTTCCAGCAAATCTATAAACCTAATTTTTTCCAATTCAGAAGATTCCCCTGACAACTAACTTTTTTCGAAGTCACTCAATCGAGCACATCTCCCTATACTGACAAAACAATTTTTACAACTCAGGCCGACAGACACAGTGGCAGACAAGGCGTTTCGGGGAGACTTCCCTTCACCTGAACAGCAAAAGGCAGCGTCAAATCCACGTCTGTTGTGAGGAACAGCAGATATTTGCTTTCCCACTTGGAATGATTCTCATGGTCCTGGAAGCACGGTGTGTGGAAAGGGAACTTGTAAATCCCTCACAAACAAGTCCCCAGAGTTGTTTTGCTGCTGGAGTCCTTTCCAGAGAACCCGGGGAGAAGGAGGCCATTCTGTTTGCTGTGAATGAAGTTTTCTTTCAACACACACAGCGGGCATGGGGGGAGTCACATTATTTTCTCAACTCTAGGAGGTACCTTGTGAATCTCTCGCTCTGGATTGTTTCTTTTTCCAAAACGGAAACCAACAGTGTGTTGTCGTGGTAATTTTCAGCAGCTTGGGAGGTGTTGGTGATAGTTTGGCAGGAGGCAGCTTGGGAAGACTCCAAGTTTTTATGTCTTTTTTCTCCTGTTTGTTTCTTTATGGCTTATCCACTGTCCCGAAAGGGCTGTTTCAGTCCCCTTTGCTTGGGCCTCCTCCTCATACTGAGGCTCTGTGAGGCTGTCTGAACACCCTGCCCCTCGGTCTGTGGCTCCATCCCCCTGCTGGAAACTTCCACGACCACATTTGACATTGTCCTTCGGCTAATCCACTGGTTGCTTGGGAGGCTATGAGTTTCTATACTTTTAATGCAACACACCTGATTTCTAGTTAAGAATGAAAAGAGAAGTATTCACAGCACTTATTCACTGGAGATTATTACGAAGGTTGTAAATCAGATTTAGGGAGCCTTGGTGACGGCACACCCATGAGCTGGAGAGTTCAGCACAAAAAAGGGAGAAAGAGAGAAAGAAAGGAGGAGAGGGAGACAGGGAGGGAAAAGGAAGGAAGGAAAAAGGAGAAAAAGGAAAGAAGGGAGAACGGGAGGGATAAAAGCAGGCCGATGCCTTTGGGGAGGGAGGCGAAGGAAGGTACTGGGATTAAAGTCTTGAGATGATTGGATATAAAGCCGTCAGCGCCAGGGAACCGGTTTGGGAGGCGGAAGTGATGCTGAGGTGCTTGCACACCAGTGTCGCCCCCAGTGCCATAAAACACGCTCGCCTCTGTGCCCGCCACAGGGTCGTGACCCTGAACTGGACAGACAAGGCCATTGTCACGTCTGCCCCACAGATACGCTATTTTCTGCGATTCTTCTGAGAGTGAGATTCTGCCACCTTTCCTCACTAACTCTCACCTCTGATCATGTGCAGCAAATCCAAGAAATGTCACCAGGTTCTGCCCTCTGTTTATATAAAGGGTAGGAAAGTAGGCCCCTCTCTCTCTCTTTCTCTCTCTCTCTCCGCATCTGGTTAAGAAAAACTCATAGCAATTTTCTTATAGCAGCAGGACCCATATTCTTTTTTTTTTTTTTTAACATCCAGTCACTTGTACTCAAACTTTCCCAATTTCTCTTTTGGTAGCAGATGTGATATTTTTTTAAAAGTGGGAGGTAGTTAAGATACAAGGCAAGGTTCACCTAATTCCTGAGCCTCAGCACGGACTCGCCGTAATGTCTAAATTAGATTTGGGGGCAGGGGAGGCAGCCCAGAGGAAGGAACGAGTCCACCGAAGCGGAATCCTGATTACTGTCCCACCCGCCTTGAAAACGTACCTGCGCTCCTTGGAAGTTCTCGGAAAGCTCTCTGCGCCGGACTTATTGAAAATCAGCAGGATTTTCATGTGTGCAGCCTTGGAACGAAAATGAGAGAATGCAATCTGTGTGCAGCCTTGCAGCTGGCTTTTCATTTTACTGGAAAAATCAAGCCTCTTATTTTTTCCCTTGATGGGCGGCACAGCAATCCCCAGCGAGGCCGCCTTCCTGTGTCAGGCCTGGGGTATGCACACGAACGAACCTTCCCAAAGCCAGCCCGTGGCAGGCCTGCTAAGTGCGGTGACGCGCGGGACAGGGGAGAGGTCAGTCTCTCTGGACCCTGAAATCAGAGAAGCAATGCCACTCGCTTCTCGATTCCACGAACCTCTCACGTATTTCATTGCTAGCTGGGGCCAGCCGCGGTTTGTGGGCCAGATGTTGGTCCGTGAAGAATATTGTCTGTTTCCTGGAACAGAGGACAAGGGGGAATAAACAGCGACGGCAGGAGGTCTGACGTGGGTGGTGAGCACACGATACGGCGCACAGATCGTGCGTTGTGGAATCGCGTCCCTGGAACCTGAAACCAGTGTCTCCCAGTAAACGCCATAGAAAGGAAAACTGTTACATATTTAAAAACACTACGCAAAACCTTATCGCTGACATTGGTCCTGACGACTGCTCAGTACTGTCACGGTTTCTAAGGGAGTCCCTGCGAGCAGGAGACGTGACTGTGAAACGGGTGCTTGCGCTGGCAGACCCACGATGCAGTGCTGTCTCCAACAACAGCAAAGTCCCGTTCCGTCTCACTGGCTGGAATTCTCCATACTAAGATTGACTGTGTTATCAGGGCCTTTTCAAAGAGTTTAATAAACGACTACTCACAGGGCGAATTTTGAATTGGGTAATATAAATTTACAGCTTCATAAAAATATGAGAAGGATTGCTAGAGACGGGAGCTGGGTCCTTAGTGTTTGCGTCAAATCCGTCACCTTCGGTGGAGTCCGTACAAATATAACCGAGTGCAACCAACAACGGGGAAGCAGCTCTCAGGTGTGGCCACGCCTGCTAGCGTTCCTGGGTCCGGTTCACGCTTCACTCGCCTGCTTTCTGTGGGGTTACCGCCCACCCCCACTCTGCCCCTACCCCGCCAGGCCCTCCCCTCCGCGGGCACACAGCCGACGGCCACGTGAAGCGATGTGCGTTGCGTGATACAGAGCCGCGTCTGCAGAGAGCCACTGTTGGATTCTCACTCTCGACTGACAAATGGTCACTTTCAACACATCAAAATATAGAAGAATATAAACCAGTAAGGCAAAAGCATTCATATTTTTACTCTCTGTTAACGACTATTGACTTGTGAAACGTTTTTTAATACACATTTATGCATGTATGGTGCATTGGGGAGCTGTAAGGGACAACCTGCCTTCATGAAGCAAGAAGAAGGCATGGACTTTGTTATGTTACATGCTAATAACATTATAAAGACCCATGAGAAAAGACCAGTGTTATACCATTTTTAGCTAGAAACATTGGGAATGTTTTATTTGTTTGTTTATTAATGGAGAGAAACTTTTGGATATAGTTTATGGAATCAGAAAGAGTAGAGATCCAGACATAGATATTTTATAATTGTGATCTCCAGGTGAGCAGCCATAGATGTAGTCAGGCGTCGTAGTCGGACTAGTGGGAGCAGAGGCAAGCACATAAGGTAATGGACTCATGAGAGAAAAGCCGCCTGGGGACCACGGTGGGCCTTCAGGCAGTCAGACATTGGGGTGTTCCCAAAGTGGGGGGGGGGCAATGTCTGTAAACATTTAATAAGATGACTCTGCTGTGTGAAAATAATGAAGGCAGTGGGGTAGGAGGATACTGTAATGGTTTAGAAAAGAAAAGTTATTTTCTTACTGAGATAAATGAAAAAAATTAACGCAGAAAATGAAATACATGTTTAAAAATAAAAGACATTGTTGTTACACATTTTACAAGAATATCAAGCAACTAAATAGAGTGGCAAGAGAGAAATAAGTTTTACAGCTTACCCCTGAAGATTCCTACTGCTTGGGACTCAACTATCAACAGATACAGAGGAACAAAACAGAGGGACAAAAAATGGAGAAAAAGAAGGGATAATGGTGGCAAGAAGGGAAAGGGACAGTCAGAGAACATGGATGACTGGCCTGTGGTCGTGGACAACGGGGTGGGACCGACTGTGGGGGACAGGGGAGGGGCAGAGGAGGGCAAAGGGAGAAATACTGGGACATCTGTAATAGAATAGCAATAAAAATGATTTGAAAATAAAAAACAGTTTTTGAAATAATGTTTACATTTTGGAATGATTAGATTTACATAAAAGTTGAAAATATAGTACAGAGTTCCTGTGTAACTCCACACTTTCTCCTGATGTTAACATCCTATATTAGTATGCTGATTTATCACCAGTAATGAACCAACATTGATCCATTATCATTAACTAAAGTCCATACTTTATTTAATTTTCTTTGTTTTTATCAAATATTCCTTTTCTGTTTCAGAAGTCTACCATTTCCCATTCAGCCATGCCTCTGTCAGCTCCTCTAGACTGCAAACGTTTCTCAGGTTTTTCTTGTGTTGTATGATGGCAGCTTTGAGGAGTACCCCTTACATGCTTTGTAGAATGTCCTTTACCTGGTATTCATCTTGTATTTTCTCATGAATCCGATGGAGCGAAGGTTTGGGGGCGGGATGACACCCACACAGATAGGACGTCATTCTTACATTGAGAGTACATACTGTCACTATGACTTACCGCACTGGGCATCAACCCACACCACCCGGCGGAGGATCCTCCATGGACAGGGATCTGACCGCCTTCTCTGGAGTACTCTGGGTCTGATTCACTGGTTAACAAGAAAGACAACCTTGTCACTGTCTCACAAAATGCTGGCGGTTGGAGACACAGAGGATGGGAAAGAGGGGACCCTACCAATTAGCAGAGTTATTTGATCTAATGATGAGAAGCCTGGTGCCTGAGAGAGAATTCAATGTTGGAATTAGGGTATTAGAAAAATAAATAAAACTCACAGTCTGCAGAAGGTGTTTCATTTAGAAGGGCAAAACCTCATTATGCCAGACCCCACTGTCTCGGAATAAGTGACCTCCGTCCAGGGACTGCAGATACATTCTCCTGCCCTATTTGGTATGAAGCCCTAACTATTTATTCCGCAATCTGCCAGGCAGACGTTTACTTAAACATTCTAAGTGCAACAGATGATTGTTAACCAGAAGTCTTAAAGTGAGAGTAGAAAAGCTATATCATTTTCTTAATCAACGTCACCCAACAAATTCAATCAAACATTTTAAAAGGAAGAAAAATTTCGGTTTTACAAAAGGAGGTTTAAAATTGGTGTGTATAACTCACATACAGTAAACATGGCTTTGGGTGCAGTTCTGTGAACTGTAAAACAGGTACAGACTCATGGAACTGCTGCCACACGTGTGCACAGACCATCTCAGCCACCTCTGCAGTCCGGCTCCATCCCTAAGGCCGGCCGGCCGCTGACCCCTTCCCCTGGGATTATGTAAGACCACTCACCTCTGTAGACAAGGGCTGGCACTTTGAGCAATGTCTCTGGGATGCATTTCAGGTGTCCAGCTCATCCACAGTTTATTCCTTTGATTGCAATGTGGTGTCAGACGGCACGGATGCACGACATTTGTTTACCTAGTCAGTCGTCTGCTGAAGTTTTTTTCAGTTTGGAGCAGTTATGGGTAGAGTGGCTCTGAATATTCGTGAACAGAGCTTGGTGTGAGTGTAAGTGCCTGCTTCTCTGAGGCAAAGGCGGAAGAGTGAGATGGCTGGGCTACGGGGTAAGCGTGTGTTTGCCTGTGCGAGGGGCCTGCCCTGGCTCCGAGTGGCTGTGCTCATTCTGTCCCCGGCAGTGCTGTGGGTTCCGTTGCTCCCACCCCGGCAGCGCTACGTGTGTGTGTATTTCGTGTGTTTGCCATTCTAGAGGATGAGTGGTGCTACCCTGAATTTGTACTGCTTGTGATACGAAACGTTTTTATATGCTTATTTATTATTCCTGGATCTTCTTCAGTGAAGAGTCCATCCAACAATGTGTTCATTTAAAAAGTATATTATTCGTTACCTACTTTGAGTCTTGAGAGTGTTAAAGATTTATTTATTCTGCACATAAGAAATTTGTCAAATACATGCATTAAAATGTTTTTTCCTCATCTAGAGATTGTCTCCAATACATACTGAAGACCAAGAGTCACCGTTCTCTGAATCTCAGTGGTCACCACATCACAAATGCTAGCCCCTCCTCGTCTTCATTCCCTGTGTTATGTTTTCCCTGTCACTTGGTAGCTAACGAGCTTGTGACCTACTTTTCTTATTTGTCTGATCCAGTCTATATGTTCTCCATCATATATTGAGAAAATGGATAAACTATAGGTCATAAGTTTGTTCTCCTTTCCTGGCACGAGGAAACAATTGCTGTGGGCTGGTCATATTTTGGCATAATTATATTTGGGTTTACAATGAACAGGCGTTATTAATGATACGCATTACTGATATTGATCCATTAGTTAAATGGGTTCAGGCATAAAAGAAAATGGAATTATCCTTAAACTTCCAAATGAGACTTGCATTAACCTCATATCAAAGTTAGACAGAGAGAGCGCAAAATAAGGTACAGATTAATCACCCTAATGACTCGAGATGCAGAAAACTTAAGTAGTATTTAATAGGTGTTTGGAAAAACAATGGTCTATGATAAATAGGTCTCACTTAAATCAATAAAGTTGAATCTCTTCGTTAACAGATTAAAAGAGAAAACTAATGTTATTATCTTCACCATAGATACTAAAAAGCATCTGATGAAATTCCATACCCATTCCAGATTTGAGCATTGCTATATTAGGAAGGAAATGTAACAGGTTAAAAGATCTGCCAGAACTTACTGCAAACATTACACTAAATGTTAAAATATTGAATGAAACCATCAGGCCAGCGTGTTTAATCTCAGCACGGTTGCCTGCGTCTGAGTGGCCATCGCAGCCCACACAGTGGGGTAAACTCCAACAGTGGGCTGCAGATGAGGAGGTGAGAGGGAAACGTAAGATATGACTGGTTCAGTTAATAAGGTCATCTGCTTAACGACTGGAAAGGAATCACGGAAACTACAGGATATCTAGAAATAAGCATGGCCGTAGTTCTCCGTGGAATGCATTCACACTTTTAGAACAGATTCTTTTTTAAAAGTCTATGGACTATTATATCATATTCAAAACCAGAAAAATCTTTATACTTCAGGGGCAATGGTTTTCCACGAGTTGGTCTTTGAATTCAACTACATCGCATTCAGAATCTCAGAAAGGCCTTCGTAGAGAAGCACCCCACGGCTCTCGCGCAGAAGGCCACCCGCAGCCTTATTTTGTCAATGGGGTTCTATCGGGGTGCAGTCAGGACCATCTGTTTAGAGATTGCTGGTGGAAACTTCTGCGCCACGGTGACTAAGTAGGATAGTTCCAATGGAGACTGTATCGTTCGCAGAGTCTAATATTTACTCTTCGGCCCGTCACAGATAGCGTTTCCCGACCCTTGCGCCATTCCTGAAGAACAAGCAACGGCGACACCCAAGCCAGGAGTGTGTTGCCAGCTACTGCCCACGTATACATCTGTAGTAAGTAACACATGCTGAAAAGTGTGATAGGGAAAGTATCCACGTGGGCCCATGGACATGGGAACCTGATGTGGGGCAGAGGGGCTCTGGGACCGATGGGGACTGATGTTCTGATCAATAAACGCTGCTGAGGTCAACAGTTTTCTCAGAGAAGACATTAGGTTGGATCACCATCTCATAAGGGACTAAACTAGCAATTCCAGGCAGTTAACCATGAAAGTAATACTTTAAATTATTTCAGAAAAAAATATTTGGAGAAAATAAAAGACTGTTAAGAGATCTTACAGTCGCTGTGTATCTACATGCAATCATTCATAAAAAGCCCCAAAACACTGTGTTCATTTCTCTTAAAGTATGAAAATACATCCAGTTGGATTCAATTAACTAAAAAAAAAAGGACTGCAGAGCCTCCCCAAACCTTTATGTAAATAAACATATATCTCTAGAAAAATAATAACGCGCAAGCCATTATCAGTGGAGTGCAACCATGGGGAGGAAATACTCAACAAATTCAATTTTATCTAAAATAGGTCTTTCTTGTTAGATTTTTCCCCCTAAGAATATAGTTTTTCAAAAGCAGGTGATAGAAGCAGAACAGGTCGGCCCTTGGGTATAATTCTGTTTCCCCTCTTCTTCTCGCAGCTGTGTGGTCAGTGTGTCACACTCTCTTTGCACTGGTTCTTCACTCCTGGCCACGGAAAGGGCAAAGGTGCCTGGTTGGGGCTGGAACCTAGCGGAAGGGAACACGAGCAGGACGGGCTTCCAAGGCTTGCCGTGGGGGCGCCCCTCCGCCCTCACTGTCTGGGGGAACGTGTGGGGTTATCTGTATTTCTTCCCTCCAGGATTCTCCTTTGATATTTGAAGGCCAAGGTCTCGGTGAAATTAAAGTGACATGTTGGAACACTTCTCTAAAGAGGACACACTTAGGGCCAACCGACACATGAAAAGATGCTCACCATCACTAGTCTTCAGAGAAAAGCGCATTGAGTCTACAGTGAGACATCACCTCACACCTGTCAGAAAGGCTGTCATCAATAAATCAGCAAACAGAAAGGGCACGCAGGCTGGTGCAGTCACTGTGGAAAGCAGTATGCGTTCACCTCAAAAAATTAAGCATGAGGGACTGCCTTGTTACCAAGTGATTCCACTTCTGGGACTATATCCAGAGAAATGCAAAACACTAATTCGAAAGTATATACGTACCCCTATGGTTATTGCAGTGTTACGTACAAGAGCCAAGATTTGGAAACAGCCCTAATGCTGATCAGTAGGTTCGTGGATAAAAAGGCTATGGTACATTCACACAACGGAATACTACTCAGCCGTAAAGAAGAAGGAAATTTTAACTTTTGCAACAGCATGGATAGACCTGGAGGACCTTAGGCTAAATGAAATAAGCCAGTCAGAGAAAGATGAATACCACATGGTTTTACTTATACGTGGAGTCTAAATAACAAAACAATCAAACAAAGACAATAGAAATAGACTTGTATGTACAGAGAACAGATTGACAGCTGTCAGAGGGAAATGAAGGTAGGGATTGGGTGAAACAGGTGAAGGAATTAAGCAAAAAACAAATTTAAAAAAACTCATAACAAAAAAAACAACAACAACAATTCATAGACACAGACAACAGTAAGGCAATTACCAGAGGGGAGGGGGTGGGGGAGGTAGAAGAGGGTGAAGGGGGGTAATGGGGATGGAAGGAGGCCTGACTATGAGTGGTGAGCACACAATTCAACAGACAGATGATGTATCATAGAACTGTACACCTGAAACGTATTTAATTTTATTAACCAATGTAACCCCAATAAATTCAATAGAAAAATAAATAAAGTGTCCATTTTTCCCATTGTTTCTTGTGCAGAAATTCCCCTGAAGGCCCTCATGAAGCTGGTTTCTGGTTCCCGGGCTCAAGTGCCCATTCAATAGCATCTGATCCTCCCCTCACTTCCAACACCATTAGAAAAGGTCTCTGGAAACACTTATTTCCTATTGACCAGTTAAAAAAAAATTCTAGAACTCACAAAATTCTTGGAAAGTTTTTAGTGGGTTCTGTCTTATTTTATACACTTCACTTCAAGCGCCAAGTATGACCCTCATTTCATGAAAAAATGTATATATATTCTTTTTTTAAGTAGGTCTAATACATGTTTTCCCACGGTGAGTTGAAATGACACATGGCATGACCTGTGCCACTGTGCATGGCCTGAGCTCAGGATTAAAACAAGTACAGTTCGTCTTCTACGTCACAGGTGTCCAAGTTTGGAGGCAGCTACTGGGTGTCCAGGTGTTCTCTTTCCCGGGTTCATCCACCTTCATTCTTTCAGCACTCATTTTGATCACCCCCACACTTTTGCTCCTTGATTCTTTATCCATGGTCCCCTTTTTTCTCTTGACACAGTGGAGTCTGGGCAGAATTTTGACCTCAGCTCCAGCAAAACCCATTCTTTCCCATCAGAGGGTGAATATTAATGATTATGATCTGTAAATATGGAAGCTTACATAGCAAACCAAGGACCAGACACTGACAGGCACTGCATCTGTCGGCGGCAGAGGAGATGAGATTCTCAGGAATGGCCCTTGGCCTGAGACCAGTCAGTAGAGAACTGTGTGTACACCGGGCAATCCATAAACTTAGCAGAAAGTGAAATCTTTGTTCATGTTTAAAGGAAACATACGTGGCATTCTGCCTGCGTGTCTGAGTACACCAGACCTCCCTTTGCCGGTTTCAGGGTAGTTCATCTGGGTTTAATCTCAACTCACTGTCTTCTTGACCTTCCTAAGAAGCAATGCATTAGTGTATCATTGTCTACATACTTCATGATCAAGGGGATGTTTTCCTTAGTCTGCCTTCCCTGTTCAAAGCTACTGTCCCCAGTGAACACCAAAGGCTATGCCAAAGGGATGGCTCTTTCCTACAAACAATTCCTGGAGATGGTTGAAATGCAGTAGACAGTGTTTTGGGGATGTTTCCAAGTGCAATAGCAACTCTCTTCCAAGACACAAGCCTATATCCCTCGTCTCTGCCAATATGTCCTTTCTCTGCATGTAAAAATATCTATGACTGAGTTTCATTGTTTTAAATAGTAAAAGTTTCTAGTTTCATTTATTTCAAAATATTGGGTTTCTATTTTTTTCTAATCATAAATACATTATAATTTTTGTGTCATTTTATTTGGTTTTATATATATTTCCCATTAGGCAAACACGATATGTTTAAGCAATAAAATGTGGTTCTCAAATGCTTTACTTCTTTAAAAATACAGCAACTAATTCACTTACATTTAACGACTTTTGAACAGTGGATTTTGCCATGTTCAAAGGAAAATATAATTACCCCTCCCACCTTAACAAAAAGTCACAAATCACACAAGTTAACAGCATGAAATCAAACAGTTTGCACTGTGACCCTGGCGACGGGACCCAGGGGTGCCCGACTGAGAAGCACCCCTCAAGCCTCTGTCTTACTGTTTGAACCAATGGGAAACTGGACATACATCCTTGGCCCTGCAAACTGCCAAGAAAATCAACTGAATCCTGCGCTCTTTCTGAAAAACTGGCCAGGGTGTTGGAGCATGAAGACTGACATGTGTTGACCACCGGGCCAAAGAACGCCCAGAAGGAGGCAGAGAGACCGAGAGCCTGTCGCTGGGAGAGCTTGGTGCCCAGTTGCACTCCGGGGTCTGGCGGTGACTGAGGTCGGGACGGAGAGGAACTAGGTCCGGGCAGGAGCCGAGGGGGACACTGGCCGTCACTGTTGTTCCCTCCGGCCCGGGCTCCTCGTGCTGCTTCTGCTGCATCCGTTTTCTTCACCCGAGAAAACCTGCTCCAGCCTCCTCTGAGCTCTATGCCCACGGAACTCTCCTCTCCCGCATTGTCCCCTGCTGTGTGCCTTTCTTTGCGGGGAGAGAACACACTTTTAAACACATTAATTGCCAAGTACTAGAAGCAAACAAGATGCCCTTCAGTAGAAAAACTGACCAACTATAGCACAGCTATACAAAGAAATATTATTCCGTGATAAAAAAGAAATGAGCTACCCAGCTACAAAACGACATGGAGCTGCATGAATCCCTTTCGCTAAGTGACAGGAGCCAGTGTGAAAGGGCTCCGTACACTGTGTAATTCTAACCGTGTGACTTCAGGGACAGACACGCCTCTGACAATAACAAGATCAGTGGTTGTCCGGGGTCCCGGGGAGGGGAAGGGGATGAATAGGTGAAACTCGGCAAAGCTCTGGACCATGAAACTATTTTGCATGATACTATAATGGCGACTAAATGACATTATACACTTGACAGGTCCCACAGAACTGTACAATACAACGTGAACTAGAAGCTTTAGTTACTAACGAGACATGACTATTGCTTCATCAATTGCAGCGGCTGTCCCTCCCCCATATGGGACCTTAATAATAGGAGAAAAGGTGTGAGAGAGTAGGAAGGGGATGGAATGAAGACATGGGAAGTCCCTGGGTTTTCTGCACAATGTTGTTGTAAATTTCTCTAAAGTAATAAAGTATATTTGTTAAAGAAGCCATTGTTAAGACAAATGGGAAAACTGATGAGAAGAACATACTCGGATTAGTCCGAAATTTTGGAAGTCCAGGTTCCTCTTCTTGTATTTTCAGTCTGTCCCTTGTGTGTTTTTAATATTTTCCCCGGTGTTCAGCACAATGCACGCGGGAGAAATCCTTCAGGCTTGTGGACTTAACAGAGGGATGCAACAAAGAGGACGGCAAGAGAAACTGAGATGCCAGTGAGAATTTAATGCAATAACAGACCGTAGTAGCCAAGTCAGAAAAGAGAGGTCGGAGGAAGGGGTACGGGAGTCAGTGGCGTGCGGGGCTCCTCATATTAAAGAGTGGCTGTAATTGGATTTATTGGGAAAACAATGCGCTAACAGGGTTACAAACCGAAGCATAAAAAAACACTTAAAATAAGCCGGTGATAATATGAATGCGTACATGCAAACATGTTGTACATGCAAACGTAAGTGGTGGAGAAGAGATGATCCTTTCTTATAGAAAAAAATGTACGTAGAATTTTACCCTTCCAGAGATGGAGCTTAATCCTTAGCCCCTTCAGGGCAGGTTGGACTTAGTTATTTGCTTCCAAATTGCCCGCCGCAGAAAGGGGAGACACTACCATCTCACGGTGCAAAACCCTGCAAACACTACCAAGCCCAAGGTATGACCAATGCTACTACTGTTGTCATGTGAATGTCATCGGCCTCCTGATAGAACGTGAAATTATTCTTTATTATGATTTCCATAATTTTATAAAGCTGGTGACATCACGAGAGAAATGTGAATTAGCCCAAATTATGGGACTTTTTACAAAATATCTGGCCAGTACTCTTCAAAATGGTTAAAATTATGAAAACTAAGGAAAGATAGAGAAACGGTCACAGATGTGAGGAGACATAAACATAATAATAAGTGCATTGGGGCGTGTAAATTGCATCCTGGAATATTAATGGAGAAACTGGTATCCAAAGAAAGTCTGGATTTTAGTTAATAATAAAGTGCCAATATATTGGATCTCTTAATTTTGGCAGATTACCACAACAGCATACAATATGATATTAGGTGAAGTTAAAACCGGGTGAGGTGTACATGGGAACTTCCTGTATTATCGTTACAGAAGAGAAAGGGCTAGTCCACCCAGCCCTGGATGAGCCAACACTAAATACGGAGACTCTCAGGGGAGAGAGACTGGATATTTATCTTATTATCAACGGCACCGCCCATGAGAGCAGAAGGCTAGTGCTCAGAGCTCTCCGATCTAGGACTCAGGGCAAGTTTTCAAGAGTTTAGGAGAAACAGAGATCAGGGCGCACTGGTGGGACATAGTGTAATGGGGGGACCTCGGAGCTTGGCCACTTATGCACCAGATCCTTCTACACAGCGACCCTCCACTTCTGGTTCCGTTGTTCAAGTTCTGGTTGTGCCCGGTCCCTTGGTTCTGCGCGTGTGTCTGTGGGGGTGGGGAGAGGGCGCAAGACTGGGTTTTGGGCGCAGCTGGGAGTCAGCATCGCCTCCCGTGTCCAGGCTTCCGCTGCTCCGCTGTGGTTCGGGGCTGTGGTCTCTGAAAAGCATCGCAGTGTCTCGCTAATCGGGACAGGACCGTTTGGAGCCGGCTCTGTGGTTACAATCTCTTTATCACCCTTTGCAAATCTGTACTTATCCCCAAACAGGACAAGTGGTTCTGGTTTGTTTTAAATGAGAGAAAACAGGAAAAGGAGGAAACCGTTGTCTGGGTGGTAGGGACCTGATTTTGGAGTTCTAAGTGTTGTTCCTGCCAATATGTAGGTTAAGGGGAATAGACCAGTTTGGCAGCAACGTGGTAGAGGACTGAGAAGCCAGAGACCCGTGTTTGCTCTCCTCACAGACAAATGATGGCAGGGCTGTCTGTGCAGCGGAAGATTGCGTCGCCGGCAGCAGGGACTTTATCAACGATGGGAGTCCCTGAGCTGGTGGTGGGTTTCCTGCTAGGGGATGACAAGATCCAGAATAGCAGTGTTCTTTTTAAATGAGCATGGAGGAGAATTGTGTAGGAGCTGAAATGGAGAACAAGAAAGACTTCACCCCATCAATCAACGTTGCAATTGGTCGAGTTTTTGGTTAAAAATGGAGGCGGGGGATTTGCTAGCATTTCAGAAGTTTCCAGGGAAAGTGATGACTGGGAGACGTCAGATAAGGCAGAAAAGTACACAAAACCCCAAGAAGGGGATTACAACCGTGATTGCCAGATTTGTAGCACCCCAAGGACTCTTGCCTGGTGGTGCTCATGACATCACGTGGTCCCTTCCCACAATGAATAGGGCTGACCCGTGTCACTGATAGAAGAGGATGAAGTCAACTACGTGTGATGTCTGCGGCTAGGACTGAAGGACTATGGCTTTCACCGTGTCCTTTCCTGGATCACTCACCACCACCTGTCATACCGTGAGCCCCCCGGAGAGGTCCTTGTGGTGCAGAACTGAGGCCTCCTTCCAAAGCCAACGCCAGCGTCCCAGCCCCCCAAAAGCAGCCTCCGGGGAAGCGGAGTCCTCACCTCAGTCAGGCCTGTGGGCGACTTCACACCTGGCCAGCATCCCGACTGCAACCTCACAAGAACCACACAGGTAAGTCGCTGTCACAAAAACCCTGAGATCATAACTGATTCTTGTTCTTTTATTGTTGTTCTATTAAAGTTGTCCCAGATTGTCCCCTGTTGCTGTCCCCTGTCCCACCCCCCCACCCCCGCTCCCACAGTCAGTCCCCGCCCGTTGTCCACGTCCGTGGGTCATTCATACATGTTCCTTGACTAGACCTTCCCTTTCTTTCCGCCCTGACGCCCTCCCCCAACCTCTCCGGTTGCTCTCAGTCTGTTCCCTGTTTTGCTTCTCCTGGTTCTGTGTTGCTAGTTCGTTTGTTTTGTTCGTTAGGTTCCTTTTATAGCCGCTGAATTCGGATGATGTTGTGCAGAAATAGATGGCAAATGAAAACTGTATGAAGTGTGTTTTTTCTGCTCTGGCCAGGCCCGGCTGAGGGCTTCAAGAGGGGAGGAGCGTCAGGGAGCTGCGCGCCAGGTAGGACATGGGAAGGTGATGCTGCCTGTGACTTGAACTGTCCCCTTCAATTCTAGGGCTTTGTGACTCCACTTCCTTTGATCGGGTGTGACATGTACTCACCACTGGTATTTAGAGGCATTGAAAGCTGCCTTTTGATACCGCTGGGCTGATGCTGTGATTGATAACAAGTAGTCTTTAACTTAAGCTTTTATAGTCAGCAAACTTCATGGAATGTTTTTGTTTCCTGCTTTTTATTTGTGCCTCCCTGTAATTTAAATCAGCGGCTCCCCTGCAGTGTAGGAACATTGCGATATGGTGTTTTTATGGGGACTACAGCGTACTTCCGCTGTTCTGATCAGTGATGAGACCTGAGTGTTATGAATAAGGAACACCCGGTCAGAATTTGGATGATGTTCAGGGAGTGTGGAGAGATCAGACCAGAAAGTCTTTTGAACCTGAGTGTTTAGAGCAATTGTAAGAGAAAGAGCTTATTTGTTTTCTGACTTACTTTAATGCTAATAGATCAGAAACACACGTTGTTAGGGTCATGAATCCTTTGTTCCATTTACTTCTCTTCTCTCTTAACAAACTGGTGAGGATCTGACCTGCTTGAAAAGTACTTTACAAGGAAAGCCTATTCAACTTTAAGAGCCAAGACTACCATAACATAAAAACACAAGTTAGCGTGTAATTGTCTATTTCTTTTTAATATATGCCTAGGAAAAAATATTTCTAAAGTTGCATATTATTCTTAGTAAGAAGCTGTACAAATTAATTCTTTATAAAATGTTTTCAATGGTATTAATTTCAACATCACTCTTAGGGGTGAATTTAATATTTTCAGGGATCTGAGGAATGGAAAATAGAAGTAGAGATTTTTTAAAAATTAGAAGATATGAAAGCCTGCTTCCCAAAGCAGTATTTGAGTATCAATCCACAGGGATCTTTGCATATACCATGCGGCAGTCACGGTGCAACCCCCTGGGGGTACAAAGTCAGAGAGCTTACGTCTTCTGTCCCCCACAAGGTCAAGGAAGTTCATCTACGAGGAAATGATAGAATTCTAAATCCTATTAGAGACACTTTAAAGCAGTGGTTCTCTACCTTCCTAACGCCGTGACCCTTTAATCCAGCTCCTCACGTGGTGGTGACCCCCAACCATAAAATTATTTTCATTGCTACTTCGTAACTGTAATTTTGCTACTGTTAGGAATCGTCATGTAAATATCTGATATGCAGGGCGTATTTTCATTGTTACAGATTGAACATAACTGAAGCATAGTGATTCATCACAAAAACAGTATGTAATTATACATGTGTTTTCCGACGGTCTTAGGCGACCCCTGTGAAAGCGTCGTTCCACCCCCAAAGGGGTCGCGCCCACCGGCTGAGAACCGCCACGCTAGAGGGCACATAAAAGCACGTAAGCGCCCTCCGGGTCAGCGGTCTCCACGGCGGTGGGTTTCAGGGCTGAGGCTGGAAGCCTGGGCAGCGGTTACATTAGTACAAAAGCAGCTCAGCGTGAGCAAGAGTGTGACCATGGACACCCTTTCTGGGGCCCTGTGCAAAGGTGCAGGCGTTGGAACAGGCTCACACATTTACAAAGAGCACAGGAGAGTAGAAGGAAGGATGGGAGAAGCCACAGAATGGGACTGAAGTCATCCAAGACGGTGGGTGCCAATTCATCCAAAGGTTTATGAGCCTAACTATGGACTTGGAATTTCAGCTTGGAAACTGCAGGCAATGAGTGAAACATTTAAAAGAGGACAGACCTTGTTCAATGGATTTAAATTATATCTGATCCCAACGTTTCTGATTATGGTAAAGGATGAGAGGAAGCATATTCCAAATCCAGGCTGTGAAATTGTCAGAATTCAGGCTCTCCCATGGGTTTGCAAGGGAAGCATCCCAAGGACCCCCGCATGGGAGGCTGTGGTGTGGCAAGATGGTTAATTTGTGTGGAAGGCTGCCCTTGGGTTTCCAAGGTCCCATCCCCCTCTGCCTGGCATGGAGAAAGCCCAAGCATGTCAAAGTCAATGCAAAAACCAGGGTCCAGAGCTTCTGCTCCATATGAAAGCTCAGTCCTTTGGAGCCCGTGCCACCTGCTTGGGTCCCGGTAGCTCTCAGACCCACATGGTCACATGGTCCCGGGTGAGAGAGAACACGGGTGAGTGCGTGGAGTGAGTGCGTTAACATTGAGGTGAGAGAGGGGGAGCTTTCTTTGTTTCTCTGGGATTATATGAGCTAGGGTTTGGGGCAGACCAGGTGCTTTTTCAAAATGATCCATCACCTTCCCAAGCTTTGGTGGGCTTTTTGATGAGTCCCCCCCCCCCCCCCCAGTGAGACTGGCAGGCTTCTATGGCCCAGGGCCGCCCCTTGTGTCCCCCCTTCCCCCGACAATCGTACGGAAGAAGAGTCGGAAGGGCTGTTAATTCCTTGGTGGAGCAGCGCTATGAACCTCTGGGGTGTGGAGCTGTAGTTTCCTGGGGAAGTGAACAGGCTCATGCTACCAAGTTTATTAAGCTCAGTGTCCAATTCCCTTTGCTCCCCTTTTTATTAATAACTAGTTAACTACCTATGGCAGTCAAATAAGAGGACTCTGTTGTCTAACCCTGCCACCTGTACGCTCTCTGCCCTTCATGCGCAGCGAGACTCCGCGTCAGGTGCGGATAACCAGAGTTGCTCGTTCACTGTGTCCGGAACATTGTGAAAGCAGTCTGTCTAAACTGTGGTCATCATCATCATCGTCATGCCATCCTATTGTTCTGATTGTGGATCACTGCTTTTCCAGGTCTAAAGCAACGGAACACTGCAATGCCTCTCTGCTGACATTTCTGCATGCTCTGGGCATGGGCGCAGGCGCGGACCCGCTGCGTGCTCAGAGAACCCCTCTCCTCCACCAGGAAGGATCTGGGTGGCTTTGTGCTTGTCACGCCGGTTGTCCAGAGATAGATGTATTTTCCTGGGCTTCCTGAAGGTGAACCAGCCAGGGGACCCTAAACTAGCTGAAGTGACGGCAGGGGTCAGGGAAGTTCTACAGTGAAGGTCGTGCTCACCTGGACTAATGGCAGGAGTACGAAAGCTCAGGCAGGTCAAAGGTTGCACTGCAGTCAGCAACGTGGTGCCCTTACTAAAACCCAGTCTTATGAGTGCCCTCACGGACTACGATAGACCCACAGCCGGGGGCCTGGTGTGTGAGAGAGGACCAGGGGAGGGGGCTGGGGGCTGGAGAAGCAGGCAGAGGCCAGAGGAGGGACGTCTGTTCAAAGTGTGACGTCACTCTGGCTTTGCTTCCTAATGCTCACTGCTCGGCATTTTCTTTCCTCGTGTGAAAACCAAGCTCTGTCTGCATCATGATAAGGTTTTGTGCAAGATAACATATTTCCCCAAAGCTTGATAGATAAACTAGTTTTCATTTTGAAACATCAGGACGCAGATATGAGAAATTCTAGAAGTCAAAGGCAGTGTTTGCATTATGCGATGAGAAAAGGTATTTAATTAAATTTAAAATATGTAAAACGTGCATCTAATCTGTATCCCTGTGACCAGCAGTGTGCACCGGAGGTCGGCAGATCTCAGATGCGTCCCTGAGCCAGGGGACATGCAGCAGGGCACCTCAAGCTGCCACATGTGTCCAGTGAGGAGGTAAGTGGTCTCCTGGCAATCAGCCTCATTGCCTAGGATGCGTTCTTTGTCCCGCATTTCTATGGTTACTCAGGTTTTCTTCGGGGCTGCAAAAGCAACACAACATGGGGCTAAAACAAGGCTCCGCATTGTCTCCCCGAACTGTGCTCTGTGGACGCTGACTCTGCTGACCTCTTGTCTCATTTTGTAGAAATGACAGACGTGATCTTGTGGGACCCACAGCAAAGTCAAAGTTTACGTCTTGCTGGCGGAGTTCAGCTCACATCATTACTGCTTGAGACTCTTGGTGAGGGTGCGTGCACCGTGAGACGAAGTACCAGCGGAACCTACAGCCGGGCCTCTAATTGGCTGCATTAAAAACAGACAAATAAACAAAAATGCTAACTTCAACTGCTGGTGTCACCTGCATTGTTTCTGTGTTCGCTGCTCGGGTTCAACTTCAGTTTCTAAATAAATGTCATGATACTTGAAGTAAAAACGAAAACCATCGAGTTTTTAATTTGCGTATTACTTTTTCAATAAGTCGTTTGAAAAGGCAAATATTTCAAATGAAAATAATAAGGCTTTCTCATTTGTCACTAATAATGTGATAAAATTTATTGAAATACTGATGGTAATATAGTATTTATAGTATTCTGTCTAGCATGCTATTTTAAATGTCTTAATAATGTAATTTAAGTAGAAATATTAGTTCATTAAATAAGAAACCAGAATAACTCACTTATTATAATTATATTTTAACGTACTAATTATATATTTTACTCCTCAAAAGAATATGCTACCTTCCATTTTAGATGGAAAATATTTCTTATTAATACTATATTTGTTAATAATTATTCATTGCTATAGCTTAGAATAACAAAAGATCTTTGGCTATAAAAGTACTGCAATTGTCAGTATGTTTATTATATTTTCGATGATTTATGATGTTAGCATTTGGTTCATAACAAAATGTTATTACTTTGTACCTCTCCAGCATTCCCTTTTTAATACTCCTCTTTTCTTGTGTCTGCAAGAATAGCATGTGAATAGATTAATCTCAGTTTTATAATGTTGAAGTCATTAGCTGTTTCTTTAGAACCCTTCGCAGTCTGTTAAATAATTAGAAGTGGGAAAGTAGCACTTTTTACATTATTTAAACTAAATCAAACGATTAGAGCCATGGTGTTGGCCGCTGACTCCGATCGTCAAAGAGCCGTATCTGTTCCACTGAACCTCTCACAAGGTGGAATGCATTCAAGTGGGAACTGAAACATTCCTTGAGTGAGAGATGCCAGTACTGGTCCCAGAAAGCCTGTGACTATAACGCTAGTTCTTTTGATTCAAGCCCTTGGCTTCTGTGTACCCCATTTCCGAATTCGATATCCCCCGGGCACGGTTGTATCATTGTACTTAAACACACACACACACGGAACTATTTCGTTATCAAGGCTGATATTCTAAAACGATACATCTATTAGTAAATTCAACTAAGTTTATGAGTGTTTCTAAAAAGAAAAGATTTTACAATTCTAAATAGTAAAAAACTGTGAGGAGTGAGAAAACACAGCACAGATGGAGAAGTCCTGGCCCCTCGGGAATGCGCAGGCGGCGGGCCCTCAGCAGCTGGAGCGTTCGTGTCCAGCGTCCGTTGTTTGAAAGAACATGCCATCATGCAATGCCGATATTCCAGTATCAGCACCCAGGCCACCAGGTGCTCAGGAAACAGGATGCGAAGGAAGAATTCCTGGTCTCCAGGGAGTGCGTTTTAGACCGGAGGGGAAGGAAGCTGTATGCGAGGAAAGATGCATTAGCCACATCCAAGGATCACACAGAGGGGTGATCTCAGGGGGGCACTGAAAGGTATGCGCGTAGAGGAAATGTCCTGTTGTAACTGTTAACAGAGTCCCCGGGGAACCAATCGGCCTGCAGCGAGGCACTCATACGGGCCAGGATGCAACCGGAGTTCCTTCTGCCAGACGAACGCGGTGTCTTCACGGGCACGTGGACCCGCATTCCCGCATCCCTGAAATGATCTCTGACCTCTGTCACATCTTCTCAAGGTCACCCGTTTTTTATTCCTCACACTGTGCTAAGCAGATGTCCCTGCCCATAGGCACAGCCGAAAACAGGTTGACAAGAGCAGAGGCACAAACCTGTCCGTTTAGGAGGCTTTAAACATCCAGGTTTGAGACGGTAACGCAGGAAAACAACGAAGCAAGAACGGCCTCCGTTGCTGGCCTTCTGATTCAGAGGAGCGCCGCGCCCCACACGCGCGGTCTAACACAGGCCCTTGTGACTGTCTCACATGCGATGTGCTGTGTCCGCGACACTTTGGGGACACAAAGCTGTACTTGGTCAGTATCTAGCCATTGCTGCCATTTTAAAGTTGGGAAAATGTGACCAATTATTGCCACCTTTGGTTAAACTTGGCATTAATTGATGACTTTTTAAATTTAATTAAAGTAGTTTGTTTAATTCGGTGCTGACTAATTCGTGCACAAGAAAGACGATCTTACGTAATTGGATGAAGAGAGGTGATGTGTGCTTCTCTTTGCGACGTACCTGCCAGGGGCCTTTTTCCTGCTGTCTCTCCGAGGGCAGCCTGCGCAACTTGGTAATGTTTTCCCACAAGTTGTCTGACAGCAGGCAGTGGTGTATCAAACCGTATTAAATTAAAGAACAGCTCATCAAGCTCCCCGCCCCCCAAATACACTATAAGGAGAGGAGCAACAGCTCATAAAGCAGAGTTTCCACACACAAACACTAAGACTCATAACTTGAGACCATAACTGCACATAAACAAATTATTCCTTTTAGTTTTGCTTCCCAACAGGAAGTCTGTGCTGTGGGGAAAACGCACTCCCATTAAAACAGCAGATTGCTTTCGGCTGAAATCAAGTTCCCTGCATCTATCAGAAAATTTGAAAATTTGACGCCTTACTGAAAATAGGATTAAACTAAAAATATAACGCTTGCTAAAAACACAATTAAAACTGACTGCCATTATAGATTTAAGTTTGTTCTTGTAACATATATGAATTTTGTTATCATTAATATTTAAAAATAATAAAGTAAGAAAAAATAAAGTGAATATTTTTTTAAAAAACAAAGAGCTATGTTCCTATTATGGTGTTACAGTGACACCAATAAATCTTTAAAATTGTTTTGTACTAAAATGATAAACATCTCATGTCAGCTTTGACATTTAAAGAGATTAGAAGGTGTTACTCCTACTCTTACAATAAAAACAAAAAGTCAACAATTTTTCTTGGACCCACTGGGGAACTGAAATCATATGGCGACCCATCACCCTAAAACGGGAGGAGGGGGTGAAGGCAGAATGTTACAGCTGAGAGCTGTTTCCCTCGGGCTGGTGCAACTACAAACTCTCAGGACACTTAAGTGATGATTTTGAAGACTGACCGAAGATCAAGATCAGTGGGAAAGAGATAAACCCCCGCATCAGGAGGTCTCTGTGCATTTGTGCATTTACACACCAAGCGTTGCATCAGACATTTACACTAAAGACCTGAGAAGGGCGTTCCTCCGACCGCAGCCCATTTAACCACCTGACCGAACCCCGCAGGAGAGGGACGGGGAGCCACATCACTTCACAGTCCCCTGTGAGGGCCAGAGTGTGGACACAGGCCCACTGAGAGAGCCCGTCAGAATTACAGACTGGCGCCCCTCCCCCACACCGTGCAGCAACACCGCTGTAGATAAAGAGAGAAAGGGTGGAGCCTCCCAGATGATTTCTTCAGAGGAGGACTTGGGAAGCCCGAAATCAATAGAGGAAACCAAAACTGAAACACCAGAAGGGTCTGAACCCACTGGCTCCTACAGTCACAGCAAACATGAAACTCCACACATCCCCAAGAGTGACCCATAAAAAAATGTGACATTAAAGAGTATATAACTCAGTTCCCATTATCCTAAAAAATCATACCTATTTTAACATTATAAGGTATACAAGAGGGGCAAGAAAAATGCAAATAATCCCTGACTTATGACATATGATAATGGCCGAGGACTTGCTACAGTATAACCACCAATCCATAGACCCAAAAAGCATAGAATGCATCAAATAGAATAAAAATTTAAAAATAACTACACCTATACATATTCTGTTTGAACTACAGAAAACATAAGAAAAAATCTATGGGAATCCAAGGACGAAAAAGAAAAACTTGAACAACGTAGAGGAAAAAGGATACCAAGTATTTTGGTGAACTTCTCATCAGAAATCATGAAAGCAAAATATTTAAAGTGTTGGAAGAACATAATTAAAACACCAACTTAGAATTCTGTATTTGCTGAAATTATCATTCAAAAATTAAAAAGGAACTTTTGATTAGTTCTATCACATAAAACTTAGCTAAAGAGTTAAAAACTCCTGAGGGCCTTCAAACTTAGATTAGTTGTAAATGTATATTGCACACTTCATGGCTACAAATGACATGTTAAGAGAGGAAAGGATATAGATTCATTTGAAACGCTTGATTAAAACCGAAGAAGTCAGCACCAAAGGGGAAAAAAGCAAGTAACAGGTGGAGAAACACAAAACAACACAAAACATGTAAAGGACAACGGTCTTAATACATCAATTCAAGTGGAGTCTATCAAAGTGATCAGAAATCAAGACCTCACTCTGTGTCTTCTATAAGAAACCTATTTTAAACATAAATGTACAGATACATTAAAAGAAAAGAAATATGAAAACATATACCATACAAACCCTATTTTTTAAAAAAACTGAACTAGCTATGTAAATTTCAGACAAAGCAAATTTCAGAGCAATAAAAATGTTTGGTAATAAAGAGGAACAGTAGGTAAAAATAAAAAGGTTAATTCTCCAAGAAGACATAAAATTCTCTAAGTATAGGGGCCTGGCAACAGAGTAGCCAAGTACATGAAGCAAAAACTGATAGCACTGTGAGAAGAATATTCAAATCCACGATTATAGTTGGAGGTTTCAACACCTCTCCGTCAGCAATGACAGACCTAGCAGGCTCAGTACGAGCATTGTTCAAATGAACAGCACGTCAATCAACTGGAAATGACAGACACTGACCGAACGCTCCACCTGACGACATCAGGATACACATTCTTCTGAAGGTCATATGGAGCACGGACCATGAGGGACAACATTCTCAGTTACGAAACTCATCTTAACAAATTAAAACAAATTATACAAAGCATGTTCTCAGACCACAATAGGTTTAAGCTACAATTCAGTAACAGCAAGGTACACAGAGATCCACAGTCAGCTAATCTTTGAAAAGTGAGTGAAGGCAATTGAGTAAAAAAAAAAAGAAAAAAGAAAAGAAAAATGAAAAAAGATCATCTTTTCTATAAAGTGTTGAAACTATTGGATGTCCATATACAAAACATTAATGTACTCAGAAATAAATGTCACACAACTTTTCACAAAAAAATAACTCAAAATAGATCATGGGACTAAATATAAATATATAATCATAAAACTCCTAGAAAAAAGCGTGGAAAAACATCTCTGTGACTTTAGCTATAAATGAGAACAGGTGAGGACTATCATTTCCTGCGGCACTCTGCATTCACACGGCCATTTGTCTTGATGACGCTGAGAATGTGTCAGGGGCCATTTTTCTTCTAATTGCGTTGTCATGTCTCACAGAGTGGAGGATAAAGAGAACCATTTTTATACATGAGGTTTACTTTCTTACAGCTTTTTCCACTCATCGTTCATCTTCCTGCTCCCCATAGACACTGGAGTGTTATCCTCTGCAGTTCCAGCCACCACGCTGAGCATCATCAGCCCCACTCTCATGCTGTGTTGGAACTCTGCTAAAGGCACAGTGACAGCGCACCTTGCTTGTGAAACCAGAATGTTCTGCTGAGGCCCAGTAAGTCATTCATTGGATGGCACAGATGTAGCAGTTTAAAGAAGCAGGGTCATGCTGAGCGTGAAACCTGGATATTCATCAGGATAACTAGCCAAGAGCTGCCACGTGTCCTGCAGGTCAGATTTCCCCCTGACTATCCTGATACTCCATCTCAAACACACCGGTCTGGCTTACGTCCACATCACTGACATCAGCGCAGCATCCGTCTATGGTGATTTTTGTCATGGATGCAAATGGTGCACATGTCTATCAATCTTCCCCAAACTTTCTGTATCAGCGTTCTTGTTTTCACTGGTCCTGTACTCTTGCCTCTTGTTCCCCCAAATTACAAGAGTTCTGCCTCACCAACATCAACAAAAGTCAAGTAGCTCCTTAGTGCCCATTAGCTTCCACCGTCCACCAGGATTCTTGATCTCTACTTACGTCCGTTGGTAGTTGCATGGTCTCAGCTGTTAGTCTGAATACTTGGACTTGTATCTAAAGGACAAATATCTATTTATTTTTATTTATTTTTAAATTAAATTTATTGGGGTGACATTGGTTAACAAAATTATCTGGGTTTCAAGTGAATAATTCTATGACACGTCATCTGTTTATAGCACTGTGTGCCCACCACCCAAAGTCAAGTCAACTTCTGTCACCATATATTTGGCTCCCTTTACCCTCTTCATCCTCCCTCCATGTCCCTTGCCTCTGGTAACCACCATACTGGTGTCTGTGTCTATGAGTTTTTGTTCATTTTTATTTAAACATTTGTCGTTTTATATCCCGCAAATGAGTTTTTAAAGTTATCTTGCCTTTGAGAGAGGGAGAATTTGTCTCGGATGTATCTCGTCAGCTGTCTCTCTACTGCTTTTCTCTTAGATACCGTGCAGTTATCTTGGGGAACTTATATCAATGTGCCTTCTTTCAGTGGGCTGAAGTTGTTTTCTGATATTTGCTTGCTTTCATTTGCTTATTCAAACAATAACAAAAATAAACGCATTGGCTGCCTCTTATAGCACTGACCTTTTTTCATATCTTGAAAAGTAGATCTATATTTTCATACATTACATTAGTTAGTATCACTCCCTTTTTGAAAATTTTCTGAAATTACAGTCAAAGAGCACTGAGATGTGACATAATATTTTTAGGACAAAGAAATATTTTTTTGAGTTTGACTTTAACATGTAATAAATCGATGTATTAATGCTTAGAATATGTTAATTTATATTTTGATAGATTTTATTAAAATATTGGTGTTTTAAGGTTCATTTTAATTTATCCAAAACATACTATAGGAGTTTGGTTCAAATCCATTACCATAACTAAGAAACCAACTTGTAATTTTGAGGAATAAATCAGACCCAAATAAGTTTTATTGGAAATTATAATTTCAGATGATAGCTATGATTTCATTATTTTTGTTTTGGATCAGAATTTAGACACCCTCAAAATTTAATTAGACATCTTCCAAATTTTACAAAAATCTCTGTCTTTTTACCTTCCAATTAAGACCATAAAAACGGTCACTTGAAAACCTATTCAAATAATTGAATTGCAGGTCACACTAGCAAAGGTGGTGGGTACAAAAGAGAATTAGAAAGAAAAACTGATCCTGTGAACTTATATATTAAAAAGAATGTCTTTCCCAAATAAATTTGGTTCGGTCAACTAGGCTTTATCAATCAACTTCCTAGCAAGTGACATTGTCCTGAGATTGCGACACAGATTCTTTCCGGCACAGAATACAGCGCTCTGCATTGTGACTTCGAGGATATCTTGCAGAAAAGTAAACCAATGTAGCCAATCGAACACACAATCACTAATTTAGCTTATACACTTTATATGGTTGGTAGCCACTCACACATAAACTTGAGAATATATTTGTCCTGTGGTTTCTCTTTGCCATCATTATCCCGAGGATGACAAGACACCACTGGCCATGGACTAGTAAACCTTTATCTTTTAACATCATTTAACCTATGACATTTCACAGTATATTCGTTAGATATGACTCTATTGATATAAAGGTGATCAAGACAAAGCCCATGGGAATGTTTCAGTTAATTCATATAATTTCATTTATTTCATACCAAGTGAGTCATTCACGGGAAGGCCTATCAGTAGTCGAGCCCACAGGAAACATGCATGCTGTCTCGTGATTAATCATTCCTGACTTGCGTGACTTTTCATACATTTGAGGATGACTTCCCTATTTCAGCCGAACCCAAGAAGATCTGAAACGACCCCATTAAAGGAGCCGGCTGCCAAGGAGCAGGCGCTCCAATGCCAGCACCTGCAGCGCTCGCCTTTCTTAAAAGCTGCAAAAATATGTTTCCCACTGTGACATCCAATATACGGAAGGGCCTTCTCTGGGAATCATCCTTTCATTATGCCTTCGTAATTACTGTTTTCTGTCTGACGAATCTTGCGCATGCTGTGAGACTTTGAATGACGAATTTGGGGGAGTTACAGGAACGTAACTAGCTGCAGCTCACTCGGCTGTGCATGTCCATCTCGACTTTCCAGATCAACCCTGTCACCGCTCTCCACTCTGTCATCTGTACTCATTTTCAGGGAGGTGATCAAAATACTAACTTACGGGACCTTGGGGTGGATTTCTCATTTAACAAGTGTTCTGCAGCCACCCCAGGTAAGATATCGTGTACAGCAGCGCTCCGGAGACATCATCTTTGCCCTTAACACGTCCATGTTCAGAAACAAATAGCTCAGCAGAGAATGTCACTTCCGTCTTTGCTTTATGGCCTAGAAGTTCTGATTATATATGAACGGCAGATTAGGTGACACACATGTTGTCCCATAATATTTAACCAGCTATTGGTTATGCAATAGAATTCAACCAAAAGAGAATGCAATGGGACACAATCGGGCTCTCAAACACTTTCCAGAAGTATGGAAAAGCAAACTTCCTTATGTAGAAGCAAAGTGCATGAATGAAAAGTAAATACTGAACCTTTACAAACCGAGGGAGATATCTTTTCCATCAGCATTTCTTATCAACACATGTGCCGGCACTTATGTTCAGCGTTGGCTTTAGAGTCTGATTTGATGTAGGAAGTAGGCTACGTTTCTGAGACTCAGTCACATTATATAGGGAGGGAGCAGACCAACGTTGCTTTCTTCAGCAGACGTTAGACTGTAGATGAAGGACTGTAACACCGGAGAGCCTTGAGCAGGTGGACATGAAAAACGACGGGAGGAAGCAGGTGCACAGTCAGGCATGTCAACTAAATCAGCGCTGGCCAGAAATTGGATGCCAGAGTCCATACCAGGCCGTGCTCACAAGCCAGAGACCAGCCAGCTCAGGCATTCTTAACCGTAGCGACAGTCAGAGCCACTGGGAAGACTTTGAAGATGTGCATTCGACCTTCACAGACCATGCATGGCAGAACGTCAGGGCGTGGGGTGGACCCGTACCAGGGAGAGACGCTGGCCCATAGACAGCGACGAGGTGCGGACCCCGCGTGGACAGAGCTGGAAACATTAGGCTAATGAAAGAAGCTGGTCCCCGAGGACCACCTATTACCTACGTCTGTTCTGAGGCAAGTCCAGCAGGAAAACGGAAGATCACGGAGAGGAAGGTTATTGGTTGTTCAGGGCTGGGGAAGGGAGGCGGTGGGAAGCCACAGCTGTAGGGCTCGGGGCTTCTTTTTGAAGTGACTGAGATGTTTGCGGGGTGACATGGGGATGGGTTCACATGTCTGTGACTATATCAAAAGCCACAGAACTGTCGGCTTTGAATAGGTGAGTTGTATAGTATGTGACTGGTATCTCAGTAAAGATGACAGAGAGAGAGAGAGAAGCGAGCTGCTAGGCGCGCCTCTCCAGAGCCAAGCTCTAGCGGGAAGGAAGGAGCTGTGACCTCCATGCAGGTATCCAAGGGCGCGAAGGCTGCTGTTGCTGCGGCTGCTGTCTCCCAGTCGCCTCCCCTGCACCCGCCTCTCGCGCGGACCGGGGCGCGGAGGGTTCCAGCGCCTTGTCCTCGCGCTTCCATTGCGCCCAGATGCCAACGGTCACCGGAACCTTGGGCGCTTCCCCGGCAGCCATGTCTGGACGCATCGGGAACTTCAGGCAGTGAAATCCCGGGTCTGAAGGACCTTCCTCGCTGCTCGCTTCCATGGGCAGCTACCTGAGCTCACCTCAATCTACACTGCAGCCCTTGGCTCAGGGAGCCCCTAACCTGAGGCCTGGTCTGACCCAGGGCCAGGAAAGGGTCCACGGGGGGCGCTGCGTCCGCACCCGGCCTTTCCGCCAAATGCCGCCGGACTGGGGGTCTCCCAAGCCCCGGAGGATGGTCACGGAGGCAGGGATGCGCTTTCCTGCCAAGTCACCCCCCGTGGCTGCCGTCAGGCAGGATCTTTCCTGCGCCTGGGAGAGTTACATGAAGTGGAGGCTTCGGAGTGCGCGGCGCCCAAGACAGATCTCCAGCCCGGTGACCATCAAGATCGCGCCTCCGGAGCGCAAGGGGGGCCTCTTTACACCCCCAGAGCAGGGGGCCCGCCCTGCAGGGTGTCCACCTGCTGAGGAGCGCCCCGACCCCTGCGCCAGGGAGACCGTGCTGAGAGCGCTCAGCCAGTGCAAGAAAGGGAAAAGGAAGTTCGACGGGCCCCTGTGGTTTGAGGTCCAGGAGAGCAGGCACAAGAGCCGCGGCCCGGAGCCCGGGCCCTCTGCCTTCCAGCCCCTGCCCAGAAATGGCGGGGTGCCTCCCCTTCTCCCCCGGCCCGGGCCTCTGCCCAAAAGCTTCTGCTCCTGGGCCTGCAACGTCTGCCAGGAGGAGACCCGCCGCGGCCCTGCCGCCAGCCCTGCAGCGGGAACAGTGTCGCCCCGGCCCCCGGCCCCCCCAGTCCTGGCGCTGCAGGGCCCGCCCTGAGGACCGCTGGTGGCATCGCCTTTGCCCCCGCCTGCCCGCGCCGCCGGCCTTTCCCCGAGAGCAGAGACTGCAGAGGCGTCCTCTTCCCCCACCTCCCCGGGGTGTCACTGTGTACGGTTACATCATCTCAGCTTAATAATATCAACATTAAATAAAGAGCTTTTTGTGCAGAAATGAAGGGAAAGTGTGGTCCAGGCTCCAGACGGACAAGAGCAAAGGCAAAGCCCCTGCATTGGGGGTAATTTATATGTATTTCAAGGTCAAAAATAAGTCCATCCCAGGCGGAGCAGCGACAAGGGAGGAGCAGGTTGTCAGAGACGCAGAGGGTGGTCGGCAGCGCAGGGCATCGGGCGTGGAGAGAGAATGCGTTTCACCCCGAGCGCACGGGCTTTAGGCAGAGGAAAGCCTGACGGGGTTGATGTTTCCAAACGGATTTGCTCTGGCTGTTGTGTGGCCCGTGGGTTACCCCGAGGCAGCGGCCAGCACCGAAATAAGGGCTCAGGGCCGTTTCACACGGGAGGAGAGGGGACTGCGGCCTGGGGGGGCAGTGACAGGCAGGAGAGGGGCACGGGAAGTCACAGCGTGTTTTCCTGGCGGATGATGTGGGACCTGCTAGGGCAGCGATTTTCAACCCTTTTCCTCTCACAGCACAAAAAAACCAATCACTAAAACTCTGTGGCATATTAAAAAAAAGGTTTTGTCAATCTAACAAAAAATAGGTGCAATCTTGATTCATTCACAGTGATGACTGCTGCTGTGTTAGGTTGTCATTTTTTTTTTTTAATTTGAAAAATCTAAGGGAATAGAAGCCAGTGCCCTGCCTAAATAGTCAGCTATTTTATGTTTTAAAATTTCTGGTGGTGCACCATTGAAACCGCTGTGCTGGGGCACTGGATGGCAACCTTAAAAAGAGGGGAGAATCCAAGAGTCTTAACTCATTGGTTCAAGAAACTACAGGAGGATGTGTCACAGAGCACCCTCCCCAAAGTCTCCGCAGCCCAGGGTTTGGGGGGTGGGGAAGCAGACAGTGCAGCGTTTAAGTACTCTGCATATCCATGGCAGGCTGGTGGCTGGGACTCAAAAGGGCCATGAGACTGTTTAAGATGCTTTGCATATCAATGATGAGGAGAGAGCCTGAAGGAAATGGGAGAGCCCTAAGGAAAGGAGGGAGTCCTAAAGAGAGGAGCCAGCCAGAAAGAAAGGGGCCATGCGGTTGGAAAGGATGAAGCAGGGCCCCCCCCCCCCCCACCATTAGAAGAAGAAGCCCGATGGAAGGAGCGCATTATAGGAGCTTGATGGAGCAGCCGGCTGAGGCCGCCCCGCGAGAAGCAGCAGCCCTGCAGTCTGGGGTCAGGGCCCGGCCCTCGGGCCTGCGTCAGGAGGAGAGCAGGCTCGCTGCTGCGTTGATGGTGCCGCTCCAGCGGACCCCAAAGCCACCAAGGACTCTGCCTTGCAGACCTGGACTCTCTCTGGGCTCTTAGAACTTGGGACATGCGGAGAGGACACTCTCTTAGGACTTGTGCCTTTCCTGAACTTCAGCATGACCCAGTGTAACATGGCACATGCTTTCCTGGACAATTATATGGAGTCTAATGACAACGTGCCCCAGATCCTGAAGGAGAGAGCTGACAGATAAGGGATGGGGAACTTCGGGGCTTGGTTTTGGCTGATAGACTTTTGGGGGGCAAGGGAAGTGCTGGGTCTTGTGGGAGAACAGGGCTCTGAGCAGGAGGGCTCACTGCCTCCCCCAGCTGGGAATATTGTCAATAAAAACCTGTTTTTCTCAGCACCGATTGATGGATCTCACACCAAGGCACTACATGAACAAGCCCCTCTTTGCATGGTAATAGCTAGTCCCTTTATTGACATGGGAGATCTCAAGAAAGAAAATATTCAGAGAAATCCAGATACGTATCCTCAACATTTGTTATCCCAGGAGCTGCCACCTGTGCAGTTGAAAACATAAGCCTGGGACTCAGGAGAGTCTGAAGCTAGGGAAATCAGTCTAGCAGTCATAAACACATAGGCTCACGTGTTATATTTATGCTGCTTAAATTAAAGCCATGGGCTGCACACGATCACCTATGCAGAAAGTAGACAGAAAATGGAACCGACAGTCAGCGGAGCGGAGGTGGAGGTATAGGCCTTACTCCAATGTCCCAGTTGCTTTGGTGGCTGTGTAACTCAGAGTCAAAGATCAGGAAAGTATGTTAGTCACGCCCTGGAGGCCTGTCTGTGAAGCAAGCTCCCGGGAAAGTACTGGAAAGCACACTTCGTCTGAGACAATAGGAAACTGTAACCAGGTGAGCAAAAAGCAAGGACGGCTTCAACAATAGAAGTGGTCACAACATGTTTAGGTTCTGCATTTGGCTTGAAAGATGACGTCACTTCAGTCTGACCAGATCAGCCTGACCACCATCACAAAGGCTCCAGGCAGGGTGAGGTCAGGGGCTAAAATCAACCCACGGAAGAAAGCTGCTGAGGCCTGCAGAAGAACTCCGGGTCAGCTGGGCCCGGGACCCCGAACCCCTAACTGCCAAGCTTTGTCTTCACAAGCCCTCGATGGAAAGCTCTCAGAGAGGTCCAGTCTGAAGCAACGGCTTCCCGTTCTCCCGGCTTGGCGCCCTGCCAATAAACTGCTTTGCTTCCTCTACTGCCCAGCTCGGCCCCTTCAAGGGCCGGCTCTGCCGGGCCTGGGGAGGGTGGAGCTGCTTTCGCTGGGCAACAACAATAGAGCTACGAGCCCCCTGCAGTGCTGCAGCCTTAGAAGGTACAAGGAAGGAGGGAGGAGAAGACCCAGGAGGAAAGCAGCCCAGGGGGCGGTGGCAGAAGAGTCAGAAGCAGCAGGGACTCCAAGGGGAAGGCTCCCGGGAGGTGGCATTCAGCCGCTGTGGCTGCTGCTGAGAAGCTGAGAAAGGGACGGTCCGGGACGTGGCTGACTTGGAGAGGAGAGAGCGCATTAGGGTGCTGGAGATGAAAGCCTGAGTCCATGTGGAGGACACCGTGGAAAGGGGGGCTGGGGACGCAGGGACTGGGGAAGGCACTTGGCAGACACGAAATTAGGGAGCAAAGTGGGCCAGGGGGCATGCTGGTGGCAGTTTTACTGTGGTTTTAGATTTTCTTTGGAGAAAGGACAGGGGAAATGTTTCTGCGGTGAAGTGTTCTTCAGATGACCCAGAGGGATGGAGTCATGTGCTGGCAGAGGGCGGGGTGGTTCCCAGACCCTGGATCTGTCAGCACGAGGGTACAGGATGGGCAGATCTGAGCATATGGGCGGGCCGGGGGAGTGGGGGGCCTGGGTGTCGGGCAGCTCAGGTGTCCTCTGCTCTGTCCCTGCGGGCAATGCAAGGCCATCCACAGACGGGGGGCTGCAGGGAGTGTTCCAGGCTGAAGGGAAAGCTGAAGATGGGAAACTGAACTCTCAGAGTGGAAAAGGAACTCGGTGGACATAGTGGCAGGATTATGAGAAAGCAGCAGGTGTCCATTTCAGCATAATATGATTCATTCTCTCTGGATTTTATTTTACCCGCACTAGGACAAACTACTGAGTCTGCATTGTTTTTCACCATTAGGGATATACTATATAAACCAACATGATTCTACTCCATAGTAACTGAGTAAAGAGGGGAGAGGCAAAGGAGTTAGGGTGTGAGTTAGGGTCTTCCTGAGGAACAGAACAAGCACGTAGGGAGAGGGAGAGAGAGAAGAGATTTATTATAAGGAATTGGCTCATTGATTATGGAGCCTAATTCCCAAGATGCGCAGTCAGCAAGCTGGAGATACTGGAGAGCCGATGGCGTGATGTTTAGTCCAACTCCAGGGTCAAAGGCAGGGGAAGGCTGACGTCCCAGCTGGATGGCACAGGCTGGTGGCAGGGAGAAAGAATCCTCTTTTACCCCTTCCTTCCGAGCGCTGGTGAGGCCCGCCCACTCGCGGGAGGCCACCTGCTCCGCTCTGCCTGCTCACTCAGACGCTCGCCTCTCCTAGAAACAATCTCACAGACACCCCAGGATAATGTGGGACCCCACATCAGGGCGCTGTGTGACCCCGTCAAGTCAACATAGCAAATGGACTGTCACAGGATATTTTTCAAGGAGTAAATTTCTTGTAGGGTCGTGGAATCCAAGCTGGTTGATCGTCATCTGTCCTTAGATGGCGCTAACCTGAGACAGGGTTCTCCTTCAGGGAAATTTTAAAATGTGTTTTCCAAGTTTAGTGAGTGAAAAACATGTTAAAGGAGGAGAAGCAAAGGCCAAAAGAAAGCCTTTCGTGGATTACGGTTTTTGGTTCAGGTCTGGCTTTAAAAGTTACGGCCGTGTTGGTGAGTGTGTTGCTGGGCACACCCTCCAGTGCGTCTTCGGCTGCATTTCAGTGTGACCGCGGCCCCAGCCGTGAGCACTGCCGCGCGTGCTAAGGCCACAGCACGCGGACGAGGCCGGTTCGTGGTCACGCGGGCACCGAGGCTGGCCTCAGACGGCGCCGCAGGAAACCCGGCAGGGAGACGGAAATGTAATTCCATTAAAAGGGAGTCTAAGCAGCTGGACAGTGGCACCGGCCGGGCTGCCGGCGGCCTCCCGTGCGTTCTGCGCGCGGGAAGAATTTATTGAGAGTCCGTATGGATACAAATATTTTGCCAGGCGCTAGGATTGTTATGGTGACTGAGAACCAAGAAAAATAAAGGTTGATGGGAAGATAGGTAGAAGAAATAGGATTCAACATAGTGTGAGACATCTTACTGGAAACCAAGCACATTTTCTATGTGAACATATAAAGGACACGTGAAAGTTTTCGCTATAGATGGTTAAGAAGAAAACCCTGGACGTCCTCAGATAAGTAGAAGCTAATAGGAAGACATGACTTGGTGAGAAAAAGGAGAAAAACAGGAAAGAACGTAACTTTGGACCAGGTAGGGTTTAAGTTGTCAGGGTGAGGGTGAGCAGGTCAAGTTCACAGACGTGAGTTGGAACAGTTTAATACACAGGCGTCTGCTGGGGACAGTCTCAGCTGACTTTGCTTACATCTAACGAATGTGCGTCCCCTTTCAGTCAAAGGCGTTCTGGTTTTTATGGGAAATTATACATGCGCTCTTTAGTGAGTGCAGGTTCTATGCCCCATGTGTCCTAGAGGCATAGGGACTCGACTGGGTGGCCACAGCTGGAAGTGGGAGAGATATAGATTCGTAGCCATTGAGGTGTGTCCATACTGACGTAGTTATCAATAAAAACACGTAGCTACCATCACTGTCGGTGCACTGCCGGGGCAGAGGGAAAAAAGGCGGCTCCCACAAAAACACAAGTTCTTTTAAAATATATTTTTTTTATTGATTGATTTTTAGAGAGAAGAAGAAGCAGAAGAGAAACATCAATTTGTTCTTCTACTCATTTATACATTTATTGGTTGATTCTTGCTATTACCCTGACCGGGGATTAAAACCAAAGCTTTGGCATATCAAGACGATGCTCTAACCAACTGAGCTGCCGGGCAGGGCCAAGAACACAGTTTCTTTATTTGAGGGATGCATTATGCCATCAAGTAATGAGAATGTAAAGTGAGAGACATATAGGGTACTTTAGGGCACATTGTTTCGCCTGAAGGCAGCATAAGAAAAGGAGAATAATGAGTGCATGGAGCTGTACTATCCCTTTGATTTATAGGAAATGAGCATTCTCCCTTGGTTTACTCTGCGTGCCTGGTTTGCAGGGATCATGAGAAACCTGGTCTGGTAGCAAACTTAACGCCTCCTCCATGCCAGCTAACCCCGTAAGAGTGTGCTTAATAAGATTTAAAAAGAATTGCCTGAATCCTTCAAACAAAGCAAACCCTAGTCAGAGGTGGCAGATGGATTTTGCTTTCAAGAGATAAGCGAGGAAAAAGTAGATGATTAAAGGAAAAATAAATCCATGGGTCACTAATGCTGTAGAGATGCAGAGAATACAAATAGGACTAGTTAACAGAATTGATGTGTGAGAGAAATAAAACGGGCACGCATAACCACAGAAAGGACGAGCTGAAGAGCCCACGACAGCCATTGGTTTTTAACTAACAAGCAAGTTTCCCAATGGACGATTAACTGGGTTACTACAGAGCACTTGCAAAACTAGGTCAGATACTTTCTCCAGCAGCTATGGAGGTTCTCTAAGAATTAAATTTTAAGAAGTCGAATTAAAAGTGAGACAATTTGTAGGTGACAATGAGTGTTCCTACTGACAGTTCTTTGCTAAGAAGTTGAATGCCCTTTTGCGACAAAGCGAGTTTCTGTCAGTAAGTCTATGTTGAGAGCCTCTCACTTGAGCCTCCACTTACAGAATCAGGGTCTGAGAGGTAAAGACAAGCCAGGGAAGCTGTACGAAACTGGGCAGGGCTGTTCTGAAAAATGCTCTCCGCAATCCCTACGTCCATTCATCTCTTAGCCATCCTGGTGGTATACAATTTTAAGGTCGCCGTCATGATTTCCTGGACTATGGTAGCTGCAAATTGTAACCAGGATGTTCATGTCCTCACGCACATACCACCGGACTTCCTACCCAAAGCTCCAAAAAAGTCACAAAATAGCCTTCAAGGCATGTAAAAAATCTAAGAGTTAAAATCTGTCCCTTCAATAAAAAGACAAAAAAAAAAAAAAAAGCCCTCAACTCTTCTACTGTTCTAAAATACCAGTACATCCTGGATGTGTATTACCAAAGTTTTCACCACTCATTTTGTATTTGAATCTTAAAATAATTTGGAATACAAAAGGTAGAACAATAAAGTGCACTCGTGTTTCTTCTCCATCTAAAATGGCTTTCTGATTCTAATTTCTCCCCATCTTTTCTTGACTATACTTTTCCATTGATTTATATTTCTGCGCTGGCTGACAAATATCTGCAATACTGAAAGTTTGGGGTAAATTCAGCGAAGAGAAGCATCTAATTCACCTACAAACTTTAGTTCAGAAGAAAGGGCCATAAGTTAGCCTTAGTTAACTCTGTATTACATCAGAAGTCTATAAAAGATCATTATTACCAGCACCAATCTCGGCAACGATTTTGTGTATGGACTTTGGGAGAGGATCAAATGCCTGGGATCTCTGCCAGAAGTCGAGCATAGGACCTGAACATAAATAGTGACGTGTATAGAATTACAGTCAATTGAGAAATTAAGATTTGGCAACAAATAATGATGTTATTAATGGGTGTCCTAGAAGGGTATACCTGAGCTCATCAGCTGTCAAGGATGGGATAACAAGTTCTAGAAGTTCATCCCGAAAAATACTAGCTTTTCAACAGTAACTCCTATAATCTGATGAGAATAAAAATATGCTGGATTGTTTTTAGTTACAACTCCTTTTTATTATAAAATATTTTAAGATAGAAAAAATTAAAAATTAAAATCAGTTATACTTTCACTGTCCAGAGAAAAACCACTGATACATCCTTTAGTCTTTTAACATACCTTTACATGCCTATGACTATAGCAGTGTCAAAGCACACAAGATAAGTAATATGCATTATTAACCATTAGTGAATGCAAACAAAAATTACTATACCATTTCACATCCCACACATCCTAAAAAGAATGGATATAAATAATAAGACAAACAGCAAGTGTTGACAAGCATATGGAGAAACTAGAACCCTCATATATTGTTGCTAGAAATATAATTTGGCTAAGTCACCTTGGAAAAGCGTCCTTTTTTGAAAAGTTACATATAAGTCTACCATACGACCTAGCGACTCCACCCTTGGACTTTCCCTGAAGAGAAATGAAAACACACCTACGCAGGATTTGCATGCAGACGGTCAGAGCAGCGTTAGTCATGACATTCCAGTGGCAGAGACGATGCAGATGGCCACCTGCTGGCGGACGCAGGGCGCAGAGTGCTCTCCTCTGACAACAGGATGGGAAAGAAAGAAATGCAGGTGCCAGCAAAGCATGGATGCACCTCACACACTTAGCGCTAAACCGCAGAAGACAGACACAGAGTGTATGACCCACTTACATAAAATAATGCCCGGGAAAGTCAAAACTACAGAGCCCTTGAGTGGGTCCGTGGTACCTGGGTATGACTGACTTTCAGCTCTTCTCTGTCTCTGTGTATCAAAAAACAAGAATATTTTCAAGATTGCTCCTCGTTTTTTGCTTGTGAACACAGCAGTTGGAAGAAACTGCAAATACTTCTTTGAAGATGCCCTTGTTCTTATCCTTATCCATTTCCCCACAAGTGGTTCTTCAGGACACACGTTGTACGAGGCAACACAACACGTGGTAATTATATTGCACAAAACAGACGCTGTTTCTAACAACACTTACATTCTCAGTAGGATCAAACAATAGAGTATCCACACACATTTATAAGAAAAACTTAAGGTGCCTTTAATGTCAATAAGAACTTGCAGTGGGAGGAGCACAGCTATCCCAATAACCTAAAGCATGCTCTACATGATGTAGCAGAGTCCTTGGGATGTCGCAAACTAGGGAAAGAACGCTATTTCTCCCCTAAGCTGCTGTCTACCTATTGACTGTTGTGTGTGAAAACACACATGCGAAGAGCCACAGAGAACAATCCACTCGTCACCAAAGCATCAGGTGAAGATGTCCAGGGAGTAGGAGTGGCTGATGCAGATACACCTGCTTTGAGATGCGCGGTTCCTAGCAGCCTTATTTCAAATGGTGGGCAGCCACCAGGGAGGGGAAAGGTCGCGCATTTAATTCTCCCAGGCAATTTCAGATTCGGAGTTTTTAAAATGTCAGCACAACCTGCCAACTGATAGCTTTGTATAACACCATTAACAACATGGTTGTTATCTTCCTGATGGATGCCCTTCCTTGGGAACATTTCAGCCGTAAGAGTGAAGGCTCTCGGGAGCCTCACTAACTCCTTAGCGGGTGTGCAGGCTCTTCCCCTCTGTCCCCTCCTCAGTGAGCTATGCGGTGACTCACGGAGGGGAAGCAAACGGCTCTGAAGGCAGCAGAGGCGCATCTGCCCCCGTGGCTCCTGTCACCCCTAGGTGAGCGGCAGAGCCAGACGGATGTGCACTCCGACTTCGGGGCAGCCTGCTGGCCCCGATGTCCACAGCCATCTGTGAAACACGACAGGGCATTGCTCTCCACACTCTATATTTTACAACTGGTGCAGGTAAACATTTTACCCTTCCTTTTCCATTGAGTGACTAGGGCAAATGGACCATGGATTACAGTCACCTTCTAAATTTATTGCTAGACAGCAAGTAAACGTGTACTTTTTTCGGTGCTTGCTAAGAAAACGCATGCCTGAATCCTTCAAAATTACAAGGAAATATGTTTTCTAAAAGCAAAAATATTAAAACTTAGTCTACTCTTTTTATGTAAAGAAGATGATTTGGGGCAAAGGCTGTAGTATCATTTTTACAAGTTTTCCTCTTTTTAATCATTATGAAAATGATACCTAGAAGCCCTGGGTTCATATCATGGCTAAATCAGATGTGATGGAGCAAATAAATTAGGAATGATAAAATATACCATAACCATTAGCCTATGGAATGACCAAGATATATATTACCACTGCTATCAAATTTTACTGACTCATTTCAGCTCTAAGATTCCAGCTTCCCGTTCACTCTAGACTGTGCATCCCAGTTCAGTTCTGAAAATAATAATGCACTTTTTATTCCACAGGTATTCATAGCCACGCTCTATGATGTTCCAGCTGCTATGCTAAGTATTGTAGACAGTGAGGTTGATAAGAGAGACACACACCTTTGATAATGACATCAGTAGCCTAGAGAAGAAACAGTTAAACAAGCAATTTGCACAATAAAGTAATGCAATGTAATAAGTCTCTCAAATGGGATCTGAGGCCTTTAGGGAGTCCCTGGCAAAGGCTGCTCAGTCAGTGTAGGAAAGTTGTGGGAAGTTTCTCAACAGAAGTATCTTTTAATGTGGAACCTGGGAAAACACCAAAGAAAATTACCGAAAAGCATGTTCTAGTGATGACTGAGAGAGACAAGCAAATGAAAAGAATATGAATCACTGTGGCTAAAACGTAGAACTCAAGGATGGCGTAGAGGTGAGCTTGGAGAGGCGATCACAAGACGCAGTAAGCAACTTGGGACTTTTTCTAGAACCGTGGAAAGTCGCACTCGGGGGCCTGGGGCTGATGTCGGAATGCTCGGGAACCACGGCCTTAGGAACGAGGAATGCAACACGGGGTGCGGTGCCCCAAAAGGCATGGCATGAGGAGTCACGATGGAGACCCCAAAAGAAGAATTTATTTCCAGACAAGAGTGACGGTTGTGGGCAGCTCTAGCAGCATGACCGCAAGCGGGCAGGGCCCCATGGCCGAGTCAAAGGAAAGGCGCTGGAGAGGACGTGGAACGACGTGGGTCAGAGAAGACCCCAGAAGGCACAGACAGGCCAGGCGGGGGTTCCAGGCCAAGGATGAGAGGAGCAGGCCTGAATTAAGGTAAGAATATTCTTTTCTTGTCATTTTCATTGGATTTATTGTGGTGACAAAATCATACAGGCTGAAACCTGGCTATGGTGTTGTGTGCTCAGCAGTCAATCCATCACCATGTATCCCCCTGCCCCTCCTCCGGTCCCTCCCCCTCTCCCCCGCCACCGCCCCCACTCTGTTGTCTGTACCCACACGTTTTCCTTTTTCTTCTTTCTGTTCAATCTCCTCCCCACCGCCTGGCTCTCCCTGACGGCTGGCAGCCCGCTCTACTGATGAGTCTGTCTCTATTTTCCTTGTTAGATGATTTTGTTCATTAGATTCTACATATTCTGAAGGTTCATTTTTGCATCAGATTTGGATAACATTTGAGCCCCAACGCGACGGAGGCTGTTTGTGAGTGGAAGCCCTGACCCGCGCTGCAGATCAGTGGCTGCTCTCATTTGCACAGACCCACATGGCTGTCCTTCTCCAGCCTCTCTCATCCCTCCTTTTCCATATCAACATGGTCTCTGGCCAGCTGCTCTGCTCGGAGGCTATTCAGCCCCTGAATTGTCATCCTTGGCCGGCACCCACGGATGTGTCGCTCCCCGTCTCCCATGAAGCTGCCATGCATAAAAACGAATAGCAAGCAGACCCTTGGACACGGAGGAAGTAAAATGAGTTAGAATGAAGAGCTTACTTAGGAAGGGTCGGTTTTCGTACAAAGCTGCTCTGTAACAGCTGTGTAGGCAGGCGTCTGCCTGTCACTCAGTGTCTACACGCGAGGCCACAGGGACGGGATCGCGAAATGATAATAAAACCGTATCTGATAGCCCTAATAGAAGACAATCAAATATTAAAAGGTAAAATGGCACTAATGATGTTTGCTTTCTAGTAAGAGAGATGCCTCAGGTTATTTCTGTTTATTTTACCATGCAAATTCACCAAGTGTTAGTAGATCGTTTATGACAATATTTATATTGATTGGCAAGATTGCCTTGCCCTGCTGGTTGCTTTATCTGTGATGAAATTTCTCTTTTGTACACGGCTCTGATTTATGAGGTTAATCACTTTCTTATTTAGAGTCACCTGGGAAGAAGACTCCAATGATTTCTCTAAAATAAGTTTGGCCCTTGGTTGAGACTGTGCATATGGATTTGGAATAGGAGACCCCTTGGACCCCACGTGTATGTCCACTGTACTCTCTTCCCCACTGGGCTGTGGGGTAATGGCTCGGTGCTCACGTCCCGTGAAATTTCCAGAGAAATGTTCACGGTTTAGCATGATTAGCTCCATCTTGGTAACACGTGGTAAAGATCATGTATCAGTTATGCGCTCATCCCTGGGGATCTCAGAACATTCCAGCACACATCATTTCTAATTAGTCTTACGTTGTTTCTTGGAGTTTATTCCCAATAGATGGATTACATGTTAAATACTAAAAATTCATGGATTTTTAAAAAATGTTAAGGACAACTCTCTAATCTAAGGTAAATAAGTCAATTATTATGAGTAAGTATACTACTTATTTTATATTTTCTCTTTGTCTGGAAGCTACAAAATTAATAAGATTCCTTTTTTATCATAAACCCCTCCATCAAAATATAATTGGTCAAACTAAGTATCAGTAACAATTTATATTAAGTAATTTGGCTGGAGATTACATACTTGTGTGGAAATTCTTAATTTATTTGGGAGTTAAAAATTAAAGAAAATTTTTCATGGAATTTTTAATTTTCTTTTTATGTTACTTAGGGTGGAAAGGACTTATTCTGAATTGAAAAGTGCTTAAGTTTTATAAACTTATGCCAAAATACTATAAAATTTTAGGCTAATAAGTGATGATACTAGGTGCAATCTTGGTTTATACTGATGAAATATTTTCCCCCCAATATACTGAAATCAAAGGTAATTACCTAATGGCATTTAAGAACAGCAAAATTATGGCTTTTACAATAATAGTTAAACATGAATCCTCTATCTGGTCTTCTCGGACGAAGAGATAATTTTTGCTTGGAGGATTTGCGTCTGTCACAATAATACCTGTTACTGGATAGCTGTATGAATTCCTGTTACAGGGTTCAGCTCTTCCTGCCAGGTTGACTTTCTCCTAGTTCCTTGGATAACCACTGTAGGAGACTACATGGTGGCCATGCAAAGATGGTAGATTCTAATTCCTCCGACCCGTCATTGTTACCTTGTAAGGAAACAGATGCAGTTCAGTCAAAGAGCTTGGTGTAGGGAGAGTATCTTGGATTATCTGGATGGGCTTTCAATTCAGTCACAAGTATTCTTACAAGAGACGCAGAGGGGGACTTGACACCTGAAGAAAAGAAGACAACGTCTTCACTGAAGCAGAGGTTGGCGTGATGCAGGCTCCAGAACTGCAACAAGGAAGAGCGGGATTCTCCGCCAGAGCCTCCAGCGTGGCCTGCTGAGACCCTGACCTTCAGCCAGTGGAAAGTGATTGAAACATCTGGCCTCCAGAACTGTGAGAGATCACATTTCTGTTGTACCAAGCCACCCACTTTGAGATCATTGTTACAGAGTTCTCAAGAAGCTAGTACCATCAACATCTGGCCCTTGGCTGTGAATAGCATTCTCAGTTAACTTGGTGAATAACCAAAAAAAAGGAAATGCTACATGATTGTACCATGCCAATACCCTTTCTATTAAAATAGAACCAAATATTGAAAGAACTAACCAGTAACAAGTCCTTACTCATCATTTGATGTGAATTACTCGTAAGAAAATATTGTTTTTCTAAACACAATGCACTTTTGAGATTATACATTACCCAGAAGTTTTAAATATAAACTGGTTTTTAATGATAGAAATAATACACGAAATCCAAGATGAAAAATATGACAACAATATGCCATTAAAAGAAACATGTTCCCATCTGTATTTACATCCCCGTTGCAAGCAGCCAGTCTGCCATCACAGAGAGTCACAGTCTGTGTGTGTTGGGATTCTAGACATGAAAACGCACGCACTTCTGTAGGTCTGCCAGAGAAGCCATTATGTTTGTAAGCAGCGGCATCGGAGCTTTACCTACCCTAAATTAGCATGAGTTATACAGTGGTTTTGTCTATGGATAATTGCATCTTTTCCTTGAGTCCTCATTTCCAAGTCAGTGTGCTTGTTTAGATTGTCCTGTTTTAATAATCTAAGTACCCTCTTCAGGTAACTCTTGGCCTCTGTAGGAAGCGTCAGAACAAACAAAAACCTTCTTGACTCTCTCAGGGGTGACTCCTTTCCAAGTCGCACCTAACGTGGCACCTGAGTGTGTATTCTCCTTGACCTTATTGTAAGGAAAATGACCACGTTCTTCTGGTCCATCTGGCCATCCAATGTCTTGCTCAACTCTTAAGGAAAAGATAAACAGCCCATGTCAGCCCAAACAATGCTCAGAACAAGATAAGACAGAACAGCTCCGCACACAACAGAAGTGACCGAACACCCTCTTCTATCTTCTCTCTTCCTCTGAGTGATTGTCGCCACTTTGCCTGTGACAACTCTAATTTCACTTTAACCCTCCCATCTCCTAGATACGAATCATTGAGACACCCAACCACAGACTTATCCTGCACCTTGACAGTATACAACCCAGTCCTAACTTCGAGCTCCTCCTCCTCCTTTAAACCACCTAACTCAAGCCTAAGTCATATAAAGAGCGCCTCCTAACTTCCTTACAGGGCTGTTCTACACCCTCCCGGGAATTGCTGCTGCCCCCCTGCTAGGAGCGGTGAGCCCAGACAGCTTCCCACGGCAGCTGTGGCATCCTCTCCCACACAGGACAATGTCACACTTGGTGGTCCACTCTGTGTGCTGGTGCTGGGATGATGCTCTAATGAATAGCTGTCACCCAGACAGGAACTGCATGTGGTCATTCTCCCATCAGGACACTGTCTCACTGTGGCCTGACGTCCTTACCAACAGAATATTGAATATTGCTCCGACAGAACCTCGGTTTCTTTAAACCACACCCCCCAACCTTGCTTCTCTGGAGTTAAAGGAGAATAGGGAATCTGTACGTCCTCTATTAGCCAGTCTTGGCCTGCTCAGAGTCCCCTTTCCTCCACAGAGGCAAATCCTAAAAATATAGGGCAAACCCAAACCTGCATACAAAAGTCTGACGTACGGCAGGCGGTGGCTGAGGAGTACCCACCTTCAGGGAACTTGTAAAGCCCCAACGTAATTTCAGGGGCTATAGAGTACACTACCTTATAAATAAGGCATATCTTAACTACTTAATTTCTTAAGTTCACCTCATATCCTACATTCTGTCATATGTACACATATATCTTTTGGTATAATTCCAGATGTGGGAAGAAGATAATTAAGTTTTCTGTTAAAAGGAGCTGAAATTGGGGGCATTGATCTGTCTAGGCCTCTTGGTAGGCTTTATTAAGGGTATTCATTTCTCTTCCTTTGTAGCTAGAAATATGGACATCAGAGGCAACTCTTATAGGGCTCAGAAGGGAAAAGGAAGCTGATACAGAAAAAGCATCAGTTCAACACTGATCATCTTAAAGACTGTTGGCAAACTAGAAATAGAGTATGATTTTGTCACCTTGACACACAACATCTGTACAAATGTACAGCCAACACTCTGCTTAATGGTGGAAGAATGCATGCCTTCCTCCCGGGTGTGAAGAACAAGGCGGGAATGTAAGCTTCTACTGCCCTTATACATGGTAGTGCTGGGAGTAGTAGCCAAGGTGATAGAGCTAGAAAAGAGCATAAATTGCATACCATCCCCATTAACAAATGATGTTTGTGTATCTGTAGGACCTCAAGAAATCTTCCAAAATGTGAAAGAAAACTTAGAACTAATAGTAAATTAAAGAATATTGGAGATTAACACATAAAACAGCACACAAAATCATTTCTCTTTCTCTACACTAGCAAAGAATCTGTAGAAACTGAAATTAAAAACACAATGCCATTTATAATATCTCCAGAAGTGAAATACATAAGTATAAATCTAAACAAATATGTTCTAGATTTGTATGTTACGAAACACTGATAAAATAAGTTATATAAAACTTACATAAGTAGATAAAAGGATCATGTATTTGCAAGATCAACAGCGTGATATAGTTAATTGTCCTCAAATTGATCTATAGATTTAACATAATTACTTTCAAATTCCTGCAATCTTTTTTTTCAGATATAGACATGCTTTCTCTAACATGAATATGAACAAACATAGAAATTAAAATAACTAATTAATTTTGGAAGTGAAAAATAAATTTGGAGGAATCATTCTACCTGATATTAAAATTTACCACAGCTCCAGTAATCAACACTGAATGGTATTGGTGAATAGATACGTAAATCAATGAAAGAAAATCCAGAAATAAATCCACACAAATACGCCCAACTAATTTTTGATATAGAAACAAATATAATTCAGCAGAGGAACTGTAGTCTTTTCATAAATGATGTTGAAGCAATTGAATTTTCATAAGCCAAAAAAAAAAAAAATTAACTATAGGCTAAGATGCACATCTTATACGAAATACACTCTACATGGATCATGAACTAAAAAGTAAGCATCCAAACTATAAAACAATTAGAAATAACATTAAAAAATCTTTGGCATTTGGGGCAAGGTGAAAGTGCTTAGATGTGATACCAAAAACATAATCATTAAAAAATCGGTAAAGTACACTTATCAAAAGTAAAAAATTTTGTCTCAGGAAAAGACACTGTTACTAGGATAAAATCACAAGTTGTACACTAGAAGAAAATATCTTCAAACTATTTATTTGACAAAGTAATTATATCTTGGGTCATATAAAAGCAAATGACCCAATTAGAAAGTGAACAAAAAGTATAAACAGGCACTTTTCTTAGGAGGATCTGCAGATGGCAAATAACCATATTGCCCTTAGGAGAATCTACATTAAAACCACAATGAAATATCACTACATTAGAATCGCTTTTTAAAAATAGTGATATATGCTAGAAAGGAAGTGGAGCATCAGAGAGCGACTTTGGAAAATACTTTGGGAGTTTTCACTAAAAATATTTTTTAAAAATGCATTTACTGTATAAGCAGCAATCACATTCTTTGGTATTAATTTAGAGAAACAAAAATTTACATTCACACAAAAACCAGTACATGAATGTTTATAACAGTTTTTGTTATAATTTCCCCAAGGTAAACACAATTCAAATACCCTTCAACAAATAAGGGGATTTTAAAAATATTGCAATTCATTCACACAGTGGAATAATACTTAATATTAAAATGGAGCAAACTATTAATCCCTGCAGAAATGTGGATGGGAATTATACTTATTTAAAAAAATATCAAAAGGATACATATAGCATGATTCCAGTCATATAACATTGTGAAGATATGACAGAACTACAGGGGAGAACATACCAGTGCTGGGCATGGCGCAGAGACAGGGGCGAAAGCAGTGAGGGGCAGCCAGAGGGAATTCCACTGTGGGGAAAGGACAACTTGGTGACTTGATTTTTGTAGTATTTATGCAGATATATACATGGAATCAAATGCATAGGAGTACACGTATATGCAGAAAGGATTTTCCTGTAAGATTTTGTAAAAAGTAACTAAAGTCTGTTTTATCATTTGCAGTTTTGCATACATGCATGTCAGCTTCCTGCGGCTGGTATTTTCGCTACAGCTGTGCCGCAGGTCAGTGACACTGGGGGCCAGCTGGGTGAAGGGTTCACGGCACTGTGTGAATAGTGCAAGGGTAGCTCTGTGCTCATTGTAATATTTTTGGTGACTTTTCTGAATATTCAGTCATACATTAAATTAAAAATCTGAGCAAGTTAATTTTGAGAACAAAAATGATAATTAAAGCATAGATTGAGGTATGATAAAATATGTGATCATTATCTTATTTATTTGTTTTAGTTCTATCATTTGGTATTAAAAAGTAAATTTAAAAACTTATGTAAAAGGCCTTTCCATACATGTAGCCACAATCACTTTCTCTGGAGCAAAAGTTGACAAAATCCTGCTCCAAGGACTACATCTGAGCTCCCTGCTGGTTCTTGTAAATAAATGTTTTACAGAACTATAGAGAAGAAGAACATACCAGTGCTGGACAGGGTAGTTTTTCACTAAAACTCAGGCACATCCACTCTTCCAGGGGTGGTCTACAGTTTAAAACAGCTGTCCACCAGACATAAAAAAGGGAGTGGAGTTGTGTGACAATAAACTTTAATGTGCCTGAGTTGTGGTTTCAAGGTGTGCCCTTAAGCAGTCCTGCCTTTGTGAGCCCTTTCCGGCCCATGACCCAGGCCAAGTGAGGTGCCAAGGCTCTCTGAGGACATTCAGCTCAGCTGCTAATGCATTGCAAACACGCCCGCATTTCCTTATCGTTCTTCCTTTAGGTTTTGAACTTGGTGAGGACAAGGCTAACTTCTTACTTGCCACTCAATTGTCAGCGCCCAGAACTCAATTTTAACTAAGAATGATTATCATCTGAACTAGTGAATAAAAGAATAAATGAGTAACACTGATAAAGTTTTCTATTAAGTTGGGCATGCAAGTTAATGACTAAAGTCTTTTTGTTTTTCAGGAATGAAATCTGTGAAGGTTCGCATGATGGTGGCAGCGGTATGAATGACGTGAAATCACCCCACCATTGTTCCTTAGAACTATTTAATAAATTCACTCCCTGATAACGAGATAGTCTATGTAGTTAAACCTACTAAATGCAGTCACCAGAATAACAGCAACAGATGCTTCTTTTTCTCCAAAGTTGTTTTTGTTACAGAGTTTAGATGGAGCATATGTGTAGTTTTGTACAAGAGGAATACGGAGAAAAATGAGCAGATGTTAGAGACATTTATTCTAATTAGTTTATGGCTGATATTGCTAGCAATTTTTATAGCCTTCTGTAGTTTAAAACATCACTTAAAATCTGTCAGAAGGAAGGACAATTAATGTTTAAAATGGGTGCTTTATTGGGGAGTTGTTATCTAGCATATCTTTAAATTTATGAAATGCGAGGACCCCAAGTGGCCCACCATTTATAACGTGTTCCACTAGACACACGTTAAAAACGTGCGTGGAGGGGAAAAGAAAGACATTTTTAAAGCTAAGGTTAATTTCGTGCGACTCATTTCACAATGTCCCGTTTGCATTTTTACTATGTTCCTAATGAATAAAATAGTGACTTGATTTAATATGTGTTATCAAGAATAATGTATTGCTATTCTAGGTTGACCAAGAAATATCAGTGAAAGTTGCTAAAACTTAGGTTGGAAGAGCTGTTCTAACATCTGTTCATTTATACTTCTTCCTGTGATGTGACTTGTGGAAACAAGACAGATTTGCAGAATTCAAAATTATTCCTTTTGATCCCAAAGGGCATGGTTAGCTGCCCTCGTCACGTACTACCCAGTTTCTGGACTCACGTGGCCATCAGTGATCATTAACACGGGCACAATCAGTATGTCCCTACTGTTTGAGTTCACTTAATTTTTACTTTGAGAATTCCTTCTCCATTGGAGAGCAAACTGCATCTTCCACGCGCTGAGTAACCCTCCCCAGGGCTGGCACAAGGTCTCGGCTGATAAATGAGATACAGCATGTTACACAGTCATTCCCGCGAATGCACACCTTTCAAACTTAGCATTAAAAAAAATAAACTCTGCTTCTTATTTCGGTTTTGGGGAACTATATACTTTGAAGACAGCAAGACATGGTTAAGTAGAAATAAAAATGGATTCTATTTTGCAGAACTGAATTCAAACCATCGGCCCATTATTCGTTAACAAGGTGCTAAACGGCACAGCGCCCGGTCCCGTCGCACGCAATAGAGGAAACGATATTTTCTACCTCCTTCACAGACTCGTTTTAAAGCTGAAGTGATAAAACAATATGAAAGAGCCTTATAAATTGGAATGCTATGGAAGAACACAATCGTCGGCAGCCGTCCGTCTCGAGAGACGATGGTGTAGCTTCTTAAGAGTCTATCTGCACCGCCGAGAATGGCTGTGCAGTCCGACTCGGGAGTGACACGGTATCTGTCTCCTCCCGTGTTGAATCGACATCTTGCGATGACGCTGGAGCGTCCTCTCCAGTGAAGCTGAAGCTACAGAGCCTGGGCAGGGTGATATGGAGGGTCTGCTGTTGCCCATGCAGCAGACCCCCCCTCTCTTCGCAGCTGAAGGATCCAAGGGAAAGACGGAGTCAATACAGCTTGGCTTCAGGTGCGCCGCAGGAGTTGCCGGTGTTGACTACAACGTCAAACCGCCTTAGGGACTCCGGCTCCGGATTTTCTGTCGGGGTTTACTCCCTTAGCCTTTCCCCTGAAGAGGTATGCCGCAAGGCAGCGGAGGTTTTTTGGAGTCAGAGTTTTCCTTCTCTGATGTGCCCTGACTGGAAGATCGAACCAGCGACACTTAGCTCGCAGGCCGACGCTCAATCCACTGAGCTAAACCAGCCAGGGCCACAATAGTTCTGATTAATTAATACAGCGGGGATTCAGGTTTCACCAGAACTGATTTCCCCTGGATTCAGACCTAGCTGAACCTCACAGAGGAAGTGGGGAGCACAAGGAAACCAGAGCATGCTGAGCGTATCTCTTCTGCAAAAACTCTAGGTCAGAACCTTTCCAGAGGGAAGAACAGGTGAGAAGCCTACGTGAACTCAGAGAAGAAAGGGCCAGGGCGACGGGGCGGTGTGACACATAAAACCACCAGCCCGACGGCCCGGCCTCTGTCCCAGCTTCAAGTCCCCGCGGTCTGAGGGTGAGGAGGGCGGGCGGGGAAGCAGCCGGTGGGAACAGGAAGACCTCTCAGGAGGGTGCTAAGAAGAAAAAGCTTTCCGAAGCATTCCTGTCAAAAGCTTTGGGGAAGACAGGCGGCAAGTCTTCCCAGGCCCGTGAGCTCCGCCAAGGCCCTGGCCCCCCTGGGCAGCAGGTGCTGATTTGCACAAGGTCAGCTGAAGGCGACAACCATGCCCACGCTGGGTCCCTGGGAGAGCGCAGACGGAAGCGCTGCTCTCCGGTGTCCCCCCGCTGAATGGCCGCTGGTGGGGTTCGGAAGGCATGCGATGATGGGGGACGCCTCACTGCTGAGGGCACTCCCACCAAAGGTCCCAGCCTTCTCAGGATGAATGAGAGCGGAAGACATAGGGGTGGGGAAACGCTGAGTCAACATGGAGCGACGTGCCTCAATGAGGCCCCTGAGAACGAGGCACCCAAAGGAGGTGCCTGGGCTTGGGGCTAAGGAGGCCCCTCAGAGAACTGTGATAGACCGACCTTGCACATCACAGTTGTGGTGGGGACATCAGCTCCTTCCCATGAGGCCTGCCAGGCAGAGCCGAGGGGCAGACTTCTCAGCACCCCGAGGAGATGAGGACGTAGGCTTCAGCCCCTCAGCCGAGGCACGGCCCCCTGGACAGTGAGTGTTGGCAGAGTCGTAGTGTTCTTCAGACATCTGTGTGATCCAACAGGTCACCAGATGACATACCTACAACTTCTGACATTAGCACTTCCTTTGGCAAGAGATGTTAGATTAACAATATTGAGAGATACAGATCCAAGATGGCAGAGGAGTAAGTGGAAGCTACACTAACCTCCTCCCATGACAAGTCTGGATTTACTACCTAATTGTGGAGAAATCATCTGGAATAACCATCCGAGCACCAGCTGGAAAGAAGTCTTATAACCATGGAGAGACAGAAAAGGCCGCTACATCCAACGTGACCGGTAGGGAGTGTGGAGACGCGGAAGGGCTGGCTGGGCTCCCACGGTGGCAGCTGAAGGGGCTGAGAAACAGCTCAGCAGCCGGGGGTTCCCCTGAGAAGGGCAGGGTCTAAACCCCCAGCTGGGCTTCCCAGCCTACAGCAACAGAGTGGAAAGTAAAATAGCACCCAGCCATGAAAGGTGAAAAGCCACAGAGTTTCTTGCTGGCCTGAGAAAAGAGCTGGAGAAAAAGAGCTCTTAAGTGGATCACGTATGAAAATATTTTGACTAGGTGTGCTTTTGTGCCCACACAGACTTGTTTTTAAACGCATAGAGTTGTGTATAATGTGCAATTATCCTTCAACTCACGCATTGACATCTCGCCTGGCAAAATCACCTTTAAAATTTCACACGAAAACCCTGTGAGGTGTGGTGCCTGTTTTTATACCCAATCATCACAGGCATGTACACAAAACTCACGGCAACATGTGAAATGCAGAGCAAACACCAGCCAACTTTTTCCTGCATGATTAGTTTTCAGTGTATTAGAAAGACGAATTCCACAGTAACCTCTGGATGGCACGGGGCCGATTTCTGCCTACCTCCCTCACCTAGCTGGTGTCTCTGAGGGCCGTGACCCAGTTCTTTGAAAACAGAAAAGGTCCCTTTTTTCTAGTAAGATGGGGTCAGGAATTTTATTGGTACGAGAGACATTTTTTTAAGTAATAAAAGCAGAAATTTTGCTTAGAATTCTATAGAAACAAGAGCATGTCTCATTCTAAGGGGCACAAGAGCAGTCCTTTACCTTCCCTTCTCAGAAGATCCATGTAGTCTGCAGCAGATGGGAGTATCAAGCTCATCTTCTTAAACTTGGAGACGTAGCTGAATTATAATACACGGCACTTAAGGGGAATATAATGCAGATACATATGAGCGCAAGGTTTGATCAGCGGCATCAGCCCATCAGCCCATCAGCCCAGAGCTGCGTTATGTGCTTTGCAGTGACTTAGACCCCCCGCAAAGGGCGGGGAGGCAGCCGTCAGAGCTCCCCTGTCATTAGTCCCGTGTTGGCACACTGCTTCTCCCTGTGACAATTGGCTCCTGTTCTTCAGTGAGATTTGATTATCATTGTTCTGGTATGGAAAGCGAAAACATCACTGCTATAAAATTACCAGCATCCCTTGTTTAATGCTCAATAGCAACCACATTTTCATATCCAAAGCACCAGAAGGTGCTTTATTGAATATTGACATTAAAGTCACAGAAATATATGATGCTTAAAAATGAAAAAAAAAATCTTTATTGCCAACATTTTACTTTTCTGAAAACAGGATCTTAACAGTATGTTTTTATAGCTGTATATGTGAAATTTGTGCTTTTCTAACTTGGATAGAGAAACTACTTTTAAAAGATATGCAAAATAACCTTGTCTTTTTGGTTTTTTTTTTTTTTTTTTACTTCTCTAGTGTTTTTGAAGACAAGAGACATATTTTATGTAATGATTTTACGGCTTTACAGATCCTCAGTATTTGTTACATGGTATCCTCTTCAATAGAGTTTATTGTAAAGTTTTGTAGATGTGGAATTTTTTTCCCTCTTCCAGGTTCTTTGGCGGTCTAATAATGAAATTGATATAAGAGATGAACAGGAGGAAACTGACTTTGTTTTCCATGTATGAAAGAGAACCCCATAAAAATATGAGACCAAAGTCAGGCACCTGAGGTATATCTGCCATCCTGGGCTAAAGAGTGGGGTAAGGACCTGGGCCTTCAAAGTTGGAGAAGGTAATTTTCAGGACAATCAGGAGAACAGATGTCTGGCCATTAGACAGCACAGATAGTTCATTCAGAAAAAGTTATCCCTGGGATAGGTCTATTTCTGGGTCCTGTCCCTTATCTAAGTTCTTTTAAAGTAAAACTAAAAGATTCTTTTCTTGAATCTGCTGGGTCTTGATTGCCTTCAGGTCAAAACAATCCACCTGCCCAAGTGGCACATTTTGGGGCTCTCCATCAGAAATGGGACAATAAAAAATGTTCCATAGAAAGGAGACTTCTGCAGCTTGGATCTCGAATAATGAAATATTTCCACACGACAGATAGGCAACAGTGTGACAGCAGGTATCAGGCCAAGTTCAACCCACCCCATTGCACTTAACATCGTGCCTCCCACTTCCCAGAATGCTCCCTTATCTGGGTTAATGGCACACACATCTTTTCTAACCCTTAAGATAGGGATTTCAGAATATTTCATCCCAAATGCCTTTCATATTTAATCAGCCACAGCATGTCTTGACTCTACTCTGAAACTGAGTCCCCGAGTGAATTTGTACACCCCTGTTCTCCCTGCTCCCATCAGCCCCTTCTGCTCGTGGGCTCTGGTCTTTCCATCGTCTGATCTGTGGTGCACTTGGCTATGAGAAACCTCCTTCTAAAGCCCAGCCTTGGATCTCTTTCACCCTCCTGCTAATAAATATCAGAGAGGCCCACGTTTCCTAAGTAAATTTTATATTCTTGAAAATAAATTCAAATTTCCTCCGATTTGTGTCAAAAAAAAAATCACTCTCAAGCCCACTCTCCAAATATAATGTAGACACGCTAGCCCACGACCGAATCCCCACACTCACCCTGAAATCCCAAACTCCACATTCCTCTTCGCTTACGTCACCTTCAAAGCACTTAACCCGACCCCCCGGGATGAAGAGCTCACTCAGACCGTTAGGGCTCTCCCCACATTTCCCGCACGACCCCACACGATGCCTGGCTTATAACACGAACCTAAACCAAAAGAGAAACAAGCAGTAGCTATTCTGCCTGCTATTTTAATGATAATTTCTCATGCAGTCACATGAAGGCTTGCCTGGATCCCACATCTCTTAGTACGAATTTAGTCCGTATTTGTTTGCATTAGGTCGTTTACCTAAGAGAACACAGTGTAGTAAATCGACGCCTAAAGGTGAGCCCACGGAAAAGCAAGGCCCAGCCTCCATCAGCTGAGTCCGAGCTGCTGCTCACTCCCGCGCAAGCTTCTGCGTCTCTTCTCTGAATCCCTTTCCTCGTCTATAAAGTGCGGACAGCAATAATAAATACGGGTTTTGAGTTTTAAATAGATTAATTAGTAAAAAGTTTAGCACGGTTACTGGCAAAAAAAAAGCTCTAAATAAAATCCTGCTTTGCTTTATGATCCCAGATCACTGAGTACATTGATAATGCAGTCAGAGGCCCTGCCAGCCGTGAGCTGTCCATTACGAATTTTTTTCAACAAAAACTGCAGATATGTGACATCTAGCAGGCAAGCTCCGTGAGAAGAAGAGCTTTGCCCCGTGCTGGGTCCCCAGCCCTCGCAGCAGCCACGAGCACAGAGTAGGGGCTCAACAAACATTGGTGGTAGCAATGCAAGAATGTGCCTATGTGAAGAATCCCCCGATTTGTTTTTGGCATGTGTCTGTGCTGGAGCAAAGAGCTTTCAGAGACAAATTAAGCACATGCTTAGATTTGGCATTAAGAACTCTGCCAAAACAGGAACTGACAGCCCTCAGGGCTGACCGAATGGAGGGTGTAGAGATTACGTGCTGCAGAAATAACTTCCATCTACATCCCTAAAGGGGCCAAGGCCAGCTGTCAGTCTTGGCTGCAGTGAGAAACACTAATGCCTTCTATTCTTCCTCATGGTTCTGAGAACAGCACTCTCCTCTCCTCCGTCTCTCAGTCTCTGTCTGTCTGTCACTTGGTCTGTTTTTCTCTCCCTTCTCTCCTTTCTCAGCCATCCTCAACCTTCCTTTCATTTCCCTCCCCTCCCTTCTCCTCTTCCTCCGTCCCTCCATTCCTCCCTTCCTTCCTTCCTTCCATTCATTTTGTTTCTTTCCTTAATTCCTTCCACTTTTCTTCTCAAATTATTAATGAAGATAAAACATTAGATTTCTAGTTGAGGAACATCTGTAGATGGTGTCAGACTAGGTTAAAGAAGACATAAATATAACACAGATATTTTCTCCCTCCAAACTATTTTGGAAAACAGAAAGATTAGTGCCATGCCACCCTACCTAGGAAGACTGTGTCATATAATTAACCATTCAGGCTGTCTGACATGAGAAGTGGAAGTGTCACAATGTTGATTTAATGATGACATGGTAGTGCCTAGTTTGTGGCAGGAAAATGAATGAATGAGTTCAAGAATTTAGTCTTATTGACATTAAAAAAAAATACTTATTTGATGCAGGTTTCCAAGTTTTTGTCTGGGCAGCTCCAGGGTCTTTGTACTGCCTGTTAGCCTACCTCAGACCTCTCTACCTCACAAGGAAACCATCATGGTGTGGAAATTAAGAACAAATTACATTTTTAAGACTTATGAGATGTTGTGGGGAGCAAGAGCATAGAGCTGCCACAACTGCTTTGGTGTCAGTGAAAATAGGGCACAAAAAAAGCAAAACTACAAAACAAAAAACACACAAACACACAGAACTCTAAATATCATATAGGAAGTGGTTTCCTACAGGGAGCCCTAAAATTCATATAGGTTGCCCTGACACACTCGTGACAAATACATCCCTACCCTGCAGGATCAGCCTTGCTAAAGAGACACTGTGTATATACGGAGACACACGTATGCTAAATTCTGAGCGTGTCACTACTAAACATCAGAATGGAACTCAAGTAAGCAGGCTTTCTGAGGCGGCTTCTGAGACCGCGGGGAAAGGCGCTTACACAGCCTCTTTTAATCTGGGGAAATGGACAACGTGGGCTGACTATCTCAGGTGTTCATTTTGACTAAATTTTACAATACATAAAAATAGAAAATATAGTAGGGATTATCCCAAAATTATAAGATCATGTCTGACCTCTCTTTTTAAGCTTCATGCTTTAATACATATCCGTGATCTCTAATGCAGCAAGTTTTGCTTGCAGTACATACTTCTTTTAAGGGCTCTACACCATTCAGCCCATTTTGTGAATGTGTAGACGGATCATGGCATTACCATTCAAATACAGGTTTAGTGGCCAACTATTTGTGACTCAAAGATTTTGGATAAGATGACCCCAGAATGTCTCCTGATTTTGTTTTTAACAATTCAACCTTTTTAACAAGTCCATCAAAAGAGATTTAACAGTTTTCCTTTTTTTTTTTTTTTTTTTTTACAAATGATTAAAATTCAATCACGCCATTTGTTTCAATGTTTCCTAGTAATTTGAAAACTGGATTTCACAGACTCTTAATTCCATCCATCATTTAATATAAAACCATGTTTCATCATCACAGGCAGGTTTGATTTGTTTGATATAATCACGTTAATATTAGAGGAATAGTACAACCCCCAGATACTTTTCTTTGAAAAGACTAATTAGTTTGAGCTACAGAATAAATAATTGATTATGTGGATAATGAAGCAAATATCTAAAGGCAAAAACAGCATGTAATTGACATTTCCCATTGGCAGACTCACTCAGGATTGACAAGAACGCAAACTTTTCTTTTGGGTATCAGTTACAATTTTTCCTTAATGTGATAAAGCGTGTTTTTGTTCTCCATAATTATGGATTTTAGGGGCTTCTCCAGAATATTGTGATTAATTTAATTTGTCTACATGAATAGACTACATCGTGCCGTCTGACGAAAACCATTTCCTTCGCTCCGGGGCCGAGCCGTGCAACACCATCTCGACAGGAGCTAATGAAATGCGCCTTATCGGCGCGCCTTCGGGGAGATAAGGCAGTAAACGTCAATCCCGCTATTTCTGGGGGCAGCGAGTCACAGCACTCAGCGCATAATCACAGGAAACCGTTAACATAATCGCTGTGGTCTAATTAAAAGTTCAATTAAGGAAACCAGAATGCTCTTCACTGATGAACTTTTATCAGAGACGCGCTTTAATACACAAACTTCTGCTCTGAGAAAAAACGCAGTGAAGCGCGCACTGTCGGCGGAACCGTGTCGGCCAGAAGCTTCCCCACGCCGCTGCTGCCGCCAGGGAAGCAGAGGATGGGGGTCCGCGGAGCCCGGCGCGGGCCCGGGTCGCCCCGTGCTGGCCCACGTCGCGGAAGCGCATCCCTCCTCCCGGGGACGCTCCGCTCCTCGTCCTACAAGAGCCTGTCTGGTTGGGGGTGTGATGGATGCCCTGTCCCCGCCAGAAAACCCTGCAGCGAGAATTCCAAACAGACCACGTGGTTCCCTCGCGCGCAGCGGCCTGATTTTCACGCTGCCTCTAGGACGGGCAGGGGCAGCTCTGATTGCTCTCCACGTGCAGACACGGGGCCACCGCCGCCAGCCACTGCAGGCCAGGGAGGGTACGCGGTTCCAGCTGAGTCGTGTGGTCACTTAGGGACAGGGACCCGCGGGCCACGTGGGCGGCGACCTTTCCCTAACTGCGCGCCTCCACGGAAGGAACCCAAAGGCTATTTTTTAGGCGTCTCTTAATACTTTCAGAGACATCTAGGGAGTTCCATGAGCTGGTGACTGAAAGGGCCGGTTAATCCCCAAGGGTGTCATTTCCCCGATGCCCCTGTCGCCTTGGAAGCATCCCGGCTCATCGGTGGGAGATCAGTGGAGGCTGTGGGGGAGCAGAAGTGCCCATTGTCCCAAGGGCCTTATATGCCAAGAAGAACCCCAAAGTAGGAGATTATGAGGATATCAAATTAACTATAAAAAATTTACAGTTTCAGCACCTAGTCACATCTACCATCACAACCGTTAGAACAAGAAGGGGGAGGGATTAGCAAAAATACATACGTGTACACTCCGTGGGTACAGACAACGGTGTGGTGTTGGCCAGGGGGAAGGGGGAGCTGGGACCGAGGGGAGCATGGGAACATCTGCAGTGGTGTCCCCAGTAAAACTAAAGGAAAGCAAGCAAACAAACTCGGGCGGCAGATATGCCTGGCCTTGGTTTTCAGGTGAGAATCTCGAGGCTCAGGGAAGCGTCCCTGAGGCCAGCGCACCTGACGGGGACGAGCGCACGCTCTGTGGAGAGCACTATAGGTTGTCAGGACTGCTTTGGACATCCCTGGAGCGACAGGTATGAATGCTAAGACAGAAGTACCTATAAGCTCCAACTTCCAATTCTAGCGATTGCAAGTTTAGCAAAATTCTTAATATTCACTTTAAAATATCGTATGACCACAGAGTCATATAATAAACTAGATCTACAGGTGGCAAAGGTCACTCATTCCCTAATAACCTATCACCTATGGCATCATTTATGGAAATGTAATAAAGACACAGAATAGGGCCGTATGTGTTGCATTCTGTAAACTATGTAACACCGTTTATGTTAATCAATGAGCTCAAAGTCTGCACAGGGAACTGAGACTGGGAATGAAATGGGCAAAGAATAGAATGTGGCATTCATTACTTATATCTGCGATTTCTTATTTTTCTTCAAATTAATTTATCTGGATAAACAGTGGCACAAAGTTAACATTTGTTAACTTTGCCTATTGGTTCCCTGGGTGTTTTTCCTATTTTTTAATATATACATTCTAATTGTGTGTATATATGTTTAGATATTTCATATGTGATTGACCTATATATAATGTGTATACATACACACATATACAATATTTTTAAATTAAAGCAAGTAAAACACAGGCTTTCTGAGATTGCATAGCTCAATGTAGTCTTAAAAATGTATGATTTTGTTCATTAAAGTAATCCTTGAAGGTCAGTAAGATTCAGAAGGATGTGTATGAAAAGTTAGGAGAGCATTTGCGACAAAAACCTCTATAAAGACAGGAACAAAAAGTCCCACCGTTTGCTTGAGAAACACTTAGAAGATTGCCTGATGGGAATTTAAATTTCACGGTTGACATCAGTTGTCAACCCAATAAGTAAAACCCTAACATGCATGCATCCTGTGAAAGGCTGAGAGTACCTTGGAAACAGAAAGAAAGTCAGGCTTTTGTAGGTATGTATATAAATAAGTTCTCCTGGGGTGTAATGTTTTTCAGATCTTTTTGTAACAACAGCAGGACACACATGTGTTTTTCTTTGGGATTGTGGTAACATTCCAAATAAACCAGCAGCTCAGAAATGGCGGACAGATGGGTGAAAGGAGGCAAAAACGCTTCCTGTGGTCAGAGGGTGGACACGTAGGTGACACAGGGAGGAAACGTGCTTAGTTTTTACAAAACGTGTGGCATAGCAGTAAGGCAGAGACCAAGGGCTGAAAAAGAACGGGTGCAGTCACAGTTCAGTCACATCTGCCCTCTGGGACTGCATCCGGTTCATTCAGGTGCATGGGTCTTAGCTTAAGGGGATGTAAGACCTGCGCATCATGGTTGTGAAAATAAAGCAAGATCATTCTGTTAAAGCAAGTTATAATCGGTGTCAGATTCCATCTCTAAATAATTCAAGAAACCACTTTACCAGTGAAATAATCATTAACCATGTAAATAGAGAGATGTAGGCTTAAATAAAAGGAACAATTAGATGTATAAAGCAAGGAAGGGGAGATAATTATAATAAAAGTAAATCGCACGTATACTCCTGAGAGTAAAGAAAAATAATAACAGAAGGTGTAACACAAGAATTTGAAAACATACCTCTGTTACCTGTTTTGTGATAGTGTCAATCTTTTTGAGGGATGGAGGCGGTAAACAGAGCTCTTTAATTGGACCATGAAAAGAGACCCTTAGGCCTCTAAAATGCAAGAGAGTACAGTATTTCTGTCTTCATTTATATCAGCGTTTTTATATTGCTTTGAAATTGAGTAATCTGAAATTTTTTATTGAACATCAACTATGTCCTGAAAGCTATAGCAGAAAACATCACGAATAGTCTTGTTCTCTAGAAGCTATATATTCAAAGAGGAGGAGAACAATAAACAACTATCATTTTCTCTAGTTATAGGTACTAAGAAAAGGTGAGTAGGATATTAGCAAACTAGTGTGTGTGTGTGTGCGCGCGCGTTACCTGGAAGAGACTGGAGAAAAGGAGAGCATTAGGTGTCTATGACAATGGTCTTTGTAGGTAATGGTGACTTAGTCTAGGTTATGTTACAAAGGTAGAGATAACATTAATTAGAGATAAATATTCTACATTTAGGCTTATCTCTAACTTAGAGATAGATATTCTAAAATTATGATTACCTTGTCACAATTCCTCTTAGGTTTATTCTCAGGGAGCATTGACAGTATACAATTGCGCTACACACATGTTCTCTGAAGAGTGCAGGCATGATCCTGGGCAAGCAGGATCAGCAGCTCCCTACAGAATGTGAGCGAGGTTTTTTTCTATGTCACGTGGTCCGAAACAGAGTTTAGAATTGTAATCCCTCAAGCAAGCAGAGCCTTCTCTGCATTTTTCTTCCCTGCATCTCCTCTCCTGCTCCAGGCTGTGCCAAGCAAAGCATTTAGGCTCCCTTTGAAGATGGATGCATCAAGAGTGAGAGCCCAGAATGCTCTCCGATGTTGACAAGGGGGTTGCAAATTAGTGAAAGTTTCTGGGATGGCCATCTGGAAACATGTCACAAAAATATCAGAAGGCTGCACACTCTTGGCATAGCCATCTCACTTCTAGGAATTAATCTGAAAAACGTAATTAAAAACATTTGGAAAAGATTCAGATACAAGACACAGTGGTAAAATATTGGAGATCAATTTTTAGGTAAAAATATAGTTTATTTGTTTAAAATGATGTTGGAATGTAGAGTAACATATGTACAAATTCTTGCTAAGTATGCTAAATATATTAAACATAGTTTTTATAGAACTTTATATATAATTGAGTGGAAAAGAAGTAAAAAGATAATCCTACATATATACAATTCATTTTTTCCTCTTTTTGTATTTTATTTTTTCAATCAACATATATTAGCTATTCAAATAAAATATAATTTTAAAAACAAAATGTGCGTTTGATTGGGGTATAATTATTAATTGTCCATTTAAGCTTTTTAAAAATATGTTTCCTCCAACTTTCAACTAGATCAATAAAACAAAATGAAAATTTACTTTATGCACTATTTTTCTTCTTAATGAAGTAAATTTTGGACAAGCATCATAACCCTGTGGTCTTTCTTTTGTTTTAGAGTTCAATTGTCACCTCTTAAGACATCCCACTTTTTCCTGACCCAAGTTAACCTCTTTCTTTAGTAACGCAAGAGTGTCCTGCTCGTGTTTCCATGAAAGGCATCGGTAAGTCCTTGTCTCCTGGGAATCTAACTGGCGTGTACTCACCCAGACTTCTCCTCTCTGGCACCTGCTAAGAAGAGAGAGTCAAATATGGCCCAGGCTTCAAAGTTGTAGGTGGCGAGGGACTGTGTTTCTCAAACTGTGTTCAACATAGGGAGCCAGACAAAAAGGCAGGGTCCGTAACAGAACGCTCATGCACTCAGGAAGTCCTGAGTGATTTTTACGCTGCCTGTGTCGTAGTTATGATGACAACCGTCTTATGAGAGGCGTTGTATCGGCACGCTTACCGCTGTCTATGGTGTAAAGTAAGCCTTTAAAAGGTTTTTTGTTACTTATTTTCACTAAACAGGACAACTTTACACATGGACAACAGAGGTCCCTGTCATGGGGTCTGTGCTTGAAACGGCCTCACCGATCACCTCTCTTTGTCCAAAGGAACAAATAAACGAGTAAATGAATGGACGATTGAATGAATGAGATAGACAGATGATAGACGGATACAAAGACCGGTAGGTAGTAAACATAGAACGCACAGGCAGCAGCTTTACTCGGGGTCACAGGCTCTCCGCCTGTTCAGCTGACCCCTGCAATGAACTCTCACACCCGCAGCACCATGCAGACCCCTGGCGCCAGCATCTGCAGGTGCCTCACCCTCCGTCACCCCCAGAACGCTGATGCTACGAAAGCTTCTGCAGAGACAGATGATGACGAGAACTTCCACAGACAAAACTAATTTAAATGAATTCCATATATGTCAGGCTCATAGCGTGGACGGTGTGAGAAGTGTTGGAGGGTTTGATTGGCACATGTGTTTAGTTAAAGGGAAAGGTAAATTATCCAACCTGTTAAATCCTTTTTCATAAATCACAGTGGCTGTGATGGCCTGGGAACCTTGAGACGCATAAATTGGAAAATGTAGAAAAGCATAAAAAATGGATGTTGTACGTTGCTCAGAAATAATCATAAATTATGTAAGAATCTATTACATTTATGCAACTTATAAAAATACTCTGGAGGAGCATTTCAGAATATTAAACAATTTATATACTATTAAATTTGCATGATGTGGTTCTGTGAGAACCATGCTTCAAGTGTCCTATTGCTTATTTACATGTCTTCACATCTATACTGAATGTGAGTAATTTTCATAAAATACTTCATAAGATTTAATTAAGTTAGAAAACAAAATATTAGTCTAGTTACTTTCGATTCAAATTTTAAATATTTATTAGTTATATATTTGTCTTCCCGGTATAATAGGTGATTTTAAATTATTAAAAAATTAACTTTAAAAACCAATATAAAATATTTTAAGTTTTAATAGCAGTATTTTTTAAGATACATCAAAGTTTGTACATTTGGGATATATATGTTTTAAATCATTTTGACCATTAGTTTTAATAGAACATGGGTTACATGATTAGGTGTTGACTAATAAACAGTTTAAGTCAAGGGAATAACATATTCATATTTCCTTTTGTGTACTTAGACATAGTGGATGTGCAGATAATATTTCAAACAGGAAAATCAGGAGACAGAGGTAACAACCCAGGTATGTGGAAAGTCTAGAAACAAGAGATCAGGTTAGGACAAAGACGTATATCAATACAAATTTCACAAAAACGTAGTAAGACAGAAAGAAGAAAGTTTATTCAGGTGAACATGTAGCAATCCAAAGAGACCCAGCACCTGGTGGGACTCCACAGGGTGCACCCCCAACCCTGACAAAGGGGAGCCTGCCCTTCCCAGAGAAAGTTCCCACTCAGGGGCCCATTCGGCTCTGTTCATGTCAATGAGGACTTTGGGTCAGATCAGCTCAGACTGATGGATGCAGATGCAAATAAGGCTCCAATTTGTTCCATTGCAGTTGGTCAGGGCAGCTCGTAGCCTACTGGTCCCGTGGCAGCATGGTGCCCACGGGGGGCCCTGCCCTGCTGTGCTTGATTCAGGTGCATTCAGTCTGTGCTACCACTGGAATGCAGAGTGCAGGAGAGGCCTCTGCCCTATTTTGAATTTAGGCCCAGTTAACCATTGGGAGTCCACCTTTTTATTTTAAATTTCATAAAGCTTAAAAAAAAATTTTAATTACAGTTGACACTCAATATTATTTTATATTAGTTTCAGGTGTATAGCATAGTGGTTAGACAATCACAATTTACCAAGTGACCCCCCCATTCTTCAAGTACCCACCTGGTACCATACATAACTATTACGAAGGAAGTCCATCTCAACAGACAAATTCCTTCTCATGGCTCATGTTCGATAAATTACTTTTCAGGGCTCACAAGCATGTGAAGGTAAAACAAAAATTGATTAGTTTAGATGATGAGGGCAAAGCAGGCCATTAATACCAAATCCCGTTTTGTTTTGTTTTTTCCACTCAGGTGATTTTCAGAGTTTTGCTGAATGTTGTGAACATCTTGAGTTGCCTTGCCCTGTGACATTTTATGGATTTGATGTCACTGCTGGTAAGCTCAAATTTCTAAAAGTTAAAGACTATATATTTTCAACATGAACCGAGTAATAAAATAATAACCCTCAGGTATGAATTTTGGGAAGAGGCGCCTCAGTGTACAGTTAGCAGACAATATGCCGGTGCTTCCCGGCTTCGGTATTCGGGAGGGAGCATGTTAAGTAAGCGACCTCTGGTTGTCCATTAGAAGGTGACGCTCTGGTTATGCAGGCAATGGCTGAAGCTATTTTTTTAATGAGCCATAGTGCTTGAAAAACAGAGCATTTAACTTTATTTCATCGTAATAAAATTAAATTTCAATAACCGTATTTAACCAGTATCTACCATCTCGAACAATGTGAGTTTAGAGAAGAAAGCTGACAACCTTATCGGGAACCGTGCACCACGTGCCGCAACCCTGGTTCCTTTGTTCTGCGGAGGGAACGCAGCAGCAGAATAACTCAGGCACCAACGAGGCCAGCGCATGGTAATTCACTGTTGCTCTCCCAGAATCGTCTCCTCTCTGGACAAAGGAAGCAGAGGCGTTCATTGCAGAGCGCTAAAGCTCGTCATCCTTCACATCTGAGGGTTCTGACGCGGACAGCAGCCTATGAAATCCCTGCTGGGGTGTGGTACTCCATTTTATTGCCCATTTTGTCAGGAAGCAGGTGCTCCTGTCCTTGATTTGAGATCGCTGCTTCCTGCCAGGTCGGGCACCGATGGCATCCGCCCTCTGCCACATCCGCAGGTGTTTGCTGATATAAATTGAAAAGACATCTGTACTGATCATGGGAAGATTTTGTATTCCAGGCTGACTCTGTAATTGGCCTGCTTTGAACGTGCAGCTGCACACGCTGCTCTGCGGCACCACTTAGAGACGCCAGCCACTTCGGGTTTGGGGGGACAGAGACCGGCGCGTGAGGGCGGTGCACGTATTTGTGCAACGCAGACGTATGGCCGCAGACCTGGAACGGGCAGCTTTATCTAAAAACGTCTGCTTTTGCACACAGTAAACTCAAAGGAGTTTAGGCACCAGGGTATTTGGAGATGCGTCCTCTCAGATATTTCTATTGCAAAATTTCAAAGTGCCGTTCATTCCTAAACAAAGAGCTAATTTGACTCAGAGCCGTGGGGAGACAGAGATCGGATGCTACCGTTGTAACTTGGACTCCAAGACCAGAGTCCCTCTCTGCTGCTTGCTTCCATTTGCCCCATAATCAAGATGACCGCTATGCCTTTGGCGATGGAAGGCCAGCTTCTGACCATGCCTTGCGCAGAGAATATGGAAGTCTGAGACGGCCATGAACCCTTTTTCACTCTTTTCTTCATCACCTTTGCTGCAGGAGCTGCTATCCCTGGGCCAAACGCACAGTGCCGCGTAGAAAACGGGCCTGGTCAGAGCACCCCACTCCAGGTGACCTAGGTCTTGGGAAGTCACACTCAGGTCCCCGCCATCTTCAAAGCCTGCCAGACCAGACAGCGCACACCAGGTTTGCATTCTCTAGGGTGTGTGAGCTGCAGCCGCTTTTGGAATAATTATCACAACTGACAATATTGCAAGTAAACAGCAGTGCAGACAGAAAAAACTGTGTGAAGTACATTTCGCTCATGTCTAAACCTGTGTGGTCATGGGCTGCCACGGGACGGGAGCTTCCTGGTCCCAGCCTCATCGGCTCTGGAGATAACATTGGCCATCAGTTTCCAAGCCGGAGCGTTTGTTTTTCTCCTGAACCTGCCACTCCCCAAGGGCCTCCTCGGGGTAAACAGCATCATCATTCCTCCAAAGCTGGGACTCCTCTTCCACTCTTGGAGTAAACTTTTAATTTATTTTTTGGTGATTCTGGATCCTTCATTTCTCTCACTCCGCAGATAGCATTTACCTCAGCTCCTCTGGGCTCTTTCTTCAGAACGTATCCGTGCTCTTAACACCCACGTGATAACACTTCCATCTAAACCACCAGCCTTTTCCTCCGTGTCACTCAAGCCCTTTCAAGTCCCTCCCGCCGATCTCCACAGGCCCCAGACAGATCCCTTTGAAACAGAGGCAAGGTCATGTTGTCCCCTGGTAACGTATCTAATGTCTTCTATGAATTATCTGATGTGTTCCTATCACATTAAAATTAACGCAAAATTATACCATTGCAGACGAGACCCCCAAGACCCCACAAGCTTTTGTGACATGTTCTGGTTCCAGGGCACTGCTCTGACGCATCTTTCGCTGGGCCGTGTCCCTGGGCACACTCGCATCTCTGCTTTCGCTCAAAAACTCTCAGCTCATACATTTTTAATACGTCCCCTTTATCCGAAGATAGCTCTTTTCTTCACATGGATCATCCCTCATTTCTTTCAAGTCTACTCTCAAAGACTTCGTTTCCTACGTGAAAATGGTACCTTGAATGATTCATTATTCCGTTACTGTGTTCTCTTGGGGATGCCATTTGTGTTCTTTATGACATTACTGTTTGTCAATTAATTAACGGGGTATTTACTCATTGGCTTATGTATCTTATTACAAGAAATTAGGTCATTTTCATTGCTGTGTGTTCAGGTCCCCAATTACAGCTCTATGATTTACGGAGTCGTTACACCGATGAATGCATGATGTCACGAGCATTCGTTTCATTAAGTTTTATATCAAAATTTCCCATACTTGCCACGCGGGACAGACGATTCTGAATAAATAGAACTGAACATTATTTTCTGTAACGCGGTCTTTAAAGCACTGGCGGGCTAACAAGGCCCCGCAGCGTCACGGGGCCAGGGCGAAGGAGCGGGTAGAACCGCAGCTTGAGGGCAAGGCTCTGTGAGCGTGGCCGCGGAAACTCACGAAGCGCCACGGGCCACGTGGTGTGGAAACAACAAAAACCCATTCCCCACAGTTCCGGGAGCGCAGAGTTTGATCAAGACCGAGGCACCGGCAGGGACAGGTCTCCGCCGAGTCCCAGACGGCTGGCACCTGTGCCCTCACGCGGCAGAAGGACGGCAGGGAGCTCCCCGGGTCTCTTTTCCGAGAACGCGGGTCTCCCGAGGTTCCCACTGCCCCACTGCACCCAGCTCCTCGGCGAGGGCGTCGCTCAGAGGAAAACTTATCCGGGTTCCCACCTCCGTGGCAGAGCCCTGGCGCAAAGATTTATCTGGACGAAAAAACAGGCTATAAAAAAGATAGCTCCCAATCTCCTCCCAAAGATGGAATTTGCTTCTGACAAGGTTAAAGCTTCAAATTAAAAGGTCCTTCCGCTTGCCTCTCCTAATGCAGAATCAATACTCAGTAACTCAAATACCCTCCTGAAGAAACAAGGGAAGTAAGGGCAAACTATGCTCAGATAAGCATTAGGAAGCAAATTTTTAAAAATGTCTTACAGATTAAAAAAGAGTAGTAAACATCCCGTTCACATGCAAACCTGTCTGGCTATATAAACCATCTCAAGAAAAAGCCCCTCCGAGAGCGCTGTGGGCGTCCTTTGTCGTGACTGGTGAATACTTTCCTCTGAAGACACGAGGAGCAGTGCAGAGGAGGCCTGAGGAAACCGTCAGGGCTGGCACTTCCTTTTATCTCTGCAGCCACGTGTGCCTGGGTCTGTGTGTGGGGGGGGAATAAATGTTCTTAGTATGTTGTGTTTCTTTTATTATTAGAAATAAGACATCAAGAAACAACAGAATATATTCTCTAATAAAAAAATTATGGGGCTTCTCGTCGTTGCCTTCCTCATTCCTGACTTTCCTCCTTCTCTTTCTCCGCCTTTTTCACGGTCACAGTCAATGTCACTGTGAAGATCCTTTGGAAATGGGTGGAGACAGAAGAGTCGTCGGCAGCCGTCCGTCTCGAGAGACGATGGTGTAGCTTCTTAAGAGTCTATCTGCACCGCCGAGAATGGTTGTGCAGTCCGACTCGGGAGTGACACGGTATCTGTCTCCTCCCGTGTTGAATCGACATCTTGCGATGACGCTGGAGTGTCCTCTCCAGTGAAGCTGAAGCTACAGAGCCTGGGCAGGGTGATATGGAGGGTCTGTTGTTGCCCATGCAGCAGACCCCCCCTCTCTTCGCAGCTGAAGGGTCCAAGGGAAAGACGGAGTCGATACAGCTTGGCTTCAGGTGCGCCGCAGGAGTTGCCGGTGTTGACTACAACGTCAAACCGCCTTAGGGACTCCGGCTCCGGATTTTCTGTCGGGGTTTACTCCCTTAGCCTTTCCCCTGAAGAGGTATGCCGCAAGGCAGCGGAGGTTTTTTGGAGTCAGAGTTTTCCTTCTCTGATGTGCCCTGACTGGAAGATCGAACCAGCGACACTTAGCTCGCAGGCCGACGCTCAATCCACTGAGCCAAACCAGCCAGGTGAGACAGAAGAGTAGATTGTTTTTATCTGTAGATAAATAGAGCTGCCTAAGCATGGGAGATGAAATAGGGCACTCCAAAAATGACTGCACGTAGAGTTCAAGTTGCTGATCAGCTGACTGTGAGATAGATGCTTCTGGAGGGCGGGCTGAGTCTGGTCACAAGGCTCCCTGTAAGTAGGAGAAGCGACAGAGGGGAACTCGGGTGATGGCATCGTGAGATACACTTGGGGCAACGATGGAACCGTGATGACTTTCTGTCTTAGGTGAGATCGGAACATTTCATTGGCACACATTTAGATATTGGTGCTGCAAAATGATCAAGTGTTAATTTTGTCAGGTAATCAAGCCGCCTCTCCTACTGCCTATTTTAGAGATGGTTTATTAAATTGAATAAAAGAAGAACGTGCCTTCAAACAAACAGACTGAATTAGACCTTTCAAAACACTTGCCACCAAACAAATGGTTTGTTGAAACTTCACATAGGTTAAATGTATGCTGCAATTTGAGTGAAAAAAATTAGCTCTCAGGGGTTGCAATTACAAGCCTACTTAGTTGCCATGGTGATCACACAGCCCATGGGTTTTGTTAGATAAAGACATCAGAGGTGCTGAGAAGGGACAGTGCAGTTTTTGAATCACCACATGCCAAGTGTCAAATCTTTTGCATTCTCCTGCCAAAAAAAAAAAAAATTCTTTAACGTATCTGAATTCGGAGGTGAGGGGTTGAGAGGAGGAGCAAGGCTTTGAAAGAGTGGAGCAGGCAAGCCTACTAGAAATGTTTAAAGAAAACATATTAATGTTAAAAAATAACCTGAACATTAATATCGAATTGTGTATTAAGGGCTCCTTGGGGTTTACATGGGACTTTTTAGATGGAAGAGTGAGATCAAGCAAATGAGGCACCCTTCACTTTCTGGGAACATTAAAGAAACAGATTTTCCCATAAATCTCTGGAAGAACCGAGGCCCTGATGCTAATCCCGACTGTAGAGCCTCTGGTCCTATCTCAGACTCTGACCCCCCAGGGCTATATGACAATACGGTTGCTTTGTTTTAGGCCATCACGTTTGTGGAAATTTGCCACAGCAGCCACAGGAAGCTGATACACTGAGCTAATCACAAGAGATGTGTCTATGATTCATCCCCGGTCCCAAAGCTTCAGCGGGGCTGTCCGTGCGGTGCGGTGTCTGAAATTGCGGGAGCTCGGGCGGAGTCTCTGTGCGTGTGCGGACGGCTGAGCACAGCAAATTCACACACACACACACGATGTGTGTGCAAGGCCCAGATTCATACATCCTTAGGTTTAATTTAACCTTAAAAAACCAAAGTTCGAAGATCATTAACTTTGGAGGAATTAAGTTAAAATGAACAACAGAAGCATAGAGGCTTACATTTTTAATTTTCATTGCATGGCCAATAAGAATGAGGTCACAAAAATGAATGAAAATAAACACAGGTGACAATTTAGGAAGCTGGGAAGGCAGCTTAGGCTACAAAACTGTATCTAACTTGTGAGCACCGAGAGACATTGATTGATGAACTATAAAGCTTCTGGCTTAGCTGAGGCCCAGAGTGAGAGCGGCTGAGGTCTGCAAATTTGCAATCGCCCTGTTGAAAAGCAGGAGAAAAGACATCTCAGCATAATAAGAAAACCAATCTATTAGAGACTTAAGACTTGATCCATTTATCCTTGTAATTCCAACGCTGATTCAAATACTGACCTGTTATATTGTGTTAACAGCCATTTCGGATTATCATGGCAGACCTGGACTTCTCTTATCTGACATCTAAAATATTGTCATTCCTGGACTTTCTCTTTTCAAACCAAGAATGGTTTCACTGTGGTCTTGGAGGAGTTTCCTCTGAAAACTCTTTCTCTACATCTGTGAATAGGAATATGCTGTCACCCCAGAGATCGCAGATTAAATGCAATTTGCATTAGTATATTGATTTTCAATCACCACCTTCAACCCATGGATTGATTTTGCTGATGTTTCTCCTCCTCAATTTTGTGTCCACAGGCACCTAAATAATTAATTTTTCCTCTGTCCTTAATCCTGAAGGCTGGTGCCTTCTAATTTTCTGTACTATCATCCTTCTGATACAGTACCACAGAAGTCAATTCCCTTGGATTTCTGCATAGAGAAGCCTAAGTGATATCCAAATAGAAAGGATAATTTTTCTGACTGTGCACTGACATGTGTCTTCAAAATACACAGTACTTATCTGTGTAATTGACTAATCGGTTTTACTAGTAAATATGGACTCAACTACTTTCTTGTCCCAACTGAAGATAGTGTTTCATTTCACTTACCCCTTCACTTAAAACAACAGGAAGAATGACAACATATACATTCTGGAAATATTACTCCATTGGTAGTAAGGCTAGAACAATGATAGAATTATATGTGCAAAACTAGAGGGTAAATAAAAAACAAATACCATATCGTATCTCAAAGGTTTTGTAAAGCTCAACTATTTTAACTAAAACTTTTGTTGTCATTTTGGCAAAAATCAAAGAGAAAAAATTGTATGATCTCTTTCCCCCTTTGATGAAATATAAACAATGCCTCACAAGTACACGTGCCAAAAAAGGAGGGAAACAGCATCGCTGGGATTGGAAAAGTGCATTTTATAGCCACGGGCATGCAATTTCAAAATGATATGATATAAATGCAACCATAGTGGAAAATATCACCCATGATTCCATACGAGAAGAACTATAAAGAAAGGAAATTCTAACAGAAACACCACTGGGCATTCTGTGTGTTGGCACAAAGACAAATCCAATAGTGAAACAGACAGACTCAGTGCTGTCTGTGGTCCTGGGACAGAAGGATCTGAGGAGGTAGGTGCAGAGAATGTATGTGAATCACCAAAGAGAATAGGAATACGAGGTAACACTTCCTTCAGACCATGCCTATGACTCATATGACCGTAAAATACAGTGTTTAATATAGAGCGTATTTCAAAATTAAAGAAAGCAGGTCCATAGTGAGGCTGTCCCGGGAATTCAAGGCTTGACAATCTCTCACTGTCTGTGACAGTCCCCTCCACCAGTGGACTTCCCTGAGTGGCTCACACTGGACCACAGACTGCCGGGTACTCACAGCAGAACAGGACCAGGGTAGCTTGGAAAGGTGAGCGAATTTCCTATACTGATTTTCGTAGTAACAGCAGAGCTGGACTGGGAGCCCAGGAATTTTGACCCAATGGTTTATTTTTCTTAACCGTTCTGTATTTGCGCCTTCCCAGTAGAAGATGAATTGGATTCTCTCTCTCCTGGACCAGCTAGCCTGTTTTTCTGGAGTCTGGGCTCTTTGGCAATCCTAGGGCGATAAACACTCTCTGAATAATGTGGTGCAGTTGGACTCCTGCCGGTAAAGGACCACGAACCATCATTCTAAAGCCGTCATAGTCTTTATATTCAAGAAATTATCTGCAGATGAACTTCTCTTGTGAATCCAAGTTGCATAGCAAGCAATAAGTAACTTCCTAGAGACCTAGTATTGGCAAATTTCATGACCCTGAGAGCACCTGCATCGAATCACCTGGAGGGCTTGTTAGACACCGAGATATGAGGTCTATACTTTAGCTTGATTCAACATTGCTGGCGTTCGGGTTTGAAATTTGCTGAATCACAAGTGGTCATTTTGATATAAATTAGTTAAAGCCTCCCAAATGCAGTTGGCTTAGGGCAACAAAGGTAGGGTGTATCAGGCACCAGAGGGGAGTTTTTAGTTTATTTAGAATCCATGCCCTAAGTAACCCAAGTTTCCACGCACACTGCAGATTTACTCATGGAAGTGGGAAAGGCCACCCAACAGAAAGAGCTGGTCACTGCCCAAATATGCACTGTGAGTTGTTGTATGCAATGTTGTCACCCTCATGACAATGTGAGGCATACAGAATCATTGTCAGAACAATAGCAAGTCATCAGAGGAAAAAGTATAAAGCAAATACAATGAAGAATAACCAAATGACTTTTCACCCAAATAACAAGCAACTATACGATGTGAAAACTGTGATTTGATTGCAATGTGTGGAAAAAGACAATTATTTTAGTCAACAAAAAGTAAGCTTGGATGTTGATTGTCAACACAAGATAACAAGGTACTCAACACAGGCCCCTGAGGGTCCGTACATCAATATAAGGACAGAGACATTGACATAATTTTTAAAAATATTCATGAGCTTAAGAGCCCAGAAATAGACCCACACATATATGTTCAAATAATTTTTGACGAAGATACAAAATCAATTCAATGAATAAGGGTAATGTTTGTAACAAATGTTATCAGATTCATTGTACATACCTAGGCAGTACACACACAACACACACAAACAGACCTCGACTAAAAACTCATATCTTATACAAAAATTAACTCAAATTAAATTATAAATGTAAATGTAAAACAAAAAGTATAGACCTTTCAGAAAAACTTGAAAATATCTTTGGGACCCAGGGCAAGGCAAAGAAGGGCTAGACATGATACCAAATCTTTAAACGTATGTCTATCCATTCCTTCGACAACTTTGTATCGTTTATTTCCTCTCAAAGTGTATATGTTGAAACTTAATGCCTAACGTAAGGGTATTAAGAGGCAGGGCCTCTGAGAACTGCTTCGTCCACGAGCGTGGAGCCCTCACTAATGGGATTAGTGCCCACGTAAGAGACGGCACATAGCCCCCAGCCCCGTCCACCATGCGAGGTTCAGAAAAAGACAACCGTCTGAACCAGGAAACTCCCCAGACGCCAAATCTGCAAATGCAGCGAAACCTCCAGAACCGTGAAAAATAAATTTCTGTTGTTCATAAGCGCCCCAGTCTGTGTTATGTTATTAGCGCCTGAGCAGAGTAACAGCGAGCAACGTCTCTGCCTTCCGATAAATGCACGATGGACTAGGCGCTCCCTTCCACGTTAGGCTCCCACCGCCACTCACGTCAGCTCTTTGTTCCAGTTTCTTCCTTTCGAATCCAGGCTTCCCAGTCGTTACGGGCAGCGCCCCGGAATGAGTTTTGAGTACATACGCCGTGAGCTTTGGAAGAAAGCTGTATGAGACGGATAATATAGTTTTGAGTCCTTGAGCACTGGAGAAATATATTCTACCACTTTTACACATAAATGGTTTCTGACTGATTATAGATTTTTCCAGGTAGACAGATTCCGTGCCAAAATTGCATAGGCACTGCTCTATGGGCTTCGGGCGAGATTTACTGCGGAGGAGAAGAGACAAAAAAAGAAAAGGTCTGCATTTTTGAAATTCATTACGTTTGCCTGGAAATAATAACTGAGAACTCAATCCCGCCCAGTATAGCCACCACTTTTTTTCTGTTCTCGTAAGCGTCCTTATTTATTTTTTAGTCTAAACAGCTTCTTTGCCTAGTGTATCCTCGTAACCTTTCATGATTGTTTTAGAAATGTATACACTACATAATCCAGACATCTTCCAAAAGATATTCTGTTTTCAATAAGCCTGGGCATCAAAAAGTTATTTTGACACAAATTTAAAAATACGTAAAAGCTGCACAAATGGGCAGACACAGGGGAGAGGCTCACAAACCACTTTGCTTGTTTTCTAAAACCTTCTACAGGACTTTGATGACCGAAGACACCCATAGGGAGTATTCTGTCCCTCTGTCAAGCTTCCTTTTCTCCCTCTTCCAGGCTCCACTTGACCGTTTGTACCATGAGCTATTGCTCTGAAAATTTTGCTCCTTGCCAGCATACCAATCAGGGCACTGGCTGGTGCCAAGGCCTTTCCTAGAATATTTATTGCATGACTAGGTGAGCTGCCTGCCATATCAGGACGGGTTCCATCCCACCGAGGCGACATGGTGACCTCAGAGGACTGGGCATGGGGGCCAGTGCTGTGTTCACTGGAGCTGGGACTCGGCGTCCCCGCCCCTGGCCCTTCTCCTTTGGCTTGGTTTTATATTTGCGCCTTTTCATTGTTGAAAATCAATACAGACGTAGTATTTGCCAAAAGAAAAATGGCACGGTGCTCTCTTGGTCTTCTCTCTACGCAGTTGGCACTGGGGAGAGCTCCCGGTCATGTTTAAAGCTGGTGGGCAGGTGGACATGCACATATTCTAACCCGACATTCGGTCTCTGACAGGCATTCAACTGCTGTCGCACCTGCACGGTGCACCGTCCCAGCTGCCTCCAGAAAGCCACTCAGCTCTTTAAATGTGGGGAACTAAGTGGCTTTGGGGGAGACACCTGGATCCCCTTCCACTTTATTTACATTTATATATAGCGTGGGACAGGCTTGACAAAGGAGGAAAATGACAACCTCATCATCAGCCCTAGATTTTCTAACAGAGCCTGCCAAAGCGTTCAGCCGGACGCCGGCGGAGGCCGTGGAAACCGTGCTCGTGATGCAAAATGGCAAACGGGAGGCCCCGAAACCTCCAGTCCCAGGAAACCGAGAGGCCGTTACCACGCTCTTACAAAGGAGAGCAGTGCAGATTAAGATCACAGTTAGATACGCTGTTCTTCCTCCTAACATCGTCAAAATGGAAGAGGTCTCATGATGCATGTGCTAACATGCACGCAGAATGAGGGTACTCACGCTCTCCTGACCGAGTGAACGTTTGAAAGAGTTTCCGGAGGCTGGGAGCAGACCGGGATGGGGGGCGGGGGTAGTCCCGGGTGTGTGGACCTCACAGGGAGTGCTCCCCTGGGTTTTGCTTTCAGATAGAGCATAGACTCTCATGGTGAAGGTGACACACACACACACACACACACACACACACAATTCTCATGTTTTGCACGTGAGAGGGGGAAAATAACTATTTTGAAATACGGCCAGATCTCTCCATAGCACATATGTACTCTCCGTGGGAAACTACTAGACGAAACCTTGCTGACCTAAGGAAGGGGCATGAGCCAACGCGGCGCCCTCTGGCCTTCTCTCTCATCCAAGGAAAGAAAAAGTGTATGAGCCACTTGCGAAGGGCACAGAGCTGAGACTCAGGCCCACTAACAGGCTGAAATGTCATCACAGGGAAGTCCTTAGAGACACCTGAAGAGAACAAAGGGAAATGAACGAGGACGCTGGAGGAGACGGCAGCCTCTGGCCAACTCACAGCTGCCGCAAACGGGAACACAAGCAGCTCTCAGGCAGATTAACACAGAGCCTTACAGGCCTCTTTATTGGAGGGTCTATTACCTTATATGTTATTTTCAAGACAAAGCTGACATAGCAAAGGCAAGAAAGAAATACAGTCCCAAGAGACAAAACAGGCTTCGGGATCAAACTCAAATAGGACAATTTTAGAATCCTACATAGGGATTTAAAATCATGAAGGTTAATATGTTAAAGACACTAATGGCGAAGTAGACAAGGTGAGAGATATCTGGGTCAAGTAAGCGGAGTCGGAAGAACGAAGATTCAGAAGAAAAATATACAAACAAGACTGCATTGCACTAGGAGGGAAGAGCAGTCTCAGCGACATCGTGGCCGTGGGCCCGCCTCATCGCTCCTGAGCGACGCTCTACCCAAGCCTGTGCTACGTCTGAAACAGCACAAGGCACACAGATACGGAAGTAAGAATTACAACCAGCTTTGTTTATAGATGGCATGACGGGAATCCAAAAAGATAATCCACAGAAAAATTCCTGGAGCAAGTAAGCAAGCATAACAAGACCGCAAGAATAAGATTAACAAGCGAAGGGCATTTGCTAATCTAATACACAGGCAAGGAACAAAGAGAATTTGAATTTTTTAAAGAAGCAATTTTAAACAGTTCCAAATAGTATATATATTTTTTAAAAGCTATGGAATGTGGGATGACGTGGAGAAACTGTAAACGCATATTTCTTTTTCTTTTTTAAAGATTTTATTTATTTACTTACTTTTAGAGAAAGGGAAGGGAGGCAGAAAGAGAGGGAGAGAAACATCCATGTGTGGTTGCCTCTCGTGCGCCCCCAACTGCGGACCTGGCCTGAAACCTATACATGTGCCCTGACCAGGAATCGAACCAGCGACCCTTTGGTTTGTGGGCTGGTGCTCAGTCCACAGAGCCATGGCAGCCACAGCCCGTAGATGCATATTTCTGTGTGAAGGATGACAATCAGAAAGGGCTGCATGCTGAGTGATTCACATTACAAGACCTTCTGGGAAACACAAACTTATAGAGACAGTAGGAAGGTGGTGATTACCAGGAGCCCGGGGAAGAAAGTTGGAAGCGGAAAGGACCAGAAAGTAAGGACATCCTCAAATCACCAAATCACCCCTCAGTGATGGAAAGGTGCCGAAGGGCTGCGTGAACCAACGGAAGGAGCTCCTGATGGCCGGAGTCCAACAATCAGAGCAACAAAATATATGACTGGATTTAACCAAGAAATTCACAATTAATATTCACGATTTTATAAATTAACAGATAGGGATGACAGGAAACCCCAGAGCAGAGGAATTCAAAATAAATTCTGTGTATCCTCCACTGTAGATGAGGCAGAACACACTTTCCACTTCTGAAGTGCCAGCTCTGAAGGCGACCTTCGTTCTAAAGAGGACAGAGTGGGGTGGGGAGTGAAGAAGCCTGAAAGACGCCGCTACCTCAGCCGGGTCAGCGCCAACAACGCGGCTCCTTGATGTGATGGAGACAGCACCCTACGGCTGCGCTCTCTCTCCCAGAACCCAGAACCCCAGTGTAACCATAAGGATGCCGGGAAAATTGTAATCATGGTACCGTCTAAAATGTACTCGACTGCCGATTCTCAAAGCGGTCAAGTCTGAGAAAGCGTCGCACCCCAAGGAGCCTGATGAGACCTGACGCCTAAATGGATAAGGTTTCCGCAGTCCAATCCTAGGACAGTTTAAGGGCCATTGGATTAAAAACTAAGGAAATCAAAATAAAGTGTGGCCTTTGTGTAACAATATTGGTTCACCAATCATAACAAATGAACCTTGATCATCAAATATGTTAATAAAGTGGGAAATTGTATACAGGGGTAAATGGGAACTCTGTATTATCTGTTATTCTTTTTCTGTGAATATAGAAGTGTTCTGCCAAATAAAATCTATGAACAAAAAAAGTAACTAAGAAAACTAATTATTTTGTTTTTCTATGTCTTAAAGAAAACGTAATGGGAAGGGTAAAGCAAACAGGACCCCTTAATTATGAAAAATGTGGAATGAAGATTTAGGGAAAGGAGGTTGGAGAGAATCCCAGTTTACCCAGAGGGCCCATAATGAAATGATGGACAGCTTAATAAAAAATAAATAAAAAGGGGAAGAACTGTTTTGGTATGTGTTCCGTACTGTGCATATGTTTAAGTGATCGGTCAATGGGAAGGACTTTCTTTTTTCATTTCAATAGCATAACTTCTTCCCTCTGCAACATTAAGGAAATAGTTAAGAAATACACATGTAAGGAGAAGTGCTGTGATCAGCTGGCTGAGGACTCGTTGAGCAATTATTTCAATGCAAAGAGTTATGAACTGGCTGATTTGTTGCCAGTAGGTTTAAAACTCATTAGTACTCAAGTGTCTTTCTTATGGAACTAAGCAGGAAGTATCATGACAGGGACCCACAGGTGACAGGTTAACACAGTTCCTGTCACATTCAATCAAAGCACATTCGGAGAAACTGCGACCACTCGCCTTTGCTGCCACGGGCCTGTGGTCACCCGCCTCGGCCACGTTGCCCTCAGCAGCAGCACACAGATTAAAGTCACTCCCAACAGTGGGGCGTGACCGAGGAGGTAAGAAAGAGCTTCCTCACCTGATCAGTACGTCACGCTCTGTTGAATCAGAACTGGGAAACGTACTTCAAAAACAATAGCTAATACCGTTGTTAATTCACTATGTCATCTTCAAAATGAAACTTTAATATGAAATATGTCATTGCTTGATTTTTTCAAAAACTCATGTGGTCCCTGACCAGATAGTTCATTTGGTTATTATAGCGTTGTCCCAGGGCACCAAGGTTGTGGGTTCGATCCCTGGTCAGGGCACATACAAGAATCAACCAAGGAATGCATAAATAGTGGAACAAAGAGATCAATATCTCTCTCTCTCCCTACCCAAATCAATAAATAAAAAATTTAAAAACTTATGTGGATACTTATCAGGCTATAAAACAATAGAGACTTTATTTTAACACGCACTTCATGGACTATTTCTCAGTATATGCAACAGCTCTTCCCCAGAGTTTTTAGAGTTCTATGTTCCCTCTTATGGGGAAAGTGAGACTGGCCTGGCCTCCAACCAATCTCCGCTCTAAATTAATATTTAATGATATTCTGTTATCGTAGGAGAATATATATATTTTCAGGATAAACCATTTAAGAACCAATTCTGAGGACACAGAAAAGAAGGAACGGACCATACAGTGACGAGCGCTGTGTCTTGAATCTGCTGGGCGTTTCAGCGCCGGATTTCTCCACCATTCCCTCCACCTGCCTGGGAAGTATGAGCATCACTGTCGCCTGGAGATGAGACTCTCTGGAGTTAACAGGTTGGTAGTGGCAGAGTGGGGTCAGGCATTGGTTTGCAGGCCCACATGCAGTCCCAGCCTGTTCTCCTATAAAGCGATTAACTTCTTATTTCCCCACAAAGAAACCCCACCTTTACACTAAACAACTTATTATTCATAAGTTTATTAAGGAAACTCCTTGTTTGACTGTAAAAGTGGCTGGATGTGAACATCTCCTGGTTTCGGAAGTCAATATTGGGGTTTCTAGAACGTTACACTAAGCCACGCTGTTAACAAACTCCCTCCAGTGCACAACAGGGTCTGATCAGTAGAGGGGCAGGTAGAGAAGACAGATATCCCAGACTGGTGGCTTGGAATTCATATTATGCTGAGCAAAATTTTGAGTTTGTGTCTGGCAAGATAATAAAATTTTTAAATATGGGAATAGTAAAAAAGATAAAAGAAAACAAAACAAAATAAAATAAAATAAAATAAAATAAAATCTGGTCTCCAGGCAAGAAAGAAAGAAAGCCTCTATTAAACTGAGACGGGGGGTGGGGGGAGAGGTGGAGGTGGGGGAGGGAGGGGAAATGCAACTCATGGGGTAAAGAAAACAAAAGAGTTAAAAAACCAGGAACTTGGTCTTGAAAGAACTTCAGCTGCGTATATTGACCCAGGCATCTGAGTAGAGTTATTATGGCAAAAGCCTGGACTAAAAAGTCTATGCTCATTCAAGTTTAAAACAGCCTGTGGCCTTCCAGCTGGTGGCTCTGGCAGGGACGCCGCAGGGGATGCTGCGAGCTCTGCAGCCAGCATGGGGGCTCCGGGGCCACTTCAGGGAGCCCCGCGTGCAGAGCAGGTGAGCAGGCCCCCTCGCTCGCATGGCAGCTGGGCAGGCACCAGCCAGAGCTGATCAGACACTTGCCCCAGCCTTCGCAGGGTCCCTGGATGGCTGTTAAATGACAGGACATGCATGTTGGTTTTGTCACACCACTGTGGTCCTGGTAGTGCTACAGTAGTGCGCGGTGCGCAATCTGATGGTTTTGAAGCAACACGAAGCACCTCATTCTGTGAAAGCAGGCGCTGCAGCGCTGTGGACAGCTCCTAGGGTTTCATGGGCATGGGGGCTCCTCTGGGTCCCCAGGAGGGCGAGTTGAAGGAAGCCCTAAGAAATTGAAAGAGATCCTGGTTTCCTGCCACTCCAACCCCTTTAAGCAGAGATGGGATTCACTTTCTCATAGTGACATTTAAAGGTGTATTTAAAGAAAGAGTACGCTCACGTGAAGTTGGGGCACTGTTATATTCACAGCCATGAAAAACTATGCACCAACGACGCAGGAAAAGCATTAAAAAGTAGGAAATTGGAGGGAGAAGGTATGTTTGATCACTTCTCTCTACAGAGTTGTGAAGCCCTGCTGCTGATCAGACCGACCGCTGCCTCCCGATGCAGGATAAGAAACTGCACTTTGAGTTTAGCACATTCTTGTTGGGGAAGACGAGCGAGTTCATTGTCAGCAGAGACTCCCCCTGGCCCATCAGAGGCCACAGCAAGGCAAGTTCTAGATCTTGGAAACATGACGGACCAGACACAGAATAAGGAATGTCAACTCTGAGCCAAATGTATTCAATCACAGATTTCACGATCATATAATCTGGTCCCTGCGTTACACTTAGTAAAAGAAAAGTAAATATAAATTTAGAAGGAAGGTATAAATTACAACCCCATTCTGTTACGGTAAACTATGCTTCAAGGCCTCCTGGGTGAGTAGGAGAACCATGATCCCAAGTTTCCCGGAAAAGCCCTGTTTACAGCGTTCTCTCCACAGCTCCACATAAACTATCAAGATGTCTCAAAAGTTTCAATATTTCCTGACAGTCCCCCCTGCTTTCCCTTGCACCCTGGGGACGAAATGAATGTGTATTTGTCTGGCATTCCACAGCCACTGATTTTAATTAATAAACATCGGTCACTGATGCTAACAATGTCTTGGCTATTGAGGAATCCATCTGTTTCAAGAGCTGCAGGAAGGAGAAGAGAACGAGTCGGACATTAATTACCTGTCTTCACCAATCACGCTAAAAGGCTTCTCCTCAGCCACTCATTTTATGCTCTATTTATACGGTTGAACATTTGAAGACAGAAATATAATATCTAACTGAACAAAGGCAAAGGAGACTTTAGCTATGGAATAGATGATATTATCTACTCCAATATATTCTGTTCCCTATAGACTATGAAAATGGCCTCAAATCATTGTATGTATAGGGCCAATGTGATTTTATGTCACATCATCCCTAAGTACACAGTAAGGGTAAAGGTAGGGAACCTAGAATTTCCTTCTTGGCACCCAGATTCGGGCTTCAGTTGTAGCTTTGACACTTCCCAGTCCCACAATTTAAAGGCTCGGCACCACATCTGGAAACTGAACTTTCTCATTTAGCACATGTGAATAATCATGCCGATCACACGGGATATTTTCTAAAACAGCAAGAGGACATCCAATGACTTTAAATAAGGACAAACCTTGAAAATAAAATTTAAGGTGCTTTCTTACAAAATCAAAACAAAGTTTTGGTAAGGATTTATTAAGAGTAGGTCAAGATTTTAACAGGGTTTTATACTGATATTCATGCATAGATTCTGAAAATAGATTTTCTTGAAAATAAGGAAAAGAACAAGTCAAACATTGACAGATGTGTGATAAAATAATTTTTCTCCAAGGCACCACTGATTTGACCTAAATTTAGAATTTATCATTTTCTAGGCAATTAAGAAAATCAAATATTCAAACAATCAAGCATAAATAAAAGTATGATGTAGTAAAGATAAATAAAATTCTCCAGACAAATCAAATTACCTATTATCAAAACCAACTGTGTTTTAGAAATGCTAAGATAGTTCCCCTATTTAGCTAAACGATGCCCAGACGGTAATGAACGTAGGTCACTGTATTTTATTTTAAACAAACATTATTGGAGCTAAATATTTGCCAGAGGCTGTGCTGAGTACTCGGGACGCAGCTGTGGAAAGGCATAGGCCCTGCTGTCTCCTTAGAAAAGAAGGCGGATGAGCAAGCCATCATGTCAAAGCCCGTGATACATGGGGAAAGCCGGAGTGCCGTGCCGGCGCGCGGTTCTGCACGACTCCAGAGAGGGTCTGAGATGAGAAAAAATGTCTTATCTACTTAAATAGGAATCAAACTGTTAAGAGGAGTTTCGTAAATCCTATCCTAATAGTTTCAGCATCTTAAACTGGCAACATTTCCTTGTCCAACACAAATTCCCTTCAGTCTTATTTTCAGAACTATGATTACAGGTTTAAACTAAATTCGAATGACCTCCTGTTGTGGGTAAAAGTTATTGTCTTTATGAGCTAGAGAAACATAATCATAGAGAGAAAGCATGAGCAAGGGTCCCAACAGGCAGGAAACTTACTTCATTGGCTCAGATATATCTAAGCCCCATGCGAGGCACTTTGAGAGCAACTAATAAATATGTTCAGGAAATGCATTTTAACAACAGCAAATCATAAAAGGACATGTTGAATTTTGCTAGAATGTAAAAAAATTAGAGCACTCTTGATTATAGTTGTTTATTTTAGTTTTGACAGTTTAGTTTCACCCTTTAAAGGAGTAAAAGATAAATTTTATTTTGCTTCCACCCAGCAGGTTTATAAAGGCATAATTTTAGAAATGTAATAAACATTCAAATAAACCTAATTAATGTCATGCATCACATAATATAATCATTCCACTAAATTTACAAAAAGCTAGTCTATTTTATTACCGCAAATCTAATTACATTGAAGTTAATTTTTACTGACTACATTTGTTTAGGTTTACAGAGTTATTGTTGGTGATTATGAATACACATAAGCAAAAATATGTTTTGGATATAAGATGAAAGTATATAAAGGATGTTAATTTTGTGTTTGTGGTTTTAAGATATCTTTTTTCTTTAGAATTTCATGAACTACAGATTGGAAATAAAAATGGTATAGCTTTAGATATTCATTCCTACCAGTTTTATATTTCATGATTCTATTAACCATTATAAAGGAACAAGTCATACAATATAATATAAATAAAAAGTAGAACTGCTGTTATAATAAATATATTTATATGACTATATATTTAAATAGTATTTGTTTTAATAAACTTAGATTTATTTTACTTTTATGAAAGCAAAGTTAAAGATTCTATACTTTGTGTAGATTTAAAAACTGTATTTTCTTAGATATTTATAGGGTTACATAAAGTTAAGTTTATTAAAATAAAGTAAACTGTGAGGTTGAGTAAAGGCATTTTTTCTCCTAAAAAAAAAAAAAAAAAGATTCTGAATCTTATATAGAAAAATAACATTTAAAATGAGAAGTAAAAACTTCCGGCCAAGATAGAGGTGTACAAAACACACAGCCTCTCCCTCCACAACTAAGAAGGAATACAACTACCTCAGAACTAGAGACAACCAGAAGTTCCAGAAAACCGAGCTGCATGGAAGTCCAGCAAACAAAGATATAAAGAAGAAACACTCACCCAGACAGGTAGGAGGGGCGGAGCCGGGGCAGAGAGGACGCGGTGTGGTGGCGGCAGCAGTGGCAGCAGTGGCAGACCAGCAGAAAGTGCAGCCACATGTTTTAAAAAGTCACGAGGGACACCTGGTGTTGCATTCCCAGCTCCTCACCAGACCACACAGTTCAGGGTCCCAGCACCGGGGAAAATCAAGCCTCATTGCTTCTGACTGTGCAGACCAGTGGGGGTTGGGGCAGAGGCAGAAACTACAGGTCTCTCAGCAGAGTCCACTTGTTTAAAGGGCCCCCATGGTCATATAATGTCCGCAGACTCACCCACTCTGGGAACGATGGCCAGGGCAGCAGCTAGAGGGGTGCCAGGCCCATACAGAAGTGGGAGAGGTGCCTGGAAAAGGGGCGAGTGTTGGGGAAGCAGCATTGTTCCCTCTCTGACCCCTCCCCCACATACAGCGCCACAATGTGGTGAAACAGATCGCCCTGTACTGACGAATTTCTAAGGCTCTGCCCCTTACAACATAACAGGTGCAACAGCTCTACCTAAGACACAGAGGTAAACAAACACAGGAGACTTCTGGCCAAGATGGAGGCCTAGACTGACACGCTCCATCTCACTCCATAACTAAGAAGGAATACAACTACCGCAAAACCAGAAATAACCAGAAGTTCCAGAAAATAAAGCTACATGGAATTCCAAAGTATGAACTTATAAAAAAGTGGTGCTCGTCCGGACAGGTAGGAGGGGTGATACCAAGGTGGAGAGTTCAAGCTGTGCTGGTGGCGGCGGCAGCAGCAATGGCAGAGGGATGGTGGTAAGCACAGACACCCATATTTAAGGGGAGGTGAGAAGTACCTGGGAGCACCTCCAGCTTCAGACTAAATCCATCAGCTTTCAATTCCAATGCCAGGGAAGGCAGATCCCCATTGCTTTGGACTGTGAAGCCCAGAGTGGGTGGGGATGGAGGAGGAGGCTCCTGGTCTCTCGGCAGAGAGTGAATGTCAAGAATCCACCTGGGACCCCCACCCCCAAGCAAAACACCATAGTGTGGTGAGAAGGTTCGCCTGGTAGTGACGAGTGCATGGGGCTCCACCCCCTATAGCATAGGAAGTGTGACAGAGCTGCCCAGAAAGCAAAGGTAAACACAAAACTGTCTGGATGGCACAGATCATGACAGAGATCTCAGTGACACAGCTGACCAGACAACAAATATCTAATCTAATGAAGCAACAGATAGGAAATCTTTCTGAGGCACAGTTCAGAGCTTTGGTTATAAAAATGCTTACAGACCTAACAGCAGGTCTTAAATAAGACAGGGAAGGAATGAAGGCTAGTCCTGCTGAAATGAACAAAAACACATACAAAATTAGTGGTGAGGGAAAGAAAACCAGGGATCAAATCAACAAATCAGAACATAGGGATGGAACAAACAGTCAACCAGTGCAGAAAGAAGAAATGAAAAGTGAGGAAGATAAGGAGAGGCTCAGAAACCTATGAGACAGCTCTAAGCAGACCAACATCTGAATCATAGGATTGCCAGAAGGTGAAGGAGAATAACTAGAAATTGAAAAATTATGTGAAAAAATAATGAAGCAGAACTTCCCTAACTTGGAGAAGGAAATAGACTTACAGGTCCAGGAAGCACAGAGAGGTCCAAAAAAACTGGACCCAGGGAGAACCACACCAAGACACATTATAATCAAAACATCAAAAATTAAGGATCAAGAGAGAATCTTAAAAGCAGCAAGAAAGAAGAAGAGAATTATGTACAAAGGGGTCCCAATAAGACTCTCAGCTGATTTCTCAAAAGAAATTTTGCAGGCAAGAAGGGACTGGCAAGAAATATCCAAAGGAATGAAAAGCAAAACCTACAACCACGATTACTCTATCCAGCAAAGCTGTCATTCAGAATAGAGGGACAGAGAAAGTGCTTCCAAGACAAAGTAAAACTGAAGTTCATCAGATCCAAACTACTGTTATATGAAATGTTGAAGGGACTTGTTTAGGAGAAAGAGAATCAAAACTATGCACATTAAAATGAAAACTGTATCACAACAACCAACAACAGAAGCAGGGGAACCAAAACAAAGGCAGGCTCAGTAGGCAATGGGAGTGGGAAAAAAATTACAGGTGTGGGGAACATTATGGGGGGGAAAGGGAGGGAGATAGTGCAGGAATTAAGAAGCATAGCAGGAGGGAGTGGAGCAGACAGGAAGATGTTGAGAAGAACTATATGCACAACCAATGGGCATGGACTAAGGGGGGGACCACTGGAGGGAGGGGATCACTGGGTGGAGGGGAACAAAGGGAAAAGAAATTGGGACAACTGTAACAGCATAATAAAGTATATTAAAAAGTAAATAAATAATAAAATAAAGTGAGGAATAAGTACCATGTGATTTGGGGATTTGCTCAACTGAGATGTATCAGATTTAATTAAAATCCTTACCTGTCTTCTGTGTTATTCCAAATTTAATATGGCAACTAGAATCCATTATGAAAGTCTTCCCACCTTATTGAGTAGGTTCCATTACAGTTTTTGAGTTGTATATATTTTTTCTCTTCCTATTTTTGCTACACAAATACCTTGGAGTATCGCTCCATTTCCACTTGACTTGGTGTTTGCATTTTTGTCCTTTAGCACCTTTATGGAAATAAAATTAACATACCGTCTAATCTGCCCAGTACCGTGTTATTGTTCAGTGCTCTTCAGTAAATAAATAGCCTTCTACAGTCATTTCCACAGTGAGGTGCCCATTAGGTAGGCCCTCCCCCGAAACAAACCCCCTTCACTTCACGTGTTCACTCCAGGGCCGCCTTGCAACACTCAGACCCAGGCAACCACCAGGGTAGGTCCTGCCTCTGCAGAATTGCTCATTGTGACATTCTGTATAATTTACGTAACTGAGGTATTCATTTTGTCAGATGATTTTTGTGTGCCTGAGATGATCGTGTTTTTCTCCCCTTTCTTTATAATGATATGTGTATTACATCAATAAATTCGTAAGTGATAGCAAGCTCAGATCCCTGGAATAATTCCCACTTATTATGTATAAACTTTTATATCTTTCTGCATTCAGTTTTCTGGTACTTTCTCAAAGATACGCTGATTTCTAGTTTTCCTTTACAATGATATCTTTGTCTGGTTTCGGTAAAGTATAGTAACCTCTTCTTTATTTTTTTCAAAAATGTTTGTGAAGAGTTGATATGAATTCTTTATTTATTTTTTTAGAATTTGCCAATGAAAGTGTTTGAGACTAAACTTTTCTTTGTGAGAAGTTTTAAAATTATTAACTCAATCTTTTTACTTGTTATAAGACTAGTCTGATTTTCTTATATTTCATGATTAAGTTTGTCTTTCTAATAATTTTTTGTTTAATTTAAGTCATCTAATTTTGGCATAATGTTACTCATATATGTTATAAACACTTATAACCTTTCTTATCCCACAATATTCTATCAAAATGATAGCTAAGTTCATTTCTTTCCATTCCCAAGGGTGTAAATTGGATCTTCTCTCTTTGTGTCTTAATCAGTTTTTATATGTGTGTACATGTATCAGTGTATACCTTGGAAAGAGGACACTTTTTAGATACTTACAAAAGAGTATATAAAGTCACATCTTAAAAGTTTTACATTCTGTTACTAGAATTTCAAATCACTAATTTTTTTCCTTCAGTCCTTGCCTTGAATTAATAACCATTATTTAGAAGGTTTAAAAACATGAAGTTACTCATTTTCTATGTTAAAGTCACTCACTTATTAACAACTTAGTTTCTCTTATTCTCAGAATGTGTTTCTAAATTCTAGTCCAAGCTAGAAAAATCAGAGGATTGTATACTTCATGTGTAAGTTCTGTCCTGCTTAACAGCTATAGTACTGCAACATGTAACAAAGTGTCCGGCCGCAAATTAAAACCCCAACGAATTACAGGAAGGACCAAATATCAAAGAGACCACTGACAATACACTTGTTTCCAGAATGTCAAATGTCCTATCAGGATTCCTAATTCGGTTATTAGATGAGGACTAGACTTTAACATTCTAGTAACTTTTTACGGGAATATTCTCTGAGCAAAAGGACAATGTATGTGCATATATATTTTGAGATATTGTTACTCACATTTAAAAAAATATGGCAACGCCACATTGCTCCCCAAAACTTTATGTAAAAAGGGTCACAATCAGATCTTCATTACTCAGCTGTTTATGGTCTGGTGGTTTCTATCACTGGAAACGAACAGGTAAACGTTGAGAAATACAATGTTATGTTTTAGGGAGTACTCGTATACTGACTTGAAAATCTGAATTTAATAGACATGTTTACAAAGTAGTTCAAAAAAGCATTTACTTGAAACATTAACATTAAATTCAAGTTACTCATGTCTAATAAAGGTGTTTTTTAAAGCCAAGGCACTAAAATTTCCAATATTACTTATATGTGCATCCTAGTGCTTACTTTAGGAGACTGACCAAAAAGCATTCGGTACCTCCTTCCAAAGTCTAGTGCTCTTCCCTCTGCCCTCTCCCTTCCCCACATCTTCAAACTTCACAATCAAGACTTCTGATTTGGCCAGAGGATACTTGTCTGTGTGATTGAAAACAAAAATGTTGTACGTTATAAACACTGTCATCTGAAATGTGGGCCTTCAAAAATTCCTATGTTTTTAAATAGGATTTCTTTAGATCAGTTTCCCATCTACCTTTAAGTACAAACAGTGCTTTTTTCAAATTAATTTACTTATTTTCGTTTATTTGTTTATTTATTTATTTGTAGAGAGAGGGGAAAGGAGAAAGAGAGGGAGAGAAACATCACTGTGTGGTTGCCTCTCACTCGCACCCCCAACTGGGGACCTGACGTGCAACCGAGTCATGTGCCCTGACTGGGAATCGAACCAGCGACACTTGGCTCGCCGGCCGACGCTCAATCCACTGAGCCACAGCAGCCAGGGTTCAAACAGTGCTTTTTAAATGAATAGTGCAGAATGCAGAAGGAACAGAGCGAAAAATTAATGCAGAGGCAAGATTAAGCAAGCTTTGCTTTAGGTCTTACTGAATAGTAAACTTTTTTTTTTAACTTTCATTTCTTCATTGCTGGAGGATGTAAATAGACTGGAGACTGGAGCAAATTGAACAGTTGGCCGCTTGCCTTGCATAAACTTAAAACTAGTCCTGCGCCTCAGTAAACAAAAGGAATACATTTTAGCAAAATCCCTACCTTTGTTCCTTTGTCTGGGGTATTTGACGTGGCTGAAATTTATGTACCTGTATTTCATCTGCATCTTCATTTCCATTATAAATCTGCTACAACTTATCACTGATTGAGAACTTGGTTTCCTCTAGGCCCTGATTTCCTCCTGATTGATGTCTGATCAGGTTCCTTATTCTCCAGAAATCGATGCTGGAAATGAATACATGCAAATGAATTACCGAAGAAAGCCACATCGGCTGATTTGTTCAGCTGATTGTGATGTTATAATGACAATAGATTGGATTTCTATTCCTCTTTGAGTTCTTACCAGCTTATTAATAATTTTCTCACCTTAATTATTCTTATCCTTAGTTAACATGTAGATCACCACTTTTATTACATTTTGATGGAAATAACTACTAAAGATGTAAATGGCCAACTATATAAGGTATTTTTGAATAAAGATTCTACTCTAAATACTTCTGTGCCTGTACATATCAATTGTAGCAAATTTCTCTGACATAAAAGCATTGTGATAAAGTTGTAAATGACTAAATTAAATCACTAAGGCAACTGAATAAAATACAATATAATAAAATAAAGATCCCTCTCGTCATTTAGGTAGGAACCTGTTCAAATAAACTCAGCAGCTACCTTTTACATCAGTACTAAGCAGACCGTTGAATACACTGTAAGTTCTCTTAAGTGTTTCTCAGACACTCACTCAATGACTTCACAAATATTTACTGAACAATCTACTGTTTGGAGACACATCTAACGCAGTGACTAAGGCGCCGCTGTCCTCCAGGCGCTTCCAGGCTGGTCGCGGATAAAAACAGATGCGTTAAAAGCAGAGGGCAATGGAGAGGCCACTAGAAGACCCCATGAAGAGGCACTTCCAGATTACAAGGTTTTCTGTGGTGACACAAAAGAATCTAAGCTGAGATTTGGGGAGTGGACGGGGTCGTGGGTACGGAGCGTGCCGTGCAGTTGCCCAGGCCAAGGGACCATGGCATGCGTAGAGGTCTAGCGTTTGGAGAGACCCATTATTGCGTTAAGTTGAGCTTCATTGCAGACGGGCTTTAAAATGCCATTACCAAGGGTGGATGCATTGCCCTAGAAGTGTTTGTCTTACTTTTAATTTTGGTCTATTTTTATGGTAAGCAAGCAAAGGTTTATGTTCAAATGTTTCAGTGCCATTATAGCTCTCTCTTTGTGGAGAACAGGTTTTAAGGAGCAGAACATAATTGCACTTCAGGTGGAATCCAAAATGAAATGCACTTAGTGAGTTGCCTGGGTGAAGAACTAAGAAATCAGACTGTGTGTCCCGAGATGACATAAAAATTTCATTACCTGTCCCAAGAGCCTGATTCTACAGTGCAATGCGTGAAACATGCCCCTAGATATCAGCCTTAAGAATCATACCTGGTGCTTTTTCTTTTCCTTCTGAACAATTGTTCCTGATTGATCAAATCTTTGTTTCTGTGAACCGGAAACAACATCTTAAGCATCCTAATGATACTGAGGAATCTTTAGCGTGTGATTAACAGAGCCATAAGACACATCAGGGTTTGTATGGGTATTTGAAGGGTCATTCGAAATTCTACAGCGTGAAACATCTTGCTGGGAAGCATGAGGCCACATGGGAGGACTGACGTTAAGGAAGGGGCTCCTAATCACCCAGATGGAAATCAGGACTCAGGGGAGATAATCACAAAATGCAGTAACTCACCAGCAGTCAATGGCCCTTTTCATATTCAGCGCAACAATCCCCTCCAGTCACACCCCCACCTCATCCTGAATGCACCTGCACAGAGAGACAAGAGCACCATCAGCTGTAAAGAAACAGTTTGATAGGATCATTTTAAACTATTTCAAAACCCGAGCAAATCTACCACAAGGGTTAGGATATTCTGAATTCGGCAGGATGGTTTCAACTTTTGGCAATCAATTTTGCTACTCAGAAACAAAACAAACACAAAGCAAAAATCCCTTGATCAGAGTGATGAGGAATTCTTAGAATATACTTAAAAGGAATACTTAGGGATATCTTAAAACATTAAATAAAGTCATAAAATAATGATTCCTAATATTTAAACATTGGATTCTGGCCTCAGGGATTTACGGATTTAACCTCCCTTGACACAAACAAAAAATTTTTTTTTGAGGTAAGCACTGTTATGGCCTTAATTTCGTACTCGAGGACACTTAATTTGTGAGAGTTAATGTAATTTGTTTATGTTTCCACTTACACGAACCTAAAGTTCAAGATGATAATCCTTCTATCGCCCGGACTGTTTCTTTGTTTCAAATTTAGATATTACTTGGCCTCATCTCAGTTAATTATTAGTGTGGTTATTCATCCGCACTCTCATCTCTTCAGCGAGCTGAGGATCACCGTGGGCATGTGGCCCCTGCGTCGTGGGTCCCACACCCACTCTTGCAATGTCACAGCGACGTCCGCACGGCCCAGACCCGCCAGGGTCATTCTGTGCAGTGGAGACGCACTGAAATCACAGAGGGAAACGGACTCAAACTCGGCCCTGGAATGTCAAGGCTCCGAGGGAGGGACCCAGATCCAACAACGTGGCACCACAGGGTGAGCGCGCCAGTGAGGGGCAGGCGGGCTGCGGGGTGCGCAGAGCGAGGCTGGGGAGGGGGCAGGGAGGGAGGGAAGGAGGGAAGGAGGGAAGGCGGCCTCAGCCAAGGAGGGAGCCGCTCTTCTCGCAGCTGCGCGGGGCGCAATCAATATGCTTTGAAAGCATCCAGGGTGGGAGCCGAGAGGCGCGCGTTTAAAGGCAGCAATTTCCTTCTGGGAGAAAAAAAAGAAAAAGCTCCTGAAATACAGCTGCATTGACAAATACATTCTGTGAATGGTCATTTTATTACTTTCCCAAGAGCTGCGGGGAAAAATAAGAATATTTGCACAGCAGCTGAGAGCTTACGGTCTCCAGGCCTCGGCTCTGCTGCGGACGTGGCCCCATCACTCGTTTTCTTTATCTGACGGTCCGTCCTCCTTTGAGTATCAGCCTCTCTCACGTTTCTTTCCTCAAGTATATTTCACTGATTAGGCTACTCCGGGTGCCCCCATTTTTCCCCTTTGTCCCCCATAGCCTGGTATCCCCCTCCCCCCCAGCAATCCCACGCCCCTTAGCTCATGTCCATGGGTCGTGCATGCAGCTTCTTTGGCTTCTCCATTTCCTATACTATTATTAACATCCCCCCCCCCCCCATGTTGCGGATCCGCATGGATCAGACGTAAAAGGCTTTCTTTAACAAATCAGGGAAAGACAAGGAGGTCAACAATTACACTTGTTAAAATATACTGCTGATGCTTCTAACCAATGCAGTAGAAATGACCTTAGTTTAGAAGTAAAGCTACACCTATTGAGCATGTACTGCAGAAGTCATGCAAATTGGCCCATGGAAGTTGAACTCAATTTCATTTTATTTTCCACATGTATAAGATACATTTTTTGAATATTTGAAATGGGCTCTTGGCCTTGGATTTTTGTTAAAATTCATAATGCAAAGCAAAGCTTGGTTGCCCTCCATGGGATAAAATCATAATAATAATATAAATTCTCACTCCACTTTCAATAGAATGTTGGATAAAATCTGCATGTGAGGCTCGAAGAGCAATTCACACCATGGTGTCATCCTTTTCTGGCGTTTTATAAACTTTATTTTACTTCCTGTTTATTTTAACCATTTGATTCAGTATTATCTGTACGCTGCGTTGTGTGTTCAGCACCCCAAGTCAAACCTCGGTCCATCACTCCTCTGCCCTGTACCCTCTCCTGCCTCTCCCACCTGCTTCCCCACCGACCACCCCGCTGTCATCCCTGCTGTGAGGTTTCTGTTTTTCTCCTTTTTTGCTCAATCCCTGCACCCCCACACGGACCTGCCCTGGGCAGCTGGCAGCCCTCTCTCTCTCTGAGGCTGTCACTGTTTTTCCTTGTTAGTTCATTTTGTTTGTTAGGTTCCAACATTTGAGTGAAATCATATGGTTCTTGTCTTTCTCTGACCGGCTTATTTCCATTAGCATAAAGGACATCGATACTCTTGTGGTTTACTTTATAGTGAGGGAGACAGACAGCAGACATGAAATCAGTCCACTAAATAAACGGATAAATAAATAAAGTGTACAGTCTATTCAAAGAAGACAAATGACAGCGGATTCAAAAATAACATCGTGGAGCAGGAAAAAGGAAGAAGAAATCCAACTGAAATTTTAAATGACGTGGCTACAGGGAGCATCACACAGAAGATGACACAGGTCGTGGCTGCAGGACAGGGGAGGAGCTGGCCACGGTGGTATCCAAGGAGACAGCTTTCCTAGCTGAGTGCCCACCCAGTGCCGGAGCCCTAGGGCAGAAGTGTGCCTGGCATCAGCAGGGCCGCTAAGGCCGGGAATGGGCCGGAGAGAGAGGCGGTGGCAAGGGCAGAGCACAGGATGTCAGCGAGATGTCGGGGTCCGGGGCACAGCGCCTTCTTATGCCATTGAGGAGACGTGGCCTGTATTCTGCGTTCAGTGAGAAGCCCCTGCTGGGTTTCCAAAAGGAGTGGCATGCGGCCTGTTCGTCTTGAAAAGGATCTGGCTGCCACTGTGCTGGGAAGGATCTGTGGGTGGCACGGGGTGGGCAGGGGAGCGGGAACCCGTCGGGAGGCCAAGGCAGTAGTCCACGGAGGATGTGGCGGCTCACAGTCAGAGGAGGGACCACACAACCTTTCCTATTAGTTCCGGATTGAAAGGATGGAGATGAGGAATGAGTCAAAGAAGACTTCCAGGTGTGAGCATGAAGAGTTGAAAAGGGGGACATGGGGCTGGGGGAGCCGCTTGGGAGAGGGGCGCTGGGCTAGGTTCTGAGTTCTTCGCACACAGTGTGATTAAGGCTTCGGTGAGGCATCCCAACGGAGGTTTCAAGCGGGCGGTTAGGTACAGAGAACAGGGTCTCAGGGACAGGTCTGGAACTCGGGTGCCCATGTGGCAGGTGGTAAACGTTTCTTGAATATATTTTTTTGTATTGGGAAGTGAAGGAAAAACTCAGTTAAACTTCATCTTACCACAGAAGTCCCTGAAGGTAAGCTTAAGGAAAAGGAGACTAGGAAGCCGTCTTCCTGATTTCACAGTTATTATCTTCTTATAGTACCATTAAAATATAACGTCATATATTTTAAGATCCTATAAACCTTGAATTATTTACTGAAAAATATATTTCTAGAATATTTTGGTAAGTGTATAATCATATGCCTTTCAGAGTTCCCAAGGGAGTCATTTTTACCCAAGAATAACCCACGAATATAAGTGAGTTTGAATTTTGTAAACTATATTTTATTTTATTTTTATGTTGTTTTATAGATTTTTATTGCTGTTTAATCACAGCTGTCCCAACTTTTCCCCCTGTGTTTATTTTTTTCTGTGACACATTACTTTCTTCAAAACTAGCTTCCAATTGAAACCGCAACTTTTTATATTGATTACATATGATATCATGAGACCATACATAAACACTTCGATTGTTTCCTTGGAAAAATGAATCGTGTATGAGGTGCATCCTGCTGCTGCATCAGGCAATAAGCCATGTGGTGAGCACAAGACAGGGGCAGAAGTGGGAGAGCGTGGTAGACCCTCTTGTGCACGGCACCATCTTCAACCTGCTAACGTAGCGCTGGGTCGCAAAAACACGGAAACCCATAGAAATGAAAAGTGCTTTTCTTAATAGAGGAAAACCAGCTCTAGTTTCGTCCGTGCACATCGGTGAACGCAGGCTTAAAGATGCGCACAGCTGGAGAACGTGGGTCTGCAGAGAACAGAAGTTCCTTCTGAAATCCTACATCTCCATGTTTCTTCCAGTGTGGGGACCTGCCCGGACATGTGTCCCTGTCAGGTAGCGTCCGAGGCCGAGATGTACGCGAGCTGTGACACAGTCACGCCCGTGATAGCCGCTCTGATCCGTCTCCAGAACAAGCCCCCGCGCGCCCACAGCTGCGTGGCAGAGAGGAGCTGGAACCGGGGAAGAAGGCAGGAGAGGCTGAGCACGTGCGCGCGTGAAAGGCAGCCTCGTCCCTGGCAAACGCCCGTGGGTGGCCACTCATGCCCACGAAGGGCCTGTGCCTGATTCCTGGAAGGGGCTCAGGGCTTGAAAGTTTCTTTGAGCGGAGTGTTGGAAGCCACGCGAGCTGGAGTGGCAAGTAAGGCAGAACCACTGCCCACGTGCAGGAAACCAGCCAAAGCTTTCAGATGCGGGAGTTACGAGACAACGCGCGGGGCTCTTTGTAAGCCGGGCGACCCTCCTGCTCAGGGGACTGAGGACCTGGCCTTGCTGCCTGCGATGTTTCTCCGCAAAGCAGCTGAAAAGAACCAGCGGGCTGCATTCAAAACATGGAGGGAGACAGGAACACTGGGATAGGCTGTTCAATCTGGAATTTCTCTGCGTGTGTGGAAATGTCAGCCTCTGGTATTAATCAGAGCGAAAACGAACACGACCGATTCAGCAAGTCGCCGAGGTCCCCTGGACCTCACGGAACATGGCTGTGCTGGCAACGTAGCAAAACAGCCTGGCGGAAAGAATACAAAGAAGACATGATTTGGGGTCAAACATCTTGGACTGCAGAGCTTTATCCACCAGTTTCTAGTTGAGAGAAATGTATATAATCTTCCCAAAAAGCTAGGGCACTTTCATATTTTGATAGCTTTAATTAGAAAAACATCTCGGGAAGCAATTTATCAGCAGGTGGCAATAAAATTATTATTGTCAATGCAGTATTACTAAATAACTATATTTCTAGCATTGTATCCTATAAGTATAATCTGTCATACATAAAGTAGTAATATTTGTTATGGAAAATATTAGAAACCAGACTAATGCCTAACATTCAAGAAACTATTATGCAAATGTTAGGTATTAAAATATCTAGAAAATATATAACCTTTACTGAAAGGGTTGGGGAGATTTCCTTTATCATACTATGTTTCTGTCGCTGTGTGACAAATGACCACATTTGATGGATTAAAAGAGTACTCATTTATCTCACCATTTTATGGGGTCAGGAGTGTGCCCACGGATTAGCGGGGTCCTCTGCTCTAGGTGCACAGACTGAGAGCAAGGTGCCGAGCAGGCTGCATCCTGCAGCTCAGCCTTCCCACCCACGCTGGGCTCTCCGTGGCCGCGGGTGGAAGCCCAGGCTCTCCCTGCCTGTCGGCCAGGGGCCACCTGCAGGTCCAGGCCGTGGGCCCTCTGCGCAGGCAGCTCGCAGCAGGGCTGGCTCTTTGCTCTCTCCAAGCCAACAGCAGAGTCTCTCTTTCTAAGCTAAAGTTTAAACAGAAATTGTGATCACGGGTGTGCTGCCCCATCGCTGTGATGTCCTACTGATTAGAAATAGGTGACAGGGCTGCCCACCTTCAATGGAAGGGGGTTGCACAATTCCGTGAATCATTGGGAATCTCCTTAGGCGGGGCCTCCCCAAGCGTAATGGTACATAAAAAGAGCAGAGACCCCTTGTGAGTGTACAGTAGTGGCAACCAAAAGCAAATAGCCACCCCCCAAAAGTCTTGGCCTAAAATTACCCCACCATCAAATTTTCTGAATATATCATTTTCTAGTATATCATTTGTGACTTTAGAGATTACTTAGTCGTCGTCGGCAGCCGTCCGTCTCGAGAGACGATGGTGTAGCTTCTTAAGAGTCTATCTGCACCGCCGAGAATGGCTGTGCAGTCCGACTCGGGAGTGACACGGTATCTGTCTCCTCCCGTGTTGAATCGACATCTTGCGATGACGCTGGAGTGTCCTCTCCAGTGAAGCTGAAGCTACAGAGCCTTGAGAGACGATGGTGTAGCTTCTTAAGAGTCTATCTGCACCGCCGAGAATGGCTGTGCAGTCCGACTCGGGAGTGACACGGTATCTGTCTCCTCCCGTGTTGAATCGACATCTTGCGATGACGCTGGAGTGTCCTCTCCAGTGAAGCTGAAGCTACAGAGCCTGGGCAGGGTGATATGGAGGGTCTGCTGTTGCCCATGCAGCAGACCCCCCCTCTCTTCGCAGCTGAAGGGTCCAAGGGAAAGACGGAGTCGATACAGCTTGGCTTCAGGTGCGCCGCAGGAGTTGCCGGTGTTGACTACAACGTCAAACCGCCTTAGGGACTCCGGCTCCGGATTTTCTGTCGGGGTTTACTCCCTTAGCCTTTCCCCTGAAGAGGTATGCCGCAAGGCAGCGGAGGTTTTTTGGAGTCAGAGTTTTCCTTCTCTGATGTGCCCTGACTGGAAGATCGAACCAGCGACACTTAGCTCGCAGGCCGACGCTCAATCCACTGAGCCAAACCAGCCAGGGCTGATTACTTAGTATAGAAAGGAGAATATTCAAGACACCCCGGGGCGAGTTTTAGGGGAAACAAACAGAGGCGTGGCTCTCGTTGCTGGAAGTTTACGCAGGAACCTTGAATGGGTCACAGTTTTCTTTCCCCTACTATTCCAGGGCCGCCTCCTGAGTTTTAGGGTTCTGCAGTGTAATGAGCCTTTCGCTTATCACAGAGGAAATCCAGTTTCAGAGACAACTTAATATCAGATAGATCCAAGCTTTTAAAATTACTAAACATCCTTTTTAAAATTTAAGTCCCCATAAAGTGAATTCTCTAAGTACTTGAAAATTTCGTGATTACCCATCCTCTCTGCCACATATTTCTTCTATCAGTTATCATACCAGATATGAATGTGAAACAATTCATACAGATTTTAGAATGCCGGAAAGAACAGAGGAGCAATAACTTACTGGTGTTCGCCCATTAGAATTCAGTGGAAAATGACTCGTTGGAATATAAATGCACTCAGAGAAAAGAGGTTAAGCAAGTTCCATTTGTTAATAGGGCACGCTGCGTTAGATGGAATGCTTTCAGTGATACGAAATCTATAGTTTTCTCTAACGTCCTCGGGAGCACTTAGGAGACCAGACAGCAGTGTAACCTGCCCAGGTGCCCCACCCACTGAGTATCAGTTCTCCCCTTCACTGAGCAGCCCCCTCTCACCGAGGCCTGGGACGGCACACAGCTGCCTACCGGCCAAGAATCGTTACCTCCGCTGGGAGCATCCGCGCTCTGATCACGTTGGCGATAAAATGAGGATTTGAATATTGCCTCTCTCCTCCAGAAGCTAACAGCACAAACGAGCTGGGTTCATCTTCTGGGCTAAAGCATGAATAAAACCTGTCTAGTCCCAGTCTCAGTTGGCACTCGTGACATCCCCACCGCGTAAGCAGCTCTGCACCGCTAGCGGACAAGGCGAAGGGAGCCATTACAAGGCCTTCAGACTCCAGCAGGGTAGGGCCATCTAAGCAACCCAAGCAAAAATTTGATGAATGACAGAGTTGGCGTTTTATCTCAGGGAAGGGGTCCCTGGTCAACGTCTGTGAGTTTCCCTGAGGAACACACCATGTGAGAAAGTCAGTACTTCTGAACTACCTAAAGGAAGGACATTTTTAAAGAAGTTCCAATCATTACAGATAATATCTTTGTAAAACACAGTAAAAATAAAAGTTAAATGATCAGATATATAAAATTCCTGTTTTTATTAGCTAAAACAAAAATGAAATTACTTTGTAATAATTTCTATGTGATTTCTAAGTTTTCTAAATGCTTACTCTGAATTTATTTTTTATCTAATCACAGACTAGTGACAAAAATTTTGTGGCTCTATACCCATGTTCAGACCACATTATGAAGAGAATAATATTTAAAAATGTATTGATGTAGTGTTAAATTTTATATAATAGAGAGATTATACAGCTATTTATTCGAATAATGCCAAACTAATTTTTAATAACACACATCTTATGAAGGACTAAATAATTGCCAAAAGAATAATTCTTCAATGGTATAAACTTAGGCTAAGAATAGACTTCAGAGTACTTGAGAAAGTATTTTGTTATACATTATGTCAGAAAATCATCCACAAATATTATTTCTCCAAAAATAATGATTAAAAAAAATTGAGAAACAGGAAGGTAGTTGAAGGTTATGTTTTCTCTAAAGACCTTGCTTCAGATAGATCATTATGGATTTTTAATTGATCACAATAGGAACTTCTAATATTCTTTTGAAAATCAAGCTACATAGATAAGCGTATTTCTAAACACATAGTGACTTTACTTCTCCAAAGAATGGGATAAAGCCCTAAGAGAGGGGATATGACTTAATTCCAAGGACACAGTATAAGGTTGTCTATAACAATTTGAAAATAATGATTGAAATACTGAAATTTTGCATTATTAAATGTTTTAATATTGCAAATGATAATTTTTTATTGAAATTGCCCATTTCCATGAAACCCACATACAAGAAGATTGAATTAAGCCTACACACATTGTTGCTAAGTAATTTCACTTCCTGGTGAACCCCAAGATAAATTATGTGTGTGATACATGTACTCACAGATAACTTAGAGATTTTATATATTTTATGCACTTGTTGGAAAAAGGCCAATTAAGTATTGGATGGTATCTGCCAAAACAAGTATTACGGTTTGAAATGGCTTGACGTCGTGCCACGGTGCCGTCTTTCTGCAGCTGATGCGGCTGCAGAGCTAATCTCCATTGAGTCTACTTTTACAATATGAAAATTAAACCTCATATTTAATACTGAAGAAAAGCCATATAGTTTTTCACCTAATAGCAGGGAAGGTACTTTAAGTTCATTCAAAACTGTATTTAAATAATTAAAGTAGGTTTAAGCCATTAAAATGTGTAGAAGTTATAAAGTAGGGTGTGTTGCTTTATGCGAAAAAATATTAACGCATGTGTTTTGAGGCTATTAAATCTGACCTTTTTTATTACAATACTAGTGCCATACCTACATAAAAATAATTTAGAGACCATGTAGATTTATAACTATTTCCTCCCATCAATTTATGTCCAGAGTTAAAGTTTGCACGATGAATATTCATTTTGATCTTACAGATTCCCACAAGATGACAGGAAGTTTCCCTATGACCTATAAAGGGCTGCATGTGGACAGTGGTGACCTAAAGACCCACCTGTGTAACATGTGAAGGATAAAACCAGCATCCATTTTAGGGTTAGTATGATAATGGTTCTTCCACTGGAAGTGAAGGCTTTAAGTTTCCTACTTCCCAAAACGGGATGGATGACGTCATGTGCCCGGCTAGGTGTGACCGTGTTCTTGGTTTGCTAGGGTCACACGGGTGGGAACTAAAGGACCCTGCCCGTCAAGCGAGACTTTCGTTTGGGAGAAGTGTTTCATGAGGACTGTTCTAGAGGAGGAGACTTTCCTTTATTTGTATGCTTACTTATTTAATGATATTGTTACCAAACAGACTGGGGACCCGTTCACTTGGTGCCTTGGTGTGAGACCCAACAATCAGTGCTGAGAAAAACAGGTCTTTATTGACCATATTCCAAGCTTGGGGGGGGGGGCAGTGAGCCCTCCTGCTCAGAGCCCTGTTCTCCCACGAGGCCCAGCACTTCCCTCGCTCCCCAAAAGGCTATCAGCCAAAACCAAGCCCAATAGCTCCCCATCTCCTCACCATCAGCTCTCTCCTGCAGGATCTGGGGTACATTGTCCTCAGCCTCCATACAATAGTCCAGGAAAGCATGTGCCATGTCACACCGGATCATGCTGAAGTCCAGGAAAGGCACAAGTCCTAAGAGAGTGTCCTCTCCATATGTCTTGAGTTCCAAGAGTCCAGATAGAGTCTGGGTGCAAGGCAGAGTCCTCGGTGGCTTTGGGGTGAGCAGGACGGGCGTGGGCAAGGCAGCGGCCCCCGTGCTTTCTTACCCGTGCCCTGACTGCCAAGGGCAGAGCCGCTTCTCCTGGGGCAGCTCCTATGCGCCCCTACATCACAGCACGCTTTCCTCAGGGCTGCCTGCCCTTCTTTTAAGGCCTGAAAGTCAGGCAAACCTTTTGCCCTGGGGCGGCAGCACAGCTATTACCTAGCTACCATCTTGCCATAGGTATGCAAAACTATCTTAAAAGCTGTACTATCCCCTCCCCCCACTCCCCAAACCATGGGTTGTGGGGACTTTGGGGATCCCTCCCCTCTCAGTTTCAATATGATTCATTATTTGTAACAGATGCGACAATTTAAGGCACCCAAATTTCCCTTAAATTTTAAAGCTGAGAAAGCAGTATTTCTCAAGTCTTAACCAGCTTCGGGATGCTCATATTTTTACCTACCTTTGCATTTGGTAGACTGACCAATTTCTTATTGAAAAAGAGCAGGTGACCACAGTATCCTTACTGTATCCCTGGGATAATTATTTCTGTTTTTGCAAAGTCAACACGTGGGACTTGACTTAGTTTAGATGAGGCTGCCCAGAAAGCAGCCACCGAGGCTGTTCTTGAGAACAGGATTCCTAGGGAGGGCGCAGGAGAGGGGACCCTGGAGGCGGGAAAGGAGAGGCTCCCCCTCCCACGGGACTGGGTCATCAAGCATGTGACTACCAAGGGCAACTGACTGTCATTTTCACAGCACATCTGCAGCGCAGCCTCTCCCTAAAGGCATCCAGAAGTCTCGAATGATGGTAAGAAAGACAGGAAAATAATTTATTTGCCGCTCTCATTGATCAAGTACTCTGCCCATGAGGTAACTCCAGTTACAAGGGCCTGGAAACCCAGCGGAGAGTTCCTGTCACCTCCACACAAAGAGAAGTCCCTGCTGGGGACAGTCAGTGGGCCAAGAGCTGGGGCGGGAGACACACACGTGACAGAGGCACTTTCAAGTGCCCAGGAGAGACCTTCTATGGATTTGTTTCAGAGTTAATCAAACCACTGTGTTGTACACCCGGAATTAACTCAAAATTCTATGGACTGTAAACAGCAATCGAAAAATAAAATTAACAAATAATTTTAAAGAGTTAACAAATGTTAAATGAGCAATAAAAGATAAAACGAAGGTTGCTGCTAATTGGTCATTTCAATGTAAGTAAGCATTTTTGTTTTAATGATGCTGTAGTTTTCTGTATAGTGTCTTCTTATTAGATTACAAAGCAAGAAATAAAACTATCATTTTCTTTTTAAAAAATTTTTAATTAAATTGATTGGGGTAGAAACCATGTTTATTATGTAAAGTGGGCCAGGACCCTGAGGTGGTAGAACAGTGCTTTTTGCTAGTTTTGTGGCATTAAGCTCAGGTTGAAACTTTATAAGGAGTTGGATTTTTCATCTCTGAGAGGATATAATTAGCTCTAAAGCCTAAATTATCACTTCTGTCTTTAACATGTAAACATGTTTTACAGCCTTGGCGAGTTCTATTACTTTTCAGTTTATCTGATAAACAATCATTTAGTGCAGAGACTCAAAATACTATAATACACTTTTGAAAAGCTGGTTAATTGCTAATGGATGGATTGTCTGAATTGGATATTAGTAGGAGAAGGTCATGGATTAGAAAAAAAATTGAAACAAAACTAAGTCTGCACAGAATAATTTTCCCTTTTGACTACATCTTCAATTTTTTTCTACATGATCCAGCACATAATAAATGCATCGTAATTTGTGTTTTTATTTTTTAACAGCCAGCCTCGATCCTTTTCTTTAATATAAATGTTCTTCTTTGCCTTGGTTTTATCCTATTTGATGCAAATAAATGGTAAATATGAATAGTATTTAATGTTCAGTGAGACTTTTAAAATCCCGCTCCATCATTTGCATTTAATTACCCATGCAGAAGACCCACTCAGACAGCTCAGAAGGAAACACTGTTCTTCAATTCAGATGTGAGGACGAAAGAGTTGTTCCCTTCATGTGCCAAGTGTACAATGACAATATTGTTCTACCAAGTCTATTGTACACAGACGTTTTAGTCCTCGTGTGTCCCCAATCTGTGTGCTCGGCTCTCTTGCTGTATGGAAACATTATGCAGCATTTGATTTTTTAAAATAAACATCATAAATTATTTTAATGCCTATTCCATATTTAATGGGAGTTGTTTAAAATACTCTCCTTAACATGCTACATTCAACCAACACTTCAAGTCTTAAACACTTGTTTCACATAGTCAAGTCTTAGGAGTATTTTTAAAGTTAACTTGGTTAGTACATGTGTTGCTTATATGTTGGCATTGTGATCGGAGGTATATGGTAACTGAGCATCTCTTCACCAAAGCCTTACAATGCCTGCCCAGACACGTGGGGTGAGTCCATTGCCGAAGGAGGAGAGAAATCATTTTTCTCGCTGATCTGCCCTCACGCAAAAGCAACCTCAGTTGGCCGTGGAGGACAACATCGCCTTCCTCTGATCTTCCTCTCGGCTCTCCTGTCTTCTCCTCTGACCTCCACGCTGTCTCCTGGATGTCACGGAGGTCCTGTGCTCAAACACACTGGCCTTTTGATACTCAGCAATGCAAACTGCTACACAGTCCTGCTAAGGACGAGTCTTGGATATTCGAACATTTTAAAGTTCAGATCTATTAGCAAACAAGCGTGGTGTTCCTTTTTGGTAGATATTAATCAAAAACCCATCAAACATAAATTTTGATTCAAGTTATTGTTAATTGTTCAACTACCTCACTAGGCATAAAGAAAAGAAAGAACAAGAGTTATTTTTATCGCTACTCAGGTCATGTATTCTGGTGTGCATATACTACATGAGGGAAGCACTTAGAAATGTATTGAACGATATCAGTTATTTCACATTATAACGTGGGCCAGGAGTCAAGCAGCTCGAGAGAACGCTTGACCGTGAACGTCACAGGGCTCTTCCTGGGAACACGCCAGTGCAGCCACCTGATACCCTGGCTCAGCCATCCCGGAAAGTGGAACGACTGTGTCACTGAGTTTACAGGATATACAACCTCACCCACACGCTTGCTGACTCACCGCTGCCTCTGTGATTCCTGAGTGCATGCCTGATTGTCGGAATCTGGGTGAAGTGTAGAGTTCTGACCACGAAGGAGTCAAGGGCAGTCGGGTTTCTGTTTCAGACTCTCAGGGCAGAGTAGTATTCCGATTCTTTGCTAGGGTAGCATCAGATCTTTCCTTCCTGGTACGCTGGGTGTGCAAACCTAATTTTTGCCGGAATATTGCTATGTAAGCATATGCAGTTTAGCACAACTTCTGTCATTTCCCACAGCTTTGAATTGCCTTTATTTATAATCATTTAATTCACTTTTAAAGTCAAATAATATTTAAAAGTTCAGGAGGCTTTGTTTTTGATTATTACATGTTGAGGAGAAAAAAACATGATAAAAGACAAAGAATCACAAATTATATACAGTCATAGATATATTGATTGGGGGAATAATATCTATGGTATTATAGACTAGTAACTTTTTTGAAAACTGATCAAGAAAAAATGAACTTTTTGAAATAGCTTGAAGATCTTTTCAGTCAGCTGCACCAGGTGATTCCAAGTGGTCCCTCTCATTATTATGACCGGGGAAGATGGTTTGGGAAATGGAAATTTATATCACAAAATGCAATAGCGTGTATGGTCCTCAATTTTCATTTCATCGCCATTATTCACGTTGGGTAGTAGAGGCTCTAAAACGGCAGAGAGGAGAAGTCCTGCCCGTGACCAGTAGGTCAGATGTTGAAAACTATGTTGTGCTTCCAGCACCAGCAGCCGGGGAGAATAATGCCCCTCCTCCCTCAGAGCTTCCGTACTGTGGATTTAAATATGTCGAATGCCTTAGAGCCAGGATGCTAAGCAGGTTCTGAAAGTTTCTGCTGGACAGAAAGAGATAGCTATTGAATATCTGCTGTAGTTAATTACATTTCTGATCAAAATATGTTAAATCTCTACCTAGATAACTCTGGGTGAGTCTTAGGCAAAGGCAGTGCCCTGGTGCAGACAATAGATACATAGGGATCCTTCCAGAAAGGGCTCGGGCTCTGGACTAGGAGAAAGGAGTCTGTATTCGTCAACACTGCCAGAAGCACTGTCACTAAGTTTTGGTTTGCAAATCTACACATCTAATAGCTCTGTAAAATGTGGTAGCTTTGAGGGAAGACAGCACTGCAGGCTGCCAAGGGCCTGCTCAGATGAATAATTTAGGAGTTTAACCTCAAAATACTTACCAACAACCTTACAACCAACACACACACACACACAACTTCTTTCCTTTTTACAAAAAAAAACCCCACAGAAATTAAAAGCATTTCTTTTTTAATAACTGATACTTCTTCTTTTATTCATTTCATTGATTGCCAAAAGATGTCTTGCCCCATCTGACAAATTAGAATAATAACCCAGGAACAAAGCTCCAGTGTTTGAGACAGATCACTTCTGCTGAGTTGAGTCCCATCCCTTCTCCATAAAGACCCTGCTTCTCAGCTGAGGGGTGCATTTGAGGTGGGTAATTTCCCCCACAGTCAGAAATACAAACAAGACAACAGGGATTAAAATATTATCTAAGGAGAACAGAAAATAAACAGAATATTGTTATGTTAAAGCAAACGCAAAGTTATGGATGCACTAATTTCCCCCCAAAAATAATCTCATTAAGTAATCAATCCCATTCCACCACTAAACTGGATGATAAACATAATGCTACTTTATTTTAAAACTTCCACTTTTAGTGAAAGTGTATTTTTCTATTAACCTCCTTGTCTGGTATACCAGCCGTGTAAGTCTGATTTATTTTAAGTGGGCAGACCGGTGCTTAGTGAAGGGGTCTCTGAAAGACCCCGAGCAGGTTGGGGAAGGTCACTGTCTCCACCTGACCTTCTGAAACGCGGTGCGGGGCAGTCAGCGGCCTCCCATTAGAGAGGTCTCACTGCGTCTGCTCGGCTCCCCTCCTCGTCGCCAGGAGGGCAACACCTTCCTGGGAGAAATGTGTCAAGTAATCAGAAGAGATGCTTATGTTAATACGGACTGGTTCAGGCCTCTTTCTGTCATGAAATAATTACTGTTGCAAAATACCAGCAGGTGCTGGAAGAGCGCGATTAATTTGTAGGAGTTGAATGACATCATTTCAAATGGCTTATTAAACACTAATTAGATTTCAAATTGTGTGACTCTTCATACACTTATGTCAGGGTGCCAACACATGCATGTCTGCTCCCTCTAGGGCGGCGTGAATGAGGTGACAAGCCATGTTCACAGGTGACAGTTTATCAAATCAAATCAAAATGGCGATTTCCAGCGTCATGGTTTATGGAACGAAGAGTGTGTTGTTTCAGTCTTCATTTCTGTTCTCAGTGTTCTTATCCAGTTAGGCAATCGTCCTCAGCAGGCCAGTCCTTGGGTCTGCTCTTTGTGATTCAGAGCATTTATGTGATAAGATTGCTTCACATGTATGCTGAGTAAGAACACGGTACTCCTGAAGGGCAAAGGCCTTCCGCAGAGCGGCCGACGCGATGCTGATCAGCCCCACGTTTCGCCTTTATAAAGTCGCACAACAAAATGTTTTATTTCCCAGTTTCCGTAACATAATTTATTAATGTTAAAAAGGTAAAGTAAAAATACCTACATCTATTTTAATAAATAAAGCTGTGAGGGATATAGTATTCAGCTACTGTAATGGCTTTAAAGAATAACGGGAATTATTGTAACTATATACAGAAAGAATCTTAGGCTTCGCACCCATTGGACACAAGAGATAAAAACTTGAGTTGAAGTCCAAAATATTAGCAAACCCAGAATAAAATATGTCGCACTCTCAACTGACAAACAAGCAGGTGCTACTATCTTAAAATGGAAAACAAGTCGAAATAAGTCGCGGAAGAGCCGTCGTCGTCGGCAGCCGTCCGTCTCGAGAGACGATGGCGTAGCTTCCCGAGAGTCTATCTGCACCGCCGAGAATGGCTGTGCAGTCTGATTCGGGAGTGACAATCCCTGCCGCACTTGTCACAGGTGAAGGCAGATGGCTGTTGTTGCTGCTGCTGACGCTGCTTCCGCCTCGATCTTTTCTGGACCGCCTCCTCGCTGCGCGCAGCCTCCGCGCGGAAGAGCACTGTCGCCTTATTTATCATCACTCCGGGATTAAACTCGCTTCTTCTTTACTATCGAAGCGCACTGGGGAAAATCACGAGTAAAATTCGCATAAACTCACAGCAGTGACCTTCTGTCGTGACCCCTGGTCCTTCGTTCTTCTCACCCCCCCACCCCCAACCAACGGGGTGCGCAGCGCAGACCTTGGCTGGGCCCTCGGGCCGATCCCCACGTGCCGGTCCTTCCGCACCGTAACGCGGGGACAGAGGACGACAGCAGCCTCCGGCTTTATCATGGTTCACACTCTGTTCATCTCGGGCAGTTGACATTAATTTTGTATTAACGTTTTAACGTCCTGCATAAAGTATGTATCTGGATTACTGAGGTTTCGAGTCCCCTTGGATGTTGCTCCCAAGGCGAGTCTGTGGCCCCCCGTCCTCGGCCTTGTCGCGGCCCCAGCCGCCGGAATCCCGAGTCTGTTTGCGCCTGAGCAGGGCTTGCCTGACGTTTGCTTTCCCGCTTTCTCCCACATTTTTCATAACATTGTCCCTCTCGTCAGGCCGGCGTCAGCGAAGATGTCCCCTCTGAAAACACACCGTTGTTTCACGGGTTTGCTTGCTCATCATCAGCTCCCACTTCTCCCCGTCCCTAGGGCCCCTGGAAGAGCAGGTTCTATCACAACAGACACCTCGTCGCCCCACTGGTGGCCTCTCAGCTCCTCGGGCTCCTAATAGGCCCCCGGGCGCAGGGCCGTGGGTGGGTGACTGTGTGAGGGTCGGAGGCCTGGCCCGTGGAGCTGCTACGAAAGAAACACTAAATTCAGTTATGATTTCCCTGAGAATTTATCAATTATTTATGCACGACATTTAGTTTCCGTGTTCCTAGAAGTTTGCTAATTATCATTCTATTTATTCAATCGAAGAGAAAAACATGACAATTACATGTGTCTATAATCACTCGTGCAAGCTGTGGGGGCCGTTTTGATAAGAGTGGAGGAAAGAAATTCCATGCTGAAATCAGCCCAAGCAGAAGAGGCCGCCCTGGGTGCTGTGAATGAAGGGGACCCAGTGGGCCCTAGGCAGAGGTTTTGTTCTGGAGTCGTGGTAGCTGAGCCCAGACAGGTAGCGTCCTCTCTGAAATATGTTATCCGCCGTGGTCAGTAGTTTGGGTTATAATCTAATAAAGATTTGAAAGTCCCTATCCCTTTGTGTGAAAGTGAATGGTCATGCCACATGATCTCACATATCTATGGAATCTAATAAACAAAATAAACTAAAAACAACAACAACATAGAAATAGAGGCATAGATACGTAGAACAGACGCACAGCTGTCGTGGGGGAGAGGGTTTTGGGGGCTGGGTGAAAAGGATGAAGGGATTAAGCAAAAAAAAAAAAAAGAGAGAGAGAGAGAGAAAGAAAACATTCACAGACACACACCGATATGGTGATTCCCAAAGGGAAAGCAGGCTGCAGAGAGGTGGAGGGGGGGAGAGAGGGGGTGAGGGGGAATAATTGATGATGGAAGGAGACTTGACTTTGGGTGGCGAGCACACAATGCGATACACAGATGATGCATTATAGAATCGCACACCTGGAAGCCATATAATTTTATGAACCAATGTCACCCCAATAAATTCAATTAAAGAAGGAAAGCTAATTTGCCTTCTGTGTAGAAGACATATGGAAAAGGTATTATCTGATAGTAAGTCGGCAAGGTTTTCCTGGCCGCATTTTAGGTGAAATACAAACAACAGGGACCCGTTGAGCGCAGAGGTAGCTTGAAAAGCCCAGGTGTGGAAGCCTCACCCTTTCAGTTATAGATCTAAAACGGGCTTAATGTCTGACCATACACTTACGCTTTCTTGAAATGTATAATTTTTTAACAAGACTCATTGCATGAATTGATTGGTGATTTATTTATTTATTCACTCATTTCAGAATACGCGTCTAGCATTGTCCCGCATAGTGAGGACATGAACTGAAAGGTGGTATTTTTAAAATGACCAAATATATGAATAAACAAACTGAATAATGAGCAATAAGCTAGTTCTAAAGACAGCTGCGATGCAAATAGAACTCAGCTGAAGACTATGCCGATACCAATATGGATCAAACGTTTTTAGAAGATGAAATGCAAAATGCATCCATTGTGGCACATTTAATGGAATAAGTGGGTGGCTGGGGTACAGAACGGCTCTATTTCTAGCTCCAGTAAAAATATCACACTGGATGCAAGAATGTTGCTGTGACTTTTTGTCTATTGCCCAGACTAAACTTGATTAACTGCATGATCTATCCGACGGGCTGTGCAAAAATCAATAATGAAGAAAGATGACAGCAGAGATCCAGGACAAAACGGTCCCGTAGCAACACGCGGCCATGATCGAAGTCTCCGTCCACATAAGCAAAATGAAGATACAAAGTGGAAAATTTCTTGGCTTCATTTTCTAATTTAATTTATTATGGTGAAACAGACAATGCCTGTCATAAGAACACTAACCAAGCATTCTGAAATTTCTATTTAAACCCCTGTTTGGTGAATCAGGACAATCTGTTGACGCCTTGACTGGGAAAGAACCGTCACCTCCTGGCAGGACAGCATGAGCCACCAGGGCGTGATGGTTTTGGTCATGAACATTCTATGTCCCCATCAATCCTTAAACGTTATAGATGATGAATGGTTGTGATTTTTTAACTTAAATGCACACTCTTAGTCAACTTGTAGTTTTCATCATCTTGCATGTCTTTGATGCCATGTATTTAATAAGCTAATTAAAAATAGCTACTCAAAATCTCGACAAGGTGACATTTTCTATATTCAGGTGCAAGAGCATCAACGGGCCACTTAGCATGAGAGTCGGGTTAGATGATGGGGAGCGACTCTGTGTTAATCCGTGCCTCCCGGCTGCAGGCGTTTACTATGCTCTTTTAAATTCGCAGTGGCTCAGACAAGCTGTGCCCTAAGCTCGTTGGTATGTCCATCACTGCTCAAGTGCCCAGTGGAAAACAAGCCTGCTGAGGAGACTGGTCTCTCTCTACAAAGCTCCGTTTGGCTCCCACTCTCTGCCTGTATGCACAGAGGAAAACGTAGGCTGCCCGGAGGCACGACATGCCAAGCCTAGTATCACTGCTGTTTTAGAGGGAGACCTGGGTTGTGTGTTGATTTGCATCACCCATGCCTGCAATTAATCAAGTAATTCCATGTTAATGCATTGTATAAACTTGTAAATCTTTTTGAAATTTATCTATAACCCTAACATAACTTCACTAAATGATATTTCTAGGACTAAGCAAAACCATTTTAATGTTGATCAAATAAAGTGTTGAAACTGCACTTTCTAATATAGTTAACTGTTAACTTCTTGTACCTATTGAACACCAAGTGTGGTTAGTCTGAATATTCAGATGCGCGCACACACACATGCACACACATGCGCACACACATGCACATGTGTGTGCACACACGCACACACATGCATGCACACATGCACACACACACCTGTATACATAATATCTAAAGTACACTCCAGTTTCAAAATCTTGTACAAAAATATAGCCTATCTCATTAATAAATTTTATGTAAATTATAATAGGAAATGAACATATAATATTAGATAAAATATTGACATTAATTTTTTACATATTTTCCATTTTAATATGATGAGTGTAAAGTTTAAAAGTGTATATGTGACTGGGATTATATATTTATGGGAAGGCACTAGGACAAACTGATCCCAGGAAATAGAAAGGGACTTGGACCTTCATATTTTAAAACAGATGACAAAGTAACAACATGATATGATGTGGAAACAGCAGAATAGTTAGGCCAGATGAATAAAAATAATAACCCAGGAACAAGCTGCAGTGTATATATGTGAAAACTCTATTTTAATATAGTAAGGGAGTATATCAAGTTTATCGAGTTTATCATAATTAGGTAGCAATGAGTAACACTGAAGTAATTTATTAACTATTTAGTAATACACTCATTCCATTTTTTATCTTTTGCTTTATACTCCCAAACCCATAACATAAACAGTAGAAGATAGTGTACTGGTAAGTTAAAACACATGGAAATAACCAATTATCAGTCTGCTGAGCCTTCCACAGAGCATACCACAGTCTTCATGGCACAAACAATGGAAATTAATTTTCCCACTGTAGCGGAGTGGGTCGTAACTGAGACAGTGAGAAAAAGTGGGACCTATTTATAGCTGAGAACAGTGGTCACGGTGAGAGTGAACAGTTAATCCCAGGAGGGACACGGACAGAGTGTGTTAGAGGAAGTTTTATAAGAATGAAATAATTTAAAACGCAGTTTGTAAAGTATATGATTGTCTAACCACTATTTTGTACTCCTAAAAATAATATTGACTGTATCCTGTAGTTAAAAGATAAACTTTTAAAAACTAAATGAAGAAAAAATCAGCCGACTTTACGGGAGGAGAAAACTGAAGGAAGGAATAGTCAGATAAAGGGACGACACACCCTCTTGGAGGTCAGGGACTAGATCTTGTAGTTCTGCTGTATCTCCATCGTCCTCACAGTATTTACCACGAGGGCCACTCAATAAATTGTTGACGAACGGATGGGAGAATTGGCATCAAGGTAAATACACAACAGTTTTACAAAGAAACAACTTACTTCCCAGGTTGGCGTTTCATGGGCATTAACTTCAAACAGATTTGTTTGATGGTTTCATTAATTATAAGTTGAGGAAGTCATTATATATTATGAAAAAAAACCTACTAACCTTCCGTTATAACTGGTTTTTCTAGATAAAGTCACTCTTCCTTGGTTTCTTTTTCTATTTTTTCTACTTCCTCCAATTCGTTAAATTTAAATGATACATGATGCACGTTTTTAGCAAATATATTTCAAGTCTCAGTTACCTAATTTATTTTCAATGTAACAACTGCCCTGGAGAGTCTGGGCATACACAGTTATCTAATTAAATTCAGATCCTGTTTCCAATAGAAAAGATAGACTTTTACTTACAAGAGTGTGAAACTACCCAATAACGTCTTTCAATTCTTATACGTGGTGAATTTTCTAAAGTATTTTAATCACCTTCACAAGATGAGAATTTATGATTTTTTTTTTATTTCTATGAAAAAGTTGAAAATAATCTCCGTATAATTGCTACAGGTGGGGTTTCCATGGTGAAAATGTCCCTGTCCCCTTATGTTTCAGATCGACACTTCAATTACTGCCACAGCAGTCACTGTCCCTAATACTAAATCCCCGAATAAATGATAGAGAAGATGAAGTAATTAGTTTCATGTGCCTTCGGTAAATAATAATTATTTCTAAAATGTTAAGAGTTGACCTTTGAGAGGTAGAAGGTGTTCAATAGAAGAGGGTTTTCTAAAATATATTGTTATCGAAAGAGTTCTCTTTTATTTATTTATTGTTTATTGACTCCAGGGAGATAGAGAGAAACATTGATTTGTTGGTCCACTTATTGATACATTCGTTGGTTGATTCTCGTGTGTGCCCTGACTGAGGATCAAAGCCACTGACGTGGCATTTTGGGACAACATTCTAACCTACTTAGCTTCTGGGCTAAATTGTTTCTCTTTTAAAGCATGATCGATACAGAAAAAACAATGTGCATCTACTGTCTGTGTTTACATATAACTGATTAGGTTTAATCCAAAACGAAATGGAAAGTGGAAAGGTTTTTTAAAAACTGTTCTCCCCTGCAATGGAGAAGCGATTGTATTTGACTGCATATTTCTTGAGGGAAAAGAGCCTTGAATATAAAAGTTGTCCAGGAAAACGTGTGAAATGAATCCACACAAGCTTAGGCAAGTGCCTCGATAAGACATATTGTCCTGTTTGGTGTTCTACAACTATCTAACTTGTCAAACTGAAATAGTCTATGGCATTTAATTGGCAAAACTTGCTGTGAGTTTTTAATTCGGTCTCTCCATATGCTGGAGATTTAGAGATTTATAGTAATTTGCATAATGGGTTGCACTCAGTAAGTGTTCAATAAATGTTTTCGACTTTGCCTAAATATAGATTTCAAACGATTGTACTGAAGTTCAGTGCTGTAAAGCTAAAGTTTATTGAAAATAGCCCGTTACTCTGCTGTAACCCTTCCCAGGCGCCTCGCTACCGTAGGGTGTCTGCGGGTCGTTAAATGACGGGCGGATAACCCTGCCTGCTGCGTAACGCTCGGTTGCTTCTCACGCACAGGGTCTAATTTGACTCAGAAAATGACCCCGGACTCAGGACCAATATGCCTGAAGTCACAGCATGAGAGCATGTATGTAGAACATGCCTGATCTTTCTCCATATTGTCATTTAAAACAAGTTTTTATTTTAAAGTAAAAAGTGACAAGGAAAGTGTAGTTCATGAACTTTCAGAATGATAATTAGATGGCACATTGAGCTAATATTCTAACCTAATGTTAGACCATTACGTAAGAGCTTCCCTAAGACGCGGGTTGGCTCAGTCCACACTGGAAAACTGCCCTGATATTTCAGCATCAGAGGGTCCTGAACAGACTGTCTTGACTATCACAGCCGCTCTCCTGGAAGAATATCAGATTACTTCAAGGCATATGTAATTACCTCTTTGTAGCTTTTAGTGATTATTTGATACCAATACCATGTTATGAGCTATTTTTCTTATTGTCTAGTGTGGTAGAAATAATGAACACCTGGGAATTCCAAATAATCACACGTGGCCCCCAGTGCCATTGGGATTGATGAGAAACCATCACAGCTACCTTCCTCTGTTCCCTTCAAATGCGGTTGTAACTCAATGGTCCTTCATAATTTTATTTCCTCTATCTCAGAGATATTGCCTGCTCCATTCCATACCAACACAACAGAGTAAATATTGTAATAAAACAAATGTTGTGATAAAGCAAGTCACATGGATCTTTCTTTGGGTTTCCCAGTGCATATAAAAGTTATGTTTACACGATCCTGTAGTTTATAACTGAGCACTAGCATTCTGTCTGAAATATGTACAGATATACACACCTTAGTTAAAATACTTTATTAGTAGAAAATGCTAACCAGCGTGTGAGCCTTCAGCAAGTCCTATTATTTTTGTCAGTGGAAGGCCTTACCTCCATCTGAATGACAGCTGACCAGTCAGGGTGGTGGTTGCCGAAGGGGTGGTGCTGGAAATTCCTTAAGACAACAGGGAAGTTCGTCACATCCACTGACTCTTCTTTTTATGAATAACTACAGAGAAAAAGGAAAACTGATAGTCAATGTCTCTTGGAGGATAAGTAGAGGTTAGATTAAGATCAAGTGCATGGTAGGAAGCTCTAAGGGTATCAACCAAGAAAAACTTTAAGTATAGTCAACAGGATGAGTACATTGGACTTGAAAGTCATTTTATTTCAGTGTGAAATGAAACTTAGAAAACACGGGGAAAGTTTGGTGTCCGGATGACCAGTTTTGGTTTTGAACTTGGTCATCGACAGCAAGAAACTATGGAAAGTTCAAAGTGCATTTTTAAATGTTTTCAAAAACACCACTTGTTTATTATGCTTTGCCTTTTCTCTATAAGAGAAATCGCTGTAATTCTATTTGTTTTATGAACAGTCGTTCTGAGACATGACCATGACACGGTCCCTTCATCTGCAGGTGAGAAACTTTGCACAGGGATGAAGCCGTTTTCCTGGGGCTGCAGAGCTGGTGAGCAGCGGAGCTCTGGAGTCCGTGCCCCTCCCCACACACCCGTGCCTTTTCCTGTGTTTAATCTCATTCACACCCGTGGGGCGTTAGCAAAAGAGCAGAGAAGGGAGATCTCAGGCTAACTCTCTGGTGTCTGATTGAGCAAATAGGTGCCAGAGAGTTACCATGAACTGTGTAGTAGGAATCCAAGGCATGCCGAGGTCAGGATAAATTGCAGACACACATAAAAATCGGTAACTGCACTTAATGTCTGTTTCATTGAGGTATCACTGGCATGCGTATAACATTATGTTAGTTTCAGACGTGCAGCCTAAAGATTTGGTAAGACGTACGTGTTGTGAACTCATCACCGCAGTAGGCTAAGGCGCATCCATCCTCACACGGTACTTACAACTATTTCTTGTAATAAGAACCTTTGAGATCTACCCTCTAGTAAATATACAATATGACATTATTAACTCCAGTCACCATGCTGTACATTATCACATCCCTAGGACTTTTTTTTGTTATGTAATTGGAAGTTTATACTTTTTGACTCCCCCTTCCCCCATTTCACTGACCCACCTAAGTTAGGCCTCATAGACAGTCAGAAACGTGAAAGAAAAGTTGGGAAAAATGGTTTCAGCTGGATATGCAAGTTGGAGGCTTGCAATCTTATTCAATTAAAAAAAAAGAAGTAGATAGTACTGAGAGGATAAAACACATATTAGAATTTATGCTTCTAGCCAGGAGGGAGTAACAGAAACTAAAGTTACTCTCTAGCCATAAAAAAATGAAAAATCTTGAAAAAATGTTTGAAACAGTTCTTTGCACGATGAAAAAAGTATTGGTGGCATGGAAGAGTCTCCACAGGGCACAGCAGTCATGGTGATGCCGGCGGATGGAGCTGAGGTCTGGGGAGACCAAGGAGCTGAACTCTGTGAGCTGAGCACCAGAGAAGGGGAAACCATGCAGAGTCATTCGTGGGCACCTGTCGAGGCGTCCTCTGGAATACGTGGCCAAGAAAAAGCTGCTGATGCGTGAAGTGAAGCCCTGAAGGGTGGGAGAGAGTCACAGCAGAGCTCTGAGCTGAAGTTTTCTCAAGTGTATGTGGGAACTCTCTGTGCTCTCTGCTCTATTTGCCTATAAACCTAGCATTTCTCTTAAAGTTTATTAATTCAAAAATAATTTAAATGACCATATATAACAGCACAAAGAAAATACATATCCAGGGATAAGTATACACAAAATAGTCAAGGCAAAGACAGGGTTGCCTATAAAGCATTGTTAAGAGAAATTAAAGAAGCCCAAGCTACGTGAAGAGATATACTGTACTCATGAATGGGGCCACTCCGTATTTTTGAGATATCTATTCTTCCCAAATTTATTTTCAGAAATTAATGCCATTCAGGTAAAAATCGCATCAGGTGTTTTTAGGTAAACACACAGGTTATAAAGCTAATGAGAAATAGAAAGAGTGTCATGCCACAGAGCACCTTATTTTCGGACTCACCCTATAGCTACGAAACTTCGGACAGGATGAGCCTGGCGTGAGGTAAACTCACAGCGCGGGGGACTCGTTAGCATAAAAGCTGAGAAATTAATCACCATGCAGCCAAATCGTTTTCTCTAAGATTGCAAAATTTATACAACAGATTGTGCCGGGACCCCAGGATACCCGTAAGAGAAAATGAGCCTCAGCCTTTGCCGTTCACTGTGTACAAAGTTGACTTGAAATAAATCAAAAAGAGAAGATCTCTGAGCAAAACTGAGATTTTTGACAGGGGAAAAAAACTTTAAGGACAAGATGCATTTTTGTTGATTCTTATAGTTTTACTAGCCCATTGCCACACAAATAGTACTCAGTCACATAAATGTTTTTAAGATATTCCCTCACCTGTTGATAAGTTAGGGCATTTATACTTTTTAGCCGCTATAAAAAGTGGTGCAATGATCCCCATTTATATGCGTTCTCTTGAACACATATGCAGGAATGTTCAGTGGGTGCATTGGTCAGTCTGTGGCAGCCTGAGTCTTCAGCTTTAGGAGATATGATAAATTTCTATTCTTAAAAGTTGGGTAATTTTCATAATGTTCATCAGGTGTATTTCTGACTAAGTTTTGATTCTATTTTTTCTGTGCAATATGGACTGCCAGTCATTAATCACTCCAAGGATTTCTTCTTTCTAGGCACACACAAGTCTATAACAAGTAAACTCATACAAGAAAATGGTAGATAAAATCTTTTTGTCCTTGGCATAGTCAAATATTTCTCAGATAGATATAAAATGCATGGGCAGTCAAAGAAAGCAAACATCACACTGCATAAAAAGTCAAGTAAAAAACTCTTCAAATGTCCATAAGCACATATTCATAATGCTGTGCTGATAATTCTGAAAGTGTCAGTGAAATGTATGTTTTTAAGAAAACAAATGAATAAAATTAATCGACTGAAAATAGAAATCTTTACCAAACCATGAAAGAAATTGGAATAATTAATGTAAAACATATTACATTTAAAAAGTCAATGCCCAGAGCATTCTGAGAAAACTCTTTAAGAAGCCATAAAATTCCCAGATTATAAGCAAAATACTCTGTGCCATTGGAAAAGCTGGAAAACTTCTTAGTTCACCAAGAGATACCAGGATAACTTTGAAACCCAAACCTATCAGGATGAAAATGAAACCCGAGATATATCTCACAGCTTAATATAGTTGCCAACATTTTAATTTAATTCTAGCAAATCAAATTCAGCAGCACATTAAAATTATGACAAAGTAAAATTTATAAGAACCAATGTAGGACTGCACATTAAATATTTTGTAATTTATAGTGTACCGTTCAGCACCTTCTGAATTTTTTGCATTTACAGAAGGTCATTTGTATAAGTGAGATGTATACTATGACCAAATTTATTTATGTTTTACATACTCATAAAGTAAGGTCAATATACAGAGGTAAAGTTCTTTCCTATATGTCAATAACAAATAATTGGAATTGGAATTTTTTAAAAATGTGATACCAAAGAATAAGACACTTGAGTACAAATGTAATAGAATGTGTACAAAATCTGTGTGCAAAGGATTATGAAACAATGATTTAAGAAGTCAAATGAAGAGAAAGTAAATGATCATTAACTGAAAGACCCAATATTGTTTAATTAACAACTTTTTCAAAATTGATTTATTGACTCAAGGCAATCACAATCAAAATGTGGATAATGGAACAAAATAAACTGATTCTAATGTCTATATGAACAGGGAAAGGACCTAGGATAGTCAAGACACTGAGGAAAATCAAAGCTGGAGAACTTACGTCGCCAGATTTCAAGACTTACTACAGAGCTGCAGTAATCACATGGCATGATGCCCATCCAAGAGCTGACAGCCAAACCGGGGGACTAGGATGGAGCACAGGCATAGAACGCAGCCACGGTCAAAGGCATATGGCAATTCCATAAAGAAAATATAGTGTTTTCAATAAATAGTGCTTGAACATCGGCATGCACAGATACATATATAAATATGACACATTACACAACATTAACTCAAAATGGAACATATACCTGCATGCAAAATTTTAAATTATACTCAGGGAAAAAATGGAGAAAAAAAATGAAGCCTCGGGTTTAGTGATGAGTTTTAGGAGTAATACCAAAAGCACAAGCCACAAAAGGGGAAAAAAAGATGAGCTTTTTTTTAAATTAAGATCTCTGTTCTGTAAAAGAGACTTAAAAAACTAAAGAGATGAGCAATAAAATGGGGGAAAATAGTCACAACACATATGTAATAAAAGGCTTGTACCCAAAATATATAAAGAACGATTAAAATTTAAAAATCAACAATAAGAAAACTAAATACATATCATTGAGAAATCTGCAAAAGAAAATTAAAGAACACTCAACATTGAGCAGCTCTGAACAGATAACTCATCAAAATGCTACAGAGATGGCAAATATAAAACCAGTTTTCAATTAGAAAATGCAAATGGAACTCAAAACAGCAATGACATATCCATCTGAGTGGCTAGAAGAGTAAGAACCCTAAGAATCTACGATACCAACTGTTAGTGAGGACGCAGAGCTATGGGAACTCTTCCCCATCCTTGGGGTGAAAACTGGTGTCTACCGAGGAGAACCCCTGAGCTGTTTCTCTCAAAGCTAAATACTAACTTGTCGTAATTGTGTGAGATGTTTACCAAACTAATAGGAAAACTTATGTAAACAAAAACAGGCATTCGAAATCATTTACGGATCTGTCCAAAAGCAATGAACGCCACTCACTCTGCACAGGGCACCGAGCAAGTCCTCAGAACAAAGGCGGACTGGGTCACCTTCCTGGCCTCTGTTGAAATAACACAGGAACCCCTTTCAAGGGCAACCTTTTCTGCTTCTAGTGTTTCTCTGGAATCCAGGAAAGGAAGAGGAGTTCGGTTGTAAGTTCTCCTGTGATGTTTTGTCCCTTTCAAGGCATTTGCGAACTCTGGTACAAAATCACGGCTAAAAAAGGCATCATGAACGTTATCCTAGTGAAAGACCTAAGTTAGATACTGAACTCTCTTGCTTGGTTAATTTGAAATTTTCAGTTAAAACATTCTAAAAAGTGTCTTTATTGGGAAAGGTTATAATTCTTTTGCTTTTCAAGTGTTTTTCAACTTCCACAAATTTACTTTTCAAAGGATGATTTATATATATTATATGTAGAGAGAGAGATTACATTACAGAGTAAATTTTTAAATATACATGATATTTTATTACAATATACTTTAGTGGTTGAGGATACGAGCTTTAAAACAAATACATGTGGATTTATTTCCTAACTTTCTGATATAATTCAGCTATATAGTCAGAGAAAGTTGCTAACTCTCTATATGCTTTACTTTTCTTTTTTTTCCCCCTCAAATTAAAATTAGTAGAATTCTTTTGTGAGTTAAACTATGTAAGTGCATAAAGCTTTCAGCCTAGTTTCTGGCAGGAATACTGCGTAATGTAAGTTAGCTCTCATTAGGCGTAAAACTTGAGTATCTTTTATAAAAATGTAAAACTGTAATTTTCAAAACTAAAAAAAAAAGATTTTAATGAAACAGAAAGTTGAGTAAAGCCCATAAAATGTAAAATCTGCCCATTATTAAATACAGAATGTTGAGGGTGAGTTATATATTGTCTCAATGAAATTTTGAAAAATTTTAAGAAATAAAAACAGTATAGTGAAATTATTTTATAGTGGCGTTAAGTGTAAAGAATAAGAGGTTCCTCATGAGTTGTTTAAATTTTGTCACACTTCATAAAATGTAGTCCTTCTTTTTAAAATAATATAGTATTGCCTGAATTAATTATGTCAAAACAAGAAAATCCCAAAAGGCAATGACTCCTGGCAACATGATGAATACATTATAATGGTTCACGTTTAACGACGGGTTGAATGTTATTTACATAGGACTCTCAGCTATTATTTAGAGTCAGTACTAGAAACGTTTGGGTAAATAATACATCGGTCTTTTTTACGTATAAAACAGTAAGGATCATTTACTCAGGGTATATTAGTTTTGTAGTTTAACATCATGACATGTTTTGCCCTTTCTAATGATCTGAGAAGCCCAGCTTTTCCAGTCAAAGGCAATTGAATAACTAATTTTCCATTTTATTCTGATTGAAAGAAATTTATAGTTAAATTTGCTTCCAAATATAGCACATACATTTTTTAGCCTTTAAGACATCTCCTCTCTCTCTCTCTCTATGCTCCTTTTCTGTGTGTTTATGCATGCGTGTGTATATAGTTATTTAGATAATTTTGAGTATATATTTTGACCTGATTATGATATTTTGAAATGGGGATATACAGTCATACATCAATCCATAACATAATAGAACAGTAAAATTTTCTTTGTCATATTTTTCATGTAAATATGCCTATAAAGTCACTAAAAGAATACTTATTATCTATATTTTCATTAAAATGTTTTCATTATTCACTTAAATAGAAAAATTTGTTTTGTTTATTGTGCAGTTATTTAAGTAGAAAGCAAAACCTTAGACGGTGATTAACTATTTTCTGTGGTTGATCAATGAAGCCATGTCCGGGACTAAAGCACAGCAAGACAGTCTAGCTTTGAAAATATATTTTATGAATATTTGCAGTTGAAATAAAGAAGCTACACAAAGACAAAATGAAACCCGAGGGGATCTGAATTACTTAAGATCATGAAATTACTAGCTGGGTTTTCTGTTTTTAAAAAATCAACAACGTAGCAACAATAACAACTCAGTCTGATTTGTAACCGTCCTCAGAGCGGCTGTATTTTCTCTGTTTAATTTCCCCTGATTGTCAGATGGGCAGCGTGCTTCACCGCCCTCCTGACGACGCTGCTCACAGAGCCGGGATCACGTGCCTGCTCTCGTCTGCAGCATCTGGAAGATTGTCTCCATTCTTATTTTTAGTTTATGGCGGTGCTATGGCAGCGATGCGGAGTGTGTTCAGAATGTTTATAAATAAATGCAGGAAATAACTGGGAAACGAGCAGCTGTTCAGGACACACGCACCTGCCGAAGTGAATAGCTGCACACATCTCTCTAGCAAGAAGGGATTCTGGTTACAGCCCGAGCTCTGAGTGTGAAAACGACACACTACGTGCTTTTCAGTGTCCAGCAGTCTGCGTGCAGGCTGCCCAGCTGGGACAAGTCCGGCTGCAGAGGACGGTGACCTGGCCTCTCCCGGCCGTTGTCGTAACACTCACTCGGCATCCGCGGTTCCTTCCCGGGGGCTGACCAGCCTGCTCGCCTTCCTCCGACACCTGCACCTGTCGCTGCACAAATAATCGGGTGTTTCGGTGTGTTTCAGATGATGTATTTAATAATATGACCCGACATAAAATGTTACTCTTAGGTGCTCTTGTATCCAAAGAACCACACATGACCTTCCAGTGTGTTGTTGGCACGTCTGCGCTGCGGTCTCAGCTGTCGTAGACACGAGCAGACACAGAGGTCTCTGCAGAAGCAAGAGGTTGGGGCGACGGTGTTAGGAGCCACCCCCCCATATTTGTGAGGGGCGGAGGCTGCAGAGATGTGACCTGAGAAGACAGGCTGGGTCCCTTCCTGGCTGTCCGGCTGAGCACTTCCTCGTGCCCTGGGAGAGCGTAAGCGGGGGTCAAAAACAAGGGATGGGCCGGCCCGTTGTGTCACGGTCACCCACAGAATTTCTCACCGGGCGGGAGAGCAGGGGGAGCGTCATCTCCCTACGGAGGACGCCCCAAAGAAAAGGTTTCTGCCCTTGAGTTGGGGAAGAGGGACAAAGGACTGTGATAGGAAAGGACTGAGTCAAAGCGGAGACAGTTACCCAAAGACCCCCCAATAAGGAGGCCTTAGAGGCGGAGCTTTAGAAGGACCCCAGCTGGGAGCCCCTCCAGGAAGACGTCTTTGAGCTACGAAGGTGTAAGAGCACCTCCAGCCCAGGGTCCTGAGGCCTTGGCTGCAGCCCCGCGCTCTGCACCCCGGGTTTGGGGCGGGGACCTCCGTGGTCGGCCACGGGCCCTGCCAAGGGAGACCGCAGGGAAATAGGGAGACGTCCGCGAAGCTGGGAGCACGAACACGCTTTTAAAAAGCAGCTATACTGTCATTTTGGTTCGTAGCTCTTCTTTTTGTTTTCCACAGTATTTAAGACACAAATTCATAAAAGGAATCATAAATCTATGTGATGGGTGCACAGTATATGCAGATATAATGTGAGACATCAGTAAGGTGGAGAAGGAACAGAATTGGGTAGAAGTATAATTTTTGGTACACAAAGGTAAATGGTATGAATTCAAAATAACTTTAGAAAGTTACATGTAATCCCCAAGGCAACCCCAAAGAAAATACGTATAAGGATTCATGAAAAATGTCCCTACAAAAAAGTCAAGCCAACACAAAAGAAGGCAGTAATGGAGGAAATGGGGGCTGGGCAGGGAATCTATGAAGTAGAGGGAGAAATAGTAAAATCCCAAGTGCAGGTGGTTTCCTACCAGTCATTACCTTAAATAAAAATAAATTAAAGACATAAATTGACAAAATGAGTAAAGAAAAAGGTTACAAATATATGGGTCTACAAGAGACTCACTTTATTTAAATGAGGGATGATTGACATAGAATATTCTATCCGTTTCAAAGGTACAACATAATGATTCAACACTTGTATCCTTTGCAATGGGATCACCACAATGAGGCTAGTTAACATCTGTCACAATACAGTTACACAATTTGTTTTCTCACGAAGAAAACTCTTTAGGATCTACTCCCTGGGCAGCTGTCATGCGTGCGAAACACACTGTTAATTCTCATCACGAGGCTGTACCTTACATCTCCATGACCTGTTGTACAGCTGGAAGTCAGTGACTTTCTCCTCCTTCAGCCAGTTTTTCCGTCACCCACCCCTGACAGCCACCGATCAGCTCTCTGTATCCATGGCTTTGTTTATGCTCTTGTTTGTTTTCTTTTTCAGATGCCATATCTAAGTGAGAGCAAATGAAATTTGTTTGCCCTCATGGTCTACCCTTCTTATCACAAACAGTCAGATTTCATTACCTTATCTGGCTGAAAAACATCCCATTGTATACAGTATAGGAGTTCTATAGTATCAGGGCTTAATTTCAAGTCTATAATTCATTTTGAGGGGATTTCTGTGCTCCAGTCTTATTTCTTTGCAGCTGGCTTCCATTTTTGCAACACCGTCTGTTGAAGAGACTGATCTGCATCACACGTTCTTAAATCAATACACCTGTTTTACCCAACACTCAAGTCCATGAAGAGCCATCACATCCCTGCTCTCACCTCACAGTGGCTCAGCAGGGCGTGAGGTGGGTACAAATCTGATCACAGATTTAAAATCCAAAGGGATCCTGGATATTGAGGCTATCAGAGGCAGAATTTACTGAAGACAGATAAAGAATTCCGAGAAGATCAAAGGCAAGAAGGTCCTTGACCCTTAAAATGGATTGCCTCTCTCAGAAAAGAGTCCCACGACCCTTTGAACTGTGATGGGCATATGCTCACAGGCTTGTAGGCAGTGCCTTGCCCCTGGTCTGTGCTCCTGGACCAAGAACACAGTGTTGTGTAGAGAGGCAGCTGGATGCGTGGTCACTCTAGCCTCTGCGTGTGCGGGAGGGGAGACCGTGGGAGAGGGGTGCGAGGCTCTCGCCTGAGGACACATGATAATGAGCTTCAGAGGAAGGAGCAAGGCCTCTTGTTAAGACTTTCCTCTGTAGTTCACTCGCTCTAAGGAAAGACTCGACAACCAATGGCTTCCTTGCGCCTGAACACGTGCCCAAGAAGGGAAGGGCTGAAGAGGTTGCTCTCTGAAAATAACGGCTCCCCCGTCCACCCACACAGGGCTTTCCAAACCGGCCTGACAAATGCAGGGCAAGTAATGATCCCTTCCACACACTTCAAAGGCATATCTGGTTAGTTCTCCAAACCACATCAAATAAAATCAGAAAAAATCAAACAGTTATGTTGTCTTGGTATACCATCCTGTGCATTCCATTCTCTGAGTGAACTGTCTGCTCAATAAGCTAAGGAAGCATTGACTATCATAGTTAACCCATTGAGGTAAGGAGAGTGGGCTTCCTGAGGAGTAGAGAATATTATATATGATAAAAAAATAACCTAAAAATGCAAAAAACAAACAAAGTAACGTAGATTGAAAAGTTAAAATTTTCCAGAAATTATTTTAAAAGTCAACCGTTCAGCCCTGGCTCCTGTGGCTCAGTGGGTGGAGCGCCGGCCTGCGAACCAAAGGGTCAGTGCTTGGTTCCCGGTTGGGGCACCTGCCTGGGGTACAGGCCAGGTCCCCAGTTCAGGGGCGTGTGAGAGGCAAACTGGTCAATGTTTCTCTCACACATTGACATTTCTGTTCCCCTCTTTCTCCCTCCCTTTCCCTCTCTATAAAAGGAAAATAAAATCTTTAAAAAAAATGGAGCCAACCATCAGAAAACATTTCTGCTACTGCAAATTCAAATTCCATCTTATAAATAATTTTAGTTTTTCACTCAGGGCAACATACTGACTTAAATTTGAAAAATTTTCACTCAAAAATTCAAATTAATTGATATATATTTTCAATATTTTAACAGTTTGTTCAGTTTTACCTTTTAGAAACCTTACAAATATAACAGGTAGCCATCAATGGAAGAATAACATTCTATGCATGATATAGATGTGTGTGTGTGTATGGTAATATATAATATTTATATGTAAATATTATAAACATAAGTAGTATATTCTATATGTTTGTGTATTTTTATAATGTATATACTTATGTCATATATGTGTATGTATGAATATATGTATTATAAAAAACAAAGCTGTCAAAATTCTTTTTCCCCAAGAATCTCACACATATTTTAAATTATTAATTAGAGTAGTTTAAACTTTAAATTAGAATTTAAGAGCCAGAAAAATATTTTCATGTCCAAACACATTTTATCTTAATTTGCTTAACAATCAGATTTAATTAGCATATTTGAGTAAGTCCATTTCCAATTGGGTAATATATTTTAATCACTCATGTCAAAATGTGTTATGTATTTTACAATCAGTTGTTTCTGGTTTAAAAATTATATAAAACTTTTCTGCACAAATTACCATGTGAGCTCATAGAAATTACTGTGAAGTTTAAATGTTTTAAATATTCATTAAAATAATTACCAGTAAAATTTATATACAATGAACCTAAGATAATATTTTGATTATAATATATAAGATAAGTCCTCATCGGCAGCCGTCCGTCTCGAGAGACGATGGTGTAGCTTCTTAAGAGTCTATCTGCACCGCCGAGAATGGCTGTGCAGTCCGACTCGGGAGTGACACGGTATCTGTCTCCTCCCGTGTTGAATCGACATCTTGCGATGACGCTGGAGTGTCCTCTCCAGTGAAGCTGAAGCTACAGAGCCTGGGCAGGGTGATATGGAGGGTCTGCTGTTGCCCATGCAGCAGACCCCCCCTCTCTTCGCAGCTGAAGGGTCCAAGGGAAAGACGGAGTCAATACAGCTTGGCTTCAGGTGCGCCGCAGGAGTTGCCGGTGTTGACTACAACGTCAAACCGCCTTAGGGACTCCGGCTCCGGATTTTCTGTCGGGGTTTACTCCCTTAGCCTTTCCCCTGAAGAGGTATGCCGCAAGGCAGCGGAGGTTTGGAGTCAGAGTTTTCCTTCTCTGAATAAGATAAGTATAGTAAATAAAAAGTAACATATTATGTATTCCTAGCCCTTTCATCCCTCAGAAATGGCTTTTACCCAGGCAGAGAGCTATATCCATTGCCAGGCAGTCCTGAAGTTCGCGGAACTGGAAAGATGGTGATAATTTCAATAATTACAAAATATCTGATTGTAGCTGAGAAATAAAGTGAAGAAATAAAACAGTCTAGCAGCTAAATTGTGAAAATGAAGTCGCCTGAGGCGTGAGCAAACAACTATTATTTTAACTGGCCTGGGAACTGAAACTTTGGACGTTTCCCGTCCTTCATCAATGCCCACTATCCATCAAGCCCCCGAGAACCTCTGAGGACTCCCCGAAGGGCTACGGAAAGAACGCTCAGGTGTCCAGACCACCTGACATCCAGCACCTGGGCCACTGGTTACCTAGAGGAACCATCCGGAACCAATCCAGTGGCTAAGGATGCAGAACGGACTCTTAATTTAAGAACCTCCAGCTTTCCTTTCTCCTTTGGAACACTCGGGGTAGCTGTGTTTCTGGTGTGCAAACCCTAAGACCCTTGAATTAACCTTTATCATTATTTATAGCCCAAGTCCCCTGACCCTTCTTGAGTTCACTGGACACAGTGAACACGCTTTACAACACCAGCTACTCAGAAGCCCATACATTTCAACTAAGTGCACCACATTAGTTTCCATTTTTCCATTGAGAAAGGTAATAAAAATGATTTTATGTCAACAGTTTCTCAAAATGGCACAAAATCTTGTGTGCAGGGATTGAAACATAATTCTTCATTGCTTAATTTAGGAGTAATCCTTGAAAGGCATGGTTTTGCTGACTATGCTTATTGTATCAGCCAATCCGTACTACTTAACATAACTTTTTTTTTCAAGCTCAAATTGTAGAATTTTAATATCAGCAGCAACACGTACATGATCAATAACTTAGGCAAGGTTTTGTTTTATTTCGTTCCTGTACTCTGGTCTCAGTCCATCAGAGAGAATGTAGGGAACCAAAGAGGCTGTTTGCTAGTGCACCCTCTTGCTGTAAGTGTTCACACACACGCCATTTGTGCGTGCTACTACTGTTGGTCTGCGGGGGAAAGAGAGGAACTATGCAGGCATAAAAGACAAGACTACCTGCCGCCGGGCACTTGGACGTAAACACGTGAGTGACAAGGGTAAGGGAAGGAGGAAGAAGAAGACGAGAGGCTGAAGGTGCCGTGTGTGTGAGAACCAGGAGCCACTAGCTGGGCCCATGACTTCCCCACTTTAGGGACACATCTACCATCGATGAGAAGAATTGTCCTGCATCACCTAACATTACGTAGCTCTACCATTTCCCTTCAGATGCTGGCATTTGCTTCCTGAATGTCACACTCTTTGCAGGTTCTCTCTGAGTTGGGCACCTGCCTTGCCTTCCTCACGGCATAAACATTTAATGTCCCTTCATTGCACTCTTCATTTTGAAATTGTTACAAGTGGACAGGCCAAATTTCAACAGCTAATGATATTATAGGAACTGATGGCTCATCAACTATTTTAGGCTTAAGAAGTTGCTGACTTCATGAAATACCACGGCTTTGAGTCGTGAGGTAAACTTATATGAGATTCTTAGCAGAAGACGCAGAAAACCGAGGCCAGATTTCTGGATCAAAGTTTTTCAGGCCATTTCACAGGTATTCAGAAAACAACAACAACAACAAAGTGCTCAAGTTACTGTTCACAAATAAAACAATGTAAAAGCTATTTTTTCAAGATAACAGATACCAGTAGTAGATCTGTCGGACAGACAGAGATTAATGAGGAAGAAAGAATTCCAGCTCCCTGGAGAAGACACCAAATACTTGCATTAGGGAGTTTTGACAAGAGCATTAAGACAATGTTTAAAATAAAACTTGGCAAAACTGGAAGATGCTTTCCAGCCTGAAAGTCCCGTTGGCTGACAGCCAGGCTTTTAAGAGTGAACTGCAGTTTTAAAAAATGAAATTGTGCAGAGAAGTGATGAGATAACAATCGGAAGCAACAAGGGAACATCCAGAACCGTCCGAATAAATCTGAGCTGAGTTATCTCCTGGAACAGAGGATGGAAAATAATCTACTTATCAAATTGATATCTGCCAGGTGGGTTCGCTGTGTCAGGAAGCTGTATTGTTTCAAGTTGAAATTTAGAAAAAGGAGGCGCGGACCCTGTAACTAAGTAAAGGTCAGAATATTTAAAGAAGCTGTCCCTGTTCTACAGAGACCTCTCTGAAGGGAAAGGAAACATGAACAAGGAGACATGTACTGCCATAGAGGGGGGCTGTGGAGAGAAAAATAATCCTTCCACACAAACGGGCCAGTTTTCCACTCTCCTAGAAGACCACCGTCTTTAGACCCATCATCCACATGTGAAATCCAGTTTAAAAAACACACTTATAAACTTTAGGATATAATTCTATTTAAACAAGTTCATCTAGTTTACAATAAACTCTTTTTATATGTTAAAAATGTTTTTAATTAAAAACTTTTGTTGCTACGTCTTATGCATTAATTTAGATAAATCACACGCATTATCCTTTTTACTCCTATCAACAGATAAAATGTTAGTTCTTTCTTCCATGGCTAATGTCTGGACACGATACCCTACCGAACTTTCTACACTCGGGCTTGTTCATCTTTCTTCTGCACCATTAGCTTTTTACTTAATTGAAGAATTTGCTTCACATATGAGACAGAAAACATTTTTTGATTCCACATTTCTATTCAATGCTTACTTCCTCGGTCAGACATCCAGAAATGATCAACCCACTCATACTGCCTTTAGATACGTATTTACTCTTACCTCTCATGGTTTTATTTTTTAATGTGTTTTGTTCTGGATGTGTATATTGTTAAGTGTATAGCTGGTGGTTTTACCCTGACAGAATCTCGTGTACACAAGCCCCCCCCCCAAAAGAAATAGTACATTACCAACACCCCCAAATTCCCTCTGAAGTTAAGAACCACTCCTCTTCTAAAGGGCAAGCATCTGACTTTGGGCTTTCGTGGTTTTTGTTTTTTAAGGATTGTAAGTGAAATCTTATGCCCATGGGGTCTTTGAGTGGCTGCCTTCCTCCACTGTTACCAGCGAGACACTTCCCCTGCGAAGTATGTAAGTCATTCTCGTTGCTGTTTATCTAGTCTCTTAATAAATAGCATGATTCCTTTTTCTCCAGTGTTTGGGACAAATAAGGCTGTTGTGAACATTCTTTTGCATGTGTGTGCGGAAGCGAGGAGTTACCAGGTCATAGGAAGGCGTGTGTTACCCAGCTGCAGCAGATACCACTGTGCTAAGCCAACACTGCACTCGGCCTGTGTCCTGCATTTACTCTGCGGAGTGAGGAGAGCGTGCGTGGACATCGCCCTCTCCGCCCCCGACTTCTGTTCGTGTGGGACCCCTTTTTCACGTCTGCATCATCACCTTGGGTGCCCTCTTTGGTCAAGTACATTTTCAAGTATTTGATTCATTTCAATTGATTTGTTTTTCTTTTTTACTGGCTTGAGTTTTTCTATATTATAAATATGAGCTCTTCGTCAATTTTACCTATGCAAATACTCCCACGTCACTCTGTGACTTCCTTAATTTTTATGCTTTTTATGATGAGTATATACCGATTTTATAAATATCACTTTATTTTATAGTTGCTAACTTGGCAGTCAGGTTAAGAAATCTTTATCTTTTTCACTGACTACATTCCCCTGTGTTATCTTCCATTATTGATATTCTATTTCATTTAGCGATCTCCCCCATCTGGAATTGATTGTTATGTATTTTGTAGGTTCGGAATCAAAGTAAGTTCTTTATAAAGGAATACATCCAGTATAATTTATTTTAAAAACAGCCTGTGTCTACCACCGCTCTGGTGAAAGAACAAAGGTCTATTTTTAAGGCTCTTCACCTGCATTCCTCAGGCTCCCTAAGGTGAGTCCGGGTAACTAGTGGATTCTTTCTGTCATTTTTATAAACCAGGCGCTGCTTTATACATGCCAAGGTCTGAGTGTGGACTGCATGGGAATCCATTTTCTATTTTGTTGCGATGCTCTACTCTGTAAAATATTGTATATTTGTTACAATTACTGATTCCTCTCGTCTTCTTTTTATTCACTTGTTTTTAACAGCATTAATAATTTTTATGGTACAAGAATGTTCTTAAGAAAACTGAGTAAGACTTCCAGCCAAGATGGAGGCCTAGACAGACACGCTGCATCTCCCTCCACAACTAAGAAGGAACACAACTACCTCAGAACTAGAGACAACCAGAAGTTCCAGAAAATCAGACTGCATGGAAGTCCAACAAACAAAGATATAAAGAAGAAACACTCACCCAGACAGGTAGGAGGGGCAGATCCGGGGCGGAGAGGACGCAGTATGGTGGTGGCAGCAGTGGTGGCAGTGGCAGGCTGGCTGAAAGCAAAGTCACAATTTGAAAAAGTCAGGAGGGACACCTGGGGAGCATTCCCAGCTCCTCACCAGACTGAGCAGCCCATGGTCCCAGTGCCGGGGAAAATCAAGCCTCATTGCTTCTGACTGTGCAGACCAGTGGGGGTTGGGGTGGAGGCAGAAACTGCCGACCTCTCAGCAGAGTCCGCTTGTTTAAAGGGCCCCCACGGTCCTAGAACGTCCGCAGACCCACCTACCCTGGGCACGATAACCAAGGCAGCAGCTAGAGGGCACCAGTTCCATACAGAAGTGGGAGAGGTGCCTGGAAAAGGGGCGAGTGCTGGGCAGGCAGCATTGCTCCCTCTCAGACCCCTTCCCCACACACAGATCCCGGGGATGCAGCTGACCAGACAGCAAATATCTAATCTAATATGAAGCAGCAGATAGAAACTCTTTCTGAGGCTCAGTTCAGAGCTTTGGTTATAAAAATGCTTACAGACCTAACAGCAGATCTTAAACAAGACAGGGAAGGAATGAAGGCTAGTCCTGCTGAAATGAATGAAAACACAAACAAAACTAGTGGTGAGGGAAAGAAAACCAGAGATCAAATCAACAAATTAGAACAGGGAAGGAACAAACAGTCAACCAGTGCAGAAAGAGGAAACGAGAAGTGAGGAAAATGAGGAGAGGCTCAGAAAGCTATGTGACAGCTATAAGCGGGCCAACATTCGAATCATAGGGTTGCCAGAAGGTGAAGAAGAAGAACTAGAAATTGAAAGATTATGTGAAAAAATAATGAAGCAGAACTTCCCTAACTTGGGGAAGAAAATAGACTTCCAGGTCCAGGAAGCACAGAGAGTTCCAAAAGAACTGGACCCAGGAAGAACCACACCAAGACACGTTATAATCAAAATGTCAAAAATTAAGGATAAAGAGAGAATCTTAAAAGCAGCAAGAGAGAAGAAGAGAATTACGTACAAAGGGGTCCCTATAAGACTATCAGTTGATTTCTCAAAAGAAACTCTGCAGGCAAGAAGGGACTGGCAAGAAATATTCAAAGGAATGAAAAGCAAAAACCTACAACCATGATTACTCTATCCAGCGAAGCTGTCATTCAGAATAGAAGGGCAGAGAAAGTGCTTCCAGGACAAAGTAAAACTGAAGGAGTTCATCAAATCCAAACCACTGTTATATGAAATGTTAAAGGGACTTGTTTAGGAGAAAGAGGATCAAAACTATGAACATTAAAATGAAAACTGTATCACAACAACCAACAACAGAAGCTAGGGAACTGAAACAAAGGCAAACTAAGTAGGCAACGAGAGTGGGAAAAGAATTATAGGTATGGGGAACATTATGGGTGGAGGTCAGGAGGGAGGGGGAAGGGAGAAATGGAGGGTGATGATGCAGGAATTAGGAAGCATAGTAGGAGGGAGTGGAGTAGACAGGAAGATGTTGAGAAGAACTATATGCACAACCAATGGGCATGGACTAAGGGGGAACAACTGGAGGGAGGGGGTTACTGGGGGGAGGGGAACAAAGGGAAAAGAAATTGGGACAACGTAACAGCATAATCAATAAAGCACATTAAATACAAATAAATACAAATAAAAGAATGTTCTTTTCAAAGCGGTGACCTTTAGAAAATTTACTTTACATTATTGTTCAAACTCATGTACTTTACATATATTGTTCAATACATTTTATATCTATTAATGTACTTAACACCCAAAATAACTCAATAAGGTAGGCACTGTTATGAATTCCCACCTAAAACTAATACAAAATAATGTTAAATATAAACTAATCACAAAATAAAATTTAAAAGAAATCATACACAAAATACCAGAAGCACTGAGCTACAGGCACAGAGAAGTAGCATGTGGAAAGCAGGCACCGACTCACACAGTAAGTCATTGGCAGGGTCTGGTTTTAAATACAGACATCTGGTTTCAGCATTGGAGTTTGATTTTTAAATTGATTTTAGAGAGAGAGAGAAAAAGGGTGAGAGGAAGAGAGAGAAACTGATGTGTTGTTCCACTTCTCTATGCATTTGTTGGTTGATTCTTGTATGTGCCCTGGCCAGGGATTGAACTCACAGTCTTGGCACAATCTTGGTCTATGGTGATGATGCTCTAACCAACTGAGCTACCCCGCCAGGGCCTCAGCATTGGTGTTTAAGAGGCTATGCTAGGCCAGCTTTCCTTTCAGGGCCATTTCTGTTTTTCATCAGGGAGCACTCCAGAAGAGTTGGTGGCTGACAGTAGGTTTTATGGTAGAACTTGGAAGAAGAGCTATGTGCTAGCTTAGTAACTAGGATTTATAGTGAAATTTGGATATAATGAGAAGAAAGGTAAGATCCTGAGTGACTATTCAACTGGGGATGTAATTTAGTAAGTGGATGGTGGATAGTTTTGGAGATGGAACACTGAGCAGTATACTGGCAGAAGGAAATGAGGAGTTGTGTTGCACCAACCAGGCCTAAGGGACAACGAAATCCAAACATCGCCGTGGAAGCCGAGGTATGTATGTGACATTTAAACCCAGGAGATTTAATGAGTTCACCTAGGAAGAGAATGCACATCAAGAAATAAAATAACTAAAAATGATGTTTGGGGTATGTCAGATTTAAAGTTCTGAGGAAGCAAGTCAAGGCAGCTAAAGTACTAAGAGGAAAACCAGGGGAATGTGGGTCACACCGAAGTAAAGAAGGGGGGCAGGAAGGGGAGCATTGCAGACCACGCCCAACAGTACAGAGAAGCCAGTAACAGTTCAGGCTGTGCCTTGAACAAAGGTTTTGGCAAAGGCAAACAGGCAGTAATGGCCTTTATCTAGGAAATATTCAAAACAGAAAATGGGATGAAATAGAGGTTGAAAGGATTTGAAAATAAAGTGCATGCTGAGGAATTGGAGACAGGGATAAAGAAGGCTTTTAAGGGTAATTATGCTCTAAGCGGGAGAAAAGAAAGGGGAGGAAACGAAGAAAATGGGGACTAAAGGGAGACTATTAACTATATATGACAAACATGTTTTTGTAATAAAAGCAGTATTCCAGCATCTGAAGAGACTTTAGCTGTGGTAGGAAAGTCCAGGAGAAGGAGAGAAGTCAGAAGATCCAAGACCTAAGCTAAAAGACTGACCTGATATAATTATAATGCAGGGAGATTGCTTCCTTTCTATATGTAGGTTTTTATGTACTATGAAATTTATTTATTTAAATGGTATGAATGCTGAATAAAACTGTTAATTTCTTCACATAAGTTGTCAAATATTCTAACACTATATATGGATATTTCCTTTTGTCACTCATTTGAAACATATTTTATCATATTAATATAAATAGGGTATAATAATAAACATATAGTCACACAAACAATTGAACTCTGTATATTTCTGAGCTATAAAAATTATTTTAATTATGATAAATTGATAATACTTGATTTCACACATTTGCTCTTTCTTTTAAAATGTTACTGTTTTTCTTGAGATTTTATCCTCTCATCTCAATTTTAGAACCATATACTGAGATTATAATTCTATTGATACTTTACATGAATGAAAATGAATATGATATTTTTTAAATATTACATTTTCCCATTTATGAACTTGATATATTTCTTCATTTAATCACGTAATCAAAAAGGTTCACACTGTTTTCTTGCACCAGATGAATTTAATTATAATACATTAAGGCAATGGTGACTGGATAGTGAAGAGTCTATAAATCATGTCACAAAGACGAATGTGTTTAGTCTGGGAAATAGTAACTTAAGACATTTATTATAACATCCCAAATTTTTAAAGACTCTTGTAAAAAAAAAAAATAAGTAAGAAAAAAGGCATTAAACTTTTTTTAATTGCAGAAGACACAAAAGAAGAAGGTTATAAAAAATCAAAATGTTCATCAATCAGAAAGAAAAAATGTAGCTGCATTGACTGCATTATTGGGTGATGGGTTCTTTATCTCTGTCCCACCCTAGAATTTGAAGTGAACAAAAAGCACTCCTACCTTCGTGGAATTAATCCTTCTACAACCCATGGAGATTCGATGGATGGCCTATATATCAGCTGGACCTGAAATAAGCTAGGGGGAACAATTGTCAAAAAAATGTTGAAACACTAAGCAAGAGTACAGTTAAAATTTAAAATACATCTTGCAAAAGAAACATGGTGGCAACAGCAAGGAATTTTGTGCAGAGCATTTTGTATTTCTCCAAATGCCCTTAAAACAGAGAACTTGGATAGCTAAGGGGTAAAAAAGACTAAAAGAGCAAAACTAAGAAAACCCAAATTATAGGCAATATCTTCGACAAACCTAGGTCAGAAAGGGTTGCCATGAACATTAGTGTCTGAGTGTGTGATGCCAAATACAGTAATAGAGGAGTACATGCTCCTAGCATGTAATTCTACCCAGGACTAGGCAAGTCAAGGCTCTTCTTAACACTTCCAGCAAGTTAGGAACTATTTTTTTAATTTCCATAATTTTTCACTGAAGATAGTAAAGCCCAAAGAACTAGAAATATAGATTGTGGGATTTCTCTAATGGGATGACCCAAAATTCTCCATGGTGTCTTCTCCAACATGGGCATGTCACTGTCACAGCAAGTCCCGTGGCCCCAGGGGCAAGTCAGTCTGTGCTCAGCTCCAACATCTCGGAGGGCATTTTCTGCTCTGTGTCTTACTCAGTGCTAACGACGTGGTGGGTCTCCTGACGAGTGAACAGGGCAGTATTCCCAGGTACGGACAGGGCTGCTTCCGTACCTCAAAGGGGTGTTCCAAAACCACTGCCTCCTTCTCAGGAGGGGAGTGAAAAGGCCATAATATGTTGTTTACTTTATAGGGGAATTCCTGAGTTTCCCTACACCCCAGGTCCCCTAAAAATATTACTGATAGGAGCAATCCCTTGAATCTGCCTCAGGTTTATACTCTTAGTGCACGGATGTCTTACCAAGGCTTCGACTTCCGAGGTAATTTTCCTCACCCCTTTTGAGAAGCAGAACCCCATTATTACAGCTGACCAGTGTGACCGTCTCTACTTTGTTCAGACAATCTGTGTCTTGATTGTATTATAAGCGAGAGGAAGAAACACAGCAAAACACTTAACCAAGACTAAATGTATGTTTCTCTATTAAATAAGAAAAAGAGCTGTTGTTCTTTGAAATTCCGTTAGTACTGGAAAAGTAAACTCCAGCTAGATCGCTGACCACACACCACATGCCTGGCGTTCTGTCATGGATCTAGCAGTTACCAGATAGAAGACAAGATGAGAAGTCACGCTGCTGCGTGGCAGGGTTGATGGTGATCTACAGTAACCACTCGAGATTCACGTGGATTTAGGGGCCAGACGTGACTCAAGTGCACGTATGGTAGGAAGCACCCCTCTGTGTCCCTAAGGCTGACACTAACATTTGACCTTTCCCAAGGTCAACTGATATCTTGGCTGCAATGAAAGTTGATGGTTTCATAATACAGCAACCTAATGAACCAAACAAACAAATAAGTGAAATAGAACCAGAGGCATGGAGACAAGGAGCAGCCTGACAGTGACCAGAGGGGAGGGGGGAAGGGGAAAAGGAGAAGAGAAGGGGAAGGGTCTAGTCAAGGAACTAGTATAAATGACCCATGGACATGGGCAACGGGGTGGGACTGACTGTGGGAGAGGACAGAGGGGACAGGGCAGGGGAGGACAATGGGGGAAAGATGGCATAACTGTAATAGGACAACAATAAAAAGAAAGAAAGAAAGAAAGAAAGAAAGAAAGAAAGAAAGAAAGAAAGAAAGAAAGAAAGAAAGAAAGAAAGAAAGAAGGAAAGAAGGAAGGAAGGAAGGAAGGAAGGAAGGAAGGAAGGAAGGAAGGAAGGAAGGAAGGAGGGAAGGAAGATGATAGCTTCAAAACTTCCATTTGTTTGTCCTGAAAAAGATGGGCTCGAGGACTAGTGCGAGGGTCCTGCCAATGAATTTCCTAATCTCAGAGTGAAATGCTTTCTCCATGCATTTTTTGAAAATAGACATTAATTCCTACCATCTACATTTTCATGACGTATGACAAGTTTATTATGTTGTCTCCCTTCCTTGGCTCTAAGGTAGAGGACATTCTGGTGCACATTCTGGGCAGCTAAACAATACCTGGAACTGAGGAACTATCAATCAGTCGTTCTGAAGGGTCCGCATGATGTGTGTTTTCTTTCCTCGCGTCTTACGGCGTGTTAGAGCCATGGGAACACTTGCAGTCTTAGTATTTTCAGAGTTGCCTGCTTTCTTTTTAAAAGCAACTCAGGGTATCTGTTCAGACACAATGTACCACAGATGTGCTAACACTACATTTCTCAAATCCCTATGAAAAGTTTTTAAAAATTATATGGGGAGAAACTGCGTGCAGTGCTGGAAACTAAGAAAGATATCTTTCAAAGACAAAAAAAATGTATATATAGTGCAGAGTGGAAAGGATTTAATAAGAAATAATAAGGTGACTTGCAAATTTTTTCTTCTGTGAAAAATCTAGGCAGTAATTGGAGAAAACTCTAGGAAAACCTTCTAATTACAAAAGGCGAGGTTAGGTTGGGGAGCAAGTGGCCCCACCAATAGGCCGACAGGGAGACAGCTTCCTGGGGCTAGAGGCTGCCGTGGACAGAAGTGAGCGAGCGGGGGTCCCCCGCGGCGCGGTGGCCACGCGGGGCAGGTGCCAGCAGGATGCAAAATGCCTGCATCACAAAACACCTCTGGGCCCTGGAAGGACAGGAAGAAAGGAGGCAACGCGACTTCAGTGTAAGCCTCCATGAGAAGCAGATTCGAATGTCCTGGGGGGACTTCCTTCAGGCTTAGGCAACAGAGAATCCTTATGGCTGGCGATGACCTGCGGCTCAGAAAAAGAGAATTTCTGTGGCAAATCAGAAGGACTGCTCCTCTGGGTCACCCTTTTCAAATAGATAGCAAGAAAAATAAATTAATGTCTGACTCACCAGCATAAGACTTTCTGTAGGATATCACAGTAACAAAACCAGAGCTGTCAGCCTAGAGGAGAAAAAGCAATTTGACAACAGGCACGATTACCATGAAGAAAAGCCAGAATTTTCTTTATATATACATAGTGGATTGTTTTTCTCGCCTGATCACTTTATCTCTGAGTCCTAATTATCCTTCAGTTCGCTCACAAAGGTCCTTCTATAGGATGTCTCCCGTGGTCCCACAATCACTCTGCTGCTTTTATAGGACGTTGAATCTGTGACATCACGCACGTGTTCGTCTGCCTTGCCATGTGACTGGTTTTCTATGACGGTCCCTGCCCGAGCTAGATTACAAAGTCAGTGAGGTCAGAGATAAGGCTCTCCCGCACCCACTATTTCCAAAGCACAATGCATCCTGCTCTTCACAGATCTCCAGCAAATGTGTGTGGGGGTGGGTTTTCCTTTGTTTTTGTTTGTTTGTTTTAGTTTTAGTTTTCTATTTAGAATGATTGGAAGCAAATGTTATTAACAATAGGTCTTCCATGGTCCTTTGGATGTTGACAGTGATACTCACTGCGAAATACATTTGATATGGCTTCTCTGGCCTGCACAAAGGAAATGTTAGCTTTGTTAAATCCCAAATTACACATGTTCTGCCTCGGTTGTGACTCTTCGGAATTCCCGTATGAAACATTACACAGGGTCTCGCCTGTCCACAGAGTAATTCACTATGGGGCAGACAGCTGGTGAACACCAGGAGAGACAGCAATCCAGCTCGTATAAAGGAAAGGCAGGGAAGAATCATTGCCTGGGCATACAGCTACTTGAAGAGTGGCATTTCTCAGACAGAAGAATTATTTTCGGGAGGAAAAATAAGCTGGGCCACATTTCTTATCCACAATGCAGGCTCAACAAAACCTAGAGCCCAGGACTGTCCTTCTTGGCCACATCTGCCATTCTGCCCGCGGCTTCTACGCTCCAGCCTCAGGACCTGTCCCCTCCGGCTCCCAGACCTGTGCCTCTGTCTGTCTCTCTCTGTTTCTTTCCAGATAGGTGAAAGACAGACAGAGAGATAAATTAGATCCACATTCATACATGCATATTTGCTAAAAACACACATGAAGACATGAGAGTTCAAGAGCCTGCTCAGGTCACACAGCATAAATGACGCTCCATGTTGGGCCCCTCCCTGTGTGAGTGGTCAGGCGTCCTGTCGCTGCAGGTGACGGCCTGAGTTTGCATTAAGAATTCAGGTCGGGAAGCCACAGGGTCAGCGCAGGGGTTCAGGGTGCCTGAAACCGACGAGAGAAAAGGAAGTTACTGGGAACAGAGACTGGATGATGTATGTGATTGATGTGATTTCCCTGTCCGACCTCAGAACCAGATCTCAAATACAGCTCACTCCCAGCTCTCTTCTTCCTGTCACTCGTTGGGCGACAGTCTTATAATTTTGCACAGATGGCAATTGAGTAACTGATTTTTTCTTACTTGCTAGAAGCCGGTTTCTACAGGAGCTAGGAGGACAGTTGAGAACCAGAAAATATAAGAATAATCAGATTTAATGTGTTAAAAAGAACAATAATTTTAAACTTGATTTTTTTAAAGATCTGTCATACAAGCCACACTTAAGGCCAGTATTTGTGGAACTGAGTCCATTAATCTGTGTGAACATCATTGAATCAATGACAGGTGACCTCACATAATTAATCTACGGGGCTCAAGTCGTTTTCCCTTGTTATTCTTAATACTAAATTTTAATTGGATACAGACGAATTTTCATACTTACAGTATGAATGTTTTACTGTTTTTTATTTCAAATTAAGGATTAGTTTTATACCAGCTAGTCATTCACTAAGAATTATTATTCATTATTATTCATAATAAGAAGTATGGATTTCTTAGTGAATAGATGGCATTTGGTTTTTAAAGGGATTTCACTGGAAATAGCATCTAATTAAAAACAAAGAATGGTTTATTGCTTAGAGGGTTAGAAACCCCCATTTTCTATAATTCATAAACATATTTCAAGTGATATTTGAAAATAGCCTGTGTGCATTAAAAGTACAGGTATAAGTTTAAGATTAACTGAAGCTTCTCTTTACTTTCCATATTAATACCAGAGATTAGGCATATTTGTAGGTTTAATTCAATGCCTATATGGCTACCATTAAAACATGTTAAACATTTGTGATCATATGGTTTCAAAATTTGGTTGCTCCATGCTTCCAAATTTGGGAGACAAGCTGAACAGTGATCCATCCTTTTATCTCAAATATGTGCTGACCAAATGGTCACCCTGTAAAATCAGTAAGCTTTCATAGATTTCTAAAATGTGGCCATTTCTTGTAAAAATACATCTAGAGTATATATTATAACTTAGAAACTGTTTTAAGAACAAGAGATAAATAAACCAGAGAGCAATATAATGGGAAAGAATTCACTAGGGAAGGCTGAACATGGCAGTCTTTTTAGAATCTAATGTATTTTATTATTTTATTGTATTTTTTCAATTGTCATGTATCCCCTTTAGCCCCCTCCTCCATTAAAGACAATTTTTGTTGTTGTTGTTGCTATATAGTTCCAGATAAAGGCAAATAATTTTAATAATAATAAAAACAACAACAAAGATGATGATTACAATAACAATAAGTCTTTATATGGTGGGACCCTCCCAAAAATATTGAATTAGAATTTGACTTACCCTCTTGCTCTAAAGATGGGCCAATGTTAAGAATGGCTTGTCTTTCTTTAGGTAGTCAGCTTATGATAGATTTTCCTCTTTTTTATTTTAGAGGTTAAAAACATTTTCCTTGTTATTCTATTATAGTTGTCCCAATTTTTCCCCCTTTGCTCTTCTCCACCCAGCTCACCCCCCACTCCCACAGTCAGTCCCCACACTGTTGTCCACATCTGGGGGTCACTCATACCTGTTCTTTGACTAGACCCTTCCCCTTCTTTCCACCGTTATCCCCCTCCCCCTCCCCTCTGGTCACTATCAATCTGTTGCACATTAGTTTATTTTTGTTTATTAGGTTTCTCTTATATTTTACAGAATTTTTATGTTATACAAAGTGCTAAGGGGGTTATTTTTATACTAAGAACATTAAAATAAATAGCCCTTTAAAGGAAACAATTATGAGAACTCATAGACTATTGGGAGGACCAGTGTTCTTTGGGTTATTATTACAGCATGATTGATTCTAAGAGGCTCTGGGCCTCTGCTCCATCTGTGGAATACAGGGGCAGAAATTTGGGGTGCAAGTCTACCTAATAGCTCTTTGAGTCTTTTGGCATTGTTCTAATAGCCCTTAAAATACTTCTTGTCAATGCAAGTAAAGTCTTAAGAAAGCTTACATTAAAAATAAACCGACAGCTGTCAGAAGGGGGGAACTGCAGGGGCCGGATGAAAAGGGTGAAGGGTTAAACTAACTAACTAACTAACTGAATCAATAACCAATTCACAGGCACGGACAACGGGATGGCGATGACCAGAAGGAAGGGGGTGCGGAGGATAAGATAGAATTGGGTGACGCGGGGATAAATGGCGACGGAAGGAGACCTGACTTTGGGTGGTGGCACACACAGCACAACATACAGGTGATGTAACATAGAACTGTACACCTGACCCCTGTGTAACTTCATTAACCAGTGTTACCCCAATAGGTTCAATAAATACAGTCAATCAGAATATTAGCCCTTCAATAACACTTAGAGAATGTGAATTAGAACAGGTATTTAGGATTTACTTTTATTTAAATAAACAAAAAAAGAAAAAATATTTGTGGGAGGAAAACTCTTAGTTCACTATCTCAGAACATTTGCAACTTCAATCCCAGAATCATCAAAGAAATAAAAAGCCTTCGTGGTTGCAAAGAAAAAGTTCCCACATGGTTCTGTCACCGCCTCTCAGGGCCAGCCCGGCCGCGTGCCTCTGGGCAAACCCCCTTGCTGACGTGCACTCACGGTGTTTAGGGGGAGACCAGCGAGGGTCTTTCCAGGATTCCTGTGGGCTGATACTTTTCGAGGAATGGGAGAATTTTTTTCCATACTTTTGTGATGGCGAATATTTTTGTAAGTATGAAACCAAAGACAAAATCCAGACAGTACTAGGTCAGTTGCTTTTACTGCATGAACATTTTTAAATTTCTAAATGTCAAATCACATACAGTTAAATGCACACACAGTTAAAACACCAACCAGAAAATACAACTGGCTAATATTCTTACATATTTGATAAGTAATGCCTCTCTAGAAATAAGTAAAATATTTTAATATGTTTACCATTAAATAGACCAAGGTAAAATAAGTAATGTGTATATTACATTAAAACTTGAATTTTACTATTAATCAAAAATCAGCAAATGTAAAAAACACTGTCTTTATTTTTAAATCATCAATTAATATGATGTAGTATAGTCCGAATTACTGAGAGTGTCTAAAACTGGGTCCTAAAAATACTGCTACTGATTTATTTTGTTACCTGTATTTTCCACATTCACTACAATGGATACATATTTTTTGTAATCAGAGAAACTAATTTAGACAAAAATTTAATATATAGCCTGTAAATATTTTAATGAACTTATCAAATGCTTTATTTTGTCTTGTTTCCCTAATGCTTTATCAGGCCATCGTATGCCCATGAAATGAAACTAATGAACATGAACATTTAAGAAGGTTTTAAATGCCTCGGTAGGAAAAGAGGAAAGGCATTCTGATCTATGACAAATTGCTTTGCCACTTATTCAAATTTATATCAGTCCTCAAACATTTTGCTAATAAGAAGTGATTCTAAGGGCTGTGCTGTCTGAGCTGAATGAGATGGAAATATCTTATGGGCCAACGACCATCCAGCTTTTCAATCCCATACGCTCGGATTTAGTCAAGCAATTTCTACACCTGTCATCTGAATTTGCTTAGGTATTTCAGAAGGAAAGGTACTGCTGATTTTGTTATTCTGTACTTGAATCAGGACCTTAGGAGCTGAATTGTAAAGTCATAGAAACTGCATATCATACGTAAAATAGTTGAAACTGTAGACGTAACTGCTAAGAAAATAAAATAAGTATAAAACATGAATTTAGAAAATGAACGTTAACTAGATTGTGTGGTACTTTGTACCAAATTATCACTGGATACACTTCGTTCTCATTGTCTAAGTGGTTGAGATTTATGCAACCCCCGACATGTATTTTCACATGGGTTTTTAAATGACTAATTCAAGATAGGCATGTTATTTTCATAGCTGTTGGCGACATTCCTCCAGAATTTAGGGCCGGGTAGTGCAGGAGACGAGGCGGGAAGGCTCTATTGTTTTTCTGTTGCTTCACAACAGATTACCACATATGTGGCTGCCGCAAACAATGCAGGACCCACTTCTCGCCCCACGGTTTCCGAGGGCCTGGTTTCAGGCACAGCTAACAGGGTCCTGCGCTCAGCTTCCCAGCAGGCTGAGCTCACAGTGCGGGCCAGAGCTGCCATCCCATCGAGTCCCACGGTCCTCTTCCAAGATGATGTCAGTTGCTGGCAGAATTCAGTTTCCTGCGTCAAGACATAACTTGTTTCAGACCTAACCCAATGGGCACCCAAACGACGTTCGTTCTACATTGCTCACCTCCCCTGAAACCACACCCTATGCACCGGCCAGCTTGGCCTATTAACACCTCGTTGACACTCCCTTTGTATCCCTGTCTGCAAACTTGGCTTAGACTATTCAGCCCTCACTTCTGCTTCTAACAATCCTTCTTTCCTTGAAGTTTGACAGCAAGCTGCACGTCTCTCAAGAAATGTCTTTCCGGGTTGTCACAGAGAGATGTTTTTCCCAAAACAATTAACCTGCATTCATTTTTAAAAGTTTACAACCTACCTTTGATGTTATCTTGAATACATAGAGCACATACTGACAATTGTACCACCACCATCTTTTCAGATGATGTTTGTCTGGGAAATTCGATTTCCAAGAGCCGAGACGGGAAAAGCTACTGTACTCCAAGACATGTTTGGTTCAGCCACAATCTCACTCAGGGGCAGAGAGGACTCCTCAGAGGTTCTGGCCACGTGACACGTCTGATAATTGGGATGTTCTCCTGTCCTTTACCAAGGGCAGGGAGCGGCCTCCCTTTTCCCCTCCCCTGTCCCAGGGACAATACATTGTCCATAGGAAGAACAGAACAGATTTGCCCCTCCCTGGTTAAGTTTCCTTTTATATTTTTATTGAATGTATTGGGGTGACATTGGTCAATAAAATTATATAGGTTTCAAGGGTACAAACTCTGTATGACATCACCTGCGTACTGTACTGTGTGGTCCCCACCCAAGGTGACGTCTCTCTCCATTTTACCCACTTGCGCCCTCTTCTACCTCCTCCACCAACTCCCCTCTTATAGTCGCCATCCTGGTGTCTGTGTTGACGAAATATTTGTTTATTCACTTATTGCTTAATCCCTTCACTTTTGTCACCCCGCCTCCCACCCCTCCCCTCTGACAGCTGTCCGTCCGTTCTCTGTGTCTGTGAGTACATTTATTTCATTTGTTTATTTTGTTCGTTAGCTTCCACATGCAGGTGAGACCCTAGGGCACTCATCTTACTCTGCCTGGCTTATTTCACTTAGCACGATCCTGTACTGTCCAGGGCTGTCCATGCTGCCGTATAAGTAAGATTTCTTTCTCTTCAATCCGTGGCACATTCACACAATGGAATAGGGCCCCGGTCTTCGCTTTTTCCCACGGGTGCTGCCGGTCCCTTTCTCACTCCTGCACCACAGAGCAGACTTTCTCCTCTGACTCGCTGAGACCGCAGCCTTCTGCAGGAGCTTCTGTGAAGGTGTGTTCCTCTGCAGATGCAGAGCCTGGGATTTCCTGACTCTCATCCTGGCCCACACCTGGCCTTAAGTAACCTGCTGTAAATGTTAGTGATCCTCTTGGCCAGGTCACATATTGCCCCGTGTCTGCCCAGGGCAAGCACGTGGTCCAGTCGGGTCACTTCCTGGCCTCCTTGGAGATGTCGTCTCCTCTTTGTTGACCGTCTTGTCCACAGCTCTCCAGCAGATCGCAGACGGTTGTGATCTGGGCGATTATCCGGGACTTCGTGTTGCATTGGTGGAAGCTTTCTGTGTTTTTAGTAGAAACTGCAGTTGTGACACATGTTTAATGTCAGTAAGCAAAACAGCGTTAAACCTGTTATCAGAGAAGTCACAATTTCACATTATTTGCAAATAGACGCGTATGACTTCAAACTCCCCGACATTCTACCTCTGATTTATCAACCACCGAGCTTCTCTGTTATTTTCTAGGTACGGAATTTTATCCCATCGGATTTGTTTCTCTCTGTTTCCCTTCATGGGAGCGTGTGACTCCCAGGGCCCCCGGCCCAGGCGCACTCGCCCTGATGACTGTGAGGTGGGTGGCTGGGGAGGCCCCTTCCAGGCAGAGGCTGCAGACCGTGTGCTCCGCAAATTTAAGCTTGTGCCCTGAGCCGAGGGGATTGATGAGGACTCATGCTTCCGTGCGAGGAGAGTGAGAGAGAGACTCACAGAGAGAGGCTCTCCGGGCCTCTGGGCTCCGTGTTCAGTGAACGATAATGTGACAAACGTAGCGGTTCTTACCTTGGCTTCCAGAAAAAGGCATATTGTCCTTTCTGGGGTCGGAAGAGTTGGACGCAGAAACATTGCCCTCTGTGGGGGCTGAGGTTTTTTGGATTCAACCCAGAAAGTCTGAGCGATGCTTGCTTCTAAAAAATGCATGGGCCGTGACTGTGAGTTCTGTTATATTTCAAGCCACAGACAGAAAAGGAAGGCACCGGCGCCCCGTCTTCACCACGCAGCGCTCCCGCGGTCTCGGCCCAGACCCAGGGACCCAGCGGTGACAGCGCCAAGTCTGCACGGTACTGAGCTACTTGTGAACGGGCCTGAGTGTCATCGCCACGGTGAGACTGCATGAGCGTTGTCTGTGCTCACGAATCAGGCGCGGGGAACAGATTGAGCAGGCCAAGAGGGGAGAAAGACCGACTAAGGAAGGTCCGGCGCCGTGCGGGGTGCTCAGGAGGCCTGAGCGAGGCAGCGCTGAAATAAGCTTGGTCTGAGCCTTGCAAAGCCCTCTGGGAAGGAAAGACACCAAAACAGCCATCTTCTTGGATGGGAAGGAAGATACTCCAGCGATCAGCTTTATCAGAACGGAAGAGCGTAGTTTCTCCTGATATTTGAGGTGCTTTACAATTGGAGAGGGGATGGTATTTCATTAAAAGGGCGTGACGGCTAAATAATTAAAGTGCATCATGGACCAGACACTTTCTTTACACACGACACTCTGGAACCGGGCTGGTTTTAAATGTTTTTTTGTTGTTGTTGTTGATGTTGTTTGTTTGTTTTTGTGAGAAACCTACAACTGAGATAGGGGACCTTTCTGTGTGAATTACCTGCGGGGTAGCATCAAGGGCTCAAGGAAGGGTGTCTGGCCCTGGGCACTCACTGCCTTTGAGAATCACCAGCTGTGTGTGCTTCTGAGCATCCAGTTCTTCGCAGTTAAAGAAAAGTTTTACAATTTCTAAATACTCCTTAAAATAATTGCTTCTACATCCTAATATTCCTACTATTGTCAGGCGTTTTGATCACTTAACAGCCTGGGATGGACAGCATAAGAAATATATATTAAAATCAATTAATAGACTATATGTACATTTTATTTACATTAAAAATTTAAAACAATGCATCTTAATTGTAATAATATAAACAGTGATTATCCAGAGCTTGGCTTTGGCACTCGGTTATTTTAATCATCGCATTTACAATAAATATCTACTGGTTGCCTACAACATGGACGTCATCGTCCACGCTAAGAATATTATCATGAACAAAACAGACCCATGTGGAATATACATTCTAATTAAAGTAGAATACCATTATCTTCTGTAATTTTGAACTATTATTAACTCAGTGAAGGAAAGCTACAAAGATGTGAGTAAAAGAAATAATATGAAAGCCAAAGGAGTGCATTTCTCAGCCAAAATGACCGGCGGTTCTTATAAGAAATGGAAGTCCTTGGGGTTCCATAAAGAGACTTGCTATATCAGAATTTCTGTAGCTCTTGCAAAGAAATACACATTTTTCATAACTTTTCCAATTGTTGACTTCCTGCTTCCAGCAAAGTTCAAGAGCTAGTATCTCGGGTGATGTGGAACATTTGCACCAGTGACTAGAACAACTGGTCGCTCTTCTGCTACAGGCTTTCAAAGGAATTCTTTTTGTTTATTTTCTTACAATTTATAAAAATGTGATATTGAAATATGTGAATTTTCAGTTGGAAATCATGGCTTATAGATGTTTTATGCTGAAAACACTAAAATAGATCAGCTTCAAGTGTTTAAATATTCTCTTTAAATGCATATTTATTAGAAAGCCCCATTATGGCACTATGAATATCATTCATATTGCAAAATGCTCATTTGAAAAGAAATGGTTTAATATTCTAATATTCAAAATAGAATTAGAAGAACTTGAGATTCCCACAGGACACATAGAGCTGAACAAATTCCTATCTCTTTACGCATTCTCCAAAATTATATAGCTCAAAAATGCAAGCACACAAAACCACTCAGAATTCATGACAAATAATACTCCCAAGTTCAGTTACACTTCAGCGTGGAAACTGGTGATCAAATATGGCTAGTTCCATATTGCAAAATAAGGTAAGAAGTCAGGCAGAAAATAAACAGAAATAGGAAGCTGATTCTTAATGCTGATAGAATAGATATAATCACGTGGGAAAGAGTAGGTTCACCCTAAGTGGGGCTGTATTGGGAAAGATCTGAAATATGGCCAATCAGAGAACTCACTGTGGATGAACTAAACTGAAGAGCTGGAAGTACGCAGGAGCAATGGTGGTGGTCTTGAAATGACGCTGATTCTAGAATCAAGGCATAGGCAGGTGGTCCCTGGGGTCTTCGGATGAAAGGGGAGAAGAAAGAAAATGATAGAACTTAAGGATAAAATAGAAACATAAGTATCCTGGTATCAGCAGACACACCAAACCCCTCACAATGTTATTCTTGAACTGAAAGGGCATTACTGAGATATAAAATACAATAACTCACCCAAATACCTTACCAATGCCATAGAAATAGCTATGAATTCTGGTCAAGTAAAATATGACATTGTAAGACATCTTAAAAATGACAAAGATATTCAGGTAACCTGCCACACAGAGAAGCAAACATTAAGACAGATTATGAGCTGATGAAGATACTTCCCAAAATATGCACCATGAAGCAGAGGAGAGTGATCACAAAACATTCCAACAAAAATTGAATGCTGATAAATAAGCATTTGTAAATATACAAGAACTACTCAAATCAGAAACTTAAATATTATAAAATAATAGATAGTCCAGCTAAGCCTCCCAGCAAAAAAAGACTACAGTCTGTTTAAAGGAATGAAATCAGGATCATATAAGATCTTCTTCCAAAGCAAATATCCAAAACTGATCACAGTTAGCAATGTTTTCAGGAAAGCTCTAGAAGGAACATGTGAGCCAAGGATTGTATGTTTGTTCAATACATCCTTCAGATGCGAAAACCATAGGATGATATTTTTAGGGTGCGAAAACTGAAAATAGTTTGGACTCAAGAGCTCTTCTCAAAGAATTGGTACCATCTCTGCAAACCCATTCTCTTTCCCCCTCCCTCCCCCCCTCACACATACACACACACACACACACACACACACACACACACACCCTTCCATAATATTGAACTCTTATTTTTAGTTTATTGTTTAGTCACATTTACAAGCAGTAGTACCTTGTTTTTACATTATAAACTGTATCCCTCTCTTATTCTCAAAATACTATCATTCTGCAAAAATACTATCATTAATTCCATGAATAGCATATTACCTTTTTTCTGTCTGGAGTCTAACAAATCCAGCCAGATGAGAAATGACCAAGAAGAGACATAGAGGGACAGTGATAAGGAACACTAGAATAAAATGCTGATGGTGCATAGAAAGGAAAATGGGACAACAGAGAGAAAATAGAAAAAAGTGATACAAAAAAAAAAAAAAGGAAAAGACAAAATATTCATCCAAGGACACAAAACAAAGTTAGATGTGTTTTATTTGAAAAGTTACCCAAAAAGGTCAAAGTAATCTGGAGACAATCACAATTTTCACTGACCTTTTGAAGACTCCCTCAAGCCTCTTCATGTCACACATATGGGTGACCTAGCAAGTGACCTCCAACATCATGGGGATCCACATGCGAGAAAAAATCAGGACTCAGCCACCATTAAAAATAAAATACCCACTTTTGTTAATAAGAATAATACACACTTTATGGAAGAGTAACAAGAAGCCACATTACTATTCAGAGATCCTAATACCACCATTTCAGACATCTGACTTCCAACCATGGCATGAAGCACCTCAACATAACATATTTATTCAATTAACTGTTCTGCCAGCGAATATGTATTAGCTTCCATGACTACGTCTTTTCCACACAATATCTTATTACCAATCTGAACATGCCTCATAAATATACACCATTAAGTCACTGTTTTTCTTCATTTATTACTCATCTTACCCCTCAAAATGGGCTTCACTCACTTAGGGCCATGTTCTTACTGATTGTGAATACTATGATTCCTGTCGATGTGGAATAAAAATATGATCTATTGTTCAATTTCTAGGCATCTCTATGTTGCTTTGGAAGTTAGAAAATATGCTTGATCCTTATCTATTCTCTACACTGATTCTCCCATGTATTAGTACATTATAGCATCAACAATGAATAAAAACGTTAACCAATGGAGGAGAATAAAGAGCTCAGCAAGCAACCCAAATGGAAACTAAATATACAATAAAGTTGACATAAAATGATGAGTTGTTTTACATAAAGTTGAAAAACACCTATTGAGTTACAGAAATACGAGTTTCAATATTAGGGACATTTTATTTTATTAGGCTTTATACAATTTTATCTCATTTTTATTTTAATTAATTACTTCATTGGAGATTGTTCATTATGGTACCTCTTGTGCAGAGAATTTCGACCTGACCAGGGAAGATAAATTGCACAGAAGAGTCAAAATTTGCATGCAAATGCTTTCTTACAATTGTTTAAGCAGACGAAGATGAATCCTTTAGTAAGACAGAAACAATGGTCACTGAGAAACTAAAAGAAATGCCAGTAGAAAAGGCAAGTCAAGACCAATGCCACAAATAAACTGAATCAGCAAATCCCCTGCATCCAAGAAGGTCGAGTGCAGCGGTTCTCAACCTTCCTAATGCCGTGACCCTTTAATCCAGCTCCTCATGTGGTGGTGACCCCCAACCACAAAATTATTTTTGTTGCTACTTCGTAACTGTAATTGTGCTACTGTTATGAATCATAATGTAAATACCTGATATGCAGGATGTATTTTCATTGTTACAAATTGAACATAATTAAAGCATAGTAATTAATCACAAAAACAATGTGTAATTATATATGTGTTTTCTGATGGTCTTAGGCGACCCCTGTGAAAGGGTCGTTCTACCCCCAAAGGGGTCGCGACCCACAGGTTGAGAACTGCTGGTGTAGTGTAAGAAGCACCAGAGGATCTTCCTATTTCTCTCCTTGAAGTTCATGGACTACTTTTATCTTATTCTACTTGTTCTCTTAAAACTTCCTCTATGGACAGTCTCCTCTCTGCCTCTGATTAGATTTTCTGTCAGGGCCTCAAAATTTTCAGACAGGCTCTGCAGCAAATTGTCTTTGGGTTACTTTCTGTTGAAGATCAAGGGCAATGTACCATGTAACTCCACATTCTTCTTCCATTCAAAGCTTCTCCCCTTAGCTTCCCCACTCCCAACGTTCCAGCCTCAGGTGTATTTCAACGTCAGCCATCCAGCAGGGATGGGAGGGGCTCTTCCTCCCTTGCCCACTGAGGCTCCGCCCCTCATCTGCTCTGAACAACTATTTCTATTCCCAGATGGAGAGCACCCTCCTCTCACTGAGAAAGAGGTTTGAGGCAATGGTGGTAACTGTGTGGTTGAATGCATGCAATCTAGTCACTGCCTCTCAATCATAGCATATTTTAGGGTTTCCTGCAGTAAGTAATTAATAGAAAAGAAATTTAAATCAATGAGATCACCAGGTAGAGGGGATTGAGCCAGAAGTACTGAGCGGAGAGGAGAATCTGGAGTCACAAATGTTATTGAGATAAGATTGATGAAGTCATTTATTCCAGACCCTAGAGATTCTGCACAACTCCCTGAAGACTCAGACTTGGCGGTGTGTGCTGACTTCGCGGTTAGTTCCTGGAAAAATTATCCCCATAAGTACACTGCAGTCTTCAAATAACAATGACCAGTCAGAATGGAAACTCTTCTAGGCATTGTGTATGCCACTTTATGTTTACGTTTTCAGAGTCTGGTATGGAGTTACTTAATGAAAATATTGTTGAAACAAAATTAAGTGAGTCATTTACATTGTGACAAAATCTATGTTAAATGCAATTTTACATTTTCTTTTTATATAACGGTTCGGTCACATGATGGCCAGAAACGCGTTTCTGTGGTGAGTATAGGAAGCAAGCAAAATTCTACAACTTGTCTCAGGGGGGGACGGCTGCAAGCTCCAAATGCGATTTATTAAAACAATCTTTTGAAATATAGCTAATTTGTGAATTGGGGGTGCTTATGTGTGCATATCACATCAAAAAGAGAACATGTTCTCCAATTAAAGATAAAAAAGATGTATAAACCAGCATTTTCAGAAAACTGAATAGGCCACCTGAGATTTGGAGATTTGAAAATGAGTGATTTTCCATATGCTGTTATTAAAATACAAGGTTGAAGCCAAGTCGCTGGTTTTTACCTCTTTGAGATCAGCAGTAGGCTAATAAAAATGTAACAGACCTGATTTAATCTTTCATTTGAATGTAGCACTTGTACCATTTATACTTGATTTTACGTAAATAGAAACAACCACATTACTCTCATGAAATCTACACTATAAAATCCTTCCGAGTCGCCATACCTGATTTCTAAGCAACACTTCCACAGCTTGCAGTTGCCTAGGAACGACCATCTATTTTTTAGAAAAAAATATTTAAAATACTTAAAACAAGGAACAACATGAAATGATTTAAAATAACCTATTCTACTTACAAAAGAATAGTGTTTCAAAGAATTCAACTTCTTGAAAACACAATTGCCGGTCAATTAAAAATGTTGCAATATAAGTTAAATGACTCCAAGGGGTGGGTGTTTTCAGCTCTGTTGCCGTAGCTGTAAGTCCTGAGTTTGGACATGACATTCCCGACACATGCCGTCCGGTGTTGTCCTTACAGCTTGCTTTTGAAGTGACAGCAAGTGAGGGAAATGGAAAGACGAGGAAGCGGGTCACCCTGAAGCTAGTGGAACATGTGATAACATATGCCCGGCACACAGTAGGGCCTCAATGAAGGCTAATTACTCTCCATCCCATTCAGTCTTATAGGTGGAAATGAGTAAGTCACAGTTAAAGCCATGTTCTCCAAAATACACGTTTATGTAATATTGACCACTGAAGGGCATGATTCTGCAAACCCAAAACGCACTAGAAACTCACAAAGAAGCGAAGGAAGATTAGCGAGTGCGTGCTGTACCACGTACAGCCCCCACCAGCGCTCCCCCACGGCTTCTACCCTCCCACTCCGGGCGTGACCGCACTGCGGGCTCAACGCTCTGGCGGTGCCTCCCGGGAGCCCGCGCTTCCGAAAGGCTTTAGGCAAAGGCACCTCCACCTCAAGCGACGCTCGAGATCAATGCGGTGAGAAGAGGAGTCGACGCTGGCTGACAGGTTTCTGACATGCGTTTGTATCTTTATGGAGGGGCCTCCAATGCTGATGAATGAAAGACCCCAAGGCAGGACTCAGAAAGTTAAACTGCTGTAGGTCATGGTTTGTCGCAGAACCCTGTCCCCTGAAACAATAAATAATAAAGCAACCGGAGAGGAGAGGGCAGCAGCAGAATTTTGAATGTGTGCATCGAGAAAACATGCGTCTTGTATGTGGTACATGTGGCATATTTGTCTTGGGTGGACTTGTACTGGACACAAAGCAATGCATATGCAGTGAAATACTCAATAGCACCCTATACGTTATTCAGCCATAAAAAAAAAAAGGAAATCTTGCCATTCTTGACAATATGGATGGTCTTGAAGAGCATTACACTAAATTAACCAACCCAGACAAAGAAAGACGGATACCACGCGTGGAACAGGAAAGTCAACACAGATCCTAACTCACAGATGCAGAGGACAACTTGGTGGCTGCCAGTGATGGGGGCAGAGGCTCAGGGAACTGGGTGAAGATGGTCAAAGGCACAAGCTTCCAGTTATAAAATAAATAGATCATGAGATTGTCATGCATGACATGGTGACTGGAGCTGACAGCAGTGTATTGTGTATTTGATTGTTGCTAAGACAGTAGATCTTAAAAGTTCTTATCATACAAAAACCTTGTACCTGTGTGGTGATGTGTGTTAACTAGAATTGGCATGGTGATCACTTCGGAATATATACAAATATTGAATTATTGCAATGTACACCTGAAACTAATATCTTAAGTCAGTTATATCTCAATTTAAAAATAGCAGTTTTTATGACCGGTTCACAATGGGCAATATTACACAGCATATTGAAATTGAAATACTCCACCCAAGTAGGAGACACCTGATTACTGACACATTCCTTAAGGCCCCTGGATGTCAGCTTCCTTCAGTGGAAAGAAGGGATAATATATACCTACCTCTGTGTTTATTTCTGTCTCTGTTCATCTCCAACTTCGTATTCACCTCCGTCTAACTAAATATTTTAGCTATGTCATTATCACCATCATTTTTATGAGACATAAATGAGCCCTGGCCAGCCGGCTCAGCTGATTGAGCATCAGCTCATACACTAAAATGTTGCATGTTCAATCCCCAGGCAGGGTGCATACCTAGGTTGGAGGTTCAATCCCCAGTCAGGGCACATACTAGGGGCAACCAATGGATGTTTCTCTCTCTTCCTCTCTCTCTCTCTCTCTCCCTCTCTTGACCCCTTCTCTTCCTCTGTCTCTAAAATCAATGAGTATGTCCTTGGGTGAGGATTTTCTTAAAAACTAAATTAAAATACTATTTTTCATGGACTTTTCTTCAAGATATTAAAGTTTCCTATTAGTATTTATTTCATACCCACTTTGAAATATTTTTTTATGTTCTTGGAAGCTCAGCTATGCAATCAGATACATATTTTATATAGGTTATCTGACATTTAGTATTTTTCATCAGAAATAGTTTGAAAGTATTTGCAAGTGCTATCAGAAGCTGAAATTTATGGTTATTTTGATTAGTTATAGACCTTCATCATTAGAGACCCAACACCTTAATCGTGACTATCCTGAAAAAGATGCAAGGAGACATTTTTATAATCACACTTCCAGGTGTGATTGCAAAAATATAATATCTAAAATCTTTAAAGACAGATAAAGAATGAAGTCAATTTTTTGTTGTTGTGGGACTAAGATTTCACACCAGTGAACAGGCTGACTTCATTGACTGTGTGGAGATCTCTGGAACTCTTTCCACATAAAATTTGCAACAAAATAAATAATAAGAGGGTGGCGCACTTTCAATTTTCCCAGGAAAATCCATTTCAGTCTGTAAATGACCAAGCTCCCGGATAATAATTAAATGAGAGCCCGTGAATCTAAGTTTAGAGCCAAATTTCAAGATTAAATGTTACTTGTTACAGGAAACACAACCGATTTTATCATTTCCTGTAGCACAGAGTCTAATGGAGTTTGAAGAACATACATTCTCAAGTTGGATTTTTTGTGGAAGATTTCTGGAATCTTTAAGCAAATGCACCTGAAATGAAATAAGTGCCTTTGCCAGAAGCCTCAGTTTTGGGGGTACAGGCATTAGCATAACATTTTATTAGAGGCCGCTCTTCTGATGTCTGTGACACAGGTTTACTAGCTTGATTCTCTTCCTGGTCTCTTCTAAATGTTAAAATTGATTTTTAGTTCATATTTTTAGTATAATGATTTCTTATAAACAATAAACAGTGCAAAACCAATTCTTTGATATGAATTTTAAGAAATTTCTAAAATAACGATTTGGAAAAAGTATAATTAAACTATGCGATCAAATAGCAGTTCCCCTCATTAGTTTGTTGATTTCTTGCATGAAAAGCAAATATGTGAGCAATGGGGGAAAAATGGCTTTTCATTAATGTTACAAGTTCATTAAATGTCCCTGGTTGTGGAGAAACAGGTTAGTGAAACATATTTATGTCATCTGTCGTATTTTCAAAGTGTACTTATAAACTGTTCACCTTTTATGCACACTACAAGATGTATTTTTGAAAGCCTGCATATAAATTCAGAGAAATTTTGTTAGTGCCAACTCTCTGAATATGCCTGGATAGTTCTTCATTAGCTATGGTTTTGCTCAAGTGCCATTCTGCAGAGAGCATTAGTTCACCCTCTCTGAGGTGGGAATAAATTTGAGCTTCTCAGGCATCAACTGCCGTGAATAGGAGCAATGCGGTATCCCAGCCAACCCACGGGGACCGTCACATTTCAGCATCTCTGGAACAGCTCAAGCCTTCATTCTTCTCAGCACAATGAGGAACACAGACAAATCTTTCATTATTCCTGCGTATTTCCAATGCCAAGGGCAGCCCAGATTTACCTGTTCTGATTGGAGCCTTTTGTATGGAGCATTAGGGAAAAAAAAGAATTCATGATGGATTTCAGGGAAAGGACTTCTAGGCTGAGCAGATTCGGGAAAAGAAGAGAAATGTAATTATTTGGAACGAACAAGGCAAAATGAAAAATCCATACGCTAGTTTATATTTTCAAGTTTCTACTTACTGATAAAATATTGAGATGAATATGTTAAATAGGCTTAGTTTTTAACCTTTTGTTTGCAAATGTAGAAAAATTCACAATGTTGGTAAAATAAAACAAAACTATGTATTTAATAAGTATATTTACTACATATATTTAGATAGTCAAATATGAGGGTGTTGTTTTATTTATAACTTATTATTGATAAATTGCAAGAATTCATGGATTTCAGAAGATAAATATCATAAAAGAATAAACATGATTTGTACATTGTTTATGATTACATGTACTTTTCTCTCAACACTTCATTTGCAAACAAAATATATTAAAATATTATATTTGAGAACACCTTTATTATTGAAAGTAAAGTGATGTTTACAACGATTTTAAGATTCTTAGCAGGTAATAGTAACAGTTTTACACCCAAAATAAAAATGCTTTCTCAGTTTGACTTTTTATGTGTGATTTTTCTTCAGGCTAAAAACAATTTGGGGAAGAGAAAACTTATTTTCAAGGAGGTGACATATTTGTTCATACTTAACAAATATAAATAAAAAAATGCAAAGAAGCGATCAGAGGCAAAGGTTATTAATTATTTAACATTTCAGTAAATAGTAAATGCTACACTTACATATACTTTTTATAAAGAATGAAGTTAATCAGAAGATCTAGCATTTACGTTCTATCGTTTCCGTTTTGAAGTACAGACCCACGTGGACCCAGGTTTTCTCTAAGCATTTATCTTTTCCCAACGGGTCATAGTTTTTCCCAAAGCTCAGTGGCAAGGAGGCCCCTCAAGGGACAGGGCCATACTCTCTGACCTGAGGGTCACCGCTTGGGAAGCAAGCGGGGGTGTCCCACATCCGGTGCACCCCACCACCCGCTCCAGCCTGACGATGCCCTTGAGCGAAGAAAGCCCATGGTCCTGATGTGACTCAAAATGCAAACCTAGAGGATTCTGGGAGAAATGACCAGACACAATGAGAAAAAAGGTACATTTCTGATAGTTAAAAGGAATTCATTGATAATATGCCCTGACTGAGTTTGGGACTGCTCCGTATTGTTTTACTTGATGGTCAGTCTGGTGCAGCCCCAAAGGAAGTCACAAGAGAGGCTCCAGAAAACAAAGTGTGTTCTAGTCCCAGGCCCGGAAGCTGAGCCCTTTGCCATCCCTAATAATTAGCTGGTCCTGGGAGGGCAGCCTCTTTCCATCCATATAACGAATACAAAAAAGAAAACAAAGATAATACAGGAGTTTTTATTATTTTCTAGTGATCAGTACTGGGAAACATGATTTTTTATGTCTATTCAGAAATTTTAAGGAATACTATGCAAAATACAGAACACAACACATACTATTTTCTTTTTAGAGAGAGGGAAAGGGAGGGAGGGAGAGAGAGACAGAGACAGAAACAGAGACATTGATTGGTTACATCCCCCAACCAGGACCAAACCTTAAACCCAGGCATGTGCCCTGACTGGGAATCGAACCTGTGACCTCTCACCTTCTTGAATGACACCCAGCTGAGCCACACCGGTCACAGAAACACATGCTATTTTATTGTGCAAATCACCTTGCTCTTAAGTTGCTGAGTGGATAGAAGTGTTAGTGTAAGAAATCAAGGGATCCTGCGGATAGACATGTTGTGGTGGAGAAAATGGTCAGACTGCAGCAGTGACGGTTTGCTGCGGCTAAGGCAGAGAGTCATATCTCTAGAAGAGTAGATGATTCAGAGGCAGGATATCCAAGCAAGTGTTTACTAACAGCACGTTTAAGGTTTTCAAATGAGAAGGAGTACGATTGGGGCCTTTGTTGCCCAGTACCTGAAGGAACATTGCCATATAAGAGGATTATAACTAGCAGACCTAGCCCTGATGCCATGTGACCCTGCTTGGTAAGAAGGCCAGGGCAAGACCTAAACCTGTGAGTAGATACTTCCCAAGAGATTCCTGAGACACCGAAGGCCTGGACAAAGGAGGGAAGAGGGGACAGTGTAGCAATGCTAGCCCAGAAATAAATTCCAGAGCTGTTTGTTGAAGGAACTCAGATCTCTGGGTAGGGGCATGTTTACATGCTCCTCCGTCCAGGTGCCCTGTGGCTCAGGAGATAAGGGGCCTTGTCTCCGCCTGCGGCTCTACGCTGTACAGGCCCTTAGTCATGGAATCCTGAGAACAAAGAAGTCTGTTAAGTACCCCATCTGCCTCCTTGTAAATAAAGTCTTAATTGGAGCTGGCCTTGAGGACTAGCCAGTCTGTTTTGTATCCTCGATAGGTGCTATCTACGTCATAAGTTACCCTAGCTGTGTTTTACACTCAATGATACATTGTGAGAAATTCCTTCACTGTTAGCTGTAGAACTCACCCCTCCCCTTGTTCTTTTTTTGTAACTTTTGAAATTCTAATAAAAGGACTTGGGGTCTCATGCTCGCTGCTGACTTGCCAGAGAGTGCAGCGGCCCCCCGGATCGTCTCCATTCTGCTTGCTGGAATTACTCGCGTGTCCGGGATCAGAACTAACACCGTCATCCCACTTTAGCTGTTCCCTGTTGGCCCACAGATTTGTCCTTGCCCACCCACAGTTCCACAGAATGTTTTGCATCACAGTTACAGTCTGTGACAATTATAAATGTATAATCTTGGTTGAGAGATTATTAATAGTGAGAACTCCTTTCACTCTGATCACCTCAAGATTGTGTCCCCGAATGTCATCTGCAAACTCTTAACGTTGGAACAAATAACAAACTCTGCCTCAGCAAAGCTGGGTTGCCCCGTGCATCTCAGCCCAGTTCTACCAACGCATCAGAAGGCAATGACCAGAAGGAGCCCCCTGCGCAGCAGATAAAGCCTTACTCTGGTTCTAACACCAGTTTGCTCATGACAATCCCCTTAAATGACAGGAACTTAGGATCAGTAAAGCAGAGCACGGGCGTGTTTACCATGACCAATGAGAAGTCAGTGGGTTGTAAAGAGGGCTACATCGGACTGCAGGTGACAAGGCAGGACTCGCTCTTTTCTGGCATGCACACGGAGCAATACATGACCACGCACGGAAGTTTAGAAGGCACCGCACCCAGGGACATTTATCGGCAACCCGTCCCGTCACTGAACGGTTTCCCGGGCAGAGAAAGGCCTGTGTGCAGTTCTGAGGCAGCAGCGGAGGCCCGCGTGGGAGATGGCAGGGAGTAGGGGCCCAGCTGCGTGCTGGGACAGTCACGAGAGAGACGCGCAGTGGTGAAGCTGTCGCTGTGTGCTGCGCGCATGACCTTGCTCAGTCCTCTCCCAGCCTGGTGACGTGCGGACTTACACTAACGCTGCCTGTGAGCAGAGAGAGGTGTAGGAACGCACCACACTCACAGCAAGTGCGTGCTAACACCGGGTGGTCCGCACCCTGGCGCGGGGTCTGCCCTGAACTAGGGGCCCGGCTCAGAAGCGGGGCCCCTGCTAAGGTTTGGAGGCCAATGCTCCGTTCACCACGACCACCTGTCCCTGTCATTCCTCTGCAAGATGACCACTTTATTAAAGGGATTATTACCCGTGCGCAGAAGGGGGTGGGGACTACTCTCAAACGCTGAGAGCTGGAAGCAGAAAACCTCCAAGAGAAAGAAATGGGGGATGCATCTTAAAAGACGGAGCGCTGAATGTCTGTGGCTTAGTAAGAAGAGATCTACTCTTTCAGCTTTTAAGGATTTGGTGACTAGCTCCTGCTTTAACTTTTCCAAGGAGCATCTTTTCATCTCTGCCGTCTGTTGAGCCCAAGACTTGCTTCCTTACGTCCTTAGCGGAAAGCCTCCTGCGCGCCTCACGACCCCCTCCCATTATGCCCCTGCCCAGTAATTCCTGCAGAACGGATACGGAGAAAGAGGAGCTAGCAAACTTCATTCTGGCAAACGATGTCTGCAAAGACGTCACATTTTAGAGACAACGGTGACAGACGCGCCCGGAGTAATGTGGCATATCCATCAAGAGGGCAGCGGGGCAGCGCTATCTGGCCAGCGCGTGTGGGTGCTGCCGTCCCACCTTGCGCAGGTGCTTTCCCTGCGGCAGGTGCCCGAAGAGCTTCTCAACGTGGTGGGTGCATCAGCCAGGCCTCCACGAGCAGCCCTGACAGGCGCGCCCCTGCGTTCTGCTTCTATTGGTTAATGAGTCCTTTGCCACAAGGTGTCCTGACACGCCTGCTCGGAAACAAGTCCCTCCACTGCGAATGAAGCGTGTGTTCATCATGCGCGTCCTTCCCGAAGAACTGACGGAGCCCCTGCGAGGGCGCGCGGAGATCAGTGTATTAAGAGGAGGTACAAAGCTGAAGAACACGAAACGGTGCCAAGGAATCTGAAGCTAGAAGGGAGACATAAGAAAAGGGTTTGTAGGACAATTAATTCAAATACAAACGGGGGGAAATAGAGGGGGATATTGGAACATAAGGGAGGGTCAGAAAGTCAAGTCCTTAGGAGGGAGCTAGGCGGTAAAGACACTGGGGCAGCAGTAACAGCAAGGTGAATACATTTATACTTTAATCAGGAAAAGCGGAAGAGTCGAGCTTCAGTCTGATGGCCACAGAGCACAAGTGCCCCGCGAGGAGAGAGACCACGGCCCTTCCGGGGAGTGGTCACAGCTCCAGAACGGCAGGGACCTGTTGGGGGGCGGGGGCGGGAGGGGGGGGCACAAGCGAAGTCGTGGAGGAACCAGAGAGTAAAGATCTGGATAAGCTGCTGGACTCCTTGGAGGAGAAAAGAGCTTTTATCAAACTAGGGAACAGGAAAGATTAGCAGACATCCCATGATGCCAAAATATACAAACCGAATAAAAGACAGAGGACCGACAACCGTCCGGCGCAAGCTGTGCACCTCAGACACAATCTCAAGTTAAAACTAAGGAGATTTAATTCTCGCAGGCACCAAAGGGAGTTTTAGAATTGGCCTGTTTAATGGCATTTAACGTTAAATTCCAACACAAGCTAAAGTTTATTTAACAAGGCTAGCGAACAGAGGGGAATGACATAATAAAGCCAACAAAATACAATAAACATGAAATAATAGAAAGAGAAAGAGAAGTGTGCAATATGAAGTCTTGCTTCAGGGAAAGAGATTACATTACAGAAAACATCTCCTCTGTAATCTTGATAGGATTCTGGGAGAAATGAACTCTCCTCAACAAGATGAGAAAAATATGGTGATTGTATATATTCATACACATCTCTGAGAAATTTGTGAAATCTTGATAGGAAAACGGGTTTTCAGGGACTTGGAGACCGGGGTGTGGGAGTATTAGATCCCCCCATTATTCACTTTTCTCCACAAAAAGTCAAGGCCTGGAAAGAATTTTGATTCCACACTTGTAAGAGCCCAGGGACAAACATTGGCCTCAAACACTAGAAACCAAAGACATTTACATCAAAAAGCTGACATTTATTTTCTGTCCCAATTTGTAAGAATGATAATTTTTAGGGAACCAACCGTTTGCACACACTCTGTGCTGACAGTTGGAGTTTAAATAAGTACAAGATAAAGAAAAATTGTCGATAGCAATGTTTTCCGGTTTTGTTTTTTTTTTTTTTTTCATTTCAGAATTATTCGGGGTGGAGAACACACGATGCAGTACAGATGGTGTGTCATGAAATTGTGCTCCCGAAAACCTGTATCATTTTGTTAAACAGGGTCACCCCAATACATTCAATAAAAAGAGAAGAAAGTATTGGAAAGACTATGCCACTTCCTTGAATGTGTTAACGCCAAGTTACTTGTAAGAATATTCACCAATGTAGTCTTTAAGTTGTAAAAATTGGAAGCAATCTAAAATTCAACAGCACAAGAATGGATTAAATAACGTGTGATATACTATGTGCAAGGACCAGGGTGCAGCGCTCAAAACACAGACAGCAGAAGGATGCATTAGCAAGAACTGTGCGTGTCACGCTGCCAAGGGCGAGGAGTGCCTGTCAAAGCTGGATTACGATTATGTGACAGTCTTCTGTACATGCTAATACTGACTTCATCTCAATGTGTTATGGGAAACCATTTTAAATTTGGTTCATTTTCTGCATGTCAGCAACATAGAAATGAAAGTAAGAATATATATGTATGTGTGTGAATGTATGTGTGTATATATATATATGAAAGAGTATATTATGCAAAAATTTGACATTTGCCTATCTTTTACTTCATTTTAGCATAAAACGGTTTTATGGAAGAACGATCGCAGTAGGATTGGACAGGATTCTGTCAGCATCTCTTTAACACAGAGAAGGATCATGGTGTTATACCTTCCAGAACATTCTGGTTTACGTGACAAACATAGAAGCTTCTATGCTTTGCGGCAATGGTTTTGCTTTTATGCTTTCCGGTGAGGTGTATGCCTCCCTGCCAACAAGGTCCACCAAGGGAGACAAACTTATTGCCTGGTATTGTTTAAACATCACTGTCGGAAATCTCCCCCTTTCAAATCCAATGTATTGCCAAAACCTTGTGATGGAAGCACTAACCATTATTATTAATTTTTAATTTCTCCCAATAAATGAAATCATCATGTCTTCCATTTTGCTACCTAATGCATCCACAGGAGCTTTAGGATGAGCTGCCTGGGCCTAAAGGTCACAAGTGACTTTATCTTTCATGGCAAGAAGATTGCCTAAAAACAAGGCAGAAGAGAAAGTTTTGACAGGGATTGACAGGGTTTGATGACAATATCTGAGTCGCTTTTAAAAATGATTATTAACACATTTTTATGAAGTATGATGATACTCAGATTATTATTTTTAATAATCACTTAATATTTTTAAAGTATACCTGTTCATTTTTCAACAGCTAAGAAAATACTACTGGAATTTTAATAAGTGAAAGCTCGCATGAATCCCGTTGTCATGGAAATATATTCATAGAATTGTATTTGAGATAAAAATGTTTCAAAAGAGATGTCTACTATAATTTCATTGTCTTAATTGTGTATATGTGGAGGTTTACAAAAGGAAAAGTCGGAAAGAAGTAAACAGTGACATTATTCTTTGGTTGTAAGACTCGATGTATTGCTTGTGGATTATAAATTTGTTCATCTCTTTTCTTTGCAAGAACAGGCAGGTTCTTAGATCAGTGGAAGCAATGAACCGAGAGTAAAAGTGAATCCTCTTAAAAGAGGGTGCTGAAAGATGAGGCCCATGAAAATCTTCGGGAGTTAGTGGGGCGGGCATGAGCTAGAACGGGGCCGAGCCAACCCGAGGGTGGTTAGAAGTGCGCCACCAACAGGAGGGCGCTCTTGGCCCAGAAGGCACCGAAGCCAAGCAAGGGGATTGTCTCGTTGGCGCCGGCCGGAGCTGGTGCCCGAGCGGGGAAAACCTCGGTGGCTGCATGCAACTGGTTCTTCTTAACCCTGAAGCATCCACAGCAGTGGTTCTCAACCTGCCTCCTGCTGCGACCCTTTAATTCAGTTCCTCACGTGGTGGGGACCCCCAACCATAAAATTATTTTCATTGCTACTTCATAACTGTAATTTTGCTACTGTTATGAATCGTCACGTAAATATCTGATATGCAGGGTGTATTTTCATTGTTACAGATTGAACATAATTAAAGCATAATGATTAATCACAAAAACAATATGTAATTATATATGTGTTTTCCGATGGTCTTAGATGACCCCTGTGAAAGGGGTCGCGACCCACAGGTTGAGAACCGCTGATTTAGAGGAATTGACTCTCTTAGGTTTCCATTTGCTTTTGCAGGCTATGAAGATATCACAGCCACCTCAGGCTAAGGGCCTCCTTCTCTGGTTACTTTAACAAGGGAAAGAAGGAACATTAATATGAAAACAAGGTCAAAGAATGAGTGGCATATTTATAGGTACAATTATATTATTTAAAAATAGTATAAATCTATCTGTTGATCCATCGATTTATTATCTACCTGACTATGATCATTTAGCCAAAAAAATGGAATAATATGCATACCTTTAAGTGTGTGAACAACATTATTACATTAAACCAAAACATAACCCATATAAAGCAAGTCTCAGTAAATTGAAAAGAATTATATTAATCCAGAGTATTTTATTTCACCATAGAGGAATTAAGCTAATAATTGATAACAAAGGAAACTAGAAAATCTTACACATTTCAATATTATTTCTATATTTATACTTTAAAGTATCTCTCAGTATAGTTATTTAAGTACTAGACTTTCAATCTCAAACCCAGTATCAACTATCAGTATGCTACGCACTCACTCTGCTGGAAGACTGGGAACAAGCAAACTAGAGCGACTGGGAAATCTTTTCATCAAAATATGTGGAAATGATTATATTTTGCATAATCAGGAGGAAAGCTCCACGCAAACTTATAATTGGTGTTTAAATAAGGGGAAACAAACAGAAACTTCTGCTACCCAGCAGTTCATTCTCTTAATGTCTGTTGTTCTGTTATTGATGTTTAAAATCCTTGTCTCTGGCCCTGGCTGCTGTGGCTCGGTGGATTGAGCATCGGCCTGTGAACTAAGTGTCACTGGTTCAATTCCCAGTCAGAGCACATGACAAGGTTGCACATCAGGTCCCCAGTTGGGGGCGCGAGTGAGAGGCAACCACACAGTGATGTTTCTCTCCCTCTTTCTCCTTTCCCCTCTCTCTAAAATAAATAAACAAATAAATAAATTATTTTAAATAATTTTTTTAAAATCCTTGTCTCTGTCCTGTACAAATAGGTTTCTTGGAAGTAATATTGTTATACACAATCTATAAATACATACATTCTTGTGTGTGCATATGTGTGGGTAGTTGAATGTGTCACACATGGCTGTCTATTTCAACTACAAATAAAATCATGAAATAACCTTGACCACCGCTAAATAAAATGAAGTCCATAATTGTGGGTATCTAAGGCCTTGGAACTGTGTATACAAATGAATAAATAGTTATACATTTAAGGCAGCTATCAGTGTTTTATTATTTGCATGTTGGAACTGAGGTCTCACGAGTTATTATAATATAATATTAATAGCATGTATATTATACAAAATAACCTATGTTAGAATACTATAGCATAACACCCATACTTGACATGGGCAGAGCCACGAGATGCAGAACTTCAGTTTTAAAAAGGGAAGGGATATTAGACGTGCAGTTTAGCTCCTTCATGGGGAAGTACAGGGCCCACAAGACAAACCTTTTCCCAATGTTCCCGAAGCCCTAACTGAGGGCGCCTTGTTATCTGCAGTTAGAGATTCAGAGAAAGACCATTTTACAGCGTTTCTCATTTGTAGTCAGCATGCAAAGCATCATCTGTAGGTGTTACATTGATATGATACGTTTCAACTTATTCAAAAAAAGATATGGTGATTCACCAGTCAGTGGCATAAAAAATTGGCCTACCAATTAAACCGAAGATAGCTTTAAGTCTATTTAATAGACACAATATAAATGAATTACTACTAAACTCTGAGAATATTATACCTTAAGTATGCGCCGACTAACCTTGCCAGGCAAAATTAATTCTTCTGTAATAGAAGCCAACGGGAGTGAAACATTGGCTGAAAGTCAATTTCTGTGATAAAGAAGAAGCTAGGCAGCCCCAAACTGCTTTTAGTAAATTCTTTTTCACTTTTTTCTATCACTGATGAAGCTAAATGAGTAAGAGATAAAAGTCAAATACATGCAAACGACAGTTCCCTATGTCGTCCTATTCTTTTACTGAAACTAATAAATTGGACAGGAAGAAATGTTTCTGAAGTTGTATCTTTACTTTTAAGAGTAAATGAGAGTGGCAGCCAAGATGGAGGCCTAGACAGACACGCTGCATCTTCCTCCACGACTAAGAAGAAATACAACTACCTCAAAACTAGAGACAACCAGAAGTTCCAGAAAAGCGAGCTGCATGGAAGTCCAACAAACAAAGATATAAAGAAGAAATACCCAGACAGGTAGGAGGGGCGGAGCCAGGATGGAGAGGACACGGTGTGGTGGTGGCAGTAGCAGTGGCAGGCTGGCAGAAAACCCAGTCACACATTTAGAAAAGTCAGGAGAGACACCTGGGGAGCATTCCCAGCTCCTCACCAGACCACACAGCTCAGGGTCCCAGTGCCGGGGAAAATCAAGCCTCATTGCTTCTCACTGTGCAGATCAGTGGTGGGTGGCGTGAAGGCAGAAACTGCCGGTTTCTCAGCAGAGTCTGCTTGTTTAAAGGGCCCCCACGGTCCTAGAATGTCCACAGACCCACCTACTCTGGGAACCATGGCCAGGCAGCAGCTAGAGGGGCACCAGTCTGGTGCGGAAGTGGGAGAGGTGCCTGGAAAAGGGGCGAGTGCTGGGCAGGCGGCATTGTTCCCTCTCAGACCCCTCCCCCACACACAGCACCACAACGTGGTGAAACGGGTCACCCTGTAGTGACGAATCCCTAAGGCTCCGCCCCTTACAACATAACAGGAGCTACAGCTCTACCTAAGACACAGAGGCAAACACATACAGGAAACTTCAGTCCAAGATGGAGGCCTAGACTGACACATTGTGTCTCCCTCTGTAACTAAGAAGGAATACAATTACTGCAAAACCAGAAATAACCAGAAGTTCCAGAAAATAAAGCTACATGGAAGTCCAACATATGAAGTTATAAAAAAGTGGTGCTCATCAGATGGGTAGGAGGGCGAAGACAGGGAGAAGAGGTCAGGCTGTGCTGGCGGCGGCAGCTGCGGTGATGGCAGCGGGATGGTGGTAAGCACAGACACCCATATTTAAGGGGAGGTGAGAAATGCTTAGGGAGCACCCCCAGCTGCAGACCAGACCCGTCAGCTTTTGATTCCAATGCCGAGGAAGGCAGACCCCCATTGCCTTGGACTGTGAGGCCTGGAGGGGGTGGGAATGTAGGAAAAGTTTCCCAGTCTGTCAGCAGAGAGTGAACTGCAGGAATCCATCTTGGACCCCCACCCCCACAGAAAACACCACAGCATGGTGAGGAGGGTCCCCCGGTTGTGATGAGTGCACAGGGCTCTGCCCCTTATAGCGTAGGAGGTGTGACAGCCCCGCCCAGGAAGCAAAGGTAAACAAAAACTGTCAGGATGGCACAGATCATGATAGAGATCCCGGTGGCACAGCTGACCAGACAGCAAATTTCTAATCTAACGAAGCAGCAGATAGGAAATCTTTCTGAGGCTCAGTTCAGAGCTTTGGTTATAAAAATGCTTACAGACCTAACAGCAGATCTTAAACAAGACGGGGAAGGAATGAAGGCTAGTCCTGCTGAATGAACAAAAGCACATATGAAACTAGTGGTGAAGGAAAGAAAACCAGGGATCAAATCAACAAATCGGAACACAGGGAAGGAACAAACAGTCAGCCAGTGCAGAAACAGGAAACAAAAAGTGAGGAGAATGAGGAGAGGCTCAGAAATCTATGTGACAGCTATAAGTGGGCCAACATCGAAATCATAGGGTTGCCAGAAGGTAAAGAAGAAATAGAAATTGAAAAATTATGTGAAAAAATAATGAAACAGAACTTCCTCAACTTTGGGAAGGAAATAGACTTACAGGTACAGGAAGCACAGAGAGTTAAAAAAACTGGTCCCAGGGAGAACCACACCAAGACACATTATAATCAAAATGTCAAAAACTAAGGACAAAGAGAGAATCTTAAAAGCAGCAAGAGAGAATAAGACAATTATGTACAAAGGCGTCTCAATAAGACTGTCAGCTGATTTCTCAAAAGAAACTCTGCAGGCAAGAAGGGACTGGCAAGAAATATTCAAGGGAATGGAAAGCAAAAACCTACAACCACAATTACTCTATCCAGCGAAGCTGTCATTCAGGATAGAAGGGCAGAGGAAGTGCTTCCAGGACAAAGTAAAAGTGAGGGAGCTCATCAGATCCAAACCACTATTATATGAAATGTTAAAGGGACTGGTTTAGGAGAAAGAGGATCAAAACTATGAACATTAAAATGAAAACTGTATCACAACAGCCAACAGCAGAAGCTAGGGAACCAAAACAAAGGCAAACCAAGTAGGCAATGAGAGTGGGAAAAGAATTATAGGTATGGGGAACATTATGGGGGGAGGTCAGCAGGGAGGGGGAAAGGGGAGAGAGAGGGAGATGGTACAGGAATTAAGAAGCATAGTAGGGGGGAGTGGAGTAGACAAGAAGATGCTGAGAAGAACTATACGCACAACCAATGGGCATGGACTAAGTGGTGGGGGGGCGATGGGAGGAAGGGGGGTCACCGGGTGGAGGGGAACAAAGGCGAAAGAAATTGGGACAACTGTAACAGCACAATCAATAAAGCGTATTTTAAAAAAGGAATATTTGCAACATATTAAATTGATTTGATCAGAAAAAAGAGTAAATGAAAGAACAAGAGAGAAAGAAGCCCCTGAGTTCAGACCAAACTACAGAGATAGTGATATTTTACCGATGCTACTGTTTACCTAATGATTTAAACTGTCTGCCCTGATTAAGTATATTTATTAACAGACTAGACAGACATGAATCAACTGACAAAATTCAACTGATACCCCTCTTAGAGCAGACCTTCTCTCCCTCAGGACTGGTGACGCTCTGCAGTGGGCCTCTCCTGCGCTGTAACGGCGGCCCCCACTAGATGCCAGTAGCATCTCTTACCTCCAGTTGTTAGAACCCAAAAGGACTCCAGACATTTACAAACGTCCTCTGGGGGGAGGAGCAAAATGTCGTCCTGCTTGAGATGCAGGACTCGAGATGCCAAGTTGGTCTGCGTCAGCGTAATCCTGGGTTTGTGAGATTTTTGTTTTGCCAAGTTATTATCATCATTTTTTCTCTCTCTCTCTCCACTCCCCCACCTTGTCCCATGACTAATCCAACTTCTCTCCAGGCTACTGCTTAAGTTAGGAAATTTGTGTCCCACAAATGCTCCGATGTGCCCAGACTGGGATGGCCAAGGACACACAGCCTTGGATGTCCTATGAGCAGAATGTCCCCAATGTGGCGTGAGGCTCGAGTAGTCCTCAGAGCCCCTGTGGGAGCAGCCATGCGTTGTTCTCCGCCACGTGCCCTGCAGCAGACTGTGAGGTTTGGGCCAGTCATTCTCAGTCCTGGGAGACCCTCCAAATCACCAGGGAGACTTGTTAAAACACAGATCCCTGTCACTCATCTGAAACTTTAAAAGATACCAGACACTGTCTCCCAACTACTACTTCTTACGCACACATGTCTGTTGACATCCTGACTCGGTTCTTTGATTTATAGCTATTTGGTAATTTCTTATTAGAAATCCTCTGCCCCTTGGTAACAAGCTTCCACGCGAAGTCCTCATCAAAGAGCAGCTGTTGTTACAGAAAAGCAAGGGGCTCAGATGGCCCCTCACCTCACACCAGCTGAGCAGAGGGCTTCTGGCTTCCAAAATACATGATAATTTCAGAGATGTCTTTGAGGAAAGAGATGGGACGAGATAAAAGGCACTCTTACCTGTTGCCACCAATTGCTAAATTGTAGCTTCTCGCTGAAACCTCAAAACAACCCTATGAAGCTAGTGTTTATTCTTAGTCTAGAGAAAATAAATAATGAAGCTCAGAAATGTAAAACACTTGACTAAGTTTTCTCTCTTAGCAAGTGGTGAAGCTAGAACTTGTGTCTAGCTCTAGTTCACTCCCAAACCCACCTTCTCTCCATTAGGCAACGCTGTAATTACATTAAAAAATGAAGCCAACTAATCAGTAGAAAAATATCTCTCTAATAGTAACTAAAAAATATGGCTGTGTATTAATACAGAGCATAGAGGTTTGTTGAATAATTCATTAGAAAGTGAGTACCTATGGAGCCACCAGAGAGCAGGTAGGATACTACCGATAGCCCCAAAGTTTTGCACATCCCTGACCCCCGTCCCAAACCTTTCTCTCAAATAACTGCTATTCCGACTGCCTTCTTCATGATTTTAAATCTTAACTTCATAATTTCATCATGTATGGGACTATATTAAATATGTTTGTGTCTTGCTTTTTTCACTCAACCTATGACATTTTTCACTCATACTCTTCTATTCCGCTGTAAGAATAAACTGTAATTTATCTTACTCCAGTGTTGACAGACATTGAATTGTATGAAGTTTCCATCTATTACAAAGGATGTTTCCAAACATAAGCTGTTACACACAGAGTTTCGTCCCCCGTCACGCAGTGCCCTGAGCTGACCTGGTTCTCGGTCACGCCAACTGCCTGCATGATGCTTCTGTGGGCAGGGGTCTGAGTGCCGGGCCTCTTCGCAGCACGAGTTTCTTTCTTTCTCTGCCACGCGAGTCTTGCCCTAAGGAGGAAAACTTAGTTTCAGTCATCTCTGATATAATTTGGTTTAACTATCATAATTAATTAACCTTACAAGTAAAAATTAGACACAAGATATTACTATATCTTTTTACTGCTACCTTAGAAAATATATATCTTCTAGACTCGCATGGAAATGTTTGAGATGAATTCATTGAGAAATTACCACTTTGTATGCATTGGTGAAAATAATGTAATCATGTATTTAAAGAATATCTTTATTAAACTTTACATTCTTAGTCCATGGCAGTTATTACTACAGTTCTGTTAATTCCTTTGACCTTCATTGTTCACTTACTCTTTAAATAATGTTTACCTTCACTCATCTGAAATGGACTTACATTGGGCCGAGATGACCTACCCAACTATAACAGTTATGAAAATGTACATGTGTTTTCAATTATAAAATTGTATTCTAGTCCCTTGCTGGTTTCACTACAGACTCATTTAAATTACTTTTTATGACTAGAGTGTGTCTCAGAAAAATATACCGTATTTAATACTGTTTTGCAGACTTTTTCTTTCTTTGTAAATATTAAAATTAGCCCAGAGAGTTAGAAGAGAATGGGTGAAAATTCTAGCTGTGAATGGAAATTTTATTTTGTTCAGTTTCACTTTTCTATATTACCAGTTATATAGGTTACAAGAATAAAGAATTTTTTACAGACTCAAGGAAACATAACACAAAAAAATTGTGACAAGTTCCATCCTAAGAGTCCATTTTTATAAAATTTCCTAAGCAAATGTTGCCCAGAATGTTACCCAAAATACTGTTATTCATTAACTGAATAAATATCCCTTAAAAAAAGTCCATTGTCAAAATGTTGTGAAATGCAGCTGCTCAGAACCTTACAATGCCCTGAGTAATAACTCTGAGAAGCCCTTCGGTAAAGGTTTCTCTCTAACTTTGTATAAACGCAGAGCTTCATAAGCACAGACTACTGCCACTCAAAACACAACCACTCAGAGGTTTTATTCGTTTGTTTGAAATGTAAGTACTGAATGTTATTGTGTACACATTCCACAGCAGCACTGTCTGGAAGTCCCATTCAGTTCTCCATCCCACAGAGCTCTCTGTTCCTTTTCTATCTCTTTCCCTATCTTAAAATATGGATTTTGATCTATGTCAGTGTGACATTTCACACAAGAACTAGTAAGCAAAGCAATATAAGTATAAAAAGAGAACACTTTCCAAATATTAAACCTTAAAAATTAGTTCAAAATGTTTTTGATATTTTAATTATCATTTGTTTAAAATTAATATCAGGATTTTCAAGGAAACTGCATTTCAATTATATCCACAAAAAAGTCCTTTTGCTTAGCTGACCCTGCAAATGCTGATGGTACTTTTCAAAGCGCTGCATATATTTCTTCCAGCTTCTGTGAAGTTAAATGTTGGCTCAGAGCTGAAGGAACTCTTTTCCTTGGCTATGGAAATCAGGTGTTCCTCTTTGCATTGCAAGAGAAAAAATATTGAAATATTGAAATATTGAAAGATTCTCCATGCTTGAAAGCTTTGAAGAAGTGGCATAGTCCAAGCCGGTAGCTGCGAATTACCATATTAACAATATTCATACAGGAATTGTAGAGTTATTTTCTTTTCTGTCTGCCTGAGGATGAAGAAGAAAGTTTAAACTGAAAACTTAAATTTGGTCTTTTTTATGTATTATTGATAAACCTATTATGACCCAATTTTAACCAGAGTTTCAAAAAAAGAAAGAGTGGAAGAATGGGTAGAATTTCAAGGTCAGAACTCAGTGATGCAACGATGTACCTCTCTTCCTTCCCAGGCTGGTTATCGGGGGCCTCTTTCGTGTTTTCTAAGGACATTCAGGAAGACACAGAGCTTCTTCAGCTCCTTTCAGCATCTTAGGATCCCCCCTACGCCTTCGGCCTCTCCAGATGCTTGGCCACGCCCACAGGTCACCTCGGCACTTGCAGGAAAGCGCGCGGCCACTCCCTGCCTGAGAGGCCTCAGTCCTCCGCCACCCTATTCCTCTTTGAGGAAGTTGTCCTGCGTGGCCCTTACACACGTCATCTCACAAATTACCAGCGAAAACGCTCACTACAGCCACAGAGTTTGATGCGGAGAGATTCTGCATGTTACTCTTGACTCTTCGCGTGTCTAATGGCGAGCTTCAGATTTATCACATATAAGATAAGAATATTGTTACCATACAGAAAAACTATGGTTTTCTATTCTTTATGTCATCTAATCTCGTCCAACCCACAGTGCACTGGGTTGTGACTGACCTCATTTTGTGGGATTTATGATAGAATTCACGTCAAGGGCTCTGTTGAAATATATCAGAGGGCACAAATGTTAACTATTCCCAAGATAGTGAAAAATAAAACTTGACTGGAGGGTGACCTGACTCTTAAAACACATTTATTTGAATGGTGTGTATTTGCTCTTATAAAAATTCAAAAGGGATAAAATATATTAACTTTGTTCCCCGGGTCTAACTGTATCTATATAAAAACTATAACTTAGTTTTCCATTTTGGCTCTTTCTTTTTTTGGTTTTTCTTTTAGGTGGTTGTGATTAGAAGTTATTACTATTAACACACAATAAAAGTCCCATTAGGAGTTATCACTCCTCATCCAACTTCTTCAATTTACCTTGGGAGATTCGCTTTTCCTAAGCTTTTCTGCTGAGAAACGAACAGTTCTATCTTTTCAAAATGTCTTCATAAGCTTTGAAATTTCTCTGATAATTATAACATTATTCCCCCATCCACTGAATTGAGACTAATACAGATATATAGGGTTGGGCCACATAGGATATTCTAAATCCAGAAGGAGCCATTTTGTAGGCACCGGACCTGACAGTGCCCTGGTCAATGTATGGAAGCTCTGGGTCTGATGGTCAAGTTGGGTTGGCTCAGGTACCTTCCAGCTGGTTTATCCAAAATGCGGCCCGTGGAGGAGTTGTAAGCATCTGCAGTCACGCAGGGAGTCAGTGCCCTGCAGTTTGCTGCAAACCAGAATAGTCGATGGAAACCAAAGGATGCTGGGTAAAGCCACAGCATCATTTCAGGAGGAAGCATCCCATGTTTCCTTCCAGGGTTCCTTCTCGGTTACTGACTCAACCAGCACAACGTGTGGAAGAGGACCAGGCAGTTCAGGGTATGAGAGAGGCTGGGTCTGACTGGGTTTGATCATCTGGTGTGCAGTTCGCTCTTGTCTGGTTGTTGTGCCTATTTTACCCCTGCTGTTGGCATTTTCTGAGTTTGCGGCCGTGAGGAAAGTAGAGAACCTGAGAGAAAGTGGAAGCTTCCAGCATTTCAGATCCTTTGCTGTTGCTGTTGTAGGTGTTTATCTCGCGATTTTTCTTAGAAGGGATGCAGTGCAGACCCTATTGAACTGACTTGTTTGCAGCCACCATCCCTCTGTGGACAGAAAAAATCATTTCTGATTCCTCTGGCCTGACTGTTGAGAGGTTTGCATGAAAATGAAGTTAATTAGGCTGAGCTCCCTGTACAGGTGCCTTGTAATGATTCCATTCGAGTCCATGCAAATCCCCAGCAAGTAACAGTGCTAATATTAATTTTCATTCCAGAGGATCTACAAAACTGACAGCCTTAAATGAAAAGTATCCGTGTGCTGTCCCGTTGTCAAAGTTTGGCTGAACTAAAGATGTATTACTGCTTCCTATCCCTCCCCTCTCCTCCCTTCTCTTCTCATCCCTTCCCCTCCTCTGCCTTCTCTGCTCTATGGTCTCAAACACTAGCATAGAATAATGCTAATAGCACTGATACAATTTATCATAAAAATAGGTGAGTACCTAGTGGTGTTATTAAACGTCTCAGTGTAAACATTATACAAATACACCAATGGAAAAACAATACCTATTTGCACAGATTTAAGATGTGTACTTTATTTAAAATCTAATATTTGCTTGTCAGTTACTGAAAGATAACACCAAGTCATAAATTTTTTCTTAGTTTGGGAGTAGGAAGTAGGTAGAGAGCAGCTAATATAAGCCTACAGTGAGTTTCTAGGGAAGAAAGTTAGACTCGGTGAAAGTTACGGCATGTCTTGAATGGTTATGTTTGATTGACAGCTCTGATGTCGGCAGTTTGATGAGAGAAACAAGACAGCCCTGATTCCGGCAGAAGGTGTGAGAGCAGGCAAGCATTCTGTGGTGTGGGCCTCACTTTGCTATTCTAACCCTCTGCAGCAAGAGGTGAGACAAGAGCAGATGAGGAAAAGATGATAAGAAATGATCAGGCAGGTGGTCTTAGAAAGATTTATCATTAGGTAGCCACGGTCCAGCTATAAACCCGCATTTTTAAAATAGAAGGTTGGTTCTTTCAAGATAAAAGTAAAGTGAATAGATGGAATAATAGTACTGCAACCTGAGAAGGATTATCAAGCCAATGACCCCACAGACAGAAACAATCAAGAAGCCATTTATTTGGTTTCTGTTCAAGGCAAGGATTTGATCACAAGTAAAAGACAAACTCACTTAAACTTGAGGTGCGTGGGCATTTGATTTACACTCATAACCTGAAAATCCCATCCACCCACGCAGTCGGAACATGACACAGGGACAGTTCGGGGGCTTGGCTCACAGGTAAGAACCAGAACGACTTTGTCACACAAGAAAAACCAACAGCACAACAAGCAAACAACTGGACAGGTATCATAGATACGAGCTTAAAATATTTCATTGTTATCAGTGACTGAAGGGAATTTTGGGAATATTGATTCTAATTTTCTAAAGGAGAAAGAAGTGTACAGAGTAGCGCATTCCACTGAAGAGCGTGATTCCGCCGGACCCATGAAATGATGAAATGATGGCTTTTGGACTTATTTCCTGGGAGACCGACAGCACCTACCTGCACGTTATTACTTCCAATCTCCAGACTGAAAGATAAGCTGACTGAGATATCCTTGTTATCAAATGTGTAAAAATACATCTAGCCTTAAAGGGGATGTGTTGCATCATCATCATAAAGCCACATCGAGACATATAAAATCTATCAAAAAAAGCTAAATTAAATGATATAGTGTAAGTTCAGTTATGATATCATGAGTCATAGTATTTTATAATCTCTCTAGTGAATAAGCAGACATATCCTTGTATCAAAGCAGGTTTTTGTATCACCGGGGTTTCTGGTTTGTAGAGGATTTTATGGAATATTTATAAATGTTGATTGAGCTGTAGATATCTTACATTAAATGGTTAACTTGCCACATAATGATCAATTAGGCAACACTCAAAATGATTTTAAATTCATTTGTATTGCCATAATAGAATTTAGGGATGGGAAAGACGAGGAGACAGATTTCCAAATTACTCTTAATTTATCTCGTAAATGCAACCTTTCTAAAATGGAAGCATGTGATTTGCATGTAAACTCTTTATGTCTTTGTTTACTGAGAGTGTGTAAAATGAAGACCAGCATTCCCACACTGTGACGTCAACCAGCTGGTGTTTCCATCTACCGTGCTCATTTCTGAAGTATAAAGACAACCTGCAGAAAATGGAGGGAACAGAGCACACATGTTTCAGTGTAGCACTTCAGTTAGTATCTTCAGATTTTAAGAACTTAGCATGCTGTCCCTGAAATGAAGCTCAGGAAAAGGGTTTCCAACGTGATCTAGGAGAAAGGACGTTTAGAACAGACTTCATATTAGTCCCATCGAGCAGGATGCAACCAAGATCACTGCCACGTGTCTGATGTCCTCATTTTTATGAATATCTTGGCTAAAGGGTAAGAAAAATATTAATAAAATATGTCATTGCTTTACAAACTGATAAAAGAGACATGCTATCACCCAGTCGTGGGTTATGGAGAAATCCACAGACCCGAGGGACAAGCAGAAGTGGTGAGAAGTCCTCACTGTTTTTTAGAAAAACACTCCCACCCACGTCTGACAATAGAACTCGGAAAAGGTCCTTGACTTCCAGCTCTCATAAGCCTGATGAATCTAAGAACCGAAAGCCCTGTCAATTTGATCTTTGCTCCCATATGTTCCCACAGGAACACTTGATTTTCTCTGCTGCTATTTATTCTTCTGATATTTTTGACCTGAGCAGGTTAATCAAAGTTTGCTCTGAAGTGAACATTTCCCTCGGGGAACCAGCCGTACACATTAGTTTGGCGTGCCCAGGAGTTGTGCCGTGGGGCCCGAGGTCTCAGTGACAGTTGTCTGTGACAGTCTGGTCACAAACAAAATGTAATGTTTACACGTATACAAAAATGGTAGCTCTCATAAAGGTTATTTAACACTCCCAAAATTCATTTTTATTCCTGTTTCTGAAAGCCCATTTCTCCATCATCCTAGAAATTGCAGTAAGTTCGCCTCATTTTGTCCCCCTGTTTGGTAGCAATTCACTAAAAATGGAATTAGGCATCTGAAATCTGAATTCACTTCTCCTTGCTCTTATAATAGCCAACAGTCAGTCCCCTCTGCTGTTTTTAATTATTGTAGGGGCTCTGGAATTTGAAAATAAACCATATAATATCAAAGAGATAATATATTGTAACCAGTTAATAAAAACCAGTACTGTGAATGGTTTCTAGAAAAGGAATATTCAGTCACAAGATCTCTAGTACTCAAGTTTTTCTGGATAAAACAATTCATTTGTAAAACTGTATTGCCTGAAATAATTCATTTCAAAATGTTTAAAAACTAACACTAATCAAATGTTCTTCTTTAACCTATTTTAGAACCAGTTATTAGTTATAATAAAGAGTTATTCCATTTTCCTGAACTTGATTTTTAAAATCATGGTGTGTCATATCAATAGAAACAATGTCTGAGTGATAGTCATGTGGCATTGTTTGTTTTTTACTTTTATCATTTATCATTTCTGTGACCTTGACCAAAAGAAACTGTTCCTTACTTTCTTAATGATGCATCACATTTAAACTGTCAGGTTGTTCCTAGAGATATTGTGATGATCACATTGTAAAGCATAAAAATGTAGAATTACTACGTGGTACACCGGAAACTAGTATCATATTGTATGTCAACTGCATTTTAATTTAAGAAAAGTAAGGCTTTATTCTACTTTGCAGGGCCCAAAGAAATCCTCCCAGGGAGAGTGTCTTTTACAGATCCTTTGTGGTAGAAATAAGCTTAGTAATTTCTCAAGGAGATCCTGGTTTGTTCACCAGGCCTTTAAAGGGACTTTGGAAGCACAGCCCACCAGTATGTGCACATGTGGGCAGAACGCATGAACACAGTATCGTTTTTTGTAAACTTAATTTATAAGAGAAAGATAACAGAACTACCGTAAATACACTTTTCAAATTACAAGTATATTGGAACCTGGCTTGATGAAAATGATTTATTAATCCCTTGAGTTAATTTCAAGCTCATTATCTGTATGTTTACCTATTGGAATCTTCATCTATCTAAATAAGGCTTACATACAATAAGTACCTTAGAAACATTTGTATATTGCCTGAAGAAGGTGTTGCCCCGGTGCAAACGCTTTTGTTTGAGTATGATTATTTCTTTGCTCATTCTATAGTTTTCCCCTTTCTGTATCATTCTGTTTTCGTTTCAAAATAGTTGAGTTTAAATGCTCATTTACTCGACTCTGTAGGTAAGGATTTGGAAATTCTTTACATTTCTTGACTGCTCACAGTGTTAGGCTCAGAGAACTAACTGGGGCAGGGATGTGGGGACGGGCAGGGAAGGCGAGCCCATGGTGACCCAGCCGTGGCCCTGTCCCATGCACGAGGCGTGGGAAATCGGGAAGGCTCCGTGCTGGGGAGCAGGGCCAGACCTGACTCCGCAGATGCACCTGACCCCGGTCACAAGGTGAACCAAAGCCAGGGAGAAAGGACGCAGTTTCTAACCCGCAAGCCATGGGCATTTTAATTTTGCATGTGTTCGCTTGTTTGTTCATTTTCTCCACAAGATTACCCTAAAGTCACTTCCGCTTTCCCGGGGTGGGAGGGATGATGAGAAATCTAAGCAATGACCATGGGTCTTCCAGTGTCTGTGAGCTGAAGTGACCCTTCTTTTCCCCAATGAAACACTAGCGAAGTTTTCAAGTGTTAGTTCTGTTAAAAAAAAGAAAAGAAAAGACAATAAGCCCCAAATGGAGTCACTGAACCCTAAGCTGCATGTCACCAAGCAGAGGCGGAGCTTCAGTCTGGTTTTCCCCAAATGCAATCGGAAACCTGTCAGCGAGGAATGATCTGCCTGAGACACCCCGGGGGCCCCTGAATGAAAGAGACTCTGCAATAACCCGCCCACTTTTGCCAAGTACAACTTCCTTATTCCTGATCCCTTCGGCCCGTAAAAATGTCTCACCTTGTATAGCTCCTTAGTGCTCCTTCCCCACTGCTGGGTGGGATGCTGCCCAATTCAAATGGATTTTTGCCTAAGCAAACTCTTAGAAATCTTGATATGCCTCAGTTTATCTTTTAACACTCCATGATCATTTTATTTACAGGTATTTAGTTTAGAAAAGCAAATATTAGATAATATTCACCTGCAGCTTTGACTGCTAAAATAATGTTAAAAAGATACCTTATTAGCATCTTAAAGATCCTATAATTGACAATCTGATATCATATTTCTATCCTTTGTGTAAAAAAATAGTACTTAACATATTATGTCATTAACATTCTCTGATTTTACTTCCCCCCCAGTGCAAAACCACTGGAATTATACCATAGGTACTAAAAATCTATGTTCCAAAACAAATCAATTCTTCATGATTTTCAATAGTCAACATCCTCTTGATATTTGGATCATTTTGCAAAGTACATGATTATCTAGCCACTATGCTATGCACAAAATCATACTGCATGTAAACAGTAACTGAAAAATAAAATCTTAAAAAGTAACCCGTGGCCCGCAAAGAACAACAAAACGGATTGCACTTGACCGCTTCCTTGTCCCGCTGCTGAGGCCACGGGTGCCCGGAAAGCACACCTGTACTTACAAAGCCACACTTTCCGCTTTGTTCCCGGCTTGACTTGTTCTACACTTCTTTTCTAAAACTGAGCATCTCTGAATTTCACCCTGAATTCAAACCCTCTTCGCTTCTAACTGATAAGAGGAGCTATTTTGAGATCCGTCTGGAAAGCAGACCTACCGGAGGGCAAGTGGGCCGCGGACGGGGGTGACATGACCCCAGGCTGTAGCTGCAGGAGAAGCGCTATTTGTTCTGGCCCCCCGAGTCTGATTATCCTTCGGCAGAGCCCAGCAAGCCCCCTTCGGATGCTTTTGCACCTGAGTTCATTGCCATGGTTCTAGCCTTCACTCGCAGAGGGAGGAGAAGGGCCTTTGACCAGGAGGGACCTGACCTCACCCCACTGTCCACAGCTGGCTCCTCAGTGCGGCGGGATGAACACAGAGCCTGGCGAAGGTGACCGCCCGCTGTAACCCCCTGCTTGCTCTGCAGGAGCCTTGCGGACCCTGGTGTCTGAGCAGCGGCCGGAGGCCAGAAGGGGCTGCCATGGGACACGGCCGTGCCAGGAGCTGCTGCCGTAAGAAGTGTGCCCTGTGCTCCAGCAGTGCTTCCAACGCGGCCCTTAGTGGAAGGAAGACAAAGGAACCGAGGTCCAGGAGGGAGAATTTTCTAGCCAAACAGCCAGGGAGGGAGCGATCAGAACGCTGGCTTCCCAACGCATAGCTCCCCGACGGCCGGCGGACGTCACCATTCCGGTGAGACTGGCCCCTTTCTTCTCAGGCAAGATGGGGATCTTCCTAGGCACGTGGGGTTCGGGCCCGCCGTCTCAAACTGTAGTGCCCTGGGGACAGGATGCGTCTTCCTGGAGCGCCCACTGCTCTCCGTGGGAAATTACTATTTTACAACACGTGTGGCGGTCGCGGGGGGAAGGGGGAGATGGAGGACAGTATCGGGGGGCCAGTGGCGATGGGAGAAGACCTGACGTTGAGAAGTGAACACACAGTCCAGTGCACAGACGAGGTGCTGTGGAACTGTGCTCCTGAACCTGTACAATCTTGTTAAGCAGGGTCACCCCAATAAATTCAATGTCAAAGAAAAAAGCGGAAGTCGGTTATGTGGCAGAATCACCAATAATCGCTGGAACATTTGAGACGTATCCAGAGGCATGAAAACAAGGAACAGATAACAGTGACCGGGGGGAGGGGCAGAGGGAGAGGAGGGGGCTGAGTAGGGCAAGGGTCTAGACAAGGAACTCTGGTATAAATCACCCACGGACACAGACAACAGGGTGGGGACTGACTGAGGGAGAAGGCGTGGGCTGGGTGGGGGTGCGGGCAGTGGGGGAAAAAGTGGGACAGCTGTAATAGAAGAACAATTAATAAATCAAAAAAATGTTTTTAAAGATACATCACATGTCTTGAAGGTAGTTTGCTCTTGGGAACATCAGCCTGCATTTTAAAAGTACTGTCGCCTTTATTAGCAGAAGTTTCAGTGAAAACGTGACAAGACAGGCTGCCGTCACTCTTACAGGACTGACACACTCGAGACACCGCACGGAAACCAGGGGGGGACTCACCACCGCCTGCGTGGAGCCGACCGCGTGGCGCTCCTAGGACTGCACGTGGCCAGAAACGCTTCGGTCCGTCCCGGGCCTGAAGGACTTCTCAGGAGAAGGCGATTTCCTAACCTGGGCCCCGTCCACCGCTCTCTCTTCTGTAGGAAAGTGAACGAAACCTTTCCGCTGTCTTGTGTCTTGTGTGTGTTTGACACGCATTACAGTGTCTCTTCCAACAGACCCTCCTTGCACTGTTCTTCTTTGCTAGTCCAGCGTGTGTGAGCCACGAGGCTGAGTTCTAGCCCCGCGACCTCTGCACACAGCGGTGTTCCTCATCACCTTTCCAGGTGTCTCCACCCTCTTCCTCTACGTTTTATTCTTTTTTATTTTTACGTTTTCGTCATTTGGTCATTTATCTGATCTGAGCCGCTGAGCTATTCTCTCTCTCTCTCTCACACACACACACACGCATGCACACACCCCAAACACACACATCTCTTCTTTTAACATTTCCATCTGAGCACCTTCCACGTTTTACTCCTTGTTTCATCGCTGCCCAGAGGAAAAGTCAATATATTTCCCAGATGGCACTGACTCAGTGTTAAGACTTTGTCCTTGATAAGTTCCTAAAGTTTTGTAGAGAGGAGATTTGGGTCACAGCGGGCTAAGATCCAAGGATTACTCTTGAAACCTCTTCCTTCCCCTTCCAGGTACCAACAGCTAGTCCCTGCCACCTTCCAGGCTCCTGGTTCCTCTACTACCAGCAGAGTATTTTATTGCTTAACCTCCCCCGTGATACTGCATGAGGGGGCACTTCACACCTCTCCTGGACAAGGCAGCTCTGCAAAATGTTAGTTTCCCTCACCCATTCTTCTGCATAATTCTGTAGGAATTCATTAACTTGTAGCCCTAAAATAGAGTTGGCATAGACACCCTTCTCTCAGATGAATCCTGAAAAGCAAAGTGTCACATCGTTTTATTTGTGACTGTCATTCTCCTAAGGTAGAGATGCAGAAACTATGAGGGACAGATGTCCAAATAACAGAACTGGGCCCGGGTCAATGAGTGACTTTTTCTTGGTGCAAGCTCATTTATTTTTCCCAAAGCAAAATCATCTGCGCTATTAAATTGCATTGAGATAGAAAATATTCCCTTAAGCCTTTTACAATTTTTTCTGGTGTATTTTCTTTTTTTTTCATTTCACAGTTTTTCTATCCCACAGACTGCTTAACAGATTGTATGGTGAGCCATGTGTTAAATACTATATTTATTACCTTGGGACATGGGAAAACCTTATGGGATTTCAGTGAGGAAAAGAAAAGTACTTATAACTCACCTAAACCATGTATAAAAATGACATTTGTTTTACAGTAATGCCTGTGTTGTGCAAAAGCCAACACCATCAAATTAGAATAGAAAAACAATATTTTCGCTTGCAACTTTTATTGTTGTTATTCTCTTAAAAGTCCTGAACATGTTCATCTGTGATGTAAGTAGAAAACCTCTTAACTTTTAACAGACACTGGGATAATATATTTACACCTATAAATCTACAGTAAATATTTGGCTTAATCTTACTTTCAGGTAGATAGAACGCTAAACTTCTTTTTTTTCTTTCCTTTTTTGGTTTTTCAATTACAGGTGTCCCATTTTTCCCCCATTGCTCCCCCCACCCAACCCACCCCTTCTCCCGCAATCATATCCCTCCCCGTTGTCCATATCCATGAGTCATTCATACACGTTCCTTGACTAGACCCTTCCCTTACTTATCCCCCTTCTCTCCCTCCCCCTCCCCCCTGCTGACTGCTATTCTGCTCTTTGTTCTATTTAGTTCCTTTGTTTGTGTTGTTCTTTAGTTTCCTGTATTAGGTGATATCATATGGTATTTTTCTTTCTTTGCCTGGCTTATTTCACTAAGCATAATTCTCGCTAGTTCCATCCATGCTTTGATGTTGAGATGTTTTAAGACAAAGTGGAATATGCTCTGATTCATTTAGAGAGGCTTCTGCTTGAGAGCACACAGTCTCCAGGTTGGTTCTGAGAAAATACTGGTTCAACGAGCAGAGGAAATAAGACAGAGGGTTCCCTAAATCTGAGACCCGAGTGCTCTCCGTAGTGATTTTCTGAAAAGGGAGATGGATTCCCGGCAGCGGATCCCTGCTTCGCTCCTCCGGGTAATCTCTGAGCGATGTTTACGTTTTCTCTCTGTTTGTTTGGCTGGTTTTTGGGTCCCACCGTGATTGGTTTTAGTGATAAATCCCGAGATAGCACATGCTTCCTTGCTGATGCTGCACATCCCAGAAGTGGGACCTCCTGGGGAGAAACTCACTCATCATTGCTGATGCTGCACATCCCAGAAGTGTGACCTCCTAGGGAAAAACTCACTCAATTTGCCCATTTGTATGAAAAATGAAGGAACTCCTGAGAGATCTATTGCCATCAAGAGTGACTGCTTTGCGCCTCTCGATGCTTCCGGTGGACAAGTTTGCATAGACCCCTATTCCATTAAGTGACTCACTCCCTTAACTGCTGTTCCAGAAATTAGCCAATTCCTCTTGGCCACAGATGCTGCTGACCCAACCCTGAGGCAGAGAAGGAAAAAGAAGTATAAACATGATATTATAATTGGTTTTCCATCATTTCCTTTGTCATGTTTCCTTCAGAAACACTGGAGCAAGCACACAGGCGTGCGTGATCGATGGTTCCTTTCCTGCAGGACGGCCCTTTCGCAGGAAGCAGAGGGACGACCGGAAGGTGAAGCAGAAAGCCTAAGATGGATTGCAATTAATCGTGCCATTGATTTACGTTGTCACCACGCGTTTAGCAAATATGGATGAAGCTCTCCTAAGCAAATGCACGCTGCCAGGAGCCAGGTGCTCAGCAGGCCCGGCGCATTGGCATTGCTGTTCTGTTCTCCTCTTAGACCGAATGTGACGGAGGGGAAGTACCCAGTAAAAGTTGGAAAGGATTGGAGGAAATGTGTTCTAAAACTACGAATCATGAACCCTTCATTGTCTCTGCCTCCACAGAGTCAAGATCCCCCCACATCAACACATTATATTTGCGCTCCATTATTTTTTTTTTATTTCCTCATGGTGAATAAATCAATCAAGTACCTACTATGTTCCAGAAACGAGGAGAGACAGGATACAGAAGATATCCAAAAACTAAAGATATAATATTATTAGTCTCCTATTTAAACCCAAAACTTAAGAGCAACAAGCTCGTTCTGGTTAGAGCCACCGTGGGAAAGCGCCGTGCCGGCACCTTAGTTAGGCAACAGAAATCCATGAGGCTGCCTGCCCTTGGCTTTCGGCTGTTGACTTTGAATCAGGAAAATCCACGGACTCCGAAGGAGAGCGGAGAGGTAATTAAAAGCGCTACTGAACGGAACGTAATTACCGGTGTTTACCTCACTGCGGAATGCCGCCTGCACCAGGGGCGGGATTCAGACCAGTTTCCTTTTCTGCACTCACGTCAGACGTGGTTTTTAAAAATATCTAAATCAATTTGATAATGGGAAGAACCAAAATCAGGCGTGGGAAAACTGCTGACTTATTGATGAAGGCCTCAGAACTACATGACTGCTCATTTACCCAAACCAGAAACATTTCCTAAAACCAGGAAAACTCGTTCAGCACCGAAGCATTCGTGTTCCTTGATGATATTTTAATTAGGGGTTTCGGATCCTACAGCCTGCATTTGCGCTGCGACGCCCGATTCAAAACAAAGAGATGTGTCATTAGGAAAGTGCACTCTGTATTACAGGGCCTTCATTTTGTGAATCTAATTACAAAGCTAGTCATAATTTCATCAAAAGCCAAACAGGGTACACACCTGAAAGTAATATCATAATGTAAGTCAACTGGAATTGAAAATAAAGAATGATAAAATGAAAAAGGCAAATCTCTAAATAAAGTGAATATGATATAAATTTAAAGATGTACTTAACGTATCTGACATCACGTATTGGAACAGGAATAAGAAAACATTTAATAAAGAGGAAATAACCCTGTTGTGATCAGAGAACTTTTTTTGGATTATTAAAGAAAATCATCACATGATTCGCATGTGTATAAATTAAGTTCAGTTCATTAGAGTAGCTTCCATATTTTGCTAAAACTTGCATGATGCACCAAATTGCACAGGGTTACTTGTCATTCACTCAAATTACAAAAGTCATGATAACTAGAAAGCTGGTTTGAAACTAAAAAATCACAACTCTATAAGGAAAAAAACAAAGTGTATCTTCTTCCTATTTTCCCAACTCTTTGATGACTGTATCACCTATCTAAAGTCACGGCCAGAGACCCCGGATGGCCAGTGACTTCATGACCATGTACCGAGTCAACACCTACTGATAGTTACCATCATTCCACAAACTCAAAAATCATTTCCCTGTAAGGATTGTGTTTTTCTCTCAACAATGGCAGTCTTAATCATTTTGTCTTTTGACTTAAATATATCATTTTACGTGTAAAATATCACCTTATGTGTTAGTATTATTTTACTTTTACACGTCTGTCTTCTGCTAGACTTTGAGCCCCTTAAATTCAAACTGTTTTTACTTTGTACCTTAACACCTAGTACTTTCTCGTGTAGAGCTTAAAAGTATTTGCTAAGTGAGGATGCACAAGGCTAGGGCTATTAAATTATTATTCATTTATTAAGTATTAAGTTAAAGAGTGGCATGAGAAACTTAAAACTACTTGGGCAAACTGTGGAAAGTGAAGCATATAGAGATGATATTTATTATATAATGAAAGAAATACGAAATCTGACCTGGCTCTTTCTGTAGCCTCAAAACAAACAGGGAAACAGCAACAGGAAATGGTGTTGAGGGAACTCATTTTTGCTGTCTCTTTCAACTTAACACTGTCAATTGAAGAACTCTTGGAGACTTTTTCAATAACACTATGAAAATAACTGTTTCTTCAAGGGCTACTTTATTTTCAATTGCTCAATCACTACAATTCCTATCTCAATAAGATTAGAACTTTAGGGAATTGGAAAGAACCTAGGATAATGACAGTGTATTAATATTAACAATAGGTTTCTTTACTCAAAAGACATCTGTGATGCTATATATTATTACTTCATCTATACTCATATTGTCTAACAAATACTAAACGTAATACTTATTTTATTTTTACCTCTATTTATATTAATTTAGATCCATGTTGAGGATTTATGCGTTCTTAACATTTAGTCTTCTTTGTCCTTGTGACATCATATCTAATATGTTCATCTTAATTTGTCCCCTACCTCTTATAATGTTCATATCTGCCCTAGATTTCTATATGTCCAAGATTCTGCCTCTGACTTAATTTTCATCAATTTCTATCCTAACAATTGTCAAATCAACACGAGATTTCAGTCCCAGTCTTTAGCCTCCAAAACCAGATATCCAGGACCAAGCACACACTCACCACTGTTTATAATACCTCCCCTCATTGATGGGCTTAATTTTGGTCACTGGCCCTGTTATCTATGCAACTGAGGAGAGATATTTTTTTTTTTGTCCCCTTATTCTCCCTGACACATATATAAATAACCTCCAAACTGGATCTGTTCTGTCCGTTAATTTATGTTTAATCCAGTCCACTCATGTTGCCCACGTCTGACTGCTGCGTCCGTCTTTGCCTGAAATATTTCCATGTTGTCCTCATTGTTCCCTCAGCCCCCATGACCTGCCCCTCAATGGTCTCTGAACCACCCCTGGGATGAGTTCTCTGAAACCCCAATCTGCCTGTGGCCCTACAGGGTTGTGAGCCTCAAGAGCAGACCGGTCTCTTTCGTTGATGATCAGCTCTTGCTTGAAACACTTTTCCATCCTCAGCGCAGCTTCTGCTTGGTGTCTGTTTCTTCCTCCAGCACGCACACCTGGGGAGTCTGGCTCGAAGAAATAAAATTGGGTGTATCTGTCTCTCTAATATTAGTATGATATCTGATCATCTCTCCCATCGGATTTGGGGCTCCCTCAGAGTAGAAAAGGTATGGCTAGCTCTATTATCATCAGTACTGAATTTTTTTTGCACATAGTAGGTACTTAATTCGTGTTACATGAATAAATACCTACGCACACACAAGCACAGTTATTTAACTTAATTTTATTCAACAAATAGCAACCACTACAGATCTATCACTCTTCTAGGTACTGAAAAAGTGGCAATGAACATAACAGACAATAGTCCCTACCTTTATGATTCTTATTACAAAAAACTTAAATTCGAAACTGATATGTTCAGTGCTTACAATAGATACGGTTACTCTAATTATAAGTTATAACATCTCCTATATCTTTTAGAAATAGAAAATGGGTACTAGAGATCCTATTAGTAATTATTTACATGTTAATTAAAGGAGCATACCTGTGGCCACACTCTATGAATATTTTTAAATGTTGGGAAGCTATTTCTGTAACATGGGATTGCTGGCTGCGGGGCTGTCTCCAGAACGAAGCTTAGCAGTTCCCTAAATAAAAATCTGATTTATATATGGAAATAGTTAATCATTGGATATTAGTCCCTATGGAATGTAGGCAGATGAAATTCAGGGTTTGGATATTCCGTGCATTTTCAATATTTTGCAAGCTATTCCAATGCCATGGGCATTATCCATAAGGACTGAGTAGTCCTTCGTGCATGACTATAATTTGTTTCCTAGGCTTAAATCATGCTTTTGAATATGTTAGGCAAGAAATAAAAATGGATTTGACTTCCCTAATTCCCAAAAGAACAAATATTTCTTCAGAACCTTCATCCCTCTCTGACTTTCCTGCATCTCACCATTTTTTAATTTTTCCAACCAGTTTCTGAACATTCTCTACCTGGCTGTCCTTGGGCTGGTCTGTGAACAAAAGAGGGAGATATTGAGTAAACTTACAGAGTATTGAGTTTATTACAGTAAGTGGATAATTATACACTGAGCTAAGATCTATGGGAGCATAAACGGAGTTCTGATCAGTCTGGGAGGTTGTTTTAGGGCAGTTTCATTAAGGATGTGACATGAACTAAGATATGGATATTGAACTAAGATACTGGAGGGTAACAATGGTGCCATTAGAAAACAGGAAGATGTATAAATAACATTTATTACAGACAAAGAAATGGACTGGTGAAGAAGGCGCATGTCATTTTTAAGGAAGAAAAGAAGACTTAGACACACCTGGGCTGAGGGAAGGTAGAGGTATATTCACGGCTACAGTTTACAGAACTTGCAGCCTGATGTGAATCATTTTGATCTTTATATTCAATACAAGAATAAATCACCTAAATGTTCTAAGGAGGATGGCAATATGTGTGTTGCTTAAAGTTCGATCCTGCTCTGAGTAGTTTAAAAAAGCCAAAATGGAAGAGTGTGTCGGCGCTCCAGGCTGGAGATACAGGTAGTTAGTTGCCTTCCATTAGATGTGGGAGAAAACAAAGAGAAGTATGAAAGCAGAGTAGATAAAATCTGGAGAACTTGTTTAAATATGAGGCTAGTGAGTGACAGAGAAGTAGAGATCTGCTTCAGACCGTTCACCAAACCAGAATCATGGCACACGACCCAGTGCGGGTGGAAAACCATGGCTCCCTTTGTAGACGTATTTATTTTTATGTCATGAATAAACTATTAGAAATATGTATCTGTGCACAACGAATTTTGGAGATACAAATGTTGATATCATGGGTGTAAATTTGTGTGTATGTATATGTATGTGTGTGTATATATATATTTTTTCACAAAGAATTTTGGAGATACGAATGTTGATATCATGTGTATAAATTGGTGTGTGTGTACACACAAGGATACCAGGTAAGTTTAGGACTAAATAATGTTTCCCTGACAAATACAAAGCTGTGTACAGAGGTGATTACTGAAAGCTTATCCTCAATAGTAATCAATAACTTGAGAAAATGGCACAAGAAATTTTTCTTTGGAGGCACATTAAGAAGCATGAATAAACTGTATGTTTAGCTCGGTGCTTCACCGTTCACATGCTGCCTATTCTGCAAACACAACGAAACCTATGATATAAAATCAGGACCCATTAGACCACCGGAGAAAGCCCGGGACGCCTGGTGCGGGCCGAGTTCCAACAACACCGAGCACTTCCCTGGGTTTTCTGTCAGGCTGTGCCACGATTCACCTGCCTCCCTCCTCTACTCCACAGCAAATCCCTGGTGCGATTGCTTGTCCCATTCCCCTCCGTCAGTACAACAGCTGAACATTAAGGGACCGGCTCCAGCCACGACATTTTCTTAACTTCCCCCTACGCCCACCTACCCCAGGTGAGCAGAGATCACAGTCACTTCCGAGTCCCCAAAGAATTACTGAGTTTACTACACATTTAGCTCTTAGATACACTTCCTTGACAAAACGTTTAAATTATTTTACAAAATTTACATTCACGGGAAGTTCAGAGCAGATAGTCACAAACATTTATATTATAAATATTTATTTATAACTCCCCTTTATTTTCCAACCTACGACTGTCTATAATATTGTATAATCTTCAAATCTAGCAGCAGAATTAAGAGAAAGCACAATAGAGCCCAAAGCAGAATCTCCATGATGCAGAGCACAGCCTGCGAGCGTGCTAATCACACAAGCAGCCTACGGCGAGTGTAGATTATGACCGCTGGGGTGTTTTTAGAAAGCCCAGGAATCTGCACTTCAGTCGTGGAGGTAATTCCCCTTTTTCACCCTGTAGTTATGAGAGGCTGTAGACCTGAGGAAGTGGAGTAGATACCTGGCAACAAATGACTCTGCAGGAGATGCTTCTTTTTCTTCTATTAACATTTTATCATTCTATTTTTATCAAACGTATGTTTATTTTCTTTTTACACTCAGTATTGTTTTGTATTAGTTTTGTATTTAGAGCATAGTGGGCAGACAGTCATGCACTTTGCAGTGTGTCCCCCCAATATTTCCAGTGTGCACCTGGTACCACGCTTCGTTATTATCATGTTACCGTGTATGACATTCCTCAGCTCTGGAGGCGGATGGCGGGGATGGTTCCCCGGCCATGTGGACGGACCAGTGCCCCAGAACAGCACTCTTGAAAATGTTTACAACCGTGAATTATATGTTATGTATGTTTTACCACCATAAAAATGAATAACTCAAGGATAGCTGTGTTACTCTCAGAAGAATATATCCAGGAGCACAGAAAGTCATGAGGAATAAAGAAAAATTTTCATAATATCGATGGGTCAAGTCATCATGAAGATAGTTTGTGTATCTTTCAACAGAAATTCAAAATAAGAGATACAAACTGATGGAACTTAAAACATAAATATGCAAATCACCATAACTAGTGATTTCAATAATAATTCCTTGAAAATGTATAGGATACATAGACAAAATATATTGACCTCGTTAACACAAATCATAAATCCCTTTGCAATAAATTTCAACACACTGAAGTAATACAAAGTATAGTCTCTGGCAACGGTTGACTAGAAATGCCAACAGCACCCAACAATAGATATATAATCCCACAGCATTATGTTAGAACTACTTCCCCGTACCTGCGACGCCTGTGATATTCCTCTGTCACTGGCCAGTGAGCTTGGTTTGCTCCCGAGTCACTTCCCCGCCTGTGACCAGCTACGTCACCTGTCCCTTCTCCCCAGGAGTGAGAGCCCCACCAGTCGCACCACTGCAGCCTCCCAGAGGCCACCAGCGTTCTGTCTCTTTTCCCTCCCTCCAGCCTCGGGGACCCGCGAAGCCAAGGACCGCTTCGGCTGCGAAGTCCCATTTCAGGGTTTGCTTCCAATGGCTACTCTTGGGATGAAACGGTCACGAGTGGTGGCTCGGAAATAGGCTCAGAGACTGAGCGAGGAGGCATCTGGGAGGTTCGTGGGGAAGACCTTCAGGAAGCGAACCCTGTATGAGGTGAGGAAGCAGGACCGAGTATGACACACAGACCTGGGAATGAGGTGCGGTGACAGCAGCCAGTCCTGCGGGGAAATCCGGGGCAGACACGGCGGGTTCAGGATGTTCTGAAGGAGTTGCAAGGGCCAGCCTTTGTACCCGACCTTGGTTTGTCATTGGAGAGAGACCGACTCCGGCGCCAGGCCAGCTCTCTGGCCAGTCCCCAAAGAGGACAGTGTCTGCAAGCAGGGGGTCAACCCCCCTGGCTGCAGTGGGACAGAAGACCTCGGTTTGCCAAGGGCGTCAGGTGGCACGACACAGCCCCCCCCTACGGGTCCCATCAATGAAACTCGCTCTCAAACCACACCGCACTTTGCAAATATATGAACAAGGAAGGAAACTGTTTTAACAACATATGGCGATTGGAGGAGGATTCCTACTTTTCAAAATTATATTCCTTATCACATGACAATGGTCCTTTCCAACTTCAACCCAACTTTAAGGGTCCTCAAGGTGCCTCTGAGCTCACTGGGGGGGGGGGGGGGGGGCGGGATGAAGGTCCAACGGGCGAGACTCTGTTCCTAGCGCTGCTGTACCCCTCCCTGCAGCTCTGCCTTTCTCTTCTGTATTGTGGATCCCCTTGAAAGTTCGCTTAATGTGTTATTCGCTCCTAAACAAATATTAACACATTGCACTGTTTAATTCTGTAAGCACTCCCCGTGAGATGGAGAACCAGGCAGATACAGGGATGTTAAACATATGTTCAAAGAATATTCCGCTAAGAGGCCATAGGGTGAGAATTTAAACCCAGTCATTCCGGATTTAAAAACAGAATTGTTCTTATCACACAGTCTTTCGAGATTTTAGAAAAGGTCATTTATTTAAATCACCTTACTAATAAAGTAATTAATTATGTAAGTCAATTGGAGTTTTCACCATTATAATTCTAAACAGCTTCTATATTTGTCCAAAAAATCTCAATATTCACATTTTTTTGTTTAATATTCTGGATTTCCTAAGGCACCCAGACTGTCTCCTTGGTTAGGTCTGTGCTTTTCCTGCCGTATCACTTTATTTTTACAAAGCTCATCCTGTAACACTCTACTTAAACGCCACACTTACATAAGTATCAAGACACTCAATTTTTCATCAGAACAGCTGCGCGCACTCTGACGTCGGAGTAAGTGCCTACAGCAGAGCATTAGTGTCCGTTTTAATTTCACGTTGCTACAGTGGAAAAGATAAGTGAGATGCTGCGCAGATGGCTGTCATCACATAATGCAATTTAAAGCCTTGTAAAGGGACACGAGCCTTCATGTAGCTCCCAAAATCCATGCATGAAGTTTGGACAAATGGAAATAAAATAAGGGCAAGTAAAACAAAGACATCGATGTTAAAGATGAAAACATAATGTAAATTAGGAATATGTTTTTTAAAGTAAGTGTATAAATTACGATGAATCGAAGACTCTAGAAAGATGTAAGTTCTCTAAACATATGCCAGCTTGTATGGCGGCTTGTTGGTTACGCGCTGGGGGACAGGGTGAGTTCAGTTGGGAGTACGTACTCCCACGTGACAGTAAGTCCAGCCCACTTGTTCAGAGGTTCCGTGCGCATCAGTACTATTGAGCCAGAAATGACATCTAATAGATGAATTTACACTAAGAAGGAATAATTATATTCCTCTGGTCTATGAGAATTTTAAAAATCATTTGCAGTTGACTTGAATTATAGTTTACTTCTGTTTGGCAAAATCTTCTTCCATTAAGTACTTATTTTACATAGAAAATATTCTTCTATTTAACCTACATGTGCTATTTAGATTCTTAAGAATTTTTATGTTGATAGTGACCTTAAAATCCAATTGTTTTAATAAAATAATAATGACCAAAACTGATGCATCCTCCCCACAGCCCCCTCTAAAAAGATCAATAGTACGTTGTTAACAAATTACCAGGTTGGGGTTATTCTAAGCAGCACTGCAGGAGCAGTATCATCTGTGACATCACTCCTCCAAACGTATTTGTTATTTTTTCCAGATTTCTTGCTTCTTATGTACCATTTCCTAAATTTTACTTCTAATTTATTCTAAATAAATCAAAACTAATCCTTTCGGGGGGGGGGGGGTTCCCTAGCTACTTAAGGTCGCATGTTTCTCCCTAGAGTTCCTCCAGTTCTGTTTGCATTCTGTGCTTTGAGTTAGCATCAGAGATATAAATAAAACAACCAAGGATACTTATGACAGAAATTTATATTAAACATGGAGTAAACTCAGGGACACAGACGACAGTGTGGTGATTGTTGGGGGATGGGGGGTATAAGGGGACTCAATGGTAATAGAAAAATACAATAAAATTAAATTAAAAACAATAATTCAAAAACAATTTTCATAGTTTCTTTCATTTATGTGATATCACGTAAAAATCAGTTTTTCAGTATCTCTGCAAGTTCTAGGCTTCTCTTGCACTAGCAAGTGCCAGTGAGTTTCCAGTGCTGTGGCGCGACTGTTTCTCCTCCCGTGTATTTGCCTAGAAAAGGGGGTAAAAGAAGGGTTCCCACTGGCTGACCTCCAACGGCCAGTAACCTCTGGCCGCGCCTCAGCGTCCGTGACCAGCATTGTCTCTCTGTAGGAAGGACTAAAGATGACAAGCTCTGGTCTCAGTTCCACAGCCAACTCCATTTGGGTAAGTCGAGATAACTCATTTCCTGTCATTACCATGTCCAAATAAATGGCCACTTTGTGTGTTATAGAAGGGAGCTCTCCCCAAGAACCATTGGCTGCTTGGAAAAAGATACATTTCTGTCTGCCCCACTACTCAGCCAGACTCCGGTTGTCCTCTCCACAAAGGATGCTTCTCTATTTAAAGTCGTCGTCGGCAGCCGTCCATCTCGAGAGACGATGGTGTAGCTTCTTAAGAGTCTATCTGCACCGCCGAGAATGGCTGTGCAGTCCGACTCGGGAGTGACATGGTATCTGTCTCCTCCCGTGTTGAATCGACATCTTGCGATGACGCTGGAGTGTCCTCTCCAGTGAAGCTGAAGCTACAGAGCCTGGGCAGGGTGATATGGAGGGTCTGCTGTTGCCCATGCAGCAGACACCCCTCTCTTCGCAGCTGAAGGGTCCAAGGGAAAGACGGAGTCAATACAGCTTGGCTTCAGGTGCGCCGCAGGAGTTGCCGGTGTTGACTACAACGTCGAACCGCCTTAGGGACTCCGGCTCCGGATTTTCTGTCGGGGTTTACTCCCTTAGCCTTTCCCCTGAAGAGGTATGCCGCAAGGCAGCGGAGGTTTTTTGGAGTCAGAGTTTTCCTTCTCTGATGTGCCCTGACTGGAAGATCGAACCAGCGACACTTAGCTCGCAGGCCGACGCTCAATCCACTGAGCCAAACCAGCCAGGGTTTCTATTTAAAGTATCTCACACTATTTTATCTTAACCTCCATCACGGGTGGAGTGACATGAACAAAAAGCATTTAAGTTTAAAGAACTGAAATCGTTCTAGAATTCAGATTGCACATGTGGATTAAATAGAAGAATATTTTATGTGTGAAATAAATACTTAAATATCAGAAGAGACTTCAGACTTTGCTTAAGGTGTCACACACATGGAGAAAAAGTCATTTACACGGATTAAATGGATATCACACGACAAATTTATTTTTAATTTTTTTATTGATTGATTTTAGGAGAGAGAGGGAATTACCAAATATGTCTACAAATTATGGGAGTGCTGGTTCATTTATTGAGGTCAGTCGGGTGACTGACAGTGAAAGGCTCTTGTAGGTCAAGGGTTGAAGTTCAGCTTGTGAAGGTCATGGAGTCATGGGCAAGATGTATTCACAAAGCTCCAGCAACTCTTTTCCAGTGGTTTATCAAATACTTGAAAAAATAAACATTTGTCAAGGGCAAGTCAGTCAATTGAGTCTCATAATATCAGTATAATATTTCTTTTGCAAACACCATCAATGCTAAAATACTCTAAGATGTTCAATTTATCTGCTACTTTCTTTCATTATGATACTTAATTCCACATGTATTTTTGTTTAATTGAAAATTTGGAAAATATAGAAACAGTGAGAAGCACAAAATTATATATTCACACCAACAAAGGCATAGTTGATATAATTCAATGCTTATTCTTCTAAATGTTTTTGTGTTTTTCTATGACTAGCATGATACTGTGTATCCAACTCTACAAACTCTTTCTTTTGTTGTGTTTACGAAATGTTACAACAAAAGCCCACGTATTATGTGATTATATATAAGGCATTGTTTTTCACTTTTGCACTGTAAGTACATTTCCTACCAATGTGTTTAAGAAAGCTCATTTTATCAAGTGGTCCCTGGAGACCTCTTTATAATGGAAGCAACAAAATGCTGTTTTCTTTTCCTTCCTTTATGATTTATTTAGGTTCTTAACTTCTACGAATGGAATAAGAGGTCCAGGTTCACATCAGCACTATGCCAACATTTTATATAAATTGAGTAGAGAACAGTGAAAGTTAAGTTCTCTGATTCCTAAAATGACCCCACTGAAGTCCTGGACACTGCAGTCAGACAAGCCCGCCCACTGGGACGCTTCATTCTCTTCATGTGGGCCAGGGCCCGATGATCTCCACGGCCACTGGAATGACTCATTATTACTCGGTTATTATCCATGGAAATGGTCTGACAAAATCCTATCACTGAAATATTTACAACATTATAATTGCTTTGCGCTTTAGGGAATAATAACAGGAAAAAAATTACAAATCATGAGAACCACTGGTTCATAAAAGAGATATATCGCCTTAACTGTACAATAACCTTGAGTTAAAAAGTGTGTTTACCTCTTTGTGTACAGATATGAGCAAATATTGAATACTTTTTCAAAACCCTGACATGGGCACATATGGAACAGCTTTCTACAGAGAGAGAAATAACTCAGCAACGTCCAAACTGTGACTTCTGAGTATTATGAAGCCAAGGTCACTATTAAGAAGCACATGTCCCTTCTCACCCAAGCCTTCTCTGTAAAGTTTCTGCATTGATCCTACATGAAATATGTAATTGTTTGATTATAGAAACCATGTATGAGGTATGTTATTCATACAGTATATCAAAATTTGAAAACAAATGAACCAAGAAGTAAAAACTCCTGTAAGCCATCACTTTGTGTTCGCATATACGTGTATACACATGTAGTTTATTAACTCCTGAAAGCAGTACAAGCGCCAGAGCTCTATGAGATCAGTCAGTTCTTTATCTTCAAAACAGAAGGCAAACAGAAGCCACCTTGTCAAAGAGTTACTTGCTGATTTAGTATCTAAACTTGGGTAGTTTATTATATGGTTTGGATAATTAAAAGCCTTGGGTTTTGTTATTCCCACATGTTCATCTTCATCAAAGGGAAGTTAATGTCGATAAACTTGGAACTGGCTAGCCTGACATGGCTCCTCTTTCCAGAGACAACACCCAAACACATAACAAATTTGAGGGTCTAAGATTCAAGACTCTAGGTTTCCTTCCTCCTTCTCTTTACCTGCCCTTTCTTAATTTGGCATAGTTGATTCAACTCTTGCTTCCTAATTGTAAGTGCATTCTAGTTTTATTTTTCGTGTTTTAATCCTAGATCAATTGAATATTTTGCTGTTAGCATTTTGAATTTTTGTAAATAGCTTTTGAATCACCCCATACAGAGTAAATACACGACTGCTGTGTGACAAGGTCTCTCCTAATACTTACCTCGGTCTCGTTACCTTAAGCTCTTGAGGTGTCACTGCTGCTCATGTCCCATGAACTCACCTGAGTCAGAAGAAAGTTATCTCTGTGTATTGAAATAGCTTATTTGTCAACTATGTCATTACCACTTTCATTGTTTCAGATTCTCTATCTGTTTTTCAAGGCCTCCAGGTTAGGATATTGGCATCCCATATATCTAAGAGGACATTACAAATATAAAGCAAGATCAGAAAAAGAAACCTATAACAATTGTTTTAAAAAGGTTAGCGATGGTGTAGGCTAAATAACTCCATGTTCCCCATAAAACTCAAGACAGAGTGGTGCTGACAGCAGATAAACATGCATGTCAGTGGAACTGAATTGACAGTCTGAAAATAAAGCCACGTGTCTACGGTCAACTGATTTTCAACAAGGGAGCCAAGACCTTTCAATGGGCAAAGAAGAGCCTTTTCAATGAATTTCTTGAGTCAACTGGATTGCCACATGCAGAAGAACGAAGGAAGGCTGCTTTGTTACACCATACGCAAAAACCAACTCCCTGCTGAAGAGGAAGAGAAACTGAGGCCAGAGAATGAGCACACACGCTCCCACTCACAGGCTCAGAGGTAAATTCTGGAGAGTCAGCATTTCATCCGCCCACCAGAGCCAAAGAGTTGGATGTGCCCATCACACTTGTCCATGAAGAGCTCTGTGGTCATACAAATGTGACGCTTTTACTGAACTTTCTGACCCTAGAAATGCTTCCACAGTGCGAGGCACTTAACAATACTTTTCCCTTCATCCTTTCTCTTACCCGTCTCTGCCTTTACTCCCCACGCTTACTATAAAATACTAGTAAGATCAGAATGAAAAGTCACACGACCCCACCACTACCACCAACAACAAGAAAGTGAAGCTATACATCGGAATTTATAAAGAACCCTCTGAAGGACACCGGTGTTGGCAGGTACGTAAAAATACTGACTGAATACTAAACGGTGACAGGAGTAGACCACTCAATCATTTGAAATTTGGAAAACTACTTAGTGTCTTTATTTCCAGTGCAGCCTCAGACCTGTTCATTCTTACAATGGCTATTAATGTTTTAATTGACATTAAACTTTATTTTTACTGAAAGGTCTCAACCAATAAATGTGCGTGATTTAAAATCATAATTCTGGTGAGTAATAACACAACTTGTTGAACATCAGATGTTGATTCATTAAGCTGTCTAGACCAATGGCTGTCTCCCCTGATAGGAGAAATATCATAAGAATACGGTACATGGATTGTTTACTTCTATTTTTCCAAATAATTAAATTGCATTACTAATAACTATTTAAAGAAATAATTATGTATAACATATAGTGTGCGCTTACTTTCCAGATACTTTTTGAGTTGTAAATGTGTAGAATTTAAAACCTAAGGCACGGAGCGCTTAGGCACCCAGAGTCACTGGTCTGAAAAGCATCAGACCCGGAAACTGACCCAGGTGTTATAACTTCAGGGCTGTCACTAGTTAAATTTTCCTTGGTAAAGAAGTCGCGTGAGATATAGTGGGCTCGCTTTCACCTGACGGAAGCGCCTGGGCCTCTTGCATACGGCTGGTTCTATGAGATTATCTGGCTTTGCTGTGAGATGCAGGGGTTGCCATATTGGCTCGCTGCTCTGATGAGGGTAAATGCTGGACAGTTCTTGGGCCAGGTCAGATGGGTCTATTCCATTTAATTAAACCCATTACGCTTACCATCAGTGCTCCTGAAAGAACCACGGCCTACAAGGTTATGGACATGCTGCGATCGTACTTCTTCACGGTTTAATAAAATGCTCTCATAGGGGTTGGAGTAGAACCCTGTGACCCAATGGGAGTGATGTCCTATCTTAGTTTCTAGGTCATATTAGTCTGGAACTTTCTGACATGGAAATCTCTCACTCCGCTGTCTGTGCCTTCACAAAGGGGACACTAAGGAATTGGGGATTGCATGAAGCTACCAGCAACATAAATGCGAGTGACTAAGTCTAATACTGTGAATGACAGTCCCGAGGTGTAAGAATAAAGTGCAAATAGGGAAACCTCTCCCTTCATAATCCGAATCGGTGTCAGTTTATCCTCTCATCTGTTGCAATGTCTGCCCCCAGAGAAAAGCTTTCCGTACACCCCTTCTATAGTAACATAGCCAGCCACACCTTAGCACTTAAACCTGTTTAAGATAAGTGTCTTACAACAGTACAGCTTTATTATTTAATATTCTGGAGGCCAGAAGTCCGAAAATCCAGTTTCAGTGAACTAAAGTCGAGGTCTGGTTCCTTTGGAGACTCCAGGGGAATTTACCTCTCCCAGCCTCCAGAGACCACCCACATTCTCTTTTTCCCACGTCCTTCCTGCCATCCTCAGAGCCAGCAACTGCATCGGCCAGACCTCAGCTCTGTCATCATGTCCCCATCTTGTGTTCTCCTGCCTCTCTCCTGCCCTCATATGGACTATATGATTATATTAGGGCCACCTTTATAATCCAAGAAATCTTGTGACATCAAGCGCCTAAATTTAATCACAAATACAAAGTCTCTTTTGCCATGTCCAGGACGAAATTCACTGCATTAGAGATTGGGACATGGGTCTCTTTGGGGGAACATTACTCTTCCCAGCACAGAGATTATTGGACAAATATCAGGTAATGAGTTTGTGTCCAATAGAAGTAAGATTATTAAAATAACAATTCATTGTCACAAGAGCGTTTATATCATTACTAAAGTGTAAAATAAGTTAAATTATACTTTGCTGTGAGAAATAGATTTTGTATGTTTTTTATAACTTACATAAACTATTAGAGCAGTGGTTAATGTGTCTGTATATATTTGTGTGCATATATTATATACATACACATATACACTTATCTACATAAGTGTACGGTATATACATGGGACGTGGAAAACTAAGGTCGATGGATTTTATGTGATTTGAATGACTATACACACACATATACTGTAAAAAAGAGAACCAGCTGAACTAGGGCAATAAGATTCCCCTTGGGAGAAATTGACATGAGTCCGCTTCCCCGTCCCTGATTTCAGAGGCGTCGCGCTGCGCTGCTCTTCGGTGGGCGGGGACGCCCGTGGCCACGGCGGAGGTCTGCTGTGTCTCACCTCACCTGACTCTCTGCAGGAGCCCTGCCAGGGACTCCGCTCGTCTCCCGGCCATATGTTCCAGTATGTCTCTATTGCTGTTGAAGCCAAACTCGGATGTGGTTCATAAATTTTGGATGAACTTGCAGAATGTGAATTCAAAAATTAATGAGCATGGATTAACACTCTCCGTGGGCAGTCTTTGTTTATGTGCTTAACACATTAGACCTATGACCCATCCAAATCATTTTCTCTGCATTATTGCAAACCTATGATCCAGGCAGGTGCAGTGCAATTGGATAACGCAGCGCCATAAATAACACCAAGGTCCTAATGCCTCCACTGCGCCAGCTCCAAGGATGTGAGACGCAGGGGCTCTGTATAAATAGGAACTCACCGGATTTTACCTGGGAAAACTAATGGCTGGGCGAAGTTCATTATGACATCAGGATCAAACTTATATTTAAAGTGTACTGTAACACTGTTAATTAATAATGCAACAGAAAGAAATGAGATACAAAAAGGTGAACTGTTTAAATGACGTGTTGACATGATAAATTTTTTATTGGCATTTAGGGACTAGGAGGGGAAAGGAAAATACATGTAACTCCAAGTAAGAAAACGTGTAAAAGGACACGTTGTTGGAGGTAGACAATTCATGCAAAAATGAATATGGAATAGTCCTTATATATAGTCATGGAATTGGCTGACTGCACGCACCTTATCTAAATCTTGCAAAAGAGAACTGAAGCCAAAATTACCTAGTTAGTTTTTTATATGTCTATTCCAAGAAATTTGCATAAGTCCACAATTTCATCCAGAAACTATGACGATTTGTATTTCATTTGAATTTTAACAAGACAGTTTTTTTTAAGATCCTGAGGATTTATCTGCAGCCATACTTGTGGTTGTAGTGATGAAGAATGGGTTCGCCAATCACACTGATGAGTAAAAAGAAAATGCTCAACTAAATGGGATTCTCTATGAAATGATCCGTGTGCACATCATCAGCTTTATTCTGTCCAACATTTTTATCAAATTGCCTATGACATCAATGACATGCTTATCCACTTATGGGAGGTCCAACTGTAAGGTGCAGCTGAAAATACCTAGAGAGGGTGTCATGATGTTCACAGTGAGCAAGCTCTGATTTTTTAACAGAGCGTCCCTTCTTTGTCCCCTCTCCAAAAGTGTGGCACAGCTGTAAACCACCAAAGTTCCATGAGCAGAAGGTGGAGATCTGTGGAAAGGACCTCTATTTCAAGGCATTTAATATTGCAAAGCTTAGAGAAGACAATTCTGGGAAAGGATGTATTCAATGCCATAAGCACACAGATATGTGTGTTCGATCAACATGAAGACCTTCCAGTCAGTCCTTGTTATTCCTCAAATTCTCTCCTTATTTTTAGAAAAAGGTTGTTTCTACGTTTGCATCACTTTATGTTTTTGATATGATGGGTCTTCTAATTTAAGGGTCTCTAAGCCCCTAAGAGCATGATTTTTAAATAAGTTACATTTGTACTTTTGTTAACTTCTGGTTGTTTTGTGAATAATCCTTTCTGGCGGGAAACACTAAACATATGAAATAAAGGCTTGTGTATTTAAAGTCTGTTTCTTTTTTTCTAAAATGATTTTCATGTGTAGGGCAGTTTATATATGAATGTTCAACTTGGAGCTTCCTATTTTAAGATGTCACTGAGAAAATAAAATTTTCATTTTAATTTTTCTAAGACATTATCAACATTTTGCAATGCTTGGCTTAGTATCAAAATATGTAGAAATTCCTTTAATCACACCATTAAAAATTGCTTTTTTTTATTATAAAAGAGAATACTAAAGTTGCTAACATTTTTTTTTCTTTGTGGATAAAGGTAGGAGGGAAAGGGCAGCAGTTTTCTATTGTTGTATAGCAATTACCACAAAGCCAGTGGGATACAACGCTGTTCATTATCCAACAGTTTCTCTGGTTGAGAAGTCCAGGCACAGAGGCATTTTAAACTAAGGTGTCTGCCAGGCTGTGCTTTTTTACCTGGGATGTAACATCTGATTCTCAACTCGTTCAGGTCATTGGAATAAATCAGTCTCTCACAGTTGTAGAAATGAAATCCCTGTGTTCTTTCTGACTGTTGGCCAGGGGAACACTCTTTCCTCCTGCTAGCTGCCCTCCGGTTCTGATGAATGGCCTTCTCACAGTGCATCAGCTTGCTTCAGAAAGCCAACAGGAGAGACTTACTCAAGTCTTCTAAAGCAGAGTCTTGTAAGATATGATGTCCCATCACCTTTATTTCATAATGTGGCCTAATCAAGGAGTGCTATCCTATCATGTACACAGACATTGCTACACTCACAGAGAAAGACATATGGACTAGGGCACTATAATCATGGTGGGCATCTCAGAAGTCTGCCTACCACAAGAAAAACACATATATGGTCTATCCAGAAGGAATCCAGCCATGTAATATGAAAAATAGAGACATTAATTGAAGAAGATACAAGACACACAAAAAATATTGTACCTAGGACAATGACACCTAACTCCCCTTCAAAGTAGTTTCCCCAATTGCCATCAGCTACCCCATTGTATTTTCCTAAATCTCACTGATGGTCTGAAATCTCTTCCCTTTCAAAGGTAATTTTAGTTTTGGGAAAAGCCAGAAGTTTCAGGGCACCAAATCTGGGCTGTAGGGTAACTGAGTCACCTGGGTGATTTGGTGTTTCATCAAAAACCCTACATGAGTCATGGTGCATGAGCAGGCATGTTGTCATGATGAAGTTGTCAATCACCTGTTGCCCATAGCTGTGGCCTTCTGAATGATCCCAATAGTATACATGGAGGAATGTTCAATGTTAACCCAAAATTTGATGCAGATTCATAGCTCTACTTGCTCATTTTGCATGTGATGTCCACACCGTATACACACTCACTCAATGGCGTCTAAAACCCCAATTGACTAGTACAGTGAAGTCGCCATTGTTTATGCCTACACATTCCAGTCCACTCTCCTTGGCTGCCAGGTTACATTGATGTCATGCAAACTGTTTTGTCATATTAATAATTGTTGGAGTTTTTATGCACAGACCTCATATGTATATGAGATTACTTGAAGACCTCCATTCTCTACCAACATTTAGAACCCTACTTTTCAGTTCATTCATGCATTTATCAATTTCTTTGTTGAAAACTTAAGAGACCCTTATAATATTGCAATGAAATTCTGACACGAATTTCCTGGAATCCTCATACTCCACACATTAAAGGCACAGCTACCACTCAGACTGCACATACTGCAGACTTAAAATTCTGAGGGTTTCACAACTACCTCAGGTTTGAAAGTTTGTTAGAGTGACTGACAGAACTTAGAAAAGCGTTATATTTATGAGTGCAGTTCTATTATACAGGATACAAGCCAGGACCAGGAAAAGGAAGATGCATAGAAAACAATGTTTAGGAGGGTCTCAAACCCAGAACTTTGAGTCCTGTCCCTGGAGAATCAGGACACCTCTCTCTTCCTGCACATGGACATGCTCATCACCCAGAAAGCTCGCACAGCCCTTGTTGTTTTTATCGGGGTTGCATTTGATATTCGATTGACTGAATCATTAGTCACATGATTGAATTTGATCTTTAACCCTCTCCCTTCCCAGGAGGTTAGATCAATATCACGTGGCTCAGAGTTCCAGCCCTCCCTCTAATCACATGATAGTCTTTCCGGCATGACCAGCCCCCAATTCTGAACCCTCTCCTTACCATAAATTCAGGTGTTTTTCAAGAATCTACAAAGAATACCGAGGCCCTCTAATAGCTAGGAATATTCTAAAGCTTAGGAGCTGTTAACAACCACCTCCCATGTGCCATTAACTGACCTGGGCTCTATGGCTACTTTGTGGAACACATAGTGAGAGAATAACAAAAATTAAACAAGTTCTTAAAAAAGAAGTCATATGGCTACTTCCGGCCAAGATGGAGGCATAGACAGACATGCTGCATCTCCCTCCACAACTAAGAAGGGCTACAACTACCTTAAAACAAGAAACAATGAGAAGTTCCAGAAAATCAAACTGCATGGAAGTCCAACAAACAAAGCTATAAAGAAGAAACACTCACCCAGACAGGTAGGAGGGGCGGTACTGGGGTGGAGAGGACGTGGTGTGGTGGTGGCAGCAGCAGCGGCAGCAGCAGGCTGGTGAAAAGCACAGTTACACATTTTAAAAAGTCAGGAGGGACACCTGGGGAGCGTTCCCAGCTCCTCACCGGACTTCGCAGCTCACGGTCCCAGCGCCAGGAAAAATCAAGCCTCATTGCTTCTGACTGTGCAAACCAGTGGAGGTTGGGGCAGAGGCAGAAACTGCCAGGCTCTCAGCAGAGTCCACTTGTTTAAAGGGCCCCCACAGTCCTAGAACATCCACAGACCCATCCACTCTGGGAACAATGGCAAAGGGAACAGCTAGAGAGGCACCAGTTCCATATAGAAGTGGGAGAATTGCCTGGAGAAGGGGCGAGTGCTATTTAAGGGCATTGTTCCCTCTCAGGCCCCTCCCCCACGCACAGCACCACAACGTGGTGAAATAGGTCACCTGTACTGATGAATACCTAAGGCTCCGCCCCTTACAACGTAACAGGAGCAAGAGCTCTACCTAAGACAAAGAGGCAAACACACACAGGAAACTTCAGTCCAAGATGGAGGCCTAGACTGACATGCTCTATCTCCCTCCACAACTAAGAAGGAATACAACTACCGCAAACCAGAAATAACCAGAAGTTCCAGAAAAATAAATGGAAGCCCAACATATGAAGTTATAAAGAAGTGGTACTCATCCGGACAGGTAGGAGGGGTGAAGCATGGGCGGAGAGGTCAAGCTGTGCTGGCGATGGCAGTGGGACAGCGGTAAGCACAGTCACCTGTATTTAAGGGGAGGTGAGAAGCGCCTGGGGATCACCCCTGGCTGCATAGCAGACCTGTCAGCTTGCAATTCCAATGCCAGGGAAGGCAGACCCCCCATTGCCTTGGACTGTGAGGCCCAGAGGGGGTGATTATGGAGGAGGAGGCTCCTGGTCTCTCAGCAGAGAGTGAATGGCAGGAATGCATCTTGGACCCCCACCCCCACAGAACGCCACAACATGGTGAGAAGGGTCGCCCGGTTGTGACGAGTGCACAGAGCTCTGTCCCCTAAAGTGTAGGAGGTGTGACAGCCCCGCCCAGGAAACAAAGGTAAACACAAAACTCACAGGATGGCACAGATCATGACAGAGATCCCAGTGACACAGCTGACCAGACAGCAAATATCTAATCTAACAAAGCAGCAGATAGGTAATCTTTCTGAGACACACTTCAGAGCTTTGGTTATAAGAATGCTTACAGACCTAACAGCAGATCTTAAGCAAGATAGGGAAGGAACGAAGGTTAGTCCTGCTGAAATGAACAAAAATACATACAAAACTAGTGATGAGGGAAAGAAAACCAGGGATCAAATGAACAAATCGAAACATAGGGAAGGAACAAACAGTCAACCAGTGCAGAAAGAGGAAACAAAAAGTGAGGAAAATGAGGAGAGGCTCAGAAACCTAGGCAACTGCTAAAAGCGGACCAACATCTGAATCATAGGTTTGCCAGAAGGTGAAGGAGAATAACTAGAAATTGAAAAATTATGTGGAAAAATAATGAAGCTGAACTTCCCTAACTTGGGGAAGGAAATAGACTTACAGGTCCAGGAAGCACAGAGAGTTCAAAAAAAATGGACAAAATAAGAACCACACCAAGACACATTATAATCAAAATGTCAAAAATTAATGATAAAAGAGAATCTTAAAAGCAGCAAGAGAGAGGAAGAGGACTATGTACAAAGGAGTCCCAATAAGACTATCAGCTGATTTCTCAAAAGAAACTCTGCAAGCAAGAAGGGACTGGCAAGAAATATTCAAAGAAATAAAAAGCAAAAACCTACAACCACGATGACTCTATCCAGCGAAGCTGTCATTCAGAATAGAAGGGAAGAGAAAGTGCTTCCAGGACAAAGTAAAACTGAAGGAGTTCATCAGATCCAAACCACTGTTATATGAAATGTTAAAGGGACTTGTTTAGGAGAAAGAGGATCAAAACTATGAACATTAAAATGAAAAATGTATCACAACCACCAACAACAGAAGCTAAGGAATTGAAACAAAGGCAAACTAAGTAGGCAACAAGAGTGGGAAAAGAATTATAGGTATGGGGAACATTATGGGGGGAGGTCAGCAGGGAGGGGGAGGGAGGTAAGGGAGGGAGATGGTACAGGAATTAAGAAACATAGCAGAAGGGAGAGGAGTAGACAGGAAGATGTTAAGAAGAACTATATGCACAACCAATGGGCATTGGCTAAGGAGGGGGAACAACTGGAGGGAGGGGTGTCACTGGGTTGGGGGGGAAGGAAGGGAAAAGAAATTGGAACTACTGTAACAGCAGAATCAATAAAGCATATTAAAAAATAATTAATTAATTAAATGTTTTTAAAAAGAAGCCATATGGACAAAATAAGGAAAAAAGGAAACTATGAAAACATTTATTAGGGAAAGTTTAACTCTTCCAGAGGACAGAGAAAGCCTTCCTTGAAAAGTGATATGTATTATAAATTAAGATTAAGAATAACAGAGAGTAATAGGGGACAAGGTCAAGTGGGAGTGCTCTATAACAGTAATTGAATTTCCACATATAAAGTGTCAATGCAAAATAAAGCCTGGATCAAGAGAGGAAATGAAACAGCGGTACCTACTAAAAATACAGTTTGAAGGTCGGAGTTGTTAGATGGAGTTTGGGTAGTTAAGAAGGCAAAACACCATGGAGAATTTTATGAGACGTTATAGGGATTAGGAACTTAAGACAGAAAACAGGCTATCCCTGAAGGATTTTTAGTGATCACTTCATCACCAATGTCATTTTTGAAACCCGTCTCGCTCTGGAGAGGAAACTGAAGTGGAGAAGACCTGAGTCTGCCAGTCTGTTCCTGTCCCAGGAAGGGCTGATGAGTGCTGTTTGCCTGTTGTGTTAGCAGCATGGATAAAAAGAGGTGAATATATTTTTCATCTCTCTGGGAAAACATGAAAAATGAGGCTGGGAAAAGGATCTGATCATTAAGTATGTAATCACACTTGACCTAGATACCCATTTCTGAAACACTTGTATGAAGTCTGTACCATTATGTCTTCGAGAGGCCCCATTCTCCCCTTTGTGGTGCCAGTACATTCGTCACTTATAACCTCACAGCGACTCAAAAAGACAGTGACGTCTCACACTGAAGAGTGCTTGATCTTAATTCCTATTTTGCTTGCTTCCACATCATCATAACACTACTACCTGGCCCCCTTCACTTTTAAATGACTCTGTGGACATGACTGATATTCCATAATACCTGGATTAATTAATAGTGTTTTGACAAATGTAAAGAGAATTGGAGATTATATATTATTCAATATGATGCCACAGCTTATACTTCATAAGGTCCCATCATGTTAGTTTCCCTCAAAGGGAAAGGACCCTGGTTAAATGGGACAGGGAACCCTCCACGTGACTGATACCCCAGGATGAAAACCAGTGGATGGGGTGCCTGGACTGAATGCCACAAGCCTGTAATCTTATTCTTGCCATGATTTATACCGTAACAATTTGTACGATTTATTTTCTTGGTCATTCTGTGTTCATATTGTAAACGCCACCTGGGAGTAATTTGGCCATGTGGATGTTCTTCGTGATGTATGTTGACCCCAGTCACAGACTTGACTGGCTGTCATGGTAACATGTCTGGCAACTCGTTCCTTTGCTTTCCCTTGACTTGAATTAAGAAGCATACGTGGCCAGTGTTTCAGGAGCTATGTGCCAAGGGTCTCCTGTCCTGATGAGGTGACTCTGGCGGGATCCTGGGTGGGAGATGGTCACAGGAAAGAATGAGCCATAATCACAAGCTTGCGGCTGTCAGCCCCGCCCCCCACCCTACTGAGAAAGGAGCGGAGCTGGAATTGAAGCTAAGGATCCGCCATGCCGATGTGGTGAAACCTCCATAAAATCCCCAAAGTGTGGGGCTTGGAGACCTTCTGTGTGCGGTGAGCACCGGCGGTGCTGGTAGGCTGGCGAGCCTGGGGCAGCCCTTCTCCCATGCCTGCCCCATGCAGCTCTTGCATCTATACCCTTTATCATATTTTTGTATAATAAACGAGTGAATGTAAAACGCAAAGCACCAATGGCAAATAATAACCAACCGAGAACTGAAGTTAAATGTGCCATAAATTGTCATCAACAAGGTCTGCCTCCTAACTCAGGGAAAACAATAATCGCAAATACCATATACATATATGGATTTCATGTTTGCGCAAAACCTTTGCTTTAAATATATTAATTGGAAAAATAGACTTCCCTATATACCCATAAGTTATTCTGCCTAAAAAAGTGTCACTGATTGAATATGTCTCCATGCCCTTTATGAATGATTCAGCATTATGCTGACTGTCTGAAAAGCAGTGAGGAAGATGAGAGGCTCTCTTATCTCCTTGGGACAGAATTTCTAGCTCTCGTGTCCTGAAACAGTTGGTGTGGTTTTTTTTTTTTCTTTCTTCCTTTTTTTTTTTGAGAGCTTGTAACAAATTAGAGAGTGTCACTGGCATTTTTCCATAATACATATAAAATATAAATTTATCCATCTCAAGATTTAAATTTTAGGTTTCTATGACTGACACAAAGAAATGAAGACTTTGAGGCACCTACTATAAAAATAATGTCTTGTTTATTCTAGATAATTCCTATTACACTCAGTTTTGCCCTTGATCTGATAAGAGATACCAGATAACTTAGTGTTTTCATAAACTCCCTGCTTACATGACAAGCATCTTGGTAACCCCACCGGCTTGTATTCCCCAGAGGCATTTCCCTGGGCACTGCTTTTGACCGTCTGCACAGAGTACACTAATTATATCACTTTATTTTCATGATATGTGAAGCGGCTTAAAAGCTTATAGCGAACATTTGGAAAGTATCTGCATTGAACTTCAGCCCAGTGGAAGCACTGACCAGGCAGGAATTGAAAGATTCTGGAACATGTTTCAAATGATGTAAGCAAACGATTGGGTTAGCTTGGTCAGATTTACTTTGAATACAAAACAACAACATCTCAGACTTGCCCAAGCCCAACAATCAAGTGAACTGGTAGCTGTCCGGCTCCCAGGGCGCCAGGACTGACCGTAAGCACTGTCGTGGAAGAAGCTTCCTTCCACAGAGTGACTGCTGAAATGGATAACCTTCTGGCCTCCCTTCTGGTGTGCCGCAGTATGATGGTGACTTCAAAATACGGTGTCCTGGATAGAAAGAGGAAGTTGATCATCAAAGCCTTATACCAGAATGGAAGCTGGTGTCATTTCCTCTTTGATTTATCAATTCTTAATTAACTATAGTAGAAGGAGAAGAAAGCTCAGGTTTTCAGCGTACTCTTAGAAAATGGAATACACACTCTGACATCACACTGAAAATTAAAGAAAACAATTTTATGGTAGAAATTTGAGGAAATAAACATATTTTTACAATTACAAAAAAGTTGTGTTTCTATAGCATAATGGGCTCAAACACACTTATATGGAAATGTTGGTGCTACAATAATTTCAAAAGTATACTTATCCCCAAATCTGCTTGTTATTTATAGAGGAAACATAGTTATATGATATTTAGTACAGTTAAGAATGTTCCCATCGAATCATCCAATTTTTATTCAGAGATCTCTAAGGTTACTTTTTTATTGTATATATGTTTCCTTTATTTTTCTTTTATTATATTTTATTGATTGTGCTTTTACAGTTGTCCTGATTTTTCCCTCTTTGTCCCCCTACCACCCAGCACCCCGCCCCCCACTCCTTCAGGCAATCCCCCACCATTGTTCATGTCCATAAATCATGAATATAAGTTCTTTGGCTTCTCCGTTTCCTGTCCTGTACTTTACATCCCCATGGCTGTTCTGTGACTACCTATTTGTACTTCTTAGTCCCCTCCCCTCCTCACCCATCCCCACACATCCCCTTCTCATCTGGCAGCCATCAAAACACTCTCTGTATCCATGATTCTGTCTCTGTTCTTATTTGTTTAGTGGTTTTTCTTTTTTATATTCCATTGTTGATTGATTTGTTTCTAGATTCCATTGTTGATAGATTTGGATTTTTTGTCATTTTATTGTTCATGATTTTGATCTTCTCCTTTTTCTTAAATAAGCCTGTTTAACATTTCATATAATAATGGTTTGGTGATGATGAGCTCCTTTAGTTTTTTCTTGTCTTGGAGGCTCTTTATCTTCCCTTCAATTCTAAATGACAGCTTTGCTGGGTAGAGCAATCTTGGCTGTAGGTCTTTGCTTTCCATGACCTTGAATATTTCTTGCCAACCCCTTCTAACCTACAAAGTTTCTTGTGGGCAATCAGCTGACAGTCTTATGGTAACTCTCTGTAGGTAACGACATTTCTTTTCTCTTGCTGCATTTATGGTTCTTTCTTTATCTTTAACCTTTGACATTTTAATGATGATGTGACTTGGAGTGGGCCTCTTTGCACCCATCTTGTTTGGGACTCTCTGTGCTTCCTGGACTTGCATGTCTATTTCCTTCACCAAATTAGGGAAGTTTTCTTTCATTATTTTTTCAAATAGATTTCCAATTTTTTGTTCTTTCTCTTCTCCTTCTGGTATCCCCACGACATGAATGTTGGACATCTTGAAGTTGTCCCAGAGGCTACTTATACTATCCTCATTTTTTAAAATTATTCTCTCTTCTTGTTGTTCTAATTGGTTATTTTTGCTTCCTTGTGTTCCACATCATTGATTTACTTCTCGGCTTCATCCACTCTACGTTGTTTCCCTGTAAATTGTTCTTTATTTCAGTTAGTGTATCCTTTGTTTCTGACTGGATCTTTTTTATGCTGCTGAGGTCCTCACTAAGTCCCTTGAGCATCCTTATAACCAGTGCTTTGAACTCTGCATCTGATAGATTGCTTATCTCCACTTCATTTAGCTCTTTTTCTGGAGTTTTGATCTGTTCTTTTGTTTGGGCCATGTTTCACAACTTCCTGAATCCTATCAAAAAAGCAACAACAGGCCTCAGTGAGCCCCAGCCCAGCAGTAGCAGCAGCCAGCCTAGATTCATAGCTTGAATTAACCTGAGAATCTCCAAGCCCAGACTGAATAACAGCCATCTCAGATTGCTTTATAGCTCAGGCAGGGTGGCCATAGGCAAAACACAGGAGGAATTGACCTTGGCCTGTACCACCTGGGAAACCCCAGGGCCAGAATGCCCAGTGGACAGCTCCAGACCAGATCAGAGCACCAGCACCCTGCTACTGCACAGCTGATCCCCATGGAGGGCGGAGGGTGGCGTCAGTGGTCACAGCCACACGCTGCAGCTGACTGGCCTGAGTAAATCCCTCCCATTGATCTATCAATAGCAACCAAGGCTCAACAAAAAGAGGAGGGTGTACTGAGCCCACACAAAGGGCACAACTCAAGTACCCAGCTTGAGTGATGGGGGGGGGGGGCTGTGCCACTGGACCCTACAGGACACTCACTAAATTAGGCCACACTGTTTAGATGCAGAGTCAAAGCAGCTCTACTGGATACAGAGAAAGAAACACAGGGAGGCTGCCAAAATGAGGACACAAAGAAACTAAAGGCTACTTTTGAGTCCACCTACATCACAGACACTGAGCTGCAGTTTCTTGGGTTAAGAACTGTACTCTTGCCCTAAAAGGCAACCACCATCAATTTGGGGTTTATTAGCAGCAGACACTTAGATTAGTGAGCAGATTATTTAGGAAGTAGAGAAAACATCATTTGGAAAAGAAATGGCAAAGCAATATTATTATATTACAGATAATACCCAAGAAGAATCTTAAAAATTTTAAAATATAATTTGTTATCTACATTTTATATAGTTTTCTATATGTCACCAGGGCAATAGTATATATTACCTTCCAGGGGGTATGGAAAAATTATTCCTATTTCACATTTCAGTTTCAATTTACCTATGTGACTTTCTCTTTTATTTATTTCTTAAATGACCTATTGTTGATAATTTAGGCCATATTTTATTATTTTATGCTATACTTCAATGAAAATAATAATATATTTTATAAAGAATAAAGCACCTCAAAATTTTGGTCAACAAAGAAGACAGTGAGCAAGAAAAATCTGTTGAGTATCGAGCCGTATTTTATCTGACCACTTAAGATGATGCAGTAAACATTGTCAAGACAAAAATACATGTTTGAAGGTCAGTTTTTCAGAGAGTGGATACCTTTCTGGAACAAAATAATCTCTACAAATCTCTCCATCTTTAAACGTGAAGACTGACAAATGAGTGGTCTTGCATTTCTTTGTTTCCTTGATCTATGACAACATCCCCCCAAAACCTGCAAACTTCACTGCTTTGCTAGTCTTGTCGTAACAAATCGCCACACTGGGTGACTTCCACCACAGACATTTATTTTCTCACTGTTCTGGAGGCTAGAAATTGAAGATCGATGTGTAAACAAGGTCTCATTCTTCTGAGGCCTCCCTCTGGCTATCTTCTCTCTGCGGCTTCAGGTGGTCTTCTCTCAGGGATAGTCTGTGTCCCAATTAATTCTTTTGTGTAAGACCACCCATCATAGCCGATTAGGCTCCACCCTAGTGGCCTCATTTTAACTTAATTACCTCTTCCAAGTGTCTCTCTCTAAATGCAGCCCCAGTCTGAGGTCCTGGAGGTTAAGGTTTTCACATATGAATTAGCGAGGGAGCGTATAATTCAACCCATCACACAAACCAAGGTCCTTCCATTGCTATAATAGGTAAAAATGTCATAATTAAAAAAACAGAAAATTTTCTTTTCAGACATTTCAGTATCAAGGAAGTATTCTCAGATAAGCAGCAGCATAATAAATAATATCGAACATGCAATTTAAATCCAATAGGAATAATATTACAAGCAGGAAGAAATGAGGGCTATATCCAGAGATGCTGTCCAACACACAAACACACACGCCACTTTTAATTAACTTGGATCAATGCACAAATGGCCCAGGGAAGAGCCACTGCAAAGGTTAGCATATACGCACTAAAGACTGAAGGAGCTGTCCTCCTTCTCCCTAAGGCATGATCTTAATAACCTTAATCCAATGTACTTTCATATTTCAATCCTTGATTTTTTTTTTAAATCATTTTGTGGACTTCAGACTCTGTGTCTAGAAGAACAGATAAAATTGTGTACTGCATTTACTGTTCTGTTTGTCTGTTTCCATAAGAATTAACACAGATCATTAATATTCAAAGTTGCCCGACTCGTCTGGGTGATTTTCTGAAGAATTAGATCATCTCAGTCTTCTGTACCATTGGTTAAAACATTTATGTCAGCTGCATATTCAAATAACAATTTTTTAATATAAATTGCTTTAGAATAATATTAATTAAAGATATACACTCCATTTTCCGTCTCCCTCTTGACAGAAATGCGATTTCTCACCAAACACATAAGCATATGAATGGTTTGCCCTGGGGCATTTTAAATAAATTCCATAATGCATAGAAATATTTATATGTACATATACATTTCCTTATACTTATGGTTTTAACATAGTATACTAAATTCAGCATTTACACTTTCAGCTCCTGAAAATTATCTAAGAACAAAGGGAAAAACAGCTCTATTTTTTTAGAAATGAGATAAGTTAAAACTCCTTACACATCAAGCAGCTATGGATGGGCTATGTAAGAAAGACTTGAGGGACACGTATGTCACAGGGAGCAAAACGTGGTGAGGATAGCAAGAGGGCAAAAGCAGCAGAAATACACTCCCTGAACCTGAAAGCCTCAACTCAAGGTGGAAACCAGTATCTGTTGCAAGAGATACTCAGAATGCATGGACTAAAGTATAAATGAATAATAATAAATATGTGCACATGGCCTGGTAACAGACCGACACCAGCATTTTCATTTTAATTTTTAATTTTCTTTTTATCATCATCATCATTATCTATACCTATGAGGAGAGCCCAGTAACATTTTCAGAAAGCAAAATTAAGAATGAGAGAGAATTTGCTCTGTGAAAACGGAAAACTGGACAACCTACAATACTTGTCTGAAACCTCCTGGCCTTCTAGAACCTGCTTCAAACAGCTGGGCCGGGGAAAACCCATCTGCTCTGAAAACAAATAATAATTTTTTTAAGTTGTTAAAAGAGTAACTGAATAACAATGCCATAGAAAGTGAGGTGGCAGGAAAAGTAAGGGACATCCTACCAACCAAGCACATTTAAAAAACTATTGTAATATATGACAATTTAAAACATTGAGTCTCAAGTTTAATAATGATAAACTGATCACATTTATGAATAACACAACAAATTAGATTATACAAGCAAGTATGAAAAATTGTAAAATATGTATGTATATTTGCAGTAAAATTGGTGAAACAAGGAAAGAATCGGAAAATTGATCACTTAAAGGATATAGAAAAAAATAGAAACATAATCACTATAAAATGCTCTAATTATTTTAAAGGATGGCTAAGAAAAAAGCATTACAAAGAAACAAAGGATTTAAAATGATTATAGAGAAAATGAAAGACAAATTAGATATAAAATAGAAATTTTGGAGTCTGCAAAAAAAGATGAACAAATATTTAAAAATGAAATGACTATTTAGTTAGATAAATAATGTTTTCAAATTAAAGTCATAAATCTACATTTAGGAAGGTACAGCATATATTGGGAGAAATTGTCGCAGATTAATAAATATTGAGATTCTCACTTAAGATTAAAATATAACAGCACCTACAGCAAATGTCCTAATACACGAACGCACAGATTTGAGAAGCTAAATTTCATCATATCAGTCTTTCCACCTGGAAGATAACTACGTACTTCCTTGATGTACTTGAAAAACCTTCCAGAGACTTGAACTAACAAAAGCAGAGGTGGGGGCGCCCTGCTACATGTGACAGTGGGATGACATCACTGATAAACCGAAGGACAGAGACAAATTGCCTAAGATCACCATGAGAAAGCGCCACAAACTTCTTGAGGGTGTTTGACTAGCTGACTGATTGAAATACACATTTACACATTTCTTATTAGTTCAAACTCAAGCATAAGTATACCCCACGTTTCTGAGGCTGAACTATCACTTTCCTTACAGAATCTACTCTTGTCTTAATATACTCGACCTTCTCATTTGTCTTTCCCAGCTTATCCATATAAAACTGTGTTTTATTAAACCCCAAATATGGCATTGTACACGTAGTCACATCTACGCGTATCAATAACCCACTCTGTTTGACTTAGAAACTATTTTTTAAAGTAGTATCTACCTGACTTGTAGAAAGTGCTAGCAAACTACTTTGTGGGGCCAGTGCCAAACGAAAGCCGAGGACCCCAGCTGCGGTGGCGGAAGTTGCACCCCCTTCCCAAGCACCCCTGTTTCAGCCCGCCCTGCTGGGTGCTCTCAGTATGTGGATTGCGGGTGGGCGAGAGATCGTGGTGAAGTTGGCCATCATGTACATCACAGCCCTGTCATCCTAGGATGGGATGGCCTGACCCTAACCCTCCCCGGACTTCAAGTCCCCAAAGGGAGCAGAAGATAAAAGCAAAGTGTGCCCACCCCCACCTCACATGCCCAGATCTTGCGTCCACTGCCCCAGATGTAGGGCGGTAGCGGGCATGGAGCTGCCACAGGTGGAGAGGCTGCTGAGAACCGAGGGAAGGAGACAGCGAGGGCTGGGACTGCGTGTGAGCCGAGGCCCCACGCCGCTAACATGTGCTCCAAGCTTCTGTCAGACTGGACAGACACAACACGCAGTCTAAAATGACAGTAGTGAGGGTTCAAGGGGACGACCACAGAGCATTGACTCCTGAGCATGGGCAGCAGGAATAGCAATGCGGCGACATTGGTAACAACCTGTGAAGCTTGTCCTGCCTCTAGATTTATGTCCCCCATTGTCCTGGAAAAGTCAAAACACCCTCCTCAGAAATAATCTCCAGAGCATGGAGGGAGAGATGCAGTTATGAAGGTCTCGGAGGTGACTTGCTATCAGCTTAGTCTTCACGGTCTCAGGCTTGGGAGGATCCATGTCAGCATAAACTAACAGTGCTTACTGCTGCTGCTTCTCCGTACATGCAAGTCATGGTCAACTTCTGCACAACTGTACGCATATTTGGGATAACACTCTGTAAGTGACTCTCAGCCTTCTGTAAGGCCGCTAAACTCTTCACAGTGCAGGGCAACTTGCTGAGATCCTCATGAGACAGACTACGAATGAATTGTCCCCACATTATTCCTCCATTGTCACAGAGCAGCCTCTGATTTGGGGGGCTCCCTTGCTCCTGGGCCAACACGTTCTTTTCCCAGTCATCGCCCACCATGAGAGTACCTCAATGTATTCTAGCTGATTTTTCTGTTTTATAATTTTTGCTTTCTGATCCTGATTCTGTGCTATCCGTACAATACAGCTAATTCATTTTTTGTGAAAGTGATTTAAATACTCAAGGAGAGTTAAAATATCTTCTTTAGATTGGTATGTTTTGTATTTAGTAGCTGAGAAAAAATCAGTTAACTCATCCTACTAATAATTATTGAGTGTCTCCTCTTTGTCAGTGTGTAAATATAAATATGATTTACAAGAGAGGCATTGCTCCTGCTTCGAGAGACTGCAATAGTATTGTTTAAACAGACAATTCTTCACACAAAACAAGTATAATAAATGGGACGGGAGATGCCCCACGTTAGGGAGTCACAGAACAAGAGAAACTAATCCACACAAACCTGAATATCACCCAGGTGAACATGTTCACCTGCAAGCAGGAATTGCTGAAAAGGTGCAGGAGTGGGGTGAGAAGCATTCTAAGCAGATGTAGAGAATATAATAAATACCAAAAGTAAATGACAATGTGGTGTGACTGAGAGCTAAATTGATACATTGGCTCACCTGAGAATAGTGGGCAGAGGACTTAAGAATGAAGTAAAAAGAAGCAGAGCTATGCAGACCATTGTATACATGGCAACAAGTTTGAATTTGACCTGAAGTTTAAAGAAATCATTACAGTGTTTTCCAAGTAAGCGGCTCCTATTACGGTTAAAGACAGATCACCCTGAATGCATTAGTAATGAGGAGAAGAGGGAAGGAAACACTCGAGGCCCCGAGAACGGTGCTGTGGGTGCTTCAGGAATTTAGCTCAGAGGTGGCGGGGCCCCTTCTGTGACGAGTTAGTGTTACGCAAATGAACTGATTGAAAGCGGGCCTTGCAGAGAATAGAAACTGCAGAACGTGGTGCTTGGATGGAGGGAAACTGAGAAGAGTTAAAGGCAATACCCCTGGTGCAGATTTTTCCAGATGTGTAGATGGCGTCGCCTTTCATTGCCACAGGAATCGGAAGAACAAGTTTAGGGAGAAGATTCTGCACAGGTTAAGGTGGATGTGACTCACCCAAGTACAGAGTCCCAGAGGCACTGCAAGGTGTAAGTCAGGGGAGGGTGGAGAGAGAGGCTAGAGGCGCCCATCGGGGAGGCCTTGTTCTCGGATGGAGATCAGAGGCAGGGTCCCTGGGGCGACGGTTCAAGGGCAAAGCCAAGGAGAGAAGCGGGGGCCGCGTGGCAGAGAGCGGAGGGCCTGCTCGCATGCCGCGGGGTGACGAGACGCTGCCGAGAAGGAGCCTGAGAGTCAGCCCCGCAGGGCGCACCCCGGGGTCCGCGGTTCTGGGGAACCGGGGAGGGACTGGGCGCGAGCCGCCAGAGAAGGGACAGCTTTGCATCAGAGACGCCTCGACCTGCCGCGGAGAGCAGGGGCTCGCGGGGGACGGGGTCGCTTTGGAGCCTTTGCCTAACATTTCTGTCCCCCCCCCCCCCCGGGAGAAACCCGGACCACGTGCGAGGAGGGGGCGGGCAACGTTCCACGCGAGGAACACAGGCGCGCGAGGTCGCGGCCGCGGGCGGCAGAGGGAACTGGCCTGCGCTGTGAAGGGGCCCGAGGGGGCCATCCCACGCAGTTCCAGTGGCGTTAGCTCGGGCTTTGGATCGCGCTTCTCCAGGAAAACTCGCTATAAAACAAACAGTCATATAAGCGTATGCGTTCATTTCTGTGTTTCTTTACACGCACGGAGGCCGCCACGGTAAGATCAGAAAATCCGACTTGTGTTTTCCTTCCGAAGGAGACGAGCTCTGGCGCAGACGACACGGGGCGGCCCCGCGGTGGGCGCAGTGGAGGTCGGGGTACAGGCCCCTGGAGACGAGGAAGCCGGGCCTTAAGGCAAAGCCGCCCTTTGTTGAATAACTGGAGTCTCTCCTACAAACACCCACGCGCGACGTGACGCAGCCCCGGGATCCGGCTTTCCCGTTAACAGGGAGCCCCCGCTGCCGAGGGGAACACGGATCGGAAGGCGCGTGCGCATGGCGAGACACACAGTCCCGCTAGGGCTCCGTCCTGGCCAGAGTGTGCCACGCGTGAACACAACCGCAACGACGCAGCAACCAGAGCCACGGGCACGGGAGGGGGGCTGGGGTCCCGGGCGCCCGTGCAGGGCACCGATGGGGGACAGCATTGCTGCAGGTTCAAGGTCAAGGGCCAAGATGCGAAGTGTCGGGGAAGAAACAGCATCGGGAGGCTGATGCAGCGTGGCTGCTGCGCAGAATCAGTAACTCGTTTCGCGTCAAAGGCTCCCTTTACCGTCGTTACACGTTTTCTTCCATCGCGACAGCTGCAGGACATGGGAGTGGGCTTGTCACCTACGTCGCTTTAACAGGAGTTCGCCCCGCCCCCTCAAGGGAAACAGATGGTCTTGGTAGTAGGACTTGGGAGGAGGATTATCCGGAATGACGGTGAATAAACAGGGAGGTGCCCACTAAAGGGGTGGGGTGACAGATGCGCCCATCAGAGCCGGCAGGAGGAGGGTGACTGAGTGGGTGATGTCCCGTCCCAGGATACAGCCCCGAATGAGTGGCTAAGGCGTGGAGGGGGCCAGGGCCCGTGGAGAGCAGGAGCTGCAGCAGCCAAGGGCCGGGAGGGCAGAGCACGGATTTCAGTCGCTCATGCGTCAATGTTTTTTCAAACGAACCTCATTAATGTAAATTGTTACTAATAGAAGAAGTTGGGTGCACGGGGTAGGGGAAAGAATGCGAAACGTTAGGGAAATAATCTTCAGATAAGGACGGGATGTAATCACAGGCCATGTGGAGATTATGAAAATCATAAAAGTACAATGAACTACTTTAAGCCAATTAATTTTAAAAATAAGATAAGTAGATAAAATAAGGAAAAAAAAAAAAAGAAATGAAGGCAGTGCTTAAGAATATTCCCAAACTGGTTAAAAATATCAACACAAAGTTTCAAGGAGGTAAGTGAACCCAGGGTCGGAAAAGGATGGAGGAGCCTCGGCAGGAACGCACACTAAAGCTGCTGAGAAATCAATGACAGGGACAAAAGTCTTGGAAACAACAGATCGTCTTAAGTGAAATTACAATTGTATTGACAGATAAATCCTCTAAAGAAACATTGGAAGCAAGAATGAATTGAGTATCTTTAAAGTCTAAAATAAATAAATAAATAACCCTGCTGACCTAGAGTCAATGTTCAATAAAAATATCTCTTTTGGTTGTCCCGCTCTTCCCCCACCATTTCTCTCCCCTGCCCCTCCCACGCTGAGGTCCCGCAGCCAACCCCCACCCTGTTGCCCATGTCCATGGGCCATTTAGACGAGCTCCTTGACCAGAGAGGCCATTTTTATTTATTGGTGATTTTTTAAAATTTTGTTCTATTTTTTCAAAGTATATGTTTCCTTTCATTTAGAAGCTATACACATTATTTCCTGTGAATTCAAGATGCTTTTTAAATTTTTGCAGGCCTTTTTAACTTAAAAATTCTAACATCAAAGTATTCTCTTTCTTCATCCCTCTTAGAAAAGCTCACTTCTAATCTTTTGAGTTATTATTATTCAAACTTCCATGATTTCATTTGGCATTATTAATATTACTTTATACAGACAAGTTACTATTTCGATCTTATTATTTCTGGATTGTACTGCTCATGTGCAGTAGAAGATTCTAGGTGTCTGGATTTGAATGATCATCATAACACTAGGAATACTCCACAAACAGACATGCTGCTAATTAGTGAGACATTGGTTACAGAATGTGGCAGGTAATGACAGCCTTGGGCCGTGTCAGCTTACAGCCCCTGCGGGTGCAGCGGCCCCTCTGGAGGCCCCTATTGTCACACTCAGTGAGAAACTGAGCAAAGGCACAGGCCAGCGATGACCAGAGGCCAGATATGTCACCCAAACAGTGGAGCACGGGAGAGGGGGACAGCAAATAAAGTATCAGTGGTAACTTACCTAACCATCGGAACACCCCTGAAACAAATGCCTACTTTTTCCCATTTTTCACAGAATGCACAGGCCCTTGTCTGCCAGGACTGTCACAACAAAATACCACAGACACAAACAAGGGAAAGTGTTCTCACGGGTCTGCAGACTCCACGCCTGAGATAAGGTGAGGCAGGACTGGCTCCTTCCCAGGCCTCTTCTTGGCTGGGAGTGCTGTCTGCTTCTCCTTGTTTCCTCGCCTGGTCTTACTCTGTGTGTGTCCATTCAAATGTCCTCTTCTTGTGAGGACACTGGTCCTATGAGAGCATGACCCACCCTCATTGTAACTTAATCACCTCTTTAAAGATTTCGTCTGAAAGTCCAGACTACCCCAAGGGACTGGGGCTGTGAATTTCACTGTGGGGATGAGCAAACTCTTCATCTCCCTAACGATGCGTTTGGGTCTTAATGAATTAAATCGTTGTCGGAGGACACCCTAGAAACTAGGGTGCCCAGGATTCAAACCAAGCCCTTTGTTAACAGATCCTGTGATTCTGTTGATGGAGACTTCCAAGCAGATAGGACTCTAATGTTTTATAAAGTTACTAGTAGTTTTCTATGGATAGTATAGCTGGTTAAACTATGTTTTCGTCTAAATGCTTAACCACTTACGGACACTTATATCCTATCACTTCCAATGTTGGGGTGAAGCTTATAAAATAAACATAAACAAGACAAAAGAAGTTTTCCCAATATTCATTTTGTTGAAAAAACTATTGTGTAGCTACTTCATTTTCAAATATGAAGTACAAGTTTACACGTATTTTTGCAGCGTGACAGATAAAATTTTTAGAGTAACTAAATTGATCTGAAATCAAATGGATTACATTTGTAGGTATAGTTTATTTCTACCAAGCATTGCTTTGATGGTTCCTCATCTTTGTTGATCAAAGATATATATGTTTACTTTCCTCATTCAGGAATTTTTATACATCCATTTTTCATATGTCAACTCACTTATGGGTAAACCCACTTAGAAGTCAGATCTCAACACCAGGAGCTTCCCTGCTGCTATCTGAGGTACTTACCATGACAGGGAAGGATTGGAATTTAATGTTCCTCCTTCACTTCCATTCCCAAGGCTGTGGACTCGCCCCGGATGCAATCTCTCACAGAGACAGCAGGATTTCCCTGAAATATGTAGCTATGTATTATGATGCGGCTGTTACACAGCCCAGGGCCAAGCTAACATTATTTTCAATAATCTCCCCAAATAAGGAACTCACATCAGGCTTCATTAATTTTGAATTGTTCATATCAAATCTCAGAAAATAACATTATTGATAATAGGGATTGTTTAGGATACTGTGATGAAGGATCATTGACGAAAAAAAAACAAAAACATTTAAAAAACATCACACCCACAATAGAGATCCATTTACATAACATGTATATTACTCTTGAATAAAATCATTGCTCCCTAACAGTTGTAGAGAGTGGTGATAAGATCATTCAAGAAGGTAGAAAACAGAGGCCAGGCAGAGGGACCGCAGCAAGGTCTCATGCGCAGCGTGATATGTGATCACAACATCATTACTGGGGGTAGAAAACTGTCCAAGTGGCCATAGATGATTTTCTAAATGATCCTAGAGCATTTCTAAAAGGCCCTGGAGGGTTGCTGTAACGTCACCTTGAAACACGCACTACACTGTGATTTTCCGACGGAACGAAGGAGGCTCAGGAAACCGCAACCAGCAGCGACTGTAATTCTGCCGAGTGTCAAGGTTTTGTAGTCAATACCCCAGTCGGTGTACATCTCAGGGCGCATGCAGCCTCTTCCTCTCTTGTTAGAACAGCAGCTGAGCACACACTGGAAGCAGAAAAACCTCAGTGGCAGTCCTGGTACCGAAGCAAATGACAGAGTGTCCTCCACCAGAAGCACCCATAGGGACTAAAAATGGTGGCACAACCGGACGTGGTGACCATGGAGGGCTGGCTGCCTCACACCCAGCATTCCAGTGGCTGAAGAGGGTAAGGGGGCAGGGGGCTCCTGGTTCCTCACACCCACCTCCCAAACATCCCAGTCTTCAACAGGGAGTGCCAGTGTCAGCACTGAATCAGGATTCATCTCAGCCACCTTCCTTAATTCTTTTTGTTTTGTTCATGTGGCTAAATGCTTCTCAACTTTATAGGACAAATTTTATAATATAATAAGTTCCCTTTCAAACACAATGAATTAAGAGTTTATGATGGTTAAAAACTTGTCAGCTTCACATAAACAGTAGTCTTTAATAAACCGACATTGGTCAACATCAATATTTATTTACAAATCGTATTTCACCAAATCTTATCATTATTTTTGTTAAAATGTGCCATTCTTCACCTTTGGTTTTAAATTATACTGCACCAAATTTTTAAGTTGTCAATTACTACAACTCTACACTCTTGGACACAATATGCTACAAGTACTCACCATTTTAGCCATTCTTCAAGAAATTAGGTCCCCCTAAAATTTTAAGAGGCACTCAATAAAATAAAGCGTGCATTGAACATTTTAAATATGTGCTCCAGATATATTCATAATCCTTCCAGGAATAGTAAAGAGAAATATATTAACCAGTTTGACACTTGTACATTAATACGTGCATTTCCATAATGGACCTATATTTCAATTAAAGACGCCTATTAAGAAAGCCTGCTGAGTGCAGGAGCTGCCTTGGAAAACGAGGAATCCGGACGATTCCCTGTGTTGGGCCTTTGTTAGCACAATGTTCGGTCTCGTGGGAGGAAGTTGCGGAAAAGGTCTCAGGGCATGAAGGGGTATTAGGGCGAAGACGACAAACGCTGGAAGATAAGGCTGTTGTGTATTTTGATTTCCACAAATCCTAAATTTAAGGACAAATCATTACTTTCAGAAGTTCCAGCTTCTACCAAAAGTGCACACAGCTGGTAAAGTCTCTTTTCTATAAAAATTATGTGAAAAAAAAACTGGATGAACTACAACTCTATAACTTTTTGAACCTATCAGAGAGCTGGGGTTCAACACGACTGAACCCCTTGGGCTCTCAGGACAGACAGGCACCGCGGGACAGGTGTGAGCTGCAGCCCGGGCTCCCCTGCGGCGGGGCGGGAGGAAGGGAGGACACGGTGACACCTCTGAGCAGGTAGGAGCGCAGCTAAAACTGTTCGTGGGTCGCTGAAGACCCTGCACGGAAACGGCCACAGACACGCGTCTCCTCTGCACAATATCAGTAACAGAAAAAGGAAGTCAAGTATGTTGCTGTTTAAAAGAGAAAAAAATGGCTCCAAACAAGTATGTAATTTTTTTCAATGAATGAGTTCAGGTCCGTTATTAACAGAACCTTACTGAACGCCCCTGGTAACCGCGGGATGGAAGCAAGACGACGTCCGACTTCAGGTGCGGACGCCTGGGAGGGTCCACCGTGTTCTCCGACTCGTCGTTAGGGGTGGCGGGGCCCTGGGGTCTTGCTCGTGACCTCATCCGGTTGCCATATAACGTGCAGTGAAAGCGTCGCACGGCGGTCTTCAGCATATGGGACTTGTAAGTAAGTGACCTTAGTAATAACTGCATCAGTTAACTTTATTTATTTATAACTTAATTGTCACCTGTACTGTGAATAATTATTAATATGAATTTAATGAACCTGGATTAGCTAAACCATTTTTAAGTAAAAAAAATACAAAAACCTTTTAAATGTATTATTAGTTCTTAATTTCCTGGATTTTTTGTATTGTTTTCTTACTTCCATTTATGACTGAAAATTTCGATATGCAAAAGAGTATATTGATCTGAAGTTTGTCCATTACAAACCCAGGCCTAGTCGTGCCCTTTTTGGCTCTGATTAGACCTGGATCTAAGTGAAAAATACATACCACGAAATAGGACAATAATGAATCAACTCTTAATAAATCGTTTTTGCGCCCTGGCTGCTGTGGCTCAGTGGATTGAGCACCAGCCTGCGAGCCAAGTGTCGCTGGTTCGATTCCCAGTCAGGGCACAGGACTAGGTTGCACGTCAGGTCCCCAGTTGGGGGCGCAAGTGAGAGGCAACCACACAGCGATGTTTCTCTCCCTCTCTTTCTCCTTTCCCCTCTCTCTAAAAATAAAATAAACAAACAGATAAATAATTATTTTTTTAAAATAAATAAATAAATCGTTTTGAAGCTCCTGTGTTTCACTGTGGTTATATCTTATTTAATACTTTCAAAGCCCCTTGAAGGCAGGTGCTATTAACCCTCCCAGTGGCTTAGAGAGACGCATTAGCATGTCCAAGTTCACACAGTGATAGCTACAGTGAATATGACAAATTCCAGAAACTCTGAGACAAACGTACCTGCACCAGGGTTGAATTTCCTTTAATTTACATAAAGCCAGGCAGAATCCAGCAGGCGCCCGAAGAGCACCTTTATAAACATAGAAAGATGCTATGCCAGCCTTGTTTAAACTTAAAATAGCCCAGGGAGAATTACCTCATATTTTTCCATTATTGGGGGAAAAAAGTACCATAATAAAGCCTTGACTATTGTGCTATTTTTCATTTAAAAACTATTAGTATGGTAAAAATAAATAATACTTGGTTTCAAAAAAAAACAACATCAATAGCTATTACAGTAAATATTCACTGCCGAATTTCATTTGACAACGCTATCACAGGATTTTTTTATCTTCGTTTTTTAATAAATTGTTATCATTTTTTTCTTAGTGTTAGACTAGTGAGCTTTCCACAGAAGAAAGTCATAACCCAATCATCTTGGAAGAATAATATTTATTCTACTCACTAATGCTGTTAGGGATTTTCTTATAGTCCAACAGGGAGTACTTAGGTTTACTTTGAATAAGTCTGTTTCTGTACCTAATACAAATAAATGTTCGGACCTCAGCGCTTAGATGCCAAGTTCATGGATACTGTCGGAGGGAAGCCGTGCTGGTCATGTGCTGGTTCTCCAGGGGACCTCGGTGTTAGCAGGTCCCCCCGGGTGTATGACCGTGACATGGCGGCACGCGATGAAGTGTGACTTTTCCATATTCATATAAAGTTCGCTTAAAAGGTTTTTTAAACTAAATGTTGCAAAATAAAAAGCCTCCTTTAAAAAAGTTATTTGGTCAAGGATAATTTGATAGCTTTTTCAAGAAAAAGATAAGACTTGCTTAGAGGGAAAGCCACCCAGCAGCTCTTTCTGCTTAGACTGTTCAATACATCCCTCAAATTTTAAACATTTTGAGTTTCAAATCTAAATATAGATAATGAGACTCAATTTATCTATGTGAACCCAGGCTTACCGACCCCTGGTATTCTCACTTTAAAAAGTAAATCATTAGACCTACTGCTGAAATGTCTTTAGGATATGTCTCCTATCAGTGAGTTTCTCTGGAGAACCCTATCGATATAATAAATGTTTGTTTCTCTTTTTTAAACTGGCTGATATTAATTTTTAAGGGGAACTTTAAGGATTTTGCTCATACTATTAAAGATGTGTCGAGAAAGCTCTTTTCCTTGAGAAGAGGAAGGCAGGAGAACTATGTTGCCGAAGAGAAGTGAACTTGGCGCTCATTAGACTATGAAATGAACCAGCCCAGGAGACCGCTTAGAGTTCAGGCAGGGACTTTAATCCCATGTGGAGAATATTAAAGCACCAATATTAAAATTGCATTTATCTGTCATACCTAGAAAAGCAAATGGCAAAGATGACTCTTTTCATCTTACACATAAAGAGAATAAGGTACAGAGAAGTTCAAGTTTCTTAGCGAATGTGAGATCAAATGTCAGTTTAGGAGCCAAGGACGAAGACCACGTTTCTCCCTGGGACTGGAGCCTGGCGTCCCTCATGCTGAATTCTCGTTATGAAGACAGAAAGCAGCGACTGAAGCCAGCAGGCAGAAAGGCAACAGCAGGGATGTCGCAGTGTTGGTTTCTGTGAGAGACCATGTACTGAGCACAGCATTGTCACAGATGTACGTGAACTGGTGAGTGAGCTGCTCCTCAGACAGGCAACATCTGTTCTCCAAGGACGTTACCTGTTCAGATGAATTAAGCAAGTAGCTCCTATTGTTCATTCTGTCAAAGTCTAAGTTCCACACAGCGATTATTAGATGAGAAAGACAAAATGGCCTGTCCCCTTCATGCCTTCCAGGCACTGTTTCCATTTACTTTGCTGGAAAATAGATGTGCATCTTGGAATGGTCTCAGCGGCAGTTAGAAGGACCCACGGAAGTGAACAACCTCCAGAGCTCTAGAAAAGCCACTGCTGCCGGAGCATCCCCCAGGTCTGTCCTGGTCACGACGTCCTAGGCCAGCCTCCCCAGCAGCCGGACATAGAGGTGACTGCCCTACCGAGACAGAGACAACGGCTGGTCTAGGGCCACTGCTTTGAGGTGTGACACGGAGTGTGGGGTCAGTCTTTCTGTTCTGTTTTGCTTTTTATTTATGACCTCCCCCGAGTTTATTAACAAGCTTCACCATAGACTTACTTTCTTCCTTTGAAGATATAAGAGCACAACCCCCAAGACTCCTTTTACCCATATAGTCAGTTGGCACAGTATCTTTTTTTAAAGTATACTTTATTGATTATGTTGTTACAGTAGTCCCAATTTTTTTCCCTTTGCTCCCCTCTTCCCAATACCCTACTTCTCTCCAGCAATCCCACCCCCTTAGTTCATGTCCATGGGTCGTGCATATAAGTTCTTGGCTTCACCCTTTCCTATATTATTCCTAACTTCCCCCATCTATTTTGTACCAACCGATTATGCTTCTAAGTCCCTGCACCATTTCCCCATTTCTCCCCCTCCCCCTCCCAGCTGTTAACCCTCCAAATGATCCCCATACCTAGGATTCTGTTCCTATTCTGGTTTGCTTAGTTGGAATTTGTTTTTATTTTTTGGATTCAGTTGTTGATAGTTGTGAGTTTGTTGTCATTTTAGTGTTCATAGTTTTGATCTTCTTTTTCTTAAGTAAGTCCCTTTGACATTTCATATAATAATGGCTTGGTGATGATGAATTCCTTTAGCTTTACCTTGTCTGGGAAGCACTTCATCTGTCCTTCCATTCTAAATGAGAGCTCTGCTGGATAGAGTAGCCTTGGTTGTAGGTCCTTGCTTTTCATCACATTGAATACTGCTTGTCCGTTCCTTCCTGCCTGTAAAGTGTATGCTGAGAAATCAGCTGATAGTCCTATAGGCACCCCTCTGTGGGCAACTCTCCACCTCTCTCTTGTTTCCCCCAGGACTCTGTCTTTATCTTTCACCTTTAGCATCTCAATCACGATGCATCCTGGTGTGGTTCCCTCTGGGTCCAGCTCTCCTGGGACGCTCCATGATTCCCACACCTGTATGTCCATCCCCTTCACAAATTTTGGGAAGTTTTCCTCATTTTTTTCAACTCTTGCTCCCTCATTCTGCACTAGTTGACTGTTGTTGTTGTTTTTTTCCTTATGTCCCATCCCAAATCATTGACTTAGATCCCGGTTTCTTTCTCTTCACCATTGGTTTTGTGTGGATTTTCCTTCGTTTCACTCAGCATAGCCTTCACTTCTTCCCTTATGCATTTGCCGTACTCAAGCACATCTGTCAAGCCTATGAGCATCTTTATCACCAGTGTTTTGAATTCTGCTTCTGTTAGGTTGGCTATCTCCTCATCACAGTTCTCCCACTGGAACCTTGATTCATTTCCCCTTTTGGGCCATACTTCTCCGTCTCCTCATTATGACAAGTTCCTGTGTTTGTTTATCTGTCTTATATAGAGCTGTTGCACCTGTTACATTGTAAGGGGCAGAGCCTTATGGATTTGTCAGTACAGGGCAACCTGTTTCACCACGTTGTGGCACTGTGTGTGGGGGAGGGGTCTGAGAGGGAACAATGCCGCCTGCCCAGCACTCACCCCTTTTCCAGGCACCTCTCCAACTTCTGCATTGGACTGGCACCCCTCTAGCTGCTACCCTGGCCGTCGTTCCCAGAGTGGGTGGGTCTGCGGACGTTCTAGGACCGTGGGGGCCCCTTAAACAAGCGGACTCTGCTGAGAGACCAGCTGTTTCTTCCTCCACCCCACCCCCCACTGGTCTGCAGTCAGAAGCAATGAGGCTTGATTTTCCCTGGCGCTGGGACTGTGGGCTTCACAGTCCGGTGAGGAACTTGGAACGCTCCCCAGGTGTCCCTCCTGACTTTTTTAAAACATGTGACAGCGCTTTCTGCTGGCCTGCCACTTCCCCTGCTGCTGTCACCACCACACTGCATCCTCTCCGCCCTGGCTCCACCCCTCCTACCTGTCTGGATGAGTATTTCTTGTTTATATCTTTGTTTGTTGGACTTCCATGAAGTTTTATTTTCTGGAACTTCTGGTTGTTTTTAGATTTGAGGTAGCTGTAGTTCTTCTTAGTTGTGGAGGGAGACGCAGCGTGTCTGTCTAGGCCTCCATCTTGGCAAGAAGTCTTCTCTTTTTTTTTAAATTAACGTTTTTAAATTAAATTGGTTGGAGTGACATTGGTTAACGAGATGATTTAGGCTGCAGATGTGCAGTCTATGGTGCAGCGTCTGTATACTGCGCTGCATGCCCGTCCTAAAGGTCAGAGGAGAGTCAGTGTGGAAGACAGAGCAGGAGCTCTGAGGTGGCCCACCTGAGCCCTCCTTTCTAACTGTGGGAGAACCATGGCCAGGAAACTGCCCCCATTTCTCTCTTCATGCCTACTTTGAGTGCTTCCTCAAGTCCAGGAACGTAGTTTTCTGAGTGATTTTTCTATTGTGTAATTTTTGAAGCTGATAAAATTTCATAACTCACTTGTTCAACCGTTTAATATTTATACCTTGAACCATCCCTGTAATTAGTTTTTCTGTGTTCTTTCTGACAAGGCAGATGTGCCGAAAGAGGGCAAAGGCCAGGGGCAAAGAGCTAGCAGTATTCAGCCAAGCAGGCAGGACACGGGGTAGTGGACATACTGAAGAGTGAGCCCCTGAGACCTCACACCTGGGAGGAGGGTCCAGAGGACAGCTGTTAGCCATCCCCAAGGGAACCTCCATCGGTTAAGATCTCACTTGAGAGAAGCTGGGCTTGTGGGTGGCAGAGCAAGAAAAGCGGGAAAAAGTAAGGAAGCTTAGAACCCCCGTGGGGAGGAAGGCAGCTTCCTGAGCTAGCACCCATGGCCCCTAACCACAGCACGGCCCAAGGGAAAGGACACGCGGGGGACTGGAACCAGGAGGAGACAAGCTCTGATGGAGGGGCTGAGCTTCGGGACCGGCTGCCATCACGTGTCTCCGCCAACAGCCCCGAGTCAGCCCGGGGACAATACCTTCTGTCCCAGGTGAACACCAAGGCTCACGCACCCCAGAACGTGTGGTAGAGGCGTCCTGTTTATCACACAGGGTGCTGCCTGGCAAAGGCTCTGCCATCACCCCTGGGACGTTCTACCAAGACCAGACAAACACAAAGGCACTCCAATGTTTGATTTCCAATCAGGAATATTTGGAGAAGGTTAGGGCTGCTGAGGGGACTCGTGTATCCAGATGTGGCAGCAGGAATTAAAGAGGGCTCACGTCTGCCCCTGGCCATCCTCCCACTCACATTCCCTCTCCCCAGAAAGTGAGAACCCAGAATACAGTCACAATACATTCATGAGACTTTTCCACTTTTTTATTGCTTTTACCAACATCTTTCTCACACAGACAAAGACACTCCCAGGCTCATATGGCCGGTTGGAAAAGGAAGCCGGTTTCCCAGTTCCTCAATAATTTCTTGGGATCTCTGCATCCGCATCCCCCCACCCCACCCCCACCCCCAAGAAGGATGACTCTGAGCAAGACTTATCGGACGTGAATATTATTTTGCCTCCTCAGCAACGAGGCTAACGTGTGAGCACGGCTAACCCGAAAGCCCCTTACTCAGAGTACGCAGGGTGCTTCGTCCTGGAGCAGAAAAGGCATATTAAAGGGAGAGCTGGTGAAATCCCCCCGAGGCTGGGCTGTAGGGAGTACAATGGTGTCGATGCTTAGATCTTCGTCTTCAGAGCGGTGCCATGGTTACGGACAGCCTTACCCTTGGGGAAGCTGAGTGGCAATCACATGGAAACTGCGCTGCCTCTACGGCTCTTCCCTAAATCTAACCGTATTTAACAACGAAAATCTAAAAATAAGGGTACTGTTCTTATACCCCAAGTACCGGCCATTAATACTTTTCAGAACGTAACTGTGCACTAAGAAAATGGCTTGAGAGTTTATCATCCCCTTGCAAGTTCAGGGTTTCAACCTGAGTTTATTTTATGCATTAAAATTTAAAGAAAGAAACTATTAAATATTAATCAAATCTCCCCTCTGACCTATATCATAATTTAACACAGCGTTGTAGGCTTAGCATGAGACTTGAATGTACTATAATCAATCAACATCTAAATTCTTTGCACACTGTTGCAAAGGTCTCCTTGAAGACTCCTAGACAAGCAAATGTTTCATTACCAGACAGTTGGTTCATAAAAACTTTTTATTGAGCTAATACAAATACCCGTTTATATTTTACCCAGCATACCCTTCTCAGGCTCTTATTTGGACAGAAAATAAAATTTAATTTAAAAGCTGTAATCCTCGTATCTTCCCATTAACAAGGTAGAAGTCTCATCTTCTTGTTTCAAGAACCCTAGTCTCAATTTTAACAGAATTTGCAAGTCTTTATGTATTCCTCCTAATATCTTAATAGCTGCACTGAACATTTTATATACAATATGGTCTGATCAGCAAAAATTTAAGAGGCACCAAAAATCTGGCTACATGCTTTCATTTGTTAACATAACCTAAATTCCTAAAGTTCTTCACGCTGTTGAAATTCATTAATGTATCCTCACCTCCCCCTCACACATTTCTTAGTTTTTTTTATCCCATATATTTTACTTTCGTTTTATAGACCAAACAAGTTTTTAGTCATTGTTATTATAGAATTATTCTTCGAAGAATTACAGTACTCTTTTGCCTTTCCAGACTACTTTGATACTTATATTTCTTTCTTTTCATGATCTTTATTGATATAATATTATTAATGTTCTTAGCTGAATCTCAAGAAAAGAAGAAAAGAAAGAAAGAAAGAAAGAAAGAAAGAAAGACAGAAAGAGAGAGAAAGAAAGAAAGAAAGAAAGAAAGAAAGAAAGAAAGAAAGAAAGAAAGAAAGAAAGAAAGAAAGAAAGAAAGAAAGGGAGGGAGGAAGGAAGGAAGGAATAAAAAGAAAGAAGGAAAAGAGGGATTAGAAAAGAATCAAAAAACTATTCTTTCTCTGTGAGTTAACGGTTAATGGTTGTTCATAGTGGTGCACTTTGTTTCTTTCCTTTTTATCATCTTTTACCTGTTACAGGCTTTCTTCGTGATTGCTATAAGGCTCTCCTAATACATTATATTTATAACAGGCCATTTTTAGTTGAGTCATATAGTGATTTATAGCCAAAATACATGTCTTCTGCCCGTTTCTGTCACAGATCTCCTAAGACCCTTGGAATTTCCTAAGTAAAAAGAGGGATAAAGGTGTCTTGATTTTTATAACAACTATTTTGCTATAATTTTATATGCAACCACACCTGAGTTGATGTTAATGAGGTGACTTTTTCCAAGTACCTAAATGTGGGGACTGGTTGCCAGGGGAACATCGGTGTTTGTAGATGGTTGGAATCTTCAGTGCCACCCTCACCTCTGGGGCGGGCAGAGGGGCTGGAGACAGAGTTCAGTCATCACTGGCCAGCGATTTGATGAGTCATGTCTAAATGGCGATGCTTTCATAAAAACCCAGAAGATGGGGTCTGAACCGGGGAGAGCGGGGCCCACACCTTGTGCTGTGTGTCTCTTCCCTCTGCCTGCTCCTGCACACTGTGCTCTGACGATAAACCCATAAGCTAGCAAGTAAAATGATTCCTTGAGTCTGTGAGCCAATCTAGAAAATTAATTGAACCCAACAAGGAGATGATCGGAACCTCCAATCTATAGCTGTCTGATCAGAAACACAGGTAATAACCTGGACTTGCAATTGACCTCTGAGGTTGGGGGAGGGGCAGTAATTGTGCAGAACTCAGCCCTTACCCTGTATCCGATGCTATCTTCAAGTAGGAGTTCCAGAGTAGTGTTGAATCGTAGCACGTCCAGCTGGTGTCTGATACTTGCTTGGTGGTGTCGTTAAAAAAAAACCCACCTTGGAATGGGAGCAGGGTTATGAAGCTGATAACAACTTAACTTCAGTTGCATAAAAAATTCTATACATTCAGTTGCCCACCTCTAATTTATGCCATCAATATCCCAACTTATGTATTTTATATTGTATAAATAGTACAGCTACAGTAATTGTTAACCTTTGATTTTTAACCTATGTACTAGAGTTCAAAGTGATGTACATGCTCCCATTTCAGTATTAGAGTATTTTGAATTTGACTATGTATTTACCTTATACCAGTGAATTTTATACTCTCCTGTTTTCATGTTACTAATTAGCATCCTTTTTGTTTCAGCTTTAAAAACACCCTTTAGCATTTCTTATAAGGCAGTTCTAGTTGTGATCAACTCCCTCAGCTTTTGTTTGTCTGAGAACGTCTTTATCTCTCCTTCATTTCTGAAGGAAATGCTTGGTAAAGTATTCTTGATTGACGGTTTATTTCTTTGAATGCAGTAATGTGGCACTTAATGATGGGGATACGGTTTGAGAAATGTGTCTTCAGGCAATTTCATTATTGTGTGACTATCATAGAGACACTGACACCAACCTAGATGGTCCCGCCCGCTGTTCACCTAGGCTGTGACTATATAGCCTGCTGCTCCCGGGCTGCAAGCCTACATGGCATGTCACTGTACCAGACGACACAAGATTGAATCAAGCACAGAAGAAGATGTTGCCATCAAAGGACTGGGTAAAAGCAGCGTAACATAGCATACTGTTCTATAGCAAACTTTGTTTTAAATAAGTAGGAAGTGTACACTCCAAATAATAAAAAGTGTAGTGTAGGAAGTACATAAACCAGTACTATAGTTATTTATTATCATTGTCAGTCATTGCGTGTTGTTCATAATTACATGTGCTGTAGTTTTTTATACGACGCATGGCCCAGCGGGTTTTTTATACCAGCATCACTGCAAACACGTGAGTACTGCACTGGGCTACTACATCCCTACGTGACAGATACTTTTCACTCCGTTATAATCTTTTGGAAACACCGTCATATATTTGGTTCATTGTGACTGAAAAGTTATGACAACTATTCTTTGACTACATCACCCCTCTCCCCCGGCCTTGATGATTTCTGTCAAGGAATCTGCGGACAGTTTTATCAGAATTCCCTTGTAGGTGATGAGTCAGTTTCCTTTTCTTGCTCTTTCCCAAGTCTCCCGTTCTCTTTGATGTCTGAGAGCTTGATGCTAACGTGTATACTGTATCAGTCACTGCATCTGCACGTGAGCCACACACTAAAACGGTCCCATGATTCTGACGTGAATCATGCTGATCCATGACGCCAAAGGGTTGCAAAGCCTATGAGGACACCACTTCTGTAGTACAGCACCCTGGCAGGTCAAGGGGTGTGGACTGAGTAGGTGTGGGCAACTCTGCCAGCCTGGCAAGTGGAGCCTTTCCACCCTGTTCCATGAAGCGCATTGAATTAGAATTCATTCTCAACAAGATCACAAATACATTCTCTGAATCGCATAAGCCACTTGAATGATGTTTTAAATAACGGTGCATCTTAAAATAATGCTATCCACTTGTTTTTATTTTTAGCACTTTTTCTCATCTGTTTTTATATTTAAGTTAATTAAAATCATATTTGAAATGTCTATGTCCTTAGATAATAAATGCATTGATGGTAAAGATCACAGTATCTCCAAAAATAAGCACCCTCCGAAGGCGAACATTACCACAGCAGCCACACGGTGCCACAGTCCATCGGTAGTTGAATATCTTATCTGTTACATCTTCTCCGTCATGAGGCTGAGAAGCCCACGCTGGGATACTTTTAAGAACAAAACTCATCTTCATCAGAATATGACAATGGTAAGCAAATGACTGTCTTTGAGATGGATGTGAAGAATAATACATCCGCTCTCCTTACCCACACAAAACCTACGCAATTCTGAGAAATTTATAAAAACCTCCACACTCCAAAATGAATGCAAATAATAAAGTTTTTATGATTCTTCTCATACTCCCATGGTTTCCTTTACTATATTCAATTTCCGTTATTCTATAAGTTTTTCTGTGTGAGATGTAAAACGTGCTTTTTGGTTAATCCTTCAGGGAGCAGTGTTGAGGTCAGATCCGTGAAGGACAGACCTGGGAGGACACACAGCCACAGTGAATTTTTCTCAGACACTGATGTCCTTTGTACTAAAGCTCCGATGGCCCCAGAAATCATATTTTAACAAGTAAATTAATCTGTGATTAATAATATCTGATCTGTGAAGATGAAATGGACCTGCACGTATACAGTTATCTAAAAGACTGAAAAGTAAATATTGATTTCAGAATGTGTTTTTCCCATTCCAGTCTGATACATTCCTTAAAAACTAAAGTGATGAACCTGTGTCGGCTACTATTTAACTTTGTTCTGATAATTTGTATTCTCAAGTTTAAACCTTTGAAGAATCCTTGAAAAGTTTAGCTAAACTCGCTCGTGTGAACATAAATGAAAAGCAGTCTTTTCGCTTTATGACAAAAGTTGCAGTTTATTAAATGCCATTAAGTCTGATTAGACTTTTTAAGGCATTCTTTGCACCATCAAGTTGACATCAGCTTATCCTGAGATGAATCAATTAAGAATTTTAGTGACATATTCAGGACATTTCATCTACTTTGGATATGGAATATGGTCTGCCTGCCTGCACTCACTCCTGGTTGAATGACTAGCAGAATAGCTTGGGTAATTACTCTTCTCTTTGAAAGAATGCTCCTTAATTAGAGGTTCACTGTACAATAAATCGAGGTTCTCGGAAGAGTTGGCTTCAAGAGGCAAGTGAGATCAAACCTTCAGCTCTCCATTTACTTCTGGGGGGTGTTCTTTATGTAGATGAGGGCGGTGAGGTAGGGAGCTGGGCTCTTCCCTGAAGCCACAGGACACCGGGGAATCTGTAGATGAGACTCAAATGCCTATCAAGCGTGCTAATAATCACACTTCACTGCGCGTGTCTGAGGTTGTTAATCACATTGCAGTACCAGAGGGGCCAGCCCTCGTGTTCCAATGAGCTTCATCCACAGGGAACACACTGCTGTGGCCCAGACCTCGCTCCACTCGGGTACTTAGCCACAGCGGGGTGGTGGATTCCCCCCTGCCTTTCTCCAGATACTGTCGCTGTGTGAAAACTACCCCAAAACACAGTGGCCTCGAAGAGCCAACATCTGTTCCTCTTCTCTAGAGAACCGTGACTGATACACCATCACTGTACCATGCCCTGGAAACTTGTGTAAGATGGTAAACTGAGGCAATCCCAGGCTCACCTCATTGGTTTCTTATCTGTCAGGGATCCCTGGACTTGTTGCCATCTGTCTAATAATTATTTATCTATATTTGTCCATTTGTCTATATGTAAATGTCTAAAAACTTAGCTTTTGTTTGAAAAAGTAACCCATTTGCATTGCTGCGGAGAGTTTTGGGAGGAATCCAAGAACATTTGAACAACAAAAAACAGAAAGACCATCATACCAGGGCTCCAGAAAGTAGCATGTTAAGAGTCAATTGCTACTTACACCGGGTTCTTTGACGTTTTAAGAGACCTTTTTACTTCTAAGTAAGTATATCTTGATTGACCTCGGTAGTCCATTCTTCCAACCTATAATAGCCATTTTTCTGTGTTATTTAAGAGCTAATAGCGCAGTAATTTTTGTTGTACAAAAAGCTTTATTACCCAAAGCTGGGATACTTTCTGACTCCATGGTAGGTACCAGTTTCCTGGTAACTATTCAAGAGTGAGACGTTGGGGTCAGCTTTGAATAACTTGAGGAAATGAGAGCCAGTTAGGGGAGAAATGCCAGGCCAAGACTCACACTGAAAAATGTCTCCCTGAGAAAAACACCATCGTCGTGAAGAGGACAGCATCCACAGCATTTATGAAAGGTCTAGAAGACCACTGTGGGATGGCCCAAAAGTCAAGAGAATGCATTAGAACATCTCTGCTTCTACAGGGGAAAAAAAACAGCAGTTAGCTAGAAAACAGAGACACCGTATCAAACATATACATGTTGTATTTGAAAGAAACATAATTCATTTAAGTCATTTCCCATGGCTGTCTTCTAAGACAAACAAGATATTTTTAATTAAATTGTAAATGGAGTTTTATTTTACCTCTCATGTCTGTTTTATATCAAGTGTCTGGTGGTGCTCAGGCTTTTTTATTCTCTTCCTGTTTCTCCCCCATTTACAGATGTGGAGTGAACTCAGTGTATTGCTACCTTTGCATGGTATCGAGAGCATAATTTTGTGTTTGTTTTAAACTTAACCATTTTTAGCACTTACTATCAAGATACATACAGCAATATACATAATATTGCAATAGCAAGTATGTGGTCAAAAAAAACCTCAAATACAACTTTATATTAATGGGAAAAAGTCTATGATGATTCTGTTCACGCATTACAATGACAACTAGAAGACCTAATGCATGTGTAATGACCTAAGCAGGGTCCCCCAAAAATAAATGTCCACGTGGAATCTCAGAACGTGACCTTGCTTAGAAGCAGGGTCTTTGCAGAGTAATTGTTTTAGATAAGGTCATGCTGGGTTAGGGTGGGTCGTACATTTAATGAATCTTTATAAGAAGGGGATAGAGTCACGCACAGGGAAGAAGTCCATGTAACAACAGAGGCAGAGGTTGGAGTGAGGCAGCCACAAGCCAAGGGCTGCAGGCCCCTCCCAGAAGCCAGGGGAGATACACAGAACAGGCACTCCTCTGGAACCTCCAGAAAGAACCTACCTGCTGACACCGGAGTTCAAACTTCTGGACTTCTGAACTGTGAGAGAATAAGTTTATTTTGCTTTAAAGCCAGCCACCCTCCTGTGCTATGGCAGCCCCAGGAATAGCATATTCCAATTCCACTAAGGATTAGTTCATTTTACTCAACTTCCATTTTTTAGCCACTTTTCAAAGTCTAATTTGTAAGTCAAGATAATATAATTTTTAAAAATAATCTCAAGTTATATAATGAATTGTTTAAAACATTTTCAAGTATTACCATTCAGCATAGTGTTTTTTATTTTCAATGAATGGCATTGGTTAATAAAATGATATATGTTTCAGGTCGTTGTAACATGATTTACAATACCCAAGATTTGGAAGCAGCCCAAACGTCCATCCATAGGTGAACAGATTAAGAAGCCATGGTACATTTACACAATGGAATACTACTTTGCCATTAGAAAGGAGGAAGGAAGTCCTACCTTCTGCAACAGCCTGGATGGACCTGGAGAGTGTTATACTGGAAACAGACTCACAGATGCAGAGAACAGACTGACAGCTGTCAGAGGGGAGGGGTGTTGGGGGGCTGGGTGAAAGAGGGGCAGGGGTTCAGCATAGTATTTTTCTAATGAGAAAAAATGTGTTAGGAGATAATTTTAATGTGATTGTCAAGTCTGTTTCTTCCAATGTCTCACTCTTGACAAGACAGAAGACCCTCCATTCCAGCTAAAAGAGCAATGTCACTGCAGGGTATGTGGGGGTACCCCTCCTATGCACCCCTCCAGAATGAAGTTCTCATAGCACAAGTGCCGGGGGGCTGGCCACACGCGGATCTCCACTAAGTACCTCTCCTTGTCCCCTTGATCGAAGAGTCACTTTGTCCCAAGGCGATGTCCCAGTCTATGTGGAATGGCCAAGGTCAAGGGAAAATGGCCAGCTCCCTTGTTCCCGAAGAGACAGAGCTGGAGTGCCTTTACAGCTTCAGAACCCCCGAGGAAACAGCCAGGTTGCCATGGGAGCATGAGCAGCTCCATTTCTCCTTTGACCAATCATTCTTCTTCCGCCCCCGAGACGTGTCTGTCCGCAACACCCTCCGCGGTGAGTTTCTCGCATACAAACATCGCTCTCATGGCTTGCTTTCCGGGAAACCCAACTGCAACAATAAATCTGGGTGCTTGGAAGAGATCTGAAATCGAAAAGTAGCTTCAAGGCTCACCTAACAATCAATTTTATCATATTTAGAAAAGTCAATAAAATTCTCAACTGCAACTTCTTCCCTTACAAAACAGGGAGCTGACACTCACTTGTTATTTGGTTTGGATTCCCTTTAGCTCTAAACCACTGAGATACTCTGTCAGTATCTCTTTTATTTGTCCCTAGATCATATAAGTTCAATATAATGGCATATATATATATATATATATATATATATATATATATATATATATATATCTTGAACAACTCAGGATTTGGGGGTTCTGACATGCATGCAGTCAACAATCCACATATAACTTTTGACTCCCCAAAAACTTAATTTGCCTTTCAGAATCCACAAAGAATTGGTTCCAGGAACCCCCATGGATACCAGAATCCGCAGACGCTCAAGTTTCCTATATAAAATCATGTAGATTAGTTGTCTCTCCACATTCATGAACTTCTAACAACAGAATGAAAATAGTCCATGTATTTACAGAAAAAAACTACATATAATTGGACCCATGAAGTTCAAACCTGTGTTTTTCAAGGGTCAGAAATATGTATATATGTATGTATATATGTTTTATATATGTATATGTTTGTATATATAATGTAATATGGCAGAAGTGGAGATATAGACATTAATATATTTTTTCTAATCCATAAACTGTGTAATAGTTAGTCTGTCTTTGTAAAATAAAGAGAAATGTAGTGAAGAGCTTGTAAATATGAGAGAGAAAGAGAAACAGCATTTTGAGAGAGAGAAAAATGCATTAACTTTGAATTTCAAAGCTGTGATCCAATTTATGTAATTTGCTTCAATAGCTGGCAGTGTTAGCACATGACTATTAAGTTACTAACCTAAAATGAAGCTTTTCTTTTCTTCCCAATCTCCCTACTCTAATACAAATATAATTTTAAAAATAGAGAAAGAAATAAAGGAACGTCTTGCTTACACATTCACTTTCAGACTGTAAACTTTTACTATAAACACAAACAAATATTGGATGTAATATATGAAGATCTGCCTGGAAAAAGCCCAGCCATTGTTAATATAATGAGAGCAGTTTGCACGACATTGGTGTAGCCTGGCAGCCAAGGAGAGTAGATTGGAATGCACATGTGAGAACAATGAGGACTTCACTGTACGACTAAGTGGAGGTGACAGACACCATTGAGTGAGCGTGTGTACTGTGTGGCCATCACATTCAAAGTGCCTGAGCAAGTAGAGCAATGAATACGCATCAAATTTCATGTTAAACTAAACCATTCCTCTGTGGAAACTATTTGCCTGATTCAGAAGGCCACAGCTATTGAAAACTAGTGATTAACAGCTTCATTACAGCAACACACCTGCTCACGCATCATGTTTCATGCAGAAACATCAAATCACCCAGGTGACTCAGCACCCCTACAGCCCACATTTGGTACCCGGCAACTTTTGGATTTTCCGAAAACTAAAATCATCTTTGAAAAGGAAGAGATTTTGGATAGTCAATGAGATTCAGGAAAATACAATGAGGCAGGAGACAGCAACTGGGAGAACTGTGTGAAGTCCCAAGGTGCCTACTTTTAAGGGGACTGAGGCTTCATTGTCCTGTGTACAATGTTTCTTGCATCTTGTATCTTCTTCAATAAACGTCTCTATTTTTCATAGTACATGGCTGGATACCCTCTGTATAGACCTTTGTACCTAAGAGATACTTCTCTTTGAAAAAGCTTATGATTTCTCTCTTTTATTCCAAATTATTGCAAGTCTCCCTGAACAAACATACCCTCAGAAAAGATGGTTGAATGAGCAAGTGAAATAATCTATCTGATGCAACCCTGGTGCTAAAAAGAAATAACTCCCTCTGGAAGAGGGTTGCACAGCAGCTCTTATGCCTGCAATTAGCTTTTAGATACCCCCTTAAAGGTGACCTTGATTTATTTAGCTGATTAGTCAGTAGATAGTTTATGGAGTTCAATATGCTAAAGATTGATCAGAAAGGGAAACTTTTAATGCCCTTAATGAGGTCATTAGTGATATTACCAAATGAAATTAAACTGAAGGACAATCCCAACAAACCTTTTTTTTTTTTCTGTTCTAATAGCAGACCCGTGGGAAAGTTAATAGCTAGTGTAAATTGGTGCCCATTTCATGTATCTCATTTTCTTTATCTGGCTTAAATAGATAATGGATACATTGAATATAAATTAGAAGCATTGCCTACTTTCTAAACTTCAATCTTTAAAAAAATTGCATAGACCTTTATAACCTCAAGGAAAATTTTATAGAAAGTCAATAGTACTTTTATAAAGTTGACACATTTTTCACTGTGGAATGAATTTATGATGCAGCTATTGATTTCAATTTAAATTTGTGAACAATTATCCCAGATGATAAGACTCACAAGTCATAGGAAAGAACGAATTACCAAAAGAGAAAGCCTTCCCAATAATGGGACACTATGTACTTTCATGTGCTCTGCCCCAAATGGGGACATGTCATGAAATAAACTCTAGAGAAAGGCAGGGATTGCTGATTTTCACCCAAATTTTGGCAAGTACCAGAAAACATAATCTTCTGAGTCTTACCCTGCTCTTTTTTTGATTGTGGAATAATTTGACATGCCTTGCTTCCTCTGGGTTTTGTGTAAGAATCAAATCAGATAGCTTGTGTGAAACCATTTGAAATTATAAAACAATACATCAACAAATGATATTTAAGAGGTATCACTATGTTGTATTCAAATCTGATTTCTTCTTATTCTTGTACACAGCAGGAAGAATTATTTGATTATGGTAGTGTGTTGCTTTTTCTAGAGTAAATGAAACAGACCGGGAGGTGCACATTTGCCCCATAGCTAGGACCTATTAACTAGGGAATCAACCTTAAATACAGGGTGTGGCAAAAGTAGGTTTACAGTTGTGAATACATGAGACACAGAGTTTATTCTTGTATTATTATTCATTAATTATTGTATTATTTTTCACACAAACAACTGTATACCTACCTTTGCCCACCTTTATAGTTTATAATAAATGTGCATAAAAACTGGTGATTAGTATGTCCAATGATATATTCAATATAAATTTCTCATGTACTAAAATAAAAATACATAAAAGCACCAAAATTCCTACCAGAACTAATAAACAAGTTTCCAAGGTTACAACTACAAGATCAGCATACAAAAATTAATCCCATTCACAATAACATTATAGAGAATAACATAGATAAGAATTAACTGAACTGAACTATAACATGGACACCAAGAGAATGATATACTGAGGAAAATTAAAAACTAAATAAGTCAAGAGCTAGTCTATACTCAAGGCTGAAGACTTGGTATTGTTTAGACACCATTTTCTACCCAAATTTAAAGAACCTCTATATGATTTTTTGGTAGAAATTAAAAGCTGATCCAAAACAATTATACACAATAAAATATTCAGAAGGCAAATAAATTTTAGTAATCTTAACATTTTGGTATTGATGAAAGAATAGTCTAGGTCAATAAAACAGATTTGAGAGTCCAAAAATTTATGTATCTATTCTTGGTCAATCGCTCTTCTTCCAAAAAAGAAAAACGCCAATAAAATTAGAGCTGTCTTTCCAACACATGATGCCAAGAGAGTGGATGTACAATGGGAAAAAGAGAGACAAGGGAGGAGGGAGAGGAGAACTTCCACCCTTATTCACACCACATGCGCATGGGCACACACACACACACACACACGCACGCGCACATGTGCACACAGACAAATAATTCAGAGTATCATTTACCTAAATAAAAAATCGGATTATACAGAACTCCCAGGTGAAAACATGAGAAAGCCTATATGACCTTAGGTTAGATGTACGACAGCATCACACGGTCGAGTGACGGAGCAGCAGCTCAGAGCCAGGTTTTTACACAATTAAACTGTATTTATTAATTAAGCCCAAATTAATCTAAAGCCACATTAGAAATAAAAACAAAAACAATCTAAGCAAACAACCGGAGCAGGAACAGAAGCATAGGTACGGGGATCATTTGGAGGGTTATCAGCTGGGGAGGGGGAGGGGGAGGGGGAGAATAGCGGGAAATGGTTCAGGGACTAAGAAGCATGATCAGTAGAACAAAATAGGGGGATGGTAAGAATAGTATAGGAAAGGGAGAAGCCAAAGAACTTGCATGCACGACCCATGGACATGAACTAAGGGGGGTGGGGTTGCTGGAGGGAAGGGGGTACCAGGCAGGGGGGAGCAAAGGGAAAACACTGGAACAACTATAATAGCATAACCAATTGGATATACTTTAGAAATACAAGATAAAAGTTCACCTGTGTCCCTGTTGGACTCCTAATGTTCATTTCTTGTTGTTGGCGATGATATTCCCAGGCATTACCCAGTAAGAGCTGAGAATTCCAAGCAAAAGGGCACTTAACCTGTGACATCCTGGAGGAAGACCAGAGGCAGGCTCTTCCTGGCCACGGCAGACCAGCACAGCACCAAATCTCCGGGAGGAAGATGTTGGCGTTTGGAAGGTGACGCTTACCATGGAAGAGTCCGACGGTGGCTTAGGAGTTAGGCCGACCTGGTTGGGAATTCCTGCTTCAATTCCAAATAAGTGTGTGCATTTGGTCAAGTTAGTTCACATACCGAAGCCTCTTTCGTTTCTAAAGTGGGATAGATAATAGTGATTTATTTCATAGGCTAGTTAAGTGATTTTTAAAAACGCACCCAAAATGTCTGAAACAGCCCCTGGTCCATCACATGTATGCAGTTCACTCTTGCTAGTGATGTCTTCCGTGGGAGCCCGGTCACGGTAGCCAGGCAAAACCTAGGTGCCCTCAGGCTCATTGTAAGCATCACTACCACTTAATGACTCGGGTCAAGGGACGTGTAACTAATTTTGCACTCAGCCTTGCATATAAATCGTTATTATTAGTATTCCACAACAAATTAAAAATGTAGAAGGCAGCGTTTGAGCGCACATGCAGATATAAATAACAGTACAACCCTCATGACATTGTTCTTAAAAGCAAAGTAATAATTGACTTGGACATTGTTCCACTTAATGAAATGCAGCCGGGAATGTAACTCAAACTACATACCGATAAATTACGAAATAGAACATCTGCCTGTAACTGTGGAATGAAATTATTATTTTTAGCAAACGCCTACGGTGTTTCTCATGGGGAAGGACCATGTGGTTTCATTTCCCAAGTGACACTTTCACAAACAATGGCTTCAGTTCCATGGGACTTAAAACTAACTTGAGAGACAAGCTGTTTCACCTCTACAGATTAGAAGCCTCGCCTTGGTCTAGACTGGGATCTGGAAAATGGTTGAAAGGGACCAGCATCTCTAAACATAAATGACCCTAAGGTCACTGGAAATTTCACTTCCTGCTCTCGATGAGACTGCGCTCCATGTATCCAAGACAGAGAGAAAACATGTGGTGTCGCGTCGCTGTGTGAGAGTCTGTTGCTGTATGACAGTGTTAGCCACACAATGAAGATAATACTGAATCTTCATTTGGAACACAATATTTGATGTGTAATTTCCATGGCATTGGAGGTGTTATTAGTCTGGTCTTCTGCTGGTTTACGTAACTGATTGTAATCAAAGAGTTCCATGGAGCCCATGGGAACAAAAGTCAATAAGAACGAAACAATAGGCAAATTGTTTTAATTCGGGTATTACTATGTTGGAAAATTGCCTTAATCTCATGTATTTTTTAGATAGAAAAGTATGATTTATTGCATATGAAAATTTATGAATATGGGCTTTCTTCAATGTTTGTTCTCAAATACAACTAACACCTTATTTCAAATGAACGATTTTGTACATAAAAAATATTATACATGTCCTATAAATTTAAATTTTATTGACCTAAAAATGCTAAAAAATTGATATTCAGCACCATTATCAATTGGATAAATAAAGCAACGGTGGGAGAACATGTGAAGAACTGTATATGTAGCTGAGTAGGAAGAACAAGGATAGTCATTTAACCCTTAAAATGGAATACACTTTGCTACTCACACCATAATTTTTTGTTACTAATTCTATTACATTACAAATTCTACTCCCAAATCCCTTTACAATAGAAACTTATTCAAAACACTGTGCCATTTAAATTACAATTTTCTAATCACAAAATATATAAACAAAATACATTCTTGTGATTTTAACAACTTTCTCTGAGGACCAGTTAAAACAATACATAGAAAAATATTTAATTAACTGTAAAGTTTGTTACTATGAATAGTGACGTATTAGTCACTTAATTCTTTTTAAAATTATATGCACAGCTTGCTTATACACGTGAGGCCTGAACACTTTTCATTGCAACTTTCATGATCCAGTTGATCATACTGTGCACCCTGGGAAGGAGTCTCTCTGCCCAGCAGGACTCGGTGAGGTGAGCTGGGGGCCCTGCTGACGGAAGCGTCGCTGTCACTCAGTCCTGCAGGGAACAGCCGCAGGTGGAGCGGCCAGCCCCTGCCCGGTGCTCCTGTCTGACTGTACCTGGGCAGGGACCTCCTGGTTTCATCTTCCGACCCAGGGACTGAGACCTGCCCGACCCAGTCAGAACTGCATCAGCATCTCCTCATCTGCGTCTCCGCCAACCCATTGGCACTGCGCCTTAGTGACCGCTCATCGCGCGCCATGACCAGTCGGGACTGCACGACCCCACCAGTCACGACTGTACAGATGTGGGCGCTTCATGTGCACGAAATTGGACAGTGTGCGGACTTGGGTGGGAACTTTATAAAAAGTGGCCCCCTCTTTGTCTTTGGGGCGTGCACTTTGGTTTCTACCAGAAGCTGTGTTCCCCCTGGCTTGCAGACTGTTCACCTGAATAGAGTTTCACCTTTTCTGCATCTTTTGGGGGACTGTCGTTGGAACGGCGATGTCATAGCTCATTTCCTGCGGCCACACCCAAATGAAGCCAACGCTTCTGAAGCATTTGATTAATTACCTACACACTGAGCTCCCGCCACTCCATCACGGCTGTTGTTTACCTGAACAATTGTGTGCTTCTCTGTCCTATTTTGTACATTTAAACTTGAGCTGTGTGCCCCGTTTAATCAACAGTGTGTAGCGTGACCGAGCGAGCTCTACAGACTGGCCTAGCAGACAAATCAGAGCACAGAAGGACGCACATGTTGGACCATAAAGTGGAATGACACATGGAGTAGTTTGAAATCCTCAGGAGTTGGCAACAAAAGATCTAATTGTGTTGCTAAGGCCTTTTGTTTATATTTTATTGCCTGCTTTTTCATAATCTATTGCATCCATTAAACAGTATGCTCAGTGGGGGAAAAACTCTATTTTATTTAGCCACAGTGTAATCATTGGCCATCACCTTTCCTGCCACAGAGCATAAGCTCAGAAATTAACTCTTGGTGTAACATATATTTTTAGAACATTTATGCCATGTTTCTGCCTATATAACACATTTGTTTTACATACACAGCTAGTCTTTAAAAACCACAGGTTTAACCTGCTCAGGCTGACTTACATGCAGGTTTGTTACCTACGCACCTGGGCTGCTTTTCGTCCGCAGCTGGGAGTCTGGGTGCTGAGTACCAGCTGTTGGCACTGATCTATGCCTGTCACAGAGTAACACTTTTCATAGCACAAAATTGTTTAAAGTTTAAAATTTTAAAAATTTTATATCTCCATCTACTACCTCCATCCTACTAGCTGTATAATTTTGTCAAGTTATTTAACTTCTCTTTTCAGTATCTTCATTTGTAAAATGAGGGTAAAAATATATCTACCTCAGAAGATTTGGGAACGATCATCTGCATTCATTACGTAAACAAGTCTGGTATACAATTTCTCTGTATGATTTTTTGAACCAATTTAAAAACACTGTATTATTATTATTATTAATAGAAGATGTTTGTATTGGTTAGAAACGTGGAAGATATGAAGTATCTTTAATACAAAGCAAAAATGCAGAGCTGTAACCACTAAATAAGTGCTACCTTAAGTGGGTAGGTAAGACTCTATTTGTTAATAAATTTAAGGAAGATGAAATATAAATATGAAACATACAATTATATATATATCAAACAACCATGGAATAGATTGAAATAAAACTAGGTACTGTGGTACAACATTGTATAAATATACTGAAATATATTAATCGGTTCCGCTATTAATTGATATTCAGATAGTTCCCAATTTTTTACTCTTATGAAGAAGGTACTATAAATATATGTGTGTATACAAAAATATGCAAAGCATATGTGTTGAGGTAGCAACAATTAGAAAATAACAAAAAAGTGTACAAAAGTTATGAAACAAGATGATAAATGTCTGGGGGTGCCAGGTGACCCGCATGCGTGAGCCCCCCAGGAGCAGGATCAGAGGCCGTCTGGAGTTCAGGTGCATGTCCAGATATACACCACGAGGCTTGAAAATTCAAAATGTTTAGAAGAAGAATAAAGTTCTTCCTCACGCCTCAGTCTTTCTGATGTTTATAGTTTTAGCAACTTGATTAAAGCTACCCCGCTGTACTAAGATATATCCTACTTCCCTCGTCCTCTCACTTACATTTCAATTCCACATAATTCTCTCAGGTCCAAATATAGAATCCTTCGTGTTCTGCTTGGTTTCTAACAATTCAAAAGCAGTGATATATTCCGGCTGATGGTACAAAAGGAATTGCCATGTTGGATTCCATGCCCGGGGCCGCAGCATTCCAGCCCCTGATGTCAGCGACCGCGCTTTGGAAGTTTAACTGGTGCGCTTCTTCAAAAAATGCCTCCTTCTGTTTATTCATCAAACTTAATACTAACCCATTTCCCACGACCAATCCCAGTGTGGCACTCAGATAAATAAAACATTCAATGCTTTTCTCAGAATGTCCCCATGGGTGGGAAAGACAAAACAGATGCATTTTATGAACTATCTGAAACAGGAGACGTGCTGCAGTGTTCGGGTAATGCCACCCAGAAAAAGTTCCTTTTCCATGGAAGAGGTTTGAAATGTTATGGCCAGAAGCTAGAGTGCCCCCTTGAGAAATCTGCCTGCCGTCGGTCATGGGCGTGTCGCTCCCGGTTAGAGTTCCCCGCAGAACGGTGAGTGACCTCCGAGGCTCCAGCTGGAGAGGCAGCACTCTGTTCGTCTGGACTTTTTTAATAAGATTTGTAGTGGTCTTTCTTGTGCTAGCATTTAATCTGTTTTCACAGCTTCAACGGCTACTAGAAAATTCCCTCCTGACATTTTCAATGTGTGGAGTTCACTCAAGACATGACTTCTCTCTTCTGGTCATATTTTTCTGGCAGAAGTGACAATTTATTATACTCTCTTCTCATATCAAGAGGACACATTTCTTCTACAAAGGAAATTCTGTCTGGTCACTGCTTGTGGAGGACATCGATTCCTCCCAGCACGGCGGGAATAGTAATGAAGGCCAAAGCGTGGAAATGCAACACGCACCCCAGCGCACCCCCAGTCCCGGCAGGGTCCCCAATCCGGACCAGCAGGGTTGCTACTTTTACCACAAGAAGGTTCTGGGTTCCTTTCTTTTGCCTTTCTGGACATTTAGATATTTCTACATTATTAAAATAATTTTATCTGTTCAATCAACAGTGTGTAGCATGAGCGAGCGAGCTCTGCTGACTGGCCTAGTAGAGCCCTCAGAGCACAGAAGGACGCACGTGTTGGACCGTGAAGCGGGATGACACGCAGAGTAGTTGGAAATCCTCAGGAGCTGGCAACAAAAGATCTAATTCTGTTGCTAAGGCCTTTTGTTTTTTAAGTTAAATTTTACAAATAATAAAATGTAAACGCTTTTTTATTTTCACACAAAACATTTTGTGCTTTTCGATTTATTAATTTAAAGACTTGGGTACTTTAAATATATATTTAAGTTGATGGATACATGCCTTTGAAATCCTTGCAGCAAATGCGTCCCTATAAACCCTTTCGCCATGTAGGTACCAATCGAATATTACCCTAAATACTTTTACTCCTTTTTATGATCTCAGTTTTTAAATGAAAATGTGTCCTGATAATAAAAGCATGGCATGCTTATTGAAAATTATGGGGAGCGTCCAAAAGCCCAATGGAGAAAGTGAAGAGAACCCAGACTTAACCCTAACCGTCACCCTAACCCCAAACCGCAGAATTCCCCTGTCACATCTGCTTGTGCCTTCTCCACGTCTCTGGGGTCATCGTTTCAAATAATAGCCAACTTTGAAGAAAAAAGCAGTTAATATGTGTAATTGTTTAAACCTTCATCTTAATTACTAATGAAGAAAGAGGATCTGTTTGTATAATTTGGAGTTATTTGCTTTCATATTCATCATATGTTGAGACTTTTGTCTTTGGGGAGATAAATCATTTTCTAAATAATTGTGTGAAGTTTTCTTATTTTGTAATTATTTTCCCAGCGTATCTTTTTAATGACACATTTTTAATTGTATTTGTATTAGTCAGGATATGTATGCTTTGTAACAAGTTAATCCCTAAATCTCGGTGACCCGATACACTGAAGGTTCATTTATCAGAAATACAATTCCTAATCTCGGTACTGTGATCCTCCATGACAAATATGATTAGGAAGGTGAACAGGGAGTTTGGGTCATAAACATGACCATTGTGACACACATCTTACAGGGGTGCAGCGAGAACCAACCACACAGAACAGCAAGGTACGTTCTTTTAAATGTGAGCTGGAAACCCCACACTGAATTCTCTTCTCAGCCAATTGGATTGAACCAGTCACAGGACTTTCATTTCATCAAGTGTCAGGGAGAAGCTCCAGGTCAGCAAATGTCTCAGCCATGGTATCTGCTGCATAGAAATGTTATGATTTTTTTTTTTTTTTGAGCCTCCAAATTTATTGTTGGAGTTGCTTCTTAGGTCATGATGCCACATCCTCTTCCTGCCCATGTCCTCGTCGCTCTGCGGGCACCGACCTCCTTCTCTCCCACCAGAAGGCTGCAGTCTCCCATTGATGACAAGCAATCGTCCCTTCCTCTTCCAAGTCTTCTTGGGGCCTAGAGCAGGGTGCCCCTCCGAGCGCCGCCACACGTGGGTCATGCTGTGTTTCTGACACATATTCCTTCTATTGCATCCGCCTCTTCCATGGGGGCCTTGGGGACAGGCATCGGGTGGTTTCCGTCTGTTACCCCGCTCCCTGGGCGCACATGAGGCAGCACGGTGTGCAGCGTGGAAGCCCGGAACTCACACGCGCTTCACACCAATGATGATTAATGTGACTTTACGTCGGTGGCCACCTGGGGCTTTAAAATTAAAGGCACACAGATAAACATCATATTTTTATAGGAATGAAATGAAATAGCATGTGCAAAATGCCAACTACAGCACCCAACCTAGATTAGAAAATTAATAATTTTCCTTTTTGAAAAAGTTCTCCTTTCGCCTTTCTTGCATAGTTTCTTACAGAACATGAACACTAAAATATTTGAGTTATTACATGGCACAGTGCTTCCCAAGCTTCGCTTATTTATTTACCAATTATACAATTTTGCAATGGCTTTTGACAACACATACTATAACATACCTAATAGTGTTTTTGCTTTCCACAGTTACAAAATATCCTTATAATGAAAGTTTTATGTCATGAGCATTCATGGAAAACCAGTAGCGTCGTCGTCGTCAGCAGCCGTCTGTCTCGAGAGACGATGGTGTAGCTTCTTAAGAGTCTATCTGCACCGCCGAGAATGGCTGTGCAGTCCGACTCGGGAGTGACACGGTATCTGTCTCCTCCCATGTTGAGTCGACATCTTGCGATGAAGCTACAGAGCCTGGGCAGGGTGATATGGAGGGTCTGCTGTTGCCCATGCAGCAGACCCCCTCTCTCTTCGCAGCTGAAGGGTCCAAGGGAAAGACGGAGTCAATACAGCTTGGCTTCAGGTGCGCCGCAGGAGTTGCCGGTGTTGACTACAACGTCAAACCGCCTTAGGGACTCCGGCTCCGGATTTTCTGTCGGGGTTTACTCCCTTAGCCTTTCCCCTGAAGAGGTATGCCGCAAGGCAGCGGAGGTTTTTTGGAGTCAGAGTTTTCCTTCTCTGATGTGCCCTGACTGGAAGATCGAACCAGCGACACAAACCAGTAGCACTTGCCATAAATAAAAGGTAAAACCCAACTTTATTAAATGTCACAGTAACTTGTAAAATAAAAACCGACAGTAAATGGTAAAAGCACATTTCAACATTGACAAAATGTTTATAACGAAAGTTTTAATGAGAAGTCTTTAAATACTTATTATTACCCAGTAATAAAAGGGTATTTGGCTCAATATTGCTTGGTAAAAGATGCCACCACAATTCTACGCCTAAAAGTGTATTGTTTTCTGAGTTTCTGATGTTAGTCTGCACTGAGAGAACCCACATTCAGATGTGCATATAAACAAGAGGACAAGAAGATTCGGTGAATTTCCTGAGAGAGCTGAACGCAGACAGAACGCTCCTACACAAGAGAACGTAAGGGACTGTTGATGGACACATTTTACCTGCAAGCGGCTGCTTCCTTGGGAAAATCTTTCTTTCACATTGTGACTGGCATACATCTTTCATACTGAAAGTATTAATGAGAACGTTAATGAAGTTATCACAATTTCAATAAAATAAGGAACTATCCCTTAGTAAAAGTCGACAAGCTTCAAAATAAAACAATAATCAATTCAATCGTCACCCATATTTACAAAGCTAAGAAAAACCACAACTACTCAATAGCCGGCTCCCAGGAGGGTTGGCAGGTGCTCAGCCCGAGCGCCAGCTCTCCTAACTGTTCATATGTGAGCCAGGCACCCTCTTCACGTCACACGTGACTCATGAAATGTGAGCAAACTTCTTAGGGGAAAAGTCTTTAGGGGTTTTTTTCTGTCTTTTTTTTTTATTCAGTGATCTGCTTCCAGTGTATGTCACTGCTTTAAAATTTCTACAAACCCACAAATATTTGCAGAACGCTGTGAGATCAGGGCCCTTTGGCACCTCTGGGCTGGTAAATACTGGGAGAGTTTCTGGTTTCACAGCTGTGGCTGTTCTGTCGATGCATAATGGAAAATACTGAGAATTTTTAAAATACTTACAAATTTAAATTTGAAATAAGAAATTTAAATTTTTGGCTATATCTCGAATTAAAATGTTTCCTTTTCATTGTGGAATTATTTTCCCCTTGTATTTGTAGAGATTTTTCTCTCTATTTTATATTCATATATACGTCCATGACTTTTATTCTCTCTTGTGTCATTCTATAAATCACCTCATGACAGTCATATTTCTCTATTAAGGTCTTGCCCAAAATCAGTTCTGTCTGCTATGACAGCGTCACCTACAGGTGCGGTGTTACCTTCTGTGTGGCCTGCATGAATGTTTACACCTGTCTGTGCGCGGGAAAGCACCTGTCAGCTACCAGGGTAAAACACGGGTGTTGGAAGGACGAGCTGAGCTCAGCCTGGGCTCCCCCGGCGGGGCACCAGGCCCGGGCCCCACTCCTCATGCACAGTAACGGCTCCGTAGGCCCCGGAGCCTCCATAACCATGAACTGGGGGCGCCCGGACGGCCTGCCCCTCCGATGCGCGTGGGTCTCATCCTCACGGCACGCGGAGTGAACGGGGCGCATTTCACGATCTCCAGGCTCCTCTGCCAGCTCCAGCTCCGGAGCCTGAAATTCACCACGCCCGAGGCTGCAGTCCTTCCCCTCCTCCCTCTGCATCTGAAGCATCTGTGACAGGACCTTAATAACGCAATCATAGCCATTTTAGCCCCAGTTGTACCCGAGGCGGAGCTGACATATTCCAAAGCGAGGGCTCAGACGGTGTCTTCCTTCCAGGAAAACGACGTGCCAGGAAAGCAGCGCTTTCACAGCTAACTGGTCTCTGGCTTAAGGAACAGTTTGCAGGGACGGGACGGGGGAGCCGGGCAAGGTCAGGAGCGCGCGCGCCTGTGCAGAGAGCAGCGGCGGGTCAGGGAGGGGCCCGCCGCCCGCCCCCGCGCTGGACTGGGGCCGGGAGTGTGCGTGGGGGTGGGCGGGCGTTCCACTTCCACTGCAAGATTAGAAACCTTGGCGGGACCACCCAGGACCTCAATAGATGGGGGGCGGAGAGGGGGGGCACACAGTGAGAAGCTAAGGAGGGAGCCCTTGTAATTCACCAGCAGGCAGGGAAGCGCGTTTGTGTGGCTCTCGTGCTACGTGGGGGTGGGGACCTGTAGAGAACCGTGGGCGTGGGGGCCCGTAGAGAACCGGCACACGCGCTGGCGGCTGGGAGAAGAAAGCTCTAGAACTCCCCGTGCTCCTAGTCCAAAAACGGCTTGCGTCTGTCCCTTCCCTCTCTTCCCTGCCGCCCCTGCAGCCAGGCCGGCCGCGCACAGGTCCCAGGCATCACCGCGCATAAAGGAGGGAGGAGGCTGAAAACGGCCGATCAGGGAAGAGGGAAGGAGCCCCCCATTCCCTGTCTGTCCCCCGGCAGAGGGTGCACACAGGGGACAGGGAGGCGCTGGGCCTAAGCTGAGGTTCAGACTGTGGCGTGGAACTGGGCAGGTTCATGGCCGAACTGAGGCCATGCCGCGGCCAGGCGGGAATGGAAGGTGTCCTTCCCTGCGTGTCAGCGGAGGGAACATCCAACCCGCCCCAACCCTCGTCCGGGAAGGCGGCCGGGGACGGCCCCACACGGTGGCTTTGCACGGAAGTGCGCGGGGAGGTGCGCGGGGGTCCCGGAGCTGCCGTCTGGGTTCAGCCTCGGGCCCGCTGCTCAGGGGACCAGGCGCTGTGAAGCGTGTCCCGGGCGTGCCTTTCTCGTTTTTTCCTCTTCTACTGTTTCTGTGGTAGCTCTGCCTTTGGAGCAGGGTCCCCCCACAATATCGTTGCGCCCCATTGGCCGTGAACCCCACCAAACCGACTGGAGAAACGGAACACAGCAACGACCCGGCCGCCTTCTTCCTGAAGCCGGCGGGGTATTGGATGGGAAGGTGACGAAGAGTAAATCAGGAAAGGCTGTCGCCCTGGCGTCGTCCTCAGTTAGAAGCCGCTGTTAATGGCTGAGCTGCTCCTCCTTTGGGTGGATGGCGCTGGATGTAAAGAGGCGGCCCACGGCCCCAGGCCCACCCCAGCGCCTCACTAGAGAGAGGCCCCCAGCGCTGTCACTCCTGGGACTGGCTGGGTCTGCGGTGGGCAGAGCAGGAGGGACCACTGAGCCCCACCTTGTCTGTCAGCGCAAAGCAAACTTCAGTGCTAACTTGGCGTCGGGCCTCTGATTCTCCCAAATATTATGTACATCAGGGTGAGTCGGACAGACCCGGAGTCTGCCGCCACCATTCTCCAGCTGAGCGACGTGTGGGAGGTCGCCTGAGGTAGCCACAGCCCCGTTTTCTTGTTGTGACGAGGAACTGAGATCTACCTCCCTGAGCTGTGTTTCAGTTGTAACAATGAAGGCATGTATGTGGACGGGAAACCTGTATTTTTAATCAATTGTTGAAAACAACAGCTTCCATACTATTAACGTACAAAAATTTTATTTAATGGTAGCCACAACAATAGTATTCTTTTTTCCAGGGAAATAGCCACATCAGATTAACGGGGACTGTGGGAGGACCTCGGTCTCCCAGGCAGAGCCAGGGACAAGAGGCTGCAGAGCGCTGCCTGCCCCACCACGAGCGGCACGCTCCAGCAGAATTCCTAGTCACCTGCGGAGACCCATTAACGCCACCGTGTAGAGAGAGGTCAGAGCTCACCTGACTTAATTTCATTCTTTTAAATACCTTTCATTTTCTTTTCAGGGATTTACGTGTTACACAAGAGGGTGTAAGATGTAGTCCTTATTCTGACAATAAAGGTAAAAGCCCTGAAATCCAGAGAAACTTCTGGAAATCCCATTTGTGAGGGAGTACCTCACATCAACAGGATGGATGGAGTAAGCCAGCTGCGAGCCTTCCCACAGCAGCACCCCTAAGGCTATGCTTTGAAGAATGGCTGAAATCTGGGCCAGGTTGTGGGTTGTCTCTGACGGAGGGTCGGGGAGTGGAAATCCCGTTTCACGGGTAGACCCCAGGGGGCTCCCACACAGCAGCCAAGCATGGGAGCTGGGGATCCTTCAGGGCTTTTCATGGGACTCAACTCCCCATGGCCTCTGAGTAACAAAGAAAATGTGAAAATAAACCTTGCCCTGGCCACCCTGCCAGCTAAGCAGTGGTTACAGCTGAGGCGTGTGCTCCGCATTCTCGGAACCCACGCAGCCTCCGCAGCCCTTCCCCTCCTCCCAGTCACTGCAGTCCCGAACGCTGGTGCCACCCTTGTTTACAGGGAGGCGGTTGTACTGTAAAGATGAAACCATGTTCTCGTGACAAAGCCTAAAAGAAGTAACAGATGGCTATCTGTTACAGAATAATTTTGCCTTTCTTTAAATATGCTTATAGTCAAGGAAAGAAATGAAGTTTTAAAAATACATGAGGAAACTATCTCTGAGTGTGTTTAAATATTTATCCATTAAACATCAAATGGTCTGTTTTGTTTTACTTCTGCAGAACATTAAACTTGTGCTTTCTTTTATATCTCTATATCGAATTCCCTAGTGGAATATACATTTCTTGTTATTTATTCAACCTGTTTATCTTGCAGTTGAATAAACAGAGGCCCAGCAAACGATAATGCCCTGGCCACAGTTCGCCGCCCGTCACTGAAAGGGGGTGACACAAAGCTGAAGGCTTCCGGCTTTCCCCAGTTCCGACCACTAGTGCACGGCCCCCACTCTTTTATTTGAATGATGCATTATGTTTCTGAGTTGCAGGTGACTGGCAGCTCCCTCGTGGCTGTTTTATATTATGTTCCATTCTTTATGGAAAATGGCCTTTCCCCTCCCAGGCCTTTCACCAGCACGGAGCTGTCACGGGGAGTGAGGACGCCTGCTCTCACAGGCTGAGACATCATGGGAGCAGTCCCCGTCCCCTCGCAGGGTGGCGTGGTTCCACGTGTCACCAAGGGGACTGCAGAGTCTGAAACAGGCCGTGAGGACCTCGAGACAACATCCTGAAAGACTTCCTGAGGGATGTTAAAAACCCGCCTCTACGGGCAGCAATGAGCTTGTCGTGGGATCAGTCTGCGCAGTGGCAGGACATTTGTCCGGTGGCGCTGCAGCCTCAGAAGGGAAAGGGTTGTGGCACCAGGAGAAGAGGGCCGAGCAACCGAGTTTGCAGTCAGCATAGTGCTGGCCGTCCTTGGTCCTTGTTCGCGCCTCCCCAGCTCCCCGCGCGACATCAAACCCACCCTCTCCCGTTCGGGGCTGTGGCCCGCTCCTCTCCCTTCTGAGTCCGGGATGTCTCTGCGGGTTACTTCGCTCAGGAGACGCAGCAGAGGCGGAGAGGGCCAGGACACCGGCAGGCACGCTCCCCCTCTTCCTGTCTTGGGGTCCCTGCTGATATACCAGGGCTCAGTCTCAGGCCAGCCGTCTGGAGAGTGAGCAACGATGCAAATCGGTGCCACAGCAGAGCCACCGTTCCCGCTGCAGCCCGGCCCCCAGCGATGTGTAAAGAGCGCAGCCGAGGTCGGGAAAGCCCCCTGGCCTGCCTGTGATCAAGTGCAGGAGTATGAAAGGTCCCATCTGAGACAACCCTAAATTGCGAACTTGAATAATTACACATAAACCAATGCTTGTTGTTTCAACAGCGCCAAGTTCTGGGTAGTCTGTTACACAGCAGGAGCTAACTGATACAAAGCCCCCATAGTACTTGCCAGGGAAACTAATTTTTAAAGAGAGGGAAGTAGGGTAAGAATGAGGATGATGGATTTAATGAAGGTGCACCAAATGTAGTTAGAAGAATGCTGGTGTGAGGCAGTTCAGACAGGGAGCGGTGAAACCAGGCTTTCAGAGAGCGGGGTAGCAGGACAGATCTGAGGAGCTCAGCATCTGTGATGACAGACCATTACTCTTGCCGTCCATTGCTAGATCACACTTCAAGTCTGTGTGACCCTCAATTTAGTATTTTAGAAAAGCAAGTAAGTTTCCCATGATAAACCAATCAGTTGGCGCCTCTCAGGTCAGGTGTCCACTCTGGTGGGTCAGCGACATTTAGCTATGGATACAAAACAGGGAAGCACCTCCCAATACAGCTTCCTGGGAATCACATACATGTTACGTTTAATATAATAACATATGAACATGACTTCAGGTGCCTGCATATACTGTTCTGTTGATCTGGATAAAGAGAGCATGGGTAGCTCAGAAATGTCCAAGAAATGTCTACTTTTATTACCTAGAGGACAGGAAATGAGGAGGAAGGGGTAACTACCTTGACAGGGTTGTCTGACATTTGAAGGAAAGGTTTTGGAACAAGGGTAGGAAAATCATGGTCCAGTTCTGACTGAGCATGATCTGAAGCTTTACCATCAGCACCACTACAAGATGTCAGCTAAGGGAAAGCGAGAGAGGGAACTGTCCAAGAAGATTAAAATAAAAAGATGGTTTCTAACATTGAAGAGTTTTGGTGTACAAAGGAAGGGGCCAAGTACAGAACAGTGGTTAGAGAGGATCTTGTTTGAAAAAATGCCCATTTCTGTCAAGGTATTAAACATGGACTGACACTTATTTAGAAAGCATTTCTTACCTTAAGGCAGGATGAAGAATCTCCACGTCACACACTCTCTATTCAGCCCCTGTTTCCTCCACGCTTGTGAGTCTGGGAACGATGCAGCAATAGGGATATGGGGACTTTGTGAATCCGAACGTGACTGGTGGTGACCCTGACACTCACTTCCTCCCCACGGGCATCTGGAGGGAACGTCCTGTAGAGGGTCAGGGACACTGAGCGGCCATTTCTCCTTCTCTTCTCTTGGGAGCATCAGTACTGACTATTAACTCCCACCATTGCAAGATTATCTCACAACATGGCGTATCCTATTCAGTGTTTTATTACCTTAAACTATGTAGCAATATGTGATACTTTTCTTTTAAAAAATCCACACATTTGAGAACAGAGCTTAATCGGAGATGTGGCTACCAATCAAGGTTATGAGTGAAGGTAGCGGTTTGAGGAATGATTCTCATAACAGCCATTAATGAGAAAGAATGTGGAGAGAGATGAGCCTTCACCCGAAAAACAAGCATTTTCTCTAATTAGGGAAGGGTCAAAGTCAGCACTTCAGGCAGAATGAATAAATGGAAAGAGTATTATTTAGAACAGAGGGACTCACATATAAAATAACACTGAAATAGAAAATGCATGAGAAGCAGTGGTCTTCACCTATTTCAAAAGTTACCTATTCAGTTCCTCAACTGGAAATAATAAGTGTTCTTTATAGAAGTTTTCATTCAAATAGTCCAGTTTTGTATGTTCACTGCCTCCCCGCTGTCTCCCTCAAAGAAGTTGAAATAAAAAAGCAAGAGAAGATTTAGCTGCTGGAAAAAATTCGCCTGCATTCTTTGGAAAAGAAAATGGCAAGGGTTATATTTCTGAGAATTGGTGGTATTATTTGCTTCAGGAAAAGGGAGTGTTGTTCAGATAAGGAACTTTGGGCTCTTGGGACAGCATTTAGTTGGGACCCAGGAGGAAGGGAATTAAATGCAAGAGAATGGGCAGCTTCTCCAGGGCGTTTGGTGGGAAGCCATGCAGTGCAAGGCCAGGGCGCTGGGAATGGGTGGGTGGTCTTCCAGGACGCGGGTACCAGGAAGGAACAGTCGGAGCGAAAGGAGCCTCTCCCAGTGTGGCCAGGCTCGGAAGTCTTCACGTAGCTGTCCTGCAGTCCCAACCTAGGGGACTGCGGTGAAGCCATGGCATCGGAAGCCTCTGCTTCCGGAAACGTGCAGACCCTAAACATGGCCATGTCACCATCACGTACAGCTTCTTGGTTCCTGCTTATGGAATGGCTGGTTCCATAATGAAGAGCTACGAGTTTATGCAATTGGAAGAATACCCAGCTAGGAGGAAACGTGGAAACCAAAACCAATAACAAACAGTAGTGGCAACAGGTAAGTCATAATTACAGAAGTATTGAATTGGAGCCAGGCTAGGGGCTATTCTAAGATGCACACACACACATGCACTTCAGTCCTCAGTGTGCCCAGAGCCAGGGCGGAGGAGGGGGAACAGCTGTGGGGGTGACCACGTGCGCGCGACGAGCTGTGTGCTGTTGCTGGTTCTAAGTAATTGGTATGAGTATTGAGATGTGGTTGAAATGATACGCTTGACAATATCAATTTCTGCAGCATCCGATTCCCATTCATCACATGTGTAGTTTTTGTGTTTACCCAGTCCGTGGGAATTTTTCTTTTGTGACTGCTGAGATTTCCTGAGTCATGGCTTCTGCTAACACGCCAGGCGGAGGGTGCATTTGTCGGCAAATCCTCGCGGAGGAGCGATGTGAAAGGAAAGAGCCGTTCAGACTGACGAGCCAAAAGATGAGGTTTGACGCATTATTTCTATACGGGGTATTGAAACGGTGTGCAGTTCCAGAAGAAGCATGTTAAATTAATGAGTAATCCGTCATCGGGCATTACCGGCACTGGGATCCGTTAAGTTAGCCACACACCGCTGCCACTGGGAGCAGGTATTAGATTAAATTCCTGTCGAGGCGGAGAGCTTGAGTCGTTCACTTTGTCTTGGGCTAAATTCAAAATACCAGCAGGTCAGCGTGCTCCTTTTTATCCCATCAAGGCAATGCGTCCTCCGTGTGTGACTAGCAGTATCTCCTTTTTAACCCTAATACAAGGGATGATGCCAGTCTGCTGCCTTTGCAAACCGTTGGTCTATGAACATGGATGTAGGTGATAGGAATTCACGTTCGGACCACGGCAGAAGTCAAGGGAGGAAGCTGTGGGAATGTGAACTTGGCTTTTTGTAGTTCTCCAGCCACCCACAAACCACTGCAGATGTCTTAGGTCGGGGCAAAGGTAAAATGATGTGACCCGATGGGCTTTAGATTTTAGAAATCGATAATTATTGAGTTGAGGGACTGAATTCAGCGCAATAAATGAATGACGATTCGGCTCGTGCGGCCATAACCGCATTCCTGTCCCTGTGCGTCTGCTTCCCAGCCCCTGGTTTCCTATGCGTTCTTCCTGTTTCTGGTTTACAGAATTTTAAAATGGGTGGCACTCAATATTCATAACAATTATCAATGTTATCAATGATCAGTGTTGTCAATCGTCAATATTAATGAGAATTATCTCCATGTAAGGATGATAGCAGTGTGGTTTAAAAGTTCTGTGAGGGGATAAAACTAGCCTGTCCTATACTCTCTGTGAGTGCAGGTGCAAAGTATTTTGGGAACATACAGAACTGAGCACAGTGAAAATTAACTTTTTGTAAAAATTGACTTTTTGTAATGTCAATATACTGAGAAGAAATAGTCAAATTAGTTGATTGAAATGAGGAGTTAATTAAAAAGCCCACAAAGGAGAACCTAACGCTTAAGTCTGAGAAGTTTTTTCTAATTTATTTTACTCTTGTATAATTGCATTATGCCGCATCAATCTTGTAGTATTAAAATTATATTTACTTTTTATAAGCTTTCAACATGGATTTAATTTCAAAACATTCTGAATTATGCCCTATGGTACCATAGACATTATTAAAGCAATGTTAACATATTTGATGACCATACACTTTAGACTAAAAAAAAAAACCATATGGATACATTTTAACCAAAATTTCTTATAACCATATGTAGCAACAATTTTAGAAGAAAATGGGAAACCCCATGAGGACATACCACAAGTTGGACAAAAGATTGCTTCAAGGAATAAGCCGATATAACTAAGAAAACCAACAGTTTGGTGACAGAACAAGAAGATTCTGCCATGGTGACATAATTACCTTCCATAAATCATAAAACCAGCACTGCGAATCTGCAGACGATGTTAATTCAGGTCCACATGGATCATGCTTAGTGAGAGTCTGGCAGCCAACCGCTGCTGCCCTTATGGTCACTATCAAGAGTATGGTACCATCGCAGCATCCATCAGAAGTTATGCGTGTATCTAATAAACTTATTTTATACCGATTTCGAGGAAATGTTAATAAAGAACACCGGTTAAGTGGGCAAGAAGTGTTGTTGTTTTTTGTTTGTCTGTTTTTTTTTGTTTTTGTTTGTTTAGTTACAGTTATCTAGGCAAAGAGAATATAAGTCTGGATAAGATGGGACCATCGAGCCAGGCCCTAAATCCCAGGCGTGCACAGGGGTGTGGACAGCTGAATCAGCGTAAGGCCGGGCTGCCACAGAGGAGCGATGACTGCTGTGCCCTTCCCCCTTCCTGCCAAAGCAGCAACCCCCTCTCTCCTCTGCAATTCGGAAAAACTTTTTAAAGGCGATACGAAGGTTTGCAAATAGCTTACTTGCTAATTAAATGGAAGTATTTGTGATGTATCTTACTTCGCATGAAGTTTCATTCATTCCTCTGCAGAAAAATTGGTGCCTGATTAAAGCCCACTTTCCACCAATCCCCACAAGAGATGCTTATGACGTTTCTAATGGTTGAAACATTATGAATTTTTAAATGAGATCTCATCCTGCATGTTTCAGATAAAGCATTGCACATGTGTGTTTTTGCTACTACTTCGATGACTGTTCAAACACACATGTGCGCGCGCGCACACACACACACACACACACACACACACTTCCTTCAGAACCTAGATTGCTTCTGGGGCTCCCAGGAGAGCCATACTCCATCTGCCTCAGCAGAGAGGACACACTCGTGATTTGTGACTCCCCTTGTCAGGACTGGCCGGTGACCCAAGCTGAGTGCAATGGGAGGGAGGACCCCCAGCAGGCAGGTAAATAAGGGTAACTCTCTCAGCTCACGACATTTGCCACCTGTGTGGCCCCCAGCCATCTTAGTTTATTCATGTTCAATCCCTCATTTGCAAAACAAACTTAATAATACTTACCTTATGAGTTAGTTTAAATAATAAAGACAACATTGCTATCTATATAATGGCAATTAGGTGCAGTAACTGCTTTATACCTGGCAATTATTAAAGCATAGTTTTTTGTCATATATTTAGTAAAAAATAAAATAATCTTATTAAGGAGAAATCGAATCTGTTTTCTGTTAACTAATGGACTGAATATGTCAGAAAAATTCTTCTGGGTTTCAGCAATTTATAGAAGAGATTCCCATAAATAAAACTAATTACTAATTCCTACAAATGTTAACAATAGTTTTAAATCATTCTGTCCTCTTTCTTCACAATAGAATGGCTGCAAAATTCTATGAAGTTAGACCCCAGAACTCTAAGAATTTGGGTATAAATTTCACATGGTAGGAACAATCAGATATATATTCATAAAGGCAAAATTAGAAGCAATTTCCCATCTAAAAAGGAATACTATAATCCATTAAGAAGTGTTCAAGCCATAATTCTCCCTCAACTTTTAATAAACCCAAAGCATTTTTATATTAATAAAATCATTGGTGATAGAAACACTTCAGTATAAGTTTCTAAACCACATGTCCAACCTGGCACTAATGAATAATAGCCCTGTAAAAATGTAGCCGTCCCCGCTTTACCAACATATCCGCTTTAGAAATGAATGGATTCCTTCACAACATAGATGAGGGATTTTCTATTGGTGATAAGCACAGCATTTAAGACAACAGTTGCCCTCAGTTTTTATAATGATTGTTTATTTAAATCTAGTTCTCAATCTTTAGAATTACTTTATTCTACTTCTTTGTCATGCCATTTTAACAAGTGAATTTAGTTATTAAAACTAAAATGAGAAAAAAGTAATTATGGAAAGTGAGATTATTTAAATATCAAATGTACAACAGATAATTAGTAGTCTAGTACAATTCCATCATGTAAATACTCAGCCTTGTAACTCCTGAATCAGAAAGGGATTGAATTTTCTTGATAATGGATTCACTTGAGGAAAAATAAAGCCTACAGAAATGTTAATGTCCTCCCATTTGGGGTAGAATTACTCCCCATGAAATTATTATATCAGCAAGGAAATGTCTCATTCCAACAGTTATAAATCTTGCCAGCAGAGCAGGGGTCTTAATGAAGGTCAAGGTTAATTACTTAGCAGTGATGAGTCCCCAGTGGAGAGCCCTGCTACAGCTTCCACTATATTTCCAGCAGGGAAGAAGAAGGTATTCGGTTCAAATTGAAAAGTTGTCTGGAAATTGTTTCACAGTAAGACAGCAGGCTATTTATAAATACCTACTAATTTAGATAACCCTGGCTGGTTTGGCTCAGTGGATTGAGCGTCGGCCTGCGAGCTAAGTGTCGCTGGTTCGATCTTCCAGTCAGGGCACATCAGAGAAGGAAAACTCTGACTCCAAAAAACCTCCGCTGCCTTGCGGCATACCTCTTCAGGGGAAAGGCTAAGGGAGTAAACCCCGACAGAAAATCCGGAGCCGGAGTCCCTAAGGCGGTCTGACGTTGTAGTCAACACCGGCAACTCCTGCGGCGCATCTGTAGCCAAGCTGTATTGACTCCGTCTTTCCCTTGGACCCTTCAGCTGCGAAGAGAGGGGGGGTCTGCTGCATGGGCAACAGCAGACCCTCCATATCACCCCGCCCAGGCTCTGTAGCTTCAGCTTCAGCTTCACTGGAGAGGACACTCCAGCGTCATCGCAAGATGTCGATTCAACACGGGAGGAGACAGATACCGTGTCACTCCCGAGTCGGACTGCACAGCCATTCTCGGCGGTGCAGATAGACTCTTAAGAAGCTACACCATCGTCTCTCGGGACGGACGGCTGCCGACGACGACGACTAATTTAGATACAGTCATTCATTTCTAAGCGCACCCGCCTTGTACAGACATGGACTGTTCACGTGTATATGACACGATATCTTGGTAAGTGGGCTAGATTTCCTAAACTTAGGGTTCTCTTTTTATAGCAAATAATTGTTCTGTGAATATTTAGCTCAATGTGTCCAACCAATAGTTAAAACACAGAAAAGCACCCATGAAGAGACCCTTCCTACAAAAGGGCACCTGCTCCTCTCTGCACCTGCAGGTGGGCGGGGGGGTGCCCTTGGCATCGTGAGGATAATGAGCCGCCCCCACAGAAGCACCCACACCAGGAAAACCCACCTGCAGAACGGGGACAGCCACAGGTCACACCCACACGCTCTACCGTCTTGCAAACCGTTCTGACTCTTCCTCAGTGACGGGTAAAAGAGACTGAACTCAGGAGCATTTGATCTCCACAAGCAAGGCCTTCATACAAAGTCACGTTTTTAATCTGAAAAGGAGAGATCATGCTTCATGGGGAAACTAGCATTCGAGTTGAATACACAGGAATAAACTTCAGTTCTTAATTTAGCCAAAAAAATGTTAAATGTAGCTCTCATATTAATTTTTTTTTTTTTATGTGAAGCAACTGACCCTATGTGGTATTTGGTTCGCATGAATTAGCACTTTCAGTTTTTCTTCCGTGGAGCCAAACTCATTACCCTGGAGAGGGGAGAGGGGACAGCGCGTGGGGCTGGGGCTTCCCTGAAGACCCCGAGATGCATCAAGGAGACTCCCCATGTTTTATGGGTGGAGGAGGGGCTTCCACAATTTGGCTTCCTTGAATAATCATTGCTATTGTTGTTATTATGATCACTACTTTTTATTTTTACTGTTTTTCTTATGCAGTATATACATATATCTCATGGAAACGGGTGACCTTTGCATTTGCGTCACTTAGTTACCTAACCTTAACTTTTTGCCATACTTATATTTTGAAAAATAAAAACACAACTACAGATGCAGACCCCTGGGTACTGCCCCTTTCCTTCAAAGCAAACGAGTGTTGTCAATCTGTGCTTCCTCACATCATTACTGCACGTGTGTTCTTTGTTACTTTATAAAGATGGTACCAAACATTTCATATTATCCACTGATCATCATGAGTTTGAGATTGACACATGTTAATACAGGCACTTGGGTTTATTTTAACTGATATACACAATTCCATTTTAGGAATATGTCTCAAATTATTTACCCATTCACTAATGGGTAGGTGATACTTTTTCTAATTTTTCTGTCTCACAAATTATGTTGAAAAGAATAGACTTATCCATTCCTTTTTTCATAATCATGTGCCATGGTTTTTAAAATACATAATTAGAACAGAATTGCCGGTCACATATACCAGAAATATGATGATTACTGTATTTCCTTCTCTTCTACCTATATTGTATTAATCAGACATTTAAACATATCCCAGGCTTTATTTTTATGGTCATGGTTGCTGTTAAGGTTGAGAAACTTTTCACCTGTTCTGTAGCCATTTGGGTTTCTGCTCTCTTGATAAGGTTCTTAATGACCTACACCGACTTTTCTCTCTAGTGGATTCCATTTTTTAGGGGTTCATATTTATTCTATTTTCTGAATACGTAGCCATTGTTTGTTTATTCTTTGAGCACATATCGCCTGTCTTTTATCTGTTGGTGGGGTCTTTGTGTAGCAAGGACATTAAGTTTTAATGTGGCAATCATGATTTTCCGTTTTATTTACTCTTAGTGCCAAGCTGTATTGACTCCGTATTTCCCTTGGACCCTTCAGCTGCGAAGAGAGGGGGGGGGTCTGCTGCATGGGCAACAGCAGACCCTCCATATCACCCTGCCCAGGCTCTGTAGCTTCAGCTTCACTGGAGAGGACACTCCAGCGTCATCGCAAGATGTCGATTCAACACGGGAGGAGACAGATACCGTGTCACTCCCGAGTCGGACTGCACAGCCATTCTCGGCGGTGCAGATAGACTCTTAAGAAGCTACACCATCGTCTCTCGAGACGGACGGCTGCCGACGACGACGAGTGCCATGTTTAAGAACTTACTATGTGACCTGCATTCATGAAACATTCTCTCAGATTTTCTTCTAAAACTTCATAGCTATTTTTCCCAATTTTGTTAATATCACTTTAGTGACAATAACCCTTTAGTGAGTCTTATCATCACAGTCTTGTAGATGTAAATTAGGCGCCAGCGATTAGGTGAACCTAGTCGCATATGAGATTAGAAAACAAAATTGAGGAAGCAGACAGCATGTTGCTCGCGCTGGTGCTGAGAAGTACAGTGGGAGGAGCATGAATATTTGTGACTCTGCTCGGCGGTTCACGGCCAAGTCTAATCATCGGATTTTTAGGTGAAAAACTGCAGTGATATGTTAAAGACAGCAGAGGCAGCAGTAGATGTGGTTTGAGAGAGAACCATGGGGGCCAATTGATTTTGCTCTAAGACTTTCCTGGTACCCAACTCCCTCCAGCGCCCTTTGCCAAGTTCATTTAGAAAGATGCTCTGCTCCCAGGATAAATCATTGCTAAGTCAATTTGGAAGCCAAGTGTGTGAAATGCTTTTATAGGCCAAGATGTATTTATTTTTGTCCCATACAATTGTTCCCCAACATGACTAAGATTCTGTTTCTGAGCAATGTGATAATTACAAAAATAAAAATAAAAAGAAAGCATGTGTATTTCGCTCCCCATTTTGAATCTTAGCATCCAAACTTCTTTTATTTTCCAGCTCTTGTGCATGGCCCACCCTTCTGTCTCTTGAGTTGTTCATGGCCAGCTTGGGACCCAGTGAAACAGGAGGCAGGAGAGGGAAGGACCTAACCTTTGTCATTGAGCCGGTCCTCCTCGTCATACAGGAAGGAGGACCTTCTGCCAAAGGCTCTGAATGGGTCCTGGTTTCTGCGGTGAGGGGGACTGAAGCCAGTGACTCTTGTGTTTGCAGGAGGCCTTGGCGTGGCGCATCCCCACACCGCTCGGCTGTCAGCCCACCTGCGTGAGCCTGCCTTCCCCGCGGAGCTCCCGACCCACGGCAGTGCGCCCACGGGCCCCGCCCTGCCCTGCTGACCTTGCTTGGGGGGCGTTGATCGGATCAGCTTCCAGCCCCCTCCAGAATTCTACTTTTCTGTATCCGTTCTTCTAAAGCTTGGAGCTCTTGGTCACATGATTCGTCCTGCAAATCATCCGTGTGACTGTATTAGCAAGCGTTCGCTATAGCGTGACGAGGGGAAGACGCTCCTCGGGCTGCAATAGGTTTCTCCACGGCCCGGTCCCCAGTCACTAAGAAAGGGACTCTGGCTCTAGCCGCTCGTCCCTCTGCAGCGCTCCGCATGCACATCCTTAGTGATAAGGGTGCGATCGCGTGAGGGAAGGAAACTTTGCTTGACCAGAATAACAGACTGTGACGGAAGTGCTAACTTTCCCCCTTGTCTTTTTAGGAATAGGACCCTCCCCATATGTCCACTTCTCCACGTTTGGCGGAATCCAGGAGTCAAATGAGATACTGAAGTTCCCAGCACTCCCGGAAGCTAATGGCGAGCCGGCAAGTAAGTTAGGGAAATGGGACGCAAGCTGGAACATCCTGGGTGATCCCTTTGAAGGGGACCAGGATGGGCCACACCAAATCTGTCACTTTGGCATTAGGGATATTCTGAACTGCAGGCAATTAACCAAAAAAAAAAAAAAAAAATACAAGCATCTTCTCCTCTTACGCGCCCCAAAGCAAGGCATGAACCTGAGGAGGTGGCTGCATTCCCCCACTGTCCTGTACGGGGACAAGGAAGCAGCCCTTGTCGCTGGAGGTGAAGAGCTGGCACGGAGAGGCCGCGTGAGCACACCTGCCTGATAGAACTCTCACCTCCCGTGGGGCTCCCAGGTGCCCCCCAGCTTCCGCCTCCTCAGGGCCCAAGCCCGCATTCCTTCATGAAGAAGTGTCTACAAGCACATTATTTCCCACGTATTTTTTGTTGTTTTTAATGTATCTGCATTACTTTCCCAAGAAAATTTATTTTTTTTATTTAAAATAAATTTCTAGGAGGCTTCCTTATAAGTTTGGGTTTATTTTTTAATTTTGCTGCAGGCTTATCAGAAAAAGGCATCAAACTAGAGATGATGAAGATAACATTGTCAGCTGAAGTGGCAGGATTTCCCCGCATAATATTGTTATGATTTCTTCCTCCTGGAAGAAGAAATACAAACGTCGTGGCAAGTTTAGATTAAATATTGATTATTTTTGAATCACCAAGGCAGGCCAGAGGGAAACTGTACCCTTTAATGTGAGCAAAACCAACTATTTTCTCCAGTTGGTGATCTGAAATACAGGGGTGAGGGACTGTCGCCCTCTCTCCACTTCCCTCACGCCTCTTAGCAGGAAGGAGGGGAAGTGAAAGGACTCAGTGCGTCGGGGCGATCTTCCCAGAGGAGACCTGACCAAGACAGGGCCATGCACATGCTTGGACCAGTAATAGACAGGGGATGCACCAGGGCACAACTGGCAGTTACAGTGAGTGACATAATATTTACCGTGATCTTACATTGTCAGGAGACCCATCCTGTTTTTCTGATCTCTTCCTGAGAGAATGAAGGAGACCTCCCGTTGTTACCTGGATCCTATAACCATCAACACTCACCCTCCGCCAGACATGTTCATGACTAGGAGGACCGTCCAGGTAAAATGAGAGTAACAGGCAGGCAGCTGGTTCAAATCATCTCGAATGAAATTAGTCAGTTTAATTGTTATTCACTTTTGCTCTTGATTATAGTATGAAAAGTATTTAGTTTGGTCCAAAGAGAAGGTGATGGGAAGGCTTATAATGAATTAAGAAATGGTAATGGAAGGAGACTTCGCTTGGGGCGGTAAAGAAAAGAAATTTAAAATCTGCTAGAGATGTTTCAAGCTGTTCCAGATGCTCTTCTGCGAACCCACTTTACGTAACACGTTTGTGCGGTTTCGGAGGTCAGACAGCCAATGGGATGGGCGCTCCCAGCGCCCGGACCCCAGAGGCCTAAGAGCACAGGCTGCGGGCACCGCTTGGGGACGGCCATCTCCCAAAGCCTCTCCGCACCTCAGAAGTTATTTGGTATTTTTGACCTTTGAAGGTCTTATCTTCCTGCCGAGTAAATGATCCCATTCTTCTGAGCCCAGGGTTTTTGTTTGTTTGTTTGTTTTTTACGTTTCTTTTCTTTCTTTTATTTCTAACCAGTCTGCCTGGAAGAAGACAATTCACGCCACAATCCCAACAGCTGTCTAACATGTTCAAAATCATGGTAGTAACATTTGTTAAGTATCCACCTTGTGGAATTTGCCGTTGTAATGCAAAATACATCTTCATAACAGGCTTTGGAAAAATAGTTTTGAACATACAACTAAATTGTTAGTTTATGTGCATTAGAGGGTTCCATCTTTAGTTAAATCAGAGAGTCAAGTAATATGAGGGAAAAAACTGCCTTCTCATTTCTGTTGCAGAGAGAATCTGTGCTAACAGAAAATTAGAGGAACAAACATCTCTTTTTCTCCCAGAGCGAGCTCTTGATATTATTCTTTTTTACAGACACTTCTTTGGGCAAACTTGGAAATGTTTAAGACCTATGAAACTTTTCTTCATATGAGAAATAATGATTATTACAGAAGACCCTGTTTTGTATTAAATGCACATCCCTGCTTAACTTAACCTGATGGCATAATTAAGTACTGGAGAGTCCCTTATCTCTTACCTTAAAAGTCATTCTTAATGCTATAACTTAACTATATCTATAAGACACTTACGTGGACCTCAGTTCCAGTTTGCACCTTAGAGACTTGTTTTCTAACCTTTTCTCCAGGGACTTTCCTCCATGACGTTCACTTTCTATGAAAAACCATACAGGGAGCACTGTAAATCAGTTTTTAAAAATATAGTCATTAAATCCGTAATAAATTATTTTACCCATTTTGGAGTTGACCTTGTAAGAGGTCACCGAGGCTCCTGTGCAGACTGACTTACCACATACCCCCCGCGCAGGACACTGAAGACCAGTCTGATTATCAACTTTACCAGGGAGTTCAGGGTGGGAAAGTATTTTTTTCCTTTTTTCGAATAACCATTTCTACTGTTTTTTAAAAAATAAAATTGTGTTTTTACTGTGTGGTTTGTTCTCCCCTAAACAAGTTTACCTGTTACCAGAGACAACTCACCACATCTTTCTCATCCGAGTACATATTTTATATTTGCTGTTTTACAGACACTAAAAAGGGTTTCTTTTAATTCATTTAGAGAAAAGAATCTGATTAGATAGGTCTTTGTTGTTCCATAGTTTATGGTGTTTGTTTTGCTGCTTCTTTATAAACAACTGCAAATTTTCTCTTAAAAACTCAGTATCTTTTCAGTAAAGTATACTTTTGTAGGAGAAAATGCTCATATTGCATCAATAACACCAAAATATTAAAATTCTTAAAAAACTGGACACATTCAACTTATTTATATTGATTTAAGTTTTACCATTAAATATAAAAAATATGAAGTCTGTCCAGAAGGTATCCAGCCATGTACTATGAAAAATAGGGACATTTATTGAAGAAAATACAAGATACAAGAAACACTGCACACAGGACAATGACACCTCAGTCCCCTTCAAAGTAGGCATTTGGGGACCTCACATAGCTCTCCCATTCACCATCAGCTGCCCCATTGTATTTTCCTGAATCTCATCGATGGTCTGAAATCTCTTCCCTCTCAAAGGTGATTTTAGTTTTGGGAAAAGCCACAAGTTGCAGGGGCCAAATCTGGGCTGAAGGGGGCTGAGTCACCTGGGTCATTTGATGTTTCACCAAAAAACTCCGCATGAGACGTGATGCATGAGCAGGTGTGTTGTCGTGATGAAGCTGCCACTCTCCAGCAGCCCATAGCTGCAGCTGTGTGAATTATCCAAATAGTTTCCGCAGAGGAATGTTCAAGCTTAACACAAAATTAGATGCAGATTCATCGCTCTACTCACTCAGTCATTTTGAATGTGACAGCCACACAGTACACATGCTCACTCAACGGCATCTACTGCCCCCACTGACTAGTACAGTGAAGTCGTCATTGTTCATGCCTGCGCATTCCAGTCCTCTTGCCTGGGCTGCCAGGTTCCATCAATGCTGCACAAACTATTCTCTTTATATGAACAAGGACTGGGATTTTTCTGGATAGACCTTTGTACCAGAGCTCCAACATGATACATCAGAAATTTTAAAGCTGAAAAATTATTGTACATGGGATTTATGAAATATTAGTACAACAAGCACAAGGACCTTGAGTCCAGAATAAGCCAGGAGAATTTGCTGGGCAGAAGTAATCCTTTCTTCGGAGGGAATTAGGGGTCATGGGAGATGGACCGATGTAGACGCTGGTAAGGGATTTTGATCTAGGAGTAAACAAGGATTATTGGAGGGTTTTGAATAAAGACTTAACATAAACTAATGTTTAGTCTCGAAGATCATTCTGTCTGCTACAGGGAGAAAAGAATGGGCAGAGGGGCTAGCGAGGAAGCAGGAGGCCCAGAAATGAAGTCAGTAGGGTAGTGCAGGTGCGACACAGGACGGCTTCACCTCTGGAATGAGAGGCAGAGGTGAGAGAAGAGGACTTGGCATGGGATATGTTTTATATAGAGACATGGCAGGGCTGGCCGATGAGTTGAATTATAACATAAAAATAAGAATCAGTCCCTGAATTTTCCCCTGTGGAGAATTTTGGCCCACATGCTCCAGCTGGAGAACTTGCTGGAGAATGGCTTTGAATAACAGCAGTGGAAGTGATTAGATCTGCCCTGGACTTGGGAAGCTGGAGGTGCTTTGTAGATATTATTGAGTGGAGAGATCAGACAAATAGTTGGATATGTGGGTCAGAAGTCCAGGGAAGGAACTGAGGCCAGAACACTCATGAGCACTGGGAGCTGGCACTGAATTTAAAGCCACTAGGATGACCAAGATGCCCCAGAGAGAGTGCACCAGGGGAAAGAAGAGACCTAAAGCGTGAGTCTTCTTTGCATGGTATTTATTTCCGTTTTCTTCTAGTGCTTTTATGAGTTTTATGTTTTATTTTTCCATTTGAAATATATATTTTAACCTCATCTCTTAGTTCTGCTTTCCAAGAAGTCTTCCCTTGTTTCCTACTGAGTCTACCAGGACACTTCGTAAATGTTATCCTCAGACCTCTAGGAAACATACAAAGCTATGTTTGCTCCCTCTGAATCTCCAGGACAACGCTGGGGTTTCACTTGTGTTTTAGGAACCATCTTGTTCACTTAAAAATTTTTATTATATTGTTTTCTTCTTATTCAACCTCTACTAAGTATGCCTACATGCTCGGTGTCTATCATCACCAGTGATGACTGCTTTAGGCCGGGCCTGCCCTGTGCATTTCGGCTGCTGTTCGAATCCTTACCCTAAACCCAGTGTAGGAAGCAGTTGTACTTAGTCACGCTTCAGTCACACTGTGTGACGTTCTCCCACACAGTAGGACTCGTCTTAGACTTAGTTCCCTGACAGTCTCAGACGTGGACACAAAGACAGTAAATATGAAAGGGCATTCAATTACTGACCCTTTTTTCCTCTCTTCTTCATAGGTGTTTGTCAGCCTAGATTATAATTTTAATTTCTGGTCTTATGTTGCCGCTTTTGGTTATATTTTTAAAGCTTTTTTCAGTCTTTCCAATTCACATAGACTGTCTTGATAGGGCTTATTTTTCAAATATTATAGTCTAATATTCCATGCTGGTGTCTAATCTAACAATCCGGTAGAAACAAAATGCTTTCTAGGTCTATGACAGGTATATTGTGGGCGAATTTTCTATAAGCTTTTTTTGAGTTTTAACTTGCGTGAGTTAAGTGTGATACAAACTATTCTTGCACAAGTAAAACAAATGGGTAAAATAATTTATTACGGATTTAATGACTATATTTTTAAAAACTGATTTACAGTGCTCCCTGTATGCTTTTTCATAGAAAGATAGCGATTAGGTTGATCCTCAACCAAAGCCTACTTTTTTAAAATCCTAAATGCAGCGAGGCTTATTACAAGCTCTCACCAGCTGGATAGTTGCATAGAATTTGAACATTTAAAGAGTGTCAAATGCTAAATAAGAACTCTTATAGGTTTTATTGTCAGCGCAACGCTGTAAGTCAGCCTCACTGCTTAGGGTGATTTTTAGCCGGTCTCTTTAGCCAAACCTTAAGCTACAAGCAACTCCTGCTGATTTTTTCTGCTTAACACTCGGTTTCATTTTGTCTTCATTTCCATAGCAACCAGCCAGCATGGGAATGTCCCAGCATTTCTGCCTGCTTCCAATCTCTTCCCAAAATGCTCTGCTGCAGGAGGTATTAACATTACAGCACACAGTGACTCAGCTTTCTGGGAAGTTTCCGATCAGTAATAAATATCCTCCAAAGTTTTCTTCCTTATTTTATTTCAAAATATGCCATATTAAAATTTTAACAGTTAAGCTCATTTATTATTTCAATTACATTTTTAAATTTAAGAATGCTTCTGCATATATTTAATGTGCATCTTTTAATCAAGATAAATGTTTCATTTAATCTTTAAGCATCCAATATATTTTAGAATGTTGATAGTTATAAACATATAATAAAGTAAGGTACTTGTACTCTAGAAATCATATTTAGTGGGAAAAAATCATGACAATAATCATTTTAAGATACAGTTTTTAAAGCGTAGCTATATAAAGTTTGACTGATTTGTGAGAGAACGAGGAATTTACTCTGGGGTGAAAAGTCTGTGTAAATGAGCATTTGGAAAAAATTGGCGAGGGACGATGTTGAAGAGGAATAATAAGATCACAGAAGAGGAATAATAAAACCACAGGAGACACAAAGGTGGACTAAGACCCACATGTTAAGGGAAAATACGTAGCCTCGTGCATCCAAAGAGGATACTCACAATGTTAGATTCTCGAAAATAACTCAACACATAAAATTAAATGGAAATATAATTTGCGAAGAGGATCTCGTGCTGGAAAGAAGGGCTGCGTGCGTGGCCTCCTTCCGCAGCGTCTGCCTTCGCTTTCAGGGCCCACATCTCCACCTCCCGGGGGGCTGTCCGCACGGGCCCGCGGCGGGAACGGACTGGGCAACTTGGAGGGAGCTGCGCCCTTATTAAAGATGACGTTACTTTTGTTTTGTCCGTTTTTTGTTATTTTAATGTTTCATCGTTTATGCTGTTACCATCGTCCCGTTTTCCCACCTTCGCCCCCTCCATCCAGCCGGCTCCCCGCTTCCTGTGCACAGATTTTCTCTGAGTTATAAGCAATTTTATGTCCTCGGTCTCCTAATCCTTCCACCAAACATCGCCGTTACTTGATATATTATTTTTTGAGCTACCACCTGAAATCTTAGCGCCCTCTTACCAGCCGGTCGTGGGAGTTCATACGAGGCCACACTTTTCGGTGCTCAGGCGACCGGAGCTCACGTTGCGCCAGACGATGTCCGTCCTCTCATGTAGTGACCGTGTAGGAAAAAATCACACTGGGAGTCAGTACAATTGTAGGTAACTTCGGGGAAACTAAATTAAAAAGTAGATTCTCAATTACATTTTGTGACTTTCAAGCTTTAAAGATCTCATCAAGAATTTAATTAGACTACCTTTCTCATTTCCCCCCCTCAGGGTACATACATTGGAGTCGTTCTTCCCTTTAGTGGATGGGATAAAACCATCTTAATTCGGGTGTTGTAAAGGGTGATAAAACTGACCCTGCATGTTATGGGCCAATCAACTTCATTAATGCTGCGGTTAAATTGCACATGAGGATTTTATCACAGTAGTGGGAAGGGATGAAAAAAATTAATAATACAGATCTAATATGCTAAGAGTAGTTGCATAATTTCCCAAAGATCCCAAAGCAAAGCAATTTTTCATACTAAAAATTGATCTTGTCATCACTTCTATTTTATTATATTTATTTAAATTGTGTAATTCAGGGCCCAGGAAGATGTGATTCGTATAACTGCTGAGACAAGGCTGCATTTTGCTGGGCACCGTGCCTGAGCTCAGGTCGCTCTGGAACTTCCAGGGCTCAGGACAAGACCTTAAGAACTCACAGCTGTCATGAACAATAAAATATTCCTTAGGAGTAATCAGAAAGTCCTGCTTCATTTATGTGTGTAGCTAATTTACTCAGACAACTCTATGTGCGTACACGCACACATGCATAAGAACATGTTTGTCTCTATTGCATACATACACACATGCATGAGAACACATATCTGTCTCTGGATGAACGTTGCTAAGCACATGGAGCCAACACTTATGAGTGATCGTGACGTATCCAGACCTGTTTTCCTCACTCTCTGGATGTTCAAAAGAAAGCATCACCAAAGAGCTGCACCTTACATATGTAAATAGCCTGTGAGTGCATGGAAATAGGAACACAGGCCACAGGGACAGTACCCTGGAATGCATGTATCCCACCTGGAGAACTCAGAGGGAGGCCGCCAGGTGCCCACCTGCAGGTCATCGTCTCTGGGGGCGGGGCTTCAGCAAACCTGCATGTCACAGCGTGTCACGTGATATCACTGCTCTCCAGAATGTACGAAGCTCTGTCTTTTACAGGCATTGTGCTTTGAATCATGTACTCCTTTCTCAGCAGACATTCTAGAAAATGGTCGAGGTTTCATGTCACGTTGTGTTCCTGAAACCTGTCACGGTCTTTGGCTTCCATTCAGTCCCTCTGTCAGTCTGCAGCGGTCCTCAGATCCCCTCTGCACAGCGATCAACTTTTAAATGCTTACCACTCGACATGACAGGAAGCTGTTAGTATTGATAATATACTCCCACTATTCTGTAATTTCTCGGGGACCTTGATAGATTTTTAATTGCGTCCCCTTAGAAGGACCTCTGTCCCCCTTTATGAACTGTTCTGCGACACTCCCGTGAAGTCCACGTTTCTCTCTTTCACCACCTGGGCACAAAGACCAGTTCCCACGTGCCTCAGTCCCAGACATGACCTGGCCCCAGTCAGGCGATCATGTGGCCAGGCACCCCCTGCAGCGTTCTCCTGGGGTCACTCTGAGAAATCTGCTGTGTTACCTGCTGGTCTGCTGTCACTCTGCCTGCCCAGCATTGTGATCCTCAAGGAGACCGGTCCTTCTTTTATTTTTTTCTGAAGCGAGGCCCAGGGGTTATTGTGGTCTGACCTCCCAGATCCTTAACGAACCATGTTTTGTTCTGTACAGTAGCCAGCTCCCTTCCCCCAGCTGCCCCACACTCACAGCTGAGTTCAGAACATCAGACGAAAACCTCTGATCTACAAGATGCTCTGCCCTGCACAGCCCCAAAGTCCCCAGGCTCTCTCCTCTCAGCAGGATGGGGGTGGCTTATCTTCTCTTTCTGACTTGAGAGAGAAAGAACAGCTTCCAGGCCGATTCGCCCTGAGGAAGTATGAACAGACATTTTCCCTATGATCTTTTTAGTTTCATTTTCAAATTTATTTTTACAGGCAGCATTGGTGTAGCATCCTTGAAACTAACTTTTAACTGTGAGTAGCACAAAAAAGCAGTGTTTATTACATGGTTATGCTGCTATCGAATTTTAAAAGTAGAGACTATAAAATATAAAGAATTGCATTCACAGCCAATTCTTATTTCCCCTGACACCATAATGTTAAATGGAGCTAAATGTACATACATCTATTAGCTGTAATGTGCAAATCTGCAGAAGTTATCACAAGGTCATTAAAGGTCATGTCATCCATAAATGGAAGTCGTGTATATAATGTTATGGGAGACATCCCCAAATGGCCAGTGAGTTAGTTTATTTTAGAGCATATCACAGAATGGCAGAACTGGGAGGGACATTTAAGATCATCTATTCCAACACCGTTATTTTAAAGATGAGCGAACGGAAGCCCAGTTATATTATATTACTTGCCCAAGGTTACAGAATGATTTAATTACCTTTTTCCATAATGTGATAAAGCTGTTTTTTGAACCAGCATTAATTTTACCACAGAGAGAATGTATGCAAACGCAGTTTATAACCCATCAAGCGGACCGTGCAGTGAAGGTGTGTAGAAATGAAAATCGTGGCGAGAGGAGACTGGGTCTATTCTGAAACTTGTCCTTTAATGGTGCAGTATCCCTCTTTTAATTTTAGAAATGGGAATTTAAAAGAAATTGACTTACATGACATTTCGGAGGATGCTAAACAGATACATTTCCTGCCATAAGGTTGTGGTTGGTTGATTGTTTATATTTTATTGTCATGTCTTTGTTGAGCACAGGGGGACGATGGGAATCTGATAGCTGGTTATGGGTAGAGTCTCTGAGAAGTGACTGTCTTCTTAGCAGGACGTGGGAAGCCGATGGTAGAACCTCAGGATAACATTTCCATTACGTACTGATCACGCTCTGAGAAAGAACAAGTCATCAAAATTGAAGGGTGTTTCTAGCAATCCTTTCCTCATAAAAGTAGAAACACATCTGTAATATTGTCTTCTGTTAGTTCAAGTTCTTACTAAAAAACACTTCCCACATGAAGTTATTTAATTGTAAGACTGGACTCTGGAAACGGGCTGCTACATAAAATTTGAATCCAAAATCTGCCACAAGCAGTGCAAACTGAAGCCGAGTACACATTTTGGGGGTCTCACTGTCCTCATGAAAGAATTAATGAAATAGGTGTGCGTAGGGCAGTCAGACCTGTCCCTGACTTACAATGCCTGGTCTCCATCCGCGGCCATGACAGTTACTAGTGAGAACTTGGGAGTCCCAGTGGTAGAAACGGGGGTCAGGTGGTGGCAGAGGACACTCAAGAAAACAAGAAGTTGCTTGAAGGAAGAAAAGAATATTTGAAATTGCCTCATTTTGGTGGTTGATGTCTTCAGCTGTGTCCTGGCTGATTTCCTGACTGCTAAGTCTGTCCATTTCTGGTAAGCCATGGTGAAGTCTCCAACTGTAATAGGGGTCCATCTATTACCTCCTGAAGTTCTTTCTATCAGTTACGTGTTATGAAGTTTGGGGTTCGGTTGTTAGGCTGGTACATTGAAAGGATTGTTATGTCTTCCCGGAGATTTGACCTGTTTGTTATTACACATTGCTCTCTGTAGCCCTGACCACTTTCCTGGCTTTGATGCCTGCTCTGTCTGAAGTTAGTGTAGCTATAACTCTTTTCTTTGATTGGTCTGAGCATGATATCTCCTTCTTTACAATCTCATTTACAATCGCATCAAAAATAATAAAATACTCATGAATAAATTTGATCTAAGAGATGAAAGATATGTACAGTAAAAGCTATAAAATATTAATGAAAGAAATTGAAGAAGACACAAATAAATGGCAAGCCTTCTGCATTTGTGAGTTGGAAGAATTAATGTTATTAAAATGTCCATACTACCCAAAGTGATCTACTAGTTTCATATAATCCTCATCAAAACTGCAACGTTATTTTCCACAGAAATAGAAAAAGAAACCCTAAAATTTCTATGAAACTACGAAAGACCCTGAACAGCCAAATCAATATTGATAAAGAAGAATAAAGCTGGAGGGATCATACTTCCTGATTTCAAACGATATAACAAAGCTGTCTTAAGCAAAAATTATATGGCATTGATATAAAACAAATGCACAAACCAATCAAACACAAGAGACATTACAAAATAAACTCATGTATATGTGGTCAGGTGATTCTTGACAAAGCTGCCAATATTAGACCACAGTGAAGGAACAGTCTTTTCAATAAACGGTATTGGGAAAACTGAATATTCATATGCAAAATAATGAAACTGGGCCCCTATATTTCACAATACATAAACGTGAACTCAAAGTAGATTAAACACTTAAATGTAAGACTTGAAATGATAAAATTCCTAGGGAAAAAATATAAGGGGTGAACTCTTCGACATTGATCTTGGCAATACTTTTTGGACTTGACATTGAAAGTAAAGGCAGCAAAAGCAACAATAAACCAGTGGGACTACATTCAAGTAAGAAGCTTCCCCAGAGTGAAGGGAGCGATCTACAAACTGAAAAGGCACCCAACGACGCGGAAGGAAACATCGCAAACCACAGAGCTGATAGTGCCGGGATTAATATCTGTAACATCTGACACGGAGATCGGAGAACCCCGTAGCAAGGACGCGAGTGACCCTTGTCTGTCTCTCCGTTCTTGCAGTGGTTTCCCCTGAACCCTCTCCTCTCTTCTAAATCCCAGAAGGGTTGTTAATTTTTCTGTCTTTTCAGCTATTTTACTTGTTAGGACCAAGCAGTGACTTCCAAGTTCCTGCCACAGGGAAATAGAACGCACTTGTTGGAGTTTCTAGCTATATTTGATTATTTTGCCAGCTTCTCTTAAAAAGCTTTTCTAATTTGGATTCTCCTCTCTTCCGGCATTCACATTAATAATGTCCCTGGCCTCTCGGGACTATTAACAACAGAGTGTTTTGTGACATTGATAAAGCTGGAAGTGCCAGGAGGAAACAGACGGGGAAGCAGATAATGGCAGTTAATAGATCAAAAGCCCCATTTTGAACCTGTTGAAGCTGAGAAGCTCATTGAGAATCTACCTGGTATTCATATTTCTGCAGGTAATTTGGAATCGGTGTGTCTGGTTCAGGCAAGAAGCCCACATGGGGTAGCTTTGTATCAAACCGCTATTAGAGAGGCAATAATTAAATTTGTGTAAATGAGTAAAATCATATCAGAAGGTAAGAAAAGGCACCTAAGTAGTAGAGGCAATTGGGCAGAAAAGGTAAGAGGAGGAAGAAAGCAGTGAAATGTCACTGAGGGGTATGGGGCATACACAGAAGTAACCCATGCTAAAGAAACTGAGAAGTCCTTCTGGGTGATGTTTCCCAGGACTCAGGGAAAGAAGTTCACCCAGATTGTCAGTAGAAGGTGGGGAAGACTAAGGCTGTGCAGTGTTGCAGATGGGAAGTCGGGAGCACTTAAAGGGCGGAGCGGGGCAAGGACGGGAGTAGCTGTGGTGTGAATTTTACTAAGAAACAGAAAGAAATAGGTAGCATCCGTCTATTCATTGCCTTGAACCTATTTTTACTTATTTCCATACTCTCTTTCCATTCCCCACTAACGAATGCTTAGGTTTTGTGTTCTCATTCTACTTTCTGTCCATGACACAAAACTTGCAGGATTCATCAGTTTTTAAAAAATTTTTAACTGTTAGGTCATTGGATATTAGACGTGAAAGTGTAGCCAAGTGAATGCAAGTGTGAGAGCCTTACACTTCCTGATGAATATTTATTCGTCCAAGTTCTTACAATTAAATCCATATGCTCACATTCTTTTTCATTTCAGAATTCACATAGCTATTCTATTGTTCCATTCAAGAAGTATTTATTGACTATCTTGTAAGCACTAACGGACTCAGACCAATCCCCCCCTATTGCAATGACAAAAACATTTTTTTAATCTACTTGGTTGCACTGGAGAGTCCACAAGGTACAGAGATTTTGCTAGATACGGTTGGGGAAAGGAATGAGTAAAAGGAAATGTGCCCAGTTTTTAGCACTATTATACTTTGTGATAACGAGATTTTACTTCTCCCAGAGCGGCCGGCCGCAAGGGCAAAGGCTGAGTCCAGCCTTCCACAGCGTCTGCCCCTGAGGGGGCAAGCGCGGAGCCCAGAACCTGTCCGAGGGTCAGAGCCGTGCAGGCTTTTAAGACTTCGCTTTGGACCGGAGCCTCAAATAAGCCCTGTGACGGACTGTCTAGCACATGCGAAGGACTAATACGCACAAGGAAAAGTGCAAGGGACGCAAAGAAAAAACCACTGTGAGATGCATCCCCACCAGAAAGTCACTGTTAGAGAGACAAGTCATACCAAGCGTGACAAGGATGTGGAGCAGCTAGAACTCTCCTAACTGCTGAGTAGCATTTAACAGTGACACAAAATAGGTAAAATATCACCACACGACCCAGACGTCACACTCCTAATTATGTTACCAAGAGAAAAGAGAGCGATGTTCACACAAAGACCTATGTGCAAACGTTCAGTCCCTATATTTGTGGGACAGCCAAGACTTGGAAGACAACCTTCTTACGTAGCATTACGGGGGATTGCATTATTAACACTCATAGTATCATGATTTCATCTCAAAGTAATTATGCTATGCAAAGGAAGATACAAAAACAGTGCATGTTTGATTATTCCACTTAACTAAAACCCTAGAAAAAGTCAGTTACTCTGTAGTGACAGGTCCCCAATCACTGGTTCGGGACCGGTCACTGTAAGAAAATGGATATGAAGGGGCCACACGGGATGATCAATAGCTTCATCTTAATTGTTATGGTGGCTTTGCAGGAGTGTACCTATGTCAACATCACTGAATTTTAAATTAGACATGTTAATTTTTTGTATGTCATTTTTACCTCTGTTTAAATAACCTTGTTCAAAGGGGAAAAAGATCAATAAATCAACTCATTGTTGCTATTTAAAGATACAATAACCGCACCGCATAAGAAAAGTAATAGAAACATGTGTTATGTAAGGAAATATAAGCATAACATAGATACATAAATGATGAGGAAAAAAGTGTAGAAAGGCCACGATATGTAAATAATCAAAACAATTTTTTAGAAGTAACTGCCAAACAAACCCAAAGAAGGGAAAAGTAAAGAAATAACACAGCAAAGAAGAGAAATGTATTATCAAAATATGTTAAATCAGAAAAAGAGTTAACATAACCCGTGAAGGACAGCACGTGTTCTTAAGTACAGTAATAAAATGTAATATGGTCATTTCAGTAGATGTGATATAAGATTTCACAACATTTCATAGCATCCAAGACAAAAGTGCCTACCATCTCCATTCTGATACTCGATTATATGCAATATCCTGGCCAACACGGTGAAAGGGAAAAGAAGCCAGGAAGAAGGATCTCACCAGGAACCAAATGGTGGAGTTGAATTAGGGGTGGAAAAAATGCCTTAAACAGGAAAAATGAGAAAAAGGGAGTACAAGAATTCAACCAATCTCTCAAATAGATATAATTCAATTTAAATGTCTTTTCAAATTCTAAACTTGTCTACAATTGACATTGCTGAGCTATTTTATAACAGCCCCCTGCTTATAACCTAATACGGGATGTTTCTAGAGGAAAGAAAGCTCCCATTCCCTTCTCATCTGTTTCAATTTTCCGTCCTTGTCAGTTACCTTTTCTGGGCCAGCCGTGGAAATGCATACATGTCGAAGTTGGTTCATTTGTATTCCTGTTTCCAAGCATCAAACAAAGTCATCCATAAATTAATTTTATGAGCAATTAACTTCTTCCAAGTTCATACTTTCTAAATTGATTTTTTCTTTTACAATCAAAACACAGCTTAGCTCCATTTTGCAACATTAGGCACGGCTCTCCGGTAGTTTGCGCTCTCTTTGTGGTTTCCCCTTTCTCTTAATTTTTTTATAAAAGTAAAATTGGTGAGAGAGAGAGGACTTCAGAAGAGTTGGTGAAGGAGAAGGCTGATATCACGACTCAAGGGAATAAGTGTGTAGGCAGAGGGGCTGTGCTGATGGAGCAGGGCCCCAGGGTGAGGGACTCTGACATGGGCAAGGCGACATCCAGGATGCTTTAAGAATGAGAGCAATTGTGATGTCACAGCAAAGTTCTGGCCTCTCCATAAGTCTCCTTCTGATGAGTCACGAGAACTTCTTACAGGAGACAGTCTTAATTGGAGAGCCTTCAAAAGAATGCGATTAAAAAAGAGAAGAAAGCGGGTAGGTCCCATCCACGGGTACGCTTGTTCTGAGAAACCACAGACAAGGACACTAGAAAGTCAAGTGCTACTTCACAAGGTTACTATGGAGATTAAATAAAGCAAGATGACACAGGGGTTCGTGGACTGCCTGTCACAGAGGAAGTTTATGAATTATTACGCACGCTACTACGAGTACCATCACTATCCCTATCAAGGTTTTCCGTTGTAGTAGACTTGGTGTTGTTTTTTGTTGTTTGTTTTAGTTCTACTTCCATTTTGTCCCATTTTATCCCTGCTTCTCATTTCTCCTTTTCAGAAAATTCAGGCCGCCAAGACGACTAAGACCTTTTAACAGATCCCCACAGGGGGAGGTTGTGAACCTCCAAGCAATAGCTCAGCTGTTGGAATTTCTGTCCATGTTGTAATAGAGAGGCAGTCACCCATGTGGCTGACGAAAATCAAGGCCAAGGTCAGACTGTGTCAAAAACTTGAGACCAACTTGCTGAACAAGAGAAGGCTAAATTCATTGTCAAAACAGAGTCTCGATGGCATGTCCTGGTGCTGGGAAGAGAACAAGTCAGACGCACGAGGGGAAAGCAACAGCATCCCTAACACGAGAAAACGCGTGTGTACGTGAACACCCCGGGTGGGCAGTAAGGAGAGGGGAAGCCCTCAGACTTGCCTTGACATGCGCACACTATGGCACAGAGCAGGAAGCACTCTGTTTTCCTCATGCCCTTCATACCAGATGGGACGGGGTGAGTGACTCTGGGTTCACCCTCGGGAGCTACGCTGTCCTACTCGGTAGGCACCAGTCGCATGTGGCTCAAGAACATTTGCCACATCACGGCCTCAAGACGTGCTACAAGCATCGAGTACACACGATCATGTGAAGACGCAGTGCACACGTAAATGTAAAATGCCTCATTGACCAGCTGAAATCTTATTCACATATCGAAGTGATATTTTTTATGTTTTGTCCAAAATAAAATATATTATTAAAATTATTTTCAACTGTTTCCTTCGCTGTTTTAAATGTGCCTCCTATACACAAACAAACGAAATTAGGGCGGCGCGCACTGCATTCATGCTGGGCACACGTCAGTGGGCCTCTCTGCTCGTCCCCTCCTCCGAATCGCGCTGGAAATGGTCTGCAAGGACATAGGTACCCACAGTGCAGTGCTGTTCACCGAAGAAGGAACCCGGGGCTGAGGGGCTAAGCAGCACAGACGTCGGGAGCCCCTGTGGGCGCACGACCCTCCCGGGACCTTGGGTCTCATTTTAAGAGTCCTGTCAGCCCGATGAGTTCCTTCTGTCCTGCAGTCCATCTTAACTGTCTCCTCAAAACAGAGGGTGGCGTTTTAGAACAGGAGGGAGGAGAATGTCACAACAGCAAGCAGAAGTAAAATGCCTCCGTGGCCTGATGAAGACCAAGCCATGGAACTGGGAAGGCCAACCCCACATCCAGGGGGACGCATCCTGGGAAGGCTGTCACCCAGAAGAAGGTGAACACTGACCGCAATATTATGCCTGGTGCCTATGCTAAAAAGACTCTTATCTGTCTTTTTACTGCACATTTAAAGTTATTAGTCCTGCAAAACATTTCTTTCCGAATAGCTGATGGTTGCCTACAATTGATAAAATAAGATATTCCAAAATCAGAGTATGGACACATGCATCATCAGTATGAATAATTCTATGAATATAACGATGAATTCTTGAGCTTCTGACATGTATTAGGCTATACAAATTGAAGACTATTATTAAGCCATAGCTTGGCAGAATTTATTTGTTGATGTCAAATTTATTTTTGAGATCTGTGTTCATGGAGGACAAAGAAATTTTTTTCAAGAATCATTTAATTTTTAACTATAATGGACTTTGTAGAGAAAAAGCACATTATTACCACCGTTCCTAAAATAAAATCTCTTTAATTCATAAGAGTATTAAATTTTATAGGACAAGATAAAATAGAAGTTGTTACAGTAAGCATTTTGACAAATCAATCGATATTTCAACTGAAATCATTCTGAAGTTATACTAATGGCCACATTTTGTTAATTACTTACTGTAATGCCAGTTACAGCATTCGGTGTTTTCAATGCATTTTGTCATCTATAATACAGGTTACAGAAAAGAGGTAACAGCAGCCCAATGAAAGAGATGTAGAAACGCGTTCCGAGTTATTAAGTAACTTGTCTGATGTCCTCGGTGAGACTCACGGAGCTGGAGTCCCCGCCTTCGCCCTGGGCTTCCACGCTGTTCTCCTTTGCACCCCTCCTGTTAAGGCAAGACAAGGAAACTTCGGAACAAACGCACATGTGTCCCTTTAAGTAGTAGATCTACTTTGCATTGGTGTCTCTTGGGGGAATCGTTAGCGTGCGACATCTCTGTGACAAAGAGAGGAACCCTAAAACGGCGTGGGCAGTTACAAAGACACCCACACGCGCGCTGCCTAACATGTGCACACACGATCTCCCACGCGCAGCGCTCCTCCCTCGGTTCAGCTCCCGTGACAGTAAGCTTCGGGCTCCCCAGAGTTTTCAGCTTGGCCTAATGACAGTGGGGTGCCTCGGAGCAATCGTCTCTTATGCGTTCCCCAGGGTTTAACGCAGAGGGCCCCTTCTGACGGCGTTCTTTTCACGCAGGGTCTTTCTGTGGAGGCAGCTTCCGCGGGACTGGGGGCCGTGTTACTGCCCCGTTAGCCACGGGTCTTAGGAATTGCTCTTCATGGGGGATGCGGGTGAGAGTCAGCTTTTTTCTTTTTCTTCTTCTCTCATTCTTTCTCTCTCTGCTTTCCTCCCTCCTTCCCTCCTTCCCTCCCTCCCCCACTTCCTTTCACAGCAAATCATACTCGAATAATAGGTTCTCTGGAAGCCTTATGCTACGTTTCCTTCTTGCAAGGATGCAAATCTATGCTCCCTTTTCACATGGGCCTTTCCAGGTCTCTTCTCCTTCAATGGAAAATAGCAACGCTCATAACGAAATAAAAACGTCTTTTCCGAAGTTCCTTCTGGTCGTCTAGTGCTTTTCCTGGCGGTGTCCTTGGAGGGTGCATGCCAGCTGCTGGGGGCACTAAGAAATTATGACGGGGCTTCTGCCACTGATATCAGCGGCATCAACCAGCTAAGCAGTGACGTCATTAAAAAGCACACGACATCGTCTCTGTTGGTAAGAACGTTGTCATTTCCTCTGAGCCAGTATCATCGTACATGAGGGGCGTGCTAAGCAAGTGTTTTATTAAATTAAAGGTTACCAAAACCTGAAGTACAGAATTCTTAAGAAAACATAGTCTTCTTACTGTAATAAAACTTCTAATATTTCCTGTTGGGATAATTCAGGGCTGTTGTTTTTGTTTCTTCACAAATTGCATTAATGCGTAGCATTGAAAAGGCCGCTTTTGCTTCACAGCATTTTAGATGAGTTTTACTGACCTAATTTAAAACATGACATTTTGTGACCTGTCAGACCTTTGTAAATGTTGTATCTGTTTGCCGGACTGTTGTCACAGGGCCGCAGCCCGGGGACTCCAATGACACAAACGTGTCCTCTCACGGTTCTGGAAGCTCCAAGTCTGAGATAAAGCTGCGTAACAAAACCTACTTAAATTTTTTTAAAAAGCAAAGGTGTCCACCCAGAAAACACTTATTTTGCTTTGGAAATATTGTAATTCTTTTGGCCTTGAGTGAAGTTCGTCAAACTATTTAATGTTCCCTGAAAATTCTTTCAGTAAGTGGTTTAGTTTTTATATGTCATTTTAAGCGAGTTAGTTAGGCCACAGGAAATTTAATGTCGGAGCAAGAGAGACAGCACAAGGAATTATTACTGAAGAAAGACAGAATCTTTGATTTCTAGCCAGTCAGTGCTGGAAAATTACTAATACTTGTAACACAGAGATGAAAACATAAGTTACCAAGAGTTCGCTCACCTGTAAGAGGAACCTAATGAACAAAATAAACTAACAAACAAAAAGGAACCACAGGCATGGAAACATGGGACAGACTGACAGTGACCAGAGGGGAGGGAAAGGGGATAATAAAGAGAGAAACAAAAAGAATTGTTTTCTAAGGGATGAGATTGTGCTTTTTCTACATCCCCTTGGTGTTCTTTCTCTCACAAAGGTGTCTCGGTTCTAACTTCAAGCCACACACACGTCCCCATGGGTATGTAGTCATCGCTCTGCGTGATGCAGTCCGTCCTTTCTCGTTACTGCATCTCCGCCTCTGGGTGCTCATAAGAAACTATTTCTTACTTCACTTTAAGTTCCAAGGCAACCTCTGTTTTGCATCTGGTAATCCCTTCTATTTATTTCATTGTTCTAATTAATAAATTGTTGGGTAGGCTTTTTAAGTCCATGGCACTCACCTTAGGAGAGGCAGTATTTTCTTGAGATTCAAGATAAATAAAATCAGCCCAAGGTTCCTCCTGGACTCAGAGCCCAATTCATCAGTATTTTGGGGGGGCTTGCTTCACTGTTTTTAATACAGAGCTTTGTTTCCTAATTTCACCAGTCAATTATTTATATTTACTACTTTTGATACTTTGGGTTGGATTCAGAAAAGAGAGGAACAGACTCCTTTATTGTCAGCCTTAAATAGAAGACGTGAAAGGATTCTTACCACCTTAGTAACAGTAGATCACTCACCAATCCATAGATTCCTGACACGTAAAAACGCCCTGATGGTGCCATACGGATGGTAATGACAGCATGTCAGGTAGGCCAGTGAAAAACTACTCAGAAGTATATTTAGTTAAATATTTTAAAGCATCTTATTTCCTCCAGGAATCTTGAGGAACGCAAACCGCAGTGGGACTCCCGTGGCTTACCTATTAAGCTGTTAATAAATCTAGACCGCAGGACTGAGCCGCCTCACGGCTGCGGTAGGAGCGATTGCGGAAACAGATATTCCCACTTGCACTCAATGGACCCACTTCTCCTAGGTTTGTAGAAGGAGGTAACCGAGGGGTTTTCTGGGAGCTGGGGTACCTTGTACCCATTTCTGTGAGCATCAGGTTAATAAATTCGATGGGTGAAAATCTTTTACTAGAGAACATTTTATGACAATGGCATTCATGCTTTTGCACCAAAGCGTGCCCTTCATTCTGCTAAATGATCCTTTGTCATCAACTCATTACATTTGTTGCTCTCTGCAAATACTGAAGACTTCTATTTTCTCTGAATCAAAAACTGAACAGATTTGTGCAAAATTTTGTATGAAACTTATGAATTTCACTTTTGTATTTCTAGGCTCAGTAAATTCTTCATCGATAAGCATCAACAAGTTTTGACAGAACACGTGTTGAACTTTGACAATAGTGACAAGCATGTGAGCAGCAGAGGCCCGGCCTCAGCCTTCTGTCCTTGGTCCTAAGGAAAAGGCCACCGGCCAAATACACGGGGTCCAGGGACGGAGTGAATTTCTTTCTCTATTTATAGAAGTATGAGGGGTCGAGCTTAAAGATGCTCTTGACTTCAAAGTCAAGAACAATAGTATCATTGTCCCAGACAGCTCTATATATTGAGGTGTAAAAATGATGGTGAAAAACAGTCGAGGATTTCCGACAAGCTGTACCGTACTGCAGATTCGTGAAAAGGTCTGCAGCTCAGAGTTTAAGGAGCACAGACCTTGATTCAGCTGGTTTCACCTTTGAGGGTCTTTACCCCCAACATTCCTTACGCAGCCCCATATCCTGTGTCACGCAGGACGCCTTCGCTGCAGTTGTTAGAAATCCATGTTGAACTAACTGAAGTTTCTGTGTAGGAAGGACCAGTCGTTACAAGAATTATTACAACTTCCAGAACGTCAGGAGAAGGAAACAGGGGATCAAAGCTACGAGTGGACGGGTGACAGCAAAACCTCAAGGATGACACTGTCAGGAGGGCAATTTCCAAAATGGAGGGAAGTGTGTCATTTCCAAGGATGACCCAGAGCTAATGACCAGGTACAGAAGGGGTGCCCACACCTCCATTGCTGGTACTGAACTCCCACCAAAAAGTGCGTCACCATCGATTGTATTAAGTTTTAAATAATAAAACACCTCTTGATACATTGAACTTTTTCTTGCTTCTTGGAAAAGTATAATATGCTTAATAATTAGCATGCATTACCAAAGCATGTGCTGACATCGGCAGTGATTAAACCCAGTACCTGATCGGTTGACTAGAAATTTCTTTCAGAAGATATAAAAACTTTGCTTTTAGGTATTGAAAACAGATCAGATGTCAGCTAAATGATTTTCCATAAAATGATTTTGACTGTGTTTATGAACTACCTAACAATGGAATAACTATAATTAGAGAGTCAGTAAGATCATTTTGACACGCCTGAAGCAAAGATGACAGACATGTTGCTGGCAAACCCACAGCTGATACACACACATGATCGGTGCTGAATGTCAGTTTTGGGGTTGACTGTAAGTGCCTTCAGGATGGCGGTCAATGTTTTAGGGCCATGATACAAGATGCTCTGTTGGGAGCAGCCTCCGTCAAGGTCAAACGTTGTCAGGAAGTCAAGAGGATATGGAAAGAAGTAATGTGGGAATAAAAATCAGATCTAAAAGAAATGATTTACTGTGGCATTTCAGGCTCCCTTTTTTATACATATTATCTAATCCACACTTTTTTTTCGAGAGACAGTGAAGGATAAAAAATAAGAAAAGCTTATTTTCGTCCTTACGGGACTACTCAGCTTTGTAAGCACAGGCAAACTGCTTAATCAGTCTGTTAATCGCAGGGGTCTCCTTTAATCCCCCCAACCTTGGCCCCCAACGTTTAGAAGAGCACACTGTAACTCAGAGGGAGACGCCCTCGGGTCCCCTGCCCCAGCCTGCTGGGCTTGAAGGATGTCATCGGGACACAGTCTGACCTGAGTTCTGAGCAGCTCCGCTTGCTCTCGATCCACATTCCAGGAAGGCAGGACCTAATCATGTTACTCTCAGGACGGTGTTTCCTGAGCAGTCCTGAGGGGTCAGGCACCAAAGGGCAGGCCTGCATTCGCTCGCGGTGACACGGTGCGTCCCAGCTCCCTGTTCCTCTCCGCGAGAACACCCCTGGGTGTGCAGGGCCCGTTTAAGGAATGAGGACGCAGCATGAGAACCACAGGTGATACGGTGTCTTCTCCGATTCAGGAGTCTTGTGTCTCAGAGCATCCGTGGGTCAGGCTGGCTTGTCCACTCACAGGGGGGAGAAAATCCGACTGTCTCACAGGCTTCACAATTACTGACGGCCACACCTCCGTGTGGTGGCGGAAACACTATTGTTACTGTGTGTTCGCTGAAGGGAGGACGCCTTTGAACTGACAGGGGATTAGCGATTCGCACGGCATGACCTGGGAAACGGCAGTCAGACAAAACATCCATCTTTGAGATGAGATCGTGTGTTTACAAAAAAGAGCAGGAATCAGAGTTAACATTTGGAAAGAAAGGGTCTCACTGTCTAAAAGTCGAAGAGTGCAGGTAGTTAGGTGGCCACCAGCTTCAAGTGGGCAGACTGTTAAGTCACATGACCAAGACTAAGGTTTCCGGGTCCATATACTGAAAAACAGGTCCCAGCCCTCATGTGAAGACCCCACAATGGGCTCTTGCTTTTGACTGATGCCAATGCCTCTGCTGTGAAACGGTGAGAACAGTGATGAGCATTCACTCGTCAGCAACGCACACCAAATGTACGTGATACAAGTAGATAAATATGCAGTCAATGCGTCGTACCTGTGGAGAAATGAGATTATCGCTTTCAAATTCATCTATTTTATAGATAGGAACTTAGCAATTTTAAAATGATTGCAAGGAAGGAAAAGTAAACACACTCTATAAATTTATCTAATGTCCTAACCTATTTACAAATTGATAAATTTAATGAAAAATGGTCACGAAAGGAAAAAGAACACATGGGTAGGTTAGTTCAAGGAATGTGTTATAGAAAAAAGTTAATGAATATTACAGTAGCATGTCTTCCAAAATTAGAAGACAAACACAATTTTCAAATTAACATGAGTACTTATCTCTCTCTGACTGGCTTATTTCACTTGGCATAATGCTCTCTGGGTACCATATGATTCCACTCATATGTAGAATCTAATGAACAAAATTAAATAACAAATAAAATAGAAACAGAATCATAAATAGAGAACAGACTGACAGCTGTCAGAGGACAGGGAGGTAGTAAGGAAAATGGTCAAACAGTTTAATATCAACTAAAGAAACAATTTTATTAAATTTTTTCTACCAATAAAACTACAACCCCAGATTACTAATTTTGTCAATTCTTCCAACAATATATAGAATAAATATCTTCAATCTTACACTAACTCCTAACAGAAACTAGAAACAGAGAACTTTATAAATTCTATCCAGTCACTATGATCTTGATACCAACACTTGCAAGAACATTTTATAAACATGATCTTTCTCATGAAAATGTAGCAAATTGGGTCAAGTAGTCCACAAAGGGGATAAAAGTCATGAGTGGGTTGTTCTCATGGGGAAAGAAAGGAAGAGACATGGATGGTGAAAATCACCATGTATCTCGCCAGATTAACAGAAAACATTTCTAAAAAAAGGTTTGGTAAAAAGTCATTAGGATTAATACAAGGCCTTTTTATAAAAGGTATACATTATTTTTTTAAACATATCTTAATAAAATGTGAGCTGAAAGCAAGGCCAACTGCTAACGACTGTATAAGCGCCCTATGATCTCACTCACGTGTGGAATCTAATGAATGAGCTGAACTGACAAACAGAACAGTGGCAGACTCATAGATGGGGAGCAGGTGACAGCTGAGGGGGGTTCGGGGTAGAGGGGTCGAGCAGAAAGGAAAAAGAACTCACGGATGCGGACAGCAGTGTGGTGCCTGTGGTGGGGGTATAAATAACGTAAGTTGTAATGGAAAAAATACAGTAGAAAATTAAAATAAGTTTTTTAAAATGCTAAGTATCTTGGTGAAATATTAACAGTGAAATATTGAAACTTTCCACCAATATCAGAAATGACACAAGGAAGACTATTGTCACCATATCTATACAGAATTTTACTAATGGCCTTATTCAGTATGATAAGGTGAGAAAAGGGAATGAAAAACATAATCTAGGAATGGATAAATCAAACTATGCTTATTTTCAGTTGCTACAAATCTGTCTGTAGAAATTCCAAAAGGATCTATATATTATTAGAATTATAATAACAAACTTAGTCAAATCCTAGATATTTGCCAAGAATGAATTCTATTTTAACATTTTACAATAAACAAATACAAAAATGTATACCACAAAATGCAGGAGGGCTGGCATGACAGTGATGTACAGGAGCGTAGTTTGGAAGACCCAGTGCCAAAGCGATCGCAGTGCTGACGTAATCCCAGACCAAGTCCCCGCAGGAAGCTCTGTGGGACGGTGCGGTGCGTGTGGCACTGCGTGGTGTGTGTGTGGCAGGATGGTTATTCTAACACATCTGGGCGGGGGTGGGCAGGGGTGGATTGGGGAAATGGAGACATGTGGAATAGTGTTAACCATAAAAATAAAGTTAAAAAACAAAAAAAAATTGAAAATAAAATACATGAAAATTCAATTGGGTGGAAAGAGTCAATGCCACCATTGAACATTGTTCTCCTTTATAATTTAGTTTGATTGCGGTAACACTGGCTTGTAACCAGCCCCCCTCAAAGCTGCCAGAGTCATAAAAAACAAGGAACGTCTGAGAAACCACCACACCAAAGAGGAAGCTAAAGAGACATGATGACCACAGGGGGCATTTGGGACAGGACCCTGGGACAGACAAAGGACACTAGGTAAAAATGAGGTCGTCACAATAAACCATAGGCTTCAGTGAGGAACAATGTATAAGTGCGTCTTTCCTGCGGAAGACATTTTAATAGGAGAAACTAGGTGCAATGCAAATTTTTCTAAAACATAAAGTTTATTTAAAAAGAAAAAAGTCCTTTGAAGCCTTAATCATTTTCATCTAGTTCACATTATCTTAATATAACTTGCTTGGTTTCTAGGAAATTGTGAGAGAATTCCATTAGCACATGGACGGACCTTAAAGAAGCCTGAGTACATGATTTTTCCCTGTGATGGTGATCTGATGTGCATCATGGGACATTGGTGGCTTCCTGGGCAATATGTTGACGTGCTTTCAGAGAAGGAACAAAATTAAGAATTCTTTTCACTTACAATAGACTGTTTTAAAAGGAAGTTTTAATTTTGTTTAATTGTAGTTGTGATATCGAACAAATGACCTTTGCATTTACTTCTGTTTTATGAATGTCAATCAGATGTTATATAATTCATGTCATTTCTGTGAGGGGTGAGGTAAGATTGGCCTCTTTTGTGCAGAGAGCCAATTTAGTCAAGCTTACCTATCTAGTACATATATATACATGTATGTATCTGTGTGTCTATCTATGTATCACCTGTCCCCTCCCTACCTAGACATTTATCTTCCTATTTATTTACAATAATAAGTGATCATCTAATGCAACATTTAAGACAGCAACAAATCAGTTAATTGCAAATATATAAACCCACGTTACTGGGTTGCTATAGTAAATACATATGAATATATTAAACAAAAGTAAGCCAAACAGAGACGCTGAATTTTTATGGCACGATATGGATGAAATTAAGTAACTCTCACATCTCATTGGCCTGATTGGGCTAAAGAAACTTGTTCTGCACTTGTGCTGTGGACCTAAGGTGACCTTGGCCTCGGAGATCTTTTTAAAACTGTGTGATATTGGTGCATTGCTGTGTTCTGGGTAAATAAACTTATTAGGGCATATCAGTCCATTTCCTGTCTTGAACATGGGCTCACACTTCCAGCCCCCAATAGGAGCAACTGCCTGAGGGCTTTTCCAAAGTCTTGGACAGAGACACGGCCCGTGTAGGCTGGAAGCAGCCGGAGAGACCAACCGCTGCTGTGTAAACAGCCTGGTTCCTTTCACCTGAACTGGATGGCTCTGCGGAGCATGTCTACACCGGCTCCCAGAGTTGACCCAGAGGGATTAAGCCTCAATTACCACCGGTGCTGAGCACCTCGTTAGCACACCTTTGTTGGTGGCCTTCCCCACTCTGGCCCACTGCCCAGTGTCTTCCCTCCCGAACAAATTACTTACACTTGGACCCTTGCCTCAGAGTCGCTTATGATCTTCTGATTCCCCGCTGGAGAAAGACCTGGGAAGGATCACAGAGATAGAAGTCTGAACACACAGCATTAGCTGTACTTGTCTGGACTGGGGAGACCGAGGTAACTTGCTGAAATAGGACTTTTTGTATCTGTACACTGGTGTCCTGGCAGAGGTCTAACAAAAGATATTAAAATGGATACATCGATACTTCTAATTAATTATATATTTTTAAATATTTACATAAAGTTTAAAATTTGTATATATACTTAGATTTGTATACATTTGTTATAAATATTGTCAACATAAAAGATACATAAAATATTGTTGATCATTCTATTTATCCATTTGGTTCTCACAGAATGCTTTCACGGGTTTCTGCCAGCCTCTGCGGTCTGTATCCCAGTTATGGTTGGAACCGGCGTGAGCGTCCTTGTGACATGGAGGTTGGCCGAGGCTTTTTGCACACTGCTAAGAAAGGTGACAGCAAAACAGTGATGACCTGCATACGCTGAGACGTCACTGCTTTGTCATTGGGAGGACTTAGTTCTTTAGTTGTCTGGATCCTGGTTTTCTAATGGTAAAATATACCATGCTCTCTGTGATGTAATAACTAGAGATACATCACGCTTCTAAGCTTGATCTGCATAATTACCTTTTCCTTCACTTTTTTCAAAAACGAGATGGTCAGCAAAACTATAGATCAAGCCCTGGTGTCCATGGTGGGACTCTTTCTTTCATGGCTAATTTCAAGCTACATGCATGGTAAGCAACGAACACATGGTTGTACATTATTCCTATCACACAGGCTCAGCAGCCATGCATAACCTCAAAAGCACAGACAATGGTAAACTATAACATTAGTAGAAAGAAAATAGTTTGAGTATGTATTGATTTGCATTTGATGTAATTTAGTCAAGTATGTTTCTTAAGTTCAGCTTTAACAGAGGCCATGGTTAAAACCAGCCTGCAGCCTTCCTGAAATGGCATCTGCTGCCAGGGGACCCTGTAGGACACACCTGGGCCCCCCCTCACGGATACATGAGTCAAGCCCTTCTTGTAATGTTGTCAACATATGTCTCGACATATACTTGAATATAAGCAATAAAACAAGACAACGTACTATTTTCTAGATTCATTTTGAGAAAATTCTAAATTCAGGAGAGTTCAGTGCCTATTCTATCCTAGATGGTGGGTAAAAATTAGACACCTTTAACTTGCTGGTTCAGAAAGTTCTGTACCATATTAAAATTACACTAAGGCATATATATTGTTTTTTAATTTCCTACCTAAAGAAACAGAGTTGTATGTATGGTGCGTATGGGAAATATCACGGGGTATACAGAGTTCGATGCTGTCTAACCACTATGCTGTGCATCGGGAACCAATGCAAAATAATATTAAAGGTAAACTGTAATTGAAAAATAAAAATTTAAGTAAAGGAGGAAACATAGTGGTGTATTCTTTTGTTGTTGTTGACACTATTACAGATGTCCCCGTTACCTGCCGCACCCAGCCCCGCCCCTGCCCTTGGCCGTCACCACACTGCCGTCTGTGTCCGTATGTTCTCTGGCTCATCCCTTCACCTTCTTTCCCCCAGTCCCCTGCTCCTCCAGAGCTTTTTTTAAATCTAATTTTTTCTGCCACTAAATTTATGAATTAACCTTAATTATGAATGAGGTAAGGCAGAGTTCTTAATTAAAGATGTGTATTTTAGATCTATAAAACAAAGTGCACGGAATTCATACACGTTGTCTTTGTGATAGTAACTTAAATGTCATTAGGAAGGCTATCTTTCCTCCTATAGTCCTACTATAATAGTTCGTTTAATACCATACATCTTACAAGACATATGTGTCAAGTATTTAAATTGGATTATTAATTTATTCCCATAGCTCAGGGGCAGAGTTTAAATTTATATGCAAATGTCACAACATCTAAAGGTCTGAATTCATCTAGTTTGTTGAAGTTTGACTTTGTATCAAAGATAGTATGCACATAATCCCCTGAAATAGGAATGACATTCTCCAGTTATCTTTAGTATAATAACTGAACAGAAACATTTGAATACTCATAAATGTGTAAGAGCCATTTTAGAATGCCATAAATATTTTATACAAGAGAGCCTTATAATATATGTTATCATTCACTTTCAAGTTGATATCATTAACTTTCAAGATTAATCCAGATAAATATCCTTTTGAACTGATTGTCAAGCGCTAATAAAGCTAAAATTATTACATATGCATAAAATAATGCGCAAAGGAAAAAAGTATTTCCACACGATTCCTGGTCAGGAATAATTATATACAGTTTGGCCCATTCTTATTTTGAAATAGCACTAGAAATAATTGTGCACTCTGAGTTACCCTGTTTTTATAGCAGCTATTTATAGAAACGTAATCTTCATTTAGCATGTAATAGTCTTCTTAGATCTTCAGAAAGATGGAGAGCTGTTTAATGCAGCTCCTTTCCCAGCCTTAATATGATGACACTGTTATTAAATCATCCCTAATGGTTCTGTTTTTCATGGTAAGTGCATTCTGATCCTTTTTTTTATATAATAAATTTTTCTGCAGGTCAAACCGCCTCAACCACTGGACTATGAAACCATGCGGGGCAGGCCCTCGGTCTTATTTATCATCACTCTGTCGCTCATAACTCACACCATCCTCTACATTTATAGTAGACACTCAATAAATGTTTGGAGAATGAAATATTTCCAAATCAAAATTGGAAATAATGCGATCCTTGCAACTGAGGAAGTATCAGATGTGGACACAGCATGTGTATAAACAATGAAAGAACCGGGAAATGTGCGAGTCTCCGCGGAGGTCCAGGAGGGAAAATAAAGTCATTCTGAGGGAGTTGGAAATGACTTAGAGATAAGTTGTAAGGTAGAGTTTGCCATAAAATCATGTGTGGCAATTACAATGTTCAGTGGCCTGGAGATGTAACATTGGCGTTACTGTCTTGAGGATCATGAGTATTAGGAGGTCATTAATTTCAGAGATCTAAATTGAAGGGGAGTTGATTTGGCTGAAGACATGGCTGTGTCATGAGAACATGTAGCAGGTCAAATGTTCTCAGAGCATTTACTGAGTAAATCCATCCATGTCCCCACAGCTATGAAATGCCACCTTTATTTTGCAATTTATTTTGTACGTATTTTGTCCCATATGTTGGACTTTCTATTAAACTGAGTTGATTGATCTCTTCCTATACTATTATGTGCATATTAATTCCTGTGGCTGTATAATCAATTTGACTAGAGACTTCCTTATTATTCTGCTTTTAATGATTGGCTAAGTGAAAACTGGCAGGAATGGGTTTGGATGAGAAGCTACAGAATAACTTCTGTAGAGTATGAAAGGAGTTGCTAAGTAAACTTACCTAACATGATTGTTGGTCGATATTGAGACCCCAGCTATAATGGCATAAATCTAAAAATGTGTATTTCCTAAGTTAAGTGATTTTTCTCTCTCACTCCTGTGTCAGTCACACTATTCTGATTACTGCTTTGACTCAGAATTCCAGCTGTAGAATCTCAAAAGGTAGGTGGTCCAATGTACCCAACTTTATTTTGTGGAAGTTTTGCATGTTGGCAAGAAAGCTGCTGGATCATCACACTATGGGCACAAAGCTTCATAGGAGTGAAAATAAAGTCACAATTGGGATACTGTACTTGGTGAACCAAAGGAAACACCTGTATCTACAAAATGGAAAGTTTAGAGGTAAGTGAGTTGAAAGGGGGTATGATGATGCTAGAAGTGAACACGCCAGGATTTGCTCCATGGTAATTCTTAGTGAAGGAAATATCATGTTGTGTTCATGAAGGTCAGTAGTAAAGCAGATATTTCATGCAAATGGAAAGGAAAAAAAGCTAAAGTAACAATACTTATATCTGACTAAATAGGCTTTAAAAGAAAGGCTATAGTAAAAGACAAAAAAGGACACTACATAATGAGAAAGGGAAGAACCCAAGAACAGGATATAACTCTAATAAACGTGTATGCACCCAACACAGGAGCACCTAAATATGTGAAGGAGTCTTGATGGATCTAAAGAGAGAAACTGACAGAAATACAGTCATAGGTGGATATTTTAACACCCCACTGATTTCAATGGATAGATCTTCCAGGCAGAAAATCACACTAGATCAAATGGATCTACTTAATATCTTCAGAGCATTTCACCCGAAAGCAGCAGAGTATACATACTTTTCAAGAGCACATGGAACACTTTCTAGACTAGACCACACATTAGGACACAAAACAAGCCTCAATAAATTTAAGAAGATTGAAATCACATCATGCATCTTCCCTGACCACAATGCCATGAAAGAAGAAATCAATCACAAGAACACTTTAAAACATAGAAAGACATGGAAGCTAAATAACATGTTCTTAAACTACCAATAGGTCAACAACAAGATCAAGGAATAAGTAAGAGATACCTTAAAACAAATGAAAATGATAACACAGCAATTCAAAATCTGTGGGACACAGGGAGAGCAGCCCTAAGAGGACAATGCATAGCCTTACAGGCCTATCTAAAAGAAAAAGAAAAAGGAACAGCTCAAATCAACAATCTAACTTTACACTTAAAGGAACTTGAAAAAGAACAACAAACGAAACCCAAGGAGAGTAGAAGGAAGAAAATGTAAAGATCAGAGCAGAAATAAATGAAATAGAATTTAAACAATAATACAAAAGATCAATGAATCCAAGAGCTGGTTCTTTGAAAAGATAAACAAGATTGGCAAAACTTTAACCAGACTCATTAAGAAAAAAGAAAGAAGAGGACCCAAATAAATAAAATCAGAACTGAAAGAGGAAAATTAACAACTGACACAAAGGAAATACAAAAGATTGTAAGAAAATATTATGGACAACTATAAGCCAACAAACTGGACAACCTGGACAAAATGGATAAATTTCTAGAAACACACCATCTTCCAAAACTAAATCAGGAAGAATCAGAAAATCTGAATAGACACATTACACCTAGTGAAAATGAAGCAGTAATCAAAAACTCCCAGCAAACAAAAGCCCTGGACTGGATGTCTTCACAGGTGAATATTACAAAACATTCAGAGAAAAACTAACTCCTCTCCTTTTCAAACTATTACAAAAAAACTCAAGAGGAGGGAAGGCCCCCCAAGCTCATTTTACAAGGCCAGCATTATCCTAATTCCAAAACCAGATAAAGACACTACAAAACATTTTTAAAAAGGAAGAGAAGTGTTGGTGATATTTTAAATGGAATAAGCTATGTTTAAAATTTTACAGGTTTCTTTCATTCAAAAGTTTTAAATTACTTTTGCAAATCACTGAAATCAAAGGCAGTGTATACTCAACATGGAGCTATAACTACAAAAGTCTTAGAGGAAAAAGGGAGAAGAACGTCATGGCTTTAGACTTGGCAGTGATCTCTGGGCCGTGGCAATCACAGCACAGGTCTCCGGCACAGCTGCGCCAGGGATGTGCATTGCCTCTGGTTTACCAGTTTTCTCGGGAGAGTCCGTTCTAGTGGTTTCTGCTCGGCCTGTCTTATCGTAATAACCCTAACGCCTCAGGTCAAGGAACCAAGGTGGGGATGTTGCTGTTGCCAAGTGTATCTATTCCCGTTGTACAACCCGGAACAGGAGCTGGCCATGGGAGGGGTTGGGGGACCCACTGAGCCCACTTGAGATGAACTTGAGCTGAGACTCCATTGGTCACCTGACCTCAGCAAGCCCCCCTCTGACTGCTGGGCCACAGTGATGCTTTGGGTCTCCTGGAATCAGAGTCAGTTTAGATCCAGTGCCCAGCAATGTCCTAACGGTCTAGTTACCCCCTTTTCCCCAGTGCGCGGACGCCCTGGGAGGCCCTTTGGGAAGGCTGGGAGAGAGATCAAGAATGTACATTTATTGGCAGTATAGTGGGGTCCGTCCTCAAGGAGACCAGCCTCCCCTTCCTTCTGACTCTGAGATTCCAAGTCTGAAAACTCATTCAAGTGTGGGGATTTCCTGAGGGGGCTAGTTTTCTGTCCGAAAATTTAAGTTAGACTTCTGCTCCGCTGACCTAGAATTCTACGGCGGGCACAGGTCAGGTGGGAGTTCAGCAGAGCACCCATCTGTCCGCCCTGAGGGCGCAACGATTAAGGAGCCAGCACCACGGGCCTCTGTAGTCGTGCAGGACCGGTTACTGCTTGGATCCCGGGGTCCACTACGGTAACCACACTTCCTTGGCCTTGGTGATCAAGTGCTGCCTCTGGGCCCTGCCCGGTCAGGACCCAATTACCCTCCTGCATTTCAGGAGCTCACGTGCATGGCAGCAACTCTGCTATTATTTCTGAGCCACAGAAAAGAGCAGCCACAGAGAGCTCTTCAAGAATGCTGAAAATCCCCTCCCAAACTTATTTCTCACAGTTGTGGTGAAAGTGTGTCCTCCCAGGAAAAACATGTCCCAGCACTCTGAGTGGGTGGCCAGGTCTTACATCATAAGTCACTCTAACATTACAGTCTCCCGAAGCCTGTGATCTCTTGCCCTGTAGCATACCAAGGTAGTGTCAGCCTTTCCATGTCATTTAGTGTTGGCCACTTTTTGGTTTATGTTTGTCAAGCAAGCAGACCTATCGAGCCCTTCCTAGCCCCTCAAGCTACAGCATTAGGTGAATCACTTCTTCTTAGATCAATATGAATACAGTCGTCCCTCTCTATATTGTGGTTCACTCATTGTGGCCTCACCGTATCACGGGATTTTTAAAAATATTATATTTAATTATTTATCGCAGATTTTTCACTATATCACGGGATTTTGCGGTACTGTATACAGATGTTGTTACAGTTACGTAGGTTTAAGAGTGTGGAATATGTTTAGGAACATAAGTAGTGTTTATAAGTGTGGGAAAGGTTAATAAGGGACTGGGGATGGTTTATAAGTGTGTGGGGAGGGTTTATAAAGCCTTAAAATATATATAAATACTAAAACAAATGTAAGGTTCCTTCTTCGTGGATTTTCACCTATCGTGGGAGGGGGTCTAAAACGTAATACCCGCGATAAGTGGGGGATCACTGTATATTCGCTCTTATCCAACTTGATGTTATTTTTACCATTCTCCCACCCCTTTAATATCTGTTCCCATGTCTAGTCCCCAGACTTCTGCTTGTATGAATTGAAAAAACCATGCAACTCTTTTAGTGTGTTGATCACCCCTTATAAACCGACTTTGGGGGCTCCTGGAATGTGAGTGTGATGATAAGGCTTCCACCGGCAAGAAGGTTTCACAGAATTGAGAGGGCCCACGTCCCCAGCTACACTGGGAGCTGTTCACGCCTGCATTCCAATTTGGAGGACCTCTGTTCTTCCCAGTCAGTGCCCTCACTGCGACAGCCTGCCCTCTGAGCGTCCGGAGTCCTCTTCTCACGTCAGCCACGTGAGACGCTGGGCCTTCCCCCGGGCAGCCCCCTCCCTGACCAGGCGCTGTCCGAGGAGACCTGCCAGCCCCGATCTCTGCGATGTGCCTGTTCTGCAATTTGTTTCACGCCTCACCAGCTCTCCTTCTGAGAAATAATTTTTAAAGGCTTTTTTTTTTAAGAAATCTGACTTCTAGAGAATGAAATAAATGTGTGTGGTATTTATCTCTGTATTGAATAAAGCTAGATAAACTATTTTGCAGCATGAGCTGTTTAAGCAACATGACATTATTTTTCCCCACAGTCGTTTAGCTTATGACTTCCAACTGTTTAATTCTCGATGGCTCCAATAATAATTCAGCGCCTTATTACAAGCTAAGCTGAGCACTTTGTCATACATTAATAAAAAGATAATAATAACGATAGCACTTAAGAATGGACAACCATGTAATTAACTTTGAATTGTTTGCACAAAAGATAGATAAAGTTGTTATATTCATTGGGGAAGTAGAAATAATGGCTGTTAATTATTTTTATAAGTGCTTGTAGCGTCTTTTAAAATTAATAGATAACATATAAAACATTTGCAAGTTTTTATTGTAGTAAAGCTAAGTAAAAGAACAAACTAACCTAAAAATTTCAAGGATTCTTCGATACGTTGATATTTTGTGGCTGTTTAAGATGTTACCGAAGTCCTTGGCTTATCTTTTCCCAGTTTTCTACAAAAGCAGTCTTTAAGATTTGGGGGAAGGACAGATGAAGTGCCATAGCAACAAAACAAAGCAGCAACTAACTCACGTCCGCTGAGCAAATTCCCCGTAAATGCTTAGCATGTTTAACTGAAAATAATGCACAAGGCAAGAGATACTGACACAGTCTCCACCGCTCAGCAGTGAGCGTAATGAGTACACTTTTCTTCCATTTTATTCCTTCTTCTTGCCTCAGCATTTTCTACCTTTAACTTCAGAAATCAGGGAGTGTTTCGTCCAGAAAACCAGAAAGTAAACATGGGTCTCTGCTGGGAGAATATTTTTTTGAGTTCCCATGCATTCTTAAAACACTTTTCTGCTTCCCTCATATACAAAATTAAAAATGTCCCCAAACAACAAACATAAAGAAACAAGTTTCCCAAAAGCAGTAAGAAGATCAAGGAGAAAAAGTATTGATGATTGGATTTATTGGAAATAGCCTTTTGGACATCGTTTTCCAGTTTTTTGAGGCAGCGGGGAAGGGACACAGCGAAACCTGAGCCCGTCGGCTCCGTCAGAGGGTTAGCAGAGGTGTCCGTCACTGGGGACCGGGCCGGGCACTGCCAATGCGTCCTCCCCGGGCATCTTTGCATAAGAAGAATAAACACTCTTTTTTATTTACTTACTTACTTATTTATTTATTTATTTATTTTAAAATTTTATTTTTTGGTTTTTCAATTACAGTTGTCCCATTTTTCCCCCATTGCTCCCCCCACCCAGCCCACCCCTTCTCCCACAATCATATCCCTCCCCATTGTCCGTGTCCAGGAGTCATTTATACACGTTCCTTGACTAGACCCTTCCCTTACTTATCCCCCTTCTCTCCCTCTCTCCTCCCCCCTACTGACTGCTATTCTGCTCTTTGTTCTATTTAGTTCCTTTGTTTGTGTTGCTCTTTAGTTTCCTGTATTGGGTGATATCATATGGTATTTTTCTTTCTTTGCCTGGCTTATTTCACTAAGCATAATTCTCTCTAGTTCCATCCATGTTGTCGCAAATGGCAGGAGTTCCTTCTTTTTCTCTGCTGCATAGTATTCCATTGTGTAGATGTACCACAGTTTTTTGATCCACTCCTCTACAGATGGGCACTTAGGCTGTTTCCGGCACTTGGCTGTTGTAAACAGGGCCTAGCAGTGGAATCACTGGTTCAAATGGCAGTTCCATGTTTAGTTTTTTGAGGAAATTCCATACTGTTTTCCACAGTGGCTGCCCCAGTCTGCATTCCCACCAACAGTGCAGTAGGGTTCCCGTTTCTCCGCATCCTCGCCAGCACTGGTTTGTTGAGTTGTTGATGATGGCCATTCTGACTGGTGTGAGGTGGGATCTCATTGTGGTTTTTACTTGCATCTCTCTGATGGCCAATGATGTTGAGCATTTTTTCATGTGCCTATGGACCTTCTGTATGTCCTCTTCGGAGAAGTGTTTGTTCAGGATCTCCAAAATATATAAAGAGCTTATACAACTCAACATCAAGAATAAATACTGTTAACATGAAAGCAAAGATCCCTTCCTACCTATTGGCATACTCTTGTGAAGGTAACAAGGGTACCCAAAGAATAATTTCCAAAAACATATAAACCAAAAAATATTAAACACAAAATCACATACCAGGTTCCATTAAGATGGCTGGAAAACAGTTTTGTATTTAAATTATATAACTATGAATATTCAGGATATTCTGGTTTCTCTGCCTTCTTTAACTCAACATAACACCTCAGGTTTCTGCATACTCTGCAGGCAGTAATATTTTACTCACTTTGATTGCTTTATAGCATTTTGTTGTATGAATATGCAATAATTTCTTTATGCATCATACATGGATGGACATGTTGGCCGTTTCCTGGTTTTCTATTTTTTTAAATAACGATGCGACTCTGAAACTTTTATCTGCACACTTGGTTGCCCTCCTGGGCACAGCTCCGTTGAATACACGCCGCAGAGAAAGCAGTCGGCACGTGACGCATGTGGCTCCCACTTCAACAGAAATTACTACATTCACTTCCCAAGTCGCGGCCTCCGTGGGAGGCCAACAAGCATTTGGCCTTTTTAGACTTTTAATGTACATTTTCCGTTTGCTGCGTAGAGGCATCTACTTCATTTTAGTTTTAGTTTGTTTAGTTTGTTTGGATTGTAACGCGTCCGGGCACCTATTTTATGCATTCATCTGCTATTTGGACATCTCTTCTGTGAAATATCTGTCCTAATCTCTTCCTCAGTTTTCTGTTGGGTTAAGCACCTTTTAATCAACTTGTAGATATTCTTCATAGATTATGGATACTATCTTATTGTCCAAAATACATTATAAATATCTCACCAACTTTTGTCTCTTATTTTTTCTATTTTAATGTTGTATTTTGATAAACAAGAGTTCACAATTTTAATGTATTGAAATATATCGTTTTCTCCTTTAGTTTACAATGTTGTGGACCTTGTTTAAGATATTCTTTTCGACCCTGGCTGCTGTGGCTCAGTGGACTGAGCGTCGGCCTGTGAGCTAAGTGTCGCTGGTTCGATTCCCAGTCAGGGCACATGACTAGGTTGCACATCAGGTCCCCAGTTGGCAGCACGAGTAAGAGGCAACCACACAGTGATGTTTCTCTCCCTCTCTCTCCTTTCCCCCCTCTCTAAAAATAAAATTAATTAAATTAATTAATTTAAAAAAAAAGATATTCTTTTCTACTACTGAAAGCAGAAAGACCTTATCCTACGTCAATCACTACATCAGTGCATGTGCTAACACGCTGCGTACCGAGGAATTTCAATGCCTTTTAGAAATGACGATAATTCTCGCCAGCCACCCACAATGTGTTAAGACCACAAGTCATCTAAAATTCATTTTCTTTCATGATGTGAAGGATGGGTCACCATGGCGCACTTTGCCCTGTGTTATGGTTTGGTGGCACCAATATTTAAAGTGATGCTCTTGTTTTTAATGTTTTTCTGTAGCATCTTTGTCATAAGTCAAGTCTTAATATATTGGTGAATATAATCTTTAAAAAATACCGCAGTGTCTTCACCAACGGTACTTTTATTATTAAGATTTTAATTTTGATATAGTTGAAGATTTACATGCAATTATAAAACTAATGAAGATGCCACATACCATTCATTCATCCAGTTTTCTCCAAAGGTAACATCTTATAAAACGATCACAATATCACAGCCAGGGTATTTTCGCTGATGTAGCGAAGACACAAAACATCTCCATGACCGCAAACATTCTTCCTGTTTTCCGTTCCCAGCCACACACACATAACAATCAGGGTGTCAGACATTTGGTGACGAAAAGTAATGACCGATGATAAACCATTGTCATTTTTGACATGTGACTCAGAAGGGACTCAACGAAGAGAATGGCAAAGCCCCTCACCTGCTTGTCTGTTAACATGTGTAAACACAGGTGCACCGCCGAGGCCCAGAAAAGTGTTGCTAAACTCTGACCCATGTGAACAGCAAGCGGTGCCCACGCAGACGCACAGGAACACATTTAAAATGTCATGGTTTTACTCATTTAGACAAGTAGGTAAAATTGAATGATGTTTCTATTTTTATATTTAAGATGTATCAACATGTGTAATACACTTCTATAATTTGGTCCATGTTTAATACCAGTCATTGTAATAAATCGATCCAGATGAGTAACTTGGAAACACACAATTATAGAGACTTTTTAAAAAGTATTTTCATATATAACTTTTAAATAGAGACATGATGGAGTGATTATTGGAATAATCTTAAGTATAAAATATGTTTTGAAAACAAAAAAGAAACTAATGGTTCAAGAGAGCATTAATTCTACCCAATCATTTGTAATTCTTTTGTAAATAGAACAGAATAGGAAGGTCCTGGGCAGAGGAGCACCTTGACCTTAACTAAGACTTATTCCCAGGAGGATTCCTTTTCGAAAAGACATAGAGATGTTGAGGAGCTAGAAGCACATTTCTTTTATACAATCTGTGAACCACAGTTTGAACACAGCTGGTGGAGAGCTTCTAAACTGGTGGAACTAAACTGCAAGACTTATCATGAATAGATCTCAAAAAAGTGTTTTTTTTTTTTGTCAAATTATATGATATGAATGCAATGTTCTGTCTTGCCATTTATAAAAATTTTCTAAACAGGCAATTCATTATTATACACAGGCATAGAGCATATATAAACTCACACATATATGTACTCATATGATATAAAAGTATATGATATATTAGGTAACATTATAAAAGTGTGGAATGAGGAGGATACCTACATGTTTCAGGAATTTTATTTGAATACCTATGACAGTCATTCAGGTGATATCTACTCTATCTTTAAATTTATACCTGGTCTGAAAAAAAAAAAAAGTCTGAAGTATGAAGAAAGGAAGGGAGAAAGGAAGAAGGAAGGAAGGAGGGAAGGGAGGAAGGAAGGAATGAGGGAGGGAGGGAGGGAGTCATACAGGTTGAGTTGATTGTAAAACATTCTCAGAAGATAAAGAATTACGTATGACATCGCAGAGGAAAAATAGAGGCGATATTACACATGAGAGGCACTAGATACATGTGAAATACAGAAGGCAAGGAAAGGCTCATACTACACTGGACATGAAGATTAGAGCTAATATCGAGATGTGACACATGCCATGTTCTTTAAAAAGTGGTAAAATAAAAAATAATCAGAATGGAAAAGAGCAGGTTTTGTTTCTTTATTTGTGTCAAGTTGCAAAGTCACACACCAGCAAATAACCAAGATTTTTTCCATAAAAACAAGAACTTCAAATTATCCTACAAGATAATTGCATTGTCACGTACAATCTCAGTACTTTTTAAGTTTTATAACAGTATTTTTATGTGTATTTCAAAACTTAATGTTGAATACTCTATCTACAAAATGTTTAGTCATTTGTAGTATGATCCAAGCTGGCTAGTAATTGAACAAAAATAGTTTAGTAAGAAAAATGTAGCAGAGGAGCAGGCGTACATATAGCTTTGACCTTTGGAATATCCAGAGAGATACTTGAAAACTCATTCCCTTAAGAGTATCTGAGAAGATGTGTTTGTCTGACTAATTCTTGTTCCCTGCTGTGTCTCTGTACTATTAACTATTTTCTGAGAATAAAAACAATCACCAAGGTTATTGGCTATGCTAGACTGGAGAAAACAAAGCCATTAAAGATAACCAACTGTTTCTTTGTATTTCTGTGGGTAGGAGGGGGTGGACGTCCAACTTCAGTTTTGGGGTGGATTAAATGCTTTAAGCCTCATTTCATAAACAGGGCAAATTAACTAGTCTCATAAAGGCCGAAATGAAATTCATAAACATAAATGAACAGCTGGTTTACAAATTTCACAGTCTGATCACTCTCCAATTTTACTAAATGAACAAAGAACTGTGGGCTCAGACTTCTTACAAGCCACGGACAGTGAAATCTAGCTCAGGTGGCCAGCAGCGTGGCCTCTGCGGTGGGGCGGTGGGGGGCACACTCATTCTCTCTGGAACTGGATGTTGTGTGCACTGTTGAGAAAGTCTTTTATATTATTTCCATACTCATCAAGTTCACCAAGATGAAGGTGACTGTGCTCTGAGGGAAGCTCTGGGCTTTGCCTCTAACCAAAAGGCATCCATTACTGTTCCCTTTGAGTCATCCTTTACCGGAGTAGTCAGACTCCAGAGAGAGTCCCTAGTGGATAGGAGCAGCGGAGACTCCCTTTACAAAAGTTAATTCCACAGGGGGAAGGGGGCGTTAGGATGCTGATTTCCTGACTCTGACAACCGCACTGCAGACGGTGGTGTGATGGTATTAGAAGAGGAGGGGGAAGGAGCATGCGTGGACTCGAAACTTAGACTCGCAACATTTCTCTAATGTCTAAAATTATTTGAAAATAAAAGAAGTCTTTAAAAATTTGATTCTCTGGTGTCAGAAGATGAGTATTTTATCTCCCCAGTGTCTAACGGCGGGTTATTCTCAAGAAATACCTGAGTACTTTCCCGGGCTGTTAAAACGTTCTCTTGCTCAGCAGTTGTTACATCCTGTGTGGTTGGTGCACTTCCTTTGAGAATGGATAAGGGTTGTTATTGATCAGTTTGGGTTCACAACTCTGAAATTCTTCTTTGAACAAAAAAAAATTCACAAGTTGGAAAGCACATATGGACCCTGCTGGTAGGCATGTGTTACACGGCAGATGTGTTGGCGGTATTACATACTGATGACCTGTTTTTACCGTGAGTACCATGCTTGAGTAAATGGAAGCACTTAAAACACATGTGTACTGAGAGTGTGCGCTTCTGCGGGGCCGGGAGGGAGTGAGCCTCCTTTTCTGCTTCCTAGTTCACCATCTAGCTCTGCACTTTGAGAAGATGATCACATACGTCTTGTATTAAAAATGATTAAACCAAACAGATATATCTCAAGTCATGTCGATGATGATAATGCAGTCTTATACGGTCCTTTAATATAAGGTTAATTCAGTCCCCTGAATGTCACTCTGCATTTCTTTTTTGGGGGGAAGGGGTAAATTTACTTTTCTGTCTCTATAACTATAGAAAATTTAGAAATATTATAATGAAAATAAAATTCACCAATAACTCTATCCCCTAAGGTTAACCACATTTAACATTTTGCATTCTTTCTTACATTTTTCCTGTGATGGCATATTCTACAGAGTCTGGGGCGTTCTTTAGATGACACAGGATTTACCGTTAATCATTGCGGAGGAACAGTATACCACCTCCCATGTTGGGTAACTATAACCGAAATGTTTTACTTGCAGAACTTTTCCTTTTAAAAATATTTCATGCAACCAATTCTTTACTCCTGCATACCCTAGGCCAGCACATTCAGGCCTCATTCTGCATTAGCCCACGTGACAGGCAATGTGACTGAGACTCAGAAGGGAGAAACCGACTCGTCTGCACTGCATGGTCACAGAAAGGGACATCAGGACGCAGTGACAGGAGTGGCATCAGGGCCCGTGAAGCCTGGGCAGCCATTTCAGGATTATCTGTACACGGGACCTTTGTGTTCCCTCACACCGTTTACTGCGTTCATTTGTAAGGATCAGGAACTGGTAGACATTGTTGGTTTTTTCGAGACAAGAAGAGTTTATTTCTTCAGCTGTCACACCTGCTGAGACTATACCCCCTTCTGCAAGACAAGGCACATCCTAATGCACATTTTTCCTCTAAAATCCTGAGCCCTGGAGACACGTGATGCTCAGTGGAACTCTCCCTTGCTAACCCACTGTGATTGAGGTTAATCACTCACTAGTGTAGTGGTAACTTAAGTGGTAACCTGTGGAGCCCGCAAGATTAGGGTCGTGTACAACCTCAGAAGGATAAACAGGCATTCTGTGTTAAATAACTTCTGTGTGTGGGTAAACAAATGACTCTGAGCAAGGGAAGATACTCAGACTTTTTAAATATTTTTATTGAATTTATTTGAGTTATATTGGTTAAAAAAGCTCTATAGGTTTCAGGCATGCGATGCTACAATACATCATCTGGATACAGTCCTGTGTGCTCACCACCCCAAGCAGGTCCTCCCCCAACACCATTTACCCCCCTTTGCCCTCTGCTACCTGCCCCCACCCCCTGCCTTTCCGTAATTAGCACGCCATTTTCTGTGTCTATGAATTTTGTTTTTTGCTTAATCCCTTCTACCTTTTCCTCCAGCCCCCCAACCCTCTTCTCTCTGACAGCTGTCAATCTGTTCTCTGTTTCTACAAGTCTGTGTTCATTTTGTGTGTTTATCTTGCTCATTAGATTACACAGAAATTTATTTATTTTTTCAATATTTTATTTATTTATTTTTAGAGAGAGGGGAAGGGAGCGAGAAAGAGAGGGAGAGAAACATCAGTGTGTGGTTGCCTCTCACGCGCTCCCAACTGGGGACCCGGCCCACAACCCAGGCCTTTGTCCTGACTGGGAATCAATCAGGGACCCTCTGGTTGGCAGGCCAGGCCTTTTATTTTTTAATTAGATCTTTATCATGTAAAATGCTAATGCCCCCTTTCTCAATTCACTGCTTTTTCTTTTCTCTCTGAAGTTAATGACTATTTTAAGATTTTAGTCTAGTCTTATATTTTTATATTTTTACTGTATTTGTTTAGATCCACACACAGTATATCGTATAGTTCTTCAAACTGTAGTTTGTAAGTTTTGAGACGTCCCTGCACGGTTTGAAGCAGCGTTGTATCGTTTACTGAGGATGCCGTGCCGTGTACTGCTCCGTTGTCCACAGCTGTCATGTCAGGTAACAGGCAATGCTGCTCCCACTTGTCCCTCTTCCCAGCCACGGAGTCCTGAACACCTGCCTCCCTGTCTCTGCAGGTGCAGGTGTGGCCGGATCACTCGCTCAGTGACTAGGCTCCTTCTCAGCGTAAGAAGGTGTTGTCAAGTTGCCCTCTCCGTGGCTTTAATCAGTTTTCACGACCACCCGCGCTCCGAGGACCCAATTTCCTCCACCACACCAGCAACATACGCTACGGTCAGACTTTTGACATGTTTGCGAGCTCAATGTGTGTGAATGGCATTTGCATTTCCCTGATTATAATTATGACTGACATGTTTTCATAGACTGGAGATTTGGATTTCCTCTTCTGTGAGCTGATTTTTATACCTGCTCGGCCCCTTGCTATATTGTGTTCCTCTGTCTGAGTCTAGGCCTGATTTACATGTTCTGGGATCTAGCGCTTTGGTGAGTGGATGACTGGAAATTTCTTGTAGGCTGCATCCTTGCTTTAAAATTAACATGTGTGCCTTTTAATATAAATGCTTTATACTTTTATCTAACCATGTTTACCACTTTTTATTTTAAAGGCTTGTTGTGAATTTTGTTTTTCAGATTTAAATGACTAATTTATTTCAAATTATTTCACAGCAGATAAGTTAAGGATAGAAATCACTTTGGGGGTTCATATTGATACCCAGTTGGCAAGCACTACTCCATTTTCCTTGAACTCATAACCAACCTGTGATGCTGTCTTGCTCACGCGCCGTGTTCTCTACATGAGGGGCTGTGTCTGGGCTCTTTCGTAGGTTGTGCTGATTTTTAGTTCGCTCCACCCCAGCACACACTGCCTGGTAAGGCATACTTCCCCATCTCACGCAGTTTTTACTCATATTAGCTATTATTGCCCTTCATTATCTTTTATTATATTTCAATTCAGTTATTGCTGAGGTATGTTTATCTGGAATTCAGCAAGCTTATATCCACCAAATTTTCTGACTTCTAATTTTATATTTAGTATTCCCTTGAAATTTGCTGCTTAATTATGTGTTGAGATAAATACATTTCTAATTAGTTCCTTAGGATCACCCCGCAAGTATTGATAAATACTTCTTTATTGGCCAATCACAAGCATTTTACCCAGTCTGTTGTTGAAGGCTGCCTTTTTAGCTTTCAAACACAAGAGTTTCTCACAGTCAGTTTGAGTGGGGTACCATTTACATGGAGTAAAATTCGGCGGTTTTGGGGTGACACATTCATGGAGTGTTGCCAAGCGTAAGTCTTGAAACCGTCTTCATGAAAACAGGTGCAGAGCAGTTTCATCCCCAACGTTCCTCCCCTCACACCTCTTTGTAGTCGATTGTCTGTGCCTTACCTTTAGTTTGTATTTTAAGAGTATTTATTTTTGTCAATATTCACGTAACTCTTACAGATATCAAAATATAGTTCTGTGTTTATCTTAAATGAGTTCTGAAAGCGACAAACAATTGCTCTGTGATCTAATACTAACCCCCCAGTGCCAAGGGCCCTGAGTCCAGCCTCCAGGACCGCACTTCTCAGAACATGCTACCCCGCTCGTTCGTTGTTCCAGAGAAAACCCAGGAAGAAATTCCCGTTTCCTTCATCTTTTACATCTAGCATTTCACTTACCAGCTCATTCTTTCATTTCTGCCTTTGACCAATGAGTTAGGACCCACTACTCTGTTCAAAGTCACCATCGAATCTCACCCTGACTCTTGCAACAGATCTGTAGTCTGTCTCTTTGCTCCTAATCATGTCTCTCAACACAATATTTATATTCAGGAACTAAAATGATCACTTATCATATCAAGAAATTATAAATCATATCATAAAAATGTATGATTCAAACTATTCCCATGGTTGGCAATCTTCCTCAGAAAAAACACGTCACAGTTCCCACGGTGGACCAGCCCCCGGCATGTGCTGGCTCACAGAACACAGAACGGTCCTGACTAAACACATGGGCCATCTCCCTTCAATGTTGGGGGACAGAGGAGTCTGCACTTTCTTCTTCCTCGGCCTAAAATTGTTTCTCCAGATGTCTGCATAGCTCACTCCTCACTTCACTGCAGCCTTCATGTAAATGTCACGTGTGTAAAGAGAACGTTCTTATGTATTCCTTCTCATTGTCCTCACCCAAGAGTCTCCGGCACCTCATTGGAGCTCAATATTATTTATCAAGTGACTCAATGACTGTACAAATCCTTGCTCTGTTATGTGAATCTGAGTCAGTATAATTCCTTATCTAGAGTACAGAGCTGCCAAAGGCTGTCCAGGAATTTAACCAAATACTTTTGTGTAAGTGGGTGCCTGTCTAAGTAAATACTTTCATTACAAAATAAGAGATTTTACAAATTTTATGTTCATGAAACATATAGTGATTTATTGATGAAGACTAAAATAATGTGTAAAGAAAAAACCCTTTTTTATATATTTGCTGAATGTCAAGCGAAGAGGAAATCTTTAGCATTCAAGCACCAGCCCCTTCTGGTCAAGTCTAGGGCCATCTCTTCCTGTCCTTTATTGACAGAGTCACCATTCCTTCACAATTCCATTTCTCCCACCTAAGGAAAAGGGGCCAGAGTTCCTATTACTGATGCTGTGGCTTATCGGGTCATTTTGTCAGAAAAGTCCAGCCCTTCTTGTCTCTGTGACTCCCTAGTCTATTTCTCTGACACTGGTTACATGAATGATGGCCACGAAGGTAGTCACTCCTCTTTGCTCATAAAGAGCCTACATTCAAGTCGTGCCTAAATTATGCAGGAAAAATGTGAATAATCATTTATTCTTGTCATGTTAATGTTTCCATTTAGAATTTCATAATCTAAATATAAAATAACTCATGTTTCAACCGTGTGTTCTCTGAAACTCCTTAAGCTGTAGAAGGAGTCTCTTTAAAGGCTGAGCGTACACATCATCAGAGTGAGGGGCATGGGCAGGACCATGGACAAAGCGAGCGGAGCCAAGCAGGTGGGCCACCACCCAGGGAAAGAAAGATTATAGCATTTTCACATAACCCCTCCTTTAAAATATCCTCAAATGTGGCAAGTAAAAATCCACATAGATTAAAATTATATAAATGGACAAAAATTGATGGTTGATAAAATTGAATATTGTTCTTGTCCAAAGTGAAATGAATTGTGAATATCTTTTTAAACTTTTTTAATTGTTGACACTATTACAGGTGTCCTGCATTGCCCTCCTCCCCCCCACCCCCACCCTAGCCTTCACCTGCTGTTGTCTGTGCTCATGAGCTGTGCACATGTATGCACAAATGTTCTTTGGCTACTCTCTTCCAGTTCCCTCCATCCCCACCTCTGAGATCTGTCAGTTGGTTCCATGTTTCCATGTCTCTGGTTTTATTTTGTCCATCGGTCTATTTTGTCCATTAGAGTCCACGTATAAGTGAGATCGTATGGTACTTGTCACTCTCTGCCTGGCTTGTTTCACTGAGAAGAATGCTCTCCAGGTCTGCTCATGCTGTCGCAAAGGGTAAGAGGTCCTTCTTTTGGGGTAGCCACACAGAATTCCATTGGGTAAGTGTACCATGGCTTTTTTACCCCCTCATCTGCTGATGGGCGCTCGGGCTGCTTCCAGGCCTTGGCTGTTGTAAGTAACTGTGACTTTCAAATAACGCGATGCACATGTTTTGTTTAACCTGAAAACTGCCTGTACAGGCGATCGCTATAAAGGAGAGGTGGATCGTTTGGAGCAGAGCAAGTGTGCAAATAAGTGTTTCATCTGCTTGAACTACTTCAAAGAAGTGTGTTTATCTGGTTGTGTAGATGCTGTGGTGATTATTTTAAAATAGAGTCCTTACTGATCAAACAAAGCAAAATAAAGAATTCTCCAGTGGTGTTAGGCAAGCTTGCCTCGCCCGTATGGTGCACACAAATGAAGAGCAGGCTACATTCACTGGTTAATTTCCCATTTTAAATTGGCTAAAAATACATTGGAGAGAGGAGAAAAGCAAGCAATACCAATAATTGAAAGCCTAGGCAATATGAGTAGGAGTTGATTTAGTTGGCTTAAAAAAATGCCCAAGAGGTGAACACCATGTCTCTATTGCTCTCCTCAAATAAATGAGCGGAAATGCTCATTACAGAGCATGTGTACACAGAGATGGTTTTGTTGGCAAGAGCATCTTTGCACAACACATACGGTTTATTTTCCACATGCAACACAGTTCTGTGCCAACACAGCGCTGCAAATCAAGAAGCAGAACACACACACACACACGTCACTAAGCTCAGGAGATTGACACAGGGCTCAGGACCAACCTGGTTTTGATGAACTGACTCATGGGAGATTCATAATATTTTAAAATATTTTTCCTAAAATAGTACAATCTCTACAGGTGATACTTGAGAAAAGGAGGAGGATGAAAGGGAGACCCCAGCTCAGTGTCTCCAGGTTCAGTGGTTTTGGAGCATTTGTTCCAAAACAGTTTTGTGAGTTGTATTAGTCTCCTGCAGCTGCTACAACAAATGGCAACAAACTTTGGGGCTTAAAACAAAAGAAATGTATTAGCTCATAGTCACAGAAGGCGTTCGTCCAACATGTACGTCATGAGTTTACAGGCAAAGTGTCATCAGGACCCGGCTCCCTGGGGATCACGTCACTTTTACCGTCTAGTGGCTGCTGAGTCCCTTCGCACATGATTGCATCATTCTGACCTTCAACACCAGTCTCCCCACATTTCTTCCTGTTCCGTCTTCACACCACCTCCTCCTCTGTGTGTGTCTGTGTGGAAAATCCCCCTCTGCCACCCTCTCAGAAAATGGTGTGTGACTGCATTCAGGGGCCACCCAGGTCATCTAAGAGACTCTCCCCTCTCAGGGTCAATAGATTAATCACAGTTGTAGATGCGCCTCTTTGTTTTGCTGTGGAAGGTAACACGGATTCTAAGGTTCAGAATGTGGATAACTTTGGCGGGATCTTTTCTATCCTACCGCACAGCAGCCTAGGAAGACTTTGTATCATGGACAAGGTTGGAGGTAAACAACCACTCACCATTTAATACACTGAAGAAATGTGCTAAGTGACTAGCAAACGAGACACATGGGCCCTGGAATTAAATGACGTACGATATCGGGACACCACACCATCTTCTACTGGTCTCTGTAATATTTTCATAGAACCAAGACTATGACAATACGGAGATAAGCATATGTGTGTGTGTGTGTGTGTGTGTGTGTGTGTGTGTGAGCCTCCAGATTGACAAGTCTAGAGTTGTATTTGTGTATTTGTTTTTAAATAGGCTTTATATTTTTAAAGAAGCTTTAGGTATAGAGAGTTCTCATATGCATCTGCCTCCACACACACACACAGCCTCCCCATTGTCAACGCTGGACACTGGAGTGGTACGTTCCATACGCAGTGACCTGCACTGACAAGTCAGCTTCACCTACAGTCCATGGTTGACATTGGGGTTCACTGCTGGTGTTGTACCTTCTGTGAGTTTTGGAAAGTGTATAGTGACATGTACCCACCATTAGGGTATCATGCAGAATAGTTTCATCACCCCCAAAGATTTCTGGGCTCTCCCTTTGAATTCCTCCTTGTCTAACCCCTGGCAACTACTGAGGTTTTCACTATGCTCATAGCTTTGCCTTTCACGGGATGTCGTGTACTTAGAAACACAGTATTTAGCCTTATCAGACTGGTTACTTTCACTGAGTAATTTGCAATTAAGACTCCTCGATGTCTTGTCATGGCTTGATCCCTCATTTTTTAGGGTTGAATCATATTTCACTATATGGCTACACCAACATTTATTTATCCATTCACCTAGTGAAGGACATCTTGGTTGCTTACAAGTTATGGCAATAATAAATAAAACTTCTCTAAACATTCATGTGCAGGCTTTATAAGATTGAGATTTACTACACATCATTGCCCTAATATAGTCAAATATCCAATGTAAACTTTTAAGACTAATCTCCAAATGGTAAAAAAGAATACGAAATTATCAGTCTAATCTAATTATTTTAACAATATTTTATCTCCTATGTATTTATTTTATACCTATGCTTTTCTTTCTTTATTATTTCACATTTAAACATAATTAATTCTTACACTTGGAACAAATATTCTTGTTGAAAAAGTATTCATTGGTATTTTTCTCTGCAGTAAATTTATTCTTCTGTTCTATTTTTTTTCTTGCTCTGCCATCTAATATAATGACTTAACTTGTCATTTAACTTTTTATTTGTGTGTATTGGATTAGTATATCTTTATGCTTTTACAATTAAAATGCCACTTTTCCATATATGAAAATAATTTTGATTTGAAAGCAAAATCGATCGGAGTGTATTACATTTATTTTTCTAGCTGAAGACACTGGTCTCACTTCTATTATCTGTGTGTTTTCTGTGTTCTGTACTCATTTTGTTGTTATGGGCTCCAGATTATTTAATTTGCTATTTTCTGACTTATTTTGTTATCTGAACATCATGCAGCTTTTACTATTATTCTAGTTTTAACATTTCCCTCTTCCTTGCACAGAGTGACTTCCTCTCACTCTAGACAACGATGACTGTCCCGAACGAAGCGCTATCTGTCTGCCAGAGTCCAACAAACCCCCACTTTCATGCCATCCAATCCCTGCCTCTTTCTGTAAATAAAATATTAGAATATGGCTACACTCCTTTGTGTAGGAATTGTCTAGTACCATTTTCTCGCTCTAATGGCAGAGAAAAATCATTCTGTCAGAGATCCCGTGGCTGGCCAAGTCAAGACTTTTTCTGACTATCCTTCATGTGAAGTATTTGCCAACCCCTTACCTAAATATACACACACAAATGACACACAATACAAATATATCCTCACAAATACATACACACATACATCTTAGACATGTAAAGCAAATTTTAACCAACCAGATAAAGTATTGACAATTTACTATTTATACTATAGGTCTAGCAGTTAAAGAGTATTCTTTGAAAGGGTAAGAATAAATGTAAGGTAGTCTGGGGAAGCTGGACATTTATAATCTGTTGAAAGGAAAAAGAATATGCCTTCACAATACAGTAAGGGAACAAGACAATCATATAGAATTGACTTTCGTCATACAGAGAATACATGCGATAAGATGCAGTTCTTTAAGTGATCAAAAATCTGACCTTTCTTGAAGCTATGTTTGCCACCTGACAATCGTCATGGTAGTTCTTCTTAAAAATGATATTCCAAATAATAGACACAGTGGCCTTAGCAATTATAGAAGAGCAATAATATGTGCATATTAGAAAACACGTTCCTTTTTACTTTGTGTATACGTCTACTTAATAATTTCTTATTCCTTAAAAAGCAGAACTAACTCTATTTGAATCACTGCGCTTCATTCCACATCAACAACCTCCCAAGGGTGACATAAGACCCGACAGTGATGGAGGTGGCAGACCAATATCTATTTCTTGCATGTCTGTTCTGGAGTATTAATCGTGCAGCTGGTATTTAAAGGGTTGCAATGAGCGTTCCCACTGGTATTCTACAGCAATTTAATCACAATCCTATTCATCATTAAGTGTTACCCTGTGAATAACACCGTTCACCGTAGGGCTGGTATTACGATACACTGGAGGCCCCGGATAGCTTTGTCTTCATTAGCTGACTTCCGCGGTGAGTTGCCAGATTAAATGTCATCAATGACCTGATTGCCAAACCCAGCGGCTCCCTCGGAGCTCTCGGGCTAAGTGTCCTTTCTGCAGGATTTGACCTGCTCAACACCTCCTTCTTTCTACTCTCTTTCCTCGCTGCTTCCTTTGTGCTGGCTTCTCCCAGCTCGGTCTCTGTCTCCCACTCTTGGTGTTCACACTCTTTAGGTCATTATTTCCCTCTGCCCTGTTCTTAAGGCATTCCCCAGATTTCTTCGGTAAAAAGCTTTAGCTTTCTAGTCCTCTCTCAGGGGCCATTTCCACTTCCATAAATGAGCTAACACTTCTAAGATCAGACTCCTTGTGGTGCCCAGTTATATTAGAGGCTCAGCTTCTTGGGTAAGGTAGGTAGGTTCACATGGAGACACCAGGGAATAAAAAGGGAGCTTATTTATTTTTATTTTTAGGTACTTCATTATACACAGTCTCATATATCTTAGGACAATGCAGTGGAGATCTAGCTATAGAATTAATAAGTTCATTTGTGAAGCTGACACAGGCAAATTTTATCAGAACAAGAGGTGGCTCTCTTTTGTTCCTTTTCTTCATTACCACCATTTTAGTAGAGCTACCAATGAATTTTTTAATTCAGATATTTTAACATAACTCTTACCATGAAGTAATTCAAGTTGGACACAGATTTAAATAAATTTCAAAAATGGACCATGCAATTCAAATAGTTTGATTTTTAGATTTGGAGACTATTTCAATATTTAATGGAAAACAACTATTTCAATGAGGAATACATTCAGAGCTATTCCACGAGTCATAATTAAAGACAGCGCTTTTTAAAAGTTCTACATGGCCATGTATTTCATTTTGTTGACGGTTTCCTTCACTGAGCAAAAATATGTTTTAGTTGGATGTAGACTCATTTGTTCACTTTTGCTTTTGTTGCCTTTGCCAGAGAGGACACAGCCAGAAAGACATCACCAGGGTCAATGTCAACAGGTCTACCTCCTCCTATGTTTTCTTCCAGGAGTTTAATGGTTTCAGGTCTTACATTTAGGTCTTTAATTCATGTTTAGTTTATTTTTGTATGTGGTGTTATAAAATGTTCCAATTTCTTTTCTTCTTTTTTTTAACAGGCATCTGTTCGGTTTTTCCAACACCACGTATTGAGGAAAGTGAGTTTTAGAAAATTAATTCATCCATGTTTTATATTTTAGGTCCAATATAAGAACTGACAGTAAATATTTTGACCATATAGATTTTAACAAATTGATCACCCAAGCTACCTTGGATCCAAGTAATATTAAATTATATTTATTTAAGTAACTTCTCTATGGTAAAGATTTGTCCTTTGAAAATAAAGTATATATTTGGTTAAATGTTTTCCATAGGCTTATTAGCTAATTATATTTCTTTTTAATCTATGCACTATTTGCTTGTATCCTTTGCCCATTATTCAATGAAGCATTTTTTATTGTAAAACTTTTTAACTTTAAGGAAATCAGTCTTATGTATATCATATGTGTTTAAAATAAATACCCAGTTTTTTTTCTGAACACAATTTCCAAAATAATCCATCTGTCTAAATTTTTTTTAAATTATATTCAATCACATCTTAAATAATTATGCAGCCATAAATTTATGCTTATTTATTTTATTTTATTTCTTTAAAAAGGCCTACTCTTGATTACCAGAGTTTGAGTATATGTTGAGAAGTTGTAAGGCTAGTTTCCCATATTTTAAACTCTTCTTTAAATATGTTTTGAAGGTATTCTCATCTGTACATACTTGAATTTTTTTAAGCACATTTTGTATAATTACAAAAAAGTTTATAATTAACTGGGATTTTATTTTATGGAGATAATCATTTAAAATACTAAGTCTTCTTAAAGGTGAACACTATATAAAAAAGCATATCCAGGGTACTACGTTTGAATTTTCAGCGGCGTCAAATAACCCAGGACCTATTTATCGTCTCTCCCAGAACCAGTAGAGACACAGACTTTCTCACACGGTGCACACAATCTAAGCATTTTTAGTCAATAGACTAAATAAGCACTGGCTTCTGACCTAAGGCTAAAGAGCAGATTATAAGTGGTTCTGAAGTGATACACTTCTTTAAACAAATACTCCCAGCAAGTGGTTTCTGCTGGGTCCTTAAAGCAATGTTCTCCCAGCGATATCTCCGTTTTTCCAGTAGTTTCTTCCACTGGCCCATTTCTCTGGTGCTTGAGCGTTTTGCCATGGTATTCCAGAAGGCTTTTCTCTTGCAGAACAGGCATATTCAGTTCCATTAGCAAGTTCAGACCACACGATACATCCTGAGTCACCTATTTCTGTTATTCCCAGCATGCTTTATGGCCCATGTTTGATTTAGGTGTGTGGCGGTCAGAGAGTCATGCCACATCGGTTTCCACTTTGTCCCCAGCTGAAGACCTTTAGCGGGCCTGTGGGATGATTGCTGAGAGACTAATCTATTAGCAATTTTCTCAAAACTATAATTGGCCTTCCGTTGAGTCATCAATTTAATGGTCACAGAGAGGTCAGTCACGGAATCTTAGAGAGGGCACTAAACGTTCAGACTTTACACCTTCTACCAATTCAGTGCCAACAAATCTCAAGAAAAAAGAACAGGCTTAAATAACAATTCATCCCCAAAACAGCTCATCTTTCTTTTAATTGAATTTGGTCCAATTACACTACTTTGAAAGAGCCATGTACTGTAACTAGCAAGAAAGTTTGTTTGCTGCAAATTTGTAATAATCACGGTTTGGTCTATAACTTCAAAATCAAGAGTAAAGGTCACGATCTACAGTATTTTTGTGTGGATGATAAAGGTCCTAAAAGAAAGATTTGCAACTGAACAAGAAAGGATCCATGTTCTTTGGGGAAAAAATGAAAGTTGAAGACATCCTGTCTCATCTACCATTTTAACTTGTGTTTCTAGGGAAAATTAAGTCTTTCTACTGGTCCAGAGACTGCGACCTTATCTTTGAGAAGCCACAGGAGGCCTGGATTAAGAGCACTAGAAAAGACCCAGAGATTCCCAAAGTGGGAAATTGTTATGGACGCACATGGCGAAACAACCGATGCCCCTCCTCCCCCGTGCCTGCTCCACGGACTGAGACAAGAAGGGACCATCATGAGAAAGGGAGTCCTGGCCTCCTTGCTGTCATCTCTGACCGACATTCCCAGGTTTTACTTGTTTAAACAAATAAATCATTCTATGTACGCAAATTCCATTGGATGCAAGCACTTTGCAATCTAAGAGTGGTAAATAACTTCTAAATTATAACATAAGCTCTGGGTGTGCTCTGAACATCTGGATCAGCATCATGTCCAAGTTGCTATGCATTTCATGGCATCATCTCCTCGTTTGTAAAACAGGGATAATGATACTACCTTTCTTTTCTTTTAAAGGTTAAATATGAGGAAAATAGGTCTAACGTGCCTTTTAAAGTATTTAACTGATTAATCCGAAACACTCAGTGTATGCCCCTACTCCAAGTATCCCCAGCACCTCGCTGCCTGCCTGGGTGGTGGTGTTAAAATGACTGACGCAAGGACCCTCCAACTTTCTGGGTCTCTCATTAACTCTACATCCTCATGGACTCCGCTTCTTCCCCAGCGTTCACCTGTTACAAGGTACGGTGCTGTGTAACAGGTTTGACTTTGTAAACAAGAGTTAAAAACCAGATATTTATTGCATGGGAAACATAAATGCTCTAGGACAGAATTATTCATCTCTCAAAATGTTACTACTGCCTCATAAATAGAAAAAATTAGAACACCATTTTTCAGGTGAAAAACATCATGAATTTATTCCTAGCAATTGTCCATTTTATCTATAATTATTTCCCACACAGTGAAGATACTCAATAAATACTCATGGGTTAATGCCAAAGTGTTCTATACAATTATTTTCCTATCACAATTCCTTTTAGAAATCTTAGCTAATTTTTCAAGAGTATTGGATAATTGCTGGACTGAAACTCTAGATAAATTCAAAGTCTTGCATGTGGAAAAACTCCATAAAGTAATAAATTAATTAAAATTCTCCATTAATAGACAAAGTCCATAATTTTTCACTTTTCAAAATACTTGTTATATATTTATCTTATCCTGATTTATAAACATTTTATGGGAGCTATAACAGTAACTTAAATTATAAATCAAGAAACTACTATCATATGTTCCATAATAAATTATTTGAAGGAGAAGTTGTCCTATCCAGTTGACTGTGTACCCTTCCTGAGATACAGCTTAGGTATCAGCTGCAGAATTGAACATTGCAGGTTCTAAATTCATATGTTAATAGCTACTGAAGTCCCTAAAAATGCATAATTTTACATTATTCAGCTAGTAATATGACATGTGACATTTTTCTTGTACTAAGGAAAAATGCCACACTGATTACCTTCTAAGTTAGTTAGGACCTCGTGCAGTTATATGTATTCTACATTTCTCTCTTCAGGGATGCGCTTTGAGAATGAATTACAATCTACCGACATTTTTAGAGACCAGGAAAACGAAATGACAAAGTACTTATAAAGTAAAAATTCTAAAATAACCGAATCACAGCTTACAGATAAAACCTACATATTCATTTGATACCTCTGAACTATTTTTTCTCTTTACTAATCAGAAGATTTTATGTATGATAACAACATTCACTGACGCAGTTTTTATTTTACTTGTCAATTAGCAGCAGTACTGATAAAATATTATGTTAAATATATGACAATTGATCTTAGCTGTATAGGTCCTGCTAAATTTGATATCATCTCTATTAAAAACCAGAACGCAAGTGGACTTCTGGCCACGATGGAGGCTTAGACAGATACATTGTATCTCTCTCCACAGCTAAGAAGGAACACAACTACCTCAAAACCAGAGACAACCAGAAGTTCCAGGAAATCAAGCTGTACAGAAGTCCAACAAACAAAGATATAAAGAAATACTAACCCAGACAGGTATGAGGGGCAGAGCCAGGGCAGAGAGGATGCGGTGTGGTGGCGGCAGCAGCAGTAGCAGTAGCAGCAGGTCAGTGAAAGACACAGTCACATGTTTTAAAAAGTAGGGAGGGACACCTGGGGAGCGCTCCCAGCACCTGACCAGATCGTACAGCTCACGGTCCCAGCACCAGGGAAAATCAAGCCTCATTGCTTCTGACTGTGCAGACCAGTGGGGGTTGGGGTGGAGGCAGAATCTGCCAGCCTCTTAGCAGAGTTCGCTTAGTTAAAGGGCCCCCATGGTCCTAGAACATCCGCAGACCCACCCACTCTGGGAACAAGGGCTGGGGCAACAGCTGAAGAGGTGCCAGTCCCATACGGAAGTGGAAGAAGTGCCTGGAAAAGGGGCAAGTGCTGGGCCGGTGGCATTGTTCCCTCTCAGACCCCTCCCTCACACACAGCGCCACAATGTGGTGAAACGGGTCGCCCTGTCCTGATGAATACGTAAGGCTCTGCCCATTACAACGTCACAGGTGCAACAGCCCTACCTAAGACACAGAGGCAAACAAACACAGGAGCCTGGCAAGATGAGGAGACAGAGAAGTATGGCCCAAAAGAGGGAATGGATCAAGGTTCCAGTGGGAGAACTAAGCGACAAGGAGATAGCCAACCTAACAGATGAGGAGATAGACAACCTAACAGATGCAGAATTCAAAACACTGGTGATAAAGATGTTCACAGGCTTGACAGATATGCTTAAGTACAGCAAACGCATAAGGGAAGAAGTGAAGGCTATGCTAAATGAAATGAAGGAAAATCCACACAAAACCAACGGTGACAGGAAGGCAAGGTGACAGGGTTCAGATCAATGATTTAGAACATAAAAAATAAAACTAAAGAGGCAACCACTACAGAATGAAAAAACAAGAATTGAAAAAAGTGAGGAGAGGCTTAGGAACCTCTGGGACAACTTTAATGTGCCAACATCTGAACCATAGAGGTGCCAGAAGGAGAAGAGGAAGAGCAAGAAATTGAAAGCTTAAATGAAAAAATAAGGAAGGAAAACTCCCCATATGTGGCAAAAGAAAGAGACATACAAGTGCAGGAAGCACAGGGAGTCTCAGACAAGCTAGACCCAAAAAGGACCACACCAAGCAAGACATATCATAAGTAAAATGCCAAGGGTGAAAGATAAAAGAGGGAATCTTAAAAGCAGCAAGAGAAAAGCAGATAGTTACCTACAAAGGAGTGCCTATAAGACTATCAGCAGACATCTCCAAAGACACTTGGCGGGCAAGAAGGGACTGGCAAGAAGTGTTCAGAGTGTTGAAAATCAAGGACCTACAACCAAGATTACTCTATCCCGCAAAGCTCTCATTTAGAATGGAAGGGCAGAGAGAGTGCTTCCCAGACAAGGTAAAGCTGAAGGAATTCATCATCACTGAGCCATTATTATATGAAATGTCAAAGGAACTTACTTAAGAAAAAGGTTGAAACTATGAACATTAAAATGACAACAAACTCACAACTATCAACAACTGAATCTAAAAAATAAAAACAAAATCCAACTAAGCAAACCAGAATAGAAACAGAATCATAGGTATGGGGATCATTTGGAGGGTTATCAGCTGGGAGGGGGGAGGGGGAGAAATGGGGAAATGGTGCAGGGATGAAGAAGCATAACTGGTTGGCACAAAGTAGACAGGAGACGTTAAGAATAATATAGGGAAGGGTGAAGCCAAAGAACTTATATGCATGACCCATGGACATGAACTAAGGGGGGTAGGATTGCTGGAGGGAAGGGGGTACTGGGTGGAGGGGAGCAAAGGGAAAAAAACTGGGACTACTGTAACAACATAATAAAATATACTTAAAAACCAGAATGCACTGCAAATAGATATGTCTGGATTTGTATTTGTATTTTCCTATTTAATAGTTGAAAGAGCATTGAGTAAGTTGACGGGAGCTCAAGACCTTCTCCCATTGTCCTTTATAAGATTATAAAGGGTCTTAAGTCTTAGAGGGAGAGATCATTATTTTTTATTGTTAAAGTAATTAATTAATTAATTTTTTTTAAAGAAGAATATATGAAAGGGTGAAGCGGGAGAGCTTGTATGTACAAATCATGGGCATGGACTTGGAGGGGGAGATTGCTGGGTGGAGGGGAGCAAAGGGGAAAAACCTGGAACTATTGTAACAATACAATCAATAAAGTATACTTTTAAAAAACTGTGGTTTATTGTTCTAAATGTGCTAGTGATATATCTATCAAGTCTTTGGTCAGCAATAATAGATACATTATTTAGCTTACTTAAATAAAACATAACCTTTGTACTAAAACTCATGGTACATAAACCATTGTTTTTTCTAGTAAAAATACCTCTTCTCGATGACAGCATTATCCATTTATTAATACAAAATTTTAAAAGTTTTATAGTAAATGAATAATAAATAATAACTGAGGAAATGGAATGCCTGGCAGAATCATCATCATATTTAGCATTTTTATTCCACAAATATTATTTAACAACACCTAAGTTCCAGGCGTTATTCTACACATCAGAGACCCAGCCAAGAAGGGCTGGTGGGGGGGCGGCGGGGGGGACGCAAAGACCCTGCCGGGGAGAACAGGCCTTCACTGCCCCAGCAAATACCTGACGGTTTGGGATACACAGGGCCCTCCACCAGATCTTGAAAAGTGGGAGTGAGTGAATTAGAGGGAACTATAATAGTATCGACCACTTGAACTGCTGTAAATGTTTCTAAAATAACAAACTTTATGAAATATAAATTAAAATACCAGCAAATCAATAAATAAGTCACTATCGCCAAAAGAGACATAAATCTCTACTTTCACATTTGCTTACATGAATGTGTATTTGTCGTAATTTAGATTCAATTCACTTTTAAAGTAAAAGTAGGATTAACAAAAATTAAAGGTGAAAACAAAAGTAATCAATTACTGATATTATTCTGTGAATATTTAATTTATGCTCATTTTCACTCTATTTCCATTTATTTTTTAATCAACATAAAGCAGTTATGTTCCTTAGGACACACACCACCAGATATATTATACTTTAAAGGTCTAAGACCATCAAGAAAGAGTAAAACAAATACATGAAATTACCATAATAGTAGAGGTTTTAAAGTAAAAGTGTGTAAACATGTTTCATTTTTTCCTGACTTTTGCCCAGTTATCACCTATGATATGACCCATATATAAGCCAGTTGTTTTTCTCAGGACATCGCTTGACAATCGATGAGAATATATTAGCTATTTGTGAAAGACCGAATAGTGACTCCCAAAGATGGCCACGTCCTAATCTATAGAGCACGTGAATACACTATTAGGCCTTGCACAACAAAACAGACTTCACACAGTGATTAATCTAAGGATCTTGAAATGGGAAGATTTTCCTGGATTGGATGAGTGAGTCCAATGCAATCACAGGGGCCTTCTAGGAGTGTGGCAGAAGGTCACAGCTGGGGTAGGAGCGTCGATGACAGAAACAGAGGTGGGAGTGAATCACGGGAGGGGCCACCTGCCCAGACATGTGGGCAGTCCCCAGAAGCTGGAACAGCAAGAGGCTCCACTGAGGTCTTCAGAAGGAACACAAGTCTGCCGACCTGTTGGCTTTCATTCAGACTTCCGACTTCCAGAACTGGGAGACAGTAGCAGTGTCGAGGCATTAAGTCTGTGATAAACTGTTAGAGAAGCTATAGGCAACTGACATACTATGTATTAAAGATGTATATCCCAGCACGCATGTTCATCTCCACTCTGCATTGGAATTACTATTACTCTGATTTATTATGCATTAAAGCTATAGCATACAGCTTTCAATAATTGCAAATGGTCATTATGTTCTCCTCTGTCTTTACGTACTGAAATCATGCTTAATAGTTAGCATTGGTTTGCTGTCCATGAAACATCCATTCATCTTCCCTTTTAATGCTATTTACTCTGAGTAATTTCCACTCTCTTAGCATAAAACACAAACAACCTTTGGAGACAATACTTGAGTGAATGGAATAAAAAGTGGGGTTGGAGAAACACATCAACTTGTACAGCAAAACAAGACCACGGGGACCGGTCAGGGTCCTTTGTGTCACATAACAAAGGCCCCAGGGGGCCGCCAAGGATGAAAGTTGGCACTGAGACACATCAGCACATTGGATGAGACCCTTCCGTATTCCACACTCAGCTTAAATAAACAAGTGCGACATAATCAGTCCACCAACGATGACTGCATTTTTTGATTATGATGAAAGTACCCTGAAACCCTAAAGTGTACTCTATAAATGTTGCTATTTCTACTTTGTGTCAATCACAGTAAGGGATCACTTACTATAACATCCAATAGCAACCTCCCTTTTCTGGAAAGGCTGAAGTTGGTATTGACTGGAGTATGTACTACCCATGGTTCCCTAACATTCTCCCACTTTGATATTCAGAGCCCACCAGATCTGAGAAGAACAGTGGTTGATTTCAACATACACGGTCAAAGCACTGAACAGCAGCTGACCAGAACCCAACTCCAACAGTGTGTCAGAGAAGCATCGGGTCCTCTCCACTGCTTGGTGGCACAGATTGTAAGTCCCCAGGCAGACTTTTGACTGTCTCACAAGTTCTCGGGGTGGACAGAGGACAATCGCAGGAGGAAGTCAGTATCTGAAGCCAGGGCTCAAGGGACTTCCAGTTTAAAATGCCTCACTGGGTAAATATTGTCTTAAGTTCACATTAAAATACATCCAGAATAACTCTCCTTACTCTTAGCAAGCTTCCTTTAATAATACCGCCCCCTGTCCTATTTAAGATATGAGTTTGTTTGTTAGTTTTAAAGGAAAGGAGTCTTTATTCAAAAGCTACACAATTTTGGAATAAGAGCTTTCCACATGTATTAGTCACTTAGGTGTATCGATAAAGGCTAAAATCTGTAACTCCTGAGTTCCCCTATCATTCTGCTTGTTGGTTTTTAATTATCTTATTTCTATAGGATTAGTTTACCAACTAAAACATTAAGATACAAAACCTATACAATTTTGGAAGAATGGCAGGCCTCTGCCTCAGAGTTCATCCTCTGAGAACAACACTGCCGCCCTCTGCCAGGCTGGCCCAATCCCTGGCTGCACCTGGGGTTCTTTCTACCACCCAAAATACCGCCTGCAGCACAACCATCCAGGCGTCCTTGAGGAAGAGAGCCTAAGGAGTGAGGCTGACAAACCACACCAGCCTTCCGATAAGCCGCTTTGCAGTTTGGACTTCTGTGGTTCTATTTCCCAGCTCAGCACAGCTCTTATGAGCCAGCTCTCGCCTGAGAACAGCGGAACAAGCTTTTGTTCCTCTGATACAAGACAGAAAAAGAGTATTGATCGGTTTTTGTCATGTTCTTGAAGGTGGTGACTAGGAGTAAGTACAAGCAAGGTAGTTTTTAGCAGATGGCCTCCTTTTCTTAATCTCTGCCATTGGGGAAAAGATGGAGGTGGGCAGGAAAATATGAGTCAAAAATGTTTGGTGCTATTGGTTAGAAGAAGGTAAATAAGTAAGCCAAACCTAGACTGCGAGTCATGAATTTGCGGTGGCCAAACCTTGGGACAATTCCAGTGTCTCCACAGGCAATTTAACTCTTGGAAATGTTTAGGTGTTAAGACGTGTGTCCCAAAATCGTCAGAAGTGGTAAGGACCTCCGATCGCGCCATATCAGTTAGTGGAGGGTGGAGATGAGAACATCATGCGTGCAGCAGAGGGGATGGCTTGAATCCCCACTGTGTGTTGAAGAATGATTTGAAGGTGGAAGGTAGAAGAACTAGAGGACTAAAGCGCCTAGGAATTTAAGATTAGAAATGCAGAACAGTCTTGGAATAACACGACCCAGAGAGTGGGGACAAGAATGAACTGTTCAGGTGCAGGTGAAGGAATTCTGAAAGCCGGAGGTGACTGTTAACGTCAACAGTGCTGTGTAAGAGTAGAAGTGGAGAAGAAACTGTGGATGTGGGAACTCCCGAGGGGAGAAGAGTGTGGGAACAAGGGGAAGTGCGGGCAGTACAGACGGCGACATTTCTGCGTGTGCTCGTCATGTCCTACCCGGGTCAGGGACCACCTACTAGATGCCGCTTCCCAACCAGGTGGTGTTTCAGTGAAGGAGAAGAGACATGTCCAGTGTGTGCTGGCGGGGAAAGGCGAGGGATGTTTGTTGACAGGAGAATGGCCACCTCCACGGGCACCAGGCCATGCCTTCAGACCCATCTGAGGTTAGCATGGGTAATCCCTGGAGAGTGCATAATCCTTGGGACGGGGCCCAAAGGCATGACCGTGAAACTCCCGCTTGAGTCAATGTATTGTTTTTTTCCTAGGTTTCCTATGTTGTCTCCTTCCTGACTACTAGTCCTGAGGCATCAAGCAGACACATTTCCTGGCTGTGGCAGTAGCCAAGACAGCCGTGGTAGCTCAAGGGACCCCAGCGCAGTCACTAGACAGAGATGGGAGACCAGCCAAAGGGTGGTGAATGTGTTGATGTGGGGGACCCTCAGGTGTCTCTAAACCCAGGGGATACCGGGCGGAAACCACACCTCTGGTATCATCTTCCTCTCTCCCCAAATCCTGCCTCCTGCCTAAAGCAGGGTTATTTCTGCTCCAAGAACATCACTTGGCTGTGAGCCATTGCTGACCGTGAGTTGATTCAATATTCACACACTGGTTTCCTCAACTCTACTGCCTCCAAATTCTTTCCAAATTTTACTCTTTGATTTGTCCCCAGCCAGCAACTTTCACGAGAGTTCATCGCTTCTTCTGCGTTGCTTCTGTGCCTGGCCCGAGGGCCTGCAGGCTCTGCCTCGCTTTCTTGTGTGTGTTTGTTCACCAGCCTGAAATGTGAGCTGGTGGGACAGCGTCGCAAAGGGCGTGGAGGCTGGTGAGAAGGTCACACCTGTCTAGGAGCAAGAGCACCGGTGTGAGTACAGCTATGCACGTGTTTTCATTGGTATTGGTATTTTTGTCTTTTTTATCAACAGAAGTGTAAAACAATGCACAGAGTTATTACCTGTCTGTGAAAGAAATGTCTCCCGGAGCCTATAAAAGAATTTTATTTTTTTTCCCTTCCCCGCATGCTGTACATCATTACCCATTTAATGATAATTGTTCTTTCATTATAACACGGATCCATCTGTTCACTTTCTATAGAGATCACTAAAAATATCACAATGATAATAAAAGTCAAACACATTTTGGTAATTCAGAGCTACTGAAAATTTCAGTTTATATGTGTGTGTTTGCATGTTATCATTTTATATAAAACAATTAAGGATCAAGTAATCCCCTTCTGAGTGCGCTCTGTGGTTCCGGTTTCCTTATGACTAAGAAAGAAGCCACTTATGAAGAAAACGGCCAGACCAAGTATTTGACCAGCTACCCAAAGATCTAAGGCTGCTCTTAAAACGAGGTGAACACAGGCGGTTAGTTGGTGGCAAAGCCATTCGCGTCTGAACTGTGAAACAGCCTGAAACGGGGGACCGAAGCAGAACAGCCCTGTGAGTGGAATGCCCCCCTAGACACAGGCATTGATTTCTGCACGCGACACGCCGTCCACCCCATTTGAGAACTAGTTTATAGGCGGCTGGACAACAATCAGAAGTGAATTCCAAGAAACAAAAATCCCATCGACGCTGAACACGCAAGGGAGCTGGGGCACCGTGGACCAGTGCAGGTGGACGCCACCCCCCTCCTTGGCGCGGTCAGGCTCTTGATGCAGTCAGGGCTATTGTTTAAGCAATTGCTTATAAAAACCCCTTTTGTCTAATTAATCTTCCCTCTCCCTCAAACGCCTTCGAGAATCTCATTGTAAATACACGTCGCTCTCGCTTGCAGAGTGAGGATTCATGGAAACAAACAGTGTCTGAGGTTTCAAGCCCTGTCCATACAGAAACGAGATGCATTTTTGATAACTGCTTTTTGTACCTCAACAGGTAGCTCCTCCACTTCAGAGCCCCCAAATTAAGTAAAGAAAAGAAGAGGAGGAAGAGCAGACTGAGCGCTTGGGGTGGTGCGATCTTGTGAGCCGGACCCTCTGGCTCCTGTGGACGCTGTCCCCCGCTCCTGTTTGCTGCCCTCTCCTGAGTCCGTCCTTAGGGTCACACACACGGTCAACCTCAGGGTCAGGTCTACAGTGAGAACACAGTCCAGGTGCAAGGACGTTATGCGAAATGTCAGGTTTGTTGAACAGGAAATGTAATGTTTGTAAATGTTAATTATGTTTATTTTAAAATCTACTTATACATTGTAAGTAGTAGTCATTAGGTAATAAAGGGGTTAATGTGTGTTAACAACTTTAATAGCCCCTGACCCTGACCCTCAAAACCTGGTGGAAGTTAATTTTCTTATTGCAGAATATTTATCAGTTCACTTTTCCTTTTAAAGTAGCTTTTAGCCTTTTTCACATTTTTTTATTCCAGTTAACAATATCTTCTTGTAAAATTTCAGCATATTTTTTGAATTTTTATTGTGATGAATTCGTTTTTTAAAAATTTTACTGTTAAACATCTAGGCAAGATGTAACCATTCAGGCACAATTTACAGTTTTGCTTTTTAAGAAGTATTTCTTGTTGTAACATTTACTGGGTTTTTTTCTTTTTTCATACATTTTCCACATCCTCTTTGTCAGCTTTTTCAAAAAGTTTTTATTGTTTCTTTTATAATTATTTCTTTTATGTGCCCTTCTAAAAATTGTGTGAAACGTCATATTTGAATGTGCCTATGTGAACTGCATATGACTACATACATTTTTCAGGAAGGGCCCCATGGCCGGCTTTTATGGATTTATCAAAGCAACCCTCAAAGCCATGAATATTTTACTTCAAATATTTTGTTCTATTTTCCTGTATCTAACCTCACTGCACTTTACAATAGGAACAGCCCTGTATTTTCTCTGATGCCATCGCTTTGAATCCGATTTGGCCTGAAAACAAATAAATCAATCAAGCAACACAGCAGCCCCAACTCTGACGTGAGTTTTGTGTGTCTGATAAAGTGTGCTACCCCGAAGTGCAGAAGTTTCACGTTTGTACATAATCTAGGTGCTGAATTCTGAAGAGAACACCATTTATCCTCTTACCGCCTCAATACAAGCGAAGGGCGTGCCATACACGTACAAATGACAGCGTTATTTAGTGCATCTTTTTCAGATTGAGTATTGACTGTCTCTGAAATCATGCTTACATTGCTTCTTAGACTTCAACTTCAGTCCCCTGGGCTCCTTCGCTTTAGCCCTGCGCCTGCCTCCCTGGGGCCCATCTTTGCGGCTGCCCTTCAGCCTCAGCCGATTGATAGTTCCTGGGAGCATCCGAGGGGATGGGAGGCAGCCCCAGGGGCAGGCAGTGGCGGTGCGGACCTCTCCGCCCCCTCATTACACCCTCGTGGGCGCCCAATGAAGCCACCACCCTCCCCAACACCCCGCGCAGTGCCAGTGATGCTACCCCCTCAGGCCCCATTCCTCTCTAAAACAGAGGGCTTGCCACCACACTTCTGTGACTACCAAACATCATTCTCGTTAGAAAACATACCCTCGGCTGTCACAAACTTTATCCCCACAACACAGCTCAAAAATATATGAATTGTACAAATGCAATGCTTTCAGACTCTTCCTCCACTACCCCAACTCGGGCGCAATACACATTTGGTAAAATCAGGGTGCATCTCCTGTAATTCTCTCTCCAGGCAGCTAAGCCAGGCGGTATAGACTCGTTTCTCGTTTATGCGAATGTTGGGGAAGTATTTTGACGGTGCGGGGGACTCTTTATGTAACATAGTATTCAGTCGTTGTACGCGCTTGGTTATGTAATCTTTTACCGTTTTAAGGAGTCTGGCATCCAGCCCAGTAGAGGAGGGGATTCCAAGCCTCCTTGGCTGGACTCCTCCGGTTTCTAGATCTGTCTGGCTGGCTGTTTGTTTATCTTTACACAACAGCCCTGCCATCTTCCGACAAGGTGAGCGAGCTGGACAGAAAGTGACCACATCCTTCCTTGTGTGAGTGACCATCTGAGGCAGCTGGCAGGCTGTGGCGTCCTGGGAGGGACCGAGGAGGAGGAGGGAGCTCAGCCTGTCACCCACCTGGCATTCACCCTCCCAGCCTTCCGCGTGGCGGGTCCTTGCTGAGTGCTAAGCACAGTGCAAGGGGTAAGACACGCAACGCCCCAGGGGAGTTTTGTTCTTGTGGCTTCTTTCGGCCACCAAGCACATCAGAGTGCCTGGGACAGCCTCCATGCCACGACACCTGATCCCCAAGGGGGCTGATGTCCAGAGCGCTCTTTCCTCCTGCTCTGTCAACTCAGAGTGATCAAGTCTTGGCAGGAAATCTCAGCTGAATCCACCTTCCTTTCAGGCCTGTCAGGAACCAGAGGTGTTTTTTTTCCCTTGCTCGGGATTTTCAAAGCTAAACTACCACAGCAGAGAGCTGTGAGCAGGCAAACCCACTTTGCGTGACAGATGGGCGCGCCAACCGGTGGGTGCTCACCGCCTTGGATTTCTGTGTCTGCTGATCGTTTCAGGTGGGTTGAGTGGGTAAGCTTAAAAATGCGCCAAATACGGAACAAGTCATAATGCGTGACCCCCAAAGGGAGCCCACACCCTGTGCAGCCACTTTGCCACGCTCCTCCTAAATAAAAATCACTTTGTAAGTTATCAGACTATGCATTCCAACTCACCTGGCTACAACTGCGGTGTCATTGTGCAGTTAAGTTTCAAATTTGCCTCAGCAAATAATTGAAACAATTTTAGAAGGATGCTTAAATAAGTCTTCTGACTTGTACACCAATTGTTTCTGATTGTGGAATTCTGTTCCCTCACTGCGCCCGAGGAAGCTTATTTCATCTTATCTTTAATACATGCATCTAATGAAATATGTATTAAACCTTCATTCTAATGATAAACAATCTTTTCAATTTTTCATATCATAATTTTCTCCTGTTAATGATAGCATGTAATATAAATACTTCCTGCAAGTCAGTAACATTCATCAGACAGAAATGTCATTCTGTCTCACAGTAGAAACTGTCAAATGGGATGTAGTTTCCATAATAATTTAATAACAAATTTCAGTCTTTCTGTTATTTGAATAAAAAGCACTTATACGCACAGTTAAAAAAAAACTGATGTCTAATTAGGAAAATATTATCTGAAGCATTGAGCGCTATGAGTGTTAGCGTTATGTTAGTGCATATTTATTCTAAGCTATAAATTTTCAATTAGTTCAATTAAAGTGAGTTTCCTACTTCATAGCAAAACTGGGTGCCATTTCACCTCCCTCCCCCAGCACCCATTATGACACGAAGATGGACCAATCTTGTTTCCTTAAGGCAAGAGGTTTTAAAATATTTTTAAAAGCGTCCTCATTTAAGAATTTCATCTGTTGAAAAATATTAAACTTTATGTGCTTTATATCAATCGTAAATGTGTTTATAGCAGGAGAAATTAGATGAAGCAAGACACAAGCTGTTTTAATGGTCCATCTCACACTGCGGATTAGGCACCCTTTTCGTATAATTTGCCGTTACTGCGCCAGCTTCCAGCGAGGCGGTAGGGGATTAAGTAAACAGAAGGGGCCAGATTAGAACCGAGGAAACTTACTTCGTGTGCAGATCATATAACTGGAGAACTGAAGCAGATTAACTGCAGCGGAAGGCTCTCTGGCGTATCTCCAGCTTTCTTTTTTTATTTATTCGTTTGTCGCTCTTCTGTCACAGTTGTCCCGATCTTCCCCTCGTTGCCCTGCTCCACGTATTCCGCCCCAGCCCCCAAGGTCTTGCTGACTATCTTGTTTAAAGACAGTAAAACCTTTAGTTATAAGAATGATATTAGTATGCATGTCATTTATTTTTCAAGTTCATTGTACGGTGTACACTCATGATGATCCTATATTGGTTCCAGGCGAACAGCACAGTGGGTAGACAGGCACATACTTTACAAAGTGTCCCCCTGGTGTTTCCGGTGCCCACCTGACCGCGCGCGTGGTTAGGATGAGCGCTTTTAAATTCCATCTGTACCGTAATGTGGTATCTCTTTTCTACAAGCACGCCTGGAATAGTGACATGTGTGTTCATGTCCTGGGCCATAAATCAAATGTCAGGAAGTCTGAGAGGTTAGAAAATGCAGGGAACCTTATTGGGAATAATGAGAGGAGGTTCCCGCCCTCACTGAGCGCTCAATGCGCGCGTCGGGAGCCGCGGGGAAGGGGTCACGTGGACGCAGCGCATCCGTGGGCCCTGCGGGCGGAGATGCGGCCCAGCCGCCCGAAGTCCACGCGGCCCCCGAGTAACAGTTTCAAAAAGTTCCGACCGAAGTATCTCAGCAGATTGGAAATTAAAAGACTCTGCCTTTAAGTTTGCTTGAGAAGCTTTAAATTTCAGCTGTGGAATATTTAAAATATAACAGCAATACAAATATTACCCCTTAATACTTATGAAACATGAACCAGGGCTCAGTGATGTGCAACAATAAAACCTCTGAAGTAAATGTCATCATTTTTAAAAAAAGGAAAAAGAAATGAAAATCATTAAATTTTAATAGAGTAACCAAAATGAAGATTTGAAGAAAACAGAGTTTAAAATAAAGATACACTTTTGGAGAAATATGTCATTAAATATAAATATAAAAAACAAAAGTACTTATTTAAGAAAAAGAAGGATACTGCCTCTGGCAAAGGAATTGTTTTGGTTTGCTTTTTTTTTCAGTGTTTTGGGTTTTTATTCAGCACTGTATGTGATAATACAAGTACATGTGCATCGTTTTAAAACTATTAAAGTAAATTGCCATAAAATGTTTTAAATGGTCAAAATTGCCTGAAAACAATATTTAAAATTCAGATTTACCAGTATGATAATGAAACAAATTACAATTGCCCCAACAGTACCTTCACAGAAGCTCTAGTCCTACATAGTTTTACTTTAATTTTTTTCTAACATACATATGACTAAGTTTATAGGAAACAATAGAAGTTATTGAATATAGAAAATGTCACTTAATAAATCCAGAAAAGCACTGATACTAACTTAAAACAAGTATAGAACGAACAGAAAATTCAGTTCACATGTGACCACGGTACCACTATGTTTTTTTAATGAGCTATCCTGGTCCAGTGATGTATCAACAAGACAGACATTGTCCCCCTGTTTATCAAACTAATGGAGAAAAGAATAAAATAAACATAATGTGGGTTGGAAAAATGTCTTTTGATAAAATTCAACATCGACTTATGATTTTAAGCAAATATTTTAAAATAACTTTACTGGGGTGGTGTTGGTTAATACGATCATATGGGTATCAGGTGTACAATTCTGTGATACGTCATCCGTGTATTGTGTTGTGTGCCCACCACTCGGAGTCCTATCTTCTTCCCTCTCCATTTATCTGACCCCCTTCACCCTCGCCCACCCCCACTCCTTCCCTCCGGTGACCCCCACACTGTTGTCCGCATCTGGGAGTCCTTGTTTCTTTGTGTTTCTCCTTTGATTGCTTTCAGTTTTCGATCCCACACGTGAGGGAAGGCCTGTGCTTCTCAACTTCTTCTGCCGGACGCATTTCACTTAGCGTGACATTTTAAGAAGTGAAGAAAGAAGTATTGATCTTTAAAGGCTATGCCATGTCCATCAAACTCAGTCTTCTTCATGATGAAATTTCAGAAGTTGATGCTAGGATTTATTTGTTAAGAAAAAAATGCATAAGGATACCTATAACCTGAATTTATTTTTATCTGACTTATGGTCTAAGCTCATGTATTTTTCATTTTCTCTTTTTAATAAGAAACTGTTTAAGGATGTAATATCTTTGCTCTGGAGCCTTGATCTAGCTATAAGTTTTAAATATAAAAGTTCTGTTATTATTTTTGAGAACGTCTATGTACATTAATAAAAATTTAACTTCACATTCCAAACTAGGGCCATTCTAAACATCTACTTTGTGACGGGTGTCCTTACAAACGAATGGCCTTCAATCTCATTAGACAGTGCGCATGCCTGACAGAGCCTGTGCGTGTCTTAAGAACAAGGCCCGTTCCTCTACAACCCTTACAGCCAATTTTATTTCCACGCCTGTCTGCTCTGTAGTTCATTGTCTCAATGCCAAAGCGGAAGTGGCGGCTGTGTGATAGATTACGGGCCACGGGGCTGAGACACTTAGGGCAACCTATTATATACATTTTTTAATGACAAAACTCCTGAAGTGGCTTCTTTTAACCGCTCTGACTGTCACTTGCTTTACCTAAAAACTGCATTTCAAATAGGCGGCACAGGCCTTGCCTACCAACGACAAGCCGAGATAGTTTATTTGCTGCTCCAGGACTGGAAGTTGAGGTTACTTTGTAGCTTCTTTCACGTACTTTGATCCTATATGGTCCACAGCATGGCTTGGAAGTAGGTAGTTAAAATCATCCATCACAAAAAAAAAAAAAAAAAAATCACTCTGGGACAAAAATTTTAAGAGGCCACCAGATAGCACCCAATCTCCGCAGACACCAAAGACTTGTCCATAATTTCTCTCTAATTCCTACTGTTCTAACTTTCTGGTACATTAATGACTGTGTCAGGCAACCTGGTTTTTATGGCTAATTTCACTCTTATAGTTTTTATATATTATACATAATTTACAGGGTTGACAAAAGTAGGTATACAGTTGTGAGTACGAGAAGCAGGATTTATTTTTGTAATATTATTTATTGATTATTGATTATTTTGCATATGAAATACTTTAAACCTACTTTTTCTTAAACCATCATATATGTTATATTTATTATAAATCATTTATCATTGAGCCATGGCTATGGAATTATCATATATTTCAAGTAAGATGCTGGTCAAATAGAAATGACGGCTTTATCTGTTTTCTGGGAACTATAATAAATTACCTCATCCTTAGTGATTCAGAACAACAGAAGTTTATTTTCTCACTGTTCTGTAGACCAGAAGCTCAAAAACAAGATGTGGGCAGGCCACGCTCCCTTGGAAATCTCTAATAATTACCTCTTAGCTCGTCGTGCTTCCAATGACTCGGGACGTGGCTTGCGATGACTCGGGACGTGGCGGGGTTTGTGGCAGCATATTTCTTGTCTCTGCCTCCATTCCCATGTGGTCCGTTCCTCTGTGTCTGTCTCACTGAATTTAGGACCCAACAAGTGGCCCAGAAACATCTTGTCTGGATAGCCTTTGGTTATGTCTGTAAGGGCCTTTTTGCCAGAACAAGGTTGCATTCACAGGCTCTGGGTAGACGTATCTTTGGGAACCACCATTCGACCTACCACAAGTGGAACAGAAAAATAATACAGAAAGTGTGCGCGTGCAAAGGTCCATTTATATACTGAAGTCACTCAAAGTCTCCCCCAAGTACATGCTCCATCCAGTTCAGTCACAGAGGAGGGCTGAAGAGAGGAGAACGCACATCCTCAAGCAATGAACAATGTTATTATTCTCTCTTTGAAAACAAAACAAGTCTTTCAATATGAACTCAAACTTAGGTCTGAGAAAATTGCACTAACTTTGAGTACAAGATTTTTCAACCATGCAAGGCTGGTTGCAAAACAAGTTGTGCTTCTAATCTTGTAAAATCTAAACCAACTTCTCTCTTTTTACCATACCTTACGTCAGGTCTTTAATAGTAAAAAACTTTCAAAGGGTAAAAAACTTAAAACAAGGAAAGAGAAAACCACTATAAATCATTCTTGGATTTTTAAAATGACCTTCGTCAAAGATAAACACACTACTTAAATGTCTGTGTATATAGACAGCCCTCAAATTCACAATAAAAACTCTGCAGCCAAGCAAGTTTCCAGAAGACCTGAATTCTGACTAATAAGTATTTGTATTTCATGTAGCTGTATCAGAAAAAAAGTCTCATGGAGGTGGGGGGCAGACGAAGAATTTCTATGACTCTAAAACCCAAAACATACAAATGCACAGCTTAACATAAATTTTCCAATTACATCGCGGTTGTGAAGGCCTTGAAGGTGACGTGCAGGTGATACTCCAATCCAGTTTAAAAATAATTACCTCTAAATTCCTTCCCTCTCTACCCCTGAATCCTTCTGATTGCTTTTGTAAAATTTCAATTACAAGCTAATCATTGTTTCTAGAGTCCCTTCAATAATGGATTAGATTGGGTCTGATTACTTCCTGAGGCCCACTTTCTGTTCATTGATCAAGTGCCGCCCTGGGGGGCAAGCAGAGCCTGTGTTACATGTTGGCCCTTGCAGTAACCCACTTCTCTAATTTTCTGCCCATAGTCGCCTTTCGCCCAAGACAAATATTCCCAGATCCTTCATTACGCTGGTTGGTTGTTTTTTTTTGTTTTTTGTTTTTTTTGTTTGTTTGTTTTTTTTTATCAAATCGTTTTTATTATTATTCTACTATACTAGTCCCAAGTTTTCCCCTTTGCCCTGGCCCGCCCCGCCCACCCCCGCTTCCAGTCAGGTCCCACACCGTTGTCCACGTCCGTGGGTCATTCATACATTTCTCTGTCTAGTCCCTTCCCCTTCCTTCCACCCTTACCCCCCTCCCCATCCCCTCTGGTCACTTTCAATGTGTGTCATGGTTGTTTTTTAGTCTTCACTTTAAACTAAAAGTCAGAGAGTCCTCCAACACAAAGGATTGATTCCAGAAAAAGAGAATTGCGATCAGAATTTGCAGCCATAATGAAGCACATTCGGGTTGGCTAAAGCCGAAATTCTTTCATACAGGGGAAAGAAAGTTAGGGGGCTCGCATACCCAAGGAGTTCTTCCCATAGGGCTTGGCCCCAGACGTAGGCGATAGAGCTCTGCCTCCGTTCCCTCTATGGACTTTGAGGGAAGTTCCCCAGGTCTGATAATCTTCTCTGACAGGACTTTAGCCACTGGCGAGGCAATAGCATGTCTATAAAGGGAAGCATCAGTCCAGTGAGAAATCACACAGCTCGTGACTGAAATATATTTGTGTGTAGGAGGTGGAAGAAGCTGTATGAGATTCATTGTGCAAACCTCAAATGTCCCGTTAGACACATGTCCAGAGCGGTGTGCCTGGGCTTCCCTGGGTGGAGCTTGGATAAGTGGGATGAGTAGGAGCTTTCCACAGGCTTATTAATATTTCCTCATCAATATTTGTTTATGAATGTTCTCATTTTACTCGTAGGCCAATGGTGTAATGCATGTACGATAGTTAATAGAACACATTTTGGAGCTGTTATTTGGCCCAAGCCAAAGATTTATCTTTTTCCTAAACCAACAATTGTTAGATACCCAACTGCACTTCTCTTTCCTGAGGCCAGTTTTTCTAAGTGATCGATTGGAGAAAGGCCCCTTCGGACCATGACAGAGGGTTGACTGTGGCTCGTTTCTTGAATCACCTAAACAAAGCCAAGAACCAGTTGAAGTTTGCTTGCGACACCCACTATTTGAGATGTGGTGATTTGCCAAGGCAGCAGCTGCTTTATAGGAGAGGGGCTGAGCCCACAAGTGGCCTTAGCTCGGGTGCCAGTAAGGACACACAGACGTCCGTCCCCAGTGTGGAGAAAAGCTTCTCCAGGCCAGTTCAGAGGGACGATTGGGAAGAGCCCCTGTCGTGCCTCGCAGCCCTGTAGTATGGAATTAGGAGAGCACGGGACGGCCGGATGTGCTGGACGCACTCAGATTTGTGACTGTCCTTTCTCCAGTGTCCTGGCTCTTTGCAATGACGGCAGTCGCGAGGTTTTTAGTTCCGTACGGAGAACCTGATTTGCCGGGGGTGACTGTTAAGCACGTCAGCAGCCTGACTTTGAAGCGGCTCCTCTAAGGTGAGAGCGAGCTGACTGGCCACGTCACCTGCCTCTCGAGGAGACGTCGCTTGCTTTCCGTTCCGTCCGGTCCTTTTGACTCCAAGGGATGGGTCTCGGTTCCGCCTGTTAAACACAAGGAGTCAAAGGCCCCCTGAGGGGAAGCGGCATCTGAAGGAATATGACAATTTTCTTGGAAAACAATCTGCAGTTAATTATAATAATCATAAACAAGTTCATCAGACTGTTGTTCATGAACCTGAATTTTATTCCAATCAGTGGCTTTGAAAAGGTTACCGTGATCGCTCGATGGAGGTCTCACGCGAGCGTTCTAGCGCTTTGCCAGAAATTAGGGGTTTGTGTTTCTAAATTCCTTTCAGGCTCTTCCCTTCCAGCAAGCTCCATCCGACGTCTGGCTCGGCTCTCAACAACCAACACGTAGACTCAATGACTTAAGTCAGAAAACCCAGGCTGCTAGATTTCAACGACTGTGTTACATTTCTCATCAAAATCGTGAAGATTCTCAGTGACTTGGGGAAATGCTTTGACCAAGGCTTGTATTCAATAGTTCAGCTTTAGTCCAAGGAATGTAAGAAATTTGGAGTTTATTCTTTTACTCATCAGAAGACTTGACTTTAAAGGGGCAGGTATTCCTAATATTTCAGAGGAGGGAGGGGGAAAGGCTCAGAGGAGGAGGAGGAGGATGGTACCAGAGGCAGAGCTGAGCCAAGGAGCCAAAGGAGGAGGGCAGATGGTGACAAAGACAAGGACCAGGAGGCTTCGAAAGCCATTTTCTCTTTGCTTATACATTTAGTTTGACTCAGTTTACCTTAGTACTTCATTTTGCCAAGAAGCAACCTGAGACTCCTGGTAATATTTGGAAGCCAATTTCAGAGCTATGATGATCTAATTTAGTTTTATTTGTTTTTCTGAATGATATATTTCTTTTTTTTCCATTTTTTTCATTGTTGTTCTATTACAGGTGTCCCATCTTTCCCCTGTTACTCTTCCCTATAATTTAGTTTTAAGAAAGTTCCCTGTGATGGCCATGGGCCTTTACATTACAGTCATGCACCACATAACAACATTTCGGTCAATGATGGGCCACATATATGACAGCGGTCCCATAAGATTACAATGAGCTGAAAAACTTGTATTGCTTAGTGACATCACAGCTGTCATTGTGTCATGGCACAAGGCATGGCTCGTGTGTGGATATCTTTTCATGACATTTTGGAAATTTTAGAATAAGCCTAGGAAAAACTCCCAAAGCAGAACATAGCATAATATTTCACATTTTAAAGCTCATCGTGGAGTAGTAATTTCTGAAAAATAATTGTGTATTTTGCTTCTCAAAGGTTATATGATCAAAGTATAATCACAGTAGCCATTGAGCTGTGGCATACGTGTGCCTCAGCCCCAGGACCCTGGAGGAGAGAAGCTGTAGACTGTCTCCCCTAGAGGTTCCGAATTTGTTGGTAAAATGACTATGTTATTTTTCTGCAAATAAACCAACTGGAAATAGGATCACTGAGACAAGCCTGGCAACGGTGGAGGACTCTGCTCTGCCGTCGCACGCGCTTAGTCAGAACTGCAGTGCCAATGCTGTTCCTTCAGTCCAGAGGGCCACGTCTTGCTGTCCCCGTCCTTCTCGGCATGTCTGTGTTGAATCCTGGGACTCCAAAGAACACAATTTGAAAAACAACAGGCTCTCCTGAGCACTACCTTGGGTTTTAAAGGCCAAAATGCCTCATTGCTGCTGGGCTTTCTTGGAAGTCTGTTAAAAATAGTTTCTCACTGTTTATCTCCCTCCGTACAGGAAAGCTGATGCGTTGTGTCTCTGGCTGGTTTGGTCTGACCCCTGCCTGCCCACCCCTAGCAGGGCCCTCACCCAGTAGAAGCCATCCTTGTCCTGTTCACAACCTCCGGTTTGAAGAACTACGTGACACTGGACTTCATTTTGCGGCCCTTGTACAGCCAGTAAGTCTTCGCTTCTTGTCTTGTGTCTTGTCTCCGACTCTACTTGTCTCCGATCCCTGACGCTGCTCTCCTAGCACCGACGCGAGGTCCCTTCTTCTGTGAAATCAAAGTGAAAACTCTCAGTAAGTAACCGTCAGCTCCACGGAGGCTCACGTGGCATCTGGTCACGCACGCCAGCCTGGGCTGCACGCCCTTAACAATACGTTCCCTCGTTGTACTTGGTTTTTGGGCCACTGACTCGGAAAACAGTTCATGTACATTATCTTGCTCAGTCTTCGTAATTGCTGTTATTATTCACTTAAAGTCAAGAAAACTCAGGCTTAAACGTGTAGGAGGTCGCAGTCAAAGGGGTGACCTAACAAAGACTCAGACTTGGTTATTCTGACTCTAAGGCTCTGGCCCTTAGACCGTGGTTTGCTGTGAACTGCATTGGTCACCCTGACTTTGGGGTGCACAGTCCCATACGGGGGGCAGATTCCAGGTGAAGGGGACTAGAATATACAAAGATAAATGAAACGCAGAAGACCTTCAGCAGCTAATGAGAAAGCACAGGAGAGAGTCTGTCTGCATGAGAGTTCTGTTTTTTATTATTCAAGGAGTAGACTCGAAGACAGAAGATTGACATGAAGGAGAGACCCTGAGGGTGAGGAGTTCAGCCCGGAATACAGTCAGCAGACAGTTCTGCAGGGGCTGTGTGTTCCTCTGGAAACTCACCCAGCGTTTTAGCCACCTCAGCGATAGTTAGATCAACCGAGAGACATAGTAGATACCTTCTTAAGTAACCAAGTGAATGGGCCATGTTTACACGGCGGGGTTGTTTTTTATACCATATCTGAGCATATCTCAAACATTAAGTTACACTTCTTGACCTCTAGATTTGTAAATGCAGGTACATCCCAAACTGTGAGGTTCCTTTCTTTGTGCAATGATGGATTAGGATCAGATTATTATGAAGGAAACTTATCTGTCAATTCTGGACAAGCTTTCATTCACTGCCAAACTAATTCATCAATTAATAGTTATCAATGATTAGTTCCAGGTGTTTCTAAGATACCCTGGTAAATTATCAGACGGGAGAGTTTTGATGAAGATGCTGGAATTGAATTATAAGATGAAGACTTGCTCTGGATTCGGCTTTCTTAGAATTTTCCACTCAGTTAGCTCAGTGGATTGAGCGTCGGCCTGCGAGCTAAGTGTCGCTGGTTCGATCTTCCAGTCAGGGTACATCAGAGAAGGAAAACTCTGACTCCAAAAAACCTCCGCTGCCTTGCGGCATACCTCTTCTGGGGAAAGGCTAAGGGAGTAAACCCCGACAGAAAATCCGGAGCCGGAGTCCCTAAGGCGGTTTGACGTTGTAGTCAACACCGGCAACTCCTGCGGCGCACCTGAAGCCAAGCTGTATCGACTCCGTCTTTCCCTTGGACCCTTCAGCTGCGAAGAGAGGGGGGGTCTGCTGCATGGGCAACAGCAGACCCTCCATATCACCCCGCCCAGGCTCTGTAGCTTCAGCTCCACTGGAGAGGACACTCCAGCGTCATCGCAAGATGTCGATTCAACACGGGAGGAGACAGATGCCGTGTCACTCCCGAGTTGGACTGCACAGCCATTCTCGGTGGTGCAGATAGACACTTAAGAAGCTACACCATCGTCTCTCGAGACGGACGGCTGCCGACGACGACATTCCCCTGGGACAGACAAGCACTCAGCTTTTAAATGCAGTGGCTAAGCAATAGGAGCAGAACTGAGGCCGGAGGGGACTTGGAAGCTGAGGAAGCTGAGAAGATGGTGACGATAAAGGGAGATAAGCCTGGGAGGAACGTGCAGGGAAGACGTTGAGAGGAACACAAAGGACTCTGCCTCAAAGGAATAGGGTTGCATTTACATCCCAAAGGGTCCCGGAGCTTAGCAGGTAAAACCGCACTGACAGCTCATTCGATTATTCTTTCATTCACCTTTTCCCTTGCTGTCTCCCCAGTGAGAGCCGCTGGGCAATACGCCAGCCATACATGTTGAGCAAAAACAAAACCGGTTTCTGCTGTCAAAGGTGCTTATATTTTAGTGCAGGGGACGAATGTCACGAACCATGAGGTGTCTGAGATTTTATTCTATTTAGAAGCTGAAACAGTCAACCACCATTTCACTGATGCTGCCTGCAAAACCATGGCCCGTGTGGCTGGAGAGGAACTCAGACTCAGGGAGAACGGGGTATAATGGGCAGCAACGAAGGTTTCCAGGTAAAATACAGGGTGATCAATTAAATCTGAATTATTGATTAAAAAAAAAAAGGGATAAGTTTTTTAGTATATTCCAATGAACAGGCAGGACGTCCTTTTCCCAAAGAATGTTGTTTGGCCCTGGCTGGTGAGGCTCAGTGGATTGAGAGCTGGCCTGAGAACCAGAGGATCACCAGTTCGACTCCCAGTCAGGGCACACACCTGGGTTGCAGGCCAGGTCCCCAGTTGAGGATGTGCTGGAGTCAACCACACATGGATGTTTCTCTCCCTCTCTTTGTCCTTCCCTTCCCCTCTCTCTAAAAATAAATAAATAAAATCTTCTTTAAAAAAAAGAAATGCTGTTTAGCAGAAACTCAGATTTATCTGGGCGCCTATATTTTTGTTTTGCAAATCTGGTAACTCTGGGCCTGCAGGATCCTGCCCCAGGGAGAGGCGCTCTCTCTGCCTTCCAAGGCTGTCTGCTCCCTACACACACCTTTCTGAAGCTCCGTGGGAACCAAGCAGTGAGCCACGTGGCGCCGGCGTGGTGCAGAGATGCAGACCCCTTCGTCCCAGGCGTTCGTCAGATGAAAACGCACTGTATGATTTCAGTCTGAGGCGGAAGGTAGGAAGGAATCCGAAGGGTACTGCTAGGAAGCAGACCTGATATCTGCTCAGGGGACACTCCCGGGCAACTAGACTGAATATAAGCTAAACTTCGCAGTTTCCTTCCTCCAACCAGCTGTAGCTCCGCCCGCTGTCACCACTTACGTGTTATTCCTTTCCTGCACCTGCAGTGGGGACACTTAACTATGCATTCGCTAGCGGAATAGGGTGAAAATCTTGTCTAAAACATTCTTCCTCCTCAAAACCTTTGATTGACTTGTTCACTTGATCACCTTATTATTCTGGTCTCTCCTCTGCCTGATTGATCTCGTTGAGGAGAATCGTGACCTGTTATTGTCAGAGAACAGAGAATGTCATCACCGATTCCACTTTCCCCCTGGAATGTGGGTACTGGGGTTCAGCCAGAAACTTGGTGCTGACCCGGCCTATTTTGTTTTTGACCCACGGACTTTAAAAGGTATCAACTGTGATATTTTAAGTTGCCTTGCAAACAAATCCCTAGTCTCAAAACTATGATGTCCTATAGGGTTATAGTTTGACTACCTGGCAATATATAAATATAAACTCTATATTAAACACATCAATGGCATAATGGTGTTAGAATTGGCTTGATTAATTCTTTATATTAATTTATACTAATTCTTACGTGATTCAAGTGCCAGTTACATATTTAATGGGCATGATTAAGCAACACTTTCCGATGCCCAGAGATTGTGTGTCAATTATCTTTTATTTATCATGAAGACACTCCTTTTGTGCATGCTCAGATCACACAGAGATTCGTTCCTGCTTCCTGCAGGAGGAAAGGACAGACGTTAGAAACGTGTCTGTCCCCGTAACAGGCATAGAAAGCACTGCCCTTCTATGTGCATGGTGACATTTTCCCTTTCTGTCAGAAAACAAATAAGCTTCACTGATTTTTTGGAACCGAATGCGTGAATGTATTTATAGTGTGTAAACTGCTCATCACTTACAAGGAGACAATCAGGCTCAGCGAGCACATCTTCCGCGGAGCGAGGACTGAGCAGTTCCCTCCTGTTTTCCTTGTTCCTATTGGGGTTTCCTTGCACCAGACAAAGCAGGCCTGCTTTTCTTGAGAACCCACCCCGCACTGTCTGAGCGGCGGTCTCCCCCGCAGCTCGCCCTGCGCCCAGCGCGCCCCACGGACGCGTGGCAGTGCAGGCCGCCTGCACGCCTCCCAGGGGACCTTGGCCGCAGGGACCCAGTCGCTCATCAGTCCTTTCCTTCCACAAATACCTACCGGGCCCCGACAGGGGCGTGGCGCCTTTCCAGACCAGAGGGATAAAAACCGTTATTGCTAATGGCTCTCAGCGTCTGTGGCAGCGTCCTCTGGTTTTCTTGGTTACAACGGCTCCTCGGCAGATTCCTTAGCGGGCCCCTCCTCTTCCCTGGCCCGCCACTTCTATGGCCGCGTTATTTAGACACTTCTTTCAACTCTTACTGCGATCTACCTATTATCTCCTAAGTTTTCATTTATTCAATACATTTTGATTGTAATCGAGTCACAAATGACTTACCCATTCATGTCACTGCGGAACATTGCTCCCCTGATGCACTGGTACAGCTTTTCAAACTGTCTACTCATTAATTTCAGAGTTGCATGATCTTTCTAAACTATTTTAAATATTTCCCAAATCAGCTCCTCAGCGTCTTCCCCTGGGCGTTCTGGCTCTGTGAACCATTTCACCAGATTCTGGTTGTGTCCCTTGGAAACGCCACCACAGTCACCACCTCCTCGCCCCTCATGGTCCCCGCCCAGTCGGTGGCTCACACCAGCCTTCCCCTCCAAGGTCCTCTCCGTGTCTGCAATTTCCCGGCACCTCCCCCACCCCGTGCAGGAGGCAGGACCCCCAACACCGCAGCTCCTCCCCTAACCCAGCTCCGTGTCCACCAAGGACATGCGGGAAATTATTATCCATTTGGGGGAACCCCTCCTTTGGTTTTTTTCTCTTTGGGATTCTCTCCCCACATTCCAGCTGCCCCAGTGCCCCTGGCCTTGGACTCCCGCACCTCTAATCCCCCCCCAGGCTCTGTTTCCTGTGCCTCTGGGAGAAAGTGAGGGACCTGGGGCTCCCCAGCGATGAAATAATCGCGAGTTTAGCTGTGATCTCAGCCATGACCGGAAATACGTGGATTTGGGTTTGTTTCATCGATGACTAACAATGAGAAGACAAGGACGAGGTTCTAGAATTGCTCTCAGGTACAGACAGGCAGTATTACCACTAGACAAGACTTTGAGACCTGGGATAGGTGAAAAACATTCTAGCAACATCCATCACTATTTCAGATGTCAACTAAAACCACTGGATTAATATCCCAAGTTATTTTCAAATGAGTTCATGGACAGATTCTTGAAGTACTTGAGAAACTGGGTGAAACTTAGAAGTTCTACAAGTTTGAGGTTTGGCAAATAATTATTGCACTTTAAAAAGTTGGACGAAGATTCTGCTGACTGCTGCAATAGCATAATATCGCCTTCTTTTCTAAGGAACACATCATTAAAGTTGAAAGATGGTTCCTCAGAGAAGAAGGTGAATACAGACCCACAAAGAACAAATCATGTCAGACTAGGCATTTGTGGACAAGATTCAGAAACGTGCAATAGCAAAGTGATGGATTGGTAGCCGATTGAAAAACTGAACCCAAAGGGATGATTAATGGACGGATGTCAATGTGGAAGGGTGGTTTCCAGTGGGGACACTGGCTTTATCTTTGTGTCTTTTTCAAAATTTTATCAATCATGTGGATAAAAAATACAAAAGGCATGAATTGTAACAAGGCTACATAACAATTATGTTATATATAGGATATTTGGGTGATTCCTTTAAAAATTACCTCATAAACACAGCTACAAAAAAAAGGTGCATATGTCATCTTCAAAATATGGAAGAATGGTTATTTAAAACAAGGAAAATGGTAGACTTGTTCAGTTCTGCAGGAAAACTAGGACACCTAGAAAACTGCCCTTAGTTTGTGATGCACACTTTAAAAGAAAAAGTAAAATTAAATAGAACACAGTGAAAGGAGGGCAAAGGGGAACATTATGTTATATGGAAATAGAGTTTTAATAACAGAGATTTTCCAGGCAAGATCATTAGCTCACAGTTAGAAGTCAGGCTGACGGGTCAGTGACAGGTTTTAAGATGGCAGGTATTTATCGTGCGCTGAAGGGTAGACAGAATAAAGAACGGTCCCTGCAAACCACTGGAAGACAGATATATATTCTAGCAGCTGATGCATCGTGAGCTGGTGAACAGATTCAGTAGCTGGAGGATCCACCCACTGTCTCTGTTAACATGGAGGCCAAATGGCCATTTGGTCAGGACTGGCATCTGCAGGAAGCATGAGCTGCAGGATCTGATTTCTAAGTGCTTTTAAAATGTTATCTCCAGTAGCAAATTCTTGCCACATAGAACAATAAAATATAAAAGGCAGGTAGAAACGACTATTAAGTTGAGTGTTTCAGGGGCTCTATGTAAAAAATAGAAGCTCCATGTTTATGTAGATTATATTATTGTCCAAAAATATCTACTGTCCCTTCCAAAAATATTGATACGACTACTACGTTTTCTGAGAGTTGTGTCTTCAGTAGTCATTCGAATGAGCCAGAAGAGAGCTTGATTATTTAGAATGTAAAATAAGTATCAGTTCACCAAACTTCGACAGACAAGGAACAGATTGAAAAGGCTATCTAGTCCCCAGGATAGGGGCTATATTCTCAATGCCCTTCTCAAATGTGACAAAGCAAGATGGTGGCAAAGGAAGGTTTCCTCAAAGTTAGAGCCACGGGCCGTGGAGGAAGGCAGAACAGACCGGGGGGAGAGGGTGTTTACTTCCAAGTACACAATCAGGGTCTAAAGAACACCCCACACCTGAACAGTAGGAGCTTCTCACAGCACCCACCCAGCAAGTGGGGGGGATTCCTACAGTCCAGTGGCAGTTGATTGCTTCCAAGTGATCCCTTTTCCAAATGAGAGCTTGCATTGCAGTTATGGCGTTCCTATTGCTCCCCTGAATGCGGAAAATGGGAAAGGCATTTAGTTTGGTTTTAACTCATGGGTCTCTTCTCCAGAAGATGCAACTTTAGACTGTGTGTAGAGACTGGCATGTGATGGAAAATGTTAGTAAGGCTTTCACGTGATGCCCTTGCTGATAGGGTGTGCATGCTCTACGTGGGTTGGGGGGAGGGACAAAGCAAATTTAATGTCTAAAAAGATGGACTCTGGTATATGACGACACCAAAAACACCCCTTACCCCTCACTGGGGAAAACACACTTCCACATCCCAGTGACCCCAGACCCAGCCCTCTGCCTGGCTCCCACCAAAGGAAGAAGGTGGAAGTGGCATGTTTTCTTCAAGTGCTGCCTTCCCTGTGTGACAAGCTGAAGCTGCTTCATCGTGTCAAAGATGGGCAACGACGCTGCAGCGGGCCTGCTCCCTGAAGCCCGGTGTGAGTGGGGGTCAGCACCTTGTTAGGCTGTCCGCTCCTACGGGGCGGCATCGGCTGTTGTGACCATTCTAGTCTCCGGGAAAGGAGAGTCTGCTATAAAACCAATTCACTTCCCTGGAAAGCAACCAGGCAGCAGATCTCCCCGCCTTCTGCATGTAACAGAACACTCAGAATGTATGCTATAGGACGCATGACTCGGAACACATATTTACCTAGATTGAAAAGTTAAATAAAAATAAAGATCAAGTAAAAGAACCTACTTACTGATTCATGGCAAGTGGAAACAAGGTTCTCGTTAAGATTATATTTCATTGCCTATTATAAGAAATAGATGTCTTTGCTAAATTCTCTGAACATGCAAAGTTAAGTAATAAGATTCACTGGCTGTAAAATTGCTTCAATTAAAAGACTGACTTAACCCATATGACATATAAATCTCTGTATTACATAAACTATTTGTACCATTTACTTTATAGGAAATATAGTAAGCATAAAATATTGGTAGGAGAAAGTGACAATTATTATGGAATTAGAACTTACATAGGAATTTCACTTTATATAGTTGTGGGAGGATTTGAGGAAACAATGAGAGACAAAGGATTAGAGACAAGACAGCCACCAGCCCTGACGAGGAAGAACAAGTGAACTTGGTGGGTAGCGATACTCTGGGCAACTGGCGCGGATCTTCCCTCCCTGAGTTCGCAGAATCTGGAGTTAGTCTGGAGCTGTCAGCATCAAAGTCAAAGTCAAGAAGAACCATAGGAGATGCCAGGGAAATGAGGACCAACTGGGACCCACTAGCCCCTCCACACCTGTCCCTCCTGGCCTCTCCAATTACAATCTTCAGAACATAATTGGTGCTGCTTCTGCCTCTGGAGTCTCCAAAAATTTCCCTGGTGGCCAAATCAGAGCTCAAACAATAGGGGAAGAGAGTTCTGAGAAAACTAATTCTAGCCTACTTTCTCTTTCTCATGGATAGCCTATCAATTGCCTGTCCTAAGGACCATGACCAATAGCCATGGGGTAATATGCATTTATAGACCAATATCTGAACAACAAAGTGACCATAAAAGAATTACAACAAATTATCTGATGCAAGGTTATTAGGACAGATGCTGAATTCTATAAATAGTAAATATATTTAAGGAGATAAGGAAAATTATAGTCGGTCTGGAAAAAATCTAACCATTGTTAATATAAAGAGAACAATTTGTGTGACATCGATGTAACCTGGCAGCCAAGGAGAGTGGGCTGGAATGCACATGCATGAACAATGACGACTTCACTGTACTAGTCAGTGGGGGCGGTAGATGCCAATAAGTCAGCATGTGTACTCTGTGGTCATCACATTCAAAATGACTGAGTAGAGTAACAAATATGCATCAAATTTTGCATTTAGCTTGAACATTCCCCTGCAGAGATTATTCAGATGATTCAGAGGCCGCAGCCATGGGCAACTGGTGATTGGCAGCTTCACCACAACACTCCCACTCACGCATCATGCCTCATGCAAAGTTTTTGACAAGACATAAAATCATCCAGCCCTGCCACTTCTGGCTTTTTCCAAAACTAAAATCACCTTTGAAAGGGAAGAGATTTCAGACAGTTGATGAGTTTCAGGAAAATATGACGGCAGCTGATGGCAAATGGGAGAACTGTGTGAGGTCCCAAGGGGCCTGCTTTGAAGGGGACTGAGGCATCATTGTCCTCTGTACAATGTTTCTTATATCTTGTTCAGTAAATGTTTCTATTTTTCTTATTTCATAGCTGAATACCTTCTGGACAGATGATATATATATATATATATATATATATATATATATATATATATATATATACATGTATATATATATATATATATACATGTATATATCAAGTAGACTGAAATATATACTAAAGTGGGGAAAGAACATAGTATTTGAAAAACAGTATTTTAACATAATTAAAAAATTGGTTAGGATTTGAAATCACATTGCAGAATTCTTCTAAAAGGCAGAAAAAAAAGGGTAAAGAAATAGAAAATACAAACAATAAAAATAAAGTTGCCAAACTCCAGATAATTAAGAGTTCTATAATAAAAGAGATAATAATTGGGAAATATTTAGGTAAATCGTGACATTAAACATTTTTAATTAAGAAAGCATTAAAACATTTAAATTGAAAGCTGTATGAAGTGTCAAAATGAAAAAGGTGAAAATAAATCAATACCAGATACCCTATGATAAAATAGAACAATTACACAGAAAAGTAGAGACTCACCCTGGAGAATGAGCGCATCGTCAAAAAGTAGTAAGAATTGTATTAATGTTGGACTTCTTGGTGCCCGCAGGGGGGCTAGAAACTACTGGAGTTATTTAAAATACATGTTAATAGGTTATGATTTACATACTACAAACCATAATCATTCAGAGCACATGACTCAACATGTTTTAACAAATATGGGCATGCACTGGTGGAAGGAGGATGACCATTTCCATCAACCTGAAAGATCATTCCTGCCCCTTTCTGTTTATCACTTCCGCTAACTGGTCCCAGAAAACCACCCATCTGCTTTTGGTAGTCCATATCTGTTGGCATTTTCTAGAATTCTATGTAAGTGGAATCATGAAAATATGCATGTTTGTGTCTGGCTCCTATTATTCAATACGGACTTGGAGATTTCTCCATGCTGTTGTTTTCATCAGCAGTGGGTCGTGTTTCGGTACGAGGAACGTTGGTCAGGAGGGAAGGGAGGGGAGGGAAACAGACACAGAAGAGTATCAACAACAACAGGGCAGCATTATCAACAATTAAATACAAAAAAATCTGAAAACCTAGACAAAAGGGTATATTTCAGAAATGTATATATTAAGTTTTGGCACAAAACTACCTATAAATTCTGACTAAACAATTTTAAAAATTGAAGTGGTATTGAAAACCCTTTCACGTGCCTAAAATCACCAGAACCTGGTGATTTAATAGAAAAATCTTAGTAATTAAAAATTAATAATTCCTATCTGATGCGAGAGAGAAAGTAGAAAATAACTAGCGCTGCCGATTTTCATTTTCGACTCTAGCATAACCTGAAAGGGGGTAAAGACAATAAGATATAATTACCATCCCAATTATGAATATAAACATAAAAATCATAAATAAAATAGGATACTCATTTGATAAATTTATGATAATCATAAATAAATCATAACTAAATACAGCAGCAAATGAAATGTAATGCATTAGAATTAATTGAGGTTACCCCAGGAATTTCGAGATGGTTGAACCTCAAAAATGTAATTCACCACATTAATTAAAGAGAACCTAATTATGTCTACCAATGCAGAAGAAATAACCACTTTACTCCTGTATTAAAAAGTAATAAACTAAGAGTGAAAAAACCACCACCTTCCTCAGCATTGCATGGATCTCATAATGCTAGGTAGACAGGCAGACAGACCACGGACAGGCAGAGGCAGGTGACACCGTTCCCTTGGAACTAGGCACAGGACAAGCGCGCCCACGCTGCCTCCGCGGGTCAGCAGAGCCACGCCGCTCCGGCCTGTGCTACGGGGAAGAACGAGCAAGGGCCCCACAGCAGGTGGGGGGGGGGGGGGGACACCTACCATTAGCTCAGCGATTGTCTGTCTAATTGGAGCGAAACAACAGAACCAACGGAAAGCCCCTTTGAACAAATTAGCCAGACCAGAAATGTTGCCTTTTTAAACTATAAAAATGTTGTATGCCGCCCATTTTAATTCAGAAGACATAAAATACCAGTTAGCGGAGCAATAGAATTGTAAAGTAACTAGGAAGTTATTAACCAAGACGATGCATAAAAGCCACAAAGACTTTCCGGCTGCAATCACAGCCATCGCAGCAGACAAGAGCGCAGGACCGGCTCCACTCATCATTTCCCAACGTGCGACCCGAGAAGCTTGGTGTGTACGTGCGATCTCAATTAAACGTGTGCCTGGCTCTTCTGAGTATCTCAGCGAGCTGCGGTGTGGCTAAGTCGCCCGGGAGAGATCAGTGGAAAAGAGGAGGTTTGTCTTATCAGACAGAAGGTGCATTTTAAAAAGTCATATTAGAAAGTGCACATGATCATTGGAAGAAAGGGGTAGATGGAACAAAACAGATATTTCAGAAAAATACAAAATAAAACATAGCTCAGAGACAAGTCTGGGTGTACAGGAAAATGATATACTTTGAAGATGATAATACAATTTAATAGGGGACAAATATATTAGTAAACATAGAGGAACGTGGAACCTTGAAAAACTAAAACTGGATTCCTATCCCTTGCTTCCTATTAATTTTTATTTCTGCATAATTAAAGAATTAAAAGTGAGAGGTAAAGTCTCGCCAGAGGTAAGCTTCCAGTTTTACGCTAGGAAGTAAGCCAAGTGGTGGTCCCTGGCTGTGGGGGGCGGGGGCGGGGACGAGGACTGGGGGCTGAATTTGGATAGTCCCAGCAGACCATCTAGAACCTCCTTCCCTCCGTCTTCGCCTCAGCCCTGCCTGAGAGGCACCTGGGGCTCTAAACTGTGCTTCTTTTGTTCCCGCAGGAACATGCAGGTTTCAGTGGTTCTGCACTGAAAACTTACTCCTTTTCCCCAACATCCAAAATCATTTTGCGATAGATTGATGACTGAACTGACATCTCTCCTCCATGAACTTGTTTATCTCCGTAAGTTTTTAATCGATGCTGAAAACAGATAACTTGTTACATAAAATATTAAAGGATCTCAACTCTGCACAGATCATTTTTAAAAGTGATGAGTGAAGACATTTCAGTATTGTCCACAACATGTTGGAATATTTCCATTTGCATGCAATTAAAATACAGACATAATTTTTAAGTGGAAGATTCATATGAATTCTGAAATCCAGGGTAAGGTATGTCACTCTTTTTTTTTTGTATTTATTGAACTCGCTGAAATATTAAAGTGCTCTAAAAAGCCCCGTGTCGGCAGGGATAACGTGTCCTTGCCAAACAACGTCTTGTACTGATTTTACTGACGAATGTGAGAATTACACTAAATATATCTGCCCTACTTCTTCATTGTAATAACTTTATATGACATAGATATACATGCCAAAGGCAAATGTCTCTCTATGGGGCTTCAACCCTTATTATGAATATAATATCAACTAATTCCTGAGCTGGGCTCCTGGCTGACACTGAAGGTGCTGAGAAGACTGTTCATGATTTGAAAAGCATAATAGTGTTCGCAGATTTTCACCATTATTAAATTCAGCTATAAAACGCTACATATAGAAGAGGGGAAAAAAAGATCAAATAACTAGAGTTATGGAACATTTATGCTTTCAAATTTGAATGCCTGTAATTATCCTTTGACAAAGAGGGAGGCAAGATCATAGATTCTCTGCCTGGCAGGCATAAGTGCTGCTCTGAATTAGAGCAGAATATCCTGCTAGTCCTTTCCCACCCTCCTTTGTGGCTGCCCCTCCTAATGTAACCAGTATGGCAGGAGCTGACATTGAGCGCCACGGCCTCATGATATTTGGGGTTTGTTTTTTCCATCCCTAATACTAGGGGAGAGAGGGGAAACCTGACACCTCAATGGTCTCTGCAGTTACTTTTTATGCTGATTGGTTAGGAGTTTTGGTCTCCCGGTCCGTTCCCTCTTATCAACCCCGGTCCTGTGTTTGGGGTGTGCTGGGCAAACAAAAGGGACAAGCTCACAGTAGGACAATAATGAAAACCCCATGCTCCTGGAGTCTCATTATGGAAGGCAGTGTGGTCTGCCCTCTGTACTCAGTCGACTTAATACTCACACGAGGCACAGAAGTAGGTAAGATAACTTCCCACCTGACAGGAACGGCTGTTGAGCCTGGGTGCATTACATTTGTCCAGAAATTCACTCAGCTAATAAATGTCTCAGATATTGACTTCCATGACCCAGGGACAGTCGATTTTACACACTCTCCTAGTCTATCCTTTCTCTAATCATAACCGCTTTTTTTTTTTTTTTTTTTTTTACTTTCGTATTGTTCTATTACAGCTGTCCCGTTTTTGCCCCCTGTTTCTCCTCCTGCCCCGCCCACCCCCACTCCCACAGTCAATTCCCACCCTGTGGTCCATGTCCACGGGTCATTCATACATATTCCTTGACTAGACCCTCCCCTTCTTTCCCCATTCTCACCCTCCCCCTCCCCTCTGGTCACTGTCAGTCTGCTCCTTGTTTCCATGCTTCTGGTTCTATTTTCCTTGCTTATTTGTTTTGTTCATTAGTTTCCTCTTATAGATGAGATCATATGGTACTTTAAATGAGCTGTTTACCGTCACTGATAGTGCTAGTACTGATGATATTACTTCTTGAGATCTCAGTATATTAATGCATATTTGTACACATACACACATACTAATACTTATCTACATTAGGTATGCTTCGTTTGTGCAAGATTTTTCCCTGTGTATGTGTGTCTAGCAGCTTCATTTTTATTGTTGTTTTTTCTATAACTATAGCATCTTTTATTTTAATATAATTTGTGTTTTTTACTTTTCCATAGATGATATTGTTTTCTTGTAGAGTCTTAGACTGTAATCATCACTCTACCCACCTTGCTAAACTCTTACGAACTTTTTTAAAAGTAAGCTTTCTTTTCTTTCTTAAGGAAATAATCATAATTCCTCCAAATATTTCAACTTGTTTTATTCTTTTCAGATATTTTTGCATTTTACATTAGTCAGTTAAAAGAGATTTTTGTCGTAAAAATGGCCCAGGTTCCTTGCAGTTAACAAAGAATATTTATATATATATTTTTTAATTTTTATTGTTGACACCATTACAGATGTCACTGTTTTCCCTACCTTTGCCCACCTCCATCCAGCCCCTGCCCCCCTTCCTCTCTGGCTGTCACCGCATTGTTATCTGTGTCTACAAGTTATGCATATATGACGAGGAGACCACAAAAAAATTGAACTATCTTCTGAAGGGCAGGCCCCTTGTAGCACAGGCTTCCCCCGCTAGGTGAGTGTTCTAGGAGCCCAGCTGTATCAGTGCACCAGCTGGTGTTGTTGTGAGAGGCTGAGTTCGGCTTCAGTGACTTTTTAAAACTCTTTCAATGCATTTGCCCATTTCAGGATGGGTGATTTACAAGCACACCTGCCCCTACCCCACTGAGTGTTCAGCAGTTTTAGACCAAAAATGGCATGACCCCCATACCCCACCTTCCCTGTTCACCAATCTAGCCCCAAGCGACTTTTTTTGTTTCTCCTGAGTGAAAATGTCCTCGAAGGGAAACATTTTGCCGATATGGAAGAGGCAAGACAAACCAACCAACCAACCAAACAAAAACTGTAGAAGCGCTAAAAGGCATCAAAATCAGTGAGTTCAGAAACTGTTCTGAGCAGTGGAAAAAATGTCTTAATAGGTGTATTGCATCAAATGGAAAGCACTTTGAAGGTGACAGAAGTTTAAACATATAACAATAAATACACAAGGTTTTATAAATAAATTCTGGGCTTTTGGGGTCTTCTCTTGTATGTTCTCTGGCTAATTCTTCTCCCTTCTTTTATTCAAACTTCTCTGAGTCCGGCTGACCTAACCTGAACCTGCTTCCGTCTCAGATTCTCATAATCCCAGGACTCGAGTTTACATGCATAAGGGCAGGACAAGGAGATGTGACAAATTGCTTTTAAGTTTTTCAGCCACAGCAATGAGACAAGACATTGCGACTGACATTTTAGTGCTCAGTAAGCAGCAGTGTGGCCATATTTAAATTCCAAGCGCGAAATGTAATTGTCTTTTATGCCGAGAAGTGGCACACCTATTATCTCCTTTACATCTTAGCCTTTTTATCTTTGCCGATTAGATTAACCGAGATCACCAAACACCATTAAAGTTACTTCTAATAATGTCAACTCTTGATTTGTTTCCTTTTCTGACATGAATGGGATTACATATTTCATCATTAACTCTGCTATTTTCTGTCTTTCCTAATGAATGTTCTAAATAGATTTTAAAAGAACTAACTCATTCCTTGAGTACCAGAAGTTTTTTAAATTTATCAATTATTTTATATGCAACTGCATGGTCAATTTTTTTCATCTTATATCATTTGTCATTATAATAAATTATGTCAATCTATTTTTAAATGACAAAACATAATCATTTACTGATATAAAGTGTATGAGATTATTATCATTGATACACAGAAAAATAAAATTCTAATATTCAAAATTATAATTATCAGTATATATATATATATCTTTTGGAGATGTTATTTTGTAGTTTTTTTTTAAGTTTTTATAAATTGATAGCTAAGCTATTCTAAACTCTATATATGACATCATAAGATTATTTTGTGTGTCTCAGGAATGATTTCAATAGAAATTTTCTGTTCTTTTCAAGAACAGATGATAGATATCTCATAAAATTGGCCTGGTGTTCTTTTGATGGTAAATGCTCTTTAGGTGGTTAGGATATTTAGGTTTTTTACTCTAACCAGAAAATTCTGGTCATTTTTGAGGTACTAAATTTTTAAAACCAAAATCCAGTTTTTTTACTCCAGAATAACATTTTTTAAGTGTAGCATTATTTGATATTGCTCTATCCTCACTACTTCCCCTACCTTTCTTAAGGGCAACTATAGGAATTTTAGATTCTTACTGTGGTAAAATATTTATCTTAACAGCCCTATCTTATTTAGGCAACAATCTGTTTTACTTATTTCCTAGGTCATGTGGACCTTTGCATTTCCTTTATTCTACACAGATTTATTATTTTGCTCTGACAAAGTGCATCATTAGTGCTTTGTTTAAAGAGCACCTTGAGTTCTTAAATGTCTGAAAGATCTTTGTGTCATCTTCTATGTAGACAATTGTTTGGCTGTCCTGGGTTCAACGTTGGTCTTCTTAAGTACTTTTAAATGTTGCTTCATATTACAGGCAGCGTCATTTAAAAATTGGAAAATGATGAGGATGCTAACTGGGCAATAAGGTGACTAATTATTTCCTTCACTTTACAGGTAAGAAATCTGGAGACCAGAAAGTTCCGTAACGTGTCCAGTGGTGCATCGGCAGTGAGCCGGCCGCCTGCAGTGCCCACGCTCTGTCATGGTCCGTCAGGCGGTTCCCAGTCCTCTGTCGGCACATTTATCTGGTCGTTGTTTGAGCTTAAGAACATTTCTTCGTAACCGGCATTCTGAGGGTTGCCTGCAACGTGGTGGGTATGAGTTTCTTTCCATGTGTTCTGTGCAGAGACTGTTAATCTCCTTTCAAACTATCCTAATAAATGATTAAGTGTTCTTTGTCATCCCACTGTTTCTCGGTCACTCGATCTACTCTTCCCTCCTGGAACTCCCTTCTGAGTCTTCGGAGTCCCTGTCCCATAGTTTTCTACTTGTCACCCTCGTGCTGTGTCCCAGGCCCTCAGCGTCATTTCTGAGTTTGGTGACTCGCTGTTGAGCAGCGTCCAGGCCCTGGTCAGAATGCCTGCTGAGCTTTGCCATAAACATTTGCTTTGCTGTGTATTACCTTAATCTTTATTTCTTTTCCCTATTCTATATTCTTTTCTTTTTTTCTTCTTCTTCTTCTTTTTAATTAAATTTACTGGGGCAACATTGGTTAATAAGATGATGCAGGTTTCAGGGGTCCACTTCTATGATACATCATCTGTATACTGTGTTGTGTGCCCACCCCCCCCCCAAGTCAGGTCTCCTTCCGTCACCATATATTTGCCCCCTTCACCTTTACTACCCCTCCCCCTTCTCTCTGGGAACCACCACGCTGTGGCCTGTGTCTGTGAGTTTTTGTCTGTCTTTCTTATTTATCGTTTGCTTGCAGTTTTACAGCTCACATATGAGTTGGAATCACATGGTTCCTAACCTTCCTGTCTGACTTACCTCAGCCCGATCTTCTCAGGTCCACACGCTTGACCACGATGTCCTGTTGCAAATACATGGGTGCAATGACCTCTCCAAGGCCTTTGGGTGGATTCACATCCATGAATGCTTTTTCTGGTCAAGACCACACACTTGTTGAAATGTTGCCTGTATTTCATGGTATAGGTAAGCTTCAGTGTGAGTGCCTTTGCTGTTCAAGTTCATTACTCTTTCGTTGCAGCCCTCCATACTTTGAAGGAAAAGTTGGAAGGGGCCCCAGGGCCTTAGCTATCCGCCTAGTTCAGGGGTACGGAGGGATAGGATCAGCCTGACCTTGATTTGGGTCCATAGAGAGCTGGTCTTCAGTGCCCATCGACCCCTTGTCCCTCCCACACGTTGCTCAGCACCTGAGAACTGTTCAGTTTCTCCAAGGCAGACCGAGCTGCCAGGCTAAGGGCACCCCATCTCCGCCTCTGACTTACGATGCAAGGTGGCCGCACCTTCTCGGACACTCTTCCTGTGGGGAGATGTGGCTGCCTCCACTCTTCTTGATCAGGTTAGACTGTTCATGCTTGGGGAGTGCAGTGAAGACCACGCTCACCGGAAAGCCGAGCTTCAAGTGCGCTCGCTGTTCCGGTCTTGGTGTTTTGGATGCCCGGGCTCACACGGAAGAGCCCCAGGCCTCTGCTAGAGAGACCACGTGCAGAAGGGAGGAGCCACGCTGCGCGCAGCTCCCTTCTGTCCCACTCCTCTGGATCCACAGTGAAGGCCAGGTGCACACAACAAATGACTCCATCGACACCACGTGGTGTGGGATTGTCCAGCCAAGCTTTGCATGGAATCTTGATCCACAGATATAATAAAATCATTGCTGTTTAAGTTCTCGCGTACTTCGCAATGCAGGCGTAGAAACAGGGGTGAAGGGAGGACCCAAGTGTTGAATGTCCTGCGCCTCCTACTGAAGGGCCCCCTCTTAGCCTTTCTTTGCAATTCTCCTGCTCCAGGATTCAGCTCCATCCCGATGAGAAATAGTGCGAGTGTTACACTCAGTCCAAACGTGACACTTCTCTCCCCGCATCTCCCTAATGATATTTGGCTGATATTTTGCTTTCCACAGAAATCTATGTGGCCCTCTAAGAAAAGGGGGATGTATCCTTCAGTTTACCGTATCCATACTGCTGTTTAGGGGCCTGCTTTGTGAAATATCAGAAAGACTCCTTTTTTCTCATTAAGTGCTAACTTTATCAATTATTTACTCTGTATGACTCTGAGCAAAGGAGTCAGAATTACAGAAGACAAACATTATCAATATATATTTTACAGCCGTCCCTCACTATATCATGGTTCACTTATTGCGGCCTCACTGTGTCGCGGGATTTTTAAAAATATTATATTTAATTATTTATCGCAAATTTTCAGTATATTGTGGGATTTTGAGGTACTGTATATGTATGTTGTTAAAGTTACGTAGGTTTAAGAGTGTAGAATAAATGTAAGGTTCCCACTTTGCAGGGGGAGCTGGAATGTAGCACTCATGATAAGTGAGGGATCACTGTATTCTAAGGAAGTGCTGTATGTTTTACTCAGGATCAGAACAACTGGGAGACATCACACCCATGTCCTGTCATCTCAGAGGGATTAGCGTTCTCTGTTTTTGAACTCAAAGTTCTCCGGAATGCAAACTCGGGCCGGGTAGGGTGATAAGAGAGGCCTTCACTCGTGTTTAATTAAGTTCCAGACGTAGGGCCCAGCTATTCCTCGTTTATAGCCACGGTGAATGAGTAACGTCGCGCTGCCAGCAACGTTTTCCCCCTCCTTTGCAGCAGCGGGACAGGTTTATTGTTCTCGTAGATGAAAGCATCAAGAAGACATAAATTTCTCAGGGCAGAGGCCGATGGAGCTCACTTAGCAGAGCTCTTGCTCCTTTTCCTGTGTGGTTTGTGGGCATCCTGTATCCCAAGATTCATGAGAATTGAACAGTACATGTTTTTCCGCTTGAAGTAAACTTTGTTAAAAGGTTATTGCCAAGTATCTAGAGGTTTATCTTTCTAAAGTTCACTGCTCTTAGCATTACACTCCTTCAACTGGCCCCCTGAGGCGAATATGTCCTCACGCTTCACTGTGGGCTGACGGAACTTGGCAGAACGTTGCCCTGACGAACCCTTGAGTTTCACCCTGCTTCCAACATGCCACGGACGCTGGCTCCAAACACAAACTTTCCATCAGATTACTGAAAGAGCCCAAACTCTGCTTTTCACAACTTGCTACCTATACCTTGCATTTTTCTATATGCCTAGCACCCCGGTAGTCAATCATCCAGAATTCATGCAAGTATAATATGTTTGAAATCTATTTTCATGCATGCACTTTGGGGCACTCTCCTCTATAGTTCACGTACATGCAAACAATATAGGTTGAGTGCATCCCTACTACAGGACTTACTATGTTTTGCAATATTGTGACTTCTTGCTGTGTCTCTTAATTGTGAATTTCTCAAAAGTAGAAATAGATTTATCCACTTTAAGGGTACATAAAAATGCCTAGAATAATACACCAAAAGTTTATGTACACTCTTCTAAGAATGTGCTATTGTTTCTACAGTGTCATTTTGTTTCAGATACTTTTATTAAAGTTAAAAACATTTTAGACAATTTGCAATCTCCCCTGTTTGCTCCATCCATTAAATACCTACCCACTTCTCATCATAGACAAATGTATGCTAAGTTCTGTGTGTCCTTCCATGTGAAAAAAATTATGTTTATTGCCTTTGCATAAACACATGCACATGCGCACACACTACTGAGCATAAGCTCTAGACAAACTTCTGTACAGAAACACACGAAATTGTCTAGAAGGATTTTTGCCACAGTGTTATTTGTAGGGACAAAACTTATCATAAAACTTGGTGGTTTGATCTAAGTGAAATGTGATGAATACCTACAGTGTAATACCATTCAGTGGAATAAACTAAGACCACAGAGATCAGAGTGAATAACCTTTAAAAAAACATAAAAATATTGAGTGAAAATATGAGACTTATATTCATAAGATGGACAATTCATGTACATTTCAAACACATAAAACAGATGTTCTAGGTAAACGTGAAAACCAGTGTGTGGAAGATGAATTGGAATTATACACGTTGGATACAAAGAAATTGAAGACAGTGAGAAAGGCAATACAGCTGTATTGGTAGCAAGGAGAACAACTGATAATCAAATAAAGAGAGGGACATTATATAAAGTGATGCTAAAATGATACCATGAATTGAGTGGTAAAATCCCCTCAGTGCTAAGTTGCTGAAGAAAATGATCATTGAAGAAGGGAAGTCCCAGTGCAAACCGTAGCAGCAGGAGGGGCTGTACTGGCCAGGTTGCTATAAGCATGGTTTCCTACAAACCTTCTCTATTTTTAATTTAAAAACCTGACAAATTGCCACTGACGTCGATGTCATTTTATTTAATGAAATTTCAACATGCCAAGTCATGAACTAACTGGGACACAGTGAACTCATTCACCACACAATGAAATCACAAGACACACTAGATGGTACTCATCTGGGTAACTCATTTAAATCACTGTCTCTAAATTTCCACAATTGCCATTGGCTATTTCTACACCTGATTGATTGGCTGGGATTAGCAGGCCATTGCAGACAACGGAATACAGAATTGTTTTAAAGAAATTGAAGACAGTGTAACTTCATGAGCAAAATTCTTTCATCAACTGAATTAACTGTGGAATAGATTTCATCAAGCTCTAATAAAATCACTACACTATCAGATGCAACATGAAAAATATAGCCCATCACCCATTCACGTTCACTAATATAAAATTCCACCCAGAGATGTGGAGATGATCAATAATGCCTGCAGAGACTGGAATGGGAAATATTAAATATAATGCTATTCTCTAGATTACATCTTGATGACACACTTAGGAAATGTGTTTTATTCAATATTAATAATTCCCTCAAATATTTGCTCTTTCAAAAACTTATATTACTTTTGCAGGGCTTATCAGACTATTCAGGGAGAAAAATATATTAAGATTAAAGATACACTGGAAGTAATAACATTTTCATAAATCTTATTTATAAATCTCATAAAAACCTGGAAATAGACCCTTATTTTTGCCATTATTTATAGACAGCTATGTTGTTTTGAGTGAAAGTTGTATGGTCTCTTTTATCCTTAATGTTTGTTTTATTTTATTCAACAGTCCTGAGTAATAAAATTTCATTTTTCTACACGGTTTCACTGGGCTCTAATGTACTCTGAAAACCCACTTCGAATATTAGGGCTTGGCGGCTTCTGGAGCCTGCCTGCACCTCTCACGCGCTGGAACTAGAAAGCGCAGAGGTGTGTGTAGGGGCGGCACCTACCTTTTGAAGGAAAAAAGCATGAATAGCAGAGTCGGTGGTTTTCTTGTTTAAAGTCACAATGTCAACGTGTTCATTGTTCCCAATGGTCAGGACACCTTCTTGCTATGTGAGATGCCCCTCATTGTATGCTGACCCGGAGCTGTTTTCTTATGTGGGCCAACGTGTGCCCAACACGCGTGACATGAACAATTCGTCCATACCCACGGGTGAGTGCTGTGAGTCACCCTGGGCAGCAGTCTTACAGCGGCACTTTTCCTGTGCTTTTATGACCTGACATTTATGAAGAGTAAGCTTATTCATCATGCCTTGTTATAGAGGCTGGAGATACACGTGTGACTATGAGAGACATGTCCCCTTCCCCATAGGTGGTATAGATTGCTATGCCTTAAAAAAACAGCAACAAAAGCAGAGCTTGTCAGGGATAAAGGAAAACATACCAAGAATAAAATTAGAGCAAAATTATATATTCTGCCTAGAAAGAAACAAGCAGAAAACAAACAAAAATAAATAAATAGCCCCTGTGAATTCATAAAATGGAAATATTCTGGAACTAAAATACCCTCCATGGAATTAAAATTATTGTGTTCAACTTAAAATACAGAAATAAGGCAAGGAAAAACAGATAAGCTTCTGTAAAAACCAAATCAGTGAAATAAAAGGCATTATCTCTGTAATAAGTAAAAATAAAAATTAGGAAAAAGTATGAATCTTAGAAAATAAATAATAAGGCTCTTCCTCATGCACAATGGGAATTATCTGAGTAAATAAAAGATAGTTAGAAAGGGCAGACCCAGCAAGAACAATAAGGAGCTGTAAGTGCCTTCTCGAAAGGCCTGATGCTCCAGATGTAAAAACTTAACTCGCCTAACAACCCAAAAGTTAGCGAGCAAAACCCAAACCCACCGAGTTTCATTATTCCTGAAAAAAGAAATCTCATAAGGACTCATGAATAAATCAACAAGTATATTTTAAAATCAAAAGAGTTTCAAATTTTTATTTTAAAGCACTAAAGACTAGAGATAATAAAATATATACAGAGTTTTCTGTAGAGTAGGTCATTACCAAACACTTCTATATCAAGCCAAGTTGCTAACTATGAGCAAGAAAAATAAGAAAAACTATATAGCAAATGCTCTTAGGAAAAATTTTATATATATCCACCTAATTATGCATGTATCTTAACTTGTACCGTAGCTAACCAAGGGGTGCGGCGGGCTGGAACTTACAGACAAGGAAGATGGAGTCATCAAATACATAGGACGACAGAAGATGGTTACAAGTAAGCAAATAATATACTTTCCTAACAATCTAAAAGTCAAAAATAACCTAATATTAATAAAATAATAATATTTAATAGCGATATTAACACACAGATTTAAAAACGAGATTATGTTTTTAAATGAGTTTGGGTAAGAAAGGGAGAAGAAGGTAAAAACATATTAACATTTGACTTTATACACATGGACTTAATGGATACTGTTGCCTTCTACACACTAATACAAGGGAAGAAAGGGTGGAACATGTGATCATAAAGAGCTGTTAGAATAAAGCCACCATAAAATAGTTTCAGATTATTTGGCAAGAAAAAGACAAAGAAAGGCAGATGAGCGGCTTATGGCGGCTGGAGCTCTTGTCCGGACAACATCTGACAATCCAGAGGTTCAGTGCCAAAAGCATTCAAACAGAGAGGAAGCCTGAGCCATGTTTCTCTCGGACACCCCCGAGGAGCTTCCCGCTATGTAAGTATCTGATCTGTGTACATACGTTAGCCTGCTATTTCAGAAGTTATTATATAAGCTGGACCTTGCAAGGACATGCCAAAAGTTAATAATGCTAGATAAAGACATCAGCCCTTCAAGGACGGCATACGCAGGGAGACATGGAAAGGTTCCTGAGATGTGACGTGATCCTCTGGAAGCTGATGCCCACTCCAAGCCTCCCACTGACTCTCTGGCTGTCGTGAGTTAACGCCTCTCTGTCTATGGTCTTATAAATCCTGAAGTTGGCCAAGGGCTGACTGCTCACTCACTACCTGTGTACGTGAGCCTGACCTTCATGGTTTAATCAGTTAAGGTATGTTCTCCATTCAACTGTCAAAAAGAGATACAAGAATAAAATTGGCAAAATCATTACCTTTTAAAAGGAATATAATCAGAATTTAGCAACTTTGTTAATATCAGAAAACAGAACCTTTCCTGCAAAAAAGTATAGTCTCACCTGTTATCCATAGCAATGTCAGAGCAAACAGTTGTGTCTAATACAAAAGTCAGGAGGCAGGGAGAAGGTGGGTGGACTCTGCCTTCCTGTGCCTTCGGTCCCACTCGGGCCCTCACAGGGCTGGGTGTTGCCCACCCCGTTAAGGAGGGCAGTCTACCGAGTCTACGGACTCAAACGCTCATCCCATCCAACAGCATCCTCATGCTCATGTATGTTGCACCTCCCTGAAACGTGAAACCCGAATATTTTTTCTGTTGGGGACCATTGCGCAATACTCGAGAGCAGAGTAGGGCCTAAATTAACCTCAGAGCCACTCTGTATCCAACCCTGAATATGCCCTGACTCTTGGTTCCCATCCCTGATTTTGTTCAGCCATATTGCATGATGCCAGCAACTCAGCAATGAGACTGAATGATAATATAAAGCTACCCTAATAAAAATGCTGGCAGAATGGAGGGGAGGTTGAGAGTCACCTAAGTCTTTCCTTTGGTAGAATTCCCAATGGCTCTCTGACGAATATGTGTTCCTAAGAGTTTCCAGGGACCTTCGTGCTAGAGGCTACCAACAGCTTCCAAGGGACTCCCTTCATCCCCATCTCATAACAATCAGTGGTCCATCCCATCTTGCAAAATGTCCCTTCTTTCAGAGGTAGTCCCTTGTTTTAGCTCTGGACTCCATTCCTCTGTCATCCTTCGAGATTGGTCCCAACTTTATGTTCTGTGCTGACGTCTTCAGGTTGCAGGACATGACTCTCAGACAAGCTCAGATTATCACTGAGGGTTAAGATTCATTAGGAGTGGGAATGTTGGAACTTGCTTCGTGAATATGGCATACAAATTTGATTTCATTGCTTTTATTTCTTCGCTTAATTGCTTTAGCCTTCACATCTCAGGTACTACCAAGAAGCTCAATATTTTAGTCTTGACTTAGGGCATTTCCATTACCCAAAGAGCCCAAGAATGTATTTCCTCTGAAGGCAGATGATGATCATCAAAATCCCAGAGGTGCAGCAGCGTTTCAGTAATTCCCAAACACGTCCTGCTTGCAGACGCTTTTTAAAGGTTGAGCATCTGTGGTTCGATTGTGGGAGCGCGTTTGCCACTGGGATACTCTTTTGGGTCCTGGCGCTGCCCCAGCACCTATCTGTGTGGGTGCTCTCTCTGATGGACAGTCTTGTGCTCTTCCCCAGACACAACCATCTTGCTGTCAGGGGTGGACCTGGGGGAGCTTCCAGATCAGTTAGTCACCTGCTAGCTAGGCCAGATCCTCATAACACAGACACGGCCTCATGCATCATGTCACACGGCACTGCGCAGCCTGCCTACGCTCGTGTTGGCCTGAGCACTGCTCTGCGGCCGTCCCTCTCCGGCCGTGGCCGGAGGCTTGTACTGATGGCCCTTCGCTCAGAAGCAGCCATGAGCACACATAAATATCCAGAATGCCCTCCCTATCCCAGTTCACGCTCTGCTTCCATTCTCCCTGTTTAATCTCTACTGCCACCCGGGGCATGAGTTTACTGTCATTTAACCGTACTCACTCAAGCTACTGAGAATAGGTAAGCCCAGCTGGACGTGTGGGACCCAGCAGAAACGTCACCTGTTGAGAGTAAGGGAGCCACTAGCTTGTGAGACACGTCAGACAAAGACAAATTAAAGAGTGCCCTGTGTGCTAAAAATAGACAGCAAGGTGGATGAGGGACCCATTATTCCTGAGGCATCAACTATTCATGACAATTATTGCATCCATAAATTAGCCACGCATTGCTGAGGTTCAGGACGGTCCCCAGTGTTCTCTACCCCAGCTTGCATGGGAACGTGACAGCTTCTCAGCAGGCATGTGACAACGATGGCCTGGTTTCTTTGCTCCTGCACGTCTTGATGAGAACAAGGATGTGTCGGATACTGTGTGCTGGCTCTTGGATCACAGCTGTCCATGGGGAGCGCTGAGGTACACAAAGAAACGCAACACATGTGCCATCTGTGAACTTCATGAGTGTTCATCAAAAATTATAGTTACTTGCCTTTATCAGCAATTGAATAACAGTTCATTTGACTTAACCGGTTGTTCAACTTTCCCCCAGAGGGACACCAGAGGCAGGTGGTGTGGCCCTTCCAGCATGCTGGCACCCCAGCCTGATTTGTAACCTCCCTCGTCTCTGTCTCTCTACCTCTTGCCTTATGATTTATTGCACTTCAGGAAACCTCTGTTTACAGCCCTTTATTTTTGCCCCTGAGCTGCTGTGCTGTGTGTCTCCTCAGGCTTGCCGAGGGACCGTAACAGCGTCCTGACCCCTCCGCCCCCAATGCCGTGTGTCCAGGTCACTTGGGAATTTTCTCTTTTTTCTTCTTAAAGTCTGTTTAGCTCCTACTGACCCTGTAGGACGGCTCAGTATGTAAACCACACACGCGTCGTTGCAGGTGCGTGCGCACACACACACATCAGCTGGACACTTTATCGGTATCAGTGAGGAATCAACAGGAGTCGGGGATATTCAAGCAACTGAAACATAATTTGAACCAGGGCTTAACCACCTTTGTACTTTATTCTTGAGTGCAAAATGAGATTTTAGTAATTTAAAACTATTCAAGGGTAGATGCTTTAAAACGACTGAAACGATGACCTTCTTGCAAACATGAATGCTTTCCGATTAGCTTTAGTGCTTTCGCAGTTCCAAACTGCATTCTGACATCCACTTTTTCCCTTTCAATCATCACCAGAGGCTGCAAACTTTCCAGGGGTATATCTTCCAGATGCAAGCGTTCCTCTCCTTCAATTTCCAGAGTTGATCTGCTGCAAATAGCCAATTTAAGGAGGGCTGCATCAAGCCACTGACATTCTGCAGGAACACTTACAAGGACTGATCTGCAACTCAGTAGCACGCCAATAATTCTAAATTGCCTGAGCCGTAAGACCTAACATTTGTTTTAGTACATCTTCCTGAGTTACAACTTTATAAGACATACTCAGAAAAATAAAAATTGCATTCTGGTTATTCTCTTTGAGAAACATATAAAAATATAACACATACACACATAAGAAGGACTACAGTAGATCCGTGGATTGGATGGAGAGATACTAAATAAAGAATGGAACTGTGCATGTGTTGGGATCACATCACTTTAATTTTAAGACAAGGACGCAGTAATTATTGCTCCACAGTTTGTGCTGAAGGAACACGAGAAGACGTGTTCTAATTATGTAGCTGAAATATTCTATTGGAAGATGTACAGGGAAGACAGTGTGTCACGCTGTTCAGTCTGGTTGCACGTACGTGACAGAGACTCAGAAGTGCTCCTTCGTTTCATGGAGCCTGCAGTTTGGCAGACAAGCTCTACAAAAACAAGTCTACATCCTATTTTTATTTTTCAAATAGAGTAAGTGCACACTCATTGTAAAATCGGTCACAATCGCGCACTAGTGTGGAGAGGAAAGAAGTCTCCCCACGAACTGATCTTCCAGGGAAGATCTGGTAACTATATTATCAAATAAAGATACCCCTTATTCATTAACAACATCCTATCCCTATTATGAATATGCCAGATCCCGTGCTAGCTGACGATGATCAACAGATAAACAATAACAGATAGGGGTGCTTCGTCCTTGGGGTGTTTATAACCCAATGCAGCTGACAGAAGGCGATGAAAGAATCACACAGCATAAGCGCTTTAATGGGGAGGCCAGTCACCTACAAACGTGGATAAGGTGGGAGTCAGAGATGGTCTGAGTACTATGGCATCTGTTTATTTACTTCCTTACTTGTAGAAGATGGAAACTTGCCTGAGATCTGAAGGGTGAGCTCTGGACTTAAGTGTGGTGAGCGTTGTGGGTGGTGGAGAAAGAAGGTCAGCATTATTGAAGTACAGAGAGAGAGAGAGAGAGAGAGAGAGAGAGAGAGAGGAGTTATACTTTGTGGTGAGTCTGGAGAGCCGGACAGGAGCCAGACACACAGGGAAGTGCAGATTCTGACAAGCATTAGCTTCATTATGCTGCAAAGGAGCCATCCCTGGGGCATTACTCAGTGGGGGGTGATGATCAGATATTTTCTCACTTTGAGGATTGACTGGTAAAGCAGAGGTGAGAGACATGGTGGTGGGTTTCATGGTCACGTATCATTTATTTGCAAATGAGCGTCACAGGGAAATATCACGGACTGGAAATAGCTTTAGTTCTTAAGACAATAGTATAGACACCATTCCTTATGAGCACTCATGGCTCTGTCTTCTTTGTGGCATCACAATAATTATTATATCAATGTAACATGCTTTTAGTAATTCCATATTTTTACCTCTTTTTCAAATTTTTATGTTACTAATAATATCCCTTACCTTAGGTCTTTGAAATGTATGTAAATACAGGGGTGGACAAAAGTGGGTTTACAGTAGTGCACAAAACACAAGAATTTGTTCTTGTATTATCATGTTAATTATCATGGTATTTATTTGTATTACCACTGTAAACCTACTTTCGCCCATCCCTGTATTTACTCCTGAGAGGTGAAGTTATAGAAATGTTGGATTAAGGCTGGGCCCATTTTAGAAACTCACAGATGATGTCAAACTGTCCATTAAAACATTCTGACAATTGACTCTCAGGGCCAACAGCAAAAATGCCTTGAATGATCATCACCTTTACCAATGGTGTGTGTTATTCCCTTAGATCAACTCAGCCTCAAATCCCTTCCAGGCCAGTGACTTTTCCAGCTCATTCTCATCGCCACGCTGCACACCTCTTGCTCCTGGAAATACTTCTTCATGGAAATGTTAAATGCCAAGGCTTTACACCCCAGCTCTGACTGCTTTGTTTAATATATGCACTGTGCGCTTAGTTTCATTAGTACCATGATATCCGTTTTACAGATAACAGAACAGTTTCACAAAGCAGTGAAGGAACTTGCCCAAGGTCATGTAACTTGTAAATATGCAGCAGGCTTCTATCCATTAAGCTTTCTTACTTCAGAAAAGCTATTCAGTAAAATTCAAAGTTTATTCATGGCTTCAAAATCCTCTTAGTACTCTGAAAGTGAACAATGGCTCACTGTTTTAGTAAGTACTGTGGAACTTCTGACAATAACTGAAGTCATACATTACCAAGGGATTTGATTCCACAATCGTCCCATTAAAATGAAGGACCAGAAGTTTTGATGAAATTCTAACCACTTGATAATATTCTTAATAGACACTTTAGCCAATGAAATAAGAAATTTACAAAAAAAGACTGTCATAGAGCAGGTGATAGTCGTTGGTTTATTCAGTTAACAATAGTTAAGCCACTACTCCATGCCAGGTCTGCGCTCCGCAATGGAGATTCAGGGATGAGAAACAGATGCGTAACTTGTCCCCTCCTCACTCTGAGACTCTCTTGGTAAAGATCAATAGTTAAACAGGCACTAGCACTAAAGTGTGTATGTGTGTGTGTGTGCGCGCGTGCGCTACATAAGGGAAAGTACAAGATTCAGTGTAAAAATTAATAGAGGAGAAACCTATTCCTAGAGAGCTGGGAAAGACCGTCCATAGCAACCGAGGTCGAGTGGAATGATCAGCAGCCACAAGTCAGACAGAGACGTGGGGGACGAGTCTTCCCTGAAGGGGCAATGCCAAGGACAAGCCAACGCAACCGAAAGCGTTTTAAGTAGAACAGCATTTCTCGGCAGGGAGAGTACAACTCAGTGCTGTAGCCAGTGAGGAGCGGACTCCTCAGTAAGGGAAGCACCTGCCAATAACGCAGTGAGTAATTTTTTAGACCCGAGAGCATGTTGAAAGGAGCTGAAAGCTTTTACAAAGGGGTTTGCAACGTTAATATTTGCATTTTGGAAAAATTATTTTGATGAGTTTATAGATTATCCATGGGAAAGAGAATGACCAGAGGTAAAACGCTGATGGTGAAAATTGTTGTAATGAGTAAGAGGGAGATTATTATAGTAGCCCAGACGTTGGATTTGTATAATGGCAGAACTTGGTGACCACTGAGCTGTGGGAGAGGAGCAAGAGGGAGGCAAGCGATGGGGCCACCCACTGCAACGAGACACAATGACCAGGGAGCAAACGTGGAGGTGAAGGGGGATGACGACTTGAATTTGAAGCTTGGATGAACCAGCACCGCAGAGACGTCATTGGACGATGGGTCCAACCTTGGGGAAACGCGTGTCTTGCGTATGGAACTGTTGATCATCAGCAATAGATGAGTGAACGAGGGTTTACAAATGGCAAAGGGGACCACGAGAGAGCCTCGGGAAACTTGCGCCATCAAGTCAGATGAAGAGGAACCTGAGGTGGAGGCTGGAAAAAATAAAAGGATGCAAAGAGATGAGAATAGCAGGAAAGGATGGGGTCACAAGAAACAGAGAGAGGTCATTTTTCAAGAAGGGGGTGCGGTAAGGACAGTCCAAAGTGCCACCTTCTGGCAAGACATCAGCTAAGAAGGGGCTGACAAATGACCCACTGAGATGGAATACAAGCAGGTTGCTGTTGAATCTGGGAATAGCCATTGTAGTAGGTGAGAGAAAACAAGAAAGAGGCTTAATTTTAATTAATGATGATAGTGAGGAACAGGAAACTTTGGATAACAAAAAATAATTACCTCGACAAAATTGCTGAGGGGTAGACAGCTGTGGAATTGTTGGAAGAAGATTTAGCAACATTTTTATTTAGGATGAGAAAAAACTGAGAATAATTCATTGATAATATTAAGAAGTCACTGAAGACGGTGCATTGGAAGAGCAGAAGAGAGCAGTCCTCAGAAGAGAAGATGCATATCAGGGTAAGGGGGCGGCAGCCGAGCACCTTGCTACACCCCCCAAACATTTCGCATCAGCAACAGGACAGCATTAGTTATGAAATTAGATTGTTTTAATGCACGAGGGAAAGCCAGTTGGGCTTTTATTTTGGAGACCCTGCTTTCAGGTGCTGAGGAGACTTTCAGATGAAGATGTCTGGGAACAGGGTAAGCCCATAGTTCAAAATGGAAAAACACCTTAGGGAGCTTTCAGACTGTTTACAGCAATTTAACCATAAGCTCGGACCAGGTTGGCTAACGTCAGAGAGACGCACGGCTGAAAATCGGTGCAGAGCGGCCAGGGCACGTGCCTTTCACCCAGTCTCGCTAAATAAACATGAAGCAGAACGCAGAACAGCACGTTTCACGGCGGGGCCAGGCACCAGACACCCCACTTCACTCTAAGGGCCAGCGGCCGAGAGGGTTCAGCTCAAGGTGGGAGTGGAAATGAGGTCGGCCCTTCAGTGGGGGATTTGTGCATAAATATTCATTAAAAAAATTATTCTATTTCTGTTTCAGTACTATTGAGATTAATATCAAGTTTATAGTAGCCCAGAAACACTTTGGAAACTCCTTTTACTACATTCTGGGGTACTTTTAACATATTAGGATTATCTGTTCTTTCTTTTAAGACTTTGAAAACTAATGTTTGAAATTATCTGAGCACGTTGCTATCTATGGGATGATTTTTAACTAAACTGCTGTGCACCCTCTGACAATCATCTTGTTCAGACTTTCCAGTCTCTCTGGATCGGCCTGACCGCTTACCACCCGGGAAGTCATTTGTCCCGCGCACGCAAGTCTCTGGGCCCGGGCCTGACGTCGGAAGCCTGCGCTGCCCCTGCTGGTCCCACGTCCCTTTGCTGTCCCCGCACTGAGGTTCTTCGTTTGCTCTTTCCCTCGTTCCCTCGCCCTTTCCGATTAGCTTTGCGGACAGAATAACTATTTCGTTACTTTCCTCAAATAAATTGTTCTTGAACTAATGTATTTGTTTGTTTTTCTCATTTATTTCTCTTTGTTTTCTTTATTGCTTACTTTTGCTTCTCTTGGATGTACTTTGTTATTCTATCTGCTGGATTAGACTATTAAATTGACTTATTTTCCTGCTCCTCCTTGTTTATTAATTTCGGCTTATCATCTGGAAACTAAATATCTTGGCTTACATATCAAACTTTATTTTGTAGTTACGCTGCATAAGAGGAAGGAAAAGATTTATAATTGTCTAAATTTAGGTTTTATGACTCCTTTTTCATCAAAGATTGTTGAAGAAAGATCAGGAAAACATCCTACCTGGTAGGATGCTTGCCTGTATCACTTTCAATATCCAGTTTCTTATAATGGGATGAGTATTAACTTCTGCTCTCTAACGTATGGACAATATATGTCTTTGGTCTGTTTTTTAATATCCCATAGATACAGACTCAGTATGACTTCTTTCCAATTAAAGAAATCATTAAGAATGCCATTTTCTCAAGAAGCTTTTTTTTTTTTTTTTTTTTTTTGTCGCTGTATTATGACATTCGGTAGATACATTTTGTACTTGGACTTTGGTGAATGTATTCTGAGACACATTACTTGTTAACCAATCCCAGATAGAATTACTTCTGAAAGTACATTGTTTTTAATAAAAATTATGAAAGAGAACACCCCTGCAAAATAAAAAAAGAGCAAGGCACAGGGAGAGGAGAGCAAGAAGGAGGGGCAGGTGCAGAGCTGGGGGAAGAACAGAGGCAGCCCACCCTGGGGCGGGGGGGGGACAGGAGGGGGACAGGAGGGGACAGAATGGAGACTGGTGGGGGGGGTGCCTCCCAACAAACACACACTGCTGTGAGGTTTCATGTCGCTTACATTTCATTGCATTTAATTTATCAACAAAACTTTCTTTAATTGGCACAAACTAACAACAGTAACAGAAGAAGAAAAAAAACAAAACAAACAGAAATCTATAAACTCCCAGGAAGGTGTTAGGCATGAAACCTTCAGACAAGACAATTTCCTAGGCGACAGATAATATATGTTAAGGGAAAGTTAAAGAAATATTGAACGGAAAAGTCCAGTGAGTAAGCCACATTGACAGCCCCTAATGGGACCTCATAAAATAATTTTAAAAAGAAGAGATTGAGAGTATCGTTTCAGTCCTGAGAAATTCGTGTGGCTTGGAAAATACACTGCAGAAGGAAACATTGGCATATAAATGGTATTTATTAATGACAAGTTTTTTCACTTGTGTTTGCAAAGGTAAAATATATCTTTCGATCAACAGAACAGCCACCAAGTCAGAAAGCTATGAAAACAGTCCCGTTTCTGTCTTCACAAAGAATAAAAATGCTATGCAGGCGTTACTCACATGTGAAGCCCATGCAGGCTAACAGAGTCAACACTCGGTTACACCTCAGTGGGGACACCAAGTGTGACTTCTTACTCTCTTGGTGCCTCCCTGTGACAAAAGTCAGCTGCTTGGGCCGCCTCAGCCCTGCTCAGCCCACCAGCGCGGCTGGGACCCGAGGGTTCTGAGCTCCTGGCCTGAGACAGTCTTCCTGGGGCTGCCGCTGTGACGTTCCAGCCGGGCAGGGGACCCGTCACACACATTCAGGTCTGGCTTTCACACCACATCAGGAATTAAGTGATACTGCACATCACCAGAGGGAGGGGATCCAGGCTTTGAGAAACTGTCAGGCAGGTCAAATGGTACCAAAGTATTTGGAAAAGCAGAGGTATTTGAAAAAATATTTACCCGTGAAAACCCGAACGTGGGCGAAAGGACATCAGGCAGATCAAGGTGCACCCCTTCCTCCCCCGCAGGACCTGACCAGGTGCGGGTTCTCTGTCCGGGGCACTCACAGAGGTCCTGCTGGGGAGAAGGGCGGCGCTGAGCTGAGCGGGGACCCTGTCCCCCTGCAGAGTAACGGCCAGCCTCTCCGTCGGTCTCCTTGACCTCTTCCCTGCGTTCTCTTCTCTCCTCCACGCTCGCAGGTGGCACCTCCCCGATGAAGCAGCAGGTTTTGGTCACGACTTGGTTTCTGTTTTCTAGGGAGCCAGGCTATGACGACAACTACCCACTGAGTCAGTTACAGACCTTAAAGAATCATAATCCACACCCCCTCTGCCCTGGCCTTTCACGCACAAGGAGAAACAGAGGGGAATGAAAACTGGAGTCGGAACAGAGGAGACGCCCGGTGTCCTGGACTGCCGTGAGCACATTACGACGATTTAGAGGCCAGGCTTGCAAATGTGCGTGAAAATGAGGAGAGAGAGGTTGCGTTTGGAAGGAGAAAACCCAGCACGCCTCGCTCTGAGATTTGCAAACACAAAATCAAACCCAAACGATGCTTCGCAATGACCGGTTTACAATATCAGATGCCCTGAAAAATCAATCGACATAACGTATCATGTGTTTCATTCCCTTTAAGTCACACTGTATGTTTTTAAATTTAATTTAAAATCAGGAACTTTATTCTCAGAGTTGGAGCTAAAGGCTGGAACTGTTCCCAGTTCTTTTCCATTTACGCTCTAATTTTGCTTTGTATTCAAAGGTGGTTTCTGCTATAACCTGAGCAATATTTTGGACTTGAATTTACTATTTATAACTTACAAAAGGTAATAGAGGTACAGGGGTAGATAGAGCTGAATCACTTCGGTTATCTCTTCTCCGGTAATATGCTCATTTCGACGGCTTCGGCATTCTTTATATAAGGCATTAAAAACAAAGGGATGCTGCCCAAGAAAGCCGGTAAGTGCTGTGAACAGAAATGGCAGAGCACATGAAACCTGCTTTTTGTTCATCCATCCCCGTGTCTAGTGAAAGGGGGGCCAGGAGGACGGATATGTTTTAGGATGAAAGTGCCTCGTGGCTGAGGAGCATAAGCGTCTAACTGTGCACCAAGGCTCTAGCCGTGACGGTTGGCCTTCCCTCCTCTGTCCTTCAGTGACCTGGGGAGCAGGACTGGGTTCCGACCGTGGCCGCAACAGTGAAATCATGTGATAAAAAACAGACCAGTAGACGTGTAAACAAGCTTGCAATTTTATGCTAATGAAGGCATCATTTCTGAAACCAAACTTTGGTAAAATGAACACGCGCGTTTCTTGTTTTTCCTGTGTGTGTTGAAGCTCACGTGGCAAAGATGCATCGCCCTGACGTGGCTGCCTTGTCCTGTTTCCTTCGTGGTTTTCCATCATTTCAAATAAAACTGCCCTTTGGCTTTAGAAAATGAAAACAAATCTGTATGATGAAATTTCGGTGTGGCTGAGAGAAGGGTGGAAAATGAGAACACTAGGTCTGATAAAATTATTCCAATCAAAACGTTTCTAACCTGGTAATGGTTTCTGATTCAGGACAAATGTTCTTTTTTTTTTTTTTTTTTTTTTAAACTAAGTCGCCTGCAGTCGTCCCTGAAATGCACCGGAGAACTGGGTTTTAGGAGAAAGGCTCTCCTATGGGAGGGGCCCATAGAGTGAGTGCCAAGAGGTGAGCATCTGCTTCCAGCGGAGGCTTGAGAAGGTTCTGTTCAGATCAGTGTCGTGGAAAAGAGACAGCTACGTGTAGGCCGTTGCCTAGGTTTCTAGAATCTCTTTTAACTACTAAAGACAAAGTGTGTCTGGAGCTGGAAGGGGTCTGAGGTCTGCCGCTAAAAGTCGGCCTGCCCAGTTCGTGAATTCCGGCGGAAGTCACAAGACTTCTGCGTTTTAGACAACGGACTTTATTACTCATAACAAGAAGTATAGACAGGACGAGAGCATGTTTACATGCCCATGATCCGACCTCCAGGTCCCACAGGGCAGCATGGGAAGGACCCGGTGTCATCGGTACGTGACATTGGTTGCATAAAAAGAGGGGAACCCTGAGCCTCGGGAACCCACACCTTTTATAAGCCTCTGATCTCTGAAGGCGCTCTATCTGTCAGATTTCCAAACCGTAAAAGAGAGTCCAAAGTAAAGATAGGGTGTGACTTTGTGATGCAAGTGACTCATGGAGAATTGTCCCCCAACGAAGTAATGTTGAGATGACACAGAATGAAAAACAAAACTTGATGGGTCACTGTTTCCTTCAGAATTTTTATGCCAAGAAAACGCCCTTACATACTGTACAGGGGTGGGCAAGTGTGGGTGCACAGTTGTTCTCATGGAAGATAATACAATAACTAATCCACAATAATAATACAAGAATAAACTGCGTTTCACGTACTCACAACTGTGCGCCTACTTTTGCCACACCCTGTATTTTTCCCTTGGATTTTTTAACCCATTGACCTCACTGCCTATCAAACTCAGAAAGGCTCCAGTCACACAGAAACAAGAGGCCAAGACGGGACACAACCTGAGTTTTGTCCCAAAATATTACACATTCTCTTAACCTCCAGCCACATGCTCCCACCTGAGTTCACCGTAGCCGAAACCTTCCTCTGATCTCCCTCTCTCTTCCTTCATATTTAATAAATGGCTTCGCCATCCTCTTGGTCACCAAGCCCTAATCTTGGACAACATCCTAGAAAAACATTTTCTTTTCCTCTTGTTCTACGGATGAAAATTCCTGCCACTTCCTGCCACCTCTCTCCTATGCCTTCACCACTCCATGCGTTCAGGCCTCCCTCCTACTGGAAGCAAACTTTTGCAAAAAAAACCTTATGTAGGATGTTGCTTTCCTGCAGGCTGTTCTTGACATTCTTTTCTCAATTATATTTCTAAAAGAAAAACGAACACGGCTCTGTCCCTTCAAATTTGCTTCGTGTTGTTGTTTACATTTGGATAAGCCCGGCGTAGCCACAGCATGGAGGTCTCCTAGGAGGCGGCATCTGCCTAACGCGCTCTCCCCGTGTCTGTTCATCTGCACCCACCTCTGTCCCAGCCTTTCGTGCTGATTTATCTCAACACGGTGGCCGCTAGCTGCTCCCTTCATCTGAAATTATCTCCTCTTATCTCTCAAGTGGAATCTTAGTCCCCTTTCCCTGCTCAGCCGCATGGAAAGCCTCCTGAGCCCGCTTCAAGCAGTGCCGGTTGCCTCATGGGACAGTTACCTGTGCCTTCTACGTAAACCCAGCTCAGGAGCCGTTGCACTCTGGGCGCAGCTCCATCGCGTGCAAGTCGCAGGGAGTTCTAAGGCCCCTGGACTCTTGTGTACAAAGATTTGTGGACTAAATAGGTGCTTGAAACTCATAGCCTCTAGATTAAGAATATTTGACATCCAATGACTCTCATCCTCCTTTCTGGAATGAGGATTGACCTGCATGTTAACCTTTCAAGTTGTCTGAGAACTTCTAAAGGCAGGAGACGTATTTTAGAAAGTTTAATCTTGGTCATCTGGAAGAGCATCTTCCATGAGCAAGCGCGCACTAGATGTTTCTAAATGAGTAACGGGAGAGATGGCAGGGAGAGCCTCTCTGTCCTCAGAGAGCTGACTCCTTTCATTTAATCAGTGACATCATCGGAGCTTCTTAGAAACAATGTTGCTCGAGCATCCGCGATGCATCGGAAGTTTCAGTAACTACACAAAGCCTTGCTGAATTCCCAAACTCTGCCTGTTCCCGAGACTACGTGCAAAGTTCTCCTGTTGGTGAATATGCTTAGAAACACTTGTCCAGTTTTATTAGAGACCAGTCACTCTGACGAGAGCTCTACATGCATGCGTGCATTCAGTCACCGAGAAAATGGCTTAGGTAGCTGCGGTTATTAATTTTGTTCATAAAAAAGGGGAAACACAGTCAACACGTGGCAGAGTTAAGATCTGAAAGTTGGAAGTGAGATCAGAGACCCTACTTTTAAATACATTGTATTTGTCTCACCCAACTATATTTTTATACAAAAGTGAATTTCTTTTACTTCAACTATAGTAAGACACAATTAAACTATTGAATTGAAACAAAAACCAATCAAACCACTCCTTAAAATGCAACATGAAGTATTTCTAAGTTTATGGACATACCAGCGTACAAAATGACCTGGGAAGAAAAGCATTTGTATTATAAGATATTTTTCTAGAATCTGCTTTGTTTCCAAATTTAAAAACAGTCCTTAAATGAATCCTTGTTTATTCAATTATATATTAACAGATTGATAATTACAAAATTGTGTTGTGTGACTGGAGTTAGAGTCACATAATTCTTCCGACAACATTCGCTCTACACCATCTGTTGCTGCGGGCGGGACTCGTTGCCAGGATAATTTACGGAATTTGCAGAAAGCATACTTTCATAACACATTGTGTTTAAATAGCCACAGGTATTCGTATGTCAAAACAGAAAGGTGTGCTGTTTGTTTGTTTTTTGCCGTTGATGTATTCGCTGAGGCAGCTGAAGCCGAAGCTATCCGACAGCAGCACATGACTCCCGGGGCACGTAATGAGCCGAGGGGTATTAGCTGAGGGTGCCTTCTCTGTATGCAATTCAATCATTTTCAGAAAACCAGAAACTATTGGTCACAGATGAGAGCCTCCGGGAGCTTCTTCTTGCCAAGAGTGGTACAGCAAATTAAATATTTATATGTACAACTATTTTAAAATGTCTTAAAATGGTATTGTCTTAGTAATTTCAGGAAATGTAGAAAAACATATAAAGAAGAAACATCACTCTAATAATTCCTACACTCGTAATCATCATCACAAATATTTTGGTGACTTCTCTTTCTATACGTGCATTCACACACAGACACAATTTTGTAGAGTGTTTCTACTTATAAATTTAAGAACTTATTTATTATCTAACAAATAATTGTTTCATTAACTATTTCATTAACCATTTAAAAATGTGGTAACGCCTGCCTAGTATTATATGATAGTGTTATATATGAGTATAACATACAAACACACTCTAAGTATTAGGTTTTCTTATTAGAAAAATATTGAATTAAAATATATGAATCCTAATATTGAAATTAGACCCTGAATACAAAAGCTATCTCAGGCATATAACAAAATAAAATGTCTGTCATACACAAACAAGAAATTTCACTTAGGATACCTAGAATCATCCTTGTTGGGGAAAAAAAAAAAAGCTATACCGTTTTCTCAATAAGCATCTAATAGTAGTTAATTTTTTCTTATAATACCACAAGCAACGATGTAAAATCTAGAATTCCAAATTTAAAAAAAAAAAATTATTCTCTGATTTCTTCAAATAAAATTTCATAAAAGTTACCATGGTCTTTGTAACTCTTTCTAGGGATTTATTATATGAACTTAAGACACTTCTCCTTCTGAGGTCTAGGCTATAGACTTAGAACGAGTCTGTAACTTACTTACATTTGTTTTAAAGGGGCAGACACAGGTTTAAAACTTACGCATCTGTTAGGTTTCCTGTCTCCCAGAACCATGGAGCCCGGAGAGACGGGACATGACTTCCCCAGTTCCAAGGACGCTCTGAGTGTGTTCCTGTTTACCAGCAGCATTGCGTGCTTGAGCAGACTGTGGCAGTCAGGGAGGCCCCAGGAATGTGTACTAAAACGTCCTGACAAGACACCTAGACTACGGTGGATGCTGTCCTTGAGTCATTGAGCACAGTGTGTTTTCACTGGGGTTTGGTTTCACACGTTGCTAAGACTACAGAGTCACTTGAAGAGCTGATGAAAATGGTCAGGCACTAACCCACGCCCTTTGAGTCTGCTTAGATGTTGTATGAGAAAATCGAAGCGTAAACTTTACATTTGAATGATCCCCACCGTGTCCCTCTTCTCAGACGACCTGGTTTATAAATTTATACCACAAGCGGTGCACTGCCTGTCTGAATGTCCCTTCACGAAACTGTGTGCATCTGCTGAGGACGGGCGGTAAAACCAGAAAGCGCTCACACCTGAAACGCAGCCGTGAAACACGGGCACCGGAAACTTAGAAAATGGGATTTATGTCTCATATTTTATTAAAATCCATTGTGCTCACAATGTGGCAAATCACCATTTTAAATCAACTAAAATTACCTGAAACCTTCACACGATGGGAAATACAGAGTACTTGGTGACAGCATATTTTGCGATAGGGCAGTTTAAGTAAGTTGCAAACACTAATTACTGATTAATTAGCTTTTAATACTTGGTTGCCATTAAAAATAAGAACCATTTTCATGAATTTATTTGAAGATAATTTTTGTGATATTTGCATTAAGGCAAATTGCCCCATTAAACATAAGAACAAGTCAGAGCATTTTAAGTTCATTTGCCAAATATCCTCTGCAAACGTTATAGTAATTTATTAGAACTAATACCGTAGTATGTGCTGCTACCGAAATTATAGATAAGTTTTTTAAATAAGCTGAGATACCTACAATTTTATCTGGTATAATTGATTGGCTTAAAATCTTATTGATTTAGTGAGTTCAGAATTGAATGAGATTTGGGTATTTTTTATAAGACAGGTAATTTTTTGGTAAGTTTGCCTTTGAGTCCGTGGACTATTTTTGTGACAGACAGGGTTCCGCTTCTCCTAATGGATCTGCAATGCATCCAGAGGTAATATATATGGTAATCAACTCTCTCGTCATGTATGTTCAATTATTTTTCCATCTGTTCTTTCCCACAGTTGGGCATGTGTGCATGTTTGAAGAGAAAAGTCTGGGAAGTCATTTTGCCTTTGAGTCAGTCTCAGTAACTTTGTCTCGAAGAGAAGTTGAGCCTTAAAGAGCCTTCCGTCGCTTTAATTCACGCTCGCCGTTTCAAACACGCGTATAGAAAACTCTGCCCGATTTCCCCCCCGAGCCTCAGGGGCGTTTTGGACTCATCACTGCAAAGACGTCGCCAGGGGTCCCAGGGCGTTCCCGGGCCCGTCGCTGACTGGCTCTCTGTTGTCAGGCCGCCCCTGCCACTGCCACTGCCACCGCCGCGTTTGTCTCCTGTGCGCTCGGAACGGAAACATCAGGACTACGGACGCTGCCCTGAAAACACGGGGGTTCTTCACTTCTCTCCAGACCAGGAAGATGATCTGGAACGCAGCCCCCGAGTCCCGTCTGCGCATCACGGCCCTTGAATACGCATGTCACCCACCAGCAGGCCCTGTGTGTCCCCAAACGGCACCTTCCCTGTGAATTCCATGACCCTGTGCCTTTGGGTGTATAGGCGTCCCCAAGGCTAGTAAGAGTCCGGGTGCGCTCGGCTGGTTGGCAGGTGTCGGGAGTGAGGACCGGCACACGGTGGGACACTTGCTCTGCTCCCTCAGCGCCTGCGACACTGAAGCAGCTGTTCTCGAGAGTTTCAAGGGGGTCATCGGGGGCTGCACGCACGTGGATTGAAGACCGACTTCCACAACCAAAACACCGCATTGGGAGGCGAAGGGCCTGCTGTCGGGTTGCTGTTGCGGCCATTGTCCCTAATGGACTTGACTTACGGAAGAAAAGTTTCCGATTCAGCGGCTGCAGAACAGAACTCACAACACGGTCTCGTCTTCCCCGTCTTGTGCGGCCTCCGCCTCCTTTTGTCCTGTTAACTATCTTCCTTCTTCCTTCCGTTCTTTTGAATAAAAAGTTCTTTTTATGAATTGTATATATTTTTACTTCTATCTCTAAAATGTAATACTGTAGGAAAATTTGCAACTTGCTAAAATAAATAGCAAATTATATATCTTTCTCATTAAAAAGATAAAAAATACAAGATAGAATCATTATTTTGTCCATTGTGGTTTTCTTAATTGTACTTAATGTCAGCGACAGCTTTTAAAGGGGTAGACATTTTAATCATGTTGACATTTAGGGATTAATCACATTTTAAAAGGAATTATATATACAATTTATTTATGACAGTTTTTGGAAATTATTCATTACGTTTTTAATGTGGAGTATATCATCTTTTCATATCATTCTATAGTGTGTAATGTTGAGTTTCATAATGTCTAAATTTTTTTTGTCTCCAAAATATCACCAATGAAAAGGTAAGGTCTTACAGGCTCCATGAAGGCTGGGCAGAAGCAGTGAAAATTCCTTTACAACAATCATTTCAAATGCAAAGTGTCTTAATCAACAGTAAATATGAGCAGTTTCACTTACACAGAAATTTTTTAGGAAACATATTTCAAAATATTTCAGAACATGAACGTACAAAGAGAAAAATTATATAAAAATACCTTTAGTGATAAATAAAGAATTCCCAATAGACTAGAAAAATCTTTCAACAGGGTTTTATTTTCATAATTCTAAGCCTATATGGTAGATTCTTTTTGAAAATAGCATATATAAGTTGTATTCTGAATATTCTCTGTACTCTAAGAAAGAAAACCTTTCCTGCCAGGTACTGTAATGTCTTGCTGAGCCAGAGGCATTCTGCATTATATAATGCTATTTATTGTCCACGAGAAAGCTTGGCCCCGAGGATAAAAGGATTCATCAGTATTGGTCATTTCTGCAAAAGGAGTCCATTTGCTTTACTGGTTTAAGGACAGAGCTCTACTCAGTTTAACAACTATCCCTTTCTGTGAATTATTTCGCCCTCTCCTGTAAAGAATAAACTGTAACGTACCCAGAACAGGATGAATAAAAGGAGAAGACATTTCCTAGTGGTATAAATTTATGAATTCAGAATAGAGATTCCGAGCCTTACCTTCCTCCCCATCAGAACCTCTGGCTTTATTGCAGCAGCCTTAGAATTCCTTCCACAGGTGAAAGTGTCTTATCCCATCACCAGAGTCAAATGCAGATGTCCTACGGCAGTGATGCCTTAGCAATGTGGTTCCTAGTAAGTACCTGTGACTGACACAGCCCTCTCCGGCTCTCCAGACTTTGATTCCACGGCAAGAATGTCACAGATCACTTGACAACATCAGACCAGTTATGTGAAAAGTCTCAGAGAAAAGTACACAGAGCTTGTGGGTACTCCTTAGAGCAAATACTGGCTATAAAGATGTTGCCCAGTTAAGAAGTAAGTACTTTATATTTATATAAAAACTACATCCTTAAAACAATTTGATTTTTATAATTTAGCATAAGGAAGGTTCAGCTTTCAATATTGAGGATTTAGATTTATTTAAGGTCTAGAATTATAAAATATTTAGTAATACTTAGTAGCAATATTCAAATTTATCAAATATCCAGAGTTTCAAGGATGCTGAAATATGAACACAATTTAAAGGGATTGTGCAAAGCTAATCAGGGGAAAAACCCAAACTAAAAGTAAAGGACCCTCCCATCCCAGTCCAGAGGCCTACCCTGAACTACATGATGTTGTTTTTTACATCAGAAAACACTGCCATACTTTTCAAGTGAAATAACTGAGTACCTGACTCACCTAAGCAAAACCATTTCCTGTAGTTAGAATCGTTTTCATCTAAACATGATACAAAAAAGTTGTGATCAGAGATATTGGCTAAAATAACTAGATGCTCTTCATTAAACAGGATACGTTTTTCTTTAGTTAAATCTGTTGGAATAAGTGCTTATTCAACAAAACGTATTGATTACTAAGTTAGAAAATTTGCTTACCAGGAGTAAATTTACTAGGAATGGCAGTTCAGACACATGTTCAGTAAACGCATGCATTTTTCCTAAGTGCAGTGCAGTCAGTGGAACATTTTAAACACAGGCACGTAAGAGCCGAACTAATTAGGGCGCCATGCGCATCTCAGCAATGACTTCAGCTGCTATAGCCGTTACATTCAGCTTCCGGCGCAGGCTAACAAAGATGGCAGCTAGAACTGTCAGCGAAGTCTGTTTCATCACCATCGCTGGGAACCTGCTTGTTTGCTGTGGTGGTAAACTCACAGATTCACGTGGAAAATAGCTTTAATTTCAAGACTTCCAAGAATCTCAAGAAGGGCGTTGATCATTAGGGAAAGAGGCCAAGTCCTCCTTTGCACTCGATACCAGAAGCTCACCGACGTGGTCCAAGATGACATCGATCTCAATTTGGCTTTAAGTGCTTCTGAAAATACCACCTTTTTTTTTTTTTTTTTTTGTCTTCAAATTTGTAATTTTTTTTTTTTTTTTTACTTTTACTCTTTTGGATTCCTCTTTATCCTCTACTTCTCTTTTCTATTTTTTAAATCATGTATTTAACAGTTTCTATCATTTTTTCTATTTTTCATACTCTTTCAGATATTAAGTCAGCTCATCTTTTAGTCTCTGTCTTCCTGACAATAAAGACAGGTTTCATAACTTATGACAAAGTCAAACAATCAAATGTAATAAACACAAACCAGGGATCACCGGAGGTTTGGGGTGTAACACCTGGAGGGCTTGGGGAACCTGATGAAAGAATGGATTTTGTGGCAGAGACCCACCTGCTTCTGTCAGCTTCTACGTGGATAGATGAGTGTATTTTAAATTCTATATTCTCCCTCTTTCTTCCACACCCCCACTGATGTGAATCAGTTCCCATATATGATGGAGGTAGACTCATTTTCCTGCCCCCACCCCCATGCAGTTGTATTTTCTTTTTCTTTCATCTTGTAAATTTGAAGTTTGGCCCCAGAGGTGGACCATTTCCCACCCTTCACGCTCTTTCCTCCGTGGGTTTTCACACTGAAAGTTCAGTGAGCCTCCCTCCATGGTCATGAGGTTATTATTATCATTTTCATATTTCTCTTTGCTTCTCTCGGACTGCTATGGACATGCTTAATATTCTAGCTTCCCAGTCTAAAGGCTCCAGAATGCATGCAGGCCCCGATTTTCCCTCTCGTAATTATTGCCCACCATATAGACCAGAGCAGTGTTGGAATCAGCTCTCCTTCTGGACCCACCTAATCGTTTTAGAGAATATGAGCAACAATGCTTCTAATTTACAATAACTTTTTATTCTCGCTATCCCAATTTCTTCTGACAAAGGCACATAATATTTTAGAATCTGTGAGTAGTACCGATAGAAAATTGTTTTGTTTGCTTCTTAAATTATCTGTCTTCTGAAGTCAGTTTTTCTGCGTCTTCATTTGTATTTTTCCTCTTTTGTGATCCCAATTTTCTTGCCACGTATTGATCCCATGCTCCAAGTCAGTGGCTGGATCGATAGCGCAGTGAGTTCTGCGTGTTTTCCCGGCGGCGCAGGCCTCCAGGACCAGTTCTCATGACCCCCAAATTGGCCAAGGTCACTGACCGTGGCCTCCTTTCCAACACCAAGAACAGGAATAAAGCCCGAAGGAACTGTATTGACCTAGAGATACAAGTTAGTAAGTCCTCTGTCCCTTCCGTGTGTAACGTCATGAACCTGCCGCCACGGCTGCCGTCTCCAGCTATATTTCTGGCAGCACCGAGGCCTGGGAAACGGCCCGCAGTGCCCGACGGGGCCGGTACCTTCTGCAAGGGGGCCAGCAGAGCGGACGACCCTGAAGGTCAGACTGCTCGGAGGACAGAACAGCTCACAGTGGCCAGTGCCACAGGAAAGCCAGGCATGATAAGACCTTCAAATGTGTCGTATTTACCCACAGATGTCAAAGTAACGAATGTCTTCCGCAAAGCTTTCAGTGACATGACAGGAGGGGTCTTCAGCGGAACAGTGGCTGAACCAGCGATGCCGAGCAGTGGTCAGAGTCTGGCTAAATTTCAAACTGGAGGCTGTCACACAGGTGTCCTTGAGGAAAAGGATCCGGCAGTGGGGGAAGCTCGGGGAGTGATGGCCCTTCGTCCCTGAGACACTGGACCCAGGTCGTGGACGGCCTGAAACCAGAGCTGAGTCTGTTATTTCTCTGTATGTGTTAGTTCTCATTCTGAGACTTTTCCACATCATCCCTGTATAACTGATTTTGTTCTTACCATTTGAGGTTTGTTCTTACATATTCTCCCCTGGCTTTCATGGCAACTGAAGTCATACTTGCCTGGTGAGATCTAATTTTTAAAGTAGGCTGTTCTGCCCGGGCTCTGATGTCTCTTTCCCATAAACTCTGACACCTTTTGATAAACCAGCATCTCCTAAAATGGGGCTGTATTTGTTTTTCTCAAAAGAAGAAAGTTATAATGAAAAGGTAAGTATTTATTATAGGAATATAGAATGATTTTATTTTGTTTGTGAAAATCAAATACTGGTGTGTCCGAAGCAGGTTTGCAGTTGTTCGTGTGAAAAAAAACGATACAATAATTAATAAATAATTATACAGGAAGAGACCCAGTGTTTCATGTACTCACAACTGTAAGCCCACTTCTGCCCACCCCCCGTACATGAGTATTTATTTCTGTAAATCACCCTGCAATTTTATCAGCAAATTCATGAAGAAAAATAAAATACTATCAGTGGAAATGATCTGATTCAGCATCTCCCCTTCCTTGAAATTCTGTGCACTGATAAATTATTCAGAATCTCGAAAGCGTGCCCTGAAGGAAACGGAGCCTGTCTTGCTGGGAGGCTGCGTGGGGAGGTGAAGACAGGTCACGCACGTGGCACGGAACGGATGTAAACTTCAGCTTACCCCGCCCACCCGCTCATGATCTGTCTCTGCCTGTGCTGCTAACCTGGTCGCCAGCCTTCGCGTCTGACAGCTGGGCGAAGAGACCCATTTCGTTGCCACGCAGGTTAAGAGACTTAAACGAAACAACCAGCGGCTCTAGAGCCCGAACGAACACCGAGACCGGAACGCTGCCCTGTAAGCCAGGATTTACGTACAGTCATGAAAACGCGCTTGCTCTCTAGCGTACCAACCTGCGTCATGTTGTCAAAAGGTCAAAATGGGCTTCCACCAATGAGCTAGGAATGAGGAGCAAATATCAGTAATTGGCTTTAGGATGTAATTCTCACAGGGAGACGTCGGGGGAGGACCTAACTCACAGGCTACAGGACAATCATGCATCTGATGACCAGCATACAAACAAAAATGTCTTCAGGAGACGGCACTGAGAAGGTAGGAGACTGCAGTTCGTTCCCTATGAACTGAAACTTTTATAAAACAGCTTTCGTTCCTAAAGCTTGTAGTGTTGTCCTCTAGCTCTCTTGCTAGTACAGTGACCCCTCTCTTATCGCGGGTGTTACGTTCTAGACCCCCCCGCGATAGGTGAGAATCTGTGAAGTAGGAACCTTGCATTCATTTTAGTATTTATATATATTTTAAGGCTTTATAAACCCTTCCCTCACACTTATAAACTGTTCCCAGTCCCTTATTAACCTTTCCCAGTCCCTTATTAACCTTCTCCACACTTTTATAAACACTACTTATGTTCTTAAACATATTCTACACTCTTAAACCTATGTAACTTTAACAACATACGTATACAGTACTGCAAAGTCCCATGATATAGTGAAAAATCCATGGTAAATAATTAAATACAATATTTTTTAAATTCCCGCGATACAGTGAGGCCGCGGTAAGTGCACCGCGATACAGGGAGGGACGGCTGTACTTGACCTCCTTCGATGAGCAGGTGTCTGTCTCCAGCTCAGCCTCTCTCTGTTCCATGGGAGACCTTCCCACAGTGCTGCCACATCTAACGGACGGAACTCAGGTCTCGGCCCGGACACCTCCCTCCCTACTCGGTCACTGCAAGTCAGCATGACCCTGCTCTCTCCTGAGTTGTCTGTCTGTGAGTCCCACAGGAACAACGGTTATGGAATTATTAGCAAAAACAACAGGCAGCAGGCATGTCGCCTGGGTGCTACCCCGGCAGGTCTTGTGACCGACATCCGCAGAATCTGTCAGTCGACCCAGCGCTCTGCAGCTTCCTTCCCAGATCTGTGCCTTAAGACATAATTAAGAGCTTGGCTACGGTGCCATCATAATTGTTCGGCATTCCAAAATGATCTTTCTCCCCCACATCACTAAGCTTCTGCTGCCTCTGAAGGCAGTCATTCAGAATGTCCTAATGATGGTGATTGCAGCATTCCGCTGACTATTCTTCAGTCACTATAGCTGTGAGGGCTGACAATTAACTTCAAAGAAACGGGATTCATGTCACAGCCTCCACTCAGCATAATCCTCACGCTGTCCAAATTGCATTTGGGCCATTCAGATCTGAAAGATGACTCCGAATTCTGCTGTGCTGGCGGCCGTGCTAATAAACAAGGAGCTCAAACACAAGCAAGGAAATCAGATCTGACAACATCTGGTGTTCGTGGCATGTGCGCAGAGGAGGGCAGAGAGGCAGCAGGAAAAGGCAGAGAGAAGAGGCGGTGAAAGCCGCGTGTGTGCGTGTTCGTGAGAGTGGAGCGGGGCACCTGCTGGCCCGTCCTCCTTCTCAGAGCACACCAGCCCACTTCTGATCTTCGCCTTCTATTTTCGTAAAGGGCACCATGACAGGAATCGTCAGCTATATGATGACAGGCCGTTTCAGAGGGCAGTGCCGGGACTACCTGTGACACCGGCCTGGCAGCGTGCGAGGCACTAAAATAGAAAAATAGAAACAGATGGCGCTGTCGGAAAGGAGTCTGTGGATAATGGATGAGGATCAAGCCCGTGCTATGTGGCTGGTCAGCCACCCCGACTTTCATCTGGGTTAGACAGACACGAGCCTGAGCCCGGGCTGGTGCGGGTTGCATGCCGGCCTGGGAAGCAAACAGGCACCAGTTCGATTCCTAGTCAGGGCACATGCCTGCGTTGTGGGCCAGGTCCCTAGTTGGAGGCCAGCGTTGCCTCTCAGTGTTTTTCTCCCTCTCTTTCTCTCTCCCTTCCCCTCTGAAAGATAAGTAAATTTTTTTCTAAAAATTTTTAATGAATTTGAATTCTTGATTGACTTTTCTAAGTGAATGACCTCAAAAGAGTTGAATAAAATCTCTAATGCTCAAGTTCTTCATTTTGAAACTGGGATATAATCTCAAGCCAAAGGCAATGTCTGTGTTTTCAGCTGTCCAGTACCTTAGCTCTGGGCCAGTCTTGGATTAACACAGCCACTAATATGTCAATAATCTGTCAGGCCTTTCCACGTCCACCTCCGATGTGAAGACAAGAATGCAGTTGATCTTAAATCACCCTCAAAGACATAAATATGCATGAGAGAGTGGTCATTGTAAGTTACCTTTTATTATTGCTACTGCCGGTTACACCCAGAATCCACCACCCCCTAGGCTAGCTATGGCCCCTGAGAAATGGTTTTGGCAGGATACTTTCAACATCAAGTAATAGGAAACCAATTTAAAGCTGAAAGATTAAGTTTTGAGTCCGGTAATTTCAGAGATAGATGAGATTTGACACATCTGGTCAGTGACGTCAGTGAGAAACTACCTCGTTTTGATCTTTCTGCTCTACCTTCCAAATTATTGGTTTCGTTTTACAATCAGTGCTCTCGCTTGCCTACAAGAGGAACGGTAACTGTTTTGTGGATCACGTGTTCAGCACCTACGCAGAAGCCCTCGCTCCATCCCAGCCCAACCTGAGGCGTGTGAAACATTCTGGGTGTCCAGACCTCCAACTGATGGCCACAGATGTGAGCTGGGCATGCGGCCGAGCCCTCCCCAGGATGTGGGGATGGGGACGAGGAGCGCGAGGAATGGGGGTGTGGTTAATCCATCTAAACCACATTGGCGCTACCGAATGGTATTGATTGGGCACCAGGAAGGCTATTCCAGGGAGCAGCGGACTGTTCATTGTTACGTCAGCTGTGAGCATACGCTGAGGGTAAATCTGTAGTGAAGTTACGTTCTAACGCCCACTGTGTCTCGGTCAGCGCCAGACTTCTGTGTTCCCCGGATGCCCACTGGTGTTTCGGGACACTCAGTCCAAGGTCTGACTCACAGCCAATCCTCTTTCACGTGCAGGTGGCCTAAAACCTACATGTGTCCTGCTGCCCTTCACCTGACCTGCAGGGCCTTGCAAGGCATCCTTAAGAACAAGTTTACACACAGAAGTTTCCAAGGCACAAGATGCAATAGCCATCATGAGCCAAACAGGCTTGTGAGACAGAACGACTTCGGGGATTTGCCAAAAGATGATAAATAAAAGTCAGTTAAGCTCTTCACAACCCATAAGCCCCTCTCTCCTTAAGGATGACAAGGGGCTGGGGGCCGTGGGGGTGCTCAGGAAGGAAGACTGCTATAGTGCCCTTCTGGTGCACCACCAATTCCCCGCCCCCCTCGCCCCGAAGTTGGGAGCAAGGAAGACATTTCCCACCGCCCCAAGTCAGGGAAAGGCAGAAGGCAAGCGCAGCGGGCTGGGTCAGCCTCCAGCCTTGACAGCTGAGGGACGCAGGAGCAGACAGGCTAGCCCCTGGCACTGGCAGTGAGGTCGTGGGCACCGCTGGAGGGCTGCATTCTGAGGGCTGGTAGGAACAAGATGGAAGTTAAGTTCTCACGCGGCCCGCCCCTCGTCAGTGGGAAGGAGTCGGTGAGCGCAAGGATGTATTCAGACCCGCTCCGTGGGGAGGGGCCGTGGCCCAGGTCTCAGGGTTACAGCAGGAACTCCCATCCCCCTGCGGGTCACAGCGACTAACGGTCCTTCGCAAATGGGACCCGTCTGAGAGTCATTTACCGCCGCGTCCTCTGCTCTGTGGAGCTGCAGGTGGCCCAGGGAAGCTCCTGCGGCCGGCTGAGTGGGCCCCCCTCTGTCACTGCGGGAAAGTCACTTAGATGCTGCACCTCAGGGTGCCGCTGTCCCCCAGGGACACGCCGCCCTGGCTGCTCTGGAGAGCAGCACACCCGACATCCCCTCCCAACGGTTTTGAAGGACTTTCCTTCTCTATTTCCAGGGCTCCGGCAGCTTTGCACATCATGGGTTACAGTTTTAAACATCTCCTTGTTTTAACAAGAATTGGATCTGATTTTCCATTTAAAATCATCTTTACTGCTTTTACACGCTTCCCGGGAAAAACCCGTGGAAACTAACGGGTGTAATACCATTGTCGTTATACCAGGATTCTCTCGGGGCTTTTGAAAAGGGCAATTGGAGGCACATACGTCGATAAAACTCTTGATAATTATTCTTTATACTCTCTCCTCACATCTCGATACTTTTGTATTACCAGTCTCCTAAATGTGTTATCCTCCTTTCTCTTTTCTAGTGTTTTCCCTCTTTGGATATGAATTGCATTGATTTTATCTTTCCGTTTCCTCATTTAGCTCACTTGGTACGTACTTGATCGCTTCCCTAGTTTTTATACCACTTGTTCTGATCAAGTAGCAGTTATTGGATATCTGTCCGCACTCCAGTGAGAGATGTGGCAGGTGAGTAGCAACAGCCCCAGTGTGTGCTGGTGACTTGTGTCCTTTCTCCTCTCTGACTCTGGTTTCCTCCCCATTTCGGGCTCTGCGTGAACTCCACCCAGACAGTCTCGTCGCTCAGTGTTTCACCGGGGCTCTCCCCAGACTCCGGGGTGTGTTTTGCCCACATTAACCAGTGCTTACCTGCCAAATACTGGAGGGGGGCCCTCTGCAGGTCTCCAGAGAACCCCCATGCAAGTCTCTCCTCTCTAGGTCTCATGAGCTCTGACCAACTTGCTCTTCCGGGACTCCTAGCGCCTTTCCTCGGCGAGGAGGCACTGAGGCTCCTCCAAGTTCCCACTCAAAGGAACGGAATTTTAGATGGAAGAAAAGTCACCTGTGTGCGCTCGTTCAATCTGAGTGCAGTTCCATTTAGTCAAGCTTTCCGCGTCAAGTTTAGCAAATGTCAAAACATAAGAAATAACGATAGGATGGGGGATGAGTAAAAAAGGTGAAGGGATTCATAAGTACAAATTCTTTGTTCCAGAACAGTCATGGGGACGTAAAGTACAGAGGAGGGAACACAGTCAGTAAAATTCTAATAACCATGTATGGTGTCAGAGGCGTAGTAGGTTTATCAGGGTGGTCATTCAGTAAGTTATACAATGTCTAACCACTGGATTGTACATCTGAAACTACTATAGTATTATTTGTCAACTATAATTTAAAAAATAAAACATTATTTAAATTAAAATTTAAAAAGGACATAAGAAGTACATATCACATTGAAAATTAGATGTGGAGAATTCCCATATTATTAACATCTTATACCTCCACACCAATAGAAAGGCTTTTTGGACTTAACACTCTTCTCATCTGAGTGAAAGTTATGAATCATGACATTTAATAAAAGTTAGAAGATCCCTTAGATCATAAAAAGTAAATTGCCAATTTGTTTCTTTTCAAGGTTTTTGTTATAATGTTGGTCATATGTGTTTTATCTCCAAATTAATAATTTGCACTTAGAAATAACATTTTGATTGCCTATTCTACATTTTGGGTTTAAGAAGCTTCTAATGTTCTTTATATGGAACAGGCTTTATTAAAAAATGATCATTTTTTTTCCGGCCAAGATGGAGGCCTAGACAGACATGCTGCATCTCCCTCCACAACTAAGAAGGACTACAACTACCTCAAAACTAGAGACAACCAGAAGTTCCAGAACATAGAGCTGCATGAAAGTCCAACAAACAAAAATATAAAGAACACTCACTCAGACAGGTAGGGAGGGGAAGAGCCGGGCAGAGAGGATGCGGTGCGGTGGTAGCAGCAGCGGCAGGCTGGCGGAAAGTGCAGTCACACGTTTTAAAAAGTCAGGAGGGACACCTGGGGAGCGCTCCCAGCACCAGACCAGACTGCGCAGCTCATGGCTGCAGCAACGGGGAAAATCAAGCCTCAGTGCTTCTGACTGTGCAGACCAGTGGGGGTTGGGGCGGAGGCAGAAACTGCTGGTCTCTCAGCAGAGTCCGCTTGTTTAAAGGGCCCCCACGGTCCTAGAACATCTGCAGACCTACCCACTCTGGGAACGACGGCCAGGGCAACAGCTAGAGGGGCGCCAGTCCCAAATGAAGTGGGAGAACTGAGTGGAAAAGGGGGAGAGTGCTGAGCAAACAGCATTGTTCCCTCTCTGACCCCTCCCCCACACACAGCGCCACAATGTGGTGAAATGGGTCACCCTGTACTGACAAATACCTAAGGCTCTGCCCCTTACAATGTAATAGGAGCGACAGCTCTACATAAGACACAGAGGCAAACATACACAGGAACCTCTCAAGATGAGGAGACACAGAAGTATGGCCCAAGAGGAGGAATGGATCAAGGTTCCAGTGGGAGAACTAAGTGACGATCAGATAGCCTACCTCACAAATGAGGAGACAGCCAACCTAACAGATGTAGAGTTCAAAACACTTTTCGTGAAGATGCTCACAGGCTTGAGAGATATGCTTAAATATGGCAAATGCATAAGGGAAGAAGTGAAGGCTATGCTAAGTGAACCGAAGGAAAATCCACACAAAACCATTGGTGAAGGGAAGGAAACCAGAGTTCAAATCAATGATTTGAAAGATAAAAAAGAAAAAAAAAAAAAAAACAATCAACCAGCACAGAATGAGGAAGCAAGAATTGAAAAAAAAAATGAAGAGAGGATTAGGAACCTATGGAACAACTTTAAACATGCCAACATCCAAACTGTAGGGGTACCAGAAGGGGGAGAGGAAGAGCAAAAAATTGAAAACTTACATAAAAAAATAATGAAGAAAAACTTACTGAATTTGGTGAAGAAAATAGACGTACAAGTCCAGGAAGCAGAGAGAGTCCCTAACAAGCTAGACCCAAAGAGGACCGCACCAAGACACATCATAATTAAAATGTCAAAGGTGCAAAATAAAGAAAGAATCTTAAAATCAGCAAGAAAAAAGCAGAGGTTTACCTACAAAGGGGTGCCTTTAAGACTATCAGCTGATTTCTCAAAAGAAATTTTTCAGGCAAGAAGGGACTGGCAAGAAGTATTCAAGGTGATGTAAACCAAAGACTTACAACCAAGATTACTCTATCCAGCAAAGTTATCATTTAGAATGGAAGGGCAGATAAAGTGCTTCCCAGACAAGGTAAAGCTAAAGGAGCTTATCATCACCAAGCTATTATTATATGAAAGGTCAAAGGGACTTACTTAAGAAAAAGAAGATCAAAATTATGAACATTAAAATGACAACAAACTCACAACTATCAACAACTGAATCTAAAAAATAAAAACAAATCCGACTAAGCAAACCAGAATAGGAACAGAATCATAGGTGTGGGGATTATTTGGAGGGTTATCAGCTGGGAGGGGGAAGTGGGAGAAATGGGGAAATGGTGCAGGGACTAAGAAACATAATCGCTTGGTACAAAATAGACAGGAGGGAGTTAACAATAATATAGGAAAGGGTGAAGCCAAAGAACTTATATGTACAACCCATGGACATGAACTAAGGGGGCTAAGATTGCTGGAGGGAAGGAGGGTACTGGGCAGAGGGGAGCAAAGGGGAAAAAAATTGGGACTATTGTAACAACATAATCAATAAAATATACTTAAAAAGTAACAATCATTTTATTTATTGTGTTTTATGAATAGCCCCAACATCAAACTATGACTTGGGTTATAAAAATTGCCCAAGACTAAAGACGTAGTGTGTCTGCTGTCAAAGGGGCCTTTTATGTTAGAGCCTCACTGAAAAGTAAATTCCTGAGTCACGTGTCTGATAAATATGCAGACATATGTCACCCATATTGCCTTTGCTAGAAAATAAAGGGGACACACTGATGACTAAATTAGTACCATATTTATTTTAAAACTTCATTAAAAGTTCCAACAAAACCTTTGTTTATAAAAAATCTCTAAAGACTATAGCATTTACTTTTCACATCATTTAATTTTTTTTAATTGTGGTATAAATAATAATTAGTTTAACCTCGATAGTGTCCAGTGTTTTTGTATTGATATTTGTCCTAAAGACAGGAAGAAGAAATAACCTTGGGGGAGGGGGAGAGGCAGGGCCGTTCCTCCTGAGCATGTTAAAGATGTGTAAGTCCATCTTCCGTATGTGAGAAAGGGTTTCGTTCTGTCTTGTCCAAGGAAGGCCTCTGCAAGTCCCACTGTTCAGATTTAGCATGAAACCCCCTTTTAAAACGAGGCTGAAATGTGGTCTACAGTAAATAAAGCATTTACATCTTTTGAAATGAGTATTTTTAAATATCATGGGTGCTAATGTTGAGTTCACATTTGGTGTAACCCACGAACACAGGTGGCTGTGTGGGCCCTCATCATTGGTGTTCTTTGAGGGTGCAACCCAGGTTTTTTTTTTTCAGTGATAATATCTTACTGAGCTTTTCTTCTTCCTTTTTCCTCCCACTTTTTTTTCACTCCCCTAGACTATTTGGGGTATTCAAATATACCATCTCCGTAAACTTGGAATTTCTTTTCAAGTCACCTACAATTCTTTTATTTCTTACTAATGACCATAAAACCAAGGGGAAAATCCTTGCCTAGAGCACGGAATAAAATGTATAAGAATGTCAATAGATTAGAAAACAGAAGAATGGTTCTTTATGAAGAGACGTGGACAGGTGACCTAAGAAGCAAGCTTTGGGGGTCCACATACACACACAAAAATTCATCTCAGAAATTTACTGTAGGCATTTCCAGGTGTCAACTTTGTCTCTAGTGCCTCAGTTTAAGCACACGTTTAAGTGTTGTGGCAGAACTCTCTGAGCTTATGTCAATTGATCCCACTGAGTCTTATAGCTACAATACAAGTTCAGCATGCTGGCAGAGACAGTTACAAAATTGGATTTCTGCCCAGGAAATTATTACCTTTAGACCCACTGTGGCTGTGAGAGGGAAAAAATCACAACCCATGAGTAATAACCAATGTCAGAACTTTGAAGTTACATTGGTCTTCACCCCTGAGAGATTGATTACTTACAGAAAAACAAAGATTATTGTGGAGATGTGACATTATAATTTTAACAGCTTTATTTTTCTCTATGATAAAATCTCTATAATATTACTTGTTAACTATTTCACTAGTACTATTCTACCACACACATATGGTAGAATTCTGAGTCTGTAGTAAAAAGGACACTTAATGCTCGTAAGGATATTAAAGATTTCTCTTTAATGCTTAGCAAAATACAACTTGGCAGTGCAGACAGGCCAAAGTAATAAATCGTTATGTTGATATAATATACTGTTAGATGTATACACCGTGGCCCGTGGGACAGAGCTGGGGCTTAAGAAAAGCTCATCTCTGCAGGCATGGCCATTGCAGTGAAATAAAAACGTGGCTGAATCTTGAAGAACTGGTGGACTTAAGGAGGGGGAAGAGTCAAAGCTTCCTGGGCTGGACAGCGAGCATGTGGAAAGGCCTCCGTCTGCCATGGCCCTCACACACTAGGCACCTAGATATTTAGTAGAAAATACAATCATCTATATACACACAAGTTCAAATGTGGGAATATCAAAAAATGAAGCAAATTTCAAGGTGTCAGACAAAGAGAGAACTATATCATTGAGAGGAAAAGGGTGGGAGTTAGAGCCAAATTCTCAAATATACATAGAAAACAGAAAGAACGCAATAATGGTTATTTGCATGACAATGTGGAGGTGAAATTATTCACACGGCATGATCCATGCACATTAAAGAGCTAGAACTCAGGTTTTATCTTTAACAAAACTAAGACATCTGTAGAAACTATATTGAATATAGGAACTGAGAAGTTTTGGGGAATCGAGGAAAAACATATATCCTAAAATAGAATAAAGCATGCTGTATTCATAAAGTAAATAAATAAAACCAAATTCACCCCTCGAGGCATCTCTCATGACACTACACATTAACAGGCATAATTAAAAAATGTTAAAAGCTCTAGAGAGAGAATACGGGCCACTTTGACAGGAAAAAAACAGCCAGAGAAGCCTACTCCTCAGAGAATACAGAAGCTGGAAGTTGCAGGAGTAATAATAGGGGAACCAAAAAAATGGGAATTTATTTATAAAAACCGTGTATTTTCTCTTTTTTATTTTTTAAGTATATTTTATTGATTACATTGTTCCAGTTGTCCCAATTTCTTTTCCCTTTGCTCTGCTCTGCCCAGTACCCTGCTTCCTCCAGCATTCCCACCCCCCTTAGCTCATGTCCATGGGTCGTGCATATAAGTTCTTTGACTTCACCCTTTCCTATATTCTTCTTTGTTTAATTAATTAATTAGTATAACGATAAAAAATAACAATTCCCCCCTCTCAGACTTAAGACCCCTTTGTAATCTTATAAAGGACAATGGGCGAAGGTCTCACACTCCTCTAGCTGCTTCAAGCTGGACATGATTGTCATCCTATCTTTTTAATTTTTTATTAAACCCTTTATTGTTATTCTATTGCAGTTGTCCCAATTTTTCCCCCTTTGCCCTCCTCCACTCGTCCCACCCACCCCACAGTCAATCCCCACCCTGTTGTCCATGTCCATGGGTCATTCATACATGTTCTTTACATGTTTAAACTTCAGTCATCTTCAAAGTACTGTCAACGTAATGCAATACACTGATCAAGATTTTTTCTTCACGGCTCAAAACAGGTTTTGAACGCATTGATTTTGATGCCACTGGTGCTTCTGCAGTTTTTTGTTTCACCTTCCACATCAGCAAAACCTTTCTCTTTGAGGACTTTTTCATCCAGGGAAACAAACAAACAAAAAAGTGTTGCACAGGGTGAGATCAGGTGAATAGGGGGAGTGGGACACAGCGGTGCTGCCATTTTGGGTCAAAAACTGCTGAACACTCAGCGCGGTGTGGGCAGGTCCTCTTCTAAATCACCCATCGTGAAACGGACAAAGGCATTGAAAGAGTCCTCAAAAAAAATTTACTGAGGCCAAACGCAGCCTCTCACAACAACCCCAGCTGGTGCCCTGATACAGGTAGGTTCCTAGAACACGCACCTAGCAGAGGAAGCCTGTACTACAAGGGGCCCATCCTCCAGAAAATAATCCCTTTTGGGGGAACCCCCCTTGTATATTTGAAGTAGTAGGATAAAACAACAGTCAATTTAGAAATCTGTACTCAATAAAATAAGATCTGAAGAATAAAAATATTAAGGTCGTTTTATGCATACTAAGAGTTCATTAATATAATCAATCACTACTGGATTTCTGTGCACCTTCATTGGGGAGATATCTACTCAGCTGTGTCATTCCTTTTATTTAAATTAAGTCGTCTTTTTATTATTGCTTTGTAAGGGTTATTTATACATCTTGGGTGCCGGTCTCATCTGATAAAATGCACACTAAATCACCTCTTTCCTTCCTGTCAGCCAATACTTTTTAAGGTTAATAAAATTCATTTGTAGTTAATCTGACATTTTGAAATTGAAATACAGTATTTTCCTGGCTTTGTTAGCCAAATATCTCACTAAAATTATCTTTAAAAATCTACATCTCCAACTAAATAATATTCAGCTACTGGAGAGGAGGAAGATTCCTTAAAATAAGAGGTGTGGTCACGCGGACTCACACCGCAGCTGCTCTCATGCGGAAAGGCAGGACCGCGGACCACCGCTGCAGTCACGCCGACAGAAACTAATGTTTTCCTCCCAACTGCTATCCTCAGGTGACCCGCTCAGGCGGCTGGGACTCCTGCTCACGGGCTCAGGTCACTGTCCAAGCAAACCCACGGAAAATTACACTCTATATTAGCAATTTTAACTAGTTCTTTTTCTTTTTTGCTTATGCTGAACCAAAATATTTCAACATATATATTTTTTAACATGTATATTTTAACACATATATATTTTAACATATATATATATTCAAGAGAAGAAGAACGTGTTATCTGACAACTTTTAATGATGCATTCTTTTTGACAGAGGAAGACTTGTGAAAGCATGCTTATGTGTTAAGAGCTTGAGAGGATTGCCTATAAAAGTTTTTGTTTCAAAATTTAAACATCTCGTTTGTGCGTCAGCCCTCTTGATGGTGATTATGCAAAGCTTGTGAAAATCTACTCCAAATGTTCGTGAAAGAATATATTACTAACAAATCCTCTAAAAAACAGTGAAGAAATGGTTTCTATGGCTGAAATAAAATGAAGACTGCAGAAAGGGCACATGTGATATAACATCACCTGATGTGTATGTCCCTCATCCCAACTAGTTTTTATGAGATTAGAAAAAATGATGTAGAAGAAAAAAATATCACTATGGTTCAAGAAGTAATTACAAAGATGTTCAGTGTATTCTGAGCGAGAATATCAGAGCCAATGTTTCTCTGTTTCAGAATGTCAGAAAAAAATCTTTATTGTCGCCATTGCAAATGCAGCGACGCACAGTACTGCCCAGCGTCATCAAGCCCGAATAATGCAAGGGGATCTAATGCATGCACTGTACGGGTTTTAAATGGGCCGACTCAATTTGTCTAGTGACACAAGAACACTGCTACCCACAGAAGACCTTGTAATTAAGCCGAGGACCGTTGTAGTCCATTAGCAGAATCTGCATCACAGAACCCGCGTGAACTACAGCCGCCGAGTCCCGCGCGTTTCTGTGCTGATGAGACTTCTTTGGGTTTGAAATCTGTGTGCTTTTTTTACCGTTTAAATAATCAGGCGGCACCATTGGATGCAATATGTTGTTTGATTTCTGCTGCTTTATGGTTCCGGCGAATCCCTGGAACACTGTATGTACATAACAGAGTCCAACACAGTTGTTGGTAATTCTAAATGTCAGAGATCCAACTGATAATCTTCTTGTCGTTAAAAAAAAAAACTCTGTCAGCAAGATTTCTCATCACATGACTCTGGAAATCAATAGCTTGCAATGTTTCCATAATATCACAAAATTTCTAATGTATCTGTTTTGAAATAAATGTATGTACAATAAAATGCTTTATGGATTTCAGATATAATAAAAACATTTATATGGAGTTTTTATACAACATAACTAATTTTGAACAAAATTTTTCTTAGAATGTATTACATAACATCTTCCTAAATTTAATTTGATAACAAGGAAATTAAAGAATATTAAAATTTTTATCTTTCATAATTACACTTGTTTTGATTTTGTGTATAAAGTTATACATATATTTGATCATCTTGTGCAGAAAAAATGCAGTCTGTTTTTAAACCTAATCTCATAGCATATGCATTAAGTACAATATTAAAAACAACTATCTATAGCCCTGGCTGGTGTGGCTCAATTGGTTGGAGCATTGCCCTATAGCTTAGTTTGCAAGTTCGATTCCCGGTTGGGACAGACGCCTGGGTGGCATGTTTGATCCTCAGTCAGGGCACATACAGGAGGCGATCAATCAGTGTTTCTCTCTCACATCAGTGTCTCTCTCCCTTCCTCTCTCTCCAGGTGCAGTGAAGAAAATGTCCTCAGGTGAAGAAAAAATTAAAAAACACAACTGTCTATACATATTTTGAGGGGAAAAGAACATTTTTATTTATAAAAATTTATTGCATGAATTTCAGAAAGTTCTTAAAAGTAGAAACATATTTAAAAATCAGCCTATCTTATGCTAACCAAAATAACCCCAACTAACAATGCACTATATAGTTCACGTATATCTTTCTTGTTATAATCTATATCTCTGAATGTGACTATGTGTCCCTGGATGTGTGAGTGTTCTTCCTCTTAACGATGTGCCATAAAAAAGTTGAAACATCTCTTGCAGAGGCTGTATTATCATATTAAGGTGTCATGATATATTAACCAATTGCAAATGTGAGATCAATAGAAAGCTTCAGGTTTTTTATGTGTATAAATGCTGAAATAAATATTCTTGTGTAAGCCTTGGTTCAGAATTCAGTTTATTTTCTTAAGATACAGTCCTAGGAAATGGAGCGAGGGCAAGAGAAAATAAAGCTCAGGGCTCGTTTCAAAAGTAAGCAGCTGCTATTATTGTAAACCACCTCCCGTTGCGATGTTGTACGTGACCCAGTGACGCCAAGGGTTACTAAGCAGAAATGTCTCCACGAGTACATTTCGGCAAGTTCCTAGAAGTGGCTCACGGGGACAGTTTGTGTCAGGGCACGTTGCCACATTAAGCTGCATAAACACGGACAGACCTTCAAGGCCATCAGCTGTGTAGGAAAATCACGGTCCTCCTACCACGATCAATACTGAATATAGTTTCTCAAGTGTACTTGCTAACTTAATAGAATTTCACGGTTGTTGCTCTCCTTAGTTACAAGGGACTCTGAATATTTATTTAAAAAATGTTACTCGCCAAATGTGCTTCTTTAAGTGCACTGCCTAGTCAAGTTTTTGTCTTTGCTTTTACTGGGGCTGTTCGTCTTTCTCTGCATGATTTGTTCTGACATTTTCATTAAGGACCCCATGCTCAATGTAATGTGCTCCATTCTCCCCCAGGGCATCACATGACTTTATATTGCGTTAATGGTAACTTTTGATGTATGATATATATGGTTTCACTTCTGACACTCCCAGGGGAGTCTATTTTTGCTTCAAGACGATAAAAATATTTATTAATGCCTCACTTGACTATTTATGGTTTATTGTTATTTGCTTTTAACTCATTATCTATACTCTGAAACCATGAAGTAGCTGAGCTATTTTTGTTTGTTCTTTTCCAAGAAGCCTTTTAAAACAGTGCTGGTGTTGGAAGAAGGCACTTTTTGTCTTCGTAAGCACCACCTTCATCACAGAGCAAACAGCAACGTCAGTCTTCATCCCTTTTCGCGTATTTAAGAGCGCTTCTGGGCCTAGGAAAACGCTCCCTGATGCTTCCTCAGCTCGCCAGCAGTGTGATTAAGACGCGAGAGTGAGGGAGGACACACAGCAGCCTCCGGACAGGCGCTTTGAGACGACCTTCTCCAAGGAGCTCAGGAGCCACCATGAGTAACTAGTGACGAAAAGGGGCGTTCTAGCTGCTTTTGCCCGGCGCGGGCACTAGAAGCTCGATTCTACTTACCAATTAGCGTAAGTCTGGTTCAGTGTCTGTCTGTATATATGGACGTGTGGAGGGTTCTTTAACTCAGAATTGTATAAAATCACAAGTAGAGACTGACTAAATGCACTCTCTGTGACGAAAAGCTCCAGACCATTTGCTGCGAAGACGCAAATAACGAGCAGTAAAAGATTTAAAGTGTATTGAAATGTGTGTCCTCAGTTCCTTCTCATTAAAGAACTAATGACAGTGCCTTAACAGAGCAGTGAAAGAGGATTGCTTGGTCTGAATTTCTTTCCTTTCCAGTTCCTCATGGCGAGACTCAGATACGTTTCTTCTCTGAGGACCCTCGTTACAATGTCAGGCCATCCTTAGTTTTCCTTCATGACCAAGGAAATGTTGAGACAATGAAGTATCACTCTGTCTTTAATACGGGAGCATAAAAGGCTTCCTTCTCTTTGGCAGCTGGGTTTTATCTGTGGGATTGGCAACCCAGGGAGTCCCAATGTAGGGGATGGGAAGGTGGTGAGCCTCCTTTTTACAAGCGTCTCCTGTTTGCCCCCTCCGGCAAAACTAGATCCCTGGTGACAAAAAAGACGTATTCCGTGTGTATGTGGCATCACGAAAAACCCATCAGCCAACAACTTGCCCAACATTTACGTGTTACAATGCCAGTGTTTGTTTGTTTGTTTACAACAAATATGCCAGTTCTTTCATTTAAATTTAAGTAGCTGGCTTATGAAAGTACATTTTCTGCCAAAACCCGGTACTGCCCTAAACCAGCTCAAATGAACAGCAAATCCTCAAGGGTCAGCATTGCTCTGCGTTCACTGACAGCTCATATTATTAAAGGAAATGTTTTTTGTTCCTTTCTGTCAAATCAAAATGTTCCTCTAATATGTCATGCAATTGCTGGTTTCGAATATGTGTCAGATTGGCCATTGCTGGTAGATTAAGGTCAAAGGTGACAGCCGAGCAGACATTGCTAGCACTTCCCAATAAGCAGAGGGGACGGTCCTGACAACCTGGTTTACCTTGGAGTCTCACTTCCCGCTTGATTCTATTTAACCACTTAAATATTGAACCTAGTAGAAATATACCTGCTGCAAGTATTAAAAAACACTTTGGCCAGGTAACTCAGTTGGTTAGAAGGTTGAGGGTTCAAATCCCAGTCGGGACACATACAGGAGTCAACCAGTGAGCACATAGATAAGTGGAATGACAAACCAGTCTCTCTCTCTCTCTCTCTCTCTCCCTCTCTTTCATCTCTAAAAAAATCAATGAAAGTATAAAAAGGCAAATTCAACATTTAACAGAAATTATGTTTCTGGAAAGCATTCTATCATGATTTTAGTCTTAGGTGTCATTACAAATTCAAGCGAAGTGTCTAGATATGTTCATCCATGTGCATCTAACTGAGAGGCAGATTTCCAAAGTGTGTTTGTTGCCAGCACACATCTGTTGGTTACACGTGACTAGCTAATCCTATCTTGGGACTGATTATGTAAAAATACTCACACCATATGTCATTATTCTAGAATATTTATATGGGTAAGTTTATTAAAATTTTCAGATGTCCTTCCTCAAAAAATAAAATAATTTTGTTTGTAGAATTAAGAGCAGTGCTATTTTACAAATGCATATAAATTATGATGAAGAAAACATTTGTGGATTATGCACCGATATTCTTATGCATAGTTATTTAACTAAAACTTGTTCAAAGACACTACAGTTGATTTTCATGCAAATGTCACATGATAAGATTTAATAGTAAGAGGGAAATATTTCACAAATCAAAGGGAAAATTTATTTCCAAGTGCTTCAACACACGTGTTGATTAAATTACTCGCAACAGGGTGACTTAATTATCAAGGCAAAGAACTTTCAACACAATAAATAGAGGAGGCTCCTAATTTCCAAAAAAATATAGCTATAAAATACACACATTTATTACCAGAAAGACTAAATCATTTGGGACCGTAATATACTTTATTTTTACTTTCTTCATATAATTTCATATATACTTGTAAACGAATTTTCAAATATAACCTTGAAAAGTACTGTTATTTTTCTTTACCTTATTTTTAAGAAATAAAGGTACTTAAATAATGTTACTAAAACTCTCCTCTTATACTGGGGGGATCCATTTGTTTTATTTGCAGCTGAGATAAAATATGTACATTCAACTCTAAATGCCATCACAGCTGGAACTACGTCTACAAAGGAGCTAACCCACGGTAGCTTCTCTCCCAGACCCTCCCAAAGGCGGCGGGGTCCGCCCTGGCCCCCAGGAGAGAGGGCTTTCCCCACTGTCTTCGTTCTCTTCGGCAGAGCCCCAGGAGACTCCGCGGGCTGCAGAGGACGCTGTCAAAAGGGGTGTCCTGTTAGGCAGTACACACTTCAAGTAACCTCAGTCACGGCTGAGGGAGTTTCATTCCCTTGTATTCTTAACAATGTCAACAGAGCTTATTATTTTTAGTTTCCACTGCACCGAGGACTGTATAGCTTCCCACATTGCACCGATGATACAACGGTGTGATTTTATAACACGTGGCAAACAGGTTACGGTAGTTAGTGGACAAGAATATCTTTAGGGGTAAGTGATGTAACCTTTAATTTACTTTCACATTGGATTTGCAGATCCTGGATATTTCTCATTAAAAAATCATACGATATGAGTGTTTTATATGTAGCTTCTCTCCTTTAGTTTAATGTTTTCGAGATCTTCCAAGCTGCAGCATCGATCAGCACCCCATTCCTTTGTACGGCTGAATCGTACTGCGTTGTGACGGTGTTTCACAACTGGTTTATTCATTCATCTGTCGATGCAATGTAGGGATGGGTTGGTATATACAGTTATCGTTCTTTTTTAATTTAAAGTTACTTTAAACTATTAGTTTACCAAATTTACTCTGTGTTGTAAAGAGGAGGAAAATGCACTAATACTTTGCATTATAATAGCAGCTCAGAAATTAAAACTATTTACAGAAATTCACAGGTCATAACAAGAACTATTTAAATAGAAAAGAGCTCTTATTTGAAAGAAAAACTATAAACAAAATTAGTTTGTTGCTTTCAAAATGATTTAAAATTATATTACTGTTAATAAAAAATTTCTCTACTTTAATGATAGTCATTACATTGAAAAAATAAATTTATTTTTTTAAACTAATGATCTTTAGTATTTCAGTATATATAAGTACTACCTGGGAACCTAAGAGAGAGGAAGAAAACAAACTTTGAACCTTTTTTTTTTTTTTTTTGGTCTTTATACATGTTTTTTTCATTTGGCACAAAAGGTACATAATATAAAATTAATGATTTTAAAGTGTACAGTTCAGTAGTTTTTTAGTGCATTGACAATATTTTTCAGCCATCCCCTCTCTCCCCTTCCATATATTTTCATCCCCCATGTCCTGGCAACCTGCAATAGGCTTTTTTCTCTATGGATTTTCATATTATGGATATTTCCCATATAAATAATTCCACGATATGGGGCATTCTGTGCCTAGCCTCTTTTATTCAGCTTTATGTTCTTGGGGATCATCCAAGTTGTGGCATGTGGCAGTACTTTGTTCCCTTCCACGGCTGAGTAATACCCCATTGCCATTCTCTGCCATAATTATTTATACACTCAGCTGTCAGTGGGGTCTATGACTTCTGAGACCCTCACATTTTGGCCGTTGTGAATAATGTGTGTTAACATTTGTGTATACATTCTGCATAAACATAAGTTTTTACTTCTTTTGGGTATACACCTAAGAATGGAATTGCTGAGTTATATGTTTTAACTTTGTAAGGAATTGGCCCCATTTCTTCCACAGCGGCTGAAACATTTCACATCCTCAGCAGGGATATCTGAGAGTTCCAATTTCTCCACACCCTGGCCAACACCTGCTACTTAGATTGTTTTGATTGTAGCTCTCCTAGTGGGTTAAAAGTGGTATCTCATTGTGGTTTGGATTTCTATTTCATTAATCATCAATCATGCTAAATGTCTTTTTGTGTACTTGTTGGCCATTTTGATTTTTTGTTTTGAGGAATGTCTCATCAACTCCTTTGCCTTGTTTAAATTAAATTGTTAAATTTTTTGTTGTTCATTTGTAAGAGTTCTTTAATTAGTCTAGATACTCAACCCTTAGCAGGTATATGATTTTCAAATATGTTCTCCCTTCCTGGACACTGTCTTTTCCTTTGTTGATAATATCTTTTGATATCCATTAGCTTTTTATTTTATGAAGTTTAATTAACCAGTTTTTTCTTTTATTGATCCTGAATTGGTATTAAATTTAAGAATTCATCACCATATCTGCGATTTTAAAAATGCTGTTTTTTCCTAAGAGTTGTATAGTGTTAACTCTTATACTTAAGTCCTTGTCCATTTTGCATTAACTTTTGTATGTGGCAATAGTAGATGCCCCAAAACTATAAATATTTATCAAATGAATGTATAAATAAATAAAGTTAAAATCTGAAGGGCATTATGACTAACACAAATCACACTTAAATTCATATACGAAGATTTAAAAATTGTTTTTGACCCTATAAATATACAACCATGACATCAGAATTCTCAGATTTTATCATCTCAGGACATACTAGCCAAAGAAACTTCTTAAGGAAAAATAAATTTTTAACAATGACCAAAAAAAAAAAAAAAGGTCCTGAAAAATAAGTTGTAAAGAATGTACGCTCCCACATGAAGAGGAAACTCAAAGTGACGAGTGACCAAGTGGAAAGCCTGACAGTGGCGGACGTGACCCAGTGAGCTGGGAGCTGAGATAAGCAAACCCACCAGCATAAAACGGTTGCACAGCAGACCAGAGCGACGAAGCACAGGTAAGGATGACAAGCTTTCCGCATTAACATTCCAGTGAAATTCAGAAAGGCGGTTAAGTTGAGATGCTCTGCTGACGAGGCGTCATTCATGGGTCTCCCGTCTGCCTCAGCCTATCCCCACGTGTATGGCTTTCCTCGTGTTCCCTAGCCTGGACATACGTGAGGGGTACAGGCCGGTCTCTGGGTGGAATACACATGTGCCTCTACTCAGGCTTGTCTGATGTTCTCTCCTGATTACATTCAGGTAGGACGTTTCTGCTCAGAACCCCCCAGAAATGATGTGTGAAACTCAGTGAATCCTCTCGGGAAGTTCATCTCTGCCCTTTCTGGTCTCATTAACTTTGACCGCTGCGGGTAAGGTGAGGCTTGTCAGATTTCTCCACTGTGAAGTTATTAATAGCTACGTTGTAATTAATACAGATTTTGTGGGTCAATACTTTAAAGCTGTAGAAATATGTAGCTTCCTCATCCAGCTTTTACCCACCAATTTTTACATTTGTTCCGGGCTCCAACATGAATCCATTATTAGTGTGATGGTTGTCAAATTGTGATTTTTTAGTTCAGTCATTCATTTCTGTTTGTTGGCATTGGTCAGTAGGAAAAAGCATTCTCTTCTCTCTTGCATACAGGCTGATTTAATTTACTTATGTCTATCAGTACGGATTCGTGGGTTTCTATTTAATCAGTGTATTGCTATCCATTACTATCACACTGATTTTGATCCTGAAATTGTCCCAGACTTGTCAGAGGCAGGTTTTTTAACTAGCTGCTATGCTTTTGTGCCATGAGTTGTCCTTTGAGCATTTTTTTAACTTTCTAACACACCTCTATGTTTAAACTAATCTAATATCTTCTCTACCTCAACTCAGGAGTCGATCATTTCCCCAAAAGACTAGGTCCTTTTTGTGAAGAACTAGGTACTACTCATGTCAACCGAGATGGCTGTAGGTCAGCCATGACACTTTGGTTTAAGAGGGAAACTACCTAAGTCAGAGCAGACATGTCTGGCAAGCAGACATACCTAAGATCTCTGCACATGTGATCAGAATAGCCATGTATGCAGAGCAGGACCACGCATACATAGGCTCCTGGGGAAATTCCAGCTTGGCATCAGGGGTGCCAAGATATTTATCAAAAGACCCAGAAGGGTGGAGCACACAACTTTCAGGGTATAACTGAGACAGCCAAGCTCCACACGCCAGAGTGATGCTCCACACCACGCTGACCTCCCTTGGCATCGGCCGCGGGGGGCTCTGCCCTGCTGGACTGAGGACTTCGCCTGCCCTGCTGCCCACCTGGCTCCAGAGAGCCCTCCTTGTAAGACACAGACAATTCCCTTGCCTACTGTGGGCTCTCCCGGACCCGGGAACTAAGACTCTGGGACTTGGGTTTGGTATCCCACATTGATTGCTCTGTGTGTATGTGTGTGTGTCTGTGTGTGTGTTACCATTCTCTCAGACTGTTAGATTGTGAGTAGGATGTTAATACATGTTGATGTGCTACTCTGAGTGAACCTGCATCAATAAAGCTGAGTGAATAGCACAGTTACTGTGTGTGACTCCTGTCCGTTCCTTGGTGCCGCGATGCTCAGCAGAAGCTAGCCAAGCGGTTTCCGTCTGACTTACAGGAAAGACTAGATCACAGACATACGCTCGGGACACCTCCTTAGTAGAAGCGCTACGGAAGGGCCTGGACGAAGAGAACTGTACACATGAATTCACTGGGAACAAGTCCTCACCTGGGTTCTAGCCTTCTTTTAACGGTATTCAGTGACAAAAGCAAACTTTTGTGTTAAACACTTGTTTACAAAGTGCTGGCACCTGAATTTGCTGTTTATTGTAAATTAATTTATCTGTGGCAAAGAAGGAAAGATTTAAACAGAAAAATCAACGATGAAGATACTTTTTAATACTCAAAAGAACATGCAGAGGGAAAAACAGGCACTGGGAGAGCAGAATAATTACAATCTTCCTGTCAGTTGGCTTCCGGGGTAAAAAGTCATCTTCCCACATAATAAATAAATAAAATCTCAAGATTTAAGGCCTCGTCAGAGAGATCTGTCTTGGAAAAACGTTAATTTCCGTGCTGCCCACAGGGTAATACATTGCCATTGAGAGTTGTTGACCATTAGATGCTTAGATGAATTAAAGAAGTGCTTATGAAGTCCGTAATTTCTAATCAGAAAATGAGACAAAGATTAAAATGACATTTTGAAAAAAGACTTTTTATGGTTTCTGTTTACAGATTTGGGGGCATCTGCAGGAATGAAATACTCCATCAATCAAGGTTTAAACTTCTGACCATTTTGCCTCATTGCATTACATTTTGCAGAGGAGACTCCAGTTTAAAATATCTATGCAGACAAAATAAACTGGAGGTTGAGTGTGTCTGATGAATGTTGGCCAACGTCTAATTCAGTCATTCTCAAGTTCATGGTTCTCTGACCTCTTCGCACTGTTACAAGTCAGTGACGACACTGACGAGATTTCTTTATGTGGGTTTTATATTTCATTATTTACTGTAGTAAAAAAAGAAAGACACAAAGAAACAAAGACATTTTCAAAATACTTATTTATAAATTACTGAAACGTATCATTAATAAAGTTATTCTACTACCAACAAAACCATATTTTAAAGGAAAATGAGCATACTTTCAAAACCAGACATATGCAAAATGAGAATGATAGCATGGCTTCATGTTTTTGCAAACTTTTTTAATGCCTGACTTAGGAGAAGTCAGCTGGAGTCCTTGGAGTGTCTGCACTCATTGCTGGCCATATGGTGTTTTGGTTGAAACATAAGGAAAATTCAGCCTCGTCCAGATATCTATTGGAAAGAGGAGAATTTTTTAATTCAACTTTATTCTGAGATAATTGTTGAATCCCATGCAGATGACAGAATAGGAGAGCTCTTGTGCTCCCTGTCCCTGGTCCCTGCAGTGGTGGCATCTTGCAAGTGCAGAGTGTAATGTCCCAGTCCAGACCCAGCCACTCCTGTCTCCACAAACACCCCTCTGTCACTGCTCCTTCACTCCTGGCAACTGCTCGCCTCCTCTCCCGTTCTCTAAAGCATCACTTTGCAACTGTCATAGATAATTTGAGATTCTTTGCAGAATCACCATATTGTTGCGTGTGTCAATAGTTCGCTACTGGTATTATTCACGGTAGAAATGACCCCAGTTTGCTCGGAATGACATTTAGACTGGTTCCAGGCTTTGGCCATGGTAAATAAGACTTAGGAACGTCCGCGGCCAGGTTTCTGTGTCAGCCCAAATTTTCATTTCTCCGAGATTAGTGAGCCATATGGTAGGTGCCTGTTAAGTTTTTTTGTTTGTTTTGTTTTTGTTTTTTGAAACTTCCCAACTATTTTCAACCTATTTCTCAGAGTGGCGGTCCCATGAACAACACAAACAAATAAGAAACTAGAACCAGAGGCATGGAAACAAGGAGCAGACCGACCGTGACCGGGTTGGGGGAAAAGGGGAAGGCTCTAGTCAAGGAATTCGTATGACTGCCCCATGGACACGGACAACGGGGTGGGGAATTGGGGACTGACTGTGGGAGAAGGGGTGGGTGGGCTGGGGGGAGCAATGGGGGGAAAAGTGGCACAACTGTAATAGAAAAACAATAAATAAATTTTAAAAAAATAAAAGATACAGAGTGGCTGTGCCCTGTTGTACTCCCAATGACAACACAGGAGTGAGTCTCCATCAGTCACTCCTCGTCAGCATCTGCCGTGGTCACTGCTTTCACATGGGCCATGCTGGGAAGTGGGGGGGGACATCCCACTGTAGTTTTAGTCGGCACATCCCTGAGAGCTCACAGTGCTGCTCATCACTCCTTGTGTGCATCTGCCTTCTCCACGTCCGTCCTACTAACATGCCTGCTCCCGGGCTTTCTCTATATTTTCTAATTGAATTCCTTTAACTTTCATTGTTGAGGTTAGAAAGTTTTCTACATGTTCAAGATTCGAGCCTTCTGTCGGCTCTGTGATTTATAGGTATTTTCCTCCCATTCTGTAACTTGTCTTTTTGTGCTCTAACCATAGATTTTAATTTTGATGAAATACTGCTTTTTAATTACCTTTCGTATGAGTCATTCTGTGGCATTAAGTCTAAAAACTGTTGTCTAATACAAGATTTTCTCGTTCTGCAGATTTTCTCCTATACTTTTTTCTATAATTGTTACATGCAGTTTACATTTTATACTTACAACTGTGATCGGTGGAGAGTTCATTTTTGTCTAATAGTTGTGAATGGTTATAATTTTTGTGTGATTTTGTATGTGATTTACATTCAATTTTTTTTTCTTTCTTTTTCTTTTTCTCTTCTTTTCTGCCACGGGATGAAAAAAATACTCCAGCACCATTTGTTGTAAAAGCCAGCTTATCTCCATTCGACTGTTTCTGCAACTTTGCCAGACGTGATTTGATACATTTTATTGGGTTTATCCCCCGGTTCTTTATTCTGTTTCTGCGGTCTAAGTATCTGTCCTCCCGCCATTTCAAACTGCCTGGATGACTACAGCTAAATGAAGCGTCTTAAACTTGAGGAGACGCATTCTTCTCACTTTACGTTTTTCATTGTTGCAGCGATCCAATCAGTAGTCCCTCTGCCTTTCCATATAAATTTCGTACTAACCTTGTGTCCACTTATAAGAATTACTGCTGGCATTTGAAAAGGAATTGTGTTAAACTTGTATATCCATTTTTGGATAATTGACATCTTTACCCTCTGTCTTCTAAAACGTGGTTGTGAATTGTCTGTCTCTCTGTGTATTTAGATCTCCTTTGATTTCTCTCATCAGTGTTTCGTAGTTTCCAGCACACAGCTCAAGTGCCGGTGTTGTTAGACGTACTCACACCTTGTGTCTTCCACCACTATAGGGGGTCTTAGGGTTAGTCTCAGCGGCCACGTGTTCACTGCTGCTTTCTAGAAATGTTCATCTTGTATCTTTTGACCTCGCTGCACTCTATTATTAGCTCTGACAGCTATTTTGTAGATTCCTTGGTGTTTTCTACGTAGACAATCATGTCATCAGCAAAGAGGGACAGCTTTGTCTCTTCATTTCCAAACTGTGCCCCTTTTTCCTTGCCTTATTGCCCCGGCTAGATCACCACCCTGGACATCACTGGCACCAACATGGTAGGGATGGTGAGAGGTACCTTGTCACCACGGCACGGGGTGAAAGTCCCTTCTCCCCAATGAGCCTTTGCTGTCCGGGGGACACGTGGGGCCACAGCTCTGTCTGGGGGTTTGGCTAGAGTATGGCTGTTGTTCTCTGACAGCTGGCCTGGCCTTGCTAAGATGTCCCTCACCCGTCCTGTGGCTGGAGAGGACATGCTGTGACTCTGCCTCAGTCACCACCTTGTCTGTCCAGCACGCGAGGTCGAAGAGGACACGCAAGGGCTCAGTGTCATTTCAGTCCTTGGGTCCTGAGCTTTCTGGCCAGCTTGTCCTTTCAGAATAGTCTCCACAGTCCAGGGATTTTATGGGTACGTGGTAGGAAAGAACAGGGAAAAACACGTCTACTCCATTTTCCCAGAAGCGAAAGTCTCAGAACCAGGGGTATTTTGAAGATATAATACTTTCTTAAGAATGACATACCTATGTAATATTTAATTATTTTTCTCAAATTGTGACTGAATTAAAATTATTTCTTTGACAAATACGTTAGTGATATTATTTTGTGTGGTTTAATGACCATGATAAATGTCTTTTATCATTAATACCTATTGGAATGTAATTTGAGGCCAAAGCATTTTAGTAAGTACTTATTTAAGGACTAAAAATGTATGAACTATGCTTCTTACTTAAATATTCTTTTTTGGACCATTAAATAAGGAAAGGTTTAATATTTAGAATTTATCCAACAGTTTCATATATGATATTTCTAGATAAAAGGCAGTTGAATCTAAAAACATATAACATTTAAAATAGGATTTGGTTTTTATAGATCTATGCAAACCAATAACAGGCTTCTAGTTCAGTCCGTTAGTCAATATAACAAAATATACCTTGATTCTTGCTCAGCAAGGCCACTGCATGCCTTATAATATAACCCGATGTTATCATGAAGCTAATAACTTTTAAAAGAATTGTAGGATTTGTTAATGTTACAATTTGTTCAACCCATATCTTTTCTCTTTTAATAAAATTGTGATTTAAGTGTGCCTGGAAAGATAAGGAAATGCCTTTTAATGGAAAACGGCCTGTTAATGTCAGTGAAAAAAGAACAACAATAAACCAAATTCTCCGGAGAATTAATATAAACAAATAGTCAGCAGCTTACATCATATGTGATTGCAATTTGAATTAGTTCTGACATATATCCTCCTGACAAGACCTTCAGTTCCATTCTGGAATAATCGTATAGTGTGTCTGTTATTATCCAGAATCTCTGAATTCTGCCTCTCATTTTTCACTTCTTATCCACATTTCAAATGGCAAAGCAAACTCCCTTCCCAGGTTTTTGCCCTGGCCAGCTTTTTCCAAGAGGGAAGAGGGATGGTGTAATTATCAATAGAAGCCACTGTTCGCAGGCTGTAATTATAAGAATGTCTGCATTTATTTTCCCATAAGAGGAAAACCTTCGAAATGTGCCCCAAGGAAACATTAAAATAAAGGTGTGGGACTCAGCCGGAGAGCTGCAGAGAGGAAGAGGGGGAGAGAGAGGAAAGAAAGCAGAGAGAGGGGACCAGTCAGAGGAGTATCCACACGTTCACCGCTGCAGGCCGAGAATGAGCCGGAATCAGGTCCCAGAAGGAAATCAGGAAGGGATATTTCAAAACCAATCATAACACGTGGGCTACGCTTTCCACACTCTGAACTACAACAGCCACGTGGTGGGAAGGAAGCCGGAAAATGTAAGAACACGACATGCTCCCCCGCGTGCTATCCAGAGCTCAGAAACCTCATTTCCAAGCCTCGCAAAGAAGTGGCAACACACACGCACACAAACACACACGTGCGCAAACGCACACGCGCGCGCACAAACACACACACACACGCGCACACACACACTTACACACACAGAGGAGCAGAGGAGCGGCTGAAAGTGGAGACCAGGGTGTGAATTCAACTCCTTCATGGCCAGCCGGGAGGCCCTGGTGCCTTTTCCTTGTTGTCCCTCCGGTTTCTCGTTTGTACAAGGGACACCGTTTCACCCAGCTCCCAGAGTTAAACGCGGGAACTCTGTTTCTTGCAGAGAGCAGTGCCCGACCCATGGGAAGCCTTAAACGAACGTTAGCCCTTCCCAATTCGGGGACAGCGCTGCTGTGTCTCAGGGGGGAATGCCCAGAGCTGGTGGCCTGCTCACTGCGCGCTGCTGCCAATGTTAAAACAGGTGCGTGTTTCAGCCGGACTTTGGCCCAGACTGTTCTTCATATGTTAGGGTCTGGTATTGTTTTCGGGATGATCTTTCGAGTAGTGATCATGATTATTACTCCAGTTTTCATAAATATTTTCATGAACATTCAGAGAAAGTAAATTTAAAACATGCTGTCTGCTACGAGGCTAATCTAGACCTTCCAACTCAAGTTTGAAGCAGAACACTGAGTAGAAGATGCCCGTCCCTACCGTGTTATAGTGCAGACACCCTGATTTAAATATCCTTCCCAGAACGGCACTGAGCCGCGCACGCTGCTATCAATAAAGTCTCGCCCTGCCCTGTGACAGTTAATCAGTCAGGTCCCTTCCGTGAGATTTGCAGGTGGGGATGTCACCCTTGCAGATCTAGGAAAGACATGAAGAAATTACATATTTTCACGGCAGCACAGCAGGACAGGACTCAGGTAAGTGAACACTGACAGACACATAACCTTGTCGGTCAGTAAAGCTGAACGTACAGCTCTCTCTCTGAAACTCCCCGTGTTGATACCTTCCGGGACCAAGTCCCCTTCTGCGAATACGCTTGTGTCTGTTCAGACTTAACGTGGTTTACTTACTGGAATCTCTCAGCCAGCGCGTCTATCAACACACTCGCTAACCTGAACCTTTATTATCATTCATGAAATGGCTGAGACTCAATATGAATTCAGCCATCTCTCCGTGACAATGAATCCACAAGGTAAGTGTCTGTCACCTAAAGAAATGTTCCTTTCACTGTGCTCTCAATTCACTGCCCTCTTAATTCCCCGTAGTGTCCCCAAGACAGACTTCATGCACAGGCTTTGGAAAGTTCCGCTCATTCATCGTGCTGCTCAGAACTCACTTAAAAACAAGAGCAAGCCCCCGCCCCCCGCTGTCCAATCCTGACGTGCCGCCCTAGACCTCGACAGGCTTAAAAGCCTATGTTAAAGCCACAACTAAAATACTTCATCACCTCATGAGGATGAGCTGCTCCTTTAGCAAAAGTGCTTACGGCGCTTGGTTCCCCGCCATCTTCTCTGCGCAGGGTGTCGGCACGGCGACGTAAACTGATTCTAATAATCGTTCATTCAGATGTGAAATGGTGCTTAAAATATTCGAAGTGAACAGCTTTGTACTGAATTTCAAAAGTTGTATCCATCTACATAAGCTTCTTGCATCTTGGCTTTGTTATAAAAAAATTATTGGGACTTAATAGAGAATAAAAATTGGGCTCTAAAATGCACAGCATAGCTATTTCTTGGTGGAAATTTTTTCTCAATTATTTTCAAATGTTCCTCTGTCTTCTTAACTACATTCTTATAATTTTACCATGAATTTAAAATATTTACAAAGAAATAATAATATTGAGAATAAAAAGTATCCAGGTTTGCGTATATATTATACTGTAGAAATGGATACCCATCCAACTTTCTTTATTTGCATGTACTGCTCATGTTACTGTCCTTGGCTGTCATGCCTCTTCTTCAACGGCTTTGCTGAGATACAATTCCCATGTCAGGCTGTGTCCACTTAACGGCTAAGGGTCAGCTGACTTCAGTGCATTTACAGAGTTGCACAATCATCGCCATAACCAATTTGAGAGCATTTTTAATCACCCCCCAAAAGCAAAAAGAAGCCCCATAGCCACTAGTAATTACTCCTAGATCTTCCTCAAGCTCCAGGAGGAGTGCAGGAGACGTGGGGATGGAAGCAGAGGCTGGAATGCTGTAAGGAAGGGTCCCCGAGCCAAGGACTTGGGCCAGTATATGGGATTCTTTTAAAGACAGGACGTGGTCATTCCCTGGAAAATAGTGTGGCTCTACTGACACTTGGGATTTAACCCATGAGATCCATGTCAGAATTCTGACCTACACAAGGTAAAGACAACGTGTTTATTTCTGTTTCTTTGTTCGTTTTAAGCCACGACATTTCTGGTCGTTTGTTAGAGCCGCAGCAGCAGACACTGCGCGCGGCGTGGAAACAAGCCTGGCTTCTGTACACCGATCTGGCATCTTGCAACTTCGCTGTGTTTGCTTCGTGTTCGAATAGCCGTTCAGTGAATCCCTTAGAATTTTCTATATCCGAGGTTGTATCATCTTCAGAGAAACGTGGTTTTACTTCTTCCTTTCCAAACCAGTGCCTTTTACTTCTTTTTCTTGACTAATTGTCAGAACCTCCAGTACAATGTTGAATAGGAGTGGCGGGAGCTGACGTCGGGCCTCGTCCCTGGTCTTACTGACACGCACTCAGTCATTCAGTATCAAGTACAATGTAACCATGGGGGCTTTAGGGACACTCAGTCCAGGTTCAGGAAATTCTCTTCTCCACTTAGTTTGCTGAGTGTTTTTTTAATCCTGAAAGAGGGTTGGATTTTGTCAAATGCTTCCTCTATGTCTATTGAGATAATCATGCGGTTTTGCCCGTGTGTTTTAAGGGTAGCTGGGGCTTATTATACATTAAGTATGGTAAGACGTGCAGACATGAAAAGGGCTGTATGTGAAGGAATGAGTTTACTCAGTTCCCTGAAACCAGGAGACAGGGTATGTTGTGCAAAGCCACACAGGGAGGGGCCAGGGTGCGTCAGGACAAAACGTGGGTGGGAGCTTTTATTGTGGTTTCCAGGACAGGATGAGGAAGTGTAAGCTGGTTTGAGATTGGCTAATTTGATTAATTGCAGCAGACTCTGGGACACAGGGGCTGTCTGTCCCTAAACTGTCTGGTCTGGGGCCCTGAGATGATTGAGGCAGGGAGATGAGGCCCTGAGTTTAAGAACCTCAGAGAGAAGGAGGTTGGGAGGGTGAGCTCTGGATTTGGTTCATTTGCATCTGAAAAGCACACCTGGAGGCATGCATTTGCTACCTCCTGTAACTGACTAACCTTAGGAGGGTCCTTCCTCCAGGGACAGCGGGAGCCCAAATGTCAAAGCAACAGAGAACAGAATAATAAAACGACATGCTTCATAGGCCCTGAGTCCTATTGAAATGGCGTATTACGTTAATTGATTTTTGGATATTAAACCAAGGTTTCATTCCTGGGATAAATTCACTCGGTCATGATGTATAACCTCTTATAAATTGCTAGTATTGTGTAAAGGATTTTTGCGTCTACGTTTATAAAATATACTCATCAGTAACTTCGGGTTTTGTTTGTTTCTTGTTTTTCCTTATGATATCTTTGTCTGGTTTTGTTACAAAGTAATGATGACCCCCAAAGAATGACCTAGAAAGTGCTCCCTACTCTTTTTACTTTTTCAGAAGAGATTGGGAAGAATTGGTATTAACTCTTAAAAGTTTGGTAGAATTCCTCCATGAAGCCATCTGAGTCTAACCTTTTCTTCATGGGAAGTTTTAAAATTAACAGTTCAATCTCTTTGCTCTTTATGGGTTTATTCAGATCTCTGTTTTGTCTTAACTTCTGTAATTTGGGTCTCTGTGTAGGTGTCTTCCCACTGTGGCATTTTGAGCGAATTTTCAATGCATACTTTTATGGGAAGCTTGATACAATAGTATAAATATTTCCCTGATAAGTTGCATCTAGCTTATACTTGGTATTATCTCTCCTTTCATTGGATCACCAGGCAGAAGGGAAACTTGAACTTGGGGGTTTCTTCAGAACAGAAATGCAAATAGTTATTAAGTTGTTCAATATAAAATTACCTTCGAAAAGTCAAAAATAGTCAAATATGGTTAATTTTATATGATTCAACCTTCTTAGTTACACCAAAATATCTTAGCCTTGGTATGTTTGAAAGTAAACTCATGATGTTTCCCTCCCTATTGGCTGGTCTATACCCTACCTTGATTTGCTAATGCAGCCAAGGACCCCAGCGAAAAAGAAATGTTACTTTGGAGACCTTAAGCCTCTTCCTTCTGTCACCGTCTTCCGTTCTCAGTCAGTCTCCAGTTAGACCAGACGCTCACGCTTGGGCACGCATCTCTGTTTGCCATCTGTCCCCTCTGTGCCCCGAAACAAGGCTTTGGTCCAAGGCCACATTTTTTCCTCACTTGCATGGTTCCCTCTTCCCCTCCTGAAATACCCGCTCTGCCTTACAAATAGGATGATGTGTTTTCTCTTACTATAACGCGTATGCTTTCCTCTGCTTTAAAAATCCCTCGCTGACTGCAGGCTGAAGGCCCAGTCTGCGTGTGTGTCAGGGCGTGTGTCCCCCTGCACTGCCGCTGCCAGGCCTGGACGTCCAGACAGCCTCCTTAGGGCGCCTGAGTTCTCCAGATTCCCGCGGCCACGGGGCGCTGCGAGTGGCCGGCCCTTTTCTGATCCCGTTGCTGGTCCATGCAGCTGCTCGGAAAGCGGAACGTCCGCCCTCCCTTAGCTGCTCCAAGGACACATGCACGCATGGTAACTCTCAGTTCGAGTATCCACGACCAAGGCAGCCTCTTCTGCTGCCTCTCGTGCCTGGGCCCGCTAAAAGTCTTCATCTGACCCGGTACAAGTCCTACCATAAAAATCACAAAGTGTTTTCATGAAGACACATCAGCACGCATTACACACATGAACACTTCCATGCACGCGCAATCTGTACAGTACCCCCTTGTTCATGGGGGACACTTCCAAGACCCCCAGCAGACGCCTGAAACCTCCGGTAGCACCAAACGCTACAATACGACGCGTTTTTCCTATGCAGACACAGCGTTTCACTTACGAAGCGCCCAGGGCTTCTCGTTGGCACGGCCGGATCCCCGGGGCCACTACGCTCGCGCCTCAGGGCTGTCACTGCGTAAAACCAGGGTGACCCGAACGCAGGCACTGCCTTCCCACGGCGGTGGGTCTCGTCCCCGGGACGGGTGCGAAGGGGCCGAAGGAGCGTGTGCAGCGCGGAGACGCGGGGCCGAGTGAGGACGGAGAGGGACAGCACGAGGGTTCGTCACACCGCTCAGGAGGGCGCACAGCTTTAAACAGATTATTTATTTATGGCCTTTTCCATGGACTAGTTTTGGACAGCGGCCGACCGAGGGCACCTGGAACTGTGGAGAGTAAGCGCGACTACCGCGCTCCTCTGTCCTGTCCCAAGTTCCTTGAAGGCGACAACGTGCCCAGTGGGTACACGTGTCTCTAGGGTTTTTTTTTGGTTGGGGCTCCTTTGGTAAGAGTTTTAAAAAAAGTAAAAGGAAAAAGATGTATATGGATGATGATGGTGTGGAAACATCGATTTCACAAGCAAGAAGCTCCCACAAGCAAAGGCACCTAAATTTGCGTGTGGATTTCTTAGGACAACCTGGGAGCAGCAAACAGAAGACGAGGCAGGAGCCTCATGGGGAGGACAGGCGGCCTCGGAGAGCACAGGAGTCACTCAGTCAGAGTCCGTGACAGAGGCTCTTAGTAATGGCAACGTGTTCACCCAGAGGACGGGAGAGGGCCCTGCTTTAAAAAGGGGTACAGGCGTCCCTCTCTGTATCGCAGTTCACTTATCGCGGCCGCACTGTATCGCGGGTTTTTTTAAAATATTATATTTAATTATTTATCACGGATTTTTCGTTCTATCGTGGGATTTTGCGGTCCTGTGTACGTATGTTGTTAAAGTGACGTAGGTTTAAGAGTGTAGAATAAAATATAAGGTTCCTACTTCGCGGGGGATCTGGAACATAATACCCGCGATAAGTGAGGGAATACTGTATATGTTTTCTTTTGCTTTGTTTGTAATTTTCTTTGTTTAGATTTAATCTTGATAAAATTCCCATAGGATGAGTAGACTTTTCGTAGTCTAGCTCTACTGTGTGATAATTAATAATAATTCAGGGATTACTTTTTAAAAACCCTTATTTCATTTCTCCTTTATATCTTAGTGAGCCTCGCTAGCCACATGGTATCTTAAAGCAGACATTTTTGAAAAGTTTTTAATCTCAGTTTTCTGTATTTCTAAATTACCAAGGTCAGAAGCTCATGAGGAAATTACGTACATTAAGATGGGTCACTTTCCCCAAGTGAGTTATCACGTAAGGGGTAAAACCAAGTGTGTTTCCTTCCACATTCTGTACCCCCTTCCCTGCAGTTTCCTGTGCACCTCTCCCTGCCTCCCACCAAGGACTAAGTAGTCTGAAACGACTCGTTTGCTGCAGGGGGAAGGCAGTCGGGGACAGGAGAATGTCACTGAAGTGGCCACCAAGCTGGGAACACCACCCGGGTCCCGTTCACGTTGGTGGGGGAGTTCGCACTAGTCTCTGCACCCCTCGTAGTTGCGACTTTGCTGCGTCTTTTGTATCCCTTCCCAGGCGGGGAAAATATTTTGAGAAGCCACAGCTAACCACGTGCATTTTATCCCAAAAGTCTAAATCGTTTCGTTTGTGTGCAAAGGAAAAAGAAAAATTTGTTTTGGCTGGGAAAGAGGCCAACTGGTGAACTATGATACCAAATATGATATATGATATAAATTTTAAAGGTTTGCATCAAAATGAATAACTTCATATAATTACTTTTGCCCTGTTCCACATAATTTGGCACGATGATATGTTCATTTACTAGGGCTCTTGTAACAGAGAACCACAAACTAGGTGACTTAAACAACAGAAATGTATTTGCTCACAATTCCAGAGGCTAGAAGTCCAAGGTCAAGGTCCTAGCAGAGCTGGTTATTCCTGAGGCCTCGCCCCTTGGCTTGTAGGTGGCTGTCTTCTCCCTGTGTCCTCACACCGTCTTTCCTCTGTGACTGTCTGTGCTCTAATCTCCTCTTCTTATGAGGACATCAGTCATTCTGGATTAGCTTCTGCCTTAGTGACCTCAGTTTAGCTTAATTAAAAGATCTTACCTCCAAATATAGTTACATTCTGAGGTACTAGGGATTAAGACTTTAACATATAAAGTGGGAAGAGACACAATTCGGCTTATAACAGACATTAAGAGCAATCCACATTTTTACAAAATTGATTAATACAAGAGTATTGTATTTTATTGTAAAGATAACTATATGCTTTAAATAACTACTGATTTATATTATATGTAAATTAATATATCAGACTGTATTATTAATTCATATAATATTTAAGCTACTCATTCAGGTATTAAGCTTCAAGTTCATATCAAGAACATGAGCCCCTGACTGGTGTGGCTCAGTGGATTGAGCACTGGCCTGTGAACCAGGTTGCATGTTCGATTCCCAGTCAGGGCACATGCCTAGGCTGCGAGCCAGGTCCCCAGTTGGGGGTGCACGAGAGGCAATCACACATTGATGTTTCTCTCCCTCTCTTTCTCCCGCCCTTTCCCTCTCTAAAAAAAGAACATGAGCATTCATTACCAAGGCAAAATAAAAATGAATTGGAAGTGCAAAAAGAAAAAATCTTCCAGTGGGTTACATAAGACTTGCTTTAAAATTTAACACTCAGGATAATCAAAAGAACTAGCATTGTACATTCAGATTTCAATTCCCTTGTCTGCTTAAAACCTTGGACAGATAAAGCACCTTCAAGGAAATGTTTGTTATTATTGTGCTAGTCTGCCTCAGTATTATTCTGCACATTCAAGGAAGGCAACAAAATTTTAAGTAATAAAGCTTCAAAATCAAAGTTACTCTTCCACCATTATCAGCATTCTAATGGTTCCCTTGCCAATACAAGAACATCTTCAAGAGCTTTGCAAACTAATAAAAAAAAAAAAAAACAATGCTTTTTATTATCACATCTAAAAGAAAATCCTCACAAGGAATTTATATATCCAAACTATATATAACAACTTCTGGGTTGACCAATAACTCTCTTCATCATAAGAGTTTCTTAAAAATGAATCTGCTGTTTTAGAAGGAACAGAAAAGTTCAGACAATGTTTTGCAATTTGCAAATAAAACATGCCCTTTATTGTCACAGATCACCATCTTGTTCTATGATTTTTAAAGTTCTAAATTCTTCAGTATTTATAAGGTACTTTTTATGTATAATATTCTGTTTCTTAGAATCGGTCATTTTAATATTAAGCTTGTTGTTTTAATAGTTGAAGTGTTTTAACCTTGAACTTATTCACCTTACCGCGGGAAGTGTGGCCCTTCGGACCTCCTTCAGCCGTTTCCCCCATCCAGCCAACCGTCCGTCTGTTCTGTTTCTGTGAGTCTTTTCTTTTTAATTTCACAGACAAGGAAGATCACACAGTGTCTGTCTTTCTCTGTTTGACTGACCGCACTTTCCCTAGTGGGCTCCAGGCCCATCCCCGTGTCACAAAGGAAAATGTCCCCTTTCCCACGGATGACTAACACGCCATCGCACACGAGACCACACCGTCTGCTCTCTAGAATCAGGGCGGCGGGGCATCGGGCTCTGTCACTTCTAATTTCTGTGATGCTTTTCCTGTCTCTTTCCTGTTTTTTTTAACTTCCGTTTTTGTTCGCTCTCTTTTCCCTTTGGACTGAAAAGTTGTTGATGGCGCCCGGCCTCAGACGGTGGTGTGGGGGTACGTGCGTCACGGGCCTCTGCTTTGTAACGGCGGGAGAGAAAATCACAGAGATCTGAGTTCTCTGGCTGATTTCTAAATGTCAAAAGCATATGCTGGCCCGAATGTACAGGAGCTGATTTGGTTAATCCAATCAACTTCACCCTGAAAGTGCAGCGTGCCATTGATGCTGCTTCCCTCCGTTCGTTTCACGGATTATCTCATCCATTCCATGTTTTTTAAAAAAAGAAAAACAATTAGATTTAGATGTTGAAGGATTTTATTAAGAGTGTGGGACAGAAAAAATAACACGGAATTGTATAATGACAAAGCCAAGGCACAGAACAAGCCCTTAACTAGATTTAATGTGAACAGAACGATGTTACGCCATTTACCGAACACGTACATATGAAACGTGCAGTGTGGAATTAATCTCTGAGCGAGCCAGCTAGGCACACCTGCTCGTGTACACGGCTGTTTTCTTGTTCCCGTCGCAGCTTTTCTGTATTCAATTACAGATACAATACGTGCATATTACATATACTCATAATTAGATGCGGGCGAAGTCAGAGGAAACGGAATGCTAACGTAGTGAACATGTCCTAACGTGATCCTAACTGCTGGCGTTTATCATGCTAACCACACATGCATGCAAGCTTTGCGTGCGTTTTTTTCTCATTTCTTTGACAATGTATTTTAATCCAGTTGATGGGGGCGACGCTGGTGAATAAGATAACATGGGTTTCAGGTGCACGAGTCTACGACACGGCCTGTGTGTCTGGCCAGCCCGGTGTTCCCTGGTTCTGTCCCCGCGGGGAGACACAGGCGGCCCGTGTCTGTGGAGCCGCGCACCCAAGGGCGTCCTGCGGCCGCCTCACGCCCGCCGCTCTGGCCCGCGCCTAGAGCCGTTGCGTAACGCAGGCAGCTCTGGCCTCCTTTCAATTACTTTTTTCCAAACAGAAACTCTTTGTTTTTAAAACTTAATTAGACCCATCTTACTTTTGCTCTTGCTTTAAACTTGACATGTGTTTTGTACTTTATTTTCCCCCATATCTGTTTTTGCTAGACTCCGATTTAAAGGTAACTTCTGTGTTTCGTAGGTTATCTTATTTTCTCAATGGACACCCTTCATATTTTCCAGATAGTTATCAATCTGTATTTTCCTACCAATCTCAGGAATTATTAAATGGCCGCACGACTCAGGAGAACAGAGCACCGTTTCCTTCCCTGCTTTCACGGTGCCGGTTTCCTGGGACGCCCTGCCGTTGCGGTTTCGGGCTGTGGCCTGCGTTTATGCCAGTAATTTGTACGTAGTGTCTCTTCCACTTCGCTGTCATTGATGAAAAAATTGAAAGGTAAACAAATTGTACGACATTTGCAAAACATATGCAAAAGCAAAATACTGCAACCCCCCGTAATCCAACTTTGATTTGCATTTTATAACCCTTTTGTTTCCCATGGATCTCACTGCCTTCCCCGGGACAGACAGACGGGGTTTGGGGCAGAGCCCTGAGACTGCACGCTCGGCTAATAAGCAGCTGCGGGTGGGAGAAGCTCAGGAAAGGGGTTGATTCTGGTGGATGACACGGAATTTTAAATCAGAAGAGCGCACGGAAGGAAATAATGTAACAGTCTTCGAAAATGGAGTGTTACATACAAAACTATCATCTTTGTTCCTGCATGTAGCAGCCATGAAATACTCGTCCTTGAATTACCTCTGGGAGGGAACCTGCAATCTCCACCTCCAGGGGGTTATTTTCCCCTAATTAATCATCACGCGTGATATTTAAATTTGTAAATTCATGTATATAGTTCTAGAAGATACATGAACATGCATCCCTCCTCTGGAGTTCAAAGAAATTTGTGTTTTCTTCTCTCCCAAATACGCATGTGCTCTTTTAAAACTATTGGGTTTGCCCCGTTACAGTCACATCGTCTGTGACACAGAGGACATGAAGTGCCTCAGACACATTGTCTCTTCCGGACCTTGGTGTGCATCAGGGGTGAGACTAAAGCATCGGTGACATTACTGGCATCTCATTCACCTTGGCTTTCACAGAAAGTGTTTCTAACTGCATTTCTACATGTACAGAGCCTGTGCCGTGGGACGAGTCCCTGGGCACACCGGTTAAACACTGCTGCTCATATAAGATGCCGCTGCCATTCTGGTGTGAGCTTCTTGCTGTGTAACTTGTCCCCAGAGTAGCCGGCAATGCGCTGACGGAACCGAAGGCCCACTGCAGGGCGGAAAGCGAGCGGCTGTGTGCAGATGTTCTGTGCAAAGGGCAGGGAGGACCCAGGATGGGGAGCCTGAGGATATTTGCGCACAGGTCTGCTCGCACGGTTTTCCCTACTCAGTAGCACTTTTTAAATATAAATGCTGTAAGGGGAAAGACAGAAGTCAGCTGAGCGTGCGGAAGAAACAAATGCCCGGCTAGTTCTCTGGTTTCTAGACTCCGAGGGCAGCTGGGCTGTACAGAGCGAGCCTGTTCACTTCTCCCACGCTGTTCTCTCCGGGAACCCAAGGGCAAAGCGCAGCTGGGCTTTAAAAACGTCCTCTTCCTGGCCTGTGTCTTCTGGACATGTAATTCCTTTCTGGGTATGAAAAGAATAAAATTTAGGTGCTCTTGAGTTGTAAATGCTTTCTTAAGATCGTTCTCCCTAAGCCTTCACAGAAAAACGTTGGGGGGTGGGGAGGACCCTACAGGCAAATTCGCTCTGTGGTTGCCTTGGGCACTTAGTGTGTCCTCTCCGGCACGCTGTCAGTCCTTACGTAAGAAAAGCTCAGCAGAAACGCACTTTTCAAAGAGAAATTCTTGAAAGAAATACAACCTATTTGTACCCACACGCTATTCTAAAATTTAAAGAAACAAAGTGAATAGTTCAAGCCAATCACATTGGCCCTCTGCATAATTAATTTATAAAAATAAATTTTGATTTGTTGCCAGTAGCATATAGTCACGATTTTTAAAAGAAATCACCAGGTAAAAATATGATGGTATAAATAGTAATTGTTGTAATGCTAAATTATTAATCTTCCTCCTTTAGAAGAACTGTCATCTAAAGCAGCACTGTTGAATTTTTATCAGATAACAATGTTATATTTTTCCATAGCTTGCTGATGGCTTTAGAACCACATTAACTCTCCCTATTTAGCTAGTTTGCAGATCAATGTGTTAATGCATTTTGAAGTCATTTAGGCCTCACTTCTAAACTCACTATACCTGCCATTTTTAGTGTTCAGCAGAAGGTGATGAAAGGACCAATTTCTTGATAAAATCATGTCATTACATGTACATATGTGTGTAAGACATATTGTATCATACTCCTTAAAAATGTTCATGCACTTCGACTCAATAATTTAATGTTTCAAAGTAGACCCAAAGAGCATAACCAAATACACACATGAGGACTTATGAGGCACAACGTATTACACGTTATTTAAAGACGTTAACATAAAATAACATTAGAATCCATAACAGAATCATTAATTAAATCCAGTGTTAATAATACTAAATATGTTATCATAATGCATTCAAGGGGGAGGAAAGCACCCATGATATGACGTTAAATGAACAAAGTACGATGCAGATATAAAACTATAACGTACTGTCGTTTCAATTTTATGAGAACAGTGTGTGACTTCAAGGGAAAAAATCTGAAAATTTCTATACATTTTAAAAGCATTCTCAGAAGTTCCCTAAACTAGGGGATTCAGGATAATATTCTTGGCTTATTATATTTCTTATTTTCTAGACTTTCTAAAATAAATGTGTATTATCTTTTATAAAGAGGAAAAATAGTTCACTAAATGATCATTTTTGAAGGACCAGAGAAAAAGAAAATTACATAAAATGTCTAGAAGGAAGCTTTTGTTTGTTTGCATCATCCTTCCAGTCATCAAAGAGCAAAAAATAAAAGTAAACATTTGTTGTCTCCTATATTGACTGGCTACACTGTTACGAAAGAGGCAGATAATGTATGACTTTTGACTTCATTTTTTTAAATGCTTACTCGCTAAAACATTTTCTGGGAGTTGTACAAAACTTCAGAATATAAAATTCACTCGGGCAGGATAGTTCAGTGGGTTAGAGCTTTGTCCTGATACACCAAGGTCGTGGGTTAAGAATCGACCAATGTGAATAAATAAGGAGAACAAATTGATGTACTCTCTCTCCCTCTCTCTCCCTTTCTCTCTCTCTCCCCTCCTTTTCCCTCCCCCCACTTTCCTCTGTCTCTGAAATCAATTTTCCATAATTAGAAAAATTACCAAAAACAAAAGGTATAGGATTCCAATATTACCATTTGAACAATTGACCAGGCAAAGCAAATAAACTAAAACATGTTTTGGGATGGGGAATTAAGAACTGATGTTTGTGGTATCAATTAAAGAATTGGGTACCATAAAAACACAAAGCCTCCTTGAAGTGACCCAGAGTGGCAGGGCAGGACAGGGGAGTAGGAAGCCATCTCTAGCTGGCATCCATTTTCAAAAAGCAACTTAGAGAGAAGAAACTTGCTTTTAATTTAGGTGCTTAGGAAAATCTTATATGAAAGATTCCAATGAAAACTGAATAAAAGATACATATCTTTAGCATAAAAAATCCATTTAAGACATTTTAATGTAAAAAATACTTTTATATTATATATGTAAATTTATGTGCATAGTTATATTTTATATGCAAACTAATTTTATTCTGTAGTTATATGTGTAGATATATAGGCACACATATTTATATTCAGAAATGTATAAAACCTATCTATATTTCAACTTTTTCTTAAAATATTATAAGCAGTAGAGTTTAATAATTAGGAATAAATAAAAAAGTTGTTTTCCACAAGAGTTTACACTTCATTGTTTAAAAAAAAAAATGTCTTCTTCCATCTCTCCAAATCTTGATAAGAAAAAAATAGTGCAAATAGCTAAGCATTTAAAAACTTTGTGTGTAATGTTAGACAGATGAGATATTATTTAGAAAATCCGCGGAGGCCACAATAAGCCTGACTCGCCTGTCTGTTTTGACCAATGACGGCTATTTGAACAAAAAACAAGGAAAGCCTCAAGGCAGCTGTTGGAGGAGACACAGCGACCCATTAACTTACTTTAAGATAAAACCACAGCAAATGCCTCAGGCCCTAGATCGCTCACAAGAGATTTCCCTTATTTTGTTTTCGTCGGGAGAAGGCTGCATATTTTAAACCTTTGAGTTAACAACACAGTTTTCATGGACTCTTGGTTTTATTTTGGCCCATTTAGTACGTTGGAAAGCAGACACCAGAGCTAAGTACTGGCAGCTGACAAATTAATACATACCAAAACGTACAAATCATGAAACCACTCTTTAAATTGGTAATATAAATTATTCCGCGGTGTCGTAAGTAGGTCAGGAGGAAGCAGGCCACGCGACGTTAGGTCAAAATCGATGTTAGGTCAAAATCTGCGTCATTCCCACCATGTTGTCTGGCACCACAGAAAGGGTACTGTGTTCTGCTTCGGAATGTAATCACGTCAGGTTCTATCCTGTGAGTCTCGGCGGCTCTGTCCCTTTCTCTACAGGTGAGAGGGCAAGCTGTCACTCCTCTGTCCCTTGCCAAGGTCCCTCCAAGCACACCCAGAGAGCCCGGTGACTTCCTGGGACATTGGACACTGAGCTGCTTCCGGTCTGTGCCCCTCCTCAGCACTACCTCCCTCTCGGCTCCACCTCTCTGAAATCGGTGTAGAAATCATCTTCAGGGCAATAAGAATAAAAAAGGAATGGAAGTCCGTGAGCTGCAGATATTTAACATATAAATATGCTACTTAGAAGCAACAGATTTTTGCACTCCCGAATTTCAAGGTAGGCGATGGTTTATGATAAGAGATACACAGTTAAGCTGGAGGACCCCAAGACTTTGAGGGATATAATATTCCAGAATGTTCTGCTTCGGGGAACAGTGTGTCTGCAAATCACTTTTCAAGGCAAGGGTCTATCTTGGCTCACTGTTAAGTAATGGCATTTCCAGTGCTGCTACCCACTGGGACTCTCCGTAGTGTCAGAGTGAGAGAGATCGAAGCAGGATGGTGTGATTACCCCAGAAGACGTGTAAGGATGTGCGTGCCGATCGGGCCTCCTTAAGTCAATGAATACGGCCAAAATATTTACAGATTGGCCATCATACCAAGAAAAATAATTGCTTTCTAAAAGCCAGGTTTAAATACTTGGAACCTCTTGTGGAGTGAGCACAAAGGAAGTATTTATCCTTGGTGATTTGACAAACTTAATCTATTTCTCTGCTTACAGTGCCCATCTGTTCTTCCACGCTACCTGCTCTGTCCGTCAGAGCCTAACTTGTATTAATCATAGATGTTTTACATCACCAGCCTCCTCGCTCCGACATAGCTGCCCAATCAGAGCCAGGTCCCAATGCCTGCGCTGTGGCTTCAAACTCTATCTTTTGCCTTTTGGTTGCCTTGGACTTTTTGGCTGAAAGCCAGACATGAGGTGCCCGGTACTGCTTTCTGCAGAGTTTTCTGCTCGTGGGTTTCTACTCCAGTAGCTTGTGACTTTCCATCACCGCCTCTCTGTCTCTAATTTGGGAGGCTGCCGTTCATCTGGGGCCTCACTGCTGTTTATTTTCAGCTCATTTAGCTTTTTATTTGTGAGGGTGCAGTGACCACTTCCAAGCTCATCACATACTAAACAAAAAAACAGAACCATGTTTTAATTGAAATGCACAGCTTACAACCGTTGTTTTTGTGACCTTACTTTTTATGTATCTGCTGCAAAACTCCAAAGGACAGAAACTGGGATCCTTCTAGTCAGGGACTTATCTTTAATCTCAATCTCAGCTCCCAGTACGTAGTCGGAAATCTCAATATTTCAGATGTAATGGAAAAGAAATTGAATCTTAGCTACAGTTAGTCACTTGGGGAGATAATATGCTACTACTCTCCCGGCCGTTATTTCTGCTTGCAGATTCTTTCCTGAGCTGCAGCTCTTAAAATACTACTAACTGAAACTAAGTAAGTTTTATTTATGACCTAATACGTGCTCATTACCAGCTTTGGAAATGCACATGCAGAAACTACTCTCTTCTAGATGGTGTTTACTTGTAACCGTACCAAGCAGCGTGTTGTGATCATTGCCTTACGGTTTACAGTGGGCTTGACTCCTATTAACATTAATGGGAACCGCTCAACTGCCTCTGTGCCTAACGCAGCAGAATCCGGTCCCCAGTCTCTGTCCCCTTCGGGTCTGCATGGCTAATATATGTCATTAGACCATAATGGTAAACAGAGCTACTTGGAAATTACATTTCACCTTTTCTGCCTGCAGATCTCAGATCAAATTGCAAACAATTAATTGTGCTTATAACACTCCTGCGAGGTAATTTTGAGAAGCAATATATGAAGATAGCCTGCACTGTTTCTGAAGTGCAATTTTGGCTAAAGAAAATGTCAATCGTTAAAATAGCAATTCTTACAAACTCGCAGCATACAGTGGTAAGGAATGTAAATATGAGCTCAAATATAATTGGATAAATAAATTGGCAGATATATTTATTGAATAACTCGTAAAAGTTCTGCCAAGACACAGAGTTTAATAACTGCAGCATCGTTTGAAGTATTCAAATTATAGTCTGGATTCTATTTTTATGACCTGTCATCAGCACATACACTTTTCCAAAATAAGTTATGAAACCATATTTACAGACCATTAAAAAAATCTATTCTTCATCTCTCCTGGCTCCGGTGAGGTCTGGTAGGACCCAGGCAGCCGGGGAGGCAGAGGAGATGTCTGGGAGGCTTGGGGTCGGCACGGAAAATGTCACGGCTGACGACCGAAGAGAAGCCACGGGGCCTGTGGGCGGGGAGCGAGTGGAACGCGGGTGAGGGGCAGTGAAGGGATTCGCCGGGGGCCCACGGGCCTGGCCCACGGGCAGGACAGCGGTGTGGGGACTGCCTGCGGGGGCGGCTGGGTGGACACGGGCCAAGGGGGGAGAAGTGGGCACAACTGTGAGAGCACAAACAATAACATATAATTAAAAAATAAGAATAATAAACCAGATTGGCAGGCACGGAGGCAGAGAAGGCGCTTGTCAGCACGGACTGTCCGGCACCAGCTCAACAACCGGAGGCCAGAGGGGGCAACGTCAGGGGAAACCGCTGTTCCCCTGACCCTCCCATTCCAGGGGGAAGAGGCAGAAAACGCGTGGGAGAGTGAGCAGCGCTCAGACCTTCGGGTCTGAGGACCCCTTTGTGTAAACTTAAGAACTGAGAAGCCCCACAACTTCAGACAGAACGCCTTCAGCAGACGTTCTTCGTTACTCCACTAAAACTCTACAAGAAGTCAGCCCATAAAGGTTAGTGACCAGGTGGGGTCTGAAGCCACACCAACGGACTTCCCATGTACTAAAATCCTTTACCTCTCTTGCTCTTTGAATGGATCTTTATTTATTTATTGTTCTGTAAAATCATGCACTGATGTTTGGAAAATGATTCATAGACTTAAGCAAATATTCCAGATTTTGGCACATTTCTTAATATCACCCTAAATGCCATTGAAAATATTTTAAGTATTGGGAAGTTGTCATGGCAACATGGTGCATCCTTCCACTTAGAGGATGGTAAGCAGAGGTGGGACATGTGAATTTAACCCTCAGAAAAGAAGGCTGCCCTAGAGGCATAAATCTGGAGACTCTCAGCCTAAGCTTGGCAATTAAGACCATGGGACAGAATATTCTCAACAAGACTCTATCCTAGTCTAGAAACAGACTAGAATCCTAAAGCCAGTTGACACTTGGAGAGTGACAATCCCAAGAGAGGACATTGACAAGCATCTTCTCACACCCTTGCCCTCAACCAAAACAGCCATTATTTTGTTTATATATCTGTCTCTTCAAAGAACCATACTTTAATCATCTTTGTATCCCTAGCAGCTTATACCTAATACTCATCAAGTTGAATCCATTATATGAATCTGTGTTTCAGTGAATATAAACTTATCAGTTAAATAAGCTTATCATTTATATTTTGCTTTTTTTCATTTATATGTTCTCTTTCATCCCTGTTAGGAAATAGAAAGATAAGATTTTGTAATAAAATTTATCTTCACTCTTTTGATTGCTTGAATGTTCTTTAACCTCTGATTTGCTGTTTCTTAAAAAATATCCTTTCTTCGGTGGACAACATGAATAGAAGTAATTAAATATATCTTTGGCTGACATGAATCAATAGGATTTTGCTGCCTTTTTTTTCATGCCCTTAAAACTTCAGTTCTCAAAATTGATGGAAACAAGCCATTTAGTGAGTAAGTCACTAACAAAATTACTTAAGGCTTCATACAGCTGACATTATGTAATAAATCCACCTATGCTTTTCAAAAATTACTTTTTTATCCCAAAACCCAACTCTCTTAAGTTGTGTGGTCAATATTAGAATTTTCACTTGCTATCAGAAAAACATAGTTTATTTCAAAGTTGTGACGAAAGGAATTACCATCAGAATTAGGGAAAGCAAATATTTTCAGGGATTTCAACCCAAGGAAAAACAGATCACACTTTAGAAGATTATATGTTGAACTAAGTTTTTATAAAACACATAACCTCAAATATCAAATACGAATCATTTCTTGAAGTTTCAACCTCAGCTGTCATGGAGCTGAAATATATATTTTTATTAAAAAACAGAAATACATAAACATAAGTAGACAGTCTGTTTGTACAATATGGACTATACTCACACATGTATATTTAACAACATATCAGAGTAAAACACATATTTATATAAACAACAATCTATAAAATTTAGTTTTCTGTTTTTTGGTGACAGATGGAAATATATGGAATTTGGGAACCGAGAAGGGCAGAAGATCCTGGAAGACTCCCTGGTTTTGCTGTCTGGGCACCAGCCGTCTGCACAAACGCACGAGCACGGGAACTGTCCGGGACTTGTACCCCTGTCGTCATGCCACACAATGAAAACGGAGGTGAGAGTTCATTGGAGGGGAGCACATACAAAACTGGTCATTTAACAAAACGCAATTTAAAGCTTTGGAATGTGCAAATGGATGACAAAGGTTTTCAACTAAATTGCCCATTATTTTACATAGTTTAAACTTTGACTATTGCTTTACTGTGGCCCCAAACTCCCAATCCAAGGTTTATAACCATGTGAAATATTAAGTAATACATTATATGTTGACTCAAGGTCAAGATCACGTCTCAGGAGAAGCCAGGTATTAAGAAAACCCATGGTGGGATTTCTCACCCCTTTGAGGATGTACTCAGACAGGAGTACCTTTCTCCTCACCCCTAAAAGTACCATTTTCTCTCCAGACACATGTGCCCAGGAACGGAGCCAGGCTCAGGGGGACTGAAGTTATACAATTCAGGGCACACACCATCAACAGATGGAACTAAGAACTACTCCTTCAAATATGGAAATATTCAAAAACCAGCTTCTGGCTGCCCACATCTCCAGCTTCATTGCTCATTATTCTCACAGACGTCGGGCATGAGACATGGCTGGCATCGTGGTGCCCTCTCACCTTTGCTCTTTGGCCTTGTTCACACTCACTTGCTCACTGTCTCAAATTTGCTCAGGCACCCCAGACTTTCAAATATTTGGATTTTAGGCTTTTGCATAGCACAGTGCATTTATGCCACCAGACTGCCTTTCATTCACTGTGGGTGATGTCATGCTACATCGTGGGGACCGTGCCTGCCATCAGACCGTGTCTGATGAAGACTCTGACCTCTCCCGCCTGGGAGGAGGTGTCTGCAGGCTGGTGCGGCGCAGCTGGCCCGCAGCAGGGCGCACCTTGTTCACAGCCCTTGCTGAGAGTGTCGTCTGTGGTCTGATTTAGTTCCTCAATGCTGTGTGCATGTGTGTGGAGACCACTCTTTCTCTAAAGCTAATGTCTTCACAGTTGCATTTTCACTTGACTGACTGGTTACAGTAACACCCTAAGGCCAACCCTGGGGCAGGCTCTCTGCAGGGACCTACTGCAGGGAATGGGAATGTGAAACCATCTCTCTTTAGGTGGGAAACAGTCTTCTGACTTCCATTTCTACAACTGTTTAATAAAAACCTTTCCCCAACCCAGCACAATTCATCTTTTTGTGTCGCTGCTTTGCTGTCTTCATTTTTAATGGCAATTTGTATTACACGATACACATAATCTAAAATTATCACTTAACCATTTGAAAATCAGTTGCATTTAGTACATTCACAATTTTGTACAAACATCACCACTGTCCAATTCCAAAAAACTTTCATCACCCCAAAAGGAATCCCCTGCTCTTTAGTAATCACTGCCCAGCATCCCTACCCCAGCCACTGTCAACCACCAACCTGCTTCTGTCTCTATGAGCTTTCCTATTCTGAACATGTCATATAAATGGAATCACATAGTATATGGCCTTTGGACTTCCAGCCAAGATGGAGGCCTAGACAGACACACTGCATCTCCCTCCACAACTAAGAAGGAACACAACTACCTCAAAACTAGAGACAACCAGAAGTTCCAGAAAATCTAGCTGCATGGAAGTCCAACAAACAAAGAGATAAAAAAGAAATACTCATCCAGACAGGTAGGAGGGGCGGAGAGGATGCGGTGTGGTGGCAGCAGCAGCAGTGGCAGTGGCAGGCCAGCGGAAAGTGCAGTTAAATATTTTTAAAAGTAGGGAGAGACACCAGGGGGAGCACTCCCAGCACCAGACCAGACTGCGCAGCTCACGGTCCCAGCACCAGGGAGGATCGAGCCTCATTGCTTCTGACTGTGCAGACCAGTGGGTGTTGGTGTGGAAGAGGAAACTGCCGGTTTCTCAGCAGAGTCTGCTGGTTTAAAGGGCCCCCACAGTCCTAGAACATCCACAGACCCACCCCCTCTGGGAACGATGGCCAGGGCAGCAGCTAGGGGGGTGCCAGTCCCATACAAAGTGGGAGAAGTGCCTGGAAAAGGGGCGAGTGCTGAGCAAGTGGCATTGTTTCCTCTCAGACCCCTCCCCACATACAGCACCACAACGTGGTGAAATGGGTCACCTGTACTGAGGAATTCCTAAGGCTCCACCCCTCACAATGTAACAGGTTCAACAGCTCTTTCTAAGACACAGAGGCAAACACAGGAGCCTGTCAAGTTTAAGAGACAGAGAAGTATGGCCCAAAAGAGGGAACAGATCGTGGTCCCAGTGGGAGAATTAAGCGACGAGGAAATAGCCAACCTAACATATACAGAGTTCAAAACACTGGTGATACAGGTGCTCACAGACTTGACAGATATGCTTGAGTACAGCAGACACATAAGGGATGAAGTGAAGTCTAGGCTAAGTGAAACAAAGGAAAATCCACATGAAACCAATAATGAAGGGAAGGAAATCAGGGTTGAGATCAATGATTTGGAACTTAAGGAAGAAAAAAACTGTCAGCCAGTACAGAATGAGGAAACAAAAATTGAAAAAAATGAGAAGAGACTTAGGAACCTCTGGGACTACTTTAAACATGCCAAAACCTGAATCATGGGGGTGCCAGATGGAGAAGAGGGAGAGCAAGAAATTGAAAGCTTGTATGAAAAAATGATGAAGGAAAACTTCCCAAATTTGGGGAAGGAAATAGACGTACAAGTCCAGGAAGCACAGAGAGTCCCAAACAAGCTAGATCTAAAAAGGGCCACACCAAGACACATCATCATTAAAATGCCAAAGTTTCAAGATAAAGAGAGAATCTTAAAAGCAGCAAGAAAAAAGCAGAGAGTTACCTACAAAGGGGTCCTTATAAGCCTATCAGATGATTTCTCAAAAGAAACTTTGCCAGCAAGAAATATTCAATGTGATGAAAAGCAAGGGCCTACAACCAAGATTACTCTATCCAGCAAAGCTATCATTTGGAATGGAAGGGCAGAGAGAGTGCTTCCCAGAGAAGGTAAAGATAAAAGAGCTCATCATCACCAAGCCATTATTATATGAAATGTCAAAGGGACTTACTTAAGAAAGAGAAGATCAAAACTATGAACAGTAAAATGGCAACAAACTCGCAACTATCAACAGCTGAATCTAAAAAATAAAAACAAAATCCAACTAAGCAACCAGAACAGGAACAGAATCATAGGTATGGGGATCATTTGGAGGGTTATCAGCTGGGAGGGGGGAGGGGGAGAAATGGGGAAATGGTGCAGGGATTAAGAAGCATAATTGGTTGGTACAAAATAGACAGGGAGATGTTAAGAATAATATAAGAAAGAGTGAACCCAAAGAACTTATATGCATGACCCATGGACATGAACTAAGGGGGGGTAGGATTGCTGGATGGAAAGGAGATACTGAGTAGAGGGGAGCAAAGGGAAAAAAATGGGACTATTGTAACAACATAATCAATAGAATATACTTTATAGATATATACATATATGTATATATATATACACATATATATATATGTGTGTGTATATATATATATATGGCCTTTCGTCTCTGGCTTCTTTCACTTAGCGTAATATTTTCAAGATTCGCCCATGTTGTAACATGTATCATCACTTCATTCTTTCTTACAGCTGAATAAGATTCCCTTGTGTAGACACACCACACTTCGTTTATTCACTTTTTAGCTATTGTGAATAGTGATGCTATGATCTTTCTTGTACAAGTTTTTGCTTGAACATTTGTTTTCAATACTTCTAAGTGGAAATGCTGAGCAGAAAAGAATAAGTACATGTCATAGAACAGTACCAAAGGCCCTGAACTAGTAGACCTGATGCTGGTCCTCACCACAGCACTTACTGGTTACAAAGTAAAGCTAACTTGTGCCAGCTCTCTGGGCCTTACTTGGCTCATTTATAACCTAAGTGCATTATCAGCTGTGCTTCCCATCCTGCATTATCCTGAAGCTCAAATGCAAAACGATTCTCAAAGCATCTGAAAAATCACAATGTACTTTGTAACTCATAAGCTTCAATCCAAACTAATCACAATAATGATGATTATTATCACAGCAGGTCCTGGGACGCCCATCTCTACATTCCTATCGATGTAGGGAGTCTCTCACATACATCACAATAATGATTCTCCAAAGAAACATTCTGAGAGTAGAAGTGGAACCCCAAGCAGTTTGGAAGTTTCTAAGGAAGTGAAACATAGAATCATTGAGAGCATCTTGTTTGTAACCACCTGTTAATACCGATGACTAGAACACACAAAGACACTGTGTTCAGCGGTGCTGTGACGGAGGGGCACACAGTCCCATCGTCAATAGTCTCAGAGTGCATCACATGAAAATCTTAATCCCAGCCTCTAGCAGTCAGCAAATGGTGGTAAAAACCCCAACACCGTCCTTTTCTTGATGTTTCAGAAACAATATTTGGAGGTACTATTTGTGCATTTCGACAACTTCAGCAGAAGATTTACCTCTCTCAGCTGAGCAGGAATTCAGCTTGAATTGGGGCAGGGAGGATTTCCCCTCTGCATTCCTCAGCGTACAGAAAGGGTCACAGAACACAGGGCTGCATAAGAGTCCCACAGTGTAGAATGTCATACGGTGTCCCCAAACACCACACGCTGTAGACCCTTCACTCCAAATGAAAATTATAGCTCTGAGCTGCATTTCTATCAGAGAAAAGCACCTGTTGTGATTTCTGCACTGAAATCAAGTTTAACTGGGATGATTCAATAAGATGATGGTATCATTAGGAACGTTCCACTTCTCCTGGAGGTCTGATTAGTCGAGACACCTGAGTTGAGAAATGGCTGTTGCTTGATCCTTCAAAGCACACTTGGCAACTTTGATTAAATATTTATGTTAAATGTAGATGAGTTAAAATATCTTCCAATCAAGACATGAACTGGATGAGCATCCTTGTCGGTTTTAGAGCACTGGTTTAAGGTAATATAAATTGACGTTCAGTGGACTGGAGTGGCACCGTCCCCGTGCTCCCTCCACCTAAAGGCAGGTCCTGACAGTCTTTTCTTCATAGGGTAGGAACTGAGCAACACACTATCTAGTCATCCCCTGGATTTTTCTGGAAGAATTAATAGTTATTGAGGGGGGGTTTGCTGTTCCTCTCTCCGCTGCTCTTCTGGGACAAAAGTATAGCCCCACATATGCTCTCTCTTACAAATAAGAGCAACTTATTTGTAACTCTAACTCATAACTTTTCTTGTTCACAATATGTTCTTAGTTCTTATTCCCAGTTGTTTGAGAATTCATATGTACTTCTTCAATTCAAAGCATCCCTATCGTGTTCCTTTACACCATGCAAAATCCATGACATATTTGCATTTACAGTCACACTGAGAACCTTCCTGTCCGCCCAATTTTTAATGCAGGGACTTGGGAATCACTTTTGTTTCCTCTTTCCATTGCTCCCCTGTCCATCAGGTGCCAAGTGTCATCAAATTGCCCCCATAGGCTTTGTTACCTATTGTCCCCTTGCATACGTCTTGCCCAGACCAATTCTCATTGTCACTGTGCCAGGTCTGGCCCTCACCCCTCCAGCCGGGACTGTGGCCACCGACCGGAAGCAGGGCTCTGCCCCGTCCGCATCTCCAGTCAGCCACAATTGAGCCACAGAATTTAAGACTGATCTTAAGTGGACCATGTTTTAGTTGCTTCGGACTCATACTTAGCTCTTTTTGATCCTATAGGTATTTCTTACATATTTACAATTCTGCTACGTTTGCTTTTAAATTTTGTAGCATATGCTATAGAGACATGTAAATCATTTTTATTTTCATTTTAGTTATTGAAAAAATACTCTGTTGGTAGCTTAATAAAAATCACATTGGATCTATAGATAGGGTTGTATGAACACCTTAATGATGTTCATTCTTCCTCTCCATGACAACAGTATGGCGATGACCAGAGGGAACGGAGATGGGGGAGGTAGAAGAGGGAGAGTGGGGGTTAAAAGGTGGTGGAAGGAGACCTGACTTGGGGTGGTGCACACACAACACAATTATATAACACATGTTATAGAATTAGACACCTGAAACCAGTATAATTTAACCATTGTCACCGCACTAAATTCAATAAAAGTTAAAATAAATTAACAAAAAGCATGCCTGTTTTTAAAAATTCAACACTATCTGTTTTGAAAGTGAAACTGAGAGACCCCTACCCCACGCTGGCTCCCTCAAGGCAAGTCAGTGCTGACCGTGCATCGGACAGTACGTTTCCCGTGAACTTGAGTTTCCCCCGGGCTCCCCGGCGCTGTCGGTATAAACTGCGCTCCCCTCGGGGTTTCATTTTCGGACGGGGCCCCTCGCACGCTGGAGCACAGACTTGGGGAGGAGATCAGAGCGGCTGTGAGCGCCGACTCCAGTAAAACTCTCTTACTGGCTTCTGTTTTCGTTAGTCTTTTGTTTTTTAAAAAAACGGATGCTCAAACCAACGCAGATTGGTCGGTCTGAATTAGCAGCGGTTCTTCAGACGCGGGTTGTTTAAATGTGAGAACTTCAGTGGCGTCTGAGTTCTTGGAAACTGGAGTTGGGGTCACGCCACCATCATGACCCCCTTCGTATCGTCTCCACTTTTATCTTCCGTCCCTTCTGATGTGCTCCCAAACCAGGACCCTCTTCCCAGTACCTGAACGGGATAGTTTTCATTTGCTCTTTCCTCGTGATTCTCCCTGGTGTGTAGTTTTGCTTGCTTTGACCCTGTTTAAAGTTATACAAGCTTCTACCTCCTGCCTCTCTGGTTCTTTCCCCAGCTTTCAGATTCTTCCGATTGCAAATTTCTAGAAAAAAAATATCTTCTGGATACAGTGTACTTTTTCCCATTTAGGTCAAAAGACATACATTGCTTGCCAGATCCTCCCTGGACGGACCCAGGGTCAAGTGCCTCCCCCTATTTGGAGATTAGAGAGGATTAAAGATGGCAGTTGACTCTCAGCAAGACCGTGGGGAGTGTGATGGCCAATTGTATGTGTCAGCTTGGCGGGGTGACAGCACCCAGCTATTGGGTCCAACACAAGCCTCGACGTTGCTATGAAGGCATTTTGTAGACATGATTAATGTTTACAAACCAGTTGACTTTTAAGTAGAGGCAATTATCCTCAGTGTGGGTTGGCTTCATTTAATGAGTTGAAGACTTAAGAACAAAAATAGATTTTCCTGAGAAGAAGGAATTTTGCCTCAAGACTGCAGCTTAGAGATTCTGCCTGAGTTTTCAGCCTGCCAGACTGCCTGGCAGATTTCAGACTTGCCAGCCAACACAATCACGTGAGTCAATCCAATTACTTAAAATAAATCTACCACCTATCTATCATCTATAGAAAAGTCATACCTATTCTACTGGTGCGTTTCTCTGCAGAGCTCTGGCAGATATGAACAGTAATCCCCATTCCACACTCGCGGGGGGCTGGCACCAGGGAGCATTACTTTGACAGGGCTCTGCCATATTCATAAGGTAACATTAACTGCCATTTCAGCTGAACTCCATGATACCAACACTGAGAACCAGACACTCACGCCACGTTCACACAGACCACATGTCCCTGGTCCACACGGCAGGCGCATACGTCTCTCCTCTCCCATGACTTTGTCTTAAGCCCCTGAAGCCTCAGGGATCTTCTGCCCAGATGTTGGCTACAGAGAGAAAGGAGAGCACTTACCCTCTCTTTCTACATGTCCTGGTCTGGAAGGGACACACCTCGGCTCCACTTGCATTGCACTGGTGACTCCCCCACACTTTCAAGAGAGCTGGGGACATGGAGACCCTGGTGGCGTGGCCACACCTACAACATGTAAGAGAACGGACAAAATTCCTGTGTGCTCACACATGCTGTCACAGCCACTATATATATATATACACAGGATCTTGGCAATAGCAACAATCACACTTCTGCATATATGTGAATTTTAATATATTAATATATTAAAGTCTATTTCTGATTTTAAAAAACTTTATGGGTTTTTTTCCAGAGGCAAAACGATATACATAGTATTTTGTCTGATGATGTCAGCCCAGGAAAATTAATAAAATGTTGAGACACAATACGGATATTATGTCACAGAACAGGAACATGGCCCTCTGTCTGGGCCACTGAAATGGTCTGCTGCCCTGCCCTGGAGGATTCTGTTCTGGGCTGATGACTCATGTAAGAGTAATGAAGGGAACTGGTTGGAATTCAGGGAATAATAAAAAGGAGGACAGAATTGATGGGACTGATTAAAGGAGGGGCAAAATACTCAACACGGGCATCTAAACCTCTGTGATTCGATTCCGACCACGACTGATGATTAAACGTGATTTTATTTTTCAACATGATAATTTAACACTATATCCTTCATTACAACATGTCACTATAGTAAATCATAAAATGGGAATAAAGCCTGTCATTTTAATTAACACTTTAAAATGCCTCTGATCTCTATGCATATGATCAAATTTCCATTGACAGTGAGTTGTTTTTTTCTTCTGCATACAATGTTTGACATTACCTTTACTGTTTTTAATGAAATACTAATATTTGATAAAATACTTTAAATTGTTACTATGATTTGTTGGGAACTTTTCTCCCTTAAATATCCATATAATAGAAACTTAAACTCACAGGCCGATGGCCTCTCAGCGGGGAAATAAAAGGAGGCCTTTTGCTATTGCCCTGTTCCCCTCCTTTTACCCCATTTGCACGAAGGAACTGATCAGGGCTGCGCATCCTTACTCCAGACCCCCTTCCAGGGCCTGACCCCCGCTCCACAAGAGCAGAGACTCACACTTGCTCATTGAGGGCGCAGGCCTAGGGAACTCGCAGTTCGAGAAGCAGGATTGTTAATATCTATGCATGGAGCCAGGTGGGTACCAGCATAATCAGGGAGATCACTTCCTAAATTATATAATCATCTGACCGCTGTACTGTGCACCTGCAACTGATATAAAAAATATTGAATGTCAACTGCAATTCACAGGATTAATTTAGAAGTCGTGTGTGGGAAGGATTTAAGAGAAGGCTCAGAACATCTCCCCATGTGGAGGGCACGGTGAATATTCATAAAAAGTAGTTTATCCGTCGGCATAATAATTTTTAAACACAAAGGAAAATACAGTCTGTGTTGCCACGGAAGTGAGGAAGCCAAGGAGAGACCATGACAGGCACAAAAGAGGCCACCATTGTCATTCAAATCAGCCTCAAGCTTTCTGGAATTTAAGTACGTTTTCAAGCAGAGTATTTTGAATACACATGAGGAAATAATTATGGTTATTTTCTAGGTCTTGCCAGGAAAGAAAGTGACAAAACAGGATTTGCACATGAGAACTATAAAGTGAAAGAAGATCAACTTCATACCGTGAGAAACCTGACGAAGGTTGGAAAGGGTGACGGAGCCGATCAATGACCAAGACCCAGCCCTGAGCCCAGTGCGGGCCTCAGCGTTAGCCCTTGGAGTGACTGTGGTCACCCGATCACAATAATACCAGCTCAAGTTTACTGACCCTGATTAAGCGCTAAGACTCGTATATAACAGCCAGGGGCCAACAGCTTCCCTCCGCCTTCACGACCATTCGTATTTGCTGGTGAGGACGAAGTGTCGTCGAGGTAAGGAGCCCGTCATCATGAGAGTCAGAGACATGAGGAACACCCGTACGGGAGAAACAAAGCCCTGACATGGAAAACCGGTTAAATCGTAATCATGTCAAAGTTTTCAAAACTATGAATGAATAAAGAGCTTAAAAAAGATGCTGAATATATGACTGTCAATCTAAAAGAGACACGTATTTCAGGCTTCAAAACGTAAAAGAAGTTTTGAATGATTATTTCACAGGCGAATGACTGTACATAAAAAGGAGAGAGGGGCTATTAAAGCTAAAAATCTTTTCTTAAACGGAATACGCATGATAAACGTTATGTTACGTCAGTGCACGGGAAGGATTGGGAGCGGACGTGAAGAAGACACAGTGGAAAATCAGACGTCTTTGCACGGACAGCCTCAGACAGCGGCCTCGCAGACTTGGCTGTGATGTTCTGGCCAGGAATTCCAGTTTTCTTCGACCCACTGCCGTCTCTGGCATGTCCAGTATTGTGCGTGCGCACGCCCATGTCCCCCTCAGTGAGGAGCAGTACGTGAGCTAAAAGGACTGAAAACTGAGACAGAAACTCCATCAGCGACGAGGGTTTTTGTGCCTCCGCTCTCTCTCCACGAGCCTGAAGTAATATGCAGAAAGCCGTGGCCCCCTGGGCTCTGCACCCCCAGTTTCTGATGCAGGAGGTTGGAGGGAGCGGGGCTGGGAATGCGCGTTTCCCACATTTCCCGGGTGAGGCTGTTTCCTCCCACTGAGACCCCAGGACACAAGCAGAGGACTCGACAGATGGCCAGGGTCCCCATGCCAACTCCCTCCAGGCTTCCACAGGCTCACTCCTCAGAGAGGCTGTCTGCGGAAGACGTGCCGCCTGTGTCAGCGAACACTGCTCAGCCATCAGAAAAGATGAAGCACCACCACTTGTGACAGTGTGGGTGGACGCTGAAGATGTCAACAGTATGGTGGTTACCAGAGGGAAGGGGGAGGGGGAGAATAAAGGGGACGAACGGGGTCAAATACATGGTGACAAAAGAAGACTTGACTTTGGGTGGCAGGCACACAATGCAATATTCAGACGGTGTATCGTAGAATTGTACACCTGAAACCTACATAATTCTAGTAACCAATGTCACCTCAATAAAGTGACTTTAAAAACAAATAAATAATAAAACTAGTATATTCAGTTTCTGGTCCCCCCCCCCCACTGCTCCTCAGGCCACTTCAACTTGGCGTCCACTTTCGAAGCTGCGAGTTAGGGTCACCCACCGCCTCAGCAGCCACAAATGTCTCCATCCCTCGCTTTGGGGACAGCTTGCCTTCCTTACGTGCGCTCACTTATGTGTCCTCAGTCTCCTCTGTCGGCCCAAGCTCCCCTTCTTATCAAAACCCCTGTCCCTCTGTGTGTCCTCGTCTTCTCCTCTTACAAAAACACCAGTGGGATTGGATCGGGACACACCCTAACAGTCTCATTTTAACTTAAATTACCCCTTCAACCATCCTGTCTCTACAGACAGTCTCATTCTGAGGTTCCAGGTTTTAGGGCCTCAGTAGATGAATTTGGGGGAAACCACGAGGCCACAACCAACTTCGACATTGCAGCTCTTATTAGAATTAGAAGTACATTACTGTTTGACTTGCCCGCCTTCCCTGCTGCCATGCCCAGCGCTGCACCTGAAGTATCTGCCGTGGCGTCGGCCCCTCGCAGGCTCAAGGTTGGCTTTCTTCCTGCCGGACGACAGGATTGTGCTCAGGAGAAACAGGGACCCACAGACCCGGAGCCGGCGTGGCTGCCCCGCACAGACTCACCGGACAAAATGCCTGTGATCCATGTGGCCCAGTGGTGGGCAGCCCTCTCCAGGTGCACTGGGGCTCAGTCCGTGTGACAGGTGCGGTTACCAGGCAGAAGAGAAAAAAGATTCAAGAAAAAGTGTTTGAGATCTAAAAACCCGCTTGGGCCAGTCGTGTGACGTTAATGAGTGCTGCAGTTCCCTCCGCAGCTCCCCTTCCCGAGCTGCTAAAAACCGAGAGTATGAATAATCAATATCCCATCTCCCAGCTCCAGGTCTCATTATCGAATCCAATAATGCCAAAGCGAACACGAGGACAGGACTCAGGACCAGTCTATTCTCGCTGTTTTGTGTCGCCCTTTGATCTGCTGCTGCTCAGGCTGAGCCAGACACGTGCCCCTGTGACCCTGCCTACCAGTCCCACAAAATAAATGGGATACAAGGCTCTACCTTACTGTGAAACACAGTCCCTGTGTGGTGGGAAAAGAAACAGAACAATTTCAGAACCAGATACAAATGACAATCATTGGCATTCAAGAAATAGCCACCCTTGACACATTTCCCACGTGTCGAATTCTCTGTACACATATTAAAATAACGTCTGCACACGTGATGCTAATGCACGTGCTACACACAAATATGTAAACACCCTACTTGCTGATTTTTTTTCTTAATGCTTTAGTCTTACAATAATCCTTCCAACTTTGAGGAACTCTTCATATCTCTTAGGCCTCACTTCTTTTATCCATGTAGAATTGGTTTTGATATATATGCTATAATTTGAGAATAAGAAGTATGCTTTTTCCTTTTTTTCTTTTCTAAAATCTTTTTAAAAATCACTCATTTAAAAATTCAAGCCCTCTGATAAACCTTTGAGTAAAATGAGGTAGCGATTCATCCCCGCCCCTCTGCCCGCACCCCGATCCCAGGCCTCAGGTTCCAGCCATCTGCATTTTTCATGTCGGTTTCCAGACCTGCCTTCTTTTATGCATCGTTAGTGGTCTAGTTATAGCAGTTTTAATCAAATTTGATCAGTAAGTTATCCCACAACTTGCTTTTTCATACTTAACATTCACTTGGAGGTCATTCATTTCGTGTTACCAAAATACCACCATTTTCCTCTAAAGTTTTCTTTGACGTCCCAGGGTACGAATGTGCCGTGATGGACTTAACTACGCAGCCGTGCAGTGGGGGTTCAGTTGTTTCTAGTTGGTTTTATTCTTTGCGACTAACATTACATCAAATATTTCGGCGCACATTTTATTTTACTCACAAGTTACAATGTTTGCAGGATCAAATTCTAAAATTTAAATCATAAATGAAATTTTGACAGGACATCCAAACTGGTTCTGGAAAGCTCGCATCTCCCCACGTTTTCACCAGCAGTGTGTGAGAGTAACCCCCTTTCCCTTCCCACACATCCTCCCTGCCCTAGCGTATGTGAAACTGACCTTTTTCTTCACAACTAATGGACAAGCCACCGTACCCAGTTTTATTCGTTTGCAGCGCCATGCTCGCCTGTGTGTGAGCCATGTGGATGGCAGGCTGGGGCTTCCTGCCCGGCCCTGGGCCCTGGGCAGTTCCCACTTGAGGGTCTCCGCTCTGGCCGGGGATAATTCTCCGGCTTTACCTGTCTGTCTCTCCAATTCAGGGAGCAGCAACTTGCCTGTGACCTCACTTCTCTTATGGATCCCAGAAGTGTTGGCTTTTCCTTTGGTTCAGCTTATTATTTGTTAGGAGAGGGTAGAGGTTTCCAGACTCTTTACAAGCCAAACAGAAAACCGTATGTTCTATACCTTTTGTTTCAAGCTTGCTGTACTTCATAGACAAGGAAGAACAATGCGCACTGAGTACAATGCTTACTATTTTCGTAGGTAGTGATCAATGTTTATGTAAATAAAAGCTGAAAGGCGGTTTTATTCCTCTTCATTTTTTCTCCAGCCTTAATTCATTCTTCGACTTTCTTTTCCTGGCATGATTATTATATAGGTCAGCCCCTCTCTTTTGAAAGCAGGAAAAGATGACTTCACTATTCTAGGTACTTAATTACATTATATCCTTATCCTGCTTTGAAATTTTGCCAAGAAGGCTAAATCAAGTGTTCACAGGTTCTCTATAATTATATCCAGACACCAGTTGTTTGTCCATCAGGTAAATGCACTTCTAATTATATACGAAGAAAACTGAAAACGCACACCGATCTTTTTTGAATTTTCTGAAATGTTCTTATGTCTGCTCAGAGCACATCGCTGTTCTGCCAATGAGCTCCCGTCTGTTACTGGGCGAGGGTAATGCGCCCTTCACTCTGTAGCCCAGTCTCCCCATTAGACCATCTCAAGGCAAGGAAATGAGTTCGAGGCTCCACCTGGGATTTACTGTGTGACTGCACCCATTTGCACAGAGAAGAGTGCTATTTTAACTTTACACACTTCAATAAACACACATACATATGCTCAGCCTTTCAAAGAAGTCATAAAAGTGACTAACTAAGGATTCTGGAAATAGGGTAGAAACATACCTTAAAGTTTCACTTTTAAGAGGATTGTTCAGAATCCTATTAGGTTTCTAGCATTTTTTTAAGGTGCAAATTCTTAAATTTCACCTTCCAAATCCATTTACCCGTTACCTTGTGTTATCTCTTTACCATTACAATACACTCATGCTTGCCATGCTGGAACAATGTGATAGGATTTTAGAATCCTGTTAGTAGTCCTGAGAGGCGGCATGAATGCCTGAGACATTTTTTCCTTGTATTAAGGTCTTTGATATTGTTATCGCTGACTCTTATCTCTAAGATACCAAAATAGATCATATAACTTTTCATGAAAGCTTTTCTTCAAGAAACTCTAATTTTCACCATCACAGATTTTTAAAGTACATTATCACATAATCATTTTTTGTGTTTATCAATTACTATTTCATCTCAGCCATTGATTTTGAATGATAATATTCCTGTCAACTTCTTCTCCCACCCCTCACCAAAATACCAAGGTGGATATCTAGGTATGGATCTCTTTAAATAGTATATACTAAGTGCCCATGGGTGAAGTTTTGAAATTTTGGAGTCTTAACACTTTCTTATTCCTTTGACTTAGTCCTGTTTTCTTTTCTTATTTCCCCAATTTCTGATTACACCCTGACTACTATGTTTTTTTTTTTTTGTTTTTTTTTTTGTTTTTTTATCCCTGGAACACCCACTATGGCTACTGTGAAGGTCCTGCTCTTTTCTGTGATTTGCTTATGTGTGCATCATAATTCTTTCTTTACTTTTTAGATATGATTTCCCTGACCTAATATTTATTTTCCATTGTACCCAACATGTTTCTAAATGTCTCTATTACACTTACTATTTATTAATTTGAAAACAATATATTCTAAACTTAGGTTGTTCCCTTGAAACTAATGAAAAGTCTGCCGGGATATGATATTTGTGACATGTTCTGCGCATTGAAAATTCTGCTGATTTGCATGGGAGTCTCAAAAACAATTTGTGAGAAATTGCCTGGAATTACATATATACATATATATAATTAGCTTTTATTTCTACTCATTGACTTGTAAAGCGATCGCTGTAGCTGCTGCAGAGAGTGAACTGGAGGTCGGAGGCAATGGAATCTGTTGTCAAAGTCACTGAAGTCAAAGATGGTACAGATTTAGATAACGCAGACATGGGAGCAAAAATAGGAGCTAGCTATTTACAATGTAAATTTGTCGTGTAAATAGAACTGTCAAGGCTGCGTGATGAACCTGACGAGGATGGAAGACAGAAGTTGCTGTGAAGAATCTCTTGGATTTTTGCACCGGTCGCCTTGTCCTGCAAGGCGGAAAGGGGTGAAAAGAGCAGGTGGGCGAGAGATCGGGGTGCCATTCTGAGCGCCTGACGCCGCGTGAGGCACGTGCCACGGAACCACCTGAGTATGTCAGGTTGGGAGAGAGCAGATTCAAGATTTCAGGAGAAATTCGGGCAGGGGTTATAAACTTGCAAGTTATTGATAAGCACACACAGAATAACGAAGAGTTGGGAGGATTTATTAAGCTCTAAGGCACTGTGCTAAGGGTTTCACGTGTCTCATCACAATTAATACCCCAAACGTCCTGTAACCTAAATGTTACTTTCAACTCCGTTTTACAGGAGATGAACTTGAGACACAAGGAAGTGAAGTAACTACCAAACAAAGATCATAAAACCTGTAAGTGACTGTCATACTTCAAAACCTTGCATCCTGCCTGAAGACCAGACTCAGGACCACTGCGCTGCACTCCTGCTGGATCATGGAAGGGAAGAAAATACAGGACAGGACTTACTCCTAAGCAGCTTGGCATTTAGGTGGTAGGTAAATGAAGATAATGGATAAAGGGAACTAAGAATTCTGGACCAGAAATGTTAAGTAGAAAACCAGCATAACATGTCACATAAACAAACAAACCTTCAGAAAAGAGAATACTTTTTAGCTGTTTCAAGGAGAGATGAGGACTGAACACATGCATGAGACCCCCAGTTAGGACATCCATGATGTTCTCAAGAAGCCGCGTTACGACAGAATGAAACGGATGAGAGCCAACGGGGCTGAGTGTGTTTACACCGCAGACATGTCCTGTACTTCAAACAACGCCAGAAATAATAGAACCAAGAAGACACACACACGCTCAGCAGCAAGACTAGAACAGAAATGCAATTCTGTGGGCTAAAGCCGTGAGCCTCTGGTTTCTGAGCCCAGGGGAACAAAACTATCTGCCTGGGATGGAGGCGGGAAAACACAACGAGGAGCAAGACTTGAAAGCAAGTATCCGGGTTGTCCTGACTGCATCACATGGGGCAAAGCCCCTCCCCCGCCTTCCGAAGGCAGCAAAACTGGGGCCTGGCACGCAGGGCACAGGAGGCTGTGAGAACACAGTGAGGAGGAGAGAAGCGTGGGGTGACGCAGGGGAACCAAGGGAGACGGAAGAAAATAAAGCATTCAAAAACAGACACTCACAACAGGTCTGGAAGCCACCACACCAAACAACAAAGCTCTGATGCAGTTTAATGCTGGGAAAGGCAGCCAGCAGAATGAATCATTGAAACATAGACGCATTTCAAATGAAAGTAAGTTTATGGAACACTGTGACTTTAGAATAAATCTATTTTGAATGAGTTAAAGGAAGACGTAATGCCCATTTCAACAAAAAATAAAACACACAGCAGTCAAACAAAAACAGACATACGTAAAACTACAGCAAGTTAAGAACAAAAACCATTAGGCACTTATGGCGCAGATATAAAATATTATATATACACATATGTGTACGTATGTGTGCATATGTGTAACTATATTGAGAGAAAGAGTGAAGATAGTGTAGACTAATTACTTTTCAGGTAAAGAGCATTATAATTCACAGGATGGCTACTTTTTATCATTTCCATTTAAAAGATAAGAAAACTGAGGAATGAACATGGTCAAGGACTTGCCCAAGGTGACCCAGCTAGTAAGTGACAAGGTGGCATTTGTGTCCATGCAGTTGAAGGGCACAGTCCCTGCTCTCAGCGATCCACTTCTCTCTTTTCTCACTTCTCCCTGCTTTCCCTCGTTCCCCTTACCCGCCCCGACCTCCTACTTATTAATCAGTTTCGTTATTCTCTCAGGTTTGCTCATCTACTGTTCCCCAGTTAATCAGTCAAGGAATGATAGCCGTGCTGTAGAATGTCGTACCTGTTATTTTCTCTAAAGTTCTTGGTGTGTGTATTGTGTAATGTTATTCAAGCAAATCATCATAATTTCTCTTCTGTGAAGCGGTCAGCATTGTAATATTTTGTACATTATTTCCAGATCTATTCTTTATTGTAATTTCTTCACTATGTTTGCATAGTACATGCCCAACATAAATGTTTTTAAATTTTAAATTTCTTTAATTTTTTTCCAATTAAAAGTATACACAGGAGCCCTTTTATGTTAGAACTGCTAAATATATATATCACTCTTTTATTTATTTATTTATTTATTTATTTATTTATTTTTACTATCCCTCTTTTTTACTTTTTTTTATATCGCTCTTTTAAATTGGGGTGTTGTACAACATCGATACACTAAAACTTTATTAATAATTTTCCTAGTGATAGTTATAATGATTATTCAAAATTTTTGCTGCTACAATAACTTCTTAAAAGAAATTCTAATTCATGCCTCCTTTGAAATATCTGTGTATCATATTATTTCTATATAACAGAAACCTAGAATCAGGAGTCATACTACTAATAAAACTGAGCAATTATTTATGTAAATATTATCAGGTACCTCTAATTCTATGCATTGCGATTTATGTATATAGCAACGGCATTGGCTTATTTTGTTTTTTCTTACTGATCCACAGAAAATGTTTACACATTCTGAATGATAATCTTATTTGAACTAAGCTGCAAACAATTTCTGTCACAATGCTTTTATTTGTTAGTGATATCGTTTTCCTATCAAACGTTAATTTTCTTACAATGTCTGAGCTTTCCTGTGATTATAATATGCATTTCATTCCCCAAGGCTGAATCTATGTTCTCCTGCATTTTCTTACGATGTTAAGGTCCTTTAGAACAGGGAGATTTAACCATTTCCCCCTTTGTTATACTTACTGATGTGTTTGTCATTTACCTCTTGTCTTTACCGTTCTTTGTCCTCACTGATTACTTCACAACATTGACTTTTATTTGATTCGTTCAAGTTCTCAGCAACTCAGTGGTTATTGCTCCCTGGGTTTGAATAGGCAACTGTACCATTGCATCCGTCACATGTGCCAGCTAGCAGCTGGGACTGCAGAGGAAATTCTTTCTAGTGACTCTGCCTGCCACATTGGCATCACACAGCCCCATCTGTAGGATGGTCTGGAGAAAACCTGGTCTCCCCAGGCTGCTGCTTCTGATGGTGCTGCTTTACCAGAATGAGATCTGTGTGTAGTGTTCCCTGAGTCTTAATCTACAAACTAAGAGACAGTAGGAGGTTTGCATCATGCCCTTATCATAGATGCTCCTTCAGTAGAGGAAACCTTGCCAGCCAGCCTCTCATGCCTGCCTTCTGCTTGTTGCCGGCGGCATTGCCTCCCTCAGAAAGTTCATTCAATCGATGACTGGATAAATCTGTGATACATACGAGGTCTGTCTGGACAAAGTCCAACCATGGTTAATATAATGAGAATAGGTTGCATGGTATCAGTGTAACCTGGCAGCCAAGGCGAGTGGACTGAAATGCGCATGTGTGAACAATGACGACTTCACTGTACTGGTCAGTGGGGGAGGTAGATGCTGTTGAATGAGCATGTGTACTGTCATCCAAGATTACTGAGCAAGCAGAGCAATGAATCTGGATAAAATTTTGCATTAAGCTTGAACATTCCTCTGCGGATGATTCAGACAATTCAGGCAGCCATGACTATGGGCAACTGATGATTGGCAGCTTCATCACAACAATGCACCTGCTCATCATCACATTTTGTGCAGAGGTTTTTGGCAAAACATCAAATCACCCAGGTGACTCAGCGCCCCTACAGCCCAGATTTGTTGCACTGGGACTTCTGGCTTTTCCCAAAACTAAAATCACCTTTGAAAAGGAAGAGATTTCAGACTGTCTGTGAGTTTCAGGAAAATACAATGTGGCAGCTGATGGCAATTGGAAGAACTGTGAGGTCCCAAGGTGCCTACTTTGAAGGGACTAAGGTGCCATTGTCCTGTGTACAATGTTTCTTGTATCTTGTATCTTCCTCAATAAATGTCTCTATTTTTCATATTGTGTGGCTGGATACATTCTGTACAGATCTCAATACAATGGAATGCTACTCAGCTATAAGAAAACATGAAATACTGCCATTTGCAACAACATGGATGGAACTCGAGAATATCATGGTAAGTGAAATAAATCAGACGAAAAAGTTAGGAACCATATGATTTCACTCACGTATGAGATATAAAACCGAGAGTAACAAATGAACAAACAAGAAACAAACAAGGACTTCCAGCCAAGATGGAGGTCAGACACGCTGCATCTCCTTCCACAATGAAGAAGGAATACAACTACCTCAAAACTAGAAACAACCAGAAGTTCCAGAAAATCGAGCTGCATGAAAGTCCAACAACAAAGATATAAAGAAAAAATACTCACCCAGACAGGTAGGAGGGGCGGAGCTGGGGTGGAGAGGACATGGTTTGGTGCCAGTAGCAGCAGCAGCGGTGGCAGTGGCAGGCTGATGGGAAACACATTCACGCATTTTAAAAAGTCAGGAGAGACACCTGGGGAGTGCTCCCAGCAGCAGACCAGACCCACAGCTCACAATTCCAGCACCAGGGAAAATCAAGCCTCATTGCTTCTGACTGTGCAAACCAGTGGGGGTTGGAGTGGAGGCAGAAACTGCGGGTCTCTCAGCAGAGTCCGCTTGTTTAAAGGGCCCCCACGGTCCTAGAACATCCACAGACCCACCCACTCTGGGAACCACAGTCAGGACAACAGCTAGAGGAGCGCCAGTTCCATATGGAAGTGGGAAAAGTGCCTGGAAAAGGGGTGAGTGCTGGGCAGGCGGCATTGTTCCCTCTCAGACCCCTCCCCACGTACAGCGCCACAATGTGGTGAAATGTGTCACCCTGTATTGATGAATATCCAAGGCTCCACCCCTTACAATGTAACAGGTGCGACAGCTCTACCTAAGACACAGAGGCAAACAAACACACAAGGCAGTCAAGATGAGGAGACAGAGAAGTATGGCCCAAAAGGGGGAACAAATCAAGGTTCCAGTAGGAGAACTAAGTGACAAGGAGATAGCCAACCTAACAAATGCGGAGTTCTAAACACTGGTGATAAAGATGCTCACAGGCTGGACCGATATGCTTAAGTACGGCAAACACATAAGGGAAGGAGTGAAGGCTATGCTAACTGAGATGAAGAAAAATCCACACAAAACCAATGGTGAAGGGAAGGAAACCAGGGTTCAAATCAATAATTTGGAACATAAGGAAGCAAAAAACAGTCAACCAGTACAGAATGAGGAAACAAGAATTGAAAAAAAATGAGGAGATGCTTAGGAACCTCTGGGACAACTTTAATCATGGCAACATCTGAATCATAGGGGTGACAGAAGGAGAAGAGGAAGCTTATGTGAAAAAATAATGAAGAAAAACGTCCCAAATTTGGCGAAGGAAATAAACATACACGTCCAGGAAACACGGAGAGTCCCAAACAAGCTAGACCCAAAGAGGACCACACCAAGACACATCATCATTAAAATACCGAAGATTCAACATAAAGGTAGAATCTTAAAAGCAGCAAGAAAAAAGCAGAGAGTTACCTACAAAGGGGTGCCTATAAGACTATCAGCTGATTTCTCGAAAGAAACTTTGCAGACAAGAAGGGACTGGCAAGAAGTATTCAAAGTGATGAAAAGCAAAGACTTACAACCAAGATTACTCTATCCAGCAAAGCTATCATTTAGAATGGAAGGGCAGATGAAGTGCTTCCCAGACAAGGTAAAGCTAAAGGAGTTCATCATAACCAAGCCATTGTTATCTGAAATGTCAAAGAGACTTACTTAAGAAAAAGAAGATCAAAATTATGAACATTAAAATGACAACAAACTCACAACTATCAACAAGTCAACCTAAAAAATAAAAACAAAATCCAACTAAACAAACCAGAATAGGAACAGAATCCTAGGTATGGGGATCATTTGGAAGGTTATCAGCTGGGAGGGGGAGGGGGAGAAATGGGGAAATGGTGCAGGGACTAAGAAGCATAATTCGTTTCTACAAAATAGACAGGGGGATGTTAAGAATAATATAGGAAAGGGAGAAGCCAAAGAACTTATATGCATGACCCATGGACATGAACTAAGGGGCATGGGATTGCTGGAGAGAAGAGGGGTGCTGGGCAGAGGGGAGCAAAGGGGGAAAAATTGGGAAACTGTAACAACATAATCAATAAAATATACTAAAAAAAATTTAAAAATGAATGTGCACCTGCTGCTATGATTTCTGAATACCACACAGAGATCCGACAGAAACTTCAATAACTCCAGAGGCGGCTGAGAGTCCGGTCAAAAAGGGGGAAATTGTTAAAAATAAGACAACAAGCCCAAAATGGAGTTGTCTATGCTAAGCCCCACATCAGGAAACAGAAAGGACTTAATGACAGCTTCAGCACTCTCAGAAATGGAATTTTAACTCAGTCAGTCAGTAACTGCCTGACCACAGTAGTCAGGTGACCTGCCTGAGTGACCTCTGCCATCCTCTAAAGGGAAGTGACCTTGCAGTAACCCACCTGGGTCTTTTTGTTTCATGTAACATCCTTGTTCCTGCTCCCATCTGCCTGTAAAAGTCTTTCATTTTATATGGTTCCTTGGATCTCCTTTCTATCTGTTAGATTAAATGCTGCCCAATTCATGAATTATTGAATAAAGTCAATAACATCTTCAAAAACTAAAAGAAAGAAAGAAAGAAAGAAAAACAAAGACTCATAGATACAAACAACAGTATGGTGGTGCCCAGAGGGAAGAGGGGAGGGTAGTAAAGGAGAAAGTGGGGGGGACATATGACATCAGAAGAAGATTTGACTTTGGGGGGTGGGCACACAATGTCTTGGTTCATGGCCCCTTCCTACATCTTCCAAGTCAGCAATGACCAGTCAAGTCCTTCTCAAGCTGCATCACCCTGACATAAGTCTTTCAGTTACAAGGACCCTCATGATGTCAATGGTCTCATCCAGATACTCCATCATAATCTTCCCAAGATAATTAGTCATATCTCCAAGTTTCCTTTTGCCTCGTAACCTAATATGATACATTCACAGGTTCCAGGAATTAGAATGTGGACCTCTTGCGGAACATTATTCTTTTCCGCCTGCTACAGTGTTTTTAGGCCACTTAGAGATGAGTAACATAATGTTCTTTTAAAATGATTCCATTTTTTAAAATTTTCTCTCCTCCTCCTCCTCCTTCTTTCCCCTTTTATGGAACTATATTTTTTAATTGATTTTTTGCCTCTTTCATTGGAGGATATAATCTGATTTTTATATAGTGCATTTTTCCAGTCCCTCTCGTGTTATTTTCTACTCTTTCTCTTTCAATATTTATTTCAGCATTTTTGAGTATTACATACAGTTATCCTGTGTGACAGTCAACTTTTGCCTGCTGTCCCCTCCTGATTGAACATTTACATCTCCTAGTCGTTCCTTACACCACCTACACATCTCTCCGCCTTCGCTCCATCATCACTCAGGATGCATCATTCAGGGACCGTTTCTTGAATGTTTTGACTATTATGTTACCTGCAGACGAGCCATTGTTCTCTGGAGATATTAAATACATGGACACTTCATACTTTTGCAGAACTCACAACGCCCCCCTGTTGCTCTGTTCTAAGGGAAATGTCTCATGGTTGGTTTTCATACACTAAAGTCGCCCTCACATTTTGAAGAACGGTTTATGAAGAAGGGGTTTCATTGCTCTGTACCTGAGCAGTACGGAAAAGTAAAACTTTATACAGTATCTAGTAAATAGAATCCACACAGATGACTAATATAAATAACCCAAAAGACAAAATGACATTAATATGAAATTCAATTTTGGAAGGGCTCACAATGTGCAGTAAAATAAAGTGAAGATGAGCAATTGCTTAAGAGATTTGAATAATCTGGAATACCAGAGTGGGTTGTTTGAAGTTGAAAAATGTTTTTGAGGCAAGAATTGTCTTAATGAATACACTTTTTTATTCAATTCATTAAACACTTAATTTAATATTGCTTTGTGGATGAAAAGAAAGGGAGTTCTGTGCACCTAATTAACTGTATTCCTTCTTATTCATTGTTAACTATTAATAGTAATAATTGAATATGCTAAACTAAATATATTCTAGAGAGATGTAGCAATTATTTTTAAATGTTTAAAATGACCAATAATATACTATGTTGTAATATAAACAAAATCTATGTCTAAGTTATGTCAAGAATCCAGAAGAAACAAGAATAAAATTTGGGAATATCCAGTAGTTAATATACTATTTTTTCACATATCATCTCAATATTTGTCATTATAGAAACTCACATTTTAGTAAATTAGCTGCTTTTGTCACATTGCAGTTGTCATTTGCTGCCTAGATGACATTCTACCAGGCGGAGTACTATAGTTACCTCAAGATACTGTTTATTTTTTAATAAAGACTGAGGTTATCAACCCTCTATAGTAGTATAAGGACAAAAGTGATAATCAAAATTACATATATGCTTTGAAGAATATTATAAATAAGTAAAATTAGAAAAAATCATTCTTGTTTTGAAAAGACCCCAAAGCACTGCTGTCATTCATTTGTAAGTGCCTGGATTAAATGATACTGCCCTGAACAAAAAAAAACAGAATGGTTTTAGTAACATGGTATTAAAGGTCAGATGTTACACTTGCAATCTGATTCTCACTGATTGGAGCTCCCTTCAGTTGGACCAAGTCAAGCTAGCCAAGATTAGGCCATACAAAATATATTTACAACAGAAATGTGTGGTTCTAATATCTAGTTCACTGAAATAGAATAAAATAGAGATTTCGAATATATGACTTGATTTGGATTAGCATATCCTGCTGAACTTTAGGACCTATGGTTTACAAGGGTATTTTTTAAATTGGCTTATAGGGCACTAGGTCTGATAGGATATGCTAGAAAATATGGAGGAAATGAGGGCACCTGAAGTCACAGAAGAGAAGGGACAGAAAGAATGAACTGACTCCCTTAGCAGGGGTGAGGTTTGTAAGAGGAACAGATTTTAAACACCTGGGTGCTGCTTTGTCAAACAGTTGACATCTGGAAGAGTTTTAGCCATGCAAGCAGAGAGAAGAGAGGAAATGTCCACATTTCAGCCCTGGACTTGGGTGATGTTGTCCACACAACAAGATACGAATGCTTTGAAAGAACATGGCCATGACCTCCACACCATCTGGGCTCAAGCCTGTAACCCTGACTCAGGAACAGATAATGGAACAAAGCTCTACAGGAAGTGACAATATGGCTGATTATACCCAAGACCAAGAAGTCACATTAAAAAAACAGCCATCAGTGAAATGCATTAGAATTCCCTTGACCTTGAAGAGACAACAGGCACAGAGCACCGTCCTGGTGACTCTTGCTGTGAGCCTTGTTCGGGATGATACAGATGTTCTGTTGTCTGGAATCATGAGAGCACTACTGACGAGTAAAACCCAGAGAACTGCAGTTGCAGATGTAGCAAGCATGATTCAAACGAATTCTGTCTTCTACATGGTGCAAATGCCTTGACGTTGTGTAACTTAGTACAACAGTCATACAAAAAGAACACGGCGACAGGGGAGAAACCCGAAGCACGGAGAAGGGAAATTTCTTGTAAAAACTTACCGAACCGAGCACTAAGCAGGCACTCAAGCCTAATAGAACTGATTTCGTCCCTTTCTATTAAACACGCCCATTGAAATAACACTTAGATGATGTTCGAGAGAGATATATACAGCAACACTTCTTTAAAAGTCCTTCGGTTTTTTGAGAATAACTGTATCACTGATATATGTACAATAACCCTTTAGTTTCATTTGTAATTGAAGAGAATATAATGCATTCATTTGGTTTTGTCTTGTCTTGGCAAAACTGAATCCCCAATAAGATGTAAGATGGCATGTAACATAGGTATGAATTTCTACATAAATTCTAATATCTATGCAAAATCAGGCGAAAGAGAACTTGAGCCATAAAAAGAACACGGACACACACACACACACTTATTTACTTATTAATTTATTACTGGTGTGAGTATTTATATGTCCACCAGTAGTTGGGGGGGTTGAAAAGGAAGACAGGATTAGAGAATAGAAGAGTATTCTATCCTTTTAGTGTATGTGAATTTCTCCTTCTCCTCCTCCTCCTCCTTCTTCTTCTCTTCCTCTTCCTCTTCCTCTACTTTTCCTCCTCCTTCTCCTCCTTCTCCTCCTCCTCCTTCTTCTTCTCTTCCTCTTCCTCTTCCTCTACTTTTCCTCCTCCTTCTCCTCCTTCTCCTCCTCCTCCTCCTCCTCCTCCTCCTCCTCCTCCTCCTCCTCCTCCTCCTCCTCCTCCTCCTTCTTCTTCTTCTTCTTCTTCTTCTTCTTCTATAGAAATAAGTCAAGTTTCTTTCACATTGTCTCTACTCCTCTTTCTCCCCTAATTTCCTTAAATATAACTTGTGTGTCTTCACTCTTCTGTTTCCCTTCCCTTCCTTCCTCAAGAGAGGAAAGCCACAGAGTTAGCAGAGTTGGAGGAGAATGCATACGTTGCATTTTTAAAAATTTTTTCCTCTTCATGTCTTGCTGAAAACAAATAGCGATGTATCTGAAATACTCATTACTACAGAAGTATAACATAACACTTAAAAATGTTGAGAATCAGTATCATTATTTCTCTTTTTTTACTTCATTATTTCATATGTTTTGGGGTGAAATACGTCCTGAAATATGTAAAAATTCTGGTTCTAGTTAACTTCATAAAGAATTTTTATTCTAATAAATGTGATTGACTTAACTGGATTAATTTCATTAAAGCAACAGTTTCAAGACACCTAAATAAATGTATTGACTTAGTTTTATAAATTAAGAGACAATTGTCAATTGACATAAAATTGAGTAATTTGTTAATTTGTGGAGATTAACTAAGTTAATGAATTGTGACAGTGTATTAGAGTTGTCTTACTCATCATAAATGAATTCTTCTGGTCTCTGTTAAAGCGTAGGAAGAAAGCAATTATGAAATTCTTTCCAATACCATTTAGTAAACCAAGGATGGCCTTCCCTTTCTAGTCCACTTAATTTGTGTATTTAAGAAAACTATTTATAAAGGCTGGAGTACATTGGGAAAATCAATACTCCTCTAAGGTTGGTATTTTTCAGCATTTTCTTCAGTTGATGATTTATAAGGTGCCAGAAGCACTAATGGAATCTTTAACTCTTTGTCATGTCTCTATTTTCTCTAATTATCTACATTTTAATTATGAACAAATGTAACAACAAATTATCTAATGCTTCTGGAAATTTTATAATAGTATTCTAAAGTGCATTATGGTGTCAGGGAGTTCGTTATAGTCAGTCTGGAAGAAGCTGAGAAAAAATAATCATTAAATTGAACAGCTATTCACATTTAAATTATCATAAGCACAGAACTTATTAAAAAGATAATAAAAATAAAATTTCAAATGCAAAAATATAAACAATGTTAAAGAATTTAAGCACTATACTTAATTAAATTTAATAAGAAAAATTCATAAGAAATTTGAAACAAGATAAAGCCACTATTTTTCACACCTGGACAAATTCAGGTGCTATATGAGGCCAATATTTAGACTAAATAATAAGATACATTATTAAAGAAACACAGCAACAATGTAAAAGTGGGCATATTAGTGTGTCAAAATGTACAACTACACAAATTATATGTGACATCATTCTTACATACTTTACAAGTATCAGGATAAACTCATAGTAAAAACAAATTGTTTGTCAAAAAAAAAGGATTCAAAGTCCTGTTGTCACTCACTTCAATGAAACACTAAGTGAAGCAGTATTTTGAGCAATGAAAAGTACCCTACTCATCAATGGTTAATGTTTTATTGTAATCAATTACTGTGATATAACTCATTTAGGAATAAAAGAATATAATGATTAAAGTGCACCACAGACTTAGCCCAATGGAGTACTATCCATTTCCAGAAGTTGAGTGGGTAATTACAGTTATGAGGGACAAAAAAAGATGTTTGTGTAAACAGGAAAGAGGTGGACATCATGGGTGACCCAGCCCTGACTTTTGCTCCAGCCCCAGGTCTTAACATCTGTAAGGAAAAAGAACCACATTGGGGGCAGGAAGGTGCGACCACCATCCTTATATAGCCTTCTTTGATGACTTCATTCTATTTTCTAACAGTGGAAAATTGTAACCATGAGGAATTGTAACCCACCCCATCCTTCTTTTGACATTGTTTCTGGAAGTGCTGACTAACTGATGTGTAGCTTGTGGATGAACAGCATGTTTGTATGAAAATCCTAGAAACTAGTTTAAAAATATATAGACTCCAACTTTTAGACATCCAATCTCCAGGAGATTTGCCGACCTTCAACCATGGAGCTGGAATGACGTGAACCCAGCGTGACTAAACCGGGATGATGCACACGGGACCGTCATTTGCCTTATCGGAAAGGATTGTGCTCATCAGCACATAGAGAACCCATTCACCCTCTTCCCTTGACCTCTTTGTTCTGTTTCCCTCTTCCTCCTTATAAACACCTCTGCCTCCACTGAGAGGGGGCGATGGGCTTTGAGACATGAGTCCCCTGTCTTCCCAGAAGATGGGCTTTGAGTCTTGAGTCCCCATCTTCTAGGTGACCGGCACCTAAAAATAAGCCACTTTCCTTTACACCAGCACCTGCCTCTCAAGGATCAGTTTTCAAAGCAGCAGGCAGGTGGACCTGCCTTTGGTAACATTATTTTATTTTTGCAAAGGTGACTGACTGGTAATAAGAAAACATAGACAATAATGCTAGTTATAATAATGATAGTATAACATTTCCTAAACATTATCTTGTGAAGTCGAGGGTTGTTAACAATTTTTTAAATATTCATACTAACATATGATTATAAGATTTGTTGGTTTTCATTTAATCTGAGTCACATATAGGTTCAATAAGCTTAATAAATAACTCGTTCCAGAGCGCACAGTCAGGAGGTGGCCAGACCTGGTGATATTCGATCACATGCCAATTCCAACACAAATTTCATTATTTCACAGCCATCTTTAGACCTAGTTCTGTTACTGAGAAGCTTTCTGGCTAACAGTTTGCCAGCAAGCTGGTGGGGGCTATAGCACTGCCTGGGGCTCTCTGGTTTCCCCTTCAATGTGACATCTTTGTCATCAGTGGGTCCCCACCCCTATCTTCCACACAAGCGTTTTAGAATTAAAATCCCTGTGCCTCATATTCAGAAGTTCTGATGCAGTCAATTTAGTGTATTTTCTGTTACCTCCTAAAAATTCTAATAACAGTCATATTTTTTTAAACTCTGGGATAAATAATTAGATTTCTTCCAAAATAAAAATTCCATTATTTCATGGGCACTTTCAAAGTGCTTGTCTTCCCACACTTTTCTTATTTTCTTTACTCTTTCTCTGTGTTCTTCTTGAATATTGAGGGGGAAAAAAACACCAGCCCTGCCATAGGGTCCCTGCATTCGTTACGGTTTGACTTTGGGTGGTGGGAACACAGTGCAGGGTACAGATCACGTGACATAGAAATGTTCACGTGAAACCTACATGTTCCCATTAACCAATGTCACCCCAAGAAATTTATCTGTCAATAGTTAAGAGAAACATGAAGTATCGACAGAATGCCAGCTCTTGATCGTTTCACTGAGTTAACAGCGTGTGCCATCAACACCCTTTTCAATTATTTTGTTTACTCAAAGGTTGCCTACCTGTGACTCAAAGGTCCGCCTTCCTCTTTCCCTTCCTGCTTCCCTTCCTCACGCCACTGCCTTTACTTCCAGCTCTGAATTCAGCCACTGCATTGCCCTGGGTGCTGGTCACAGGAGCAGATAATTAACTTGATTTTTTCTTTTTTTTTTTTTTTAGGAACTACCAAATTTTTCCCATGGCGTCTGTGCCCCTGTGTCTTCCTACGAGCCATGGATGGGAGCAGCCCTAGCCATTCAGCAGCGCCCTCACCAGCAGCTGATGTTTTCATTGCTTTTTCAAAATTTTACCCATCCTAGTAGGTTTGCAATGTGTCGCGTTGTGGTTTAGGAGCATTCCCCTGATGAACAACGAGGTCGAACATCTTTAAGTATACTAAGTTTCCATTTGTATCTCTTTGGGGAGGTGTCAGTTTAGAACATTGGTCCAGTATAAAAGGAGGGTTTTTTTAAGGCTTTTTATTGTTTGTTTGTTTTGAGTTTTAAGAGCTCTGTGTGTATTCTAGATGCAAGTCCGTTATTAGATGTTTGATTAGCAAATGTCTCCTTCTAACCTGCGGTTTGTCTTTTAATTCTATTAACACTGTCTTCCCAGAGAAAACCTTTAAATGTTGCTGATGTCCAATTTCCCAGTTTCCCCAGGGTTGCTGAGGCTGTTATTTCCGTTTTCAGTGTGACTCTTTGCCCCTCCATGGCTTCTGTTCTTGGCGTGTCCTTCGAAACAGCCTGAAAGTGAATGAGACCACATGGAAATATTTTATTTTGTCCACACACCAGGTCCTTTATCTTTCACCTTCCGGCGACGTCGCATGGCCATTTATTTGTCAGAGGCCAGTGCAAAGTGCAGTCACACACGACACCCAGGGGAGAAGCTCGCGGGTGCCCCTGTCATGGGCGAGTCTCCGCAGAAGGAAGCGGCTGCGTCTGAAAACGAATTGAGGGGAGCGAAAAATTACCAATCAGAAAACCTAGTGCACATTTTACCCCATCAGCTAAACGGTTCCAAAACCTCACGAAAACCAAACGGTCTCCGCTCTTCGCGTCTCTAACACGTTCCTTTATGGCAGACAGCTTTGTGAGTCACATTAAAACCACAGGGCTGGCGTCGCCATCAGCTGCATTTTCTCAGCCCCAATGAGGGGTGCTTTCTTCGCCATACAAATTAGAGCAATTATTTCAACTCAAGCTGTGATAGTTCTGGGTAGAATGATTGCACATATATTATTCAAAAAACAGAAAGAAAAGAAAAAAGAAGCGATCACAGTAGGACTCCGTGAGGCGGTACTTAGTTCTGTTGTGTATGTTTTTTAATCCAGCTACTTAGCAGTAATTTATTGCCCTATTACTTCCATATTTATGCTCAATTCAGGAAGTCTCTACGCGTCCTGTTTACAGCTAAAGATGCTCTGTACTGGAATTTTAACAAAGCCACAACCCATGGTAGGCATCAGTTACAAGCTCCCGATTGTAAATTAAGAAGGCCTTAAATGAAAATTTTTGAAAAACAGTTCTCTAAACGTCCATAGTCCAATATCCTACATTTGATAAGTCCTCCCCCCCTGCTCATCCACGTTGCCCAGCCTCATGCTCTGTGCCAAGGGCTGTCCAGAGCAAGTGGATCCGGGGCCTCTTGTAAAAGTGCCTTTCCTCACCAACTTCCCTCTGATATTTTCCACCTAAGGCCAGATTAAAGGGAAGGTCAAGACCTGCAGTCTGCATTGAAATAGTTGCGTGCAGGACAGAATACATAATAAATGAAATTCCATCTTACTTTTATGTATAAGAGTGAATTTCAATTTTTTACACACCTTAATAACTAGGAATGATTTTGCTTTCAAAATTGTGAAATTCACTTTGTCCTTTATGTTAATTGAATTTTTAAAAATCTAATTAAAGTTGAAACGATAATTATACACATTCAAAAGCTATTTGTGCTTCTGCTCTGCCGCCTGTCAGAAAATGGAGACTTCATGGAACCTTGCAGACAAAGGGTTTCATGGAAAGGCTTTGGTGGATTCAACCTGGGGCTGCTTGGGGAGCCCGGTGAGGCTGGGGTTAGGAGAGGCAAAGCCGGAGGGCGGCCTCCGCCTGGGGGGTTCGGCTGCTCTCCTCTCTGTTTTAATCAGCAGCACACAAGCAGAGAGATGGCAGTTAACCCAGGCAAAGCTGACCATGAATTCTTGACTCTTCCAAAAGCAGAGCTGGAGGTTTCCTTGAAGTAAACCCACAGTTTCCTGTGCCTAAGGGGGAAAGAAAAGGAAATCGTATCTTACTACTGGTGAAATGGGTAGAATTTGCATATAAATGTCACGTGGAAATCATTGATGTATGCAGGCTCTTCATTCGTTATTCGATGTAGGTGATTAAATACCAGCTAGTGCCCACTGATTTGAACTTTGTAGTTAGAGAGTCAGTTCTATATTGGTGTGACCAACAGTAATTACAAACGGAACATGGTACCAGTCAACACTTCCTTGAAAGTCATTCTTCCAGGAATTAATGAAAATTTTGTGAATGAATTTCCCCAAGTGGGATTCTGTTAAAATCCATAGTCATTTTTCCAGGGGCCCGTGGTTGGTCACCTGCAGTCATTAAAATCATGCGCATACTGGCGATACGGGATCTTGCTTCCATATGGAAGAATTCCTTGAGCCTGCTGGAAATAGAAATCATGTTCAGGCACTGATGGGGGAAAAAAAGTTTCTTTCAAACTCATATCAGAACCTCTTGCATTTGAAGAATCGTGGAGGCATGGGTGAGAGGTATTTTCCTTCTCTCTCTCCCACCCCAGTTTGCTTCCTTTGATTTGGGTACATCCAAGTGCTGTTGGTTTGCTGTTGGTTTTTTCCAAAAACTGGACTAAACCTCAAGAACAAAGCACTAAGTATTAGTGACATTCCAATGGGACAGGAAGATATATCAACATTATTAAAAATATATCATGTTGGAATTCTTTATACAACCTAAACTTAGTCACCTTTTTTTTAAAGGAAGATGCCTGAATTCATGCATCCAGCCAGCCAGCCAATATTGGTGGGTGGTCTGACGTGCACTGAGAACAGCATTAAGTAAGCAGGGTAAGGGTGCAGACAGGTAAATACAGAGTACATCCTGTGACCCAGGAGTTAGACTCCTCTGGCTTGTCCCAGAGGAGAGAAGAGCCTCTAAGAGGAAATGCTGACTGAGCTGTTTGTTGAAAGATGACAAAAAGTTTACAACCTGAAGAAGTCATTCAAAATGGAAAATTACATAAAAAAGGTTTCAAGTGACCAGGGATGACTGAGGCAAGATGAGAGCCCAAAATACAGGAGGGCAGGAGCTAATAATAAAGGACCCTGCCCAGCATGTGAAGGAATTTGGCTTATGTAACTGGGGCACTAGGGAGAATTTACAGAATTTAAGACATTCTTTTTTTTAAAGTATATTTTATTGATTATGTTATTACAGTTTCCCAATTTTTCCCCCTTTGCTCCCCTCTGCCCAGTACTCCCCTGCCCTTCAGCAATCCCACCCCCCTTAGTTCATGTCCATGGGTCGTGTATATAAGTTCTTTGGTTTCACCCTTTCCTATATTATTCTTAACATCCCCCTGTCTATTTTGTACCAACCAATTATGCTTCTTAATCCCTGCACCATCTCCCCATTTCTCCCCCTTCTCCTTCCCAGCTGATAACCTTCCAAATGATCCCCATACCTATGGTTCTGTTCCTTTTCTGGTTTGCTTAGTTGGATTTTGTTTGGATTTTTTAGATTCAGTTGTTGATAGTTGTGAGTTTGTTGTCATTTTAATGTTCATAATTTTGATCTTTTTCTTAAGTAAGTAAGTCCCTTTGACATTTCATATAATAATGGCTTGGTGATGATGAGCTCCTTTAGCTTTACCTGGTCTGGGAAGCACTTTATCTGCCTTTCCATCCTAAATGATAGCTTTGCTGGATAGAGTAATCTTGGTTGTAAGTCCTTGATATTCATCACATTGAATACTTCTTGCCAGTCCCTTCTTGCCTGTAAAGTTTCTTTTGAGAAATCAGCTGATAGTCTTATAGGCACCCCTTTGTAGGTAACTCTGCTTTTCTCTTGCTGCTTTTAAGATTCTCCCCTTATTTTGGACCTTTGGCATTTTAATTATGATGTGTCTTGGTGTCGTCCTCTTTGGATCTAGCTTGTGTGGGACTTTCTGTGCTTCCTGGATTTTTATGTCTATTTTCTTCACCAAATTTGGGAAGTTTTCCTTCATTATTTTTTCATATAAGCTTTCAATCTCTTGCTCTTCCTCTTGTCTTCTGGCACATCTATGATTCAGATGTTGGTATGTTTAAAGTTGTCCCAGGGATTCCTTAACTTCTCATTTGTTTCAATTCTTGTTTCCTCATTCTGTACTGGCTGACTGTTGTTTTCTTCCTTATGTTCCAAATCATTGATTTGAATCCCAGTTTCCTTCCGTTCACCATTGGTTTTGTGTGGATGTTCCTTCATTTCACTTAGAATAACCTTCACTTCTTCTGTTATGCATCTGCCATACTCAGGCATACCTGTCAAGCCTGTGAGCATCTTTATCACCAGTGTTTTGAACTCTTCATATCTTAGGTTGGCTATCTCCTCATTTGTTAGGTTGGCTGTCTCCTCGTCACTTAGTTCTCCCACTGGAACCTTGATCCGTTCCCTCTTTTGGGCCATACTTCTCTGTCTCCTCATCTTGACAGGCTCCTGTGTGTGTTTGCCTCTGTGTCTTAGGTAGAGCTGTCACACCTGTTACGTTGTAAGGGGCAGAGCCTTAGGGATTCATCAGTACAGGGTGACCCGTTTCACCACGTTTTGGTGCTGTATGTGGGGGAGGGGTCTGAGAGGGAACAATGCCGCTTGCCCAGCACTAACCCCTTTTCCAAGCACTTTTCCCATTTCTGTATGGGACTGGCACCCCTCTAGCTGCTGCCCTGGCCATCATTCCCAGAGTGGATGGGTCTGCAGATGTTCTAGGACCATGGGGGCCCTTTAAACAAGTGGACTCTGCTGAGAGGTCGGCAGTTTCTTCCTCTGCCCCAACCCCCACTGGTCTGCACAGTCAGAAGCAATGAGGCTTTATTTTCCCTGGCGCTGAAACTGTGAGCTGTGGGTCTGGTCTGGTGCTGCGAGTGCTCCCCAGATGTCCCTTCCCACTTTTTAAATTGTGTGACTGCGCTTTCTGCTGTCCTACCACTGCCACCACCACACTGTGTCCTCTCCGCCCCAGCTCTGGCCCTCCCACCTGTGTGGGTGAGTATTTCTTCTTTATACCTTTGTTTGCTGGACTTCCATGCAGCTCGGTTTTCTGGAACTTCTGGTTGTCTCTAGTTTTGAGGTAGTTGTGTTCCTTCTTAGTTGTGGAGGGAGATGTAGCATGTCTGTCTAGGCCTCCATCTTGGCCAAAAGTCCAAGACATTCTGTTCGTATATAAACCATCTGGCAAATAAATCCAGTGTGCGTGTGTGTATGTGTGTGTAAGTGTGTGTGTGTGTGTGTGCGTGTGTGTGTAGAAAATGAAGAATGCTGATGGCAGAGACAGACACACCAGACAAACACTGGAACATTTCCAATTGTATGTGGTAAGGGCACAAACTCAGGCCATGTCTGCAGTTAGTTGGTGGCAGAATTTATGAACTTAGGGATCGAATTACTGTGGGGGTAAGAGGAAGTGTTCCAAGAAAATTCTGTTCCTGCCCTAAGTAATTGAAACACTGCAGGGACTGTAAATGGAGACACGAAACTCGGTAAGAAAAGCAAGCTAAATAAGAGAGGAAGTTGAGTTTCAGGCAAAAAGAAAGTATTCTTTAAAAGTATTCTTTTTAAAAAAGGATATTTTAGGAGATAATTTTGAAGACAGTTTTAATAATTTCTAATAGAGAATTAGAAAATATATTGCTAGGAGTAAAATGTAGGGAGCACCTAGTGAATAAAATAGGATAACTTATGAAGACATAGAACTCATTGTTTAGACTTTATACATAACATATAATAAGTATCAAGGGCTTTTAATAAATAAATTGAATTTCTATTCCTAGAAGTTAAGTGCCTTCTTATAACTGTTTGTTTGAGTATTTTTATACAGATCTTTCTCTAAGTAGGTTTCCTCTCAATCGTGACTAATTTGTGGAAAACTAATATTTGAACATATTAATAATTAAGAGCCCTGTACTTTCTTTTTCCATAGGAAGGAGCTGAATTAATGAGGTTCTAACATATCAGATAAGCATCCTTGACTGTCTTGGTTTCAATTACCTCTTTTTTAGTGTATTGCTTCATTTAGACTCCGCACTCAGTTTTCTGTGATTTCAATGACTAAACTTTATGAAAAACTAAAGTTTTATTCTGTTGTTTCCAACTCAGGCTACACAGGGAGGTTATTAACAGGGCTCCTTCGGTAAATGGACCCTGTCAGCTTCTGTTCTCAGGTAACAATGTACGTAAAATAGCTGAGGACTTTCTAACCACTCTAAGAGTGGGAGGGAAGACTGCCTAGGTGAGAGAATGACAGAAGAAGACACGAAGGACGTGTCCCAGGAGGAGCTGCAGGAACCGAAGCCGCAGGGCAGATCCTGAGAGCCACAGGATGGGCACCCAGGCTTCTTGTCACAAAGGGCCAGGGCGTGTGGGACTTTAATGAGCAATGGTTGGCCAGAGGAGCTGATGACTCTCACTGTTACTTTTCCTTTTCGTGCCCCTCATTTCTGGGAACACTCTAAGTGGCAGGTGAGGAGACACAGTATCAGAGAAGGGACCACTGGCTCCCTGTGGCACCGGGCCCCAGGCCAGATGTCCCCATCCATCAGCACCAGCAGTCACCTGGGCCCCCAGGCAAAGTCTTCCCTCTGCGGGCGGGGCCCGGCACTCCGGGCTTACCAAGCCCTGCAGCTGATTTGGGTCCTGCACAGTGAAGTGTGGGACCCACCGCGTGGGAAGGTAGGTTCTCAAAGTCCCGGAGTCTGTTAGAAATGCAGATTCAAGGATCTCCCCATCACACACTAAATCAGAATCTCCAAGAATAAAGGTCTGGAAACCGTCACAGCAAACTCGGCAGGTAGTTCTGATGCCCGTGAAAGCATAGGAACCACTGCTTACTGACACTGGGTCCCTGGTGGCAGCTCTCCACATCCCTGTCTTGTCCCTGGTCTACCCCGTGCAGAAAAATACAAGTGGGTAATGTTTCAGCTGGGAACTACAGTTGTGGGTGTGGCCGCCTGCCACAATGTATAAAACTGAGAGGGCCTATTGTCTGCCAGGGCCCTGAAGCGTCTAGAAGGCCAGACGGACAAGAACTGGACAGTTCTGCATCCTGACTGAATCCCCATTCAGGGCTGGCGTGTCCAGCAATGAGGCTGCTACCCAGGATGATTATCTATGAAGAGGGGGAACTCGCCCAGCACTCCCAGAGGGCTTCAGATTACCGCTGTGGTCGGAGTACTTTTCTTTGGGTCTTGATGACATTTTTTCTCCAGCCCAAGTTCAATGCAAACAGCCCCTGTAGTGCTCCGTCGCTGCCGGGGAGCCAGGTCCCACGGCTCCCTTGAACGAAGTGCCACTCTCCTTCCCTCTGACGAAGCACATCGTCAGCATCCTGTTCTCTCTTCCACGGTGGCCTGGCCCGAAATTCTGCACGTGAGTCCCAGCTGTTCTCCATGTGGCTGGGCATGGACCAGAGACCTAGCAGCACTGGAAGATTTCAGGCCCACAATAATTCTACCTTTGTGCGACCCTAAACATCTCAGTGACATCCTCCAGCTGCTTCTCAAAAGTCCCCTGTCCAGTCTCAGGTGCGGCAGCTCTGCGGGGACCTCCAGGTTCACCCGTGAGTGACATGGGAGAAAAGGAAGCTCGGTGTCCACAGAGGAGACTTCTGATCAACCCATGCTTTTTTCTCTTGACCCTCCCTTCGCCCTGCAGAAAATAATAGCTCGCGCTTCTTAAGACATCAGCTGAGGCTATACGCCAATACGCGGCCCCAACTTCATCTCTTTGCAGAACTTCAATACTTTTTGCCTTGTAAAATGATCAAGAGACCTTAGAGGTAACGACATCCAACTCACCAAGCCATGAACATGTTCATATTTTTCCTCTAACACCAAAGAGGGCCTTCCAAGCAGCAGTTTATTCACATGCATCAAATCTCATTCTGTTTTCGACACTGCCTGAAATGTGCCTGCTTTACAGGAGCTGAGACAGGAAGGGAAGTACAAGGGATTACCACTTTGGCTGACATGTCTACGAGCTAAGAAAAAAAACATTAGGCTGCTTCTTCCTTGAAAATTAAAGTTTAAACCAGTTTTAATCTATAAGATTTGTGATTTTGCCTATCTGGGACTCACGCTCCCTCTAGAAATTAACCAAGCATAATCACTCATCATTCCAAGTTTGAATGTTATAATTGACTACACAATGAGGAAGAAAATTAGAAATAACCGAGAAGAAATGTGGTTGAAAATCTTTGCTGCTTATCAGCAAAGATTTGTGCTTGTTGAGATTACTTGCTCTTTTAAAGGCAATATCAAATGGACGAATGTATTTATCACTCAACATGCAGTTTTCAATAGTTTTATTATTCTAACTATTCTTTGCTCGTTTACTATTTTTTTTTGCAAAATGCTAATTTCTTCTTCTGCAAATGGTATATTATGATTATATTTGTCTGAATACAGAAGAAACTTCTGAAGATCTAAATAAGTACACAGAATAATTCAACATTTCCTGGGAAAATAATACAAGTTGCATATTTGGGGGGATAAATAAACATTTATGTCAAATATCTTTTTGCATTTCACAAAAATAAAAATAGCCTTTCTTGATGAACTCTGCTACACAGTAGTCCCCAAATACAGTCGTCTGAAAGTGAAAAACGCGGTGAAATGAATTGAGTGCTGCACCTCATATGTGTACGCACTCGGAGAGCATGTGAGTGAGTACATGACTGTGTCAGTTAAAATGTTGAAGCCACACGTTCCTCTTTTGTGCTTAAAATGGGAGGCAGCTGAGCAATATTAAAATCCTGATTTAATTCGACTTTTCCCCATTCTGGTTTGAGGCTTGCTTTCTGACTCGTTGGTTGTTAAGCTAATCCTAAGTCCCGGTAAAATCAGGTTTCAGCGTCAGCCAAAGCACGAGGTCAGAGGGAAGACTGAACCAGGTTATAGAATGTGCCCCTGGGCACTGCTCTGCCCGGTCCCCAGGGGTTAAGTCACTGAGCTCCTCGTGGGCTGAGAATCCAGGAAGGCACGGGATGAGCAAACTATGCTTATCGATAAGACAATGCTCCCACAAAATAAAGATTATCTTTTCTATCTCCCTTTTCTGTTTTCACATTTTAATGACTGTCCAATCAAAACCAAGAACTTTTTACAATGAGTATTAACCCAAAATTGAAAAAATTTGGGGAGCAATGAAAACGATTTCTGCTGAAGGATATGGGGAAGTGGTAACAACAGGCTCGAGGAGAGATGAGGGGAAAATCACTTTTATCACTAAAATCCCCTTAATCCAGGAATAGATTAAGTTAAGCAAACAAAATAAAACAAAGCAAACAAAGGAAAAAATGATTAGAAGCATTATTTGGCTCTGGGTAGAAAACTAGGAAGTAAATGTATCTCTGTTACAGGCTTGGAATATGACAAAAATTCCACAAATACCCACAATCTTTGGAACTAATTTCAGTATAAATGCAAGACACTGGGTTAATATCCCTAATGATTAAGCTTCTATCCAAAACACTCAAAAGGTCAAAACAACATAAAATAAAAGGCCCGTGGCCACCAATTTTCAAAATGTGCAGGGTGGGGAAAAATAGATCACATTAATTAATTAGTATAAGAAAAATGTATCAAAATATTATGCTCCCATGTTTTCTCCACAATTAATAGTTCAGTTGATCGCTGAAAATGGGAATAATAAGGAAGTCTGGCAATAGCAATATTTAAGCATATCTAGGATCAGGCAAAAGCGACTCTCAGTCAGAACTCGAAGCCCGAACACAATGATGGAATGGACTTCTCTGCAGCGAAGCCCAGTAACTGCACGTCCCCATTCATCCACACACCGAGGGAGCATCTTCTCTGAACCAGCCCCTTATTCTAGGCACCTGGGGTGCGTCCAAGAATCCAAGATTCCTGACTTCACAGAGCTCTGCAGCTTATTCTTCTGTTTTTTGGTGATGTGGAGAGAAAGGAGATATTTCTTGAGAAAGCATGACCCCTGTAATTAAAAGGTGAAAGCAGGCTAACATTATCTAAGATGGAGTTAGTTACATGTACCCCCGTGATCAGTGTCGGGGTGTGACTGCGTCTCCCAGGCTACCGGTTCAGGTTCAGAAAACACCAGGTGTCTGAGTTCACCCCTTTACCCCTGCCCAGGGTACCAAGGTAATGACGATGCGGGCACAGTAGTCCTGCTGCCAGTGGGAACTACCAGGGGACAGGCAGTCCCCAGAACGCCACCAGTTCCTCATGGCTGCTGCGCCCGTTGGGGGGGAGGGAGCCCCTGGGTGGGGGCGAGTGGAAGGTGCTGTGGGAAAGGGCTCTTTGCTTAAGCTCCTAGCCATCACGCATAGCGATTCTGCATTGTCTCCGTCTTCCAAGCGAGGGGGGGGGGGGGGGGGGGGGAATGAACCGTTCGGGATATTAGCCAAGTATCCTGCATTTCTATGGAAATTACCTCTAAAGATGATGGGCAGATAGTCTTTTAACTTAATTTGTGCAGTTTTTGCCATATTTTAAAATGTGTATTCACATCTTTTACTTTAAATATACATGTTTTTTGCATTTAGTGTCTTATTTTAAAAACCATTGTCTAGCCAATGATGGAGTGCAAATTCAATTATCGATGCTTCCATTTTTTAAAAAACACAATCGTTAGCTTTTATGTACAGGACTTGAAAATTGAAGTCCATCCCTTTACAGCTGGTTATTCAGTTAGTACAACACTGATTTATGCTGCTATTCTATCTTCAACGGATTTTATTTATGCCTAGAATTATTTCTAAAAGTTCTACTCTGTTCATCTTTCTGTTTATTGCTACCAAAGAAATGCACTTGAATTATTTTACTTTTTGATTAGACTACAACACCCCTGAACTGTTTTTTAAATGTTTTTACCTTTCTTTTGTATCTACTCATCCAGATGGACTATTTTTTCCAAATTCCATCACCTTTGGAAATAATTTGTGGCTGTGTTTATTATACAAACCTGTTTGAGCCAACGTGGTATTTTCTCATAAATAGAGGATATATTCCATTTATCCTCCTCTTCCATTGTGTCGCACGGGAAATCTGTAGTTTTTATTTTGCTTCTTTCCTTGTTACTATATGTTCGAACAAACATGAAGCACCTGCTGGGCGCTGGGCACCAGACTGGCCGTTGGTATACATTATGGGCTTCAAACAAGAACAACTTGGCTTTGTTGTCTGTCTCAGTTACGGACACTAAACATTGTATGACAGGAAGATGGCATGAGTATTGCAGAGAGAGCATAGGAAGACGCCATGAGAATGAGTAATGGGAGGGCCGAAGCCAGTCGGGGGGGAGTGCCTGAAGGACGTGCAGAAATGGCACCGTGGGAGAAGGATGTGCAGACGCACGGGGGCGGGAGGACACCCGTGGTGGGCGGCCCCGTGTTGGGATGTGTGTGTGTTGTGCCCCTTAGGGAGGTCAGAGGCTGTGTAAGTGCGAGTGGGAAGTATCGGGGGTTTCGGAAAGAGAAAGAGCATGTTGGTACTGGCGTTCGTGGAAATTTTACTTAGATATGGGGCTGGTCATTAACTGTAATGAAATAGGAATAGAGATACAAGGCCTTTCCGGAGATTGTTAGGAGATCCATGCAAGAGGTGATAACCTGCAATGCAGAAGGGCCAGTGGGGATGGCCAAGGAGGCAAAGCGGGACAAAACCTGCCTCCTCCTCACAGAGTCCAAGTCTGAAGATACATCGGTAAAAATTAATGTTTGTTCCCACCCCCTAATAAAATAGCTGACTATATAGTTGTGCCAGAGGTACCTGGTTCCTGGATGTGATTAGCTTAGGAAGCCCAGATTTAAACTCTATCGTAAGGACTTCAGAATAATTTTTAGATGAAGTATCTGTAATCTAATAGGTCTCTTCAACTGGGGGGACTAGAAAATGAGAGAGACTATGTTCTGACTCCAAACACAGGGACCACCCCACTGGCTTAAGGCAAACCCATACTAATCTTAGCACAGCATCTGGAAAATTTTCATATTGGTTGGAGTTAGAAAATTATACTTGACTATTTTTGTTTAGCCAAAGTATTCCAATCGTCTCAACTTTCATGAACAGACAATAAACAAACTTAAAACCTTGAATAAACCGATAACTACCAAATAAAATGTTTTAAGTTTGTAATATCTCAACAACTTTGTTGCTACATGTTTTATTTTTTAAAGTTAATGCACACAATACAACCTAATAGAGATAGCTCATAGAAAGAAATGCATCACATAAGATGCATAAGTTCTAAGAAAAATACTAGTAAATTGCCTACAATATTATAGCAAAAATTGCACTGACCCCTCCCAAATATTTTAAGAATGGATTAGAATTAGGAAACCTATTATTGTAACTCATACGCTTAACTAGGCAGACACAGACGTGGTATGCAATGAAATTCAAACGTAATAGGCAGAAAGGTCAGTTCTTGTGATGCCAGACACAGACGTACATTTTATTCAAGGATGCATTGTAGCCGAATGAAGCCTATAATATCAACATCAGAGACATCTATCCCCCTTTCGCCCCAATGCTGCCTGGCCAGCTGTGTGTAATCAGAGGTCCCTTCGGTGATTTATGACCAGCCTCACACTGTCAGACCCCTTTTTCTGGGCAGGGGCATTGGGGGAAGGGGACGCTCCGAGACTGTGCGCTCAGCACCTGGGCTGGCAGCTGCTCTAGTCACTGCTGTCATTCCCAGGTGGCTCCAAAGCCCCAGCTCCAGTGGCTCTGGCACCAAGAGGGACAAAAGAGTGGGCTCTGACAGGGAAGGCAGAAGGAACGCGGATGTCCAGACCTGGTGCGTGGAGCATCTCGCTCATGCACAGCCTGTCTGACCCACGGTGCTGAGGCAAGTCCCATGTCCAAGAGAACAGAGGGTCCTTCCACCTTCCGGTCACTCTGCGTCTGCAGAGTGGGTGGGCAGCACCTGCCACGCAGGGCAGCCTTTCAAAAGACAGTGGAGATGTTCCTTTGGTCCAACGTTGTGTTGAAATTAGATCCTACTTTGTAATAGGAAGCAGCTGAAGTAACTAATTTTCAAGGCTTCAGTGAAAACTTTGACAACCCTAATTAACTCCTCCAGCCTCAAAGGATTTTTCCATTGGCCCAGAAATGTGTCTATAAGAATCGTGAAGAGAAATTAAGGCCTATTAGTGTCACAGTTGGTAACAGAGGCCAGCGGAAAAATCAGACCTTCACCAAGAGTGAATGTGAATCAGAGACTGAAATCAGGGCTGTGTCCCCAGATATCTCTGTCACTTGCAATTTACTAGCTCGTGCTTCATGGACACGTTATTCTACTTTTTAAAAAAATTCTTAGCCAAGTATATGTTCATTGATTTTAAAGAGAAAGGAAGGGAGAGACAGAGAGAGATGCAAGAGAGAAACGTCAGTGGGTTGCCTTCCACACACACCCGACCAGGGACGGAACCTGCGACCCAGGTATGTTCCCTGGCTGGACTCGAACCCGAGGCCTGCTGGTGTATGAAGCAGCGAACACTCCAACCAACTGAGCAGCCAGGCCAGGGCCATGTTAATTTTAATTTCTGAGTCTTCCGAAATGTTTGAAAAGAAAGATAATTTTAAAAAGTAGGCCTTTTAATACAATTTTTTTAATCCAATATTTAAGTGGCAGGGGTGGGGGGGTAAGGATGAGTCATAGATCTTTCCTCCCAAATGGGCACCATGAAAATTAGAAAGAAAAAGAGAAAGAAGATGTGTTTTAATTGTAACTCCATTGGTGTGGGGTAGCTCAGGACGTGGCCCTCCGCCTCTGAGAACAGCGGGCCCCTGGCCGGCAGCCACGGGAGTGGGAGAGTGTCTCTCAAGGACGTCTTCTCTCAGGGCCCCTGTGGTTCAAGGCGCTGGCGTTTATCACAGCCCTGCAGCCCTTCCGCAGGCGGCCACCGCCCCCCACCCTAACCCCTAACAGGTCCCAGGGCTGCAGGCTGGGCGGCCTCTCCCAGTCTCTCTCCCAGGCTCTCCCGTGGGAATCTACCGCCCTCGGTGCGCTCCCCTGTAACGTGAGTGAGGAACGTCAGGTCCACGTCTGCTGCTCCTCCGGGTGCTTTTCTCAGAATCACGAACACATTCGCAGCTCCCCGGCTTGGAGCTCCTGTGTCACCATTGGGGTGACATTGGAGCCGAAGCACACAACGGGGGAAAGGAAGCCTCTTCCACAAATGGCCCCGGGAAAACTGGACAGCCATCTGCAAAAGGATGAGACGACGCTATTTGTCACCACACACAGAAATTAATTCAAAATATACCGAAGACCTAAATGTAAGACCTGAAACAACAGAGGACATAGAAGAAAGCATCGGTACCAAACTTACGGACCTCGGCCTTAGAGAAGAGCTTATGAACCTGACCTCGAAGCCAAGGGAACTAAGAGCAAACATAAATAGGACTCTATCAAAATAAGAAGCTTCCGCACAGCAAAAGAAAACTTCATCAAAACGAAAGGCAACCAACCAAATGGGAGGGAATATTTGCAAACAACACCTCAGTAAGGGGTTAATATCCAAACTCTATAAAGAATTCTTGCCCTGGCTGGTTTGGCTCAGTGGATTGAGCGTCGGCCTGCGAGCTAAGTGTCGCTGGTTCGATCTTCCAGTCAGGGCACATCAGAGAAGGAAAACTCTGACTCCAAAAAACCTCCGCTGCCTTGCGGCATACCTCTTCAGGGGAAAGGCTAAGGGAGTAAACCCCGACAGAAAATCCGGAGCCGGAGTCCGTAAGGCGGTTTGACGTTGTAGTCAACACCGGCAACTCCTGCGGCGCACCTGAAGCCAAGCTGTATTGACTCCGTCTTTCCCTTGGACCCTTCAGCTGCGAAGAGAGGGGGGGGTCTGCTGCATGGGCAACAGCAGACCCTCCATATCACCCTGCCCAGGCTCTGTAGCTTCAGCTTCACTGGAGAGGACACTCCAGCGTCATCGCAAGATGTCGGTTCAACACGGGAGGAGACAGATACCGTGTCACTCCCGAGTCGGACTGCACAGCCATTCTCGGCGGTGCAGATAGACTCTTAAGAAGCTACACCATCGTCTCTCGAGACGGACGGCTGCCGACGATAAAGAATTCTTACAACTCACAACAACGAAAACCAATGCAATTAAATCATAGGCAGGGGACCTGAACAGATACTTCTCCCGAGAAGACACAAACGTCCAACAGATATATGAAAAGATGCTCAACTTTACTAGCTCTCTGGGGGGGGGGGGGTCTTTTGAAATAAGATCATAAATTATTCAATAATTTTTCCCACCATTGAATTGTATGTGCTCACCCAAATCACTAAATAAATCCGCTTTATCTCTTCTACCAATGAATTAAAATGAATTCTATCTGACTTAATGGTATGGAGCAATGAAGAAGTGCATTTTTCTTTAGAAATAATTATTTCACACTATGTTTTCAAAGTCACTCACATTTCACTGTAAACCTCTTTTTCTCTTGCAGGAGTTCAGACTCTGTGAACTCCCATTCCTAGTACCAATTAATATTATTTGTAGTGCTCTTTCAATGAATGAGTCTTTCCAAAATAATAAGAATGATAGAAAAAAACTTAGCAAAATTCAAACTGTCAGTGTTGGATCTGGAAGCAAGAAAATGGTCTTTCATCTGAGACACACGTGACCATAATTTCTGGCAGGTGCCCCATGACTTGCCGGGTTTGAGTGTCATCTGAGGGCTTGCTCTTATCAGGAATGTTCTTGTCCTCATGCTGAGAAGCCCTGGTTGGCAGAGATGTTCATCTTCTTACCCGAGATGCAGAGAAGTCATCTTCGTTTAAAGGTCACTGTGCTGTCTTATGCCCCCTGTGTTCAGGTTTGCCCTGCTTTGCTTTTTTTTTTGTTTTTTTTTTTTTTAAGAATATGACTTAATTTTATTTTTGTTTTATTTATTTTTTTTATAATTTATTTGTTTATTTATTTTTTTGTAAAGAGAGGGGGAAGGAGAAAGAGAAGGAGAGAAACATCACTGTGCGGTTGCCTCTCACTTGCGCCCCCAACTGGTGACCTCACATGCAACCTAGTCCTGTGCCCTGACTGGGAATCGAACCAGTGACACTTGGCTCGCAGGCTGATGCTCAATCCACTGAGCCACAGCAGCCAGGGCTTTGGCCTGCTTTGCATTTTGCTGTATGCAGCGAGGTTTGTTTCATTTCTGGAGTCTGGACTGATGAGAAAGACACAGCTTCTATTGTCCATCATACAAGCTGTCCCTGAGTATGTTTTATATGTGTTCAGTAGCAGAGTAAAGGAATAGGACTTCTTGGTTCCTTTCTATTAAATCACAGGACTTTTGTTTGCTTCCCACGTGCATGCCTGGACCTTGCTTTGGTCTACAATAACTTAGTGTACCTGCCTCACACACCCACCCTTTAAAAACGGGCTCCAGAGATGACTGTATTGCTCAGAGACCTCTGCCATGGATTTCCTCTCCTTACTGTTCCAACGAAGGAGACACAGAGCACAGGTGCCAACCCTTACCCCCTCCATAGTTCCAACAACACACTAAAACTGTGCAGAGGTAGTGGGAAATGCATTCACGCTGGAAGACAGGTGTTGAATATCGTCTTCCAATGTTGGGTGCATGTGGGAAGCCACATGGTCTTTCCTCACGGCTGGCAGACGAGTGAAATGAGGTTGCCTCGGAGAGAGTGCAGCCCACACACAGCAGACGGTATGAGTCACCCGTGGGAGCGTATGAAAGCGCCGTCAGCGTTTGAGCTGTTCACGCCCCAGTCACGGTGACCTGAGTCTAACCTCAGAAGACGTCGCTGAGATGGGAGTGTAATAAGTACGCTCCGTGGTGGCACTAGGCCCACGGAGGAGGAGGTCGTGCAGGCACAGGAACATGGACAGCTAGCACCACTATCCTCGTGACCTTCTACACATGGTCCGGGGACAAAGAGAATGTCTTTCAAAGGCCTGAGCCTTGGGTCCCTGTATCAGGCACCTGCTCCGATAGATTAGAGATACTTTATTAATGTCTAATACATGTGCATGTGATATATATGTCCTCTGTATGATATTGGAACACCAGATAGGAAGCACAAGGGCCCAGGTTCAGATACCCGGACTCATGACTTCACCTGCCGCCTTGAGAATACCACTCTCTCCTTCCAGCTCCCAGCAGCGCACCGAAGCTACCTAGCCACCGGGTGTGTGGGAAGTCCTTGAAAGCGGTGATAAGTGAGAAGCAAGATGCCTGGCAAAAGTGAGAGGCATCCCAGTGAGTATTAGTGAAGAGTGTTCATTCACTCTTGTCATTATCGTTTTTATTATATTTACTATTATTTTTTAGTTATTAATTTATATTGTCGTTACTGCTCCTTTACCACTGTAGTTCCTACGGATACTGAAAAGCACACTCATCATCATCATCATCATCATTCTGCATAACATGCAATCGGGAATCTTGCTCTAAAATAGTGTCCTTACTTAATACAGGATTCCCTCTATTAGAAGTTGCTGTAAATAGGATTCTTAATGATCGCATATGTTTCAACGACGCTTGTGTCACGGGATTTCTGTCACTCTCCTACGGAACAGGATTGTTTCAATAGGTCAGGGCCCTGGAGGTGGTAGTGGCTCCGCTTCGCACCCTCCCTTGTCCCCTCTGCTCTGCTCTGAGCCTGAGGCCAGGACGCTGCAGACCCCGTTTCTGTTCTGCTAACTGGCACCTGGCGAGGCTCCGGAGGCGCTGGGGGGAACCCTGGAAGGTTAAGGAAGGGGACAAGGACAGGCTCTGTGCCGTCTGCTCTCTGCTGCTACTTGGCTCCATCTCCCCGCAGCGTTCCCCGCGTTTCTCCCCTGCTGCAGCTTCCCCCAGGCGACGCCTGTCCTGCCGGCAGCAGCTGATGACACTGCGCCACGTTCCAGGCGCTCCGGAGGGAGCTCCCCTGCAGGTCTGCGCCCCCCGGCGTGGCGCCCAGAGAGCGCCGGTCCCCGCTGCGCACCGCGAGCCTCCGCGGCCCCGCGGCATCGCGCCAGGCCAGCAGCGCCCCAATTCCGACACCGGAGTCCCAGCTCCAGCTTCAAAACGTTAATTACCTCCACCTTTGCCCTGGGGCTGGAACTTCACAATCCCTTACCTTCCTGTTTCCGTCTCCCGCGCGCAATTTAACTTCTCTGTGTTCACTGCCGTCTGGTAAAATGACTGGCAGAGCTCCTGCCTTCTGACCGTAGGTCCCGGCTGGTGGCGTGGGTAGGAAAGCCTGGATTCGGGAAGTCTCTTAACACAAGTGTGGCCGGACGTTCGGCACCTCCGTCTCCCCCTGCCCACACCAGCCCCCTGGACGCAAGCTGCCAGGAGAGGCCCATGCGCCCGGGGGCTGTGTCCTGAGAGGCAGGTCCCTCGCCTCCAGGTTGAAGAGCGCTTCTTAAAATTATTGAGCTTTCTTTGTTTTCCTACCAAAAATATTTGCATGGCATTTAACTCCTATTTCTTCATATGCCCTTACTTTTTAGTTTGGATCTCTCCTAATTCTTAAGTGGAATCTTTATCTTTCAAATTATTTGTACTCTGATTTCTTTTTTTTAATGCTCTTTGAAAGAATTCTTTTTAACTGTCTTTAAAGCAAGTTGGCCGTTCTCTGGAAGATTCCTCTGGGGTAAACAGTCTTCTTTGGCTGCATGTTACCCTAGTTTTCTGTTTCTCAGCTTGCAGAGTGAGCTATGTATATCTCTGCCTACATTTTTTCTATCCCTTATGGCCGTCAGTTTTCTTACTTCTTGTGTGAGGTTGGTTTTGCCCCACGTACGTGTTCGCTCCCCTCAGCACTAAGTCCCTGAACCCCCACACAAGTGCGGCTGCCCCCCACCACCAGGGGACCTGGTCTGCATGCTCACCCAGGCGCTGCGAGGGAGGAGGGCTCCGCCTCTGCGCTTTTCATTTGCATCACACCACCGCAAAGCACTTCTTACACAAAAAACGTATTAAGTACCGCCGTTGGGCTAGGTGTGGTGCTTAGCACTAGAGAAAAAAGCAGTAAAGAAAGACCTAATGAAGAAATGCACACACACAAACACATGTAGAGCTCATTTTGTCACACAGGATATTAGATAACACAGGGGAACAGTTTTTAACATAATTCCTGTTGAGTTCAAATTTTCACCTGTTTTGGACTTACATAGGCATGCTGGTTTCAAAACTGCAGTTAGTTTTCTTCTATCATGTCAAGTTTTCCTCTACGGCTTATCTTAATGTGACCACTCTAGGCTGGGTCGAGCCTGGATCGAGGGAAGCACTAGTGCTCTCCTATTGGCTGAGAGAAAACCTCTCTCAAGTGGGGAGGGGTGGGGGATGACCCTAGAGACCAGCAACAGGTTCATACCTGTCTAGGCTACTCAGTTACACATGAGACAGTGTGGTGAGAGGGTGTGTGCCACTCAATATAGTGAATCGTATCCCAAAGTGTAGTCCAAGTTCTTTTCTGCATACAAGAAGTTGGCAGAATTTATTTTCTTATTCACATATGTACTTATTTCCTTTCCTTCAGATCATGTCTGCCTCTGCTACTTCTTGTCGTAAGTGCCTAAGCAACCCTGATTCATTTTGTTCTATCCATGGCAGTTTCACCAGTCCCAGTCAAAGGACAAACATCAGCGCATATGTCAGGCAAGCCTATTCTGCATATTTTAAAGTAAAACCTGATGATCAAGGTAAGTCTTGGGCCCCTCACAAGGTGTGCAAGCAGTGTGTCGAGTGGTTACAGATGTGGGCGAAGGGAACGTGTGATAAGTTGCCATTTGGTTTACCTATGGTTTGGCGAGAGCCCAGAGATCATTCAAGTGACTGTTCCTTTTGTATAGTGAAAACGTCAGGATATAACAAGAAAAATAAATGTAAACTAGAGTATCCTAGTCTACCATCAGCTGTACGCCCAGTGCCTCATCAGCTGAAATCCCAGTGCCAGTTTTCACTGAACTACCCTCTTTCAGAAAACAGGAGGAGTATGATGAAGAACTAAGTGACAGCAACGATGAAGATTTTGAAATTGAAGATGACTCATTTCGTCAGGGATTTGATCAGCATGAGTTGAATGATTTGGCACGAGATTTGGGACTATCCAAAAAGGCTTCAGAACTCCTAGCATCAAGACTGCATGAGAAAAGCTTGCTTGAAAAAAGAGCAAAGTTATCCTACTTTGATACAGAGAAAGAGCATTTCTGCAGTACTTTCGAAGTGATGGTGGCTTTGTGGATTGCCATAACAAACATGGTTTAATGGGGAATTGGGAATTCCAATCTATAACGTAACTGAATGGCAACTGTTCATCGATAGCTCAAAGTGGAGCCTGAAGTGTGTCCTCCTCCACAATGGCAATTTATTTGGTGCAGTCCCAATTGGCCATTCAGTTTGTTTTCATGAAGAATATGAAGACATAAAGAGAGTCATTGATCTGTTGCAATATCACAAGCACAATTGGATCATCTCTGTTGACCTTAAAATGGTCTGCTTCCTTCTTGGTCAGCAACGCGGATACACCAAGTATCCCTGTTTTCTGTGTATGTGGGACAGCAGAGCTCGTGAGAAGCATTGGGTGGAGTCAAATTGGCCTCCAAGATCTGACCTCAAACCTGGTGATCCAGACATTCTCCATGAGCCACTTATTGACAGAAAGAACATGATATTCCCACCTCTGTGCATAAAACTGGGTCTCATGAAGCAATTTGTTAAAGCTTTGCCACCTGAAGGAGACTGTTTCAAGTATCTCATTTTAGGATTTCCTAGCCTGTCGTTTGAAAAGATAAAATACCTTAATATGTATATTTGGTAGCAGAACTTGACTTCTTGTACATAATTTGATGTACAGTAACAATATATAGCTTTTATATGAATAAAATAATTCCAAATAAACAGTATATTCGGGTAATTTTTTCTTTCTTTTTTTTTTTTTTTGTATGTACATTTTGTATGATTTGGAGGACAATGGGAGGGTATCCTGTACCTTAAAAAGTTGATGTGATAGAGAAAAACTGAGGTCATTTTTGGATTCAGATGCCAAGAGTTAGTCAAAAAAAGTGTCAGATCTAACTCAACGAAAATTGTGTTTCCCCAGTGTAATAGATGATGATGATAACAGATAGATAGATAGATAGGTGTTATAATGAAAAAGTCCATGAAACTAATTAGAGTGCAAAGGGGCCTGTGATGTGATATTTGCAGAAGCTCATCAGGGAGGCTGAGGTGTAGAGGTGACTTTGAGCCAAGATCTAAAGGAAGTGAGAGAGGGAGGCACGTGGACCCTCGCCATGACGGGCTCTGCAAGCCTATTGCCTCTGGCGCGGGAGCTGCAGCAGAACAGAATGGAGAGCCACACACTCAGATGTCAGGACTGAGAATCTTCTCTCTGTGTGTTACGTGGTAATCTCGGGATGCTATGTAAGGGAGACAAAGAGAAGAGGAAGAACAGATTACAGAAAAGAGAAGCTCCTTCCCTTTCTTAGCTCAGAACCCTACAGGCAGGACTGGTCAAAGCAGGTGCCCACAGAGGGCGGGGCCTGGGGAGGCACAGTAGCCCGGGAGGGAGTGCAGAGTATCCACGGGTGGGTGTTATGGATTGAATGTTCGTGACTCCCAAATTTATACGTTGGACCCTTAACCCCCCGCGTGCCTGTATTTGGAAATGGGGCTTCTATGGTCATAGAGGCAGGGCTCTGATCTAATAGAAATAATGTTCTTATAAGAAGACTTGTCAAACTGGTCAAGGTCATGAAGTCAAGAAAAGATTGAAGAACCATTCCAGATTAAAGTAGACTGAATAGACATGACAATTTAATGCAGCATATGTTATTCTGAATATGGACCCTTCTGTTGCGAACGATGTTACACGGACCCCTGTTGAAACCCGGCTGGGGTCTGAGGATCGGGTGGGTACAGCATGTCACTAACGTAGCTTGCTGTCTGTGAGTGTGCAGTAGACCATCTTTGCTTTTAGGAACTTCACACTACAGCATGCAGAAGTCATGGGCTTCAGGCTAGCAACATACTCTCAAGTGATTCATGAAAAATGCTACATGTCCTATACTTGACCCTTTTTGGCAAATTTTAAATTGTTTCAAAGTACATAGTTTAAAAAAAAAGAAAACAAATGAGAGGAAATAGAAATAGCTAATACAAATCACTCACTGATGATGTTTTTATAAAACAATAGCCAAACAAATAAAAAACAAAAATAATACCATAGCTAGAGGGAAATGTGGAATTGGGGGAAGAGTCTTTTAAGATGGGTATTGAGTATATCCAATGTGTTTTTAAGCTATTGGGGGTGATAGTAGAGAATATGGAATTATTATTGAGTAAAGAAGGGCAGAGTTGCAAGACAATAAAATTTTCAGGCTTGAGAGTAGGAATTGCCATTATTTAAGAGCATAAAAAGTAATCTGAAAAAAAAAGGAAGACAAAAACTATCAGTCTACAGGTAGATAAGTTTGTAGATTTCAACATGGGAGCACAGGGAGGCTCTTTGTTCTATTTTTTCAGGGGCATGTCAACTTGTCAGGCAAGGGAGAAAGGACAGAAGTTGATTATGGTATGGATTATGAAACATAAGCTGAGTCAGAAAAGAAATAAGGAGCTAATTGGGATGGGGTACCAGGAAAATGTGATTGGGTTAATGGATTGGAGGCTCTGACGGGAGAAAGTATTGGTGAGAATGTGCTGGAGAACAGAAGCAGGAAATGTAGGGACGAGCATTCAGAGAACAGAGCGTCTGAGCATAAGATACTGATCCTATTCAGCTGTGTTTCATAATAACATCAGAAACAATTTAGTTCAATTATCTGAGGGCTGGAGATTTATTGGGGTCACAGATGATGTGGGTAGATAGAAATGAAAACATTTGTTGGGACAGTATTAGATTTGTGAAGATGGTGATTCTTGGGAACATAATTCAGGAAGACACTGAAATACAAGAAAATCAGGTCTCTTTTCTGTTTTTGAGATTTGTGTGTTAGTCGATTGTGTTAGAAATCACAAAATGAGTAGCTTGAAAAGCACAGTCAGTCAATTTCAAAAGCCTTATACAATAAAATAGGAATAAATTCAACCATTTTACTGTCCTTAATTATCTGTCCCTATTAGGAATGGGTTTATCTTACTGAAGAAGTTTACATTACTGCCTCATGGTTGTTGAAGAAAGTGAAAAATGGGAACAAACTCATTGTGATAATGCCTATTTTCATTTAAACATATTTGTATTCCCACCTATTATCAAGAACCTAGGGATACTCTATCATTACAGAATATGTGATCTTTTTAACAATGAAGACATCAAAATTATTTATATTCTATTATAATAATGACAAAGAATACGTTTGATGGAATGACCTTGGGTCACCTTCTGCCACTGTCACATTAGAGAGAATACAGGTCACCCACCAGGTCCTCTTCTGCCTGTAAAATAAATGGAAAGGATGGATGATAATTTTTGAGAATAGCTCGTCGTCGTCGTCGGCAGCCGTCCGTCTCGAGAGACGATGGTGTAGCTTCTTAAGTGTCTATCTGCACCGCCGAGAATGGCTGTGCAGTCCGACACGGGAGTGACACGGCATCTGTCTCCTCCCGTGTTGAATTGACATCTTGCGATGACGCTGGAGTGTCCTCTCCAGTGGAGCTGAAGCTACAGAGCCTGGGCAGGGTGATATGGAGGGTCTGCTGTTGCCCATGCAGCAGATCCCCCCTCTCTTCGCAGCTGAAGGATCCAAGGGAAAGACGGAGTCGAATAGCTGGAACTACATAAATGTCAGTGGCTAAAGACATGAGTATTTCATCTATTGTTTCAATATACGCAAGTCCCAGAACATCAATGGTGAAATACACTCCTTCGAAACGAGATTTAGAGTGCTTGTGTGCTCCGGATTGGCTGGCCCTTAGTGTGTCTCGGTCCTTTTCTTCCTCCCTTTGGGTTGGGTTCCTTAAGGGAGCTCACGTTTTCCACAGAACTGTGCCTCTCTTTTCTTTCTGTTTTTATAGAGCTTAAATAATTTTTTCACAATTTCTGTTTATTGTGCTTTGAATGCTTTTGAGGATCATTATTTTTCTAAATTAAATTTCCAACTCTTTAAGTCCAGAGTTTACGGATTTATAGGGAAGATCAGCTGTTAGAACGATGAATAACATCCTGAGAACTTCTACAGTGCTTCCGTGTTTAAGAGCCATCAAAATCATCTTGGAGACAAAAATTGAAAATAAGAACCAGGCCATCAATACCATAGTCTCTAAAATGGAGAGATTTAACTTAATGGAATTAAAGAATGGCCCAGTAAGCCATTGATTCATAACTTCCTAAAATATAAGTGTGTTGCTTTTTTAAATAAATATATGATGTAGAGCTTACAGAGACAAAACTATACAATCTTCATGACAATTCATGAATTGTGACAAATGTGTACACATTTAACAAGCACCCAATCATAATATTATGTGTCCACCATTACAATATCACAGAGAATAACTTACCACCACCACCCCCAACAGAAGAATAAAAGAAACTGTGTAAGGGTTGATAAAAATGGCATTTTACCTAGTCGTCGGCAGCCGTCCGTCTCGAGAGACGATGGTGTAGCTTCTTAAGAGTCTATCTGCACCGCCGAGAATGGTTGTGCAGTCCGACTCGGGAGTGACACGGTATCTGTCTCCTCCCGTGTTGAATCGACATCTTGCGATGACGCTGGAGTGTCCTCTCCAGCGAAGCTGAAGCTACAGAGCCTGGGCAGGGTAATATGGAGGGTCTGCTGTTGCCCATGCAGCAGACCCCCCCTCTCTTCGCAGCTGAAGGGTCCAAGGGAAAGACGGAGTCAATACAGCTTGGCTTCAGGTGCGCCGCAGGAGTTGCCGGTGTTGACTACAACGTCAAACCGCCTTAGGGACTCCGGCTCCGGATTTTCTGTCGGGGTTTACTCCCTTAGCCTTTCCCCTGAAGAGGTATGCCGCAAGGCAGCGGAGGTTTTTTGGAGTCAGAGTTTTCCTTCTCTGATTTTACCTAGTACCGTTCGCCTATTCAAACCTTCCACCCTCTTTTAGCTCCTGGCAAGCACTGTTCTGTTTAGGAAATTCCATGTAACTAGAATCATACTGAATGTAGCTTTCTGAGATTGAAACATTTCATTTAAAAATATGCATTTAAGCTTTGCCCATGCTGTCGCATGAACTGATAGTTAATTCCTTGTCCTGCCGAAGAGTATTTTGTTCTGTGTGTTTCCCACATCGCGCTCATGTTTTCACCTAGTCCAAGGTTGTTGAGTTGCTTCTAGCTCTTGTTCATGAAGCGCCTGGCAGCACTTTGCACGCTAGTTTTTGTAGCATAATCGCCGGGTCATATAGTAAGATAATGTTTAGCTTTGTACGAAGCTGCCAAATTGTCTTCTGAAGTGGTTGTACCATATTGCATATCCACAGGCAGCGGGAGTTCTTATAGCTCTGCATTCTCATCGGCGGCTGGTGGGGGTAGTTTTTTGGACGTTGGCCATTTTAATAGGGATGATGATATCCGATAATAATTTTAGTTTGCATTTCCCTAGTGACAAGACGCTGAATGTGTTTTCCCATGCTTAGTGGCGATCTGCATATGCTCTTTGCATTATCCTCTTCGGATCTCCTCACATCTTCGGTAAGATGTCTGTTCAGATTTTTTTTTTTTTTTTGCCATATTTTTAATTTGGATGTTTCCTTATGGTCAAGATTTAAGATTTCTTTGTATGTTCAAGATGTAGTTTCTTTACCTGCTTTTCAAATATTTTCTACAAGTCCTCAGCTTGTCTATTTATTCTCTTTAACAATGTCTTTCACAGGGAAGACATTCTGAATTTTATTAAAGTTGAACTTCATTATATGGTTTTTCATGGATTGTGCTTTTGCTATGTATCTAAAAAGATCATCATAAAACCCAAGGTCATGTTGATTTTCCCCTATGTGGTCTTCTGGAAATTTTATAATTTTGCATTTTACACTTTTGTCTCTTATCCTTTCAGAGATGAGATGATTTTTGTGAGACGTATACTGTGTTTGTTATCTTATAGAGAGGTATAAGTATGAAAATATTATTTGTTGAAATTATTTTTCCATTGAGTGGTCTTTGTGCCTTTATGTCTTTGTATCTTTTTCATCATTAATTTTGACATATTTTAAAATCCTTAAAATAAGAGAAATACATATTAAACAAACAATTATTCATGTCAGCAATGGTCCAGCCATAAAAAAGAATGAAATTTTACTATTTTCATGGATGGACATAGAGGGTGTGGTGCTAAGTGAAAGAAGCCAGTCAGAGAAAGACAAATAGCACGTGATTTCACTTATACGTGGAATCTAACAAACAAAATAAATGACCAAACAAAATGAAACAGACTCACAAATACAGAGAACAGACTGATGATTTCCAGAGCAGGAATGGGAGACAGGGTGAAAAAGGAGAGGGGATTAAGTGCAAACTGGCAGTCACAGAACAGTCACAAGGATGTGAAGTACAGCACAGGAAACAGAGTCAATAATATCGTAATGACCGTGTATGGTGCTGCGTGGGTGCCGGAAATACCGAGGGGACCAATTCACCAAGTACGTGACTGTCTAACCGCTATGCTGCACGCCTGAAACCAATACAAAATAATATCGAATGTAAACTGTTATGGGAAAATAAATTTTTCAAAAAAGCAGCTCTCAAGGACACAGTGTGTTACAAGCATAACAGAAAGCCCACTTAGAACCGTTCTAAATTTGGCCCCAGCAGACCGTCTGCGGGGATTAGGCGACTCCTGCAGTCTGTGTGGTGGCAAACTACAGAAAACCAGGGAGCCAAGAAAAGTGCGCACTGTCCGCGACGAGTCCTTCCCCACCTCTGTCTTGTCTGTCCTTTCTGTGGCCATATTGAACCACGAGGACAAGGGCACAGTCTGCCCTCTGAGGTTTCCAAGAGCAGATGACCAGGTCAACCCTGACTCGCCAACCCCCAGAGACTTCTTAGGTACCAGAGAGATGAAGTTCAGCCTTGCATAGGGAGGGCGTTTTTAATCACCCTGAGCAAAATGTAATTCTTACTAACAAACCTATCATATCTAAATAATTAACTTCAGTCATTAACACACACACACACACACACACACACACACACACCTCTCTACTCCCAAAATGGTGTACTGAGCACACCTTCCATAGTCAAGTCCCAAGACATTCTAAAGACGGCCTTTATTTTTTCTTTTCTCCCTCTTAAATTGCAAAGCATTTTCCCAAACTACAGTTTCCTGTACTCATGTTTCCTTAAATTTCATGCCTTTTTTTGCTCCTTCTTTGCAATTACAGAGACTAATTGATGAGTCAGACCTCAGGGGCCCCTCCCACAGGGCCAGTGGGTCTCTCCAAAGAGAGTGTGAGCTGACTCCTGCTTTTTGAATTTAGAGCACTCTGACCTGGGATCAAAATTTCCTTTCATCCATCCCCAAATAATCTCAAAACTAAATCCCGGCCATTTTTGTTTCTGTGGTTGTCTGTGTCTTTGAGCATTTTGCTTGTTTGTTTGTTTGTTTTGCTTAATCCTGTCACCTGCATCCTAGCCATTTAAAGGAGTCTTAAATAGTTTTTCTTCTATACCTTGAAAGTTACCCCTTCATGACCCTGAACTTGATACTGCTGTAAGGGCTCCATACTTCTCTTTAACTAGGGTGCTCCTGTCATTCATCACCCGAAGAGGGCTGCTTTTGAAAGCAAAAGTAAGTGCTATTAATAACTTCGATGAGACAATTGATATGAACCAAGACCATTGCCGTGTGAACACTATGTTTTTAACCAACATAGAACTTGCATGACGCTCCCTTCAAAGGCTGGGGTTCTGAGTTGGGGGCTACCCCAAATTCTCATGTGGACAGTCATTGAGCCCTTTCTACCATAGCCAGACTAAAACCAATCACACATATCACCATACAGAATTGCTCAATGCCATTTATTAATCATGGCTCATTTTATTTGGGGGGGGATGGGACAGCCGCAGGTACCAGAGTCAGAGCAGAGCCCTCCCCCCAATAGAGCCCTGCTCTAGAACATGGCCAGGTTAGTTATGGGCCTCGGCCTGCGGCCTCAGCCCCTTTCTCCTCACATCACATGAATACCTCAAGGGCCTAGTGTATTTTTTATTTAATCTTTTTGCTTTCAACTAAGTCCAATCCCCTCAAGGAGCAGTTCTTTAGTAAGGACAAGAGACAAAAAAGTAAGATTTAGCTTTTATTGAGCACTTACTGGATACCTGACATTGTCCTTACAAAGTAAGAAACTAACAATTCTTTACAAGGAGACTGAGTGACACTTTGGGAAGATAAATCACTTGCTTAAGGGCATAGACCTACTAGGTGCTGGAGGAAAGCTTTAACCCAGTCTATAACACTCAACCATTAAGAAACACGTATAGTTAAAAATGAAAGGTTAGTTCAATGCTTATAGATCGCCTTGTTTTTTGAAAGATTTTCAATAGCATTATTGTAAGTCATCACTTTTATTCAAATTGTAAATATAGGCTAAGAATGACAGAAAAGCTTAGAAATTACAGGCTCTACCAAAAATTGTAGCTTTTCTTATATTTTTGATTTTCTTTCCCCAAATGATTATCTGTGGTACAAAAATAGATATAGAAGGGAGTTATTCATGACTTAAAAACCCATGGGACTTTTCATGGCAAAAGCACATACTGAAATTAATAAATATCACAAATAGAAACTTTCCAGAGAGAGCAGATTGAATAATAACTTTCAGCTTTTCTTACTTCATGGCTTCTAGCTGTGGAGTTTTACTAGGGAGTGGACAAATATTCATGTCAACATTTTTTTACTAATGGAGAAATTAAGAGACACCACTTATAATTTAATCAGGAGCCCATTTTAATCTCTCATAAGAGAAAAAAAATGGATGTAAGGGTCCATGAGTGTTGTAGAGGGCATCTGGGCAGATCGTGATATTAACCTTTACAGAAACTAGGAAGCGTCCCTTTGCCATTTTCAGAGGTCACCTCTGGGCCAGGCATTAGAGTTTTAAAATAACATAACATGACCTCATGAATAATTTGAGTTCTAACTTTGTTAACTTCAGTTAGAAAGTAACATAGAGTTCCGTGGAATATAAGCTAGATCTAGGTAATTTACATTTTAGCCACGTGGAAAAGGAAAAGAGAAAGGGAGAAAGGCCACCTGTAAGATTAACATGAGCAGGAGCCTTTGGTGGGCAGTTAGGGCTCGTATAGCCCACCTGGCAGGATCTCTGAATTGTTTGCTTCATAAGTCGCAGGTTCTGAGCCAACCGGAAGTTGTGTGGAGGAGACTTACATGCTATTCTCCGAGTATATAATGTTGAGTGACTGGTTTACCAGCGTCTCACAGAAATTCTGAGTGCAATTAATTTTGTTTCTAATGGTTCCTTTTTCACTATAACTGATATAACTTGTACAACCAGGAGCACGAACAAGATCCATTGTTCTCCTTAAAATATTTAAACCTTCACCTCCATCTTAAGCATTTCAGATCTTAGGACCTAAAAGAAATAAAGTCTTGATTTGTTTTGTGTCAAAGCGGCTGGTTCACTAGCAGCTCCTGGCCCCTCATGTGTAAAATCAGCAGTTGGGATTAATTGCTTACTAAGCTCCATTCCAGTTCTGAAGTTCATTTATTTTATGAAGACATGCTGTGTGCATGTGTGGGGAGACACTGTTCATGTTGTTTCTTCTGCCGTTACCTTGTCCTTGACTTTATCATATCTTTGAAAACGTGACATGAAGAATAGCAGTAAACCCAGCACTGCCAAAGCACTGGCTTTTGTGATTCAGTGAAAACCAAAATTTTAAAGCTTCAGTTAAAGACTTTCTCCTGGATTCTGATTTTTGTGATGGTAGGGAACCGTGACTGACTGCACCGTCCTCTCAGCACTGTTTCTATAACTACTGACTGACTCATGCGTAGCTTATAGATGAGAAGCAGGTTTGTATAAGGATCCTAGGAACTAACTTCGAAAGTTAAATCTCCCACCTTCAGGCATCCAAGCTCTGGAAGACCTGTTGACCTTCAACCGTAGAACCAGGATGACAAAAGCCAGAATGGCGCACACCAGACCATCACTTGATCAGGTTTGAAGTCCTTAGATGGACTGTGTTCGTTGGCACATAGAGAACTTCTCACACCTCCCTGCGATCTCCTTGTCCTGCTTCCCCTCTCCCTCCTTATAAACACCTCTGCCCGCGCTGACACCTGGAGACGGGCTTTGGGACAAGAATCCCCATCTTCTCAAGTTGCTGGCACTTGAATAAACCACTTTTCTTCTCACCAGCACCTGTCTCATGAGTTTGGCTTTTGTTGTGGCAGCTGGACCTGCATTCACTTACATTTTCTTTAGCTGATAGTTTCTTTATGGATTATTTCTATTACAACCATATTTAAAGACTCTGTAGTATTTTCTTTTATTTTTCCAAGTGTAAAAAATTTTCCTCAATACCCTGACATAGTTTCTGCTAGGCAGATGTTTTTGAGTGTGTGTGTGTGTGTGTGTGTGTGTGTGATAAACATGTTTCTTAAATAGTTCTGAAAGTAGCTCTTTATCCATTTTTAAAATCAAGATATGTTTCAAAGCCTGCTTTGGAAAAGATTTTGGATGTTTTTCCCTATTATTCCTTTTTCTGCTTTCCTTCTTTCTTCCTCTTTATCTCCTATGCATTTTTGAGCTTCTCCAAAGAACTCATGAAGAAGAGAGAGAGATGTGCCTCCCACATGGGAGGAAACTCACACACAGCTCCACTGGCCCCGTGAGACATCTGAAGGAAAGGTGAAGAAATGAAGCTATGCTTTCGGATCCATGAGGCTGATCTTCCAGTCCCTTAGATGGTTTCACTTTAAAAGTTCTATCTAAATAAAATGCCTAATTTTGTGTCTTCCAATTATTCGGACAAGTTTACATTGGTCACTTAAGCCTCAATTTAGAACAGATTATGATAATGTGATATGAAAAGTCATTCTGCCATGAGCTATGGGTGTGAAATATGGATCCTCCTCAAGTTCAAGGTCCTCTTAGAAAAAAGGGCTGACGTGGTCTGTAACCACAGAACTTCAAGGGCCCATCCCCAGTTTAGCTCCTGGTGGATTAATGGCTCTGAAAGCTTATGCAACAGCTGCAGACATCAGAAGGAAGCAGTGTCTGAAAGACACATTTAAACTAGTTTTTATATTTAAAAAATAAAATAAAATGCAGTAAGATACCAAGGAAAGGCAATGGAATGAACACAAACGATTTAGTTATGCCCGAGGAAGAGCATTGTCATGTAAGCATTCTTATTATAAATTGCAGAGGGGGAAATAGCTGTGGTGATAAAGATATCTAAATTTTAAAAAAGAAAAAATGACCAAAAGTTAACCCAGAGAGAAAGAAAACAATAAAAAAAAAATAAGATTGTAGGGTTTCATTTTTGGAGCATTAGTTCATGAATATGTTGTGTGTGTGTGTTTTTTTTAAGAGATTTGCAGTCATTTTTATAGAATAAGGCATCAGCCATCATCCTGGGGAAGGACAGAGGGGCAGAAAGCGTCTCTCCTCTACATGGATTCAGACAACTTGTCTTCCCTGAGAAGTCACCACCAATCTTGTAGAACACAGTGTTCTGCAAGGACTTCTGTAAAATGATGGGACTTAGTCTCAGAGCTGTGTCATTGGAGGTACTGGATATGTTTACTTTTTAATTATATTTTCTTATCATTTCAAACTTTTAATAGAGAGACATTCTGTCTGAAATGAGGCAAATGTTTTAAAGGAGATAATGCAAATGTGTTTACAGCCCTTGAGATGCTGTAACAGATGGCATTCAAGATAAAAATTTTGGTCTGCATTGACAAAACTGAAAATAAAATATCTATCAGGCACTTTTCATAAGAAAAAAAAATGCATCCTTTTCCAGTTTTTCCTCCCTCCCTCTGTCCCTCTCTCCCTTCCTTCCCTCCTTCTTCCTCTTCCTTTTGTGGCTTTGATGTTACAACTTCCTAGTTAAAGTGTCTGACGGCTTATCTGTACCACAGAAGCTTTTCTCATACTTTACTTTTCACAGTTTAAACTTACTTTTATTATTATTTTTTGATCAAGTTCCCCTTAAAAGCAGGGGACGTGCTTTGCTAAATTAACTCGGAACTCCCTTTGCTTAAAATGGATGCCCTTTTCTTTCTGTTTTTATGGTTAAAACCTTTCTTATTATTTTTTATTTTTTTAATTAAATGTATTGGGGTGACACTGGTTAATAAGACTACATAGCTTGTAAGTGTACCTGTCTACGATGCACGGTCTGTACTTGGTATCGTGTGTTCACCACCCAAAGTCAACTCATCTTCCCTCACCATGTATTTTACCCCCTCTCCCCTTCACTGCGCCCCAGCCCTCTCCCTCTGGTCACCACCATCCCGTTATCTGGCAACTCCTCCAACAGCAGACGGCCTTGAAGTCAGGTCACGTGCATGACGTGCTAATCACCTGTCTATGTTGAATGCTCAAAGAAAGCTAAAGCCTCGTGGCAAGCATCGAGCATGTTGGATTAGGCATAAAGTTTAAGGCTGGAGATGACTGTCCTCTGAGGATCTAACACCTGGGAAATTTCATTTTCCAAATAATGTTTAGTATGAGGCAGATGCATGAACTTGGGTTTGTTTCTATATTCTGAACACATTATCCATGAGAGTGTGTTTGTGCATAAAGAGGCTTAGTTTTGGAATGACGTACTTCAGGGCCCTTTGCTCAGTGCAGAAGGCTGTAGCATCTTGTGGGCCTTGACACGAGCGGATGAGAAATATCTCCATGGCTGTCTCCAAATGTTATATCCTGCCTCTACCCACAGTGAAAAATCAATATAGCCTCAGAAAATACATGCCATTGCCATGAAGTTATTGTCACTTTGTTTTCTGGTCTTTTAAGTGACTTCTACTTTCAGCAGAAGACGGTGGTTTAAAAATGCAGCAGCTCCATTAAGGTTAATTTTTCCTGGACAGTGGAGGAACTAGCCAGCTACAAATGTTTTATAAGTAAAATGAAAATACATTGCACTGCATAGGTCTCCTGACCACATTGTTAAGGCTGGGTCATATTTCCAAATAATACCGAAGATTGCTGCTATTGATAGAAGTAATAAGGGGAATAAAATATCTGCTACTGTGCTTAGATAGCAAATAATTTTAGTTGTGTTAACAAGATTTAAAATCACTGACCAATGGTCAGACTTCATAAGGATAAATAGAGTCTTTAATGTGATGTATACTGTTTTTTAACTCTTAATAAGAAATAGAATATACATCTTAAAGCTTCTCCAGGGCAACTAACTAGATTTGTTCCAAATTCTAAAACTTGCTGTACTTTTTGTTCCTAAAACAGCATTCCTTATTCATGCAATCCCAGGGAACATTAAATAATTGTTGTGTTAGGCAAAAGACAAGCAAATAAACCAAACAAATCAGGCAATGAAGGCCTTAATGGTTGGTATTCAATGCCCCCTCCCCCCAAAATGCACTGGAGATAGAGGCAGGGGAGACAGTGGAGGAGATGAATTTTTTAAATAAATAAAAGCAAACAGAGCCTGATGGGCTTTTCTCTCTGGAAAATTCTCTCAATGCGTGACTTTTGGGACTTTCTGTCTTTTCCATCTGCCAGCTGGAGTGGCAGAGCGCCCGCCGGCGCTGTCTCTCCTCCGCGGGGGGCCGGGGAGCAGGGCTGGTGTGGGGTAATGGCAGGTGATGGTTCTAGCGAGGGCAGCCACTAACCGGCTTGGCGACCGGCCCCTCCTCACACGGCTGTGTCCATCGCCCCAAGGCAGTCCCCTTCACCCCCCGCCCCCGCTAGCCTGCCCCAACCTCCTCCTCCAATCTGGAGCTCCTGCCCCCAGCGCTGCCGCCCCGCCGTCCTGCAACTGTAGCGTCCTCAGCGCCGAGAGCCGGGGCAGGAAAGACTCAATCGACGGGGGAAGGAAGCGCGTTGGGGGAGAGATCGAGCGCTCCTGCTCTGCAGAGGGAAGCCGGAGGCGGAACCCCGAGCCCTGCGCCTCCTGCGGGCAGCGCGGCCCAGCTCGCAGCAGGTGCGGGGCGGTCCGGCGCGCAGAGAGTTAAAGGCATCATCGCAGCCATTAGACGGAAAAGTTGCGGCGCAGCGAGCCGGGCGAGGTCCTCCGCCCGCCCCGGCCCGCTCCCCACTTCCCGGGCTGGCGCGGCGTGGAGGGAGGGCAGTGATCACGCAAGCCCGAGCCGCGGCTGACGTGGGCCGAGCCGCCAGGTAGCGGGACGCAGCCGCCCGGCGGCGGAGACACTCCAGCGCTACCAGCCCGCTCCGCGCTCCCGAGTCCGGCGAGCCCCGGCGGCCGCCTTCGCCCGTGGCAGCCCCGCGCGCCAGCCAGTCCCGCCCCGCCAGCAGCAGGATGCTCGCGGCGTCGCGCGCGCGGCTCTGACACAGCCTCGGACACGGTCGCCTTCCTTTCTTTTAGGGCTTTTTGGCTGTTGGCTATACTGATGTGACCCCCTTCTCTCCCCCTTTTTTTTGGAATGATGGGGATCTTTCTGGCGCATGTTGGATTTGTCTTCTTTTCTGTTTTCTACGTGCAGGAAGGGCTTTCTTCTCAAGGTAAGTCTGTGCTCACTGGCAAATGTCCATTTGCTCGTGGTGTGTGTGTGTGTGTGTGTGTGTTGTGTGTGTGTGTGTGTGTGTGTGTGTGTGTGTGTGCGCGCGCGCGCGCGTGTATCCAGGCAGATGTGAGATTCCTAGCAAGTCACCGTGGAAGAGGGTTCTGTTCGGCATTTTCATTTAAAGTTGATTGAATAGTAGGCATTCTAGATTTGAGAGCAAATCTATCTGGTGCCTGACGGTGAGGTAGGTGGCTCGGTGAGCCGAAACCCAGGGGTGCGTGCGTGTGTGTGTGTGTGTGTGTGTGAGTGTGTGTGTGTGAGGCGCGGGGTAACCGCTCGTGCATACATAACCATCGCAAACAAACAGGGGCTCTGCATGGCCAGCCCTGCTCCATGGAGGCAGAATGGGTTTAGAGTTTCCTTTTTCTGGGTCCGTGTGACTTCGTTTGCATGTGTGTTGATCAAAGGACAGACGCCTTCTCGGAGGACCCCTAAGAAGGCATGGCTGGCATTGCAAGCAGCGGCGGCAGCCTGCTGCACCCAGGGGCTCGGGACCTCGCAGGCTGCGGCGCTCCTTCAGCACCAGGAGCAGATGTCAGCGCCGCTGCCAGAGGACTGCACCACTGTGGAGGCAGCAGGGCCCCCTCCTCCCTCCGCTGCAACAGAAAGTCCTTTCCCCGTCAGAATGGCCTCCTCGCGTCTCCCCTGTGCTCTGAGTATAAACGCAGCTGCATTTCCATGGAGATCATTTGGGATTTCATGCAGCCCTGAAAGGGGACGCTGACAGTGTCTCTCCTCAAAAAGTGGGGGAAGTGGGCGTCCACCCCGAGCCGGTCCTGCAGCCCCTGGGTCCTCCTCTCCATAAGTGTGACTGGATCTGGGCCCGCCTGCCAGCCTCCCCCCTCGGCACCACTTGTAGGGAACCATCAGCTCGTCCCAAAGTGTCCCTTAGACGACAGAAGAACAAGCATCCAAAACGCTCTATGTTAGAGGAATGCCTTTGGGGGAAAGGGAGCATCTTCCCTTTGTGAGTTTTGCTGTGATTCCATGAATCGTGCAGACCAGCAGGGTCGGGGTTGGTAATGAGAAGAAGGAAAAATATCTCTCTAGTGGCTTCACAACAGTCTTTAATCTGAACGGATTAAAGGTGTCTGATTCTTCCATTCCGTGATGTATGGATGGCAATTTGCAATACGGGGGCTTGATAGGAATAATGAAGACGGTGCATGTGGAGAGGAAGGAATGTGCAGCTTAGGAAGTGCGGGACTTGTTTCAGGGCCATAGTCTTTGAATCACAATTGCTAATTGTTTTGCTATATCAGGAATGTGCATTTTGACAGGTAATCATGACCCATTCTCTATTACATAAAACACCCAGGTACCATAGATTGTTTAGAAACTGGGAGGCAAGAGGCTGTCCCCATATATCAACTTGACAGATTTGTCTAAAATGCACCCCGCCGAATCCTTCAGTATATTTTGGTACGACTGCAATCTGACCAAAGGTTTGCTTTGCCTCTGACTGAGCAGCCTGGCTCAGGGGGAGGGGTGGGTATTGGCAAGCTGGTTAGGCTTCCCATTATCCAGACTTGATCGACAACAGAGTGATTTAGGCATGATACCAAAAATAAGACAGGCGAGAGGCAGAGGAAAGGGGGCGGGGAGCCGGGCGAAGTCCAGGATGTCACAGAGGGGTTTCTGTTCTTGATTTTTTTTTTTTTCCAGTCCAAGAAAAATGTAGCTATCTCTCAAGGAGAGCTGGCGAGCGTGGTGCGGATGTGCTAAAAAGATGCGTTTCTGTCTTACAGCAAAATTCACCGAGTTTCCGCGCAACGTGACCGCGACCGAGGGGCAGAATGTGGAGATGTCGTGCGCTTTCCAGAGCGGCTCAGCCTCGGTCTACCTGGAGATCCAGTGGTGGTTCCTGCGGGGCCCCGAGGGCCCGGAGCCCGCGGCCGAGGTGGCCGGCGCGCAGGTACCCGATCGGTCGGAGTCGCGCGCTCCGCGTCTGTCCCGCTCAGCCCCTGCCCCCTCTGGGTGTCCAGCCCGAGGTCTGCGGCCCCGGAACGTTCCTGCGCGCCACTCGGAACCCGCCGGCTCCCCCGGCGTGGGTGAGGCCCCGGGGCGCCCCGGAGCGCGCTGGCCTGTGTCCTGGCGACTGCAGTTTGAGACCGAGGAAGAAGTCCTGTCTTCCCGGTTAGACCTGGGACTGGCCTCCTCCTGTTAGTACTGGGTATGGTCAAGATGTCCAGGATGGCACGACAGTGCTGAGCCCTCCCAGGACACTGGCTGTCCCATCTCCGGGGTGGGGTGGGAATTTGGTGGGGGTCTCCGGTCCGCCCCCACACGTCTGAGGTTGGCCGGAGAGATCAGTGAGAGTGGGGGAGACAGGAGGGGAAAGGGGCGAAGGGGAGCGAGGGAAGGAGCGGGGCGCGGAGGAGAGGGGGCGGGCGGAGACGAGATGGGCAGAGAAGCTGCTGCTGGGGAGACGAAACAGAAGGTGGGGTGCGGGTGGGAGGGAGCAGGAGCGGGGAAAGGCGGAGAAGAGGAAAAAGGGGGCGGGGGCAGAAGAGGAAGGAAGGAAATGGGGGTCGGAGCGCAGACAGTTCAGCAGCAGAGGCGGCAGACGGGCTGGGGCTGTCGGGGCGAGAAAAAGGAAATCTGTCCCTGAGACCGCAGGGAGGGGACGCAGTCCGGGCGACGACGCAGAGTCCCGTCCCCGCAAACTTCCACCCACACGCGCCCCCGCGCCGCGTTCCCGGACCCTCCGAGCGCGCGACCCGGCAGCGCCGCCGCGTGGTGGCGGCCCCGCTCCTCGCTTCTGGGCTGGATCAGCCCCCGCCCCCGAAACGCTTCAGCGAAGGGGGCCGCGCTGCGGGTCCGCAGGCTAAGCTTTCGTCGCCTTCTCCCGCAGGTGGAGCTAGTACCCGACAGAGACCCGGACAACGACGGGACCAAGATCAGCGTGAGTATCGCAGGGACCAGCGACACCAGGCAGGCCCACGGGGACAAATCAATGCATTTTAGGCGCTTAGCCGATGGTCTTATTGTTAAGCCTTTGAACTTACTGTCCCCGAAAAAGGCAGCTACGCAGAAGCAGGACGAGAGCCAGTGCGTAAAAACTGAAGCCTATTTAGAGTTGGTACAATGAAATTATTTATTTTAAACAAATATTTAAAGTTACTAGAGAATCGTTTTGCTATCACGAGAGGTATGACACTTATTTTTTTGTTTTTTTAAGTTACGTAACTGTGAGCGTAGAGCTAAATACTCTCCATTCAAAGTTATGGAAATAATTATTCCTTTAATAGGGGATAAAACACTAACATATGAAATCATATAAATATAAAACTAAAAGCCAATATAAACTTAAAAACACAAAGAGGTTAACCTAATGAAAATATAGAGATGTATTTCTACTCTACTGGTTATTCCCTTTCATAACTGTGTGTGAAATAAAAAATAAATAAAATAAAAATAAATTTTTATTCTATCTCAAATGAAGCCACATAAAATCATTTTATATTAATAGAACTGCTCAACTTGTTGTTAAATAGTAAAGACGTTTTCATTACTAGAAATGAAGTAATTATAAGAAATGAGGTCGGCTAAGCATAAATATATATTACATGTTATATAGTATATATGTTAGGAATTTGAAAATCCAATAACCTATATTTAAAAGGAAATTTATTCTGAGGATTTTACAATGGCAGAAAGGGGTATAAGATTGGAGTTACATCACAACTAAAAGTGTAAACACATATTGTACTAATAGAATCAAATTCTATTATGTAAATGTATAATCTCAAAGTGGAAGAAGATAAAAAGATATAAAGCAGAAACTCCAATTTATATTTATAAACTCATTGACTTTATAGACTATTTCAATTCAATTATCCTTATATCACAGAAACTGTTGTTTTCAGGCAGTGCTAGAAAAGCTTTATTGGTAAGATCAATTATTGACAATATTGTCCCATAAATATTCCATCTTTCATCTTTCATATATACGTGTAATTGGATAGATCGTTTACTGATGACTCATCTTTTACTTGCTATTCCTCCAATGACCAGTAATAAAAACAGCCTCCCAAATCCTGACCTAGGAAAGCTGTACAGTCAGATTCACAACCCTGGGTACAACTGCTAACAGATTTATCTATGCCAACTGTTCATAAAATCTAGAAAACTGTGAAGAGTTCTAGATACAAATTGAGATAGAGACTAATTTGTTCCCAGTTTACTCACTGCGTGACCTTGAACTATGGCCTGAACCGGCAGCTGGTACCTTAGCATTCCCAAGAGAGCTTTTACAAAATACTGCCGTGAGCCTCGCCCCCTAGAGAAGCAGACACGGTGTCGGCAATGATCCAAGTGCGGGCATCTCCGAACGGTTCCCCAGGAGGTACCAGTGTGTGGCCGGTGCTGAAAATTGCCCATCAAAGCCCCCTACACTTCAGGTTACTCTGCTATAAAGTGGGATCGTAATAAGTACTCAGATTTATCAGGGGACTCAACTGAGGGTGTATTTGAAGCGATTAGTTTCCATGATTTTTATAGTATTACTATGTATGTAATTTCCCACACAGCACATACGTATGGTTATCTCTACATGTAAAAACCGGATGAACACTTTGAAAGTTTTCTTAATTATTTACGGCCATTTGAAAGTGTAATAGCCAGTAAGAGAATAAGTTTCTGCCTCCTTTACTTCTTTTCTCTTTCCACATCATCCAAGTCCTTAAATCCTAAGTGTCTTACAAAATCCATCATCGTTCAGCCAACCATGGGTAATATATAATGTGTATCAAATCTGCCTATTTTGATGAAGATGCTTATCGATCTTCATATTATAGAGAATATTATATATTCCACATAGCCCCATATATGTATAATCTTGCTATTAATATGGCCTAAAAATTATTAGAAGAAATAAGAGAGCCATTTTCAATTTTGAAAACCGAAGCAATGTTAAAGCCCCAGGAGCACGCAGACCCTGTAAAGTCCGGGGTGTATAGTCTGCGCCGCAAGACGCCACAAGACTTAAGGTGACGTTAGTCCGCACCCTGGGCCACACCCCCTCATGACTCTAGGGCAGCGTGTACCAAAAACTGTAGAACAAAAATCCTTAGTAGTCAAGTGACTTTCGTCAGTTCCTTTAATAGTCGTTCCAATGTGGGGTTAATAGCACAGCCTCAGTTCATCTCGTTGCTGGTCACAACCACCCGTGAAATGCTTTCATGCCCCCTCGGAGCTGGGGCCAAAAGTGCAGAAAAGAGGCTGTGCAGACTCTAGACGTGGCCTCCTTGGGGCCGTGCTTCGTTCCACGGAGGCAGAGACAATCGCGTGATCGGGGAGTGGCAGCGCTGTTACCAGAACCTGGGACGTGGGGACCGTGTGGCTCCTGGAATGGGGTGCTGGCTGGTTCTAACTAGTTATGCCATGATTGGTGGAGCCAGTTGGAGTGGACTAGGGTAAACCAGAACTTGGGGTTTCACCGCTGACCCCCTAGGGGCTCGCTGACTGTGGCCATGAAGACGCTCTCATTTCCCACCACGAGCAAGCTCAGGACAAAGAATGGGGACACAGTCATTTGATGCAGGCCTTTATTTATGGTTCTTCCTTGCCATTTTTCAGACAGTGAAAGTCCAAGGCAATGATATCTCCCACAAGCTTCAGATCTCCAAAGTGCGGAAAAAGGATGAAGGCTTGTATGAGTGCAGAGTGACCGACGCCAACTACGGGGAGCTGCAGGAACACAAGGCTCAGGCCTACCTGAAGGTCAACGCCAACAGCCACGCCCGCAGGATGCAGGCCTTCGAAGCCTCGCCCATGTGGTTGCAGGACATGAAGCCCCGCAAGAACGTCTCAGCGGCCGCCCCCAGCAGCGTCCACAGCTCCGCCAACCAGCGCATGCCCCCCACCTCCAGCCCTCAAGCGGTAGCCAAAATCCCCAAACAAAGTCCGCAATCAGGTATGGAACCCGTTTTGAACCTTTCACTTTACCGCCCCCAAAACCCTCCCCAGGACGGCTGCGCGAGCAGACAGGTGTAGGTGTGACGGTCGGTAACGCGGGACGCCTAGTTCAGTTGAAACGGTGATGACGGGAGACCCCGAGGGCCTGGGGCTGGCCCTCGCCGGAGGTTGTCACTGACCCTGTAGTGGCTGGCAGTGCTTGCTGCTCAGGGGGCTCCAGCAGCTGGACTTTCTCCCCTTCTGTATTGACACGTTTTAAGAACAATAAATCCTGTAATGTTGGTTGCATTATAAATGCATGTTCGTTTTCTCTCCAGATTTATGTATTGATAATGACCCACATTAAGAGATTTCACTTCATCAAAATGTAAATGAAAGAGAGACAGCACATTTTCAGCGACCCGTAGCTTTAAGCAGGACTCTTTTCCAAAGGCTTTTTTCGCTTTTGAAGGAGGAACGTCAGCTGCCTGTGATGAAAGTGATGATGATAATGGCAGGAAGTGGCACAGAGATAAGACAACTGTAAATGTGCCTCTGATGCCAACTGGAAAGCTTAGTCACACATTCCCCAAGTCAGCCGTGCAAGTTAAAGCCGCTCTTTCTGAATAGCATTAATTTCTGCCATCGTTCCGCCAGGAAACTCACTGAAGTTTCAACCTGGATGTGGGGGGAGGGCTTCTTGGAAGGGGCAGTGCCTTGCGCAGCCCTGCAGATGCTCTGTATGTCACGCCAGCACTTGATGTAATACTAATAGGACAGGGGGGGCATTCAAGTATCGGTCATTCTTTAAGTTTTTCCTTTATAGTTTATCACCAGAAAATTGTTGCTTCTGGTATTGGTAATAGAGAATTACATTGCTGACTCTCAAGGTCTCTGTAGTTATTAAATCTGACCATTTCGTCAGGATACTTATATATAGAATATATATATATTCTTCTATCTTATCTTAGATCTAACTTTAAATCCTTTCTTGTGAACCATTCCTTTAAAATGCCATGTGCCTACCCAGACTTCCTCCTTTTGCTTCATGCGCCAGTAGGTATGTTTGTAGAGGGCTTGACGGAGGGTCCTGGTGACCCCGCGCGGCCTCGCAGTGCAGGTGAGCATCCGCAGCAGGCCTGGGTCACGGCCGCGTCTGCTGGTCTGACGCGCACATGACCTGCCCTCTCGGAAACGCAGCTTGCCTGGCTCTATCTCAGGTTCCTCTTTATAGTCTGTTTGAACTTTCCCAAACTAAGGAACAAGACCATACCTAGAACGTACATGTGTGCATACATATATGTATGTAGCTGTATAGCACACACATGTGTATGCACTTTGTGGTTATGATTTGTGCAGCCATTATTGGATAAAGATTTCATCTCTTCAGAGGCAGGCCTGTCTCCCCTTTGTGCCATCAAAGGAAGAAGCCAGACACTATGTGCAGAATTACGGAGGAGCCTCAGCAGACGGTTTATGACCTAATCAGAGAAAATTCCAAAATCATGGAAGTGAAATTATTAGCCCCCATAGACTATTTCAAACTAGATGTCAGAGATCCATGCTGTAGAATAAAATCAAAGGTTTTAGCGCCTATTCCAAAGGAGGGTTCTGAGCATCGAATAAACTGTTCTATTTCTGAACGATTCATTTCTGATTCTGTCGCGTGCACGACAGACACCCCTTTTGTTGGCATACGTAGCGTTCAGCATCGTGGCTGGAGCTAACGGGTGAACTGTAGCGATCTCCTAACAAGTTCGGAGTGGAAATCGCCGCTCATCCCCACCGACTCGGGCCACCCGTGCGGCAGGAACGCTGAGTCGTGGAAGCCTGGCTCACTAAGCAGCAGCTGCCCAGAGCCAAGGCTGATCCGAAATGTGGCAGAAGTTCTCATCTCTGTCTTTCCCACCAGTGAACACTGGAACGCACTTTCTGCACATTTAACATTTTCTGACTTCTGGTAAAGAAGCAGGCGGGGCCCAGCCCCCCGTTCTAGTCCTGGGTACGTTTCCCGGCTTGCACAGTTCTTTCATAAAGTACAGACTCTGGGGTGGGTATTTATATATGATGTTCACTCCAATACCCGCATCCTGATTTATAATTTTTTAGGAGATGGCCCAATAAAGCTGCTTTTAGTGCCCACGCTCTATTTATTCCCCCACTTATTCCCTCTCCACTCACACACAGTCCCCATTCTGATGCCTTTCAGGGGAGCCAGGCTGGGGTTCACACTTGTCCCCCAGTGTTTCCCCACATATACGTCCTCTAGGCACTGGGGCAGGGCAGAGATGGCTGCCCCTTTGCTGATGCTCCACCCCTTGAGAGGCGGCCCCTCTGCCCCCAGCCCCCTTTCCGGGAGGGCCATGACCGCTGGGACAAGGTGGGAAGCTATGCCATGCTCATTCCAGACCTGGCTTCTCAGAGGCCTGAAGCCAGCAACCCGCAGCCGGCTTGACATCGCATTACAGAGCGAAGCCCAAACCAGCCAGCCCTTCCCTTCAGCCCCAGCTGCGGCTTCTTCACAGCGTGGAAGGTCCCAAGCTGGCTCTGCCCCCCGAGCCCGGCGGCACACGGGCCACCGAGCTGTAACAGCAGAGCAGTGTTTCCAGGCCCTCGGTGTTAGGGTGCTTTTATCCACGCAGTACAATCTCCGGGGAAGGCCCCTAAACCCAAATAGTCAAAACGGAACTTCGTAGCTTTTTCACCAAAACGCAAATGTCCTTTCTGTGCTGTTCCCAAATTCTCTGAATAACGTCATCGCCATCGCGGGTCTGCGGGAACCTTGAACATGTCCTTATCGCCTCTTCTTCAGTCGTCTGCCATGGCAGTTCCGTCATCGGGTCTACTAAGTGTCTTTCCAAAATGCCCTTGAACGTGGTGTCTTCTCTGTCCCACCAGCATGGATTTACTTCTCAGCATGACCCTCTTCACTCTCTCCTCTGCGCCAGCTGCCCTCTGTGACGTGCCTGTCTCGGCGTGAACCCAAGGAGCAGGTGACAGCAGAGCAGGCGCTCAGTTGTGCTGTTTCCGAAGCATTGCCTTCCCTGGGCCAATTTCCGGCCCCCTTCCTCCTGAGGTCCTCATCCTCACACATACGCTCCCTAGGCGGTATTTCCTGAACGTTTTTAGACACCTTCTCACTTCTGTGACTTTAGAAATGCTGTTTTCTTTCCGTGGGTCGTTCCCTATGTGCTGATGCAGATTCTTGGATACAGCTTCCTGCTGTCCTCATGGTCAGAGCGGATTGCTGTCTCGTTCACGGCTCAAAGCCGTGTGTCTGTGCTGCCCTTGACCTCCCCCCCTGTGCCCTGCAGTCAGCTTTTCTCGGGACTCTCTTCCTCTGGGTGCTGGGGCTGCCGCGCGCCGGGGCGCCTCTCGGTGGCAGGCAGAGCGGGGCTGTGGGTCTCCCTGAGGCTAACTTCTCGGCTACAAGCATCTCAGTGTGCGTTTGCGTTTCTGTCTGAGGGGCGCTCTGGCTCTGCTCTTGCCTTCTTTTCCTTATCATGATACGTAAATAGTGTCGCCGCTGTCCCCAAGCTGGTCAAGGCTCCTCAGCGGGGTGTCTCAGAGTGTGTAGTGCAGGCGACCTCTGCCAGGCTCAAGCTGGTTAACAACTCGTCTTCCAGGGGCATGCAGCCCCTATTGGATCAAAATCGGAGTCTAGAGGGAGAATAGGCACTTTATGAGCAGGCAGTTATGAGAATCATCGACACTAAAAGTTCTTAAGGGTGAGAAAACTTTTTTATCATTTACTATGAGATGTATGTGTGTGTGAGAGAGAGAGAGAGAGAGAGAGAGGCTGGACTTCTGCTGTGATCTTTTCCCCCGTATTGAGTCGGGCTCTTGCAAAGCTGTTCCGTTCGGCCTGCGACCAGCAGCTGCCATTTGTCACCACCAGCACTGGCTGAGGCATGGCGATGTTCACCGTGCGCAGTCTGTGTAGAGTCTCTAGCAGCTCAGCAGGAATACTGATGCTCTGAACTCCGAAACCTGGTCATTGTGTTTCTACCAGGACCTGAGCCTGAGAGCGGCCGCCAGAAGCCGCCAGCTTCCAGCCCCGCTGCTGCCAGAAGTGTGGCAGCTCTCCAAACGTGGCCAGATGTAGCAGAAGTGATCTTGAGACAGAAGTCGGAGCTGGGGGGGGTGGGGGACGGGGGAGGGGCTGCGGGGCTGGCAGGGGGTTGTTTTCCTGATCTAAAATGCCGGGAAAACGGTGCTGTGCGTCGCGGTAGAGAGCCAGCATATAATTCAGACCTTAATGTTGATTTTGGTTTTAACGATCTCACCCGGCTGCTTACACGGGTGAAATTAATTTGACCATTGCAATTCCATCGGCTAAATGGCCGCTAGGTAAATCAAGGGTCTGTGAATAAGATGAAAAATAGATTTGAGGCAGTGCATTGGGTAACGCAGGCCGGTGAATCTTCTAGAGAGATGTTTGAATGGGAATTATGTAAATTAATAGTCTGTATTGGCTAAGTTCTCCCACAAGCCATGTTTAACTTAACCCCTTGAAAGTCAGCCTCCTAGCTGTAGGCTGCAGGACTTCCCAATGCATGAAGGGCCACATTGAGGTCCACCTGGGACGACCAGGAGCTCTGTCACTGAGGGGGGACATGCAGTGGTTTGCCCATGGCCTAAGTGCCTGTCTCTGCCAGAGAAGCAGCTTTCTCGTTATGTGACCAAAGGGTTGAGAAGTTGTGGCAGAGACCTCACTCACAGGGCCTTCTCAAGGGATGCTGCTGCCACCAATAGCCTGACACAGGGGCACCCGTCTCAGCTGCAAAGAAGAGAGAGAGACAGGGAGATAGATGCTTCTTCAGCCTTCCCTCTGACCCAGCTGCTCACCAGCAGAGGTGGTAGGGGGGGAAGCCTGTTCACCCCTCAGCCTCGCCACCCAGAGCTGTGTGTCTGTTTCCTCGTTTGGGGGGTTGATTGCAATTATATGCAGAGAGAGCGTGGCACTGACCAAGCCTCAGCAGATGACAGCCGCTTGCTGGTTTCACATGACGGCCGTTGCATTGCATTTCCACGTAGTGACCCGTAGCGGCCACGGAGTGATGGAGGCCAAGGCTGTACACGGCGCGGCTCCACCGTGGTGACGGTTTGCCCTGCCTGTGTCGCTGGTGAGCACAGGGAGGAAGACGGGGTCCTCCTGCCGGGCTTCTGTCCTGTTGTGTGTAACTGCGGAGCGTCCTTCGCTTCTCCCGTCCCAATGCGGGTAACTGATAATCGTCGCCCATGTAACCAGGCCGTATTAGCCACCAGCTGTCTCGCCCAAGGTTGTAACTAGACCCTTCCTGTAAAACATAGTAAAAGTCCAAAGGATTTTTAAGAATCTGAGCTGCATGACCTGAGTAAGCAACACATACTTGGGAGCCACTAGGGTACAAACTAGTTGCTCTCTTAATTAAATTCAAGCTTTTATAAAAGACCCTCGGAATGTTTTAAATCATAAGCAAGTGAAAATGCTGTTAACACTTGACACAGAGAGAAAACCGAAGGGATTTGGAACCCTCCGGTAAGAACGGCACGGTCTGTGGTAGCAGCTGATCCGGGTCTGATTCGGAGATTCACTCGCTGCCGGTTTGCTAAGTGAGCGCAGCACACAGTCTCTGAGCCTCGGAGTCCTCGCTTATAGAACTGAGGTAGTAACACACGTGTCCCGAGGTCATTGTCAGCAGTAAGTGACATAAGAGTAAACCCAGCACATGACCGAGCTCAGCAATGTTAAGTTCTCTTCCTCCTACTTGTCAGGTATTAAAGTATACTTTTAAATAGCCATGATTTAGGAGCATAACTAAGGAACATAAATGTAACTAGAGATGAAAGAAAATAAGAAGAGGCCTGGAAAACTCTAAAGTTATGTAGAATAATACATACCTGCTGAATTAAAAATATAATAATTAAGGAAGGACTTATTTAATAAATGATGAAGGGAAACATTTTCACAGCTTATGATACATACCTAAATGCACTCTGACCGATTAAAGGGCTCAGCAGAGGGGAAGAATCAGGCACAGGAAAGTTAGCATAAAATCAGAGGCCTGGGGCTTTGAAGGTTACAGTTTAAACAAATGGAAATGAAGATATTTTACTGTACATAACTTAAAACATGTTTAATTTACAAATTAACCAAAAAGTGATGCAACAGACAAGGAAATATCTGTGTCTAATATTTAGGAAAGGAAGCAGAAGTGCCCATTTTACAGGATGCTATGATTATGTAATCCACTCCAAATGACTTAGATATATCAGAAGGGATCGTATAATATTGATGAAGATAAAATAAAGATATAAGTTGAAATCAGTTGTCTATATGACAGCAATACTCAGACAGAAAATATTGGGGGAAAATGTATAATCATCAGCAGTAACAACAAAAAAAAGAATAAAATATCTAGTTTTTTAATGACTAACAAGTAAGTAGTATAAATATGAAGACCAGTAGGATGCTTTGTTAAAACAGTTTAGGTTTAAATAAATGAGTAAACTTGCCATGTTTTGGGTGGGCAATCTCAGTATTATAAATATGTCAGGTTTTTTCAAAAGTATCTGTAGGCTCGATGCAGCCCCAGTCACAGCCCTCGTTATTTTTAACAATTTGACACATGTAATCTTGGCCAAGATTTTTAAAATCAGCCCCTGTCAACAAGGGAAGGGTCACTCAGGAATTGTGCTGCTATTTCTTGCCCAGCGGCTTGGTCCTTCCCTTCCGAAGGAAAACTGGGGAGGAAGGTCGGTCACAGGCCACCCCCGGAGCGGGCTCCCCGGAGGAGGGCCCGGGGGCACAGCATGAGGTAGACCTGGGCCACGCGCGGGACGCCCGCCTCAGGGGTCTGCCGCACCCAGAGCTGCGCACCCTCCCACCAGCAGGAAAGTCATGCGACCAATGTCTTAAAACCATAAAACAAACACTAAACAGCTCCTAGAATTGTGGTTTCAAAGAATGGCTAATGAAATTAGAAAGGACCGGGTACAACATTTAATGTGGAAAACATAGGATGCAAAACTTGGAAGTAAAAAATATATAGACTACAAAACCTTAAATCGATCTGAGATGCGTGCATTCACAGACAACAGAAAAAAAGATGGAAATCTGCATCGAAAGTCAAGATAAGTTATGTTTTAATGATTTTATTATTTTCCCTATTGATAACATTTGCAATTATGATTTATCTCTTTTGTGATAAAAAATTATTTAAAATTTCCCAAGTTTAAAAATAGGCAATGACTGCTCATGAGAGGGAAAACAAACTAAACAAACAAATAAAATGTATTCAGTAAAAAAGAAAGGGAAAGTAAAACAACGGTGTTGTGTAATTGTAGAGCTCATGACAGATTAACATATACCTAGTACATGTATGTACACATGTATGTGCATGTATATACATTCATGTACACGTTCGTATAAATATTAAAAGCACTATTATGAAGGTGGCACGCTCAGAAATTGCTAACAGCATTGAAATTAAGATCATTATATCTTATTTCCTGGGATCTGAGTGGAGAATCTGACGATCAAATTATTCTTCCTGCTTTTCTAAACCAAGTGGGTGTGCTTGACAACTGTATATTGATTAAATACATCAAGCAACGTGAAGTCCATAAATAAAAGATGAGGCGGTCACTTCTCCTCTCAATGGGATGACTCACTCAGCCCCGCGATTCACCGTGGGAGCAAAGTGCTGAGCGAGGGTGCAGCCATCGGGAGTGTCCGGGAAAATCAATAGCCTGGAATATTTATAAAGGGTAATTATGTTTCAGTTCGTAGGACCGCTTCAAAAAAGCCTCAGAGGCCATTTTTGCATGAGTTCAGAATCTTATATGCGTAAAACCAACCGAACATAAATGAAACTGTTAGTGCTTGAAACAGCAAACTGTAAAAGCTAGGGGTTAGAGTTCCACCTCCTGTGAGGCTACCGCTAGGAAACTACTGAAAAAGTAAAAATAAAGGTTAAATTAAGCAAACTGATTACCTGCACAGATGCAAGAATTGGGACGAAGATTAAATAATACAGTCAGATACCCCAGACTTCAAAATACAGAGGTGTCAGCACTGTGCAGGGAGAGGGTCTCTTATGGGACCGGATTTTTTTCTTCTTGTATTTAGATGTCTCATGCGGTGGCCACATCCTTAGCATCGTCAGCCATTTGGAAAGTATTTCAGTTTTTATTTTACTGATTAAATAAAAGTATTTTCCATGAAGAGTTAATTTGGAAAAATGCTACCTTCAGGCACCAAGCAGTAGAATCAGAAGCACTAAACACTTAAAAAAAAAAAAAAAATTAGAATTAAAAAACTTACTTTACTTCCCAAGATCTGAAAACATAAAGATTTTAAAGACATAAAGTTATGGTCCTGAAAATGCTCATACGCCGCAAGGCACCGCACACACCCCGGCGGTGTGACCGCTCCCGATGCGTCTGCCAAAATGGTGTTTTTCAACAAACTCCGAAGAGTTAGAATAAAAAGCTGAGGAAGGGTAAAAAAAAAGGAACTGTGTCTTGGTATTTTGGGTGTGCCTGAGGTACCTAGCACTGTGCTTAGCTCAGAATTAGTGTTAAATAAACATTCTGAGATTAATGATATTTTGGCAAAGCACTTTTGAGGATGATTCCACTGCTAAGAAGATACATGAATTTGTATGTAATTTGGTCGATCTTTAAGAAAGCAGCCCCCGACCACTTATGTGTTAATGGAGAGAGAGGTTTAGAAAATAGCGCTTGGACCATCCTTCATTCCATACCCATGACAACAACAATATTCATTTATTTTAAAATATATTTTGTAACAAATTATGTCTATGCAGTTTTATCATTTTATTTGCATGCCTCGATAAATAGGATATGGATTTTCTTTAAATCTTCAACTATCTCTGTTAATTGCTTAATTCTGATGGCTAAGAAATTTTCTGTTATGAAGATAATTTATAAAGCATTCTAATTCAGATCATTTAAAAATAGCTGTATTAAGGAAAATGGTAAACACATTGGCTCAAGCTTAGAAAATATATGGGTAAAGTCTTAAGGAGTTTTACTTCATTAAAACAGATGTGTTTTCTGAAGCTGTATCATTGATGATTTTCTATGGCCTTATGGCATCAGGTCCTCACATAATTTTTTCCTCAAAAAACAAACGTTGCTGAACAATTAAAATTAATTTTTTAACTTAGGCAAATCACTGTATTTATACAGTATGGTGATAGCTTTCTCTTTCCCACTTACGTAAGGAGGTGTGTGGAAGGTGAAATCTTACTCACCACCGTCTTCTTTCCTTCTTCCTCTCACCTCTGTCCTTGACTCGGAGTCTCTGGGTCGACACTGACCTGAACCATGAGATGTACGTATTTCCATCTTTGAGAGGGGCTTTTCCTCCCGGGAAGCCAGAGATGGGGGTCCATGACAATGTGCAGATGGTGTGGGCGGGACAGAGAGTCCTCCCTCCCCTCAGTGAGTGATGGCTCAGACATGAACGGACGTCTTCCTCGCCTCTTTGCATAGCAGTCAGGGACTCGAGCTTCCTCGCTCAGGGCCAGCCATCCTGGCCGTGCCGTGAAGCCGCCCCACCTTGGTCTCCGCTGTCCCCACCGTTTCCTGCGGGCCACTCCCCAGCATGAGCACTGACGGTGCCCTTAGACAGATGCAGCATTCTGCAGGCGCGGGCCGCAAAAGCACGCGTCTGGGTGATCCCTAACCCAGAATCTGAGGTCATTCCAACAAGGGGTGCATTCATGTCTGCCTCCATGTTAGGAACCCAGAGTTTGCTGGTTAATAATGAAAACCTATGTGCAGGCAGCAGATGTAAGCCCCCTAAGTTGTTTCAAGCACTTCCGCAGCATTTATTTGTCTACCTGTAAATACAGCGCACATAAGAAGTCACTCTTATTTATGCCTTAAGCAGTTATTAAATATAAGTGCTAGTAAAATGTCTTTGTTTGGAAATATTTTGTTTTTCCACTCATGTATGTGGTGTTCCTCCCATTTCCTCAGTCACTCGTATGTCCCCATATCTGTAAAAGGCGGAACGGAGAGAGGAAGGTTTTCAGGGATGCAGACCCGCCAGGTGACATAATGACGCACGTTAGTTTGTAGAGTTGAACAGAACTGGGTTTGAACCTTGGCCGCCTCACTTACCAGAGGAAGAAACCTGAGCAGGAGGCACGCTCCTCTCAGCAAAGTTCCTTCCTCAGCAAAACCATTGTGGCAACTCACAGAGCACCGTCAGGGGTAAAGGCATAATAAGTGCTCAGGAAATATTAGCTACAGCTATCATCATCATCATCATCATCATCATCATCATCACCATCATCATCACCATCATCATCACCCTCCCACCTGCACCCAGAGCAGCTCGTACTGGGTGTTCGAACTGCAGTGCAGACGGACGGCCTTTGCTGCACAGTGGTTTCCGCAGGCGAGAGGCAGGACCGCTTTTATGAGTCCCTTTCTGAGTCCCTGGGGAGGGCGGCAGTCCTGAAGGCCTGCAGGGACTCATTGTAAGCAAGAGAGGCTGGAACATGCCGACGGGAATGAGCTGTCCCCGTGCGCCTTGTCGTTCAGACGGGCGGGCTGGGCAGCGGCACTTCCTTCCCAGAGCTGCAATCAGAGGCCTCATAACGGGCAGAGAAGGGAGTTTGCGGGCTGCGGGAAGCGAGGGAAGGACATTCACCAGGACCGCCAGCCTGAGCGGGCGCCATTAAATAAGCCGTTTATGTTTCGGATCAAAATGAAGTGCATTTTTTTTTTAAGTAGGGGATTTCTGGAAGAAACTGGCACTGGCCCCAAAAGAATTATAATAAAAAGGTATTCTTTCCCAGAAAAAGTTTAGGATAGAATCCTCCTATTATTTGACTTTTTCCCCTTAAAGAATGACTTAGTATGTGCAAGCCAGACGAAAAATTGCATGAAAAGCCAGCTCAGAGTTTCTCCCCCAGTGACGGCCATTCCTAAAGCTGGCTGGCACTGTAATAAAGGGGACGCTATGTCAAAGGCTGGGCTGTCCCTGCAGCCAGGCGCTCCGCTCTTTATACGCCGGGCCTCTTCCCAGACGAAAATAAAATCATCGGGCTGTTGCTTTTTTTGTTATTGGAGGATTTCCATGTTTAGGTTTTCACATGAGAAATACCATTAATAGTCACTTTTATAAAATAAAGGTTCTGGAGTCAGGCCACGGAGCCTCCAGGGGAGAGAAATTGTTTTCTTTCTCTTTTCTTACTTCCTTTGATTCCACTAGATACTGAAACCAAAGAGAAAAAGAAAAGAAAAGCATATGGAGAATTGTACCCAGATCTGCAGACGGATACCCTGAATTGTGACTGTTCCCATATCTTATCTAAACCAACTGCAAGTTGTACTCATATAGGAAATCAGTCCATCAGAGAGTCACTACCCAGAGAGGGTGGGGATTTGGAGAGTTGGGAAATTTTAGGCAGGATGACCTGTCTAGAGTGTGTCCCAATGTTTAGTCCTTTGAATTAAATACTCGTCCTCTCTGGTGGTCTTCTTTGGCAGACCAGCATTTCAGTTGTCTGTCCCTCCCCCATCACTAACTAATGGTGGCACTTTAACCCATCAGCTTAACCATTGGTCCCAGTCTATCAGATCTGAATAAAAAGCTTGCAGAAGAGTCGCTCTGAAAAGAAGAAGACATGAAAGAATAATGGTGCGGCCACCTCTCACCCAAATATTTAAGTGAATGTGGAGGAAACTTTAAGTTCTAAAAGTCTCTTGTGTGAAAAGTTCCCAGTATTATCATGAGACATCCCGCACACTCTGTGGAGCTCAGCAAGCTTTGCTTATTAATGTTTAAGGAAACAAGGAGGGTGCTGGCTGCATACCCAGTATTGATTAGCTCTGAGTTGGGGAAAAGAAGTTTTATATCAAATAATTCCTTTTACTCTCAAGCATGCTGTGGGTGCGCATTTTCTCTGAAACATCCGTGTGCACTGAAGCAGTAGCTTCGCCTCCTGATTTACAGACGCGGGGACGAGGGGCAGGCCGGCTGGCCCAGGGTCCCGGAACGGGGCTCACCTGTGTCCCCGGTGTTCCGACGGCATCGCCGTGGCTTTGTTTCCCCACTTGTGCTCCACCGCCTGTGACCCGTGGGACCTAGGGCATGTCATCCCACGTCACTGAGTCGCATGCTCCTGATCTGTGGGATCACAGGGTGCTGGCGGCGACCAACACAGCCTACGCCACGTGCCTACTGCGCCTTCCCTGGCACATAGTATGCCCGGTCCAGTTTCCTACTTTTGGAGACTGACGTGAGCAAGAAGGGGGGCAGGGGGGGCGCAGCATCATTAACCAGGCCCACTGCCTTCCAGCCTCATGGTCGCAGGTCCAAGGACAGAGACACGGCCGTCCACAGGGCACGGTCTGACGGGAGCTACGTTCTCCCACCGGGGACGGATGAGCGGCGTTCCCGTCCGGGACGCTGTGCCGAGTTCAGGGAGGCGGGGCCGCGGGGCACTTGGCCGGCGACGGTGGCCGTCACGTTGCGGTGGGTGACTGCGTGGCGGTGGACTCTCTAAGACAATTGCCGTAGTGAAGACAGGATGCTTGAGACTTCCTTTCGTTATTCCCCCGAGCGCTCGGTCGTGGACTCTCCCGGGACAGGGATGCTCGCTCGTCCTTGGACGTCGCAGGGGAGGCCATGGGACTGGCTGTCGCAGCCGGGGTGGAAAGGGCTGAAGATTAGAAGCCAGGTTTCTGTGCGCCTTGGACTCAGAAGAAGACTTCCTAGACTTTTTCGCTTGTAAAACGGAGACCCTGCCTCTCCTGTCGTGCGAGGGCACGGGGCGTGGCAGCTCAGAGAGCAGCATGAACGCACTTACGCGTGACAATAAGTGAAAGGCGTCCTTATGACACAGCAGTCGGGGGCCATGCAGGAGCCTCCTGAGCCGGGAGAAACCTCTCGGTCCTGCCCGGCGGCTCCTCCCGGAGGCACGCGCTCTGCGGGTGCGCTTCCCGCAGCTTCCACGCCGGCCCCTGGCTGCCTGCCTCCCGGAGTGCTTTGCGTGGGGGCAACTGTTTAAAAACTCTCAAGGCGTTATTTTAGACATGGAGAGGAATGAAAAATAATTGCTAGAACGTCACCCCGTGTCTTGAATGTGCTTATAGACGAGTCATTGAGATAAGACAGGACTGTAATGAGTTACAGTCAATGTAAGCCGTGCTGTAGCCATGAGAAAGGCAAAACCAAGACACTGCTGCAGTCCAGAGGCAAGAGGGAGGCCCAGGAGCTGGTGGGAGCAGACGCAGTGGACAGCAGGGTATCTGAGGGCAAGAGTGGCTTAAATGCACAGCCGTATTAGGGGGTAACAGTTATGCTGCTTGGTCTGGGCGTAGGGGAACAAAGGAAGGAAGGAAGGAAGGAAGGAAGGAAGGAAGGAAGGAAGGAAGGAAGGAAGGAAGGAAGGAAGGAAGGAAGGATGGAGGGAAAGGAGGGAAGGAAGGGGAGAGGGAGGGAGAGGAAGAAAGGAAGAAGGAGAGGAAGGGAGGGAGGAAGGAAGGAAGGAAGGAAGGAAGGAAGGAAGGAAGGAAGGAAGCAGGGAGGGAGGGAAAGGAGGGAAGGAAGGAGAGAGGGGGAGAGGAAGGAAGGAAGAAAAAAAGGAAGAAAGGAAGGGCAGAAGGAAGGAAGGGAGGGAGGGAGAAAGGGAAGGAGGGAAGAAAAAAGAAAGAGGGAAAGTTGATTTTATTCCAGAAAAACATCTGGCATACCAATATGGGAATACACATGAATAGTTACTGTGCTCATTTAGAAATGACGGAAGAGATAAATACCTTATTTGAGATCTGAGAAGTGAGTGGTGGCAGAGACAGAGCCCGAGGCTCCCGACTGCAGTCCTGCCTCCCATCAGCTTACACACGTATGAATAGTATGTTCCTGCTGTAACAGCGAGAATAAGGCGGAACGAGTGGCCAAAATCTGCCTTGGCCAAGAAAAAGCTTTAACTCTCCGTAGAGCAGACCACACCATGTGTGATCAACAGTGTTTGGACTCAGAACAGTAAATGATGTACTCAGAACAGGGTACCTCTGAGTGAAATGACTATGACCGATACTTGTTACGTGTACACAGGACAAATTATAGCATTGTAGATTCTCGGGTTTCACTGAGTCTTTGGGATTACAAAGATAAAGTACATCTCTCTTCATGCAAGGCATAAATAAACTATAAAAAGGAAAGGCAAACAGCGATTTTCTGTAGAATATACTGTGCAGGAAAGAAAAACTTTGCGGTTGGCCTGACAGAAATAAATGTCATTTAATTCAAAATATGCTAGAAAATGCATGTAACCAGAGTGGGTGAACAGCGTGGAGGGAGAAACAGTGTGTTTTGATGGCATATGTGCTAAGATGGCCACTCACGGTTTTGAATGGCCTTAAAAGACTCTTTTCGGTGTGTAATTCGAGTTCTTTGCGATCACCCCACTAACGCCAATTCTGCTTTAACTTGCACATGCTGGGCATAGTAGGGAAGGAGACGGTGGGTCACCTGTGGTGACTGTTTCCTTTCTCTAGGACAGGAATGATGGGATGGGCCAGCTGCTTTAGAAAGGGGAGGTTACTACACTGCTTCAGTCCACGCGAGCCCCGTTGCAATGCCAAAAAGGAAACCATGGCTTTACAAAATGCCTTCTCTACAGCGTGAGCCACTGTACTTCCTATTACTGCTGCTAGCATTTTCAAAGTTTTATTCAATAAATATCAGACATTGCATCAAGTGCCACCACCTAGTTAAGGAGCCAGGTAGTCAATCATTGCTTTTCTTCTTTTTTCTTTTTCTTTTTCTTTTTCAAACAATGAATCCCTGTCAAAGAATCTCTCCTCAAAGGGGAACGAGAATCACATTTATCTTCGGAAGACTCCTATGTTCGTGGTTCTGCATAGATTTTATCGATTTTCCCTGCACTATCTTTGTTCTTAGAGCTGCACAGGACAGGACTCACTTGTGCATGTTTGAAACTTAGCACCCAGCTTGAGAGAAGGGACACTCTTTGGAGACCCACCACTAGCCTCTGGGTCTTCGGTCATTAGGTTTCTGTGGGGACATATTGGGTTGAATCTGTGGCTCCCCTATCAAACATAGGTGAGTCCCTGACAGCACTCAAGCAACCTAACAGAAAACAGCGATGTGAGGCGACCAGACGGTCATCTGGGAACCAAGCCCCACACGCTTCTGCCACAGTCACTCTGTGACAGTTCTGTACACGTTTCGCCTTAACTGTGACCATTGCCAATGTGGACCTACCCACGAATTCGCTGAAATATTCAAAAGGTTGAATTTCTCTACCCGTAGCCCCTTTGAACCCTTTTAATCTTTCTCCAATTAAAAAAAAAAAGAAACAAAGAGAAGAAAAATGCTTTGAGCCCAATTACATTCTTGTTTTCTTACTAATAATTTACATCATTTGTAACTAGTAGCTTATTAGATAAACTATATAAGGAAAAATTGCGAAAATACAATTGAATTCTCTCCCCTCCAAGGTCTCAAAGGTCTTTCAAAAATGGTCAGTTCTTGATAGAGCTTTTTTACTCAGAGTTCAAGGGTGAGATTGAGAAAGATCTTCCTTGGAAAGAAAATGTCTGAATGAATGAGCCTGTCCCAGAACAGACGCCCGCCCACGGGGAGCTGCTGCCTCCATTTGGGTCGCCCCTCCGAAAGCTTGAGGCTTAAGCAGCAGGAAATCGGGGTGTGTTTCTGCTGTAGGTACCAATAAAGGGACAGCCCCTGGTCCGTAGGGAATGACCCCCAGGGAATGACTGGAGGACAGCCCTTCTGGATTTATTCCCATCCGTGGCCCCACTGCGGAAAGGCATTGTTTGAAAACAGACAAGCACGACCCATTCATTACCTGGGACTGAAATACTTTGTATGTGTTGTTGTTCACAGTGCATGCCAAGACATTCATGAGCACCAGAGCCAAGCTGGCGAGCTAATTAAATATATATGTGTATGTGTTTAAACAGCCTAATAAGGAGCGTTGGAAAACTTCAAGATGAGCGAATATCTTATAACTTCTTCCGCAGGTGCCAGGATAGCTACAAGCCATGGACTTTCTGTCCTGCTTCTTGTTTGTGGCTTTGTGAAGGGTGCTTTGCTTTAATCTAAAGTGCTGACTTTTTTCCAATATCACTTTCTCTTCTTAAAGCAAAGAGCAAATCGCCTGTAAAATCTACGGAGCGGACAGCAAAGTTGACCCTAAACTCCAAGCACCACTCCGCACCCACTGTAGTCTAATTACCTACCCAAGGAGCACCTGCTTCCGGAAGCATACACGAAGAGGCTCTCACACGCTTTGTTCATAACATTTTCTTGGGCAGATCATTGATCTTTTATTTGAAGAGAATTAGTGTGAAGTGATAGGACATTTTCTAATAGCAAGATCTATTTTTTCCCTTTTCTTCTGGCTACGTAAAGTCTCATCTCAGGGGTTGGCCTGAACGTCATCGGGATAGTAAATACTTACTACGGATACCACTGATTTCCTACTAAAAGACCCGTTATCTGACGGAAGCAAACAGAGATCAAAAGACTACAGAGCATAAACTATCATCAAACAAAGCCCCCGTTTGTGGGGGCAGGAACAAAATTATCAACACTGCAAGGCGACAAGGAGAACGTTATTTTAAACAAGAAAGAATGAAAGAATTTTTTATTTTATTTTTTCCTTTTTCTTGGATTTCTCTCCTTTCTCTTGATTGTACTTCTTGTTCAATGATGGCAAGTGCTAATTATGGCCAATCCCTGTCAGCCCTGGGAGGTTTATAGAAATACATTTCGGGTGTTCTGTATTTCAATGTATTTTCATTCATTTTGCAAATTCCTGTATATGCAAACCTGACAAATTCTGTAAATTGCTTATAGTATGTGTGCTATAACTTCAAAGTAGATAGACTATGACCTTCATGCAAGCTGATTTTTATCATTATATATATAAATATATACATATAAATATCTATATGTTGGGTCATCGGCCACCTTTTTTTGATAAAGCATTTGTTTCTCACTTATGATTCATATATTGTGTGAATTTTGTAATGCACTTCCCCTGCCACAGCTCTGACAGCTGCAGGTGGTCTCTGTGGACCCCAGCTTCTTTCTGGAAAATGCATCTTCACAATCGTATTGGTCTCTGATAAATGAATTAATTTTGTTGTGTGTATGCTTGTTGGAATTTGGTATGTTTCTTTATATACAATGTCTGTTGAGGTTCGAGGGTCCACTTGACTCTAAAGAATGTACACTCTCTGGTTTTGACAGTGACCCCCATACTATAGTCATCATTATTATCGTCAAAAGGCAAAGTTGCTCCTGGAAAATTTGCCCTGGAGGTGAATATGAGGACGATGAAGTCATCACCATGACTCCCTGAATTCACGGAAGAACACTTCTTGCTGTGGCTGAAAGTGTGCTTCCTTTGACCTTTATGAATACTTGTAGCTCTGTCATTCTGTTATTCGCTCCTACTTACATCTTAGTGTCTCCAAATTAAAAATGAAAATTTGGTTGTTGGCTAAATAGAACATGCAGAAGGTGACTCCAGACTTCTGATTGAAGAAGATCAGGTGTTCAGTGTCTGCTCGTTAAGTGGGCTATAATTTTCAATGTTCCATTCTTAGTTCTGGCTTTCCGACAATTCCTACGACTTAATACAGAACCTGTGTTCTCCTCCAGCGAAGAAGGATGGACAAAACTATGTGTGTTCTGTAGCCACTATGGAATAGATACGGGTTGAGATAGAAATGACCTAAGTTTCCCTTCCAGAAAGACCCTTCCACTTCCTTTCATAACAAAACCAGAAGACCATCAGCTTCCAGTCTAAGGTCCTAGCCTGAAGCTTGAAGGTAATGAATACCTCTGCTTTTCAAAGGTAAATGCATTGATTTTCTGCAATTTAATTATAGGCAATGTGCATATTTTCATAATATTCTTGACATTATCTTCTGAGAATTAATGTTTCATGCTAAATCTTTATTGACACTTTTCTTGTTCATTTAGTTTATTATTTCAGCCTAATGAGAAAAATAAATAAAGGATTTGATTGCACTATTTTATTAACTTAGAATTTTATTTTCTTTCAAAGTTTAATACATAAAATGCATAAAATAATGGTAAGATTACTATTATTTATTGAATCTATCTGGGCTTTAAAGATCACATGCATTCAACCATAAATTAGTATACTGATTCAAATTCAGTCAAGCTGAGAAAATCCACGATGTAATTTATTTTACCCAAAATTCAGGCCACGAGATTGGTCAGTTCCACAGCAAGATACATGTGAATCCTTATCAGTGATGCTCACTGTGCTTGCTGGCAATGAAGGACGTGCTAGCTCAGGACAAACTCACTAGACTCACTGTGTCAATGTCCAAAAGAAGACATCTTTGTCAGGACACTACCAAGAGTCTGACTCACTGGCCTCTTTGGAAAAAAAAAACCGTGGGACACCATTTCTCCAGACTCAGAAGTTAATGTGGGACCTTAAAAATGGGAATAGAAGCTGTAACAAATTAAGGAGGCCATCTAGTCATTTTCACCTTATATTGCATCCCTCTGGGACTGTATGGAACTAGGACTATAAAAACAAATAAAGATGGAAAAACAAGCTACCTGACTTGTTTGACCTTGATTTCCCAGGTTAGGTAATGTTTTTCAAAAAAGAGGAAATCATTAAAAAGTTGATATTGCTCACCTACATTCAAGTTAAATTCTTTGGTTCTTTCTTAAAGACTTAACATTGCTTACGATAAAATAGGATAACAAAATCATCTAAATCCAGAGCCCTTCATCTGAGTTACAAGGAAGCTTGGCAAGGCTGTGAGCCCACTGAAATTATATGCATATTTCTGTATGTATATTTTTTTGGAGATGGCCCTTTGCAGTCATTGATTCTGAAAATGATTAAATTATGATTTGTTTGCCCAAAAGAATACTTAGATGCTTTTGAGTACCTGAATGGACCTGACTATTATAATTTTGAACTACTTTACCTTAAAGTTTTGGGAACAACACATGTTTAGGGAAATACTGTGTGTATTTAGCAAAGAAAACATACTTTAAGTGTCTTTATATTTCTATATATAGTGTGGAATAACAGATATGGGATGATGTTTGTTGAGTTTTTGGAACCAATGCTGAGAGCTTTAAATATAATTTTATAAAATATATGTAGATACCATTGATACTATATAAAATATAAAATATTAAATATAACTTAGTGGTAGTTTCTGTAAGAAAAATACTTGCAAAAGGAAATATAGCCTGTTTTAAATAATACATAGACTCTGATGATTGCACCTTGGAATTAAGACTGTGAAACTACAAAATATGTGTGCACAGAATTTCAAATGTACAACCCAAATCATTTTAATTATAGAAGCTCTCATTGATTAGGGGAGCAGCCTGCCATTCAGGAAGTGTCATAGATTTTATTGTTTTGTTGATGGAACAGATAAGTTTCTTTTCTTTACCGAGAGAGAGACAAACGTGTGACACTCAAAAATTCTAAGACGAAAACCCAGTGGGATGATATAAAGGAGCGTGGTTCTAAGTGGCCAGGAGATGCTGCTCTGGGGAGGTAATGTTTAAGCAAAACTTGAAAGACAAGTAGCAAAGCAGGAGGACGAGGTTTCCAGGCTGGTGTAAAACTCCTAACGTGAAGCCCGTGTTGGCTGGCTACCCGACCAGAGAGAAGACAAGTGTGCAGGGCACGAGGGGAGGGGGCGTGAGAAAAGACCGGACGAGGGGAGCCAGACGAGACCCCGCCGAGGACAGAGGAGCAGAGCAGTTTGTGCGGGTTGCAGCCTGAGCTCTGATCCTGAGCTGGGACGCAGGCTGTCTCCGAGGCAACCTCTCACTGCATATGGTTGAGCTTGTAAACAAGACGCCTTTGGGAACGACCTTGTGTCTCTCAAATAGTCAAGTTATACTTCTGTCTTGAAGTTGCCTGGGTCTATTAGGCATGAGGGAAGTTAACTCCATATTTTAATGCTGTTTTACAATCGACAATCTTGAGGAGGAAAAGGAAAGACTGAAAGATTAGTGGGACTACTTTTAGTTTACGACTGAACTCCATACAATAGTTACAAATGTAGTTTGAAATAAAAGCAGGGGTATATGAATTGAAAGCACAGAAAGATTGAAAAAAAAGAGATGTCACTCCTAGACACTTGTTGGTAAAACACTGTAAGTAATAAAATAGAAGGAGGGGAACAGGACTCTGCATGTCCACGGAAAGAAGAGAGTGATCGGAAAATCAGAGCATAAGATCTTAGAATTTTCCAAAAGACAATGGATTAAAAAATACAGTGGGAAAAATTTTACACTGGATTAAATTATATTTTCTTTGTTAAAAATAAAATCATTCTGAGAGAGTCAAAGCTCAAAGAAAAATAACACAGAGTATCTACTCTTCTTGAAAAATAATATCTACTCCTCTTGAAAGTTATGCTTACCTATGCATGTCATCAGACAGGAATCAAACACGATGTTAAAAATAAATAGGGGACTTCCGGCCAAGATGGAGGCATAGACAGACATGCTGCACCTCCCTCCACAACTAAGAAGGGCTACAACTACCTCAAAACTAGAGACAACCAGAAGTTCCAGAAAAGCGAGCTGCATGGAAGTCCAACAAACAAAGATATAGAGAAGAAATACTCATCCTGAGAGGGGGGAGGGGCGGAGCCAGGGCGGAGAGGACGTGGTGTGGTGGTGGCAGCAGCAGCGGCAGTGGCAGGCTGGCGGAAAGCACAGTCACGCATTTAAAAACACCAGAGGGACACCTGGGAAGTGCTCCCAACACCAGACCAGACCATGCAGCTCACAGTCCCAGCACTGGGAACAATAAAGGCTCATTGCCTCTGACTGTGCAGACCAGTGGGGGTTGGAGCAGGGAAGAAACTGCCGGTCTCAGCAGAGTCTGCTTGTTTAAAGGGCCCCCACGGTCCTAGAACGTCCACAGACCCATCCACCCTGGGAACAACAGCCAGGGTAACAGCTAGAGAGATGTCAGTCCCATACGAAGTGGGAGAAGTGCCTGGAAAAGGGGCAAGTGCTGAGCAAGTGGCATTGTTCCCTCTCAGATCCCTCCCCCACACACAGCGCCACAACGTGGTGAAACAGGTCGCTCTGTCCTGATGAATATCTAAGGCTTCACCCCTTACAATGTGACGGGTGCTACAGCTCTACCTAAGACACAGAGGCAAACAAACACAAGAGCTTGTCAAAATGAGGAGACAGAGAAGGATGGCCCAAAAGAGGGAACAGATCAAGGTTCCAGTGGGAGAATTAAGTGATGAGGAGATAGCCAACCTCACAAATGAGGAGATAGTCAACCTAGCAGATGCAGAGTTCAAAACACTGATGATAAAGATGCTCACAGGCTTGACAGATACGCTTGAGTATGGCAAATGTATAAAGGAGGAAGTGTAGGCTATGCTAAGTGAAATGAAGGAAAGTCCACACAAAACCAATGGTGAAGGGAAGGAAACTGGGGTTCAAATAAATGACTTAGAACATAAGGGGGGGAAAAACAATCAACCAGTGCAGAATGAGGAAATAAGAATTGAAAAAAATGAGAGGCTTAGGAACCTCTGGGAAAACTTTAAACATGCCAAAATCTGAACCATAGGGGTGCCAGAAGGAGAAGAGGAAGAGCAAGAAACGGAAAACTTATGTGAGAAAATAATGAAGGAAAACTTCCCAAACTTGGTTAAAGAAATAGACATACAAGTCCAGGAAGCACAGAGTCCCAAACAAGCTAGACCCAAAGAGGGCCACACTGAGACACAGCATAATTAAAATGCCAAAGGTGAAAGATAAAGAGAGAATCTTAAAAGCAGGAAGCAAAAAGCAGAATTTTACCTACAAAGGGTTGCCTTTAAGACTATCAGCTGATTTCTCAAAAGACACTTTGCAGGCAAGAAGGGACTGGCAAGAAGTATTCAAGGGGATGAAAAGCAAGGACCTACAACCAAGATTACTCTATCTAGCAAAGCCATGATTTAGAATGGAAGGGCAGATGAAGTGCTTCCCAGACAAGGTAAAGCTAAGAGTTCATTATCACCAAGCCATTATTATATGAAGTGTTAAAGGGACTTATTTAAGAAAAAGGAGATCAAAATTATGAACATTAAAATGACAACAAACTCACAACTATCAACGTCTGAACCTAAAAAATAAAAACAAAATTGAACTAAGCAAACCAGAATAGGAACAGAATCATAGGTATGGGGATCATTTGGAGGGTTATCAGTTGGGAGGGGGAAGGGGAAGAAATGGGGAAACGGTGCAGGGACTAAGAAGCATAATTGGTTGGTACAAAATAGACAGGGGGAAGTTAAGAATAATATAGGAAAGGGTGGACCCAAAGAACTTATATGCACAACCCATGGACATGAACTAAGGGGGGTGGGATTGCTGGAGGGAAGGGAGGTACTGGACAGACGGAAGCAAAGGGGAATAAATTGGGACAACTGTAACAACATAACCAATAAAATATACTTTAACATAAATAAATAGGCATAATATAAACTGTCTACATAAGAGGTTGTATTTGATGTAAAGAATTACTGAATCTTTTATTGTATTTCACTGTATATGAAAAGATACTAAAGTTTCACCAAACAATATTCATCTTTATTTTGTGCTATGAAATGCACTCTAACTTTTTTTCTTGTTTTGTTAAAATGTGTCCCAACCATTAAATTGGTTTTACAACCCAAAATCTGAATAAGAAAATCACAGTTGCATTTTATTCCAAAATGGAATACAGATGGCAAGGATAACTAAATGACAATTTATAATATAAAACAATAATCTGAGTTCTAAACTCTTACTATGCTTTTTAAAACCAGGAAGTCAGAGACAATCTGAGGGAGAGAAAGATGTACGTTCTTTGTCCTCCACTGAGGTGGCGGAACTTGGGTTGGGGTAGAAGAGTGGCCCATGACCTGTGGTTTGCATGTTCTGTTTTCAGTTTCTAACTTTTTATTTTCTGGATTAGCATCATCTGAATCTCCTTCCTATGGGTTTGAGTCAGCCCACCCCTATTAACAAATGACGAGACCCTCCAGAAGACAGTTGCTTCTTCAAAGCCTTAAGAAATGCCTGGAAAGAGTCATGGCAGCCTCCGCACAGTCACCAGACACCAGGAAGTGTCAGAGGACATCGGGGTTGGTGACAGTTAATCACTGCAGGAAGAAAGGCATGGGTGGTGACCAGGAGGGCCGTCAGAACCATCTGGCCCATTATGAAGAGCTGATGGATCGCAGGCTCCCCAGGGAGGAAGCAGATGGGCCACCTCCAGGAAGCCACACTTGATGTGTGTGATAACCTTGTAACAGAGCCCACGGGCTGCTCCAGTTGAAACAACCCACGGGCTGTTTAGTTAGTGGTCCGATTGCCCGCCGCCAGAATCATAACTCTGAATACCAGAGTTGGGTGAAAAGAAAAAGAATTGTTTATTTACACAGTCCTGCCTCCCCCTCCCAGACCTGGCCAGTCTTAGGAAAGTCAGAGACACCGTTTTCCTACTTCCCAGGCACAGTTCAGCTTTACCAGCAGCTGCCAATCACTCAGTTCTGACTGGGGAGGTCCTTTCTGCGCTGTGGTGCCCTCCAGCTCTCAATGCAGAACCGCCTGGATTCTCAGCCTCCTTGCAAACTGCCTTCTTCCTGCAAACCGCATGGATCTCCTCTCCTTCTCAAAGCAGCCTGGCAAGAGCCTCTTCTTAAAGCAGCCTGGAGACCCCTTCTCCAAGCCACATGGAGGGAGCCCGCAAGAGCCAGAGAGTGAGGGCGTGAGGGCCAGAGAGAGCCTGGAGCCAGAGCCAGCCCAAAATGTCCGCAGCTGCTTCTCTCTTCCTCCTGCCTCCTCTCTCCCCCTGCGTCCTCTCACGCAGTGGGTGTTGCAAACAGTTCTGACCATTCACAGAACCCTCCGTAGGCTCTATCTGCTTCTTCCCTACCAGCCCACAGTCCAAGACCCCTCCCAGACCAGAGCCTTGGAAGTAAAGCGGATCTTTGCAACAATGTATCCAGCCACTCGCTCCAGGCATGCAAGGGCATCCTGAAAGCTGCTTCCTGCTGCCTCTCTCCCAGCCGCAAACTCCGGGGTTTGTTTTTGGACTCCCCTGTTTCTGTAACAACCTCATAAGGAAAAGCCTCCACTTCTTGAAAACGGAGTCTAGCACCCCCACAACGAAGTCACACTCCTCATCTAACGCTGTCGCCAGAGTCAGTCACGGAAGGGCTCATTGCCTCATGTGCACACTGAGAATGTCACTCTCAGCACCTTCCAAAGGGACCGAGACATTCAGAGAGAGGCTGGGCCTCAGAGAAAAGGACTGTGCAGACCTTGCTGTGTCACTAGGCGAGGACCAGGCAGTGACTCAGACGTAATAGCACCCCCTGGGTCCCTGGGGGCATTAGTCCAAGGCCCAGTGAGCGGATGAACAATATAACATCAAAATCTACTGTTGGCCCACGGAGGCCACATACCCACCTGCAATTATTCCCCCAGCTCCTAAAAGCACAGTTGAAATGTATACCTTCAGCAACAAGGACAAGAACTCCACATTGGTTCCCTCTCCTATAAGGTAATGACTCTTCAGTTTTTGAAGGAACTTTTGAGTTTCTCCTCTTTACCCAAGTAGATAATAAAAACCAATGACAGAAATAAGTGACCCTGTTAAAGCTGTGGATGAAGCATTTGCCTCTCTCTCTGGAAGTCAAAGGAAAGCTGAGTACACTTGTATTGAGTCTGGGTCGCCAGAGCATAATTAGGTGCTGAGCACCATTGAAGCTGCTGATCCAAACATAGCTACTCACTGGAGCAAGTCCGCAGCGTTCCTAGCAGCTGTATGCAGTTCATAATTGGGTACTTTCCTACTTTGTTGCAATTAGAATAAATAAGAGGATTTCTTTTTAACCTGGCGGAGATGAAAGTATCCTTCTACCATCTTGCTGCAAAGTTCCATTGACTTTTTGAGTCGGATCCATGATTTAGTCTCCACACTAGCCCTGGGGTGCCTACTAATGGCATCAGGCTGATAAGAGCTGAAGATCAGGAGGAAGCAGCACCCCGGAGGCTTTAATAATATACACACCAGCTTCAGGATGGGGAAAAGTCCATAAAAAATGTAGGACCGTGATGACCTCAGGCTTACCTTTAAACCCCCAGGGAAGTAATCATCCCGGCCTTTCACGAGCTATTCCAGTGAATAGAAATACGGCATCATCTCACTTTATGAGACTAGCGTTACCTTGCTAGCGAACGTGACGGTGACAGGGAGAAAGGGCAATTACAGGCTAATTTAATTCAGGAATCTAAGTGCAAAAACCCTCTACAGAATAATAACAAAAACAAATCCATCAATGTATAAAACACCACACAGAATAAACCTGTTTCATTTCAGGAGTGCAAAATTGGAAGAGCCAACAATGAGATCCTCAGTGCTCTTAAATTGTTAGTCCCCGGAGCAGACAGTGAGACCATGATTCGAGTGTAATTGATTTATTTGGGAGGTTCCAGAACCGCAGCAGAGGAGGGGGAAGCGAGGCAGAGAGCAGAGGACAGAGTGTGCTGTCACGCCAGCTCTCACTGTGGGCTACCCGAGCACCATCCCATGGGGAAACTGAGCAGGCAGTTTAAAAACACACCGCTCAGACCTATCCCCTGCCAAAGGAGAACCCGCAGTATTTAAATGCCGACTCCTGCCAGCCCTTGGTTGAGGGTAGCTGGCCCTGTGGGCAGGAAGAGGAAAGCAGGGTCCATTTCCGGTGCTCAAAGCCTTCCTTGTGCATGGGCAGAGGAGCCTTCTGCAACTTCCAAGAAAAGTCCTTGGGAGAAGGACTGCAGATGTCAGCAGTGGGGAAGCTGAACACCATAAAGAGCTGAGGCTCGTTGGACAAGGACCGCAAGTTTCTGCTACAACGTTTACCGAATAGAAGAGAAAAACACGCCCATACCTCAGTAGATGAAAGAAAGGTGTTTGATGCAATTCAACATCCATTCGTGATTAGAAAGTCTTAGAAAACTAGGAATGAAAAGATCCTTCCTTACCCGGGTAATGGGTACTTTCAAAACTGTTGTGGCAAACTCTATCCTCAGTTATGACCCAAAGAATGTTGTTTTTCCTTTATAGTCACAAAGGAGGAACAAAACAATAAAACCCACCACCCCACATGTATCTACCATATAATAATGTTCTTAGAAACATTTTAATGATCCATAATTAGGGAGAACACACATGACCATTAGTAATAGACTATGTCAATAAAAGGATATACTAGGACTATTTATAGTGTTATGGATAGCTCTTAAAGCCATGATTAGTACTTGATTGATTAAAGACAGAAGGACATACATACGGCAAGAGTCCATCTGACAAAATTTAGGAACGTAAAATTGAATCAGTGTCTGCAGTATGCTAGAAAATGCCTTCCAAAATGAAGAAATATGTCACACCTCGACTTCCTAACACTAACACACAGTGCCACGTTTCACGGGCCTGTTTGGATTTTTGAAAACAGTATGTGCTACAGGCTGGTGTACCGCTCCCACTCATTGATTAGGGACCTGAAAGGCTGCCAGGTTTGAGAGTAAACCAGAGAGGGAAATGGCCTTTATCTGGCGCAGACCATGAAGGAGGAGCACTTCCCCATCAACACGCATAACCGTGCAGGTCCCTGCGGGCGGCTCTAGTCCCTTGGTAATTTCTCTACAAGAAAATCTTGCTGAGAGAAGCACTGTGGTCATCACGAGGCTGTTGTAAGAAAGCCATGCCTTTGGTGGCAAATCACTCATCCCCTTTTAAGAAACCACTTCCCACTGCCCGCTGGTAGAGAGTAAATAAATGTTGGACACCAGGCAATTCTGCGACTTACCAGGACTTCGTGTTGCCTGTAAAGCCTAGCAAAGCACAACGGTCCACCATCCCGTGGGAGTCAGAAGGTGCCCGAGAAGGGCCTGAAGGTACAAATAACTGCATGAAACCTCACGCTCTGTTTTCTGATCCTCAACATGCTACTCATCCTCAGTAAAGCCACGTTAGAGTTTCACGAGGACACATACTAGCTCTCCATAAAAGAGTTTAAATCCAAGTTATGGATAATTCTGGAACCAGAAAATGCTCTTCCCTTAAGAAATCCAGAAGACGTACAAAACTTGAAATATCCAACAACAGATCCCTGATGATCAAAATTGTATATATACATGTTTATACAGATTTAAGGTCTATATCAGCATAAGTAAAGACAATACTCCAAATCACTGGGTAAATATGTGTTCTCTAAGCAAACTTGGAATCATTGATTAATTATTTGGGAAAAAGATTCATGCAAAATAAAGTGAGGAAAGAGTAAATTAAATAACAGTATGTAACTTAAAATTTATGTAGCTAAAAGTCCAAAATCAAAAGAAGACTAAGGGAAAAAGCACTTCAACATACATGATATGCCCAAATCATTATCCTTCCATATTTCTTAAAACTTAGTAAGCAAAAGAAAAAAACCTAAGCTGAGAAAGGGGTAAATAATCAAATTTTTAAGAGAAAAAACAGAGCGAATAATGATGAAAATCTTATATCTCACTAAAAATTTTAAAAAGCAGTAGTAAGACCAACACTTTGTAAACATAAATCTGAATTTGAGGAAAAACGGATGCTCTTCAATGTTATAAAACAAGAAAAATTGTATAAATTATATTCTCAACTAGAGAAGGTAAAAAGAAAAATTCCATGTAAATGAACCAGAGGATAAGGAAAGAGAATAAAGGAAAACAAACAGATAATGAATTCTGTAATAGCAACACCTCAGAGGGAAAATATAAGAGAAAGGTGTTTAAAAAGTAATGAGGCAAAATTCTGAATGAAACAAAACGCGTGGGAGAAAAGAACATGATGAGGCGGAAGGAGAGCGCACGCTCCGACGGGCACAGGCCCCTGTCGTGCGTGCGCGTGACCCTCGGGCAGGCGAGCCGCGGGAGAGCTTAACCTGGCGAGCGGCGATCTCGGTTTCCAACTTCCAGACGCCGCTGTTTGTCACCTGATGGAGACGCGCCGCCTTTCAGAACCAAAAGCGCCAAACGAGCAAAGTGCTAAAGGGCCAGGAAGCAACGCCTCCGTGGAAGGGACTGTTCTGTAAACAGGACGAGCCACCCGGCCGCCTCGGTCCCTGGGCCCGCTGCGCCGGCTTTGGGGACAGCAGCCCCACGCATCGGACCTTTCCGGGGGCACGAGTCCCGGGGCGGCCAGGGCTGTGTTTCATCGGAATCAGCCAGCTGCCCCTGAGCGGCGCGCACGTGGCGGCACCGGCGACGTCTGCGGGCGCGCGTCTCCGGGCGCATTTCCGCTGCGGAATGGGTCCCCGGTCGGAGGCAATGCTGGGCAGGCCGCGCCGGCAGCCCCTCCACCCGAGGGGCGGAGATCCGTGTGCAGGATGTCTGCGTGCTCCAGACAGAGCGGATGGCCGTTCTTCCCACGGCGGAACGCATCCAATGCCATCAACGGCGCCCACCGGGTCTTCCCGGGACAGGTGCCCGGGGAGGGGGTGAGCACTGTTTCTGCTCCGGGCAAGTGCGGCCGCCGAGCCCACGCGAATGTGTTACTGTGAGATGAAACAGGGCGATATCAGGGGAGATTATATAATATGGCTAAGGAAATAATGATCGCCCCCTTGGACACGAAAAATACATGTGACAGAATTCAAAACTCTTTAAAAAACAACTCTTTGTAAACTTTAATTTGAAAGATTCTTCATCAGTGAAATGAATAAAGTCTATCTTAAACCAACAACAAAACGTGATTAACATTTAAACATTGGAAACACTTTGATGAGGCTAAGAAACAGAATCCGTTTCCACTGTCTGATGTTTAACATTGCTCTGATTATCTAGACGGTGCAAAATACAAAAATAAGAAACAAAAGGAAGAACATAATTATCATAATTTGTAGGCAAATAATTATCTGCTATATCTGACATATTTTAGGGCCAGCAATTCACGAAAATATGATAGAAGATAAATATTAATTTACTGAAACAACACTCTCCTCTGTCAGTTAAAATATATAATGGAAAAAGAAGTGCATTCACATTGAGGACACAAATTAAATGAAAATAATAATATCAAGAAAGATGCCAGACCCCAACGAAGGAACAAAAAAGAAACAGAAGGCACAGAAGAAAATTGATCAATTGGAGGCCAAAATGGCAATCTTCCTGCCGCCATGCATTTCCAAATATATCCTAGCGACGTTTTTGTTCTGTTTTAATTTTGATTTTTCAATTTTGCCACATCACTGTAGACTTAACCTTAGAGAAGAAAGTAGGGAAACAGCTACAGCTAATTTTTAAAAACATGAATGGCTAGTTGAAAGGCAGTTTGACAGTTTCTTACGTAACTGAGTATAGTCTTACCACGTGACTCGGAAATGACTCATCTAAATATTTACCCAAGTAAGCTGAAAATGTATGTGCACACAAAATTTTGCACATAAATGGTTATGGAAGTTTTATCCATAATTGCCAAAATATGGAAGTGACCAAGACCGTCCTTCAAAAAGTGAATGGAGAAAGGGGTGTATCCATGCAATAGACCATGATTCAGTGATAAGAAGAAATGAGGGATCAGCCACGAAAAGATGTGTTAGCATATTGCTGAGTGATAAGGAAAGACGACACACAGTATGATTTCAACAATACAACCCCCTGGGAAAGGCAAAGCCGTGGGACAGTGAAGGAGCAGTGGTTGCCAGGTGTTTAGGGGGAGCAGGGAGAGACGACCAGGTGGGGTGCAGGGAAATTTTAGTGCAGTGAAACCAACGTGCATCGCACTGTAACAGGTTAACTGACACTGTACGTTTGTCACAACCCATTGAACTTGACACCAGAAGGAGCGGTCTCAGTTGTATGCTATGGGCTTTAGTTAATAATAGCGTATGGGGATTAATTCACCAGCTGTGGCCGAGGAAGCTCACTAATGGAAGACGTCGGTGGAAGGAGAAATAGTGGGTGAAAGAGAAAGTACGACAGCTCTCTGTACCTTCTGCTCCATTTTCCATAAACCTAGAACTTTCTTAAAAAATGAAAATCTATTAATTTAAAATAAAAAGCTGGCTCAGATGCTTTAAAATATGTCAACATAATTTGCTTTCTTTCAAAAAATGATGAAGACACCCTAACTCCAGACTGGCTCAGCTGAATGGGAGGCAAGAGATTTTGATAGGTTTATAACCATCACTCTGCTATTGTTTATTTGTATGTCTTCCAAATTGAATGCCAATCTTACCAAGTCGTGAGCTCAGTATCTGGAAATAAATCCAGCCAAACAGCCATTAAATCTTCACTCACCAAAATGCAACAAAGACATTTAAAAACTTATACTACTAAGAATGTTATGACAGTAAGTATGCAGAAAAGCTATAATACAAACCATGAACCCTTCAAGTACAACACAGTATGTAGTTCATTGTCTGTACATCGTGCAGAGGGAGAAATTCCTTTGCTTGTGAGATTGCCTTTTGCCTGCATCTCAAGTGCAAAGGTTTGAAAGTGTGAGTCGTAGATCTTCAGGTAGAAGCTAGCGGTACATTTCCTAAGCCCCTTGTGTGTTGCAGCGCTGTCCTCCCAATAGCGGTGCAGGCTCCTGACCGGAGTGGAAATGCTACGCTTGCATGTAAATAAAGAGCAAAGAAGGGGAGGAGCATGCAGAAAGTGTCAGCTGCATGGTTGCTGGCCTTGGAACTGAGCACACTTCTGAGTCACCCTCACGCAGATTTTTCCTAAAGCATCACTTTTGTGTGTGTATCGCTTCAATGACGGTTATGAATAAGGCTGGCGTATCTAAAATATTTTACTAACCTAAGACAGGAATGCCTTGTTTGTTTTTTCATGAGAGCCTCATTTTGTTTTTAAATTGGCAGCAGCAGTACATTTCCTCCTGTCCCTCTGCCCAGAGGCGCCCCTCTTCCCGGCCTGATTGGAATCGTCCCATCACTTAAATGTTTGTTTGTGATGCATCCTTGCATTTTATCATCTGCGATTCGGAGGTAGTGAAGGAAAGTGACTTACACAAGCTTCTAAAATTACACCGAACTGTGGAGACGTTAAATACATCTTCAGACCACAAATCTTTCTGGTGCATATTAATTTGATCCTCCTTCTACGCTTTCAGGGAGGACAGTAAAGAGAGTAACTCACAGAGCTGAGAAGAAGGTGTGCTTGGCGTAAGCGAGTAACGTTACAGAAACAAAATTACGGAAGATAAGGATGTGCTCTTGGCATTAAACAACAATGAAGGGAGCCCTGAGAAACTACTCTTAAAGCATTACTGGAAGAAATTCAACCAAAATTCTTTTTAAAAAAAAAATACTAATTACATTGCTAACGTGAGGACTGAGAGAGATAGCATTTTTGATGCCAATGATAAACTCTCAGCAAAGTAGACTCTGAAATAGACGCTCTTGCTATTCCTTCTCGGTCCAGAGCTGTTCTCTCTAAACGTACGGTGGAAAATGTGGAGACTGGACAGCTTCAAGACTCTTGCTCCCAGGCATCAGCCTATATATGCTTTAGAATGTCTGTGTCGTTATTGTAAGCATCTAATAACTTACGGATGATACAATTACAACTATATATAAACCGTATATTGTAAATAGTTTGGAATTTCAGAAAGTCACATTACCTATGAAACTCGGTTGGACCCCAGTGAATGCATTCGGTGAATGCGTAAGATGAATTTGCTCAAAATTTGCTGATAGAGGATAAATTACATAAACAGGCACCCAGAAGTCTCTGGGACTTCTGACTCCCCTCCCTCTGAGTCTTATCTCACAAGGGTTCTCCCCATCTGGTCCACCACACCCCAATACACTACAACCCACAAACACATGACTCAAGCCTCGGGGCTCCCTGTCCCAGGCTATTTCCAGCAAGCCTCTCCCCAAATGGCATCTGCACCTTTCTCTTCCTTCTGAGAAGGGGCAGGTGTTATGGTAACATGTTATAACATCCATGATCACAATGTGTCCACACGCTCCTCACCACTAACAATGCCATAGGTCTGTGATCAATTGTACACCCAGAGGGGTGTTCCAACAAAGGAAATAAATACAAGTCACAATAAAAGTCCCCTTTTCTCTCCGTTTTCAGCATTTTTATCTCCTGTCTGTCACGTTCCCCTGCTTCTTGGCCTTCCCGCTCTCTGCTCATTATATTCTTTATCCCGAGCTTCCAATGATCTCTCTGGGTTTGTAGGTAAGGTGTCCTTGCTACTTGGTGGGTGTCCTCTTAGGAGTCCCGTTCTCAAGTAAAGCCACAGATGTCAGGGAATTTCAATGGCAAGGCAAGAAGATGGGGAAAGACAGGACTCCAAGACACCGTTTCCTGAGCTTTTATCCATGGTCCTTTCTACAAAACTGACGCCTTTCATCAGAGAAGCAGCATGTCCGCCATGAGCCACTTAACCTTCTGATCCCCCATTTCCTCATCTGTCAGTGGGAATTATGAGCCTGCCCTGCCTAGCCTGCGTGGTGGCTGCAAGAAGCAAATCAGATAATGTCTGGGCTGGGTTTCTGAAGTGCTAATAAAAAGACTAAGTGTCATTTTATCCCCTTCACATGGAAGACAGCCGAAGAGCCCTGGAATTACAAACACCAGATCTCACCTATTACTGTGTGTGTTAATCATGGCAGATAATGCACATCGTTTGAGCTTAAAGTTCTTCCCAACCATGGAGCAAACCAGCAACATCTGTGATTGATTAAACTGGTGTCTGGGTCACACTTACCCAATTTGCAAATAAAATAGCCTTTAATACATCAAAAGAAATACCAAACATGCAAAAGACTGTTTAAAATTTCTCAAAAGTGTTTTCCCTAAGAATACAATACCTTAATATTTTGAGTAAGAAAACCAGTTGTGCCTAGATTAAACTGAAATCTTACTGGAAAGTTCCAAAAGAATGTCTGTGGAGACTGATGGAGACTCATTCCACCCTTAAAGGCTAAAAAGCTTCTGTGAAGGAAGCAATCACTAGAATGAAAAGGCAATCTACAAAATGGAAGAAAATATTTGCAAACCATACATTTTATAAGAGATTAGTATCTCAAATATATAAAGAACTCCTATAATTCAATAGGAAATAAATAAAACTATTTTAAAAACAGGCAAAGAACTGGAACAGACATTTCTCAAAAGAAGACCCACAAATGGCCAATAATTATATGAAAAGATGCTCACCATATACTATTCATGGGGAAATCCAAATCAAAACTACAAGACGGTATCCCCTCCCCCTGTTAGAATGGCTATGAGTTAGAAAAAGAGAAAGAGGTGACAAAGTTGCATAATAACTGGACCCCACTGTTGGTGAAAACGTGAAATGGTTTAGCAGATACAGAAAACGGTAGGAAGGTTCCTCAAAATTTTGAAGTTGAAACTACCGTATCATCCAGCAATTCCATTTCTTGATAGATGTCTAAAAGAGCTGAAACTGGGGTCTTGGAGAGACCACCGCCCTCCCACATTCATTGCAACCTTCTCTATGGTAGCCCAGGGATGGACGCACTCGGTAACCAGGGACCATCCACAGATCAGTGGCTAAGAAAACACCAAACACACACACACACACACACACACACACGCACATATATAATTTAGGTTTGAAGTTGAAGGAACTCTTGCCCATGTGACAACATGCATGAGCCTGGAAGGCACTGTGCTTAAGGGAGATTCGCCAGGCATAGAAGGACAAATAGTGCTCGATTCTACTTATGTACGGAACCAAAATCATCCAATTCATAGAGTCAGAGGATGCACCAGTGCTCGCCAGGGTCTGGGCAGCGGAGGGGGAGGGGGAGCTGTTTCTCAATGGTTGTAAAGTTATGCTCATACAAGACTAGTAAGGTCCAGGGTTCTGCTGTCTGACTCAGTGCCTCTACTTAACAACATAGTATTGTTTCCATCCAGATTGGTTCAGAGAGCATATCTCATGGTGAGTGTTCTTAACACCCACAAACAGACAAAAAGTAACAAAAAAGATAAAACACCAAGGAACAAAAGGAAACCCTGAATAGTGTTGGATATGCCTACAGCCTTGTGTTAATGGTATCGTGGGTGTTTGCATATGTCCGAACATCAGACTATATGCGTCAAGTACATGCAGTTCTTTGTATATCCTTTACGCCCCAATAAAGCTGTTTTTTAAAAAAGAAAATATCTAAAACAAGATGATGTATGAAACTCTGATTCTATTTTATTTCTATTACAAATAGATTCTGTCAGAACCTGAATATAAAATAACCCCTGTCCTCCTTTAAAATGATCACCAGCCACCAGAAGGGCACAGGATGTCCTACTGAATTACGCTGTCAACTGGAAATTAGCAATCGACCTGTGCACCCCTTTTTAATAAGAGCATCCCTGCTGGTATTGATTTATAGGAAGCATTATTTCCTGTTTCAATATGAGTGGTAATAATTTTTCCTCCGAGGCACCTTATGTTTTTAGGAGTTCCTATAACAAATGGGATTTTAACAAGGCAGGAGTGATTTTATGTGATTAGAGGCTGTTCCGTTATGCACTGGTGATTTGTTTAATTGAACATGATCTAGAAGGCTCCAGTATTACAAATACACTTCAGTCACAACTGCTTAGCACGTATCTGAAAACGGAAATGAAATCTGAGGTGACAGAAACATTGGGGCACTTGAAAGTCGTGAACAGAAGAGGCATCCAGGTTTAATTTGGACCCATGTAGAATTCCCCCAAATACCTTCAGTTTCCAAAATTCTCCCATAACCTTGCAGTTTCTTAATAAATATTTAACATGTCCATGAGTCGCTTGTGCTGCGTGGGCATGAGGAGGTGTTAAAACTCCTTGGCCGATACCTATGCTCTGACACCACTCCAATTTTCTGCTCTTACTCAGTGGGCCATCCTCTTTCCGTGTTGTTCTTGTTTCCTTAATCACGTCGGCCACCTGAAAGAGACAGCATCTTTGAAGCAGATAAAAGCATATTTTTACAAAGGCAGATGCCTTCTTAATCTCAAGCTTTCATAAAAGAATATCAACTCTACCCATGAGTCATTGTCAGTGAGGTCATAAGGACTGGCCCTTTTTAGAAGCGTAGATTAGGTATGCGCCACGCTACGTGTTGGGGTGCACGACCTTGAAGTCATTGCTACCTGGCATTGCCCCAAAGCTTTGTGGAGGTAATCCACACTACAGGAAATAATTGCCATCTTCCTCTGCTGATTTTTGTCATTCATGTCTAAGTCAAAAAAAATAATAATGATCTGAGAGCCGGATACCAGGACCACATCCCACTGGGCACGAGAATTCCTGTCCTCCTTCTGGTTCACTTCAGTGCAACGGCACAGACATGTGACGATGTCAGTGTGAAAAGGATGCTGTAAACAAGCCCAGAGAGCCTGCACCAAGGATGCGGTCCAGGATGCTTTCCCGTACAGCATGCAGCCTCCGCCCCGAAGAGGGAGTCCTCCTTGCCGCTCGTAGAAGACTAGATGTACATCTTCGGAAAATTTGGGGTTTTTTCCAGAAAACTAAATTATGTAATTAATAGATTTTCCTTTTGCTTTGCCTGCTGAAAAACTTATAACGGACCCAGTTCATTCAATTTTGCCTCATTCTTGGCACCACTTTATGTTCGCCATTTTATTTTTATTTTTGACACTCTTTTTTCTCTTTTCTTGATTCATTGTTTTCTATTACAGCTGTCCCACTTTTCCCTCATTGCTCCCCCCCACCCAGCCCACCCCTCTCCCGCAGTCAATCCCCACCCCGTTGTCCATGTCCATGGGCCATTTATTCTAGTTCCTTGTCTAAAACCCTTCCTCGTCTTTCCCCCCTTCTGCCCCTCCCCCTCCCCCTGGGTCACTGTCAGGCTGCTCCTTGTTCACATGCCTCTGGTTCAGTTTTGCTCTTTTGTTTGTGTTGCTCTTTAGTTTCCTGTATTGGGTGATATCACAGGGTATTTGTCTTTCTCTGCCTGGCTTATTTCCTAAGCATAATTCTCTCTAGTTCCATCCATGCTGTCACAAATGGCAGGAATTCTTTCTTTCTCTCTGCTGCGTAGTATTCCATTGTGTAAATGCACCACAGTTTTTTGATCCACTCATTTACTGATGGGCACTTAGGCTGTTTCCAGCACTTGGCTATTGTAAACAGCGCTGCTATGAACATAGGGGTACAGAGGTTCTTTTGAATTAGGGTTTCAGGATTCTTCAGGTACAATCCTAGCAATGGAATTGCTGAGTCAAAAGGCAGTTCCATTTTTAGTTTTTGAGGAAATTCCACACTGTTTTCAAAAATATGGAATGTTTCAGGAATTTGCATGCCATCCTTGCACGGGGGCCACGCCTATCTTCTCCGTATCATTCCAACGTTAGTGTATGTGCTGCGAAGCACGCACGACCCTCCACTTTCAACATTGATCTTTTACTTGGATTTTACTTTTCTCTGAAGCTTCCATAAATCTTTTACAGACAAAGATGTGGCGTGTGTAAATAGTCGGGTCAGGTGTCTGGCCTCAGGCAGAACGCTCTGCCCACCTGAATCTGTTCACACTTTACAGACACATCTTCCCGGAAAACCCAAATAGAAAGCACTCTCCACATCTTATTCTGTGTGCTTTCAATTCTTACAAAACAAGACAGCAGAATGAAATTGCATCAACGCAGCGAGAGGGAAGTTTGCTGACCACCACACGCAGCGTTTGTGAGACAGTCAGGAGAAAAATCTTTAAGGAAGAAAAATTGCTGAGACCTGTTCATTTGTTCTGGTTATGTGAATAAAAGATGGTCTCTGTTGCATAATTCCCTGGAGGATCCTGACTCTGAGTTTTCCTCCAGGAGATTCTACAGTGGTTGGCAGAAACATGATGAGATGGGGGATTGACTTAAATCTTTCCCAGAAGCCAAATAAAGAGAAATTTCCCCAGCTTTATTGAGATATGATTGACATATAGCTTTGTGTACAATGAGGTGATCTGATATACCCTTATCTTGCCAAATCATTACCCCCAAGAAGGTTCGTTAGCACATCCATCGTCCCACACAGTTACCTCTTCTGTGTGTTTGGTGAGTACATTTAAGATCCACTCTTTGAGCACCTCCCAAGGATACAACAGAGTATTGTTAACTATTGTCACCATGCTACCCATTAGACCCCAGAACTAACTCATCACAAGAAGTGTGGACCCTTTAAACCAGAGCAGAGGAGCCGGTTGTGTTCCTTGCTGCTGCCCCATGGAGACAGAGGAGCACAGGACGTGGTCATTGGAATCCCCGAGTCAGAGACCACAGACGACCTTGGCGCATGCGCTTTGGGGGGAAGAGCAGGAGTGAAAGCCTGCTGGCATAGATCCAAGAAGAGCGAAAGAGGGTAAGATGGGGAAATTAAGTACACATCGTACTTTCAAAAAAGTTTTTTAAATAAATAGGCAAAGAAGTGGGACATTGCTGGAGAGGGATATGGGGTGAAGGGAGTTATTTCTTTAGGAGTATTTTTAAGCATGCACGCAGGCTGATGGAAATGGTCCCATGGAGAGGAAATTTAATGATACAAAAGAGAGATGAGTCAAGTGTGTGCCTTAGTTGGAAAGAGGAAAGGGAAGTAATTACATGAATAAAGGAGCCAGTTTCAGGAGCACAGGGAGTTCATTCAGGGTAATAAAAGCAAGGCACAAAACGTATATACAAATGCAGGTGATCGGCATGGAAACCGTTTAATTCTTTTTAATGTTTTAAAGTTTTCTTATAGAAATAAGTAAAAATAGAAGTCATCACTTGAGAATGAGAAGAAAAAGGAGGTTTTGGACCTTTAGAAAAGACATCTGGAAGAACGAGGGATTGAAAAGGTAAGGGAAATGCAATGTGTTGGCAGGAAGCGCCAAACACTCTCCTAAGGAAAGTGGCGGCCATGAACCCACTGTGAAACTAGTCAGTCTGATCACCTAGTTTTCTCTGGTTATTGTCACTGTCTTGGTGGCAGGTGACGAGTTATGGGAGAATTGTCATTACCTGGGTGTCAGATTTTGCCAGAAATAAAAGCGTGGCAAGGGCTATGGCAGTGACACAGTGACGGGCCAGGAACTCCACGCTAGGAAAGAAAGAGCGGCGTGGCTGGGATTTGAAGGGAGGATGACAAGGTTGTGGGTCAGTTGACCGGAAGGGGTATCAGGATGGAAGCTGTAGGAATCAGAGTGCAGAGGGGGAAGTTGGAATGATTGGAAGTGGGAGTCAGAAAACCGAATGCTTAAAACTGAGGTTACGAAGTTTTTGGTAATGACCATGCTGAGCCTGGTTTCGGTAGCGGACAGGTTTCCTGGAAATGGGAGCGTCGAGGAAATGGGAGGCCCCAGGGTATCAGGAACATTTCCTATGAGCCTATTGACATAAGCAGAAAGGACGGATCATGGATCTTTAGGAAAAGAAGTGGCAAACTGTTAGTTAAAATGTCCTAGGAATGAGGGATGGCAAGAAGCAAGAGTAATGGGTGGCATGCTTTAAAAACATGAACTCCAAAGAATCTTGGGTTTAACAGGGAGGAAGCTGGGATAACGATCTGCAAACAGTAATGAGAAACACAAAGGACTCCTATTAGTTACTCACTGTTGCGTAACGTGTTAACTCAAAACTTCGAACAGCAATAATCATTTATTATCTCTCACGGTTTCTGTGAGTCAAGAACCAGGATGAGCCACAAAAGGGACAGTAATCTCCGCTCCATAAAGGCTGGGGCCCCATGGCCTCATCGTGAAAACAAAGCCCGACACTTACCCCTTGGGAAGTTTCACTCATTCCCGACACTGGCGGTGACCTGTGAGCCCGCTGGGGACAGGCCACGCATGGTCTCCTGGTGGCCGGGCTGCCTCCAGCCTGGGGCTGGCTTCCAAGGGCAAGCTCCCCGGAAGAGAGACAGGGTCAGGAAGAAGTTGGGACCCTTTTATCCCCCAGCCTTTGAAGGAAGTTGTGTCCAAAATCACAACACACACACAGTAGGAGTTAGACTATGTCTGCGGAGTAAATGCTGCGTTGTCTGTGTTCGTTTTGTACCAGCTGGACCTGACAGTCTAGCATCATGAGGCCACCTGAGAGAGAGGCGGGGTGCACAGTGCTGGGGTAACCTCATCGTGTGCTTCCAGGCTGCAGCGTGCAATGTGCTCTGAAGGAATAGCCTGTCTCCTCTGCTGCCTTTGGGGACCCTGATCCTGAACATATGGGTCTTGTCCTGTTTTTATGTGGTTCAGTTGCCAAGTGACTAAAGATTCACGTGCTGCGCTGTGTAAATATTTTATGGATTGAATACTGATTAACTGTCCTATTTTGATACCAGCAGTTTTAGGGGTAAAATGGTACCTGACCAACATGAAGTGGCTTTACAGCTGCAAACAATGTGATGTGTGGATAAGTTCTGTACGTGAAAAGGAAAAAAGAAAAGCAGCCTTGAAAGGGTGAAAATAAAGGAAGTTACGTGGCAAAGCTTCTGCCCCAGTGCAGTGATTGAAGGTCCATCTAAGTTCAGGGGAAGAGAACGTAGACTCCAGGTCCCACTGAAGAGGGGTCAGCGCCCCTGTCGCACGAAGGGCCCATGGGACGGGGGTGTGATGACGGGTCTGCCTTTGTGTTAATGAAGGGCAGTCCGCTACAGCCTGCTACCTGAACTCTGGGAGGCACTGCAGGAGAAGTGGGGAAAGAAAGCACCCCCCTGTCGGCGCACGTCACGGAAAACAGCGACCACAGTTCCATCGGGAAGCTAAACGAGGAAGGTGAAGATGTGGCCGCTTTGCTTCCTCCAGGCCACGGAGAGTTTGGAAGGCTGAGGAAGACGAAAGTCTGAGTCATGCCAGATGTGTGGCCACAAAGACGTAAGCATCTGGGTGAGAAAGATGATCAAGACGATTTGGGCTGCTTTGGGTAATGGAGATAAAAGAAGAAGATGGGGGGCAGAGTGAAATTAATTTGGAGGGTGTTGAGGGCTCGGGGGTGGGGGAAAGAGCCCTGTTAGGGGGTCTGAGCCCACTGGTCTTTGACCCGAGCTGTGCAAGGGCAGTCCTGAGGCCGAGAGCGGCCTGCACGTGCCGAGAGCGCTTCAGACGCGCCAGGCTCAAGAAGAACTGAGACCTATAGAGCCAGGTGATTTCATGTTAGAAAACCTGTTAATATGGTTTACCTTAACAGAGACTCTGAGGAGAGTTATATGTTCACCATAACGCACGCTGAAAAAGCAGCGATAATAGAAAACTCGTGAATGAAGGAAGGAAACCGCAAACTTAGGAATGGATGGGAACCTGCTGGTGTCTATCCGAGGCTGCAGAGGTCCGCGTGCTTAGTATTCGAGCAGCCGCGGGGACCCTTTTCAGGTCAGGGACAGCTCCGGGGCCCCTGAGGAACTGCTCAGTCGCTGATGGAAGGTGCGAAAATGAATGAGGTTTGCAGTCCGAGCGGAAGAAACAACATTGCTACTTGCTGACAATTAAAGGTAACGTGACTGATGACAAAGACAATTAAAGAGACTTCACAGGGAAAAAAATTGTTAAAATTTACCAGCATCCAGTTACTTTGTGAAGCCAGAGGTGACTGCACAAAACTCAATGGCTTGTCTCTGTATCAGCAAGAACCAGTTACAAAATGTGCTTTTACAAAGATACACGCCCGATGGGGGGGAAAAGAATTACCTATGAATGTCAAACACCTAAAGAATATATCTAAAAAATATATAAAGCTTTTCAAGAGGAAATTATAAAATATTTTATTGCAAAACATAAAAGAAGATCTTAAAATGGAGAGAGATTTATTCTATGTTCATGGATGAAAAGACTAAATATTGTAAAGCTGTCGATGAGCCCCAAATTAATCTATAAATTCAATATAATTATAATAAAAGCTGAACTGAGGTTTTCACAGAACTTGGCCAGATCGAAAATGAATGAAACAGATCCACATGAAGAACCATGACTGTGGAATTTCACAACATCAAGAATAAAGAGCAAATTTTGAAAGTCACAAGAAAGACAGACAGGTCACTTTGCAAAGGACTGGCCATCAGGAGGGCATGTGACAGTTCCACCTCATGTCCAAGGCCAGAAAACAATGTCTGGATGAGCCCAAAGTTGAAAAATACCAAAGCAGAAGAGGGGAAGGAGGAGGAGGAGAGGAGGAACAGGAGGGAGACCTCCTCCTTCTCAAGAAGCTACCAGAGAATACTCTTCACTGGAGAACAGCAGAAAATTAGATGAAGACCTTAGAAGACACGGCCTTTGTGGGGAGAGGAGGGAGGATCTTGGAAGCAGCCACATGAGGTGGGCCATCAGCTTTGCTGCCAAGAAAGAGGCTGGTAACCACCGCGTCCAAATCCACGTTCTCAAAGAGTAGCCCCAGCTCACTGGAGAACCTGTTGACAATGTGACTTCTCGGGGCTCTCGGAGGTGGCCCTGCCAACAGGGAGCAAGCGGCACGGAGGGAGGAGAAGTGGAGGGAGCGGATGGGGTCAGTGTCCCGGGCTCGCTCCCTCACTGCAGGACAGCCACTGGAGCAAGACGCCACCACGTTACTCTCTCACGTGTCTCTCTCCCACCTGCCCCTGGCCCTCGCTCCTTCTCCAGGCCAGTTCTAATATTCTGGGAACTTCTCTGTCCCCTCCTCCCCTTGTTTCTTCAGGCCTAGAGGTGGCCATGGAGCCCCCATGACCCATTTCCAGCTCAGGGCCCTGCACTTTCCCTGTTGGTCTCCCTACATCCTGTCTACATCTGTGGAAATAGTGACTGATTGAACTGTGGCCAGTTGCTCCAATGGAGTGTAACATCTGTTTCCTGCTGGGCCATTAACTGATACAGAAACGGGTACTGGAAACGGCTCTAGGAAACACTCTCGACAGGGGATTCTGGGACTGGCTTACTCTCCTTGGCTCAGGGACAGGGGATATGAATAACCACCCACACCTGGGCTCACGTCGATTCAAACCGGCGGAGGCTGCAATGAAGGCAAGTGGAGGGCGTGTTGCTGAGAAATCACTTTGCTGTGGCTATTCATCTGTACGATGAAAACATGGATTAAAACGTCAGAGCATTCCACGGCTTTTTTCCTGATCACTCTAAAGCTGTGGCTCTCGATTGGTGGCAGTTTTGCCCCCAGGGAACCTTTGATAATGTCTGGAGACAGTATGACTGTCACAACTTAGGGGCGGGGGTGGCTATTGCATCTAGGAGGTAGTAGAGGCCAGCAATGCTGTGAAACACCCTACCATGCACAGGACTGCTGACCTCCCCAAAGATTATCCGGCCCCAAATGTCAGCAGCGACGCGGCTGAGGAACCCCGCCCTCGAGGGAAATGGGAGGCAGTGGAAACCAAACCGAGAGCGCAGGTAGAACTCAGAAAGTCCAGGCGACGTGTTAACACAAATCCTCATGTCCTAGAGCTTGGGTGCAGGCGGGGCTGAGGACCGAGCCAGAGGTCTGGTCACAAGGACTGCAGCAAACACTCCACCCCGCCAGGTCCTGCCAGGGAGGCACGGGGCCCTGGGACATGGGCTGGGGACATCTGAACCAAAAGACACAGCTCAGGGAGCACTGAACTCCCAAATAGTTCTGAGACTCCTGCCAGGAGAGAGAGCCCCAAAACGCCTCCATGAGAAGGAGCCCGTCTCCTCTTGCCCTACAGCTCACGAATGACTTCCCCTAAGCAAGTGACCCAAACACACCCTTTACCCCCGGCCTCTGAGCTCCTGATTAGAACTGGAGTCCAGCATAGACAAGACAGAAGTACCAGGTCTGCTCTGGGAGCAGATATATTGCCCTCCGTCCCCCCCAAAGTGTAGGATCAAGCCAATCTCTGCTGGCCAGGGCCGGGGAGCCTCCAGAATCGGAGGAGGATCAAGCGCAGGGGTGAGCAAGCCTGTTCCATGCAAAGACTGCTCCGCCCGCAGGTCGGGGCTCCGGTGTGGTCTCCATCAGCTGGTGACGGGGAATTCGGCCCAACAGGTGGCCCAAAGGAAGCTGGAGCTCAGCAGCCGTTGACAGGCCGTGCAGTGTGAATGTCTGCTTAGCAGAGGTTTCCTGGTTCTTGCAGAATCACCTGGTAAGAAGTACAAAGGCCAACACTCCTGCTCCTTGCGAGGACCAGCAGGGAGCAGGGCCTCTCACACCCGAGCCCTGTCAGAGTCCTCGGGAGGTTTGCAAGTTCACAAAGCCCGGATCCCGGCCCAGACCAGGGGCATCAGCGCCTCTGGGGGCGGCACCCAGGCCTCGGGGCTTTGTAACATGCAGGCTAGACTGGCAGCCACGGGACAAAGGCGTCTGAAGGTGGACAGGAGGGGCCTGCGTCCTTTGGGGAAGGACCTGCAATGTAGCTGCAGGCTCCCCAGGAATCCAGCAGCTTTAACTAGCGTAACCGAGCAGTGAGCACATGGGTGTTCCAAGGTCCTGAGACGCTAGCTCTGAGGCGATTCTAACCCGTGGAGACCTGGAATGTCACTACGACCTACTGACCTGTGGAGGCCAGGTGACAGCTGGGCCTCTGACCCGAGCTCTTCCCACAGCGGGGCTAGGGGGCCCGTGGGCCCATCCGTGGAACTTCTCCAGACCCAGGGCGAACAGACTTCATCACTGAGAAAGTGTCCTTGTTTAGTCCCTGATTAATGGAGTGAAGACTATTACAGCAGAAAAGGCCAGATGGAACCCGCCGGAAACGTTCCCCCTCCCATTAACCTCACCCGGAGAGTGAACCACAATCTAATGGCTCCTCCCCAGGGGATTTAAGAGACAAATGAGCCCACTGAATATTTGGAAGGCGCTTGGGTCACCTGTTACATCTCCTTCCCCCTCTCCTGGTTGGCTGGTGCAAAGCTGAGATGGGCCGTGTGTGCGAAGCTGAACACTAAGCCCCAGGGTGGCATCACTCACCTGGGTAGCCAACCTGCTGCCTGATGGCAGGTTGTTATCTTGGGCTCCTTGTATCATGGAGAGAACAGTGGCTGGTCTACACAGGGACAGACACATATGCTTGGTAGATGTCCATCCTCCTTGCCCTGCTTTGGCCAACGCCACTAGTTCTAGACTTGCAGCAAGTCTCATTCATCACCACGCAAGCCTGCAGAGACTGCCTCTGGTCCCGGACCTCATTTCATGGAGAGAATGAACTGGGTAGCATTGTAGTCCTACTCTGACCATCTGCTGCTTATCCCAGAAGCTGGAAGGTCAGTCATTGTCCCAGCTGGGAGACAGGATTCTGCAAGGCTAGGTACTGCCTCGGAGGACGGAGTATATTCCCTCACTAGTGGCTGGTCCATGGTGCCATCTCAGCTGTGGTCAGGATCAGGACCGAGGCCCGGAGTTGGCTGCTTTCAGTCCCCACAGTCTCAGCCTCTTTAGTCCCACAGCCTCGGCCTTACTCCCAAGGGAGGGGTCTTTCACTGGGAGCACAGCGTGATGATTCCATGAGTGGGAAACCAAGACCACCCTTGGCCATGCTGGGCCCCTCATATCAGAAGGGGGTGACTTCGCTGTCAGGTGGCATTAAGCCCCTGGGGTCGCTTCTGCGCTCTTCAGGCCAGGAGTCTCTAGTGAGAGCCAGGGCATTCCTTAGTACTGAGGAGCTCTGACCATCCCATAAAGATAAGATCTCAAGACATCATGGCCCAACTAAGTGAAAACCTGGGTCCCCTGATCAGGCAAAGAGCTCTACTTTGGTGAGGGGCTGCCACGCAGAGGGAACAGAGACCAGGGAGGGGCAGCGCACATGGTCCTGTGACGAGCCGCAGAATCGGAACCCCGGCAGCTCCGTGCTACGGCAGCTGTTCACCCCCTCTTCTCCTCGTTCTCCGCTACCTTATGTGCGGACCCCAAGTCGTGGCTAATGTTTTAGGTCTTGGGCAAAGGTATGCCTGTGTAGCTGCCTCCCCATGACGACATGTCAGCTGCTAAGGTGTGCCGCGTTCCCTGCGCTGAGAACGTGGACTTGGGGCCTGGATGAAGTTCAAGGGTGGAGGCTGGAGGACCAGAGGTATGGACTGTATGTAGGAACACCTTATTTCTGCCCCTCTAGACCCAGTCTGCCCCTCCCCCTTGTCCTGGGTCCTACGAGGCTCACCAGTGAGAACTGAGCCGTGACCTCCGGCTTCCAGTTGAGTCCAGGCAAGAAGAAACGTTAACAAGAAATCGGGGCGGGCACTTAGTCCCTGGTTTCCTTCCTGTGTGAGGGCATGAAGCAGACCCAGCGATACTCCTCCCAAGATGGTGGCCTCTCTCCTCACAGCCCCCCACTTCCCCGGGCTCTGGTTCGCTGCTTTCCGCACTTGCCTCCAGGATGAGGCCCCGGCCTCCGCCCTCCCTGTGCCCCCCCAGTTCGTGACAAGTCTTCACTCACCTCCCGTCGCCACCGATCACACCCCGTTCCAGGGTATTTATCTGTTTGTGCCAGAAACCTGGCTGCTGCACTTCCTCTTTTAATGAGATTTTTCTTTCCATGTGTTTGGTCTCTCCAAAGACTGAGGAATTTTTAATTAAAAGAAAAGTTTCCAAAAAGAAAAAGAAAACTCATTTTGACGTTTTTTTTAAATTTGGGGATGCTGAAATTCTAAATAGCCCTGATTTTGGATTGCAGTCTGCTCAATTACACTCTAAATAGCTTTGATTTGGAATTGTATGTCCCCAAATCAAGGTTATTTGCGAATTTATTTTGCCAAAATCAGAAACCAGGTTTGAGAGTCCCAGTCCTCTATTTAAGGGAAATATTGTAACAAACTGAGCATAATTGTGGAAGGAGAGTGGAGCAACATTTTTCTTGCCTGTATAGATCTAATTTGCAAATGACAAACAACACCGGAGCCGTTCATTTCTGCTCATTTGCTCGGTCCCCGCGGCGCCTTCCATCAGGATTGAGCCTCCCCAGGGCGCCCGCTGCCCCCCAGCTGAGCTGCGGGGGTGAACGCAGCGCCCCGCCCCCAGGCGGAGTCGGGGTGTCTGAAGGAGCCCGAGGGAGCCAGCCCCAGAATGCACGCAGCTTATTGCTCTTCAGAAATATTCAAAATCTGAACACCAGCAAAAATAAACACATCCCAGGATGGGGACTATAAAACAAACCCTCCAATATGCGATGTTTAATAAGAACAGACTGAAATCATTTGTTATTGCTCTAGGAAGCAAAGCGCTTCAAGGGTTTGTTCTTAAGAACGTACGTATGTAAAAACTAGATGATCACGGACTATATTTCTTCATACCATTGCAGAGTATTTTTTCAAACACCTAGAGGTTAAAATATGATCCTTTTGGATGCAGATTTAATAATGTCCCAAATTTTAGGACAAGATGACAGGTTGTAAGTACTTTCATAGCCCAGAGGGAGAGAGACACTGGCTCAATTCAGAGACCTGGTTGGAGGGGGTTGAAAGCCACCATGGGCACCTTAAGCCAGCTAGGAAAGTCACAAGGTGGTCATTCTAATACGTCACTCACCCACAAGAACAGTAGATGTGACTTTGGCTGGCTACTAAGATCACTGGATCTTTTAAAAACACCCCTGCTGGGTTGCACTCAACACTGATTTACTAAGAATATCTGGAAGGGGGAGTTAGATGTTTTAGGATCCCAGGTCTTTTCATAGCATGACAATGGTCAGGGGCCATTGCCCTAGGGGTCAAGAGAGCAGAAGAAGCAGAGGCCACCAATCCTTGAAAAGACTCAAGGTAAAGGCTTCCTCTGCAACCGATTGGAGGAAGCAAGGATATCTGTGTTTTCTTCTGAATCAAGAAAATCCTGCCACCAGGAAGGAGGGGGACACCCAGGGAGGTTTGGGTCATCAACCAGCAGGGTGGAGGCACCCTGAGGAGAGAGAGGCCCTTCGCTAGTGAATGCAGAAGCTGAGGTCAGCGCAAGACAGCGGCTCCCAGGCAAGTCAGGGCAGGAGGACCACCCAGAGCATCCGTGGACTAGCAATGACGCATCTGTCTCAGATTCCAGATCGCAACAGAGCCATAGGTAAGGATGTCCCCACCCCCTTGCCTCTTCTCCCTTTCCAGTCCCCTCCCAGGGACGCAGGGATCAGCCAGCAATGGGAAGGTTGGAGAACAGCCAGCAGAGGAAGGGGTTGGATTGACCTCCGCCTGCTCCCCATTTCGGGCTTCTGTGTGTGACGCTGACAGGGGTCAGGATACAAAGGAGCCTGAATGTACTGAACAGTTGGAATTGTGATTAACACAGAGCACAGACATTTCAGTGACTCGGAAGGGACTGATCTGAGGACTAGAGACCAAAAGGGAGTTTTAGTATCTGACAGTAACCCAAAGTGTGGAGCTCTGCAAGATTTCATTTGAAAGACAGGGGAAACGGGTCCCAGCTTCGGGCATTGGAAGGCAGTGGCAAAGAATCGAGTGTTCTGTGTTGCGTACTTTCAAGCTCAGCTTGCTCAGTAAAATGGGTACCTCAATGTCACCAAAGATAGGAGGACATTGTCTCTCCCCAACCACCTGCCACGTCATCAGAGCCCCCAATTTAGGCATGTGTCTCCTGGTGTTTGGGGGTCCTTATCCAGAAGGCAAGAACCCTTACCTCTCCCTCGGCTGCCATCACCAGTCCCCTGTGCACAAATGCAGCCTCAAAGGAAACAACAGTGGGACTCGCAAGGGTTCTTTGCGTCCCAGCAGGTGCGCGCTTCTCAGGGGAGCACTGAAGGCAGAAACGGACAGGAGAGGCACCTGCAGAGAGCGCAGAGGCCCCTGGCCCCATCAGTCTGTGGCCCTGGAGCATCCACCGTCATCCACCCAAGCACCACTCCGTGGAGGCCCTGAGTGCACCAGGAAGTGCCTACAAACCAAGGACTGACGAGGGAAAAAGCATTTAATGAAAGTCAACCTTTGCTCCTGGAAAGAACAAAAACGCACTAAGCAAATGAGGGAAAAGGGTAAGTTCTTGAACCTCATTAGGGGCTTCTGCAAAACAGCCACAGCAGACACCATATTTAGTGGTAAAAGAACAAAAGTGTTCTTTTTAACATGAGGAACAAGACACGGATGTCAACTCTGTCAACTATCCCGTTCCTGTTCAATATTGTTGTTAGGAAGGGACCGTGGCCCCCAGCATTCATATGCTGAAGCTCTAACCACCAATGTGACGGACTTTGGAAATAGGGCCTTTAACAAGGTAATTAAGGTTAAATGAGGTCATGAAGCTGGTGTCCTTATAGGAAAAGAAGAGAAAAACCAAGTATGCGTCACACAGAAGGAAGGAAGACCACGTGAGAAGGTGGCCATCTGAAAGCCAAAGATAGAAACCTCAGGAGAAACCAGCCACGCTGTTACCTTGATCTTGAACTTTTAGGTTGGTGAGCATTGAGGTTCTAATAGGTATGAGCCATGAGTGTCGGGGTCCATAAGCTGTTGGCTGGAAAAGGGTCATTCTTTGGTAGGTGACCACCATTACCAAGCTGTTTTTAAGATTTTTTTTTCTCTTCTGAAATTCTGTAGTTTCAGTGGTCAGTTACAAGAAGGAGCTTTCCACTGTGGACCCTCTTATGCCATTGTTTTAATTTTAGAAATAAAAAAAGGAATGAGATACTTGTTCAGCGTCAAAGAATATAATCATATTTTCCTATAATTTATTGGTGGAATGGATTATTTAATACTGTGAAAGAATAGAAATTCAACCGGGTAAGTTTTAAATATCTAATTGACTTTATAGGACAATTCATAAGTTGGCCAGCATCCCATTTGGTAAGTAGATAGGAGCTCCGAGAAGCCGTACAATATGGAAAGATTTCATAGGCAGAAACTGGGCGGGGCCAGACGTCGTCAGCAAACGGAAGGAAAGAAAAGGTTGTTTCAGGCAAGATTACCTTTCCTTAGTAGAAAGTGGGAGTTGGATCAGGCAGCATCCATGGGGACAAGAGGGCCTACGTGACAGATTATCGCATTGGTACTGACCAGAAAATTCCAGACAGGCTGATCAACATTACATTCCTGGAGAAGGTTGAAACCGCAGGAGGTCAGTTATTAAGTCTAGATTCAGCATCATGGGCATTAGCATAGTGACTCCATTTGGGGCCTGCAGTTTTCTCTTTAATAATACATAGTTTCCTATTTAACCACGTTTTAATTTATGTATTAAATCCTACTTTGCCATAATCTATTCATCTTTTGATGGATTTCTGGGTTCTTTTGCTAAAACTGTATTTGAAATGATCTGGCTTTTACTTATTGAGATTTTTCTCTAACTTCAGATGCTACCATGATAAAGTTTTATTATTAAAGTTTTACTGGCTTTGCAAAATGAAGCAGGAAGATTTCTATCTCCTTTATGACCAAGGATAGTTTCAATAGCATTGTTGGTCTTCAATAGATTATATAAAATTCAGGTGTCCTTTTCAACAGGATATCTTTTATTACCTCCTGAATTTTTTCTTTTCTGATTGGTCCATTATATTTTTCTACTTCCTCTTGCGTAATTTTGGTAGTTTTTATTTTGTCAGAAAATCGTGTTGTTGATCTCAGTTTTCAAAGTTGCTGCCTTTTACTTACATGTGGCAGTGTTTCAAGATTTTTTAAATTGCCCTGTATGTTCCATCATCTTTCTCATTCTCCAGGGAGTTCACATGTCTGTTCTTTTTATTCATTTTGTTTTCCTCAATAACACTTGATAGTTGTTTATCTATTTTATCAGCCTTTCAATGAAAAAATGTGATAATTTATTACAAATAAATTTGTGTTTTTGCTTGCCATTTTACTATTTTTGCTTTTTCTATAATCCCACATCCTGATTTCTTTTGGTAAATTATGTTCATTCAAAATTTCTTCTTATGTGCAACTTACTTTTCTTTTTTCCTTAATAATAAAGGCATTTAACAACACGAAAGTTCCTGTAACTAGAGATTTTACTGTGTTTTTTAGTTTTGTACGAAATATTCTCCTTTTTTATTCTAAATAGTACTTCCCTTTAAGTAATTAGCATTGTTATCAACTCACCAACCATAATCATAACTATGAAGAGATCATAACTCAAAATGATTTATAACTTAAAATTCTACTATAGCAAAGGAAATGAAACTTACTTTTACAGTTTATTAATTATAAATATATGTGCTATAAAAACCCTACTGGTGGACTTCTGACCAAGATGGAGGCCTAGACAAACACGCGGCATCGCCTTCCACAACTAAGAAGGAACACAACTACCTCAAAACTAGAGACAACAGGAAGTTCCAGAAAATCAAACTGCATGGAATTCCAGCAAACAAAGATATAAAGAAGAAATACTCATCCAGACAGGTAGGAGGGGCAGAGACAGGGTGGAGAGGACACAGTGCGGTGGCAGCATCAGCAGCGGCAGCAGCAGGCCAGCAGAAAGCACAGTCACATGTTTTAAAAAGTTGGGAGGGACGCCTGGAGAGCACTCCCAGCACCAGACCAGACCACGCAACTCACAGTTTCAGTGCTGGGGAAAATCAAGCCTCATTGCTTCTGACTGTGCAAACCAGTGGGGGTTGGGGCGGAGGCAGAAACTGCGGGTCTCTCAGCAGAGTCCCCTTGTTTAAAGGGTCCCCATAGTCCTAGAACGTCCGCAGACGCACCCACTCTGGGAATGACAGCCAGGGTAACAGCTAGAGAGACACAAGGGTCATATGGAAATGGTAGAATTGCCTGGAAAGGGGAAGTGCTGCGCAAGCGGCATTGTTCCCTCTCTGACCCCTCCCCCACATACAGCGCCACAACATGGTGAAACCGGTCGCCCTGTACTGATGAATCTCTAAGGCTCCATCCCTCACAACGTAACAGGTGAGATAGCTCTACCTAAGACACAGAGGCAAACAAACACAGGAGCCTGTCAAGATGAGGAGACAGAGAAGTATGGCCCAAAAGGGAGAATGGATCAAGGTTCCAATGAGAGAACTAAGCAATGAGGAGATAGCCAACCTAACAGATGCAGAGTTCAAAACACTGTTGATAAAGATGCTCACAGGCTTGACAGATATGCTTGAGTATGGCAAATGCATAAGGGAAGAAGTGAAGGCTATGCTAAGTTAGATTAAGGAAAATCCACACAAAATCAGTGGTGAAGGGAAGGAAACCAGGGTTCAAATCAATGATTTGGAAAATAAGGAAAGAAAAAAACAGTCAACCAGTACAGAATGAGGAAATAAGAATTGAAAAAATGAGGTTAGGCTTAGGAACCTCTGGGACAACTTTAAACATGCCAACATCTGAATCATAGAGGTGCCAGAAGGGAAAGAGGAAGAACAAGAAATTGAAAGCTTATGTGAAAAAATAATGAAGGAAAATTTCCCAAATTTGGTGAAGGAAATAGACATACAAGTCCAGGAAGTACAGAGTGTCCCAAACAAGCTAGACCCAAAGAGGACCACACCAAGACACATCAGCATTAAAAGGCCAAAAGTGAAAGATAAAGAGAGAATCTTAAAAGCAGCAAGAGAAAAGCAGAGAGTTACCTACAAAGGGGTGCCTCTAAGACTATCAGCTGATTTCTCTAAAGAAACTTTGCAGACAGGAACGGACTGGCAATAAGTATTCAATGTGATGAAAAGCAAGGACCTACAACCAAGATTATTCTATCCAGCAAAGCTATCTTATAGAATGGAAGGGCAGATGAAGTGCTTCCCAGACACGGTAAAGCTAAAGGAGTTCACCAACACCAAGCCATTATTATATGAAATGTCAAAGGGACTTACTTAAGAAAAAGAAGATCAAAACTATGAACACTAAAATGACAACAGACTCACAACTATCAACAACTGAATCTAAAAAACAAAAACAAAATCCAACTAAGCAAACCAGAATAGGAACAGAATCATAGGTATGGGGATCATTTGGAGGGTTATCAGCTGGAAGGGGGAGGGGGAGAAATGGGGAAATGGTGTAGGGATTTAGGAGCATAACTGGTTGGTACAAAGTAGACAGGAGACGTTAAGAATCATATAGGAAAGGGTGAAGCCAAAGAACTTATATGCACGACCCATGGACATGAACTAAAGGGGGTGGAATTGCTGGAGGGAAGGGTGTACTGGGAAGAGCGGAGCAAAGGGAAAAGAAATTGGGACTACTGTAACAACAAAATCAATAAATATTCTTTAAAAATAAAATTTAAAAAAATACCCTACTGGCTTTGATTGGGAGAGGAACAACATAGAAAAATAATGTGGATCAAAATTAATTACTGGTGTAATAATTTCAGACAAATCTGAATTCTCAAGGATAAATATCAAATTAGACAAAGTGTTTTTAATTAATGAAAGTTTATCCATAATTAATAAATAACAAGCATTATATGTTGAAAATATTTCAATAACCACATTTAGACCCAGGAGTAGGGGCACTTCAGCACAAAATTTCAGGAAGGAGACAAAAATACTATAGGGTGTGTCACTAAATCAGACATCTCAGTCCTTTCCACTGAATTTAAAAAAAAAAAGAAAATAAAGGCCCTTCAAGAAAAACTTAGATGAATAAAGAAGGTCTTGAAAATTGCCTGATTTTACATGTCCTACTAATGCTAGTGTGTGGGAACTGAGTTAGAACTGCTTTTTTAAAGTATTTATTTATTTATTTTTATAAAAAGGAGAAGGGAGGGAGAAAGAGAGGGAGAGAAACATCAATGTGTGGGTGCCTCTCACACGCCCCCAACTGGGGACCTGGCCCCCAACCCAGGCCTGTGCCCTGACTGGGAATCAAACCGGTGACACTTTGGTTTGCAGGCCGGTGCTCAATCCACGGAACCCCACCGGCTTTTATTTTTAAGAAGTGAAAGAATGTGACGTGTGTGTATTTCTCGTCTAGTGGGTCAGATTTATTCCCTTTATGCTTTCCCTCCCCGCTACCTATTTTCATATCCCTACCGCACACTTAGGGGAAGGAGACCATTGCATTTACTATTAAATAAAATATAATACTAATAAGTTTCTAAATCACGTTTCGAATTAGAAAACACAACCTCAAAGAAAGGTAGGAGAAAATATATAAATAAGAATAAAAGCAAAAACCTGCAAGTTACTGAAAAATACGAACTGGGATTGTTCTCAGAGATGGAGTGTGGGTTTGAGGAGGTACGGAGAATAAGAAACCGAAGTCATGGCCTCTCTTCGTGGGAAGGAAGCTAATAACACTGTACACTAAGTAGTTCTGCCTGAGCAGTGTAAGTACGCTATTTAGGGATGTAACGCTAAATACCAGCTGAAGCAGCTGCACGTGGAGAATGTAGTTTTCTCTACGGAACAGGAACCAAGAGTGGGAAGGAATAAATTAGGAGACACTTCTTTTGTGTGATGAGCCCAGCAATTCAATTTGACTTTTAAAAAATATGTACAAGTATTGAGGCGACAAAAATTAAAACGATTGAAAAGACACGTGGAGCATAGTCCCAATTATGTGCTCATGTGTGCACATGTATGTAGACACATGGACATGGGCACACTCCAATGAACATCAGAAATGCTACCAGATAAACGATGCAGTGCTCAGCTCCATCACGGAATAGTGGGAATATGAACAAATATCTTTTATTACTTACATTTACCGTCGTTTCAAAATGTTCCATGCTGCTAAAGATGTTTATATTTAGAAAGTAAATTAAAATTATTTTTTCCAAGTGTGCGCCAGCACTGTGTTAAGCGCTGGGGATTCTAAGATGCCAATGATGCAGAAGACCATGGCCAAGGATGACCTGCAGGCCACGGGGGGCAGCTGAACTGTGAGCCACCTCTGGCCCGAGTCACTTCATCAGTGACTGTTCTGCCTTTTCCTCTTTACCTCTGTTCTCTGGGGCTGGGGTACAAAAATGGTGACCACTGGAACCTGGGAGCGAAGGCAGAAAGTCCTTGAGAAGAATCACGTGCTGCACAGTTTCCATGTGATGCCCTTAAAGCTGTGTGACCACCTCTGTATGCTGTGGCGCAGGAAGGCTGCAATGCTGCGTCACTGCGTCATTTATCGGGGGGAGTACTCCCTGTATTATTTTCTCCATGTATTCTTTTTATCTTATATGAACTTCCCATGTCTTAATCTTTGTATTCTTAATCCTATGTTATCAAAATGGTTGCTCTAATGTGAGATGCTGATGGTATTTGCTGTCATTTCTTAATGCATGTAAAATATTTTTAAATGATTGTGAAAACAAAATCTTTATGTTATGAAAAGAAAGGTCTAGAACAGGGAGCAGATGGCTAATGGGCTGTGACTCATCACAAATGAGATCTAAATTTTATAACAGGAATCTATCAGCGGTAAGAAAATGTATCTGGACATAGACCAAGCGCCTGGAGTTAGTACAGGAGCTAATTTTAGAGCATTTCCCTTTTATTTTTTTTTCCTGAGTGACAGGAACAATATGACTGAGTCACTTGGCTGCAAACAATTGAACAAGAATGACAAATGCATGATGCCCTAGACCATGAAATCCCAGTGGGTGCACTCCCAGATGCATTTATCGGGCCTGCAGAGCCGCTGCCGTGACTGCGCCCCGCGCCCCGCGCGGAGACTGCCGAGTGGCCGTGAGCTGGGTCTGCGCGGGAGTCGCCCGCATGTGTCGTCAGATGATTTTTTATTTTTATTTTTTGAATCAGAGGATTCTTCTGTAATTTAACTTATTTTCCTCTTAATACTCTTCACAAATACCATTACAAAGTCTGTTGACAAGCGATTGCAGGCTTTACTGGGCAGTGTTTCTGCTACGGTGGTGAATACGCTGTAGAGTAATAAGGAACGAAGCTGTCCGCCCCGTGGGGCAGGTGGGAAAGAGCCGTGATCCTGGCTGGTACCAGCCGCAACGCTGCGTACCAGCCGTGAGCTGAGGCCGTGGAGGATGCGTGCTGACAGCTGGGGGTTAGAGGGAGGGCGTATTGCAAGGAAACTAAGAGCCATTTTGGAGCAGGTTCAGAATCTGTATGTCCAAGGTCAGAAACCGGGTCAAGAAACCCAGACGTGCTGGTAGGATCTACAAAAGAGGGAGTCTGGGGAAAACCCCGAGTCTCCCACTCCCTCCCCGGGTGGCCGTCTCCGTTTGACTGTGTAGGTCACACGGCTTCTTCTGTGTCTCACAAAGCCCACTTGTCACTGCCCAGGGAGCCCGGCCTGAAAGCTGGGGCCATCCCACAAGCCTCAGCCTTTCTCCCAGCCACCTGCGCTTGCGGGGCTGCGCCGCGGCCTGGGGAACCTGTGAGGCGTGCTGTCGCGGGTTCTGAAACGATGGAGAAGAAGCCAGGATCGGAGCCTCCCCAGGACAGCGCATAGCAACGGGCCGTCAGAAGGAACCTCCCAGGTGGCTGGGAGTCTCTGGGTCCCCGCGGGGGTGAGGGAGGAAAGGGAACTGTGAACGGTCTCCCGGTTCCACACACCGAGTGCCTTTGGAGCCCAGCTGAAAAAAGCCACACTTGGAAATGTCCTTAGGTCTGTATTTTACTGTTGTTGTCATTTTATTTTTTCTTACAATAATAACAGGTTAACAATCACAAGTTATGAACTGAAGTAATTTCCTCTGTGCTCTGCGTATTTCTCCTCTCTCCCCCCGACCCCTGACACCCACGGGTCTGCGTACTGTCGCCACTGTTTAGTTCTGCTTTTCCAGAAAAGACAGCCTTTCCAGAGTGACTTCTTTGACGAAGTCATATGCACATAAGGCTCCTTTATGTCTCTTCATGACTTGATAGCTCATGTATGTTTCAGTGCGAAGTAATATCTTATTGCCTGAATGGGCCACAGTGCATCTGTTCTCTGCGCAGTATCTTGGTTGCTTCCAAGTTTCGGCAATGATGAGTGAAGCTGCTATCAACATCTGTGTGCGGTTTTTTGTGTGGACGTAGGTTTGCAGCTCCTTCGGGGAAACACCAAGGAGACTGACTACTGGGTCATACGGTGAGGGTGCGCTGGGTTTGGGGAGAAATGACTACTCCGCATTCCAACGTGGCTGCACCACCGCACGGTCCTCAAACAGCCGGTAGGACTTCCCAGTGGGCGCACCTGGGCCGAGTACTTTCTGCTTTCAGTGGTCACTGATTGTTGACTCAATTTCTTTACTAGAGTTCTATTCGAATTCTCTTTCTTTTCATGTGAGTTTTGACGAATTGTGTCTTTCAAGTAACTGGTCCATTTATCTAGGTTATAAAATTTGAGGGCATGGAGTTCTTTAGAGTATTCCTTTACTGTCTCTCTAATGCCAGTAGGATTTGTAGTGATGTTTCTTTTGCTTCTGGTGTTGGTAATTTGTGTCTGCTCTCCCTCTCTCTCTCTTTTTTTTTTTCTTGGCACAGCTAGAAGCTTATCAATTTTATTGATCTTTTCAAAGAACCATCTTGTGGTTTCATTTATTTTTCTCTATTCATTTCCTGATTTCAATTAGGTTGATTTTTGCTGTAATTCTTTTTTTTTTTTTTTCCCTGCTTACTTTGGATTTAATTTGCTCTTTTTTTTTTCCAGTTTTTTAAGAAAACCAGAATGTGGAAAGTGGAAACTTAAATATTAATTCTATATCTTTCTTCTTGTGTATAGATGTGGCCATCACAGTAGTATTATGTACAATAGCCAGTGTGGAAACAACCCAAATATCTATCAGCAGATAAATATATGAACAAAATGTGATATATATATACACACACACACACACACAATGGAATAAAAGAATAAAGAAAAGAATAAAATTCTGATACATGCTGCATCATGGATGAACCTTGGAAATACTGCGTTAAGTGAAATAAACCAGACACAAAAAGGCAAATACTGCGTGATGCCACTTGTAAAAATCCTGTGTCACCTCAGCCTCTTGAAAGAGATGCTATAGGCCCATACATTTGTGTGGTCCCCTCCCCCAGCCCCGTCATTCCCTCCCTGCAGCCGAGGTCGGGGCTGGCCGGCCCCTCGTGGTTCTGCGTGTGATCACAGGCCACATCTCGGCAACACCCGGGGGAGAACTATGGGAACCAGGCTCAGCCTCTCCCAGGGCCTGGAGGGAGCACAGCAAGGCTGCAGGGAGAGTGAGGAGCAGGGAGTGTGGACCCGGAGCTCCGTCTTCACTGCGGTCAAAGGTGGGTGTCTTGGGGGAGCTCACTCTTTATTGGCAACGCTAATGCATGAAGCTGGGAACTCAGGCCTGGGAAGGGGTCACTCAAGGGGTTACCTGTCTCCGTCACCCAGGGCTTTCTGAACGGGACCTCACGGGCAGGGGCAGCCTGGTGACTCACCTCATTGTGTGGCGAGCAGCTGTGTCCTGCAGCTGCACTGTGCTTATTAGAGACGAACGTCTTTGAAAAGGATGCTCAGGGATCAATGTCAGACACTTGCACTGCAACAAAGAACCCAGAAAAGGCAAATTCGGAGACAGAGAGTATAGCAGAGACTGCCAGGGCTGGCGGGAGGGACCCATGAGGAGCGCGGACTGCCCCTGTGGGGTCAGGGAAAGTTCTAGAAGTGGCTCGTGGTGACGGCTCCACAACCTTGGGAACGTACTCCAAACAGACCTGCAAATGCTTAAAGTCGTAAACTTTATGTAAGGTCTACTTTACAACAAAAATGGAATACAAATTGCTTTCCAAGCCACATAGTGATTTAATTCATCCTGTCCAAGCTAATTTGCTAGCTTGGACAGGATATTATTTTTGCACTTATTACCTTCCCTTATTCTCATTATTTATTATAACACAAGTGCTACAACTTTTCTCTCTTCTTTTCTTTTCTTTTTTTTTTGGGGGGGGGTTAGCTTTTTCCTCACAGAAATAATTATTCTCCAATGTGATTTTAATGGTCACACAATATACAGTACAATACATTAATTTCCTCAATGTAGGTCATTTGGATTAGTTCTAATTTCTAATATTATTACATAATCCTTCAGTGAGTATTATTAGTCCAAATTTTTTCAGCAAATCTAATTATTCCCTAATATAACTTAAAATGGATTTCAACATTCACAGGAATGGAAAAGTTACATCTATATCTTTATCTATGTCTATCTATCTTAATCTATATCCATATTCTTATTTCTGTATCTTTCTTTCACGAGAGGAGAGAGAGAGGGAGGAGAGGCCATGCTGACTTACGCTGCTTAGGGAGAGTCCATGGAAGTACAAATGTCCCAGCACCGTTAACACCATTAGGGAATGTGATGTTAAAGAAAAGTCTAACTTGGCAGGTTTGATTCGCATACCTTTTATTTCTGGTAAATTAGAAGCATTTTCATAATTTTATTAGACACTGGTATTTTTAAATTTCGTTAATTGACTATCAATGTGTTTTATACATCCTTATATTGAAGAGTTGGCATCTCTGATCCTGACTTACAGAGTTATTTTTAAATGAAAGTTGTGGATTCTGCAGAAAAGAGGGAAGGCAGCAGCTTTGAGGCTGCTCTCCTTAGAAAGACCTGCTCGCCGGGTCGGCCCTGGTGGCACCTGGCGTCTGGGTTTGGGGAGCTTCCCCGCAGCCCCGACCTGACGGTGTGGCTCCCCGCACGGAAGCGGCGTGTGGGAGCAGCGTGGCTTACGCCGGGCCCCTGCTGTGCCTCAGGGAGGCTGGGATCTTGGCACGCAGTGGGCACAGGTGCCTGGGGGCCAGCACCAGTGACATCCTTGGGCACTGGGTCTCCAATAAGCTTCTCAGGTCGGTGACACTGCACAGGCGTTGTCATGATTCATACTGTTTGGAATCAGACCCGTCCGCTGGGAGTCCATTGGGAGAGGAGCCTTAAAACCTTGGCCGTGGTCTCCCTGGCCTTCCCCCACACACCTCCCCCTGCTGTCCGTCTGGTCGGCACCCTCTCGCTAACAACGTGGCCAGGCGCGTGGCCATAAGCTGGGTCCTCTGAGTCCTCCCAAAGAGTCGCCAAACCTGGGAGCGGACTTAGGGACCTGGACACGTGTGTTCATCTTTCACCTTGCAATCCATGCACACGGTTTTGCAAGGTTTCCTATTCCCTTTTTCTATTCCTGGTGGGATTTTTTTGATCCCAAGGAGGTTGGATGTGTGCTAATCACCAGTTTCATGCCCAGAGGTGTCCTTCTAAACACTTCCTGCCGAGGTTCCTTCTTGGTCCCGGCTGCCTGGAAATCAGCACTTCCGTTCTGCTCATGCAGACGTCCCGGCCATACTTCCAAGAGAGACAGGAAGAAAATTATTAACCGAGGCCCTTCCTCTGCTGGTTCCTGCTGCACTGCCTAAGTGTCTAAGCATTCTATATTTTTAGTCTGAACCTGTGGAGATAATAAATTCTTGAAGTCTTCCAGGAATGAAGGATTTGTCAGGATGAGCTGCCGACTTAAGTTCTAACCTGACTCCATATGCGTCTTAACTGGTGTAAATTCCTCCCAGATCCATGAAATATTTTATTACTTCTCAATGTTATGAATTTTCATCTTTCCCTCGTTTTTATAAGTAGGTTTGTAAATGAGGAACAGGAGGACTGAAGCACAGGCTGTAAGCCAGACAGGGGTTTTTAAATGGCAAGTATTTTAATGTATCTCCAATCTTTTTCATGCAAAATCCTTAACAGGGATCATAATGTATGTTCGAGATCATAACCGTTAACACAGGGACATTCATACATCTTAGAGGGAAAAAGACATAAAGAAGGACTTTTGGAAGATAATGTCCCTTTTTCGAAAAGATGGCTCAGTTAATTTAATATAAACTCTTAAGAGACAGGAAAAATTATTCAAGTTAATTAGAAGCAAAAATGGCTTTTATGTTGTTTTATATAATTCTACTTCTGCAGAGTAAAATTAAGTATCTTTATAAAATTAAGTCCCTTGGTGCAAGCTGCCAACTATGCAAATAATTTTGTCATTTTTAGAACTTGCTGAAAAAGAACACCATTTGCTGTATTAAATGGATCAAAGATGGCTTCAGAACTGACAGCTGATGGTCAGGACAGGAAAAAATAGAATCTGATGTTCTGGAAAAGAAGCAAAATCAACACAGGAATAAAAATCGTGTAAAAAGAGCCATATTTGCCATCGGCAACAAGAACAACAAAAATTCCCCCGAAAAAATTAACCAAGACAGCCTATAATAACAATTAAATTTCTAAAACTGATTTTCAATCTAAGATTTAAAAAGTCTACAAGTCTGTCTATTTCGTGACTTTTCCTGTCATTGGGTTTTACATGTTGATGTCTCTCTCTCGGCTGGAACACGTCCTCAAGTTCGGTGTTAAATAATAACACATGGGCCATTTTTTTTCTGACTCATTTTCATGGTATGTCTTTCTGCTCACTTTCAAATGTCTTTACAAATTTAACTTGTTATAAAATTCTTGCTCATAGTTCTCACTGGCAGCATAATGAAATATGGAATCCAACAAACGCTCTTCCAAAATAGTCACTATAAAGTGAGACAGAAGTGTCAGAAACATCAATGTCCACACTCTGGAAATTGACTCAAGACATATCCCAAACCGAGAAGAATTTATCCATGAAAACTACTGAGCTTCAGACTAGAGCCGTAGGAGTCTCCTGCACTCCTGCCCGGAGCTGCACCCACCCACGGCCCAGCAGTCCCGGTCGTGCGACCAGGACAGGGCAGGCCGTGAAAACCCGCACCTTTGACACGTCTGCTGGCAAAGGCCCACCTGATGGATGAGCGACCCTGCCAGTCACAGCGAGCATCTCCGTGGCAGGCAAACAGGGAGCTTGACGGAGGTGGTGTTTCTGTTGGAAGCAAGCGACGGCCAGAAGATTAGCCGAGTATTTAACGGGACGCAGCAGAAGGTCAGGCAGCCCTGGGGGGGGGCTGGCAAACGCCGTGCATGTCCTGGTTGACTGGGGGCTTGCACATGAGCAGCAGGGGTGGGAGGGAACCCAAGCCATCCACACCCTGGCCAGGACGCTGAAGCCGACAGACAAGATGCAAGCGAGTCCTGTAGAAGATCAACGCTGGAGCAGATGCGAGATTGGCGGGGTGCCCGTACCCACAAAGGGGGCCGGCGGCAAAGAGTGGGCACCTGACTGGTGTGAGCGGTCTGAGCCCTGCCTCTGAAAAATCAGGGTGTATATCCACAAGGAAACACCTGGATTAAATTACAGCTGAGCTCCCCAAACTTAATACTAATAAGGGGCCTGTCTAGAGTCTATTCACAAGAGAAGCCCTCCTAGGACAGAATTAATTCTAGAAAAAGAAGTCGGTCAGAGCACCTATAAATGAAACCATCGCAGGCGGCGAGGACAGGCGATGCCGAGTGTTGTCTAGACTCCATCACAGTAATTTACCCAGCTTGGCCTGTTCAGGTCTCCCAGCCGACTTCCCGTGGGACAGAACGATGCCACGAGAAATGGAAATAGCCGCTTCTGCTCCACACTGTGCCGGCACCAGGGTTCAGGCCCACCTTCCTCTGCTACCTCTCAAATTCAGCAGAGCACAAAGGCAAGAGAAAACCCTTCCCAGGTCAGCACACAGTATGGTGTGGCTTTATTGGCAAGTGCATTCGCCCTCACTGAAAGTTCCAGAAGAACAGTGATAACGTTGGCACTTGGGGAAATGTTGGCAGATTGAACTGTTCAGCCTCTGCAAAGAAGTGTCCATCACGAGAGACGTTCACAGACAACACCAGGACTTGGAAATGGGCAGTGACCGGCTGTGGCCCCAGGAGATGTCCTTACCTTGGGATAAGGTGTCCATTCATTGGGATGCAATGCCCAGTGAGTGGCAGTAGCGGACCACAGGGCCAGGAAGTAGTGACAAATTCTACTTTTGCTTGACTGGGCCATTAAGAAACAACCTGGAATGAATAAGAAATAACTGGATGATATTTTGATGCTGCTGAGCAAGGCGGAGAGAAGCAAAAATGAAATGGGGTTGTAAATAGGACTTCGCCTCAGGAGAACACACCAGTCAAGTCATCTAGTCCAAAGGCACCTTGTACACTTCCTTCGCTCCAGCCGAATGAGGCAGCACACAGGCCGCATGTAACATCTCCGGATTTATAGTGAATTTCTGTACCCGCCGCAGATTGTCCAGATCTGTGACAAACTGTTAGCTTTAAGGACTTCCGTCTCAATTCACCATTTTTCTTTGTCAAATTATGAAAGAATGAATTTAAATGTCTAAAGAGTTTCCTGTAATATTTCCTTGCAGCAGAGGCGGACAGAGCCGGGCCCAGCTTACACACAGGTGCCAATAGTCACAACAAAGACGACCTCCTCTCCCGTGGCTTCGCCAGTTGCTTGCCCCTCTCTCCATGCTCTTTGTAGTTTATCATTATTCAGCTGTTTCTTTTGTTCTCTGTGGGCCGAGAAGAAAATTGCCAGATTAGATTTCATCATACAGCTTTCACTATATTATTAGTCTGCGGTTGTTTCACCCTCTGGCATTCAGAACTTCAGGATGTTTTATGCTTATACATTAATAATTTTACTCTTGACTTCACACAGACAAGTCATATCAATTTTTCTGGATTAGTAATGTAGGTTAAAAGAATAAATTCAAAGACATAGAATCTGGGGATGCATTATGTCGATTTTCTCCATGTTGCCAAATATTACTCTTTTTTAAAGAGAACTTGACTAAAAAAGAAAGAAAGGTGTTTGGTCAAATAAAAATCTAAAAATCTGGAACATCTAGAATGCTGAATTAATTTTCTTTTCTAAGATTATGTCTTTCCGGATTTTGCACATGAAATTATCCACCTTTTGTATAGTTTTTCTCATAAAGAAAACATTTTTTTTAACTTGAAATTTGGCCTATGCAAATGAAAACTGTTTTTAATATATTGGTTCATTTATTGTATTTTTCTATACTCCTTCAATAGCTGGATTCTGTATTTAGTACATATGCACGTATGCTACTGGCCCTGGGGTTTTTTAGTTAATGTTACAACACAGAAGCTCTCCATGTGATTATAAAATCTTTATAAGTACAGTAAGGGCAATCATATTCTCATTAAGTGAAATTCACTTAACTCCCATTTGTTGAATTTGTTGAGCATCTGATGTTTAATCCTCACCCAATATGTTTGCAGATAATGCAAAATGAATATTTTTGTGCATCGAGCGTTCTTAAATCCCACTTACTGCCGTAGAATGCGTCCTAGAAAGCAGAGTTACGGAATGAAAGGGTAGAAATGTGTTCTGAAATCTCTTGCCAAATTGTTTTCTAGTAAATTGAAGTAAATTGCACTATTACTTGGTGGGCATATGATGCCCTTTCTGTGTCATCCCTCACCAGGACTCCAAGAAATATTTTGCTAGTATGATAGCGTATAATAAGTATCATGATTGCTTTATAACTTGTAAAATATCAAAAGTCGCTGGTGAGGGCGAACACTTCCCTAAAATTACTCACCAGCTGGCTTAGGCCGAGGCAAAGAGGGAAGTGCTCTGGGGTCACCTGGCGGTTACCACCAAGGGCCGTGGGGGCCGAGCGGGGACTCTGCAGAGACACACCCATGTGCTGGTTGAACCTATGTCCGGTGATTCTTTTCAGATCCTTTCACGCTTCACCCACTATGGCGCTGAGGAGGAAAAATAAAACAGCTCCATGAAAAATGCCAGACTCAGACTTGCTTACAAGTAGTCTCCCATCCATCTGAGCACTAGAGGACACCAGCTAACGTTACTTGGCGTCGTGCGGAGGGAGGACTATAAGCCAGGAGCCCTTGGCCTGCACAGGGTGATCTGACCATGTCCAGGTAACAGCAAAATATTTAGAGATACGAACGAATCAAAAGTATGTTAGATGTAGGCTGCGCTTAAAAAAATGTGTTCAACCACCTAAAAGAGAATTGTATGCAACTGTTAATTAAAAGAGGATTTTGACTATTCGCATTTATTTTTATTTTTTGGGATCTGTATAGTTTCTTTGTTCGGTGTCTTTTTTTTTTTCTTTTTAATAATGTAAAAAAAATTTTAAAAACCAGATCTGTGATTCTACTACAAGGGACCTGCCCAGTGCCTCAGTCATTTTTAAATATTATTTTCCAAGGCGAGTTCCTAGACGCTCTCTCGTCCAGGGCCGCAGTCTGGAAGCGTTTAATCTGTGCTCAGACCCCCCGTCACTGAATCACACGGCCTTTTCCTTCAAACAAAACCCATTTCGTGATCATCCCCGGAGCCGCGTTTAGGACGATTCTTCGACACCCCTACCTTGGACTGCGCTCAGCGCCCCGGCTTTGCCTCTCTGCTCACTGTCTCCGTGGGCGTGGGCGGCGCGTGGGCTCAGCGTCGTTCTGGAGAGAACACGCCGCCCGCTCGTTCAGAAGCGGCGCCCGTGCGTGAGGTCCTCCTTCCGCCCCCGGGAGTACCCCTGTGGTTTTCCCCCCAGACGAGTGCTTCCTGGGCCCTTCCTGGCCAACACGTTCTCTCTCGTGATGCCACTCACGGGGCTTTCAGGGCTGGTGGGCACCATCTGTCTTCTGTTGGTTCATGTGGGGCCTGATGCACTTCTCTGCTTTCTAAAAAACTTTAAGTTTGTCCCTTTTTTTTTTCTTTTATTCAGTGTATAACGGATGCTTGTTGCCTCCACAGCAATTTTAAACTGAAGACTCACACTCTGTGACCCTGACCCCATACGCACCGCTCTGGGGCACCTCGGGCCGGCGTGCAGAGGGACACGTGTTCGACACCACACAGCCAGGGAGGAGAAGGGACCAGGATTTTGAAACTGATCTGTCCAGCTCGGAACCCCACGCTCTGTGACGCTGGATGCCCGTGCCAATGTCAGCTGCCTTCACATCGTGTCATTCCTGTGACCACCTTCTCTGGGTCAGAGGTCGTGAGGGTTCATTTTATGTGTCAGCTGGACCGGACCACGGGGCACTCAGATATTTGGTTAATCATCCCGGGGTGTCTGCGAGGGCGTGTGTGGGTGAGAGTAACGTCTGAGTCAGCACCCTGAGTGAGGCAGGTGGCCCTTCCTCGTGTGGGCGGGCCCGGCTATGGCCCTGAAGGCCTGCGTGGAACATCAAAGCTGAGTGAGCAAGAGCGCTTTCTCCCTGCCTGTCGTCAAGGTGGGACGTGGGTCTTCACCCGTCTTTGGACGCGAACTTGGACTGGAATGTGCACCTCGTCTTTCCTGGGCCCCCGCCTTGCCCACTGAAGACCCGGGGACTTCCTGAGCTCTGTGATCTCATGAGCCAATTCCTGCCCCTGTGAGTTGCTTCTGTGTCTATTGGTTATAGTTCTACGGAGCGTTCAGACTCGTACAAAGGTACGGGATCACTAGGTAGATTTTAGGGAAGCTATAAAGCTCCTAAAACCTTATGCAAATATTTCTGTGTGTGAATGTTGTCAGGTGTATTTTTGGGGGCGGATATCCATAATTTTCATAAGACTCTCAAAGGATTCTACCACTGAAAAAATGCTAACAAACAGCAGTATAACTTCTGTTTTCTTTTAAATTGAGAACATGAATCAGGCATTTTTGACATTTTCCCTTTCCTGCCCACGGCTATGGAAGACCCTGGCAGTGTCCCGTTTTAAATTTCTTATACTCCGTTTTTCTGTGTAATTTATTGTCAAAACATAGATTTATACTTATCAGGTTTGGGCTTAACATAATAGGAGTCTAAACATGTTCTGAGGAGATTATGTTAATGGGTCCTGGAGAGGTTTTCATAGCGTTCGCATTGCTGCTTCTTGATCTGTGTGGGAGAAATACGAAAACAAATAAATGGTTGAAAGGCATTTACCATTTCAGCCCAGGCCTCTGAAGGGGCTATGAAGGCACTTGTCCATGGGCTGGTCCTCCCTGGCCACAGGGGTGTGGTACAGAAAGGTGCCGGCCACACCCTGAGCTTCACGCACTATCTGTACTAGAAGCTGTTGTCGGGGTGCTAATACCGACAGCCACCGGGGGGAGCCCAAGAGGCTGCCCCCCTTCAACACCCCACCTTTTCTTTCCCCTTCCTCCGCATAGTAGTGGCTTGCCCTCTGCTCTGTGCCACTGGCAGTGTGGCAGCAGAGAGTCTCCACCCTCGCGAATTAAGATGACGCCTACCCTCCATTTCTCAAAGCATGGAAGCTTTGCCCCCAAGCCAGCAGTCCCTGTCAATCATTTTAATGAGCATTTGGGAGGAGGCAGAATTTCCAGAACCTGGCCACACACTCTCTTTAAACGGGCCTTCCCGCCATTGTCATCAAATCACGGAACCCACAAAACACAAACTGCATTTACTCTACAAGGATCTCACTGACACGGGAGGGAAGGGTGTGTGTTCCCTGGCGCCGTGAAGTTTCCGTAGATGACTCCTTTGCAAGCTCATATTTCTTCCGTAGAACTTGACCTCTACGCCGGAAGATTCTCATAAAGCTGGTTTTCTTCACCTTTGTCGAGAGTAGCAGCTGTCTGAGCTAAGATTTGTTCAAGAAATGGAATCTTAACTGTCTTTTATGTTATCTTTGGCACACAGGCTGAAGGCTTTATCTTTATCTTTGTCATGATTTTAACCACCAAATAGCTCTGGCTAACATAAAGTGACAGGTAAATCATTTAAAAACAATTGCACAAAAAGTTCTTTTCAGTAGTTCATTACCTTTCTTAATGGTAATTCCAAAACCTGTCCATTTTAATGATTAATGAAATCACTCCCTAATAGTATATAAAACATGTACCTTCAAGATTTTCAAGTTTTATTGTGGTTATAAAAGTGAAAAAGAATGTTCCCTTCTCTTCCTTCAGCTGGTGAAGAAATCACAGTTCAAGTTTATGTTGTTCATAAAATAAATAAAAACAGAAAACCCCACGCAATAGAAATTGATTCTTCTGTCACTTCAACAGTGGCAACAGCATTTGGATTTGGGTAGGTTGTCTTACAACAAAGCCATCTGAGGGGACGCAAAAAAAAATGTGTGTGTGTGTGTGTGTGTATTTTTTTCTAGTTGTCACAATTATTTTACATGATTTTATAAATACGTGTTTATTATTGTTCTATTCAAAACATGAAGAAAAAAAATGCATACTGGACTAACAGATGCTGAGTAAAATTACTCCCAATTAATGTCTAAAATCAGAGAAGAATCAAAAGAGACAATAATTTAAATATTTGGCTAAAAAAGGTCTTCCTGTCTTTAAAAATGAAGATCAATGACTCAAGTAACCCTTGTTCTGAGTTTATTATGCATCAGTTACTTCTCATGATTCCATAGATTTAAAACCAGTATGATCCTCAGCTTGGATGCAGGGAGACTAGAAAAGAGTAGCAATGATGGACATGTGGGCAAAGAACTGTAACAGAACACAATAAGAAAATAATAGAAGTTTGCAGATTCCATATTAACACTACACAGCAATGAATAGTTCATTTATTAATCCCGCAGGGAAAGTCCATGGGGGTGGTCCTGAGACAAAGGAGGAAGGCATCTCAGTCGCCACGGTAAGTGGGTAGAACAGACAGAAGACGACGCTCGGATGACTTCAGGGAGAGCCGAGTCCTGAGAAGATTATTTTGAGGGGAGAGGGCAGGACTGACAGGCAATATTGACAGGGGGATAGGCCAGGCCAGGCCACGGAAGTTATGTCAGAAGGGGGCCAGGCCATGGAAGCCATCAGCTGACACTGACTTAGTCACCCACGCATTCGACTAGACAATGGAGACCAATGGGAGCTCGCAGACCCGAGGCGGAAGGCAGAAGAGCCCGTTAGCAGGGCGCTGCTGTAAACTGAGTGTGAAAAGGTCAGACTCTGCAATAAGGTGACAGTCTCAGATGTCAAGGACAACATGGACTTTTAGTGACGAGACGGCAACATAAACACAGGGAGAAACTAAGGATGTTTCTAGGAGTTCGGCTTGAAAACTCATGCAAACAGCCTACCGTCCGTCCACGGATACCAGCACTACAGAGCCTCTTGTTCATCCAGGGAAATAATAAATTAATTGGGAAATTGTCCTGAGCAATCTGTGGCGCGGCCAGGTTCAGATGTGCTTTGTTTTGTTTTTATTTATAACTCTGAATTGGTGTGTTTATTTTCTGAACACTGACACTTGGAGGAAAATAATAAAGATATATTACAAGCATCTATTTATGAATCATCGTAAATACTTTTTCATCTCTTCTAGGGAAATGTATGACACTTTCTACAGTATCAGAACACAGATCTGATTTTAGCTGCATTAATTTCACTCAACAAACATTTATTATGAACTTCCTATGTCATAAGGAATATGCTAGGGCCGTGGAGATGGAGCGATAATTAAGGAATAATCCCTGTCCCCGTACAATACATGTGAAAGCCAGAAAACAGGTGCAAACTCATTAATGCATCGGACTCATGGGGATCTGGATGCCAGAATGCAGGGACAACCCTCCCAGAAGGACATGCGTTCTAAGGAGACCCCTCACGACACACACACCTCTTGTCATAGCCAGGCTTTCTCATGAAAGAGACTGTGTTGGAATCATGAGCAAGAGACTTGGCAGTGTCCCCGCTACATAGTTCTTGATTCAGCGTGAGAGTCGGAATCGCTCAGAAAGTTGCATCGTCCTCACTGTGTGGCCAGAGGGAACCCTGGTCCCCCGTGACCTCCCGGCCCCGACCCCACTCCGACCCCTCAGCACTTTTCTGCGCCTTGGACAGTGAATCATTGACGGCTTTGCTGGCTTTTTTCCACTAAAAATTATGCTCCATGTGGACCAGGACATGAGGATGACTTGTCTGCGCTTAAGAGAATTTCGCTCCCTTACATTTTTTTCTACTTTAATAAATCCCACAAAACATATGAAATATTTTCAAAAACATTAATCATCATACAAAGAGGGAGAACATGAACAACATTCCTATGAATCCGCAACTGCCACTTGGAAGTCATAACCAACGACAGAAGACGATAAATAGGAAAGAATGAGTCAAATAAAATGTGCATTGCGTACATTAACACATTAAACAGCTTATTAAAAATAGAGGTTGCTTGAGTAAGAGAAAAGTTAACAAACAATGAATGCTATGGGGTCAGGAAGTCAAGAAAAAGGATTGCAAACTGGAGTATTTGTGATTAAAATGTCATCTTAGCAAAGAAAAATAATGAAAGTACATGAAAGACAGCTGGCAACGAGGCAGGCTAGGGGTGCGTGGCGTCCTCACTCACGAGTCTCTCCATTACCGTGTAAACTACGTGTGAAGTTCTCATCATGAAAATGAAATTAAATCTATATTAGAGTATTAGATCAACATGTTAGATAATTTATTGTCTATAGTATGCATGTTATATGCATAATATATATAAAGTGGCAAAAAGAAACTGAGACCATGACCAATCAAAGTCCCTAGAATACGCAAAGTGAATACGACATTTTAAATGAGCATCACTCGGATGAACAAAGTCACAAAATAAGCTATTCAGCCCAAGAATGGAAGCCCTGAGGTGACTGGGAAGAAGCACACAATCCGTGTCTATTAACAAACGAGGGAACAGACTGCAGATTCAAACAACAGCACAGGTCATACACCCAAGACCTGGCTCTTTACAAAATGCAAAAACCTCTGGAAAACTTATAAAATTCAAAACAATGACATTTTCATCAATTCCAATACTTTTAAAACCAATTCTACCCCAGAGTTGCACGGAGCTCATCTGGATGTGAACGGCGCAAGGGGGGAAATCAGAGCCTCGTGAAATGGACGCGACCGCCCTCCCACCCTCATGGCAGAGCCTCCGTCACGAGGCTGTTATTTAGCTCCTCGCCTCTCCTCTCTCCCAACAAACATGCGCAGCGTATTCATCAGTCCGCTCAAAGATTGTCTCCAAGTGCTTCATTATCTGGTCTATTAATAGTTGCCAGGCTTTTTGAATCAGGAGTTGGTGGCGCAGATGATTAGTATTCAAATCCGTTGTTTTCTCCCCGTGGAGACCAAGTTCGGAATAATCACGGGACAGGAGACGGAAGAGGGCAGCCGCTGACGTGACGGCCAGTCATGCCCAGGAAGGCTTCCAGTTCCCACCGAAGTGAGCTACTCTGCCTCACTGAAAACAGGACACTGCCCTCGAATTCAGTCTGTCTTCCGATCACCCTCCTCACTCCTTCCCTTTAAAATTACAAAGGAGGGGCTCCAGAGAAAACAGGTTATTCCTCTCCCAGGTCTGAGACAGAGTAGGCATGGCCGGCCCAGCGGGGCCACACAGGGAAGATGAAGCCGGGGCTGCTGAGGAATTGGATGAAATGTAGTTTAAACCCCAGCTGTAGAAGTCTTATCCCTCTCTCCATAGATACCCTCGGGGACCTAGCTTTCCCCCGGGGCAGCAGAAGACAGTAGCAGGACCTGATGAACAGTCACGGGGTCAGAACCTCTGCAGGCCAAACACAACAGCTCGACCTCAGCTGTGTTCCGGTTCCTGACCCCGAAGGCTGAACCCTGAGACCAGACAGAGGGACACCAGAAAAGACCTCAGAGCTGGCCTCAAGACCCGAAGAAAGGATTTAAACCCTTACCTCGCCTCCCACCCATCAGCTCCCAGCACAACCCAGATCCCCTGACCGGCAGTGTCAGTGACTTGTCCCTCTGGTCTGTAACCTACGGGCCACTGGGCAGGCAAGTTTATACAGCACAAGCTCCCCACCTCCCAAGTGGCCAAGGCAACCTTCAGCGATTTCCTTCCTCCACCGCGCACCCCCGCCCCGCATTCCGTGGGGCCACTGCGCAGGCAGCCGGACCCGAGGAGAAGCATGGGGGACTTGGTGACAAAGCCACCTCAGTGGCCAGTGAGCAGGAAACAAGAGTGAGGAGAATGTCAGGCCGTGACTTTGGCTGGGTTTTCACAGGAAAGGCAAGGCAGGTGGAACAGCCCAGGACTGGCTGACTGAGTCATCCCTGTAGACTCAAAGCTGCAACGTGGCACCCGGCCCTGGGCCCACGAGGGCAGAGGACTGGGGCCTCCTGAGGAGCTGGCCCTGCCCTTCAAATGCCCTTCCGGCCGGGGGCTGGGCCCCGTCATCTCTGAGAACGGGCTGCAGAGAGTAACAGTCTCTCTCCAACCAGAAAGGTTTTTCTTTAAGATTTCAAAACATCTTAATATACAAAAAAGTTGCTTTCTTACCTGTTAGAGTCAAGAATTTGGTGTTGAGAGTGAGCAGAACCTAAAAAAATGACCCTTTGAAGACATTTGCTGTGAATGCTGCTCGCTTTTTACTGAGGCACTTCCAGAGCCTTCTAAGACTCCCAAAGGGACGTCCTAGTCCTAGATGTCCGCATCCTGTTTTTCCCATCAGGTTGTTATTCTGATTATTAGGCAGCAAAGCGGCCAAGAACATAAGAAAGCATCAGGTTGATTCTAGGGTCACTCTGATACCATGAGACAATCAGCAACCAGTGGGTCCTTCCTTTCCCCGCCTGCTCTGATAGGTTTGCAGGTGGGGCTACAGGTGTGCCTGCCTTGGGGCGGGGAGCAGAGACTGCGGGGAGCGGGCTGGAGAGACCGGGGAAGGCAGGCTACCGAGCGCGGGGCCGTGGGGACAGAAGTGAGCTCCGTAACCTACGGTGTGTGACTCTCCCCACTAAGTAGTTACGTGGGAGTGGAGGCAGCGGACTGTCCTGCGGGGCGGAGTCGGGGCGGGAAAGTCTGGGCTGTCCCCGGGGCCCTGGCAGCTCTAAACCTCCGCTTCTGTTTCCGTGAAATACGGGCACCGGACACAATGATTCTCAAAGTGTCCCCCAATTCTCTGCTTCTACCCCTTTAATGCCTTTAATATTAGAAAATGTGGATGATAAAGTGTCCTCTCGGCACGGCCCCTAAAACAGGGCCTGATTAAACAATACAATGTCAGTTTTCCACGGCATGGCGTAATTTTTTAAATGCATTTTGAGACAGGAAGGTTGTTCTAAGCTTTTATGGATGTTAATGTTTTAAAATATTGTTCTTCTCTCACATGGTACTAGTAAGAATACTTTATTCTTGGACTTTTTCCATCAGCAGCAGTCTTGCTCCCAAGTATGGCACCATCAACACATAGGCACAAGCGTCCTGAACACAGACATCTAAAAGCTTGTCGGACAATTCATACTGAAAGGGAAAATCCAGCAAACAAATTTATAAGCTTAAAGTTCTATCACCTTGCTTAAAAAAAATAAAAGTCTTAAAATATAGACAAATAGATTTTTGGAAACGTTAACTACACTTTCATCGACTTCTTTTTAATCTTGTGCCACGGTGTTGTTACGCACAGAGCCGACCAGGAAATGCGACTGAAATGCGTTAAAGTTAGAAGGTCAGACTCCACCTGCACCCACTGTGTCGCCTCCAGTCCAAGGAAACAGACATTCTGGTGCATTTCCGTCCTTCTGGGGACATTGCGTCAGGCTGTTAAGACTGTAAAACACCGTCCGTTCTTACCTTTTCGCTGATCTATTGTAAAGTATCTGCATGAGGAGGAGACTGGGTTGAGTGTTTGCCAAGTTGTCACTGCACGCATAGCCAACAGATAAGAGCCCACCAGCTCATTATGTGCCTTCTTCTATCCTCAGGGACATTTAAATCCACAAGGATCCAAACTTGTCAAAGATTTGAGTGGAAAATGGGTAAGTTCTTCCCAAACAGCAGCAGAGAACACAGACTCTCCGCAGTCTGAATGCCGCAGTCAGCCAGCCCAGGGGAAAGCCCAGCTTCTCTGCAAAACCGACTCATTCTTTTTTATTATCAGTATTTTAGACAGAGTTAAGGGAGAGAGGAGAGGGAGAGAGAGAGAGAAACATCGATTTGTTGTTCCACTTATCTATATATTCACTGGTTGATTCTTGTATGTGCCCCAACGGGGGATCGAACCTATAACCTTGGAGTGTCGGGATGATGCCCTAACCCACGGAGCTCTCAGCCAGAGCCAAAACCGACTAATTCTTACAAGGAGACGGACTCCCAGCTACAGACTGGGTGTGATTTCCTATTTTCAACTAAACTTCTGGGACTTTTCATTGTCCTGGTGCTGCCACCAACCCAGGCCGCAGCCCACGGGCCTTCCCAAAGCCCCTTACAGTGTGGCGGCTGGCTGGGTTTCTAGTGTAACTGGCATGCGACCTCCAACATTGACAGATAAGTCATACACAGTACGTAGAAGAAGCGGAGAACAACATGCAGGCTTCTGCACCTGCACGAACTTCATGGGGAACAGCTGCTCATGGTGAAAACTCTTCCACCAGCTCAACAAACCCGGTTCCACTTCAAACGCGTAATTATATCAAGCGTGAGAATAACAAAAAACGTTACTGCTGGCTTTCCATCACCACCTGTCCAAATCATGCTGAATGCAGTGATTAGCAATAGCACTATTGATTATTAAATGTCAGAATGACTAATTCCGCTGATGAAGTCATGGAGACAAATATCATCTAAGGTTGATCATTGTGACAAGTTTGGCCGAAGTCCTGAGTCAGAAAAATCCAAAAGGCTCTAAAAATGTAAGGGGGAACAGCTACACCTAGATCCATCATAATCATAATGAATCATGACATTGACCTTGTTCGAAATGTAAGTCCCATGATGACATTATGGGTATGAAATGCAATGTATCATTCCCAAAGCAGTCATCGTGGACCTACTGCGTGCCTGCTGAATGCTGCGCACACTTGGGAGAACCAAATACAGAGGAGTTCTTGCCATCGAATTGGGAAATGAGGTAAAGAACAATAAATAAGCCAAAGATGATAACCGCTGTGAATGAAGCGGAGAGAGGCATGCCCGAGGGCTGGGAGGGGAGGGAGAACGTGGGGAGGGCCTAGCGAAGGCGCGTGTCTAGGCAGAGATTTCCGACGTGCAGTCATGCTGAGCAAGCTCTCAGCTGGGTGGAGGAACTGCAGCAGGCCAGCCGGGGCTGGAGCTTTGTCCAGCCGGGGGGCCTGGGTGTGACGGAGACAGGAGAGCTGCTCAGTTGCTGGTCAGGGCCCTAAGGGACCTTGGAGACCGTGGTAATGGGTTTATTTCATGGGTAATAGAAATAGATATAAGTGAGGTTATACTGGAGTAAGGTGGTCCTCTAATCCCATGTGACTGATTCTATAAAAAGAAGACAGCCATGTGAAGACAGAATTTCAAGAAGTATGCCATGTGATGACAAAGGAAGAAATTAGGGTCATACGAAGGCAAACCAAGGAATGCAAATGGTTCTTCAAAGAAACATTACCAATGGTAAATAGGTAGATAGGAAGAAAGACAATATATTATTATAATATTATATATGATATATGTGATATAAATCAGAGAAGGAAAACTCTGATTCCAAAAAACCTCCACTGCCTTGCGGCATACCTCTTCAGGGGAAAGGCTAAGGGAGTAAACCCCGACAGAAAATCCGGAGCCGGAGTCCCTAAGGCGGTTTGACGTTGTAGTCAACACCGGCAACTCCTGCGGCTCACCTGAAGCCAAGCTGTATTGACTCCGTCTTTCCCTTGGACCCTTCAGCTGCGAAGAGAGGGGGGGGTCTGCTGCATGGGCAACAGCAGACCCTCCATATCACCCTGCCCAGGCTCTGTAGCTTCAGCTTCACAGGAGAGGACACTCCAGCGTCATCGCAAGATGTCGATTCAACAAAGATGTCGATTCAACACGGGAGGAGACAGATACCTTGTCACTCCCGAGTCAGACTGCACAGCCATTCTCGGCGGTGCAGATAGACTCTTAAGAAGCTACACCATCGTCTCTCGAGACGGACGGCTGCCGACGACGAGTCTGGTGGTCTGGGTCCAACCAGAACACGCAAATCACAACATAATTAACAAGGGACCTTTAATGTAATATATATATTTCTAGGGAACTAGGATGGATGGGAGAGTAACTGCAGAGATGGAAAGAGCTCTCCAGGGCACCCAGAGCCGGGGGGGAGCACCAAGGTCAGACGCACTTAGAAGGGGGCTCAGGCCTCAGAGGAGAAAAGGGGGCTGCAGCCACTGGGGGTGCAGGGTTTCGCTGGGGGTCCACAGTCCCTGGACCAGCCCCCATCTCGGGGGCTAAAGGGAAGGTGCCAGGAGCTGCAGAAAGCAAGCTGCCCCCGAGGGCGGGAGAAAGCGCACGGAGCATCCGCTTAACCCTGGAGGGGACACACTGCTAATCCGTAAGGGGGAAAAGCGTGCTCCCCAGCAGCCTCGTGAACAAGCCTCCAGAGCCAGAGAGGGAAACCCCTTCTTTGCACAGTGTCTCTGCCGCACCTCCTCCTGACCTCGGACCAGCCGGCCAAGAAACACTAGTAACAGGGCCCGTCTCCATCCTCACAGAGGAGTCAAGGGAAGATGCATTTGGAGCTGCATCGATAAACGGGTAACTGGCAAAACATGGCCTTGCCCCTGGCCCCACGAGCCTCGCCCACCGGGACGCTCATAAAACGTTGCCTTATCTGCAATCCACAAAGATAACTGCCTTCAACAACAGAAGGAGTCCCTGGTCAGTCGCCCCTTCTGTGTGGGACGTGATTGCTTCGGTCACCGTCTGGCGGCGAGGAAGGTCTCAGTAGCACAGACTGCGTGGAAGCTCTGCCGGCAGGGTGTGCGGCGACCGATAAATGCTTCCCCACCTGGGACCGCGGTTCTCAAGTGCAACTCACCCGGCCTACCCCAGTCCAAAGGTTACCCCTTCGGGGGCCACATCAGCCCACGGCTAAGTGCCCCGTGACCTAAACGCAAGTTCTTCTTTTTATAAGATTAGAAGGAGCAGGGATAAGGGCTGGTAGTGATATGAAAAAAATACTGCAAAATCTTATGAAATCAATGCAAACCAAGCAGGTTACAAAACACTGCCATTTATATTTGGGCTTATTCTTGCATGTTTTCTTTTTCCTTAAGGAAGTAAAGCAAATACCACGTTTTCTGAAAAGTAAGGGAGACCCACTACATAAGTAAGTAGCATTGCTATCATGACTCATAACGTTTTTTGGAATAAAAATGTACTCTGAATATTCATAGAAGTTGTTTTTCTTGGATCTTAAGCAACATTAAATATGTACTATAATTACACTTCTATTTCCTTTCCTAATATTTCTCCCTGCTTCATTTCTAAATCATCAATTTTCCACATTTTCCTCGTCAGTTATTTAAGCGGTGCAGTAAGCTTGTTTTCAGCTAGTTTTAATTAAAATATTATCTGAGCACTTTCAAGCCAGATTGTTATCATCAAAGCAGAGGAAAGAGTTGGAGCAATTTTGGAGAAAAGCGAGTGCCAAATCAAATTACTAAGATGAATGTTTTAATTTTGCTATTTTTCTTCAACTAACCTTAAAATACGTGGGTGGGTGTTCTCTACAGAGACTCCCACGGCGCAGAATCCAGGTAAAGGCGGAAATCAGCCCTGAGCGCCCCGCGCCCCTGCTGGGTCAGGGGCCGCGCAGCGCCTTCTGTGCGGGGCGCCAGGACACGGCCCGCTCACTCCGGAAACCGCGGCCCTGCGGAGCGCGCTCCGCGCAGGAGAAGGGGAAGGCGGGCGCATCAGGGTCGGTGTGGCGGACAGAATCAAACAGCAGCGGAGGGAAAGGCGAGCGGCGGCCCTGGGCGTGGGGAGGCAGGTGGAGGTCCCTGACCAGACACAGGAAGGACGCGACTCCTGGTGGGGTCGGGGGAAGCAGCAAGTGCGGATGACCCCCAGGGCAGGGCGTATCAGGGCTCCAGACACCCCAGGAAGGCCAGGCTGGCTGGCTGGCAGTGGGAGAGAACCTTCTGGAAGTCCTGCTCTGACCAATGTCAGCTGCGCCCGACCGACGGCCGAGGCAGGTTGTCCTTGGGGCTCAAGGACGCTGCCACCCAGCCCCGTGGCCACCCTCCGTGAACACGCTCTGCTCGCTGGACTTGAGCGTTCCTGCCCCAAACAGTTCACACCTGCTGCTGGGGCCTTAGGAGACCTCGTGCCTTTTCTGTCCCAAGCCCCACGCGGGTGGGGGAGGAGGAGTGGGCAGCGGTGCGCACGGAGTCCAGAGTCTGGACGCGCCAGCCCCGCTGCTGGGCTGCCCCTGCTTCTCCCTGCAAAGGGCGGAGCTGGGCCCGCGGCCCTTCTCTGTCCTGTCGCCTGGCACCCGGGCCACCGCGAGGGGCGAGCGGTGGGCCTGAGGCGCCAGGTGTCCCAGGAGTTCACAGGGGTCCGAACGTGCCTTGGTCCCTCCGCAGTGAAGCCGGCCATTCCCTCCGCAAGCAGGGGTTGAGTGCCTGGGGGCAGGAAGCGCTGGGGACAGCGAGGAGCAGTGACAGTCACAGCCCGGCTCCTAGGCCCTCCCATCCACAGGAAAGCAGACCTGGAAAAATAATTACGAGCCAGTAACTGAGTTTGGGTGGGCTCAGGGACTGCCTCGCTGGGACGCGGACCCCGGCACAGAAGGAATTTTGGGCGCAGGACGTTCGGGGTCTAGACAACAGACCTGAGGCGGGAAGGACCTGGGCACTTCCAGAAACTGGCGGGGGGAGGAGGGGTGCGGGGGGAACCCTCAGGCAGGAATATGGAGGCTGAAATCAAGGAACCTGACCTTGTGAACACCTGTCTCAGGACCAAGGCGCGCATCCGCCGGAGAACAGACCAGAGTCCATTTTGTTTTAAGCGCAGCGGGAAGATGATGCACAGGGCTTAGAGCCGAGCGTGACATGATCGAGTTGCCCTTTGAAAAGGTCCCTGACGGCAGCGTGGAAACAGGTGGATGCCGGCAGGTGAACGGAGAAAAGGCAGAAGCAGAAAGACGGGATGGGACAAGGCGAAGGACAGGGTGACCTGGATACAGCACTGGACGGAGGGGTGGTGGACAAGTGACCGGACAGACGCCGTAAGTACGCGCGATGCCTCAATGTCCCCGCACCTGGGCGTCGGGGGCCGCAGCCATTGCGCAGGTGAGCAAGCGGGTTCCAGGAGGCCGAACCCCCGTGGCCAGCGCCCAGAGCCGGCCACCCCAATGCCCAGGCTGGAAGCCCCCGGGGCGAGTGCTCACGCCCTCCCGCCCGCCCTCCCGGGACGCCCAGCGCTGCCCAAGCCCGAGCAGCAAAACAGGCTGCGCGAGGCGAGCCGAGCCCCGGGCAGGCGCAGGTTTTGCGCGGGAGGAGTGGAGCGTGGGGACTCCTCGCCAAGAAGACGGAGCTGGCCCGGGCTGCGGCAGGGCGCGCGGCTCCTCACCGCTCTGCAGCATCGCCACCTGCTGTCGCAGAGAAAGGCAGCAGCAGCCGCTGCCAGCCTGCGTGCCAGCCACTCCCGCGGTCTGCGGGGGGCGGGGCGGATGAAAGAGATCGCCCGCGACCTGGGTCGCAGGGTGAGGGCGGCTGGCAGGTGAGGAAGGAAATGAAACACCAGACGTGTTGCACCTGCAGGCCGCACCGGGTGATGGAAGCCACACGCCCCAGGCATCAGCCGTGAGCAGAGGGCAGACCTCCCCCGGGTGACATCAGTCTGTCGGCTGGGCGCACTCTCGGGGCTGTGCATGTCGGTCACCAAGATCGTCACCTACCTGCCTCCATCGCCTACGGGGGTCCACGGGCCCCTACATGTGGGCTCATTTCTGAAACAGAAAAACCCAAAATCCCCGCGGCTGGAGACAACGCGTTCACTTCCCACTCACACGTCGCAGGTGGGTCACCGAACACACCAAGGAATGACTTAGGGACTCACGGTCCGTCCATCTTTGTCCCCCCGCCACGTTTGCCACCCGAGGAAACAGGAATGATTAAGCCTGGTGAGAGACTTCGGGGGGCTGAGCCACTGACGGGCACCCACTATGGCAGGTCCTGGCAGGTGTGTCTCTCTGTGCCGGGGAAGAGGGCAAAGAGGTGCTGTGGACAGGCCCTCTCCTTCCCGTGCCCAGGCCTCTCTCGGGCCCTCCCCAGGGAGCGGTCAGCTTTCTAACAGTCAGGCACTGCTTCCGATTCAGGGGTCAAGACCCCCCAGCAACGCCACCCCATCAAGCCCACGAGCTTGTTCCTGGTAGCCCAACCTAGAAACCAGAGAGACACATGACTGCCCTCCTCCCACTGCACATGTGAAGACAGGGCATCTACAATAAACAGCACCCCTGCGGAAAGAACACATGGGTCACTGGGCCACTAGGACACCCAGGCCCTGGGGGTCTGCGGGAACTGTAGGCAGGTTCTGGTGCTTTGCCCCGGGGGGAGGGGGAGAGATCCAAGGTCTCTGTTTCTGTGACCCCTGGATCATCCCACCTGGGAATGCTCCCTTTCGTGGTGCTTCCGTCTGTGAACTGGGTGTTGGGGCGTATTCCTTCCCTGGGTCCGCATAGCTGTGGGTCCCTCCCTCTGCCCATGACCCTGTCAAAGACCTCTTAGATCAGGTTTGTAGTTTCTCGTCAATATACCTGCATCAAAAACTTAGAGAGCTTCTGATCTATTTGTTTCCAAACAGTTTGATATGGCTTTTGTTTTTTTAATTTCTCCTGCCTGCTACATCCACGGAAGAGCGGGAAGACAACTTCTCAGTCTGATCAGGGCCGTGGAGCTGCGTCACAATGCGGCTTTGAAGCTCAACAGCTCTGATTTCGACACCTCATTTCCTGCTGTTTGTGTCCCAGAGGCAGGCGGAATTTCCTGCCCTCCACCCCTTTCACCGACCCAAATTTCTGGACTCTGGGTTTGCAAACCAGCCAGTTTTCTCCTGAGTTCTTCTCTTTCTTTTAATAGCAGCCAACACAGTCGATGGTAGCAAACACATTAACGCTTTGATTTTTGTCCAAACGCTTTTGCTACAGTTGCCAAATCATGAGGCTCACAATCTACCACCGCCGATCCCGCAGGTGATAGTTTTACTAACTATTCCCACTGTAGAACGTCGACCACCATTTCTCTTGCCACCTGACTCTAAGCTGACATCAGACATCAGATTTTTGGTGTTACAGCCTTTCGAAGTACCGATTCTGTGTATTAGTCCTGGTAGTTTAATTGCCGTACCAATCTCAAATCTCAGGGGCTCAACACAGTAAATGTTTCTTCTTCAGATCACATTCCAGTCAGAGCTGGCTGGCTTCCCTGCAAACAGTGGCTCAAGGACCTGGCCTCTTCCATCTGTGGTCTCCGTATCTGACTTGCAGCCTCCACGCGTGCCCTTGGAGGAGCAAAAGCTTCATACGCAGCACAGGACAGCTGACGTCACATCCGTGGGCCAGACCGCGGCCAACACCCCACTCACCACAAGCTCAACAGGTCGCCATGTCACCCTGTTTTCAGAAAGACGAGCAAAGGAAGACACTGGAGAGCTCTGGCAACCTTGGCCACAGGGTTTCTAATAATTGCAGGTGGGTTTCCTTCTAGTGTTACAGGTGATATATAATAAGTCACATAAATTTAAGAAAGGAATGACAATTTCATGCTCTCAAGAGGTCATTTAGATCTCAAGAGACCTGGTAGAATCTTGAGCAGTCGATGGCTCTGTGTGCTGCAAGGCGGGTGGGGGAGGGGCAGTGACACAGGACCTTCTGATGCTCGTACATCACTGACGGTTACAGCCTGTTTGTTACTCACAGTGCAAACTTTCCCTGAGTGCCTGCGGAGTACCTGCTAAGTGCCAGGGACCGAGCTCTGCTCTTGTGGCACGGACATTGTGATACAGGAGGGACAGGTACACAGAGAAGCTCCCACTGAAATCAGAATTAATTCGTTTCATAAATGACATGCCAGACAGTGTAGGACCATTTAAGAAAGCAGAAAGACAGTGCTAGCTTGGGAGTCAACAGCGGCCGTAAAAGATGAAGCTGGGACCTGAAAGATCAGGAATTGGCTGCATGAAAGATGGGGAGAAATAACGAGGTTTCTGGCCTTTACAGCTGGGTGAGGATGGTGCCACCCTGAGACTGGGGGTGCTGTTTGATCAGCGTGGCCTTGGGTGGGAAGATCATGGCTCCCTCTTAGGGTACACTGAGAAAAACCACCCCTGAGGTCTCCCAGCAGAGCTGTCCCGTCAGCAGCGGGTATCCAAGTAAAGAACCCGTCCGAGGGGTCCAGAGTGGCGCTGTGACTTTGGAAGGTGTCTTACCGGTGCTCTGTCTCGAAAGATGTGCCACTCTACCCCTTCCCTGAAGTCATCATCTGTAAGGGACACCCCGATAGTCACCTCCCAACCGCGCAGCCCCTGCCTCTTAGGGCTGCGCGCTTCCAGCAGGATTAGCTTTGCGGTGGTCTGCTCTCAGCCCCATCCACCAATGTTAAACTAGCCTCCAAATTGACGCCCAAGTGAGAAAGGTTTTCTGTCTTCAGGTGTCACTATACCAAGTATCCAGGAAGAGCTGTTGGCCATCCCAGGGGCCAGGATTCCGGAATAATAACAAGAAAATGTCCCAGTGTAGGAAGAAGGCAAGGCAAGACTTCTTTTGTCTGATTTTTTCAGCGCCTTACACAGCAAGCCCTGATCTAAAATTTGGCTGTGCATTGTTTTAAAGATATATCTTGGCTTAAGAAATGAGTGTTCATTGTAGATTCTGATATGAATGCATTAGGAAGAGTGCATTTATTCTAACTTATTTGATGATGGCTTTACTGATGCTGAGGATCTGGTGTCTCTGAAAACCCTAGAAAATGATTCAAAACGAATCTGTAGATGAATGCAAATGCATGAAAAGAAAGCTGGTTGAAGGCCCTCACACAAGCCAGCACAGGCAGCGACCGTTAAAAGCAGGCATCTCTTAATTTCTCAGGCGTGTGCTGATGAGGAGAGGCAGAACTGTTCTCATTTCTAATCTCCCACAGGAAGGAACACACCGTGCTAATTAAATTCACTGAGGATAGAAAAGGTGGGGGTGGGTGGATTAATCATTTCCAGTGGCAGAAGAACTTTCTTTAAAAGCTAGTTTTATAAATAAGAACTGAAATTCACCAAACAAGAAAGAACTCTGTTCTTGGAGAACACACGCATGTGTGGCGCGCGCACACGCACACACACACGCAAAGCCCACCCCCACCCCCACCCTCATGCATCGATGGCGGGCTGTTCATTTTTACAGTTGTTTAAAAGGTCCTGTAACCGTTAAAGAACAGCATCTCGAATTCACTGTCTGATCAAAGATACACCAAGCACCTGCTATACAGACTAAGCTGTGGCTTGAATAATGAAAGAAATTAAATAATTGCACCTTTTCAACTATATTTTTGAAACATGGATATTGCTGTACAGTCTGTGTATCAGCCATTAGAGATGAAATTCCCTTTCCTCTGCCCGCCCAGTAAGGCATTTCACCTAATGGACTGAATTGCTGTTGGTGCCCTGGTACATAATAAGGTACATCTCCAGGGAGGTCCTGCGCTCTGTCTTACGAACAGGGAAGATAGAAAGCTAAGTGAAGTACTCGTTACAAGGATTATGTAGTCAAGCCTCCAGCAGGAGAAGGTCTGCTTCTGCAGACCCTATGGACAAAGAGTGCGGTTATCCGACTCTGAGATGCACGGGCAGGTGTCCAGGTGGGCGTGGAAGCCAGACCTCCACCCACCGAGGGGACAAGGGCTGAGGGGCAAAGCTTTCGTTGGTTAGACCCCCACCATCTGCCTTCGGGAGTGCAGAGTTTCCTGAGCGCTGTGTCGCATGTACTGCCTGAGACTGAGAGCCCAAGTGGCCGCAAACAGGACCGTGACCATGAGAACCCGGGCTTTAAACCGCTTTGTCAGCGGTCCGTGGAAGCAGCGACGACCCAAAAAGCAACACAGCACGCCACGCCGTGGCCCAGACGCACGAAGCTGTACCCTCTGGCCTGTGCGCGCACGGGCACTTCGTTCTTAGGGGCACCGTTTTCCTTCCACGTCCGGACGTGGGAACAGGACTCGCACTCGCTCCCGGGGCTTGCTGAGGATTCAGAAGGACCGACGGAAGGGGGCCAGCGGGCGCGCCCTTCTCCCATTTCCCTCTCTGCCCTTATTCTTCCGCAGAAGGGGTCCGCGCACCCTGGAGAGCACCAGGAAGGAGAAGGGCTTCCCTGGCTGTTCGTGTTTCTGAGAACGCAAGTTCTAGGTCAGACAGAAAACAGGAGCGCTCCTTCTCCGGCGCCCTGCGCGCTCGGGCACAGACGGGGCCCCTGCCCGGGCTCACTGGCAGCTCCGCGGGCGCCGAGCTCCGTGGGTCCGGGGAACGGACGCCCTGTGGGGTCAGGGCAGGAAGGAGCGCCTGGCACACGAACCGTGCGTAGCTCCCCCTGTCCCCAGCGTGCTCCACTGTCCCACTGCAGATCACTTACAAAACACAAGTTCAGACAAAATACGTTCAAGAATTTCAAGACGGCGCCAGCAGAGCATTAAACCCAGCTCAGGGCCCCTTCGAGGGCGGGGTGCTTTCGAAGGTGCGCCCTCCGCGCCTGCACACCCGGGAAGAAGCGCTCTGGGAGGGCTGAGAAACGACGTACTGGGGAGGTGGGGTCCCTGTCGGTCAAGTGCTGCCCGCAGGAGGGGAACCGAGTGACGTGAGAATTTCCACCGTCCACCGGAGCTGGTCAAGGCTTCCCTCCACTGAAAAGGTCAGAGCCAGGCTGCTGGGTAGGACGTTTGCCGCTGGGCAACGATGAGAACAGCTGCCCCCTGTTTAGTCCTTACCGACTGCCTGGAAGTGGTGTCCATCAGCCTTGCTGGTGAACTTGACTCGCGTGGATAGTTCATCCCGTATTCTCAGCAACCGCTTAGATTGGACGGATCTGCGCCTCTAAGAACTATATGTTATTTTTTAAATATCAGGATGCAAAACTCTCCCGGCAGAATGATCCAATTTATTTTTAAGGACTGTCATTTTAAAAATTACTTTCTCTAGGTAGCGACTTTAAAACTACATTTTTTATTTCATTTTACCAATGTTCCACTCGGAGCTGGCAATTGTCATAATGAGGAGAAATGTTGCTGGTTCTTTCAAGAGGCACACAGCTCTCGGCCCTGTGAGCCCTGTCTCTTCCTCTCGTCTGGACCTTGTATTTATTGTCTTTGCTGTGAATCAGGCTAGCAGTGCTCGGTAGAATAACCAAATTCAGGCACACTTGGAGGGCATCCTCCCTTCCCCCCACCCCACCCCTTTTTTTGGGGGGGGGGGTCCTGGTAAGTCAGCTGGCGATGATAAAATATGTTCCAGAGCAAAGGAAACTGGAAAGCCAACATCTTGCTCCGAAAGAGAAGCTGGGAAGAAGCAAACAGGGAGGCAGCCCTCAGCGCTGCCCCTCCGCTGTGGGAGGGGCCCGGAAGCGGGTGTGAAGCCCCATCATGGGCTTTCTTCTTTTCTCCTGTCTGCTTTTGCTTAGTTACACTAGCTTTGCTGAACAGGTTAGAGTTGGAGCAACAAGGAAATCTGCTTCTTTCCCCAAATCTGTCCTTGTGAGATTTATACTTCGAGCATAATTTGGGGAACTTGAATGCTCTTTGAAATACACGGATGCAGCCCTGGCCAGTGTGTCTTGGAGCGCCGTCCCATAAACCAAAGAATCGTAGGTTCAATACCCAGTCAGGGCACAAGCCTGGGCTGTGGTTTGATCCCCAGTTGGGGCGCACGTGAGTGGCAGCCGGTCGATATTTCTCTCTCACATTGCCATTTCTCCCCCTCTCTCCCTCCCTCCACCCTAAAGTCAGTAAGAAATACATGGATTCTTTAGCAATCTGTACCAGAGAATTCAAAAAAATCAAATTATATGCAAAGTGAAGGAGAGGCAGTTATTTCTTTACCGCCCCAGACCGCGGCAAATCTCCCCTAGAGAGTTAACGCCATGATACACGGTCACTCCTGACCTCTCCCGTTCTCTCAAAAGCCCACTCCAACCCCATCTTTGTACCCACCTTTACTCCGGGGAACTCCGTGTTACCCCAGGTTTTATACAGAACGAGAGAAGTCAGCCCGATAGATGTTCTGTGGCTCAGAATCTCTCCCAGTCCTGACAGCAAGCTTTCTGTGGCTCTTAATTTTTGATGTGGTGAGTTTATGGATTTTAGGGAGACACTAAGGGAGTTGACCTCAGGAGCTAGACCTTAGGTGACATTTGAAAACAAATTATTCAGGTTATATCCCCCCCTCTTTTTTTCCTCTTAACTTACATTTGAATATTTCACAATTGTTTTTGTCAAATTACCTTATAGACAGTCAAGTAAATTCAAAATCTGTTTTTAAAAATATTTATAATACTCTAGGATTATAAAAATATTTAGAAAGAGTTTATTATATTCAGAAAAGTGATCATAGCTTGATGACTGTTTAGGAAAATATCTATAGCCTATCAGAATACACATGTTCATTACCCTTTATCTATAATAAGCATTCAGATGCATCAACAAAAGAGGATGAGCTTGACCATATAAATGCATATAGTCTCTCTGCCTGTAACCGACACCGTTAGAGAAGGTTGTTCCAGAAGTCTTAGGCTAGAGACGTTGCCCCTTGATGTAAATATCACCGTCATCAAGGAGAGGGGCTTTACAATATTTTCAGGTGATGTGTTCACTTAGTTGGTAGTTTTGCAGCAGGAGCGATGCTCACCTGTCTTGCTGTCCCAAAAGGTGATGGGTGAACTTCCATATGTAATATAACGGTTCAGATGATGGCAAGAGAGAGAATAGGCAGACACCAATTGGTTCCCTATGCATAGTCCAGAATAAACAGCCAATAAGAACACAGGATGGAAAGAGATGCCACTCCCATTCTCCACGGCTCAGCGCACTATTTCTCAAGGTGCAGACCACCCATCACCCACAGAACAGAGGGGGAGGCGTGCAGATTTCTGAGATCCGCCCAAGACTTTCCAATTCAACATTTGGGAACTCAGGCCAACAATCTGGGGTTGTAAACCATTTTAAACAGACCCTCTCTCTAAAAAGTGATATTTCCCTGGTGTCGTAGATAAGAGCAGACATTGTGTGCATTTCATCAAATTACTAAAATCTAGTTTGGCTTCAAGTTCTTTATCTTCAAAAACAGGAATAACGATAATATTTACGTCACAAGGGACTTCGGAAGAATAAATGTCGTCGTGTAGTCAGGGTTAGGGACACGGCCTGGTGCGTGCGCAGTGAGTGCTCAGCCGTTGTTAGATATTGGGGTGACGTGTTGAAACAAAATATGCAGTATGTAGGCGGAGGTGTAAGAACGAAGATTCGGGTTTTAGGTTAAAAAAAAAAGAAAAACAACAAAAATGATTTCAGAATTCTTCTTCAAACCGTAAAATTGAGAGGTGTACTATGTTCCTACTGGGGCAGAGATGGGGAAGTGAAGGGAGATCCAAAATTGTAAAGAAATCCATTCTGGTCAAAATTTATTTTTAAATTTCAAGTAGCTCTATACAAAATGCCAAACTCAAAAAATAGAAGCTAAGGGTCATCTTGAAGGCCATGCAGTGTAGATAAAATTTCACCCTCCTCTCACACACGCACACGCAATGCAGACAGAAGCAGATTAAGGACTTTTATTGCAGACATCATAATGTCCATTTACGATACATTCCACAGTATATCATTATCAAAACGGGCAGACGCATCAATGAAACTGGAAAGAAAGCACAGAAAGCTATCTATGGACATGATCACTTAGAATATGATAGAGTTTGTAGTTTAGATTGATGGGGAAATTAGGAATTATTTAATAAATGGTAATTGGATTATTGATTAAGTAATTAGGAAAAATAAGCTCACTCCAAATTTATTTCAAAATGGATTAAAGAGTAAAATTAGACTATAAAAAACAAAATTGGAGGATGTAGTATAATTATGTGTTTGGAAGCATTCCATTCTGTATATTATTTTTATAGAAACAGAATCTATAAGATCAGAAAATTTAGGGAGCCATGATTGGTTATAGCAAACTGTAAGAAGAAATAGGCAAGGCAAGAAGAAAGAGCTTGTTTACTTCTAGTCTTTTGATCCTAAGGAAGGGATGAGCCGAGAATATTCCTCAGTGGAGAAAACATCCCAGCTAAAATTAAACTGCCTCAGTACCACTCATGGTTGCCTGGGTTACAGGATACTCTTAACATGCTAATGATATAATAATTAGCAAAACTGCCATCGGACCCTCCCAATGCAGTAATTATTAACCAAGAGAGAAACCGCAAGGAGAGCCCCAAGGGCCTGTGTAGGCTGGACCATTCTGATAACCAACCCTGGCTCCACCGCCTAACGTGGCGGCCATGCCCACTGTCACATCTCCTGCTCAGGTAGCTCTGTGACTTAACCTCCATCTTCTCCACGTGTTCCCATAGCTCCTGAAATCAGAGGCCATTGCAGTTTCGTGGGCATCTGAAGAAAAGCCATAAAAGCGCTCCCCTCCCCATGGAGGTAAGAGATAAGCTCCATTCCTAATGTTTTCATAACCATCTCTGTCTTTGAGAAGGTGGCCGTGTGTCGTAGGTTCTCAGAGGACATAATTATTTACTTCCCCAATTTTCTGTTGTGGTAAAATACAAATAACATTAAATCTGTCATCCTAGCTGTTTTTAAGTAAATATGTTAATAATGTTACACAATCATCTCTGAAACTCTTTATCTATAAAACTGAAATTCTATAACCAGTGAACAATAGCTCCTTATTCCTTCCCCAGCAGCCAGCCTACTTTCTCTCTTTATTACTTTAATCCAGAGGGTTTCTCTCTGAACTTCCTATTCTAGTGCATTGGTATCTATACCATCTCTTCATGCCAGTATTTCATTGTTCTGATTACCGTAGATTTGTAGTAAGTTTGAAAACCAGTAAGTATCAAAGTCCTTCAGTTTTGGTCCTTTTTTGCTATTCAGGGCCCCTTGAGATTCCAAATGAATTTGAGGGTCGTTTTTTCTATTTGTGCAAAAAGCATCATTGGGGTTTTGATAGGGACTGCATGGCTCTCTAGATCACATCGGGTAATACTGAGAGCAAAATCTATGAAGGTTTGTGTGTGCGTGTGTGTGTACGTGTGTGCTGCCTGCTTGTGTTTGTGTTCATACCTTGACGGAGGTCTAAGGTGAAGTATAGTATGAAAAATCAAGAGCAAAAGAGAAAAACAAATTTAAAAAATGCTAATAGTAATTTTCTCTGTGTACTTGAATTATTGGTGACTTAGCTTGCTTATTTTTTTAGAACTTATTTTTCTGGGATTTGGAGAGAAGTTTGAAGCATTGCCAGTTATACTCTGAATTACTCTCCCTCCTAATCTATGCAGCGCATATTAAGAAATACGATTCGAAGCAATCTTTTCATAATTAGCTCACAGAATGGTTGAGGTAGCTTCAGGGCTTGTGGTTTGTGTTTCTTGTTAGGCTGATTGGTTTCTTTTTTTTTCTTTTTTTCTCAGTTATGCGCTTTGAGAGTATTTATTCTTTCCACAGAACTGTTTTTGGGGGAGCAGTCATCATTTTTGCAGACTGCTTTTTGGAATTAAATCCTTTGGGAGCAATCCCAGAGAAGAGACAAACCGCTAGGTGTCTATTTCAATAAATTGCCCAGGTTTTGTAAAAAGAGAGTCAGGATGCCCATCACCTGCTGTTCTAAGAACACAGGAGGATAATGCAGGAGAAGGCTCCCCGTCCAGCTCGGGTGCCGCTGTGTCTGACTTGTTCCTGCGGTTTCTGTTAAGGAGCCAGGGCTGAGGGTGGCCGGGGAGCTCGGTCCTAGCGACGCCAACGACAGGCTTCCCCTCTCTCCATCACGTTCCTTCTCGTCGTCCTTCTGCGGGTTCGTTCATGCGTTTATTCTGCTTTGTTCTTCTCCTTGCGTGGAGGACTGGGAAGTTACACAAATATCCCAACTAGTAACAAGGTGAACATAAAGTGAAATAACATTGGGCCGTGAAAGGTTTTACTCCTCCTCATACCAGCCCTGGGTCTTTATAATAAAAGAGGCTCCGGAGAGTTATGGTGGAAGTGGCGAGTCACATGTCTCTCATTTCTGTCTCCCAAAAGTCTGCTAACATGACAATAAAAGATTTTTCACAGGGAGGACAATTACAAGAGAAGAGAACAATCATAGGTGAGGTTTCAACGAATGCTCTGAAAACCAAAAATGGATGGAGACGCGCAGCAGCCGAGGTGATCGGTGGCCCCGGCGCAGTGCCTGCCTGGGGACCGACCATGGGGAAAAACGCAGCCCCCCTGCTCCCTCAGACACCCCGAGGGCTGTGGCACCTGGGGACACCCGGGACAGGAAGGGGTGCTGACCTAGGGGACTGAGAAAGGGGCGCCCACCGAAGTCTGGATGCAGAGCAATTCTGGCTTCAGTTCGGCCCCCTCCCCAGGCAGAAAGGTCAGGGTTAGAGGCTAATTACCCCAAATGCTCCAAAAGCCATGAAAATAAAAGGAATTACTGCAGGTTCACAGATAAACCTCAGCCAGTGCTCACGTCTGCGGCGAGCGGACTCCCACTGGGATGGGACAGAGACGAGCCTGCCCTCTGCACAAGGGTGACACACAAAGTCATGAAGTGTTTTATAATATTTTTTTAAAAGGAGAGAGAAACCTCAGTCGACCCGAGTTTTCCCCCTCTCCTCCCCACACCAGTCACAACACTAAGGCTTCTTCTCTGAAGATACTAAGCATCCCCAGGTCAGGAAAACTGAGGACACCACAAAGAAAAGACACCCCCCAACAACCTAATCCCTGTAGAGCGACCCATCCTTTCTCCGCAGGCGCTCAGTAAACAACTGTGCGATGAGCTCGTTCCCCCAACAGGCATTCGGGGGGCGCCTACAATATTCTAGGTGATGTGGATAAAGCGATGAACAAAACGCCTCCCTCGTGGAGCGTATATTCTTGCTTTTCTCCCCAAAATCAACCAACACATAAGTAATATGGCCATTGGTGTGGGGATAGAGAGAGAAGAGCCAGGAAAGGGCATCATTTCACACATTCAGTTTTGGAGAAAACAACTGTCTGAGGAAGTACACGTCTTATCCCGATTTCACAGATGATGGAACTTCATAAACTAAAAATCACGGACGAGAGAAGCAGAAATGGAATATAACAAGAACTAACAAAGGGTTACGTTTTGGAGTTGAGTGTTTCTCATTTTTCCTTTTCTGCATTTTTTTCGCACATCGTTTTTAGAACTGGGATCACCAGCGAGGTTCTTAATTTTTTTAATTGGTTATTTGACAAAAACATGGGTCACATAAATGTGGGGAGCAAAGGAAAGGGGAGCGTTCGATCTCAGCGGCAGCCACCCAGGGCGCGGCGAGCGGTCATGCCTAGTTTCCCCGCCTGCGAAGCGCGGGGCTGGAGCAGCAGCCTTCGGCACCGGCGTCCGGGACAATCCCATTTAGCAAGCCAGCATCTTTTAGTGTCTAACAGTTGCGCAAAAACATTCAAGGCAAATTCAAACAAAATCATTTCCAGATCAAACAGAAAACAAAACTTTAGAAATCCTAAAACAAAGCCTGTAAGGAATACACTGGAATATTTACGAGGTTTGCACCAGGAGGACTATCTCAGCTTGGAAGCCATAGAAGAAAGCACAGCGGGATTAACAAACATATTTGAATATAAAATATTTACAACCTGCGGAAGGAAACAAAAAACAAATGAAAATGCAAACAAACTAGAAAAATATATTTTTTAAGTGACAATTGGGAAATAATGGTTCTTTATATTAACATCCTATTAGCTCTCTGGAAAAGGATTAAAATATTTCACACACACAAAAAAAAGCTGTATAGAGATTTAAAATAGGAAACAAATCATGAGAAAAAGAATCCTAAATAATAAAAATGCAAATGAGAGCTGTAGGTGAGTATCTTTCACTTACTGAATAGCAAACAATTATAGTGTAAAAATGATATAAACACCCAACGCTGCGATGCTCGTACGACTCGCATGGCTCACTTACCCCTTACAGCCTTTTAGGGAACCCTTTTGGCATAAGACCATCTCACACCGTTTGAGGCCCTGCGCCCACACACAGGACTTTGACTTCATGGGTTTATTCCAAGCCCAGACGAGTCAGTGTCCCCTGGCCCTGTCACAGCCACTGTGAAAAGCAGGTGTTCCCGCCCCCTTGGGCAGAAGAGCGAGCGGAGGCCCAGAGGGGCTGAGGAAGCAGTCCCACGCGGTTACCAGCGCTTCTCGCTGCTTCAGGAGAGACTGTTTCTGCTGCCGACACACACGCGACTTCACGCGGTCACAGGGGATGAACTGAGCCGCCGGGGTCTCTCCCGTGCCTGGTGGGTGGCCTGCCACGCCCCTTACACTCAGTCTGTAGGAGACAACAAGCCTCAGCGTGTTCCCATGGTTGGTGCCCTGCAGCAGAAGCCAAAGAGCCAGGTGTCAGCTCCCCACGCCCTTAACCCACAGGGTCACCGTGAGCCCGAGGGTCCAGACGACAAGCAGCACGAGCAGTGGGCCCTCGGCTGCAGAGGGGCAGTTCTAACTGCAGCCCCGTGGTTTCAGGGCCTGCCCCGGGCCCGGCGGGTTGGGGGGAGCAAGTCCTGTGCTCTTCTGACACCAGGGGCAGAGGAGGCACAGACGGGGAGGGAGACCGGCGACGGTCTGGGCCAGCGGCTCCCGGGCGCCCAGGCAGCTGTGGGTCAGAGGGTGGCTCAGCCCTCCCTCTGTGACCTCCGCGGCCACACGCAGGACCACCAGAAAGACTCAAGGCCCCGAGGTACAAAGGAAGTTCGGAGGCAGGCGACCCTCTGAGGTGTCTCCATTCTCCCAGGAAACGGTTCCCAGCAGCTTTCTGCTACCCTGTGAGCACCAGGGCGGGAGCCGCGCTGTGTCCTCTGTCCTTACGCAGGGCAATGGTGGAGGGAGGCGGTGCCCGCTCCCATCTCAGGTCTGGGGGGCTGCCGGGGGCCCGACTGCGTGGGCTGGGGAACGCGGCGGACCCACGGGGCGGCTTCGGAATCCCACCTGCGACACCTGCAGAGCTAGAGGCAGCAGGCGGCTGCTGACAAGCCTCTGACCAATGCAATCAAAGGCCCGAATAACAGAGCACTATTCCCTTTGCGATGCCAGCTCTTCTCACCTTGATCGGTCGGTTCAGTGCGACCCCAGTCAAAACCTCAGCGAGTCAGCCTGCGGCTGTCACGCTGCTGAAGAAGAACAAAGCCAGAGGACTGGCACTGCCTGACTCCAGGACTTGCTATGAGTCACAACGATCAGGACTGTCCCGTGTTGGCAGGAGAACAGACTCGGGGATCAAGGGAACAGAATAGAGCCCATAAACAGACCCTCATGAATGTAACCAATGGCTACTGACAGCGGAGCAAAGGCAAAGCGAAGAAGCCAAGAAGGTCTTCCCAACAAATGGGACTAGAACTAGAAAATAAAAAATCTAAACACAGACTTCACAGCTTCCAAAAAGTTAACTCAAAACAGAGCACAGACCCATATGTAAAATGCAAAACGGTGCCGCCCCCCGAAGACTGCAGAGCGGAGAATCCAGCTGAGATTGGTGATAACTTTTTAGATACAACACCAAAGGCGTCATCTATGAAAGAAATAATGGATAAACAAAGATTCATTAAAATTTAAAAATTTGGCTCTGCAAAAGACACTGTCAAGAGAATTTTTAAAAGCCATAGACCGAGAGAAAATATTTGCGAAGCTACATCTGATAAAGGACTGTTATCCAAAATTGGCAAGACCTCTTAAAATTCAACAATTAAAAAAACAGATAATCTGATTGAAACTGGGACCGTGTCTAACAGACACCACCCCAAAGACGTACAGGCGGCAAACAAGCATGTGGGCAGGTGCATCGGGGACCTGCAAAGCCGGACAGCCAGGTGCCACCGCACACCCGTCAGGACGCCGGAAGCTCGGAGCCCGGCCTTGGGTGCTGATGTGGGGCAGCGGGCACCCGCCTGGTGCCGAGGGGAAGGCAAAGCGGTGCTGCCACCTTGAAAGAGAGCTTGGCGGTTTCTTATAAAACTAAGCACCATGTCACCATGTGATCCAATGGCACCCCTTGGTATTTACCCAAAGATGTACCCAAAGGCGCTGAAAACGTACGTCCGCACAGAATCCCACACACAGGCGTTTCGAGCAGCTTCCCTCAGAGTTGCCAGAACTTGGAATCATCCAAGATGTCCTTCAGCAGGTAAAGGAGTAAACGAAGTGTGGTCCGTGCAGACGGTGGAATATCACTCAGTGCTAAGAAAAACTGAGCTACTGAGGCACACAGAGCCATGGAGGAGCCTTAAATACCTACTACCAAGGACGAGAAACGAACCTGAGAAGGCTACATGCTGTGTGACTCTAACCACATGACATTCTGCAAGACAGGGAAGAGGCCGCGGTGGCCGGGGCGTGGGGGGCGGGGGGCGAACAGGCGGCGCGCAGGGGACGTTCAGGGCAGCGGAAGTACTCTGTACAGTGCTGTCATGGTGGGCCCGTGTCACTACACGTGTCAAAACCCACGCCAGCACAACACCACGCGTGATCCCCAATGTAAACTATAACCTTTGGGTGATAATCATGTGTCAACAGAGGCCCATCATCAGTTGTGACAAATGCTCCGCTCTGCTGAGTGGTGCTGATAATGGGGGAGCGGGCAGGGAGGGTGTAGGGGAAATGTCTGTACCTTCTCTATTTTTCTGTGAACCTAAAATGGCTTTAAGAACAAAGTCTTCAAAAAACCCAAAGAAAAAACATTTTAGGCTTCAGAATTTGGCCACGTCTCGTAAGTTTTTATTAGCCATTTCATTAATTTTATTTGCTCAATCAGCTGTGATTCTATTTTTCACTTCCTCTTTGGCCTAAGAGCTACTTAGGGACTTTTGTTTCTTTTGCACCAGAAATAGGAATCAGGGACTAAATCACCTCTTTCTTAGCTGTTCTGTTTCCCACTGTAAGAAGAACCATGGAAGAAAAGCCCCAAGTTATCCAAGCCCCTATTTACCTCCTACCCTCAGCAGGAAATAAAAGGAGCCCTCGCTCAGCAAGCTTCCGAGCTATTTCCTGTCACGAGATGCTGCTACAATTCCCCATAGCCAATACTATAACCAATAAAACGATACGAGATTTTTTGGTAATTCATGCCTCCTTCCACAATGTTCGCTTTACGGCACTGTCTGTCTTCCGCACACTCTGACAACTCAAATTGAGAAGGGAACAGAGGCACTGCGGGGGACTCATTTATATCCCGTTTATTAAATTCCAGCTCAGCCCACTGAGGCAGTGAAGGCTGTGTCTCCGAGCCAGCAGCTACTCGGGGCAGATTTCTACATTCCATCCCACTTCACCTTGTTAAGAGTCGGTGAAAACATATTGAAGACACAGGCTGAAATGCTGCGTGAATTTAATTGTTCCAGCGGCCGACTTAATCTGGTAAGCGTGTACCCCTCTTCAGAGAGCAAACTGAAAGTCACCATTTGCAGCCATCTGTGGGGGGGAGGAGGCCATCAGAGGACACCGTCCCTCTCTGCCAGCTGTGCCCTGCGTGTGCCATCGGGAGTACAGGCATCTCGCCATCTGAAGTGAGTGGCGGCCGATAAGTCAGGACGGCGCTTGATAAAGGTCTGGTCCCTCCGGGCAATGTTTGATTCGAAACGCTGCTTCTCAAAGTGCGGCCCTGAACCAGGAGTCTTCCCTGTGACCTCATCGGAGAGCAGCTTCGAGGGTCCTTCCTTGACCCAGTGAATCAGAATCTCTGGGGACAGAGCCCAGAGCACTGGGCGTTAGAAGCCCCCTGGGCGATTCTCCTGTACAGGACCGGTCTGAGAACCACTGAGATAAAGGAACAGATGCATTAGGCAAACTGTCAAAGACGCAACTCCGGGAGTCCAGACTACTTGGGGAGACACAGGGGCACCCCAATCACCTCACTGCTGGGCCCGGGGCAGCCAGAGCAAGACCCCAGCCACAGCCGGCAGAGGAGGGCCCAGGGAGCAGGTTGGCAGGATGATTAGCGGCAATTATGCAGGACTTTAGGGCCTTCACAGGCGAGGGGAGGTGAACAAACTTATTCTACCGCCACTGGGAACTGGACTGTCAAGGAGGGAAACCAAAATTAAGCTACAGCCAACGAGGCTAGAATCGAATACGATACGATTATTAGGTGGGCAGGGCAGGGAAACAGTGAGCCGCTAGGACCTGCTACTCGGACACGGAGTGCCAGTCACAGCACGTGAACAAAGAACAGGTGTCCAGGCGGCAGGATGGAGCTGGGTCCCGCCGCGGGGTGGGCTGAGCCCCCTGATTTAGTCCCTGCTTTGGTCAGCACTGACCTGGGAACAAGTCTGCTCCAGACAGGACCCGGCTAGTGGACAAAGAGGCCACAGAGCAGCGAGTGGGAAACTAACCATCCCGAGTTCAGCGCTGAAAACCTAAGATCCTAGCGAAACCCTCAGCTCCAGGGAAACCAAGACATCGGGTCGCCTAGAGCCAAGCAAATTCTAATTTTCTAATGTAACGCTTCTAATTTACACTGTGCTCCTTGGCACCTTGCTAAGTCAATTTAAAATATTGTTTTAATAATAATGTTTAAATAATTCAAGAGATTTATGTGATTTGGAAGTGTTTCCCGAAACTTGCATAACTTTATTTATAGGTCATGGATCGAAAATAAGGGCAGGCTCACATTATGTGCAATTGTGCGCATTTTTTTTTTTTTTTGCAATGCCACTATTCAAAAAAATGAAAAGAATCTATTTTTAGCGTTTAATAGACGCTTACTAGGTGGGTGAATAGTTGAAGAGCTCTGGGACACCTGGCGCAACAATGCTTATTGAAACCCAAGGACAAAACCTTGGAGCAGATGAATGGATTATGCAAAGTGGTGAATGAATCGCTGAATCACAGGACGACTGAGAACAGAAAGAGCTTCCAAACAGGTGCAGGAGGAAGCCACAGAATCCGATCTACGTGGTCGCATTGGCGGGCACACACCCTGTTATTTAGAACACTGTGTCATAAAGGAAACCAATTTCCTTTCACTTGAGAAAACTATTTCAGCTCGCTTTATACTTTTGATAAAAATCACTAATATTACATTTTTTTCTGGAAGATTTCCTGAAAGACACCTTTCAAATAAAGGCAATTTTATAAAAATCTATTGATACGTCTAAGGGACTTGGGACCCATTCCTCTCAACTGAGTCTATAATTACGCACTCTAGATTCTAGGTTACAGAAATACAAGTCAAAGGCTACCCGAACTTAAAAATTTGACTGCCTGCTCTCTCATAGAAGAACAGCTGCCTGGAAGCCATGAATCCGTGACTTGCAGGCCTCAGATGCAAATGTTTTTATACGAATGGGGTGCAGAAACCCCTGTCCCCAACTCAAGGCTGCACAGTCTGAGGAAGGGGAGGGGATAAACAGGACGTCCACCCAGACAACTGTCTGGATAAATCATCTTCCAATAGCCTCGATCCTGTCAACCAAAAATTGTCTAAAATCTATTTGCCATCATCCAAAGGAGGCTTTTAGAAAGAAATAAATTGGAAACTAGAAAATTTATTCCAGCATAGTGAGCCAGGAAAAAGAATTAAAGGAAAATCTATTTTTAATGGCAGGCCCAGCTGTTTTACTTTAAAACTTCAGTTCCTGGGGGAGGAAGATGGCCCGCTTGGTTCTTCCACCTGTTATCATTGGTATCAGACCTGATTCTTAACACAATAGCTCTTAGAACAGAACAAAGAAATATGCAGTAGCTTTAACTAAAACTTTAACTGTGATACTATTCATTTAGGCCAACAAGCGTTTGGTAGAGGATGCAAATATGTTTTTATTAAATTATAGGTACTGACTTATCTTTTTTTTTCTTTTAGAGGTCTTACTTATTTTTAGAGAGGAAGGGAGAGAGGGAGAGAAACATCAATGTGCAGTTGCCTCTCACAACACACCCCCAACCTGGGGACCTGGCCCACAACCCAGGCACGTGCCCTGACTGGGAATCGAACAGGTGACGCTTTGGTTCACAGGGCAGCACTCTGTCCGAGGAGCCACACCACCCAGGGCATGATGGTCTTTTAATGAGCTTTAACTAAATCGCAAAATCAACACATTCCAGGAGTCTGTCCACAAAACGGCGCTATAATCAATTAGTTTTATCTTCTTTACTGCCAGAAGTCATGAGGGAGATGCACACTTCCCCGACCACCACAGCGTCTGGGAGATGTTACCAGCAGACGCAGCCTTGGAAAATGACACACCATCCCGGGGAATGGGACCCACCTGAAAAATGACGACCAGTGTGAGTGGAACAAAAGGCAGACCAGGCTCATCTGAAGCGTGAGCTGGCACAAGGTGCTCCCTTCCAACTCAGCCTGCATGCGGGTGACTTAAGACACCCTTCCCCCCTAGCAGGACCTGACAGCCAGGAGACACGCACCGGGAGGGCCAGGCGGGGGCCAGGCTGCCCCCTGCCTCTGCCAGCGGGTCTGCCTGTCTGTGCCGTGACTGTCTCCCTCCCAACGTGTTGTTTGGTTGTTAAACTAAGTTTTCGGCGGCCAAGCACCTGCTCGTGAGGGTGCGGGGCTCATGAGCATGGCAGAGCCGCCACAAGACGGACACGGGTGTTTTGCTGCAAGCGTTCAGACAACAGAAAACCATCAAGAACTTTAAGAATGCGCTGAAGTGTGGCCCACGTACCACCCGCCATCGGCAGAGAGCAGAAACGCGAGTTCTCAGGCCCACCCACACCTGCTGAAGCAGAACCTCGGGGGCGAGGACCCGCGTGTTACAGAAACCCCCTCAGATGACGTCTGCACTTGGAGTCTGAGAGGCGTTATTTCATAGCACAAATGTACTGGCTCTCAGACATACCAGCAGCATAGGCAGTAAATCTGTTTCTTCCTGAAGACTACTCCGCTCTACCACCAGTTCTTAGGCCTCATTTTACATATATACATACACACTATCTACGTAATGCCTTAGCACTCAGGCGTCAAAAACCAGGGAGTCAGCACAACGAAAAACCAGCAGCCCCGCTGTGTGCTACAAAGGAATTCATAATCAGATCCCGTCAGAAAAGAGGCACATCTGTCTGAAACAAGCAAGTCTAATGTTAATTTTACCTTAATACTTACATGTTTGTACATGTGTGCGCGCATGCACACATGTGCGTGCGTACACACACACTCCTGCCCTTCAAAGAGCGAATCTGTGACATGGGGCGCTCGCGCCCTTGAGATCTGAAGTGGCCAGGGCTCCATTTTCATTCCCCCGAAGCCCCTCATCATTCAGGACAAACACTGTCGGCATTTCATAAACAGGCAGAAAACGTCCCTGTCCCTATGGAAACAGACTCTGCTCTCCAACCATGAACCCAAACTTGAGGATCGCTGCCCAGCGGGACCAGTCAGACACCTGCCTACTTCGGTCACTGAGAACCCGAGCACGGTTACCAAATGTGTGCTACAAAACTTTTAAAATTATCAGAATCTGGGAAGGAACGCTCAGTAACCGAACGCAGAATGAACAGATGAATAAACCGGGTTTGTAAGGGGCACACACTGCCTCCTTATTTTTCTAAGTGGCAAGTAAGGCCCCCTTTCACCTCGCATTCAATTGGCAGTGGCTCCTCCCCAACCTTCGGAGCTCGGAGCGGCCCCGGTTACGGCCGCGACCAATCGGTCCATGTGAAGGCCCACCCGGATTTTCAGGAAGCGGTTCGCGCAGCGCCCGAGCGTCCCCAGGGGCTCTGACCGCCTGTTCACACTGTGAGAGCAGGCGACAGGGCCACCCTCAGCTCCGCCCCGGGCTTCACCGCCTCCTCCTGCCGCTTCCCCTCCCGGGAGAGCAGGGCACCCGGCCGGTGCCCTCCCGCCCCCGCCCCCCACCTGTAAACCGAAACATGAGGAAGAAAAGAAGGCGAGGGGGCGGGGGACCCTTTATTTCCTACCATTAAAATCCGACAGCTGTCTGTGACAGAAAACCGAGAAGTGTGCTTACTTTGAAATTATTTTAATTTAGAAATAGAAAGCATCTGGGGAAAAAAACAAAAAACACAGAACGTGCAGGCCAATGTTTTACTCCACGAGTCTCTCTGTCCTCGTCGCTCACCAATCCCCAGGATGAAACCCTCCTCCAAACAGGTGTCAGCCGCCGCTGTAAGAGAAAGAAAGACGGTCGGTTTTGAGCGTATGTAAGCTTTTAATAGTAATAATTACTTGAAATGCAGTATGCTGCGATTTTATAGAACCAAACCAGTTATTTGAGATCCACACCTGCATTACCCCAAGAAATGGGAAGAAACTGAACTTTAAAATCCTGGGCTGAAAAGGCTCTCACAGGTGACGCGGCTGCCGGAATAGACCTGACCCAAACACTCAGACTCCTCGCTTGGGAAGTGTGTCCCGTCTACCGTAATGTCTTTCTGAACAAGACCAAAAATATAAATTGTAGAACAGGGTGGCCGGTTGAGAAGTTTTTCAATCTGACAGGCAATATTGAGTTGAAAATAAAGAATTCAGACTAGCACAATGGTCCTCACCCACGACAGCCTACCACAGCCACCCACACAGCTGGTTTACTCGTAATGAAAACAAAAACCACTCCCAAGTATCAGGTACTCAATACAGAGCAGTCGGTTCTCACAGCACTAACAAGTCAGAGACCTCTGTGCACTAATGAGATGGCAAACTGTCAACTCCAGTGCTTTCCACTTCTTTCCATTCTAAGTACTGTCTATTTCAGAACGTCTACTTACACAATGATGTTATTAATAGGGATATGGATCAATTTCACGAAAAAGCCAATGAACCCCATTATAGCAAATCCTATTGCTGTCGCCATGGCAATCTTCTGGAACTCTGGATTAAAAACACAAAAGTCATCATTTTTACAGTGTCATTGCAAGTATAAGGGAAAACCTAGCAGTGACATAAGCTTACTGGTGTACTCTTCTCCTAATAGTAAATATATACTTTTAAACGAAATTTAAAATGACGCTACTTATTAACAGTAAATAAGGTATTTGATAGATCTTTAAGTTTTCATGCTGTATTGACATTTACGAAACATAGGAATGACGTATATGCCCGTTCTAGTCAATCCGTCCCCAGGCAGGGAAATATTTTACACAGCAAGTGACCAGAGGGCCAAAAAATAAATAAAATATAGATAGAAGAAACAAAGTATTTGTCTTAAAAATTCTGTAACACTGCTAAAAATATTGACTATAAAGGCATGGACCACAGCTTTTCATAAAAAAGCGAGTCCGCTGCCTTTGATGTTAGGACCAGGCCAGAGCTCAGGCCCGGAAGTCACCCCGGGCTGAGCGCAGTCCCAGGCGAAGGCTCAGGCCCCGGTCGTGTTCCCACGCGCGCTCCTTCCTCGGGCCGCCGCCCGGACCCGGCCAGGCCTCCCGTGAGCCTCCAGTTCCTCCCAGAACACGCGCCGCGGCGGTCCCTGAGCACCGGAGCCGCGCTCCGCGGTCTATGGCGGCTTCCCTGAGACAGTCTGAGCCCCGTCAGGACGAGGGCCGCTCTCCATCACATACTTTACTGTTCCGGGGATGTAGCACCTCTTCTACTGCGTCCCCAGCTCCTACCCCAGGCAGCAGTCATCAGTGAATAAAAGCAAACTCTGGTGGCCCTTCAAACACGTGAATCACGGCAAACAAGCGGTCACCCTCCCAGGCCGGCAGCAACGATGATGATTCACGTTAGGGCTCCGCCCGGGGAGCTGCAGGGGGGCCGCACAGAGCACGGGGCATCCCCAAAAGTTTCCAAAGTAAAAACTCTACAGTCATTAAATATGACTAAGAGAAACACAACGTGAAAAACAGGGCTGCCCTGGCCGCTGTGGCTCAGTGGATTGAGCGTCGGCCTGTGAGCCAAGCGTCGCTGGTTCGATTCCCAGTCAGGGCACATGCCTGGGTTGCACGTCAGGTCCCCAGTTGGGGGCGCGAGTGAGAGGCAACCACACAGTGATGTTTCTCTCCCTCTCCTTCTCCTTCCCCCTCTCTCTACAAATAAACAAGCAAACAAGTAAATTACTTTTTAAAAAAAGAACTGTAATAAATAACCATACACCACTTGAAACTACATAAAGCAGAAGAACGTATCAAGCGCCCACTTCAGGAAGAAGTCGCAGTGCACAAAGCAGTGAGGCCGTGAGCCGACGGAAACGTGGGCGGGGAAAGCAACCGGCAGCCGGTCAGCAGGGCGGCGACGGCCTGCAAGGCCCCCGAGAGCAAGGCCGCGCCCCCCCCGGCCCGGGCGCTCACCTTTGCGGTCCGGCTTGGTGCACCGCTTGACCAGCCGGATGGAGTCCTTCACGAACTGCCGGCTGGGCTCCACGAACTGCATGACCTGGTCCATGGCGCCCGTCTGCGGAGACAGGGCAGAGAAGGCGCCCGGGGCGGGGCTCACCACCCGGGAGGGGCCTGTCGGGGACAGGGGCGCCCCGAGACCCGCCCCGTCCCACAAAACCCACCGGGGGAGACATCGGACGGGATCCCTGCGGACCCCGGCCACGCGCCAGCGCAGCGGCACCGCACGGGCCTCCCGCGTCCCCACGGCGGACGAGGGTCGGCGCTCGGCAGTCATGCGGTCACAGCGCGCCCATCCCTGAGCCGCTCCGCGGTCCCCTCGCGCTGCCAAGAGGCCGGCCACGCTGGGAGTCCCCCACGCGTGTTCTGTATCTTATTTCACGCTCCCGGACGCAGCTGCTCCTGCAGGGACTCCCCACGGCGGTGCTCAGGGGCCCGGCGCAGGGGCAGGCACGCGGCACCCACGGCCACCCCGTTCCTGCAGGAGGGCAGCCGCCTGGGTCGGTCTGTCACCGCCCCGCCCCACGCGCGCCCACGGAGGCGCTCAGCTCCATCCCCCACGCGCGGGCCTGGCCACGGCTCCGCGCAAACGGGGCCAGGACGTCCCTCGCGCGGGTTCTTTAGGGACCTAGGACTACAGGGACACGCCCGGCGTCTCGGCTTCGAGAGCCACCCCCACACCGGGACCAGGCCAGCGTGTCGCCCGCCCCTCGCCGTCCACGGCAGCGCGCAGGGCCGCGGCCAGGTCCCCGGCTACGAAGCGATCCCCGCCCGGCGCGGGCCGGCGGGTAACGGACACGCGAGACTTCCGACACCCCCGGAACTCTAGACACAGTCGGGGCCACGCGTGCGGGGTCCCCCCAAAACGCACCGCCGCCGGCGTCCTCGGGACCTCACTGAACGTTGTTCTCCGGACCCAGGGGCTCCGACGGAGTCAGGGGCCCTCTCCCCGGGGCGCGGCCCACCCGCCACCCGCCACCGCGGGCTCACGATCGGAGTCCAGACCGGCCGTTGCCCATCGCGGGCGCCGCGGCAGGGCCACCCGAGCTTGGGCCGCTCTTCCGAGAGGACACCCGTCCCCGGGGCAACCAGAAGGGCCCCCGCGGCAGACCGGCAGGGCTGTCTCACGTCCGCAGCGGCCTCGGCGTCCCTCTCCTCGCGGGGCCGCGGCCCTAACCCTCGGCCTCCCCGCCTTCCCGTGGCCGGACCCCGGTCGCGGACCTGAGCGCGGGGCGCTCTCAGCGCCCGCCGGTCGCACGAGCCGCCCGAGCCGCCCGCCGGGCCGCCCCCGCCCGCCGCCCCCGCGCGTCACAAGGGGCTCGCCCACGGCCCCGGGAGACAGCGCCTCACCTGCCCGCGGCCCCTCGGGTGCTTGGGACACGTAGCAAAGCAGCCAGCGGACCACAGCCCCCCGGAACCGGAAACCGGAAGCCGGGCCCCTGGCCGACAGCCCGCCCACGCCGCCGTTCATTGGCCGTTTGCGCCACACGTCACAGCGCAGGCGCAGCTCCACGTGCGCGTCGCCCCGCTTCCGGAAGAGGGCCGCGGGGGTGCGAACGCGCGCTTGGCCTGGGCGGTGTAATGCTCGGCGTCTACCCCGTCCTTCGCGCGCCCAGCCCGGCCGCAGCCCTGCGCGGCAACCGCCCCGTTGCACGCTCACGCGGCGAGTCTCCGTGGATGCCCGGGGCGGGTGCCTTAGAGTTTGCGTTTCCTGCGCTTCTCCCGGGCCCGCGGTTTCTACGGCCTTTACGGGCCACGGGGACGCGTACCGGCCGCAGAAGGGCGTTTGCGCGACCGAATTCGCCATGGCCAGCGGCCCGCACCCCCAAACGCGGCTTCCTCCCGTGTCAGCCTTGGGGACACCGCGGGAGCCGAGGCGTGTGTCGCCGAGAATACGGGGACCCCGCCAGCCTGTGGCTTGGCTTTTAGCGTGACTCAGCCTTGCCACGGTTCCGTAGTGAGCGCCGCCTGTGCACACACTTCCGCGGGCGCTGGGAGTCCGCCGGGCCCTGCGTACCCCCGGGAGCCGGTGAGGCCCGGGCAGGGCGTGCCCCGCGCGGGACGAGCGACAGACGAGTTAAGGACGTCACACAACCTGGTGTGAAGGCTGGCACGCGAGTCAGAAGGGCGGCGTGCAGAGAGGAAGGTGGGGTAACACCGCACCCCCTTCGATGGCCATGCAGGGTTCTAAGGGAATAATACCTGGGCTCATCCAGGGGATGGAGAACTATTCAAGTTATTCAAACGCCAGGCCAGTTCAAAGTGTGAATGCGACTCTCACAGACTCACAGAAGAATATAGCAGGTGGATCTGTAACGGCCAAAAAAGCTTCAGTGGCTCAGGGGTCCATCGACAGGAAAATGGGTGAACAAAAAAAGGCGTATTTCCCCAATGAAATACTACACAAGTGAGAAAGTTCTGTGCAGCGTTGATGAATATCAAAAACACGGTGAGTGAAAGCAGTCGGAAGATACACATCCTAAAAAGTTTTAATTTTAGACAAAAGTGAGTGCCCTGCTGTGATGGGAAAGTTAACACACTTCCTCTCTACCCCCCCCCCCCCATTTCTGTTCATGTTTTGGGATGTGATTCTTTTGTTGGCTTCATTAGGATAAAAAAAAATTTTTTTAAACTCCAAAGACACTAATAAGAGAATGAAAAGACAAGGCACAGACTGGGAGGAAAGGATTGCAAAACATATCTGATGGGGAACTTGTATCCAAAAAATATGCAAAAACTCAAAACTCATTAAGAAATGGGCCAAGGATCCAAACAAGTGCCTCGCCAGAGAAGATACACAAATAAGCATACGAGAAAGCGTTCGGTGTCGGTGTCACATGCCCTGGGGGAACCGCAGGGTAAAACAGCGCGACCCCACTGCACACGTGTGATGGCTGAAATGCACAGCCCCGACGCCACCGGGAGCCGAGGAGACGTGGGGCAACAGGAGCTTCCGAGTATCACTAACAGGAATCCGGGCCGGCACGGTCGCTGTGGAGGACAACGTGGCGGTTTCTTACAAAGCTAAGCATATGACTGCACAATCCAGCAGTCACGCTCCTCGGTAGTCACCCAAATGAACCGAAAACCTACGTCCACACAGAAACCTGAACATGGATGTGTAGCAGCTTTAACTATAATTGTCGAGATGCAGAGGCCAGCATGCTATCTTTCAGCATGACTGCATAAACAAACTGCGATACGCTCATACAGTGGAATATGATTTAATAAAAAGAAATGAGATACCAGGCCACGAAAAGACATAGAAGAAGCTTCCATGCCCATTGCTAAGTGAGGGAAGCCCGTCTGAAAAGGCTAGATACTGTATGATCCCCGCTAGGTGATGTTCTGCAGAAGGCCAAACTGTAGACATTGAAAGGGTTAGTAGTTCCTATGCGCTTGAGGTGAGGGAGGGAAGAAGAAACAGGTGGGGCCCAGCGGACTTTTAATGCAGTGAAGCTGTTCTGTGTGACCCCACGGCAGAGGATACCTGCCAGTAGGCATTTATCAAAACACGTAGAACAGAACCACAGCAACGAGGAGCACAGCTTGTTAACCACCCTACGATCCAATCGTAGGGGTTTCCCTGCCTGGCTCTCTCCCACCTACATGTCATCTTCCTTAGGCTTCCTCCTTCATTCAAGAGCATAAAAGAAACTGCAAAACTGTCCTTCTCCGAAGCGTCTGGGATCTTGCTTCCCAGCATGTCCTCAGTTTGACTCAAATGAACTCTTACAAAAATTCTCTGCAGGTTTGAATGTTCTTATGTCCCCAGAGAACATTTAAGAAGTGCTGAAAAGGAACAAGGGTTTTCATAGTTTTACCATCAGAAGAATCTAAGACACAAGATGGCAGTATTACTCCAAGAAAGCTCGAGTGTATGAGCTCTCTCTCCTCGCCCCCTTCCTCATCCCTTCCCTTCTTTCCTCTCTCTCTCTCCCTCTCTCTCTCTCTCTCACACACACACACACACACACACACACACCTTTTCCCGGGTTCACCTGGTAGTCCTAAGCCTTTCAGGACAACTTACTGTCCTCACCATTTTAGCCCTAGAGTGTCTTATCTAATAAACTTAATTTTGGCCCACATCCCGTGGCTGCCACAGAGCCCTTAGACATCTCAAAAGCTTTTTAAGAGCTTTTTGTTGTTTTTTATTGCTGTTGATAAAAGTCAAAATAAATAGTTCACATTCAGTGAGATATTCTGTTATTAGGGAGACTCATGATCACTACAATTTGTGACCAGTTGAGCTGTCTGAAAATTTTCGTCTGTTATAGCACTTTGATTTGTATTTCAAGCATTCGGCCATTAGAGGGCGGCGCAGAAGCACAGGTGAGGTCAAACATGCGCATTTTGTGGGAAATGCCTGTGGAATTGTTTGGCTCTTGGTCTGGGAGCCCTGAGTTTAGTGTGGAAACCAGCTAGCTCTTCGACAAAGGGGGACTATAACCAGATTATGAGAGAGCACCCAGGAGCATGCAGTCAATCAAAAGTGAAAAGAACATGATTCAAAACTTCTTTAAAACATTATTTCTCACATAGCTCCTATCAACAAACTTGAAGACAGCAGTAAGATCTGGATGCACATATATGACAACAGCAGGAAGCCAGGAGAGGAGAGAAAAGCAAGTGGGTTCTGGAGGGGCGATGAGAGGGAAGAAGAGGAGACTCGGTGAATGTCCCATTCTTATGATTTTACCCTGAGGGCAGGTCCCAATCTGTGCCACTGGGACTCGGGAGTTGCAGACAGCAAATCTCATTTTTCTGGCCAAAAGAAGCAGAGGAGCGAGTTCAGCGCAGCTGCAGTGACCAGAAAGGGAGGGGCAGGAGGCGAGTAAAAGAGCCAGGGAAAGGGAGAAGCCACATCCGTGTGTGAAGTCTTGCTCCACGCCACCCCCAACCTGCTCCCCCAAGGCAAGGCGACCAGAGCGGCTGCGGCTGAGCCTGGTGCGCCCCACGCCCCCCACTGCCTGCCTGCTGGGGCCGTGCTGAGCCAAGAAAAGGAGTGCAGGGCAGCCTGACCCTAACCCTGGGGACCGTCCTGTGCCCTGGCTTGTTTCTCGGCCTCCCTGGGCTTCCGTTTTGCCAGATGGTGAAGGGGCCACGCTTCTCTGCGGGGTTACTTTTGAGGATTATCGGAGCTGATGTGGATAAACTGCTCACACCTAGGACTTAGTAAGTATTAGTCTGCTTCCCACGTCTCTTGTGGTTTACATGGACTCTTGTGACTAAGTCTCCATTTCTGAGATAAATTCGAGTGGCAAACCTCCGAGTCATCTTGACACTCAGGTCCTGAACTTCAGTGAGTGGCCGGCTGTGAGAGCTTGCTTCAGATGAGCGTGGGCTGTCTGTCCCTGTTTTTTAATCCAGGCTCAAAGAATAACCTGCTACATTTTTGCAGCAAGCGCTGAGTTGCCAGACTTCTTAAAAGAAGCCTCCTGATAGCAGTAGCCTCTGACTAACCGAGGCAGTTATCAACTTCCAAAGAATACTCCAGAATCGTTTGCCTGTCTAAGCACTGGCTTTGTTGACCTATTTAGTCTGGACCCTCGAGCCTTTATTAATCTTTACTTCCTATTGCCTCTTTTATTTTCCTCAGTGGTTTCTTTTATGTGATTGTGAGTGGTGGTACGGACCAGTTATTCGAAGGACTGCCATCTCTATCCTGGAGTCACCTACGATTCTCCTTTTTCTGCCACTCCCATTCAGTCACCACGCATCCACCCATCCTGGAAACCCCCCGGTCTTTGCCCCTCTACCTACCACCTGTCCCCGGGGCTCAGTGGGCACCTCCAGCCCGGTTCCTGCCTCCACACATTGCCCCTGCAGGCCATTCTCCACCACATCGAAGAGTCAGAATATTATGTATGCCGATCAGCTTAAGTTAACCTTTCACTTCAACTTCTCCCGTAGCTCCTTACTGCAGTGAGCAAAACACCCAATCTCCTACACATCCCCTGCTCACTTCCCTGCAGTCACCGCTACACGTCCTCTCTGGCACTGTGGTCCTGGCTTTCTTTCTGCCCATGAGCATTCCAAGCTCACCCTTCATCCACGCCACTATGCTCACAGTATTTGGAGCTGGGGAGCAGGGTCAGGGAACAGCAGTGAGAACACATACTCCCCTCATGGGAAAGGAGGAGCTCCTCTGGAACATGGCAACTAGCCATGATTAGTTATTAACAAATAACAACTATCGTCCTGTTAAACTAATCCAGATTTCTGACAAAGCTCTCTTTCAGGGACATTGTCTCGTTGGCCACTAGTATAGGGCCGTGTGTGGACTTCCAGCCAAGATGAAGCCCTAGACAGACTCACTGCATCTCCCTCCACAACTAAGAAGGAATACAACTACCTCAAAACTAGAGACAACCAGATGTTCCAGAAAACTGAGCTGCATGGAAGTCCAACAAAGATATAAAGAAGAAACACTCACCCAGACAGATAGGAGGGACAGAGAGAACACAATGTGGTGCTGGCAGCAGTGGAGGCAGCGGCAGGCCGGGGAAAGTGCAGTCACACATTTTAAAAAGTCAGGAGGAACACCTGGGGAGCGCTCCCAGCACCAGACCAGACCGCACAAATCACCGTCCCAGCACTGGGGGAAAATAAAGTCTTATTGCTTCTGACTGTGCAAACCAGTGGGGGTTGGGACAGAGGAAGAAACTGCTGGTATCTCAGCAGAGTCTACTTGTTTAAACAGCCCCCATGGTCCTAGAACATCCACAGACCCATTTACTCTGGGAACAACAGCCAGGGCAACAGCTAGAGAGGCACTAGTCCCATATGGAAAGTGGGAGAAGTGACTGGAAAAGGGGCGAGTGCTGAGCAAGTGGTATTGTTTCCTCTGAGACCCCTCCCTCACACACACAGCACCACAACGTGGTGAAACGGATCGCCCTGTCCTGATGAATAGCTGAGGCTCCATCCCTTAAATGAACAGGTGCAACAGCTCTACCTAAGACACAGAAGCAAACAAACACAGGAGCCTGTCAGGATGAGGAGACAGAGAAGTATGGCCCAAAAGAGGGAATGGATCAAGGTTTCAGTGGGAGAACTAAGCGATGAGGAGATAGCCAACCTAACAGACGAGGAGATAGCCAACCTAACAGATGTAGAGTTCAAAACACTGGTGATAAAGATGCTCACAAGCTTGACAGATATGCTTAAGTATGGCAGATGCATAAGGGAAGAAGTGAACCCTATGCTAAGTGAAATGAAGGAAAGTCCACAGAAAACTAATGGTGAAGGGAAGGAAACTGGGGTTCAAATCAATTATTTAGAACATAAGGAAGAAAAAAAACAGCCAGTACAGAATGAGGAAACAAGAATTGAAAAAAATGAGGAGCAGCTTAGGAACCTCTGGGACAACTTTCAATATGCCAACATCTGAATCATAAGGGTACCAAAAGAAGAGGATGAGCAATAAATTGAAAGCTTATGTAAAAAAATAATGAAGGAAAACTTCCCAAATTTGGTGAAGGAAATATACATACAAGCCCAGGAAGCACAGAGTCCCAAACAAGCTAGACCCAAAGAGGACCACACCAAGACACAGCATCATTAAAATGCCAAAGATTAAAGATAAAGAGAGAATCTTAAAAGCAGCAAGAGAAAAGCAGAGTTACCTACAAAGGGGTGCCTATAAGACTCTCAGCTGATTTCTCAAAAGGAACTTTGCAGGCAAGAAGGGACCAGAAAGAAGTATTCAAGGTGATGAAAAGCAAGGACCTACAACCAAGATTACTCTATCCAGAAAAGCTATCATTTAGAATGGAAGGGCAGATAAAGTGCTTCCCAGACAAGGTAAAGCTAAAGGAGTTCATTATCACCAATCCATTATTATATGAAATGTCAAAGGGACTTATTTAAGAAAAAGAAGATCAAAACTATGAACAGTAAAATGACAACAAACTCACAACTATCAACAACTGAATCTACAAAATAAAAACAAGATCCAACTAAGCAACCAGAATAGGAACAGAATCACAGGTGTGGGATCATTTGGAGGGTTATCAGCTGGGAGGGGGAGGGGGAGAAATGGGGAAATGGTGCAGGACTAAGAAGCATAATCGGTTGGTACAAAACAGGGGGAAGTTAAGAATAATATAGGAAAGAGTGAAGCCAAAGAACTTACATGCACGACACATGGACATGAACTAAGGGGGGTGGGACTGCTGGAGGGAAGGGGGGTACTGGGTGGAGGAGGGCAAAGGGGAGAAAAATGGGACAACTGTAACAACATAACCAATAAAATATACTTAGAAAAGAAGAATAGGGCCATGCACATAGAAAGGCAATCAAAAAAGGGTTCCTGAATGAAGGAAGGACCACCAGCACGAGTAGTGACGAACTGATATGACTCAAAAGAGAATGAAGCTTAGAAAGAAGGGACGTATTTCCCTGAACTTATGTCGGGGTGGTGGACAGGGGCCTTCTGGGCAGACCTTGTCTAAACCGACTGTAGCAAGTCACTGGTAGCGGAAGTTGCAGGTGGCAGCCGGTCACTGATGGGACTCCACTGACTAGCGGCTCTCCCACTGCTCGTCACCCACACCTGTGCTACCTCACTTCCCCTGTAGAATTCCAACCGCCACCTTGCTCTGGGCCATCTCTGCAATCAGCGGTGCGCTCTTCAGGATTTGAACCAAGGCTTCGTGGCCATTTTTATTAGAGAAACACGTTGGAATTCTTTAGGAGACTTGTTCCAAGTGTCTCTTTTTCATTCTGACTGTTTTTTCATCCCAATCTAAGATCACAATCTGTCCCAGATTGCTTTTGGCAACAAGAGTGATAATGAGGTCATTTTCACTATGATAGGGTGAATGTCGGTAATGCTTACTCATCTATTTTTTTGGAATGCTTCTAAATTAGCAAAACGGGAAAAAAAGTCAAACGAAGGAAAAGTATGTGATGAGCTAAATCCTCAGAAGAGTGACTAATACAGCAATGTAAAATACTCACCAGGCCCTGGACCAAATTCATCTCGTGAGGATTTCTCGTTAGAAGACAGTTCCCTGGACTTTAGGTCAGTACACTAGTCCTACTTACTTCATAAATGTAAATCCTGGGGGTAGGTCTTGTTGACTTGTAAAATTAACTGGACTTACTTTCATAATGTCAATAAAAACCATAAAGCAGGCAAAACGAATCTTTCATAGTCTCCACCGTGACCCATTACGGGCATCATGTTTCTCGACCAATGTAACATCTGTTCTTCGGGGCCCAGAGGGACTGAAAAATGACACAAATGGGGAAGACCACAGATCAGGTCGCTGCATGTTTCTACAGGTCAGGCAATTAACTGCAGTCATTTCAAAGCAATTTTCTTCAACTAGTGATTAGTTGAAGACCATCTTAACGTCTGAAATTTTACGTCCTTATCTACTTTATTCTCTAAAACTGTTCTCAAAATCATGTTTTCCTCATTTCGCTCTACTTCCTGCCTTTTCCTGGGGCTGTGGGATGGTTGTTTTTCTTCCTCTGATTGCCTCCTACTCGTTAATTAAACCACAGTCCATTTATTACTCTTTACACATTTTTAAACCTCATCTAACTGCGTGGCTTCACCGTTCACTTAACTGTAGGCTTCAAGCCAAACTGAATATCTCTGTGGCCGCATGTGAAACAGGTCCGTGCGTTCGCGGTCTTGCCAGTGCCTCACACTCGGCCACACGTCTGCTGTGCCCGCCACCACGCCCACTGGCTCTCCTGCTTGCAGTATGGTGATGAACACCCTCCAAATCCAGTCGTCAAGCCCAGTAGCCAGTCTGACCGTTGTCATTCTAACCGCACCATGGTGACCCCATGTCTGGCTTCCCTGAGGTTCAGTGGCCACTCACCATTGTTCACAGCAGCTGGGAGGCAGCAATCTTGGCTCCAAAGGCCCCTCTAGGCCTCTCGTATGAAATATGGCCCCTTCATTATTGATAAGGCTCTACACTGGATAGCCCGAAATGTTAGGGAGTGTGCTGGGATGAACTCCAGTATTCCTTATCTTTGCAAATATTTCTTACCTATAAAACGATGAAGAAGAATTCAGGAATAAAAACTCCACACGTGAAAGGTAGGAACCCGACCTTCAGAAGAAGCAGGAAAGAGCGGAAAGCCAAGGGGAGTGTGGCCTGAGAAAGATTTCAGCTCCCCCGTCTGTTTCACCTGGATGAGATCCTCACGTGACCTCAGCTGCAATCTCCTTATCTGTTATCCGAAGACAATGGCTCACTCAGTCGGGCGTTCCGACAGTTAAATAATGTTGTATGGAGTGTGGGTCTCAGAAACTTCATAACTGTGCTGCCTAGGAGCACTGGACTTTCATGCCCACAGAGTAAAGTTTCAATAATGGCTTTAAATAACAGGGTAAGGAAATAACAGTGGAAATACCACGCAGAGTCGGCCTCAGAAGGGTGCCGGCCGCCGCCCCCGAAGGAGGCCAGAGTGTCTGGAATGGAGACAGATTACAGGCAGGTGACCCTCACCTTAGACACGGCGGGGCCACAGGAAAAAATATTGTTTTACTCCACAGCTTCTGGAAAAAGGCGTTTGCCACTTGGAAAAAGAAAAATAAAGAAGGTGGGTAGATTTTTATGGTCTTTAAATAAAGTCAGTCTAAGACACTCCTGCCCAGGGGGTTCCAGGTCTGAAAGCCTTTTCCAGCCGCGGTCACAGGGGAGAAGCACGGGGAGAAAACGGAGCTGAGTCGGCCTTCCCGCCTGCGCTGTCACGCCCCAGGCCCGGGCTCACCTGGGTGCCGGCGTCGCCAGGAGCGCGGCGAAGGTTAGGAGCTGCGTCTGTGCCCGCCGAGGACAGCAGCGAGTGGGGGACGGGGTTCCGGGTTCCGGGGACCCTTCAGTGCGGCCCCTCGCTCCGTGAAGCGGGCCGCCGGCTGGGCCCCGCTGCTGTGGGGCAGCACCAGCCCGCAGCCCGGCTCACTCGGCCCTGGTTCAAAGCCTTCCTCCCGCGCATCGCAGCGGCCCGTGCGCTCAGGGGACCGCGGGCGGGACTCCCTGGGATGCACATGCTCACTGGGCGCTGCTTTGGAAGGACGGCGCTTCGGGCCTGGCGGGGAGCCGTGGCCGTTCTCAGCGAGGATAGCCGTGGAGGCGCTACGGTCACCAGCCTCTCCTAGAGCACCCACATTTTCCCCATGTCCCCCTGGGAACACACTTCTGCTTCTCCTCGCAGCCTGGGGGAGACGGCAGCGCGCGCCACTGGCCTCGCTGTTCAGGGGGGTCCATGTGCTGCGCACGAGGCTCCGGAGGCCCGCAAGCTCACGGAAAGTCGTGCCCATCCTCACCCCGGCCCTCCTTTGGGAACCCGTCCAGGGCGTTCCTTGCGGGAACCTGCTGCTGTGAACCCGAGCTGCAGCTGGGCTCTGTGCGGGGCGGGCCTGGGCGGCCCCCAAGCCACCAGTACCTGCCGCTTAGAGACGGAGAGAGACAGTAGGGGCCACCTGATATGACGCTGGTGGAAAAAGTCACGGCCAACATCTTTAAAAAGTTTCTCCTTCGTTAATTCATCAATAACAAATTAGTTCATCAGTTACTTATTACCATCATTATATTGCAGCAGTCTTTTAGGACCTAGGGATGTATGGCCTGGCCCTTAGTCTAGGCAATGCAGTATTGCAGGTGCCATGATGGGCTGAGACCACCTCCAGGAAAGCAATGTGCCACCCGCCGTCCCCATGAGCTTGACCTTGTGGTCTTGGGGTGGGGGCTGCGCTAGGGAGATGCCATACAGGGAAGGGCGCAGGTGAGATCAGAGGACGAGGTATGCACCTGGCCACTCAGGACGACGTCCTTGAGCAGACGGGCACAGGTTCCTGATGGAGTGACTCTCTCCTAAGAAATGATGGTGGCGTGTAGTCAGTAGGAGGGGCAAGGCCTAAGGAAGGAGGCACATCTGGGGTGACTAAGTCAGTCTCCTAAGCAAATGCACTTCCTGTGAGTAACAGCAGTTAACCCTGGTGTTGGCGGGACAGTGAGGGCGATAAGAAAACGGTCTTGTGGCGGCAGACCCAGCCTAGAGCGCTGGCCGTCTCCGCCCCTCCCCGGGTGGCTCGCTGTTCCGGATTCTGCAGGACATCGTGCCTCTTGCTTTTCACGTGTCTTCTGTTTGCATTTTCCATATAATGTTTTACACTCTTAAGTGAAATTTTAAAAATAAAATCACCCATCACCTTACTCACTAAGAGAATCGCATTAACTGTTTAGTTACTATTACAGTGTTTGTCCATAAATATGAATAGTTGTGGGCGCAGCCTTCAAATACTGTCTCACATATTCGTCACTCTCTTTCACTGGGGTCCAGATTACTGTTGGAACAGCTGCGTGTGTCCCTGAGCCACCCCCTCCCAGCTTCCTTACCGACACCTTGTCATTGGGTATGTGGTTTGTTTCTGTTTATCTCATAATCACAGATAATCTTGCCATTGGGTATGTGGTTTGTTTCTGTTTATCTCATAATCACAGATAATCTTGCCATTGAGTACTTTCAGGAACCCAGCTTTTTCTCCTCTTTACTGTTCCCTTAGGATAACTTTCTAGGTGTTGTTCCAAATTCTATAAATCTTCTCCTAGCTGCTTAACTTTCCCGTACAGTTTATACCACTGGCTTTGTTACATGCATACGTTGTTTCCGTGTGTCTCAATCTTCTACTGCGTTAATATCCGAAGCCTTCTTTTGCTTAAAGGAATTTTACATTTTTATACACCGTAAATGCTGTTTTCCTCTCCCACCTCATATTGCTTCAATTCTTAGAATATTATCACTCTAAAGTTCTAACAAATACTGCCTTTTTGCTACCACAGGTGCTTTCCTGAATATTTAGTTCTTTGCTCTATCTGGGGATTATTTGAACATGCTTAGATGTTTATTTTTATGAAACAGTCTAGTTTTAACCCAACAGCGTTAATATTTTTTCTGTTTTCCGCTCATTGTCCAGCAATGTTTCAGTAGTTCCAAACTATCTAGATCAATTTCTGAGCTTGTGTACCTCTGCCTTGTATGTTTTTCTATTTTTCACCTATATTTCTTTGCCTTAAACATGATATTTTATAGTATGTTTTGGTACTTGGTAGAGATACTTATCTTTTGCTATAATTTTTCTCAAAACATTCTTCTCTTCTATCCGGACAATCTTCACGGCCATGCCCCGTAGGCAGTTTCTTCTCTTTGGGCCACACCCTGTGACACCCGCCCCCCCACACACCTCGTAAGTAGTTCACGCAAATCCCCCTGAGGTTCGCAGTCTTTCTCTTCACCGTCTCTGATTTCCCAACGAACACTGCTCTTTGTACCATTGGGGGCACTGTCCCAGTTCCTCAGGTCCCTCTTCGTCAGCCTGGCTGGCAAACTATCAATTGTTTCATAATAGGACCATCAACAGTTCACTCCTCTCATTTTCTGGCCTTCCCACCAAAGCGGTGTGGCCGGTCCCCAACTCTAGAGGAGCCCATTGTCCACAGTCTCAGTGTCTCCACTGCAGCCATCCGGGGCAGCTCAGCTGAAACCAAGTGACCCCCGATGGACCTCAGGACACAGTTCTGTTCCTGAGCCTTTAGGATTTGTGGACACAGGCTTGAGTTGGCAGACAGACATAAAGCCTTGACAAAGGAAAATATGGTGTAGCCTCAAATCTACCACTTTCTTATATTCAGTGTTAAAAACATAGATTCTGGAGCAGAGTCTTAGCAACATGCCAGTCACCAGGGAGGAGACCGCCCGGCTACACTAGGGACAGGCATGTGAGAACAAATGTCCCCGAAGTGATATTAGTTAAGACTATAAAAGGCAACACAGGGAAGGCAGAATGAGGGACGGGACAGAGACAGAAAGAGACAAGGATTTCTCTCTGCAACAGACAATCTGTTGGGCTTTTTATACCTAATTTCTTTCAAGCCTGACAAGAAGCCTCCATGGAAGGAATGACCCCAACTTGCGGAAGAGGGCGCTGCAGTCCCGAAAAGTCAAGTAAACTTCCTAAGGGAACGCACTGGGGCGGAAGGAAGATCCCCGCTCAGGTCTGTAGCCCGAGACCTCATCAGGCCCCCGAGACCCAGTGAACTGGCCCCGCCGCGCCTCCTCGCCCAGGGCTTCTTATTTCAGTGAGTGTCCCTCCTGGTTGGGCGAGACCAGGGGTCATCCGGCACCTCAGCTTTTCCAAACAGTGCCCCCAGCCCTCTGTGTCCCCCTTCTCTGCCACCTGCTCCTCTCCGGCCACCACGTGAGCCTTCTGGGCTGCTGGCCCCGGCCTCGCCACCTCTCCTTACCTCCCTCCAGCTCATTTCGCCTCTGTTTTTGGAAGAATGGAATGGCTTTCTATTTGGGATGGGGGAGGGGCAGGGCATCGTGTTCAAAACCTCCCCTCAGCCACACAGCGCAGCAGGACGGGCCCCTCACTGGCCCCAGAGTGGCACCCATGCCCCGTGTCCTGGCTCCCCGGATGCACGGGGCAGACCACGCCCGTTCACAGCTCCTCAGCTCTGCCACATTCCTGCCAGTCTGGGATTCAGGACGCTGTTTGTCCCCGCAGTGCTCGGCCTTTTCTCACCATTTGATTGCTCCTTGTGACGGCAGTGCGACTGTGGGTGTCCCTGAGCTGGAACAGAAGTTCCAGGAGCAGAGGTCGCTGTCTGCTTTGGCCACCGACACCCAGAGCAGTGCCTTCTGCGTGCGTATGTTCCAGAGACTTTACAAGCAGTTGTTGAATGAGTTGTTTGCTCACTTGTATGTATGGCCTAGAGACGAATAGAGAGCACACCCACAATTCACGGAGAGCACATGCCCACGTGCCCACAAGAGAGCTGGGCATGTGTTGGGGAACAGAGTCAGGGTTCAAGGCGATCAGACTCGTGAGCAGGGCAGCAGAATAGGGACTAAATGAAGAATCTGCCTTTCGGCCCACAAGGTAATAGAAAAGCAGGGTAATGGGTTGGAATCACACAGTGCAACCTGTTATACAAAGTAATTAGGTTTGTTTGGGGCTTGGATTTTTGGAGCTTTTTTTGGGGGGGGTGGCTATTTTCTTGTTGTTAACATCTAGCTCTGGCGTGATACATTTGTCATAATCGATGAGTCAGTGTAGATACATCGCTGTTAGCTAACATCTGTCGTTTGCATTAGGGTCCACTCTTCATGTTGCTTAGTTCTGTGGCTTTGACAGACGCGCGATGCCATGCATCCGCCATCAGAGCCTCGCACGGGATAGTTTCACGGCCCCAAAGCCCTTTGCTCCGCCTGCTCCGCGTCCTACCAGCCCCCAGCCGCCAGCAGCAGCGGATCTTTTCGCTGTTTCTTTACTTCCGCCTTTTTCAAAACGGCATGTGGTTGACGTGGTCCAGTATGGAGTTTGGTTTCAGGTTGGCCACTTCTACTCAGTCCTAATGCACGTAAGGTTTCTCTGCGCCTTTCCGTGATGTGATAGCTCTTTTTTTTTTAATATTGCTGAAAAATATTCCATTGTAGGAAGGTACCACAGTTTATTTACCCATTCACCGGCTGAAGGCCCTTCAGGTTGCTCCCAATTTGGGGCAATCGTGAGTGAGGTTTGCGGTTAACGGAAACACGTGCGCATCAGTCCCAGGCCTCCGGGAATCAGCTCTGTGACTGCCCGCCTGTCACGGGCTGGCAGGGAAGACCAGCCCCAGCTCCCAGGCGCTTCTCACAACTAATCCTGGAGGAATATTGCAATCAGTTCTGAGACCAATATTTCTCGACAAACTAGCATATTCAGGAGAAAAGGGGAGGTCCTTCTCCAACTTCAAGAGCGGCATCCCCCGGCTGCCTCGGCTTCGTGAACTCAGCCATGAAGGCAACGTTAACCTAAACCTGTATTTCTTTTGGCTTCACGGGAAAACCATATAAACTTTAATTTGGACACAAGTCAGGAAAGTAAATGCCACTGCCAGCCTTGATTGAAGATCAGGCTTCACAGCGCACACCCTCTCTGTCGGGGTAAAGTACACAGACCCAAGGAGCCGTGCACCTAATGCAGTCGGCGTAATGACTGTCTCCATCCTAATAAAACGCCAGACGCCAGCCGAGTCACTGTCCCGACTCCTGTCCCGTTAACGTGAGTGCCTTACGCTGTCCCCCTACGGGTTCATGTGGAAACACCATTGCATCATTGCCTGTTTCAACGTCCTCTATTTGCTCAGCCTGGTGTGCCAGCATAGCCCAGAGAGAAGAGCAGACCGTGAGCACAGAGCCGGTGTTTGTGCGGCCCCTGCGCCGCTCCTGTGTTTTATCGGAACTCCCTGCGCGGTGGGTGGAGGGTCCCAAGGAAGGTGGCAAAGGGAGGAGAGTGAAGGGACAGAGGAAGGTCCAGAGTGTGTCCTGACACAGCGAGGCCCATCCGACCCGGGTCCTCATTGGACAGGAGAGCGGAGGCGAGAGGAGGGCCGCGGGCCCCATCCGACGTGATGTGTGTCCTTATTTGGCCACCGTTTCAGAAAAGGGGAAAATGCTGGGTCACAGAGAGGAGTCACAGGCGGGGCCTGCCAGGGGGGCTTGTGAGCCATCCAGGGACCCCGCCCACGTGACTCCCTCCTTGAAACGAGCCAGTCCCTGAGAGCTGAGTGAGCCAAGTGCTGCCTGAGCGAGAGGAGTGAGCCCTCCGCCCACCTGCCTGGGGGAGCCGGCACCTTTCATGGGAAAGTGACCCCAGAGGCCTGACCTCAGCAGAGACGTGGAGACATAGGAGACTGCAGGGGTTGCTGGGGGGGTCAGGAGCCGTCCAGTGGTTGGAATAGTGTTTGTGACCATATTTCCTAAAGCCGCGGCCTCAGAGGCCCCATTGAGACACTGTCCCCCCCGAGCGTGCGCCTGTGCCGAGACCCTGCCTCTGGCGAGGGACGGCTGGGTTCACGATGTGGAGCGGACCCCGTCCGGATCCCCTCCATCCGCATCCACAGGCTGCCGGGGGACAACTGGGAGACGCCCTGTTCCTGCAGAGGAAGCTGCCTGCCCCAGAGGGCAGGGGCCGCGTGCCCGCTGAAGGCCACGCTAGTGACCGTCCAGTCTGGAAAAGATTTAAGTCCGCTCGTGATCGTAGCAGAGGAGCCTGAAGGGGCCGTTCCTTTCTCCTCCGTCCCTCCTCGGGCAGACCGTCTGTGGACGTGCATTTGCTTCCTGAAGACGCCCTCACCCCGCGAGATGTCTCGAAAGACACTTCTATTGCATGAAATGTTTCCTTGTATTAGAAGCCACGCGGTCTTCCTTGGTTCTCTGGAACCAATGACAAATACGGACCCGCGCTTTTCCGAAAACGTACCTGTCCGTCTGTGAATGCGCTCCGACGTGTGTCTTGGAACAGTTTGGTAATGACTTTGACAGCCTCTGTCGCGGGCGGGTCACGCTCGTGCAGTGTGTGTGCCACCAGCCAGCGTGCGAGGGGCCCGGCCCACTCTTCTTCGGCTTCGTGCGGTCACGTCCGCCTTGCACTGCTACTTCCGAGGTCTGGACGGTCAGTGATGCCCACGTCCTGTCCGTGCCCTTACGAACATGACGGGATGTATTCTCCTGCCTTTCGTTTCATCCTCCACCGTCGAAGGAATAGTGCTTGATGTCTTCGGAGCAGGAGCAAGCCGAGTGCCTGCGTGTTTCCTTCTGACGTGGAAGTAAGTGAGTTTGCTGCAAGTGTTTCGGGAGGGCCGCGGTGCACAGTCATCGTGTTCTTGGAGCGGTGACGTGTTGGAGAGTGTTAGGGGTGCCCTGGAGATCCACTATGCAGACTGGTGTTGAGGTCATGTAGGTAGGACACAGTCAAAGAGCAGTTTCCGGGGTCCCTTCTGCTGGCTTTTCACTGGACAGGGGAGGTTATGTAGCTGTGTGACCTGACCCATCAAGGCCCCGAGAGGGCAGAGACGCTGTTTTGAGTTTTGTCTCCAAACAGAAAATGACTTTCAAACCAGCATTGGATTAAGTAGCCGCAGCGCTGTCCCTGCCGGTCACTGAACCTTTGGTGACGACGACAGCCTCTCTGGGGAAGCTGGCAAAATGCTGTTTCAGTGCGGTTACCAGAAACCTCCAGGCTCGATGGTGGGCAGTCGGAAGGAACACTTGGAGGGGCCGCTGGGGTGAAACTTCCCAGAGAGGGACTCCGGTGACTGCAGGTCGCTCACCGGCCTCTGGGGAGGCAGGTCCGAGGGCAGGGCTCCCAAGCACACCTAGACTCCTCTGGAAAAGCACTGAGCAAGGACAGACCCCTTGCAAGGTACACCAAATTATCTCTGTGCCTGATCTTCACGCCGTGCTGGGCAGTCTTTCTTCCGTCACAGTGGGGTCTGGACGAGGTGTCCCCAGTGCCCGACATGTCAGAACCAAGGGCACCGCTTCCTGTGGTCTGTCTCGGGGAGGCCACGGGGAGCCCCTCGAAGTTGCCCGTCTGCACAGAGTCCTGCTTTGGAACGTGACAGGTCCAACTACATTTTCCCATGGAGGCAATGTTGTAATTTCGGGACATGTGTCTGGCCAATGGCAGCCTACGAAACACTCCCAGGAGGCAGGCGGGTGATGACATTATTCCCCCCCATGATGGGGGCCCGAGGCTCCGGGCTGCATCCAGATGCACTTCACGAACGGGGCTGTGTTATTAAACATGCAGGAACACTGCCCCAGAAACTTTGTTTTCCAGAATTATGCAAGCCAGGGGCATTCCCAAGCCTCCGTGTCTCTGTTTTCCTCGGCTGCTTATATTTAAAGGAGGAGCAGGAGGAGGAAAACGCTGCCATGGTGCCCCTCATCCTCCAACAGGGGCCGCTGCCTGCTTGCCACCATTTCCACCCCGTGTCCTGCTCACCAGGAAGTGGCAGTGACGACGGTGTTAGGGTCTAAGTCTCCCCTTTCTACTCACTTTCCTGCCCCAATCACCAAACCCCCCACTGACCCCCAACACCTGCGCTGGAGCATCAGGAAAGATACCAGCTGCCTCTTCCCAGGACCGTCAGGCTGCGCCCACAAATGCAAATACACGGCACGGCCCCTGCCGTCCCTGCGCCCTACAGACTGTGCTGTCTTCTGAGGCAGAGACCAGTGCGTGTCCCTCCACCCCCCTGGGTCTGTGTGTCCTCCCCAAGGGCAGCCAGGGCGAGCAACAGCCTTCAGGGAACGGCCAGTCACAAAGTCGCGCACAGCAGGCCTGGTCAGCCCCGAGGGCACACCGCGGTCTCAGGGCAGGGCCCGCTTCTGCCGCAGGTCCAGGCAGATGCTGACCGCGGAAATCTGGGGCGAGGCCAGAAGCTGCCTGGGGTTAGCCAAGCAGCGCAGGCGGGAGCATTGGGAGCAGAGAAGGGCGAAGGGCAGGGTTCCAGTCTTCCTAGTTTTCGCCCAGGGCCGTGTGGCCAGGGGCTCGAGGGGAGGGTTTGGGAACATGTCACAGGCCAGGCAAGCCGCCGAGGCCGTCGGTCACTAGCTAACGAGTTCAGTGCCATTTTAGCTTCTGATAACTCAGCTTTGTTCTCTCCTGGGTCCGCAATCCCTTTTTAAATAAACAAAGGACTTTGGGGTGATACCAATAGAACAGTGACCAACCTCTGGAACAAGTGGCCGACGGGGCCCTGCGGGCAGGACTGCAAATTCTAGAAGACTGTTCCCAGAATGCCCCTCAGGCCAGTGTTCCCCGCCCATCCCCCCACTTCTCACCACTCCCCTGCCCCCGAGGAGCCTGGCGCTGCCCCTGGACGCCTCCCCGGCCCCTCAGCGCAGCCGTCCTTCTGGGAAAGGCTTCTTCTCCGCCTTGTGTCTCCGCACCTCTGAGCTCTCGGGTCTCAACCAGCTATGCTAGGAAGAGGAAGGCTCCTGTTTTTAATTAATTTGTTCACACTAAGGTGGTAAGAAATGGCAGGTTTTAACTCACCGATAATATATTGTCACTTAAAAAATATTTAGCCTTCAGTGACTTCCTGAATTAGTGTGAGATATTAAGGGGCATTTTCCAAGTGGAATGTTTCCCTTTTCTCAGGTAGGATGGCAAAAATCAGCACCTTATGATGAAAGTCTGAAAAATTGTTCTTTTTTTTTTTCCTAGGAATCTGAAATCACTAAGATCTAGCTTGTTTCCTCTGTCACTCTGAACTCTCAACCTGGTGCGTCACCTTCCCCAGTGGCTGCTGCTCTGAACTTAACTCAGACATTGATTTAAGAACTGACCAGCAAGAGAAGTCCCTAACCTCAAAGACATTTTCTTGAATTTCATTCATAGCAGAAGTTAAGCCAAGCAGATTGTTTTGTGTTGTGTAACCATAGTCGGTAAGACGTGAAACGGCCTGAATCCAATTATGATAATACAGGATAAATAGCTCGAAGACGTTTCCCAGTCTTAATTAAATCCCATCTTTTTGGACGCGCTCACCCCTACTTCAGAGCATTTTTGGTGGGTAATAGAGACTGGAATTGTTTATGTATCAGGCAACTTGGTGTTTGGGAGATAATCCCACATGAAAGAAAAACAAGCATAGATAAAAGTAATAGAATAAGTATTGCGAGTGTTTAGCTGTAAATCAATTTTATGGAAGAACTGCCTAAGTTGAAGAGGTAGAAGTCAAATAAGAAAGAAGGAAGGAAATATTGTCAACAAACGCAGCCCGTGACAAGCAGACCTACAGGGGGCAAGGGTCTGGTGATTCTCCTGCTACGTGTTCCCTCCCGCCTCGGCCACCCCCCCCCCAAGGTGCCAGCAGCCATCCACGGTATGTGGTAGATCTTCACGCTTAAACTTACTTTCTGGTTTTGCACCTTTTTCTAAAGCAATTCCTTCCCATACATTGTTTTCCATTATGTCAGGGGAATTTGGTTTTCTTAAAGACTCCTTTGGCTAATTTCAAGGAACCAACAACGACTCTATCTTACTGTTCACTCCCCGTGGATGCCCGTGACCATTTGCTGATAGCCACGGTGGGATTCTCTGCTGAGGTGAGCATGTGGACGGCTGAACCATTACCCCTGCGTTTACCAGCGGGCCCTCCTGCCTTGGGATACTCGTTTCCTGGCCAGCAACCCTCATTTCCTCACGTTAGCACAGAATGCCTCCCTGCCCCAAATCCACCGGAGTTTATCACGTGGGCCTCTGCAGAGTAAGCGTGCAGCCATGTCTCCATCTTTCTGGCCACAGCCTCATTGAGCTACAAACCCTCCAACATCTCTAACCAGGATGCTCCACTCCCCACCGACTCTGGCTCCGACCCTTTGACTCAAATGAAAGCCTGAGACCTGTCACCAATCACAGTCACCCTAATGTGGCATTCTTCAGGTGTCACGCCTGGGAAAGGAGCTCGGGCATCATGCTGACTGGCCTCGGGTCCCCAGAGCGGCCATCTGGCTCCTCTTGAGTCATTGATGTCATGCCAGCTCGTGCCCAAAGATGGACGATGACCTCTGGGGCTCTTCAAGGCAACGAGAGCCACAAATGTCAGGGTCCTTGTCTGTGTAGCCTTCCTCCTTCCTCACAACACATTTCTGTCGCGGTGTCTGTGGAGTGGAGGTCATGACTCTCAAAATGTGACCCAGTCACCGGAAGGGGAATGCAATGGACCTGCGTGTGAACTTTCTCACCATCCATAATGAGTCCCTCATCGACGGATATGGATGGTCACAGAGCTCTATAACGGGGTGCTGGTCAGGGAGCCTCTCCGACTCCCCAAACCAGTGAGTCCAGTTTGCTTTTCTTTCCTTAAAATCATCTCACCATCCACCCTTCTCTGGACATGATGCTCCACAATTGTGCATGTAGGTCACAGCCCCCCTTTGCCTGGGATGGGGGCTCTCTCCTCTTGGCTTCAGGTCCCACCCAAAACCCGCTGAATTGAAATCTCTAAAGGTGGGGCCCAGAAATCTGTGTTTTACCAAACCTCCAGGTAATTCTGATGCACACTGAGGTTTGGAACCTTAAAATTAGATAATACACTAAGATTTTTTTTCTTTTCTATATTAAAATAGATTTTTATCTTCATTTTAATGTTCTTTTGTGGAAGACCAGCAATAACTCTGGAATCTTCATGAAGTAAAATCACTGGTGGACAAACTTGCCCTGAACTCATGGGTGAGCATTAAAATGTCAGCAACTATGAGGGGCAAAGCCACTGTATTATTACTGCCATATTGAATTTTAGGGTACACACATCCTTAGGGACACAAACGAAATGACACCATTCTTTACAGTTAGATGATCTCATATGTGGTCAGTGCCCATGATGTCCTTACTGTTGAATATTCTGCTGATAGGGCAGGTGGCTCAGAGGGAAGTGTTTCTAGAGAGGTGACTTAGGACACCTGCCTGCCACCTTTGACCGAGGACAGACGGCCACTTGTCTCTTACCGGGACACACATGTGGCCAAAGATTATTATTCCACTTCCTCACACATGCCTAATGGGTATTTCCAAGGTTGGGGCAACGTCTCCTTCTTTCTTAAGAAAATGAGATTGTATCCATATTAAATACTTTCTTACCAAGTTGAGGTGAGGCTTGAAAAACAACAGCGTGAATCATTGGGAAAATGCTCCTCTGCAGACAGAAGCACACAGAACTCTCGCCGATCAGAGTTCTTTTTCACAGGAAGCCCCAGAACACACCTGAGTCTGAGCTGTTCCTAAGGCCTTTTAAAGGGCTACTAGTCAAACAGAATACAGAAACAGAATAACCTTCATAAAATTTGTTTTAGCATCTCTTACAGGTCCCTCGGTTCATGTATCAGCACCTTCACTGATTACTTACATTAACACAGTTTTTGTTTATCATTATTATTATAATTAATGGCAGCTTATTTATGATTTCTCATTCCTTTTTCTCTGTGCACACACATGGTATTGCTACATCACTAATTTTTTGTGTTGCCCAAAGCATTTCACAAAAAGAAAACACACGCAGAAATCGTACCTTCTGTCAAATGGAAGCAGAAGGACTAGAAATCACACTTTCTGCACTCACAGAGAGTCACGGAAACATCACGCCAGTTCCAGACAGGAAGGATTTTTTGCTGTAAAGAAGAGGTTCCCACCCTGTGAGGCCTTGCCCCGGTCATACTATTTTCTTTCAAATAAAGCCCCGCTGAATTCTACTGGAGTGTTTTCTGTTTCTCTTTGCAGAATTTATGTCTTCCCATCAGCTCTGGGTGTTTGCAGATCCTGAGTCTGAGTGCGGTTTTGTGGGACTAAGACCCTGAACCACATCTGTAAAGGTTTCCTGTAAAATGTCCTGACTGTGAAGTTGTCCGTGTGAGTGCTATTGATAAGTCCGCCGTGAGAAACTCTAGTGCCTGTCATCTGCGTTTTACCCGAGCTCGCTTCCTGCCAGGCAAAGTCTCGAAGCAGTTCCAGCAAAATCATTCTAAGGAAACAATAAATGATGTGTTGATCTCATAAGGGGAGCATTAAGTTCGCGGTTTGCCAAGAGCTCATTTCTAAGTAACGCTGATACACCACTTGCCAAAAAAAGAAAGAAATTGCCCTAGAATGTTTCAGTTAAGAAATGATTTATTTTCAGAAATACTTCCAGATGTTCAAATTCACCTTCGCTTTCAAAAGCCACGTTTTCCACAGCGAGTGACCTTGACTTCCAGCCGCCCCACCAGGTTCCTCGCTTTGGTTTAACATGTCAAAGGAGGCAGACCTGTTTATGCCTCCCGCCTGTCCCCTGGGCTCAGGGACCCCCTCTGTGAACGCCCCGAGTGACTGAGTCAGGGGGATGGGCTGGCAGGAGCTGCGTGGGGGAGCTGGGGCCACATCTGCTTCTGGTCTGCCGGAGCCCGGTACCGACTGCTGGGCTTCTGGGGTCCGTGAGAACGCCGGCCCCCGCCGCCTCCCACTGCTGGAGAAGGGGAAGGCTGGACTGCGGCGCGACCCCACCATTCCACGCGGTGCTCTCTGCAAACGCACTTCTGGGGGCGTCGGGGGCGGTCAGCTGGGGGCACCCTCACTGCCTCACGCGGACGGGATGCGAGCGCACGTCCATTCCGCAGACGGGAGCTGGAAACCTGGGCCCCGACGGGTACGGAAGTGGCTCTCAGTGCTGAGAACGAGCCTGCCGGTGCCTCCTAAGCAGGAAAAGGCCATTTCCCACGAAGGAGGTGAAATCTGCATCCCGTTATCTGCACGGAATACAGAGAAGTTCCTCCTTAGGTTAGGGATTTGTAGAGCCCACTGCCTAACTGTGACTTAACATGAGGTGTAAGCTCGTAGAAGAAATGTGGATTTATGAAAACTAAGATCTTACAAGATGACCTTTCTCTGCAGAAATCCAGCCGGCAATAGATGCTGTAACTGGTACGCGCGTTTTCTCACAGAGCACGCGCTGCTTCTGCGGGTCCATCCCAACAGGGACAAGTTCCCCGCGACCGGCCCCGTCACAGGAGCCTGGGCGGACGGGCGACCACGTGTGAGAGGGGCTCTCTTCAGACCGCAGACCCCGAGAAGCTCTGATCAGAGGCTGGTCTGTGCTAAGCACTCTTGCGGCCGCCAGCCCTGGGGATTCGCCCGTGGCCTTGGGACTGGCCCGGCCTCGATTCCCACCAGCTCTGCCTTTCACGGCGTGGACTCCGGCGGGTCACTGGCTGTCTGCTCGTTTGTCAAACAGAGACATTGCGTCTTCTCACTGCCGTCATGAGCAACGGGGCACCAAACGTGCAGCACGGAATACAGAGCTTGGGGCAGGGTAAAAGCCCAACAGACGGTGTTTGATTCTTAATAATGTCATAATTATTTCCGTCATTAGTAACGCCAACTGCGTGCCATCTTCATGGGCTGTTGGGGTATTTATTCTAAAGCAGGGGTCCCTGAATGAGTTCTTTTCTCAAGCCACACCTTTGGGTGTCACAGAGACCCCTCTCCTGGTGCTCCTCCCGCGCCTCTTGCTGCTCCTTCTCAGATCACTCTTCTGCCTCTTTGGCCTCTTGACCTGCAAATACTCTTGACTTAACACGGGGCTCATTTTCTCCTCTGCCTGCATCACCTCCCTTCCAGGCCCCACCCAGTCCCGTGGACTACAATTCCACCGAGAGCTTTCTTCACACCCGACTGCCTCCACTCCGCAGAACAGCTCTGAACGTCAGGCACGGGGTGGCACGTACCTATGGTTCTGTTTCTGTTTGTCTCGCAAGCTAGTGTTACATCACATGCCTACGCTGCAGGTGGTTTATTCCCCAGCTGGTGGGCATCTGGGCTGTGTCCAGTTTGGGGCTGTTATCAATAAAGCTACTGGGAAGAATAAGGTGAGTCTCTACGTGGACATAGTTTTCATCCCGGGGGTGTAGATGGTAAATACTTCTCTTTCTCCTCCTCCTCCTGCTCCTCCTCCTCCTTCTCTTCCTCCTCCTCCTCTTCCTTCTTCTCTTCCTCCTCCTGCTCCTCCTGCTCTTCAACATGCCATTCAGTTCTCACATCCCTGACCTCTCATGGGAGTCCAAGGCCTCCTTATAGTCCTCTAACATCATCCTGTTCATTACACACAGAAGCTGTGGATGTTTATATGGTTCTTGTGAGGTCTCCCAGCTGACCCTCTGCCGGACTGTAAGCCCAGGGGTGTTCCTTTGCTTGCCTCCTAGACCCCAGCATCCAACACCTTGCCTGGCCCAGTGGGGCTTCAAAAAGAGGTAATGAATGAACCTTGCACAGAGCTAAGCCAGGCTCTTGGCCTAAAATATATTTTTTAAGAAGAAAGGAAAGGTCACAGAGTTTCTGATTAACTGGAATCCAACCCACACGAGGGGCAGGGCCTTCCCTTCTTGTTCACTGATGAAACCCCAGACCCTGCCACTGTGGCTCACACAGAGTTGACGCGCCCTTAACTGGGCCAGCTGACTTCTCCAGCCTGGCCGGAGCGGGCCTTGGGCAGAGGAGCCTGGACTGCAGAGAGCCCAGCATGCCTTTGTGGCAGTCCCTGCGCCGGCCGCCACAGTGTGGGGCCGTGCAGAAGTGACGGATGAGGGAGAGCCGGGAAGCATCTCTCAGCAAAGGGCCCTGGCAAGGGAAGGCCAGTTCGGGGATCTCACACAGCTTTTCCCGGCTCATGATGGATGTTGAGTCTCTAATACGCCCGGTGCCGGCAGCTTCAGAGCTAGGAGGCCTGTCTCGCTTTGTTGTTTTCTTTGCCTTTTCAAAATGCTAACAATTAAAGCCTGCCAGGTATTTGGGGAAATTTCAGTGAGACAGATCTCTCCGTGTCAAAGCAAAAAACAATACATGTTTATTTTTTACCACTTGAAGATGAGTTTGTTCATCTTTGTTTCCCGAGGACTGTGGTTCTTAGCAGAACAGTCCTGCACTGCCCTCCCCTTCATAGTGGGTGGGGGTTATAGATCCTGAGTAAACAGAATAGGCATCGAGGTCAAGTTCAAGTTCAAGTTCCCAACGGCAAATTAAAGGGCTGGTGTCCAGTAGAGTTTCATGAATAGTAAGAAGGATTTTAGGTGTGGGGACTCCTGAGCTACTTGGCTCTTTAGTGTATTCCTGGTGACACATTGATGTTGCTACAGGACTGGGGACTTGGACTAAGGCTTCCTGAGCCCATCTTCAAGCAAATGAGCTTCCAAATCAGCTCTGTGGTGTCTGTCCTCGGTCCACACTGACAACCCTGGGACCACCCCCCCACCCCCTGCCTCCCTGCTGTTCTACAGCACAAGTTAAAACATTAGAAGCCACGGCAAACTATACCTAAACATTCAAAATGTGCCTCCCATCAAAATGACCCATGTGTGCTAGGCATCACTGGGAAGTTTCTTGGGAAAAATATGCACACTGAGTTTTCCTACAATTGTACAAAAATCACTGCACATCTGCTCTTGGGTAAAACAAGATGATGCTCGTAAAATACTGGTCAACGCAAAGAGCTCTATTAATCTTAGTTATCTTTGTAATCAGCAGAGCTCTGGTTGGAATCATGAAAGGTGCATTTCATTCTTCCGTGCCACAAAGTGCTTACCATGAGCCAACCAGCGTTCTGTGTCCAGGGATGGAACAGTGAGCAACAAACAACATTCTTAACCTCATGGACCTTCTAGTGCAGGAGCAAGAAAATAAAGAAGATTAACAGGACAAATAAATGTCAGTTTGATAATAAGAAGTTCAAGGTGAAACATAAAGCCAGAAAGAAGGGGAGACAATATGCGGAGGGCTGGGACTGTAGAAAAGGTGGGAGGGAGCGGTGGCCTTCCGCAGAGGGTGGCCTTCCTCCCCCAGCGGGTGGCCTTCCCCTCGGGCCGTTGGGGCCAGTGTGGCTGCAGCCCCCTCAGTGAGGGCGACGGGGCCACATCAGGTGAGGGGTGGCATCGCGGGGTGTTTAAGGACTCTGGCTTTTACTCTGACTGTGATGGGAGTCACCAGAGGACACCGAGCAAAGGAATGGCACACACTGTAACTCCACTCCGTGGGCTGTTTGGCGGTGTTTTGCTTTGGTGGGTTTTTGTTTCCTTTTTTTTTTTTTTACCTCAACACAGTTGTCTTGTCTTCAAAAGAGAAAGTGAGCCCTGACCGGGGTGGCTCCGTGGGTTGGAGCGTCATCCCGCAAAGTGAAAGGTCACCAGTCGGATTCCCAGTCAGGGCACAGGCCTGGGTGGCAGGTTTGGTACCCCCAGAGGGGGCACCTAATCCAGACTTGGGGAGTCAGATGAGCGCTTCTGCAGGAAGGAACTCCCAAGTTCAGACAAGCGCTCTAATGACGCCGGGACGGTGGCAACTCTCAGTCCGAAGGGCTGTCGTCTTTATATCTGCGTCCCCAGACAGCACACAAAGGCACAGAGTGTAGCCGTGACTTAAGAAGGAATTTTGCCTTCCGAAACACATCTTAGAAAGGCATTTGTCTTACAAAAAAAGGCAAAGGAGCAAAGTTCAGGCAGGAGTAGGACCCCAGCCCCAGAGCAGTGGCTCTGCGGCCGCGCCCTCCAGGGTGGGACCCGGTCCACTGTGGAGCCTCCCGAGTGCCCCTCGGAAACGCGGCGGCGCCGTAAGAGTAAGGACCCTCGTCGTAGCGCACACTTCCCTTCTTCTATTTTTTTAACTTGGCCAAATTATTTTTTAATTTTTTAACTTAATCTTTATTGTACTTTGTCCATTCCATCCAGTCGCCTTGTGCCCTGCACCCCCAGCAGTCCCCACACTGCAGGCCACGTCCGTGAGTCCTTTTCCTTTCTGCTCGGTCCCTCCGCTCCCTGACCGCCACCCCCCAGCTGTCACCGGCTCTCCGCCAGTGAGTCTGCCCCCACGTTCCTTGGTAGTTCAGTCTGTTCGTTAGGTTCCACGTACGAGTGAGATCCGGTGGTGCTTGTCTTTCTCTGACGGGCTTACGTCACTGAGCCTCGTGATCTGCAGGTCCCAGGCACTTCCGACAGACTCCCCGCCCGCCCCACACGCCAGCCTGCGGGCCTACTCGCTTCCTTTCTTGGACACGTGTTAGACCAAGAGGCAGGAAGATTCGGTCACTTGCCCAAGACGCCACAGGCAGGAGGCAGAGACGCCCCAGCAATCTGAGCTTTCCTGCTCATCCACACAACGATTGTGATATGTTTAAAAACTAAAATGTTTTCTTTTGTTAAAAATGAATCTAAAAATGTATAAAATATGTAAAAAGAGCAAAAAACGTTTTTAAAAAATTCACTCGTATCTTCATCACATCGAGAGATGCTGTTTACCTCTTGCCCTGTGATGCGGCACCCGAATGAGCTACAGAAAATCAGTGTAACAGGCATTTTGTGTAGTGAGGCTTAGAAACACAGCCTCCATGTGATTATACAAAATGCAGCTTCATTGAAAAACTGAGATGCCATAAAGTAGGGAGAACGAATCAAACATCATCGAGTACCTCAGGATTGTAAACACAAACTCCAAGGGATGACGGGAATTCAATTTAAGGGCATCTCACAGATGCCAGACATGGAGAAGAGGCACGCGTGTCCACACCAGCATTCTCTGCGTTCTTGATTTCATTTCTTCACATGGGTTTTTTTTTTTGTTTTTTTTTTCTGGACTGTAACGCTGTTGTTAATTACAGTTGACACACAATATCCTATCAGTCTCAGATGTACAGCACAGTGACTTGACGTTTCCATGCCTTCAGAAGCCACCGCCATGTGGAGTCTAGTGCCCATCTATCCCTGCACTAATCTACCGCAGTGTTGACCGTGTTTATATTATAACTATACATGTGTATCTCTTAATTCCCTTCACAGTTTCTTCCCACACCCGCCCCGTCCAACCCTCTGGCAACCGTCACTTGGTGTTCGGTGCCTGTGAGTCTGTTTTACTTGCCCGTATGTTTAGTTTTTCAGACATCACACCCAAGGGAAATCATATGGTTTTTGTCTTTCTCTGGCTTATTTCACTAGGTCCATCCATGTTGTCACAAATGGCAAGGTTTCTCATAGTTCCCATGGGTGTTTCTTTGTTGTGCTACTATTTTATTATTGAAGAGGGCCCTTCAGAGGTTTTACTTAGAATTTTAATGGACTTGGTGTGGTGGCTCATCTTGAGAAGCTCAACCTTCCGTCGTCCAATAAGACTCTACTTTCCGTTTTAACTCAGGACAGGAAGATCCAAAGAGTTCGTGATATCAGATGAAGGCTTTCGTATAAAATTGGTAGACATACGGATTAAGTTCTCCAGAGGATCATAAGGCAAAGAGGTATTTTAAGTGAGTTTTTTACACTTACCCCAAAGCTTTATGGCTCGCTGTGATTAGTTCACTGGAGAGTTTACTGGAGAGTTTATCTGATTTTATGAAAAATAAATGCAGAGGAACATTTTTGCGTTGGTTTTCATTTGTGCTTAAGGTCACGAATTTTGAAAGTGTTTTCTAAAGATCATTCCTTGGACATTATTCCTTTAAGATGCTCCACAAAAGAAGAAGTCTGTGGTTTGGGGGATGCACCACAAACTCTCCTCTGGATACTTGCAATATCTAAGAACTTCTACAGAGACAAAAACAGCCACCAGGATGACAGTTAGTGGTCATTCTGGATATCTCGGGTAGTGTTCACTCCACTTAAAGAGTGTTTCTGCATCTGTCCTATGCATGCTGTGCATCTGGGGAATTTTTAATTCTGTCCATGGTAAATCAGCCTTTGATACCGGAATGTGCACGTCGCACCCCCTGGAGAACTACAGGACCAAGTCCTGTACGTCACCGGCCTTTGTTGTGGCTTTAGCAGAGACACTATGAAACCTCTCATTTCCCTTTCTTCCTCTATTTTAACTAACTTGATTGGGGCGACATCTGTTCATAGAGTTAGGTAGGTTTCAGGTGAACAATTCTATGATACATCATCTGTATATTGTGTTGTGTGCTCACCACCCCAAGTCGAGTCTTCTTCCATCACCATTTATCCCCCCTTCACCCTCTCCTGCCCCCCATCTCTTCTCCCTTTCTTAAGTGTACTGGGGACTCAAAGCAAACCGGGAGGTCTGACAACACTTGCAGAAGACAGGAGAGTCTCAGAAACTACCGGCTCTCTGCACGCAGAGGAAGTGGTTGTTTGGGAAACGAGTCTCACTTTTTCACAGGATAACCACTGCGGCAGAAGAAAACACGGTCGGAGCCCCCCTGTGTCAGATGGCTCGTCTCTCGCCGTGAGAAGCGCCGGCCCGAGACAGAACGGACAGGAAGGACGGCCGACGGCAAGCTCCGACGGGCGCAGACGTCTGCTGGCCACCATGGCATCGGCTCCGTTTCTGCCGCACTGAAAACTCACGGCCGTCTCGTCAGGGGCTCCTCAGCTCGGAGGAAGCCTCCTGCCGCATCTGATTGACGTGTCGGGGCACCGGGTCGCTCTCATCAGCCAGGGCACAGGAGGACACGTTCCCTTTCCTCCCCGCCCCCTTCATGTCAATATAAAATCATTCCCACGCTTCAAATATGCCTGCATAACCCCATACCCTGCGTGGGGCCGAATTCCTTGGCTTTTGAAGGGCTTTCTCCGGAGCCTGAAACAGATCTGCAGCAGCAGTTCCTCTGAGGCTTTGTTCAAACAAACTTGGACTCTTTTGGCCTCGGCACCAAGAGTAATTGAAAGAAGATACGCAGCCGTGATGCCCTGCATTAGCGGGTCCTCGTGATGGAGTATTTTCTTTCCTGGTCGCGATTTCACCACCCTGCAATTTTCTTTGGCCCCATAGGAGCCTGTTCATCATTCACAATCATCATTTTTGTTTTTGTTTAGCTGTTTTCCTTTCTCCAGAATAATTTCAATAATATTGCCACATACATAATGACATATTACATATAAACATGTCAACAATGCATATGAGTTATATCTAAGTATTTATAGCAGAAACATATACACAGTCATAAATACATACTTAGGGAATACCAAGGTCTTCAAAATTTTCAACCACATGTAAACTGACCTCATTTAGAGTTTTCTCTGTTGTTTTGGATGAACAATATTTATGCAACCGAAAAAAATCTTTTAGAAATTAAAACTAATTCTAATATGAAGAGGCATCTGTTTTTGCTTTGTAAAGACATATTTTCCCTAGAAATATTATGCTGACCTGCCAAGGCTTGAGAGAAAATTACTTTCAAAGAGAAGGCCAACATGGAAGGTTTAACCAAGCTCTGTAAAGGTGGGGTGTTTTCCCATGTGGAAGGAATACTTACCTTAACATTCACTGCAGCTATGACTGGAGTAGTACATCTGCTTCAATCCATGTGTGAAATAGTCTCAGGGACAGAAAAACTTTGCAGATATCAGTGAGCGGTAAGTACCAGAATGGTCTTTCCTTGCCTGAGACAGAATACCACTGTGTGATTTAGCCATGAGTCTTTTGGCTTAAGTCACTAAAAAGAATTGAAAGAAGAAGTAATTGACCCATCACTACATTAATTACACTGTGCATTAATGAGGGTCCTTTCCTAGAAACTTTCAATGTTCCCTGTAACAGGAGAACTCACTGTGTCTGTCCTCTGTGCCATGCTCCGACCAAACACAGTGCAGGGGTGAGCTCAGGGAACCTCCGTGAGTCATCGTTGCCACCAGCAGCAGTGGGAGCATTTCCCTTTCTCAGATGAGGAAATTGAGACGGAGGTTCCACAGTCCACAGGAGGTCACAGCCAGTGAGAACCGTGTAAGGGGTCAAACCCTGATGGTTTAACTACCGGCGTCCCAAACACGGCCTCTCTTCAAGTGAAAATACTCAATGGACGTATATTTGGATATATACATGGCTCTCTTTTTGAAATCTTCAGAGCAAAGACAAACAATTACATTATGTATTTCCTTGCCTTTGACCTTGACCGATCGGCCGTCCTCTAGGCAGGGCTAATCTAACCATTGTACTTGGATTGGAGTGTGTGTAAGAATTGCCGACGACTCAATTTAAAGTCCCAGAAAAAGTGCTTTACCGAATGGAAGTGTTTCATAAATCAGCCGGTAATCACATGCACGTAGTCATTTACCATCTAGCTCAGCTGCCTGAAGCCACGAATTCATTTTAATCGATGAATAATGTAGCGATTACTCATTGACAGCTCTTTATCACTCCCAGACCTGCTGCTTTTCGTAGGCTTTAATTAGACTGGTTCTGAAAGTGAAATGATGCAAATACAGAGAAGATGTTTCACTTTTATTTTAGGGAAGGTGACGCAGGACAAGAATGACTTTACTTGTAAACAATGACACTGTGATGCCTGGAATTTTCTCATGGTGAAACCTGGGGCTGTGCCTTCACCTTTAGAATGTCTCCAGTATGCAACCCCTTCTCACCTCCCTGGAAATCAAACCCTGGCTCCGACCACAAATCCTGGTTCGAGCCACCCCTGGGCCTCAAACGGTCTCCTGGATCGCTACCCCCGTCCACGCCGTCCTCAACATGGCAGCCCTGGTGATCCCTAGAAAACATCATTTCTAGGAAATGTGATTCCAGAGAAAATATAACCCAGGTCGTTTCCTTTCTCCAAGCCCTACTCTTGATCCTGCTGGAAGCTCGGGCCCTGGGCGGCCAGCCGTGGGCTCTCGGGCCCTGGAGCGCGCCTCGCCTGACCTTGCCCTCGCCTGACCTTGCCCTCGCTCGACCTTGCCCTCGCTTTCCTTGCTCCCTCCACGCCAGCCCTGCCTGCTTCTCGTTCCAAAATTCACCAGGGCTCCCTCCCTTCCCCTTGCCCCTCCCTGACAGACCCTTTAGCCTGCTGTGTTATTTCCATAGAACGTGAAAGCTCCAACATCCTGAATAGTTCATCTATTGATTACTTCTTGTTTATTATCTATTTCACCTGATTAGAATGCAGGCTCTAAGCAAGCAGAGATTATTGCCCCTTTGAACAAAACAGGATAGAACCTGGCAAATTATAGGCACTCAGTGTTTATTGAATGAACAAATGGGCAAATGAACAGCTTAATGCTAACAGCCAGGCATGCTTCTATAGCGAGACGTGAACATTCGGTTGAATCAATATTTGTGCAAGATGTTAGCCTAATGGCAAATGATGGCCATTGGTAATGAAGTGGAAATAAGAAGCAAGATTTGGGGTTATGAAGACGGTACTATATGACAACGAAAGCAGCCATAAAACCCTTAGTTAAAATCCCTACTCCACCACTCACCAGCCAGGAGGCCCTGGGCAAGTCACTCATGCAAACCCTCAGTTCTCTCACATGTAAAACAGTGAGGCTGTGGCACCTGCTTCATACGGTTCCATGAAGACTACCATACAATCCCGCTGTTCCACTTCTGGGTATTTATCCAAAGAAAACAAAAGTACTAATTCAAAAAGATACGTGCGCGCCTGTGTTCATTGCAGCATCATTCCCAATAGGCAAGGTATGGAAATAACCGAAGTGTCCGCTGATAAGTGGATGGATAAAGAAGATACAGTATCTGTCTGTCTCTCCATAGAAAGGAACACTACTCAGCCATCAAAAAGAATGAAACGTTGCCATTTGCAACAACAGGGATGGCCCTGGAGAGTATGCTGCTAAGTGAGGTAAGTCAGGTGGAGAGAGACAAATGCCACGTGACTTCACTTTATGTGGAATCGAAAAAAACAAAAACAAACAAAATCACAGACAATATTTAGGTCGTTACTAGAGGGAACGGGGGTCAGGGGGTAAGACAGAGGGGTGAAGGGAGTAGATTTCATGGTGATGGATGGTAACTAGGCTTTTGGGGTGATCACTTTGCAGTGTATACAGATGTCACCCGATAATGCTGTGTGCCTGAAACCTCTGTAATAACAGCAATAATAAAATGATTACGTGAGTTGATACATGTGAAATGCTTAATATAAAGTAACTGTTCAATAAATAATAGCAATTAGTGGTAGTAATAATAAATACAATAATTTTTTTAAATGTATAGAGAGCCTCAGAATCATCTGAAAGAGAAAACATCCCCCTCGTAATTACTATAAACGATTAGTTTTGGATCAATGATGCCTGGTTAATATTAGTTTTAAAAACATGAGCAAGTCTCTTAGGATCTCAGAGATGGGAGTTGCATAGCTGTCTGTTAATTAGTTGGCCCTGAGCCTGACGTGACAGATGGCCTTGGTCTGTGGTCCTCAGACCTGCCCGCCTCAGGACCCCACTACACTCTCGAGTATCATCAAGGACCTCCAAAGAACCCATATGTGTGTGGGTTACAGTTACTGGTGTTTTCTGTATTCACAATGAAGACAGAACTTTATAAAATTAATTTATTAAAAATATCAATGATAAACCCACCAAACACTAAAACAAATAACATTCTCATTTTTAAAAGTGAATTTGCAACGAGAAAGCGAGAAAGGCAGGGTCGTCTCAAAGCTCTGCAAGCCTCCCTCTTGCCTTGCTTCATCGAAGGCGGCTGAGTCCCTTGGTGCGCTTTGCATTCATCTTCAGCTATGTCACCTGTCACGCAGACCTGGGAGACCCCATCGCCCTTGTGAGAAAATGAGAGTGAAGAAGACAAAAACCACCTTAGAGTTATTATGAAAATCATGTTCACCTTGTAGATTCCGAATTTCAGAGGGCACCCCCCCCCAATTCCCCTGGAGTTAATGAAAATAGAGCATCACATAACTTCCTTGCAAGGGTCTCCTTCTAACGTCGGCTGCTTTCCCAGCAGTGTGGTTTGGAAAACAGTGTAAGCGTTGGAATGCGGGCCCTTGGTTGCACCCCTCTTTCTCTTCAGCTGAGCGGCTGAGTCTTGCAACAAAGACTAGAAAGTGGTCTCGTGTCCTGAGCAGAAGCCTTCCCGCCACACGTATGCCATGCAGGATGCAATGCCTTGCTTCACATAGTTTGTGACAGAATTGTAGGAAGCGGTGAGAGTTTTGAAAGACACATTTGTAAAAAACAAATTCAAAGCCATAGATGTGTTTTTCTTAGTTGTCACTAAAAGAAAAACCATCCTAAGTGCCTGGCCGGCTAACTCAGTCGGTTGCAGCATCATCCTGAGACACCAAGGTTGCGTGTTCCACCACCAGTCAGGACACATACAGTAATTAACCAATAAATACATGAGTAAGTGGAGCAACAAACTGATGTTTCTCTCTCTCTCAAATCAATAGATAAAACAAAATTTTTTTTTTAAATCCTAGGAAGCAACAGTAAAAGGAGTCTCTCAATTATCATTACAATACCCAGGAAAACAAACACAGGAAAAGGTTTGCACCCGCACTGGAAATTATAGACAATAGTGAACGCAGACCAAAAATTGGAGGCCATTTGACTAAGTCAGTCCCCGGGGGGTGGCGGGATTTAAGGACTCAGCTAATGGGCAGCATGTGCCTGTCTTCCTGAGGCTGAGCACAGCGATCCCCGATCCGCGATCCACAGTCCAGAAGCAGGAGCGGCCCAGCCAGACCTACCCGAGACCCCAGCTCCTTCCGGGTAAGCAGGCAACTCGGGTTTGCAAAGGGCCCATTCCGCAGCTCTTGGGGCCTCCTTCTCTCTGCAAGCTACTCGCATAAAAACCCTGCCATCGATATAAATGGAGCAAGTTTTTCGAAAAGCAAAATTCCTCTAACTCCCTTGAAACAGAAGAGCTGAAGCAGTGGCTCTAAAGAGACAGCCCAGTTTTGATGGTTGGAGCCGGGCCAGCCCCGGAGGTGGGAGGCAGGTGTGGGAGGTAAGTGGGGAAAGGGTGCTGGGAGATCCTGCGGAGCTCACCTTTGCCTTTGTGCCCCGTGGGGCGGGGGCGGGCGGCAGAGCTCTGGGTCTTGTTATGCGGGGGGGTGTTGCTTGGATACCTTCCCCTGCCTCTGTCCCTCTGAACCACAGCCCAGCTGCAGGGAGCTCCCTCCCTTCCCTGCTCAGACCTGTGTGAACCTGTCTGCATGCCTTCAAGAAGCCTTCGACACTCAGTTAGTATGTGCCAGGGCCCCGGCCCCACCCACGTGGCCTGTGAGGGAGTGAAGGAGGCTCAGAGCGTGATGACTGTTTAAAGGGAAAAAAAAATGTTCTGGAAGAGCTTCTCTTCATTCTAAGACAAACAAACCTAAATAATCAACAAGCATGTCCAGACCAGACTGGTATTCCTGAGGTCTCCTCCTGGCCCCTGCCAAGGCTGCCAGCCCTCCACGCAAAGTCGCTGTTAACAACCCCGGGCTCGGGACGGCTCTCCGGGCTCTGCCTCCCACTCTCCGGGGCGCCTTCATCTGGTTTCTGTCCCGTGGGCTCATAACCAGACACTCCTCCTTCCTAACCCGGGGTGCGAGTGACCCATGTCATCGTGTGACTTTTCCCATGTCCTCCCAGATGTCTTCCTCTGGCTCCCTGCTCACAGTCTGGGAACAAGATGGGCTTTGTCCTAGGGCCTCTCCCAGGCTCTTGTCTGCACTCAGCCCAGGCCCAGAGCTATGGCCACCGGTTCCAGAGAGGCAGAGGCCGGGCGGCACAGAGCAGGGCCGTAAACCAAGACCCGCACCACGAGAGAGGGAACCACGCGGAAGGAATGGAAGGAGAACTGTTCCTCCGAACATATTTGCTGCAGGGAACAGGCGATTATTTAAAAATATATCTGTTCTGTACTCAGAAAACAAAGACACCTTGGGACGGAGGAAGAAGGGACTGCACAGAATCCCAAATCGTAGGAGCCACGTTGCAATGTTTGTGGGGGAGAGAGGAAAGCGACTGGATACCGCAGATTGTCATCTTGTTGAAAAAGGGGAGAAATCTGAGAGGTGACCCCCGAACACGGAGCGAAGGAATGGAGATGCCGACAGGGACAGACATGAGAGGCGGGGCGAAGTCTGTACAGACCCGGACTGTGAAGAAGCGGTCTCCCCACAGAAGAAAGCTGAGCAAAGGGACAGATAAGCAATCCAAGGGAAACCAAAGAGAAGAAAGGAATGTGTCCACGAAGAATCCTTCCCGGTGTTGAAAACAAGCCTGAGTCTGGAGACACGAGAAGTAAAATGGCTACATTGTGCATGAACGTAGAGGGTTTCCTTTCCCGTGTCTTCCTCTTCCCCACGACCCTCCCACCAGCACCCCGACAAACCCGTCACAGAGCCTGACTCCGATCTCCCTCCGCCACGAAGGAGCTTCCTCAAGTCCTTACCTGTCACATCCACCTCTTCTGTCTCCTAACGAAGTTTGATCATATTCTGCCAGTATCGGTGGCCTCCTGTGTTAGCTTGGGTCCTCTCATAGCAGATGCCAAGAAGAGATGAAATGTCCAAACATTTTATTCTAGGAAACACCTGTGAGAGACCCTGGGGGTGCCGGCGAGTGTGGGCAGACCATGACGCCGGTCCGACTGTAAGTGAAGGAGTGGGAGGGAAGGGTCAGGAGCAGCCTCGCATGCGGGGGGCAGTGACTGCAAGTTTTTGTAAGGCTGCTGGGAAGTCCTAGAGTGAGCCCTCCTGTCCTGCCACGGGCGTGGAGGGAGCGATGCCTGCAGGTAAACTCAGCCATAGGCTCCAGAGCAAGGCCACTCAATGACACACAACGTAGTGGGTCACGGCCACCGCAGTGCCCAATAGGCATGAATTCGACAGTCAGTGACTGAGCCAGGGGCACCCAGAGTGACATTGGGCACCAGACACAAGAATGGCCAACGCGCACCCAGTGTATCTGCAGGGTTCCAAATCGAATGGGGAAGACAAACACAGAAACACCCCGTTACACACACCATGCCAGGTGCCACGGGAACACGGAGGAAGAACACACGAATTCCACCTGCAAAGCCAGGGGTGCAGCTGCAGAGGAAGGAAAGGCTCAGATACGCCCACAGCCAGCGCGGGAGCTCACGGGGCAGAGAGTCCAATCGGAAGGAAATCGCCCGAGTGCAGCGGGCCGTTGCAATCCCAAGTATGCACAGCCCGTCCCTGGGCAGGGCCAGGCCGCCTGCCTCGTTGGTGCCAGGCTGGACCACGCCGAGTGCAAGCGGTCACAGCTCAGAACACCTCCTCAGCAGCCGGCCTTGGCTGGCCACGCTCTCTCCTTGCCCTGACCCCACGGGCTCCAGAGAAGCAGCCCCATCCCCCCGCATTCCAGCGGGAAGATGACATGGATCAGAGCAGCAGCTGCCCCACGGGGGACACTGAGAAGTAAACCTTTGTTTTTATAACACATTACGATGTGTGACCACAGCAGAACCGAGTACCCAGCCTGCTCTGACAGACGCCGACAGGAGGCACGGATACATGAAACGGGCAGTTGTTCAGGGAGTCCCCGCCCCCACCTTGTGGCCAGGGACGGATGGGAGACAGAAGGGTGCACCACGCTCTTTTCCGGAGTGTTGAAAATACGGTGACCAATGCGCAGGCAACGGAGTCCCATCGAAGGGTTTCCACTAGGGAATGACATCAGCCAATCCGGTCTCCAGAGTGTGGTTAGGAAACCTACAGGGATGTGCTTGTAATTATCCAGACAGAGCCCCCGCAGGCCTCTGCTGTGGGGGGCTGTGGGGCGCAGGCAGGGGTGCATTCCAGGGATGTCCGGCAGGCAGACGACACGTGGGACAGAAGGCGGCGAGGGGGCGAGGCCAGCGCAGACGTACAGGGGGAGCCTCCAGCAGAGCTGACAGTGAGTTCAGTTCAGCGAGTGCTGACTCTGAACTTACTCCACAACACCCCTGTGACCGCTTCCAGTAGGTTCTTGGAGATATATGCTTGGGGTTCAGGCGCCCCTGAATTGGATCACTTTAACGGCTGAACCTTAGAGACTCTCAATCTCTTCATTTTCTCATGATGGGAAGCGTAAGTTTAGCCCACGAAAACGGGGTTGGGCGGGGGATGAACGGATCCAGGCTCCAGGACCCCAGTAATTTGCATGCGCTTTTGCCATGAACCCGTCTAAGACCGTCCTCATCTCTGCTGAAGGGTGTTTGATTCTCACCGTCCCTTTGATTCTTTCCAGAAGTTTACCTCTCTCTGCTTACATCGCTGATCTATTCTTGCACGGGACCCTTTTTCCATTGGAGCTCTTATCATATTCGTTGTCAACTGAAGGTCATTGTGGCTAATTGAATGCCAACAGGAGTCCCCAACTTTGGGTGTGGCAACGGGAGAGACTTTATTCAGGGAAAGCAGCTCCCTGGTGGAGCAGCACAGCTGCCAGGTGGCGCAGGTGAGGCCGACCTGCCGGAGCAGCCCAGGTGAGGCGGCCCCAGGGGTGCAGCTCCGATCAAGAAGACTCAGTCTCGGTGGGAACGGAAAGTGTGCCCCACTCCTGCAGAGGTGAGGCTGGCTTATGCAGACAGAGGTGCCCGGACCCCGTCCCTAGTCGGTCCACTTCTGCATACAGGAGGACTCCCAATCCTCACCGACTGGTACCAGTAGCACCATCGTGACTGGTCGGAATGGAGCCACCCTGATTGGCCAGTGAAGATGCTGCTGAGGATGTAGTGTCAGCAGCACAGGGCAGGAGGCTGGCAGCCCGGCCCGCGGCTTCTCCCGGAAATGCAGCGATCCTGAAGGACCTCGGCAAACCATGGCCGCTAGACTCCGGTTTTGAACTTGAGCTCAATTAACCACAAGCAGCCCTTTGGGGCAGGATTTTTCTTCTCAGGGTCAAGATAATCAGTTGTTTTAAATTCTCAGTCTGCTAATTCCCAGATCCCTGCCGCATCGGAGCCTGGCTCTCCTGCTTTCTTAGCCCCTTTGGGCTGGGTTCTTGCCTTTCAGCATGCTGGATGGTGTTCTTGTTGGGGCTAGATGTGACAAGGAACCGGGTAAAAAGAACAGAGGTGAACAGGCCTACAGGGTGAGGCTGTGTACTTACCTGTCGACGGCTCGGGTTGTGTTTAATGTTCATTATAACCGTAGAGGCTTAAGGCTAAAATTTCCTCTTGAGTTTTTGCTTTTGTCTCCACCATGACCTTGTGTTTTCCTACAGACTTAGAAATAGGGTCGGTTCCTTGTAGCCGACAGGGTGTGCTATCCGCGACCTTGGCACGTGGGGACAATGCTCTAACCACCTGAGCTGCCCAGCCAGGGCCCCCGTCTCAGTCTTTTAGCAAACCTGTGCTGCTGGGCTGAGAGCTTCACATGTGTTCTTCCGCAGCCCCACCTTCAGGCCTTAAGTGAGGCAGGACGGCTTGAAGGAGACAGGATTGGGTATCTTTCTTCTGCTCTGTCCAAGGCTGGAGAAGGCTGGGGTTGGGTATTTCCTTCTCCCTGCATTGGTTAGGCTCTGTCAACACAGTCTTCCCTGAGAGCAAGTCTTGGCTGACGAGAACAGAAAGCTCTGGGGGTGTTGCAGATGGTAACTTTCCCTGTCTTCTCCCTCTGCCAGAAGCCGGAGGTGGCTGCTTCTCCCATCTTCACCTGGAGAACCCAGTTGAGCATCTGGAGCAAAAATGGAGGCTGGTCTTCCGAAGTTCTCGTCTCTCCCAGGCTGGGTCATGCTTCAGCCCCAGCCTACCCTGGCTCCCCGGAGGCTGTGATTCTCTGTACTCCCCCAACTGTCCCGCTAGTTTGGGGGATGCTGGACTGAGCTGTGGTCTCAACTCCCCAGGAGAGCTAAGAGAAGTTGTTGCCTTTTAGTCTGCGCAGCTCTTTTTCTTGTTCTGAGGACAGGAGTGAGTACTTCCAACACATATATATGTTGGACCCGAAACCAGAAGTGCATATGACTTTTAGATGCCGCAAATACCTTTTCTTATGCTGTCATGAGAGTCACCCACGGTTACCTTGCACTGAGCAGAAACCCTAAATTAGCCTGTCAGAACTGGCCTTTGGGTTTACCCTTTCACATTTTTGTTCAAGAAGACGTTTCCTGTCCCGAGTGGAAAAGCTATTTCTTCTCTATATTTTTCTGTTGGGTTTGTAATTCTACCCTTAACCCCTGGGTCACTAATTCATCCGGAATCCACCTTCTCATATGGTGCTAGAAAGTGATTCGGCTTTGGCTTCCTGCACATTGTGAGCCAGTAATCACAATGGGACCTACGAACCCACCCATTCTTTGCTATTTGATTTATGGCCTATTAAGTTGTCTTACATACGCCCTCCTTCCTCCTGGTCTCTGCTCAGTTTCATTGGTCTGCTTGTCTATTCTTGTGCCGACACCACAGCGTTTTAATACTCTGTCAATATCTAGCTGGGCAAACCCCTCCTCTTTCTTCTTCCTTTTTTTAAGGTGAATGTGTTACTCAAAAATGTACTACGAATTATATTTCTTCTGTGTTTATCTTTGTGCTTTGCTTCTCCCGTCTTTAATATAAAAGGAACACAGAGATTCCTTTAGGTTAGTTTCAAGCAAATAAACGAAGCCATGGTTTTGGGTGCAAGAGCAGAGCTATCAGTCCAGGGCTGCTGGGGCCTGTACTGCAGGTGGCAGCCCCCTCTCCTCTGCTCGGCTCGTGGCGGAGGTGGCTGATGCGAAGAAGGATCTGCTGTGGGGAACCACGTCTTGGATTTCTGGCTGTCATTCTTTGCAAAAAGCCAGCCAGCCCAGAAAGACTTCACTCTTAGAGGTCATTGAGTACAAAGAGATTGGCTTTTAGGAGAAAGTACTGAGGTGAGGTTATTCCCCAAGATCTCACAGGTCCCCCTTCGCAGACCAAGAGTTGGCCCTTGTTCTTGATTCTTAGGTCATTCATCACTGCCCTGCATGACTTCCTTCAGCGACTGGGGCAGAGAGAGGCTCCCAGTGGTCCGTTCTGTGAATGGTCCCCAAATGAGTGTGCTGTGCATCTTATATACAACTGATGATGGATGTGAGTGCAACAGACCTGGGAGCGAGTCCTCTGCCCCAAATCAGGACCTTGCTTCCGGTCACAAGCTGGAGTTTGTTTTCTTGTTTCCTGGCAGCCTCAGGCATCTTGGGTTTTAGTATTTATGTAAAATAAGGCCGCTCTCAAGGTCTGCTGCAAATATTTTGAGGACAGCAGAGCTCTGACAGCAGAAAAGGGCCTGAATTAGAAGCTGCAGTGACCTGTCACCCTTCCACGGGCAAGTGACTAATTGGTTCTGTACACACAGCTGCTGGAACTGCCGTCCTGTGAATACAAACCACGGATCAGGAGAGGTTATTTTTATGTGGCGTCCTTTAAACTAAGAGGCTGCTTTTCGGCCACAGGGGTTTTCCTCAGCTGGCAGTTGCAACAGATAAAAGACATGATCACATTGTTTTCTGTTAAGAAGGAAAATAAATTTAACCAAGAAACAACAGTGCCTCATAAGACGATCTGTACTGTATATTTTGTATGTGATATTATTCACCGATTCCTAATGTTTTTGCTTCCTCCACCCACTCGTATGTCTTATTTTTCCTTATTTACAGGAACGCATGCCTTCTGCAGTACCGAACGGCATTGTAAGCATGCTACCCGATGAGTCCACCCGAGAATTCCTGTGTGTGTTTGGACGTTGCTTGAAGTCTGATGAGCTCGCCCTTTCACGGCTGCTCGGGAACTGACGAGCGCCACAGGCCGGACCGCAGAGCTGGCTTCGGCTTCGTCTCGGACAACCTTCCCTTTGAGCTGGACGGCTTTTCAAACAGCCAGTGCGCTTCACTCTCTCGGTTCCGACGGAGTGAAACCGAGCAAGGACGCTGCTCTGGGCCTTGTCGGGCGAGGTGCCTGTGGTCCCCTGGGCCTCAGCAGGGAGCTCTTCCCCGGTCTAAGGCGGCTGGAAGAGCAACGTCTTCAAATTCCATGTGGCACAATCTGTGTTCCGAGATCTTCACTGCAGCATCCTTTATGATGATGAACAATGAGAAGCAAATAGATGGCCATACAGAACGTATTATTGTTCATTAACATATTTTAAACAGCTACATAAAAGGGTGTTTTGAAATACAAACAATGACAAAAGAAAATAATTAATGTTGAATAAGCAAAAACATCTGAATGTCGCCCTGGCCAGTGTGGCGCGGTTGGTTGGAGCATCGTCCCGTGCACCAGAAGGTTGCACAGTTCCGGTCGGGGCACGTGCCTAGGTTGTGGGTTCAATCTCCAATTCAGGTCCATAGGGAGGCAACCAATCAATGTCTCTTTCTCACATCTCTCTCTCTCTCTCTCTCTCTCTCTCTCTCTCTCTCTCTCTCTCTGTCTCTCAAATCAAAAAACATAGCTTTGGACGAGGACTTAAAAAAAAACATTGGAATGCAAAACTCCATCTAAAAATGATCCCAGTTACACAGCAGATTCAATACACAACCAGTGTTTACTGAGGCACAGGTGACCGACGTGTTTACACTCTGCATAGATGTACGTATGGACATATGAACCGTCCCAGAAGAAAATGTGTGAATTTCACATCAACTGGGCTGTGACTTCATGGGCTGTTTTAACTTATTTCTCCTCGTAATTCAAGGTTGGCTGCAATTGGTATAAATCACTCTCAGAATCAGGAAAAAAAAGGTATTTTAAACATTCTTTCTCCCTCCCGTGGCCGCTGCAGGGTGGCGGGGCCAGGAGACGTGTTCAGCGTTAAGCCGGGTCCCATGTCACGAGAGCCTCACGGCAGGGACAAGCGTCACCACAGCCAGCTGGACTCAGTGCAGGGCCTACAGCGCACACACTAAAGCAGTCAATATTTCATGTCCCATGACACGCCTTTACATGGGATTATGGAGCCACATACAACCAGGCCCAAGGGGAAAGGACAGTGGCCCACATAGTGTCTGTCTCAGTGTCTTAAAGTGACCAGTCAAACTAACTATTAAAGAAGGGACACTCCAGTCTCCTGTCTCGACAGGCATAGCTCCACGGTTCCCTGAAGGCCAAGACAAAACCTGGAATTTGAGGACGCCCCACGGTTCCGAGACAGCACAGGAACTGGCAGCTGAGGAAGAAGCAGACCCCAGGCCGTGGCCGGCCCCCTCCTCCCCTCCTCCCCTGCCCCCTGGCCCCAAGTCTTATAAACCAGCCTTCCAAGCTCCTGTCTGCCCTGTGTGTGGCTGCCCTTGGCGATTGCCGGCCCCGAGGCTGCACGCTGTTGGGGGAAGGGCCTGGGATGGATCCGTGCAGGCGCCGGGGCTGGTGTCCCAGGTCCCCAGGGCCCTAGGTTCTCAAGAAGAGTCTGGACAGTGAACACGTCCCCTTAGCCCTGCAGACGCCTTACCGCAAAGTGGAGAAACGCTGTGGCAAAGGGGTCCAAATGAGAACACGTATGTCCGGTGTTATTAAAAATGATTGGCAGCCCTGGCTGGCGTGGCTCAGTGAATTGAGCTCTGGCCTGTGAACTGAAAGGTTGCAGGTTCAATTCCGAGTCAGGGCACCTGCCTGCATTGCAGGCTGCGTCCCCAGTTGGGGGGCGTGCGAGAGGCAACCAATCAATGTTTCTGTCTCTCATCAATGTTTCTCTCCCTCCCTTAACCTCTCTCTGAAAACAAATGAATAAAAATGATTGACAATGGCAATGGGATACAAACGAACTCTAAATATGAAGTGGGCAGGCTCTGTTCCCGTGCGCTCAGAGGAGAGATAGGAGAATAAGTCGTGTCTTGTCTTATTTCCTTCGTGCTTGTTCAAGTGTTTCAAAGGGCTTTGTGTGTCACCTGCTTCCATAAACGTCTCCCGTGGACCTGACAGGACCGTATGTTCTGCTCTGTGGAAAGAATGTTCTGTGACGTCAGGGAAGTCAGGCCGGTTGGTAGGGCCCTTCAGGCTCCTGCACCCTCAAGCACCTTCCATGACCTTGGGGCAGAGACGGCTCCCAGCCACTCAAAGAGGAACCTCCCGATGAGACCGTGGGGTTTGGGGTTTCTCCTTTCAGCTGCACCAGGTTTCGCCGCATAGATTTGAAAGAGCCGTTGTTAGGAGCGCGCATCGTCAGGAGTGCCGCATCTTCTTGGTGACATGACACTCTTACTGTGCTGCGTCCCTTGCTCTGAAGTCTGCCCTGTCTGATAGTACAGAGCGCCCCAGCTTTAAATTATTATTTGTATAGGACACCTCTGTGATCCTTTCACCATTAGGTAATTGCATGTTCACACTTCAAATGGCTTTCTTGGGTAGAAGTATAGTCGGATCCTATTTATTAGGCAAGTCTAACAACCTCATTTGGATACTTTTAGATCACTTATAACTGACGTAGCTATTGATGTTTGGGTTTAAGTGCACCATTTATTACTTCCCTGCATTTATTTCTCTGTTACTCCTTTTCTGATTTTTAAAAAAATTATTTAGACTTCTGGCCAAGATGGAGGTGTAGACAGACACGCTGCATCTCCCTCCACAACTTAGAAGGAACACAACTACCTCAGAACTAGAGACAACCAGAAGTTCCAGAAAAACGAGCTGCATGGAATTCCAACAAAGAAAGATATAAAGAAGAAATACTCACCCAGACGGGTAGGAGGGGCGGAGCCGGGACAGAGAGGACGTGGGTGGTGGTGGCAGCAGCAGCAGCAGCGGCAGGCCGGCGGAAAGCACAATCACACGTTTTAAAAAGTCAGGAGGGACACCTGGGGAGCGTTCCCAGCTCCTCACCAGACCACACAGCTCATAGTCCCAGCCCCAGGGAAAATCAAGCCTCATTGCTTCTGACTGTGCAGACCAGTGGGGGTGGGGGCGGAGGAAGAAATTGCTGGTCTCTCAGCAGAGTCCGTTTGTTTAAATGGCCCCCAGGGTCCTAGAACGTCCGCAGATCCACCCACTCTGGGAACAACAGCCAGGGCAACAGCTAGAGAGGCACCAGTCTCATATGGAAGTGGGAGAAGTACCTGGAAAAGGGGTGAGTGCTGAGCAAGCAGCAGCATTGTTCCCTCTCAGATCCCTCCACACACACAGCGCCACAACGTGGTGACATGAGTCACCCTATACTGACGATCCCTAAGGCTCCATCCCTTAAATGTAACAGGTGCAACAGCTCTACCTAAGACACAGAGGCAAACAAACACAGGAGCCTGTCAAGATGAGGAGACAGAGAAGTATGGCCCAAAAGAGGAAATGGCTCAAGGTTCCAGTGGGAGAACTAAGAGATAAGGAGAGAGCAAACCTAACAGACGAGGAGATAGACAACCTAACAGATGCAGAATTCAAAACACTGGTGATAAAGATGTTCACAGGCTTGACAGATATGCGTGACTATGGAAAATGCATAAGGGAACAAGTGAAGGCTATGCTAAATAAAAGTAAGGAAAATCCACACAAAACCAATGGTGAAAAAAGGAAACTGGGGTTGAAATCAATGATTTGGAACATAAGGAAGAAAAAAAACAGTCAACCAGCACAAAATGAGGAAATAAGAATTGAAAAAAATGAGGAGAGGCTTAGAAACCTCTGGGACAACTTTAAACATGCCAACATCTGAATCATAGGAGTGCCAGAAGGAGAAGAGGAAGAAGAAGAAATGGAAAGCTTATGTGAAAAAATAATGAAGGAAAACTTCCCAAACTTGGTAAAGGAAATAGACATACAAGTCCAGGAAGCACAGAGAGTCCCAAACAAACTAGACCCAAAGAGGACCACACCAAGACACATCATCATTAAAATGTGAAAGGTGAAAGATAGAGAGAGAATCTTAAAAGCAGCAAGAGAAAAGCAGAGTTACCTACAAAGAGGTGCCTCTAAGACTGTCAGCTGATTTCTCAAAAGAAACTTTACAGGAAAGAAGGGACTGGCAAGAAGTATTCAATGTGATGAAAAGCAAGGACCTATAACCAGGATTACTCTAACCAGCAAAGCTATCATTTAGAATGGGAGGGCAGATGAAGTGCTTCCCAGTCAAGGTAAAGCTAAAGGAGTTCATCATCACCAAGCCATTATTATATGAAATATCAAAGGGACTTAATTAAGAAAAAGAAGACCACACTATGAACATAAAAATGACAAACTCACAACTATCAAAAACTGAATCTAAAAAATAAAAACAAAGACAAACTAAGCAAACAACCAGAACAGGAACAGAATCCTAGGTATGGGGATCATTTGGAGGGTTATCAGCTGGGAGGGGCAATGGGGAGAAATGGGGAAACAGTGCAGGGAGTAAGAAGCATAACCGGTTGGTACCAAATAGACAGGGGAAAGTTAAGAATAACATAGGAAAGGGTGAAGCCAAAGAACTTATATGCACGACCCATGGACATGAACTAATGGGGTGGGATTGCTGGGGGAAGGGGGGTACTGGGAAGAGGGGAGCGAAGGGAAAAGAAATTGGGAAACTGTAACAAAATAATCAATAAAATATACTTTTAAAATTTTATTTAAATATTTTTTAGTATTTTATTTTAATTTATATGTGTTTTGGCTGTATGTGTTTTTGTTTTTTTTTTTATTTTAGGTGTTACTCTAGGGGTTACAACACACACACCCGACATTTCACAGTATACTTTGTGTCTGGGCTTGGTGTTCTTCGACATTTTCCTGCTTAGGGTTGCTCAGCTTCTTGAGTCGGTAAATTTATATGCTTAACTATGTATCAGAAGTGTTCGGCCATATTTCTTTAAATATCTTCTTATGCCTATATTTTCCCTCCTCTTATCTGAGACTATAATGACAGAAATTTTCTTGGCTTTTACTCTTTTCTCCTGTAATAGGAGTTTGTCCCTTAGAAGCAAAATACAAGTTTCTGACCTGGTCCGTCTCCAAACTCTTCTGTTTTATCACCTTTCCATGGAGGCCAGCACACCTTTGTATGACCTCTTTATATACATATATATTTACAATCTCTTGTTTGCAGAATGTTTTCTTTTATCAGAACCAAAGACAGTGCCCAGTGGCCAGTGTTACTAAAGCCAAAGCTCAGACAGCCCTCCCAGCTTACAGACTATGTTGATCGCATTTTAAAATCAGAATTCACAGCAGAAATTGAAACTAAACCAAATCAATGCAGGTATTTCCTTAATGTACTTCTAGGAATGGAATTGAGTGGAATTCCTAATAAGGTTTATACCTTCCCTGAAGCCTGACAAGTACACGTCACTTTTCCTGGTATCGTGCCATGGGTGTCAGGTAGAAATCAGTGGTGATCAATACACTGTTTATGATGGGAAATCTAAAATTCCAAATCGTCTCATACTCTAATCCTGGCTGTAGCCACTGAAGAGAGTTATGACAAGAACCGTGAATACTGTTAGCTGCACCTTGCGATAAGTAAAACACACATAAGTTCGCTCAAGTGGAAAAATGTTTGCCGTGGGTGTCTCTCATTTCCAGTCGTCAAAAACGAAACCCTGGACGCTGAGCGTGACATCAGTTGTGTGGTGTGGCCTTGCGCTCAGGGAGTCAGCGACAACCTCACACTGACGCTCTAATCGCCCTCTGTCAGGGAGAGCTGACCCTGAGCTACAGCCTTTCGGGACTGGGCCTGACTGGCAGGCCCGGGACAGGGACCCCAGAGAGGGAACCGAGGAGCTGCTCTCCCGGAGCGCCGAGGTGTGCATCACGCAGTCCGGCAAACCCTGCTCAGGATCAGAAGACAGTCCTGGGCTGGAAATACAGACGTGGCCAGAAAACAGGCCTAGAAATTAATGTGCACACTTCCTGTCCACACAGATGCGTTACATGCTTTCCAGCGTTCCCCACGTCTCCCCTCCGCACGCACCCCTCGTGCCCGAGGAGTGAAAACACAAACAAAGGCTGTGTCGTGACTCTGATGTTTATCTGGAGGATAAAGTTTCTTTTCTGGGGAGAGGGGAATTAGATCAAAGCCTGAGAGAAAGATGATAATAATAATATTATTAATAATAATAATAATGGTAATTATAATGGTGGAGTCCGTAAGGATTGTGGGGAGGGAGACATGGAGACACCTCCTTCAGCGTCGGAAGCCGGTGAGGCACATTTCTTGGACGTGCATGGAAGGATGGAGTTATCATCCTTTAACCATCTTAGGAAGATGTCAGCAACTCCCTCCTCGCCCACTGAGCCTCCATTTTGAGTGACACTGCCCAGTGTCTGGGAGGGGACACACAATTTCCCCTGGAGACAAGCCCAGGCCCTGAGTATGGACTCCAAGCCCTAAACAGAAGATGGCATTCCTGGACTGCCTGCGAGGTGACAGTGTTAGGCCCGCACCGATGGGCCCAAAGAGGAGTAAACGGGACCATTTGTCACGCCTAACTGACACCAGGGGCAGTCACCTCTCCACTCACAACCCGAAATGATATCCCTGTTTCCATCCGACCGGTGAGCGGCCCAGCTTTAAAATCCCATCCTGAGGATCTGGTCGGCCTGGGTTTGCTCCAAAGCAGAGCCCGAGACTCCAGCATCCACGCCAGGACTTAGTCTGCAAAGTGACCCAGGGAACAAGAACCAGCGCGAGGAAGCCGTGTCGGCTGAGAGCTGGGGTGGGCCCGTCGGACCCCCTGAGGAAGAACGTGGGGACCTGTGGCCACCTCCACCACCCATGTTCAGTGGGGGCCCCCACCGGCGCTAACTCCCTACAGCTCGGGGTTGGGCATGGTGGGTGCAGGGTGCGTAGCCTTGGGTGTTCCGCCCCCCAGCAGCAGGGACGCCCAGGCAGGAAGTGACAGGTCTGGTGCAGGGCCAGGTGTGGTCCGGTCACGTAGCACCCGCACAAAGCTGACGGCAGCCCGTAGGGGACTGACTGCCCCTCCTCAGCTGAGGCAGGAGATGGGCCTGGGGACATTTGAGTGACACACAAAGGATCCCAGTGCAGACATTGCATCTGGACAATCGTCTAGAGAGAAAAGGTCAGGCCTCGATGACTCACAGCTGTGTGTGCAGATGCCAAGGACACTGGCCCTGGATGGCTTTAATCTTATGTCAGTAATGCAGGCGACTCCCAGCAAAGCTGCAGTCCCTGGTGAGTCCTCTTGCCACTGAGGTCACCACTTGGGAGCAGCTTTTCAGGGTGTCAACAAGCGTGATGGGGATTCACCAGATTTCGTCCTTCCTCTTGGTGGACCTTGGGGCGTCTGTCCCTGCGAGTGCGCCTGAACTGCAGCCCTGCCTCCCAGCTGCTCTCTCGGGACCCAGCAAAGGACTCCTGAAGTAAAGACCCCGCAGCCCAGCATCACCGGGCCGACCCTGGTCACCTGCCTCCCGGCTCAGCGGGTCCCCGAGTCCCCAGCCCTCTGAGGCTGGCCAGCAGGTCTTTCGCCATATTTTCTAGCTGCTGTCAGTGCGTGAGCTGGTCCCAATCGCTTACTCGTTTCACAGAAGCAAAGTCATCTTTTAAACAAAAGCCGCGAGCCCGTAAACCACAGCTTAAAATAAATTATAAATGGCCAATAAGCATTGGAAAGGCATCAGCTTCCTAATTATAAGACCTTTCCAATTAAAAACACCATGCTGTGAAACGCCACAGCACAGGGAAGAAAGAAATGAGCATTCCAGACAGAGGCTGGCGGGAGAGTCCGGCCACAGCTTTCCTGAAAAGGACGTTGGCAACATTAAAAAGAATGGTGTTACTTTTTCATATGTATTAACACAGGAATTCCACTTCGGAGGAACCTATTTCTTCTAAGAAATAATCTGAGATGTGAACAGGTATTTAAGCCAAATATATTCAACCTAGGGTTAATTTTAATTAAAAAAAATTTTTTTAATTCTCTATAATATAGCCAGAGACAATTAAATCACTTTGTATCAATAGACTAGAATGTTATATAACTTTTAAAATCGCCTTTATCAAGCCTTCGTCTACCAGGGAAAAATGCTTTCAAATAACACGAGGTCTCAAAAGCAAAATTTAAAGTGTGTATAATACAAACTCAATTACTCTAAAAAACGCACAGGGAAAACTCCTGAAAAAATATCTCAGATGATAATATTAGTTTTCTGGGTGTGGAGTTCAAGATACTTTTTCTCTGCATTTTTATAGTTTCAGCTGCTTCTCAAATTTTCTGCTGAGTACCCCTGTTTTTTTATTAATTTTCTCCACATTCATGGCAAAGAGTATTTTATATACTTTACAAATGTGGCCCAGATTCACAGGAAAACATGTAACTTGGCCAATTTTGCTGTAAACCTTAGAGCAGGGAAGGGGGGCCCCAGCTTGCGCTCAGCCTGCCTCCCCCCCCCAACCCCGTCTTGTCCCCGCCACTCTGGCTCCCAGCACAGTGGGCTGGAAACCCTGGGGACCGGTAATTATTTGTCGGTTTGATATCTCGGGGGCAGCCCCCGGAGGATGACTGCTGTGCACTGCTCTCCCTTTGTAGTGGTCCGTAACACGCTCTGTCTTCTCCCAAATGGGTCTTCGGGCCCGCACTTGTCCATGTCACTTTCCTGTCCTTTCAGAAGGCATTTTCCCCGCGGGGTTCTCTGGCAGCCACCTCCCGTCACTATGGTGTCCTCCCTTCAGTGCTGAAACGACATCATTAGCAGCTGCTCTGCCGTCCTTGTTCGGGCTCAATGACAGAGCACAAAGGGACTTGGCACCGAGCGCCTGCCAGGAGGACCTGCTGCCTTCCCAGCGGAGCTGTGCCCAGGGCCGCTGTCCCTCACCCCCCCGGAGCCCGCAGCCAGCGACCCCCCAGCCCGGCTGCCTCCCAGGCGATGAGCGCCTTGAACTCAGCCCTGAACTTGGTTTCTCCGTTACCTGAGAGAGAAGAGCAGAACAGAGGCATACAAAACCCCCGTCGGCCGGCACACGCGGAGCAGTGAGCCCCGACATCCTAGGGCTGCCTCGGCAGAGTTTCCCGTCTTTCCTTCCAGACCGTGAGCAAAGAGGACCCCCCTGTGGTCACCGCCCCGCGACGCTCCCTCTCTCCTTGGCTGATCAGGACAGCGTGCCAGGCAGTAGGGCAACATGACAGCTTCAGAACTCATGTGGGAGCGTGTCAACATGTGCCGACCATGCACTGCTCAACTAAAAACTGAGGTGCAAAGCCGTGTGCACACCCTGAATCCCACTAAATCAAAATACTTACATGCCAACAGAATTAAAAAGACACACCGAGAGGGTTCACGAAGGTGGCCCGGGAGGTGGAAGCAACGGGCAGGCAGACTGTTCAGTGTTACACTTACACTGAGCCCGACGGGTAAGAAACGAGTCTGCTAAAATTCTGTGACATTGCGGTGGGCTCTCTGTAGCCAGGAAGGGTCATTCTCTGAAGGTGATAAATAAATGAGATGGTGAGAGGAAGTCCCATCCACTGCGCTAGGAAGGACAAAATCATATTTCCAAAGAAAATACCTTTATTTTTTTTTCTACGAGAAAAGCATAAGCCTCCACAGAATGTCTTGGAAGAAGCTGTACGGCAAGGAGGGAATGCCCCTCAGCTCAGCCCCACTCTGTGCGGCCCCAGCCCAGCGACAAATACCCCAACCCGCCCTGTCCTCACGGGTTCGAGGCCCCCACGGACCTTGACACCACTGTCCCCGCACTTATAAGAAAACCTGCCTTTTTAAATTTTCTTGTATAAAAGTAACAAATGTTCCAACTAAAAATGTGTATATAATTACCCAGAAAGAAAAGTGAAATAAATGCTTGATATAGCATTTCCCATCCACTGAGTGCCACTCGATGACCTTCATCATGTTCTCCCGTTTAAGCCTCATGGCACGGCCGTGGGGTTGCTGCTGCTACCCTCATTTCACCCATGAAGACTCTGCAGGCCAGAGAGGTCACTGACCTGCCCGAGGCCACACAGCCACGGCGCCTGGGCTCCCTCCATGCCTTGGACGGGGTTGCAGCTGCCTTTTCATCATCTCCTCCCTCCATCCCTCCTTCCGCATGAACAGGCCCACGTGGGCTCCCACGCCACACGCCGAGTGCCGTTGGCCCACGCAGGTGTGCTTCTGCAATACTTCTGCTGCTTATTGGTCTGCAGCTCTTTTTCATCATCATTATTATTTCCTTTACCGGAGGAGCGTATCTGGACCTAGAGCAACCCTGCCTTTATGCAGGCGGCTCCCCCAGGCCCGAGACCCGGGTGGGCCCTGGTGAGGCTGGGCTGCGCTCCCCTGTGGGAAGCTGCGCATGTGACATGAGTGGCCCCATCAGACTGAGGGGAAAACGTGGGTTCTGTGGTCACGTGACATCGATGTAAGACATTTTTATGAGGTTACGAGAGCCAAACGGATGACAGTTTCCAGGAAGTAAAATTTCAGTGGACTGAGAAAATGCTCCAGAGCACGGGAGTGTTATAGCCCATTTTATCCACGGGATTCAAAGGAGGAGATGTAAGGGGATGGGAGCCGTGGAATCCACCGGGGTGGGCTAAGGGGGTGGGAGGAAGTGAAGTGGGGAGCTCTCTGGGGCTGGATGGAATGCAGAGCAGTTGGACACACGCTGCTTTTAGGCTGGCGGGTGCAGGGCTGCTCCCCCACACTCGCAGCTCACGCAGACAGTACGCGGGGAAGAGATAACATGCGGGCTCCAGGGTCTCGTGTCCTGGAGTCAGAGGCGCTGCCCTGAGAGGCCTGGAGGGGATTCCTCGGACATTCCGGAGGCGCCTTATCTTAGATGCGCAGAGACAGCGCACAGGCTGTTACCGTGAAGCCTGACCTTTGTCAAGGAAACCACAGGCCTGGGACGTGACTGCCCACCATGACTCATGTCTAGCCAGGAGTTTGTAGGACCAGATCGTCCTGTGTGGCTACTTTTATCTCTGAGTGTGTGAGGCCACCAGGCAGGCCTCCCCTGAGCTCGTCAGGCTCAGTGTGTGGCCCTTTTTTGTCCACAGTGAGAAGCGGACCACTTTCCCATGCTGGACAGTCCACCTGGTCAACAAGGGAGAAGGCAGCCTTAGCATGACGTAAACTCTGTGAACACGGAATAGAGCCACGGAAGAACCCGGGCCGATGATGACACCGTGAGACCACTGAGTCGGTCCACGCGTGCCAGGTTTCTGAATGCCCACGACGAGAAGTACCAAGTGCCCTTACATGACAGCTCAGTTTGACTGGGGCATTTGTTTACTTTTAACTGAACGAATCCAACATGTGGGAGAATTTCAACAGGAGGCGCAGCCAGAAGTAGAATGATTTAGGCAAAGTTACACGCAGCCATGTGCTCACGAATATTTAACTGGTGAAAGGGGGCAGGAGTGGGGAACAGAGGGAAGCCCTTCGATGCATCCTGAGCGTCTCCGTATTTTAAGCAGGAAATTTACCCCGTTACCATGTTGTGGGTCATTTATGAGTTCAAAGGTGTTTCTGCAGATCTGTATTTCGTTGTTTCTTTTCTACACTCTCCACCACATCTCTGACTTTTCTCAGCTGTGTTTTGTGCTGAGTCGATCTCGGCTTCCACCCCAGTGTCCTTGGCACAGAGCTCGCAGTAATCCTGTTAAACGTAAGCCAGCAGACTGCGCCTATCTTATAAAAGACTCAGGAAAACTGCGGAAACGGCCCGGGGTAAAGGAGACTACAGGTACCAAGGAACCTGCTGCGGTCACTTATGCTGCAGTGACCTTGTGCTGAGGTGGGGGACGTGCTCTCAGGACCATGACCGCCTCAGCCCCCCAGTTATTATGTGAGAGGAGATCAGGATACTGTACACGATTTAATGAAATTAATACGTGTGTTGTGCTTACACAAGTGAATATCGCTCTTCTTGGGCCATGACACATGTGACATTCTCTATGGTCAGGAAACAAATTGTGTGCGTGTGCATCGATTTCCTTTACCCTCTGTGAGGACAGGGAGCTCCATCCGACGCTCACCCCTCGGCAGACCAGCCTGTGAAGCGCGATCTCGCTTCCTTCCATTTGCATTCCCTTCATTCCTGGCAGAGGGAAGCGGCCAGCGCCCCTCTGCCCCCTCTCACCGTTTCACAGGCTCTACTTGGAGTCTGGAAATCTCGTTTTTGTTCTTTCCCTCCCTTTGGTTGGAAGCATTTCTGTATTAATTTTCTGAGGTGCTGGAAGTGTTTTTTCTCCTTCTTGGGGTAATTTTTCATGTCCTGTATGATCTTCGTGTGCCTTTTGCTTACGTCCCTTGCATTTTTTCCCCCCAGAATCTCTGCCCAGGTCCCCTGTGCACATTTTCTAAATCATGGCTCTCCTCTGTGGCAGGGATGGCTCGTCGCTTGTCACAGTTTGGGCAGAAGCCGGGAGAGAGGAAGCAGAGCTCATCAACACCTTTGACTCTGGGAATCTTCTTCTTCATTCTCATCAAATCCACTATTTCCTTCCCCCTTTAATTTGATTGCTTGATTTTGGGTGTTGAGTTTTTTAAATAAATTTTGGATACTAACCCCTTATCAGTTGTTATCATTGGTAAATATGTCCCCTGAAATACATTGTTATCTAAACATGGTTTTGCCTGGAAAGAAAAAATAGGTGTAGGAAGGACATGATGTTGGAAAGACACTTGTCACTGTCTTACTCTTCTTCCATTTTGAATTTTGATCAGTGGGAAATATTACTTACATTTATAAATACAAAATGCATACTTTGCCAGGTTAGTGGATGAAAAGGAGCAGAGGATAATTATCTGTTTGAGTATATAAAAATAAGGGCTCTTATACTATTTTATGTCCTCTGATGATGTTACCAAACATAATCACTTACTTTAAGCAATTTAAATCAGTCATGTTTTAAATACTTGACCATAATGTCTAGTGGTATTTGGTATAATGTTTATTGGTCACGCTCATGTGTGTATGTTAATCCTAGTGACCAAGAATGAAACCCTCAAAGATTCCAAAAATTGGACTGCAGTGTGGAAAACCTTAGCATCTGGAGAGGAGCTGTGACCTTAACAGTTTTGTTCCAAAATTATTGGCAAAATGTTATGACCCAGCCAGCACCAGAGAGCTCCACCTGCTTCTCCGGGGAGATAGGCCAGATGGAAGGAGGGTTTGACCAAGTGTCAGGATGTAAATAATGTGTCCAGAGAGGAAGAAGAAGTGTAAGAGCCTGGAAACAGGTCTCGGAGGAAGTTGCAACATCATCCCATGTCTGAGGTCATCTTGTCCTCGGAACTCAAGGTCATCCTTCTTGCTGAGCTGACATCTAGGCTCCCCAAGGGAAGAGTTGAGCAAAAACTCATAAAAGCTAAAGATGGTCTCATTCCATCTTTTCATTTTGCAGCTGCAAAAAAAAAAAAAAAATGCTCGTGGAGGTTGAATAAATAGCCAGACTTAGTTGCAAGCTAGACTAGAACGCAGGTCTCTGCATTAAACCCCGCGTCTATGAACTCATCATTAAACAGGATGGGCGGGTCCCCACAGACCCCAGCAACAGCAGAGAAGGAGGACCCAGGAGAGCATTCAGTCCACAGAGTCAAAGAAGGCCTTTGAGAGAAAGGTTCTGTAGTCACGGAAGTTTGAGAGTCGATTGAACTACCTCAAGGCAAACAGAGTTCTGCGTGTCGTTGGTTTTGCAGCAGGAGTTCTTAAGGCCATTCAGTCTTCATTATCTCTCAAAGGAGCCTGTAAAAACAGCGCGTTCCAAATCCACGTGCTACGGAGCATCAGTTCCATGAAACACTCCTTATCTTACGTCCATGGAGCACAACATACAGAATGTCAACTTAGATCCCATCACAACACCCAGCCCTCATGACCTACCTAAACCTGATGACGCCCCAAAGGCCCGCCTCCAACTGCTGTGGCTTTGGAGGTTAAGGCTTCAACTATGAATTTAGGAAGGACACACACATTCAGTCCGTAACAACACTAGTTCTCAATCTTTTGTAAATTTTTCATCTATGGATTTGAGAGCAAGAGAGAGAGGAACACCAGCTCGTTGTTCCACTTACCATGCATTCATTGTTTGATACCTGTATGTGCATCTGCAGCCTTGGTGTATCAGCACGTTTTCAATAAATAGGATTGGACTGAAGGTTTCAAAAAGAACCATCTGGAGCATCTAGAACAGGCCTTAGTAGGCATGTCCAGTGTCTGGGAGAAGTGGGGCTGCTGAGGGATGTGGGAGTCGTTCTGTTGGGGGTGGGCTTTTCTTGGGAGGGGCTGGCGGAGGGTGGTGATGTTTGGGGCAGGTGTGCCAGGCATCCTGTGTATTGCTCTTGGACCTCTGTTGACTTCATCAGGATGCCCTAAATGTCTCGTATTCTGCTTTTGCCAATAAACTACTAAACTTTGGCAGTTGGAGGTATGTTTCAAATTTTCAACTGGGCATTCTGCGTTTTTTTCACTTGCCAACTAGGGTAACTTTACCTTTTGGCTCTACAAAAAGAACGAAATACTTCATTTCTCTATGGCTCTCCTAGTTAGGAACAGAAGTCCCAGAGGAAGATAGCCAAGTGTTTTCTACTTAGGCACGTGGTACAAGCAAGAATGGAGAGAAAAGCTGCCTCCCTCCTTCCTGTACAAAACGTGGGTGTTCCTTGGCTTGATGTAAAGAATAACGATAACTCCCACTGCACACCTGATGTACAACCCCAGCCTACAGACCTTTCTTCCCCCGGCTGTCAGAACAGGAAGGTGTCCTCTGTAGACCAGGACTCGCCAGCCGCGGACTCAACCGCATCCCTGGAGCTTCTGGGGAAAGCCCGCCTCCTACGTAGTTGCCCGGAGCATAACGATGAGCGTGGTGCCTGGGATCACGCACTGTTTATTCATGTCTTTATTTGGTTATTTACTCATTCAGTTAATTATACATACACAGTTCTCAAACTTATGCTAAAAGGTACTGTGCATGTGGCATGCACTACTAGAAATAAAATATATTTAAAATAAGTGCAGAATATGCAACTCTAAACTAATGTCTGACTAGACTAAATTTTTAAGAAAAAACATTCTAGAAGAAACTGCAAGGGAATATATAGCTACATAAAGTTATATATAATTTAAGTGTTATATATATTATATAAAATCCGTCCACAGAATTTTAAAAAAAAATGAATAGGGGAAAACACATGCCATCCACTTACAAAGTAAGTGTTGAGTATTTTTTGTAGACAGAAGACTTCCATACATTGTAAGAAAAAGGTAAACGCCCGTTCAAAGGGTGCCGTAGGGCATTAAAGACACAGTGTTGCCAGACTGCGGATGGAACTGCAGAAACGGTCTTCCGGGGCGCATGGGAGCCCGGGCGGCTTCAGTGTGACTCAGTTTGCAGCCCTGGCTCCTGTTGGCCGGCCAGGCTCATCTGACGTCATCACTGAACATTGATGACAGATTTGTGATGATGGCCTCCAGCCACACTTGGGGCCATCGCTTCCAGGTTGCAGGTCCCTTAGCAGGTCATGCCCTTCATCAGGTAATCTCACAAGGTGGCTGTGAGACTCACACCCTCACACGCATGTGCTCGCTCACACATGCACACCCATGTGCACCCATGTGCACACACAACAAATCTCTGGGCACAGTCCCTGGCATACATTTAAAACTCGAAGGACGCTTTCTCCTCTGCTCGAGGTTTGTCAGTGGTCAAAGTCTTGTTCTTTCAGAAGGGAGACGCCCCCAGGAGGCATCAGCTGAGGAGGTGAGGGTACCCCAAAGAGTTCAAAAACTCAGAAAAGGTAGCCAGCCTCACGGGCACCTGGAACTGCAAACAGGGAAACAAGGGAAGTGTCTCAGGAGCCACGAAGGGACAGGTTCTCGAACCAGGGGCTGCTGGTGCCTTGGAGGATACATTGTCACAGCCATGGGGACAGATGTCATCGTGTCCCCATCACCACAACCCCTTCCCCCGTAATAAATGGAGGCACCAGCAAAGATAAGCCAGGCAGACTCTAAGGAGTCTCTTTTCAGAGGTATCCCTATAACTTCACCCTTTGAAACTGTGTGATGCCCCCGTCCACCGGCTCAGCTCTGCCTCCTCAGTCCAGAAATGTGGCAATAACGCTGTTGGGGAGGGTGGGGGCCCCTTGCTTGGGGACACCGAAAACCTGCAGGCAGCCTCATGCAAACCCACCCCGCGGCCCCCTTGGTGGCGAGACTGCTCCAGACCGTAATTCAGCTGACTTATCAGTCAGCACATCCTACTGACTCAGCCCCCCCAGAGACGAATCCCCAGTGTCCGGGAGCCGCTCCGGAGCTGACTTCATCCTGAATAATGGAGTGCTGTCTCCTTGGTCCCTGACAGGGACGAGGGCACCGGCCCAGGAGACACACGTGTGCGGTGACCGGGGAGGCACGGGATTGACACGGCCCCGTCCTGGCCTCCTAGTCGTACAAAATGAAAATGAATTCCACATGCAATAGAGAAAGTAAAGGCTCCCTCCTGAGATCCAGAGCGATGAGCCCACGCAGAGTTTCACAACCTCACCGAGGGGCTGCTGGGGTCTGTCACGTACATACTGCGAGCTTCTGGGTGATTAATGTGAGGGCGCCGGCCCTTTGGGGACATTCCCCCACGCAGACACGTCCATTAATCAGGCCGAGCTGCGCGGCCCTGCGGTCAGATGGCGGCACTGGTTTGGGTCGTCTGTGCTGTTCTCTCCCAGAAAGAATCTCTCCTTTGCTTCTACCCACGAGGGGAGAAAAGTAGGTTTGGATCGAATTGAAGCAAACCTTGATGTGCAAGAAACTGCTACAATGAGCAAAAAGCCATAAAACCAGCAAAACGGAAGAAAATACAGGCCAGGTCCCCCGTGGGAAGAGCCACTCAGCGGCTCTCGGCGTGACACGGGGCACCCTGACGCGTTCCGCCACGCAGCCCGGCGCCACCATTCGAACGCTGGCCCAGTCGTCCTCGACTTCATACGAACATGCTTACTTTTTGCGTAGAGAGGCTTTGCTTGAAAACTGAGAGATTAACATGGGAACAAAATTTCCTTGGCACCTGCGACAAGCCTTCAGGGAGTCCACTAGGGCTTCTCGAGTTTTCTCCTTGGGACTGCGAAGACTGGGACTTTGATCGCTGTGTTCCCAGCTATGTAACACACGCAGAAGAGGGAACAGTGCCACGGGCGGGGGGTGCCGGTGTGTTTGCGTGCGTTTGAAGACGAGCAATGAAACACCGCACACACCACCCCGTGGGAGAAACGGAGGGTTCCCCGGCCCTTAGAAATGTCTCCCCAGCCACGCCGAGTCTCTCTCTCTCTGACCCCCCCCCCCCCCCGGGAAAGTGACCGCTACGCGGAACGCTTCGCCAGTCCCTTCCGCAGTTTCACCGGCAACTTTTTCATGTCCACATGGAACGATAAGCAATACGCTACGTAAGTGTTTCCAAAGTTGCTTTCTCGGGAAAGGGCAGCTTTGCCGCCACGAGTAAAAGCTCCGGGATGACAAAGGCTGACCTGCGTCCCTCCCAGGACCAGGACGTGGCATTTACCTGAGACGTTACACCAAGGTCAGAAGCAGAACCTGTACACAGTTGGAACTTCCAGAAAGTCTGTTGGGGGCTCCCACAGGAACGTGGCTGAGGGGTGGGGTGGGACCGGCATACGCTTGTTTCCTCCTCCGAAGCTTGACCCGACCCTCCAGCTCTCGTATTCAGAGAAAAACACGCCTTTGTGGGGACAGGAGTGGCCTCCGCTGATTCAGGCCGCAGGACGTGGGAGGGGGAGCACGAACAGTCTCGGTTTCTTTACTCTCCGCTGTGGTGCAAGTTCACGATCATTGTCAAAATCACCCTGGAATTGCCGTCGCTTCTCTTGCCTGCTGCATCGTCCCCTTCCTATGTCCTGGGTCTTCTCCCCAATCTTATTCGCTCTCTCTCTCTCCTGCCCCCCCCCCCCCCAGGACACAGAACCCAGTCTGGTACACAAGGGAGACTCCGTGCTTTGCTGACCGAGTGGCCAGCTCTGTAGTTCGGGGTCGGGGGTGGAAGCAGGAACAGGGAACGGGGCAAAGCATGATTAGTGGGGGCTTTCGCGTGCACCTGCGAGGGGCACGTCTGAACCCGCTGTTAAACCGACAACCAAGAGGAGATTTCTGAAACTTGAACAAAGGGCTGTGGTGGACCCCAAAAAGGGATAGCATGCCCCAAAATTTCTACCGCAGCTTCCTATGCGAATCCAGACATCCCACTGAGCAGTGCTTCTTAGATTATTCTACAGACTGAGGGTCCGTGGGTTTTCTGAGAACTTTTGAGTTTTATTTATTGATTATATGGTTAAGTACCCCAAAAAAACAAAGTCAGTCTATGCCGGATCATCTTATAACAGAGAATTGCCTTTTAATTCAGTGTCTGAAAGTACACTTGTGTTTACAATTGTTTTGCCACCCCGAGATAACATAAAGATGCATTATTTAAAGTTAAAGCCTCAATAAATATGCGTAAATCCCATTAAGTGGCCAAAGACCTCATGTACGAGACCTCTTTGTCCTAGAAGCAGTTTTAATAAAAAGAGAGAGGAAACGCTGGGAACTAGAGATGTTCCAATAGGAGGAAAACAATGCCGCGAAGAGGAGGCTGGGAACGTGTCATTCCTGATGTCGGCTGAGCTCGTCCCGCCGGCCACGCCTGGCACAGCCCTGGGCTGTGCAGCTCAGGACTAGGTGTGGCGCCACGTGTTCCAGGCTAAGCCCGGGCAGGGCCTCTTCCTGCCAGACTTACTGCTCAGAAAAATGCAGGTTTAAGACAAATCTCCCCAAAGGAGAGATTTTACTCACCACGAGGCAAAGTCAGCTTCTCCCCAGCCTCAGAAATCACCCACAGAAGGCTGAATAAAAAGCCATGCACTATGTCACCCTTAGGTGCGTGTGGGAAGGACGCTGGGGGCAGGGTGGGAAGGTAAAGAGGAAGGATGCTGTTTGGTTTTCTGTATCCAGGGAGCTAATCTCTTTCTTTGAACAATTCAGAATGACTTGACAGCTACAATTAAAATATAGGCTCCGTCTTAGCATTGAAACTAGATAAAAGTACATTTTCTGTTTTCTCGCCACAGACCTGGGGCTCTACTATTTTTTTTTTTATTGTCATCTGTGTGTGTACGTGTGTGGATGGGTGTTTTCATTTACAAATGAAGCAACAAGGTTTTTAAACTCCCCTCTTGTCCAGAGTCACACAGCAATAGGAGGAAGCAAGCAGGTCACCGGGGAATCTCGGCCTTCACGGCTGCTTGGGATGCTGATGTCACCCTGCACCTGTAGGAGCCTCCTTGTGGCAGCCCACACCTGAATCTCTGCAGCGCACCCATTCTGATCGGGTGACGGACGTACACCACACGCAGTGTCCAGCTCACGGGAAACTTCAGGTTCCCACATTCATTGTGTTTGAAATGTTTATGATGTCCTTGCAGTGCCTCAAACACCAAGACTTTACGAGCACCGTCCCTGAAACTGTAGACTACAAACAGCAGTCTAATGACATAGTAGTCTGTGGCACTAATGATTTGTAATTAAATGTACATTTTTATAATCAAAATGAAATTGAGTGAGTAATGTCGGTGAAAATGGCAGAGGAAGGAAAGAGCAGAAACCCCCTTCTCCATTAAAGCCACGAGACTCCTGGCGAAAATTGCCAGAAACAACATTGTTGGAACTCAGGAAATAAGTCAAAAGGCTCCAGCCACCTTGGAGACACTTTTCCAAGGCAGAAGGCTGGATCCCAGTAAGAACAGCGGGCTGTGTGACATTTCCCCGGCCACCAGCTCCTGCCCTGAGCCCCAGCCCTGCGGGGGGCAGGAACACACACAGCCTTCCTCGGGGGGCGGCGGGGAGGGGAGAGCCCAGTGTCCGGCAGCTAACGGCGGGAGAACGCACTGGAGCGCCTTCAAAGCTCCGTTTCCCGATCATCGCCGTTCCGGAGCCTGCCTGCTGCTCCCCAGGAAGACCCCGTCGCAAGGCTGTCTTCCCGCCACCCGACTCGAACACTGCCTGGTACAAAGAAGCTTTTCTCCGGGGATGTTTGCCCAACTTGGCCCTGGTGGCTGCTGAGGCTGAGGACAACGTCGGGGGAAACACCAGGGCCACCGGGGAGCTGAGAAGGTGACGCTGGGGAAGAGGGTATCCAAAGGAGCTTTGAAAACCTCCAACAAACTCCGGAGCAGGTAGCCAGCCTTGCGCGTGCGCAGGGGAGACCTGAGAAAGCCCTAAGCAGTCTCCTTGGGCTAATTCTGAGGCTCTGCCCAGCAGCACGTAAGGGCTCTGGCAGAGTTATAAGGCGCCTGGCTGAGTGTGGAAGGTGTGTTCCAACACAACACACACACACACGCACACACACGCACGCACACAGACCCCCTTGGAAAAGACTGGGAGACATATCCCTTTCAAGCTAACCAAGCAGAATACAGATTTTGCAGAATTCGTTCATGAAAGTAACTAAACAACCAATAGCAAAGGACAGCAGAAAAAAAAGGCCCTGGGAGAAGAGAGCAGCTGACTCCTAAAAGGATCACTTGATAGTGTTCACAATATCCAATTCTCAACAAAAATCAAAGAAACAAGAAAGTTTTCATACACAAATAGAAAGTAGGATAAAAACTTTCCAGAAGTCCATATATTGTACTTACTATGAAAAAAAAAAAAGACATTAAATGAGCTACTTTAAATATGTTCAAAGAACTAAAGGATATTAGAGCTAAAGAATTAAAGAAAAGTGTGAAAAGAAGGTCTCCCCAAACAGAAACTACCATTATAGAAAAAATTCAAAACAATCACCTATCAATACTAGAAATGAAAACTATAATAATTGAAATTCTAAAGGTTTTTAGACGGGCTCAAGAGCAGATCTAAGCAGGCAGAGGCTATAACCAGCAGACTTCAAGATCTGTCAAATGAAAGTGCCCAGTCTGAAGAACAGAAATCAATAATAATGAATAAAAATTAACATAACCTCAGAGAACTATGGGACACCATCAAGCATAACAACATATACATAAAGGAGATTTTAGAGTAAGAAGAGGCAGAAAGAATATTTTTAAAATAATGGCCAAAAACATGCTAAATTTAATTTTTAAAAAATAGCACACATCCAAGAAACTCAGTGAGTTCCAATTCGAATAAATTCAAATTCAAATTCACAGACAATATTCAAACTGTCAAAAACCAAAAACAGAAACCAAAACGGAAATGAGAAAATATTTTGAGATTAAACACAGCTCAGATGAGGACATACCATACAGAAACATACGGCATGCGTCTCATACTGTGCTTAGAGAGAAATTTATCACCTTAAATATCTATATTGGGAAGGAAGGAGGATTTCAAACAAATAACCAAACCCTCCATCTAAGAGAGTGGAGAGAAGCAAACTAAACCTAAAGCAAACACAAGGAAGAAATTAATAAAGATTAGAACAGAAATTAATAAAATATAGAATATAGAACCAACAGAGAAAATGAACAAAACCATAATCTGGTTCATTAAAAAGACCAAAATTAACAAAACTTGAAAAAGTTTAATTAAGTAAAAGAGAGAGAAGACTCAAACCACCAGAAAGAAAAATAAAAGAGGGGACATTACTCCAAGGAGGGAAAGGCTGATAAAGAAATGCCATAAACAGCTGTAAGCCAATCAACAACATGACTTCGATGAAATGAATGATACACAGATGATGTAGAGCTGTATCCCTGAAACCTGGTAGTTTCATTAACCAATCGTAAGGGTGACATTCTTTTTGACAAGAGGATGACAGGGCGCCCAAAACTGCGGTTCAAAGACATCTGCAAAAAGGACATGACACAATGCTCCATCAATCTCAACACATGGGAAGTTCAAGCAGACGACCGCCTAGCCTGGAGGCTCGCGGTCAGGCAAGGTACGTCACGCGCGGAGGCTGCGCGCAACGAGGAGGCGGCCCAGAAAAGATCGAGGCGGAAGCAGCGTCAACAGCAGCAACAACGGCCATCTGCCTTCACCTGTACCAAGTGCGGCAGGGATTGTCACTCCCGAGTCGGACTGCACAACCATTCTCGGCGGTGCAGATAGACTCTTAAGAAGCTACGCCATCGTCTCTCGAGACGGACGGCTGCCGACGACGACGACGTAAGGGTGGCTCCAGCCGCAAAGGCGTCTGGGAAAGGCTGGGCTCTGTTTCGCCTTCTGTGACTGTTTAACTCTCTGCAGCCCGAGGCTTGACGGACGACCCAGAACGCGGGAATGATGCCCAAAGATAAACGCCGTGCCCCCAGGAAGGGGGTGACCTACGGGACAGGGTGTGGGCAGCTGTCTGGTGTTACCTATTGACTCAGCAATGCGCTGTTCTTTCTGGCGGCCTGCGGGACCGCCCACCAGAGCGCTTTACCCTTAACCCGCGTAAAGAAGAGCCCCTGCCCTGGGAGTGGGGGATTCTTCCTGGCCGGCCACCCCAGGGAGCAGCCGCCTTGCGTGTGTGTGTGTGTGTGTGTGCGCGTGTGTGTGTGTGCATGTGCATGTGCATGTGTATGTGTGTGACTTTCTCCTATTAAAGCTCTTACGCATTTGAATAAGGCTCCGCATCAGTTCCGTGGAGTCGGTCCCGATTTTAGACTCTTGGGGCTTTCCGCCAACACTCATGTCACTCCAATAAACTCAATAAAATAAAAAATAACATAAAATATTTAAAATAAGTAAATGGAATAGACCATTTGACTACACGTATAGCAAATACAGCGATTGAAGAAGGAGAAGAAGGAAAAACGAGCCACAAGGAGCAGCCCAGGTCCAGCTCGCTGTGCGGCTGAATTCTGCCGGATGCTTACAAGTGCGCACGGAGCAGCCCAGCTCCCGGATTCCCAGCCCCGGGCCCAGCAGCACAAGGCTCCTCCCTCTCCGTCCCCTTGGGGGATGTGCTGCCCACGCAGAGAGGATCCCAGGGCAGCGAAGGACAAACTAAGAGGTTTATCTCACATAATTTCTCTCCTATGAATCACAATAGGCCCACTGACTAGAGGCACATAATTCTGAGATTCAAATATTGAGACGTCTGGCATCTGCGTGGACCCCAGGCAGCTGGGATAGAGCGAAGCGTCCTTAGGGCCGGCCCCACAGACAGCGGGGGGCTGCCTGCAGGAAGCGAGAAGAGAGGGGGCTGGATGGCTTGTGTCATTTCAGGGAGGCTTTTGTACCTGAGACTGGGCGCTGAGAGTCAACCCACATCTCAGAGGCTGTCATTACATCCGAGTCAAGGGCGCGCTGGGCTTTATGACTCAGGTGTGCCAGAAGGAAAGAACAGCCACTGAATGACAGGAACCGTGAAGATCCTTAAATAAAACAGGACATGGGACAGGCTTAGAGGATATTCCAACGCCCCTAAACTTATTAGTTGCCCTTTGTAACAAAGGTTAACACGTACCAACATAATTGTCATGGCCTTCTTTGATACTAACTTCATTTTAGCAAAGAGGGATGATATTCCAATAAATATCTGGTAGCTTTTGTGTCGGAGCCAAATTATTAAATCTCCCTGGCCTACTGAATTAGTTTAATTATTTCATGGTGACTTGTTATTCACAGTCCTGGTCGTATATTCATCTAACTAAACTAAATGCACTGAAATGGCTTCAAATTCTGTGTGATATTACAGAACGTGTATGTGTGTGATCTTGTGTCTGTAATGCATGGTTATGGGAGAGAGAGAGAGCTTTTACAAGTATATTTTGGTTTTGGTTTGGTCTCTAGTCGACATATAATTTAGGAAATATTTTTTCCCACCTTTCCAGCCATGTCACCAAATTTAGTCCTTTGGCAAGTAATATGTATACTGTCTGCTGATCTCCTTTGCTGCAAGTACAAGAAAGTGCTTAGTTTGGTTTATTTCCTGAGACTTGAAAGCAGCCGCCCCCGGCGTGCCGGGAGAAAGGTAGGTCTGGGCCACTTTGGGAAGTCAGGTCGCCGGCCATCTGAAGGCGCCCGTCTGCCGCAGCACCGAGAAGCACAAGGCAGCAGGAAACTGCAATTCTGGCCAGCTGGGGGGTCTGCCACTCCCGGCCCCTGTGCTTCCTTTTCTCCGGGTCCAGCACTTTGGACTCCAGTCAAGGCCAGCAGCTGGCATCCCAGACGAGTCTTAGTCGGTCAGGTTCAAGTCCTGGCCGTTCCCACCCAGCCCTTCATCTGCACCCACCGCACACCAGGGGCTGTCTGAATGCGACCCGGGAACTAGAGCTCTGCCTCGTCTGCATTTTGGGCCAGATCTGTCTTTGTTCCTCAGAAGACAATGGCTGAGCTCCTTTCCGTGGGGGGAGCCCTTGGCAGCTGGCACGAGGCAGGGCATGGGCATCTGTGGGCTCCATTTGCCACTGAACTTGCTGTGTTCCCCTGGCACAGGTTCATCTGAAACACGGCCGCCGCCCCCTGCGTGAACACTACGAGCTCCGCACTGACATCCGTGTCCGTCGTGGCCGAGGGGGCCTGGGAAGCGGTGGGGGCGTCCCGGGGAGCCCTCCGATCAGCACACAGTCCACGTCTGCCCGGCAGCGCTCACACACAAGTCGGCTCTCGGCCCAGTGGGGATACGGGAAACCTCCCAGGACTACGCAGCGTGCTGTCAGGGCAGAGACAGGCGAGGCAGCACCCTGGCCCTTGAGGACGTTTCCGTTTAGTGAAGAACGTGTTAGAATGGAGCGAACGTGGAGTACGCACCTACTGCATGTCTGGCCGTCTGGCCCTGACTCCTATCTTTCTCTTCCCTGTCTGCGGTCAGGTCTGTCCCCGCTCCCTTCAGCATCCCTTCGGAATTCACTGCTTCTCGGCAGGATGGCCACCTCGCTGCCTGGCGCTGTCAGAGACGCCTGCATGAACTAGCAGAAGAATCCCCCAATGAATGGCCTCGACTGTACTCTGTGACTCTACCTGTCCACACAGCAGCCCGGCGTGGCTGTCTTACGATGGGAGTCAGTGGTACGATGTCCTTGCCCAGGGCACTGCCTTGGTTCCCAGACGGATGAGAAGTAAGAGCCAGATCTCATCGATGACCGCCAGGCCTTACCAGCTCGAGGTCACTGTTCCTCCTCTGAGTTCATTTCCTGTTGCGGTCACCACCCTGCCCTCCAGGCACCTCTGTCCTTCCTGGCCTTCAACGTGCCCCTCACCAGGGAGCCCCCAGTGCAGGGCCTCTGCACGGCCGTCCCCACCTGGAACTTGCTTTCCTTGGTGGCACACAGCTCCCACATCAGTTCATTGAAGTTCCTGCTCACACATCACTTCCTCCAGGAAGCCTTCTCTGACAGCTTCAGAGATTCTCGTCTTGGTGCTGCTCTTCTGTTATCCAGATCCCACGGACACCCCAACTTGGGTTATTTTGAACTATCGGACATATTTTTCACTCATAAAGTATCAAAAGTTAATATGTTTTGTTTTAAAAAAATAACCACAATACCTTTATCACATCCAAAAAATGTCTTCAAAGTTATCCAATATCCAGTTAGTGCCCAAGTTTCCCCCAATGACCAACTGACCAATACATGTTTTTCTAAGTTCATTTTAATCAAAATGCAAACAAGAGTCTCTCTCAAGGTTTATTTTAAATCTGTTCTCTCCCCCTCTATCTCTCTCTCTCTCCCTTCTTTCCTTACGTTCTGCCTCTTCCCCAGTCTCTTTGTTGAAGAAAGTGAGTGACTTGGCCTATGGAATTTTACATATTCTAGATTTTGTTAACTATATGCTATCCTCTATATTTCCTATAAAGTGGTCATTAAATCTACATATTTGATCCAATTTGAGTTCATATTTTTAGCAAGAAACTAGGTAATATTATACAGTTCCGTCACCAGCAACTATATAACATGTCAGGCTGCCTCCCTTTGGGGGGAAGATTAACAGACATGAATAGCTCCAGCAGCGCCTGGTTCTAGGATTTCATTAGAGGTGAAAAGATGCTGAGACTCGGCTCTGGCGACCCTTCCTCCTGTCCTGTTAGCAGGAAGAGATAACATTAAGTCAGGGAACAGTCATTGCAGGCTTGGATGAGCTCATCCCCGAGGAGGGCGAGCAGACAGCCCCGGGCCATAGCAACATGTCCGGAGACTGGGGCGGCAAAGGAGCTGAAGGAGAAAAGTCCCCAACGGGGGGAGAACGCACAGGAGCCCGCGGCCCACAGACAGCTCTGAAGAAGGCGCCTGCTGAGTCCAGGCTCTAAATGCCAGCCCTGGGCCGCTTCGGCATGTGCCCCGGCGTAGTAGGCTGTGGGACGATGCCCAGCGGTTTGAGAGCTACCTGTTGAAAAGGGCCCAAAAGTGCTAAGAAAAATCCCATTGATTCCCAGTCAGGGCACAGGCCTGGGTTGCGGGCCAGGTCCCCATTTGGGGGTGCACAAGAGGCAACCACACATTGATGTCTTTCTCCCTCCCTCCCCCTCTCTCTAAAAATAAATAAATAAAATCTTTTAAAAAGAAAAGGCTTCGGGCAGCTGTTTAATGAGTGTTCGTGTTGTCTTTGGAAGCCGTGCACTAATCCAGAAATTATCCCCATGGTATTTACCAGGAAGTAGGTACAGAGTCAGCCAAAGAAATTTCCGAAGAGGTGGAACCTGGTACGCCAAAGAGGTAAGGAATTTCTCCCACACGTCTTAGACTTGGTCAGAATTCTTAGAGGAACAGGGCTCCCCAGTGATTAACGTCCCAGGATGGGAATTAACGCTCAACCCAATACGACTATGGATTAGGTTTTTAATAAGAATGTATCTGTAAAGCAGATGAGGATAAATGTTGGGGTCTCACAGCGAACGGATGGCGGAGCGAGAATTTGAATCCCGTTCACTGTGCTCCTAAGTCTGTGCTCTTATCATTGTGATGGTTGATTTTACGTGTCAACCTGACTGGCCATGGGTTCGATATTATTTCTCGGTGTGTCACTGAGGGTGTTTCTGAAAGAGCCTGACCGTTGGAATCGGTCCATTCGGTGAGGCAGATTGTCCTCCCCATTCTGCCTGAATGTCTTTGAACTAGACATTGACCTTTAGACTCAGAGAGACTGATCCATGGACAGAGGGATGCTGAGATGGACACCTAAGTGAAGAAGTAAACAAGCTAAAATGTTAACAGTCTTCGCTGTAAATCTGTTTGTATTTTCTACCCGTGTAAATATTTTCATAGTAAGATGTTAGAAAAAATTGCATTTCTGTGTAACAGTAAACAAATAAAGATGTTAACAAGACACCATTTGCAAAAGCACTGAAAAATATCAAATACCTAGGAATAAATCAAACAAACTATGTACAATACCTCTCCAGGAAGAAAAATCCCTGCTACAAAGTACTGCTGTTATAAAGAAGAATGTATCAGGTTCATGGTCTGGAAGAGGAAATATTGTAACTGTGGCTGTTTTCCACCAGTTGGTGTAGAGACGCAATGAGGTCCCCTCCAGCGCCCTGCAGGTTTGGTTGCTGTGTTGATGTTGACAAGATAAATCTAAGAACTTACTTGGAAACACGAAAGGTCAGGAACAGATGAGGCAATCTCGAAACGTGAAAACAAGGCGGGAGGACTTACGTGGCCAGTTGTCAAGACCTGTTAGGCAGCTACAGCAGCTAGAAAATGTGCGTAGAGTTGGTGTGAAGATGGGCAAACTGGCCAATGGATGAACAGAGCCCAGAAACACCCACACAAATACGGCCGCCAGGTTCATAGCAGCACATGGGGCGGGGACAGCAGGAGATACCCTCCCGGACAAAAACCTAATTTTGGCTCCTACCTCCCAGGATGCACACAAAGATCAATTCCAGATGTAGCCTAGAGAAACATGGAAGGTGACGCCAGACATCTTTTAGACGAAAACAAAGAAGAACACCTTCAAGATCTTACAGAGGCAAAGATTTCTTACAACACACACAATAAACACCAACCATATAAAGGAAGAAATAATAAATCGGGCTGCATTGACTTAAGAAAATCTATTCATAGGGATTAAGAAGTACAAGTTGGTGGTTACAAAATAGTCTCATGGATGTAAAAGTACAGCCTAGAGAATACACTTGATACTATTGTAATAACTATGTACGCTGCCAGGTGGGCACTGGAGATTTAGGAGGGATCACTTCACAAAGCATATGGTTGTCTAACCACTGTGTTGTACACCTGAAACTAATACAGAAAAAGAGTGAATATGAACTGTAATTGAAAAGTACAATTTTTTAAAAATCTACCCTTAAGACAGCATCATGGGAATGGAAATGAAAGCTACAGCAAAAAGAAAGATGTTTGTATTATATATTTCCAACAGGTAGCTTATATCCATGATACACAAAGAACCACAGGTCAATAAGGAAAAGACAGAAGTCTAGCTTTTCAAGATGGGGGTAAAATTTGGTCAGGCACAATATCACAGGCGTTGATGTGATTTCTTTTCCTCCTGCAAGCTTCTTAAACTCGCTCACTCTTCTAGGCTATTTGTAATTTTTTAAGGCATCTATCTTAGGTATTAGTATTGAAGTTCCTTCTGTCTCTTCCATTAACTTTGTTCAGTTGCCCTTCTGTTCAGAGACACCTCAATGAGTTATTTTTTTCTTGCCTATCCCCTCACGTGGGCTTTCTCTCTACATGTAAAAGGGGAAGAGGTTGATAAAGCATCAAGCAGTGTGAAAACTCGGACCCTTCAGACAAAATGCGGAAGGTATCGGGGGCATGGTGGTACCTCTCTGGTCTCAGGCTTTCCCAGCACAGAAGAGAGAGGAGGTAATGAGATGGGCACCTGATTTAGTAGGAATTCAGCTCAGGGCTGCATCCCTTGGAACCTGCTGGTATCCACAGGACAGGGCAGCTGCCCTCCTTAAAGAATTCCATACAGCAAACCCCATTCCCCTGCCAGTCTCTGGTTGGCATCTCCTAAAATAGGTGTCTTCCCCAGGGAGACACACCTGGTCCCTGAGTCCTGCACCCAAGATTTTAATCCTGGGGCCACCGATACCCTGGAGCTCATGGCCACAAAGCCGTCCCTGTGGCCTTCCAGGCCTGCAGCTTGTGCAAGCGTGGAGTCTGGAAGAAGATGACGTCACCAGGAGATGTGTGCAGGCTGTTTTCCATGGGGAAGGCTGACCTTTCAAAGCTGAGGGATGCTACCCAGTCCCCGGTCACCAAGGTCAAGTCTTCCGTCACTGTTGCCCTTTGGTGTCTGCTGAACGTGCATCTCGGTCCTGTGCCTCCTGCTCTCATCACCTTCATTCTTTAAGCAGCCGGGCCACTGTTACCTGTCCCTGCTGGTTAGAGTCCTGCTTCAACCCCTCCCCTCCCCCCACCAGAGACACTGAAGTCAAGATCCTGCTGCCTGCCCCAGAATGAAGGGACCCTCTCCCCTGTATACGAGTATGAAGACTTAATGCAGTTGACCTTACATGATATGAACTGTTGGGCCTTTCTCTTGGGGTACAGCTCCCCCCCGACCTCACACCTTTACCTTCCCGCTCTGTCTCCCTAGCATCTGAGAGCCTCTGGGCAGAGCCAAAGCTCATCCTCGTATCTATGCATTTTGTCTTCAACTGAAAATTGAGGAAGTCACTACTACTGTGTTCATTGTGGTAAAATATACACCTATCATAACATTTGCCATTTTAACTATTTTTAAGTGTATACTGCAGTGGCATTGATTGTCCCCAATGTGTGAAACCACTACCATTAATGATTTCCAAAACTTTTGCATTACCCTAAGCAGAACTTGTCCTCATTCATTTATCACTGACTTTAAATGAAGAATGCTTTCCCGTATCTGTATCAGAGAGATGCAAGTAAAAACCACAATGAGATACCACCTCACACCAGTCAGAATGGCCATCATCAACAAATCAACAAGGAACAGGGCTGGCGAGGATGTGGAGAAAAGGGAACCCCACTGCACTGCTGGTGGGAACGCAGACTGGTGCAGCCACTATGGAAAACAGTGTGGAATCACCTCAAAAAACTAAAAATGGAACTGCCTTTTGAACCAGCGATTCCACTGCTAGGATTATACCCGAAAAATCCTAAGACCCTAATTCAAAAGAACCTCTGCACCCCTATGTTCATAGCAGCGCTGTTTACAATAGCCAAGTGCTGGAAACAGCCTAAGTGCCCATCTGTAGATGAGTGGATCAAAAAACGGTGGTACATTTACACAATGGAATACTATGCAGCAGAGAGAAAGAAGGAACTCCTGCCATTTGCGACAACATGGATGGAACTAGAGAGAGTTATGCTCAGTGAGATAAGCCAGGCAAAGAAAGACAAATACCCTGTGATATCACCTAAAACAGGAAGCTAAAGAGCAACACAAACAAACGAACTAAATAGAACAAAGAGCAGAATAGCAGTCGATAGGGGGGAGGGGGAGGGAGAGAAGGGGGATAAGTAAGGGAAGGGTCTAGTCAAGGAACATGTATGAATGACCCATGGACATGGACAACGGGGAGGGATATGAGTGTGGGAGAGGGGGTGGGCTGGGTGGGGGGAGCAATGGGGGAAATGGGACAACTGTAATTGAAAAACCAAAAAATAAAAGAGAAAAAAAAATAGAATGCTTTCATTCTCTGGATTGCTGACTTGAGGAAAGGCGGATTCTGAAATCCCTTAGGTAAAGCCTTTTCTTATATTCACAGTTTCAGGATAGAAGGCTCCTCGTAGGAAGAGAGGAATTGAAAGTCATTCTAAAACCGGGCTGGAGACCGGGCCGTCCTGGAGCTCCCCCGCTGTCATCACAGAGGCCCGGGTTCCGCCAGAGCCAGCCGTCCACTGCACCCTCTGTTTCATCATCGGCTTCCGGGGACACGGTGGTTATAATCCGCGCGTTGGGACTGTGACGAAACAGGTGGGGAAGACGCGTCTGGGAAAAATAGCTCGTGGCATCCGGGCAATGCCACCCAGCCACTGACGCACACATACGCCCTGTCCCTTTAAGTCCCATCCTCACTGTGACTTAGTCCACAGGACGGAGTGGAATGGAGACGGGGGCATGATGCTCAGGAGGAAAGGGCGCGTGAGCCCTGGGACGCTGGGACACCGTGTTGACTTTTCGAAGTTTTGTTTGTTAGCGTTGGTCGCACACCACACAGCACGGCGGTTTAGGACCCAAGCGGCCCTGGAATTCAGCGACCGCACGACTCTCTGAGCAGTGGAAGCTCCTAAGGCTTTTACTTCCCCGGCGTCAGTCCCAATTGTCCGAGCTGGAGCACGCACATGAGTATCGTAACTGTGTCCTGAGGGTTGAAGTAAACCTGCTAAGTGGCTCAGCTCGCGGTCTGGCCCACACTTCCAGCAGCTGTTACAAGATGAAAAGAACAAATGAAACAAACCAATAAATAATTTTCAGAAAGTGAGGTGTTTAGGTGTGCTTTAGAGATACACAGGCGTGGCTGAAAAGGTGAAAGATTTTCATTAAGAAGACTGTCCAAAACGTCAAGTTTACAGATGATCACAACTGTTTCTTTAAATAGCGCTTGGACGTCAGGTTTCTGCAGGGAGTGAGTTCAGCATTCTTCACATAGTCTTTTCCTTCCAGGCCCAGGATGCCAAGTTTCAGACAAGCACCTGAATTCCAAGCGATAGTTCAGGCGATACTGTCATGGTTGCTCACCTATAGCCCGGATGAGTTCATCTGTTTGGGGGCGAGGGGGCCTGCAGCATTGATTAGCTACATGGGGCATCCAGAGAAAACTTCCAAGTTCATGAGAAGTCTGTACTTTGCCCTGTTCGAGATCATTCTCATCCCGTTTCGATGGATTGCAGCAGCCCGGGTGATTGCACACCTGAACGTGTCCTTGGAATGTGCCGGGCCGCGCACAGATGCCAACTATTCAAACTATGTCTCCGCAGCCCAGCACACGTACTTCTCGCCAGTGAGAACCGAAACAGCCCCCGGTGCCACGGCTGAGCCGCGCTCGGGAGCCTGGTGCCGGCGGGGAACGTCCGAAGGCGACGGCCAGTCAGTCAGACAGAGGCTGCAGGACAAAGGCTAAGTGACGCAGGAGAAGCTGCCACGTTCAGATTAGCGTTCTGTAGAAACAGCAGGCAGAGCAGCAATTGGGTCTCTCCATAATCAGTCAATGATTTCCAAAAGCCTAAATATACCCAATGGACATGACACGTTAGACCTCTCTCTGCACTCCACACACAGGAAGAACAGCGAGGAAGGGCCGAGGTTACAGGTGGCAGTCTGGAATTGGGGCACGCTGGGACTGACATCCGCAAAGCTTTTCAATGCTACCAAGTCAGGTGTAAGAATTTAAAGTGTTTTTAATATTATATATACAACTTTCAATAATGGTACATTTATAATCGATGCTTCTTTAATTATCATTCAATTAAATTCATGCTACCATCCCAATATACCAAACTAATTCCATTTTTCTGTTGCAGAAAAAGAATATGACTTCTACAGTTACATCTTGCTATAGAAATGAGTATGGATTTTGTTTTTGTGTCAAGAAGTTTCACATTTCATAAACTCTATAATTATTATTTTAAGTTCTGCATCTTTTAATTTATTTTCCCTTTAATTTTTTGCAAATATTGAGGTAGATGCCAAAATTTTGCTGTCGTATAAGTACAATAATCATCTTTTTGCTTTTAAATAAAATTCTCAGTTTAAGTTTCCAGAAGCAGAGTGCCGATCAAAGGGTGATTTTGTCTGCCAGCACCTGTCTGTCTGTGACCTCTGCCGTGATAGAGGCTGCTGAGTTAATTGCAAGGAGCATTGTGTTAATCTGCGTGACACCTGAGACCCAAATGCAGGAGTCCTGTCCAGGGGTGATGAAGCATTTACAATATTGTTCTTTCAGATACGCATTTCTCAGTAATCTGACAGGTTCTGCCTGCAGAAAGCACACCATGGTGAAAACTCTCTCAGACCAGACTTCTCACTGTAAAAGCCCCTTGGGTTCATTTCGGTAACTTACTGATGTGCCTCTGTGCAAGGTGAAATCCGTAAGTGGCACGGTGTGGCCCTGGTGACCAAGAGGGTGTTCATTTTAATGAAGAATGGTTTTAATGAATAAAACCTTGCTTAATTCATTTTCATTATTTCAACAATCATTTCCTTGATTGATATCTTTGCAAAAGATGCTATTGAAGTCAAACACTGCAGGATGTTCGTAACCTTTTTCATTTATATATAACATTTTTAAAAGTGTTGAGATGTTTAATTTCTACGATTAGTTGGAAACTTTCCAAATCATTAAGACTCCGATATTAATATATCATCTTAATCTCTGCACATACAACTCATATATTTTCACTCTGGGGCTGGTGCCACACCGACAGCTCTGGCCTTAGCAGGGATACATAATCTACATCTTCCATTGAATCTATGTCTAATATTTGTACAGTTGACTGTGCATGTCCCCATCTATTTACAGGGCTTAATTGAGTAATAACATAATTGGCCATCATAAAGCCACGGGGCTGGCATTCACCGGCCCGATCTTGCCCACAGCCCTGGCTATCCTGACATACGGTCACGCGGCTCCTGCTGAAGCACGTCCGGCATCAGGGAAGTCGCCACGCACCAGGTGGTCTATTTCCACGACTAGACAGATGGTTGTGGGTCGATCTCGCTGGTCAGGAGCATACCGGGTATACTTCATGCTAATCACTTCTTGTGTTCAAACAGCTTATTAGGCTGCAAATGACAGAGTCGATCTTGATCATGTGTAAGGAGAGGAAGTCACGGGGGCTCTTTGGAGAGACGCTGAAGTGAATAACAGGGCCCAGGAAATACTGCCCCCACCGACAAACACAAAGCAGTCCTCGGGTTTTTGCCCCTCCATGGACCTCACGCCAAGTCTGGAAGCAGCCCAAGTGCCCGCCAGCAGAAGAGTGAATAAAAAGGCTGTGGTCCATTTACACAACGGAGTACTACTCAGCTGTTAGAAAAAAAGAAACGCTTTCCTTCTGTGACAGTGTGGGTGGGTCTGAAAACTATTACGCTCAGTGAAACAAGCTGCCAGTGAAAGACAAGTACCGTGTGATCTCATATGTGGAATCTGATGAACAAAATGAACTAAACTAATGAGCAAACTGGAATCTGAGGCACAGAAACAGGGAACAGACAGACAGCTGTCAGAGGGGAGGGGGGAAGGGGAGCCTGTGGACAGAAGGTGAAGGGATAGTCAAGGAACCTCTATGCGTGGCTTGTGACCTCGGACAATGGTATGGGGACTGCCTGAGGGAGGAGCAAGCTGGGTGGACGGGGGCAAAGGGGAAAAATCGGGACCACTGTAACAGTATAAACAATAATATATAAATTAAAAAAGTAATGACCCACAAAAGGAAAAAAACATAGCCATTTCTGGATCCTCCTCTCGGCAGCACAACCACCAACCCCTGACTGCTCACCTCCCTCGGTTTCAGTTCAAGTGAAACAGATTTCAGGAGTTCATGGGCCTGCAGGGAGCTGGGAGCCACACGTGAACGCCCGGTGACATGTATGAGTTCTTGGGAAGAGAGGTGGGAAGAACACACCCGTATATGTCCGCCTGATTATCTATCGGGATGCCTTTCATCTCACTAACGCAGTTGATCTCCCTTTTCTCACCGGGGCCGAGAGGAGCACTGGCTACCGCGGCACTTGCTTGTGAGCGGCCCGTGGGCAGCGCCTATATTAGCTCCACAGTTCTTCCCCCGCGTCTGGCATGACGCACCACACGCGTGGGCACTTAATGCCATTTTTTATGACAATGAAACATGGTTTAAACCGCTTTCACCAGTTAATACCACACAAGAATATACAATTGTAAATCATATATTCACACACCACATGAAAGAAATAGCATTTTGAAGATCAGATGTGATGATGTTTGCGGAGCAGTTAACTCAGAATACACATCACGTGGTTGAGTACAGTTTGTGAAAACCTCACGTTGTGTTTCCTGACATGTGTGTGTAATCTGTGTGTGTTTCAGACCTTATATATTTTCCTATTTTTTATGGTTTTGAAAAATAAGTGGAGTGGGGTGGGAACAGAAACAGGGACCTGTATACCCTAAAGTGACTTCTTGCTAAAAACCACATTTTTACACAAATATTATAGAAACTTGCTGTGTTTGTTCAACAGGAGCCATATTTGAATTTCACCATCACAAGTGACTACTGTGCTCCCAGGAGAGATACAACAACCTGTTTAGAAGACAGAATTGGAAAGTAACCCAAGATGCCGAGATTCTTCAGACACGCAGCAAGTGTGATGTTGGGGAAATTGCTCCACCTGCCTGAATGTCATTTTCTTTGTCAGAAAGAAATAAATTTCACTTTTAAACAGTTACAGAACTTTCGACCAAGAAGGAGGCCTAGACAGACACACTGTGTCTCCCTCCACAACTAAGAAGGAACACAACTGCCTCAAAACTAGACACAACCAGAAATTCCAGAAAATCAAGCTGCATGGAAGTACAACAAAGATATAAAGCAGAAATACTCATCCAGACAGGTAGGAGGGGCAGAGCCAGGGCAGAGAGGACACGGGTGGTGGTGGCAGCAGCAGTGGCAGTGGCAGGCCGGTGGAAAGCACAGTCACAGGCTTTAAAAAGTCAGGAGGGACACCTGTGAAGCACTCCCAGAACCAGATCAAACTGCACAGCTCATGGTCCCAGCACAGGAGACAATAAAGCCTTATTGCTTTTGACTGTGTAAACCAGTGGGGGTTGGGCAGAAGAAGAAACTGCCAGTCTCTCAGCAGAGTCTGCTTATTTAAAGGGCCCCCACAGTTCTAGAACATCCACAGACCCACCCACTCTGGGAACTATGGCCGGGGCAACAGCTAAAGAGGTGCCAGTCCCATATGGGAAATGAGAGAAGTGCCTGGAAAAGGGGTGAGTGCTGAGCAAGCAGCATTGTTCCCTCTTGGACCCCTCCCCCACATACAGCACCACAACGTGGTGAAACAGGTCACCCATACTGATGAATAAGGCTCTGCCCTTACAACATAACAGGTGCCACAGCTCTACCTAGGACTCAGAGGCAAACAAACACAGGAACCTGTCAGAATGAGGAGACAGAGAAGTATGGCCCAAAAGAGGGAATGAATCAAAGTTCCAGTGAGAAAACTATGCAAAAAGGAGACAGCTAACCTAACAGACGAGGAGATAGACAACCTAACAGACACAGAGTTCAAAACACTGGTGATAAAGATGCCCACAGGCTTGACAGATATGCTTAAGTACAGCAAACGCATAAGAGAAGAAGTGAAGGCTATGCTAAGTGAAACAAAAGAAAATCCACACAAAATCAGTGGTGAAGGGAAGAAAACCAGGATTCAGAGCCATGATTTGGAACATAAGGAAGTAAAGAACAATCAACCAGTACAGAATGAGGAAGCAAGAATTTTTTTAAAATGAGGAGAGGCTTAGGATCCATTAGGACAACTTTAAATGTGCCAACATCCAAATCAGAGGGGTGCCAGAAGGAGAAGAGGAAGAGGAAGAAATGGAAAACTTATGTGAGAAAGTAATGAAGGAAAACTCCCCATATGTGGTGAAGAAAATAGACATACAAGTCCAGGAAACACAGAGAGTCCTAAACAAGCTAGACCCAAAGAGGACCACACCAAGACATAGCATCATTAAAATGCCAAAGGTGAAAGATAAAGAGAGAATCTTAAAAGCAGCAAGAGAAAAGCAGAGAGTTACCTACAAAGGGGTGCCTTTAAGACTCTCAGCTGATCTCAAAAGAAACTTGAAGGCAAGAATTATTCAAGGTGATGAAAAGCAATAACCTACAACCAAGATTCCTCTATCCAGCAAAGCTATCATTTAGAATGGAAGGGCAGATGAAGTGCTTCCCAGACAAGGTAAAGCTAAAGCAGTTCATCATCACCAAGACATTATTATACGAAATGTTAAAGGGACTTATTTAAGAAAAAGAGGATCAAAATTATGAACATTAAAATGACAACAAACTCACAACTATCAACAACTGAATCTAAGAAATAAAAACAAAATCCAACTAAGCAGACCAGAATAGGCACGGAATCATAGGTATGTGATCATTTGGAGGCTTATCAGCTGGGAGGGGGGAGGGGGAGAAATGGGGAAATGGTGCAGGGACTAAGAAGCATAGTCGGTTGGTACAAAACAGGGGGATGTTAAGAATCATATAGGAAAGAGTGAAGCCAAAGAACTTACATGCACGACCCATGGACATGAACTAAGGGGCGTGGGAGTGCTGGAGGGAAGGGGGGTACTGGGTAGAGGGGAGCAAAGGGAAACAAACTGCAACTACTGTAACAACATAACAAAATATACTTTAAAAAAAACAGTTACATACTCTACCGTGTGACACACATGTCACTTACACTATGTCTAGACCTCAGAACAAACTTCAAATTTTCCCAAAATGTTTACCCACCTGCATGTAGAATTTACAATCAAAGTCTAATGGCTAAATATCTCAGCTACCAGCACATCCCTACTCACCTCTACTTAGTTTTCCCAGGGAGCCCCAAGGGAACCCAAATATGCTCAAGAACAATCATGTGCCTCCTGGACACCAGCCATTGCATGTCCCTGGACACCCCCACTGTTGCTCCCTGGGCTTCACCCACTTCCCCATCTCCCTGCGTGTCACAGGCCTGCAGGCCCTCAATCCTGATCCTCTGAAAGAATGTAGCCCAGCCCAGGACATTGCCCAGGACTTCCAAAGAGGCAAACCACTTCAATACACCACCCCAGCGGCTTCACAGTGCCTGCCCGCCCTCCACACTGCCGGAGAGTTAGGTTTTAGAATGACACCTTTGTGTTAGAGTTGGGGTTTCCCTTTCTCTCCTGCAGGGTCAGCGCTCGGAGAATAGATACAAATTCCTTAGCCAAGGAGGTCTCAGGCCCATCCGACAGGACCCTCGTCTTCCTCTCCAGCTTCTGGAAACTTGTGCTCTAAGGGTACGGACATTCTCACAGGCTGCTCAGTGCACCCTTGCTTGGGAGCCTGCTCTTCTTGCTCCTTCTCTGGTCCCGTTCCCAAGGTGGGGCTGAGCTCCCCTTCCACCGTGTGCACTGAGGACCTTGTGGGAGGAACTCAGCTTTGCTTCCTCTGACCTCCATGGTTTGTCAGAACACATTTCTGCTGTTGCCTAACCGATTTCATTGTTTGCTTTGCTTTGCTTTTAAGTTGGCTCTTCCATCCGCATCTTCCCCTCGGCGGCTGAGCCAGTTTTTCTGTTCCTTTGGAAATCCCTGCCGCCTAGCAGTGCGTCTGGCCCATCACCGACGTCAGCGAACAGTTGCTGAAGGAGGGACCCCACGAACAGTATTCATCAACTGTGCCCGTGACAAGGTGTCCATCACCGTGGGACTCTGCGTGGACGGGGCTGAGGCGGCCCCGTGAGCAGCCCAGAGCTCACAGATGACTTGGAGGAAAAGCGCCCGGACACCACGGAGCACCGTACCGCGTTCTGGGTGACGACGACGCAGGACGCTCTCGCTGGGTCATTCGGAATCGCGGACCCTTTGAGGACTCACGCCGCTAGGAGCCAGGGGTGGGGACCGCGGTGGCAGGCGTGTAGACACCAGCTGGGCAACAGCTGCGGCCGTACGAGGTGCGCAGAGGCCCTGCGGGTGGCAGCTGTGGGCAGGCGCCCCGCGCACGGGAGTCTCCTGGGTAGCACGCGCAGAGCTCTGTGCCTCCCAAGGCGTCTTCTCCGCTACCCCCACGGGGAAGGGGGCGAAGGTCTCCATTCCCTCTGCGCCCACGGAGGGAGAAAGCCCTCTTCCCACCGGAGCCCAGGGCGCCAGAAGACGTCCGTGGACTGTCAGCGGGCGAGCGCGCACTTGGCATGAACTCCGGTCTCCACGCGCGGGCGGGAAAGGGGCTAGAGCTGAAACAAAACAGCAGAACCGACTTCTGTGAAAGGGGGAGAGAGAGAGGCGTGTTGAACAAGAACCAACGTAAATAACAAAAATGAGAACTTTCAAACCAAGACGAGGGCTTCACGGCCTTTTTATTGCTGGAAAGAGCCGTGTCTTTTTCCAGTTTCTCGTCCTACAAAAGCAACGAGGATGTGGAACGCCTGATGCCAAAATTCCATCCAATCACTTGGACTCGGCGTTTTCTAAGTATAGAGCATTTATTTTCCAAAAGGCTGGTATTCCCTACCCTGAGCCAAATAGAAAACTTCTCCTTTCTCTTCCCATTACCACCGGGGCCTAGGAAACTCAAACAAGCCGCCTGAATCGGAGCATTTCTGAGAAGACTTCAAAACTGAGGGCTGTCTGTGCCACTGATTTTTCTATGAAAAGTGAGTTTTTGCAAAGAAATTAAATATCTAAAGTATAAGTGGGAAGCATTTCTCAAGATTCATTAAGCTGGCCAGCATGCCCTAAACATTTCACCGCTATTATTGTTGGGCCTAAAAGAAGTTCACCTTGGGATCAGGTGCAAAATAGTTCTAAATAAAACAATGTTTACTATATTGGTCATAACACAGTTAATACTCGAAGAAAAACATAAAAGTGCAGAGAAGTAGGAAAAAGAAAAAACACTTCTTAGTTCCACCATCCACATATAACTTCCAAAAGAGTGCATTCCATTTCTTTCCAGTCTTTTTCCTGTGTGTAAAGGGGTCTTGTTGCCAATGACTCTGTGTATAAATTGTTATGACTTTTGTACGAAATGTTGTAACTTCAGTTATGTTCATTGCGACCATGAGCATCCCAAGAGCGGTGACAGGGATGCCCAGCGGGGAGCGTTTTCCCGCAGCTCAGTCACTTTGTACGCAGCGCCTCTCCTCTGCCTAACGCTCTCACCTGCTCAAAGCTGAGCGGACTTCTGCACCCCTGTATAAAAATGCCTAAGTGGGCTTTCAGGGCTTCCGTTGGCTCACTTTGGAATTAGCCTGGTCCTCCAAATGCCTTACTGGCCCGCAGAAGCAGCATTTCCAAGCTGGAAGACTCCAGAGCAATAATTAGAGCGCAACCTCAGTTTTAAAATGAGGAAATTAGGGCCCAGAAATAATGTCACTTGTTCAGAGTTACACACTGAGTTAGTCTCAGGGTCACCCATTGCCACTGGGGCCTGTTGGTGGCCCTCTCGAGCTTTCCATCACACCCACCGACTGCCAATCATTTGTCACCAAAATTAGGATCCAGTGGGGGAGGCTTTCCCAGCCGCTCGTTCCTCTTCCTTAGTTCTTGGCTAGGTGGTCGTTTTGGAAAGCTGTAACAAAATGAGTATGTAAACACTACCTTTCTAGATGCTTTCTGCAAACCTGACCTCTAACTCCTGGGCCCACTCTGTCCTGAGGAGTGCAAAGACAGAGGTTTTAATGAGTGAACGGCTTATTAGGGGGCACATGTGACAGCCACCAGGAGACAGAGAACCACAAACTCAGCAGGAACTAGTCAGCCTGTTTGTCTAGGTGTCCACCCAGGTTTACAGCTAATCCTTCTGCACACAGGACACAAAGCAGAGAGAACCAGTCACCTAACCGACAAAGAGAGCCTATCATAAGTGCTTAGGATCACACAGCATCACCTCACGTGTGCAGAGGTCACTTACCTTAAACCTCACTTGTGAGAACTTAGCCAAGGACCCAGGAGCAGAAATGGTCCCCCTAACACTGGATGAGCTGGTGAGGAGTTCAGGTTGCGAAGTTTAGGTAAATTATTCATGGCAGAGGCCACCTCCAGGGCCGATTTTATTTTCATCGCTATGCATTTCTAACCAGCAGGACTCTCAGATTTTTCATCCCACAAACAGATTAGCAACAGCACATATTTAAAGGTGGTTGGCTTGATCAACTGAACAATGGTGAAGGAGGAAGAAAAGTACCAAAAGTTAACAGAAGTTAATAAATACACAGCCATCTAGATGTGGATTCAGTTTAGAGGCTAAGACTCCAGCAACCTCATCAATTCCTTGGGGGGCACGTATTACAGCCCCGTCTGTCACCGAGTCTCGAGAACGGCAAATGCTCCCAGTTCCTCCACGGGCTTCAGGTCGAAGCTTGGACATCAGTCTCAGAAAAACCTTCGTCCAGTGGCTACTTGAAGCAGCCCTCACTCACCCATCAGTTTCTCAGCACCCTTTATGTTTCCCTCCCAGCACATGTCACAGTTTATAATGACATCATCTAGGATTTGCCTTTTGTTACATTTGTCTACCTGCTGCCCTGGGTTTTGAGGTGCCCAAGCCTGGCTCTGCGTTTTGTCACATGAAAGGTGCTTGATGAATAAATGATGGATGAGTCAGGAATCGTCACCAGGGAACTATCTGCATTTCTTAATGACAATATATCACTTTAGAAACACTTAGATGACTAAAGGGACATTACATTTTGAAAGAACAGGAAGTTTGGTGGAAGGTAATCACCATTTGTTGGGAAAGCGCCATGTCCCAGGAAGGTTAATCCTCACAATGGGGGGGTTAGTCCCCACCTCACTGATGAGGAAACTGGGGTTAAGCAACTTTCCAGTTTTATGCAATTAGCGGTAAAGTCTGGGTTGGAGCCAAAGGTTCGCATCTCATCACGTAGACAGTAAAGCTTTAATTAGCTCCACTTACTGGGTAGCTCATGCATTATCTGGGTGCTGCCTGGGCCTGAACCAAGAACCGGGTTCCAAAGGGACTAAGTAGGAAGGGGGGAAGGTCATGTAGATTGGGACTGAGTCAAGTCCGAGAGTCAAGACAGGGAGACCAGGTTCAAAGGGCAGACATGGAATTATAAAAGAATCAGAAGTTAAGCGTCCTTTGAAAACAGGATCTGAGTCATTCTTCAGCCCACTTAAATCTGGCTTTCACCCCCCCCCCCAAACTTTCCCCAAACAAGCTCTCACTAATGTGTCGAATGCCTTGGACATTCCCAAATCCAGTGGGTCATATTTATTTTTTCACTGTGCCTGGCTTCTCAGCAACATCGGACGGCCTGGCCATTTCCTCTTCTGTGAATCATTGTTTACCCATCGGCTTCCCCACCACTTTCTCCTGGTCTTCCTCTCACCTCGTGTCTGTTCCGCCTCAGCCTCATTTGCCACTTGAGTCCCCTCCACTTGGGTGATAAGATGTGGGAGTTTTCTAGGTCAGGGTGAGATTTTCTTCTCTTTCAGGCTTCTCTCTCTCTCTGGGTAAACTCAGCCAGTCCGGTGGTTTTAAACACTATTGACAGGTTGATGACTCCTTAAGATTTTATTTCCCATCCTACACTACGCTTTTGAGCTTCAGACTTGATTTACCAATTGTCTACCTGGCATTGCTATTTGGACAGTTTAAAGGCAGTTCAAATTGAATATGTTCAAATATACGACCGCCTTAAATTCCATGATACAGGGACCCTTTCTATAAGGAGAAGAAAAGTGTAGGTAAGGGGGTTGGAATTCAGGGAAAAGGTTAATCGGATAAAAGCTGCAGCTTTCCTTCTTCTGTGTCCTGGGCGGGGGTCCTTGTGCCCTGGGCTGTGTCTTTGTGTCCTGGGTGTTGGTCACCCTGGAGCACCAAGGCTCAGATACCATCTTGGTTGCCTGCAGTCCCCCCGAGGCTCAAAGGTGGAAGTGCTTACGGTCTCCTGGAGTCAGGGTGGGTCAGACCTCCAGCTCCTGAAACAATAGCTTTTTACACACATTGATTACCAAGCTTATTAGCTGTTACCTGGAACTAGAATCTTCCAACATTTGAGTCCCCCCGTCAGAATCATACACTTAAAACAGATGCAGTTTATTATATGTGTTATACCTCCATCAAGTTGGTAATATTTTTTAATTGGCAGAAGATTTAAGACAGATATTTCACAAGTGGCCAAAAAATACATTAAAAAAAAAGATCAACACCCTTAGACAATAGAGAAGTGGAAATTTAAACCACAGGAAAACATTTAATATATGCATTTTATTGTTGTAAATTATACCTTAATTTCTAAAGTGCAGATCTTAAAAAGAGAATAAAACTTTTTTAAAAATCAGAAACAAAACACCCAGAAATTCCACTTGCAAACTTGTGAACTCAGCACTACGGGTTATTCGTGTTTGAAAACACTCTCAACGTCCTTCGCTGAGAACTAGGCAATAAATTATGGCACATCAATAAAAGCAAAGGCTGGACTATGGCAAGAATGAGGAACTGGAACCGTTAAATACTGACCTGGAATGAACTCAGTGACGTATTATTAGATATGTGTTTTCATATTTAAGTGCAGAAGGAACACTGTAAATATACACAGTGTATCTGAAGAAAGCCCCACACCCAAGGAGCTGGTGAGCCTGCTCTCCTCCTTGGAGGAAAGCTAGCTGGCTGGGGGGACCCGGGGTGGCACGGAAGCTTTCCACTGTGGATGGAAAGGGGCCACGTGCAAACCCCGACAAGCCCAGGGGAGGCCTGCCTGGTGGCCTCACAAACAGCAAGGAGGCGCACAGCATGATCTTATCACAAAAATTCCTGACTAAATGCGAGGCATGGCGGGAAGTCACTTCCCAGGCCTGTGGCTTCCTTGACAAAGGTCAGTCTTCCCCCTACCTGAGCCTGTCCGTAGTCTCGTTTTTTTGCATCTGCAGTGACCTACCTGATCACACACCCTTGGAAGAGCAGAGCAATTTCCACTTCCCTGGATCCCTCTGAGCACAGCCGCCACTTCAGAGCAGAGGCCAGGGGTCCCCTCATTGTCACTGTTACTAAGTGAGGTGCTAGCTGTTGACTACCCTGTACCCCCAAATGCAAAGCGCGTGTCTATCATTTTCCTCTTCGTACCACCCCGGCGGTCTCCCCGCTGGGCCCCTCCCGCCCCCCTAATCTATCACCCACGGACTTCGTGGGGGGCGCATACGCCTCCCCCAGCCGTAATGTATAAAATGAGGCGCAGAACTGCTGTTTCCCGGGGCGTCTTCTCAACCCACTAAGTATCGCTTCCCAGCAGTCGTCATTAGTGTGGCTCAAATAACGTCATAAAAAGTCTTACAGGTTTGAACATTTCTTATCTTGACAACACTCCACATTTTAAAACCTATTTAGCTGTAAAACATGAGCATGTGTCGAGGACGCAGACTTGAAAGTAAGTTAATGAACTAAGTGGGCGCAAACAGCCCACCATCTCTCTTATACTTAAAGACTTGAGCGTATCAGAAGCCCAAGCCTTCCTTCCAGGCTCCCTTGGACTCCCCACCTTGCAAGGCGAGTCTCAGTGAACACGGTTCTCCTTCCCACCCTGTCCCTCCTTCCCAGCTCCTTCAGACCGGGTGGGGTGGGGGGAAGAGGAAGGTCCTATGGGAAGTGACCTCGCAGGGCCTTAAATCCCTAAGGACCCCAGGCGTGTCCTTAGGGAGAGGTCCCAGTCCAGCCCTGTTCATTATTGTAGGTGAAGGAGCCTTTGAGGCACCAGAGCAATAGCCCTGAGGGCTATTAGCACAGAATCTTGGTAACTAGCCTGTAATCTGACCCCCCCCCCCACTTTCTCCCACCTTGTGGTCGTCTTCCTTAGCTCCCTCCTTCATTCCAAATGAATTTAGAAAAAATCCTGCCGTTCTCCAGAGCAGCGGAGGTCCTGCTTCCCAGCACATGGCGTCAGCTGGGCCTACAAACGTTCTCTACAGGTTTGGATGTTTCTTGTGTGAGCAGGACACTCCCTGCCCGTGGGCACCGTGACCACTGCTGGGGCATCACCTGCCCCCATCCGCCTTCACAGACACCTGTCAGACCCCTTCCCAGTGGCAGCAGCACTGGCCCTTCACGTCCCCGTGCAGTACAGGAGGGAAAAAGGAGGACCTAGACGCGGGAATGCGCTTTTTTTCTGAACGTGAAGATTTCATCCTATAAAGAGAGAAGACATTTTAAAGATGTCAATGCTTCCTAAATGTTCCTATAGATTTAAGAGAATTCCAACGAAAACCCCACTCTGGTGAGACTCTCGCCCCTCCCCCACCCCTGCAGGGACACTTCTTGCTGGTAAGGTCACAAGGCACCGATTCCAGAGACAGCTCTGCAGTTCGGGTGTCGCTGCTGACTCCTCCTTCTGAATCTGGTTGCCCACTTGCCCCCAGGACCGCGGAGGTCCGGCCACCCCTCCCTTCCTCCTCATCTCCTGGGTCTCTTCTCCTCAGAGGCCCCAGGACTCTGGACTCCAGGCACGTCTTGCCCATTCTATTCCCTCTCATCCCTGGACCAGCTCATTCAATCTCAAGGAGCATCTCTACACCCACGGATGACCGCAGCCTTTATCTCCTGCCTGACCTTTCTCCTGACGGCCGAACTCGAGGCCACCTGCGCGTGCACTGTCTCCATGGGGAACACAGCCCGTCCCACCCAGGCTCGGGTTCTCCGCGGGCCTGCGCGCTGCCCTGTTTGCCGTCTCCGTGAAGACGGCCATGCCCGACGCGCCATGCCCGACGCGCCCCCCGAGGGCGTCCTCGGCTCTCCTCTCTCTCACCCCACACAGGCAGCACATGGCACATAGGGACAGCTCTTCCTCCAAAGTGCCCCTGGGACCTGACCCCACCCCACCACTGATGGTGTGCAGACTCCCCTGCTCGGTCTTCTGAGTTCTTCTGCACCTCATGGTTAGGGGCAGCTGAGAGCAGGGCAAGACCCCACCTGGACCCTGCAGCCCCTACCCCCGCCCCACCTCCCTCCAGCCTCTCTGGCTCCTTGCTGCTCCCTTACAATAAACAGGCTGGCTCTTTTGTTTTTTAAGATTCTATTTATTTATTTGTAGAGAGAAGGGAAGGGAGGGAGAAAGAGAGGGAGAGAAACATACATCAGTTGCCTCTCACACGCCCCAACCGGGGACCTGGCCCACAACCCGGGCGTGTGCCCTGACCTGGAATCAAACTGGGACCTTTCCTTGGGGACTCCGTCCCGCCGGCTGAGCCAGGCCTCCCAGGCCCTGCCCAACCCCCTGCCCCTCCCCCATGCACTCGGCTGCCCTCTCAGTAAGACGCGTGCCAACGTGTGCCCACACAAGGCTCGTCTTAACCCGCACGAATGTTTATGAGCTTATCTGCTGGGAAGCGAAATCTCACCCGACTGGGGAAAGGCTCCAGAGAAGGGCAGGTCTGCACCTTATTTATTTTATACGTTACAATCAAAGGGGGTGGGGGATGGGGAGGGTTACATGAAATCCACTGGAGATAGATTAGGGAGGTGGGAGGAAGCAGAGCAGGGAGGTCGCTGGGCACGGGAGAGTTCACAAGGGACCTTTACGTCACGTGCAGGTTCTATGTGGAGAACACGGTAACAAGGAGGGGTTCCGGGGTCTTGTACTCTGTTGGGAGAGTGTGTCCTGAGGAGCCTAGAGCAAAAGGAATTACTCTGACATTCTAAGGTATGTTCTCTTAGATGCAAAAAGACAGTCGCCAGGCTCATGACCTTTGTCAAGGAAGCCCCAGGCCTTGGACAGGACTACCCGCCGTGACTCACCTTTAATTGAGCAGTTTCATTTCAGGCCGTCATCCGGTGAGGTTGCTGCAGGCCTCTGAGTTTGTGAGGCCGCCACGCGGGCCCCCTCTGTGCGGCCTCTTCCCCGTCCACACCTGCACAGACCTTTCTGCCCCGTCCCCTCAATCACCCTGCGTGGCACTCACCCTCCAGTCCCTGCGCTCAGGGCAGTCCTGGCTGTTGTAACACTGTGCGCACTCCCCACGAAGTACATGCATCAGGCACAAGGACAGCCGGTTCCTGCACAGAGGCCGGTTTGGAGGGGGCCCCTCAGTGCTCTCTGGGGAGCCACGCACCTCAGGACGTGACCTTGATGGGGGAGGGTCAGGTCCCCTGGGGTGAGGCTGGGAGCTCAGACCCCGACTCACTCCCTGCTGCCAACAGAAGGAGATGCCGCCCCACCCCCAACCGCACCAGCCAGTTGCCCTGGAGACTTCCCTGGCCTCCCTGGGTGGCAGGTGCTGAGCAAAGACACTGCAGGAAATCTAACGAATGGTTTGAAAAGCACACTTTAGAAATGGCTCCAAGTCTCAGAAAAGGAGGGGTGAGAAAAGCCACCCGTACTCCCCTCCCTCCTCCTGAGAAATCGGGGGAAAGGCAAGCCTGGTTTAAAAGTAAAAATTACACACACAAGCCCAGGTTGGAGAAGGCGGGCTTAGAAAGGGTAAAAAGAAGCAGTTACAAACAAATGCTTATTCGCAAAGTCTCAATAAAAGGCCTGGCCATCGGGTCCGGCCCAATCAGAGGTGAACACGTCACCCAGCACCATGTCCCAGGGTGGGGACCCCAAGGCGAGGTGGAGCCAGCTCCCTGCCCTCAGGAGAAACCACAGCATCAAGCCCCTGGTAATCTGTGCATCGGGGGCCAGGTCCCTGAGCACCTGCCTCTGGCCTGTGCAATGGCCCCAAGAGCACCAGGGGCCTCCCCGCACCGTGCTCTGGCCTCAGAGCCTGGCCTTCGTCTCCCCCGCTGCCCTGAGACCGCAGCATCAGTCTGGAATGGGTGCCTCTCCCCAATCCCACCCTTCGTGCAGGGAACCCACAAAACCACTCACCTGAAAGGCAATGGGGAGCGGGGGAGCGCGGAGGTGCGGGCTGGGCGAAGCCCCTCCCGTCGGAGCCGGACGTGCTGGGCCAGCCGAGGGCACACGTCGGGGTCCCTGTCAGCCAGGCCACCGGTGGGCTGCGTGGCCGTGGGCCATTCCCTGCGCCTCCTTCCTCGCAGCTGTACAAGGAAGAGCAGCCCTGTGGAAGGCCGGGAGAGCGCAGGTCCTAAAGCTCATCACTAGAATCGCAGGGGCACCCCCTCGTTGCTACCTTGTGCCCTGGGAGGCTGCAGGGGTCTTCTTTTCCTGAAGCGTTTAATAGTTAACTGTATGTTTAGATTGTTCATCTAACCGTGAAGATGGACGGAAGGATGCATCTAACGTTCACGGGGCCCCACCGCCAATGGGGCGCAGGGCTGGGCCAGGAGCTGGCTTCCCCGCCCTGTCTGTTTAGAGAATCTCCAGGGAAACCAGGGAGGTCACAGCCGCACCCACAGCTCCCACCCCACGTGCGCTCCGCGGCCCAGTCCCTGGCTGTGCACGAGCTGTTTCAGGTTAGAGCGGTCCTATGTGGCAAGCATTTATGACAGTTTACAGAGAAAGAAAACGAAAGCTTTCGGCTGGAAAGATTAAAAACATAGAACATGCCCAAGGTCACATTGAGTTCATGGCAATTTTTAGATCCCTATGCATTTGGTTGCTCCTGTGCTTTAAATATGTTTATGTGTGTAAGTAACATATACAAATGTGTCTGTTTTAGAAATGTATAATGTATGGATGTTTATAGATCAAATATAAAATAAACAATTTAATACAAAGTATTCAAAAACTATATAATGGAAATATTTAAGTAGGGATCGAATACCTTCTTGTATAGATGAAGGTGTATGAAGGTATGATAGAGCGGGAAACAACCTGGAAACCCTGGTGGCCTAGTGAAGGGGTGTCTCCCTCCCTCTCCATGTCCATCTCAGACGTGTCACCTCCGTGTCCAGCTGAAGGGTCTGCCCCTGTCGTCCTCACTCCAGGCCCAGGCTGAGAAGGAGGCCACTCTCTAGAGCGTGACCAGCCAACAAGACAGATGAAAAGCTGCCACGGGGAAGCGTGTCCCTCCTGAGCGTTTCTGCCCAGAAGTGGCCCATGTCCCTGCATCAGCGTCATTCCAGTCCAAGGCTGGCTTCAGGGCCACCAGACAGCACCATCTTCCTAAAGGGGAAGGGGCATCGACGCAGAGGGACACGGTCCCCGTTCCTCCCTGGGCTGCCGTGAACTGGTGTCAAGCGAGAGGGCCAGGGAGAAAGGCAGCATGCACTTGCCGAATCCCCTTAGCAGGTGACAAAAGGAAATGCCAGCCAGAGCCACTCACTAATCTCCAGTGACCCAGCGACATCCCTACATGCAGGCGTTGGGAACTCTGGCTGAGAAGGATGTTCTTTCTAGTGGGAGAGCAAAACATCCTCTTGTTTGGTGGTGATGAGAAGCCGGTGAAACTGATGACAGAGAAAAGAGAAAGGCCCCCGTTCTCATGCCCACACACCGATGACGGTCTGGGTGACGTCTGCAGGAGGACTCGTCCCAGGGCAGGGGTGGCAAGGGCCCTCTGCCTCCCAGCACCTCATCCTCAACAAAGTGCACGCTGGGTAAGTGCCATTTTTCCTACTCCACATTTTTGAAAACCTGCTAACCCACCCAGAAGCGCCTGTCTTTTACTTCATTCATGAACGGTTATTTATTAGTCCTTCCTCTCTTCCTGAAACTTGCCCTGCTACCTGTCATGTCGGGGCCTGCCTCTGAAGTCCCTCCCCCGCCTGTCTGGCGGCACCGTCCACAAAGCCAACAACTGCAGTCACTTCTAATTCTCCATCCCGCTGCAGGAATATGAACGCAGTCCACTCCGCGTTTCTGGAGCCTGCCCTCCCCCCCGTTTTTCACTCTACAATACCCTGCCGTACCCCTTGCAGACCCTCCACTGCCTAAAACTGTTCCTTCGGGTCTCGCTGCTGGACACGTCCCCAGAAGTGACTTCTTCCCTTCTACGGTGCCTCTGTTCCTCAGAGACAAGTTGAAGGCTGTGGTTTTACTGGCCATTGGAATTCTTTGTACACAGCGGCAACTTCTGTTTTTTAACGGAAAAAAAAATCTCAAATAAAACACGGCTTCCAAAAAAGTCTCTGCACCCATATTCTTTGTGAATGAAAATAAAGTGACGTGATTATCTCTCAATGTGTGAGGTGCCCGAGTTTCTCTTTAGAAGAACATGAGCTTGGCTCAAGGTCTTTGCCACATGACCTTGATCACATCAGGTGAGAAAAATAATTAAATTGTAAGCAGCCAAAATGCCTCAAAATACCTCTTCAGTTGTTTCCTGGTAAACCACACATTCTATCATTTATTACAGTTTTTAAAGACAGATAAACCAGACAAAACTTGCTCATTTGCAAGTTAAACGATAATATTCAGTTCAGCCAACCCCTAAGTCTTTGCTTTTTACCCATGATGCCCTCCAAGGCCAGCTGGCTCGAGTTCATGGTCATTGCCCATGTACCATAAACTGAGAGGGAGGTCCTTCTTTCTCTCTTCTACAGCAGGACTGTATTTGCCCCCAATAATTTTTAACTGGATTTGTTTATAGAACACCAACCATAATAATGATAAGGTCTAATTATGAGCTGTGATAAACACTTGTGTTTTTATAATATTCCATATTTGAAATATGCTAATTTAAAGGGAGGTCTATCATGGAATATAGCATATTTGACCTCTGGACCAAAATTCATCAACAAATACATCTGTGCACACACACGAGACGGGCCAGAATGAGCTGGAGAGAGAAAGGAAGGTAAGGGCCAGAGCAAAGCCCGAGCTGTCGAGAGGCAGTGGCGTGCTGAGCCAGGAAGGGCGAGGCTGTGAGCTGAAATGCCTGCAGCGGCGCGCGGGCCCCAGGAACTGGAGAAGCAGGTTTGGTGGTGTGGACGTGCACTGGAGGCTCGACACCCTTTCTGAAGGGGACAGTTATCACCCCCCCCCAACTGCATGACAGCAGACGCCATTTTCCAAGAGAAACAGAGAATCCACACGTTAAATATGAAACCTCTTCCTTTTTAAGTGTTGCCACTCATTCAACTAAAATAAATATTGAATGGGCCCCACAAAATCCCATCTGCATCCTGAACTTGGTCTGCAGGCCACCGGTGGCAACACTGAGGCTCATGTTTCCTAGTTCAAACTATATGCCTGAGACAAGCAGCAACACCCTGGACAAGTTATTCCATCTCCGTTTGACACCTTCGACGTGGGCAAAGCGTTGGGCAGAAACTTCCCGCGAGATCCCCGTGCAAAGTAATGAACAGACAACAGTGGCAGAAACCAGCCCTCCCAGCCGCGATCCTGCTTGGTACGCCTCCCTCATCCTCAGCCCAGAGATAATGAAGAACCCTAATGACATAAACGCTAATAAGAATGCTAATGGCGGATGAAAGCCGCAGCAGCTGTGCGTCAGCAATATCATCCCCGAAAAAGAGGCTACTTCCTCCACACTCTGCCGGGCAGAGGGCACTGCAAAGGCCATGGCTCAAAGCGGGAGAGTAAGTGGCCGAGAAGCCGAGAGTCCCCACCCCCCGGAGGGCCCAGGAAGTTCAGCAAGGGGGGGTGCATGTGGGGGTCACTGACCCTCACCTCACAGAAATAGGTGCCACCTGTTAAAGAGTAGGTCTCCCTCCAACCCCGGACACACAGCCCCCAGCTCCCCTCCGCAGAGGGAATACCGTTAGCACGTTTTTGTGTCTTCCTAAAATACCCTGACAAGGGCTGCTGAGCACACATCCTCTGAGAGGGAAGCCTGTGTTAGACATGCGTGGTCTCATGGAACCTGAGGTTTGCAAGGGGACTATTTGGATCCTTATTCAGCCTCCCGCCCTGCTCAGAAATCTTCCCCAGGAGGGAGAAACCCATTCCACTCGGAGGCAGCCCCTTCCGCTTTTAGACAGTTCCCGTCGTTTATAAAAGATCATTTTATAAAATTCTGAAACCCACCACTTTGATGCCTCTCTTCATCTATTCTTGCTTTGACCTCAAAGGCCAGAGAAAACAGGTGGCCAGCGGCCTCCTGCCTGAAACACACAGACGTGCACATGTGAAGGCCCCCTGTCCTCGCCCGGCCCGTGCCCCGCGTCTCCTCCCCTTCCTTGGGGGCTCCCCTGCCACGTTCCTTCCAGAAAGGACTAAACTCATATTTAAAATACTCAGAAGCCTGGTCTAAGAGGAAAGCTGCTCATCAGAGGAGGAAAAATGTAAGGAGAATGAAGACCCTGCACTAGAAAAACCAATGGCTTTTTTAAAATTTAAGTATATTTTATTGATTATATTGTCACAGTAGTCCCACTTTCTTTTCCCTTTGCTCCCCTCTTCCCAATACCCTACTTCTCTCCAGCAATCCCACCCCCTTAGTTCATGTCCATGGGTCATGCATATAAGTTCTTTGGTTTCACCCTTTCCTATATTATTCCTAACATCCCCTATTTTGTACCAACCGATTATGCTTCTTAGTCCTGCACCGTTTCCCCATTTCTCCCCCTCCCCCTCCCAGCTGATAAATCCAACTAAGCAAACCAGAATAGGAACAGAATCATCCCCATACCTATGATTCTGTTCCTATTCTGGTTTGCTTAGTTGGATTTTGTTTTTGTTTTTTAGATTCAGTTGTTGATAGTTGTGAGTTTGTTGTCATTTTAGTGTTCATAGTTTTGATCTTTTTCTTAAAGAAGTCCCTTTAACATTTCATATAATAATGGCTGGGTGATGATGACCTCCTTTAGCTTCACCTTGTCTGGGAAGCACTTCATCTGCTCTTCCATTCCAAATGATAGCTTTGCTGGATAGAGTAATCTTGGTTGTAGGTCCTTGCTTTTCATCACATTGAATACTTCTTGCCAGCCCCTTCTTGCCTCCAAGTGTCTTTTGAGAAATCAGCTGATAGTCTTATAGGCACCCCTTTGTAGGTAACTCTGCTTTTCTCTTGCTGCTCTTAAGATTCTCTCTTTATCTTTAACCTTTGGCATTTTAATGATGATGTGTTTTGGTGTGGTCCTCTTTGGGTCTAGCTTGTTTAGGACTCTCTGTGCTTCCTGGACTTGTATGTCTATTTCCTTTGCCAAATTTGGGAAGTTTTCCTTCATTGTTTTTTCACTTAAGCTTTCTATTTCTTGCTCTTCCTCTTCTTCTGGCACCTCTATGATTCAGGTGTTGGCACATTTAAAGTTCTCCCAGAGGTTCCTAAGCCTCTCCTCATTTTTTCAATTCTTGTTTCCTCATTCTGTACTGGTTGACTGTCTTTTTCTTCCTTATGTTCCAAATCATTTATTTGAACCCTGGTTTCCTCTCCTTCACCATTGGTTTTGTGTGGATTTTCCTTCGTTTCACTTAGAATAGCCCTCACTTCTTCCCTTATGTGTTTGCCATACTCAAGCATATCTGTCAAGCCTGTGAGCATCTTTATCACCAGTGTTTTGAACTCTACATCTGTTAGGTTGGCTCTCTCCTCATCTGTTAGGTTGGCTCTCTCCTCATCTGTGAGGTTGGCTGTCTCCTCGTCACTTAGTTCTCCCACTGGAACCTTGGTCCGTTCCCTCTTTTGGGCCATACTTCTCTGTCTCCTCGTCTGGACAGGCTCCTGTGTGTGTTTGCCTTTGTGTCTTAGGTAGAGCTGTTGCACCTATTACATTGTAAGGGGCGGAACCTTAGGGATTCATCAGTATAGGACGACTCGTTTCACCACATTGTGGTGCTGTGTGTGTGGGAGGGGTCTGAGAGGGAACAATGTCACTTGCTCAACACTCGCCCCTTTTCCAGGCACTTCTCTCATTTCCTGTATGGGACTGGCACCTCGTTAGCTGTTGCCCCGGCCATTGTTCACAGAGTGGGTGGGTCTGCGGACGTTCTAGGACCATGGGGGCCCTTTAAACAAGCAGACTCTGCTGAGAGACCGGCAGTTTCTGCCTCCGCCCCAACCCCCCCATGGTCTGCACAGTCAGAAGCAATGAGGCTTTATTTTCCCCGGTGTTGGAACTGTGAGCTGTGTGGTCTAGTTTGGTGCTGTAAGTGTTCCCCAGGTGTCCCTGCTACTTTTATAATGTATGACTGCGCTTTCCACTGGCCTGCCGCTGTTGCTGCTGCTACCACCACCACACCTCGTCCTCTCTGCCCCTCTTACCTGTCTGGATGAGTACTTCTTTTTTATATCTTTGTTTGTGGGACTTTCATGCAGCTCAATTTTCTGGAACTTCTGGTTGTCTCTAGTTTTGAGGTAGTTGTATTCCCTCCTAGTTGTGGAGGGAGATGCAGCGTGTCCGTCTAGGCCTCCATCTTGGCTGGAAGTCCCACGTGAGCTTTAATGTGGGAAACACTAGAAGCCTCAGCGCGTCCTTGTTAACAGGCTGTGCACAGATGCTTTATCCAGGATTTTTTTAGCCAAGTAAAAATTTTGATTGTGCCTCCTCTACAAATTTCCAAGATATTCTGAACTAGAATTTGAGGTCCCAAAGACTCTATCTGTCTCAGGGTTGGAAAGGTGTTGCTATGAGGGGTGAAGAGCATGGCTGGGACTAGCAGACAGGCTTTGGGACTTGGGACAGGTTATGTGTGTGACCTTCCAAGCCACGGCATCATCTTGCCATAAAATCCAGAGAAAAATGTAGCCTGACTCACAGGTGGTCAGTTCTGAGCACACTCAGGAGCAGGGAGTCAGGGCTGCCGCTGCTGTTCCTGTGGCAGTGGCCTTTGCCCTGATGTGGCCTGGGATGTGCCCGGCCACTGTCCATGCAGGGCCTAGTCTGGACAAAAGCTCGGTCTCTCAAGATATCAGTGCCCCGAGCTCGTGATACAGTATTGTACTTAACAAGTCCCACAGCTCCCTGCACACTCCACGTACCTACCCAATGCTACCAAGTTATCCTGAATGTCACTCCGGTGCCACAAACTCAGAGGAGGAGCCCAACTTTTGCAGAGGTGTCCCAGGAGACGTTGAGCTCACCCATTCCGGCATTCTCTGGGGTCCACCCAGGGTGGGGTGTGTGCCCGTCATGCTGCCTCCGTGAGTAATCATCACCACAAAGCTCTGATTCTCGCGACTCCATCAGTCCTGTGGAAGGATGGCTTAACAAAGCAGCACGCAGGGGGACGGTGTTGCTTCATGAAAGGGGGATGCTGAGAACTCTTAAGTCTTCCCACACTGTCTTCTGCTGGGGGCCTCAGGGCAGAAATTCCCATGCGGTCTTAACAATTAGCTGTAGCTTCAGTCCATTGGCATTTTAACAGGTGGACAATATGATTTGTGCCGACCGTGGTATTTCCTCGGCAGAAGGCTGGAGGGCCAAAATGTGGTCTTGCTGGGGACGGCCATGGGACTTGGCCGTAAGACCGCTCCTAGCTTCACGCTATGTTCCACTGCTGGGCTTCTGGTCTGCCCTTCCCTCGCGTGTGTGACCTCTGTAGCTGTGTTTCTGCATGGACTGCTCTCAGTCTGTAACGTGTGACAGGTAACAGGGGACCTCATTTAGGGACCCGTGGAAGGACCCAAGCACACCGCCTACAGAGTCCTCACAGCCTTCTTCATTCCGGGGCAAAATGAGCTCAGGAGGCTCCGTGGTCATCCTGACTGGCTCCAGCACAGGAACACAAACGCCTCTAAATGCGAGGCAAAGGGGGCCCTGAGCTCTGCACCTGCGGGAGCGGGGGAAGGAAAGGTGCTCTCCCGCGACTGGAAAGGGTGCCCTTGAACTCCACTTTCTTCGGTTCTGTGATTCCTTCCTAAACCGGGGGAGACCTGGCTGACCAGCCTCAGCGTTGGTAGGCGGCCTTACGAGGGCAGTAGTCGGGGCCAAGGACATCTGTCCAGCAGGGAAGGAGCGACTCTGCGGAAGTTACTCAGCTAACGTCCCTGCAGCCCCGAGAAAACCTAATTTCTTCCCGCCTGATCCTCCGTGAACCTCCCCGGCGCTGCTCCTGCCTGCCCGAGTCCCGCTTGGCTGTCTCCGGGCAGCGGAGCACCTGGTTTCCTGTGGAAGCGCTTCCCTCTGTGCTGGCGGCAGGCCTTTACTGTGAGCGCCTGACGTTTGGGAAATAATTGACCGCTTGCCCTTTTCAAGTGTCCCTGGCTGGTTCCCGTGGGCTGCCCGAGTTCTCGCGCATTCACTCAGCTAACGTTGCCCAAGGCCCCGCTTTGTGCCCGGAGTCAGGTGCCCGCGTTTCAGACGATTTCGGGGACGCTGGATGGGATGGGAAAGACCCTTCGACTTGAGAGCTCCAAGCCAGCCGCCTGGCTCTCCTGTCACTCGGCCTCAGCGAGGGACAGTCGGCTGCCAGGCCGTCCTCTGTCCGCACTAGGGCCCCGGGCGCTGCGCAGGACCTGGGAGAGCATAAAGGGGCGCTTGCCCCATCGGTGCCACTACCCAGCCTCGGGCCCAGGGCTGGGCCGATTCCCCCGCAGCTGGTGCAAGAGCGCTCTGCACATTGAAGGGGGAAATGGCGACCCTGGCACAGATTTGGCTGGCCGCAGGCTGGGTCACCGGGAGAGCGGTGCCAGTCCGCGGGCCGGGTCCCCACGGACAGCGCAGGGAAAGCCCTCCCGAAGACGAACTGGGGGCGCCCGCTAGGTTCCTGCTCGCCATCCGTCCCTCTGCGCCCTCGCTAGAGCGCTTGGGCCCACGGGGGCCACCGCCGCCCGCGCCTCGGAGCCGCTGCCGGCTGGCTGGCCCGCCCGCGGCCCGGCTGCTGGTTTCTCCTCCCTCCTCCTCGCTTTCTGCTCCTCCCGATCCCTCCTCCTCCCGCTGGTCCCTCCTCCTCCCAGCCCAGCCTCCCGGCGCCCCCGCCCCGCGAGCTAGACGTCCGGGCAGCCCCCGGCGCAGCGCGCCCACAGCAGCCTCCGCCCCCAGCTCGGTGCGCACGCCCGCGGCCAGGGCGGCCCGAGTCCCGATCGAGAGTCCCCAGCCAGTCCCAGCGGCGGCCGCCTCCCAGACCGGACGACAGGCCACCTCCGGAGTCCCCGCCTCACCGCCGCCGCCGCCACCGGCGCGCACGGCCGCCCGACTCCTTCCCGGACTAATTGCGGAGACCCGGAGCGAGCTCCTGGGGGCAGCGATGCGACCCTCCTGGACGGCGGGAGCCACGCTCCTGGTACTGCTGGCGGCGCACTTCCAGGAGCGTCTGGCGCTGGAGGAAAAGAAAGGTAAGGGCGTGCCCACGGCCCGCGCCCCGCGCTCGGCTGCCCCGGGACGGCTGCGCCTCTGGCCGGGACCGTGGAAGGGACGCGGCGCCGCGTTCCTGAGCTGCGCGAGCCTGCGGTGGCCCGGGGAGGGGACTGTGGGCAAAGGGAACGGGGCGCAGGGCGCCCCGGAGCGCTCGCAACTTTCTTCACTTTCCTGCCGGTCCGGCGCGGGCTGGCGGGTGTCCCGGCAAGTGCACCGCAGGGGCTTCGGGAGGCACCGCGGGAGCCCGTGCCGCCCCCCGGGGACCTTCCGGGCCTCCCTGCTCCGAGTCTCGCCCCGAAACCGGCTCGTGGGTCCTTTCCCCCGGCTGCAGCTGCAGCCCCGGACCGGGAGGCCCGGCGTGCCGGCCTCGGTCGCTACCTGTAGCTACCTGCCGGGGACCTGGTGTCCTCCCGCGAAAAGCGGGGCGGGGTCGAACCCACCCCTCGGGCGCAGCGCCCTCCCGCTGATCCGCGCGCCCCTGGGCCCGCGGGGTCCAGCGAAGGGGTCGCTTCGGTACCTCCCGAGACTTGCCTCCCACCTGCAGCTCTGCGGCCCCGTCTCTAGGCTTCGGGGCGGAGCTGGACGGCGAGGTGCGACCCGCCGAACTTCCGAGCGATCAGGTCCCCATCGTTTTTTTTTTTTTCCAAAACACGGCTCACAGCAAACTTTCCTCCTCCCAGCGCCGAGACTTTCCTCTTGGGGATCTTTCTCTTCGCTTTCTGAAGAATTTGACACGGGGCCAACAAAAATATTATATTTATTTAAAAAAAACCGGATGGGTGGCCACGGGTCACGCGGGCCAGACGCCGAGAGCGAACACGAGCGAGCCGGGCTCCGGGACCACCGGCAGCCCACGACGTGGCGTGAGAATCCTGCCTCGGGAGGTTTAGTCGCGCGGTTTCCACATCGCGCAGCCGGGCTCCGGGCGTCAGGTCTGTACTCGCTGCTGATGTCATGGCTCCGGAGTCGGGGTTCGGCGCTGAGCGCGTTCGCGGGGGAGCGTCAGGGCGTCAAACCGCGGTGCCCAAACTTTGCCGCGCGTTAAAATCACTTGTGATTTTAAACCAAACCCAAGCTCACCAGATGAAAACCACGCCGCCGTCTGCCTCCCACGCACGCCCACACATCCCGGCCGCCTCGGCCAGGCGCCTGGTCACCCGGGCTTTTCAAAACTCAGGTGACGGCGGGGCAGCCAGGTGTGCGGGGCCGTTGGCACCGGGCACAGATTGGTAAAGACGCCGGAAAGACCAGCTGGCAGTGCGAAGAGCGCCCTTGGAACATCTGGGGTTTTAAGCATCTTGCAAAATACGGGAAAGAGGAGGTGGGAGTGATTTGATTTCAGTGAGGGTGGATGTCTTCTCAATGAAAGCTCGTCCTCCTCTGCGTCTGCGCGGCGGGCCGCTCCCGTGGGAGCCGCGGGCGGGGGTGGGATGGGGGGTCCCAGGCCGGCGTGGCTGTCCCCTCCTGCTGCAGGGGACCCCAGCCCTGCTTTAAATGAAACTCTTAGGGCACCTTAAGCATTACTTTTCTCTAGGGACGTTTCCAGCTTGTTGCTGTTACCCTTTTAAGTATGACTATTAGTGCTTGGAGATTTGTTTTGGAAAAAAACATATAAATACTGCTTAATTTGCCTGTTAGTCCTGCATTTGCTTAAAACTGAATGTTCCTGAAAAAAAAAAAATAGGGGGACTAGGCAAGTAAACGTCATTCAGTTAAAGTGACATAAAAAGACCAAAATTTGAGGGGCAACTTATTAAAAATATAAGATGAGATCTATCTGTAAAAAGCGTTAAAGACCCATGTCAGACAAATTCAGTCAGTTTTGTTCAAGAAGTACAGCTCATTTGAGAGAGAGTGGTTTGGTTCTAAGATACGGTTTCTCCGCTGTGCTTGCCTGAGTGCTACTGTCAGACGTGTTTTGGTGGGTCCCCTTGGTCCCTCTGATCAAGCATATGGGGTGGGTTCTTGCCTATACGGGGAAGCGGAGGTACAGAGGTGTGCTCGGACTTCCCAGCAGCTGGAAGAGGCAGGACAAGGGTTCTCGGCCCGAGCCGTCCCTCAAACAGCTAACTCCACCTCCTTGCACGAGTTCTGATTTTAGGTGAGATCTAATGTCAGGTGCTGGGACAGGGAGGAACGGGCCCAGGGACTGAGTTCCTCAGGAAGGTCCCTTGTGTGAACATGGAACAACGGCTGCCTGCTCAGGTCTAGACTCCCGCTCACAGCAACTCTGTCACCAGTGAACAAAGATGGTGGAGGCGGCTGGAGGAATGCTGAGCAAGCCCCTTGCTCTTGCAGAACAGAGCAGGGAAGACCTGCATGGTACTTGGAGGAGGGCAGGAACCCTCCGTCCAGCAACTCTGCCCTGGCCTCACCTCCGGACACATTCACGACTTTTGGCTGTCATATCTGGCTTCGTACGTTCAGTTTCATAGTCCATGATGTTTCCAAACATACTCTTCAGCTTGTAGGAGCTGATCTCCAAGATCCATCTGCTGTCTTCATTAGATGGGGTCCACGTGATAGCCCTACATGTTTTGAAATGTTTTCAGAGGTAGTATCAGTCAAGATGAAGGATCCCGCCCTGTTTAAAAAGAAAATACTCTTTGTTTTTCCTTTGATCTAAGCTCCAAGACCAGCAGCTAGTATCAAATTTTTTTGACAAGAGTGGCAAGCCAACTCTAATATTACGTGGATAATTATGGGTGTGTAAGGGAAGATTAGCCTCATGCCAGTACCCAGGCCCTGAAATGGGGGGTAGAGTGCAAATGTTGTGGACCCACCTAGGAAATCACGTGACTCTCGCCATGTGGCCTGTTGTGAAAGTTGTGTTTGTGTGTCTCTGGTTCTGTTTCAATTTCTACTTAGCACAGTAGAGGCGGACTTACTTAAAGTTAGGTTTTCCTTATAGGGGTGCGTTTTGAGAAAAGGCAAAAGTTCTAGAATATGGCTGTCCCATGCATTATTTCCCTGGAAATACGAGGAAACTAGATTGGGCTCCTCAGATCTCTACTGAATGAATTTCATTTTGTTTTCTTCTACCACTTATAGACATTTGAAAATCTGGTAAGAAACATTTTTGGTCTCGGGTAGTTATGGCTGGTTTTGTTCTTGGACCCTGAACACAAACGGGATAGAGTGTAAGGCTTGTGCTTGAAGGTCATTCCCATCTGACGTCAGGGCTCCTGCCCATACCTTCTTTCTCAGCTTCCTCCTAAAAGGTTGCCTTTTCTAAGAAAATTGCAACAGCTGATTCTTTGCACAACACGCGAGGACGGTCTGCCACGCAGCTCATGGGCATAAGCGGGTCCCTTTGCGTTTGGGCAAGGATCCAGGTTGTCAGCCTTATGTCAAAGTACCAGTTTGGCCGAAACGTTCACTTCTTCAGTCGTTAAATCCAGCTTTCTTCTTACGCATTTAGAGAGACACTCAGTTCAGGTGCCCAGAAAGTGCCCTGAGCCAGCAGGAGCAGGAGAGGGGGTCGGAGCCAGTGTGCAGGGTGGCCCGTTGTCTCAGCCCCATTAGAAGCAAAGTGCTGGACCTGACGCTTCGGTCTCCAGAGGCACGAAGGTGCGCTGTCAGACGTCTGACCCTGTTGACTGAGTGTCCACGAGTTGCACACGCTCAAAATAAATTTCACTCCTTCCAAATTTCAGCAGCTTGCTTGTGAGAGCGTGCCGGCTCGTGCGGGAGGGTAGAATTCCCTCCTGTGTTCCGCATGACATCCTATCCTGGTGGGTTCTCACTGAAAGACCAAAAGTCAAGGTCCTTTCCTAGTGTATCTGGAACGTCTCATTAACGAGAGCCTCGCATTGCTGGAGGGCGGATGATTGTGGACGAGTCCGCAGGACGGAATACACCCACTGCCGCAGCCTGTCACCCCTGGGCCTGCACACGGCCTTGGTTTTAGTATAAATAATTACAGAAGCTAACCACCATTGTTTGTCCTTCGGTATAAGGACAAGTACAGAGACCTATTACAACTTAAGCTTTTGTTTGTATTTTTCCCTTTATGTTCCAGCCACAGTGGGTGACTGGGGCCGTTCTGTCCACATCTTGAGCTGTAGGGGTGAGTCGTGTAGGGTGTTTGTCTCAAGGGTCTGGCAGTCAATTAGGGGAAGAGATCTACAGATAACAGGTGTGAAACTATCGTGAAAGCCATGATAGAATTCTGTGCAGGAGAGACAAGTCTTCTGCTGCTAGTCTTTGCTTTTCATGCCACCTGGAGAGGGGGCCAGGCAGAGCCCCACGTGGGAGGAATTACTCACTGGAGTCTGCAGAGAGCTCGGGGTATTTCCCCGGAGAAGACGACGTGGAGGACATTCCAAGAGAAATGCCGGGAGCAGCTGAGCTCTGAAGAGATGGGAAACTCGATACAGTGATGGCAGGAGAAGGGAGGGGGTGAGGCCAGAGTTCACAGAGAGTGTCGCTGTCCCTGGGGGGAAGGAGGGCCGCCGTGGGGTTCTGAGCTGGGAACCGCTGGGGTGTGTCTGGTGCTTCAGAAAGATGACTCCAGCCCCAGTGTGGGGAATAGACTGTCAGGCACAGTGGAAATGGGGCGGTCAGGGCAGGTGTGCAGAGCCCGGGGGGCGGGAGCACGGAGAATGCAGAACAGGCGGCCTCCTCGGGCTGATCTGGAGGGAGAACTGGTGGAGAAGGGTGTGTCGTGAGTGTAATAGGCAGAGTCCCAGGAGGACACTCAGGCTTGTGACTTGGGAGCCTGGAGAGACACTGAGTCCCACGTGGAGGCTGTGACCCCATCAGGAGCACCCGAGTTAGTCGGGGGGATCCGAAGCGTTCAGATGGAAAAGTCCATGAGGTACTAGAACGTGCGGGTCTGGGGCCCAGGAGGGCGGCGTGGCCCTGGACTGTTGTTGCATTAGATCTCTCCAGTGCAGGTGTTGTCTCGGGCTGTAGAACACCCTGCCTGCAGCCTGTCACGTGTTCCTGTCAACGCCCACATTGAGCCAGGCTGGGCCTGGGTTCCCAGCTGCTTTCTGGACTAGGCAGCTCTGGGTAGCAGCCCGAGTCATGGATTTGTTGCAGTGATCAGCAAGTGATCAATACCAAGCTGTGCATACGAGCACGTTGGGAATCATCTTTGTATACTGCTGCAGACTCTCAGATAGGAATCCCCGTTTCTTATTTGATTGCTTGGTTCTATGCGTCAGTGGCTGAAGGAGAAAGACTGGGAGGTGACCTTTTTCTTTGTTTGAAGCAGTAGCTTTTGAACCCTGAACGGACCTTAGAGTCCCCTAAGGAGCTGCTGAAAGAGAGGGTGCCCGGCTGCACCCCAGACCTGGTGAATGTGGTGGGTATGGAGGGCGCCCACCTGCGTCTCAGGGCCTTAGGCGAGGCTGATGAGTCTGTTAAGTGGCATATGTACTCGTGACCGAGAAGAAGTCACGTTTTCTGTGACTGCCATCAGGGGCCGTTTGCATGAGCTTCCTCAGCATCCGGGAACAAGTTTATATTTCATTAGTAAATCAGCCTCAAAGTTGCATTGTTTTTCATGAATTAATTTATAAAAAGCCTACTACAATATCTCTCAGTGTGTCTCCCAAGACAGCAGCAGGAGCAGCTTGAACTTGATAGGATGCACATTCTCAGAGTCCCAACTGGGTCTCTGAATGGGATACTATGGGGGTGGGACCCACAGTCTGTGACTACAGACCATCCAGGAGCAACCACGCTGGGGTTGAAGGAGCCCCGAAGCTCTACGCGCCGGCCTCCTGCAGGGCTCTGGCTCTTAACTAAGGGAACAAGGTCGCTGAGCTGCTCCTGAAAGGACTCACATCTTTGGAGAGCTGAGCAGGGGGAGAGAGTCAGGCACAGACCAGTGCACTGCAACTTACAATGGCTGTGATTTGGGATTTCAGTGGGAGCCCAGAAAAGGGGCTAATGCTGTCTCCGTGATGGGGTGGGGGTGGGGTGGGGCTTTCTCAAAAAGAGAACACTTAGCTGGACCTCAAAGAAAGAGAGTTTTGCCCAGTCTCCAGGCAAAGGGACAAGACTGAGAGACCCTTGTGGGCCTGTGCCCTGCAGCCAGACTGCCCGGTGTGTCCTTTTAGAAATGTGAACGTCTTGTAGAGCAGATGCCGGGGTTTGAGGATTTCCTGCTTTATTGCTCTAAACGACCATGAGGAAGCCTACAATGTCAAAAGTAAAATGCCAGAGAGGTGACACATTCTACATTTAAAAACCAGCATGGTCCTTTGGTCTTATTTTTGAAAGTACCAGCCAGGTGTAAAGGGTTGGACTAGAGTCTGGATAATAGTTGATAGTTTTAACATTCTCCCCGATGGCATGGCTTATCCCTAAAGCTTGTTAGGGATAAGAAAAATGACTACTTCCCATCCTTTCTTTAACTGCTACCACAGAAAGAAAAGAAAGGAAACATAATTGTAGACACAGTGATTACGTGCTGAATCACACGGAACTCGGAAAATGTCGCTCCAACTCATTGGACCCCTGCACTTGTGACTCAGATCCCGGCTTCCTGACCCACCATTGAAAACGGCACGGGTGCACCTGTTGACGTGCGGAGACCATCTGGAAACAAACAGTAGATTTTCAATGAAGGGGACAGTGTGTGTGTGAGTGCCCTGATCCCCGGGGCCGACTGCCCTTATGGATAAGGAAGTAGAGAGCGCTTCCAGACCTCTGTTCACTTAGCGGTTGTTTGAAGAGCATTGACGAAGGGTTCCGTTTTAAAGGCAGGAGTGTGGTCCCCGAAGGTTTTCCTGCGCTGCACAGGACATGCCGGTGACGTCATGACTGCTTTCGCAACTGTGCACGATGTCAGGGTGACCATTTTCTCAGGTTTCCCTCTCTCACTGCCAGATTTGGAGCCAGCTCATGCACTGAAGCAGGCAGGTGGAAACTGCACAAAGTTTCGCTTCGCTGCCCCTACTCATAAATGCGTCAGGATTTTAGTGTCTGGACTAAAACCCAATCACTTATTGAACCAGCGAAGTCCTTAAGGGTGGGGAAGTGTTCCTGGGAAATGTCTTATCTTCATACACGGGATTTGAGAAAGTTCTTCAGGAAGAACCTGAGTTTGCTCTTCTGTCGGCAACACTGAACATCTGAAAGCTGTAGGGAGAGTTCCCGGCCGTGGCCCGGCACCCGGCGCGACCTCCTCAGTCATGAACGTGAGTCCTACGCCGCCACAGAGGAGCAAAGCTGTCCCGAGCGAGGTCAGTCAGGCAAACTATTTTGAGTTTGTTCTGCTACCAACTTGCAAACTTCGTTTGTTTGGTTTTGTTGCTAACGCGTATTTTAATATAGTATTAGACGGTGAAATGGCCATTATGTCTCGTACGAGAACAGGACTCCCGTTTCATCTGCTTGTGATTAAGTCCAGATGAATGACAGAAAAACAAACGGTGGCTGCTGAAGGGTTATTGTGGCACCTGCTGGTTTTTCAGGTGTTGACTTTACGGGGCTTTGAAACATGATGAATTTCCAAACTGTTTCTTGGCTTTGTTTTGCTGCAAAGTGAATTGACTGTCAGAAACCTTATCCTTACAGTTACTTCTTTTATTATGTTTTTCTATTTATTGATCTTTAGGGGAGGGGGAGGGAGAGAGAGAGAGAGAGAACTTTGTTGTTCCACTTCCTGATGCATCATTGGTTGACTCCTGTATGTGTCCTGACCGGGGACCGAACCCACAACCTTGGTGTATTGGGACAACGCTCTGCCTTATGGTTACTTCTCGATGTCTTTATCTCTGCTGCCATTTCCCGGTACCTCCGTAGACGCTGTGCATGGAACCGTTTATGAGCGAGAATAAGGTATTGCTGCAGTCTGTTTTCGCCCCTCCTCACACTCCTCCTTCCCCGCTTCTTTGCTCCCTCTCTTTCCTATTTGAAAGCTGCTATGAATGAGCCTCCACAGAGAAAGGAAGTTTTGGCAAATGACTGCAACCATACACTATTGAGTGTTTTAAAGTTAGAAGGTATCGAAGTCAGTCTTGATGGTTATTTCCAATACAGATATGCCTAGGCATGTCTCACACTTTGCAAAGTGCTCTTGCTAACGGAGGTTTTCTTAGGACGCCGCCGAATGTAATTTTTCCCCTGTAATTTGTCATTGGTTACAACAGGAGGTAACGTGGGTTCGAATCTCTCTTTCCAGTTTTAGCTTCCATAAAATAAACCAGACGGTGCCAAGGCTCCTTCCGGCTGGAGTGCCCACGGCATTAAAGCAAACACACAGGCATGCAAGGGACGTATTTAAACGTGTCGGGAATAAACACCTGCCGGTCAGTATAAAATCAGCGCGCCCGAAGAATCTCCGTCTCTTCGCATTTTTTCTGGCTGTAAAGTGGAATTTGTCTGTCATCGATTAAAAATGCGGGAAATGTCCAGGCATTCTTCACTCAGAGAAGGAAAGGTGATACTTTCTCGGCCAGGATTTGACCGCACCGGTGGCGTGGAGGGAACGCACCAATGCAGAGGCCCAAGAGTCCCCTGCGCCATTGTGGGGGCTCCTGGAATAACTTTGCTGCTCCCACAAAGGTCACTGCCACGGGTGCATGTTTGAGAGCTTCCACAGGCATGTGTCCAGAAGCAGCGCGTCCCTGAGTAATTTCCCTGATCCGAATATGATCCTGATAGGCTAGAGAACGCATTAGACCCCGGCTCCAGGCATCCCTGACTTTAGATGGATGGGACGGCTCTTTTGTTCTAGAAAAGGCAATAACAGCCTTATCTTTAGCATCTCCTTAACGTTACATATTTTATACATAGGAAAAAAATTGTGTACAGGGGAATAAAATACAAGCACATTAAACACAATAAAAAAGGTACCAAGAATTCTCAGGACCTGCTGTGTGGAGCCCTTTTGGAATCAAAGTTAGTTATTGAGGCTTTTCCCTCCTCCACCTGCTCAAGGAGGTACAGGGAGAGGACCGCACCCCACCTGGGCTGCAGGGCAATGCTGGCCAGGTGAGTAGGCACCTGAGCCCTGGTTTCCACGTGCAGAATGGAGATAAGCCCAGTGCTTGTCACACAGGACTGCCGGGAGATGGCCCAGATCAAGGGCGGGGTGTGGGGTCTGTCCCTGGGGCACGTGACACCGGCGCTTCATGCTGTCACCGTGTGAGGGCTGACTTGCACTGTGGCCTCTAACCCTCACCCGGGCTTCGGCTTGTTCATGTCAGTCACCCTAGGCCGTCCACCCAGGCATGCTGGGCCCTTCACGACCACACCTTCTGCCCCAGCTGCCCACCCCACGCTCGGGGGCCTCTGGAGGCCTCAGGGTCAGGGGTCGTGGCCGCTCAGCCCGCCTCAGCCCCATGGCAGGACCCCCCAGAGCACACTGACTGCCCCCCTTCCTTCCATAGCAGGGCCCTTACTCTCCCTCGTCAGGCCGTCGTTCTTTCCTGCGGAGCCTGGGCACGCCTTTTAAATGCTCTCCGTTCCACGGGGAAGCGACGGCGTACGCCCAGGCGTCGCCATGGTGGGCCTTGGTTGTGGCCACTGTGAATCACAGGCTCCGTTTCTCATCTGTCTTCTCCTGCTCGTCCTCTGTCCCCTCCGCCCCTGAAGCACACATGGCAGGGCTGGCCGCACGCTTGCCCAGGCTGCCCTGTGTCCTCACGGTCCCCTGGCTGCCCGGGCCACCCCCCAGGAGGGGCACCAACACCCAGCCGCAGCCCTGGGCCTCAACGGAGAAAAGAACGGGCCTGTATCCGCCCTCTAGTGTCATTGGAGCGGAGATTAATTGAGCTGTTTCGGGCAATGGTTAGTGCATTTGTGGTGGGCTTTGAGGCACCGCGCCCTGTCCCCAGGGACCGCCCCCTCCCCCGGGACTCCAGCCTCGGCCCTGCGTAGGTTTCCTGTCCTCCTGGTTCATAAGATGAAGGCCTGCAGGTGCTCGTATGGTCCTGTGAAAGTGCATCCTCTCTAGCTGCTCTCGTTTTCGAATTGGTCAAGTAACGGACCAGTCATGAATTAACGTGTGCTAGAGCCTTGCTGTTCCCTACTAGCAGCCTGTAAAAGTTATTTTTAAAGTTGTTTTAAATCTGTGAGTAAAAATAAATGGCTTTTGCTGCAAGAAACACCAAAAATGGGAAAGCTCACGGTTCAAAGATGATCATTTATCTCACGGGCATCGCTAGTAGCCCGGTTGCTTTAAACAGTGAGCAGATTTATGCGAGGTCTGCTCTGCAAACAGCTCAGAAGGTGGCCTGACCTTCGGGCCGGGCTTCTCCGGTCCTGGGGTTTTGGGGGCGTGATGGCGGGGTTGCGGGATGTGACGCGTGGGTCCATTCGAAAACATGGAAGACACAGAGGGAAGCAACTGTCGCTCCTGATGTGTGAGGCCTTGGGAAGCAAACATTTATTTTCTTTGAATGTTAACTTCATAGTTAGCTTCTTTTTTTTTTTAATATTAAGAAGGGGAGAGAAAACACATGGTTAGGAAGGAAGGATTAAGGATGTTAACTGTTCTATGGCCCCTAGGTGATGTTTGTAAAAACTTCCAGACAGATTTTAGAGTAGGTATTTGTGTGAACTTAGCACTTGGACCTTATTTCTGTCAGCAGTATTCTTTTACTCAATGGAGAAGAAAACTGTTTAGTTGTAGTTCTTAGGGAAAAAAAAAAAAACCACTAAAAATGGAACACTGACCACCTTGTATAAATATCAATGGTGGTTTGCTGTGAGAGCAGCTTTTTGTTGCTAACTTTTTAGTTTTAAAGAATTACAGATTCACAGGAAATTGTGAAATAGAGTCAAGGAGGTCCTGTGCACCCCCGTTCCCATGGTAACATCTTCCTCACCAAGTTTTAAATATTTAGCTTGACGTCTTATCTAATATTAACCTGGGCCAAACGCTGACCGTGTTCCTTAGCTGCTGCGGGGACATTAGAGGAATCGTGGCCTTCGTGATGCTGTTTAGAAGTTAATTTTTTTCTAAATGAAATGTTTTTGTTTTTACCATTTGGAGGCCCCATGGGCATGAGGAGGAAGCAGGGTCAAGGGTCAAGGGAGAACAGAGGTAGACAAATAGAGAGCTAGAGAGAGATGGATGGATTGATTGATTAGACAAACCAGTGCCCTCCTGTCATTTCGGGATTGAGCCACGTGGGCCCAATTGATATTCTGTGCGAGCTCCCCGCGCCGAGGCTTCTGCGGGTCCGCTTTGTCTGTTCTGTGCTATGGGCATCTCTTTGGCCTGTTGCTCCTCCTCTGTCTTAGGTGTAGGTGCCTTCGACGAGGGGCTTCTGGGAGGCTGGCACGGTCCCCGCTGGCAGGCAGGTGCCGATCCCACCGCGGTGGGCATTTGGTGACGGGCTCACGAAGCGGTCTTTTCTTAATTCGCCCACTTCCCTGGGTGCCGGCTGTGTTGGAATCAAAGTTGTAAACCCTTGACTCAGGGTCACCGGATAGAAATGACCAAAACCTAGAGGGAAGGTCCAGATGTTATCAGAAAATTCAGGATCTCCAAGAAGGCGTGAAGCCTCCACGTCAAGGCGACGCAGCTGTTCTTTCTCTGGGTACAAAGAGCAGAAAAGGTTTCTCAAACCCAAAGTGAGATGCTGCAGTTACTTCCTGACAAGTTATCTAGAAAATGGGGTTGACAAGGGGCAGCAACGAAGGGCCCCCTCCTCCTCCTCCTCACCACGTCCACAAGTCCCTGTATGGAAAGCTTTGTCCGCAGGTGTGAATTAACCGCAGAGCCCTTGTAGGAAGACAACATCACCGCGGGGTGACCCGCTTCCTTCCCTGTCACCTCCCGGGTTCCAGTCAGCCCCATGGTACGGCCAGCCCCCCACCCACTTGGCGAACGCATCCTCATTCCGCAGCTCCTCTCGGGGAGCTTCCCGAGCCCCCCAGGGACACTCACACAGATGACCTTGCCTGGGTGCACGCTTGGGGGAGGGCCTGAGAACTTTGTGAGATTTTTAAATAAGATTTTAAAATGTTATTTATTCCTTTTGAGGATAAGCTAAATTCTTTTGAACTTAATGTACAGGCAGAACCATGTTGTAGCAATGTCACAATCAGTGTGTGTGTGTGTGTGTGTGTGTGTGTGTGTGTGTGAGTTACACTGAACTGATATTATCTTAAACAGTCACTTGCATCTTAAAGAAATCAAGAGGAGAAAAGAAAGCTGTTGTTTTATATGTACCCACATGTTTACTGAGTTTTCTGCTGCGTCAGGCTTGGACTCCGGCCTTGTGGAGGTCAGAAGAAAGGGTTTTTTTGTTTGTGTTTACCCCAGGAAAATATAAAAGGTGGATTTGCCTGTAAACTTTCTGCAGGACCACCGTTCTATATCCTGCCTTCCTTCAGTGGCATATTAATCCCGAGACCGACAGCTAAAGTCAAGTAGGAAGCAGAGAGACTTACGAGAAAGGTGCAGGTGGAAGACCTGCATGATCATACAAGTCCTCTGTCTGATATGCGTGGAAATACCTCCATTGGGCTGAAGCTTTCGTAAATACAAAAATGGGTGCCTTCGACCTTTGCAACTGAGTTTACCCGCTGCTGCTCTATTTCAGAATTGGTTTGAAGGATTGCAAAGTAATATTTAAAAGTGCTTCCCTAAACTAGTTTTCACTCTGCATTTAATCATCTCATGGCCGAGTAAGTGGAGAGACATTCTTTGTTTCTGTTTCCCAGCGCCTACTTATGAAACATGTGTTTTGAACTACGTGTTTTGGGGACAGCCTGCCTTTTCCCAGAAAAATCTCAGGTTAACAAAAACTAGGCGCTGGTGTGTATTTATCTGGTGGTGTTTATGGGACCATGAGAAAGGCAGTCCCCTCTGTGTATATTTTACGCGGCTAACTGGGTAAGAGGTCATTGGAACGTTTAGAATTCCGCTGTAAACATCAGGTGGCAGCCGCGGCCCCCACGCGGAAGACGTCTGTGACTCATCTGGGCGCTGTGTGGGGAAGGGTCTGTGTGCTTCTCCTTGGAAACCTCTGCACTCGTGACAGAAACCCCGGCAGCTTCCGGGGCTTTCCCCGAGGTAAGCAGGCCGCTCGGGACCGTTCGCAGCCACAGGCAGCCTGGGTCTCTGCGGCGGCCAGTGTCGCAGGGACACCCCCGACATCCGAGGCATTGGCTGTGCACGGAGGCTCCCCGTGAGAGCGTGGGGTGAGCCGAGGCGGTCTGTCCTTCTGCTGTGGTGCTCTGCGTGGCGTGGCCGTGACTCAGGTTCGGGAATGGCTTTCTCACGAGGCTGTGAGGTCCCCGTGAAAAGATGCTCTGCTGTGTGGGCCGTTCATCCCACGGGCAAGGTGGACGCTGAGTAAGTACCGGCGGCGGGGCTGAGCGTGTCTCAGAGGGGATTACATTTTGCACAAATGTCTGAAAGCCTAACACGTCTTTATTCACTGATGAGCACGAATGTGTTTCAAAAGGTGGGGAAAGGACTTTGTCTAAAGCAGCAAACGATGAGGTCAGAGGGACCTCAATGCGTGAGTTTTCTCACGGGCCTTCCCCAGCGTGGGGCACGTAGGGAACCAAGTAGAAAAGAGTGTGGCAGGTGTCTGTTACTCATTTCCCTTTTCCTGGACGTCACCTCTAAAGTGAAGAGCGTGCATTGGCTTGAACGTATTTTTAAGGACTTAGTAGTTGGATTAAAATGGAATTATCCAGGAGGAGCATATCCTGACTTCAGGCCATCATGCTTAGCCCTCTGCATGTCTGAGAATTCTCTGCAGAGTTCACCATCATCCCAAAGCTCAGGGGTATAGATTTCTATTTCCTTTCAAAAATTCACATTAGTAGAAATTGGCAGGCAGTTCAGAGTAATAGATGATCTTCAGAGTCCCCGTCGTAATGAGGAGAAAGCTAATTATTTTTGCATGGAATGTGATGAAGTGATTTTGAGTGCAGAACCAAAGGTCAGCACGCTGACAGCTCTTAAATATTACATGAAAGAAAAACAGGCTTGACTCTCATTTGTCTCGGAAATAACTGTGGCCTGGAACCTCAAGAAATGCTGTGAACGGGGAGCTTGCCAGAAAGGTGTGACAATCCAGTGACCAAAGGCAGAAGCCACGTCCTATCTGTCTGTGTGTCCCAGTGTGGCCCAGAGGTGGCACAATGAGAAGACCACAGGCCCTACCTGAGGAGTTGTTACTGAAACAAAATTGAATGTCAGGGGCAGGGAAAGGAAAGTTCCTTTGATTCTGGGACTCCTGTCCCAAGGAGCACATGCGTGTGAACACTGCCCAGCCTTCTCTGTTTTGGATTTATCTTCCCAAGGGGCAGGGGCGGGGGTGACAGCCTCCTTTACAAAGGGACTTCGCGCAGTGTCCTCCCTCTACATAAGCACTTGAGGAAGTGGCGATGATCGAAAATTTTGAACCATCAACCAGGTGACTTTTCTGAATCCTCAAACCAGAAGACATAACATAGAGGGAATCTGAAGAAATATCAAGACAGGGTAACATTAACGGGTCAACTTCGCTGCCACCCATGTGTCTGGAGAGGAGCATTGGTCTTGACTTTCACACATAGTTCTTCCCCATTTTACCTCTGGGAATGGAAACAAGCATTGCCAGTGACCTTGTAGGGCGTCGACGCTGCCTGCGCACCTCCTAAAACTGACTGTCACACTTAAATGTCCAGCATGGTCACCTGACAGCCTTCAGAAGAAGGAACCGCAGCTCTCCCTTAGGATGTATTCTACTGATTTCAAGTCGAGTGCCATCTGTCCTTCAAACCGCCATTTCATGATCGTCTGCGACAGGCATGGTGTTTGCTCCCCTCAAAGTTCAGACTTACAACAGGGCCTAGGACTTGGGTGGCAGATCAAGTTCTAATTTCAGGAACACGGAGCCCTGTGCCAGGGCTTCTGAACTGGGGACAGCTCTGCACGCCGCCCCCGCAGCCCCGCCCCGGGACCTTTGGCAGCGTCTGGAGTGAGTTCTGGCTTTCACACTGGGGTGTGTTACCGGCATCTAGTGGGTAGAGGCCAGGCTTGCTGCAAACATTCTTGCGTGCCCAGGACGGTCCCCAGAACAAAGAAAGGCCCCTGGCCCTGCGTGGCAGCAGTGCTGAGGGAGAGAGACCCCGGGCCAGGCCCAGCCTCCCGCAGTCCCTCTCACGTCCCCTGTTTTCTTAGCGTGACGCTGGCACGCACTCGGGCCCATTACTGTTCTTGCTCTGGAGTTAATCATTCCCGGGGTTTTGTATGTGCCCGAGTGTGACAGCCAGCAGGGAGGCTGGCATTCCTGACGAGGTGCGCCTGGGCCAGCATTCCAAGTTCACCTGCACCAGCTTGTCCAACCTGAACACGCACCAAGTGAAAGCAAGCGTCGTGTGAAGGCGCCGTGACGATCCCCACCCGTCACCTTGCTTAAAGAGGAGCCAGCGAGGAGGCCTGGGAGTGAGAATCGGCCCCGTCCCTGCTCGGAGAAACCACCCACGTTTCACACAGAACATGTGCTTCTCCTTCTTCTTCTTCTTCTTTCTCCGGGTAGTGTCGGGCAGCACTGGGCTGAGAAGTCCTTGGCCGCAGCGCTCCCTCCGAGCCAGAAGGAAAACTCGGCTTGTTCTGGCCTGGCTGTGTCGAGGACAGGGGGCGGCTGCTCCGTCCTGAACGCTCCTTTCTCTGTCAGCAGCCCGCCTGCCCGTGGGGACGAGTGTGCTCGATGGCGTGGATCACAGCAGTGAGCAGCGAAGGGTGCCCGTTTCTGCTTCACGGGTCTCAGACACAGTGGTGTTTGTACCAGGGTTTTACATGAGTGCACTTAAGGGCCGGGCGGAGGGGCAAGAAGCCTTCCGCCAGGCAGAGCTCGCGTCAGAGTCGGGGCCCCGTCCTCCAGCAGCCCCAAACCTCCTGGGAAGTCAGGGGGCCTTTGGCTGTTCCTGAAGAAAGTGACTAGACCCTTGGAGCGGCCGCATCCCTGCGGGGGCAGGGCAGGTGACCGAGGGTCTCGCCAGAATTAGAGGCCAGCTCAAAAAACGAATGTGGCTGTGAGCTTGAGTTCAATAACACTTTTCCCCCATAATTTATGTGAATCATAAAATACACCAGATTCTTGGACTGTGGAGTCACACCTGTAACAGTGCCTGACATGCAGCAGGTGCTCCATAAATATTTGTTGAGTGAATGAATGAGTTCAGAACTGGGAGGGACCTTGATCCAACTCTCTTGCTTCCCAGAAGAAGAAAGTTGGGGTCCCCAGGTGTTCTGTTATTGCTAGAGAGCAAGGTCGCTGGTGAGGCTTGCACGGCCTTGTGACTCATGTGGTCACACAAACACCCCCAAACCACAGAGGAGCCACCTGCCGGCATGGGCCCCCTCCCCAGTCCTGTTCCCAGCTTTCTGAAGAAGAACCCCCCAAACTGCTTAAGCTTTAACATCCACAAAATTCAAATCACCCCCCTGCCCTCCCAGGTGAGAAAATCAAAAGAATGGCCATGGGGTTGAAGACCCCATCGTAACTATTTGTTTTAAAACAGTGAAACAGTTACTTTTGAATGTTTGATTCCATTAGCTAAGATTTTCAAAGTTTCCTTTGCCCTATCAGTTAGTTCTCTACCTACGGGGATGCAATGCACGTTTCCCTCCATGCAAACGAACTTAGAGACTGGGCACTTTTTGTAAGTTAGACACATTTTCATCAAATTCAGTGCGACTACACCCAGCTGCATAGTTGACTGAACTTAATTTGAATTTGTGTACGTTTTTCCAATAAAAAACCCCAGTTTCTTCATCTTTACAAAGAAAGGGTTGACTTCTTGCCTAGCCAAGGTACCTTACAAGTCTTTGAAAAAATGGCCCAAAGGGACAACTCTGGACAGTGTTCCCATGGGGGTAACGGAACCCCGGCATCAGTGCCGTCCCGTGGTGGCTGTGCAGTGTACTGGGGGCACCTCCTTGTGCCTCTGTGTCCTCACCTGTCAAAGGCCACCGCACACGTAGATCGGTGGGAGGGTTCAGGAAGGTTAATCTATGAAAAGTGCCTGGCGTATAGAAAGTGCTCAATAAACACTGACTATTTTATTGTTCCCGAGGTGGTTGTTATCAAAGTTGTAGTTTCTAGACCATCGCCTTCTGATGTGGTCACTTGAAGTGTGGCCCGTCCAACCTGAGGGGTGCAGTGACTGTGAAAATGCACACTGGATTTTGAACACTCAGTACAAGAAAAATAGGTTAAAAATCTCCTTCATGTCTTTTAAAATTAATTAATTACGCACGTTGAAATGGAAATACTTGGGTCTGTGGCGCTGACTAAAATATGTTAAAATTTTCAGCTGTTTCTTCTTACTTTTCTGTTGGTGTGGCTACTAGCATTTAGCTCCTGCCGTCCGAGTCTAGTCACCAGCTGTCGGTCCTCCGTGAGGGACACGAGCCTGCCGCCAGGGCGCTGTGTGGCCAGTAGGTGACAAGCTGTGTGGGTTGGTCCAGGGCCCTTCGTGGAATGGGAGTTGGAAGCTCAGATGAAGTTGGCAGAGTTTAGGTAAACACAGCTGGGACTGCCCCGTGGCCTTCGGGTGACCTTGAATGTGACCGTCCTTTACCTCTGGAGACACAAACGTCCGTCTTTGTAGCACGGTGGAACCTTCCATGATGCGTTTCAGGTGGTTTTGTCTGTCTGTTTGTTTGTTTAACAGACTTTTATGAAGCCAATACAATATAGTGGCTGAAGGCATCTCTTTAGGGACAGACTGGGTTCACACTGGGGCTGCGTCTCTCACGGGCGTGTGACCTTGGACAGGATCCAGGGTCAGATTTCTCAGCTCAGGAATGAGGGTGGCCCTGAACAAACACGGTGCTGCTCAGGGCGGATGTTCACGGAGCCTCCGTCCCTGGCTGCGTCCCCAGCGTGGTTAGGCAAAGCCCCGTCGCGCAGGCTCAGAAAACAAACCAGCAGAAACATAAGGGAAAGGCCCTGGAAGAGACTGTCTTCTGAATGACTAAGAATGCAGATAGCCTAAAATGCTGGGGATCCCCAAGAAGAAGCTGTACCTCTGACATGAGCTGCCTTTTCTTGAGGAAATCCAGACTATTAACAGAACGACAGGTCAGGCCGTTCGTACACCAAACCCAGAAGACTCTTGTGCTGTCAGTGGGGTGTTCCCACGCTCCCGCGCTGGTTCGTGGTGCAGACACCACACCCCTCGGCCTCTGTCCTGCCGCGGGAATGCTTTCTGACCGCCCGGACCGGGGGGCGGACAGGGGGGCCTGTGATCTGACGGGCAGGGGGTTTGAATCATAGCAGAAAGCAGAAGGGAACGCATCAGGCCAGGGTTGCCTGGCCTCGGAGCCGCTGCAGTGAAATCTTTTCCGTAAGTCCGTGGTCCGGCTGCTGTGGAAGGCAACGCTGCATTTAAATCTACCCCAGACACGCCGTCCTCCGTGGGGCTTGCCTGAGATGGCACCGAGCCCTCTGCACGCTGTGCGCCAGTTCAGGCCGGGCGGCCTCCCCTCTGCCCTTGGGGTCCAAGACTGAGCATTGTTTTCTGAGTGCAGATTTTGCAGGAGACACATGCCCGTTCTCCACAGGCTTCCTATGTCCGCTTTCACCAGCATATACCCTTCGGAACACAATCTATATTTAACTTTAAAAAAAAGCCACTCCGGTGTGAATGTGTGTGGTGCCTCAGACTTATCCACCTCCCTCCCCATGATTTTTAAAGTAAGCAGGCGTGGTTAGGTGTGTGATATGAGGTATTCAACAAGTCCCACCCGGGACACACAAACACACATACACACACGCTCATGATTTGACAAGAACAGTAAGTCTGCAAAGCAGCTTGAAACTCTTTTATTCATCAGAGGAGAACTGCACTCGCTTGTTTATTAGCTGTGAGTGATCAGGGAAAGTGAACTGGTTCAGACACTTCGCGGCTTTCACAGGACGGGGCCCTGGTGTCCCAGAGGGGACGTGGTCGGGTGACCACGTGGTAGGTGGTGCAGAGTTAGGATGACTGCCCACACCTTGGAGCTCAGACGTGTCTGTAACACCGGGAGGAGGAAGGAGAAGACTCCGGGCTGAAGGGTAACAGGAGCCGGCTGGCTTACTTGCCCCTCGGGAGAGAGAGGGAGACCCGTGGAGCCCCACAGTTACACCAGAGATGGAACCAGAACTCAACGTCCAAATCTTAAATACTTTCCATGCTTTAAAATAAAGGGAAGTCTTATTTACTTTTAATATCGTGCTTTAGTCATATGCAATAACTGCATCTTGCTAAGACAATGTACATGACTTTCCGTGCTCATCAAGGCTGTAGCGGGTATGAGAATTCTCTTCCTTTTTCCTGCTGAGTAATACTCCACTGTATATGCGTACCACATTGTGATTATCCGTCCATCTGTCCCTGCATGCTTGGGTTGCTTCTGCCTTTTGGCAACTGTGAATCCTTGTACTCTGAGCATCGGGGTCCGCTGTTCTCTTTTAAAGCCCAAATCGGATCTAGTCACCCCCCAGCTTCAAGTCTCCTGCAGCTCCTAGTGCCTGTGTGGGGTCCCCCTTCCAGCCCTCCGCCACGTCTGCTCGCCTATTGTCTTCGGCCGGCCTTGCCCTTCCCCCGGCCTCTGCCATGTCCATGCCGGGAACCTCCATCCAGAACGCGACTCTATTGTCTCCACCCAGTGAGATCTTATTTCTTGTTTAGAAAAATAGCAAAAGGCAAAAAGCCCAAGAGTGTCCTGTCTTCTGCGTAGCCTTGGACACATGGCTGCTTCCCCTTATCTGAGCCCCCGTGTGTCTGCGTCCCCTCCAGGGTCTGCGCTCCCGGAGGCAGAGGAGGGCCTGGTCTGACGTGTGTGCTCCTCTCTGATGACGCTCCCAGAGACTGGAAAGGTCACTGTGACTGTGTGGCTGCCCCCGGGCCACAGGAGAGACCTTGTGAAGCCATCATTTTGCTACCAAGGTCCTAGCTCTTTGCATGTGTTTATCTGGTCACCTGTGTGGCAGGCGTGGCCCTGGGCACCCTCCACACCAGGATGGGGTCCAGCCTTCCTTGGTCAGGTTAGGGTCACGGACCTCTGGCGTCTGCTTGCCACGGTGAGAGGGACTTTGAGCTGCACTCAGTACTCTGGCCCCACCTGCTCTCCAAGGTCACGCTGCCCTGCCACCCCCGGGCTCACCTGGCCCCGGCCACGCTGGCCACTGCTCCGGTTCTCACACTGAGTCTGACTCCCTTCCTCGGGGCCTTCGCACAGGCTCGTCCCTTGGCCTGGAAGCTTGTCCCAGATCCTCAGGGGCGGCCCCTTCTCACCTTGCAGGGGCGTTTGCTTGCTCCTCGAATGTCTCCCAGCCAGACTGTCGATGCCTCCGGGACAGAGCCCACCCCTGCGTCCTTCCCCAGGCACTCCCAGGGCCCCACAGTGTCTGGCAGTGTGAGCAATGCAAACACCCTGGGTGGGCGTGGAGGCACCGGGCCCCAGCTCTGGGCACCCCCGCTGGCAGAGCGGCGTCCCTTATTCTCCCCAGGTCTGTTTCCCCTCCTGTAAATTATGGTGAGCATCCTCCTCTCCGGGGCCTTGGAGGCTCACAGGGAAGGGCCCGGAGCCGGGGCCTGCGCATGTGTAATGAGGAGCGGTCAGCTGCGAGCCTTGCAGGACGCAGCTGCACAAAGCGCCTTCCTCGCTCGGGGCATCCATGAGCTGCGGCGTGCTGAGAAATGAGTTTTCAGGAAGCGAGGGGCCTGGTGGTCCGCCCTGGCCCCCGATGTCCGTCCCTAACCCTCCGCTCTCCAACCCTTCATACCCTTCACACCTCGGACTTCCCAGAGTTTCGGTAACCCATCTGTCAGGTGACGACAATAATGAGAGTCATCCTGTCCCAGAAACCTCGGGGTGACTCTCGAGCTCAGGTGTGTGGGTCCCCAGGAGTAAGGAAGGGGCAGCCGGGCAGAGACGTGCGTTTGCAGCTGGGCCGTGCCAGCCAGGCTCCTGCCTGCAACGTGGTTCCAGGGAAGGCCCAGGAGCCCCCCGGCAGGCAGGGCGCAGCGGCCGCCGTGGGGACACTGGGGCGTGGGGCCTGCACCGTGTCGTGCAGCAGACGGAGGTGGGGGAGCCGTTCTGGGAAACGGCAGGTGAGAGCTCGTGACTCCTGCGCCCTCCTTGCTTCTGCGTCACCTCAGCAGCTCAGCTCGCCTGCGGCCTCCCAGGCAGAGAGGGACGAAGCAGGAAAACCTGGCCTCCCAGCCTGGGGGGGCTCCCTTCCCCCATCTCTAAAACAGGGACCTTCTGACACTGCAGAGACACGCGTCTGAGGAGGAAGATGTCACTTTAGCTTTCTAACGCTTAGAGCATGGCTGCTGTTCTCAGGTCAGGGAAAAACGCAGCCCGGGGCACGTTCTTCAGGGCAGACCATTTTAATTAGGGCCAGTTTAATGTGTCTTTTGCTTATTTAAGGAAAGCCCCTGTGGTTCCCAACAGGCTTCAATGGCATGACTCCGTATTTGAGTAAATAAGACTTCACAGCCGACTCCGGCAGGAGCTCACTTCTCAAGTGACCGCAGGGAGGGAGAGACGCGTCTCTAGGAACGAGACCAGCTCCGAAGTGCGGAGCCTGGTCTGCCCACAGGCACATGGGGCACCTGAGCTGGCTCAGGGCATCCTGTCTAGACCACTCTGCCGCTTGGGCGTCTCGGGGCCGTGTCTGAAATCTCCCTGTCCTGAGAGGCCCTGGAGCTGCCTCCCTCCCAAGCAGGTTTTCTGTCCCCGGGAGTTTCAGAGAGCGACTGCAGACCAGCCCCAGTTTCACGGGGCGGCTCAGTTTACACTGCTGTCCGTCCAGCAGTGACACTGTCGGCTGTGGCCAGGGACGAGAGCTGGCAGGCTGCCCCCGGGAGCCCTGGGAAGGCATCCCCAGCCGTCCCTGTCCCCGGGCGGGTGGGGAGGAATGTGGCTCAGGTAATTAATTGTTGGCTGGCAGGGACCCAGGAGCAAAGGTGACAATTAAAATGCGAAGGGTGGCGGAACGGGGAGTCCAAGAATTCCGACCGCCCTGCCCATGGGCCTGCCCACTTCTGTCCCCAGCCCTGCTGCTGCCCCAGGTAACCTCAGCCAGGTGGCACATTTCCGAGGAGGGACATTTGATTCCCAGCCGTTCCCGTCAGGTGATTCACATGAACCCATATTTTTTTTTCTTCTTTCTTTCTTTTTCTTTCATCCCTTTTTTTTTTTTTTTTTTTTTTAGCTCTTAACAGATCTGCTTACAATGAACTCGTTTTGTCTGAAGCAGACAAGCTGGAGTCCCCAGGGACAGTGTGGCTCGTCAGTCTCTGAGGAAGTTTTCTTTTCCCCCAATTTGCAAAAAGGACAGGTTCGCTCCCTCCCTCTGGGTGTGCTGTCAGCCCTGGATGAGGGAAGGGTCGCCTCCCAGGCTGCCTGTCTTGTTCGTTCTCCACTCCGGAACCCCCACCCCTGTCCGGGAGGAACTAAGCTGTACCAGTTACACCTGGCACCACGCGCTCCTCTCCCGAGGACCCCTGACCCGCGCCCTGCAGCCCCCATGCCCGGGGCCAAGTTCTCTCTTCATAAAAGGGTCGAGCGCCCCAGCCAGTAGCGAGAACCTGGCCGTTCTGGCTCCACCCCCAGCGCCACCTTGGGTGACCTTGGGCAGATTCCTCAGCGCGTCACCGCCACACGGTCCGCCCCGTGGTGGGTGCAGGCTGCAGGGAGCACGGGGTGGAAAGCACCCCTGGAGGAGTGAAACCACTCTGAAGACGGCAGGAGGAGCTGTGTTTGTCCAGACTGGCGTGGCGACACTCTGGGCCGGCACGGCATCCATTTAGCCGCGCCAGGAGTTCCTGGGATGTCCCGGCGAGCTCACCTGGGAGATTGGGGCTCAAGGAGAGAGACGCGCCTCCATTGCTCTAGATGGCTCAGCCGATAGGTGCTTGGGTGCTGAGCACAGACACACAGCGCCTCTTGTTCCAAAGATGGGGACACCTGATCTGAATGTGCCTGATGACAGCCGGAACATCCGTGGGTGGCCTGGTGCATTGACAGGGACATTCCTCACAGCCTGGCCACAGCACCTTGTGACTTCTCACCACATCGGGGCTTCTGCTCTCAGGTCAGGGTCCCCCAGCTCCATCCTCAGCGCCGCTCCCCTCCTGGCTCTCGGCGCTCTTGTCCGCGTTCCCGGTGAAGGCCTCCTCTGAGCCGCGGGTGGGGAGCCCCGGCACCAGCCCTGCCTCACGCCTGCCCCTGGTTTCAGAGCCTCCCGCAGGCTCGGCTTCAACCCTGGAATGCCGCCCAGGTCAGCCCGTCCACGTGCGCCTCCTGCCGCCTCGCTCTGGGCTCAGTCCCACACGCCCGGGGCCGCCCTGGACGCCCCGTCTCGCCACCTCACTACCTGTCCTGTCCTGCGCATCCCCGGCATGGCCGTCTTGGGTCAGGCTTCACTGTCACTTGAGAGAACGGGCGTAGCTGTCTCCTCGCCCCCCTGCTCTGCCCGAGGTGGCCCCTACCTTGCCACCGAGCGGTCTCCAAAGCAGAGGCCCCGCCCGTGGCTGCACGTTGAAACAGCCTGGGACACTGTGAGGAACCCTGACCCCCTGCCGTGTGCGGCCTGCGAGGGGGCCTTACCGGCGTCATTGGAAAGCTCTCCAGGGGGCCACATCTAGCTCCTTCAGTCATTTTTTTTTTCGGGTGGCCCCCTTTCCCTGCAGCGCAAAGTTGAAAATACCCAGAGTCCGGTGCGCAAGCACGCCTGAGCTTCCACCCCTCCCGCCCACGGGCGCCGTTCAGGAGCTGCACTCGGACGTGACCGGAGGTGCGCACAGCAGTGCACGTGAGCGCTTTCCTCTTACATGCGTGACATGCCTGGTCCAGTCATCCCACTTCCGCTCCTCTCCTTCTCACCACAACCCCCCCCACACACACACACACAGACGCCAGGCCACTGTCATGGACAGCAGTGTAATCTCGAACTCCGCTGGGCTGGAGTGTTTGACTCTTGGTTCCCCACGTTTCTCATCTCAGTTAGAAACCGGAGGTCGGCTTCCTGAGCGGTGGCCCCCATGGCCCGACACAGTGCTCAGCCCGCCTCAGCGAACGGCGTGCGGCCGCTGAGCTCGGGGTCCCGTGGTGTCGCAGATGTTGCGCTGGCCCGCTCGGAGCATGGGTCCGCTGTTAGTGATGGACTGACCCTGCGACTCCTTGCAACCAAACCCCAAAGCAGAGTCAGATCCTCAGCGACCAACAAGGAACTCACAGAACGCGGACGCCCAGGTTGGCCAGGGCAGCCCGAAGAAGGGCCCCTCGTGATTCTGGGCCACGCAGGGCAGCTGAGGAGTTTCAAGGGAAACTCACGCGTCTTCTCAGTGTTTAAGGGCAGCCATCGCGTGTTTATGTGTGGGGTGCACCTGGGGAAGGAAGGGACTTGTTTGGCGTGTCATAGCCAGGGAAGCCGTGACCCGCGCTTTTGCAGAATTTCTAAGACTAACAGTTTGGGCCTGCAGATTGGTTTCCACTGGTTTTCCAGCTGCTGATTGTCAGGGTCTGACTGTTTCTCTGAAAACCCCTCTGTGCCTCTCTAGACAACTTGCTATGAGCCAGGGAGATGGACGGAATGGAATTCTGCCTCCCCTGCCCATTGTGGTCCCCATGGCACACGCCGCCCGAATTCTGCGCGGTGGTTGTGCCTTTAACAACCAACTGTTAAATAGTCGCCTTAACTTTGTACATTAACATGGAAAATTTTAAGTTCAGGTTCAGCTGTCGGTCAGAAGTCCATGTTCCCTTAGTCTGTTTGTCGCCCCATCTCCGAATGGAAAATCGTCAGCTCTTGGTGTGGAAATAATTTTCTTGAAGGCAATATTTGTTGAGTGACTGAGGGAATGAGAGAACACCAGTTGCGTAAGTGTGAAAAGGACCTTGGTGTTTCGGTTGGCTGCAAGCTCCCCATGAGCCAACAGCAGTGTCCCACGGATGGCCAAGTTCATTAATAGAAGGACAGTGTCCTGAATTCAGGAGGTAGTCATCTGGCCCTGCCCTTTCCTGGTCGAAGGCATGTGGACCGGAGTGTGTAATTCCGGGCACATTTTACAGGAACCACAGTGCGCCGGAGTTTGCGGAGTGGGGCGGGGCCGAGAGGGTGGAGAATTAGGATCCACGCAGAGAGCAGTAGAAGGTCCAGGGGTGCTGAGCACAGTGGACAGGCCCAGGGGCACTCTGGCCACGGCCCTCAGGCCAGTAAGGGGCTGGGATGTGGGGAAGGGAGGTTGACTTATTCTCCTGGCTCCGGCGTCCGGACCTGAGACAAATGGCGTGAAGCTGGAGCAAGGCAAACCGCAGGGCGGCACAGGAAAGCGCGTCAGAAACGGCCAGAGCAGCCCTGCGGTGGGAGTGGCTGCTCCTATAGGCCTCACCCTGGGAGTGTTTAAGCGATGTTGGGGTGGGCAGGGCATGATCCCTCCGCAGAGGCGCTGCTGCGGGCGTTCACGGGGAACGTGGCCCAACCCCTAAGCAGCTCTTACTGTACGCGCCTCCTACAGGAACAAAACTCAGGACTTCCGAGCGGCCCTTTTATTTATGTTGAGGTCTGCAGCTCGGATTTCTTGGCAACACGGTTAAATAAACCCACCTACTCTTCCGCAGACGCTACAAAACCCTCTAAGAGCTTTGGTCAGAACACAACTGAAGTTTGCGAGGAGGCGTATGTGTGCGGTGGGCATGGCGCAGTTTAGCCTTTTATTGGACGCCGCTTGGCACTGCCGTGGGTACAGACCGCAGCCCTCCTCTGGGCTGGTCCAGGGGCTTAATGGAACATCTCCTGCACTTGAGTCTCCAGTACACAGTGAGGGTGCAGTGGGAGTGTTGACGTTCCCGCGGTCCGCTCTCTGGAGTCTGCTTGGTCAGTGGCCCAGGAGGGCTGGTCGCCACCCAGAGAAGCCAGGAGGTGCCCTCCTGCCTGGGTTCTGTGCTTTGTGTGGAGACCCGTGACATTGAAGCTGTGACGTCCCTTTCACTAAACAAACATGTTCTTCTAAAATACATGATCAGAGTTGCTTAAACCCCGATCTGGGGAAGCAGGATGTTAAACATAACGTCTCAAGAATCTGACTTGGGAAACGCTGATCCAGGCAGCCGGGAAATGCGTGTCTGGAGGGCTCCAGCGGAAACACGAGCATCAGAAGGAACAAGGGGCAGTGAGGCTGAGCAGGGCTGACAGCAAGCAGGGAGGGTGGGAACTCCTGCCCTTTGCTCTCCAGTTGGGTTTGGTGTGGCCTCCTGAGGCTTCAGATTTGTGGGTGGACGTGGGAGTCACGTGAGCACTAATACGAGAAATTGAATCGAACAAAGGATTACGTGCCACCTGTGAGATTCTGGGGCGCCAGTCTCCAGCCACAGAGACCACGAAGCACGCCCTCGCTGCTGCCTCTGTCCCCCGCGCCAGGCAGCGCAGTGGGCAGCGTACAGAAGAGCGGAGCAGGAAGCCCAGAGCGGTCCTGTGCGCACCTCTGCCCTCCTCCTGCACCCCAGGCCTCCTTTTGCGAACACGCCGCATCCGGGGTGCGTTTATTAAGACCGATGAGCCCATGCTGCTGTTCTTACCAACGCAAGCCCACAGGTCACTCTTGGTGCTGTGTGGTTGTGACGAATGTAGAACGTCATGTGTCCCCCCTCACACGGCCTCACACAGGATGGGCTCAGGGCCCTAAAAAGCCCCTGTGCCCCCCCTGTTTGCCGCTCCCTGGCTCACACTGCTGGCCGGCGCTGACCTCCCGGAGGTGTTTGTTCTTACGCCCTGCGCCCCGGCACGCCTCCCACGTTGTGGTCCATATGAAACTGCTTAGTCCGTCGTAGGTGCTCCGTCCACATTTATTGAATAAATATTTGCATGAATGCATGAATAATCAGTTTTGCAAGACTGCTTACCCATTACTTCATCACCATGAGAAAACAGTGTTCTCACAGGGATGTGCTGAGTGGACACTGGACGTGCTCCTGACCCAGATAGCGTCTGGGTGGAGGCGGCGCTCACCTCTGGCCTGGCCGGGCCGTAGGAGAGCCTGGGCGTGGAGGCTCGGATCGGCCCCCCCACCCACCAAAGGCACCGCAACGGCCATTTCGTTCTCTTGTTTGACGTCTCACCGTCCCAGGTGAGCAGTTTCATGTACCTTCCGTCACAGCACTGCCGTGTAAGTTCATAGGGTTTTATTTCCTGAAATTCACGGACTCCGGTCTGTCCGCCGGCGCTTCTCCTGGGCCGGTATGCACGGCCGCCTGATGGTTCGGTCTCCGTGAGTGCTTCGGTGGTGCTCCCCAAATTCTTGTTCTCTTCTGGGTGAGGTCCCTGGGGTGCTGTTCAAGAAGGAAGTGACTGCAATCTCTCAGTAAACTTTTCAGTTTCACAAGTGGGGCTGATTCTTCAAAGTCCCACGTTCTGTAAGGAGAGTCTGCTAAGGCACGAAAAATACCTTTGGGCCCTGGCTGGGTGGCTCAGTTGTTTGGGGCACCGTCCCGTATACCAAAAGGTTGGGAGTTCGACCCCAGTTGGGGTGACAACCGATCAGTTTCTCTCTCACATGGATGTCTCTCTCTCCTTTCCTCTCTAACATCAATAAATATCTTTGGTGAGGATTTTTTCAAAAAAACTTTTTAAGGCGACCTTTTCTTAGTATCTTTCTCGTCCATCTTTGTCTACAGAGTAACAGATTATTTCCAGAACCCGAGATCTAACAAGATCTAAACCAGTGGGTTTCTCGCTATTTTGCTTTCATTTCCAGAAAGCATTTTATAACTTTTCATCCCGTGTTTTGGGAGTCTGTGGTGGTCATGGGCAGGAGGCTAGACACCTTAATCTAGAAGGTTCTCTGGGCCTGTTCCCTCTGAAAAGTCAATGATTAGGGTTTGGGAACTCGGGATGCTGTGTGGCCTAGAGAGAGAGACCTGGCCATGGCTGTCAAGAGGCCTGGGCTCAGTCCCAGCTCTACCAGTTAGCAGCTGTGTGGCCACGTGAGCCTTGCCAATGGTGGGTCTGCTTGGTTAGCAAAGCCCCGGAGCTCAGCAGAAGACCATTGTCAAGTGTGCTGCACGGGCGTGGCCAATCAACCATGTGTCAGCTTCTGCCACCTCTGTCTTCCAGAGAGACCCTGGAGAAGATGGCCAGGTGCTGGGAGAGGCTCCCTGTGCTATTGAAACAAGGTGAAAACTGCAGCCCACATCCCTCACAGGGGGCTCTCGTGGACCACATTTCCACTTGCGTTGAGAACAGCGTGCCCGTCCGTGGATCGTGTACAGTGGTCCAGTGGGTTTTGCTCGCTGTCTTAAATAGGCCACGTGGCGGTGGGCGTGGCAGCCTCGTGTGAGGATGGGGGTCCTGCCTTTTAAGCAGGGGGCGGGTGCAGGTGCATCTCCCGGGTCCCAGGCCTGGGGCGGCTGCGGGCCCTTCCGCACAGGCCCAGCCACAGACAGGAAAGCAGTCGTCCAGGCAGAGCCAGCTTTGCTTCCCGCTGTTCTCAGCTGCTTCCAATGAGCCCCGTGCACGTAACCCCAGTGTGTCTTTATCGGGACAGTTCTCGGGTGCCCACAGAGGGCGAGGCGACGCGGCGGCTGTGCCCGGTAACACAGCTCTCCCTCTCCTGCTCCGAGGGGCGCGCACGTCCTAGGCCAGATGGACTGTGTGTGAGACAAACCTTCCCCTCCCGTGGACAGTGGTCTCGCAGGATGTCACAGATAAATCACTATATAAATATAAACATCTCTCTGTGTGAAACTTCGTTTTCCATATGTGGGGTTTTGGAGCCAAGACAAATGGAACTTAGCCAAGAGACAGAAAAAGGCAGACCAGCGACAACCTAATCTCCTTACCCTACCAGGCAGTTTATGACTGGACAGACGTACTTTATGTGCCCCCCCCAAGGAATGAATCCGTGGAACTTCGCCAAGTTCAAAGCCACTAAACGGGTCTGGTTGTTGCAGTGAATGGGTTGGACTGACTGTTCCTTAGATGGTCAAGGGCCCCATCTGTGCTCACTATCATTCTAGGCCGGGATGGGGGGGACGGACCTGATTGCCCAGCGTTGTAAACTCTAATCTCAATTCCAGGGGTAACTTAGGAACTTAGAGGAGAGGAAATAGGCTGAGGGGTGAGTGAAAACTCACATCCAGACTTCAGAACTGAGGAGCCTGGAGGCTGGGTGCTCGAAGCGCAAGGACGGGGAAGGGAGCGGGGGGCCATTCTAGAACGGGGTCCCAGCCTCAGCCCTGGCAGCTCCCAAGCCGAGGCAGAGAAGGGAACTTCGTTTCTGAATTAAGATTAGTCTTCAAAGTCATGGCCAGGTGTCTGGGCACATTGGCTCTTGCATTTGTGGCTCTGGCTTCAAAAGCATCTGAGTAAAAGTTGGAGTAGTGCAAGGAAATCAGAGGTGAAGCTGAAAAGTGGGGGGCTCCGCACCCCAAGGACCCTTCCTCAGCCCTTGAGTTAAGATCATAGCCCTGGACACAATTCACAAAGAACTGTGGATTATTTTTGCTTGATGCCTTATTGCCTGAACGGTCATGTGCTTTTTCTATCACTGCTGCCCGTTTGCCTGGAAATGTGAGCATGGGTTTCTAAGTATAGTTTGTGGTGTTCCTTTCCGTTCTGTGTGTGCCATTTGGATCCCATCGGATGGGCAGGCAAACAGCCATGTATTACTGTGTGTTCACGTTATTATTTTACATGGAGGTGGTTGGGGGGGTGGTATTGTTCTGAATTCCCAGTTGCCTCTTTTCTTCCCAGTTCTTTGGAAATAGTCTCACTTATGGCATCTTTGGATGGCTATAAAATCTAATGCTCTGCTCTGAATTTGAAAATGTGCTTTTAATACAAAGTTTGCCGTGCCCGCCCCGCCCAGACAAGATGAATCTCGGCCTGTTGTGGGTGCCCGTTCCCTGCCAGGAACCGTGCGTGATGCCCCTCAGTCCCTCATCTGAGTGCTTAAGATTTGCCTGTGCGGGAGACATCATGCTTTTTGGTTTGGTTTTGTTCACTGTGGTGAAAAGGAGGACCAGAGAGGTGGAGTGATTCCTCCAAACTTACAGAGCCAAAACGCAAGCCCACAGCTGTGTGCTGCCAAAGTCCGTTTGCTCCAGAGCCACACACTGGATCTCTCCCACCCCAGTCAGGGTCCGATGGAAAGAACAGACGGGGCCGAGTCTCCAACAGAAAGATGAATGAAGAAACCTGTGCCCGGAAACACGGCCTGGCTCCACACACCGCCTCTCCCTCCGTCCCTTTCTGCCTTGGGCAGATCCGCTCTCCCCCTCGTTTCCTCCTTGACTGAGCCTGAAACCTCTTCCCTGGCGAAGTCATTAAGGCCCAGGCTTGTACTTCCCTCTGGTCCTCCGTTTAATGGAAGCACTTGCGCTGAGGCAGCAGGGACTCCTCCGGGCAGCGGGAGAGCTGGGGGGTGGCTGGAGCGTGCATGTTGCAGATGAGATGACCAGCTGTGGGGGAGGAAAGGGAAGGAGCACAAAAACGGGTGTTTTTTGTTTTTAAGTGAAGGCTAAACCCCTACTCAGGGAAAATGTCCTCTTCCCGTGAGACCCTCTCACCGTGTGTGGCCATCGGCACTCACAGAGGCTGTTCTCAGACGGGCGGGCTGGCCACGCAGCCTCTGCCAGGCTCAGGGGACGCCGGTGTTGGAAGCCCGTGGACAGAGGGACGTACAGGGATGAGTTATCAGAAAGGAGAGGCCGGGATGCGTCAAACCAGTGCCCGTGGAGATGGGAGGTGGTTCTTATCTTGTCCCGGGTTGTAAATTCCAACTGCTCTTCTTAAGCTAAACATAGACCTGAGCTAGGGCAGCCGTTCTTGGGATTATTTGTGGTGCTGCAGGCTTTTCCCATTTCTCCTGGCTTGTGACCTCCGCCTGTGACCCTTGCCTAGTAAAACATCTCGTACAAGAAGTAAAGGTTTTAGTACATTTTCGTCATTTGAATTCCACTGTCCTCACTGCTAAGGAAAAGCAGCTTCTTTCTTTTTCTTCTTTTATCCCCGGCATTATCATCAGGGTTCCCACTATTGTATTTATTTATTTATTTGGGGGGGGGGGGAGAGGAACATCCCTATGAGAGAGAAACACGGATCTGTCGCGTCCTGTCCTCCCCCGATGGGGAGCCAGGCCCACAGCGCAGGCCCGTGCCCCGACCAGGGATCAAACCTGTGACCTTTCGCTCTGTGGGACGACACCCACGCACCTGAGAGACCCTGCTCAGGCCCAGAAGCAGCTTCTTCTCACAGTCTTAGTTCAGCGGTATCTCTATAAGAGGCAGGAAAAAATTCCTATCTGGTGTTCTGGGTTTCTTTGCCTGAGTATAATCGGCAATGGTTTTTCTTCTTAAAGACGAGAATGACGAGTCTCCCATGAACTACAGGAGAACCCCCCCGTCCAAGTGAACATCAGGTTTTTGATGTACCACACCCTGTATTTCTTTGAAGCATGTGCTTGATGTTTAGATTTTAACTGAAATAAGGCCTGCAGGTTTCTATACAAAGCTGCACATGTCAGATGAATGTCTGCTGCTGGGTGGTATCATTCCCAGGCCACGCTGGCCTGTCAGATAGAAGCGCTTCGGATGTACAAGGATTGCATCGTACTGTCCCTACCAGCAGGCCAGCCCTGCAGCCTGGCCGTCCACACACACGTGGGGAGCAACTGAATGGGGCTCTCGTTGCAGAAGTTTCACAGACCCAGAGCCGAGTGTATTCCAGAGCGGCCATGGTGCTTTGTTACGGAGGCCAGATCAGCGTCCAGACGTCTGCCTCTCGGAATCCATTTTCCCACTTTCAAAGCACCGACCAAAGCAGACAAGTACCAACCACGCAGAGTTTAAAAGCGATTCCGTGACGCTCATGCGCTTTTTTCTCTCGGTGGGTCGTTCAGACTCTGATTCAGTGCCTGTTTGCTCTTATTTTTGCTCATTTCAAGCCTCCTTAGAAACTGGAAGCTGTTAGACATCCGCATGGGATTTTAAAAGCTTGGCAGCTGCAGGAAAAGGCAGTGAAGAAATGGTCCAGCAAGATACAGGCTGCTTAGCAACATGGAGGTAGCTTTTCTCCCTGGCCTCATCGCGCCTCTACCTCTACAGCAAGGGAAAGGTCAGGGTAGGGGCTGAGCACAAGAGAGGCCGTCTCTGTTAGAGCCCGCGGCCCGCACGTACCAGTAGCCCCAAGAGACAGGCATGTCCCGGCACGGCCGGGTCCATGTGACCCCTGTGGAAAGGTTCACCCGCATGCCGTCCCACACACCAAGCACAATGACATTGGAGGTCACACAGCGAATGGTTTGGAACTATTTACCTGAAAGCATTTAAAATAAGCGTTCTGGAGGCTTGCCGAAGTCCCCTGAGTGATCTGGAAGGGGACATTTCTTGGGGGTGGTTTGATCCTTCCTAAACGGAAGGGCAACGCGAGGATGTCTCACTCTGCCTTCTCAGAAAGGCAGTTCCGGACTTCCTTCTTCTTGCTGCGTTCTGGGCTTTCATGTCTCAACACTCCGAGGCTCTAAGGAAGCGACTCCCTTGGGAGGCGAGGGGTGGACCAGGAGCAGCCTTTGCTGGTGACTCATGTGTACACGGAAACTCCCCGCGTGGATGAGCTGCCCTGGGTGAGGCTGAAGAGTGAGCATGCCTCCCAAAGCCTCTGACTGAGTATTCGGGAAGGGCAGTGGGCTCCCTGGAAGTATCCGGGTGACTGCTAACATACTTGTAGCCTTAGAAAGAGCAGTTCTATTTTAAGACAAAGAGGACAAAGCGAAAGCTGAAAAGTCATGACGAACTGACAGCCGGTTTCCCGTTCTTGAGGGTATTTAGGAGCAGGTTCCTGCTGCAGGAGGAACAGCCCATAGCTCGGAATCATGGCCCCGTGAACCGTACTGTTAACCCTGGCTGGGGAGAGGACTGTGACGACCACCAGAGGTGACACTAAACGTCACCAGCAGGTGTTGGGGGCGTGAGGGGACAGGGGCCATGTCATTTGAAAACCAGGTTTCCAATCATTTCAAAGGAGAATAACACTCCGTGCCTTACCCCACCATTCTGGACGGTGGCGTCCTCTCCCCACCTCAGGCTGCAGCTGAGACAGACAAAAGGGCACGTGCTCTGTCTTTCTGGGGAGTGAGGCTCCTGTCCCCCTGCTGTCCCAGCGCACAAAGCCCTCCTGGGTCTCTGGAAGACAGACAGAAGTTTCAGTAACTAAAATTGTCCTCTTCCGAGTCCCCTGAGACCACCGACTCACTCTCTTACGGGTGTTCCAAAGAATCACCAACTTGCCTGCCCCCTCACAGCCTCCGCTCCCCAAAACGGCTAGAGCAAGGTTATCCGATTTCGGAAGCAAGAGCGGGGAACAAACCAAAGCGTCAAACTTCTCACCTGATTTCCGGTCGAGGTCCAGGACTTAAACACACACCTGCAGAGATACAAAATACACAAGCCCACTGGAGTAGCAACATTCTTTATAAAAACGCTGAACTGCGGGTGTCAGCCTGGGACTCTCCGGACCCTGGTCCAGTGGCCTCCCTTTGCAGACGAGACGATTGAGCTTCGTGCAGACACCCATTCGCAAATGATCCACTCATGTCCTAACTCACCGCTGGTGCTGCTTTCAGAAGCACCTCTACACGCATGTGCAAGAAGAAAGCGCCCGTCCTAGGGATGTATTTTCTACCGTCTCGCTAGTCCGGTCCATAGACACACTCAGGGATCAGCTGTTAGATTCCTCTCCTTCCCTCACCCTCATCTTGCAGAAGGAGGAGGAGGCAAAGAAAAGAAAAGGGAACAAGCAAAGCTGATGGGCTTCCTCCCTAGAAGAATCTTCCTTTATCCCAGGTTTATAAAGATTTGCTTTACTCCATAGCAGAAGAGGAGTATGCACCCCACTCTTGTTTCCGGAGCTGGGAGCAGGTGACTTGCAGGCCGAAGTCTTGGAGCAGGAGGCAGCGTGGAGACGGGCCCCGGGTCCCCATGCCCCCGTCTGCCGTTCATCAGTGTCTCGGCCTGGGCTTCGAGATCGAGAAGGAGCTGCCTGACCCTCAGCACAGACACCCAGCAAATCCTGTGCAGGCAGCTCCCATCACTGTCAGGAAGAAAGCAGAAAGGAATTTGGGGAATCTGTGTTATGTTCGAAAGTAGGAAGACTTCCATTAATTTATGCAATAGTGGAAAACTCATAAAAGAGAGAGGTGCATAGGCTTTTTTCCAAAACTGACCTTGCGTATTTTTGTGTGAAGGTTTGGGGGGCGAGAAGAAAGGAATGGGCCTCAGCTGGCCTCCTGTTACTTATGATTGTGTTTTACCTGTTCCTGGTTGCTTTTTAAAATTCAGAATCGTCAAGAAGTAAATGAAAAGTGTTCTCAGATTTATTTTTGAAAAGAGAATTGAGTCTAATAAAATATAGGCCCTCCATGCAGGGGCAGAGTCATGATAATCCAGAGGCTCATTCAGTCTCATTCTCTCTTCCGAGAAGCAATGTCTTTCTTCCTAAACAGTTTTATGCGTGTGTGTGTGTGCGTGTCTGCATGCACATGCGTACCTCATAAGGACTCCATAGATATATTTCTGCTTAAATACTAATACATGTGGAATCTTCATTTCAAATCATACGGCATCGCATGATTCTCTCCAAATTGTACGTGAAAGAGAAAAAAATACCCATCAAATTTATGTGACAAAAGCACACTCAGCACATTGAGGTCACGTATGTGAAGAGGTTCCAGAAGATAGCTTATGTCTTTCAAGACAATCAGCACAGTTTTCTGGGCAAGGCACGGGAGAATCTTCAGTAACTTAGCAACATAAACAGAGCTGAGGCGATACTGAAGCACATTCTTTTCTCTCAATGGATTCAGAAGTGCCACAGAGCAGACAGAGGACAACCACCTCCAGCACTTCTGCCGTCAGCCCGGTCAGTGCGGGTCCCAGCAGGATCACCCCCCAAATACATGCGTACACGTGACCCAGCCTCCTGATCTGGACTTGGAAGGCAGCTCTCGCTTCGCCCGTGACCTGCTGGGAAGACGAAAGTGTATACTTTCTAAAAGAGGCCACGTGCTAAGGGAACGTTCATTTACATGACATCGCCTAAGTGCCAGAGCTATCATTAGCCATGCAGCTGGGGACTTTCTCCTCCTCTCAGGAACTTGGCAGACGTGGGCCCGTGCAGCGTCGTCCCGGGGGCTATTAGAACTTCAGCTGTGGCGTGTGTCCCCGTGGAAAAAGCACGAGTGAGGTGCACATCCCAGCCCTCTCCCTTCCAGCCACAGGACAGGAGTGGATCCCTTAGGCCGCCTGCACCTGCGTGTTCCAGTGGGGACCCTGGAGCTAATAACAGTGTCACTGCAGAGGGCTGGGGCGTGTGTGGCACGTGGTGTATCGGCTGCTGTCGCCGGTGATGCTGGGGCTGGTTTCCCTGTCTCAGGAAGTGACTTTTCCTTGCAAAGGCACCCGTTACAGGAGGACAGCGTCACGCATGCAGCTCATGCATCGATTGTCGCCACTAAGTGGGCCAGGAATGGTTCTTCGGTCGCTCTATGACCGCCCTGTGCCGCAGTCCGCCGCTGAGCCGTGCTTGGGTGAGCGCTGACTGATACTGGTAACACTCTGCCGTCGGGTCTCCCTCGTGGTGCTACAGGAGACCCCTGGGAGCAGCGGTGCGCAAGCAAGGACATCAGGAGCCTTGGGCACCCCCATGGCTTCTTCCCTCGCGGGTTTGCCACTTCCTAAAACGTTCAAAACGGAGGGCTTTCGTGCTCATTCCTTTCTCTGTTAGACGCGTGGCCAGAGTTCAGTTCATTTCCCCTTCTGGAGAGTTCCCGACAGTCAGGCTGCAACGTCTGATGTTGGTGTGCCGTTGCGTTCCGACACGCCTTCCTCGGGCTTCCCGGGGTCTCGTCACGGCGGAGCCAGGCCCTCAGCCCGCGACCTGGCCCGTCTCGTCTCCGCTCCTCCTCCCCGGGAGACAGGCACATGTCTGACTTCTCGGGTTTCTTTTCTGTTATGTAACCATTTAATTATCTATGACTTTTCCAAAGGCCGGAGGACTTCCCTCTATTCAAACAGGGCCAGAGTTCTGGAAGGGGAGGTGCAAGGCGGGGGGCAGCACCCTGCCCAAGGGGGGCCCCCACCGCAGACCCATGGGCTCTGTGGAGCAGCGGGGTGGCCTGCAGGGCCCCCGTCCCAGCCGCTCCCCTCGTCTGGGAGACAGATGTGCGTGCCTCTGCGGTGGGGTGTTCGGTGAGAGCAGAAGCAAATACTCACCGGGCGGCAGAGCGCGTGGGCCAGGCGTTTGCCTCTGAGATTGGCGCCCACGGAGGCGCGCAGTGGCGTGTGCAGTCTCCCCAGACGCCCTGGCCGGGGCTCTGCACGCAGCCCACATTCCGTACGTAGCCTCCAGGAAAATGAAACGTGTATCATTTTGCAAAGTTCACGTGTGAGCTCCGTTTTGTATCCACATAACGTCACTGACTCTTCGTGCTGTGAAGAGCATTTCTGTCCACTTTGTGCCGCTTTTCCCCACGAGGGAACCAGGGAACAGAAGCTAAGGTGCCTTCCAGAATCTTCTGACCCCACCCCTGCTCTTTGCTGCCCTGTGGCTCACACAGAGACATCCTCACCTCCATCAGCCTTGGTTTTCCCCACCTTGTAAGATGTTACCTGCTTCGTGTTTTTAAAGAAGACAGATATTCCGTTTACTCCATCACTTAGACAAGCAGCAGTAACACGTATTTTCTTCTAAGACTTGGCACCCTTAGGGGAGTGTGTGTCCTCTGCAGGAAATAAATGATTTTCAGCAAATTATAATCAAAGTACCGTTTGCATTTCTGCCCCTTTGGATTGGAAATAATCATTTCTTAGATGGAGTTAACCTCGCCTTTCCGGAGGAGCAGGGAGGGTAACCCACACCGTCCGCTTGCAATGAGAGGGCGTGCGTGGGGCACCCAGACACTGTGATGTGGTGGGAGGGGGACAGCCCCATTAAAGCATAGCTAACATTCGGGCGTGCCTGCTTTTTTATTGTCAACTTCTACCACAAGTGAACCTACTCACTGAGGTCAAAAAAATTGTTATCATGATTCATATGCTAATGAGCTGGCAAAATTGTAATTTTTTTAAGGCAGCTGAGGAACAATGACTAACCCATCGTTCTGATTACTAAGTAAAGAGTTTTCTTTAGAGTAGTATTTCAACACAACGCTGTCACCCAGAATTAGGGCCTTCAGGTTGTAAAGTGTTTTCAAAGCCTGCTGGTGGGATCTCTGCTGAAGCTTTTTACCGAAACAGTGCCAGTAATGGAGGTCGATCGAAGAACAACCTAAAAGATCCATCTCGCAACACCCGTCACATCACTTTGTCACCCTCTTCATTTGTTTTAAAGCTCATAAACAACAGAAAGGTATTTCTTGTCACTCTGGAGCTTGGGAAGGCCAAGGTCAGGCGCCAGCATGGCTGGGGAGGCTGTCTTCCAGGTTGCAGGTCTGCTTGTGCCCACAGACACTAGGAGGGCCGCCCTCCCGGTCAGGGTATGTAGGTAACTGGGACTATCATCTAGCGGTCCGATCAAGGTCAAGAGGACCTAGTCTTCTTTCTTCTAAAGGGAGTTGCACATCAAAGCAGTAGAGGCAGAGGTCAGAGGAGCAAAGGTGGGAAACCATTCCGCCAACCAGAGGACGCCGTCCACGCCAGCCCTGGCTGCCCTGGTCTTTGCCCGGCCTCAGCCTCCCTCAGGAGGAGCCAGGCCCCGCCCCCGCATTGGCAGTCTTGTCCCTTGTGCTCTGCACCTTCTTGCAGAGGTCGTTTTGTCACCTGAGCTGTAGACATGAAGGCGGAAATTCCTGTCTTGGGGCTTTTATACTAGAAACGGTTCATATGGCTCATGCGGAATTTTAAGAGTGTGCTCACCACCAAGGTGTGAACTTAGCAGTGACAGTAAGACAGACAGAAAGAAAAGCCCGATGTATTTTGGAACAAACGTGTCAGTCTGCAGTTTCTCCCACACTGGGTCACGCTCGCATCACAGCGGACATGCCGCGGTGTCCCTCCCGAGCCGTGGGCACACTTCTTCTGGAACCCAATTGCCGCGGGCTACCTGACGCCCGGGCGCCGGAGCCGTGGGCACTGCGGGGGCCGCGCCAGCCACAGCTGCCTTCCCTGGCACGCTCCGGGCTACACGATGTTCTCTGGGGCTGGAACTCTTTCTTCTTTTCAGTCGGGTTGTAAATAGGATTGTACAAAAATCATGCAAATCAACCCTTCAGATCAGAATTTGCTGAGCTAAAAAGACCGTTAAATTAGACAGGCTGGCTTTCAATGGGGTGGGGGGCTCTTACAACCGCTGAATAGTTCTTTTAAAAAAAGGCCAGCGCGTTGCGCGATAATTTCCATTCAGCTGGAACTGTCCAAGGCTGTTTACCTCGATTAACTGTCGCCGCCACTTGTGCAGCCCAGCACTTCCCCGTTAGTAATTAGGAAGACGGGGGACATTGGGTAGTAAGACAGCCCCTTAAAGCCACTGGTTATTAGGATGTTCTCTTAGCGCCCTTCCGTCGGCTGGGAGTGTTTCACGTCCAAACTGTACGTGAGCTTCCCAGGTGGCAGACCTTGCTGAAATTCTGAATTAAAACATAATTCTTATGATTGGCTAGATCAACAGAAATGGCAACAGTTGTCAGGTAACCGTAAAATCCAAGAAAGTCGTGTACGTCCCTCTGTCGAAGGCGTGATAGTACAGGACGGTTCTGTTGCCCAGCCTCGGGTAACCCAGGGCAAGCTGGTCACGTTAGAGAGAATTCTAGAAACCTCTGTGCTTTGAGACCGTGAAATTCTGTTCCACGGTGGCTGACGCAGGAAAGGACTAACACAACGCAGTCTGTGCAGCGTAAGCTGTACTGCGATTTCATCGTTACATTTTCTGGCCGTGGTCTGGTCATCTACGCAGAAAGTAGACTTTCGTCCTCTGGATTTTTTCTCTCTAACAATGAAAAGACACGTTTGCTCATGTGCCTTTTCTCGGGCCTGACCACACCTTCTGGTCTCACACCATCCGGCGTGATTCCGATGTGATTCGTGACGGCCACACTGAGTCCCAGGGACACGAGCCCAGGGCACACCCAGGGACAGCTCCTGTCCTGAGGGAGACCTGGACGTCAGGCCACAGCAGGCCCTTCCGTCCCTCTGCAGTGACTGGAACTTCCGGGAGGCGACACAGACCCTTTGGTGCTCCTGAGGGTTGCGTGCTCATCCAAAAGAAACCCTGGACTCGTCCCTTTCCAGTGCAGCCTCACTTTCCTTCGACACGCAGGCCGGGGCAGGGAGCTGGACATCCTCCCCGGGGCTGGGGCGGAGCGTGGGCCCCAGTGCTGCAGGGCTTCACCGGGCAGGCGCCACCAGGTGTGGACGGGCGGAGGAGGGCTGCGCCTTGGTGGCTGTCTGGGGGTAAAGTACACGTCTGCCTGGCTTCCCTCCCTGGGCAGAGGCACCGTCTGATAGAGGCTGTGCAGGCTCCTCGTGACCTTCCGGGAACTTGAAGGTGTTTCCCCGGTTCCCCTTCCTGATGGAGTCCAGCCCCTGATGTGCTGTCGTTGCTGAGCACATGGGGAGCGGGAGGGTCACAGAGTGACAGCTGGGACCAAGTGACAGGGCTGAGGGAGGGAGGGCACGTGAAGCCCCTGCCCCAACCCCCACCCCGTACCTTCCCCAAAGCTCAGGGGGTCCCTCTTCACAGCCATCCCTGTAGGTACCCCCGGCCTCCAGAGCTACAGGCTCGTTTTAGAAAGATATGTTTTTACATTATTCTTCTTGATACTAAAGAACATCTTATCAAAAGTCTCTGAGCTTCCTGCTTCCTCCTTCTGACCCCAGCACCCCGAGGAGAGCTGTCTCCGCGCCTATTACAGGTCCTTGCCCACCTGCAGAAAATCGTTCTATGTGCTCACCGGTTTGGACCCCAGCTCCGTCAAGTTCAGTAGCTGCCGACGGGGGGCTGGCCTCGTGAGGCCCGGGAGGCCGTGGCAGGTCCCCTCTCCAGCTCGGGGGAACAGAGGTGTGGGCAGCACTGGGTCTCTGGGTCCCGGAGTCATTGTCTGTCACCCGTGCCTTCTCCGCAGAGAAACGGGTGAGGAAAGGAAAGAGGAGGCTGTGTGGCCCCCCCGCATCCTCGTGTGGCATGGAGCGTGGGACGAGGGTCCCAGACTGCCCACCCCCAGGTACCAGGCAGGGTGCTTCTGCTCTGTTTCCATTTCAAAGGGGAGAAGAGAGACCCGGTTCAGCCCTGGGGAGTTCTTCCCTCATTCCTGAGGGACAGGGAGGGTGGGTGCAGCAGCTGGCAGGCCTCGGGGCAGGAGGGAGTGTGCCACCCACTGGGGCCAGGTGAGCCTCGCTGGGGACAGCCAGAGGTGCGAGGCAGCGGCACCACCATCGGGCCGGGCAGAGAAAGAGCCCCGCAGGGGCTGCAGACAGACAGGGGGGCATGCGTGCCGGTGGGGACAGGGAGGGACCGCTGCCTGTAAGCCTGACAGGGGAGCAGGAAGGGGCCCCTCGGGAGAGGGAGAGCGTGGCCCGCAGGGAAGGAGGCGGGCGGCCCGAGAGCCGAGCGCTGACTCAGCTGGAAGGAGCCTGAGTGCGGAAAAGTCGTCAAGAACGTGAGCTGGAGGTGCCGGGACTGCACAGCGTCCCTCTCTGTATCGCGGTTCACTTATCGCGGCCTCACTGTATTGCGGGATTTTTTAAATATTATATTTAATTATTTACCGCGGATTTTTCACTGTATCGCGGGATTTTGCAATACTGTGCAGTCAATACTAAAGTAAATGTAAGGTCCCTGGCTGCTGTGGCGCAGTGGATTGAGCGTCGGCCTGCGAGCCAAGTGTCGCTGGTTCGATTCCCAGTCAGGGCACATGACTAGGTTGCACGTCAGGTCCCCAGTTGGGGGCGTGTGAGAGGCAACCACACGGCGATGTTTCTCTCCCTCTCTTTCTCCTTTCCCCTCGCTCTGAAAATAAATAAACAAACAAAACAAATAAATAAATTAAAAGTCTTATTTCTAAAAAAAAATAAATAAAGTAAATGTAAGGTTCCTACTTTGCGGATTTTCACCTATCGCGGGGCCGGGGGGCGGGGGGCGAGAACGTAACACCCGCGATAAGTGAGGGGTCACTGTGTGCTCCGCCGTGTCTCCCCCAGAGCCGCACCTTCGCCTTGGTCTTCCTGCAGGACGGGCACTCGGGCGACAGGAGAGGCGGGTGTCACAGGCTCCCTGCACTTAACGTGTTGCGTTTGCTTTAGCACGTGTGTTAGTGCATGAACTTGGAGTTTCAAAACCATTGCATCGATGCTGCTTATCCTGATGATGGAGCCTTGTGGTGCCCACCTCCCTCAGTTTGCATGCGTGTTCCTTGCCTTTGATCCTGGCCTGGCACCTTCAAGCCCAAGGCCAGAAAGGAAAGGAGCCCAGTCGTTGGTAAGAAAACCTCCCCACGCTCCCGCCCAGGTGTCTCAGCAACGCCAAAGTGAATGTTCCCATGTTTTGAGTTGTTCCTATGTTCTCTCTCTGAGGGCTTTGTCAGATACGTGGTTTGCCAACACTCCCGCCCCGTCGTCAGCTTATCTGTTTCACCCTTTTCCATGGTCTTCGGCTGAGCACACGTTTTTGATGTTGAAGTCCACTTTATCTCATTATTTCTCTTCCACGGATGCTGCGTTTGGTGTCCCGTCAAAGACCTTTGCACCCAGGTCTGAGTCCTGAAGCGTTTCTCTTCTGTGATCGCCTGCAAGAGCAATGGTTTTGTGCTTCTGTCCTGAGTCTAGGATCCGTTTCGAGTTCATTTAATGTGATGTGCAAGGCTCCGGGTGGAGCTCTTTCTTTTTGTTTTGTTCCCACTGAGCGTGGGTCACTGCAGCTCGGGCACAGTAGGGACCAATGTGCCACATTTCTCCCTGGGGACCTATGACCTGAGGGTGACCCAGTGACCTCAATTATGTATCAGGAGGCTGGGGTGCTGGTGGCAACTCTCAGTCCTCTCCCCTTCCCAGCCACTCGTCGTCGTCGTCGGCAGCCGTCCGTCTCGAGAGACGATGGTGTAGCTTCTTAAGAGTCTATCTGCACCGCCGAGAATGGCTGTGCAGTCCGACTCGGGAGTGACACGGTATCTGTCTCCTCCCGTGTTGAATCGACATCTTGCGATGACGCTGGAGTGTCCTCTCCAGTGAAGCTGAAGCTACAGAGCCTGGGCAGGGTGATATGGAGGGTCTGCTGTTGCCCATGCAGCAGACCCCCCCTCTCTTCGCAGCTGAAGGGTCCAAGGGAAAGACGGAGTCAATACAGCTTGGCTTCAGGTGCGCCGCAGGAGTTGCCGGTGTTGACTACAACGTCAAACCGCCTTAGGGACTCCGGCTCCGGATTTTCTGTCGGGGTTTACTCCCTTAGCCTTTCCCCTGAAGAGGTATGCCGCAAGGCAGCAGAGGTTTTTTGGAGTCAGAGTTTTCCTTCTCTGATGTGCCCTGACTGGAAGATCGAACCAGCAACACTTAGCTCGCAGGCCGACGCTCAATCCACTGAGCCAAAACCAGCCAGGGCTTTCCCAGCCACTACTGACTTAGAAACCCCCCCTGAGAGGGGGCTGGGTGTTCAACCCAGAACAAGGACACCTGACTGCCATGGTCACACCCAGCCCTTTTGCAGGTACAGCTTTTTCTCATGTAGAGCAACAGTTTTGATTTTGAAAGGAGCTCGAGGCCAGGCCCCCAGCAGAGAGGGAGTGGGGTGAATGATTAGCCAGGCAGTTATCAGCTGTGGACTCTGGCAGCAGGGAGAGCGTTTCCTTCTGCCGCAGTGCGGGCCTGGGACACGGCGCTGGGGACATGTCCTTCCTCGTCCGCTGTGGGAGCCGGAGAGGAGGCAGAGCTGGGCACGCACGGGAGTGTGCACCCTTTCACGACCACTCCCACGGCCGCACGAAGCCGTCTTGTGGGACTGACCGGGTCCAGTTTTCCCCGTTGTGTGGGTTGCAGACCCCTGACAAAGGCCAGGTCCTCAAGAAGCTGTGGTCAGGGAGAAACGGAGCACAGTACCCGAGACACCCCACCTTCAGCGGGTGCAGAGGGGGGCTGCTCAGTGCGCCCATGGGGAGCAGGATTCTCCCCCTTGATATGCAGCCAGTGACCAAACTGCCCACTAGCCCACAGCAGCAGCGGCTGCTTCTGCACCGTCCTTCCGTGCTCGTTGGAAGGAGCAGATAAAGAGGTCATCTGCCCTGGGAAAGCTTTTATCTTTAATTTGCAATCTGTTTGTCTCTCTCCAGAACATTCTGTTTGTGTTTTCTTATTTACTGTGTAAGGGATTTTTAAGCCAATCACAGACTCACAAAGAGTAGCCACAAGAAAAGCTCCAAGATTACATTCAGTTCAGGGGCTTTCAAACAGTTTTGATCTGACTGAAGTAAGAAATGCATTTTAAAATCACGCCGCATCCATATGGCCATGTGAAGAGTTTCGTGAAGTCCCTTCATCCTTACAATAGGACTCAGAAGTCGTCCAATTTCATTTCTTCTTTTTAGTCTGTTTTCCTTTGCCTTCTCTGTGAGGTGGGTCTCAGCCTGCTGAGATGATGTCCCCACACACGGCTGGGTTGAGACCCAGTTTGGAACACCAGTCTCGTCCCTACACAGAATAAGAAGCTGAGGCCATAGATACGCGATTAACCCGAAGTTGTTGAAAGCTCGTGACAAAGTGGCAGAGTCCAGGTCACAAACCTCTCACAACATAGCGTGTTCGGTGGTGTTGGGTCGTTCTTAGCACCTCAGTGAGGAGACAGACCATCCCGAACCTCGCATGTGTGTCTGTGGAAGATGAATTATCTCATACTATTCCCCATTCTCCTCTTCTCCCTTCTGCCCCGCCCCCACCCCCATATTTCCCTTATAAGGACCTTTGTTTTCCTTTTATTTCCTTTGTCTCCTACCTATGAGTTTGTAGCCTTTTGGAGATGTATAGAGACAGTTTATTTAAACTCAGCTTGTGGCAGCCAGTCTGAACGATTCTGTGGATACAGAACCACCCAGTGCCGAATTCCAGTGTGATTTTTTTTTTTTTTCCCAGAGCCTCAAACGAGGACATGCTTCAGGAAGGATCACCGTCCAGGGCTTGCATTTTCATCTCCCTATAGGCTGTCAGTCCCTTTGTCTATGGAGGCAAAAGGCCCCTCTTCTGTGCCACTCTGGAAGTCACCTCTGACACTTTGTAAGGTGTCTGGCGGAGGTGGGCCTTTAGGGTATATTAGTTCCGTCAAGCTGATGTAACAAATACAACCAACTGTGGCTTAAAACAACAGGACTGTATTCTCTCTCAGGTCTGGAGGTCAGAGTCCAACGTCAAGGTGTCAGCAAGGCCACACTCCCTCTGAAACCTGTAGGGGAGAATCCGTTCACGCCCCTTGCTAGCTTCTGGTGCGGCCGGAAACCCTGACGTGCCTCCCAGGTGCCTTGTGCCGGTCTCTGCCTCCAGCAGCACACAGCCTTCTGCCGAGCGTCTGTCTGCCTCTTGGTCCTCACATGCTGTTCTCTTCTCTGTGTGTCTCTGTCCAGATTTCCTTCTTCTTATAAAGACACTTGTTACAGGATTAGGGACACCCACATCCAGCATGACCTCACATTACCTTGATTACATCTTCAGAACTCCAATTTCCAAATGAGGTCACAGTCACAGGCGCCAGAGAACAAGACTTGGACACACGTAACTGAATGGTTCAGCTCACACCACAGTCATTCACATACCCCTCCTTGGAGACATGAGTCTACTGGTCCCAACTGTGGTAGCATCCCAGGCAGCTGAGCCATGTGATCTCTGAAATGCATTTAAAACACTGTGTTCGCTTCCCTAGTGTGCATGTGCTCAGTCAGCCCTGAACTCCAGTGACGGGCTTCTTGTGCGTTTTCTTCACTCCACGGAGCCCTCGCCTCTGTCCAGGACTGTAGCAGGTACCTCTGCCAACGGTCTAGAGCCCTCTGCCGGACACTGTCTTTGGTGAATGCACCATGAGAATGGCACACACTAGGTCACTCTTGCAGGGGCACAAGAATTTGTCCTCAGTATAATGAAAGGAATAGCGTGCTGAGGCAACTATGTATATCCCAAGTTCTAAATTAGTGAGGTTCTCTGAGGGGTGTACTGATGACAACTGAAGGCTGAGGAAGGGGAATCTATCCCTGCCAATTGCTACCCAATGAATCAAACCTGTGTTTTAAGAGTATGTGAACTAATATAATGCAGACAGTCGTTAACATTTCAATATCCTGGGAAGTCTCTGGTGAAGTGAAACCCGCTGTTTCTGCTTGTTACTTACATGGGTCAGTAAGGCACCATGCTGGGAAGGACGGTCATCCACGCTTCTCCAGGTTGACGGCAGAATCCAGTTCCTTTGGGTTGTAGGACTGAGGCCCATTGCTCCCCCCTTTCTGAAGCCCATTCACAGCAGGGCCATTTACTTCTTAGCGGCCTGTGTTTCCTCCAGGCAGGGCCCAGACATTCATTAGGGACTTTTACCTGATCAAGTCAGGCCCACTCACGGTGTCTCCTTTTGGATTCAGGGCCTTTAGGACATCTGCAGCATCCCTTCCCCTTTAGCATGTAACCTAATCCCAAGAGTGATATCTGTCCTGCATTTGGGTCAAGGTGCAGTAAGAGACAAGCAAGAGCTACACAGCTGGATGGGCCTGGGCTGACTAGCAGCGCTCAGCTGCAGGGATGCACTTGGGAGGGGTGTTTGCAAACTGGAATGGGCCCGAGGTGGGGAAAGCCCTGGGGTAAGGTCGCTGTGACAAATGAAGATGGGCTGCGGTGTTTTCCCCAGCAGAAACCTGAGGGAGGATGTCATCTGTGTCTTCACGTATGTGAAGGGCAGTTACCGGGAAGAAGAATTTGACAGACTGGACTTTCTGCCTCCAGAGAGGAGTGACGAGGTGTCCTGAGGCATTCGCGGCGCCCAGAGGCTCACCTGTGACATTGTTTCCCGGCCTGCCCACGTCAGTTGTTTTTCTGAATTCCGGAACAGTGTTGCCTGTCCATAACCTTCAGCATGCAGACCTGTGGCGGAGGCATAGAGAAATAACTGACAAAGTACAGTTCATTGGAATGAACAAATCCAAGATGGTATCTCCTTCCCCTCTCCCCATTCTCTACACCTTCATGGGGTCACCTTGCAGCAGGAAGTCCGGGCACTCGAAGCCTCCCAACGTTCTGTCAGCCTCCCTAGAATAAAAACATTCTCAGGGGTATTTTGTATTCAGTCACGGAAAGGATACAAACCAGACGGAAGACGTTTTTCTGCGGGATTCCGTGTGGTGGAAGGAAAAGCTCATGGCCCGCCAGTCAGATAGGCGTTGGCTTTAAATCCCAGGTCTGTGTGTGCGCCCCGACCCTAGACATCGGCCCCGTGGTGCTCAGCCCATCTTCTTCTCTAGAACATGGGACTATTCTTATCTCTACGGGAACAAACGAAGAAAGTACACAGTTGGCACTTCATAACTAATCCTCCTCCTCCTTTCTGAAAATTACCTCTAAGGTAACTGGGCAAGAATCCTGGAACGCTGAGGAATCCGTTTGAGCCCTGTCATGGCTCCAGGGACCGTCTGCTAAGTGAGGTTGCTAAGGGTCAAGGCAGAGAGCTGGCATTTCAGGGGACCTCCGTCTCATGGCACAACGCCCAGTTCTTCAGACCCCATCTCCCTTATTCTCATGACATAACTTTCTGTTCTAAAACCATGAAAAATGGGACAACTGTAATTGAAAAACCAAAAAAAATAAAAAATTGAAAAAAAAATTTTTTAATTTAAAAAATATAAAAAAATAAAACCAAGAGAACTGGTCCCTCGTGGCCCAGTGGACACAGTGGGACTCGAGCTCCTGTCTGTGTAGCCTGACGCTTCAACCACTAGAGAGGTAGCCCTACATTTGACGGTTGTCACGACTGGTGTGGGGACGTAACCCCAGTCCTGGAAGCAAATGGCCCTCTTCCACTTCCTGTACCTCTCACACGTAGTTTAAAGCCATTGTTAACAATTACAGTACTTCCTCACTTGTTGCGGATATTACGTTCCCGACCCCCTGCGAGGTAGGAACCTTACATTTATTCTACACCCTTAAACCTACGTACCTTTAGCAATGCACATATATAGTACCACAAAATCCCACAATAGAGCAAAAAATCTGCGATAAATAATTAAATACAGTATTTTTTTAAATCCCGCAATACAGTGAGGCCGCGATAAGTGAACCGCCATATAGCAAGGGATGGCTGTACAGTAGCTGCTGTTTGTCCAGTGCTTTGGGCCCTTTGCTGAGTTATTTTGGTGGATTATCTCCTTTCTCTACGGCCTCATGGTTTCCCTAAGTTGCGGCTGAGGCAAGTGAAGCTCAGAGAGTCTAAGTAACTTGCTTGGGTTCACACAGCTGGTTGGTGTAGTGTCGCAGGCTTCCGACCCAGAATGTTCCTAATGTTTTTCTTGATTTTAATTTTTAACGTACTTTTATGAAGTATGTAAATATATCCTCCAGTATTACTACTTATTATATTAGTCCACGTCACTAAAGAAAGGATGATAATGGATGATTGTGACTCAATGAGAATACAGGTTACAAAATAAAAATACCAGGCTCTGAGTGATTTTTATAATAGGTAGTATTAACTTTATTCAATAGTGATAATATGTAACACTCATTCTATATTATCTCCCATGCTCTAGATAATTTGTCTTTCTTTTACATTTTTATTGAATTTATGGGGGTTCCATTGGTTAACAAAGTTAATTTGGTTTCAAGTGTACAGTTCTATTCGACTGCATTGTGTTCACCACCCAAAGTCAAGTCTCCTTCCACCTTCGCCCCCTCCCACCCCCCGCCCCCTCCCCTCTGGGGGTGGCCATGCTCTGGTCTGTGTCTATGATAATTGGGGAGGGTTTTCCTTAATTTCCTTCACCTTTTCCACCCAGCCCCCAACGCCCTCCCACCTGACAGCTCTCATTCTGTTCTCGCATCTATGAGCCTGTTTCGGTTTTGTTTGTTAGATTATTTTGTTCCTTAGATATTCTAAAACCAATAATTACAGGTTGTCAGGTTTATCAAAAGAATAAACAAGAAAGACAGTGTGTGGTAATGCAGAAGAGCGAGATTATTTCGCACCCTCGGAGGGAGCAAGAATGCGGGCATGACGGGCGGAGGGGGTGGGGAAGAAATGGGGCTGCTGCGGCCTCTCTGAGCCCCGCTTTCCCCGGCGGCCTCCTGGGGCCCAGCCAACCCCAGCCCGGCTCTCCGCGCGCCCCGGCCTCCTCCCACGCTTTCGTCCCTCTGCCCTTTTGCCGCATTGATTCCATGCCCTTGCATACAGGACTCTGTGCTGCTTGGGGTCCCCCCGGTCAAGCGGCCCCCCGGGTCCCGGCTCCCCAGGCCGCCCGGCCTCTGCTCCTGCGGGGGACGGGGCAGCAGCTGGCTGCCCGGTGGGACAGGCGCGTGGGCTGCGGGGCTCCATGGCCCGGGAGGGAACAGAACGTTTTCCTCTTCCCTGTGTTTGGCCTCCCCAGCGGCGGCTCAGCGTCCGCCTGGCTCTCTGCCCCCGGCCCGCTCTGCCCACGCCCCGGCATGCTCGCATTCTTGGTCCACGACACTACCCTAATATTTCTCTTTTCTGCAGGCAGGAAATGAGCAGCCCATGTTTTCAGGGCCATTCAGGAAGTTGTCCAGAGTCATAATGGCCCATTATCTCCCGGCCAGAGTTTACTTAGCTTTCACGACTTCCACTGCCCACTTGAAACAAGGGAAACTATCCCCCGAGCCCCCACCCCGCCGCTGCCCTGAGTGTGCAGTTTCCCTGAGACCACAGACGCTCGGACGCTGGCCCGGCTCCACGGGCGACGCTCACTGAGCCGGGCCGCGGTGCCCAGCGCGGCCCCGCATGCCAGCACTGTGTAATCATTCTAAGAAGCTTCGCGCTGGATTTTCAATCTGTGCTCTGAGCTCGAGCTCACAGCCCCTTTATTCAGAGAGCTGAGTGAGCAGCACTTACTACGAAAGCAGTCACAGGAGGTCCTGGGAGGGTGTACCAGGAGCCGTCAGAGTCCCACCCCCTCTGCCCCCAACAGAGGAGGAGCCTTAACGGAAGGGCGCCTGCACCCAGGGCGTGCGAACCTCTTAAAAGGTGTGGCACAATGTGCTCTGGGTGCCGAGGAGTCACGACTTTGTGGGGGGTGTCCATCGCGAGACCCGACTTGGAGGGAGAACTGGGAGTCTGGGATGAGCAAGGACGGGACCGTGAGTCGGGGCTCGTGGGAACCGGTGCAGGCGAGTACAGGGGCATCCAGGACCCCCTGGGCCAAGGCCTCCCCCTCGTCAGCTGGCCTCCTCACTGAGTAACACGCACTCAGGGCTCCCGCAGGCCACAGGAAGGAGCCGATAGGAGTAGCTTGGGGTCTTCCGGGTCCTTTCATCGAAAGACAAGAAGAGGTGTGTGTTGGTAGGTGATTGAGGTGGACCCCAGAGGAGGTGACAGATGGCAGTGGGATCCTCCTCAAACCCTGACAGCGTGCAGGGCAGTAAGAAGCCCACCCATGGCCTCTGCCACACCTGCCCAGTGCCCATGCCTCTCCCATCAGAAAAACAGCCCTGCAAAGCCAGGGGGACCCAGAAAGGAGCAGGGAGCCCCGTTCAGACTCTGTGTCCCTCTTCCACCTGCCCAGCTCTGAAGGTGGGATCTGTCAGCGAGACCCTCTTGGCACCAGGAACCCCATGAAGGAGCCCGAAATCCAATCTGTAAAACTGCAAATCAGCGGCAGGAAACATATCCAGGACTCTTCTGTGAGTCCACACAGGGGCACCTAACACCTTCCACCGAGGTCCCCCTCACCATCGGCGGTCCCCAGGGGCCGCTCTGCCTGCACGGCACCTGGTCCCACTTCTGCTTGTTCAGATCACACGGGGGTAATTTCAGAGTAATTGTCAAGTCCGCCACCAGGCCTCTGCCCTCGCGAAGGCAAGCCTGGCACGTGATTGTGCATTAGGACAAATTACAGGGTGCACCTGCGGCCATGGCTCCCCCTGTGATTACCTGGGGAGCAGGTGGCCTCGCCCTGGGCCCTGATGAAAGCCTCTACACGGTGCTAATGGGGACCCAGGCGTGTCATCCACCCCCTCCTCCAATGCTGATGCTGCTTCCTTTCGGGAAGGAAAGACGTCGGCCAATTAGCTGAGCGCGTGCCTCACGCCTGTCCCCGTGACCCGGCCGGCTTCCCTTCAGGCCTCCACCCATCCTGCCTTTCCTTCATCTTTCACTCGCTCTGCTGTTTCTTTCTGTCTCCACGGATTTATGTGTCCATCTGGATTTTAATTACATGATCCGAAAACACCTCTTCTGTAAACAGTGTAAGGGACAGCCTCAGAGAGTGAGAAGCCAGAGCCACACCTCCAGCCCCCTGGCAGGAGTTTGGGAGGGAAACGTCCTCTTACCCGAGAAGTTTCCAAACTGCAGGACCCGTGAAACGGCCTCCGCAGGGCCGGCGCTGTGCCCGTCCTCCGCAGGGCCTTCCGCGGCCGATGGGCCTTTGATCGCTCTGGGCTTGTGAGCCATACACATGCCGTGAAGCAGGGGGTCGGGCCCTTCACACAGTCCTGTCATGGTTTGCCTGCTGGTCTCCTTGTTTTGCTTTCATGTTCGAATTTATAGAAATCCTATTTCTGTGCTTTTTAAATTGAGTTTGTTTGTGTTGGTAGTGGGGCTGGTTGTTTTCTCTCTGCTTGGTTTTGGAGTCACTAGCCTGGCTGATTTACAGCCAGAACTTGGCGACCTACAGCTCGTAGTAAATCACACAGTGGCACGTTGCAGCCAGGGTCACACCCCCGTTCTGCAGTTCTGGACCCAGCGTGAGTCCCAGTCACTGTGAAGCCCAGCGAGCTCTGGGATAACAGACACAGCCGTCTTCATGCCCTAAAGTAAGAAAGCTCTGATGTGCAAAAACAAAACAAAACAAACCCCAGACTAACAGGAAGTTTCCATCAAAATTAGGAATGGCTAGAAATGCAGTTTCCTCCCCCAAATATTGCTCACTCGCTACTGCTCATCAATAGCTAGGAACAGGCGTGACGGTCTGTGGGAAAGAGGACCGGGTGACATCACGAAAGGCCCGGAACACGCCGCGCAGAGCGCACCCCGTTGCAGTGAAAAGGGCTCTCGCTGGTCTCGGCCTCGCTTCGGTGGTGGTGTGCAATGTTTCACGTTGGCCTTCAGACCCTGCTTGGTGGTGGCGTGGCGGTCCTGTCTCCGTGGAAGTTCCTGGGGCGCAGGGAGTGTCTGAGCCGGGAACACAGAAGTGTGGAGGTGCCGATGGATACAGAGCAGCCGGCTTCAGAAAGCATCCGCTGAATAACAGATGATGGCAAAACCATACGGGGACGGGACGTGCCCACCAGCTCACACCGTGGCTGATGCGAGGCATGTGAAACACATAAAAAATGAAACGGATCGTGCAGCATGTCCATGGCCCCGTCGACACTATGTTTTCCCCATTACAGAGGAAAGGCGTTTTCCCCAGAGGAGCTGCGGGGCCGGCTGACACATGGTGATAACAGTCATTCCCTTGGAAGAAAGTCATCTCAGAAGCCAGCGAGTTTCCGTGGGCGTGAGCGGGGGAGGAGGAACTTAGACGGGCCCCGCCCAGCATCTAGCCGGGCAGCCTCAGGAGAGAAGGCCCCTGGTGGCCGTGAGAGCCAGCTGCCTTGACCGAGCGCCACGCCTGTGGGGTTTGCACGGCGCACGCGGGCCTCGGAGGCGTGGGCCCTCCCGCCACCATGGTGATCATTAGAGGACAGGCTGGCCTGTCACATCTGGTGGCCCAGTCGCAGGTTTTCTAGGCTCTCGTGTGGGGCGGTGGGTAGACCTGCTTGGAGAATCCTGAAGGTGGAGGCCAGCGCACGTCCTCGTTTTCTACAAGACCGCACCGTGAGCAGGGAACGGACTCCGGGGCGTGCTAACGCTTCCCTGCCAACGCCATTCCTCGCCGGCCGAGGCTCGGGGCTGCGGGTCGGCTTTGGAGGCAGGGCCCCAAGACGTAGGTGCTGCAGGGGTGTTCGTGCCACCGGCTCTGGGCACCCCTGCTCTTTGGCAGAGGAAGCGGGTCCTTTTAAAGGCTAGAAAGGCCCCAGCAGATTCAGCAGAGGCATTTGGACCGTTGAGAACCATGGCTCATGCTGCTAGGAATTCCTTGACTCTCACTTTAGTGAAACAAAAACCAGTTTCGGGGGGGACATCCAGAATTGGAAAACCTCTTGAGAGGCTTTGGGAGACTTGGGGTGCGAGCCTTCTCCTGCAGTCAGACCCCGCCGCCAGCCTGGTGCTCCTTAGCCCCAGCCATCTTAGCTCCAGTTTCTGGATCTCCAGCTTGTGTTTCTCCCAGTAAACAAGAAACTATACTCCTCTTCTAAAGGAATCCGCGACCCAGGTAGATTCCCCACGAAGCTGGTGATGCTCCCTCTCCAGGGCCTGCCAGGGCCCTGCTCCCAATTAGAGATTCGTAATTAGTATAAATCCTTTCCTATCTGCCCCCCCCAAACACACACACACTCGCAGGGACCCACCCCATGGGGGTGATTTGTCTTTTATCAGGCCGGCTTGTTCTCTGCCTTTCTGAAACTCCCGGTCGTCCTCTCTGAAGTCAGAGGGGTGTGGGTCTGTGCTGAGGACCATGTTAGAGCTGCCCCATGGCGCGCGCCCAGTCCTGGTGGCGGCCGTTAGTATCATCGGTCTCCTGCCTGGCACGTTTTACTACAGCAGTTGGGGAGGGGCTGCTGGGCTGGGCCCTGTCCTCCGGGAGAGGCAGGCCTGCCCGGGGCAGAGGTGGGAGTCAGGGCTGGCTTAGCCCCCCTGCCTCAGCTCCCTGGTGTGCGCAATGAGGGAATTAATGCCGGACTCAAAGGGTCACGTTCAGAGACCCCCGCGGACACCCAGAGAGACCCCCACACCCACACATAGTCACACGAGGTCACAGGTACTGGTCAGAGCGGGAAAAGTGGGGCTCACCTCTCTGGATGTTTTACGGAAGGAAAAGTGGAGACTCAGTTTGAGGCCAGTTAAGCACCCAAGGGAACCCCAGGCCCCACCTGAGCCTTTGCTTCATGACATCTCTCCATCACCCTGCACTTCAGAAAATAAATTTTGAAATATGTTTAATGTCTTTTTCTGGAACTCAGTCTTACATGGTCTGAGAGCAAGAAATAGTGGCAATTCTGCTGTTTCTCTCAAAGGGACTGGGTAAGAATGTGACAAAAACTTACTGAAGTCAGAGAGACAGAATCTCCAAGTGGAAAGGGAGCATCAGAGGACAGAGCCCGGATCGCAGGGGCGAGGCCTATGGTGGGGCGCGCCTCTGACCTACCGGGGTGGGGGCGCGCCTCTGTCTTCACGACTACAGCATGCACACAGCCACAGAGGCGACCTCGTTTCAGCCCAGAGCCTGTAGTGACATCCGGCGGAGGGGGGCTCCCAGCCCCGGCCACTGACCGTGGAAGCCACGGGAAGCAGGTAGCAGCCAGGCGGCTGTGCGTGGCCCAGAAACCACTCCCTTTGCCCAAGGGAGCTCAGGGCCAGCTGGGCCACCTGAGCACTTTTAGACACCAGCACCAAGCCCAGAGTGGTGACTTCAGACTCTTTGCAAATAATATCTATTATTTACTTATTTATTTTCTAGAGAAAGAGGGAGGGAAACATCGGTGTGAGAGAAACGCCCATCAGCACCCCCTCATATGCACCACGACCTGGGACAGACCCACAACCCAGGCACGCGCCCCGACCAGGGATCAAACCGGTGACCTTTCACGTTGTAGGATCGGTGCTCCAACCCACTGAGCCACACCAGTCAGGGCACAAATAATGTTTCTTGAAAGCCTTCCGGTACCTTCGCTAAGTGTTTTCCCTCGAGCGGCCCTGTTTGTGACCACAGGCCTCCTGCCTGGTGTCTCCTAGACTTGCCCTCGGCTCGTGCTCCTATTTATAGCAGCGCAGCCTCTGCCCATCAGAATTCGACGCCTGACCCCTTTCTAGGGAAGCAGAGGGCATGTGTGTCCCCAGCCAGGGCTGAAGGGCGATCTGTGCGTGAATACGCGGCCTCTTATTGGCCGCCATTGTCTGATGGCTGTACAGGAAGTGCTTCTGTTTCCAGCCAGTTTTTCCAGGACGTTGGACCAGGAAAACGTGGACCGTCGGGGGTGCCCCTGAAGGATCCGATCACCCACTCAGTGCGTGCCTGTCACGTGTCCACTGCGTTTACTGCGTGCGGGGGGTGTCCAGGAGTGCAGACGTGCAGCGGGCCTGGCCCGCCCTGCCCTCCCCCTCGGTAATGCCTCACGGGGCACAGCCAGCCCCTCGGGTCGGTGGCCTGAAAACTCCTCTTGCTGTCAGGACAAACCCTGCCCATAGCTCCATCTCACTCGTTTTGTTTGGGGCCAGGAGATGGGTGATTTTTCTTTTTCTTTTTAGTGCTATGTTCTTTTAAGAATTAAAAGCCACCATTTAGCGGGCAAAGTTGGAAGCCGGGGTGGTGATGGGACAGACCAGGAGGAGGTGAAGCGGTGGCTTGCACAGCAGGACCCTGGGTCTCAGACGCCCAGGGACCCGGGCGCTTGCCGGGAAAGGAGCACCTTGCCCCAGGGAGCCTGACAGACACAGTCAGAGCCTGCAGGACCCGTGCCGCCCTGGCCACCTTCCTGAGGGTGCCCAGCTGTCACCAGCGGTGCGTCCCCACTGAGAGCAGTGCCACCAGGCTGGGGGGCAGGGCGCCGGCATCCCCCTGCCGACAGCGGTGCGTCCTGTCCCACCATCTGACTCGTGAGAAATCTCGGCATGGATTTCACAACTGCTCCCAAGGCTTCTGCCAACTTCTGGAACAGATGTGGAACCAGGGAGAAAAAAAAAAGACAAAGGACCTCCATGCTCAACCTAATAGAGTAACTGGAACATTTCTGAAGGAGAGGACAGACTCGTGCCTGTTTATAATCTCAGAGCTAGAACAGCAGTGTTCAGTGTGCTGCTGCTCACAGCTGTGGGCCAGCGTCAGATGGTTTCTGTCCTCGCTTCCTTTCTTTCTCTAAGACACATTAGGTGGGGAGACCCCGAACAATCCAACGGGCAGACAGTTTTGTCGGAAAGAGGTCGGTGTTCACGGTGGGCTTGGTGGTCCACCTGGAAGGCAGGCGGATCTCCAGGGCCCCCCAGAGTGGCCTGCTCCTTCTGCAGAGCCCACGGCCCAGCATAAGCGCCTCCTGGAACACCGGGCCATGCCCACGGAGCTTTCTAGAAGGTCACGGAGCTTTCTAGAAGGTCACGGAGCCTTCCACCTACCTGGCCTGACCTAGTTGGCAAGTTGTAATTATGTCAAGCGTGTCCCAGGACGGTAGCTCCCATGGGCACGGCATGAGCTCACGGCCCGCAGATCACGCCAGTCCCAGCAGTCCGTGCACACAGCCACCTTCTGTGAACCCGCAGATGCTCTGTGCAAACAGTTGTGTGAGTTCCATCTTGAAAACATCGCCCTGACCCAATCCCCCGGGCTTGGGGGAGGTCTGAGGTGGGCGGCCGGCCCTCCAGGGAGAACCGTCTGCAGGAAGCTCCCCCTCTTGCCGTGTTTCCTGACTTGCCTTTGAGATCCCACAGCTGCTTTCTGCAGAGCGACCCCGCTCACAGCTGGCGAGCGGGCGGCTTGGGAGGGGTCTCAGCTTCTGCCCTTTGGAACGTTGCACGGGGACCTCAATGTCACCCCTCATAGGCCTCTGGGGTCCTATACGCACTGGGGTGCGTGACGGGAAGCCGGCCACCTCAGCACCCAGGGCCGTGGCCCTTCAATCTGTGTGATCTCTTCTGATGGTGTGGAGCTTGACCCTCCCACCCCAGGGACCATCCGCATTCTGCTTTTTTCGTCATGTTTTTAAATTTGTTGTTGTTGATACAAGAGCTGTGTCCCTGCCTCACCTTCATCTTGGCCCTCAGATGCCACACACTAGCCTTGTGCACTCATGTTGAAGACAGCTTATTCTCCTCTTCCCAAGGCTGACCCGCCCCTCCCTGCAACCAGCTGGCCGTTCCTGCCACTTTGGCCAAGTGGCAAGTCAGCTCAGGCTCCTTGGAAGCAGACATACTGCTTCCTGAGCCCAGAGTGGCAGGCGTCCACCCAGACCCGTGACCACCCTGCTCCTGCCTCTCCCGTTGGAGAGGCGGGTGTGGGACCTAATTAGAGCACATGCCACTTGTCCCTTTTAAAATCAACACCGCTATCCACACATCTTCGTTCTAGCTTTCGGAGGGCACCTGCCATCCGGTTCTGTCCTTCAGCACACACAGTTCTACCCGGTGTACTTCCATTGTGCCTTCTGTGGCTTTGTTTGCCCAACCTTGATGGAAATGTAGAACAGACTCCAGGACCCCCGCTCTGCTTAGAAATCAGTCCACTGTCAATAGGCTTTGTTGACCCTATAGGAATCAGTGAAGTCCTGTCAGTCATCACTCTGTTCTTCTATGGGAAACTTGCCAGTTACATTGTATCCATGTGCGAGTAGCTTCTGTGACATTGTATCTATGTAGCAAGCGGCTTCTGCAACTTTGTATCTAGGTAGCAAGCGGCTTCTGCGACTCTATGTAGCAAGTGGCTTCTGCCACACTGTTTCTATGTAGCAAGTGGCTTGACTTTATGATGCTTCCCCAAAGGAAACAAGTTACCGACACAGAATCTGTGTTTCCCGGACTCCCTGGAGGTAGAGTGGCAGGCCCTCTGTCTGTAAAAGCCGCATACATCAGGTTTTAATAACTGCCCATATCTTTGTCCTCCAGGGGAAATTTATCCTCCTCATCTCTCCCTTTCTGAAAGTTAGAACAGCTTTGCCTGCCAGCCGTTTCCCCAGTGGGCCGCATTTTCAGGGGTTCACTAGGGCTGAACCACTGTGGTTCAGCAGTTTGGGCTCATGGTCTTCTCCTCAGTTTTCCATTTCATTCATGCATCTTAAATTAAGACTTTAAAATTTTTTTCAAGAAATTCCTTTGTGCTCCTTGGTATTTGCCCAAACGACTTAAAAATGCACGTCCACAAAAAAAACCTGCACACGGGTGTTTATAGCAGCTTTTTTCAGAGTTGCCCAAACTTGGAAACAGCCAAGATGCCCTTCAGTAGGGGATGGATAAGTGCATCGCAGTCCGTCCAGACGATGGAATAGTGTTCAGCGCCAGAATGAGCTACCAAGCCATTGAAAGACACAGAGGAGCCCTGTATACGTGCTACTCAGTGAAAGAAGCCAATCAGAACAGAGGGGAACTCTAGCTGAGAGAGTCGGGGGGGCACAGGGGACTGTCAGGGCAGTGGAATGATTCTGTGTGATGCTATAATGATGGATATAAGAGTCATTACACATCTGTCCAAACCATAGAATGCACAGCGCCACAGGACACCCTAATGTGCACCGTGGAGTTTGGGTGATTATGACCTGTTAGTGGGGGACGCTGGGTGTGCACAGGCCCAGTGGGTGTATGGGAAACCCCTGTGCCTTCCCCTCGATTCTTCTGTGACCTTTAAACTGGCCTTTTAAAGAAAGCCTTAATAATAGTAGTAATAGTAATAATCGTGACAAAGAATTTTGTAAGGCACCATGCAGCTGTTGGTTGGTACACCTGGCTAGAGTAAACTATGGAATTAAATTTGGTTTAGTGCACAGAGGAGGGGAGACAGCCCGTTCCTGCCGGAGTTACAGGCCTTACACACAAAAGGAAACTGAGGCAGTGCAATAGAAAGGTCACATGCTTGACTCTGTGGGCTCTTCATGCCTCTGTATGGATGTCTCATTGAAGGAACTGGGGCGTTTGGGAAGACGGAAGACAGAATAAGGAGAAGAACCCCCCAGGGGGGCACAAGCATCTCTCCGTGGCAGTGCTTGGTTGTGTTCCACACTTCGCGTGCAGAGACAGTGCGCTGCTGCAGAACCCCTGAAGGTGTGCTGGGCTTCATGGCTCACCACCCCAGGGCACCCCTGGGCGCCTGAGCCTCACGAACACTTCTTGCTAAGGACTCTCAGCACCCAGCATCTTCACAGACTGAATTGCTAAGTAACAACCCCAGCGAAGACTTTGATCCCTTGTGAAACCTTCCACCGGAGAGCCAGAGAGTGTTATTAAGTTGGTCCTGGTTGTCGAGTCTGGACAAGCCCTTACATATGGGTGTTTGCTTTTGATTTGAGGAATATAATGGATATTTTTATTTATTGGATGAGTTGGCGGTTGTTCCATCTTTGCCTTTATGGCTTCTTTTTAGCCTTCTCCCCTGACGTCCAGCCCAAGGCGGGAATAATGTGTCTGGTTACAGTGGAGCTCCCAGGGGCCAGTGACGGGCGCTTCTGGGTGTGGTTCAAGGCTGAGAAGAAGGCACCTCCACGTGGGAAACCAGGAGAGCCTGTGCCTTCTCTGCCCTCAGCCTGCCCGGTGCCACCAGCACACTTGCCGTGACTTGGTTATCTCGTTCTACGTGGTTTTGCAGGCCGGTCCTAAGTTTGTGAAATGGTTTTGTGGTGCCAGGAGACAGGGATATACCCCGACTTTCTTATAAAAGACTATTGGAGGTGTCAGCTTCCATCAGAGAGAATGTGGGTCTTGGGGGAGGAGAGGCGGGAGGGGTGGGTCAAAAGGTACAAACTTCCAGGGATAAGATGCGGGAGTTCTGAGGGTGTGATGTTCAGCGTGGTGGCTGCAGCTAATAACAGGGTATGTCGTGCACTGGACCGGAGCTGTGAGCAGGTTGTGTTCTCACACACACACACACACACACACACACACAGAGTTCGCTGCGTGAGGCGATTGCTGTGGTAATTATCTCGACCTTGGTAATCATCTGACAACATAAACCTGCATGAAATCATCACATCGTACATTGTAAAGAGGTCCAGTTAGATTCCTCAGCTTTCACCTTGTAAAGCCGGGAGCAGCTGGAGAACTGGGTGTAGTAGCTTCAGGGTGCGGCAGGGAGACACGCACTGCGTCCTCTTCACCGTGGAGGCAGCTCCCTGCTCGGCGACCCACAGAGGGAAGGAGCTGGAGCACAGTGTGCAGAGCACGTGGGGGGCAGGAGGACGGGGCAAGCCTCGGCCACCTACGCCTGACGCTGAGGGCTGTGACAACATCCAGGGGCCACCATGGAACTTGTTCCAACTAGAGCCTGCTCGCTCCAACGGAAGAAGAGCCCTGACTTTATTCTCAAGTTCATTTCTATTCAACATTATTCCAAATAGATAACTTTCATTTAGCTGTTTTGGTTTAAAAACAAAAAAAGAGCTCTTTGGCAGAGGAGACGTAGTTTACAGGACGTGTTCGGTGTGATGAGCGGGCGGGCAGCGCTGCTCCCATCCCGCCCTGAAAACTAACGCACACTCGCCACGCCCGGGACACCGCAGAAGCACCTCAAGAATCCGCAGAAGGGTGTCTGGGTTCCAGAGCCAGGGAGAGAGTGGCTCTGACGTGCTTGTCCCTGGCCAGATCACTTCTGCGTAGCGTCCCACTTTTCTGGCAGGCAATGTGCCATGACACTTACACGTACTTTTCTAAAACTTCAAAAGTTGCATAAGTCTGTGACACGAAATCCAAATCCCCTTACATCCGTCACCCTCACAGCCGTCCCCAAATGTTGCTGGCGCTGGTTACATGCACCCATGCACCCGCCTGTGTATCTCACACGTGTGAGTACGGACAGATGTATGTAACAAACACCCACAGAAACAGAACCGTGCCCGCAGCCACCACGTGGGGCTCGTAGCGCGCGTCCGTAACTGTGTTCTAACGGGCCCCGCGCTCCGCCGTTCCCATGGCAACGCGAGCAGATTCCGTGCGGTTCGCCACGGCCCGTGTCCTCGCTGCCGGCTGCCCTTTCCGTGTGCGCAGGGGCCCCCGGTCCGCCCGGTCCTCCGTGGCTGCGTGTTTGGGTTCTTCCTGGAAAGGGTTGCAATGGCATGGCCCTTGGGTGCTCGTAGGCAAGTCCCCGTGGATGGTTCCTGGAGGCAGACTCTCTGGTCAGAGACCTGAGAGGGTTTTAGGTGAGACTCTGTGACAAGGCAGGGAAGCAGCCGGCCTGGGGTCCGCGAGCACCAGCCAAAAGAGCGGAGGCCGTGGGGCCGTGACAGGGGACACAGGGACCGCACTGCGGACAGGCAGCCGTCCTCAAATTTTTTAACAGCTGCCGTTCCCCACAGGACAAGGTTTAAGCTGCCGGACTCCCGGTGGCCGAACCCGAGACAATGAACGAGTGGAAGGGACACGGGACCAGGGCTTGGCTTCGCACTCCACATCCTTAGGCTGAGACTCCCTGGAACGGAACGAACGGGCTGAGTGCCTCGCACGTCCTGGCCCTGCCCGTGGGGGTGGGAAGAGGCCGGGTGAGCCTCCTGCACTCCTGGGCCTTACGCTTTACTGGGACCTGGCAGAAGATGCAGACCCACAGATAGCAAGGACATTGCCGACAACAGTCAGTGCTCATTAAAAATGAAGTGGTGTGTCCCTGACCTGGTGCGGCTCCGTCGGTGGGACGTCGCTCCACAAAGCGGGGGGGTCGCCAGTTCGATTCCCCATCAGGGCCCTGGCCTGGGTTGTGGGTTCAGTCCTGCTTGGGGTGCGTACGGGAGGCCACCCATGGTTGCTTCTCTCCCTCTCTTTCTCGCTTTAAAAATAAATAAATAAAATCTCTTTTAAAAATGGAGAAATGGGAGAGAGGGAGACTAGGAAGGGCGGGGGAGGGGCACCGTCAAGCCAGGGACGCTCAGAAGCCCGAATGAAGAGCGGGCGGCCTTATTAGGCAGCGGCTTCCGCAGCCTTGGACGTTAGAAGCGCGCACAGAGGGTTACATCGTGCCGTCTGCGAAGTTACTCAAAGCTCCCTGCTCGTAAAGTGTTGATGTAATCCAGACGAAAGGTGTCCAGGACGGCTCATTCTTTCCAAGTATCATATTTTACTGCCGTTAACCTGGGAGGCTACTTACCGTCGGAAAATGTGTAAGGAATGGCAAGAGGCGTCAAAGATGGGGTATCGGGGTGAGTTTCCGAGGGACTGCTGCTTCGGGCGGATTTTGCCCCGAGGTGCAGCCTCGTGACCTGCTTCAAAAAAACAAAAACTCAAGGCTGAAGGCCTCCTGCTTGCTGCCGACGGCGTGTGAGCAGTCCTCATGTGAGGGCCCCAGCCGAAGGCAAGACCAGACAGGTCGCCAGGCAGGACCTCAACGCCTTCCTCCCGTTCCCATGTGAGTCATCGTTAGGCAGAGCATTACCTCTGCAGACAGGCTTCGTTCCCCCCGGAACCTTGAAGGGACGCCTCTTCCTGGTGTCGGTGCAAACGTTTGCCTCTGAGGACGATGCTATGGACCCTTGGGGCTTAGGATGGGGGGCGTGGGTCTGTTTGCGTGTATTCCAGAAAGCCGTCCTCCTCCTGTGTGAGCTCCAGCATGGTTTTCCAGTGCAGTTCAGCAGGAGGAGGACGCCTCGGTCCCATCCCAGGCTGGTTTGTGCCTTTGCAGCACGACTCCCTGAGCTAACCCAACATGAAAGATGTTTGGGGACACAAGAAGACAGAAAATTTTGCCCTGGCTGGTGTGGCTCAGTGGATTGAGCGCCAACCAGCGAACCAAAGGGTCGCCGGTTCGATTCCCAGGCAGGGCACAGGCCTGGATTGCGGCCAGGTCCCCAGTTGGGGGCAGATGAGAGGAAACCACACATGGATGTTTCTCTCCCTTTCTCCCTCCCTTCTTCTCTCTCTAAAAATAAATAAATAAAATCCTTTTTAAAAAAATTTTTTAAAGAAAACTTTGAGATATCATGCTACAAACATGCATCTCTCCTAGGGGTGATATTAGCATGATAATGTGCTGTGGGAGAAGGAGGTAGAGGGAGAAGATTCAATATGAATCCTATGAGAATTTCCAAAGAGAGAGAAGTTTAGATGTTCATAGGGGTGTCACCCAAGGGAGAGAAGAGGGGTCTGTGAGCTGATTGCCAGTAACCCCACCAGCAATGAGACAGAAGGGTGCACCTGGTTCTCAGCAGCCACACCTGCATGGGCTTCTCGGGACAGCCCCCGGCAGGCACGGCCCTCCCTGGCGCCTGCCCCGGGAATGGTGGGCAGAGGGTGGGCGCAGCCCCGGTGGCACCAGCCTCCACGACTTACAGGCCTTTGTTTTGAACCTTAAATGTTTCAAGATGATTAAACTATTTATAGCTCAATTCGCTACATATCCGTAACCAAGAAATGCCTGAGAGACCGTTTCCTCAAGAACAGAGTCAGGGACCCCGGCCACTCTCCACCCCGTCATTCCTGGGTTTCCATGTGGCTGCGTGTTCGTATCTGGGAGTTGAATTTCAAATACCGCTTTTCAGACTCCGTTTGGGACCAACCGTAGTCCTGCTCCCTTTCTCCTGCCTCTCTCTGGCCACCAGCCACCGACTCCGCACAATGACCAGCTGGCCCCTGGCAGATCTTGAGCCCAGGTGTGGGGTGGCTGGAGGAGCTTTTCCAGGCCAAGAAGGGAGTGATTTCATTTTCCATTGACAGTCTGCAGAAATGAAGGGAGTTCAAGTGCCTTCAGAAAAGCTTCCTCCTTGAGAGCGGAGTTTTGGGGGCTTTCCAGACGTCCAGGGCTTTTATTCTTGGAAGCATCCTCGTTGCTCCCCCCCCCCCCCCCCCGCTTCCATTTATGCCTCAGGAACTGATTCAGAAACCATAGAAATTGGATTTGGAATCGCTGAATGCTCGCAGACAGCTGAATGTACTCCTCCCCAGAAGCCCTGCCAGCTGGGCTGGGCACCACGTGGGACCTGCTCCCGTGGGCTGGCCGCAGCGTCCGCCGGCTCCGTGGGGCTGGGGGCTGAGAGCAATGTGCCCTGGCACTGAAGTGTCTGGGCTCCGCGCTCCAGACAGTTTGTGGTTTGGGGCTCAGTCGGCCAGGGTATGACTTGCCATCACGGGAACCGGTCTCGGGGCAGCTGGGAGCTGGGCAGGCCTCGGCCTGCGTGTGTGCTTGCTGGGTCTGGGTTTTACCCTCGCACCTTGGGTTTCAGTTTCCCACGCGTTTGGTCACCACTGATGCAGATGGGCCCTGGGCAGGACCGGCCAGCCGCGCGGGCGTTCGGAGGTTTAAAATGGCCCAAACTATGGTCTGAAATGGGACAGAAAGGGCTGTTGGTCTCCAGGGTGAATAACGTCCTGCTAGCAATGAAGTCTTTGCTTGCCTGGAAGGGTAAGCGAGCTGGCTCTTCTTCAGGAGGGAATGAGTTCAGTTAAGTAAGTGGAATTAAGATAAGATCAAAATAGACAAGTGTTAACCTGAGAAGCTTGTGGGCTCCTTTGTGTTGAGAGTTCTCCTGTGTTCCTGTGTTAGCAGCCCACCCAGTACAGGCCATGCGGGCACCGCATGACGGAGGGCTTGGGGCGGTGCCAAGAAGGGGGAACAGTCTGGAAACAGGCAGGAGGTCAAGGGCGTGGCTCTGTGCCAGGCAGTGTGCTCCATGCCTTTGTCCACAGGGTCACGTTTAACCCGAGCGTCCCCCCCAGGGTGGGGGGACGGGAGCAGGGTGAGGCTGAGGGCTGGGGCGGGAGTCTCACCTTAGTCCAAGACAGAACTAGAGCTGGGTCTCGCGGGCAGACGGGCTCGACCCCCCAGCTCCCCGGCATCCCCAGGAGCTCCCTCTGCTGCCCAGGGCACACAATCTGCAGCCAGTGAGGCAGCAAAGGCCATTCTGCCTGGTGCCGGAAAGCTGCCTTTTACAGACTCCGGCTCAGCTTGGAACAAACCCAGCACAGTAACCACGAGACTTGCCCCTGTGCTCCGCAGCCAACCCCCCATATCATATGAAAAAACGTTCCCAAAGTGAGTTCTCGATTCTGCGTCTCACGGAAACTCACGTTGCTGTCACACCGTCATCGGGCGCAGTTTGGTCAGGATGTTTGGCCGGCTGCAGCTCGGCCCAGCGTCCCTGTGGTCTGGGTGCAGCCGGCCGAGAGCCTGGCGTGGCAGGTGACAGAGTCCGGGCCAATCTGGGAGCACAACGGCCAACCGGCCGAGGCAGCTGGTGGGGGTGGGAGGGCTCCATGGCTCGGACCCGCTAATTTGGGGTCAAAACAAACAGATGATTAGCTGGGGGCTGTCACTTTCAATCAAGGGCTTTAGCATCGTCTAGACGCTGGCCTCAGAAGGAGACCAGTGGGGCTCCCTGGCAGGCTCCGAGGCAGACGGGGCAGCGGGGGGGCGGCCCGGCTCACTCCCCCCTCAGGAGGGAGGTCCTGCCCCGCACCCCACGTCTGGGCCTGAGCAGCCTCACGGGAAAAGCAAGCCTGTTCGAACTGAAAAATCGGGAACAGTGGATGGGGACGCTGTTGGGAGTGGGACCTGGTGACAGTCCTTGCAGAGGCTGCGAACTGCTGTCCACGGCTTCTGTATCTAGCCAGGGTCACAGGGCATTGAGTGGCACTGTCCTAGTGCCGGGTCTGTCCCCTCACCGTCGGTCCTGTGCACTGTCCGTGACACTGCCCAGCCCTCTGGTCACATGCGGGCCACTGGTGCCTGGACCGGCCTCGGTCTTCCACTGCAGGTGGCCGCGTTCCTGTGGGGGTCCTGAGCTAGTTCCCGAAGAAAGACTGGATTTTGTCCTGTAGACCCGTGCAATTTTCCCTTCAAACCAGGACGCCTTTGAGAGGACAAAGAGGGCGCCCGCCAGACCAAACTCCAGAGCCTCACGCAGGAGGAGGACCCCCCGAACAGGCAGAACAGGGATTCCCACATGCTTCCCGGACTTCTTCAAGAGTCGAGCTGGAAAGAAGCTTTGGGATCCAACCTTCAGTTAACTAGGAAGTCCAAAGACGGGACCAACTCCTCTCCTAAGCACCTGACAGTCACTGACACAGTCTGATAGCGCTGCGTCATCTCGGGGCGCGGTGACTGAGACAGGGAGCGCCCAGTAACCACGGCAACCCCATAAAAACAACTTCTGGTCAGACCGCCGAGCGCCCGCCAGCTTCCTCCAGTCTCCCGAGTGAGACCGGGTTGGACACACAGTGTTTGCAGGGGGCGGTTTGGGTTTGGTTTTCCTCTAAAAGCGTGAAGTCCTGGGTTTGCATGAACGTTAGGGTTTTGCCCTGTAGACAAGAAAACCCTCCCGCCCATACACCCCATGGTTTTTCAGGGCCCTCGTCCACTGAGGAACCAGAATGGGGAAATGCAGGGAAGGCTTCGGTCTGGTTCACTATCAACTGAAAAACCCAGCCTGGACTCCAGCTCCTCTGAGTTCACCCAAGTTCAGTTTCAGTTCTAACACAAACGTCCCTGGACGCAGCTTTGACCGTGAGCCCAAGGCGATCTGATAAGAAGCAGGGCTTTGTCTGAGCTCTGGAATGTGTTTATGTGAGTGCAGGTCCCATCCAAATGCCCACCAAACTCGAGGCAGGACACAGGCCTCCCTGCAGGGGCCCTGGGCCCACCGGGGAGCTTGGCACAAATGTCCTCATGTCCTGGGTCCCGGCTCTGCCTCGGTGGCAGAGGTTTAAAAGCTCCTGGGGACTCTCGTGTGTAGTCAGGGCAGAAAACATGGGTCTGAAAAGACCTATGAATGGCTTCTTTCCTTTTTCTCCATACTTAACCTCAGGGGTTCCTGGAAGCCTTCTCAAAGGTCAAGGCTCAAAGCCATGGGCCCCGGGACAGCGGGGATGCAGGCTCCCGCAGGCTTCACCTCCCACCCCCACGTTGACTGCAGTCTCTCAGCTGCTGCTGATGGACCCGGTGACTTATTTACATCAAGCCTGTCTGTGACAGGAGCTCGTCCTGTGCGCCCTGTCCTCTCCCATCCAGCCCCACGCACAAGACCTCGTGCCGGCCTCTGCCTGGCACTTGCACCACCTGGTGCCACATGGCCATCAGTAAAGCTTAACATCCTCAGGCTGTCCTATGTCGCTGTGACTTCACATCTCCAGCGGCAGTAGGTCCCATGTAGGAAGAGGCGCACGCGCCCCCGGAGCCCTTCCCAGGGTATCCGCGAGGCCTCTGAAGCCGCAAACCAAGCACCCCTGAGGAAGGGTGCTGTGCTTCCTATTCTGACCCTGTTTGGGGCGGGGGGCGGAACAGGTCCGTCCATGGTCCTTAGTGTAACCTTACTTGTCTGACACCTGAAAATACATCTTAATCTCACTGGAAAAGGTGGCCTGAGGGAAGGAGAGACTTGGCAGTGTGGCATCAAGGAATCACACATGTTCTTCGTCCGCATGACCGTGGGCAGGTAGATCCCTGCTCGCCGGCTCCGGGAGACCCCAGGCCTTCCGCCCTCTCTGCTTCGGCTCTAAGGCCGGCAGGTGAGACCTCCGTACCCAAACTGTGCCCAGAACTCCACCCCTGGCAGCTGTCCCCAAGACCCGAGTACACCAGGCACCTCGTCTGCAGATCACGTCGTGAGAGGCCGGAAGGGTCCCAGGCCTCAGTGCTTCCCCGTTAGTATTTGCTGCCAGCTTCTGCACGGCCCCCTTCTGAGAGCCTGCGTTCCTGGGGGGGAGTCTGGCCCACCAGGCAGCTTTTCTCATAGGGAGCAGCTACCCCAGGATTTTTTCAAGCAAATTTTCAGTTCAAGGAGAACGAAGTCAGAAGCGAGGACACAGCTCAAACGTGTGCAATTTGAGCCCTGGTCGGGCTGCTCAGTTGGTTGGAGTGTCGTCCCGAAGGTCACGGGTTGGATTCCTGGTGAGGGCACATGCCTGGGTTGCAGGTTCAAGCCTCGATCAGGGTGTGTACTTCTCTCTCACATCGATGCTTTATCTGCCTAGCCATCGATCTGTCTACCTGACCTTCTCTGTCTCTCTGTCCCTCTCCCTCTCCCTCTCTCCGTAAAATCAATAAAAGCTTTTCCTTGGGTGAGGATATTTTTTATAGTCTGCACTTTGATGACTTTGGCAAATCAAAACCCCTCTTGTACCCAGCACCCAGATCGGAATAGCAGGCCTCTTGTGCCCCTTTCTGGGATATGTTATCCCCTCTCCGATGCTAACCCCACGGATGAGTTTTGCCTATTCTTGAATTTTGTATAAATGGAATCATTGCATGTGGACTCTCATTAGTCTGGTTTCTTTGACTGAACCTCATGTGTTCAGGGTTTATCCACCTTCTGTATGATCATCTTTCATTCTTAGCTGCGACGTTCGCTGCAGAGAATACCACACTGTGTCCATCCATTCTCCCGTTGACGGACTTTGAGGTTGAGTCTCTGTTTTTGCAGTTACTTGACTGTACTGTCACATGCATGTCTTGGAGCAGGTGTGCTCGGTCACAGGGGACGGCTTTGCTCAGCTTCGAGAGATAGTTCCAAGAAGTGTCCCCAACTGGTTTTAACCACCTGTACTGCACGTACAATGTTAGAAAGCACCAATTGTCTGTCTGTTTTATTTGAGCTCCTCTGATCAGTAGTCTCCCTGGAAACCCAATGATGAAAATTAATATTAATTAACCTTCTTAAAAATCAACTTTCTGAAGTTCCTAAAGATAGCCTTCTAGGTCAAGGAGGCCGCGTGGAACCGTGGACAGTGTATGCATCAGGTCGGGCAGAGATGGGCTCAGACATTGTTTCTGCCCCTTGTCAGCGGCACCACTGATCTGCAGACCCCGGTTTCTCCTTCAGTAAAATCGGAGTGAAGGGCAGGACTGGGCGGAGATCGCATGCCGCGCTGTGTGAAAACAGCGAAGCCGGAGGCGTACTAGGTTCAGTCGTGGTTTGCTGTTTGTTTTTTTTAGTTTAACACAAATTTATGTTTGACAGGAAAGCTGGCTTCCTTTGCAAAGCATGTGGCTTGGGCAGGGCCACGGGCCACGGTCAGCTGTGACCACGATGGGAAGCTGACATGTGGTCTCCTTTGCTTTGTTCTCTTCCTGGGTGATATGAATTTTCCTAGTTTTCCCATGGCCAGCCCTCTAATTGCAGAGGGTGACCTTAAAAGAGGGGGGATCATCCAGCCCCACAATCCACTGAACCTGTCACTGAGCCTCAGAGAAGTCGTATGAGTCCTCAAGACCCCGCAGGCAGACCCTGTGGTGCCAGCTTAATGCTGGTTCCACAGCCTTGGGGGCCTCTCATAGTGACGACGTGAGTCTGCTGTGAAGCAAGAATGAAAATGGAAGTAACTTCTGACATATGCTGTTACTATCAGTTCTAAACGGCTCACCATAAACCCCAAAGACAGCCGTCCACACCTCCATACCAGCCCCTGACCGCGTCAGCAGCACAGAAGAAAAACGGCATGTGCTCTTCTGGTTCAAATGGCTTATAAGTGGGATGGTGGGTGGCTGAAGGTTCTCCTTCCTCCTTTCTAGGTCAGTAAGTGTTTATCGAGTGAACCTGTGATAGATGCAGCAGCTTAGAGCCCCACAGAAGGCAGGACAGCCTAGAAGGGAGGGGCACCTGCTCTGGGAAAGCCCGTGCTTTCTGACTCCCCCATCCAGGGAGCACGTTGCAGTTAGGCTGCGCAGCACAAACGGGGCAGCTCCTTCAGACAGAAGGCCTTGGGCCGGGCCTGCTGCAGCGGGGACGTTTGATCCCGGGAGAGGGAGGCCAGCCCTCCTGCCGGGGCGGGGACTGAGGGTGAGGAGCTCCAGCTCCCCGTGGCCTGGGGAGTTCAGGGGGGGATCGTGACCTGGTGGGTCCTCGGGAAGGCTGGCAGGAGCACTGGGGGAGCTGGTTCACTTGAAAAACTCAAACCGGAAAGCTAGACTTTAGCTTTAAAAATACATTTCAAGAATGCTTTTATTTTTTTAACACATCCTGTTTTTGCTCTAAAGTCAGGGAGGAAAGGATTGGGGTCCATGGGGGTTCAGTAAGCCTGAAGCCACTGCCCCTCTCCCCATCTCTCATTTTATAAAGCCACTGTGTTTATCACTGCAAGACAGACGTGTGTCATTATGAAAACCTTAGGTGTATAATGTTGTCCGATCTGATGATATGAATGCCATAAAACCCAGGTCCTTTGATAGCATTCTTTAACAATTCACTGAGCAGTCTTTTTTTTTGCTGCACGTGGTACATTGAACGGTCTACAAACCCTTTTCCCGTGAGATGGGGCCTGGTGAATTTACCAACCCAGAAATGACTCAGACTCTCCCTCTCCTTGACAGGACGGGATATAACCTCCCTGCCGTTGCAGGCTTTAAAAGATACGATGTCACTAGAGTGTAGAAGACTCTCCTGTATACTTGAAATTTGCAATACAGTAGATCTTAAGTGTTCTCATTAAAAATGGTAACTAGGGCCGTGGCTGGTGTGGCTCAGTGGATTGAGCACCAGCCTGCCAAGGGGCAGGGTGGTTGCCGGTTCAATTCCTGGTCTGGGCACATGCCTGAGTCGTGGGCTGGGTCCAGGTTGGGGGCACGTGAGGGGCGACCACACACTGATGTTTCTCTCCCTTTCTTTCTCTCTCCCTTCCCCTCTCTCTAAAAATAAATAAATGGGTAAAATCTTTAAAAGAAAATGGTAACTAGGCGAGGTGACAAATTTGTTCATGAACTTGACTGTCAAGTTTACAAAGCGTACGTGTATGAAATCATCACACTGCACACCTTAAGTATATGCAATTTTTATTTGCCAGTTACACCTCAACAAAGTTGGGGGAGCAATGTGGAAATAACACGGGCTCCGAGGTTGCACCTCTCCAATGAACGTTTACCTCTTGGAAACTAGAGCTTCGTTGTAGTCAGAGGTGGTATTAGCTCCGCAGATGCTGTGAGAAGAAATACCACTATGCGTCTTCCCCACCTGGTCAGTGGCTGAATGTCTTCAGAACGTAATCGCTCTCCCAGCCGCCCCACTGGGACGCGTCAGGGCAGGGCTCAGAGAGCCCGCCTCCACGCACTAGCTCTGTCCAGCACATGCTTTTCCCTCTTGCCTGCTCTCCCTTGGGCAGCATTTGACGGCACGGTGTCTGCTTCTCTCCCCTGGCTGGGGGACCCTGTCCTCCTTGGTTCACTTGTCTCCTTGGTCTCTCTTTAGGGCCTTCGGTGGCCTCTCCCGTGGGGCGACATTGTCTGTGGCAGTCTGTGGCCACCCTGAGGCTGTCCCCCTCCCCCATCACCTTCTCCTGCAGCATCTCAGGCCCCCGGCACCTCCAGATCTGCGGTTGAACAAAATCCCCGGTAATTCGTATTTCCGTTAGGATGTCAGAGGTGTCTGACAAGCTCCTGAAGGACAAATATTGCTGAGGTCAGGGTTCTGACTGGGGGGCTGGACACACTGTTGTTTCCTGGGAGTGTGGATGGACCCAAGACCATCCCCCTGGACCGGACCAGGCTCTTCTTTCTCAGTGTCTGTCTCTCGTGAGTCCTGGTGCCGTCCTCCCTGGCAGCGGGGCCAGGACTGGATGAGCCCCAGCCCCGCTCTCCAGGGCCAGAGCCCCGGCGTCCTGTTCGGCTTGTCTGTCTACACGCAGGATGGCCAGGGCTGGCTCATTTGTGACAAGTCTCCCCTTCCCTGTGTCCTGCAGGAGTAACCTCACTCCCTGCATGGCCACTGGGCAACTTCATGACAGTCCGTTCTTGGCTGGACAGATCATTGCTCCATTCTTTCATCTGAAAGTCATTCCCTTTGTAGAGAAAAGAACATATGACGATGTGAGGACATTGGCATGGGCATCACCCCTCGGGAAAGGCATCTACTCTTTTCCCCTCCGAGGCCGCCTGTCCGTGTGGGTGCGGGGAGCACACACCTGCACTACTGCACGTCTGTCTGCCTGCCTTCCTAGACTGTCCACTCCGTGTGGGCAGAGACCCTTCGTTCGAGTCTCCAGCAACAACCACGGGCCTGGGGCATGTCTGGGCCCAGTCAACGCTGATGAGTGATGCATGAACTCATCCGTTCCCTTGGAACGCGGTCGGCACGTCTTCAAACGCGCCTGGGACGGGCGGCCACTCACCAGGCCGTACGTTATTATTTTATTTTCCACTGGTTGCGTTGCCCTCAGACTTAAAAGGCATTATTTGTGCTGCTTGCAGGAAGAACTGTGACTGGAAACGAGTTCAATGGCATGGTGGGGAGGAACCTGCCAGGTGTCATTTTTGGGCGATTAGATAACTGTTTTCTGGGAGAGTGAATTGCCTGTTTGTTGCAAGTCGGGACGTCGCTGGACTGGTGTACAGGGCCAGGGCGGCGGGAGATAACTGAGTTTTCTAGTGAGAGGCCCTGCGTTTTGAAAGCAGGGAAGATTCCTTGAACCAGATCCCAGTGTTACGACACAGGGCACCGTCTCGGGCTGTGCGGGGCGGTGAAGCCCCCCGAGGAACCCTAAAATTTCTTCTCGCTGTCCTCTTCGGAAAACCCATACAACCCGAACCCCAGGGTGCTCAGACGGGTCCGGCCATGCGTAGCTTTGGGGGAGAAGAGTCTGAGACCCACGGAAGAGGGAAGGGTAGTTAGTAGGCGTTGGCAGGGCAGGCTGCCCCTCCTTGCCGCGCCCTGTCAGCTGAGGGGGTGCAAACAGACCTGACCGCTCTTCCCGGAACTGAGCGTGTCACATGCAGCGTCAGCTTGGTGGCAGCCAGCATTGCTCCTTCTCTCAGCTCGCAGCTTGGCCCTTAGAAAATCGGCTCAGGCACCTTTAGGTTCTCCTTGAGGGGCAGACCAAAGGTCTCCCGTTCACGAGATGCCATCTGCCCTCATGACCAGCTGGCTGGAGACACGTGGTCTCCCTCGCCAGCTGCCTCCCAGCTCCCAGTCCCGCTGCTGCCCTCCCCTCCATGGCTCTCCTGGGTCAGGGACGCCCCCTCAACAGCCACCAAGCTTTTCTGCATAGCTTCAATGAATTAAACCTCGTACTGAAAGAACTTCCCCTTACGAGAATAAAAAGACATTTAAGTGATGCAATCGCGGGCGGGCTATAACCGACTCAGTTATCTGACGAGGGTATTTGCCATCCTGGTGTGACAGGTGGCCTTGCCTGGGGGTGGAGCATCCTGGCGAGGTCCGTTCTGCATGTGGCTCCTTGCCGTCCGATTCCTTCAGGTCGTACTGCGCCAGGCACTTAAGAATTGTTATGGGCGTAGATCTGGTGTGCAGTGTCTTACCACAATAGGAATTTAAGAATTAAATGCACACACTTTACTTGAGTGTTTAAAAAGTCAATCAGACCATTAGTCTCTTGAACTCACATTAGAGGTTCTTTACCTCCTTTCTGGAAGAAATGGTAGCGATGAGGAGTCCTGGTGAAACAAGCCGCCCGGCCGCCAGAGGACCCTCCTCCCCAGGAGCCTTGTGAGGTCGGCAGGTAAACCGAAGGAAGGCCCCTCCTCTGGCCCTCAGACAGCCACGTCTCCTCCCCCCACCCCCTTTCCCTCCCAGCTCTCAGCCTCCCCCTGCAGGGCCCAGGCCTCAGCCACCCCTAACCCCTGACAAGGTGCCCTCTCACCTAGAGCCCCAGTCTGGTCTCACCCAGCCTGCATGCCACCGGCCTCCGGGCACCCAGGGCTCCGCCCGTCCCCTCGGGGCCCCGCCCTGCAGAGCCTGCCCCCTCCCCCCCACCCCCACCCCCACGAGGCAGCACCAGCCCCCCCATCAGGGCCCCGGAGCAGCTGTTCCCACACGCTGGGGACTCCCACACTCGCTCGGCAAGCGCACTTATGCCCTCCTACCGCCGCCCCTCTCCCAGCTCCGTGTTCTCTCTGTCTCCCCTTTCTCCTCCGCAAGGTCTTTCTGCTTCACAGACCAGCTCAGCCAGCCGTGTTCGGGGCCCCCCACTCTGTCTTCGCTGCAAAGCAGCGGTCTGAGCAGTCGCATTACCGTCGTGGGCAGCGCGTCCCCTTCCACCTCTGCTGCTGACCGAGGCCCTGGGTCCCGCGCCCAGTCCCGCGCGCAGGACACGGGGACACGTGGGTGGCGACGTGGTTGGTTAACGGCGGGCACACCTGCCGTGCAAAGCTCACATTGAAATAACCCGCAGGCTGGGCTACTTCAGACGGGTCACCTGGCCGGTCTGCGATCAGCAAGTCTCCGAGGCCGGGGCACCGCTTCTAGTGACTGGCTTGCTCTGACAGGTCATGAAAATGACCCCCCGGTTTCCCCACCTCACCAGCTGTGTCTGAAATTCCTTGTCTGGGAGAAAGTGTGGTGTGTGGCTACGGACCCTTCCTGGTGTGACCCAGGACCGGGTGATAGTGATGTTTTATTCTGAAAGCCAAGGGATCAGAGAGGCATTCTTTGGCACGTAGATGGGTGTTGAAGGACGTGAAAGATTTGTGTTTAAACTTTACTGACAGCCACTATTTCTGCTCCAGAGTGTGTGTCCTGGGAAGGAGGTATGTTTCGTATCAGTGTTTGGTCTTTCCTTCCCCTTGACACAGAGTCTGTGGGAAAATGCATTTCTCCATATGTGAAGTACCTCCTCGTAAGTGTTTCAGAGCCAGCGTGTGCACACAGACCACTCGGGCGCCATCCTGGGGAGCCAGGTCCTCTCGTACGGACCACGTGCCGCACCTCACGAGGCTTCATCAGAGGAGTCAGAGCTGCGGGATCTCACAGCTGAATGGCAGCAAAGATCCAAGATGCAGCTTTGGAGAAGGAAGCCTGCAGGAGACAGAGAGGGATCCAAACAGGAGGAAACATAGTGAGAAACCAGAGCTGCTGACCTTTTCCAACTCAGACGTCAAGTGCAAGCTATATGTACGTGTGTGTGCGTGTGCGTACAGTGATCCCTCCCTTACTGCGGGTGTTATGTTCTAGACCCCCTGCGATAGGTGAAAATCCGCGAAGTAGGAACCTTACATTTACTTTAGTATTTACTGTACAGGACCACAAACTCCCGCAATAGAGCGAAAAATCTGATAAATAATTAAATCTATTTTTAAAAATCCCGCGATACAGTGAAGCCGCGATAAGTGAACCGCGATATAGAGAGGGACTCCTGTAATTGTAAAGTCTAATTAGGGAGAGAACACAGAGACGCAGAGGCATGAACAAGAAAGCTAGCATTTAGGTTACGGGAGAAGGTTGCTTTTCGTTGATCAGTGGCGGCTCTAACATGCCCAGGCGTGTGGAGGTTGCCCATGCTATTGGCGCGAATGTTCCTGTGACATTTGGCACTCGGCACGATGCACACCAAATCGAAAAGTTTTGTTTCCACAAATTTTATTGGTATCAGTATGTTTCAGATCTCTACGAAGTTTTTGTGACGGCCCAGGAGGCTTGAACCCGTACAGGCGAGGCCAGGGATGCTCAGCGAGGAGGAGGCACGCGCCTGAGGAGAGACCACCCACGTGGTGGCCTCCGGAGCTGGGCCCGTGCGCTGAAACAGGGCAGCACCCCGCCCTCGCGGCCGGCCTCTGCGCACTTGGCCCCCATGCACGCTGGGAGGGTGCTCAGGGAGCGCCTGCGGCAGGGGGGACCCGGGGGCACCGTCCCTGAGCCGGCTTTGGTTCCGTACCGGCCCAGAAGCCACGCGTGTGCAGGAAGGACAAAGCGCTGCTTTCTCGTGGGCTTCGTTCTCCGTGGTTCCCCTGTTAGGCTGATTTCTTTTTTTAATAGCTTAAGTATTAGGTCCATGTGAGTTAGAAAGCCTAGACTTCGGGCATCTAAACCAGAAAGCATTTTGTAAATGTTATTTTATTTGTAAGTGATGAGTGTATCCTGGATATAGCATTCATTATATGGAAAGTATCGTGGGGTTTGGGTTTTTAAAAAATTTACTTAAGGATTGTCTTATGAAACAGCCACAAACAGTCAGCAAAACCCAAACACCTCCATTTAACCTCAAATCAACACCAAATGCTAAGTGAATAGACTCGGGGAGAAAAAAATGGGCCAATGTGTTTCTAATGGTAAAGCCATTCCCCAGTGAAAACGGGCTTGTTGTCTAATTAATGGGTTTTCTTTTTCTCTGGCACACCCATACTTACTCCTAACTGTTCCTTGATATTTCGGGGCTTGTATTTCTTGTGCAAAACGAGCCAGCATTTGCATGAGGGGCTTGGTCCTGCTCCCCAACTTGTGGGCTGTTTTCAAGTGTAAATTCCAATTCCAGCAAATCCCGTCACGAAGCCCTGAGCCTCCTCAGGAGGAAAGAGACGGCCCGGTCTGGCCTCCCCCAAACCCCGAAAGCCGTGGCTTTCTGCATTTGCCCTACAGACCATCTACATGTTTTCGTAATCCCACAAATCGACATGCTTTTTCCATGAAAGAAAGCGTTACCACATTTTCCAAAGGGGGAGGCAACCCTGACCTCCCCTGTGACCCTCTCTCCCCACCAGCTCGCCCTGGCCGTCACCCACGCAACATCTGCGTCTCTTAAACCCGGCGTGCGCGTTATCGCGGACGTTAATTGTGCTTACAGAGAAGTCCTTGTGTAGAACGTTTTGTCAGCTTCGTGGAAAAAAAAAACCTGCTTTGAGTAGCCACTCAAGAAAGGAGGAATCCGCTCCCTGGAAGGCAGTCCTCCGGCCCCTGAGGAGTAGCCCCTTCTGCTCCCACCCCGTCCTTCCGAAGTTCGGCCCCGGGCCAGAATAAACAGCCCAAGGGTGAGTTCAGTTAAGACATAAAGCACACATTACACCGCTCTCCTCCTGGGCCTCAATAACCAGATTGTCAGCTTAGAAAGCCAAAAAACAAACGAGAGAGGTGCCTGAGATGACAGTCACCAACCTGCTGACAGAGGTGCGTTGTACTGGCCCTCGGCCTCCCAGCCGTCCGGGGAACGCCGTCCTCACACACCCCGGCCCTGCGGGGACCCACGGAGCCCGGAGTGCCTGGGATGAGTCTGTCTCGTCCGTGTGTCCGTCGGGGTGAGTGGGACAGCCAGGGGAGCCGGGGCAGCCAGGAGGGCGAGGGAAAAGGCTTCCCGTCTCCTGCAGCGAGCTGCTGGGCCTGGACGTGGCGCTTAGACGTATCACGGGTGAGTGGCTCTCGCGCGCGGTGGTCTTCCAGACGCCAGGGACGCGGCTCCAGTCGCATCGCTTCGCCCCTCTGCCTTCGTTGTCAGGGTCTCTCGGGTGTGCAGTCACAGCAAATGGGTGCGTCTTCCCTCACCTCAGAGCATTTGGGGAAAGCCTTAGACCTGCGCCTCACTGTCCCTGCATTTTGGGATGATCCGAGGCAGCCTCGATGGCTTCTGAGGATGATCTCTAAGTGTCCCCAAGGGAGAAACACAAAGTAGTTTCTTGCTAAGAGATAAGGAAACCCACACCGAGATTCTTTGGCCTGGAATTGCTGTCCTGACGGAGCCAGGCCACAGCCATTGCCGCACCTGAATGTGGGGGCCGTAAAAGCGAAGTTAATGAAGAAGAGGCCAGATCTTTCCTGGAAGCAAGACAAAAACATGAGAGAAAGGTTGACGATTACAGTTTTTTCAAAATACCACAGGAAACGTGTTTTGTGGACCCGTGCGTGACTTATGTTTGCGTGCTCTCATGGAAAATAATGAATAATGAAGCCAGGATGGCCATGTGAGATGTTTTCTTGTCTGTGATTCTAATGGATTCATGTTTTGGGAAGATATCACTCTGTTTAAATCCCAAATACATTCCATCATAAAATGGGCTTCCAACACCAGAGTTCTGTATCCCCACTTCAGTCAGTAGCAAATCTAATTCTATGAGGCCGGGAGGAAGCCATAGAAACGAAAACCTAAGAGAGACCAAGGAAGGAAAAATACCTTCTCATCCAAGAATTTACCGTCAGCCCTGCTATTAATAGACACAGTGGGGATTCCATTTCCATTGCTCAGCTGGTATATGAGTTATTATACTGTAAAAAAAAAAAAAAAAGTGAACTAAGGCTGCTGAAATCATATATGTGATGTTTATGCATGTACTTCAGTGACTCAGCAATATTTATTTATCTTTTATTGCTTGTTGAGTGTCTCAGGGTAATAAACCAAAGGGACACCGAAGGAAAACGAAATGTTTGCTGGTTTTCCCAGCCAAGAGTGAGGCAAGGCAAGTCTAGAAGAGGCTGCCACTGGGCCGAGGAAGCCAGGAAGGGGGGGCTACGCAGGCATCTTTCTGGAAGACATCGCCGGCACATGGACTTCCCGAGAGCGTGGAGGTGGAGGAGCAGCAAGACACAGCCCCTGTGGCCAGACACCTGCAGGGCTGCCGCGTAGAGAAGTGAGTTGCCTCTGTGTTAAGTCAGAGGAACCGAGCTGCAGACTAGCTTCAGGTCCAGGTGGGGAAGGACTCTGTGACCTGTAACCAAGCTGTTAGGACCAGCACGGATTCTGCCACACGCCCTGAGCGAGATCCAAACTCTTAGTCACTCAGAACGGACAACCCAACTGAACCATCGTTTGTCATGGAGGTGGGGACATCTGGAGTGGCAGATCCCATTCTGAAAGTAAACAATGCCTGCCCAGCACAGAGCTGCAGCACCCAGACATGAAGCCACACCTAACCTGGCAATGGTCCCAGCCCCGCGCTCCTATCAGTTCTCAGGCCCTCCTCTCTTCAGTTCCTCCATTGAGCTGATGATGAACTAAGAGGATCTTAACCCTGAGAAAACTTCTTTAGAGTTTGGCCTCAAAGGAAAATGAATCGCTTAAGCCAGGAGAAGGGGACATCTAACCATATACAGATGCTCATCAACTTAGGATGAGCTTACGTCCTGATTCACAGAAACGTCGTCAAGTTGAAAATATCAGTAAAAGACGCATTGAATACACCTGACCTGCTGAACATTCCAGCTCAGCCTAACCTACCTTCACCACATTCGGGACACAACACCCCAGAACGCTGGGTTGTTGGCCCGCGTGGTCCCAGGGCCGCCTGGGAGCTGTGTCTGCTGCTGCCCATGCCACTGGCCTGGGAAAGATTCAAACATCAAAATCCAAAGTACGGCTTCTACCAAGCGTGTATGCCTTTCCCACCATCGTAAGCTGGAAAATTCCCGACCTCCCCTTAGGCCTTCCTTGAAAATAGAGGTAGGCAAGACCCAGCTGCTGCCTGCTGCTGTCAGTACAGTTTCATCGGCACCTGCTGGTGTCCCACCTGTTCACTTGCTTATAGTCTCTGACTTTGTCCCACCCGTGCAGCAGTTGAGTGGCTGGAACGGAGACCAGAGGGTCTGTGAACCCGAGATATTTATCCCGTGCTCTCTTCAGAAAGACTCTGCCAGCCCTGCCCTGGATCCTCATAAAGGAGGCTGGAGACTCTTTCCTGGACTGCGACCTGTGGCCAGGTGAGGCCCGCTCCGGCCTGTCTCCCCAGCTAATAGCACGTGGTGACCTACGACAGCTGCTGCTTTTCATTGACAGCTCTCCCCGTGCGGGGCTCACGTGTCCTGGACACAGTAGCATCCGAGCCGAACTAAGACTCTTCAGGGGCAGGACCTTGGCTTGCGCGTCCCCTGAGCTCACGTAGCAGTGGGGAGCGATCTCTGAGCCCGTCTTTCCTGCACGGCGACCCCAGGGAGGGGGCGTCGGGCAGCAGAGCTAACCAGAAAGGGGCGGGTAGGCCTCCCCCAGGGAGATACGGTCCGTCCTCTGCAACGGCGACCCCTTTTCCCATTTTAAAATGAAACTTAAGGATATTTAAAGTAAGAAGAAGTAAATGGGAGAAAAATGTCCACTTAAAAACAAGTGTCCAATAAAAACACGTGTGTCCACACAGCCGCCCAGCCGCGCTGCACCTACGAAGCCACCCCAAAGGGTCGGGGTGTGGGGGCCTTTGCCTCAGTGAAACATAAGGGGGGCAGAGACTGTCCTGAGCAGCAAGCGGGAGTTCTCTGAAGGGAATTCCTCTAAAGGGCGCAGGAGAGCTGCGGCCGCCTCCGTGGGGAGCGCCCGGTCCAGGCTGCCCTCGCATCCCTGGGCTCGGCCATGGTCCTCGCAGCTGTCCTCCCCGGGGCAGGGGAGCTCGGGGCTGCTCGCCAGGCCACACACAGCCCCGAGCGGGAGGGCCGCAGGGTCGGCCTCACGTGCTTGGGAGGAAGGAAGCGGCTCATCCCCCTGGGCCCCGGGCCCGGTTCCGTTCAGAGTCAAGTCCCAGGTCCCAGGGGTGTTATTACGGGTCTGCTGCATGTCAGGTGCTCCGGGCACAGATTCTCCCGCCCCATCGGGTCCTCCCTAGAGCCGTGGGTCCCTGTGTAATAGAGAAACGGAAAAGGGGCCCCGTGATCGAGCAGCGGCCGCGGTGGGGATGGAACCAGAGTTCTCAGCCAGCCCCTGTGATCCCGTGGCCCCTGGGCCTTGACAGGCACCAATGAAAGTTTGCTCATTGTTCTGTAGTCAAAAAAGCTGGGGGGGGGGGGGGGGTGTCACTTTTCACTTTTTTTTTTTCTCTGTGTTTATTTCTCAAGTCCTGTGTGAGAAAAACATGACCTGATGTGTGCATAGTTGTGCTGAGGACCTGACGTGTTTCTGTGGCGTGAAAGAAAGAAAGCCACTCGTCCTCCTCAGGGGGTGGCTTCTCTTCCTGTCACTGCTGCTCATTTGTCCCCCTGCAGCAAAGGGCTGTGATGTCCACCACACAGGGCAGGAGCCCAACCGGAACATGCAAGCTCAGGCTGGGGAGGGCGGCTTAGGAATCTCAGGCATGTCCAAGAAATAAAATTATTTTTAAAAAATTTTGAAAGGCCCTGATCAGAGTGGCTCAGTTGGTTGGGTGTCACCCCACAAAGCAAGTGTTCGCTGGTTCGATTCCCGGTCAGGGCATGTGCCTGGGTTTTGGATTCAGTCCCGGTCAGGGCGCGTACCGGAGGCAGCCGATCAATATTTCTCTCTCACATGGATGTTTCTCTCCCTCCCTTTCCCTCCCTCTAAAAATAAATAAATAAAATATTGTTTTAAAAGAGAGAGAAAAGGAATATCAGGCATGTCAGCGTGGTCCCCTGCATTGACACCCCCCCATCTCCTGAACCCATTCCTTCCCCAGGTACCCCGGAGAGTGGCTGAGCTTCCTCCTGCCTCTCAAGGCCTCACTTCACTCCCTTCTCCTGCGGGCACAGATAGGTCCATGTTTAATGCTCAGGAAGATTCCACATCTGCCCTTAGTCCTATGGGTACCCCTGTAGGAAGCCTCAGAAGTCCTGGAGAGTGTCCCCGCATGTCATCTCGGGTTCGGAAGTCCCTACGCAGCAAGGGCTGGGCGGGACGCTGGCTAGCTGAGGACCTGGGTGGGGCCTTCCTAGGATGGGTGCTGTCAAGGGGAGGGGCCCGGGCACTGGGAGTGTCTTTGTTTCCAGAAGGAAAGGTCAGTGTCCTGCCCTCTCCTGCCGTTTGCGATCACCCCTTAGCTATTGGTAGTGTCATTTGTTTGGGGTTTGGGTTATTTGGGGGAGGGGGGGACTATTTTTGTATGTGGCTTTTTTCTGATGTCATGTGTAAACCAGCTTAAAGGTGTACCTATTTAGAGAGACAGCCTTAAAACACAATTGTGCAGTGGAGACTTTTTTATAAGATGGGTAATAATAGAAGAATTTAAAGAACGTTTAAGCCATCCGGGGTAGAGGGTGGACATGCAGTGCCAGGAAGACTCTGTCTGCAGAGAAACACTTACCAAAAGGGTCCTCAACCCCCATTCTGGAGCCGAAATCTGTTTTCTTGCTAATGACAAATCTTGTCTGGAGTTTCGTTCAGTAGGAAGAATGGCTGGAGACGTGAATGTTACAGGTCCCTATAAGCAAACCCAGAAAGGGTCACTGTACCCCCAAATCAGAGTATGGGCAGTGATCCAGAGGAGGGGGACACAGGAAACAAGCCCGGGAAGCAGAAGACAACTTATTTTCTTGGTGAGGTAACTCCTGTGACCGTGAGTGCTGGAATCACGCGGCCCAGCACTGACGGGCAACGAGCGTATTCGTTGACTCTGAATGAGGGTGGTCACACTCTCGTTCCTCTTCTCTTTTTTTTTTAAACAACATTTTATTTATTTTCAGAGAGAGGGAAAGGCAGGGAGGGGGGAGGGGAGAGAGGCGTCAGCGTGCGATGGAGTATCAGTCCCCATCCCAGACCACGGGGCCAGGGAGGGGGTGGCTCTCCCCTTTCTGACTCCTGTCCTTTGAGCGCGTCTCCTGCATGGCTCTGGGCTGGCCTGTGGTTATTTCATGTACAAAGTCAGCTCCCCAAAGGGCCGGCATATTCCCTCAGGGCAGGGAGTGCTTCTGATTCGTTTGTGGCAACTGTCACTGTGCTATTTTATTGACGATGTTTCAGTTCAATAAGTGGGTGAGCGCGGCCCTGGCACAGGTCACAGGGGCACATGGCACGAGTCTCACTCAGTGGCCACCACAGCACCTGCCGATGCCACCTCACCGTGGCGGTGTCCAGCCACACGTGGCATCCAGATGAACTTCAGAGGGACAGCTCCACCAACAAGTAAACAGCCCAGAATGAGGAGTTATTCAGCCTGTCTCCTTGGGGAGTGACCCATGGGAGCCAGAGGAGAACACGGGACAGAAGGGGTGTGAGCTGGAGAGAGGGGGCCGTGCCCAGGCAGGGAAGCTGGCGGGCCCCGCCTCACTTTGCCTCCGCGTTGCGGGGATGATGCAGAACATGCGGGCGCACCTCGGAAGAGCAGAGCTGCCGCTGGTACCGCAGGACGGCCCTGTGAGATGCTGCGGAAGAAACAGCAGGTGGCCGCGCAAGTGTGCAGGTGGCCAGGCAAGCGTGCAGGTGGCCGAGTGAGCGCACACCTGCCAAGGGCTGTGGGAAGTGGGAGCTGTGGGCTCACACTCACACCCACCAGCTCTCTGTAGAACGGGGTCCAGTTAAATTGGAGGTGAAAGCACGTAGCAGCCGTGGGCAATCTTGATCCAGCGTCACTCAGGATTTGACCCGGCATTCAAGCAGTGGTCTTTGACTCTGACCTTGCTCTGGACTTCTGTATTTCCCACTTCTTCGCCAACCCTGCCCCCACCTCAGGCTGCCCCACTCTTTCTGGTCTCCTAGCTCTCAGGGTGCCGGCCCACTGATGAGACGGGCAAACCCCTCCTGATGCAGTGGGGCCTTCTGCAGGGGCCTCTGGCACGTCAGGGGACAGGCAGGTTTCAGCTGGAGCTTTCTGCAGGAAGGACTCTGCACCCTGGGGTGCCAGGGGGCATTGGTGAGCGTTACCCCTGACTCTGCTCTGCCCTGTGCGAGTGGGTCCGGGGTGCACCTCGGGGACAGCACAGATCGGAAGCCCTGACGTGTTGGGGTGGAAGCGAAGGAGGCATCGGTGGTTTGGCCAGCCGATTTTGGAAGGGAAGTGGTGTTATTCATCTCAAAAGTATGCTCATATGTGAAGAGAGTCCCTGACCATGAGTAAGCAGCAGCCCCAGCGAGGAGATTAGGAAGACAGAACCCAGGCCAGTGAGGAGGAGCTTCGTCCTATCTCTAGGAAGGAAACACCAGGCACACTGTTCGCTGCTGTTTATATTTCCACATAGTTTGTAAACCAACTCCGGTGTTCTGTCTTTTCTTCTGTGCACCCTGCTCTGTAGTCAGTGCTCAGTCAAGGACGGTTCCAGCCGCATACATGTCAGAGCCCATGTAACCTGATATAGCCATGAATGTTTGTTCCGTGCGTGTCCATGTGTTTAAAATACAGATGGTCAGAGACATTGGCTGCCAAGCCAACATACATCACTAGGCACATGGTAGGTACTCAAAAGAGACTTACTGCTTTGAATAAATCAAAGATGAATAGATGTTGTTTTCTGAGATCTTTTTTAGTGCAATTCAGTTTCTGATCATCCAATAATCGGTCTAATTCATGTCTGATTTACTAGCCCTTCAGCACCCTAAAAAAAATAAATAAAGTGGGCTGCCAGGCCTGTGACTTAAGATTTTAAATTTCTATTGTTAGGACCATTCGTTGGACAACAAGCTATAATAATGAAAAGTATGTCTCTTATGTGACACTTTTAAAGCATCCCAAATCTCAGCACAACTCATCAGTTCTGCTGAGTCCGTTTAAAATTTAGAAATGCTTCAGAGTTGGGGGGGGGAGTTTGCTAGTGTCATTGAAGGCACATAGGCAGAAACAGATCTCACGTTTTGGTTGCTGTGATGGGGAGGTTTGTGGTCTATGAAGCACTTCCATGCCCACGACCTTATTATTGCTCTCAGCTACCTTGCTAGAGACATTGAGCCGGTCCCATTTTAACCAGCGAGACAGAGAGTTGAGATAACTGGCTGGAGACCATCCCATAATGATACTGTCATACTGATGTCAGATGATGTCACCGGAAATGTATTCCACAGTCCCTCACAGAACTGGCCTGTCTGGTTTCAGGAACACCAGATCACGCCCAAGAGAGCGGACACAGTATGTGAAGGTAGCCCTACTCTGCTTGGTGCATCTTCTTTAAAACCATGAACTTGGCTTGGGGTTATTTTCTTGGCGAGGAGAGGACCTGGGGGGTGGAAATCTATCCGTTTGGGTGTTCTGGTCCCGAAGTCAAAAATAAAAGAGATGTTATTTTAAAGTCTTCTGCTTGTTAACTTAATTGGGGTGACTTTAGTTTGCAGCTGCGTCGGACACGCTACGGCTGGCAAGTTTAGTCCAGGAGGCACGTTATAATCACAGGGCCAATTACCAATGATGTCAGAGGGTTTTGAGTATTCCGTGTGCACTTCCGAGTCGCAGAGTAGATTCAGATTCCGTTCAACAGCTATCTTTGGATGCCTGCAAGCTGAGGACTATTCATTAGTTATGAAATCAAATATGATCACTAAGGAACTCTACTGACAAAATGGAAAATTTGGGAAAATAAAGAGAAATCTCCACAGTTATAATGAGACTTTTCCCACTTGACCAAGCCTTTGACTCAGCACACAATGAAAATTTAAATGCTCCTTTGTATTTACTTTTATTGTTTTCCTAATTATTTTATTGTGACTCAGCCGTGGAGTTTCTCCTTTCCTGGTATGACAAACTGCTGTGTGGGTTTTATAGGCTAGTCTGGTACCGTAATTACATTTTATAACATGTTTCTATGGGATAAATTTACTCTATGTTCCCCAAAACCAACGTGTAAAAAATGTATTTCTAGATCAGGAAAACATCTCTGTGCAGTACATGCTGTTTTCCAAGGGCGGCCGTAAGCAACTATTCTGAACGGTAATGACGTGAATAAACCACAGGTTCATTACTTGCCCATCTGACACATTCTGTATATATTACTTCATTATTCGTCAGTTGCTTCTAATTTTGAAAGCACTTTCACAAAGCCTTTGATCATGAATAATGGAAACCTTGGAGGATCTTAATAGCTGTACATGATCACGTCTCCATTTTTTTTCTTTTTAAAAAACATGTATCCTATTAAATACCCATCTTCTGCCCTTGCTCAACACGAATTTTTATAAACTTTATCCTTGGTGATTTTTTTATTATAAAGTCATATATGGTCATTATAGAAAACTTGGAAGATGAGGAAACTATAAGGAAGAAATTTAAAAATGTGCGATTTCTGTTTCAAAATGAGGCACTCCATGGAAAATGGGCCAAGACAGCTCAGGAGGCCCCAGGGAGAGGTTTAAAAGGGCCCCACTGCCTTGGCAGCCATTAACGTGGAGTTGAGAAAACAGCAAATTAAAACAATTACACATTTACTCAGGCAATTCCAAGAGTATCTAAGTGGACTTGGGAAAATCTGGAGAAACTTGTTTTCATGTTGTGTCTCAGTCAACAGTGCAGACTTGCCCAAGCATGTGGGCAAAGAGGGGTGTGTCCCCTAAAATGGCACAGGAAAGCGACAGGCTCTTCCCATGAAAGAAGGGGCGCTTTGAAACTAAAGGGAGGCAGGTTGTTTTTATTCTCAGTTAAGATAAATTGTAGGGCTCTTGAGAAAGAAAAAAAAAATAGCCAGGCTGCGGATCAGCCCTGGACGTCCAAGGCTATTATGCAGATAACATCCCACGAAACACGTGCCTGGATCTGTCACTCAAAGCTGAGCACCAGTCATGAGTGTGGATGAGTCTCAAGAACGCTGTGCAGTGCAATTAACCAGAAGGGCACCCCTGTGGCATCCCACGCACACGGGGTTCTAAGCTCAGCAAGACTGTTCAGAGTGAAAACCGGTCGGAGTGCTGGTTTACGGGGCAGGGATTGTCTGGGAAGGAGCATGAGGAGCTCCCTGGGGTGATGTGTTGCTCCGTATCGAGGGAGGCGTGGAGGTCACACACGGGGGTGCCTTGGTGGCAGCCCATGGAACACCTCAGATAGATTGTGTCGCCGTGTGCGGGCACTCCGTCAGCAGCACCTGGAGCCGAGGATCGAACGCGAGGCAGCAGACCGAACGTGGGTGAGCTGCACCGATGGGATCTGTCCCTGCCTTTAAAATGCATCAAAGGAAGATGGATAGATATGGGATGCAGCGAACACAGTAAAACGTCATCCAAGCATCTTTGCGGTCTGGTGCTCTCCCCTGATCTCTGCTGTTACAAATCTCCGGCCTCCAGTGTGAGGGGGACAGCTAAGTGCCAGGCAGGGCCTTCCTCCCGGCCTGCGGCTGCCTTGGCTCAGTCCAGTCGGCCTTCGGGTGTGCGAGCGCTGAAGCCCACCGCTAGCATTTGGTACGGAGCTCAGCACAAGCCCTTTGAACTGTCAAATGAGTAGCACTGAGGGAGTATGAAATGTCTCTGAAGAAGTCACTTAAACGCCTAATCCTAAATGCAAATTTTAAGGACAGTCTTAAGTACAGTCTCTCTCTCTCTCTCTTTGACCAATATTCTACAGAGTACCTCTGCTTACCTTGGACATGTGAGTAAGCCTATCTGCATGTCCAATGCTCCCAGTTCAGACAGTACCTCACGGCAAATGTACATCCACGATGTCCCCAGATGTCTGTCCAGCTGCACCCTGTGTCACCTACTGTCACATTTTCCAGTAGTTAACTTAGACCAAAGAAAGTTGAACCTTTTTTATCCATTCAACCTTCAACTTTCAAAGCAGCTCTGGGAGGCGAATATTATTTTCACTGTGTCTGCACGGGAGCGAAGCATCGTGCAGAGAACACTGAGAAGGAATTCAAGGTCCTGAAAGGAGGAAGGGGCTAAACAAGTGTCCTCGTGGGTGAATTCAGAAGCTCTTGCTCTTTGAAGCTTCATCTCAAACCTGCCAACTGGTCTGTGATTTTTCTTTTTTAACAAATTTACTGATTCCGTGGTCTCACATGTAGGTCTTCTCATTGCTCTATTTATAACATGAGATATTTGGTATGGTGATGGAATGAATTTATAGTTTCTTTGATCAAGAAACGTAGGCCAGGTCATGCGGCTTCTCACCCTGGACCTCCCCTAGGAGCTCTGGTCTCCCTCGGGGCGTGTGGTAGGAGAAAGCCCCAGAAGAAACCGCCTTACAGGGGTTTCTTTGGACCCTTTACTTATAACCTCTGGAACTAGGATTCAAGGAGGACTTGCCTGAAACTGAATCAAATAGGTATCAATTGCTTTCTTCTCAAGAAGAGACCCGTTGGACAGTTGGCCATTGAGGGTTCTTTGCAACTTCTTGGCCATTGCTAACAAAATAAACAAATAACGGTCAACACTTTACATGAAAGCCTTTTTTAAATATCGAGGTCTGTTTCCTCAAATAGGTGTTCCAAAGTGGAATCGCCGTGCCATGGAACTTAAGCATATTTCCTTATTGACAGACGCTGTCCGTGCAGAGGGTTCCCAGAATGTTCTATGAACTCACATGCACATCAACAGTGAGTGACGTTGCTATTATCTTCCAGACGTAGGATCTCTTTTCTGACTGTCAAAGTGATTCATACCAGCCGTGAGCCATGACGACTCCTGCTGGATACGCGTCAGTGAATGCTTGTCACTTTCTGAATGAACGCGTGCAGGATTACAGTCTTCTGGAAATTATTTATTTCCATAAAAAACAGGCTAGCCTTCAATGGCGTGTTTTCCTTGTGGCTGACACCGCTCGCTTCCTCGTTGATGGAAGAATAAGCGTCCTTCGGTTCCACTGAGAGAAACGCGCAAGCCGAGGTCCTTGACCGCTTCCGATGAAAGCAGCCAGTGATGTTTTCGTCCCTCTGTCTGCTGAAGAACCTCTTCCTAAATGTGCCACGGCCCTAAGTCCTAGTGAACACCGTGCCCCTGGCCGGCGTGAAGGTGTGACCCATGCCCGCCACGGCGCTCAAGACCGCAGCCGGTCGGTTAGGCTGACGGTCAGAGAGCACCGTCTGCAAGGCGGGCCAGTGGAGAGGCCCCACATTACTGTCCCAACCCTGTGCCTCCATCAGCGGTGGCATTTTGAAGGACCAGGCCTTGGGGAATCAGCCGGGCCCTGTCCGCAGGCCGTGCCGCCCGCTGCGGGCTACAGTCCCCACTTGAAGCTGAAATCGAAGCCGCCCAGACTCCCAGGCGAAACAAAGCAGCCCGGAGCTGTTGGGTCGGTCCCATGTCACGGTGGGGAGAATTGAGGAATCATCCCGCCCCAGGAGCCAGTCCGGAGGGGCTCCGTCTTGCCGCCCGCCCAAGTTCCCACAGGAGAGTTCTCTCTGCCACCGAATTGGAATGAAGCCACCCGAGGGGAGGAGAGGGGGATCCCACAGAAGGAAAGCGGAGGTGAAGTTTACTCCGTACCCGGCACTGGCGTAAAGGCTCGGGGTTGATCGTGTGATGTCTGAGCACATGACACCGAGGAGCAAGGGCGCCGGGCGGTCAGACAGTTCCCGTGGGGGTGGGGGGCAGAGAAGCCTCTGCAGGAGCAAGGTAAACGTGGGAAGAGTTCCTGAAGAAGGGCCTGCCTGCTGGCTTTGGCTTGGTCTTCGCGCTCAACCGCCTGGGGACTGGTTGCAATCCTGCCTTTGCAGACAGGGAAGAGCCTGGCAGGGTCCGGGTCTCACCCCCAAAAGCCAGCGGCCATATTTCTTCACTCTGATGATCACTGTGGTTCAAAGTGTGTCCCTGCACAAGCTCCTGCTTCAAAAGCCCCAAAGCTCTTTGTTTTGTGATGCTTGTCTGAACGTGCCTCTCAAAGAGCAGCGTTTGCAAACATGGCTTTATTGCAATCCTCCCCTTTGCTTTGAAATACAGACGACCGAGTGCGTTTTCAGAGTCCACGCTGTCCCCTGATTGTAAATGTGTTCTTATGCCAAGTCTGATACCTTCAGACATTGGGGGGCTGCGTATGCCAAGGCGGGACTGGCAGGGAGCCCCACTCTGCCCGCTGCAGTCGCAGGACCGTGGCTTCTCAGCAGCCGCGTCTGCTTTTCGATGTGTGTTTTCACTTTGGTATCTGCTAACTCTTATATAGCGAGACCTCTGGTTTGTCTTTTAAGGCAAGAGTTTAGAATACTGTGTTTCATCTCCAGCCATTTAGGGTTTTTACTCACCTCTCACCGTTGACTTTAGACTGTGCAAGGTTGTGGTCAGAAAATACTGCCTGGTGTGCTTCGTGTTTGTGAATCTTCTTTGCACACATCTAGTGTGACATGCTCTCTTCTTGCAAAGTAAAAGCTTCATAGAGTTATTAACTCAACGTTGTAATTATATTATCTTTAGATGCTTTACGATATGTATTTTTTGCCTACTGAAGCGCTTACAGACTATTTGACTTAAAGCTTTTTATGGAATTTCATCTCTGTTCCCTCGAGTTTTTAACATGTTTGAACAAGCCCGTGCCCTATAAGAGTGAGTTCTTCCTAATTATACACTGCACCTTATAAAACTTAAACATGTTTTGTCACATTTGCCTTGATCAGAATTAATCCTGTAAGTCTCTGACACACACAGTTAGTTGAAGTTTGGAACTTTTGTCTTATTTCAGCGTTGCTACCTTCCTGGGTGTTACATGGGATCTCTTTCTTTTCCCAGTTTGCCAGGGGACCAACAACAAGCTGACCCAGCTGGGCACTTTGGACGACCACTTTCTGAGCCTCCAGAGGATGCTGAACAACTGCGAGGTGGTCCTTGGGAACCTGGAGATCACCTACATGCAGAGGAATTATGACCTTTCCTTCCTCAAGGTTGGTTCAACAAGTTGGCTCACCTCACCCGAGTACAAGGAGGTAACCTTACCCGAGTACAAGGAAGTAGAGAGAAGCAGACAAAGGGCTCGACAGAGTTTCCCTGGACACGTGTTGGCTTCTGCTATGGCAGCGCCATGTCCTGAGGACCCTTAGGTGCAAGTTTTAGGAGAAGGCCACTTTACCAGAAAGTGTCAAGAGATAAAGAATCTCGAAGAGAAACGGGCCAGGCTGGCATTCTGTTGTGAGCATAGACACTGATAGGAATCTTGTTCCCCGTGGCTCCAGCCGCCGTATCCTGGTAGACTGGCTCTTAATTTAAAAAGAAAAATAATAATAACCAAACCCAGGCTCTGTAGTGTTTTCCCGTTCCCTTGGTGTAAACACCCCACTATGGCTGACGTCCACAAATGCCCCGAATAGCTCTCTGTAGGCTCAGCGAGCTGGGAGGAGCCCGCTCTGAAGACTGCAGTCTGACAGTAGTTGAACTTTGGATTTGATTGGCCTCCTTCTGCTTTTGTCTTTTTCTTTTTTTCTAATGAGAAAGCAGGTAAGACAGGTACAAAATAAATTAATAAGACATTTCCATTTTCACCTGAGCATGTTGAGCACCGAACAAAGTGAGGGTCCCAGTGCCCCTCCACCCTACCGGCAGGCCGGAGAGGCGCAGTGCGGGAGTGACCCGGAGTCCTGTCACCTCCCACGCCCCCCGCGTAGTCACCGACGGGCCTGCTGTCTGTCGGCCGCGCGTGTGTGTAGCTCCGTTAGGTGCCCTGGGCTCCCGGGACCCGCGTGAGGCCTCACACCGCTGAGCCCCTCAAAGGAGCAGCCCCACGCTCACCTTCCGTCTCCTTAGACCATCCAGGAGGTCGCCGGCTACGTGCTCATCGCCCTGAACGTGGCGGAAAAGATCCCCCTGGAGAACCTGCAGGTCATCCGCGGAAACGTGCTCCTGGAGAACACGCACGCCCTCTCCGTCCTCTCCAACTACGGCCCGAACGGCACCGGCCTGCGGGAGCTGCCCCTGCGGAGCCTGCAGGGTGAGGGCCAGGGCTGGGGGGGCCGTGCGCGCGGGAGCGGGGCCCAAACGCACCGCAGGTCCGCACGGGCGAGAGGCGGCAGGTGGGCGTTGCCGAGAAGGACGGCAAACGACATGGGGGGCCCGGGGCCAGGCACCAGGGGCCGCATGATCGCGGAAAAGCATCCGGAGGGTTAGGAAGAAACGGGCAAGGGTCTCGGGAAAAGAGAGTGACCAGACTTCCTGTGCCTTCGGCGGGGACAAACCACCGGGCTGACCACCTGGGCCTCGGGGAGGAGCGACACCCCTGGCAGCCGCGTGTGAGTTAGGGTCGGGCACGGAGGGATCACAGGGAAGACTGAGTCCTTCCGTCTAGCCCACACGGGAGGGCCCCGGGGCAGGACGTTGCGGAAGGTGAAAGAAGGATCGGAAGTTGCTTTTTTAAGAATTGAAGGGAACAACGACCGTGCCCCGCGGTGGGCCAGGCACAGTGCCAGGCGTGCGAAATGGGTAACTTCACTCAATGCCGCTCCATCACTCACCAGTCAGACACCCTGGGGTCTGTTCCCTCCGTCCCTCGGTTTCCTCACCTGCAGGTGGGTAGCCGTGGTGACATATGTCTCCAGGTGGTTGAGACAATGGAGTGAATTACCGTGGTTAGGCACTCACAGCCTATTTCTGTTGTTGGCACTATTTCTGCTATTGGTGACAACAATGTATAAATTCGAATTAATGTTATTAAGTAATTCTTCCCTGTGAATGATTTGACACGGATGATGAACCCAGCAAATATAAAAGAATGACTGCCTCTGGATCCCCTCTTTCGGAGACACCTGAACCTCCAGCACCTTGCCGCCTCCCTTCCTTCTCACGCGTGCCAATGGCAGGTGGCCGGTAGGGCCCCACCTCGGCCTCCCATCTCAGCCCTGTGGTCTGTTGCCCAAATTGTCCCGGCAGCTGTGACACCCCTGTCCTGGGTTTCTAGTCCTACCTGTCATGCGAGCCTCACGCACTCAACTCTGTCTCCGCCCCCGGGAGAACGCTTCTGCTCTGTTGGCCTGCAGCCCCTCTGGCTTGGCCCCCGAAGCCCCGCCACGTGGCCCTCCCAGGCTCTTGGCCCACCTTCGTGGCTCCCTCGTTCCCCACCCTCTGCTGAGGAAACTGCCCGCCCATCCCAGCCTCCTTCCCCACCTGTCTTGTCTGCCCGAAGCCCACAGAGCCCTCCCTCTGTCTGCTCCTGTCCACGTCCCGGGAAATGTCATTCCCCCCGACAGCCCCCGAGACCTTCCCGGGGAGAGCCCCCCCTTCTCTGCATCGTTGCTTTGTGCACAGAGTGCCTCCATTTGCTGCCTGCGGGGTGTCGGGCACTACTTATGTATCTGCATTTGCTTCTGGCATTCCTGGGACCATTGCAAACATTAATTCAGATAACGCATTTAAATCGTGTGCCGTGTCCTTCTGTGGGCACGTGCCTGCCACCGAGTGCCCTGTCACCTCCCCCCTGTCAGTTCTTAGAAGCGGAAGAGCAGACTCATCCTTGCCGACCCCGCCACACTCGCTACAGTGTCCTGTGCACATACGTCACCCAGCGTGTGTTACATTTCATGTCACGGATGCAATGCTCACCCTTCACTCTGGTTCCATGTTTCTTCATCACTCCTGGTTTTCCATGTCCTGTCACTTCTTCCTTAGAAACAGTCGTTCCGTTCTTTACATGCTTTGCATTCCTGGGGTTCGCCCTGTCCCATCACCATGCGCACAGGTTCTTCTAGATCCTGGCTACTCTCACACCCCATCTCCGCAGAAGGGCTCCAGAAGCCCCAAGAGGATCACCACCCACACCGGGCATTCCCAGCCCACTCTGCTGGCGGGGCCACCGCCCTTCACGCCCCATCGCCCCTTCATATCAACACCCTCCAGTCGGCAGGGCAGCCTGGATACGCCCGCCCGGGAACGAGAAACTCGCGCCCCACACACCACTGTGCTGTGCCTACCGACTCAGGCACGGGTGTCCTTGCTCCCTGAAGGGCTGCCTTCTGACCGCTCCCTGTTCGGAGGCCCAATTCGGGGGAAATCTGAACTCCATGCACAACCCTAAATTCATTTCCCACCTGGCCCCACTGACATTCGGGGGCGGGGGGCCTCCTGTGCAGGACACAACGTGGAAGGAAATGGGTGCCTATTCCATGAGGGCTTAGGGAGGACGGCGCGTGTGCTCACGGGTGCTTCTCTCGCGCAGAAATCCTGCTCGGTGCCGTGCGCTTCAGCAACAACCCCACCCTCTGCAACGTGGACACCATCCAGTGGCAGGACATCGTGGGCGACAATTTTCTGGGCAACATGTCGCTGGACTTCCAGAACCCATCCAGCAGCTGTGAGTGTTCCCCAACACCTGCTCAGGGCTCCCGGGGCGGGGCAGAGCTGCCGGGGGCGGGGCAGAGCTGGCGGGGGGCGGGGCAAAGCTGGCGTGGGGGGCGGGGGCCGGGCGAAGGCCCAGTCCACGGGAGGTGCCCTGCGCCCGAGACAGAAAGGCGCTGCAGACGAAGGCTCTGCCCGCTGGAAGAGACCCGCTGTGACAGGCTAGAATTAGCGGCAGAACCTACGTGCATCGGTTGGCACACGGTCTCCTCTGCTGCAGGGAGATGCCTTTACACACTTGCATCGTCAGCGTTTTTCTTTCATAACCCTATCACATGCGTATAATAAAAATTTGAGAAGTATGGCAGAGGTGAAAAGTGAAAATAACGTTGCAGCTCTCTAGAGACACAATCCCTTTTAACGTTCCCACGCGTTACGCAGGCCCCTTCTCCTCTTTGTTCCTTCTCTCCCGGTCTGCCTGCCTTGGTCTCCCTTGTCACGGCCATGTCCAGGTAGGGTCCAGCCTCACCGTCTTTCACGGTTCTAAGGCGCCCCAGCATTGCGTTCATGCCCTTCACCCCGGGGGTGGTTGTAAAAATAGGCAGTCATATTAACGGGTGTCCTGGCTCAACAATCACTGAATATATCATCGGCTTTGCACCATTTAAAATCTGAGTTCTTCCAGAGACGAGATGCTCCCTGACTCTGGGAGGCTGTCGGGCACATGCTAACCCCTTCAGCTTGCTGTGTCTTTGTGATGAAAGGCACCGGCGGAGAGGGGACAGGAGGGGGGCAGGCCCCTGTTCACCAGACTGGGTGGCCAGCCTGTTTCCCGTCTACAGATAGAACACTGTCATCCTCAGAGTCCTCAGCACTGATAAAAGCAAAATGCACCTAACAGGGCCCGATACCTCTGTAGCTACGATTTGGGGTTCATCATCATTTACAAAAACTGCAAACGTGGATTGACCCCTTGGACGTGTTTTTAGACAGTAGCTTGCAAATTAATAGCTGAGGTTTTAGGTCATCAACCACGTGATACACACCCAGGACGTTTGGCGCTTTGAACAGGAATCTGTGTATCTCTCTGGCTAAGAGCCCAGGAGCTTTTATGGACCGGACCCCACTCCCCAGGACCACTGACCCAGCCAGCCCCCCATGAGGGGACACAGCAAGGCTGTCAGGGGTGCATGGTGACCCTACCAGAGTAGATCCTCTCCATGTCATGGTGGGAGATGCTGGAAAATTCTCCATGCCTAAGCAGGTTTGAAATCTGGGCCCCCGAGTCCATTTAAACCCCAGTGTTGTGGCCTGTGACCATCAGTAATCACTCTGCCTCAGTTTCCAAGACTGACATGTAAATCAAAGCAGCGTGTGGTTCGGCTTTGTTTTCTTAGGAGAGTCTTTTAAGTGATCTCACAAACAAACCAGCCAAACATGGAAGCTATCCTTTGTTTCTAGAATGTTCTTTGGCTCCTAGACTTGGGGTGGGTGTCACTAGTTTATTCTCACTTGTTCCCTTTCGCTAAGATATGGATTTAACTATTGCTTTTCTGTTTCAGGCCAAAAGTGTGACCCCAGCTGCCCCAACGGAAGCTGCTGGGGGTCAGGAAAGGAAAACTGTCAGAAACGTGAGTTCTCACACCGGATTTCAGAGACACGCATGGCCGCCCGCTGCCCTTGCGCTCAGCGGCCTGTGTTGGTTTCCCTTCAGGGGCTCCAAAAAGCACCGTGACCACAAGGCCAGACATGAGCGGTGCCATGGGCGACCGGTGCTGCCCGTCTCCCTGAGGGCAATGAATCCGGGTGGGCTGTTTTGGGCACTTGAGCTGGTCAGTCATAAACAAGTCAGCATCAGCCATGGCTGCCAGTCCTTCCCTCTGGTCCATGTGCTCGGCAGATTTCCCTGGGAGCAGAAGGCTTGTCTGCCCAAACTGTCCCCCTTGCTTGGGGACCCACCTGTGTAGACGTACAAGCAACTTCTTCAAGAGGGCTTTTCTGCAGGAATCTGAGTATAGGAACATGGGTGGCCAAGGAATCTGGGAACATGTCAGCTTAACAGCTGACCGTCTGTCCGTAACAGGCCATCTGGCCATGATGTGACTGTCACGTCCTTTTCAACACTGTTTCCTGGCTGGCATTTTTGTCGCATCTGTGTGCTTTTGTGTCACCCAGAGACTCGGTTAATCCTAACTTGTATCTAATCATTCAGCAGGTCTTAAAGTCCAGACCTGACCTGGTCCGTTCCCCTTAGTGACGAAAAACAAATGGGGAAAAAGTCATGATTTGACTCAATCTGGCCGAATGGGACTTGGTCTGGGGACTTGAGCAAGCTGCAGGGTCACTAAGTCCCCCTTCGGGTCACTTCCTCACCCACTGTGGGCAGGTGCCCCGTGCAGTCCCCGGGCGTGACTTTCACTTACCCTGGCTCCTCCGCTCACCAGCGACCTTTGCTCCTTTTCAGTGACCAAAATCATCTGTGCCCAGCAGTGTTCGGGGCGCTGCCGGGGCCGGTCCCCCAGCGACTGCTGCCACAACCAGTGCGCCTCGGGCTGCACGGGGCCCCGCGAGAGCAACTGCCTGGTGAGACCCTCCCCCTCGGCCTCTGGTGGTGGCGGCGAGCATGCGGGCACCGGGCACAGCCCCTCCGGCTGCCGTGGGCGGCCTCCTGGGGTAGCGATGTTTGGATTAACGTCTGTAGTGACACACGAGGATGTTGCCCGCTGTCAGGGAACAAAGCACGGTTGTGGTCCTGCCTTCCCCACCTGCTTTGTGACCTTGGGCCAATCCTATGACCTCTCTGTGCTTCGGTTTCCTCGTGGGACAGTGTGGATAACAGAGCACCTGTGTGCCGGGTGCTCTAGATGACATCACGCAGGGGACACAGGTAGCCCGAGGCCCAGAATGAGCACTGAATATTCAATGAGGGTATTTACCATTAGGGTTTTGTGGCCATGAGCGTCACACTATGTAACTGGACTCTCATTATAAACCCGGGGAGCTGAGGCTGGAAGGGGCCCTGAAATACAGACAGAGGGGTGAAGAGGCCTGTCCAGAGGCCGGGGTCCTGAGTGGGACCTTCTGCCCCAGGGACTCTGCTGTTTCCCCCATGGCGCAGGTGCCTCCTGCCTGCGCTGCCCCCTCGACCTGCCCCCCCCCCACACGCCAGGGGTCTAAAAGCACTCATTGGGGTCCCTGTGACTGCAGGGGGCACCAACAGAAGCCTGGCGGTCCCAGTGGGCTGTGGGCGCCCCGTGCGGGCTGCCAGGTGGGAGTCCTGGGGTCAGCACCGAGTGTGACGAGGCCCTCGTGGCTTCTAGACAAGGAGGCCCACCTGTGGTGGCATCCAAACGACTCTGGTTTTAGGGGGGAAGGCTTTTAGGTTCCAGAGGCTGCAGCTGGCCCCTGGGCTTTGACTCAGCGGACCCGAGGGGAAAGACAGTGTGCGAGGCTTTGAGCCGCTGCCGTCTCTGGTCTGGCCCTTGCGCGTGGCGTGCTTTCTGGTCAGGGTTCTCTGCAGGGGAGCAGTCAACCTCAAACCGTCTTCTCGAGTGTCCTTGTCAAGAACACCCAGTGTTTGAAAATAACGTCTCTCCTTAGTTCCTGTCCTGGAGCGCGAACCCCTTCGTCACTCTGTCAGCTCACAGAGAAATGCATTTTCCTATCACCACCATCTCTGCAGTATCAGAGTTGGGACAGGATATTTATGAAAAACTGTGCTTTGAAGCGAAGGGTCTTTCTGACTCTACTGAAAACACTTGGCTGAGTTTCTCTGCTGTAATCAAATGCCTGAACTGTAGCCAGGGGTCCTTGCTCAGTTTACCCCTGTGGCAAGGATCAAGCTGGAACTAAATGGCTCCAAAGGGAGAGGCACCAGGCACTTACTTACCTGAGGTCAGGAAAAGAAGAACAATCCGGGGAGCACTGGCTCAGGCAGAAGCCCAGGCCGTGTTCCGATCAGAGACAAAGGCAACGGGTGTTCTTGAGACAGGAAAGGGGACAGTCACTTCCATGGAAGGAAGGTGTTGCTATCACACAGAAAAGCTACCCTAGTGACACTCATTTTAAACAGCATCTTTAATTTTCAGTCTGACAGTCATAGTATCTACTTTCTTGTTGTCTGCACTAAGCTCTTTGGGGCACAAGGCCGCGTTAGGCCCCACCCCGAGGTCATGGTGCCCTGTTTAACATCACAGAGGTTCGCGGTCTGAGACGCGCAAGGCCGTTGCTCCGGGGCGGCAGCCCTGGCCCCCCTTATCCCGTGCCCCCATCCGTGGTATCTTACGCGCCCACACTGACGCTGTCGGTCACACAGGTGTGCCGCAAGTTCCGGGACGAAGCCACATGCAAGGACACATGCCCGCCGCTAATGCTCTACAATCCCACCACGTACCAGATGGACGTCAACCCGGACGGGAAGTACAGCTTCGGGGCCACCTGCGTGAAGAAATGTCCCCGTGAGTTCCTCGCACACGAAACCCTCTCGTTATCGGGCATCGGTTTCCTGTGTCCCCCACCGGCACCCGGGAGGTCCCGTCTTGGGTTGTCTTTGGTTGGTGCGTTTGCCTCATTGCCAGGCATGTCCCCGGTGCAGATAAGGGCTAAGTCGCTGCCACAGGAGACAGTGCGGCTGCCGCCGTTCACCGGGTGTCTCATGCTGGGTGGCGAGGACAGGGCACTTGCCCGTGGTGCCGCCCCCAGAGCTGAGGTCCAACTGGTAGAGTCCAGAATATTCGGCTGTCTGCTGGGCACAAGCCCATGGCCCCTGGGCCATTTCCCTGTCTGGCTCTTGTACCAAACAAAGTATTTAACAGACCTGCATGCGGGAGTTCGTCAAAGACCTGCCTTCTGGAGCGGAAGTCATTCTGGTGACAGCTGTGCCTCCGCAGGACAGAGGGGGGTTTTGCTGGTTGGTCGGTTGCTTCGACGTGATGGCTGGGCTGGGCTGCTCGGGGTCCGCACTCACTGGTGGCAACAGCGTCTGCGGTGGTGTGGACACAGACTGTCCTCATAGGAAAGGCACAGGGCTGTACAACTAACGAGCTTTGGAGACCAGTCTTCGTTTCTCAGAGGGGAGATGAGCTATGAAAGCCATCTCGAGAAACAACAAGGGGAGACGTGCCTTACCAGACTCACAGAGACGAAATTGTTTAAATTCAGTGCAGAAAAGAAATGACACACAAAGAGGGCAATAAGCCATTGTGAGGCAAATGGCAAAGATAGATAAAACTTGGTCACAACAGTGACACAGATTTAACCTTTGAGGGAGGGGTCAATAGTTGGCTTAATGCCCCCAGGAAGCCCGGAGATCCTAAGAACAAAAGCAGACAATTCGCAGCAAAAACGACCCATCCAGGAAATAGGGTTTGAGGATCTACTCGGGAAAGTCAAAGCAGGGACACCGAGAGCTCCCGAGAATATTAACGTTTGCGTTAATATCGGCACCAATAAATCACTCCAAGGGCGAGGGGACGCAAGGGAAGGACTGACGTGTCTGGCTGGACAAGCACCCCGCCGGGCCCCAGGGGTCTGCCCGGGGCTGGCAACCGCCCCGGGAATTAAATGGAACCTCAAGGGCAGCGGTGTCCTTGTTTGGGGTCATGGATTTTTATAGGTATTCAGGCCTGAACCATGAGTCCTGAAGGTAAAACCTGGTTAAAAAAAGACGAGCTGTGAAGAGGTGTGTAAGCTTGGGGGTGGGCGCGATGTTTTCTCCGTACCAGCCGTCACCCCCGGGGATGAAACAGCTCTCTGCTCCACAGCACAGTCTGGAAAGCCTTCAAAGCTCTCGAATGTGGTTCCTTTTCAGTTGGCAGCCTTTTATTCTTTGTCCCTAAAATAAACAAAGCAAGAGGATTATGTCATCAGTCCCATTTCAGGGGGACTTGAGCCCCAGAGACACCTGGCGCTCTGCTTTGCCACCTGCCTTTCATTGTCTCTCCCCCAGGTAACTACGTGGTGACAGACCACTGGTCGTGTGTCCGGGCCTGCGGCCCCGACAGCTACGAGGTGGAGGAAGATGGCGTCCGCAAATGTAAAAAGTGTGAAGGACCCTGTCGCAAAGGTAGGAGCCTGGGCATGGGGATGGGTCCCTCGGGGCGTGGGGCCGGTCCTGCTGCTCAGCCTCGCTGAGGGAAGCTTGGAGTAATTCTCCTTTTCCGGGCTCAGAAATGTGTCCCTTCCTTTATGTCGCATCCTCAAGGCCATTTAACCTGTCCTTAGGCTTTATTTTATCTTTTATTCTGTAAATGTTGAAATACCTCTAAACAGCGCAGTACTTGCACAATGAACACCCCCATGCCCTTCACATAAGTTCCCTGATTTTTAATACATTGCCCCTTGCCTTCGCCATCTCCATGTCTGTGGCATGGATGTGCATGCACACGTGCATGTGTGTGTGTGTGTGTGTGTGTGTTTCCCTGAACCCTGCGATGGTTACCGATACTGTAACATTTCGTAGCCCCACCTATGTCAGCCTGCTCTCCCCACAAACGGGGACCTGCTCCTAAGTGACCACAGGTGGTTTCCCACGTGTCTCAAGTTTAACAACACTGGCTCGATCAACGCCCTTGGCTGGTCCTCGGGTTCATCTGCCCTTGTCCCTGCTGTCCCAGGAAGTCACGCGTCACTGCTTTCCCACCCCGAATCCGATCCGACCGCATAGGTTGCGTTAGGGTGTCTCATCTCCATATTCTCTCACCAGGGGCCATCCGCCAGCTGCCCTCCCCCCTTTTTCCCTTTCTGTTCCGCAGCCTGAGGTTGTGAAGAGCCTGGGCCAGGTTTAGGATCGGAGGTGACCGGGGAGGTGGAAATTCAGGAGCGGACACAAATGAGCAAACCAGTGCAGAGCGGGGAAAGGGCGTTTGGGGCTGAGTTGCCAGCAGGACAGAGAGCAAAGCCTTTGACTGACGTAACATGCGGAAGAAAAGCAATACTGTCCCTGCCTGACAGACGTTATCCCACAGGATTCCTATGATGGAACCTCCAGCAGCCATTAAAAACCACGCTCGTGAACAGATTGAACGATAGGACCAACATTCACGCCATAAAAAGTGGGCGGGCGGGGGGGACAAAACCTAACTACGTGTCTAGTGTGACCCAACCACGCAGCTTAGCTAGAGAGGAGTGTTCTAAAATCTGAACGACAGAGAGTGGAATCGCTGGGGCCCTTGTCCCTCTTGATTCCACGTCTTCAACAATTTCTTAAGAGAACGCATCTTACTTTCTTATGTTAAAAAATATACGTGTACTTCTTCTTCACGCTAGGACCCCCGGCTGCCCGCCAGGGCAGGGCAAGGCAGAGGCGCTGCAGGTGCCGTGGGGGTCCCAGGGGGGCCTTGCGGGGCGGGGCTCATGGCAGGTGGGTCACACCTGCAACCAGTCTCTGGTCCCCGCGAGAAATAATGGGAGGAGGCCGGGCCAGTGAGGACAGCGACCGCGCTCCCTCTCTAACCACTGTGGCCCCCAGCCCCGCCAGGCTCCTGGGACCTTGGCTCCTGTCCGTTGAGTGAGTGACAGCTGGCGCTGAGGGTCCTCGGTGACCACGCCCTCCCCAGCTGCGCAGGATTGACGTCACCCGCCCTTCTCTTCGCAGTTTGTAACGGAATAGGGATTGGAGAGTTCAAGGACACCCTCTCCATAAACGCCACCAACATCAGGCACTTCAGGAACTGCACGTCCATCAGTGGGGACCTTCACATCCTGCCGGTGGCTTTCAGGGGGTGAGTCACGGGCGCGGGTAGCGGTCGGGATCTGCTGTGCAGAAGGGTAGAGGCTGGTGACCAATATCCCTTCGGTGGCTCGTTTCAGGGACACCTTCACTCACACGCCCCCTCTGGACCCAAAGGAGCTGGACATCCTGAAGACCGTGAAGGAGATCACAGGTAAGCGCTGCCCACAGGTGCGGGGCCCCGGGGAGGGCCGGTGTCCGTGGGCGTGCCTGCCCTGCGCCCTTCTCCCCTGGTGGGAAACGTTCTCCTGAAATCCTCCTGTTAATGGCTAATGAGTTCTTCAATGGTTCCCCAAAAGGCGGTTTCCCCGGCATGTGAGGGGTGAACGCGACACCCAAACTCAGGTCACAGATAACTTTGTGTGTGAACGTGATTAACCCGTCATCCCCCAGCCTGGGCCAGCCGTCCCCGTGGCCTGGTGACTTTCCTGGGTGGAGGGAGAAGGGGGTAAACCGGGGAGGGACCGTCACGTCCCTGCTCCCCCAGCAGGCTGCTCAGGTCTATGACTCCCATGAAAGCCCTGCTTCCTTCATTCCTAAAAAGGGAGTAATTCAACCTAAACAATAAGATGGCTTTGAGGATTCAAATTACATAAGAAAAACATGTCAGCATCCTTGCATGTAGTCACGACTCAATACACAGTCACCCTCACCGAGGGCCTGCTTGGAGTAATCGAGTATGGAGCCCAGCACGGCCCACTGGGTGCAGCCCACAGGGACAGCCCGCGGGGTGGGGCCAGCGGTGGGGACGCTGTGGCAGGGGCAGGATGTGCCATGAAGCCTTGTCTGGCATTGACACACGTGTGTACATGCTCCGTAAAGACGATAAACAGGGTCAGGTCACATGCTCACACGTCCTGTTCATGTGAATCCTAGAAGAACAGCTTCAGAAAAAAGGAAACTTCTAGGCAGCGTGTGTCTGAGCCTCCCTCCTGCCCGCAGGGTCCCTGCTGATTCAGGCCTGGCCAGAGAACAGGACGGACCTCCACGCGTTCGAGAGCCTGGAGATCATTCGCGGCAGGACCAAGCAGCAGTAAGTGGGCCCAGCCCGCCTGGGGCGCTCCTCCTAGTGTCTTCGTTTAGAAATGAGACGTACAGAAGTATCGCAGAAGCGCTACGGGGACCTGCCCTGTCTCCCTGCGCCGTTTCCTCCCGTGGTGACGCCTCCCGCAAGCGTGGTACGAGGATCACAATGCGACATTCGTCTGGGCACCGTGCAGGCTAACTACACCACCCCTGAGTCAGATGCCACAGCCTTCCCGTGACCACCTTCACGCTGCCCCAGCGCCCAGTCCAGCCACCACCTGGCGCCCAGTGGCTGTGCCCCCGAGCCCCTTGCTCTGTGACAGCCCCTAGTCTGTCCCCATCTTTCACAGCCTCGACACTTTTGAAAAGACCTGCTCAGGCCCCTTGCATAATGCCTGAGGTCTTCTCGTGATTTGATTCAGCTTATGCATTTCGGGCAAGAACAGAGCCGAGGTGGCATGCCCTTATCAGCACGCCATACCAGGGGGACGCGGAGACCTTTAAACATGCAGTGTTTCTTTCCGGACTTCCACCTCTCCAACCCCAGCAGTGACACACACACACACACACACACACACACACACACACACACGCACACACGCATCATTAACATAATGGCTGTAATGGTGAATTTTGTGGAGAAGAGGGATTTGGGATTCTCTTGGTCAAACCTGCCTTGGAAGCAGTCTGGTTCGGTTGCCCGGTTCCCATAACTGGCCCCCAAATGTATGTGTGAAATGAGCTTTGCTCTCCGTGAGCCGCCTGGTCTCCACACGGCTGGTGCTAAATGTGCAGCGGCCCCTGCTTCCCAGCAAAGGGCCCCCGGCTCCGAGTTCTCAGGAACGCCTCACCCAGAGAGGAGAGATGGGGATCTGTTTTCCTGGGTGACGGGTATGTACCTCGTGGTTTAGTTGTAGGGATTTAAATAAGAGAGGGATTCCTTTTTCCTTTGCACGCTGACTGAGAAGCCCCGTAGACACAGCACCATGTGATTCCGCTTTTATGCGGGATCTGAAGATCAATATAAATGAACAAACAAGACAGGAACAGACTCGCAGACACAGAGGGCAGACTGACGGCTGCCAGAGGGGAGGCGTCGGGGGATGGGTGGGAAGGGAAGGGACTGAGAGGCACAGATGGGTAGTTACAGGATCATCATGGGCATGTAAAGGGCAGCCCAGAAAATAGAATATAGTCTGTGATATTGTAATAACTGTGTGTGCTCCCAGGTGGGCACTGGAAATACCAAGGGGACCACTTTATAAAGTATGTGCTTGTCTAACCACTATGTATACACCTGAAACTAATACCGAAGAACATTGAATGTGAATTGTAGTTGAAAAAAATTTTTTTAATACGGTGTCAACTGGCCCATTTCCTGTCCTGAAGGCCGGCCAGCTTCCTAACCCTGCGACGCTCCTTCCTAGGGTCTCCCTCATCTGCAAACAACTGCCCGGCCTCTCCGTGCGGCACCGGGGGCCGCCCGTGCTCCGGCCTCTCCTGTCCTCCCGTCCCCCTCCCAGGCCTCCCTGCCTCCAGCTTCCGCCCCAGCAGCAGCCTGTGGTTGTTATCACCTGCCAAGTGCTTTCCTACCTGCCTGTCCCTCCGGGTCGTTCGGGGCTTCCCTCCCTCTCGTCTGAGGAGCTGTCACCTGTCCCGTGGTGAACGGGTCTTGATCGCCTCGTTGGGTGGGGAAGAAGATATCAGAGTTCCTGCTCCCCAGGTCCTCACTATCAGGCATCACCTCTTCCAGGAAGCCACCCCTTCTTGGACGTCCTTCCCACTCCATGATGCCATGGTCACCAGACTTGTGGCGCTGGGCTCAAAGTATCTGCTCATGGGACTGTGCACCCCCCAGAAAAAAGCGCTTCTTGAGAGCAGGAAACATACCCACAACCTACATGGAATTAGTCATACATGACCTCAGATGTTTGTTCTGGGGGATGGATGAACGGATGGAAAAACGAACCTGTGACTTTTGAAGTCTCTCTATTTGGACATTTGAGAGGTTGGAACATGTCCTCAATCCCCAGGGAAACTACACATACAATAAATAAAGTAATGACACGAAGACTTTTATTCAGCCTGGGATTAAAGATCCTGAATGAACAGGAAACTAGCTTTTCCCTGGAGGAATGTAAAAAGGCCCTTGGAAATTTCCAAAGTGACAATCCATACCTTGCACACCGGGACTTAGGGACTTAGGGTCCCCGGAAGGCAGTTAATCTAAAGCGGTCCAGAAAAACAAAGTAAACCTTTTAGCGACGTTCGGTTTCTGCCTTTTTTTTTTTTTTTTTTTTTTTTTTTACAGTGTTCTTTTCTTCTCCCCAATGTAGCGGCCGGTTTTCCCTGGCGGTGGTCGGACTGAACATCACGTCCTTGGGGTTACGCTCCCTCCAGGAGGTCAGTGACGGAGACGTGGTGGTCACGGGAAACCGGAACCTGTGCTATGCAAACACCGTAAACTGGAAGAAGCTCTTTGGGACCTCGAGTCAGAAGTCCAAGATCGTGAACAACAGAGATGAAAGGGACTGCAGTGAGTAACCCCTCGGGTCTCGTGGCCGGGGGGGCGCATCTTTCATTTCACTGTAGAAGGTGGGAGGGCCATTTCCAAACATTAAAATTACTCAGTTCGTTCCCAAAGAAGCCGAAGAAAAGAAACCTATAGGCTCCTCGCTGTGACGAGACCATGTGACGCTCGTCAGAGTTGCTTCTAATTCACTCCCACTTCATAGGATAAATCCGCCTGGAGGTTTAGGCTGCCGGTTATTGGTAACGTGCAGAACTAAATCTGGTACTAACGGTATTACATTTTAGGCGGAGGCTCCTCCCTGCCCCTTTCAGTCCCCAATGAATGTCGCTCACCGCCCCCCCCCACACATGCTCACACGTGCATCCGGTGGAACGGACATTTCACGTGGGCATCTCCCGTCCCGTATTTAGAACCACGGCCAGGTGCTGTGCCCTTGTGCTGCGGCCCTGGCCAGCAGCAGAAGCAGGTCTGAGTTCACATCCCTGCTCCGGTCCTTCCGAGCCTTGAGGCCTCCAAGAGCTTCCTTCCTGTCTCTAAGCTCCACGCAGTGCAGATAATAATGCTTCCCACCGCCTCGTGCTGCTGAGAGAATTAAAGGAAATTCTGTGTGCGAAGCTCCTGGCTCACTGCCCACCTAGCACGGGGCAAGCGCCCCCAAACGAGCCTCCCCCACCGTTAGCATCAGCCGTGATGTGGACCAGCAACACGCTACCCAGGTCTAGACCAGGCGCCCCCGGTACCCAGCAGGGAAAAGGCACCTTGCTGTCGGCCCCTGGAGCACTCAGCGCCTCACCTACCGGTGTCACCACGACGTGTCCCTCTGACCTCGAGTCCGCGCCGACTGCTGTGCTCACTGTCCCCGCAGGGGCCCGAGGCCATGTCTGCCATGCGCTGTGCTCGTCCGAGGGGTGCTGGGGCCCGGGGCCCAGGGACTGCATGTCCTGCCAGAATGTCAGCCGCGACAAGGAGTGTGTGGACCAATGCAACGTCCTGGAGGGGTGAGACACCATTGCTAATCCCTTCGTTTCGATAAAGAACCTAAGACTGAGGATGGTGTTGATAGGTTTGTAGTTATTCCGTCGGAGCCTTTTTCTTTTTTTTTCCCTTTGTTTGTTTGTTTGCTTGTTGGAACTGTTACTCACAAAAGGAAATGAACAAACTCTTTTCATTACTGAGTCGGAGCTAATACTTTATAGACTCTCTTTTTCTGGAAATACCTTCTGTTTTTCTAAGCCGCACAAAGCTCCCAAGACAAATAGAACAGTCACCAGCCATGTGTACAGCCAAGACCAGGGCCACGTGGTCTGTGCTTTGCAGAACGCCATTCCTGGTGTGTCAAGCTGTGTTAATACAAAGCACATCCCCAGGTTCGTTTTTGTTTTATGTTCCAGCAGCACCAAACAGTGCAAATTACAGGATAGTCCCAGATCCTGACCATTTGACTCTCACCTAAAACCGTTGTGATTTTCCTGAGAGAGGGGCTCCGCGTCAGCTGGGCTTTCAGACAGACCGGCTCGGACAGCTGGAAGCCGCCGGCGCTCTGCACAGGGCGCCCGGGGGTGGCACTGAGCTCTTCCCTCTCTCCCCGCCCCCTCAGCGAGCCCAGGGAGTTCGTGGAGAATTCTGAGTGCATCCAGTGCCACCCGGAGTGCCTGCCCCAGCCCATGAACATCACCTGCACGGGACACGTAAGGAGCACATTCCACGTTGCTCACCCTCACGTCACGTCTGCAGTGGTAGGCCCAGGACCCCACATCACCCGGTAGTGGCGAGGACAGCCGCCTCAGCCCACTCCCCCGACAAGGGGCTGTGTGGTGTCACGCTGGGTCCCAGGGAATGCGACGGAGCTCACGTCCTCACACAGCCCGTGGTCCTGAGCACCCGCCTTTTCTGGCCCCACCTGCACACGTAGCGATGACCGCTCTCCCACGGAGCACGGAAGCCGGGGCGGGCTGGGCACACTGTCCTCTCTGCTTCTCACCTCTGTCTTCCTAGCTTGATCCTTTCCCTCCAACACCACCAAATTCTTACGGAATACGGGCGTATTGTTTGTAGAGCATTTGTAAAGAAAGGCCTAGCAAACCTTTTTGAAATTCAGTTCCATCGCTGCGTGCTCAGGGATAACGTTTTCCAGCGCGTAAGGGAGAAAGCAGCGTTACGGACGGAAACTCCGCACGTTACCCAAGTAGGGAGGGAGGCCGACGCCACTGCCCTGCGTGCGTCACCTCCTGCTCACAGGCCGGCGTGGCCGTGGGTTTTCGTAAATTCTCCTCGGCAGGTCTGCTTCCCACGAGCCTCCCCTGAACCCCAAATATGACGTGTAAGAACATAAGCCTTACTGATGGGATTGTTGGGGCAAGGCAGGAAGCCCAGGAAGTATCAGCAAAATGGAAAAGCTCTGTAGCGTGGTTTCTTTCATGTGTTTACACTTTGTACGTGCTTCCAGTCAGGGAGACTTTGTGCTAAACTGTCCCCAGGGGTCACAGCAGGCCAGCGCCCCGGCTTGTTTTCCACTCGGGCCTTCTGCATTGTCTGACTCTTGTTCACAATAAGCGTTTAAGTGAAAAGGTGCTTCCCCGTAAATGTATCTCTCCCCCTTTTGGCAGGGACCAGACAAGTGCGTGCAGTGTGCCCACTTCATCGACGGCCCCCACTGCGTCAAGACCTGCCCGGCGGGGATCATGGGCGAAAACAACACGCTGGTCTGGAAGTTCGCGGACGCCAACCACGTCTGTCACCTGTGCCATCCAAATTGTACCTACGGGTGAGTGACGCTCTAGCCCCAGATGAGAAAACGCTGAAGAACCAAAGGTTTCCTATCTTGCAAATTCACAGACTGAAACGCTCTCCAGAATGTCCAGGTGGCCCATGAAGGGGTTTGTGTCAGAGCCGGTTAGTTCCGGGGGGTCGCCGTGGTCACAGTGGGCAGGTCATGGTGCTGGTCGAATGTTGCTCAGCCTCCTGCTGTTTATCCTGACAGGACTCTGTCCTGCAACGTCCTCACGTCTGGACCAGACAGAGCAGGTGGCAGGTGGAATGATCATGTAGCCCTGCCAGGTCTCCCAAGGTTTCTGCCTATTTTTCCAGGAGACCGGGGTTCATAAGAGAATCTTTATGGTTGTTCTGGAATCCGCAGGAGATAACATTGTCTGCAATGTTGATTAATAAACAAATGATTACCCACCGCCTCCGGGCTGAGGTGCATTGTGGCTTTAACGAGCTGAGAGGAGCTTGACCCTTCTCCACCCCAGACTGCCCTGGACAATGAAAGCTAATTATGCTGAGAGGCAGGCGAGCACGGGGGTCACCAGCCCCCATCACTCGGAGGCTCTGCCTCTTGCGCAGCATGACCTTGGGCGTCTTACCTGACCCCTCTGTGCCCTGCTTCCTCTTGAGTTAAGAGACTGGGTAAGAGGTAAGGTTGCCTGAGGAGTTAATAATGGCTCTCCAAGAAAAAGAAAGGGCTCCGAAGTGAATGATCTAAACGGATCTTTCTCTTTCTGCTCCTGCAGCTGTGGGGGGCCAGGTCTTGAAGGCTGCATCACGGACAGGTAAGCGTGACGGCTCGGTGTCGAACGGACACGGTTAGAAGTGACCAAGCGCGCTCTGCAGCCCTGCTGGCTGCCCCCTGCCCTGTCGGGGTCTCCTCTCTGGGCCCGCGCGGCGTCCCGGCACCGGGTCTGCTGGCGCTTCCACGGAGCGGGTGCAGGACGCGCGTGCGCCACGCTGGGTCTTCTTTCTTCATTCTGCTGCCCTTTGACTTTTTGTCACTCCTGTGTCACTGGATCCCTCTCTTCCTTCCTCGCTGACCCCGTTGGCCTGATCACACGCCTGTGCTGGGTGACCTTTCTATTTAATGACAACACTCCAACGTGGAGGGATTTTCTCCCCTGACCTGCTTGCACTCGCTCAGACAGAGGTGTGGTCAGTATCATTTGCATGAAGTAAATCTGACCCACTTAGGAGAAATCTGTAAGAACAATGTCTTTTTTTTTTTTTTTTACGTGCAAGTGATGCTACTAATCCCTCTTTCATGCTTGCTAACATTTCTACCTAAAAAGCGAAATCGGCCGGAAGCTGAAATGGCGTAGATACGTACAAACCCTAACTTGATACCCTAAACTCAGGACTGGCCCATTCAGACGGCGGTGTCCCCAGTGAGCTTTAGAACCTGAGTTCTGAGTGTTTGCTCTCGCTGAAACCAGACGCAACCTCCTCCAAGAGGTTTCAGGCTGGAGGATGACTTCCCTCATTTGTGACAGCAATGCTCTGTGTGAAATTGCATCTCATGGTATAATCCTCTCCGAGCTCATTCCTAAAACCTTTCACGTGGCTGTGGGCCCATCGTGAAAGCCAAGGACCCGTGGAGGAGTCTCAGCATCCATGAAAGGGCCCCTTCACCCAGCCTGACGAGCACACAATTCATGGCTCATGTAGGCAGAACGTTCTGCTTCCGATGCATGAGATACTCCAGAGATACATACAAATTCACATGAAATCCATTATTGAAATCTGAGTTACTTTGGTTGTTTTTTTCTTAATATGCTTATTGATTTTAAAGAGAGAGAAATATCGATGTGAGAGAGACACATCGATTGGTTGCCTCCTGTACGCACCCCAACCAAGCATGGAACTTGCAACCTAGGCATGTGCCCTGACCGGGAATCGAACCCGTGACATTCGGTGTGCGGGGCGATGCTCCAACCCACTGAGCCACACCGGCCAGGGCCTGAGTTACTTCTTGAGTTACTGTGTTTTCTTAACACATTAAAATATAACCATCATATGGAAAGGTCCGGGTAACACCTCAATTTAGAAACGGCAAAGAAGCCAGGCAGCGGGGGTGGGGACGGGAGCTGGAAACCCTGCCCAGTCCTTCCCGTCCCTGCCGCCCTTCGGCCGCTGCCCAGTATTCCGCTTTCGGAGCGGCTGCCATGATACAAGGTATCGACATGTGCAGGAAATGTACACAGTGCAAACGGCGTGCAGTCCCGCAGCAAACCTGACCGGCCCGCCTGTCCCGGCCTCCTTCCAGGACCAAGATGCCCTCCATCGCCACGGGCATTGTGGGCGGCCTGCTGCTGGTGCTGCTGGTGGCCCTGGCGGTGGGGCTGCTCCTGCGCAGACGCCACATCGTCCGGAAGCGCACGCTGCGCAGGCTGCTGCAGGAGCGGGAGGTGAGCGCCGGCAGACACCTGAGAGTCTGTGATTTCCATGGCACTGTGTCATTGCGTCTTCTCCTGAGTATCCGGTTATTCGGCCGGTGACGTGTCCCCGCGTCTCTCCGGAGAGAGGCGCCTGTTTCTGGGACAAGCCTCGAGCGCGGCTGCAAAGCCAGGGGACGTCCTGCTGAAAGGACAGGCCCCGTGTGCAGGCGCGGGGACACCCTCGTGGACAGGGGTCTGCCGGGCTCCTGGGGAGGCGCCAAGGTCGAGGAGAAGTGACTGGAAGGTGCCCTGGTCCACACCGCCGGCTGCCCCTTTCCGAGCCCCGCTTCCGGTGCTATTCCTCCAGCCACTGTCCTTCCCCAGGGCGGTCCTCCCCCGGCCGCGGTGCCCAGCAGGGACGGGAGCCACTCCGGGGGGCGGGACCCGCGGCAGCTGTGGCATCACGGCGCTTGCGTGTTGGGGGCCCCTACAGGCTGCCCAAACGACCCCCACGTAAACATGGGCCTCACCCAAATGTTCTCAGTTCGACTAACCGGCCCAGGAACAGAAAGAGAAACCACGCCCGTTGGACCGAACAGCTCTGTTCAGGGACACGAAGCGCTTCGGGGAGGTGGCCGCGCCGCCGTCTGAGTGAGCGTGCGAGCTCTTTGTGCCGGAGCCTGACCGCGCCTTGTGCGTCGGGCCCCACCCGTCCGCCTGCTCACGGTCACTCGCGTTTGTCCCTTGCAGCTCGTAGAGCCCCTCACGCCCAGCGGAGAAGCGCCGAACCAAGCGCTCCTGAGGATCTTAAAGGAAACGGAATTCAAAAAGATCAAGGTGCTGGGCTCCGGCGCGTTCGGCACAGTGTACAAGGTGAGGCTGCCGGACACACACACAGGGGCTCCCGGGGGCTCGGGCTGGCAGCCCCCACGCTCTGGGGGAGCGAACCCAGTGTCCTCAGCTGCCGGTGGCTCATGTCATCTGCTGTCTGTGTCATTGAGGGCTGGGGACATTCTGACGTTTTTCCCACGTTGTCGAGAGGAACTCCTTCATAGTCACGGTGATAAATAAGCGGTCCTGGGAGACGTGTACGCAGACACTTTTACAGAGGATGGCATTGACCTTTTAGAAGGGTGGCCGGCACTGATGGGGTCTCGAGGACAGCTCCCGAACAAAGCCCAGGTCAAAACAGCTCCCTCTTAATTCACTTTTTCCCTGGATCCTCTTTGCATAAAGGCCGGTTTCAGTGAGACCTCAACCCCGTAGCTTAGAGCCCTGGAAGAAATGGCGCCTGCTGATTTTGTCATTGGCACAAGCTCCAGGATTTTTATCTAACTACTGGGGTCCATGGAGCATGATAGCTAAAGAGCTGCTGGGCTGGGCCGGCTCCCGGCACCCACGGCTGGGAGCGCAGAGCCGGGCTCCTTGTCCCTTGCCCTTCTTGGACGGAGTCACTAATCAAGGAGCGTGTTTCATGGCGCAGGGACCGCCAGTTAATGTCTTCCCTCTCTCTTCGTCACAGGGGCTCTGGATCCCAGAGGGTGAGAAGGTTAAAATTCCTGTGGCAATCAAGGAATTAAGAGAAGCCACGTCGCCAAAAGCCAACAAGGAAATCCTCGATGTGAGTCTCCGCTTTGTTCTCTGCTTGTCCGCGGGCCTGGGTGTCAGCCGCTGCCTTCCTTGTGGCTGGCAGCGTATTGCTCGGTTCGAGACTTCCTTCATCACCACGTTGCCAGGCCTTCTCTTAGGGAGAAGACTCCCCTCCTCCATCCCATCCTCTCCCCAACAAGGATGGAGACTCACAGTCGCTAGGCAGCCGCCAGGGGCTAGTCTCCGTACCGGCTGCTTTCTGCACACGATTGCACCTGCTGAACTCAGGCACGGGTTTATGCTCAATGCTTTTTCAGGGAAGAAACTGAGGCACAAAGAAACTCGTTCAGCTTCATAGGCTTGGGGTAGGAGTCCAGCCCACGGTCACTCTGGCCCTGAACTCTGCGGTCACTTTGCTCAGTGAAGGTATCTTATCTTTGAAATGACCCTTTAAAGGTGCCTAGAATTGACAACATGGTGCTCTGTTAACGATAAATGGTCGCTCATCTTCTGTGTTTTCCCCCAAAATAACTTCAGTTGCTCGTCTTAAGCATCTTCAGATTGTTACCTGACAGAGGAGTCTTTGGAACGTCCCACAGATTATTATGTTTTTACTTTTGTGGATGTAAAACACGTGCAGAGCTGCAGAGAATTGTTATGAGTTTATTTGTGCCAAACTGACGACAGCTGCCGGGAAGCAAAAATCTCAAGGGATTGATAAAATGCTCCAGAGAATGTCAGTTTGGCGACTCACTTTATATGTTGGAATCAAAGGAGGAGACGTAAGGGGGGTTACATGGAACCCTTTGGCGGTAGATTAAGGGGGCGGGGAAAACAAAGCCAGGACATCGCTGGGGTTGGCTATGAAGTAAAAGGAAGAGACGTCTACTTCTTTTCCATACGTCTTTTATCCCATGGGTACAAGATAGTTAATTAACATTCACAGCACAGAGAGATGGTATCTGGGCAACAAGATAGCCATGGGGGGTCCCCGTCCTGTTCTCGTGGGGGATGGTGCCCTGAGGGGCCCAGAAAAGGGGGCTACAAGACAAGGGACAGCCTTACTCAAGGTGAAGACTGGCCTTTGTCCAGGAAGCCACAGGCCTGGGATGGGACTGCCCTCCAGGATCCACTAGTAGCCAGGAATTTTTGTGTCCAGGCCATCCTAGGTGGTTAGTTTGGGTCCCACCAGGCAGGCCTCTCCTGAGTTTGGCAGGTTTAGCATGTGGCCCTCTTTTTGTCCACAGTCTTGATTCTCTTAGACTTTCTCCACCTTCTCTGGCCCCTGACTAGCTAGGGCAGGGGGGGTGCAGAGCCTCAGTGGCAGCTACAAGGGGGCCCCCCTATAGCTGGGCATGGGCTGTTCCAAGCCGAGGCTCGGGCAGCCCCAGCACACCAGCCCCTGGTCCAAGGCGCGTGTGTCACAGGCCTCTGCTCGCAGTGCATTGATGAACCCTCTTGCTGCTGTCTCAAGGCAGAGCCTGTGCACACAGCGGTGAAGGGGGTCAGCGGGGGGTAGGGAAATAGAGTCAAAGAGAAAGGAAAAGGACCCAACCCCCAGGGAACCCCGTTCATCTCACAGCCAGGGAGGCAGACGCGGCGTTCCCCACGGCGGTGTGTAGTCAGCAGAGCCAGCGTGCGCCTTTCTCGATGTGTTGGGGTACAGTGAGCTTCCCAGGGCCCTTCGTCGCTGTGGGGCAAACCCCACCCCAGTGAGCGCGCCTCTTCATGGAAGGTGACATGTTCATACAGTGCCGTCAGAAGCCTCGCACACAGATGACACCCTTATCAAACAAAATCGGCTTCCGTCGTCACAGTTCACAAATTCATGTGAAGTCCTATTAGCGTCATGTCAGCTCCTGTTAGCGCGGCCACGAGAAATGGCGTGCGGGATGCATCTGTGAAGGCGCTTCCCTTCCAGCCCGAAACCCCTGTGGAACGTGCTAATCTGGCCCACTGTGTGCTCATCCGGGGCCTCCTTTGCAAACCTGGCCCACTGTGTGCTCATTCGGGGCCTCCTTTGCTAACCTGGCCCACTGTGTGCTCATTCGGGGACTCCTTTGCTAACCTGGCCCACTGTGTGCTCATTCAGGGCCTCCTGACAAGTGTCACAGAGGACGTGGGAACGTGAGTTTCAACGCTGTTTATCCGCAGAGGAAGGGCGATTGTGAAGGCAACAGCCATGCTTTGGGAAGAAAGTCATTGTCACTGAAAAGAGGACCCCAGGGCTCCTAAAATTGAAGGAAATCTGCTTTTGTGAGGCAGAGAAATAAAAGATGAAGAGCCCATCTCCCACCCCCGGGCTGAGCACCTTCATCTGAGCTTGTAAATGATGGCCCCCACCTGACAGCCCTCGTCCCCACTCCCTCAGGCACTGAGACCCAGCACACAGCCCCGGAGCCTCTGCTGGCGTGGCTCTCGGCGCCCAGGTGTGGAAAATGGGGGCTACCTCCCCTTTATCCTCAGGCTAGACTTGCCTCTGCCGGAGGAGTTGAACATCTAGTGGCATCTTTTCTCCCAACTCTTAACATGAAATGGTTCCCAGACAGGCAAGACCAGCAAGAAGGAAGGAACCAAAAATTGTTTTGGCAACTGGGACAAAGTAACAGACTTTCAAGGTCCCCAGGCCTCCCAGAGGCTGGGCCACGTGAGAGCCCCATCTGCCCTCCGGATCCCTGAGGATGGGCTGCTCACGCCTGACCTGGCCGAGGTGGCAGTGCAGAGATTGGGGGGGGGGGGGGGGGGGGCGGTACTAGGCCTGCTCCCTGTAGGTCCTTGTCCCTGTGCGACTCCAAAGCAAACAGCCAAGAACAAAGCTCACTTGAACTTCTGCACACACTGAACAGGACACGTGACCCCGCAGCGTCCCCATTGTGCCTGCGGGCTGGGGCGGAAGTGATGACCTGGATCTGCGGCTCTGTCAGATTCTAGTGGGGTTGAGGACCTGCGGGGCACCCACAGACGCAGCCATGCTCTGTCTGTTCCCTGCGTCTCAGGTCCCAGGCCCGTCCTTGCGGGCCCCGCCACAGCTGGGCTGCTCAGACCACTGGGGCGGCAGATTCTTCTCCCTCCAAAATGAATACAATATGTTCCCAAAGCTCAACCAGAGCCTGAGAAAGCAGGAGCCGTGGAGGACTGCTTCGGTGTTATGGTTGTCCCGGTTCCCAGAGTCGGGGGAGGGCGTGATTTGTGCTTCTCTGGCAATCACATGGCCTATTAATTTTTCCATGGGCTTTCCAGTGTAAACGAAGGGCAGGCCATGGAAAGAGAATGCAAAACAGATTTATATGGGAGCTCTGTGTGCCGCAGCGTCCGGAGTTTTCTGGCAGACCTTCGGCCAGAGCCCCCGGCCCGAGACCCACCCGCGGGCCCAGCCCGCACACTGGGGATTGTGCTCCCGGACTGCCATTCACGTCCCTGGGCCTCAGTTCCCCCTTCAGACAAGTAACAGCCTCAGAGGAAAGGCCCTCTCAGGCCCTCTCCAGTTCTCCCTTTTTATAAACAGCCCTTCTCCGGGATGAAGGGGGTTCTAATATCCGTAAGAATGGAACAGCTACTCTTCCATGGGGCGATGTGAGGTCCACAGGATAAAAGAAAAGAAGTGTAGACTCTGCCGTGGCCAGGTGGCTTGCTTGGTTGGAGCATCATCTCAGACACCAGAAAAAAGATTGTGGGTTCGATTCCCCATCAGGGTACCTATGGAGGCAACCAGTCGATGTTCCTCTTTCATACTGTCCCCTCTGTCTCTCTGTCCCTCTATCCCCCTGTCTCTCTGTCCCTCTGTCTCTCCCTCTGTCCCTCTGTCCCTCTCTCTCTCTCTCTCTCTCTCTCTCAGATCAATAAGCATATCCCCGATGAGGATCAAACTAAAAAAACTAACTGAAAAGAAGTGCAGGCTCTCCTTGAAAGGCGGGTGCCCAAGCCCTCAGGAAAGCGTCCAACCGGGGGTCCTGCAGCCAAGACTGCGACCTGCGGCGGGTCTGCTGTCCGCCACGGGAGGTGCGCGCTCTGCTGTCTGCTTTGACGTGCGGGCTTTGCCTGCTTTCGGGGCTGCTCAGCCCTGGCGTTTCTGAGGCAGCTCCGTGCCCGGCCATGGGGCAGGCGGGCAGACACCACTGCTGGCAGGAGGAAAGGAAGGGGGAGCCAGGCACGTCCCCCAAAGCGCTGAGCCCACTTGTGGAGTCAGCACGGGCAGGGGAACCGAGGCAACAAATAACCGGTGCCCGGCGGTGTGACTGGGCGCGGGGCTCTGGGTGTGGCCCTGGCGGGGGGCGGGGCGTTCAGAATCCCATGGATTTGGGGGTGCAGCTTGTGAGGAGGGCTCCGAAGCACCAGGCTCCCACCCATCGCCGGGCCCCGCCTCCCTGTCACCCAAGGTGGCCCGTGAATTTGCATCTATAACGTCAAGTTTCCAGGCTGTGCCGAGCCTACTCCCCCAAAGGGGAAGCGGGAGATGCCAGGGGGGTTTAACTCCGATTGGGGGACAGGGAGGCGCCCCTGAGAGGCGTCAGCCAGGGGACAGGAGGTAGAGGGAATAGCAGACCAAGGCCCTCCCATGGGGTGGGCGTGAGAGGGGATTGGGAGAGGGTTGATGGAACTGACAGGAGGCCTGCAGGCGCCGGATCACGAGGCCCCCAGGCCTCCCAGGGGCGGTGAGAGTCAGGGAAAGGGGGGTTGAGGCCCCATCTCGCGTCCCAGCAGCCCCAGGTGCCTTCTCTTCTGCAAACAGCCCAGCGGCACCCCCCCCACCCGCTCCCTCACAGGAGAGGCTGAGATGCACACAGGAGCCTGTAGACTGTCTCCTGCAGACCCTGCGGTCCCTTTTATATCCTAATAAAGAGCCGCTACCCTTTGTGTTTTAAAGGGAAAGAGGAAGAATTTGTGGGTGGAAATGGAGGATTCCCTCAGGCTCACTCAGACAGGAGAGAGGGCCTCGTGTGTGCAGGTCATAAATAAAGCAGCTTCCTCTGCCCAGAACAGCGGAGGGTTAAAATTAAGCCCCCGCCTGGCAGCCAGCCAACTTTGTGGGGCAGGGGCAGGGGACCGGGTGCGCTTTGCAGAGCGGCGTGGTTCCCCTGCCCTAACACTCAGGAGGGGGCCCCATGGACCGCCCCCCACACACACACAGGGCATCCCGGACAGCCGGCTGAGCCTGCCGCCCCTGGAGACTCGAAGCCCCCTGTCCATTCCAGAGCCCGAGAGGGGCACCCAGAAAGGGCTTCTCTGGCTGCACGTGGCAGAGGGGGCCACAGGGCCACGGCCGTTCCCACGGCCCAGGCAGGGACAGAGGAAGTCTCCCTTGCCACCTGCTGGTCAGGTGACCTCTGCTGGAGCTCCCACCGTCACACCTGTGTGTGCCGAGGGGACCCTGACAGCTTTTTAAACTGCAGCAGCTTAGCCTTGAAACGGGGGGTGCTTTGTAACGAAGACGTTGGCGATGCCCGGACTCGGAGGCGTCACGTCTCTTTCTCTACCAGTGACTTGCCCACGGCGGTGCTGCCCGGGGCTCTCTGTGAAGGGGGGTCTCTCGGCACCCGCAGGCAGCTGCCCGCTCCACAAAGGGCCTGGCTAGTTCACAGCCGGGCACGTAAGAGACCCTGCGGAAATGTCCGTCTCGTGGGCAGTTTGTCCTCTCCATGGACACATTTTCAAGCTCCAAATGATGCTCATACTTTTTGATTTGGAGCGGGGTCTGCCAGCCTTACCCTCCAGCCCCGTGGGGAGCCTCACTGATGCCCCCCTGTCCTCCCTCTCGTCCACGCAGGAAGCCTACGTGATGGCCAGTGTGGACAACCCCCACGTGTGCCGCCTGCTGGGCATCTGCCTGACCTCCACGGTCCAGCTCATCACCCAGCTCATGCCCTTCGGCTGCCTGCTGGACTACGTGCGGGAGCACAAGGACAGCATCGGCTCCCAGCACCTGCTCAACTGGTGTGTGCAGATCGCCAAGGTAAACCGGAGGGCGCCCTGCCCGGGGGACGCACGGAGCAGGCGGCCGGCCCCCGCTGTCCCGCCAGGCAGGACACGCAGCCACCCCCACGGGCGGCCCGGCCCCTTAGCTCCTGGGATGCTCACGAGGGCCACGCTTCCCTTTGGATGAAACCGAGTTGTCTTATGCATCCAGTCCGCACCTGTCCTACTGCACGTTGAAAACTCACTGTCCTGCTGCGTTTGAGTGGTTTTCTCCTTGTTGGGTGCTCAGGATGGCTGGATGTCAGTGCGCCTGTTTGTCTGGGCTTCTTTGGTGACTTGTAGGAGCAGAGACATCTGTCCTCCCCCATCGGGACTCGATACCAAGGCAAACAGACCAGGCTGAGGCTGGGAGGAGGACGCGCGGCTGTGTGGACAGACGGGGTGCCGGGTCCAAGGCTGCTGTGTAGGGTCCAAGGCTGCTGTGTAGGGTAGAGGGGGGTGGACAGGTGCTTCTGCCTCTTCAATGGGGCTGTGTGCACATCCCTTTGCCGACGGGCTTGGTCCAGAGCAGCGAGGGGCTGGCAGGCCAGAGCCAGGGGCCCCGCCTGTCGCTCAGGACCCGGACCACGAGTCAGGTAGTTCGCTGTCCATCTGGCCTCAGAGGGGCCTCTTCTTTCCCATCAGACCTCACCCTCCTGGTCAGAGGCCTGCGTTAGTTCTTTGCAACGGGTGGACGTGCATTTGACTTCGGTGAATTCAGGGATCTGTGGGGGAAGGGGAGGCCCTCTCTGAGCCTCCATCAGTCATTGCCCCTCGTCTCCCTCACACAGGGGGACGGGGGTGGAGGGCATGCCAGGGAGCAAACCGCCCGCCACGCCTCGTCCAGCTCCTCAGTTCTCTCGGCACCGCGGTCGGTGGTGGCGGTCGCTCTGCAGTTGCTCCTGGGACGGCTCTGAGCCTGCTCACTCAACTCCCCGCAGATGTGGAAGGGAACTTGGGGGACAACCAAAGACGTATTCTGAGCTCTGCTCAGCCGGTAGCTGCCCGTGACGCCACGAGACGGGCTGTTGCTAGGAGCAGTGCTCTTAGCACTGGGGTGACATGTGCTCCCCACTCCTGACGCTGAGGTTCGGGGCCAGTTGGCCAAGCGGTGGGAAGCCCTCCTGGGAGGAGCAGACGGAGGTCAGGGCTATGTATTCCCACGCTGTCTGGTGTTCACTTCTCCACTGCAGTCCCTGGGGACCCCCTGCACCCCGGGAACGGAGAGCTCACCCTCTCTGACTTCCACAATCACCTCGTGTTCTTGTTACGCCCACGACCCCCGACCTGGTCACCAAGCAGAGGCGTTCCCTGTCATCAGTAGAGAGCGGTCCTGGAAGAGGGGGTGTGTGTCTCAGGGGCCATGGCTTCGTGAACATGCTTGTGTTTCTGCTGAGTCTGTATTCACTTACCACGCTCGCCACGAGGGACCGCCGCCCACGTGGTTGGCTTGCCACAACAGAAACGGGTCCTCCCACGGTCCTGGAGGCTGGTAGTCCAAAGTCAAGGTGTCCAAGGGCCGCGTCCCTACCCAAGGCTGCCTCTGCCCCGCCTCCGTGGCAGTGTCCCTCTGTCTGTCCAGATCGCCCTCTTCTTTCTTTTAAAAGACACCAGCCATCCCTGACTCCAGGATGAGTTTATCTCAAGACCTTTCAATAATTCAATTTGTAAAAGCTTACGTTGAAATAAGGTCGCATCCTGAAGGTCCAGGTAGACGTGGCGTTTTGGGGGTGCTGCTCAACCCCCCACAGTGGCTGGCCCGGGGAGAGAGTGGTTAGTGCCGAGGAGGCTTGGATGAATTCGGAATTACAGCTGAGGGTCTGGTCATGTCCTGACTCCCCGCCCCCCAAAATTCTTCCCTTTCTTGGGTCCCCGATCCTCTCCGGCAGGACATCAAACGCCATGGCCCCCCTCCCAAGCCGTCTCTATGACGCGTCTTTATTGTCTTTGCAGCACAGGCAGATCTGGTGTATTTTCTTGTTTACCACAGTCGGTGCCCGCCCGCCCCCACTGGGAGGCGAGCTCTATATGAGGGGCTCCCAGGCAGCCCCCCACCCCTGGCGAGGCTTCCGGAACTCCACACACTGTGGCCGGCTCCCCCTGCCAGATTCCTAAGGCCACGGTCACCTCCTGTTGAGCACTTTTCTCTGGTGTCAGTTCGCAGCTTCCCAAAGTGGCTTGTCACGTGATGGGTCACCATGTTCGATGCAGAACGGGGCTGACGGTTCCGGGCAGTGGGCTGCAGATTTAAATCTTGGTTCTGGCCCTTATTCGCCAGGGGACCTCAGGCAGGTGGCTCCGTCCTTCGGCACCACGCTTCTTGGCTGTAGTGGGAGTCTGCCACCTGTCTCCCATGTGTGGGGCTGACACCTGTCAGCCTCTGGGACGCACCTGCCCCACATCTGGTATTCATTAGGGTTCCCTTCCTCCGTGTCTTTCCCAGAGTGTGGCTAATGTGGGTGGGAGGGATGACCAAAGTCTAACCAGAAACATAGTTTCGGTCTAGTTCTGCACCTACTTAGCAGCATCTCCTGAAAATGACAGTCCCCACAACAGGGACGACATGAGCCAGCCTCTCCCGGGCCCTGGCCGCGTAGGCGTCGCCACAGTTCCCGAGTTGCGCTTCCTGGGCCTGGACGTCTTCCAAGCTGGTTCTCGCTTTATAACATCACTCACAAGTTCAGCCTCTTTTAAATCCATCGTTCTGCCTCTTGTCCTGTTTAGCATTACTTTGCGTGGCAGTCCCCTTACGAGTGGCTGCTCGCACTTGGTCTGTGACACGTTGACTTTCTAATTCACAAGAGACGCAGTATTTCGGTAGCTGGAGTGGAGTGTCTGTCCCTGGAGGGGGCTGGAAATCATCCTCTTCTCAGCTGCGAAGAGAGACATTTGCTCTTGGGTTAAGGACTATTTATCTAAGTATTAAACAGTTTTCTCTGTCAACGTTTTCAGTGAAACTCACTATGCAGAAACACTTAGTGGCTGACCAGACACTAAACTCCTGGACTTCCCGAAGTGGGAGTCATTGGCTGGCGCATGTCCTATGTTGCTTCACCGAGGCATGGGCTATCTTGGGAAGTTGTCTAAATATTGAGGGGAAGCTGGTTTATTGTCCTGACTCAACTGCCAAGAGGACAAGTAAAAATGGTGTCACCCGGGCAAAAGGAAAAAAAAAAAAAACAGAGCTGGCCGAGGGAGGGCCTGGGGACAGGATTCACTGTGCAGAAGGAAGCCACATGCCAACCTCCCCCTCAGGGGCTTGCGGAGGCATCACCCACCTGCCTACCCATCAGAAAGATCATGGGTTCCTAAACTCCTGGCTCACGATCATGAGTGACTGGTGGTCACTTACTGGGAGTGACTTGGGGACTTCAGGCAACAGACCCACTCTTTCTGGCCCTGTGAGCCAGCCAGCCAAACCCAAAATATATTACTTGGCACAGCCATGGGGCACAAGGTCCTAATCCAAAGGGAGCCTCTCGTGGCTTCAGTGTGGAAGCCGTTCCTAGTGCGCCACACTTGTCCCCATAGAGACCGCGGCGCCATGTTGCCAGGTCCTGCGATAAACAAAGGTGGCGAGGCCGTGATTCAGCTCGCGTGGTCCCACGCCTCCCAGACCACGGCGCTTCCATATTACCTAACCCAGATGCAGGTCCGCAGAGCTGGGTTCCCAGACAAATGACGGGAGTTCCAGTCCTTGAGAGCCAGCCCTGGTGAGGCTGGCAGAGAGCTGACGGGGGAGGGAGAAGGTCTCGGAAGACGCTGCTTACGTCTGTCTGTCTGTTTGTGGTTCTCTGCCCACGGCCTTACAAGCACCACGCTCTGCTTCATCCATCTGCGACATAAAAGGGAATAAGGATCCACTTCCCAAAAAATGCGGTCCCAAGGACTCCTCCACGTACACTTGACTGTGGGGAAGCTGACACATGGGATGTTTAAGTAACTCGCCACGGCCTCAAGCTCACCGGGGGGCACCCCCGGGGTCTGATGCCAGGCAGCCCCGCTCCCAGGTCCTTCACCCTCACTTGGCTTCTCGGCTCAGGGTGCAGCCCACAGGCCAGGGAGCCCAGTCCCGCTGTCCCCGCACAGTGGGATTCTAGTGCCACATGGTCTCTGTCTGCAGGAGGATGCTCTCTGCGGGCAGGGCTCAGCCGGGGGAAGCTGTCCACGTCTCACTTCCTGCTATTTCCGTGTCCCCCGCGTCAGTGCGTGCCCGGACTTCCCCACGTGGTGGTTTAGCTCAGTCTGGACTGCACCGGGTGCCCTGGGGGAACGGAACCCTCCCTCCCATGGGAAGCATGTCCCTGGGCGGCTTCGTGTGTTGAGGTTCTGGGTTGGTTCTTCCAATTCCCTTTAGCCCCAGTATTTCAAAATCCATCCTGGCCGTCCTGAGGTAATTAACAAAAATAAATACGTGGAGGGAAACTGGAGGCAGGCTCTCAAGTCAGGAGGAGTTTGCCCACGGCCCCACCGCGGAGGCTCTGCCAGTTCTGCTTCCTGCCGCGTCTCCGTTGAGATCCTGAGGGTTCCCAAGCAAAGTCACGGCCTTATCTCTGGTGACTGGTTAAAATATAACCCTGCTGGGCACCGGGGTGGCCTTTCAAAGTGCCTCTGGAGTGTGGGACAGAGACGAGGGATACAGTCTTATCTGAGTTCAAAGGAGTCTAATCTCCGTCTCAGACTTATCTCTGATGTAAGCCCCTCTGGCTGCTCCGCTGTGGGCTCCCGAGTGTGGAAACCGCCCTTTCCTCCTGTTTCCCAAGCCTGCTTCCGAGAGGCCTCATAACCCATGCAACGCACTCTGGTCCTTTAAAGACCTGCGGGGGAGGGGGCGGGGGCGGGGGCAGGGCTCAGCTCCATTTATTAATTTACGCAGCAACATGGACTCGCTCGGAGGCACGGGGCCAATGGGCCGGGCAGCTCGTCTTTGTTTTGCTTTGGTTTGGTTTTTTTTACATCTCAGCAGCCAGCAGGCGCGTTTACCTTGGAGGCCCCAGCAGGGAGTTCAGGCCGCGGTCCTGGTGGTGGTCTTGGGGACTCAGAGGGCTTGGTCTGTGAAGCACCCCAGCCCCTGGGCCTTCTGGGTCAGCTCTCAGGGTGGCCGTGCGGCTGCCGGGACTGCCAGAACCTTCTAGAACAGGCTTGAAATGCCTGGCACATCCTGAGTGTTCCAACCTGTCAGCTGCTGTTAGCATTTATTCGCGCGTTCTTTCACTCCTCAGCGAACTTTGTCAGAAGGTGTCCAGTGTGCCAGATTCTCTTCGGGGCATTTAAAGAGGCAGAAAGAAAGTGAGCGGTGATCCCTAAACAGAGCTGGAAATGGCCTCTGAGGCCCCCCTTGGGGGTTTAATGCACCCCTAAAGGGTGGGGGTGACCGGGTCGGTGTGCTGGGCCTTAGTGTGGTTATTGCCGCACGTGTGGGCAACAGGTGCAAAGCAGCGACCGGAGACGGGGTCGCCAAGAAGGCGTGCCGAGGCCGTGAAGGAGATCCAGGGCGGAAGGGAAGAGTAGGCAAGGGAGAGCGAACAAGGGGGGGGGGGGCGGGGGGAGAGGGAAGACGGGAGAGCGTTGAGGAGACACAGCCTGGAATTCAGAGGCTGGGCCCGCCAGGCAAGAGGCCAGGCGTCACTCACCCTGTCTGGGGGGCTGAGTCCATCACAGTGAATAACAAGAAACCTTCCTCATGCGTTCGTAAGAGACAGGGGACCCAGCACACGTCCCAGTTGGGCGCCAGGGCTCCAAGGGGAGACAGAAGCCCGTGAAAGGAGCCAGGGCAGGGGCTCCTCGGAGAAGTGACGGGGAGCAGTTAGCAGCCCCCTGTTCAGAAGCACGTTCTCAGCTCCCTCCCCGTGTCATCCCAGCATCATCGCGCCCAGCCTGGAAGTGCTGCTCCAGAGAAGACCCGCTGGCTGTCTCCGGAGGAGACAGGAGCCGGTTCATCTTATTTCCTGACACCTGAGAAATGTTAGCAAAGGCAGCGTTTCATTCCGACAGCATCTTAAACATTTATTCAGGGATCGGGGATGCCTGGGAATCAATCATTTGTTTCTGAAGAAAAGAAAACCATTACCGGCCTCAGAAGTAGACCTCAGAGGCTAATCTAGTTTGCTGTGATGGCTAGTTTTGCTCCAGAAGACTTTTTAGAAGTCACTGCATCGTGACAAGCTAACTAATAACCTCCACCTAATATCTCTGTGAAAGGAAGCAAAGCCCTTGCCAGAAAATTGGGGTCGGGGGATTTTGTCCCTCCCGTTGCACTAAAATGGAGCAGTAGGGAGGGCGTGGGGTGTGCACCTTGTCAGAGCAAATGCCATAGCCACGTGGTTTCCGTTTCAAAGGAGAGAGAAAGGCAGAGAGAGAGAGAATAAAACTAGACAGAGCTTCTGCGCTGGCAGTGAGACTGGGGCTGCAGGAGAGCGGGGGACGTGTCTTCGGGACCCTGGGAAGCCCTCTGCCCCCCGCGGCTCGGCCCAGCTCTGCACAGGGCAGGTGGGCCAGCCAGGGGGCAGCCTGAGGGCGGAGCTCCAGCCCTGTGACTGTCCTCTTCTGCTGGGTCCACCTGGGTTTGAAACTTGAGTAACTTGGCTGGGGAAGGGCCAGCATGTTGGCAGCTCATTGTATTCACTGCGTGGTCCCGCCTCTCAGGGCATGAACTACCTGGAGGACCGGCGCCTGGTGCACCGGGACCTGGCGGCCAGGAACGTCCTGGTGAAGACGCCGCAGCACGTCAAGATCACGGACTTCGGGCTGGCCAAGCTGCTGGGCGCGGAGGAGAAAGAGTACCACGCGGAAGGAGGCAAAGTAAGGACCCGCTTGTAACGACTGACTGACGGATATGGGGGACATTCTCAGGACGTTCTGGGTGACGTGACAGCCACTGCCACCAACACCTGGGGCTAGCTGGGGTCTTCTGTCCATGCAAGCCGGGCGGCTCGGGGGCAGGAGTTGCTGGGGAGTGAGGAAGGGTGTTTCCGATGCAGCCGGAGAATAGGAAGCAGTAACCGTGGTTCAGCTCCGTCAGCAGGTTAGCCGAGGCTGGCTGGCAGCCCCTCTGCAGGAGAGAGCCCCCTTCAGAGGACTGCTGGGACTTGTACAGCGGCCGGGGTGGGGCACAAGTACAGAAAGTGCCGAGTGGTTCCAAGAGCCCCGGAGGGTGTCTGTGCTGCACACCAGTGCCGCCTGCTCCCTCCTCTCACGCATGATTGGGGGCTCCCCAGGGGACCCTCCCCCAGCGGGGGGCACACAGGTCTCCCGCCAGGCCTTCCAGAATGCTCTGGATCAGCTATATCCCTCTTAAGTTTCCCTCTGGCCTGCAGGGCTTAGCAAGCACCCGTGAGCGTGGGTAGGATAGGGTCACAGGCCACAACGAGAGCCCCCAGCTGCCACCCATGTGCCCAGACCAGAGGCCCTGGCTGCCAGCTCTGGGGCCTAAACCACCGCCCTGTGCTCAGCGCCTCCTCCTGGAAGGACCCTGGGTCTGGGGGTGTCGGGCGGGGTGGCCTGGCTTTCCCGCGGTGCTTGTCATTCGTCATTTGTGCCAGCGTGATTTAATGTTTCTCAGCAGAGGGAAGCTAATCATTGTCTTTTCCGCTCTCTCTCGCAATCCCAAGGTGCCCATCAAGTGGATGGCTTTGGAGTCGATCTTACACCGAATCTATACCCACCAGAGTGATGTCTGGAGCTACGGTGAGTCCCGTCCTCTTGCGGGCGGCCTCGTCCCGGGGCCGCTCTGGCTCATCTTGTTTGCTGAGTTGTTTTGTGCTCTGCCTTCCAAGCGTTTTCTTCCAAGACAGTGACTAACAGCAGTGTACCAGCTGCTGTCTGTCTGCTCTGCGGAGAAAGCAGACACAGGAAACGGAGTCTAACTGCCTTACTACAGATCCCCGGGCAGCAGGGAGCCTCTCAATGGGGGAGAATGTGGGTGGGGGACAGAGCTGGGACCTGGGAGATGCCGGTACCTGCGAAATCAAACCCAGCTCCACCTCTTGCTGTGACTCTGAAGGGAACAGACCTGACACAGCAAATGAGGCCTCACAGGGACGGGAAGGGTCTCCGGGAGAGACACGAGGGTCTGCGGTGACCGGCTCAGGGCTGGCGCTTCCTGGAGAGCAGGGCGCTGAGCTCTGAGTCTCCTCGGGAAGGGCCTGGCGGGAGGGCCCGTGAGGGCGGGTGTTTTGGAAGACAGCCAGAATAGGGGTGCCTCGGGGCTCCCAGACCTCAGCAGGATGCCCTGCTTCATTCCCCCTGTGACCCCCATGCTCTGTGAACCCCACCCCTCCAAACGCCACCTCCCTGCAGATCCCTTCTGCAAACCCCAGCCCCTGCGAACCCACCACCTCCATGCCCCACCCCCTGAGAACCCCACCGCCCCTGCACAGGCCTGAGCTCCATCTTCTTCTCAGACGCCCCTTTCGCCTTCTTGCCCCGTTGCCTTGGCACAGAGGGGCTCCCTGAGCCTCGCCTTTGAAGAAAGGGTCCCCAGAGTGTCTTCGCCAACTGTCTCCCTGGCCTCACAAGTCACCTCCTCCTCTGTTGTGCTTCTTTGTGACTCGTCGGTCAGTCCCCAGCTGCGAAAGCAATGGGGGGGGTCAACAGGAGGCGTCACCCTAGAAATGTGTATTTGGGGAGAACAATATTGAAAGGAATTTCCAAGAGGCATCTAGCCACTATCACAAAAACAAGTCATTCCAGACATCGTCCGTTGAGATTTTTTTATCCTCACAGCAGGATGAACTTCCTAATATCCCAAATGCATTTCTTAATGGCGTAGTCTTTGTCTCTGCGATGAGAAGGCGCGCCTTCCACAGGCAGAAACCCTTGTGAAAGAGTAAATGAGTCTCACCTGCGCTCGTGAGCCGAGCGGCTTGGAATCGGTGAACGAGACGAGGAAGTTAAGCTCTTCCGGTGCCTCATTACTTTCAGTCACTTGCAAGATAAGTCTTCCCCCCGAGATGGGTAGAGAGAAGGGCTTTTGATCCTAGTCCTGGACCTGCCCAGGGTCCTCTGCGTCGACACCCGCCTAGCCCACGCCACCTGCCCCCTCAGTCACACGAGGGCAGGAGCCCCAGGGGCTCTCCTCACTTCCTGCTTTGCCCACTCGCATCTAGAGTCCACGCGGGCAGAAGACATTTTTAACCGTATCAGGCTTTCCCTTCTCCGCATAACACCCCTCTTTGGTTTCCCAGTATGTTCCCCAAAATCCGAGCTCTAACCTGGAGTGATAAGCTGGTGGCTGATGCTCTGGCCCTTCCCACCTGTCTGTCCCCCACCCCACCCCCAGCTTCTGCCCACCCCCAGCTCACACTGGGTCCCCATTTGTCCTGTAACACGGAACACTCTTCAATTCAGTGACTTAATGCCTTTGAACGGTCACAGCCAGTATCAGAAATTCAGCGTCACAATACCGGCTGCATGGTTTTCATTTGCGTGGAAATGATGTTGTCAGCGATCAAAACCTGCTGCACCCTGGAACTGTTAGATCATGAGCCTGAATTTTTCATGTAAAGAACATATCCTGTGACTTCACTCTCTAGTGGCCAGTCAAGGCAAAATATTTTACTCAATGGGGGACCTACGTGCTCCCCTCGGGCGGTGAAAAGACAGCGTTCATACCACCTTCCGGTCCCATTCACAACCTGACCAGGCCTGCACATGTCTCTGCCCCTCGCCGTTTCTCCCACGTCGTGGAAGGCCTGCCTTCCCGCAGGGATGCACCATGCATGTCAAAACGCTGCGCTCAGACCCACTTAGACAAGAACTCGTGGGCCTCCTCTGTCTGGGAAGGATGTTGCCTTTCTTGCCTGAGTCCGTATTGACTAAGTAGCAGCAAAGGACCAAAGAATCGCCTTCCTAGCCCTGGACCATTGCTATTCTCCATTTCCCAACCCTGTGTTCTGGGTCATCGGGCCAACTGGAGATCAGGCAACTGCCTGGGGTCTATGTCTGATCCCTCTGTCTGGGGTCTGGGGACCAGGCCTCCGTCCCACAGAGGTTGTCTCTGGTGGCACCACAGGGCATGTCCAGGTGGGGACAAGCTCCCTTGGGTGTTTATTTCCTAAGCACAGAATTCCGGGCGCAGAGGCGGAAAGACCGTCAGGCTAGGGCGTGGTCTAAAAACAACACCCTTCCAAAATTACTGCTGCTTGGATTTCTTTTCATCATGATGTTTGATGTTGAACCAAAGAAGTATAGGGTTTTTGTGTTTATTAAGGGAACATAGGGGAATTTTTGTTGCTAAAGTTTTTTTTTGTTAAAACACCGAGTTCATTACCTTGTTTGGAACAGCCACGTGTCCTCATCCCCGTTGCTCAGGCAGCTGTCTGAGTGTGCCTCTCCTGCTGCATAAGTCACACGTGTGTCACTCACCTGGTGGTGTCGTCTCTGTTGTTGACACCAGAGTTTACCGCTCGTTGGCCACGTGCTAGTGGCCCGGCGTTGTCTGAGCATCTCAGTTGTGTTATCTCATTGGGCCCTCACGCGCATCTCAGGGGACGAGCACTGTCACCTTCCCACCTCACAGAGAGGTAAACTGAGGCTCCCAGCCCCCGAGCCCGTTGCTCGAGACCACAGCCCCACGGGGTTTTGAAACAGTGACTAAGGACAGGGTGCTGTGCTCACTGACTCATCAAGTCCCCACTTCCTCCTCTCAGGGGTCACCGTGTGGGAGCTGATGACCTTTGGGTCCAAGCCTTACGACGGGATCCCGGCAAGTGAGATCTCAGCCGTCCTGGAGAAAGGAGAGCGCCTCCCACAGCCACCCATATGCACCATCGACGTGTACATGATCATGGTCAAGTGTGAGTGACCGCGGGGGCCGTCACCCTCGCTTAACTGGGCCTTAGCAAGGCTCGCTGTGCCTGGGAAGGCATTGCTACCCTTAGCTCCGCCCCCCCAAAACGCTGTCACATTCTTGACAGCGGGCACTCAAGTCCACTGTTGGTCACTGTCCCCTCCAACATTTGTCAGGAAGCCTTGACTCACTGAGCACTGGGCCCCGGCATGTGGCCGTGGTTGGAAGCAAATAAGTCAAAGTCCTTCGTAAGCCATCATACCAAAATACCCCAGTGTTTTGTTACCAGAGAGACTGAAAGTTTTTAAATGCCTCGTAATGAGTAACCACGGGGCTAATAGAATCAACATTTCTGCTTTGATTGAAATCTTTCAAACAGCGGGTTTACGTGAGGCCTTTCTCCAGTGCAGCAAGTAAGCCTTTTAATCCAGATCACAGTGTGTGGCTGCGTTGGTGGAGTGACTGCCCCAGCTGCCCGAGTGCAGTGAGGCCTGAAGGTGACATGCGTGTGTGCTGCGTGTTTGCAAAGCCAGCGTACATGTGAAGGCCTCTCGGAACTGCAGACCACGGGTCCCCTGTTTTCACTTCCTCGCCTGGGGGCTGAGGAAGCCGGGATTCTCAGGGGTTACGTGAGTTGTCTGAGGTCACCTCCCAGTGTGGCCTAAAATAGCCCGACATCTGCTGATAGGAAATAAACATGGGCCCCCGGGAGGCACGAGGATGCGCAGTTCACAGCTGCTCCTCCAGCTCGTCCGTCCAGGCCTCGGTCGTAGTGTGACCAAACGCAGGCTAACAGGCGTGACCTCCGAGGGAGGGTGCTGAGCACCCTGCCCGCGCTCTCTGTGTGAGTCCCGGGCACCTAATCCAATGACGACACCCGGGCGGGGAAATCCCAGATCCTGAGGTTCCCAGAGAAAGCCCCTAAGTTTCCCCAAACGGAGTCTGGTCTCAAGCTTGCAGGGGGACTGAGTGAATACAGATGAGGGTCACTGTCGAGGGACGGCTTGGCCCTGGCCCTCCCATCAGAGCAGGTCACAGCGAGCGCTGAGTATGACAAGGCCACAGGGTCACTTCAGGGGGTAAAGCCGGAGCGCCAGCTCTCGGGGGGGCTGGTGCAGATCAGTCACAGGACCCGCACGCGTCACGTCACCGTGGGCTTTAGGCAGACCAGTTTGCTGAGACTAGAGAACCCCCCAGCAAGGCCAGGGCCCCTCGTCATGTGTCCGTCTGAGAGGAGCCCACCACCAGCGCTGGCCTTCAGCGACGCCCTCTTTACCATGACTTCCGGCGTTCTCACAGCACTGTTTTCCCCCCAATTCCGTCTCCAGGCTGGATGATCGATGCAGACAGTCGCCCAAAGTTCCGGGAGCTGATCAGTGAATTCTCCAAAATGGCCCGAGACCCCCAGCGCTACCTTGTCATCCAGGTACCAGACCTCCCTCTGTGCATCCCCTGTCCCCGTGCTCCATCCCATTAGGGTAACAAAAGCAAGCTCGGGGCGGGGGTGTTAAAGACTCAGGGACAGGTCCATGCAAACTCATGGCTCAGCACCCCAGGCTTCTGCTCGGCAGTTCAGTGTGTGTGTGGACAGGACGACGGGGAGACAGGGGTCCCCACATGGCCAGGCAGGCCGCTCTCCAACACCAGCTGCCTGTCCTGCGACTCAGCTCGATTAGGATACTGCCCACCCGGAGAGCGCAGCCGACCCCACGGGCTAAGGGCTCAGGCCTCCAAAACGGCCCCTCCAGGGTGTCACGCGTGCTCCTGACCGACCGGCTGTACATCAGAGGTTCCCCAGCCTCCTCGCAGAACTCAGGAGCCCCGCCTACTCACCAGGTCGCTGGATTATAATAAAGGGGCTCGCTCAGGCACAGCCAGGAGGAAGAGAGCACAGGGAGGAGGGGGAGGGGCACAGAGCCACTGTGCCCGGGTCTCCTGGCCGTTCTCCACTCCTTGTCCTTTTGGAGACCTTGGGACATAGACCAGGTTGATGAAACCATTGGCCACTGGTGATTGGTTTCATCTCCGGCACTCTGCCTGCCCTGGAGATCTGAGGGCGGGAGGGGCAGACAGTCCCAACCCTCTAATCTCAGGGTTGGTTCTCCTGGCAACAAGCCCTCTAACTTGGGGCCCTAAAGTCACCCCAGGAACATGACAAGACGCCTGTGGGGGTCTCATCGCTTAGGAAATTCCCAGGAAGAGCAAATGAGGAGCCACTATCCAGGGTGGGCAAAGGCAGCTTTGCGGGTGTTCGCGGGGAAAGGTATGGACTCCAAGAATAAACAACACAAACATCAACAGAACAAGAACAAATAATGATACAGGAATCAGCTGTGTGTCATGGACTCACGACTGTAAGCCTGCTTCTGCCCACCCTGTATACTGTAAATCCCGATATCACGGCTGCGCATACACACTGCACACTCAGCACACGGTGTCGCTCCGGGCCCTTCTTTTCCTCCTCAGCTGTTTGCGTTTCGTTCGGGGGCTTTTGGACATCCTGGCATTTTCAGTGTTTGATTCCGGCCAGGATGCGGAAGGGAGCGGGGAGACCGTCCTAGAACTGAATGGGCAAGCCCGCAGGTGCCTGCCAGGTAGAGCCCTGCGGCCCTGCGGCCGGGGAGCGAACAGCGTCCCTCCGGGCCTCGCTAACGGTCTCCAACCTCTGCCCCAGGGGGATGAGAGGATGCACCTGCCCAGCCCGACGGACTCGAACTTCTACCGTGCCCTGATGGACGAGGAGGACATGGAGGACGTGGTGGACGCGGACGAGTACCTGATCCCCCAGCAGGCCTTCTTCCACAGCCCCTCCACGTCACGGACACCTCTCCTGAGCTCTCTGGTAAGGGGCTTCCCGCTTCCACACACTGGGTCTGCTGGTTTGAGCGACTAGCGCGCTGAAGAAAATGACACCCCTCAGAGGAACTCCCCTGGGGACGAAGAAGTGCCTTTACCCACACGGCAAAGCCAAGCTCAGAATGAATCCGTTCCCTGTATCAGCTTTGTCATTGCATGGCATCAGTTGGGTTGGAATCCTCGTAGGGCCACTAGGAAATAGGCCAGAATCAGAACTAAGCCCAGTGCTTCTAAAGCGAATGGGTCAAGATGACCTTTAACTGTCTCTGCTGGGTGAGATGCTCCTCGTGCGTTCCGTGAAGTGGGTGAGACTGTGTCAGCATCCCATAAACCCCTTTGCTTCTGTTTCAGAGCGCCACCAGCAACAACTCCACGGTGGCCTGCATTGCCAGAAACGGGGTACGTATGAAAACCCAGGAAGCCGAACTCAGCGACGGCTCTGTGGCATGGCTCTATCGCACAGAGAAAAATGCCCACGTGGCCCTGGCCGGTGTGGCTCAGTGGGTTGGAGTGTCATCCTGTACCTGAGGGGTCGTGGGTTCAGTGCCCGGTCAGGGCGCTGTCCTTGGGGGAGGATTAAAAAAAAAGAAAGAAAAGAAGATACCCAGACTAACCCAGAGAATCCTGCTCTTCCCTGCCCGGTTCCTTGACCCCTACCCCAAGGTCAACCGTGAGCTCTTACTTTACTGCCGAACATCCAGAGCGTGGCTCAGGGACCAGCAGCCCCGGCATCACCTGGCGGTTGGTGACACATGCAGGTCGTGGGGCCCCTGCCCCAGACCATGAAGCAGGGTCCCTAGGGGTGGCACGCAGCCCTCCAGGTGATGCCGCTGCTTGAAGGCACTGAGCCTTGATCTAGACCCCCCACTTGCCAACGTAGAAGCTACGAGCCACATGCGGTTACTTACCCTTACGTTTTCATTCATTAAAATTAAGTGCAATTTAAATTCCAGTTCCTCACACATGTGGCCGGTGGCCACCATGTTGGAGAGCACAGATTCCTCTGCAGACCAGCTGCTGGGTGGCACGGGGGGCGGCCTTGCCCTCGCCCTGTGGGCTGTGGGCCAGCAGCGTGGGAATCACTGGGACGTGTTAGAAACGCAGAGTCTCAGGCCTGCCCCAGACCTGCTGAGTCAGAGTCTGCACAGTAGCGGGGTCTCAGGTGACCTTCACACGCGCTGCGTGTGTGCAGCGCTGACTCCGCGGCCTTGCGTCCTCCCCTGCAGCAGAGCTGTCCCCTGAAGGAAGACAGCTTCTTGCAGCGCTACAGCTCCGACCCCACCGGCGCCTTGACTGAGGACAACGTCAGTGACACCTTCCTCCCAGCGCCAGGTGAGTGGCTCGCTCTGGAAGCGGTTCTGCTCGACGGCCTCCGACCCCGGTGTCCCGGCCAGGGGCCTCCTTTGGCTGACCCCGAGGTAGAGCCGGTGACACCTTTGCAGACACAGTGCAGGGAGTGAGAGGCAGGTACACACTGTCCGACCGAGCCTGGCACGTGGGCCGTGAGCGCGGCGCGTGCGGGTGCTCTGCGGGAGCATTGTTTTAGAGCAGATCTGCAGATGTTCTAGAGTTTGAAGCATACAGCTCAGATATCCGTGTGTGAGAGGGCATGTGAGTGTGTCATGTGAGTGTGTGTGATGGTGCAGGTGTGTGTGAGTGTGTGCACAGGTACACATGAGTGTGCAGGTGTGTGCGTGTGTGAGTGATTGTGTGTGCGGGACAGATTCCATCTCCGTTCCCTCTCCTCCATCCATTCTTGCCCGTGAACCATGTACTTTTCTGATCTAAGCTTTACCCCACCCCCACCCCCACTGCCTGCACACCCCACTCCGGGCAGGCTGTCCTCTTAGGACTTGCAGTGGGCGGAAGACAGGGTGCCCACTGCTTGGGGAAGGACAGACAAGGACACGACTCCCTTCGCAGTAATAGCAAGGCAGTCCTCTCCCAGGCTCCCCGCTCCGCCGTGGGTCACGTCGTGGAAGCTCAGTCACAGGCTTCAGAACAAGCCGTGGGGCTCTGCCTGGAAAGGCTTTGCTGATCACGCCCTGCGATTTCTTTCCAACTGCAGAGTACGTCAACCAGTCGGTTCCCAAAAGGCCCGCGGGCTCTGTCCAGAACCCCGTCTACCACAACCAGCCTCTAACTCCGGCTCCGGGCCGAGACCCTCACTACCAGAACCCCCACAGCAATGCCGTGGACAACCCCGAGTATCTCAACACCATCCATCCTTCCAACGTCAATGGTGTCCCTGATGGCCCCGCCCTCTGGGCGCAGAAAGGCAGCCACCAAATCAGCCTTGACAACCCCGACTACCAGCAGGACTTCTTCCCCAAGGAAGCCAAGTCCAATGGCATCTTCAAGGGTCCGACAGCTGAAAATGCAGACTACCTGAGGGCCGCACCCCCGAGCAGTGAATTTACCGGCGCATGACCATGGAGGGAGCAACAGCCATAACGATCCCAGACTCTTCCGCCCCCAGGCCGGCCACACAGCTGTGCCCACCCCCACGGCCGTGCCCACACAAGCCCTGGACCCCCAGACTGGTCTGGCCGTATCTACTCCGATCAGCTCATCCTTCAGTCAGGAAGTGGCCCCTACTCAGATGTACTTGGGACGTTACAGGGACATCCTTTCGTATTCAAACTGGGAGCTTCCGTGGAAGGCATCCAGAAAAGAATGTTGTCCATTTGGACCGAAGTTCACTTTCCGACGAGGTATATTTGAAAACAGCTGCATATATATGGGGTTGTATAGTTCGGGGGTCTTTGGGGTGTTCAGCTGTCATTCTTGGTTCTGAATGGGCTTTTCCCATGAGGAGGAAGCCTGCCCGCATGTCACACTTGCTGCCCTGAGTCGATGGGGCCCAACCGGGACCAAGAAGCAAGGGCCAGTCTTCCAGCTAACACTTGAGCAATGCATTGGCTCTGCTTCCGGAACCTTCCACTGCCAGACAGTTTGACGAGAAGGCCTCCATGCCGTGAGCAGCTGAGCAGCTGGGCCATTTACGGCGTCCAATCACAGCAGGTACAGAGGATAAGCCACTGGGGCCCCTTTCTGAGCCAGGAAGGACCAGAGGGGTCGGCATTCCTCGTCAGACTTACTTTTATACTGATGTTTTCATGGTACTTCCTCTCCACTGGGCGGCCAGTGCTTTCTCATCGTAAGCGTTAAGACGTCCTTGTTTACTTGGCATTCCACTGTTTTCTGAGACCCATTCTGGTACAGCAAACAACGACCCAGAGCGGGTCACGTCTGAGTCAGGCGCCTTCAGACAGGTAGCCTTTAGGAAAGATGCAGAATTTCAGGCAAGAACCCATCCCCCCAAATGTGAGTCTCAGGAAAGCCATCAAGTCCTTCAGGGCCAGGAGGCGAGCGCCTAATGCCTAGACCACAAAACTGAGGCTGTGTTGAAGCCTCACTGAACCTCCCCACCCCCTAAAGAAAACCAGTTCAGGCTCCTCCTAGAAGATGATTTTCTTTTCATTTCACTTTCAATGTTTTTTACTCGAAGGGTACTCTGTTCTTCCCTGGTAAGCTGTCCCCAAAGGTCCCCCCTCCCTCACCCCATTTTCCTGTGTAAATAAAAGGGCCCAGGCCCTGAGGCAACCACTTCCAGCCCTCGCCACCATGCACGCCTTACGGGTGGGCCTGAGGAAGCCGTGTAGGGTGTGGAACAGAAGTGGCAAAGGTGAAATCTGAGTTTGGAACGGGTGACAGCGCCTTCACAACATCTGCAGGTATATTAGAAGAAAGAACATTTTTTCTTCCTAAAAAAGCATCTCTATAATTGGAGGGAGGGAGGATGCTAACGTTTTTTCTGTTCCCGGTGTCCCTGCAACCTGACCTGGCACCTGTGGTGTTTGACACACGCTGAGCCCACCCCACCCCACCCCTTTAATCAGCAAAGAAACACTTCCGGTGACCTTTTTGCCCCTTGGATATGTTCAACCACATATTACTTTGTCTCAATGGAAATATAAACTACATTCACATTAATTTCACGATGTTCTCAAATACTCTTGAGCACCTGTACCAACCAGCCCAGAAAAGGTCCTAAAGGTACAAAAATAAATAAAACATCATCCCTGATCCCAAGGAGTTGGCAATACAGCAAAGGGGATGGGTTCACAAACACTCAGCGTGGAACAAGGTGACCAACACTAGCCCAGACACGTCCCCCAAGCCCTGGGACAGCAGAGAGCAGGAGTGCTGGGTTCCTCCCGGGACCCCTGAAGGCTTGTTAAGGACTCAGGGCGGGGCCGAAAGGAGACCAGGGCCTGAGGCCGGAGCGGGCAGAGAGTGCTCTCCTGGCAGAGGGGGCCCAGCCGTCACCTCCTGCCAGAGAACAGCAGAGTCAGGTCAACCGCTGCCCCTTTATGCCTGAAACTTGGGCCGACGTCTGTCCCCAGGCTTCCCCCTGCCTTGGGGATGTTTCATCCCCACCAGGAATTTCAAAAATGACGAGTGAGATGATTAAACATGTCTAAGAACCTGCACTTTTACACCCTTGTCATTAAACCACATTTTTTTTTTTTTGGTTTGGTTGCCTCAGAACGTCAGTATTTTAGTCAAATGTCTATTCAGTGCTGGGAAACAATGATTCACATTCCACGGTCCCTTTGATTTGCCAAAAAAACGGGGGATGGGTGAGGGAGGGCAGCTGTCACCGGTCCCATTGTAGCAGTTAAATCCTAGTACTTTTGTCATTTGAAATAGTTTGCTATAACGTAATAAAACAGCGAAACCTGTGCGAGCTGCTGCTGCGCCTTTGGATTTCAGTTTCCCTGCGGGAAATCGAGTTGCCCGGTTCTCTTAAGATCGTGGGTCTCACCGCGCCCACCCCTTCAGGAAGGTGCAAGTGGCATGCTGGTGCCGCCAGGCCCGAGGGAGCAGAGCCCCAGGGGTCGCTGTGGCCGGTCAGGAGGGGGGCTCCCGAGAGACAGTGTTCCCGTGCGATGGCCCTGATGGGCCGGGTATCAAAGCGCAGCCTCTGTCCTGCGACCCCGCCCGGAGTCGGTCTGCTGTGTCTCCCTCGCTCCGTCCCTGCAGCCCGGCCCACAGCCCGGCCTGGGGTCCGGCATCGGGACACAGAGTCGGGGGCAGGAGGAACTGGACAATGGGCCTCCCCTCATCTCTAAGGCGGCCCTAGCATCGTACTCTGTGGAAAACACTTCTGCCACCGCATGACGTAAAACGGAGATGAGTCATCACGGCTTAGGTGTTCGTTGACTGTTCTTCCTCTGGAGCCTCATGCCTGCCCCGCCCTGCAGGCCAACGGGAGCCACGGACTATGCAGGCCCCCCACGGCACTGCTCCCCCAGCCTGGCTGCTCTGGGACGTGCCAAGGTCCCGACCAAGAAGGTTCCGGTCGAGTCTGTCTCAGGGGCAGCCTGTGATCAGGGACTTTGCCAAGCTCCCCCGGGTTATTCTGGGGACCCACTGGGGTGAAGGAAGGCTCTGCGGGGGCCTCACTGCCACAGGCCTCCGGTTGCACCAGCATCATACGAGGCTGACAGGTCATGGTGACTCAAAGCCCCCACCCTCACGGCCCACTAGAGTCACCTGGTGAGTTTAAACGGGAGAGGGCCAGGGTCCCCTCCAACAAATCTGATCAAAACCTCAGGGGCTCCCCATGGGATTCGAATGGCCACCAGATGAAACCCTCACCTCCGAGGTCCCCCTTGGGTATACCATCCTGGGCGTCTGCCCCATGCCCCCGAGTCAGGACAGAATAATCCACCCTGCAAGCAGTAAAGCTCCCCAGAGGCAACGGACGGGGTGATTTGCAGTCTCTAATATGCTCGAGACATGGCCGTTCATGGCCATTCCCATAGCCTCTAATTCTTGTCACCAGCAGCTAACTTATCGTGACAGTGGCAGGGACCCGGGTCTGGGCTGGCTAAGCCCTCAGACTGTTGGCAGTTCCTCAGAAGCGAGTTAGAAACGCAGGCCCCTCCGCCAGCGAGGGAGCCGCTCCCTCAGAGGGACAGCTGGAGAAGAGGCGTGTGCGTCTACTCTGCATTCTTTCTTTTGAGACGCACGCGGTCACAATGTGGTCACTTCCCGCCCGGGGCTGTGACGGACCAGAAACTGCCCCCGCCCTCAGCGCACCTGCTGTACGAGGGGCGTGCACCTTTGTACTAGTAAAGACACAGGCAGGGTTTTCCATGTAAATCTATTTTTGTAACGTTTTTCGAGGAATATTATCCTTTTATGTAGCACTGAACTTTGTAAGGCATTTTTTAGGAGAAGTCGTTTTTTCTACAAAGGGAAATAGTTTACTTTAGAAAGGCTGTAAGAGAATCAAAATTTGAAACTGAAATCTTTGTTTCGAGGGGTTTCATTGAACCAAGAGCAGAGTCTCTTCTCTCTGACAATGTCATTGCCGAACTAAGCTTAGGTCATGATCCCGATGAAAATGAGAATCATATTTTTATATTTATAAAGGGGGGGAGCGCATTTAGCTTAGTCTGGGTACAAAGCAGGTGCTGTTGAGTCTGAGGCTGAATTGGAAGATCATCAACAGAGCCAACTATATGCCAGTCCTCTGCTAATAGGACCCTGGAAATGTAACGAGAAGCTCTAACCGAGCATCTTGTTGCAGATTATTTTTCTTGGTATTTTTACAATTGACATGCATTTGGTGCAAATGTTTTATTCATCCATTTACAATTGGTGAGCATTTACCGCCCTGGACTAGAGACTCTGCAGGGCCCCAGTGAACTTCAGCCCGTTTCGGCTTCTCGCCGTATCAGTGAAGGCCACCGACCACCTCACCCCCCCCCCCGAGGTGGGGGGCTCCCCACCCGCTGAGCGGTGACATCACTGGCAGCCTTGGAAAAGCTTGAGAAAAGCTGCCCCTCAGAGCAGTTCAACGCGCATCTCTCGGGGTGAACCCCAGAATTGGCACTTTTTAAAGCTCCCAGAGTCATTCTGAGCGACAGCCGAGGCTGAGAGCCGACAGCTAGGGATCCACCCCAGGTGTGTGGCTTTGCAGGCAAATTCTGTTCACGCAGGGACCTCAGGGTAGAGAGCGTGCTGAGCCCCAAAGACCTCAGCGTCCATCCTGAGGGTCAGGGGCCTGGACAGACGCAGGTCCCGGGACTGCTGCCCCAGAATCAAAGGGAAAAGGGTGTAAACAGTCGATGAAAAGGAAGGAGACGGAGAACAGATACCTTTTTCCCATGTTCTCTTAAAAAACGGACATAAAATCAAGCCAGAGAGCATTCTTGCTGCTTGTGAAACACCCTTTGAGGCCCTCTGGCAGCCAGGCCACCTTTGCTCCTAGGGTGAAAGGGAACACTAATGTGCCCAAGGCAGACGTCAGGAGGATTGCCCAAGCAGTTGGACAGCTTTTACAAACACGAGAGGAGTCTTGCTTTAAGAAACATGTATGACTCCCTTTCATAAATCAGACCTGGGATGAAAACAAGCAATTTGTGTTGCTTTCTCTCCCACGTACGGCACGGGACGGGAGCGTGTCCTTCCTGAGCCACCAGCAGCAGGACGGAGAACCCCCACCCCGTCCCTGGCAGATACATTTCTACATGCTTTTACTTCCTGGTTTTGTTTTTTAAAGAAAGTCTTTTGACCTAATGTGGCGACAAAATAATCTTGCTGCAGGACACAACCTCTCGGAAACGAAGAGCTCCCGTGGGTTAGAGGTGCTCATGTAAAACTCAGTAGCTGAGCAGGCAGCAGTGACTTCCATTGGAAACAAGCAGTAGCTGCGCAGCGTCTAGACGTGGTACATTGTAACGTCGTGAAGCGTGGCTGCGACGAAAGCAGGATTTGTACGAAGGAAAAGCATGGTTCTCTTTTACACGGTTTACACATGGGATCGGAACGTGTGGATTGTATGTTGAGGATTAAACAATTAGATGTATATTATTCATTGTTCCTGACTCACAAGTACCTTATAAGAATAATATTGTATTCTTGGTTAACAATGTTGGTATTAGATATGGATTCTCTCTGACCTACTGTAGATGTTCTTTCCTGATAACTTTTTTAAATTCACCAATAAACTTTATTTTTGAGCAGTTTCGGGTTCAGAATGCATGCAGTCGGGCAGAGCAGGAAGTTCCCAAATCTACGCCCCCCCACCCCATGCCTTCCCTCGATGTCACTGTTCACACCCTCGTGGCCTGGTCCAGTGGGCCGTCCGCAGGTTCCCACGCGGGGGCCGCTCCGGCCACTGTGCTGTGCACGGTGCGTCCTGACCCAAGTTCCCGGCTCTGTGGGCATTTCACAGCTCCCCCTAAACCCCCTCCTCCCCGGGTTCCCTCCCGGCTCCTCCGCCCCGCGGTGCCCAGAGCGGATTCCTGGATGCGAGGGGCTGCTCCGTGGCCGGCGCGGCTGTGTTTCCCAAGAACACCCAAGCCAGCAGGAGTTCTGCTGAGGTCCCTCAGTCATTCTGCAGAGGGAGTCACGAACCTCGCGCATCCTGGTGCGCGGGGGGCCGCGGCCTCAGCCGTGGGCCGCCCCCACTCCCTCCCTCGCGTGTGGAAGGCTTGCCTTGCCCGCCAGCGACTCCCGTGGGCCGGGCTCTCTCACACAGCGACTCCACTGCTGACCCGTCTAAGTGCTGCAGGGGCCGCTCTGCAGGGATCGAGGCAGAAGCGGGGTCAGAACGCCGGGTGAGGTGTGTGGGCTGGTCACTGACAGCCGTTCGCGTGGGAGCTAGGGGACGCGAACCCACCTCAGCCGCTGAGAAACAGCAAACGTCCTGGTGTCTCTGAGGAGGCAGAACAGCTTCCAGGAGGCCGGGGACAACACGGAGCCCCTGGGGTGGTCCCCGGAGTTAGGGGGCGCAGAGGCTGCAGAGACCCAGGCTGTGGGGTAGCCCACGGGGCTCTCGACCTCTCGGACACCCCAGTAGACCCTGGCCCCAGGGGAGAAAGAGCCCAACTGTCACCACGAAGCCCCACGATAGAAAGCTGTCAGAATAATTAAAACTGCATTGTACCAATGTCATCTTCTGAAATAACTAATGGGAAACATTGGGAAGTTTGGAAACAGACACATGTGTCTGTGGACATGCAGCTCATGGTAGTGATAGCATTTCCAGGTAGTGGGGGATGAGAGGCTCTCCAGTAAATGGTTTGGGAGAAAACTTCCATGCATTTGAAAGTCCGTCGGAGCCCTGCTTCACAGCTCATCCCCAAACAAACTCCAGATGGAGTTTTGGTTTTTCTCAACAGAAAAACCAAAATCACCCAAGCATTGAGTAAAATGGATGGGAACTCTGGAATCTAAGGATGGGAAGGCTATGCTAGTGCATAACAAAATTCCAAAGCCTCAAAGACAGGCAGTGTGGTCACTGAGGCTTTTTTCTTTTTTTTTTTTAGGTTTTTTAAAGAAAAAACAAACAAACATAGTAAAAATAAATAAATAAATAAGCTCCAAATTCATATAAAGAGAAAAATTTTGAAACACACCAAGGATTCATGTCCTAAAATATGAAGAATTCCATTAGATCCATAAAAGAAGCTACACACGCTGCTGAAACTTTATAAGTGTGTAATGGGACAAATCACTTACGAACAGATACGAGTATGTTCAACCTCACCAACAATCAAGAAAAGGCTTAGTAAACAAAATGATAATCCCTCTTCACCACACATTTCGGTGGGACTATAAAGAGTCATAAGCTTTTTGGAAGACAGAATTTTAAACATGTGCATCCTTTGAGAGGGCAATTTTCCTTGAATAAGTAGCCTACTAAAATATTGTTTGTGACTGGACTGGTCTCCCCATGAATGGATATGGTGAAGCCCTAGCCCCAATGTGATGGGATTAGGAGGCGGAGCCTTTAGAAGGTCATTAGGGTTAGGTGAGGCCCTGAGGGTGTAACCCCAGGAACGAGACACCAGAGCTCCCACCAGAACCCGACCACGCTGGCGCCTTGACCTCAGACCCCCAGCAGCCAGAACCGTGAGAAATAAGTTTTTGTTGATGCAGCCACCAGGGTCTGTAGTTCCTTGCTGGGGCAGCCTGACCGGACCAAGCCTAGATTCAAACAACTATGCAAATAAATACACATGAGAATGTTCACTCGAACATTAGTTGTGATACAGGGAAAATGGAAAGTTTTTAATGTTCATCCAAAAGGAAAGTATTAAACAAATTGTGGAGCAGCATAGTATGGACTTTCGTGACGCTACTTAAGAAAATAGGATCGATCCATAAGCCATGTAACGGAGATCTGTCCCCATAATAAAGTTTTAAGCAAAATAAAGCAAGTTGCTGAGTAACATTTTTTTTTTGTTTTCCAAAAGAGCTTGCATTGGTGCAGGCACACGCGCACACACCCATACACAGTCGGAGAACCATCTGGAAGTCATAACGTCAGCCCATTAACGGTGGAGAGCTCTGGTGAGGAGGGAGTGAAATGGGAAATCATGAAGCGGCAAGGAGGAAATTTTCCTTTTTGTTTTCTCTACTCCTATGCTGCTGGGGGTTTTATAAAGAATACATATCACTTTGGCAATTATGTTGGGACAGGATTTAATGCATGTCAGCGCCTGTCCGCACACAACAAAGCGGTTAGCCATTTCGTGTTTGGTTTTCACTGCCTCCTGAGCTCCCTCCCCAGCACAGAATGCTCTGGGAAGCGTCCCTCGGGAAAGCTGTGGATGGACGGGTGGACGGAGAAGGCTGCCGGGGCCCCGTGGGTGGCAGGGAGGATGTGGTGTGCAGGGGACTCTGTGGGCGGAGCGCACAGGTTCTGGGACGGCCGAGGGCAGACACACAGCGAGGAATAATAGAACTTTCCAGAGTCAGCTCGGGCGGCCATAAGAAAATACCGCAGCTTGGGCGGCTGAAACAGCACGCAGTGATTTCTCACGGTTCTGGGGGCTGAGAAGTGCACGGTTGAGGTGCTGCCTCGCTCGTTGTGCATCTGGGAGACTCTCTCACGGGACACTGAGAGCCACCTCCTGGCTGTGTCCTCCTCACCTGACCCTGACGGAGAGAAAGAGAGGAGGCTGTCTGCTGTCTCTTCTTCTGGGGACACTCGTCCCTCCAGGAGGGCCCACGCTCAGCACCTCCTCTGACCCTAGTTAGCTCCCAAAGGCCCCGTCTCCAAAGACCGGCCCATCAGGAGTTAGGGCGTCCGTACAGGAGTTGAGCGGGACACCCACATTCGGGCTGTAACAGCAAAGCTTCTTTATCTGAAGATGCGAAGACGAGGGAGGACAGAGCCCCTCCGTGGGGGTCGTGAGCGCTCCAGGTGTTACCCGGGATTTCTGTTTGGACCTCGGTTCTTTCAATGAGATGTTGATTCAAGACTTGGCCATGATCGGCCGAAGTTTCAATACATAACATCTTAGGAACCTCAGCCGAGTTTTTAAGGGAGTTGTGGGAAGGCAGTGGCATGAACCAGGATAGGCCCTCAGTAAGAAGCCATTGGAAAATAATCATGTAAAAGCAGTTACTTTCCAGAATAGTTGTTTTTTGTTTTTTGTTTTTTTACTGTTCCCTGTAAAAATGTATTGGCTCAGGCCAGTCTCCAAAGGTTTGCTGTGAATTTAAATTAAGGTAGGTTGAAATTAATTATATTGATTTCTTTCCACAATGACAGTATTTTAAACACTTATTAAAATTTGATGGGGATGGTGTCTTTGTCAGCCTGGGCTCCTATGACACAATGCCATAAACTGGTGGTTTAAACAATAAACATGCATTTCTCACAGTTCTGGATGCTGGGTGCCAGCATGGTCACCTGATGAGGGCTCTCTTGCTTGAAGTTGGGTGACTTCTCCTTGTATCCTCACGTGGCAGAGTGTGGGAGCTCTCTGTTTTTTTCTTGTTATACTTCGGTCAAACATTTGCCACCATAAAACACATTTTTAAATTCTTTATTTAAATTATAATGTATTTCTTTCTAAATAGCTATTAAATACTTTGGACATTTTAACCTATTTAAAACACTTTACTAAATAAGAATTATAAGAATTTTCCCCCGTTAACCTTTATAAAGTGCCATGAAGCATGTTTTAACACCACCTTTAATTTGGTATAAAGACATCTTGGCAATGGAGGAGAATACATGACCGTGGCAAGACCCAACAAATACAGGTGCCCGTGACCTCTCTCCCTCCCTCCCTCTCCCTCCCTCTCTCTCTCTCTGCAACAGGAAACCCCTTTGTCAAATGATGGGAGATTTTAATTTAAAGAGAGGCTGTCAAATTGCCAGAAGAATATGAGGACTTATTTCTTCACACTCTTGCCAATTCTTACTATAATCAAATTTTATAATTTGCCTCAACTTAATGGAGGTTAAATGTCTGGTTTGTTTTTGCTTTGGCTTTCTTTGTTTTGGGTTTTTGCATTTTCCTAGTGAAAGTGAGCATCTTTTTCATGTTTATATTTATATATACAATATGCCTGTTTTACATAAACTGTAATGAGCATAAATAAATATAAAATAAAGCACAGAAGTGTTTTTATTTTTCTTACTTGATTACCCACGCAGCTTCTGTTTGACCTTTTCCTCGGGGGGCCTCTCCCCTTTTTGCTGCCTTACGGAAGTTCGTTCTGTGTCTGGGACTCTCATTTTCCACTTTCCAGTCATATGTATCACATGTTGTAAATGTTATCACCCATGAAACATCATTTCGACACTTCTTTATATTGTATGTACTTTTCATGGTTTTTGCTTTGGGTGTGTTGTTTGAGAGCGCCTGTTCCCATATTTACCTCTATCTCCAGGGAATTTTCACGCCCATATTCTTCCTCTCAGAGTGTCGGCCCTCCGACGCCAGACCGCACACCCTCCCGATGTGACTGTTCCTTCTGTCCTGGGCTTGCCCTTCCTTCAGTGGGCACTTCCCCGCCTTGGCCCCGTCCCACCGGGCCCGCTGCCCTCCGACCATCTGTTCCCATCCGCCCTCTCAGCCTCCGCGGGCTCCCGCGCCCCAGCGCACGGTGAGAGGAGTCCGGGGGGACCACCTGACACCGCCACCCACAGAGCCGGAAACACGAGCCACAGCCTGGGACTTGACTGGTAGGGCTTCCTGGGCTTCCCGTGCTTCCGGACAGCCCTGGTGTTCCCGGCAGAGTCGTTAGCAGGAGTGGGTGGCAGGAAGGATCTGCAGTATCTTGCCAGATTCTGTCACGGCCTGGACAACTCTCGGACACTGTTGGCTGCCGGGGGGGGCACTCAGCCACCCCCACACTAGAGAGTCCACCCCATAAGCAAGCCCCTCTTCCTCCCAGGGCCAGAGCACAGCTCCCTGCCACCCCGGCGGGCCTGGGAGTTCCACGTGGCTTGCCCACGCTTCCAGAGCCCCGCGGGGTGTAGACTGTGCACCATGCCGGGTCACCAGGAGAGTCCTCACCCCTGCAGACCTCCCCGTTTGTCAGAAAACAGCCCGAACCCCAAGACTTCCAAGCCCCAAACCAAAAGGTGCTTCACCGTGGAGAGGGAACCCAGCGCTGATGCAGCCCCTCAACCTTGCCTCCAGTGCCAGACCTTCTCCCTGCGCCCCAGCCTTACATGGCGGCCCACGTTACCACGCTAGTTTGCAGGACGCTCTTCTTCCTCCGGGTAACAGGCGAGAACCCCAGGCAAGAGCATGGGGAGGCTAAGGAGGTAAAGAGGAACCCTCAACGAGTCTAGCATGAGACTGGCTGTAGCTCATTTCCGAGAACACTGGCCCAGGGCAACGAGAGTCCCGTGACCCCTGCAGGGCAGTCACGGTTCATCCATTCAGGCTGGAGCAGCGGCTCACCCCCCAAGACCACGGACTCTCGGCCGCTCTCTGAACAACTGAGGCTCGTAGGCCAGAGCATGAGACAGAGGAAGCACCGTTGGTCGGATGGGAGCCAGAGCACGCAACGAGGGGAACTCTGTGGGGAAGCAGGACTGGGCGAGGGGTCCCGTCACCAGTGGTCCTGCCACAGCTTCCGTCAGACGAGGTAGAGGCCGGACAGAGGGTGGCCAGGTGGGCTGGGGCGTGTTTCTAGAATGTTGGATGCTGGGGTCCGTGAGTGTGGCTTCCTCTCTCCAGGGGACAAAGAGCACCTTCTCCTCGTCATCCAAGGAGCACATCTGGGCTCTGCCACTCACTGTGGGGCGGGGCCCGGGGTAAGTCCCACGCCCCCTAGAGTGAGGGGGTTGGCCCAGAGGCCCCTAAGGTCAACCCCCCCTCTAAAGCCTCAGGAGCAGGCAACCTGTCTCTAAAAAAAGGAACACATGCAGGTACCTGTTTGGAGGGTTCAACCTACAGGAAAGGAAATGTGGGCTCGGTTGTTGCCTCCCTGCATGTCATGGGCCATCCCTGAGCCAGACGCAGGGCTGCGTCTTTACGCATCCTGCCAAGGTCAGGGTGTCCGTGATACTGTTCCCATTTCACAGACGGAAAACGGCACCCCAAAGACAGCAGATGACGGTCACACTAATACCCTGGCTAGTCCCATACGCCCTGGGCACCCCAAAGACAGCAGATGACTGTCACACTAATACCCTGACTAGTCCCCATACGCCCTGGGCGTCAGTGCTGTGATCGGCCCGGGCTCCTGCCGCAAGGCCGTGCTGTGTAAGCAACGGGCCCGGGACAGCCCTGCTCGGTGGGAGACCGAGCGGAGAACCTGGCTGTGCGTCTCTCTCTCTCGGCGGGTCCTGCTGAGCCATCAAAGCTCAGCGTCCCCTGAGGACACGCTCAGTGCCAGGCCCACCAGCGTCTCTCCCTTCACCCTCTTTAAAAGAAACGCAACAGGGGAGGGCAGGGGGCGAGGAAGGAGCCTACGGAGGGGCTCAGCCACAGGCCACCCTCTGCCCCAGCACCTCTCAGCAGGAGGGAGATGCTGCGTTGCTGGCTGCCTTTGATGTCCTGGGAAGAAGGAAAGGTGCTGACTTGCATTAAACCTGAGGAAGCCCTTCCTGAGCGGTGGGTTTCAGCTCAGCTGCTGCTGATGGGATTTTTACAAGCTTCTGAAAAACAAACACCAGGCAGTCTGGGTGCTTCTAATTGTATCTGAAAATAGGCAATGATTGTATGGGGATGGGCTTTCTCGTTTTTAAAGGGCTCCTCCTGGCGGAAACCGGACCTTTTAATAGATGAGCACAGCTATGTTGTCAGTTCAGAGTAAATACTTTATAGAACCCCGACATGCCCCAGCCTGTCCACTAACACGAGGAAAGCCACAAGCCATGAGGGGACCCCGATGTGAAGCTCAGGGTTATGTAACCTCAGGCTCTCTCCCTCCAGGCAGGGAAGAGGCACAAATTGAAGGGACATACAGCTGCTCGAATTTCATTCGGGGGAAGGAATGTATCCATCTTACGGGCCCACCGAAATGCTGGTGAAAAGTGATCCTTGAGTAATGACAGCAGAATAGGGAGCAGATTCTAGAAAAATAAACAGCCCTGCCTGCTCCCTCGCTTTGCTCAGCAAAGACGAGGAGGGTGGAGCAGAGGGAGAGGCAGACGCAGAGGCGGTCGTGGGCCCACTGTCTTCCAGGGACAGTGCTGAGCCAGGGGCACCCAGGGGCTGCCACACCCCCACCCCGAGGTTCCAGCTGGCATGCTGGCACAAGGCTCAGCTCGCTGGCTTTCTGAAGGCTGGAGTGTCTCGGCAAGGTGACAGGAGAGCCAGGTGGCTCTGTCCGCAGAGAGGGGGCGCTGGAAGGCCGGCCCGCGTCGCGCTGGAGTCCGCCCAGGCCAGGCCCGCGGTGCCCTCAGGGGGCCCGGGGATCGCAGGCCGACGGGGTGGGCTCTGCAGCCGCACACCTGTGTCTGCGGTAGAGACACCGGTTCACGGAGGGGGAGACAGAACTTCTTGCAACCGGGCTCCCCCGTTTTCATCTTTTCCCACTGTCCCCATCCGCCACGCCTGCGCCCACCTCTGACCTCCCAGCACACCTGTCCGTTTGAGTCTCCTTTACAGACTCCTTCCTTGCAGAGGAGTCCAGGGGCCGTGCACACAACGGGTCGGGATCCTGGCTCACCCCGTGGCTGTCTGGTGACGGGGACACCTCACGGCACCACGCCGCACCTTGCTTTCCGCGTTTATAAAAGGAGGTAGCGGTGTTGCTGATGACCTGTGACAGCAGCGTAGGGAATTCTACCAGAGGACCGCTGGCCGCGTGATCCCGGGCAGGACGGGACGTCGGGGCAGCCTCGTCGCTTTCGGAAGCACCTGCTCCGTTCTCGGCCCCTCTGGTCACCCCGGGACCTCGCGTACACCTGTCCTGGAGAATGTAGGCGAGGCGATGCCTCTGCGAAGGGAGCCCGGCTCAGACACGGGGACCTACTGCCCCCTCTGCCTTTGTTTATTCTCCCTCAGTGAATGCCAACTAATAAACGCGGAACGAAGATGGACGTTCCACAGGGCTGAACTCACGCAGACGGTGCGGAAGCCTGGGCGCCTTCTCGCCTGTCAGCGCCCTGGGGATCCGTCTGCTGAAGGGCTAACGCCCAGGGTGGCAGGACCCCCGTTAGGGCCCTTCCCGCAGCTTCCCTTCCGATGCCCGTCACACCAAGCGTTAAACATGTAGAATGCTGCCGCTGGGGGGTGGGACTTCCTTGTTAGCATTGGTTTTGTTTATTTTACTCCAGGAGTAAGATAAGAGCCCCATGGTGTCACAGTCAGGGGCCCCAGGCGTGCCTGCCCCTTCCATTGTGCTGGTCCCCCCCTGGGAGGCCGCCCCTCAGTCTAGGAGATCACCCCGGCCTCTTCTGCCAGAAGACTGGCTCCGGTTTTGATACACGTCCAGCCCGTGACGGATTATAAATTCCTTCCTTGGGGAATGTGCCGGGACTGCCAAGTTCACTGCCTGCCGGTCCCCTTCCAGAAAACACTGCGCATAGTTAGGCCGAAAGCGGGGTCCTGCCCCGGGCCACCTCACCCCGCCCCATCCTTCCCAAGTCAGCACAGGCTGTCCCCCGACTCCCTTTCCTTCCTTCCACGTCTCCACCCACGTCACCAACAGGACGACGTGGGGACTCTCACTTTGCACCCAGAATATTGGCTATGGTGTGTGACGCTCTCCAGAAAGTAGCCTCAGCCTGGTTTCTAGATCCGTGTGACCAGGTCTGCCCACTGTCACCAGCACCTCTCAGCACCACCTGCTACGACTCCTGCTTGGCTCCTCAGCTCTAGCGGCTGTTGGCTCTGCCCGGCCCGGGGTGACCCTCCGCCCCCACACAGGGTTAACGCATATGCCACAGGGGCAGACCCTCCCCCACAGCCAAACCGCCCTCACTGACTTCTGCTGCGCAGCTCTTACCTGGGGCCCTGTCTTACCCTGGGCTGTGTGCTTCTGCAGGCAACAAACACCACCTGCTTGCTGGCCCCACCTTACATAATCTGATCATTTATCTTGCAGCATGAAAAGAGAGACTGTCCTGTAATGGATCCTCCTGGGGGAAGAAAGGTCGAGAACAGCCGGAGCCCGGAGCCCAGAATCCTGCACATCGTTGACAACAGGGGCGTGACTCTATTTCGAGTCTGCATAGCCTTGCGCCTCTGAATCTCAGAACGCCAGATGAGGAAACACTGGAAGAGTTAAAGACTCTTCGCTCTGGTTTTGCCATCAAGTGATAATGCAAAGCCACCTCTTTTCATGACAAGACCCAAGTTTAAGGGTCACAGAGAAGGATCCAGCAAAGAGAACTCTCCACCTCCCACTGGGATTATAAACACACAAGACCACCCACCCCATCCTAGAACCTGGCCATCGTCCACCCAGGTGATTCTAAATGGTTCCAGCCTCAGAACTTGGGGGCCAGCATGGAGTCAGTGACTCCAAGAACCCTCCCACCCCCGAGGCAGGGAGTGCTTGGCCTGGGCTCTGATCCTGGGTCCCGGGCTGAGCCTGAGTACAAGAGGAAGGCAAAGCATTTGATGTGCCCACTGGTTTTGTCTCAGTTTGACAGGGAGTGAGTAAAAGGCCCATCGGCCGCCTTCTCTCTAGATGAAAACATGTTATCAGCTCCCAAGAAGCAGGACGAGGGAAGAGAATTGAGTATTTTCTCCGCCTACTAACCACACCCTTTGCAGCCCCACTAGTCCTTGTCCCTTTGCTCCCCGAAAGCTGCAGCGAGGGGAAATCTCCGAGTTCAGATATTTTGCAGGACAGCAGGACCCAGTGAAGCGTGAGGACCCATGAGAGACTGAAATATCTAAAGAGAAGAAATCGGGGGTAGAAAGCTAACCTCTGCTACCAGCATTCCAATACCTTTCTTCAAATCAAAACAATGAAATATTTTAAGAATTACATTGTCAATTATTTTATTTATTTTCTTGGATGTGAGAACATAATGGAACTCTCAGAATGTGAAATTTTAAATAGGCCACCCCTGGTGGAATTTTAGTTGTTTTTTTTAATTATAAAAATAATGCACAAGAAAAAATACCATAAAGAAAACTTAGAGATGTTCTTTTAACTGTTTTGAGTCATCCATGGGGGGGGGGCCCTGCCTTTTCTCTGGTTGTACCTGCCCTGCACAGCCCAGGGCTGCCACCCCTCGATCCGAGAGGGTTGCTCCAATCCCAGCCACAACACCCACATTCCAGGCCAGAGGGAGACAAAGGCAGGAAAGGCGTGGGCCTCCAGCCCGTAAGGACGTTTCTCGGAAGTGAGTCCGGGCTTCACCGCCACCGCCACACCTCGCTGTGACGGGACCCTGGGGAACGCAGTGTGCTCTGCGTGGCCGTGCGCCCAGCTAAAAATCCTGGGTTGTTTATTGCAGGAAAACGGGAGCACAGACATGTTTACTGCCAGCAGCCTTTGGTGCCGGGAGTAGACTCCACGGAGACTCCCTACCGGGTCAGGACCCAGCCGAGTGTGCAGATAGGAATGGGAGATCGGAATGAGGGCATCTGCACCCGGGGCGCGGGCGGGCAGGCTGTACTGTGGCCACTGCAAACACCGGAGCTCGTGGTACGCGTCCTCACAGGGGGTCACGGACAGGTGCAAGTAGTCGTCCGTGCCTGTGTGCACAGGGAGCTCGCCAGGCCTGGACACACGTGGGAAAACAGGTGCGGAGACTCCCCAGCCCGCGTTCTCCACGTTGCTGGTCCTGCACGCAGCCTTCAGCCTGGAGGGAGTGCCAGCCGCACTACCCAGAACTGCCGGCAGAGGGGAATGTGGGTCCCCACGACCGCCAACTCCCGCCCTCCCCACCCCCACCCCCTCCCGGAGCACAGGAAGGCCAGAGCTGCCTGCCATGAACAGAGGCATTAGAGAAGAGCCCCTGGAACCTGGGGAATGGTCTCCTTTGGTGGCCACCCTCCAGAGCTCTTGTCCGTGTCTGTCCTTCATGGATCTTCCTCGTGTCCTGCTGGAAGCCAGGGACTGTGACCGTGCGTTGCTCGTTTGGAATCACGATCTGAGGTCTGAGAAGACAGACTCCTGGCTTGAGGATGTGTTGGGTGCTGGGCAGAGCATTCCAGGCAGAAAGAACAACGGGAGGAAAGATATGAAGTCAGAAAGATGAAGCCCAAAGTCAAGGATCAGGAGCAAAGTGAGGTCACCGGCTGGAGAACAGACAAGAGTGGAAAGACCTGAGGCTCGGCAGACAGATGTCTGCATTCAGGTGACAGCTCCCATCACCTGGAAACAGCGGCCTACTGGGGCTCCAAGGCACCGTGGGGGGCATCTTGATTCTCTAGTGATGTTAGCCCCCAAGGTGCAGAAAGGGAAGAAGCAAGAAAGGAGCCCTGGACCCCTGATCGCAGATCAGAGACCAGGGTGTCAGGGCCTGGGAGCCACCCCAGGATGTCTAGAGTCAGCCTGAAGGGACTTGTCATACAGCCTGTGTCCAAGGCATCCAATGATCCAGGGACCCAAGGGCTGCTGTCACTTGGCAATTAAGCCAAAACACCTTTTTTTAAAAGTTGCCTGGGGGGTGGGGATGGCATGCCTGGGACTGCTTTGCCTGGGGAACAGCCAGGAAGGGCTGGGGTGGGTACCGGAGAGCCGGGGAGGCCCAGGCTGGGCAGGGAGGGCTGTCAGCAGCTTACCATAACAGGGAAGCAAGGCGGCGCGGAGAACTGGCAGGATGGAGCAGAGGAGACAGTGAAAAAAGGACACTCTCTGGTTTTGCTCTAGCCCTGCTCCCCATTCCACCCACGGTAGTTCCAGCCCCAGCTTCAAATTTTGCTGCCTTTCAGCCTTTGAAAAGTGGCTTTGCTCTTCAGGTTTGCTAGCCTTTCTGCAGAAGAATTTAAATCGCTCTGGGGTTGGGCTGATGGCATGTAAGTGTCCCCACCGCATTCTCCCAGTGGCCTTTCCCCAAGCTGGCATTCCTGGACAAGACCTACGACATTCCGTGTGCTCCTCTCCGTCACGCCCAAGGGTGGAGCAAGTTACCGCTCCACCCTGTGAGCCTGCCGAGGGTCCTCTCTCAAAGAGCTCAGGGACTCCCAGACCATGTCCCCCTGGGGGCCACCCTGATCCCTCCACCTCCCTTGAGCACATGTTCAAAGCGGACCCCTCACTTCAGAGCAGGACCTTAGAAACATCACAGTCGGAAGCTTTCACATCGCAATTTCCCCAGTATACCCATCTGCGCCCCCAATCTCAAAGGTGTAACAGTGGCTTCAAAAGTTGAGCTGCCTGTCACCAGGCTTCAATCCAACCACCTGGCCTTGGCAGTGTGCCTGGTGAGGACAATAAAGACTCCTTAAAAGTGATTTTTTTTTTTTTCAAATGGAAAGATGCATGAAATGCCTTGGCTGTCCGTGGAAGCCCCTTAGGTGCCCACTTAATATTTCCCATCCCGATTACCCAGCTCCACTGTGACCGTCTCCCCACCCTGGGCCACATTCCCTGCTGTGCTGTCTGTTCTAACCTGGGCCTCCCAAGGCCAAGGGCACGCAGCGATGGCCGCTGAGAAGGCAGCCTGCCTGCGTATTGAGTCCCCTGCTCGTGTACCTGGCGCTCAGAGCCCCCACCGACGGGCGCCGTGAGAAAAGCTCTCTCCCGGCCGCTGACACCTACCTGGGCTCACCTGGTTCCTTTATTCCCACCGCCTACCGACCTCCTCGGGGCTATGAGCTTCCCCCCTCCCCCGTCCAGCCTCCTTCTGCCGAAGCCCCGCGGAGAGGGGGCTCGGCGCGTTTCTCAGTCTCCTCCCGCCGTCCTCGGCACCCCTCGCGGGGACCACGCCTGTCCGTCATCTTCCTGAACAGCAGCGGCTGGTCGAGTCCCTGCTTCTCAGGGGAGTCCCCGCGGACAGCCCCTCCCTGCGCCTAGAACCCTTTCCCTCCGTTTCCTGCTGAGACACTAACGGAGCTGACGTCCGAGGGCGCAGCCCTGCCGAGCCCCGGCGGCTCACGGGCACGCGGCGCGCGAAGCAGAGGGCAGCCTAGCCTAACGGGCACGGCCCAGCGGTTCTGCAGAGACGGAGGCGGAGGGTTTCAGGAAGCGGGACACGGTCCGGGGCAGGTGCTGGCGCGACGCCCTGGAGGGCGAGGGCGGAGTGACTGGGCGTGACTGCGGGGACGCTGGCCCGGGGGGACCCTGCTGCTCCAGTGCGTGTCCACTGTCTCCGAGGCATCTGTTTCCCCGTTAGAGCCCGGCATGGTGTTTCATATTCTCTCCCAAAGACAGCGCCTTCAAATACTTCCACACGACGGTGCAAGGTCTCCATACTATCCTGGGTTTTATTACATATTCATGTCCTCCGAATAACGCCCGGACCCGACGCCGAAGTCCTTAAAAACACCGGCAGGTTAATGGTGCCCTCTGCTGGTGGAACTGGCGGCTGGACCTGTTCGCGCTAACTCAGACGTCAAGAAGCTGGATTCCAGCCCCAACTCTTCTTCCGAGTGACCTCCTGGCGTCATACAAGTGATGCCCCATCCTGGGCCTCCGGGGAAAGTTCCAGAATGAAGACTTTGAGCAGACGGTCCCCTGTGCTCTCCAGGTGTCTTGCCAAAGTTTCGAAAATAGAGTATTTCACACCCAGTGCAGAAGCAATAAAACGCCAGTGCCCAACTTCCGACCAAGATGGAGGCGTAGACAGACACGCTGCATCTCCCTCCAAAACTAAGAAGGAATACGACTACCTCAGAACTAGAGACAACCAGAAGTTCCAGAAAATCAAGCTGCATGGAAGTCCAGCAAACAAAGGTATAAAGAAGAAATGCTCATCCAGACAGGTAGGAGGGGCGGAGCCAGTGTGGTGGCAGCAGCTGCAGGCCCGCAGAAAGTGCAGTCACACATTATAAAAGTCAGGAGGGACACCTGGGGAGCATTCCCAGCTCCTCACTAGACCACACAGCTACGGTCCCAGCCCCGGGGAAAATCAAGCCTCATTGCTTCTGACTGTGCAGACCCAGGCAGAAACTGCTGGTGTCTCAGCAGAGTCTGCTTGTTTAAAGGGCCCCCACGGTCCTAGAATGTCCGCAAACCCACCCACTCTGGGAACGACAGCCAGGGGAACAGCTAGAGGGGTGCCAGTCCCATATGGAAGTGGAAGAACTGCCTGGGAAAGGGGTGAGTGCTAAGCAAGCAGCATTGTTCCCTCTCTGATCCCTCCCCTACACACAGCGCCACAATGTGGTGAAATGGGTTGCCTGTACTGATGAATACCTAAGGCTCCAACCCTTACAACATAACAGGTGTGACAGCTCTACCTAAGACACAAAGGCGAACCAACACAGGAGCCTGTCAACACGAGGAGACAGAGAAGTATGGCCCAAAAGAGGGAACGGATCAAGGTTCCAGTGGGAGAACTAGGAGACGAGGAAACAGCCAACCTAACAGACAAGAAGATAGCCAACCTAACAGAAGAGGAGATAGCCAACCTAACACATGCAGAATTCAAAACACTGGTGATAAAGATGCTCACAGGCTTGACAGATAAGCTTGAGTATGGCAAACGCATAAGGGAACAAGTGAAGGCTACGCTAAGTGAAACGAAGGAAAATCCACACAAAACCAATGGTGAAGGGAAGGAAACTATGGTTCAAATCAATTATTTGGAACATAACGAAGAAAGAACAATCAACCAGTAAAAAATGAGGAAACAAGAATTGAAAAAAAATGAGGATAGGCTTAGGAACCTCTGGGACAACTTTAAACGTGCCAACATCTAAATCATAGGGGTACCAGAAGGAGAAGAGGAAGAGCAAGAAATTGAAAGCTTATGTGAAAAAATAATGAAGGAAAACTTCCCAAATTTGGCAAAGTAAATAGACATACAAGTCCAGGAAGCATAGAGAGTCCCAAACAAGCTAGACCCAAGGAGGACCACACCAAGACACATCATAATTAAAATGCCAAAGGTTCATGATAAAGAGAGAATCTTAAAAGGAGCAAGAGGAAAGCAGAGAGTTACCTACAAAGGGGTTCCTGTAAGACTCTCAGCTGATTTCTCAAAAGAAACGTTGCAGGCAGAAAGGACTGGCAAGGAGCATTCAATGTGATGAAAAGCAAGGACCTACAACCAAGATTACTCTATCCAGCAAAGCTATCATTTAGAATGGAAGGGCAGATGAAGTGCTTCCCAGACAAGGTGAAGCTAAAGGAGTTCACCATCACCAAGCCATTATTATATGAAATGTCAAAGGGACTTACTTAAGAAAAAGAAGATCAAAATTATGAACATTAAAATGACAATAAACACAACTATAAACAACTGAATCTAAAAAAATAAAAAGAAAATCTAACTAAGGAGACCAGGATGGGAACAGAATCATAGGCATGGGGATCATTTGGCGGGTTATCAGCTGGGAAGGGGAAGGGGAGAAATGGGGAAATGGTGCAGGGATTAAGAAGCATAATTGGTTGGTACAAAATAGACAGGGGGAAATTAAGAATAATATAGGAAAGGGTGAAGCCAAAGAACTTATACGCACGACCCATGGACATGAACTAAGGGGGGAGGGATTGCTGGAGGGAAAGGGGGGTACTGGGCGGTGGGGAGCAAATTTTAAAAAAATTGGAACAACTGTAACAGCATAATTGATAAAATATACTTTAAAAAAAAAACCCAACAACTTCCTCTCAGCTTGAGTCTTCATACGAGGCTGGGGAGAAACCTGGGGCAAAAGGGGCAGAGCTAGCTGAAGTGTTCGTGGTCTCCATCCTTGGAAGCAATGAGCCACCCAGGCCAGTGACTGTCCGTTGTCGCCCTCTTCAATTTTTTCACTGGCAGGTGTGCAGGTTGTACAGTATCTAAAACGTGAGACTTACTGCAGGTGTGGGCCATGGTCAAGTGGCCCAGTAGACCCATTTGGTGAGTGTCTGATGGGCCCTGGGCCGCAGCCAGGTGCCAGCTCCACTCCCGCCACGTACCAGCTGTGTCCCCCACGTGGCTGAAAAACCAAATGGGACAGCGAACACAGAGCTGTTTCAGGGGCCTGAACAATGAAGACAAGGGGACTAGAATTGTGATGGGGGGAGTAACAGTGAAAAAAACCAAGGAAAGTATCCTCAATCCTTCTCTGTGAAACACTGCCGCACCCCAGAGCTGGGGGGCAAACATTAGTGTATGTAATACTTCTCTGTGAAATATTGCTGCACCCCAAAATTTGTGGGGGCAGCAAATATTTTGAGCGACAAACTGTTTGCCACGGAAGGTGAGGTTGGCTCATTGTTTCAAGTAAAATCTACTCCCTTAGAATATTCTGTTTGAAAATATTGCAGACAGGAGAGGCCATCAAAGAGCAGAGACATCTGTGACACTTGCTGACATGTCAACTGGTCAAGGTCGAGGAATAAGTTACCTTTTTAAAGGCTGTGGTTCTTTTTTTTACCTGCTGCTGAAGAACCCAAGTCAATAATCCCACCTACCACGATTTCCCAAAAGCGTTGGCCCTTCCAAAGCAGTCACTTGCAGCACTGTGCAAAGACGGGGACCCCTTTCCGTGAGATGACTTCGTTCAGACAGGACGTGCTTCTAAACAAGGTAACTTTTTTTTTTTTTTTTACTATTCCAGCTGCAAACAACTGGAGTGCCTCTCAGGACCATTAAAGGTCCTGTCTCTCCTGCTCCGTCGCCAAGGCTCTGAGCAGTGCCCCGTGCCAATAGCCGGGGGAAAGAGAGCGAAGATGGGTTTTCAGTGCTGTGGGGTTAAACCCTGGGAGGCAGCTCTAAGGGCCGGGTGACCCTGGCCCCCACGGCCTGTTCACACACCGGAAGGCCCTGTCAGTCCCTTCCCCTCCCCACACCCAGTTCCCGGGTCTGTGGAACACAGTCAGGGACCGGCTCACACCAAGTCCTCCTAGCCCTGGGCTTCTGTTCCCAACACGTGTATGCGTAAGTATAAGCCTTTCCAAACTAGGGTTAGTTCTTCTTGTTTGGAATATACTGGAAAGGACATGAGCTGTTTTTACCAGGCAGAAGCAAAGTTTTCCTAAGAGGCTGTGGATAGCCAACAAGATCAATGCCTCTGCAGAGTCACGTGAACGAAGGCCCTGCATTCAATTTTATTTCACTTTTACGAAAGAGCGTCTCGGCGGCAAAGCGCATCCCACTGCCGCTGAGGAGTCTGCGTTGGGCCAGAATGAAAGAAGCACAGGAGAATAATTGAAGGAAACATGGCTGTTTTTACCGGACAGAACTTCACGCTGATTTTGTTCTCATGCCAGCTGGCTGTACCACCCGATGAAAATCATTTTACCTCCGTGGGCCTCAGTTTCTCTATCTGGCAAAGTAGGAAGCTGGACGAGATGGAACAAGTCAGAAGACGGCTTTCCAGTCCCAGTTCTGCCATCGGTCACCTTAGTGCTTGTGGGCACATCCCTGTGCCTCTCCGAATGGGAGCGTCACCATCAGAGTCATTCAGATGTTCACGACCTCTCATGTTCAATCCAATGAGAAAAGGAATGTTAAAGTCCTTTTAAAAATGGAAAGGTCACGTACAAATGATAGCTTCACCTCATTCTGCAAAGTCCCTTCCAGATGGGACTTCTCCTTCATTCACTCATTCACCCACTCATTCATTCATTCATGAACTATTTTGAATGCCTACTATGTACCCAGGGTAAAGTAATCGGTACAAACACAACGCCTGCCCTCGTGCTGCCGTGGGGTCGCGGGGAAGAAACCACGGAGTAACTACTGTTCAGCTCTCTTCAGGCAGATGAGCACCCGCCGGGAGGACCGCGTTTCCTGCACAAGGCGTGACGCCGTGGCCGCGGTGAGGACGTTTCCTCCGCTGAGCGTGGGAGGAAGATGGGCCCCAGGACAGAGCATGAAGCAGGCAGGTGGGCGGGCCCTCGAGGGGGTCACCTTCGCTGGTGTCCTGCTGTAACTGCGGGGACATCGTGCCCAGGAACCCCTTTCAGAAGACCTGCTGCTGCACGGTCCTGTCCATGGCTGCACAGCCCTGGGCAGCGGGCCTCAGAGGGCAGGAGGGTGCCTCCCTGCGCTCGGTGCCGTTTCTGTCTCTCCTGTCGCTCCCTTGGTCCCATCAGGGTGTCCCTCGCTTGGTTCCAGAAGAGTATCCTTCCCACGTTGCGCTGTAATCCTTGCCTTTCTCACGCACTAACTTGGAATCGGAGGGCAGAAACGATCTTTTTAATCTCGTACCATCGGGCATTCAATCAATGATTAAATGGCGAGGGACGTAAACTAAGATACTGTTTTCTCAAGGAGAAATCATGGCATCTTTCTGGTTCCCAATAATTAACAAAACAAGGACACAGAGAGGCAGCAAAGACTGTTACATTAGCCATGTCGTGTTTACATAAACGCGGACTTCTGTGCTCGGGTCCTTTTCTTCCGCACGGGATGCTCCCGGGCAAGGGATTGAATGTTGGAGGACTCGTCCTGGCCGATTAAATATCTGGGCGATGGAGTGCGCTTTCCCGTTTTGTCTTGTAGCAGAATCTACCCGTTTATTCAAAACAAAGGGACTTCATGAAAACAAAACCTAAGGCCAGAGAGAGAGACACAGAAGGGCCGGTGGCTCCTCCTCCTCGACACCCCCTCCCAACGGCGCGGCGAGGAGGGGCCGCCGCTGCCCCCGAGACTCCACTGTCCTCGCAGTGCTCGGGCCGCTTTGCCACATTCTGGAGAGGAGGGTTTTGTTTGTTTGTTTGATTGTTGGACTCCCCCTTATTACTGAACAAGGAGCTGCTGCGGTGCCGCTGCCTGGCGCTTCGGGGGCCCAAGGCGGCCCCGCCCGGCCGGCGAGAATGCAGGTGGATGACGGCGCGTCTGGGGACCGCAGACACCTTGAATGACGGCGAGTTCTCTCTCCAGGTTTCCCTGCGCGAACGTGCCCCGCGCGGCCGCCCGGTTTGCTCTAGAGAATTGTGGAAGGGGCTCGGCCGCAGGAGGCGCTTGCGGACCGGGGCTCCGGCCCTGCCGAGCGCGGCGCCCACAGCAGGCCGGGGCGGGCGGCGGAGGGACCGGGCGGGCGGCCGTGACCGGGCTCTGAGCCGCGACAGCCCCCCGCGGGCCCGGCTGCCCGGGCGTTGTCCGGCGGGGCGGGCCCCACGTGGAGCGCACCAGCTGCGCCCAGATGTGCCGGCCGCCCGCGGCCCCGCAGGCCCGGCGGAGAGGCCCCTGCGCGCCCCGAGGCCCCGCTAGCCCTCCCAGCTCGCGGCTCTCCTAAAGGGAGCCCCCGGCCCAGCGCACAGGGTCCCGGAGCGCCGCTCCGGGGGAAACGCCGCGCGGGAGGTTTGTCCCCGCGCGCGCGCCGTACGCGCGGCCCCGGAGCCGGGGAGGGCGCGCGGCGGCGATGGGCGAGACCATGTCCAAGAGACTCAAGTTGCACCTGAGCGGGGAGACGGAGATGGAGGAGCGGGCGTTCCCCAACCCGTTCCCAGACTACGAGGCCGCCGCCTCCGCCGCCGCGGCCGAGGACGCGGGCTGTGCCCGCTCCGCACCGTCCCCCGAGGAGCTCGGGCTCCCTTTCCACGAGGATGGGAAGGTGAGTCTGCGGCCCGCTTTGGCCGGGCCCTGGGCCGCGACGGGCGGGGGGAGTGCGGGCGGTGGTAGCGTCCACCCGCCCCGCCCAGCGACGTGCTGACGTCATCGGCCCCGCCCACGGGGGGGTGTGGCGTCTCCCTGCGCACCGTCCCTGGGGCGCGCCCCCGCTCGCTGGTGCCCAGCCGGGCTCCTCCCCGGCCCGTGGTTGGTGCCGCGGGGCCCCTCACGCCCGTGAAGCGCCCCGATGGAGCCCTCCGCTTCTGCGCCCTTGGGAGTGGCCGTGCGGGCTCCCGTGGCAGCCGATGCCCTGGAGCGCGCTCAGCCAAGGCACGTGCGGACGGCCCTGCTGGAGGCCGGCCCCGGCTTCGCCAGAATGAACACGAATCAGGCCCCACTGCCTTCTGTAGAGACGCTTTATGACTGGCAGTTACTGCATTTTTTATGTTTTAAGTGGTATGTTGAGAATGTAACTAAGATATACGGTATCAAAGTGTACCTTTGTCTGACGGACACGAAATGCCATGGAGATGAGGGTGTTAAGGGTTGAACTGTGTCTCCCGAAAGATACGTCCAGGCCCTAACCGCCTTCGGGACGGGGCTGTGTTTCCGTGCAAGCAGATGGAACTGGTTAGGGTTGGGGTTTTTCATAAAGAGGAAAGGGGCACGCGCCTCCTCTCCCGTCCGAGAGAGTGTCGTGGGTGTATCTTACTCTGAGTCTCTGGAGAGTACGTAGGTCTTTCCGTGAAAACGATAAGCCCTCTGTCTTCAGTCCCGGGGCCTCCCTTCTGTGCAATGGAACCCGATCCCCCAGGGCCGAGGGAGCCCCGCAGGAGCGCACACGCCCTCCACCCTGGTGATGTCATTTCTGAGGTTTGCCTTCCGTCCACGCGCCCCAGTTCCAGTGACATGGGCCCTGGAAGCCTGAGCACGCAGTGCCATGGACGCATTTTCTTTTGCTTTTCTTCCGTGGACTCTTAGTTACAGGGTGCAATGGGTTCTTTTTTTTCTTTCTTCAATGACATGAGCATTTTCCCTGTTGCCCCCGGAGGGGCCTTCCATCGTGACACCGAGTCAGTCCATGAGGAAGATGCGACCGTTAGTTGTAGATCGGTCTGCACCCAGTAGCAGAACTACAACGGACACACACACACACAAGTACGGAACTGAAGGAGGAAATACACAGCAGACGACTCTACAGTCACGATCGGATATTTTAACGCAACGCAGCGGCTGGTATAGCAACTAGGTTTTCCAAAAGCCATCAGACAGAACAGCCCGAACAAATACGTGTTTAAGACCGTGGCCAGACTTCCCTTCAGGAAGACCCCCAGCAGGGAGTGAGAATACCTGCTGCTTTAGTTCTTAGTAGTGTTGGTTCATAATGTTTTAAAATACTTTATTATTTATTCACCTAATAGGCAAGCCGTGGTGCGTGTGCTTATTTTTGTTGCATTAATTGCTGAGTGACCGTTTTTGCATATGCCTGTCATTTTACTTTTTTTCTTTTTACGAGGTTTATTGATCATTTTAGCTACATTTCTGTATTGCTGTAGAATTTTTTACTTATAATGTTTTACATTACAAGTATTTCCCTTTGGTCATTGACTTTTTAAATTAAATGTATTGGGATGACATTGGGTAATAAATTATATGGGTTTCAAGTGTATAATTATACAATAACTCATCTGCATATTCGTGTTGTGTACCCACCCCCCAAAGTCAAGTTCCCCTCCGTCACCATATACTTGGCCCCCTTTACCCTTTACCACCCCCCTTCCCTCCAGTCACCACCACACTGTTGTCTGTGTCTGTGAGTGCCTGTCATTCACTTTTTTCTTTTTGCCTTTTTTTATTGTTCTTCTTGTCATTAACTTTTAAACCATCCTCCTTATCTTTAATGTATAGTAGTTAAAATGTTATTCAATCACATCTACCGTTTTTTATCCTCCGTTTCATTTCTGCAGCGTGTTGTTTGTGATCCTACATAAGACGTACAGTCTATTGAGGGCATTGTCTCATTTAAAAACGCACCTGATGAAACCGAGGGAGCGCTCCAGTCAGTGACATGCTGGAATGGGCAGTGCCTGTCTCAACATCGTCCTGTTCCTGTGCCGTTTATGTCACTGTCCTGTTTTGGTTCTCAGATCGTTCATAATTTCACGAGGCGGATCCAGACCAAAATCAAGGACCTCCTGCAGCAGATGGAAGAGGGGCTGAAGACTGCCGACCCCCATGATTGCTCTGCTTACACTGGGTGGACAGGTGAGGATACGTGCAGGTCCTGGGCGTGGCTTGTTCCTGGGGGGTGGAGTGTAAGACTTGGGTCTGAAACTTTTTTCTCCTGTAAAATGGTAAAGTTTTATCCCCTTTAGGTGAAGTTTTGAACTGTCTCCATAGTTGAGATGCTTTGGAACTTTATTTCTAAAGGAATTCTGCCTGGAAGTTTGAACTTTTAACATGTAGCATGTCATATATCTGTAACCTAACATATGGCAGTCCATGAAAATGCGTTATAAGAGCAACCTTGCCCGAGGGTCCATTTCTTTCTGTTCGTTTGCTTTTGTTGCTTTGGTCTTTGCGACAAGCTGCAGTTATGTGTGATTTCTCTGGTCCGTTATATATAATAACTATTTAACGTGTTGCTTGTACTCACTTGACTCATTAGTACGCATAAGGATTTTTATTTTGATGATCATTAAACAAGCAACCGGTAATACACTTTACATGAAAAAACTGAATTTTAAAATTAGCTTGCTTTTAACTAATCTTTACATTGTCATTATTTTACCATGTAGCCAGGACATTGTAACGGCTATAATCCTTGGAATGTAAAAGAAAGAAAGACAGAACTCGTTCTGAGGGATTAGACCGCAGTGTGATTATTACTGATGGCAGTTTACCTATAAACTTAGAGCCTTTTCTTGGTAAATCTTCAGAGTTTAGTCAAAGAACAGCGTAGAACCGAGGGTGCAGTTAGAGTCCCACGAGCTGATGCCTGGTTTTACAAACACGCTGGCCCTGATCGTTTTATTCGTGTCCAGATATAGATTCCTACTGTTTGCCTGGGATGAACACAACACACAGTGACGTTAACAGTAAAATTTTCAAACTTTTAAATCCAGACATGGAGCTGGTTTACTCACAGAGCCACCGAGTTTTACCTGAAATGTAGAATTAGATGCTTTCGGCTACCCTGAAGCAAAATACAAAGAATAACGATGTTTTGCAAGGGAAAACAATGTGGTTACGAGTGGACAGGTTCCCCCTAAGAGGTCTCTCCCGTGAAGCGTCCCGTCATTGACAGCGGGTCTGACTACGGGGCCAGGCCCTGCGTCTGCTCCGTGATCAGCAGGTTCCCAGCCTGCGTCGGGGACCCCGGGGAGGGTGCCGAGAGCCAGCTGGTTGGTTGGCTGTAATCTCCGTCTGCCGTCCTCTTGTGGGACCAGGGACGGACCCCCGTGGACGTGTTCGGTTGGATGTTTTAAAATAACACCCGTGGTGCTGCGGTGCTGGCAGCGTGCGGAGCCTCCCGAGACCCGTCCTGCCCCGTTTTTGCTCCGGAAGTGGTGCAGTGTGAGAAGAGGGGACGGACCCCTCGCCCGGTCTCTAGCAGCGCAGCGGCAGGGCGTGCGCACACGGGCGAGAGGCTGAGAGCGGCCCGGGGGGCGGCGCAGGGCCCGGGGCCAAGGCCGCCCTTCCCGCCCCTCAGATCAGCAGTGGCCTTTCCCGGGAGGGGACTGTCTGAGCGCGCAGGCGGCAGGGACCGCTGGCGAGGAGAGAGCAGAGGTGTGGAGAGTGTCCTGGGAACAGAGGCTGCAGACGCTTTAAAAAGCGCTATTGTGGAAAAGGGGGGGTGAGGTTATCGGGCAGAAGCTGTGAACTCTGCGTGGCAGGGGGGCGGGAACCACAGCCACGCGAGGAGCCGCCCGAAACAAAGGCCGTGGGGATGGAGGGGCGTCTGGCCTGCGGCTGAAACGTGTTAATGTAGTTTATGTTGAGTTAACTTCATCACTGGAAGAGGCTGCCATTGACATTTTAAAAACTGGGAAAGCACCTAAGCATTTCCCTCTCCCAGAGAATCTTCCTGTTAATGGTTGACCCAGAAAAACTTGTCTAATTCATATTTAAGGAGAAAGTTCAACAGTTGTATACGTAACATTGGAAAGAAAAGGGAAACCAAGTTTGCCGGAGGAGGGAAAAACACAACAGGAAAATCCCACTGCAGTGGGGAGAGAGACGACAGCACTTTCAGCATTGACTTCGAAACTTAGTTAAGCAATAAGGTCACAGAGCAGAACTAAGAAGGAAAAAATCTACCCTGTGTAATGTCTCCGATGATGCCCTTGAGAAACGGAGGGTTCATGTAGGTTTTTCCCGTGATCATAAACACAATGTCCTAAAGGCAAAAAGGAAGGGCGGTCGGTAACGGTCTCCGTGGGGGCGGGGCTTCTCCCAGGCATAGCCCTCCTGTACCTGCAGCTGCACCGCGTCACGCGGGACCAGACCTACCTGCTGCGGTCCCTGGACTACGTAAAGAGGACGCTGCGGAACCTCAGCGGCCGCAGGGTCACCTTCCTCTGCGGGGATGCGGGGCCGCTCGCCGTAGGAGCTGTGGTCTATCACAGGCTCAAGAGTGACTGTGAGTCCCAGGAATGCGTCACCAAGTGAGTGCCCCCGAGGGGGAGGGTTTTCTCCAAATTCGCAGGCGAAGGTCTTCTGCCCTGGCTGGTGTGGCTCGGCCCTGGCTGGTGTGGCTCGGTGCACTGAGCACTGGCCTGCGAGCCACAAGGTCTCTGGTTCGATTCCCAGTCCTGGCACAGGCCCGGGGTGCAGGCCAGGTCCCCAGTCCCCAGGTGGGGGCGCACGAGAGGCAACTGACTGATGTTCCTCTCGCACATGGACGTTTCCCTCTTTCTCCCTCCCTTCCCCTCTCGCTAAAAATAAAATAAAATGTATCTTCTGTTACAAACAGACCTGTCCAGGAAGTGAAGGCTTCTGTGTATGAGTCTCGAGCAGAGTGGAGGGATCCCGTGGTCCCTTCCCACCTGGGCTGTGTTCGCCTTAACTTGGGGGGCCATTGAGAGGGGCCCACATGGTGCTTTCTGTTACTGTCATCATTTTTCTAGCGTAACTTTTGGTTGACTTCTGTGCATGAAAATTGTTCAGTTGTCACGAACCATCAGAAAGTATCACCTGTCACGGCATCTGTTGGTTTCCCATCTTTTCTGAGGAAGCAGAGACCGCGGCTCAGTCCCGTGGTCTGCTGGCCCCAGCTCACGCGAGCCTGCTCATGTTTGCTGAAGGACGGGGCGGCGCGACCCAGCCCCCACGCGTTGGCCACATTTTACTGCCGTTTCGTTTAGAGTTTAAGTCACTTTCTTCTCATTCTGGACTTCCATGGTGTAGCATACGTGTCAGGTAGACATTTTCAACACAAAGATGTTTTATTCATTGTGGTACCTCAGAGAGAAGTTTTTGCTTCTTTTGTTTAATCAGTTTTAAATTAAAAATAAATAGCAGGTAACCCCCACGGGAATGGGGTTATTTACAGTCTCGGGAAGAGGAGCGCTAGGCAGCCCCCGGGAAAACAGAAATGTTCTTGTCGGGCAGACTTTTGCAGCTCCAGAGGGCCGTCGTCTGCCGAGACTCCGACCTCCCCGATGAGCTGCTCTACGGACGGGCGGGGTACCTGTACGCCTTGCTCTACCTGAACACGGAGATCGGGCCGGGCACCGTGTGCCAGTCGGCGATTAAGGAGGTACTGTGGGCCCCCCGCCCCCGCGGGCACCCTCTGCCCCAGCCCACGTCCGGGCCTGCCCGTCAGCACAGCCGCAGCAGACGCTAGGCTCGGGTCCTGAAACCAGCTCAGAGAATTAATAAATAGCTCCTTTTTGTCCCTCCCAGGGATTTTTAAAACTCTGTGCCTGTATCGATTCAGCTGCCTTTGCTAGAATCAAACAGCCACAGCTCCAGAAAGACAGCATGTTTATCTCTCTCGTGAGATGTCTGAGCTGGCAGGCAGTCCTGGGCATGGGGCCTGGGACCCCTGTCTTGTTCTCCTGGATCCTGGGGGCCCGCCCTTGTCTGCGGGGCCAAAGCTAGTTGAGCACCTGCGCCCAGGGACAGATGAGGAAGGGGAGGATGAGCTGCTTCCTTTTTAAGGCCAAGAACGACAAGGTCCCACCTCGCTTCTGCTCACATCCCACTTAAAGAACTTCATCAAGTGACCGTGTCCCGCTGTCTGGGGCTCGGGGCCGATGCCCAGCTAAAACGTGGCACTCGACGATCAGACGCGTGCGGGGGGCCGGGGCCCAGTCCGTGTCTGCACCACAGACTCGGCACCGCGCGTCCCTCTCGTGGGCTAACGAGAGCCCTGCACACCCCAGCAGACATGTCCTGTTGCCTCTCACAGCAGAGCCTAAGGCTGGGCCTCCGTGGGAGCTTGCCAGGCTCTGGGGGAAGCATGGCAGCCGCAGAGTGGCCAAGAGGAAGCTTTTCTAGATTCCGGGGAACCGTTTATACAGAGAGCTTTTGGTTTCGTGGTGTGGCTTCCTGGTGTTTTTCTCCCACTCTGGGATTGTCCCTTGGCTCATCTCTGCCTGTGGTCATAATCTGCAAACTGAAGGCAGCCCCGCGGCTGCGCCGTGTGCTGTGAGGGTTCCTGAGACAAGGCCAGGAACCGGGCGGGCTCTCGGCCCCACGCTGCCCCGTCGCCCCTGCAGGTCGTCACTGCCATCATTGACTCCGGCAAGGCCCTGTCGAGGGACGAGAGGAAGACGGAGCGCTGTCCCCTGCTGTACCAGTGGCACCGGAAGCAGTACGTGGGGGCAGCCCACGGCATGGCCGGCATTTACTACATGTTAATGCAGGTAAGCGAGGCGGCTGGAATGCTGCCCCGTGGCCACGTCCCACCACAGCCGGTCGGAGAGGACAGCGGAACTGAGCCGTGGGCACGGACTGCGCAGGTGGAAAAACAGTGTGGCCCCTCCTTTGAGTAGTGATGCGTCTGCTTCCCTCTGCGCGCGGAGCAGTGCACAGACCGGGGACCTGCGCCCACGCACACCGGGCGGCATCCCCCTGGGGAAGGAGGCCCTCCCCTGAGAAGCTTCCGGGGGCGCACGGGCCTCTGCAGTATCCGCCCAGAAACTGATCATTTTCTGCCGAGATAACATAGTTTGGTATTTTAGGGGGAGAGCTTGGCCTACTGTAAATACGGGGAACTGATGATGTGGAAGGTATTTTTCACCTTTCACGTTCTGTAGTTTAAGTTATTTATATAAATGCCTCGTTTGTGCGTATTTCATAGAATACGCATCTTTAAGCTTCATCCTTGCCAATATGTACGGAAAGAGTAAAAATATAAGTGTGTGAATGTAAAAAAAAAAACAGACTAGGGCAGAGCTGTCTCCACATTCAGATACCCGCACTGGCGACCGGCTGTGTCCTCGGGTTTTCACTAGGTCACCGTGGCCGCGGTCTGTCTCTCCGTGCCGCCGGGTCTGCGGGATGCAGTGCAGGGACCCCACCCCAGACAGACCCCACCGCCCCGGCCGCGGCCCACGCCTGCTGTGCGCAGCTGCTTACCCTCCCCTGAGCCTGTCTTCTCCCCTTCACAGCCAGAGCGCAGGGCGGGCGGTTAGTTTGCGCAGAACCACAAAACTAGCAAATCGAACAGCACAGATTAGAATTGCGCTCTTTTTTACCAAAGGCCCGTATAAGAACAAAGGACTACAACCCCCTTTTCTGGTCATTAGTGGTCTCCGTTTATTGTCGTACAAGGTAAAACATGCATATACTCCGATTTGTGAATCTTCTTCATGGTCCAGACACCCTTGGCCGAAATAACCAGAATTCGGTATTTTGTTTTAAAGTGGCACTGTTATTCTGGACAGTGTGTGTATCCTCTATTTTCCCAGAAAAATGTTTTAACAGAGGCTTTGAACCCTTTTTTAAAGTAATAACACCATTGGGGGAAAGACAGTTATGTAAGAGCTATTCCAATAGAAAACAAGTGAAATAAGGCAAACAGAAGAAGACAAAAACCTTTCGCTTAGGTGTGGAATACAAAACAAAAAGAGAAACGAACAGAGGAAACAAGAGCAAACCCACAGACGCGGGCAGCAGGCTGGCGGCTCCCAGACGGGCAGGGGGTGCAGGAGGGCGGAGCCGGCGCGGGGCTCCAGCGTCTGGGGGCAGAGGCCCTGGGCCGCGGGTGGCGCGCGCGCTCTGGTGTACGACACCGGATTATAATGTGCACCGGACACGCGTATAATGTTCTACCCAGTGTTACCTCGGATTCTGAAAAAGATACTAGAGGAATTTGGAAGGCCCCATTTAACAAGGTCGCCGGCCTCCTGTGGTTGTTGGCTGCCTTTTGGGTTAACGTGATACTTAGTCACAGTGCGGAGAGGTTTGGTCAAACGTTACTCGAATGTTTCTTTGGGGGCGTTTGGGGGAGATGCGTATGTACACGGGGGCCTTCCGGTAAAGCAGCCTGCCCTCTGAAGTGTGGCTGCACCTTATCCGCTCTGTCCAAGGCCTCCCCTGAGCAAGAGGGAGTTTTTCAGAAGATGCTCTCAGACTTCATCTGCAACGACAGACAGTTGAAATAAGAAAAGGTCTGTCCTGGTCTCAAATCATTGAATAAACCCTAATTTTATATGCTCCAGGTTATTGATACTTTATTAGCCACAATACGTGGGTTTTCTTAAAAATAGGAAAAACATACGTAATGTTTTGTTGTTGTTTAAAGCCAGCGGCAAAGGTGGACCCAGAAACGCTGACGGAGATGGTGAAGCCCAGCATCGATTACGTGCGCCACAAGCGGTTCCGGTCCGGGAACTACCCCTCGTCCCTGAGCAACGAGACGGACCGGCTGGTGCACTGGTGCCACGGGGCCCCGGGCGTCATCCACGTGCTGCTGCAGGCCCACAAGGTCAGTGCCCATCCCGGCGCCGGTGTGCAGGGCCCCAGAGCTCCCCCAACCCCCGGCGCCTCCGGGCGCACAGGGTCAGTGCCCATCCCCGTAGCCGCGTGCAGGGCCCCAGAGTGAGCATTTGAATTTGTCACAGTTAACATGTATTTTAGAACTACCTTTGCAGCATCGTGAGCTGGGAGGAGGACAGGCCAGGAGACGGACAGACTGAGGCCGTCGGGGCCGCGGCAGGCGGTGGTGGTGGTGGCGCTCCTTTGTCCCCGGGGCCAGTTCTGGTTTCCTAAAACCGTGCAGTTTTCTAACCAGACGGGAACCATTTTGCCGGCTGTTCCCTGAGAACCCCGTTCCCACGCCGCTTTGCTTTGCACTGCCCAGGTTTTTAAGGAGGAAAAGTACCTGAAGGACGCCATGGAGTGCAGTGACGTGATTTGGCAGCGCGGCCTGCTGCGCAAGGGCTACGGGATCTGCCACGGGACCGCCGGAAATGGCTACTCCTTCCTCTCCCTGTACCACCTCACACAGGACAGAAAGTACCTCTACCGGGCCTGCAAGGTAAGGGCATCTCTGTCCAGACAGAGGGACCCTCCGGGACCGGCACGGTCCGCCTCCCTCTCCCTCCTCCTCTCCACCTGCTGCTCCCAACCCTGCAGCGTCTCTGATGCGGGGCTGGGGCCCCACCTGGGGCAGGGCCCCCACTGCTCCTGAGTCACGGAGCTGAGCGTGTGCCTCAGCCCCCACCGCCTCTCCCCCTCCTCCCCTCCCCCCTCCCCTCCCCCTCCTCCCTTCCTCCCCCTCCCCCTCCTCCCCTCCCCGCTCCTGCCACACTGCGCTCTGCAGCCATTGCCCACCTCCCCACGTGTGTACAGCGCCTGTTCCCTCCAGCACGGTTAGCTGGTCCTCCCATCAGGGGTGCCCCTCCCCCGAAATGTGCATGGCAACTCCTTAGTGATGCCCTGGGTGGCCGGGCTGCCCATCTGAGAAGAGGTGGCCCTGCCGTCCGGCCCAGAGCCCACGCTCCCGGCCTCTGCTCCGCCCAGAACCTCGGGGCTGCGATTCTTGGTGACTCACTGCAATGGCTTCTCTGTTGCCTTTCCACCAAGTGAAATCTCCAGTCTAAAAAGAAACACCTTCCTTCTTTAGTTTGCAGAGTGGTGTCTCGAGTATGGAGCCCATGGGTGCCGCATCCCTGACAGACCCTATTCCCTCTTTGAAGGTAAGGGAGGGGGCCGTCTGAGCGCCGGGTGCGTGGACCTGGCTCCCGTCCCCGCGTGGCTGGCCCCCAGCCCTCTGATCTCACAGGTGTGACCGGTTACAAAGTAGTTTCCTGCTGCAAGTGCCACTGAGTCTCCTCACTGTACCTGTTCTGTGCTCCTGTGAATGTGCCCCAGGTGTTTTCTTGTGAGGTCACTGTGTAGACGGATAGGATGTTTGCTGCTCGGTCCCGTAAGAAGTGTTAGCGTCCTCCTCGGGCGTTTCATCTGCAGTGCTGCGTATAAGCTCGCTCTGTTCATAGGAAGCTCGTTAGTTACGTGTGTAATTATTTAAGTTGTATAAAGAAGTGTGAATAATATTAGCATTTAGGAAGCATTAGCAATTAGAAATATTAGTCGTTGGAAAAAATAATGAGAAAATATTGAAGAAAGTTCTGAAAAACGAGCCATGACAGGAATTCAGCAAACACCGTTAACAGTCCACAGCAGGCCCGGTATGTAGGACGCCGCTCAGGGAGACAGAACAGACGTTCTGCAGAGACTGGTCCACTTCCTACCTTTCCTGGGTGAGGGAGGGAAGGAGAGAGAGAATTGGGTGATTCACAACATAAGCCACAGAAATCAAAGGACAAAGTTAAATGGTGTCAGGATACGTTGATGATAACTTTTCATTACTGTAGAGCCACATCTTACATGAATTCCAAAATAAACCTCAGAAGGGATAAATGATTGGATTTTTTAAAACTCAAGTCATAGACAGATGTTGAATTTTGTTAAGTGCTTTTTCTGCATCGGTTGCTAAGATCATGTGATTTTTCTTAACGGTGTGTTTGTTGATTTCTTGTCATTGCTCGTTTTTCAGAACTTTCTTCAATATTTTCTTATTATTTTTCCAACTATTAATATCATCTTAATAGGGTAGGTTTTTAATCTGGATAGATTTTTCAAATATTACCCAGCCTTGCATCTCTGGAGTAGACCTCACTTAGTCCTGATGTATGGTTATTTTTACAAATTGCAGAATTGTATTTGCTAATATTTTGTTGAGGATTTTCACATCTATATTCATGGAGGATATTAGCCTGTAATTTTCCCTTTTTGTACTGTCTGGTTTTGGTGTCAGGATAGCGCTGACCTACAAACACCTAACTGGGGAGGGCTCGTTCTGGGGCTGGGGGGGTCCCTCCTCATCCCCACCCCACCTTCAGAAGCTCCTGTGCCTCCGTGTGGAGCCCCAGGCGGGGGGGGTGGGGCAGGGATTTCGACCAAAGCAAATAAAGTTTGCTTTTATATAACATTCTTAAAACCTAGAGAAGATATAAAACGCAACTTTTTATCTGGAATAGAAAGTAAGGGCTCTGATAAAGGAAGTTTCAGAAGTTGAAATATCTCAAGTGCAGTGCGATAACTTTTTTGATGGCGAGTCTGTGAGATCTTCCTAAAGTTCCAAAATGCAATATTAAAGCCCAGAAACAAAAGTTTCAAGATAAGATGGGGCAGAGAAGTGGCATCACGAGCTGCTGGGTGCTAACACCACGGTGGCGTTGGTTTTTACGGCGTCATTGCTGAAGTCTGCTCCTTTCCCAGCTCCTACGGCTCCTGATGAGGCGGGAGGGGCCCCTTTGGGTCCCTCCCGGGCCGCCCCTGAAGGGTCCCCGTTTGCCCTTGCAGGCATGGCAGGCGCCATCCATTTCCTCTCTGACGTCCTGGAACCGCAGACGTCGAGGTTTCCAGCCTTTGAACTTGCCTCTTCGCAGACGGATCAAAAGGTGGAGAAAGACTGCTAGGAGACCGGTTTGGACCAAAAGCCACCAGCTGCTCAGTGCCTGACAAAGAGCCATCTGTGAGTCCTGAGAGGGACAGAGGAGCAGCAGCCCCTCCCGGGCCCCCTGAGTTGGAGCATGAGGGACAGCAGCCTCCCCCCCCCCAGCCCCCGCGTCTGTAACGGTGCCCCCTCCCCCCGCTGGTGTAAAACACGGTTCCTCACCCAGTTTTCCTCCGCGCCTGCATGTGTCCTGGTGTTCGTTGTGTGTAGGTGTGAGCCGTGCTGAGCGGAAAGCCGCCTGTGCCCCGGGCAGAGCGGACCGTGCGGGGCGCACGAGGCAGCCCCTCTCGGTACAGGACCTTCGCGGCGGGCTGTCTGCGTCCACACCCGCACGACAGGCGGGGAGCAGGCCGAGTCTCTGGGGTGATGCCCCGTGGCACACGTTGTCAGCACTTGTGTGGGCACCGGTCACATGAGCAGCAGGGAAGGGCCGCCGCGAGCCCTGGGAGCTCCCAGCACTCGGTGGGGGCCCTCCAGCCTGGCGCTCCCACGGGGCTGCAGACGCACTTGTTCCTGCGCGCTCAGTGTGGGAGAAGCCAGCGGGGCGCTGCAGCTCCCTGGGCCCCCGCGCTCAGCGGAAGTGCAGGAGGCCCTCGCAGTCCGAGGCAGTGGGGGGACCCGGGAAGTGGACTTCAGGACATCAGGGTCAGCGTTGGAGGAGACCCTCCCGTGGCCGCGCTGCAAATCCCGTAGCAACGACCGAGCCCGGGCGGTTCACGCCGACGGCACCTCCATTTCATAAATGTTACGAGGTGTTGCTTCGAGTTCAGTGAATGAAATCCCAGGAGGGTGATCAGCAGAAAGACGCTCACCTGTTCCGACATCCCTGCAGTTAAACTTATGTCAGAAGTTACAAAGTGTAAGTTGGGGATAGATACAGCCCTTACGTTTTGTCCGCTATTTGGGTGATTAAAAGCTCACACTTGGTGACGTGTACTGAGCATAGAAGCACTAGTCATTGACACACGCGGGAAGCACGCTGTTCTAACCAGGAAAGGATGCTGTGACTGATACTTTTATCTTAAAAACGGGCATTCCTGGGGAGGCAGGGAGGAGAGAGCCGGCACAGGAGGGGAGGAGAAGCAGTCCCTGGGTTCGCGGGGAGGGGGGTTCTGCTGGAAGCGGTGGGGACAGTGTGTGTGTTGGCAGAAGAGTGAGTGACCGTTCAGGTGCCCGTGACACAGAAGAGAAAGACTAGGGACTGGCCGGGAGGGTCAGCAGCCTGGAGGTCGCCGGCGAGCCTGCCAGCCCTGCAGACACCTGAAAGGGGTTCTGTTGCAAACGAGAGGGAAGAAATGGGGCCGCGGCGAGAGAGCCGGGGTCTAGAAGATGCTCGGAAGTTCAGAAAAACAACAGCAGCTCGTAAACCCATGGGTGTGGCCCAGTGGGCACGCTGCAACTGTGAGGTGGAGCAGAAGGGGGTTGGAGGAGGGGAGCCGGGGCCTGCGCTGCAGACCAGCGGCAGCGTGTGGCTGGGGCGGTCCACATCCCTGGTCACAGACGGACGCGACGCCGCTGGGCGCAGGCGCGGTTCTCAGGGAGGCGGCAGGCGAGGCGGCATCTGCCGAGCGGAGATGGAGGAGGAGGAAGTGTGAATGTTGCCAGGAGAAGGGAAAATGAACACAGGTCTCAGATTCTCAGATGGGCCCCCGCTCAGCAGTCACTCGGAGGGTTAGTTCAGACCCGGGTTTCTGGGCCAGTGTCTGAATGAGTGGGTCTGGGGTCAGGGGGTAGGGGCTGCGAACGTCCCCACCGAGTCCCAGGCTGATGCCGATGCTGCTGGCCTGGGGACCCCGCACATCAGGAAGACACCCCTGGTTCTCCTCCTGGCCCCACTAGTCACCCCAGACAGGCTGGTCTGGACACGGGGTGCCCGGCCCGACTGCATCCAGAGCCCACGTGGCTGTGAACGCAGGGAGCCCAGCTGGTGGTTATGCGTGTGTTCCCACAGACGTGCAGCTTGCGTTCCAGTTCGGTTTATGTGAATTGGTTTGTCTTGCTCGTTGGCTTTCATTTTTCTCTCTTCCACGTGAGAGGGTCCCCAGTCAGCTCTGTGCTGCACGAAGCCTCACATAGGGAGAGGGAGGGTGGGGGACTGAAGCCGGTTGGAAATTCCTGTCCATGGGGTTTGACTTGGCTCGATCTTCCCATTGGGGACGTGCTGGGCAGGGGCAGGATGCACCTTTGCAGCTTCCTGCCCCGTCTCCAGCTGCAGGTGGCAGGAAGGAATGGGGAAGAGAGCTGGGTCCCATCTTCACTAGGTGGCACTCTGACCTTCAACCAGATCGAGTGTCCTCCGGGCTAAAGACCAGCGCTCTGTCCAGAAAAGCAGCTCTAGAAAGGGGGGCGGGGCTGTGGGCTGCAGGGTAGCAGGAAAGGCCTCTGCAGAGCTGACTGGTGTCTAAACCACCATCGAGCAAACCACCTCCCGCCACCTGGAGACCCTGAGTGCTGTCTGTCCCACAGCCTGGGGGCAGGGACTGAGTAACTGCCCACTGGCTCCTGCTGGCCTTGCCGCAGCTCAGGGCTCACACTGCCACATTCAGTTCTGCCTTCCAGGGCTGTTGGGAGGATGAGATGAAATAATCCAAGTAGAGCCCCTTAGCAACTAAGTAACCGACCTCAGATGACTCTCGGAGGGAAGGCGTTTGTCATGGTGGACCTATTGCTGCTGTTGCTGGCGCTGCCTGAGAGCAGCAGGCCGGCCTCCTCACTCCGAGGGAAGGCAGCTTTCGTGGGATTTTTGTGGCTCCAGCCCCACACCGGTTTTCTTTTCTGGAATCTCAGTTCTTCAGGGAGCTGCTTGCCCCTCCCACTTAGGTGCCGAGCTTCAGCTGCGCACGCCCACAGATGCCCCGCTCTGCTAGCGAGATGTGGCATTTAATGTAAAATCAGCACAGTGAGTCATCGGTAATGTTCCCGGTGGCCTCCTCAAGGGACATAGCCATCGTCTCTCCACATTCTTTGTTCTGGGCTCTCCCACATTTAATAGGTTAATCTCTTGCAAGCATATCATTTCTAGTATATAACAACAATATCGACCGTTTTTGAGCCGGGTGCTGTGTGTGAAGTACTGGATAACCATATCGCGTTCAGTGATCTCATCCGGCTCTTACAAAAGCCTGTGTGTGGCGATGGAAAAGATTAATATAATATAATATAACATAACAATATAATATAATATAATACAATAGCCTGAGCAGAGGCTTTTCTGCCAACTTTCTCTACCTGTGAGGCAATTCAGTGCAGGGAGGGCTGCCCAAGGTCATAGGACGGCTAAGTTGTGGAGTTCACCAGACTGAATTTATGGGAGTAGCATCGGATGGTTCCAGGTCAGGGATGAAATGGAACTAACTCCCGTTCTTGCTGAAGGGTGAGGGTAGTGAAGGACGATAAGCCATTGGAATGGATGGTAAAGTGACCGCACATCTAAAGCTTAGTGGACAGAGACAGCAAAGATGTGGCCAGGATCTAAGCATCAAATCACACACCTAAGCTTTGTGTTCCTGATTTATACTGCGCTCAGACAAGCATGGCTCTCGGTGCTTCGATCTGCGCCATAGTTCACGGAAGAGCACAATGCAAACGCCGCTGCTCCGCCCGCTAAGCTGTCCGTGAGCCCAGCCGTGACCACCAACGGCTGCCTGCAGACACGGCGACCTCAGGGCCCTTCTGATGGAAACCCACACCACTAACTCTGGCGTATTTCTTCAAAACAATGCAAGGATCTGAGTGCGGTCACACTTCTCCATATACAGTAACTACCTGGTTAGAAGAAATACAGACACCCTGGAGATGCAGTCTGCAAATTCCAGACTGGGTAGAGACAAGAACAGGGTTTCTTGGTGGGGGGAGGGGAGCAAAGGGATAAAAGAGAGAGAGACAGATGTGTAACCTCAGAACCCACTCAAAACAGTCCTGTTTATCAAGGACTGAGTTGCTTTTCAGAGACCATGGAACAATGCCCATGTCATGTAGCCACCCCCCAGCGTTTGGAGGAGAAAACTTGGCCCTCAGCGGGGCCCGGAGCCGAAGTCTCACACCCCGACACACACGGGGAACCAAAGGGCTGGGACGCCGGAACTGGCGCCCTGGGGCCGGACGCAGGGGGCCCGCTGTCCAGAAGGAGCCGGTGCTCACGCCCCGGGACCACTTTTGTAACTGGAATGGTGATGCCAACAGGTCCCGTCCCCGCAGCTCCCCACGCAGGGCGCCTCGTCCGCGAGACAGCAGCTGCGGGCGCACAGACTCCTGCCGCCAGGGGCGCGCCCGCCCGCCAGCCTCCTGGAGCGCCCGCGGGGTCCCGGCCCTGCGCGCGACGCCTCTGTCCGCTGTCACCTCCCCGCTGTCGTTCCTATGCAAGCGCAGCTCCCAGCTTCTCAGATCTGGTCCTTCTCGTTGAGAAACCACTCAGAGGTCCTGTTCTGGCTCTTCCGCGCCTCGCGAGCCCTTGTGGGCGCCCTGAGGTTCCGCGACGCCCCTGCTTCCCGGGGACCGGGGGTGGGGGGGGGGGGGCTGTGGGGCTGGGAGTCGGACGGCGGACCGGCCAGCCGCGGTGTGCGAAGCAGCCCTGCCCTGCCCCGTCCGCCCGCCCTGTCTCCGGGTTCCTCCCGCAGCACCATCCCCGGGACCGGCTCCCCTAAAGCGCAGCTACTGCGGGGCGAGCTCAGGGTCCATCCACGAGGAGCCACCGTTTAAATTCAAGGCTCCCCTCCACCTGGTCCGGGGGCAACTCGTGTCCCCATTGGCTGTGACTCTCCCTGGTCAGCGCTCCGCTTCCCCCCTGCTCGGACACCTGCTCCTTAGCTGGGCTTTCCAAACGTGTTGCTAAACCAAACGCCCTGGCGTTCTTAGTGGGTTTTCCGGGTCTCCCACCCCGCCCCGCCTGCCGAAGGCGGGACCCACGCAGGTGCCCCCCCCATGGGGGACTTCCCCCCTGTCCTCTGCCCGCTCCCCAGCAACACAGCCAAAGCACACGTCCGAATGTATGTTTATTTCACACGCCTAGGAAACGGGACCCCATCAGAGAGAACAGAAGGGAGAAAGGCGCCCGGGGCCGCGGAGGAGAAACATGCACGAGCCTGCTCCGAGTCTCCTCCTTCCCGCTGGCTCCACGCGACTCCGCGCGCGCCACCCGTGGGTCTGGGGCCTCCGGAGCAGGGCTGTCCCCCAGGTGGCAGGGACAACAAAACGTATCTTACACAACCACGGGAGTATAAAATCGCTGGGTGCTACCAAAATCATCCAGACTCTTAAGACCACTTAACTGTCAAAAAAAGATACACAAGATTTTTGTCATGGACACGTGGTGCCCCTTCAACCACACCTGGCCCAGTGCCAGGGCCGCTCTGAGTATGCTCCATTGTTTAAAAAAGAAAAAAAAAAAAAGCGAAGGGAGAAATTGACATTAAAAATGCAAAGCAAACGGCCTGGAGGAAGAGGAAGTTCTTAGACCCATGTATCTTTGTTGGTTGTAAACAGCAAATGTTGTGCTTTGTCAGCTCACTTCACACAAGGACCCAGGTGTGGGGAGGGTCAGGGCCAGGAGCTCACAGGTCCCATGAGGGTGTCAAGGACAGGCGCAGCGCCCACGCTCGCTAACTGTTCCCCAGGGGGCTGGTGCGGCTCCAGGGGTTGCCTGCAGAATTCCCGGGAGGCTCCCAGGGCCTCCGCCCTCACAGGAGACGCATCTGACGAGTCACCGTGGCCCCATCCCGCCTCCTCATCCCTGGCCCCCAGAGACACCCAGAAGAGCAGGGACGCCAGACTCAGGTCTGGGGACGGGCAAACACCCAGCACCACTCCAGTGAGTCACCCTGATGGCCCAGTTGAATGAGTAACAATTACTCAAGATGCTCCATTAGTTCAGTTCAAAAACAGGCTCCCTCCACCCCCACCCCACTGTCTGGCCACCACACATACAGGGATCTACACGTCTTAGCTACACGGCTTTGCCCCCCCCCCCCCCCGTGCGTGACCTGGCCAGGTCCCCATCTGGGTATAAGCACTACACTATCGGTACTACTAACTATGCAGAGGAGCGGGACCTCCTGCTTACTGTGGACCACCCTGGGGACGGCTCACAAGGTTGCAGGGTGACACAGGTTTCTTAGCCAGGGTGTGCATCTGCAAGCGCGTCTTCTTTATTCAAATGTTGGTTAAGTTCTCAGGGAAGTCTGCTGGTACTTTCTGAAGAGGTCTGCCTGCAGTCCTTCCTCTTAGCAAGCTCCTCCTCAGAGCCCAGCGCACACCTGCCGAGAGCGCGGGAGCCCTGGCCTCGCCCTGCCCAGATGCCTCTCTCTGTGGGGCTGGCGTGACTTCTGCTTGGAAAGGGTCCTTTACCAAAGCCCATGGCCGGAGCTGCCCGGGGAAGGGCGTGGAGACCTCAGGTCCTGATCGAAGACCAGAGAGAGCTGCTGACATTCAGTTAAGACACTTGAGTCAGACCTCAAAGCACAAACTTCCATAAAAGCACTAAAAAGGGGGGAACATTAGTTTTCCCCAAGTCACACCAAGAGCTACTGAAATGCAACGCCCCAGTGTGAGGCGAGGAGCCATTTCCCACAAAGGACCTTCCTCAGGGACCGTCAGGTACGTGCAGATGGCACCTTAGCCTGGTTCTGGGCCCGCAGCCCCCTGCAGTGAGAGCCGTGCCCAGCACTTCCAGCCCCGGCTGTGCAGACGGATGCTGCTCTCCTCTCCGGAAAGCGATGGGGATAGAAAAGTGCGCAGAGGCTTCTTGTCCGCCCAGCGTCTCTCTAGCAGCTTCTTGAAGAGGAAGACAGACAGAACAGGGGGCCCCAACGGCTGAGCCTGTGAAGTGTCATTCCAGCCAGCGGTCTGTTCCCAGGGCTGCCCAGCTGGTGGGAGGAGTCTCCCCTGGCAAGGGCACCTGGCCACCTCTGTGCGCTCACCTGTGCGCACACACCGGCCCTCACTGGCCGCCTCCTCTTAGTCTCTGTCCTGAAGACCTGGGCATGCCACCCTAAGGTGTCAACCGTCGGAGACTGTCCACACTCTGCCAGAGCACAGACAACATCAAAAACAGAAGGACACGGGGCGAATTCAAATGTCGGTCATCTACAGAAAACCTGGAAGGAAGCTGTGAGCTGTGCTTGCTCGAAGACGTCACAGAGGAATCTGCCCTTGTGGCTCGTAAGACCATTCCGGACGCGACACCCAGGGCGACAGGGAAGGCAGGCCAGAAAGGCTGCTCCCTGTCTCCCCTGCGGCAGCACCCGGGCAGGCTCCGGGCAGCACCCCTGCTACTTGGCCTTCACCACCTGCTCGTACGGGGGTGGGGGCGTGTTGCAGTAGGAAGGAGGCGGGGGATAGGGCACGCTTCCGTGGGGCGAGCTGGGCTGGAAAGCCATCGCCATGGGGTTCCCAGCAGGGTTCATCCCGGGTCCTCCGGGGTCGGTGTAGTAGGGCAGCCCTGGCTGCTGGGCTCCTGGAAGACAGAGGAGCAGCTGTGAGCATAGCACAGGAAACCCACTTCCCAGCATCCCAGAGTGCTGCTGGGATGGACGGGCCCTGGGCACCGTTGCCACGGCTGTTCACCAGCTGACAGGTGTCACGGGCCAAGAGCAGCGGGCACCGGCATGAGGTGACGAGCAGCAGCAGGTCCCTGGCCTCATGGGGCTCCTGGTCTCCTGGGGTGCGGGTGACTTGCAGGCACACACCCTCAGGAGGGACCGTAACAGGATCGGGCATGGGACAGGTGGAGGCTCAGGTCTCGCCAACCACAGCCTGGACGATAAACCAGGGCAGTCCCACAAAGATCTAAGGGAGCGCGTGCCAAAAAAAAAAATTGCCCACAGAAAGGGCTGTGTGCGCTATGCAGTCAGGAAAACTGGGGCCACAGCGAGGGAAGTCCATTCCCAGCTGATGTGGCCGGAGCGGGTTTCCTGTCTCTCTGCCAGAACCCGCAGCAGCTCTGCAGGCCCTGTGAGAACGTGGGCTGAAACTCAGCCCAGAGGGACCTCCGTACCCATGGGCTGGGCTCACAGTTTGTCAGCAAGGAGACCCCTTGTCCACCAGGTGCGCCCAAGTTCAGACAAGGAGACGATCTGGATGCCGGGTGGGGAGGGAACGCCAGCAGGGCAGGCAAAGCATTTATGGGACCTGTTGGTCTTCGATGCTGCCGGGGAGCCCAGGCGGCTTTGGGAGACTTCCACACAGAAGTGGGAACAAAACCTCGTGGGCTGCAAACACCTGGGCAGCGTGCTGGGAGGGCCACATCACGGAGGAGAGGGTGGCAGGAGAGACTGACACTGGAGACAGGAGAAGAACACAGGGTATTTAAGGCAGATGAGAACGCCAGGGGACTGGGGAGGCAGTGAGTAATCGAGAGGCAGGAGCTGTGTCACGGCAGCAAAGGGCCAGAAGACATGACTGGCCCTGTACAGGGTCGGAGAGGTCAAAATCAGAAGGGCACGTTTTCAGGGAATATGGAGCGCAGTGTTTCTTGTCAGTATTTGGGCACAAAACCCCAGCTTCAGCGGGCCAACAGCTCTTCGGGGGAGGGGTGCAGACTTCTCAGGGGAGGGGCACCGATGCATCGGGGGAGGGGCACTGCTGAAAGGGTTGCAGGCACCGGGTGATGCATCTGTAAGGATGGGAAAGGCCTGAGCCTGTGTACAGGGTGCGGGGACACATACGCAGGAAAGGGAGGAAGTCCGGGGAGAATATAAAGCTCTATGAGGGCAGGGACCTCACAGATCTGGTCAACCTTTGGAGTGCATGGCCCAGCAGAGACGCCAGGGCACCAGTGGGCACCGGCGCTCTGTGAAATGGGCAGGGCGGGGGGGGGGGCAGTGACCGCTATGTGGGAGCAGGGTCAGGGCTCTCAGCAGGCAGCCTCTGCGCTGCGCAGAACCGGGTTTCCCGCCCTCAAGGGAGAGGGGGTCACAGGTGACAGCAAATAGTGACAAGGAAGGACAAAGCCAGCCGGTCTGGGATTTAATGTGGGGGCCCTTGAGGCACACGATGGAAGAACATAAAGGGGACACCCAAAGCCAAGGGGACTCTGGCCCCACCGCGTACCTTCCTTACAGGGATGGAACATTGGACGGGTGAGCCAGCCCCTCAAATCGGAGGGTATGTGGGTGGCCCGGTTAGAGAAAGAAAACACAGAAACGTGGCCTGAGCTTTCTTATTCCGGCACATCCCGGGGGCTGTCCTTTGCGCGCACTTACAGAGGACGTAGGAACCGCAGCGAGGGGCAAGGACAGAGGGCTGGCTGACCTGCAGCGGGGTTCGGGGGCTGCCTGGTGTAGGACACGTTGAAGGCCGGCTCCTCGATCAGCGGGGGGGGATACATGCGCCTCCGGATGAAGAAGCCGGCTCCGCAGCAGAAGAGGACGCCCATCATCAGAAGGAACCTGGGCGAGAGACAGGGACCGGGGTGGGCTGAGCCCCTGCCGACTCTTTGCCCAGGACGTCCTCGGGTGGACGACGCCAGGGAGACCCGAGGCTGCGGACCTGTGGGTGCCCCTGGACGGAGGCCACCTGCCCCGAGGCTCTAGGTGAGCACTCGGTCTCAAAGAGCTCCACGGGGCGGCTGGCCTCACTTTCCTGCCCACGGCTCTGACCTCCGCGGGACATTGTCACCCGAGCGGGAAGTGCCTTCTCAACGCTGTTTGGATACTAGGCTGCCCCGGCCTCTGCCTCCCTCTCCATTTCCGTTTTCCATTCTGTGGTTCTGTGCGGTTCGAGCGACAGCAGGGGCCAGCAGGCTGTCCCTCCCAGCAGCCTCGCCTCTGCTAGTACGTGGCCATCCACGCAGAGGTTCTAAGCACCGCCCTTCCCACAGCGCTCTGCCACTGCGTGAAAACCACGGGGCCAGAGGAGACACAAGCGCTAACACAGATGCGGAGGTGAGATCCAGGCGCTGAGAAGGGCCAAGCGTGTCCCTCCCACGACCGCCACAGTCTGCGGGACAGCAGAGCTGACTGCTTGAAGGACAGGACTTTCTGTTCAACTCCTCCGAGGGCCCTCAGTGACTTGCTGTGCCCCTGGCATTCCGGACGGGACTGACAGATGAAGGAATGACTTCCGTCACCTTCACACCTGACCCTCCGCATCTTGTGTTTCTGCAAACGGGCAATCACTCAGAGAAGGGCCACCTGTCTTCCCTGCAGAGACATGATGGAAACTCCAGCCCCTACGCTAACTTGGGCAACGGGACCCAGGGACCCTTCCAGAACCTCCCACGCCTGTCCCACTGTGTGTGGGCAGCACATTGCCTTGAGAAGAAGGAGCACCTAGCAGAGCCAACCGCGTCACCATCAAAGGCGCCTGTCCACAATGTGAATGAAATTTAAAAGTGGACGAGAAAGCCTTTGAGACCATGAGCGGAGTGTTAGTGTAAGTCTGTCCATCTGTCCGTCAGCATTTACCGGACAGCTAGGAACGCTGGCCAGGAGCAGAGGTCAGGGGCACAGGCAGGAAAGGACTGGGAAAGGTCTGTCTTCTGACCACATTCATTCAGCAGGTCGCTTGGCAGCACCTGCTACGATCCCAGCACCGGCTGTCTCAAGGGAGCAAGACCGGTGAGGTCCCTCGCCCTCCAGCGAACCTGACTTCCAACAGGGCAGGAGCACACTAATCAACAAATCTTCAAACTACTTATTTACAGTTCCGGGAGGAAGTGCTAAGAGAGAAAACCAAGCACGCAACAGTAGGGTGTGTGCTTGTGGGCAAGTCATGGACCTTTTTGGCCATTTTTAGGTGTTCGATTCACTGCAACAAGAGGTCTTAACAAGCGCATCTGTCACAGGAAGATCAAGACAGCTTCTTCTCGTTCAGAGCAGCAGGTGAGCTGAGTCAGGAGGATGGGAAGAGAGAGGCCAGCGGAAGGGAAGGGACGGGACGGGAAGGAGGGTTCTGGGTGGACAGGGCAGCCTCGGCGCTCTGGCCGGCTGCAAGGCCAGGTAAGTGGGAGCCCCAGAGAGGCCGGCTGCGGCTGCAGGGGGGAGCGTAGGCATGGCGGGGTGCCCTCCTGGGAGCCAAAGAAGTCCAGCCGTGACAAAGAGAGCGGCTTCATCTCTTCACGCTAACTTCCCTCGGGTGGACTCAGTGGCCACCGTACAGTCAACAGCGGCCCCCAACCCTCCACACTGGAGCCCAAACATACAGCAGAGCTGGGCTGGGATGAGCCTAAGGGTTTACCTTCTCCGGTAACACCACTGCTCGTCCCGGCAGACCCGGCCCCGGGATGGAAATGCAGGGGCCACCTGAGGTCTCGATCCCTCCCATGAGAAAAGTCAACCCATTGGTTCCGCTGTCAAAGGGACCCCTGCCCCCACCCCTAGACCAATAAAAATGATAGTGCACCTCACATCGGGGACTGATGAAGAGCAAGGGAGGACGGGGAAGGACAAGTGAGGATGAGGAAGGACAGAAGTGGGGACGAGGAAGGACAGAAGTGGGGACGAGGAAGGACAGAAGTGGGGATGAGGAAGGACAGAAGTGGGGACGAGGAAGGACAGAAGTGGGGATGAGGAAGGACAGAAGTGGGGACGAGAAAGGACAGCACTGGGGCTCGTGGCCAGAGGCCAAGACCAGCTCAGGTGGCAACCATCAGTGGATTCGTTGCTCACTGAAACAGGAGTCTGAGGAGAACTCAGTTCAGAGAGGAACTGACCGGGGCGGGGGGCAGAGCTGGGGGAGGGGAGGGGGAGAAAAGCCGTTCTGAGCGCCAGGTGGAAGGCCCCCCACTCCCCATCACCGCGGAGCAAGCTGGGCGGGCTCTCGGGGATTGAGGAAGCCTGGGCCTTTGCTCTCACGGATGGCAACCTGACGAGCTCATTCAGATCTTGCTGGTTCAAGATTACTCAAGAGTCTGGAGCGGCAGGGGCTTACGAACGCATCTCGTTCCCGACGCTGGTTCTCGAGTAAGGATACAGAAGTCCTCAGAAGTCGGATGGGAGCTTCCCTCCAGTCCGGCTCCATCCACCCACCCTCTGGCCCCCCAAACACCCCCACGGGGGCTGCCCTCCACATCCTCACCCAGGCCCATTCTTCCTGCATCCCTGTCCCTGCGGTGAGCTGGCCTCTTCATGGGCAACATGAGACTCAGAAGCCTCACAGCTTTTCCAAACTATTCTGCCATCAAGGCCCCATGCTGTCTCCAGTGCGCTGGTTTAACACGCTCCACGTGTGATTCTGCTGAGACATCTGTCTCCTGCAGGAGCCTGACCGCGGTGGGGCCTCTCCAGGGGACCTGGTGCATCCTGATGACATTGGTGACCAACAGGAGTACATGGAGCAGAGCCAGGCATCCTCCAATGTCAGCTGGGGCGCCAAGGCCCCATGGCAGGTTCAGAACCTGGTGTCACAGTCTCCACTCCAGTAATCCAACCAAACCCTCAGGCATCTGGCGCTCCAGCCTTGTGGGACTTGCCGTCATTCACTTGGACCTGTGAGGTGGCCCAACTCTGCCATGTCACCCTGGCCAACAGCTCAGAAGCTCCTGCTGCCGGCTCTGGGAAACCTTCTTGGGACGGAACTGCTCTTGGCCCGGGCCTCCCAGTTCTCCTGGACTCTCGGTTACTTTTTTGTCCTTTAAATCACATGAGACCTGAACTTTGACAAGTGTTTTCATGTTTTAGGAACAGCCCCCCAACCACCCCATCCTGTCGCTGGTGCTTTAGACCAACCTGACACCATCCTGAGCCCTTCGGGATCATGCCCCAGACAGCCCAGCCCCCTTCAACCCCACGGTCTCATGGAGGAAAACCCTGAGCATGCATGAGGCTAGCCGAAGCTCTGAAATGCCACCCTACTCTGAAAGCTCCTCCTCTCCCCGGCCTTGGTACCAGACCCCCCAACCCTGACATGCACACAGATGTGTTTACATTCGGAGAATCTGAGGATAGAAAAAAAGTCACCTTTGATTAGAGTTTTAAGAAGTAGCACCTGTAAGGTGGGGAGAAGCCACCAGCATGTCACTGCTCAGGGGGGCTCACTGCAAGCGGTGACATGGAGACAGAGATGCCCAAGCCAGCTCTAAGGGAGGCCAGGCCAGGGTCCGAGGTGACAGGTGAGTCCAGTCCCCTCACGGTCAATGCCCCGGGAAGGAGGCGGTGATGGCGATAATGAAGAGAGTGTCTCCTATTAAAGCCAGCGTGACACTGTCCCCACTGGCTGGTGGTTTCTCTAATCACACATCAGGGACAGTTGCTAAGAGGGAAAGACAAAACTCCACCGAAAAGTTCAAGTGGCTTCGGCCACATGCTCAAGAAAGGCCTTAAGGCCTTCGGAGGTCAGTACCGTCAGAATCTCCGAGTCCAAAGGAAGCTTAAGTCTTGAAGCGAGGGCTACCTGGCCCCCGGCGGAGCTGCCATGACGGCATTCCCACGGCCGCGGGGCGGGGCCAAGAACGGCTCCGCCCACACGCGCCCGCCACCCGTGGGGCCGAGCAGGCGCTCCTTTCCGTACAAATAAACCCTCGGACACCCCCGCGCGGGCAGCCACCGAGCTGGCAGGCCGCGGGGAGCCCTCCTGCTAACGGAGACGCGGACCCCGGTCTGCGAGGACACAGCGAGCATCGCGCCCTTGTTCCCGCTCAGCGTGCCCGTTTGCAGACGTGGGACAGGTCTTCCAGCTTCGCTCGGGAGTCGGGGTGTGAGGCTGGGTCCGCTGACACCGTGGGCCCGGGGGGACCACGAGGCAGCAGAAACTGGGTCGTGAGGCTTGTGGATTCCCCAACGCGGGGCCCCTGGGGTCGCCATTGTGATGTGACAGTACGGGCTGTGGGCGGAGCCCCCGGGGCGGGCGTGGGGCAAGCCCCCCAGAAAGGAGGGGTGCGACCTACCAGAAGTACCACAGCCGCTGGATGGACAAGGCCCGCACGCAGCACCGGGAGCCGCAGCAGTCCTCGTAGGGGCGGCATCTGCGGAGAGAGGGCACAGCTGGTCAGCGTAGGCACCGGGGGGGCCGGCCCCGCGTGCGTCCAGGCAGGTGGCGGGGCAGAGGACAGAACGCCCCCGCTGCACGTCACAAACCAGCCACGCGCACCGCCGGCCGGTGGCCCAGTGTGGGCGGTGCCACTCAAAGCACCACGCTTCCTCCACGGGCCAGTGTGCGAAATCGCGACAGTGCCTTCTGGGGAGGTACCAGGAGCAGGGAGCGGCATGGCACCCACCCGTCCTGCCACAGGCCGCCGTGGGCGCGCCGTGGGTCCAGCTCGGGGCGCAATCCCCAGCTGATCACAAGACGGGAACACGGCCTGGCAGGTCCAGAGAGGTTGAAGATGGAGCTTACAGGGCCAGACCAGCGGGGAGGCTGGGCCTGGTCTCCCCACTTACTAACTGGAGTTTTTTACAGACTATAGAATAGCCTGGTCACATCCGTTCTTGCGGCCGAGTGAGGGATTAGAACATGTGTTGGTGAGCGCTGCTCTGCATTTGAGCAGAACAGAGAAGAGCCTGTGTGTGGGCCTCCAATACTCAAAGCGGGACAGTAAGAAGCTGGCACTACCGGAATGTACAACAATTACAGGGCATGTGAGACGAATTATGGAACCTCCCCAGGGGACACTGGTCACTACAACAAGGAGGCTGCCTTAGAAGAATATTTACAATGGAGTTGAGGGGAAAAAATCAAGTTACAGAATATACATACAGAAACGTGACGTTTTAGGGATTGTCTTAGTCCGTTCTGGCCACTACAAAGAACACCAGCGGCTGGGTAGCTCATAAACGACAGAAGTTTATTTCTCACAGCTCTGGAGACTGTGAAGTCCAAGGCCAGGTCACGTCCCCTGAGAACTTCCTTCCTGGTCCCTCGCCAGCGCCTTCTCGCTGTGTGCCCCCATGACAGAAGAAGCAAGGAAGCCTCTTCATAGGAGCATTGCTACATCCTACCCCCTTCCTCTCCGGGGGTTAGGGTTCAACATGTAGATTTGGGGGGTGCGCACACGCAGACCACAGCAGGCGTCTAGAGTCCTGGAGCAACGACTACCAACACAACCTTCCTCCCGTTCTGGGAACAAGAAAATGCCTCCGACTTACAACAGGAATCTTCACGGGTAAAGTCCGCAAAGGCAAGAGAAGAGACATCCTCCTCCAGAATATCTGGCCCCAGACCAGACACCGCCCCCTCCCCTAAGGCGGCGCTCAGGTGGCTCAGCAAGGCAGAACAGCAGGGGTTCGGAAGAGGGGCCCTAGAAAAAGTCCCCTGCCCTTCCCCCACCCTTTCCAGCTCCGCACACCCGGAGGAGAGCGACCTCTGCAGAGAGAACTGCATCAGCCATGGGTCTGACGTCGGACCCGGGAGGGAAGGGCGCACCAGGGTCTCCCCATGGTTAGAGGTGGCCCTGAGCCTCGGGCCCTGGAACCGGTCGCGGCTTCTGCAACATTAGCAGGCAGGCCGGGCGGCCCGGCCCGACCCTGGCTCTACCGAGCGGGCGTCGGGATCCCGCTCTGACACCTGCGAACAATACTTCACCCGCTCACTCCATTCATTATTCACAGCAAGGAATGAGCCCAGAGAGACACGATCAAGCAGGGTAAGCTGAGCAACTGATACAAGAAGCTTCACACTCCAATGGGAGACTCAAGCACAGGGCCTGGAGCTGACCTGGGCACACCCTGCAGCGGGCTCAGCCAGGGCAGGAGCTTGGCTTCACTCCCCACGGTCCCCACGCGCTTGCTCCCTGCCCCACGGTCCCCACATGCCCGCTCCCTGTCCCTAGGCCCTCGTGTGGAAGTGATGTGTGCTCTACAGATGCCGGAGGCAAGAAGGCAGGACCTTGCTGGGCATGCCCACGAATTCTGTTATTAATTCCCTAACCCACGTACCCTATCTTCCCTTTACATTTGAGCAAACGCTTTCCACACGTCTGTGCCCGCCTGCCCTCCCCACAGAGCTGGGCGGCGCGTGGGCCTTTGCCGACAGCAGAGGCCCCTCCTTCGCTCCTTCAGCGGTACCGAGGGTCGAGCCCAGGCGCACAGTAGGTGCACAAACAGAGCGCCTGGTACCCAGAAGCCCGGGCCCTGCTCCATCCAGGCGGCCCCGGGACGCGACCCTGCCACGCACAGGACCCCGCGAATGGCTTCACATCTCCCACCATCGGCTGTTACTTGTAAAACTAGGTCGGGATGCTCTTAGTATGGACAGTTTGAGAGGACATAAATCAAAGACCACCTTTGGGGTCAAGCCTTCCCCACCTGCCAGCTCTCCAAAGGGCCACTGGGTTATTCTTGTGTGTAATGTAAATCAATATACTGGTGTCTCGTTAAGGAGACCCAGGCCCCTTCTAACCCGCCCTCAGTTTCCTGGGCAGAGTGACCAGACTCACTTCTAGTCAGAAAGAACAGGACACTGGCGCCTCTCAGCCACCTGCCTTCTCTGGCTCGTTTTAAATCACACTAAAAAGTCAGTCTCAAAAAGAGAGAGAGCACCGGCTTTAGCTCTGGGCACCCCTGAGCCTGCCACTGCCCCGGGCTGTGCTGCCATCCTGTCCCCAAGGTCCCTCCCAGCCTTCTCATCTCCCCATGCCCTGCTCATGGGCGGTCTAAGCAGGAGGACTGGTGGGCAGCTCAGCACATTGGAGGACAGCCCAGGCTGAGAAGGAAGGTGAAGGAGACAGATATGGGGAGGCCCTGTGACCGCCCTGCTATTTCTAAACCCCAATGTTGCTAAGAGGAGATATGTCATAGCCCTGAACCCAAGTACTGGAAGGGGCTCACCTGATGAAAAGTTCAGCAAAGGGCAAAGTGCAGAGCAGAGAGGAAGGCAGGGAGGAGGAGGAGGAAAGACAAAGGAACAGGAGAAAGGTCTGAAAGGTGAGCTGCTTCTCTGTTCAAGCTCCAAGGGCCTTTTTCTTCAAAAATAAGGGGACTGTGTTGTGTATGTCTATACGTCTGCAGTCTTCTAGCTCAACATGGGTAAAAAAACATAGGGAAGAAACCCAAAAACCTTGATGAGGGAGAGGGCAGAGAGTGCTGTCATTTAGCATAAAGGAATCAAAGCAGGTGAGAGTGACTTTGTATGTCTGGGTAGCTACCCTCAAACCACAACTGGCTTACAAAAGCAGAGCCTCCGTGAGCTCGATGGCCGTGATGCTGGGGTGAAATTCAAGAACACGCAGAGGCAAGAGAAGCAGGGGACACGCCCGCGGGATTTCTGGGGAGAGAATGAAGTCAGACTTCCAATAGAAGACTAAAATCTCTAAAACAGGTGTGCAAGCCAGCTGCTCTCTCCTCAGTGCGATCCAGGATCAGTTACGGTTGGCCAAGAGGTCCGTATGGTTTTTTTCCATAAAATAGAAGACACATTTTTCATTTTCACCAATAACTTTACTGATCTGGGTATGTTGAGTATGTCGGCTGTCTCTCACTATCAGCTTCTAGTGGGCAGAGACCGGGGTGCTGCTAAACACCTTCCAGTGCATAAGACAGCCCCGCAGCAAGGAATTATTTGGCCAGAATGTCAGTAGGACCAAGAAACTTCGCAAACCACTTTTGCCACATTTGCTCAGTCACAGCACCTTCTCCACACACGGCACAAAGCTTTGTGTCTTAGGTGCGTTTTTACCTTTCTTGAAATAATAAAGCATAATACACCAAAAATGTTGTATATCTTCTTCCAACTTTAATATTAAAATGACTGCACAAAAATTCACCAATTAGGTAAGTTTTTTAAATGCACACACTGATATGACAGCTGTCACTACACGATCTAACAAAGTCGTTTTAAATGAAGTTGAAGACAACTAAGTGCTCCTACAGCCATCTTACGGAAAAAGAAAAAAGAAGAACTTTTTGGCCAATCCAATATAAGCACAAACAGAGGTGGTGTTTGGAATATATTTTCTGCGGGGGCAAAAAAACAAACAAAACCTGTAACAGAATAAAAGGATGCCACCTGAGTCAACGAATCTTCAACGGATCATCTATATAAAGCCCTTTGCCCTGAAGACATGAAAGGCGGGACTCATGGGCTTTTAAATGTCATGTTAAAGTCGCTTCGACAACACCAGGACACACACGCGTTGTTTTTATACCACAGCTCCCTGGGCTGCCGGTGCCTTCTCTGTCCTGCACCCGGGACCCCAGGGCCCCGGCACGGACACCGGGCTCACACTCAGCAAGAGTGCGTGGCTTAAACGGACGAAGCGCATCATCATAGCCCTGACCAGCGCTGCCCACGGAGCACATGCCCTGAGGTGGAGCGGGCCCCAAGAACAACAGTGGGTGAAGAGCTGTCTCTAAGCATCGGCTGTCAAAGTCCAGTGAAAGTCCTGAAGAAAAGGCAGACCAAGGAAGCCCTACAAAGCGGTCTCTAGGGACACCAAGTCACGGTCAGGTTGACATAAGACAGCGGATAGCAAAGAAGGTGCAGGTGACAGCAGAGAAATCGAAGCCACTGTTTGGGAAGGACGTTGGCACACACGAGGACGATCCTGCGACCCAGCTCGGAGAAACCAGCGTCCTTAGACAGTGGTGGGCGTGGTCTCGCCGCCTGTCCTGTCCCTTAAGGAGAGGACCACCGCAGGGCTGAAGGTCTCAGAGCCCCTCCAGGATGACGGGCCGTTCGAGGCGGGACAGATCAGAGCATTAGGCCAGACGCCAACTGCCCTCCTCAACTCTGTCCTCAGCGCACCTGTCGTGAACGACGCTGACGCAGTTCAGTCTCCCGTCTTGGGCATTCAGCAAACATCCGGGGCTGACGTGGGCATGGCGGGCCACCCTGGGGTACAGGCCACAGCCAGAGCTCTCAAGCAGGGATCCATCCTCGGGTCCACTGCTTGCTTTTCATGAGCTTCCAGGTCAGAGTGTTCGGCTGAGGACCAACCCACGTGCTGGCTGAGCCTGTATGGGCAACGCCACCAGCTCCCGGGGCTTCGTGACGTGCGCACGGACTCGGTGGATGATGAGGGCCCGTTGATCCGTCCGCGAGAACGCGCCTCGGCTGCTGCGTCCAGCTGCGAACGCAAGCACCGTCCCAGCCCCCAGGGTCGGTGGGCACTCGTATGTCTTGTTCGCTCCCACCCTCATCTGCCCGACAGCTCCCCCAGGACTGCCACGGGGGGTGGGGTCCACTGCCGTGTGTTCGCAGCGGTGCTCGCGTGCTTATCGGATGTGTCCTGCATCTTAGGAAGGCTCTGCTCCCCGTTTCGGAATACTAAGCAGGAGCCCTCGGGCACGCATGTCTGGTCCAAAGTGCATGTAACTCCCTTCTTGTCCTTTTACACTGTTGGCTCCGTGCCTTTGCTGAGATGTGATGTTTTGGTGACAGATCTTCTATAAGGATTGCAGGACCCCTGCCCTGCGCCCCAGCTATTGCAGGACCTGGGTCACGGCGGTCCGCGCCCGGCTCTACTCTTACATTTACAAGGACGGCTCCGGTTTTTCAGGAGAGAGATCAGGCTGGCTGCCCTGGGAGCTGTCTGCTGTCACGCACGAGTAAGCCCGGCCGTTTGCTGGAGCTTTCCGTCCCTGGTGCTGTTCACACCCTTCGTGTTCTCTGGAAGGGCCACTGGGACTGTGGTCGGGTGGGTGCCCCTTTGCGCGGCAGCGAGCACTTCTGTACCTTTATGCTCAGGAGCGGTGAGCACGTTCTCACAGCCTCGAACAATGCCGCATGTCTGCCTTCTACCCGGCCATGTGCCGGGACTGGCCGCTGTGAACTGACAGCGGTTTCCTTCTGTGACTCTGAAGATCGGGGCCAGAGTCCGTTTCTGGCTGTTCTCCAAGTTCTCTGGCCTTCAGACCGCTCCAGGCTTGACAGAGGACTCACTCCGCCCCGAGGTCACCTGTGGCTGAGCTGTTGGGAGCTCCCAGAACCCTGTACAGCTGAGCAGAACTCTTTCCTTCTGCAGGGGAGGGCGGAGGCCTACAGCTAACGTAACGACAGACTTTTGCTGGGTCATGTTGGCTTAGGCCTCAGAAATTATCTCTGTTTTGTTTCTTGACTATCTAATTAGAGACTAAACATCATGTTTTCTTGGCCACTGAACGAGCCAAACCACTTACGAAGAAATCACTTAAAAACCTCTGGCCTAGAAATCTTTTCTCATGCACAATGTTGGAATGTACGCTGATTAATCATACGACTGGGAAAGAAAAAAAAATATGAGGGGGTGTTTTGCTATTTCTTGTAGAAAGAGAGAAAGTATCTACTTTCTAAAGATAATCTTATTATATACCCTGATTTGTATTTTTCCCCCTCAGTCTTGAGAGAAGGTCAGTGTTGTTCAGTTTCTACCTTGTTTTCACTCTGCAGTGGAGGTCACGGCTTCTGTGAAGCAAAATTACACCTTTCACCTTGAATTCTTGAGTCTGCGTCCATCGTGTGACATGTTGAGAGGAACAGAAATAAAAAAGGCGACAGAAAGGGGCGGAGTGGGGGGCGGGGGATGAGGAAATACTCCCTCTGACAACTTCTGAAGTCATTTGTAAAAAAGACTTGCAGAACCAACCATGTTTAAATTATTTCATCAGGGAACTTATGGGAAAAATAACGTTTTTTTGTTAAACTTTAAGGCTACACTTTCCTTAAGTGATTTAGAAGTATCCTTTGGTGCCATTATTTTGTTTTCTAATAAGTATTGATGAATTATTTTTGCAGACAAGTAAATCCGTAATATAAGTATTAATCACCTACATTAATATTAAAATGATTAGACTCAGAAGCTGGGGGAGAAAAGACTCCTGCGATGGGGGGTGTTCGGGATCCCTGCTTACTGACCCAACACCAAGGCAGGAAAACGCCCGGTTCCCTGAGCTCCCGCCCACTCACAGCCAGGCTCTCTTCCTCCACCTACACCAGTCTCTCCAAGTTAGAAACTCCCCAAGAATGACTGGTAAGGAAAATGTACATACCAGCCAATTAATATAACAGCCTTTTGGCTCTTATATATTTCCTGTCCAATTTTCCTTCATACTAGGATATACAGTGTTTCTGCTAGGATATTAGATGCATTCCTAAAATATCTCATCTTTGGCAAAACTCAATACTAAAAATAACAGAGTCTTGGGGAAAAATTTGGTTTGAGGCATTCCACGCAAAACCTGTGGAGCTTGAAAACACAATCGAATAATAATTATTCATAACCTGGAAAGGTAATGTGGCCACCTAGGCAGGTGGATCAAGAGTAGCCAGAAAACTAAACTTGAAACAGCCTTTTGATCCAGCAATTCCACTGCTGGGATTATACCCAAAGCATCCTGAAACCCCAATTCAAAGGAACCTCTGCACCCCTATATTCATAGCAGCGCTATTTACAATAGCCAAGTGCTAGAAGCAGCCTAAGTGCCCATCAGTAGATGAGTGGATAAAAAAAACTGGTACATTTATGCAATGGAATACTATGCAGCAGAGAGAAAGAAGGAATTTCTACCATTTGAATAACATGGATGGAACTAGAGAGAATTATGCTTAGTGAAATAAGCCAGGCAACGAAAGACAAACACCATATGATATCACCTGATACAGGAGACTAAGGAACAACACAAACAAATGAGCAAAATTGAACCAGAGGCATGGAAACAAGGAACAGACTAACAGCTACCAGGGCAGAGGTGGGGGAGGGAGAGGAGGGGGCTAAGTAGGGGAAGGGCTTAGTAAAGGAACTGGTATAACTAACCCAGGGACACGGACAACGGGGTGGGACTGACTGTGGGAGAAGGGGTGGGCTGGGTCGGGGGAGCAATGGGGAAAAGGTGGGAAACTAATAGAAAATAAATAAATAAAAAATTAAAAAAAAAGAATGGCCAGAGACTAACACCACAGAAATTAAAAATACATGCAAATGGGGGGATGCAGCCATGCCTAATTGGGGCGGCCCTGGCCGGCGCCGAGGGCACAGGGAGAGCCGTGCAAGGCGGTGGCTGCGCCTGCCTGGGAGGGGCCAGGGCCCGGTGGTCTTCGCACACACGCACACTCCCACCCACAGTCACGGCAGCTGAGCGGGGCCTTGTTCCCCTGCTCAAGTTCCAAACCCCACGCCCTCAAGCCTTGCCCCTTGGCCTAGGAAAATCCATGCAAAGCAACCTAATGTCGGTCTGGCTCACATGTCTTTCCCCTTTGACCAACCACGTGTGAGCTACATGCATCGCAGGCCTCGGCGTAACTGGCCTGAGCAGACTGTGTCCAAGGGCGGCCACCTGGGTGCTAGTGAGCAGGGACAGGTGAACTCGGGGTGCAGGCCTCCCGAGACAGGGCTCTCTCCGTCCCATAATCAGTTCTATTCAAGAATTATAATTCCCAGAGTGACACGTGTCCACAGAAGCAAACCAATAAGAAAGTGCAGATACTCACATGTAATATGTTGGGTAGAGTCCTTCAAAATACCAGCAATGCTTTTTGGCCTCTGTGCTCTGCCAAGAGAACAAGGAAATCCTGGTCACTGGCGCGTCTTCTGCATGTGGTGGAGACAGTCCCACAGAAAGAAGCCAGCAAGGGGTGAGGACAGAGCCGGAGGTGCGGAGAACAGGACGTCCGGGAGAGGCAGTGAATGACGGAGACCCGCCCACCCAGCTGTGTCTGCCTTTTTCAAAGGAAAACAAGCTTAGGAAAACATCTATTTCCTGATTATTTTTCTAGCATTTCATATCTCTAAAGGCACTGAGCATAACCAATTTATTAAAAAGAAAAATTAAAGACAATCCACTTTTTAAATTTTTTATCTTCACCCAAAGATACATTTTTAATTGATCTGAGAGAGAGAGAGACCCCGATTGGGAGAGAAACATTGATCGGGTGCCTCCCGTACACACCCCGACTGGGGATCAAACCCATGACTTTTCAGTGTACGGGATGGTGCTCCAATCCACTTAGCCACCAGGCCTGGGTGAGACAATCCCTTTTAAAAAGTACATGGTATTCAGATGTCTAAAGAATGCTGGAAATAAAGTATTACAAAAATTACCATCCCCCCAATTTTTATTTTTGAAAGACAGTCCCCATAGTTTTAACATTCCCTGATCTTTCAAATCACGGATCCCCCAGTGAAGACGTATGACTGCCTGACTCTAAGTCAGGACCCACTGTCCCCTCTCATTCCTAGGGATGACAAAGTGAGGGGTGAGGGCAAAGAAAGACCCCAGGCTGCTCCCTCTTCCATCTTTCTAGCAGGTGTCTAGCGATGCCCTCCTGTCCCAGGCTGCCTGACAGCGGTAAGAAGCCCGGAAACAGACCCCAAATCTAGGGTAGGGTGCCCAGGGAGAGTGGGTACAGCTGCTGTGTGCCTCACCTGCTACATCAGGTGCAGCTGTGTCTGTGTGCCTGCACTGTGAGACACTCGGAAGCACACTCAGGCAGCCCGAAGGGACCCGGTCTTATTCATGGGAAATGAGTCTAATTTAGACAACGTTAGCTCCTGTCCAGTTCAAGAAATGAAGTTCAGATAGCCAAAGAAATCCATTTATTTTGACAAGGAAGAGCAATTTCAGGTCTCTGGCCCAAATAACAACTCACTTCACCAGTCTTTCTTCACGGGAGAATTTTAATGTGTCTCCTTTCCTCCCCATCACCGCCAAAGACAGGCACATTTTCTTCAACCTTGAAACTCAAGCCCCACAATATCAAGAAATAGCCGTCTCCGATGCCAGCCCAAAGCCCAAGGAACAGCAGGACTCAAGTCTGGAAGCCCTTCCTTTCCATCCCAACCCAGACTGAGTGCCACAGAGCCCGGTGAGGACCAGCGACGCCCCAGGGTGCAGGAAAGGGGGACCTGCCCTGCCCGCGGCCGCCCACTGTGGGGTTTCCCTTTATTTAAAGCAGTGGTTCTCAACCTTCCTAACGCCGCGCCCCTTTAATACAGTTCCTCACATGGTGGTGACCCCCAACCATAAAATTATTTCCGTGGCTACTTCATAACTGTAATTTTGCTGCTGTTAGGAATTGTAATGTAAATATCTGATATGCAGGATGTATTTTCATTGTTACAGATTGGACATAATGAAAGCACAGTGATTAGCCACAAAAACAGTATGTAATTATATATGTGTTTTCCAATGGTCTTAGGCGACCCCTGTGAAAGGGTCGTTTGACCCCCAAAGGGGTCGCGACCCACAGGTTGAGAACCGCTGCTTTACAGGGTTCCCTAATCAGAAGCAGCCACTTCACTGAGACTCTCCCCGCTCCCTGCGCCACACCACACCTCCAAACTCAAGGTAACAACAAAAATAACATTAACACAGTGCCTTTGAGGGCTTTGTTCTTGGTTTGTGAACATGAGGAATACCATTTTATAGACACCGAATGGGTGTCCTGCTCGGAGTGACAGAAGGTGCCGTTTCTCCTGGACGAACCCACATTGCCCCAGGACGGTGCCCAGCCCCCTTCAGACCCCGCCCCCGCCCCCGCCCCCACATCCTCTGACGGCAGAACGCGGAGGAGAGCCAGGCGGGGCATCGCACCTGCTCCTGGTGCCCCGTTAACAGACTCTGGGACAGGGTCTCCCAGCCTGCACCTCCTCCGCGCCGGGCTGCCTGGGTGGGGGCGCGTGTGAACACGCCCAGGTGTGACCGATGGGGGGTCAGGGAGTGAGCGGCAGGTGTGCGTGGGGCCTGGCGCGGCCCTGCCCACGGCTGTGGGCTTCCTACCACCGTGCACTCAGGCCACCCTGAAGTTACAAAACAACACGAGATCAAATCAAGCACGGGAGAAAATGATACAATCCAGAGACGCGGGACGCTGCTGCTGGGGTGACGCGGCATACTGATGTACAGTAACTGCTTTCATAAGTCTTCACAAAGAGTCCCCTCTGAAATAACGATTAAAGGGTGTGAAGTACATGCACACACCAACACAGTCCCTAAGGACCAACGCGAGGCCCTGCACATCATTGTGTGCGGTCTGCTTTCACAGCCGGGCAGTGCGGTAAGTTCGTTCGCTCTGGCGCCACCACAGACATGCGAGTGATGCACTGTGGTACAGCGTTACCATGGCTACGTCACTAGGCAACCGAGCTTTTTCAGCTCCATTATAACCTCATGGGACCCCTGTCGTACAGGTGGAACGTCACTGACCGAAACGCCAGGAAAATGCATGGCTGTACAGGCAGACCTCAGAGATCTTCAGGGCTTGGTTCCAGACCACATCAATAAAACGAGTATCACCAGGAAGCCAGTGATGTGACTTTCTTTTTGGTTTTGTAGCACATGTAAGAGTTATGTTTACACTACACTGTAGTCAATTAAGTATGCAATAGCATTATGTCTTTAAAATAGTGAACATACCTTAATTAAAAATAGTATATTGCTAAAATACTATGGCCACCCTCTGAGCCTTCAGCAAGTCCTAATCTTTCTGCTGGCGGAGGGTGTCACCTCCATGCTGGTGGCTGCTGACTGACCAGGGTGGTGGCTGCTGAAGGTTGGAGTGACTGGCAATTTCTTAAAATAAGACGGTAATGAAGTTTGCCACATCCACTGACTCTTCCCTGTAGCGTGCGATCCTGTTTGATAGCACTTTACCCACAACCGAACTTCTTTCAAAATTAGTCAATCTCCTCAAACCCTGCTCCTGCTTTATCAACTAAATTACATAATATTCTAAATCCTCTGTTGTCGTTTCGATAATCTTCAGTCTTTCCACATAAAAAATCAGGGGCAGATTCCACATAAGAAAAAACCACTTTCTTTGCTTGGCCGTTAAGAAGCAACCCTCGTCCATTACAGACAGACCGTGAGAGGGCAGCGACTCAGTCCCGTCTCAGGCCGCACTTCCAGCTCTCACTCTCCTGCCGTTTCCTCCTCTTTCCCCACTGAAGTCTTTGCCCCTCGGAGTCCCGCCTCAGGACTGGAGTCAGCTTCAGCCACACGCCTGCGAGTGTTGCTAGGCTGACCTCCTCCCGTGAACCACAAATGTATGTAACGGTGTCTCTAATGGTGACTCTTTTCTGGACGGTTTTCAAGTTACTTTGCTCTGGTCCATCAGAGGAATGAAATCCCTGGAACGAGTGACTTCCAGGCTCGTTTTCCTGTGATCCTCTATTGCCTGAGTGGAAGCAATGTGGCCGAGCCTCTCAAGAACAAAGAGTCTAAATATGTAATGCCTTGTATTTATTCACGTGGTAGTTTTCCAAAATCTCCCTAAAAAGAGCAAACCCACCTCCAAAACCAGTTTAAAAAGTGAATAAACTAAGAAAGAAAGAAATCTCAGGGCTTTATGCTCACCCCTAAAGGTAGACATACCCGCTCTGCTGAGATTACCCTCATGGGTTCTTAAGACTCGCCCATCCGCTGAGCCCTGGTTCAGCTGGTTGGAGTGTTGTTCTGTAACCAAAAGGGGGCGGGTTTGGTTCCCAGTCAGGGCACATACTTAGGTTGCAGGTTCAACCCCGAGTCAGGGTGGGTACGATCCCCCAGTCCGGGCATGTATGGGAGGCAACCAACCAGTGCTTCTCTCTCACATCTGTGTTTCTCTCTCTCCTTTCCTCTCTCTCTAAAAGCAATGAAAAAATGTTCTTGGGTGAAGTAAAAAAAAAATGTAATTAAAAAAAAAAAGAATTGCCCATCTACTGGAAAAGAAAATTATGTTAGGAGAGGTCCGGTCAGCAGCTACTCCAAGCACCCTCAATCACCGGGCGCTGTCCAAGGTTCTGGACCATTGGCAGTCCCTCCATGAGCTGATAATGTATAACAATATCCCTTCCATCTGCATCATGGGAGCAATAATAAACATAGCCACCTATCTCTAGAAACAATCATAAAGAGCAGAAACATACAGTGTATGCATAAACGATTAACAAAGCAGAATACACGGGAGTGTGAGAAAATGTCTACTGTCAGGAGCAATCCAACTGAAGGAACCTAAAAATTAAACCACAGAGGTACTCAGGGAAGAGTCCTGGTGGCTTGTTATCCAGGATACGTATCAATGTAGCTCAGCCCTTCTAAATATAGTTATCCCTACTTAGCCACGATCTAAATAAGCCCCAAAGAAAAAAATCCTTGCTAATCCCCAACAGTAATCCTCCTATTGATGTAAACTATTCTACATCTATCCATACTGAATAGAGGAGGACCCAGGACACCACTCTTTAGAGGATATGATGCCTCCTTTTCCTGTTCTGTTGAGGGGCTGCTCATCGCCCAGAACCTTGGACAAGCACCCCTATGATGGAGGATGTTGGGGGGTAACAGGCAGCTGCTGACCGGACCTCTCCTAACGAATACATTTCCTCCTTCAGTAGACGGGCAATTCTTAACAAACCACGGTAGTAATCTTTGCCGAGTCGGTACAGCTACTTTTGGGGGTGAACATAAAATCCCAAAATTGATTTTTCTTAGTTTATTCACATTTTAAACATTTTTTGGGGGGGTGTTGCTCTCTTTAGGTAGATTTCAGAAAACTACCACACGGGTAAATGTAAGGTAGTACATGTTCAGAATCTTTGTTCTTGAGAGGCTTGGCAACATTGCCTTCCCGAGTGCCAGCGTCTTACAAGCCTGCCCAACTCTGAGAGACAGGTGTCACCCTTGACTGTAGGGCACATGGGAGTTAAGGCCTGGGATCTAAGGGACTCAAAACACAACGGCTTTAACTAGATTCCACCCCTTCTTGTCGCGTTCAGGGGGAGGGGAGGTGGGGTCTTTAAATGAGGAGCAAATTGCCAAATCAATGCTTCCCTAACAGAGCTAACCCGTCCAACGCCTGGAAGGTAAGGGTCCTCATTTCACTTTCTGTGGGGACGACATTAGCCAGTCTGTCCCGAACTAGTAGGTCCACAATTTGCCCCCCAATGGTCAGAAGACCCTGGGATGATCAGCCGATGGCTTTTATTCGAGTGGGGAGGCACCCTGTGGCTTTCACGTTCATCAGAGTGAACTTGACACCCACACCATGAGATCCGCTGCTTCCAGTTCCCAGGCAATCAGAGTTCACCCTCCACACAGACTCTGAACAAAGGGAGCCTATGGGACGCTGACAGGTTTGATGCTTAGGACCAGGGACAGGTCTTGCCGCAGTCGGAGCAAAAATTTATGGGGAGTGACAGGTAATTATCTCAACGGCTCCGAATTTCCAATACTAGCAATGGTCGTGCTTCCAATTCCTGTGCTGGAATTGTAATCAGGTCCCCAAGTGCCGGGTGTTTAAGTCTCGGGCCTACGGACGATCTGTTTCTCGGGAACACCGCATCTCCAAGGAACACCGGCTTTTCAGAAATAAGAGTAGGAGGCGTCTCGCGAGCATCATTAATCAAAGGCAAGAAAGCAAAGAAACTCTTTTTGAAAAAAGAAAACAGAAATAAAAGAGCCTTCAGTGTCTTGCAGGTGAAACCACTTCAGGACTGCATCTAATGAACCGTCCGGATAGAGCACTGTCTGCGGTGTCCTGAAGGTTCTGGAGACAAGCAGGCTACGCGACATAATTAGTTCTGGCTGCATATCCCTGGGAACATCCCATGAACTCTCCTACCTTACTCTGAACAAAGTCTCTTTGTCTGCTGCATCTGCCTTCGTTTTTAACAAAAGAACAGTACGGAAGCAAATTTCTTCATGGTCCCTTACTCACGAAAGTAAAAATTAAAAGGCAAATGATCAAGGAAAGTATTGAAATATAATAGGTTACTATCTTTAAAGAATATAGAGTTTATGTAATTTAATAAGAAAATGATGAAAATCCTAAGAAGACAAAAAATAGGAGGATTCTTCAAAGAAGAAACACAGAAGTCCAATAAACCTATTTTAAAAAATAAAGTTCATTAGTAACCACGTAAATGTAAATTATAATGGTATAGCTTTAACTATCAAAACCCTACTGATAAGGACAAGAGAAAAAAGATAGCACCTCATGTGTGTGTGATGTAAGTGTAATGTCTCAGGGAGAGAAAGTTTCAATATGGATCAAAAAGCATTTATAATGTATATAACCAAAACAGGGTTATTACACTTATACCAAGAAAAGAATAGTAACAATTGTGAATAAATGCTATTAAGAAATAACACCTGGAAATAACCAACATCTTCTAAATACAGATTTGGTTAACAAATCGATAATACATCCAAAATACATATATGTAGGCACACCTGATCAGATAGTAAAAAAAACATATAATAGTATGAGAAAAAACATTTTGCTAAGTAAAACCAATAAAATAGTGTATCTAGGAGAGTATATTATCCATTATAGGAGAGAGAAAATAATGTGGAAAGACAGGGAGCAAAATGCTGACAATAAATTATCTTTTTGGTGACATTAGAGATGTTTTTTTTTCATTATACATTTTGGTGATCAGTTTCCAAGTTTTCTGTATAGAAGTCATAACATTTTGTTTTAAAATTTCTAGTAAATTTTACTTTAAAAAGCAGATCCCTTACAGCCCAATAAAGAAATGAAGAGTGAATATAAAGAGATATTTAAATTAAGGAAATATAACTGGTTAACAAAAGTGAACATTACCCAACTAGGAATGAAATAAAAAGGCACAGATGAGCAAAGTTTGTGAGAAATGATATACAAGGACGGGTCTACTGAAAGAAACATACTCAGCAACCATACTGTACGTATGGAAAGTTTAATGTCGTGGAAAGTGCTCATTTTATGCAATCACTTAAAACACATTATATATATATAGTAACAATGTAAAGATAGATACGCACAGGAAACAGAAGGGGACAACATAAGCCACTCTGACCCCCACCCCCCACTCCGTGGCATGCCCGCCACACCTGTCACGGAGCCAGGCTTACCTGGGGCACTACCTCACTGTGGAGAAGAAAACTAAAATCATGGCGGAAACCACATGGAAGAGTCCTTCTCCACCCCCACCCCCAAAATAACCTTCACGGGTCGCTGGGAACCCTGCCTCGGAGCACCCCGCAAGCCTTAGCCCTGTCAGCTACTGGCCCTCAAGAACACACTAAATGGCAGGCGAACCTAGCAGTTTTGCCAAGGAGACTGTTACCTCGGCTCAGAACGGGGCAGCTTTGGGGCAGAACAGCACGGAACGAGGCATGGGCCGATCGGGGTTAATGGGACACATTCTCCTAACGCCACAGGACGGCCTCCATTCAACGCACGACGGGGAGGCCCATCCGCGCGTCTGAGAGCAGCGACAGCAGATGGAAACAGCAGCGCCGCTGTTCTGGGCTGGCCCCGAACGAATACAATCAGCCGCCGACTGTGCTGCGTCGGGCCCACAGCCAACAGAAGCATTGAACAGGGGCCACACCGTCAGACGCACTCCCCAAGGGCTGCGTCCAGGAAGGGCAGCTTCCAATGGCATTGCACAGAGTGCCAGAGCCACGCTGTGCAAAGGTCACCCGCTCAGCTCTGCAAACACCTGGTCTGTCATTCTGGCACCCGGCTGTGAGGCTGTCACAGGAAGTGACTGGGCCTAGGGACAGGTTGGCTGTTTCCAACCCCATCATCACACGCTACCCCCAAATGGATAACAGATCTATCCTTCAAAAGACCACTCCTGCCCCTGGCCGGGTGGCTCAGTTAATTGAACACCATCCCATACACGTGCCAGGTTGTGGGTTCAATCCCCAGTCAGGGCGTGAATGGGAAGCAACCAATCAATGTTTCTCTCTCGCATCAACGTTTTTCTCTAAAATCAATAAGCCTGTTTTTAAGTTAAAAACAAACAAATAAACAACAACAAAAAAACACTCTTTTCCAGTTGGGTCTAAATCTTTGCCAGCAGATCTGAAACTTAACCTCCAGACTCAGGAGAAAATACCAACTTCTTACCATTTGTGGACAGAGATACCTGGGGAGATGACTGAGGATGCAGCTTCAGGAGCAAAATGCCAAAAAGCAGACGAGGGGGTTTCCTCCCTTAGGGAGCCCACCACCCTCCCGCTAGAGCTGGGTTTCAGAAAGAATGTGTGTAAAAGCACAAAAAAAAAAGAGCCCTGCCCCCTCCTCAGGCCCTTAAGAAATGGTCACCTTCCTACAGCTCCCACCTCTTCCCACCTCAACTACTTCAAACCCTTTGAACCAAATCCAACTCTCAACCCACCCGGGCAGGTGCGTGTGCCCCAAGTCCCCTCCGTGAGCAAGTCTTGAGCACCGATCGCTCTGCCGGGCGCCAGACCGAGGCCCCGATACATCAGGCCTTCAGTGCCCACATCTTCACTTTCCCCACGTCCTTTATGTCATCCTTGGCACCTCTCCACAAGCCAGCGAGGAGGCAGGCGTGTCCCCCCGGGGAAGGGCAGCCCCGAGCAGGGGCGCTCACACAGCCGGACCCAAAGGTGCGGCCCCAGCCTGGCTCGGAGCCCGCAGGCTGCCCCTCCCTGCCCTCCCTGCCGCCCCCAGAGCCCTGGGCCCCTCACCGGTTGATGTGGTGGCGCATGAGAGACCATGTCCCCTGGCCCATCTTGCTGCAGCCATGTTTCTAGAACACAAAACGTCGCAGAGTCGAACACCACGAACCAGGAGGTGCGGGCGCTCCTCACCAAGGCCGTCCCTTTCTCAGGCTGCACGAGGACAGCGAGCTACGGTTTCCTGCTTGGAACCACACCTCTCCCTGTGCCCATCCCGCAGGTCACATGCCTTCCAAGCTAACAGATCTATCACTGGGGAAGGGTGGGGCGGGGGAGGCTCTGTGTTTAAAAGTTAGCCCACAAAAGAATATATAATCTTTCCCAGGGAATTCACCAAGTTGTGAGATTGTACAAAGAGAACCCTTAAAGAAAAGGCAAAGGCAGTGACAGGAAGCAGGAAGCCCTCGCAACCCTGAAGAACTAGGGGCACGAACTGAACACGGTATCCAGGATGGGTCCTGGGGCAGAAAAAGACATGAGTCGGAAAACTGGTGAAATTCACATAAAGCCTGAAGTCTGACTAGTAGTGTTACAGAGTGGGGGTGTCCGAAAATCCCCAGAGCCTGCGGGTTGGCGGATGGGGAAAGGAAACAGCTTTTAAGATGCCTTCACATGTCTGTGGCTAGTGGCTAGCGTCTTTGGTTCTTCCAAGGCCCCAAGAAGATGGGAGGGGTTTTGGACCATGGAATGGTACAGAAAGAGCAACGCACACAGATTCTGTGAATGGTCAAAACTGGTTACCACGCCCACTGCGTCACAGGACACAGCGAGGGGTTTAAAAATAATCAGCAGACATGTTAGGAGAACACCATGTGGCTTTGAAAGGAAAGGAGAACTCCATGCGGTTTACAAGGAGGCTGGGAACCCCACGTGGTTCTGCCTTAAGAGCTGGGGAGCACCGCAACACAGGCAAAACCTCCCCAGTCAGGATCGAATGATTGGCAGCTGCTGGTAAAGCTGAGCTGTGTCTGGGAAGGAGGAAGACTGCATCTCTGACTTTTCTAAAACTAGCCTGGTTTGGTAGGGGGAGGCAGAACCATGTGTTTGTGGGTGTTTTAAAGAAAATGAGACTTCACGGCAGAAATCCGCAAATAATCTAAATCTATATAGCCATTAAATAAACAACTCTTTTTCTTTTCACCAAACTCCGGTATTGAGAGTTATGCTTCTGGCGGCGGGCAGTCAGGCCCTTGTAACCGAACGGCCCGTGGGTTCTGTTTCAATCGGAGCAGCCCGCGGGTTCTGTTACAGCAGTCCCATGTCCACGCAGGTTTCTGTTTCAGCACATGTCCCACGGCAGCATGAGAAGTTAAACTCTCATACGCCGAGGAAGAGGTACGCAAGAACCCTGTATTAGCTTGGCAGCTTTTCTGTAAATCTAAAGTTATTCCACAACGCAAAGCTGATGGCAAACCTGTCGTGCCCAGAACAAAGCAACGACAGAACCCTGAGAGGCAGAGAGCAGACATGAATCACGGAGAAGAGGCCGCAGTGGAGCCGGGGCTGCGGGCTACATGGAAGGGCTGTGGCCTTTCCCCGAGGCCGACAGAAGCCCGACACCCACCCGAGGGCTGTGTCTGGCTATGGCCTTTCCCCGAGGCTGACAGAAGCCCGACACCCACTCCAGGGCTGTGTCAGACAGTGTCCCCAGCATGCCTGGGGCACATGGGGCCACGGGCAGCCTCTGGGTCGCAGATGAATGAACCAGCAAACGCAGAGATGGCTCAGCACGGTGAGCAGCCTGAGAAAGGAGCAGCGCTCTGTGACCCACTTTATGCCGACTGCCAGTCTGGCAGAAGGCCAGGCACCTGGCGACCTGCTGAGCTGGGAGTTAGCAGCCCCAGGCAGCTGGGGGTGTGTGTGCGGCTCAGACTCAGTGGTGGGCTCCACATGACTCCAAGGCTCTCACCTAAGAGCAGTAACACCCAGGTCACACCCCTCCCATCTCTGAGGCTGGAGAGAAAGCCACAGAATCCCGGGATTTCCCCAGGTGACTCCCCTGCCAGCCGGTGGGAGGAGTTTGAGGGCTGGCAGCCAGGGGACCTCCCTGGCTCTTTTGTCACTGCGATACCACATAACCACCGAGGCTGGGAGGCACATTTTGGCTGATTTTATAGTGAAGTCCTGTTCTTCTCTGACGTTTAAGAACAGGGATCTAAATTTTAAACTTAAATCTCCTTTTACCAATAAATCTTGCCAGCTTCTTGGGAGTTACAGAATCGTGTCCATTTGAGAAGCAGCAGGAAAAGACCCTCACAGAGATCTCTGAACACACAGAAATCAGTGTGCTGATCATTCAAGCTCCACCCAGACACCCACAGACCTGGCGTTTCTGCCCACCATAGCTTTAAGATAAGGAAACGTTGCCGGGGAATTTAGCTGTCCGGCTTTGTGTGTGAAAAATCGATGGACCAAAATAATTTTAGATGGTAACTCAGAACAGAAACCATTTATCCGATATTTGAGCCTAAGGAACTGCAGCCTGGAAGGTGGGGTCCAGGTAGCAACCCAGCCGCACGCCAGGGAGAGCCAAGAAAGGCAGCTTCGTAAAGGCGAAACCCCACGTGTACCTCGTCCGTGCAAATGAGGGGTTCTGGCTGGGTCCACAGGGACTGGGTGGTCCTGATATGCAGACGAGGGGCGGAAAAGTCCAGAAGGCAGTGAAGTCCCTCTACATCCACGCGTTCAGGACAACCGTCCCAGGGTGTGTCTGGCTCGGCCCTGAGCAGAGTACCGGCCGCTCTGTGTGGTGAGTCATGAACGCCGCATCTCTGTTTCCTCGTGGATGTCTACTACCCGGTTATGCCCCAGCTCTGACGTTTGGAAGTCAGAGCTCAGGTGGGCTTGAGGGGTCAGGACACACTTCCTGGGGAAGGCTGTGTGTCGGTGAGACGGGCGCAGCAGGGAGACTGGCCATCCCCAGAGGAGGGGACAGCGCAGCCAAAGGCAAAGGGGCAGGCTCTCCAAGGGAACTCAGCGCTGCGGTCTGGTTGGCAAATGACCAACATGAAGCGCGACGCCCGCTGCCTGCCCCGCGCCTCACTCATCAGCCCCGGCACCCAGCCCCCAGCCCCCAGCACCCAGCACCCAGCCCCCAACCGCGGCCGCTGTCCCAGTCAGCGGGAGGCTGTGGGCGCCAAAGCCCACCTGCCAGGCCTGCGGCAGTTTGATCGCATCTGGAGTGGGTCCCAGCCATGCCTGGAAGGTGCAAATCTGCAAGTCCTCCCCGCTGGAGTCGGTGCCAGGGGAAATCTCCCGCCCCAAATGCGCTAGGGGCCAAGTCAGGTTCTGAGCATGCAGCAAAGCACATCCCAGAGGCCCAGTTTCCCAACCAAGCCGATGCCCAAATGCACAGAGATGGCGGGAGGAAGGTCTCCGTCCCTTCACCCCAGGACACATTGAGCAGGGAGGGGTAAGCGTAAGCGAGTCAGAGGAAGCAGACTGGCTCCCCCTTTCACACAGCTGGGGGGCAAACAGAAACCCACCAGAGGAGAAAGTGACCGCTGAACAAATCGGAAATGGGTGTGGAGTTGACAAGGTGGGCAGGGTGGGGACAGCGCCGGGAGGCAGGTTAGCAACCAGGGAAAGGGGCCTGGCCCCTTCACAGCGAGGCCGTGCATCTGTGGCTTTGGCATGCACCCCTCGGGGAAGGCGGCCCACGGGACCAACGACATGACAAACAGAAGCACCTTGTGGACTTAGAAATTGCAGTGGGAGAGCAGGGACGAGCTGGCCGATTTCCAAAGCTCGGCGCAAAGTGCCTCTCCTCCCAAGGAGGTGGGAGTGCCTCTGTGTGTCTCCTGCCAGACAGGCGTGACTGCCCCACTGCCACAGAGAAACTCCGGGAAGCCAAGTGACGTGCCCAGAAAGAAAATGCTGGAATCAGCCAAAAACACGGGTCCGTCGGGCTCCCACGTGGTCTGCTTCCCACCACATTACACCACCTCCAAAAGCCCAGGGAGCCCCCATGTCCTGTACCCCACCTCCCTCCGAAGGCGGGATCCAATCTACACGTCAGTGAATAAGGTCTCCCCTCACGGGAGAGAGAGAAGGAGGCTGGGGAGCCCTCTTCTCCCACCCAGGGCCTGTCACCCAACTGTGCTAGCCCAGACTGGCGACAGAACACCGCCGCGGAGACAGAGGCCAGGCTTCCCGGGCTGTACGGGGACGCAGCGGGGACCGCGCTCACGCCCTCCGGCAGGACCGGCAGCCAGCGCCCAGGCCTTGCTCCGTCCCAGTCAACGGCAGGGTGGAGCTTTCGGCCTGGGTTTCCACGTTGGAAACGTGACAAAGGCTTGCCAACGCAATTACAACAGGCAATCTTCCTAAAATAAATTCCACGTGGAGCCATTTGGGGAGCTAAGGGTACAGGCCCACGAGTTCACTGCGTCTCCTGCCCACCTCACCAGCCTCTGTGTTCCACGGCCGGAGGCTTTGTTAGAAACGAGCTCTAGCTGGTATACCGGCTATTTATAAATTCGGGATTCATGGATTTTTTTTCCAGAAAGGGGGGGTTTGGGGACAGAATGCAATGGGGAAGTATTTTCACTTCTGCTTTTGCCGAACTCAGGGGAGACGCCAGGGTGGCTGATGGACTCCTCAGCAGGGAACACCTTTGTAAGGGGCCTGCTTGCCAAGCTGGGGAAATCCAAGACTCACCCGGGCAGCCGCGGGACATTTACCTGCGACATGGTCCCTAAGACAAGGTTACTTGGCGGCGCTGTGAACCCCAATTCATTTACTGTAAAACAGATAATAGTTAGATTCTCGACCTGGGTCTCACGATCTTGGCTGTGGTTTCAATACTTGCCCTACAGAAACCAACAAGACAGCCCAGGGGCTCCAAAGCAGGAACTCCCCTCCACGCTGCCACACACCACGGCCACTCACGGGATGCATCACTGCCTAAGGGCCCTTGTGCCCGTCACTGTGGCGTCACTGCGGTCCCATCTCCTGCACCCCCAACACACACACACACTCTTCCGAGGCCTAGCGTCCAGGTATCACTTCCTTCTAGACCCTCACAGCAGGGCTGACGTCCGTCCTGCTCAGCAGCCCAGCCTGCACTGCGCGGCTAGTGGCTGCCACTTAGAAAAACTATGCAGTGACAGGCACGTCCAGAGGGACACGTGTCTGCAACACAGGCTATTGCTGGCCTGTTCAAACCTTACAATCTCAGCTCTCCTTCCCTCCCAGCCCTCGTGAGTCCCCAAACATGAACGCTTATCTGGAACTGGGGTCACTAGGAAAGCAGTGAGAAATGCCCAGACGGAGGCACCCCGGCTCGCCCCGTTACTGCCAACCAGAGACGCTCTAACGTGCGCAAAGTACTCGGCAGAAGTGCCTTCTGGAAACCTTAAGGAGGAGGACTCAATGGGACTTGGAGGCTAAAAGGCGGGGCAGGATTGGCCCCAGGTTTCTGGAGTGGAGTCCTGGGTGGGTGGTGGGGCCCCTGACTGAGACAGAAGCCGGCGGGGGGCACCTGGTGAGAGAGTGGGCTCGGGCTCCCATGCAGACAGGAGAGCCCTGGGGGCTGCCCTGGCGGGGATCCCTCCTGGGGAGCCAGGCCAACACCGGCTGGAGCTCAGCAGGGGATTCCTGGGCTAGAAATACAGATTTTGGATACATTAGCACAAATTCTGTCGATGAAGGTTGAGATGTCAGTGAGATTCCTCCAAATCCTTCAGAGAATGAGAAGAGGAGAAAGTCCTCGGCCAAGCTCAGGGGACATCAGCAGCTACTGGGGTGCAAAGGAGGGGCCTGAGAAGCTGATGGGGAGGAAGGGCCACTGAGGGGGCATGCGCTGCCATATGCTGGGAAGCAGAAAAGCGAGCGAAAGCGTATCCCGTGCACTGAAAGGCCACAGGTTCGATTCCTGGTCAGGGCACATACCTAGGTTGTGGGCTTGATCCCCAGACGGGGTGCTGTGGCAGGCAGCTGATGTCTCACATCGATGTCTGTCTGTCTGTCTCTCCCTCCCTCCTCCCTGTCCTCTATCTCTAAAATCAGTAAACATATCCTTGGGTGAGGACTGAAAAATAAAAAAGACCAAGGGAAGCGGGAGGTGGGAGGGAGGACATGGGTTTGATTACCAGTGCAAATAATCCTGGGAAAAAAGAGAAAATCCCTACTATGACCATGCCACTAACTCCCCCCGTCAGGGGAAGACTAACCCATCATGTACTGTAGACGTTTGTCAGAAAGCTTTGTTGGGTTTTTTTCCCCCAAAATAAAGTCTCAGGCAAACTTTCCCTTCTTCACTATGGAAATTGGACCCCATTTTAAGTGAATCCCTCGGCGCGTCCTCGTAGGGCTGCTGCCGGCTTGACGGCGAGGGTTTCCCAAGCACCACTGGCGGGCAGTTTTTGGGGTGCAGCGGCCAGGATGCTGCCGCACCATGTCTGGCAGAGACGAAGGGCGGGAACGCAGCTGGAGAAGAACACCATGGGGCCAGCACCGCTGTGCTCAAACGCTGAGGGGCTGTCCGGTGACTGCATTCCTTCTGGAAAGTCGGAAGGAGAAACCTGGACCAGGTAAAGACAGCCACCTCCCCTCCGTAGCACTGCCCACCTGAACCCCTGCAGCTGTCCCCGAAGGCAAGGCGACGCTTCGGTGGGAGGGGCGTTTCCATCACTAGCGGTGCTCACGCCGGCACAGGACGGCCGCTAAGTCCTAGCGCAGGCGTCCCTGTCGAGGCTGTCGCTGATCAAGTCCCTTCCTGTCCCCTTCCCCAGGGTCATGACCCATGTAGGCTGAGTCCCTCCTCCGTCTCTGCACTGCGGTGGGAGCTGGGGACGCTTCAGTGAGCGAAGGGGAGTAAACCCTTTGCCGCTATGACGCTTAGACGGCAGGAAGTAAACCCCGTCCTACTGTGAAGGTGACAGAGAGCAGGGAGGGAACTAACTGGTCAGAGCGAGGGGGCTGAGAGCGAAGCTGGGCTGGAATCTCAAAGCTTTTTCTTTACTTATTTATTTAGACAGAGGGCAAGGGAGGGAGAGAGGGAGGGAGAGAAACATCCATGTGAGAGAGAAACACCGATGGGTTGCCTCTCACACGCCCCCCGTTGGAGACCTGGCCCACAACCCAGGCGTGTGCCCCGACTGGGAATTGAACCCACGATGTGTCCGTTTGCAGGCCGGCACTCAATCCATGGAGCCACACCCGCCAGGGCTAGAACTTTATATATAAAGCTCATGGAGAGGGTGGCCTGTGAGCAGCTTCATCGAGGAAAGATAACCAGGAAAATTACTTGCCCTCCATGGCTAATAAACCGAGTGGCCACTAGGCTAACCTGCGTACCCCCAGAGTGACGTCTGCCAACAGAAAGCAGAGCCAGTTAGCTTGCAAGTCTGGGCACAAGGCACCTGCCCTCCTGGTACAAACGCCCGGAGCCAGGTTTTGCCCCTGCAGAGCGGAGTCCCTCCCATCACTGTCACCGGTCATCAGCAGACACGCGGCCTCCCATTGAGCCTCCAGAGGTAAGCTCCCTATGCGCTCCTTTTTCATTCAAACTGCATGTCCCTCAGGTTCTAAACGCTCTAACGAGTGGGAGGGCTCAGAAGGTGTGTTTCAGAAAACTGGTGCCCAGGGGCTCCAGGGCATGAAAGACATCTGACACGGGACAAAAAGAAGTCACCCAGGAACGTGATTTGGTCCTAATTTCAAGACTCCCAGGTGTCAACATACACAAGACTTGATAAAAATACTCACTAATCCTCTTCCTTTCTCTAGTTTTAAAAGAAAATGTTCACCCCCCCCCCAAGAAGAGACCACCCTGTTTTCTAGCCCAAGAAGGGCTTTGCTTTTACCAGGACAACTTTGAAATACATGGCAGCCTTGCTTCAAGCTGCCGCATTCCCAGGAGAATCAAGAACATACAGACGCCGGTGCCTGGAATGAAATAACGGAGCAGAGTTCATCCCCTGGTGGATGGTGCAGTGACCCCCGCCCCAGCCCTGGGGAATTTTCCACTAAATAGCATAGCACACGTTTCTGGGCTCACTTCAGTAAGGAAAGAGCCCTCAGAACAGCCCTGGCTGTGTGGCTCAGTGGGTTGAGCATCATTCCACAGGGCAAGAGGTCGCTGTTTCAGTCCCCGGTCAGGACATGCCTGGGTGGCAGGTTTGGTCCCAGGTCAAGGGCATGCGGGAGGCAGCCCATCAGTGTTTTTCTCCCTCTTTTTCTCCTTCCCTTCCCCTCTCTCTGGAACCAACAGAAGAAAAAAGATATATTTTTAAAGAAATGCACAAGTCTTTCAAACAAACAAACAAACAACTAAGTCTATTACAAGAGCGTCCCCAACCTACCTCTAGGAGGAGATTGCAGTGGGACTGTCTGGGTAACAGCACACTCAAAGCCCACAGAGGCGCACGTGCCCATGGCCTGATTTCCCCCAAGGTCAACAAAAGCACAGTCCGGTCCGAGAGCGCTTGTCCTTTCTGCTTCTAAGGCGCTGCTACAGCCCAGGGAAGGAGCTGGAAACGACCCCGCCTGGACCGCTGGGAGCCGTGGGCCCAGGACCTCACGGGGCGGCAGGCCGAGCAGAAGCCTAGAACTCTATGACCCGGAGGGGCTTGGGGGCGCCGCCTCTCTGGGGCTGGTGCCTGGGACCCAAGCAGCTGGCAGGGAGGGACTGGGGGAGGGGGGACAGGAACTCAGGGCCCTGCTGGCTTCTCCTGCCAGTCACAGGAAACTCTGAGTTAATACAAAGGAACGGGCGCCTCAGTAATGAGCACCAAGAAGTGTCCCCTGGGGAGGGCAGGCGCTGTCAGCAGCCACTCCTGAAGCGCGGCCACAGCTGACAGCCCGGTAGAGGCCCGCGGGCGCACTGGCCACAGCCCCCGGTTCCCCTTCCAAGTCCCATAGCCGGAGGCTGAATTCTCCAGTCCCCCTAAGGACGGGTGACTGCCACCACATGGCCGGTGCCCCCGTGGGGTGGGATGAACACCACCCAGGCCCACCATCCGCCTCCAGAAGACTGTGTGCCCGCTGTGTGCCCGTCTGGACTGGCCCTGCAGCAGGTGGGGAGGCAGCTGCGTCCAGGTGCGGCCCCAGCCCCGCTCACAGCGGCCGCCCCCACGCTCCTGGCAGTGACCCTCTGGACAAGTTCTTCAGCAGCTCCCGTTTGAAATAAAAATGGGGAGAAAAGGAACTGCCAAGAGGATTAACGAGCTGACATTTGTTAAATGTTCAGGACAATGCCTGACAGAACAAGAACTCTAAAAGAGTTTGCTAAGTAAGAAAACAAAACAAAACAAAACAGTATGTGGTCTTTGTGTGTAACAGGTATGTGAGTTTCGATAAAGGGATGAAGCCGGGGAGGACACCCCTCCTAACAGCCTTTAGGTCCCCTCCATTGTGATCCCAGTTGTGACCCTGGGTGCTACCAGCTAGGAACAGGGTGCTGGAGGGCCAGCGTGGAATAAACACTGTCCCCAGGGCCCCCTCATTCCAGGTGACTTATGAACAACTAGCAACTACAATGAAACCGGCTCAGGCAGAACAAAGAGACAAAGACAAGTGTCCCAGGTTGCAGCTGGCCGTCGGAAGCCACCGAACATCTCCCCTTTGACGCCTTCAGATGCAAGAGGGTCCTTTGGGTCCCCGCACATGGAGCAATTGTATGTAACAACTCATCTGTGTCTGTGATTTGGGACTTCAAAGGCATCAAAGGGGTTCTGATAACAACATCTTTTCGATGAAATTCAGAGCGCCCGATGTAACAGAAACTCCTCCTGAGATGTTTAGATCTAGATCTCAGGTATAAAATTCCATGTGATGAATTATACAGAAATCCCCTGACTTCCTCAGAGACACCTCCGGATCAGCACTGTGGAAAAGTGAGCTGCGCCACGCCAGCCCGCCGCGACCAAAAATTACCTATCAGCTAGCGATTCGATCTGGTGACAGCACTGGCTTAGTCACTTAGGCGCCGTGTTGTGACAGTTCTGCTTTTAAGATGTGTCAACATTTCAGATACTGTTTGAACTTGACTAAGACGAGAAATTCCCAGGCTGCAGAACAGCTATTTTGGAAAGAACTGATCCCTGCGGCGGCCAACGATCCACACCAGGGCAGCACCACACACCCTGACGACCGACCGGCAGAAGTAGAACCAAAAAGAACGCTGGGTATTTTCATCCGGCGCGATTTTTAAAGGGGGTGGGGGTGGGCATTGCACGGGTAGGCGCAGAGGCATGTCTTTTATGATAAATAGTGGTCTCAGCTCCATTTTTCTGTTACGTACAGTGACTCACGGAGAGGAAGTTATTCCTAAGGTTTTAAAATGATGAACAGCCCTGACCACTGTGGCTCAGTTGATGGGAGCATCGTCCCACAGACTGAAAGGTTGCAGGTTCGATTCCCGGTCAGGGCACAGGCTTGGGTTGTGGTTGGGCCCCCAGGCAGGGTGCCTTTGAGAGTCAACAGATAATGTTTCTCTCTCACCCAGATGTCTCTCTCCCTCTCTCTCTCCCTTCTGCTCTCTCTAAAAAGCAATGAGCCTGTCATCCAGTGAGGACGGGTGGATAAATAAGTAAATAAAGAACTATGTGACCAAACAAAAGAAGGCAAGGTTGGAGGCGCTCCACAGAGACCTTAGAACACCAAGCTGGGGCGTATCAAGAACACAAAGTCTTGGCTACGGCACAGCCCCGGGAAGGAAACTTCCCCATCACCCTTCCTCTCAGGAGCACTGAGACTTCCCCTCCCCACTCTTGTACCATTTATTCTTAGTAAATTCAGAAAACCAAGCAGTGGTTTCCAGCACTCACACCCAACTATTAAAGAGTTTTCCAACACTCTCAAATAGGACAGAAAGAGACGTTAGTTACTCATTATCCATTTACCTTCACGTCATTAATTGAATGCAAATTTCCTTCAAAATAAGGAAGTTGAGCAGGGAGTGAAGGAGCCCGAGTTCAAACTCTGCGCCCGGAATGCCACTAGCTCACCGGTTCAAGAACCCGCTTCAGCCAGGGCGTGGCCCCCCATCGGAGGATGTCACTGGCCTCCCGGGACAGCCTGGTGCCCAGGAGGGCTGCGGCCATCAGCGCTCCCGGTCTCCGTCCTTCCCCCGGGTCCCCCTGGGCTTCTGCTGCACCCCCCACCCCCGCAGCTGCTCCCGGGGGCGTTCCTTGCGCACTCGAAGCCCCTGCGCGTCACCCGCCCCGGCAGGAACGCTCCCTCCTGCCGCTCCCCGCTATTTCCTGGCACCCCGCGACATCTTCTCACAACTACATCTCCACGCTTGCACCGGGACCCTCCCGCGGCCCACCCACCCCGACTCTCTGCGCCTGCGCCGCTCCCAGGACCCCTACCCCCACGCCCCCCTCCACGGGATCCGGGTCCCCTCGGGGGAGGGGACAGGGGGAGTGTGGCGCGCAAAGGTCTCTCCTAGGTCCCCCAAGCGGGCGCTGGACGCTAGAGAAATAAGGAACCTTCGGGGTTGGGGCGGGGTTGGATGGGGACAGAGGGCAGGACGCAGGGGCGCTGCGGAGAGGCCGGGGGAGCCTCCCCGTCACCGGGGTCCCTACACGTTCCAGCACCGGGACAAATGCAGGACCCGGAGGCACGGCTCTCAGCCGGCCGCTAGACCTCTCGGGCTCTCGCAGAGGGTGTCCCCAGGCATCCCGGCTCGGCCCCCGCATTGTTCGCGCTGCCGGGGCTCCTCGGGTTGGCACCCGGCGGCGCGGCCCCTGCCCCGGCCCCTACCTCCGCCAGCAGCGCCAGCAGCAGCGCCGCCGCGCCCAGGGCCAGGCGGCTCATGGCTCCGCGTTGTCTCCGGGCGCGCCCGGCGCTCGCGTCGCAGGAACCCGGCAGTGGCACGTCCCCGCGCTGGGCCACAGGCCGGGCGGCTGGCGGGCGGGGAACTGGGACCCGCCGCCCTCCTAGCGCTCCGCCCCGCGCCCCGCCCTCGGCCGGAACGCGCTGGAGCGCGCGCCCACGGGCACCTGGAGCGCGGCCGGGGGGCGCTCGGCTGCTGGGTCGGGACCCCGAGGAGGGCCGCCGCGTCCCGCGAGCCGCAGAGGAGCTGCCAGGGGCCTCCTCCAACCTGGGGAGGTGGGGGCGTCCTGTCTCCCCTGAATAGACCCGGGAAGTCGTTTTTCAAAGGAGCCAAGTCTCCGCGAGGTTCTGCAGGGAGGTGGCTGGCCCTGAACCCATGGCTCCTTCTTGCTCCCGGTGCCCCCGGGGTCTTCCCTCCCCCCGATTCCTACGTGGTGGCAAGGACAGCTCAAGGACGTGGGACGCAGACTGCCAACAGGAGGCTCCCTGCGCCGCACCTCACTTTGCTGGGGGTTTCTATGCCGGCCCCTCCTGCCCTGGCCTGGCCTGGCCTTCGCCACCAGCCGCCCCTCATTGAAGCCCACCCTCCCGCTGCGGGGCGTGCGCTGTCCTTCCCCTGCTGACTGTCTTCCCGCCCCCACCACCCCGCATCCCTTTTCCACACCGTGGAGCTCGATCAGCGTTCACCGAACGTGTAGTGTGTGCCAGGGCCGCCACGCAGAGTTGGGGAGAAAACTGTGCCCGGAGTCTAAGCGGAGAGATAGTCACTCACACAGCTAAGACACAGGGTTCAGTGTACAGAGGGCGGGGGCGAGGATGAGGAAGGAGCATGAAGGACTTGAACCCACCCATGAGCAGAGGTGGGAGGAGTGGAGTCGGGTCACCTAAGGCGACTCCCAGACACTTTCCAACCTCAAATGCATGAACTCATCTGGTGACTATACCACGTGCACCACCAGACTCTGCCGGTTAGAACCAAACATGGAAGTAAAGCCGAGAAGATGCCTGCAGCCTCGGTGTGGTCAGTGGGGCCCGTCAGAGAAGCCCCCCAGGGTCCTTAGACTCCAGTAACTGACTACACTTAGAGCAGGTCACCACTCTTTTAAGGTTAAAGTTAACTTGCAGAAAACTAAGCCTCAAGCCTTGTTGGACAATAGAGATGCAAATTTTTTTGTTTTTTTGTTTTCCTACCGGTGATGCAAACGATCTCTGCCGGAGATGCAAATGACCTCTGCTAGGGGCAGGATCTTCACCAGGGTTCTACCTAATTTATCCGTTTCATCCCCAGAGTCTCTTCCTCCCCCACGCCCCTGCCTTTCCCATGGGCTGCGTGTACAGGTCAGGTACCTGCATCCCCTTTGAAGCAACTTTGTCATCCTGACGGCTCCCCGAGGAGTGGATTAAAGTACAAGGTTGACATGTGTCCACTAGGCAATACATGTACTGACGTGTATGCTGTCGACTGGAAAAACAGAATCGTTAGGTATTCGGCCCCCAAAAGGATTTACAGGGGCGAAAGGAGGGATTGCCACCCAGCGCATGCAGCGCATTGAGCGGGACAGGGACGAGGGGGACTCTCGGAGGGAGGAGGAAGTTACGGGCGGGCCGGCTACAACCACGGAGCTTAGGGGTAGACACAGGGCAGCGTCCTGCCCCGTGAGAGCTTCCCCGAAGCCCCAGCTCCTTCCAATGGGCTCTGTCGCTGTCCTACCGTCACCATTTCCCCCTTCCGACCCAGCGCTTCCTCTGAAAGCGTCCCCAGTCAACGGTCAGGTCTGGTGATTTCAGCAGCCTGTGGCCCCGAGGCGTCCCGCAGGACTTCTGGGTGTCTGTCCTCTCCCACCTCAGAGGGAGGGGGTGCAGATCAGGGAGCAGCTCATGTGCAGGGTTCACGAGCAAAGGGGAGCAGAGCGGAACAACGAGAATATAGGACAGGATTTAAATCAGCGTAACAAACTCAGTCTCTGGGATCAGCTTACACTGGGGCTCAAACCTGCAGGTGGTGAAACCAAGATCATTATCATCTTGGGCAGATCCAAGTTCTTGAGGACGACCCCGTAACGGGGAAACTGTCCCCCTTTCACAGTAGATGAGGAAATGCAAACAGTAAGAATTAATAGTGAGGAAAAGAGAGGCCCGGGCTCCATCTGGTCATTTTGGGAACCTGTCTCCTGCAGAGGCTGCCTGCTTCGGTGGTTGACAGCCTGTGAGCAGGCCTCGTCGGGGTTCGGTACCTTCCTAAGGTGAGACACCTGTGTGCAGATCTACCCCCTGGACTTGAGCAGCACCGGCTCAGCCAACAGCACCCGGCAGGGTCCTCCCAGCGAGGCCGCAGGACGTCTTGGTGGAGGTGGGTCTGCCAGCGAACAGGCTCCCGGTTGTCGAATGTGGGGCTTGGTGTTCGCCTCCTCGGAGCACGCTATAGAAAGCTTGCTCACCCAACGCGTGCTGAGCTTCCTCAGAAGTGGCGAGGCCTTTCCAGGATTAAAGCACGTGCCCTGTTATCAGCTGTGGATTGGATGCAGCAGGGGCCAGACGCTGGGGCGTCCTGCAGTTAATCATCTCAGAAGGTCAAAGCCTGCGGCCCCACGGCGGGCGGGCCTCGGATTTACAAACACCAACAGCAGTGCTCTGGCCGGGCTATTTGAAGCACTTAACTTGGCCACACAGTCCATTTTCCAACGTCCTGAGTCTTGGCAAAAATAGCAGAAACGTGTCGTCTTTTGGGTTCACGTTGGGGCTTTCGTTTGCCAAGGCTGAACATGAGAAATCTGGGCAGTCTGACTTCTACATGGCCCATCGAGAGTGCGAGCAAGCGGATAGCCCTGCCAGGGGCCTCTCAGGGCCCCTGTCAGGAAGGTCTGTCTGCACCAAGCAGCTTCTTGTGTGGCCTCTGTTGGGAAGTACCTTCCTGTGTAGTAACGGGAACGTATTGGTCACCACTGCCTTTTCACCGCAAGGACAAGCTTCCCTCGCGGTGTTCCCCCCAAGGTGGGAGACAAGATTACCACGCTGCGGAAACCCAGAAATACGTCAGGGTTGGGCACCCCATGTGGGGGCCCAGAGGGTATGAGCTGGGGAGCTTCAAGGGAGGGAAGGCGGCTGCCTGTCCAGAGAGGAGGTTGACCAGCTGTCCTGGGGAAGCCTCTGGTCCCCCATGGTCTTCGCCATCGCCTAGATGACCTTCTAGCCTTGTAGCCACGCCCCCTGACATTGCACCAGCTGCCCCGTGTCTGAGGCAACCGTTTCCTCTCCTTCCAGCATCACACAGGCCGTTCTAACGCTCGCTTCTGCTTGAATTGGCCTCCTTCCCCAAATAACCAGCTGCCACCAGGTGTCCCCCCTGTCCTATGAGTATCGCGGCTTTGCTCTAATTGTGAACCGGAGGCAATGCAGGCAGCCTGGAAACTCCTCCCAGCTTAGCTCAGCGACACAAAGTCACTTTATTGAACCATGTTCTACACCCCGATGGTGCCCAGAGGAGGAGGTGAAAGGGTACAGCACACGTACGCCATCGCAAGGCCAATCCCGAGCGATTCAGATCGAGTTTCAGGCTCACGTCGATGGGGAAACCATGATGACGGATTCCTTCGTGATGTCTCCAAGTCAGACGGAGAGAACCTGGGTCTTCTACCATCTGTACGGAATGAAGGTTTAGAAACCGGTCCCGGCTAGCCTCCGAGGTGCCTGATGTCCTTTCCCTTACCGCTTCCTCTGAGTGTGTAAGAAATCATTTCCGAGTGCCCCAAATTCATTCCGAAGCTAATGCCAATGCACCAACAGCAAAGAAGTTGGCTAAGTTGGGGGTAGGGCAAAGGCAGAATAGAATTCTCACTTAGTCTGTCGGTGGCGACATTTACGGTCATCTGAGGGCATGAGGAACTAGACATTCTTAGCCCTGAGAACCGTCATTAAACCATTAGCCGAGCTTCCCGCTGTCTGGCTGCAGGTTCCCAGGCCACACCTGCTGCTGTCAGAACAGCCCTTCACACCCCTCGGAAAAGCTGACTGGCTCCCTGAGCCGGAGTCGAAGCCAAGGTTCAGGATGTCATCAGGAGAGGCCACTAAGAACTTCCCAGTAAACCCACATTTCAGATTTTTAAAATATTCTGCATATTAGCTATCAATTTTAAGAAAAAGAATATGGAGGGCAAGTGTTCTTGAGTGTGAAAGGGATAAGTAACACATCCTGGGTTCATTTCATTACTTAGTGTTATAACATGTGTGTTTGTGTTTGATGGTCAGGAAAAGCCACATGTCTTTGATGAACCCAAAGTGGCAAAATCATAACACATTCTTCCATAGTCACACACAGCATACTCATATTAAAGATTTTCTACGGCTCCTGTGCTTTTAAAGCTCATTTTTACCACACTGTGTCTTATAACAGTGAGCCTCACTTTTTGTGCTAACACCAGGCAGGTACCAAATATTCCAGGTGTACAACTTCCTACTGCAGTTTAGTAAGGGCCACAGACTGACCAGATTTTTTCCCGTGAGAAACAAAGCCAACAACGCTTCTATATTTATATATAATGATACACCTTCTTTGTTCCCCACTTGAATATAAGCTTCTCTACAGTTGGGAGTTTGCAGAAAGCTCAAGAAACATTGGTTGAATAAACTTGCCTCTCTCTTTTGACCTCTCCTCATCCTGCACACCCTACACACGTGACTACTAGCAAATACCGGGAGGCAACAGCTCTGCAGCCCACCCATCGCCCGTCCTGGGAAAATAAGAGTCCAAATATATGTACTGTAAGGACCTGGGCAGAACCACATTTATTAAAAGGATTATCTATCACCGGGTTCCCTTGAACACATATACTGTCCTGCACCGCAAACGTTGCTGTGGCAGTGAACTTGTCCTGGTGACAAAGATCTTGTAAGAGCCACTGTGTGTAGAGGGCTCAATTATCTTGCTTCCTATTGGTTGTCTTTCATGCCAGCCATAAAATGGTCCCTCTGGCCACGCTCCCTGCCTTGGAGTTGTTCCCGCCCCTGTAGCAGCAAGTTGGCCCCAGGGCGGCCTCACTACCCAGGTAGTCCACCTTCTGCAGTAATGCTGGGCTCCCGGCCCCGCACGTGCCCAGCACAGCAGATGTGCGGGGTTGGCAGGTGCCCTTGGAAGCCCTCCTCTTTAGTTCTGCTCTGACTCCAGCTGGCTGAGTCGCTTGGCAATCATGCTGTTGAGCTCCTTCAGTTCAGCTATGTCCTTCCCCTCAATTGCCAGTCTTCTCAGCACGTTGTCCATCTTGTTTCCGGTCTGAACTGCAAAACGAAAAACAGGGCGTTACAATGGTCTCCAGCGCGTCCCATCGTGACTCGTCAGAGCCCCGCGTTGTTACTCAGTTGTCTCAGTGGGGGCTGGAACCCACCCCACCGTTCTTCTGACATGGTTTCTGTACGTGTGGACTCTGACTCATATGGAGCGTGTGGATGCACAGCATGTTTCTATAAAATCCTGGGCACTAACTTCAAAAGATACAGGCTCAGACCTTCAGGCAGCCCAGCTCCGGGAGGTTTGCTGACCTTCAACCAAAGAACCAGGTGACGGAAAACCAGGAGGACGCACACCGGACCATCATGTGACCACTTTCAGCTCCTTATTGGAATGGACTGTGCTCGTTGGCACACAGAGAACTTCCAACCCCTCCTCTTGATCTCCTTGTCCTGCTCTCCCCTCCCTCCTTGTGAACACCTCTGCCTGCGCTGAGACGTGGAGATGGGCTTCGGGACAGGAGTTCCCATCTTCTCAAGTTGCTGACACCTGAAGAGACCTCTTTCCTTCCCACCAGCACCTGTCTCGCGGGTTTGGCTTTCCTGGCAGCAAGCAGCCGGACCTGCATGTGGCTACAGCCGAGCCCCGAAAAGCCCTCTCAGCAAACCCGCTGTTCCAACAGTCTCCACACAGCCAAGAGGCCGGGACAGAATTGCTGAGGGTTAAGTTACCCATCAAGTGATTTAGTTTCACGACCTCTTCATGCCAGCCTGTGCGACCTTGGGCAGTGGAGTGCATCTGGAGCTAGACAGGCCCAGGTTTGAATCCCATTTCTGTGGGGAAAACGTGGAGAGTTGAACTCTCTGGACCATAGTCCTTCATCAGCAAAACTGAAATATTAGGCACTACCTTGAGGGGTAGAGTAAGGATTTAAGTTAATGAATTTATGTGTGTGACAGAGAGTAATTATCCAATAAAAAGGCACTTCTTTATTCAAGTCTTCTTTCTGTTTCTTAATATGGTACTACCCTCAGTAGAAAACACTAGAAGCAAATATACAAGAAACCCTATTCATACAAGAGGAGTATAATAATGGTATGAAAGTGCATAGTCTCTGATGTCTTCGAGCCCCGATCCAGCACTTGTCCACCATGTGACCTTGGGCATGTTAATTAATCTCTCTAAGCCCGAGTTCCATCATTGAGCAAACAGACATCAAGTACTTACCATGGTGCCTGGGACAGAGTGAGCTCTATCATTATTCTTTAGCTCACTACTTATTATCCCACAGAAGAAAGAAATCCCTTTGGGTTGCTCCCATGCCAGTAGACATATCTAAAATTTCCCAACAGTTTAACCAGTTATTAGCTAGTCAGTACCCAAGGTGGGCATGGCAGGACGATATTTGCTTTAATTTTTTTAACATTGATTTTAGAGAGCAAAGGAGAGAGAGAGACATCAATTATTTATGCATTCACCGGTTGGCTCTTATATGTGCCCTGACTGTGGATCCAAGCACAACCTTGGCTCTAGTCAACTGAGCTACCTGGCCAGGGCACGGGATGATATTTGAAACATCAGTTTTTGTTGGCATAACATTTCAGAAGCATAATCCACAGGAAGGAGCTGTAAACCAAACGTGACAGTATGTTAGAGACCCGAATTAATGGGAAAAATCTACACATATGCATCGGATTAAGAAAACCTAAAATTCACTAGAATAAACTGCCTACCACTTGACAGCTAGAGACTCCAAGTGAGAAATGCAGGCATTGCAGAAATATTTAATGTATGTTCTTGTGAACTCCTGGTCCTGTGGGTGCCCTCTGTGCCTCTGCTGAGCAAAATCAAACCTCAGCCATGAAGTAAGAGCACACACGAGCAACGGGAACACGCCAGCAGTACTTACTTATTAGAAATATCACGAAGGAGACCAGCACCAGGCTGACGATCAACACAGCGATCAGCCCCATCAAAAGCAGGCTGTAGCTCCCCCTCCTCGAGTCCGTGCCACCACCGGGGGTTTTCTCCTGTGGCGCTAACACAGAACAGACAGCAGCGGTCACAAAGGCCCCTGGCACGGGGCGGGGAGCAGGGCTGGGCGCAGAGCTGGGCAGTCCCCGGTACGAGGGATGTGCAGAGGGGATGTGCCCGGGCCCTCTCATCACTCCACAGAGGGACTGAGGTTTAAAGCCTGTCTTTGCGCTACGTGCCCCCTTGGGAATTCTTATGTTCTGTTCAAAGACAGAGCTGGGCCCGGCTAGCTCCTCACCCCAGTTTGGAAAGTTCTTTGAAGATCGTGTTAACACTGAAATGGCAGGGCATGGATTTTATTGTCGTCGCTGGGTGGAGGTGATAAAGAAGTTAAAGGTTCAGCGTGGAGACCCTAGTCCCCTTTCCCCGCGGTGGCCCAGGACGAAAAGCAGCCGGCTGCAGGGTGGGAGGCGGGCTGCTCTGGTCTGTCTCCCAGGAGGCTGCGTTCACTACGGGAAACACCTATTAAGCCTGTCCCTGTGTGAACAAAAATGGCCTCGATGGGTTTCAGCGTCTTCAGGGGTGTTCAGGATGGACATGCTCCAGAAACGAGGTCCTTCCAAATGTTTCGCCCTTGACCTGGGAGTGCAGTTGTACTTATAAAACAGGCAGCTTCCACCCAAGCCATGAATTGCCTGCATTTCGTCCTCACGTTGGAAGCCCTGCCTAATAACCCCCACATTAAACTGACTACGAGGAACGGACACTTGGGACACCGGAGAGGCTTGGCTTCGTGTTTGTTCTCCCCGACTCGGCTTCGGTCCCACGGGCGGTGCTACTTGATCACAGAGAGACGGGGGCTTATGTCCCGCCTGCCCCGTGTCCCCCTCTCTACAGCCTTTGCTTCCTCATCAGAGCCACCTGCTCAGCTGGCACCCTAACACCTACTTTTATCGAGATTGCTGCAATGGAGAGGCTAAAAAAAAAATCTTAAAACTTTAAAATAAAAAGGAAAGCGAGATTTAGAAGAGAACAGAACAGATATAAAATCGGGATGCTACGAGCACAGAGTACCCGTGAGAGAAGGCGCAGCTAACGCCTGTGTTTGAACGTCAGCGTTTGAGCTGGAGAAGATGGGGCATCACCTACAACGTGTGGGGAACAAGATCCACGGTTAGTAGTCAGCAGGTTCTTTTGTTTGGCTCCTGCCCCGTCACACCTTTTTGTTTTCTAGCCCTTTCATTGGGGCAATTGGTCACTTCTTAGAAAATAAAGTTGACTTTTTTGATCAACATAATTTTAATGATAAAAAATAACAATAACTAGATCAATGTGTGGAACATTTTCTCAGCAATTCACCGTGCAGTACAATGTCTCTAGGAACAGGGGCCTCCGTGGTGACCTGCCTGTAGTCACAAGGAGGCCCAGCAGCCTCCCGGACCCACCCACTCTGCTGCCACCCCCCCTTTCCAGGGAGAGAAACTCCACGGGGACGTCTCAGAACTTTGAAGACAAGGGTTCAGGTCTCACTCAGGAGCCAAGAAAGCGCAGAGCCTGCTCGCTGTGCAGAGACCTAAAGCAGATGTGGTCCAGGAATCCACAGCGTCTCCGGGGCCCAGCTGCGTCCCAGGCCCACCAGCCCTCCCCCCACCCCCGAGGGCCCCGAGGAGCCTCTGCTATGTTTAGGTGGCCTGGCAGCGGGGAGGGCGCACGTACGGAGCAGGTGCTGTGACCCGGCTGGGCACAGGTGAAGCTTGTGTAGGTCGTTTATGGAATCCACGACGTAAAGCTTCCTGTCTTCGGCAACGCCGCGAGAGCCCGCGTCCCAAGGGGGGCGGCTCATGGTCCCTGGAAGGAAAACTGGCGTCAGCCACGAGGCTGGCCTGGGCCGCCCACTTCTCAACGTGGGCAGCCCGCGGGACACCCCCACACAGAGCATTTCCGACGGAAGGCCGGGAAAAGCTGCGCTTGTCCAGAAGGAAACATTTCCCTCTGGGGACAACTCAGTACCTGTTCCCTTTGCTCTGCTGGCCAGGAGGCTCGCAGTCCAGGCGAGGCCCGATTTGCACAACTGTGTAGCGCTTGGTGTACCCAGCTCACCTGCTTACACTCCCCCCTCCCCCTCAAATTCTCCATTCTGCCTGTTTTCCCCGGGCCCCCTTTTTATTCTGTAATTGATTTTTAACTATTTCCTCTTGAAAAATAAATAGGTTTATTGATTGCTTTTAGAGAGAGAAGCAGCCATGTGAGAGAAAAATATCGATCGGTTGCCTCCCGGACATGCCCCAGCCGGAGATCAAACCCCACAACCTTTCGGTCCTGGGAAGGACAGTCCAACCACGCAGCCAGGGCTGCAGGGTTTCCCTTTTGTCACATCGTTCATATTCTGGTCAGAGGACTCCAATCCTTTGTGCAAGAAGACTATGTCTAAGCATCTAGAAGAGAGAATTAAGCTCATCTGCCTGTGGCCCTGAGGATTCTGAGACCAACAGAGATTACTGAGAACCACGGTAATCACGTGAGGCTTTAATCCAGGGCTGTAATGTTTAGGTTGTCCCTCAATATGGCATATGAGGCTCCACCTCAAACACGTCCTTGGGCCACTAGAGGCTGGCTGTGGGTCCTCAGGACAAAACTGAACAAGCCGAGAGGCGACAGAGAGGGACCCGCAGTTGCTGGAAACTAGACGGCAGGACTTCCGAGGGGTTCCCGCCCCCGAGTTTCCCGACATCAAGGATGCCAACGTCATAAATCACTTCTAAATGGAGGTTTCCAGTGAAGGTGAAGTTCCCCAACCACAGCACAGGCTCCAGCTACACTGAAAAGCTCGAATGGGTGGAACCGTGTATTTTAAGATCTCTCTCCAGCAGACAGAGGCCTAGCGGCCTTTGAATTAATTACGCGAAAGGAAGGCTCTCAGAAGGCAAATTGCAGTTACCATCAGAGCTTGCCCTTTCCTGGTTACTTCTTTTCATAGAATGAGTCTGAGGGCGAGACAGGATTTTTTTTTTTTTTTTTAAATCTGGAGGGAATTTGAGATGTGCTCCAGTCTCGTGCCATCCGTTCCACAAACGAGGGCAGTGACCTTGGGCTGGTGGCAGGTTTGCTGTGTCTCCCCCTGGGTGACCTGTCCGTCCCTGATCCTCATTCACACCCAGCTCAAACCTCACCTCCTCGGAGAACCAACCTGCCCTTCCTGCGTGCCCTTGCCGGGCCCTGTACCCACTTCTACGAGCACGTGCAGAATGTTTTGTAGCATTTATCTGTGTACAACTGTGACTTCCCCAGCGGACTGAAAGCTTCTAATGGGTTGGCACCCGGCCTAGTCTTCAGCGCCCCGTGCCAGGTTTAGAAGCCAGTGACTCCTGTTCCGTCGGAATACCTAAAATACTTGGTTTAGGATTTTAATCTCATGATTTTTCAAAGAATTGGAGGCAGCGAATAATAAGTACAGTGACGGAAATAAAACCAAGGGTAGCGATTCTCCTGTGACTCCTGTCTGGGCGCAGGAGTCAGGGACTCGCGCCTCCTGACGGCGGCAGCACCCCTTCACTTCCGGTTAACATTTCTCTCTTTCTTTTCTTTTTTTATTCTTGTTTTATTACAGTCATCCAGTTTTCCCCGTCGCTCTCCCCAGCCCTGCCCCAACCCCACAGTCGATCCCCGTCCATGTCCATGGGTCCTTTATACATGTTCCTTGACTAGACCTTCCCCTTCTTTCCCCCTCCTCCCCCACCCCCCCTTCCCAGTTAACAGTTCCTAAAATGTCCTTTAATCGCCAGCTCCAGAGTGAAGAGAAATAGTGACGAGGAACCGAATTTAGAAAGCAAAAACCAAAACCATGCAAACACCCACAGAAGAGCTGAATAAAATAGCAGCCATGTACTAAGCAGTTTAAGCTGCATGCTAGAACATCAAAACCAATAAAATAAAATAAAAATAAAACATCAAAACACAGCAATTTCCCGTTGATACCTGAGACTTACTAGCACTTGTAAAAAACATGTCCCCAAGACCCTTGTCAAAAAATACAGTGTGTTTGATAAATCATGGACCCGCCAGATTTTTTCTCAAAGTTAAAAACTGTAAAGGGTGTTACCCCGAAATGTTAATCCCCAAGAACACATGCTTCCCTGATTGTTTTAGCTAAGATACCACTGAAGCCCCTTAGATACTGCTATCACTAAATTCCAAATATAAATATACCTCATGGGCATTCCTAAGAGAAAGATTTAAAGTGACAAAGAAGAAGTAATGTCATAACATCAAAACGACTGACCGATGTCCTGTGACATTTCTAAACTATCCTTCTAGAAAGTCTTCTGGCTGACCACCCCTTTCTCCCTTGTTGTCCCAGCGCTGACGCTGGACGAGGGGTGAAGCTGTCCCGTGTCACACCACAGGAGCGTCATGCCCCGCGCAGTTTCTATTTTAGGCGGGCTCATTTCTGGATCTCTGAGTTAATACCTCTGAGCCTTAGCTTCCCCTTCAGGAATGCGATTACTGCGCTTCATTCAGTCTCACACGGAGGCTTCATCGATGTTTCCATAGCTGAGAACGAGCTGGAAAACCAGAACCACGGAAAGTGACATCAGAGCAGGACGGCTCACAAAATCTCCAAAGTGCTGGCCTTGCCACCGACTCAAACGGTGACGCGACACACCACCAAATCCCAAGGCACCGAAACAGCGACTTAGGGTGAGCTGTGACGTGCTCCGGAAGAAAATGTCACACACAAGTCGATGCCATCATCTCCGTCTCGTTTTAAGGGGAAAATGAGAACCAGCAGAGAAAGCTGAGTCAGGGCTGTGGGGCCCGTGGCTGCCGAGATCCTGCAGATGGCTGCCAGAAAATGGATACGAGATCCCGTGGCCCTGCGCCCAGGCCCCCAGCTGTTTGACACCCAGTTCTTGCTAAGTTGGGCATGTCCATATGAGGGCCCCTGGGAAGGACCAGTTCTGCAGTCACACCTCCCTCCTTCCTGACTCCCGTGTGCAAGCTTGTTCATTAAGTGAGACGGGTCGAAGCGGCATCCTTTCTCCCCGCAGAGAGGGGCAAGGAGGGAGGAAGGGAGGGGGAGAAACATCGAGGGGCTGCCTCTCACAGGCCCCCAGCTGGGTACCGGCCTGCAACCCCCGCGTGTACCCTGACCAGGATCTAACCGGCAACCTTTGGCTCACAGACCAGCGTTCAAACCACTGAGCCATACCAGCCAGGGTGGAGGCAGCATCCTTTTAATGGAATCCTCTCTAACGCCTTGAGCAAAACATGTAAGTAATTTCATTTTCCTCTGGCTTAGGTCCATGCTAACAGGTAATTCTCCTTGTCACTTAGGAATCCTTTGACTACCTATGAGTAAATATTCTGACAAATGAAGATAACTGTCAATGAAAACTTGCCTCTCTCTTTATTTTTTCCCATAGGTCCTTGGTATCAAAGCGCAGAAAAAACTCACACTAGTATTGTTTGCCACGATATCAGAATTGTTATAACTAGGCTTAATGCAAAGCTAATAGGAAGCTTGGATTAAAAAAAAAAAAAAAAAGAAAGAAAGGCCCTCGCCAGGTTGCTCAGCTGGTTTTTGGAGTGACACCCCATGCAAAAGCAGAGCTGCGGGTTCGATCCCTGGTCAGGGCACATACGGGAGGCAATCGATGATGTTTCTCATGTTAATCTCTCTCTCTGTGTGCCTTCCTTTCCTTCTAAAAAACCAATAAGTATATCCTTGGGTAAGGATTTAAAAAATGTTATAGGAAGCTTTGTGGAGTGAGTCACGGTAATTTGCTCCTTAATTTCCTTTCAGAGTCTCTGCCTCGTCACATTCAGGAAGTACTCTTTAAGACTGAGTATAAATGATTCCTGTTAAAAGTTAAGATCACAAGGCACATGCGACAAAAGACATCCCAGCCCCAAGAGTTCCCTCTCGGTAGAGTAACAGCATGCATACCCCTCACAAAAACGTGAGCTTTGACCTCCAAGTTACCAAGAAAGAACAGCGAAACTATGCAGAAGCAGCTACAATAACTTTCTAGAAACCCGAGTTCTTCCTTTGCCTACCTTCCGGGTCGGGCATGGGGCCGGAAGCTGCAGCGCCGGACCGCTGGTCTATATTTAGCGGTAAGTTAGCCCAGCTGTGGGAGACGTCAGGTCCTGACTTTTCCTCCCGGTACCTCGGGGCTTTGGGACGCAGATCACTGAGACCGGGCTGGAGAGAGAAAGCCCCAGCATGCCTTGGTCCGCCTGGGAGCTGACGAGGGCCTCGCTGGGCTGAAGTTCATGTCCTTCTCTGGCGGCCGTGCCCGCGGAGGCTGGCAGGCTCCCCGCCAGGCTGCTGGTGAGCCCCAGAGATAAACGCCCCGGAGCCACGGGCTTGCACGGGGCTGCAGAGCAGCCGGGCGGCCACCATCAGCGGGGCCAGGAGACGGCTGTGACCGTGCCACCAGGACGCTCGCAGGTCAGCAGGCTCTGGGGGCTGCTCGCAGCTGCCAAAGCAGCGGTGAGGGGATGATGGCTGCAGGCCCACAGCAGGGGACAGGGCACAGGGACGGGAGCACTGTGTCTCCGCCGCTTCCTTTCCAAAGGCTCGGCTCTGCTTTCTGACCGCCCCCAAATTAGTGCTTGAGCCTCAAAATAAAGAAGGTATTGGGCAGGGACCGTTTTAAATTCCCTTAAACCAGAAAGATTCAAGGAATGAACTGGTCAACCACGTGCCATTTAGCACTTTTGCAGAAACCCAAGCCTTTTTGTGGAAGTTACCGCCTTGCCTCCCGGTGGTCTCCCTCCCTCCTTCCTTTCCGTTTAGCTTTGAAAAATGCCCCTGGGATTTTTAAGCAGAATGTGTCTCTCTAGTGGTATAATAAAAAATATTTGAAAACTCAAAAAAGAAAAGAAAAAAAGCCCCTCAAGACTTTTTATACGTTGAATCCCCAGTAACCTCGTCTAACAACTACCCACCAATTTCATGAATAAAAAGGGCATCATCTGCACATCAGCACATTCATCCCTTCTTCCTCCTTAACCTGGTAAGAACACAGAAGAGGAGTAAAAATGAGAAAACTGCAAGGATGGAAACAGGAGGAAACATGACTGAACGAGACTCCCAGTGACGTGTTGACAGTGGAAAGGAGACAGGGTGGGACCCAGCTGCCTCCACGGACGAGGAGGTGCCCGCTGGTGAGTGAGGGGACCGAGGACCTTGCAGAGTCTAGGCAGCAGCAAAGTGCAGGCAGCTGAGTTCGGGTTAGCCGGAAATGAACTGCGGTAGGAAGACCGAAGGGCCATGGTACAGAAATCTCCCACAAAGAAAGAGAATAAGAAATAAGGCCTGAGGCTTCAGCAGCATCTCCAGGAGTTTCCAGAACAAACCGAAAAAGGGGAGCGGAGCATCTGTGATCAGAAACCAAAAAATACTTTCCAGCTTGCGGGAACCCAAAGCACAGAATCGTGCACTTTTAGAACAACTCACGAGCAAAGGAAAACAAGGGAACAAATCAGAAACAGAACTGCAGCAGATGCCACTTGCAGAAGAACAGGGCAACGCCTTCCGATTCCGGATTTCCTTGCTAGGATCTCACCTCGCAGGCCAAACTGCCTCTGAGAGATCGTCTCAGGACAACTGCCCTCCCGTGCACCTGTTCCCAGAAGCTGCTGAGGAAGTGGCCCTCTGTAACAAGAAAGGCACGCGACACTGAAACGCGGGACCGGGAAAGGTGGGCTGCAGCCCGAGAGGGAAGCCAGTCCCAGCGATGACGTCTCCGTTGGCAGCCGTATGTGCGGAGAGGAAGACCGGCCCACGCTGAGACAGGCCCTGCGGGGCTGACCGAGGGGAGAACGGACTGGAGGACTTTCACAGGCTTATTTGGGAAGAATCGGTGATGCATGTATAAAACCAAGTTCAGCCCTGGCTGGCGTGGCTCAGTGGATTGAGTGCCGGCCTGCAAACCAAAGGGTCGCCGGTTTGATTCCCAGTCAGGGCACAGGCCTGGGTTGCGGGCCAGGTTCCCAGTTGGGGGTGTGCAAGAGGCATCCATTCATTGATGGATGTTTCCCTCCCTTTCTCTCCCTTCCCCTCTCTCTAAAATAAATAAATAAAATATTTTTAAAAAACCAAGTTCCCCCCAGGGCAGAATGTTCTGAGAACAGAAGTGTAAACGGCAGCCTGCCCAGCTCAGGAGGGGACACAGAAGTAGTCGCTGTGAGGCTGGTTTAACCCAAGAAGAGAAGCCGGGTGACGGGACAGCCGGAAAGGCAAACACCTTTGCCTGTTGAGCAGGACACGGCCAGAAGTCTGAAAATACTTCTCCCTTAGAGAGGCGAAACCCAGGTGCCGGGGAAACCAGAGGCCAGCGGCCTCCGGGACAGAAGGAGCCGGGAGCTGGCCTTCTTCTGCTGGGGACAGAGCAACCTTTGTACGCACGTCACCTCAATAACTCCTTGTTACTTAAAAATACGCACGTATGGAATTGAAAATTTAGGGGAAAATGCACTACTTGCGATCTCTTTTCCCCGGTTCTAACCTACTGGGCAGTACCAGCAGGTGACGTGACCCCAAGCTCTGAACTGGGGTGTTACCACATGCTGAATCGAGGCTGCTCCGCAGCTGCCAATGCTCTTCTGCCGGGGAGGGGACATCACACCCTCCGGGAGTTGGGGACAGTGAGGGACGCTCGTTTGTAAAACACCTTCAGTAGCTTGGGGACTTCTCAGGTGTACATTTCCACGCCTCGGGCACCTGGTCCCTGCTCTGTGCAGACGTCCAAGCACCACGCCTGGGACTCCTACGCTGCAGACGCTGGCCCCGTTAATCTCATGGAGTTTGAGGTTAAATCCCAACGCGCTGTCAGAACGCTCACAGCTTCCACAGTGAAGACTCAGCTCACAGCGGTGGCCGTGCAGTGCCTCAGAGGTTGGGGACTGGACCCCCAATGTCACATCGCTACGTGTTCCACCCGTTGTCTGGACTCCCTCCCTTCCCACCGAGTGCTCTGTACCTCAGACCCGTAACTGTTCCTCCTGTGAGAAAAGAGACGCCTTCAGTGTGAAAAGGTCTTTATTTAATAAAGAGCACAGGTCTTACAACAGGTGCAATTCATGTCATGGCCCGCGGAGGTCAAGGTCAGCAGTCCTGCCGGCTGGGCCCGCCTCCTGCCAGCTGGGCTGAACGGCCTTAAGTAAGCAGCTGTAAGGTCTAAGGTAGAACTCCCTTTGTTGATCTGAGTGACAAAATTAAAATCATTAGGTTCCATTTACAATGATAAACAGCAGCTTTTCCAGAACAAATAGCTCCCAAAATTGTACCCAACTTGTTTGTCTAAGATTTTAAATACCTTGTAATATCTCATTAAATCAATGTATGATAACCACACCACATTTCATCTTAGCTAATTGTTTATCATGAAATGCCATATTTTTGCTCTCTTCATAAATAGAAACCATTACAAACATTTTATTCATAGTTCATTGATATGTACAAAGATTCAATAATCAGAACTCACCATCTGCAATACTTTACATTAAATTATAAGTAATATAACCCCTGCTACAAAAGCTATCTACGTTGACCCAAGATAAAAACTGTCTACCAATTTTAAATACATTAAAAATTACAAAAAGAAAAAAGGGAAATTAGAAAGTAGTCTTTAAATGCTGAAAATCTAGAAGAATTCTCCAACATCTGCTCTCTTATCACGACACTTGCTTCGAGCTTTGGTCCGAGCTTTGAAGGCCGCGGAGTTATACAGATGCTGAAACGAAGGAAAAGTTTACTTTTATTTTTTGGTTTTTCAATTACAGTTGTCCCCTTTTCCCCTAATTTCTCTCCCCCACCCACCCCACCCCCTCTCCCACAATCATATCCCTCCCCATTGTCCGTGTCCAGGAGTCATTTATACACGTTCCTTGACTAAACCCTTCCCTCACTTATCCCCCTTCTCTCCCTCCCCCTCCCCCCTATTGACTGCTATTCTGCTCTTTGTTCTATTTAGTTCCTTTGTTTGTGTTGCTCTTTAGTTTCCTGTATTGGGTGATATCATATGGTATTTGTCTTTCCTTGCCTGGCTTATTTCACTAAGCATAATTCTCTCTAGTTCCACCCATGTTGTCGCAAATGGCAGGAGTTCCTTCTTTCTCTCTGCTGCATGGTATTCCATCGTGTAAATGTACCACCGTTTTTTGATCCTCACAAAACTTTTTAAAAACATAAATAAAAACCACAAAGGAGAGAAATGAACCCATTCAACCCCATAAATATTTTACATGTTTATAGAACAGACACACAAAGAAGAACAAGGGGGAAATTAACAGATATAATAATTAACGGCTATTCATGTTAAGAAAATTTCAGTAAAAAAAAGTGCATCAGCACTGAATTTGATCTATGAAAAGTTAAATCATGAACTAATGCAAAAAAATATTCCGACCATGTTGTCAATAACAAAAATCCACCAAGTTCTATTTTAATACCAATTAAACCAAAATGAATCTACTCCTCGGTTAGGAGAATAGGCTCCGAGCCCCCCACTGGTCACGCAGCCGAGCGTCCCCACCTCCAGACGTGATTCTGGGCCTGAGCCCTGAAGCACTGAAGCCCCAGACACAGCTGAGCACGGCCACCTGCTTTGGGGCATTCGGGTCTGTTGAAAACAGAATAAAACCCACCCTTTCAAAACGAGAGATCTTCATCGTTTTAAGCGCCGCAGCATCCAGCATCACCGGGGGTCCAAGTTCAAATACATTGCGAAGGAATTCATTTGACTTTGGTAAAGGAAAAAGGCGGTGAGACTCAGCATCGGACATCCGCGTTTTTGCCCCCACACAGAAACCCGACGCGCGGAAGCTATGAGGAGGGTGCGGACAGGAACCGGGGTCACTGCTCTCCGTTTCTCCTTTGGGGACCCCCGACGCCAATGCCCCGCATCCCAGCACGTCAGCAGTGCCCCCCAGGTGACAGGACGCAGACCACGAGGGCAGTGCCATCTGTACCGGATTTCACCTTCGAGAGCCAGCTCACTGCTCTGCGTCACGCCCACGCCTTCGGTACGTAGGCTCCCTGTTCCCCTCCCTCCTGAGCCCGTGGGGGCCGATGCCCTCCCGCGCCCGCCCGCGCCCGCCCGCGCCCTCCCGGCGCCGGCGGAGGGCCCGCGCTCACCTGCAGGTGGTACTGCACGCCCGAGCCCAGGACCTCCTTGAACGCGTCGTAGGTGTGCTTCTTGACCCAGCAATCGATATACATGCGCTCAGGACCAAACTTAACCGTCTCTGTCGGGAAATCCCGCTCCTGGCCAACAGGAAAACCGGATTATAAGGGGAAATAAAAAGCGAAAGGAGCGACAGAAACGCAGCTTCCAAGCGGAGGCCGACGTGCGGGGACAGGAGAGCCGCATGGGTCCCACCGACAGCGTCCGAGGCGCGGCAGCCGAGCGGCGCCCCATCCGCGCGCGCAGGGTTTCTTAGTTGGAAGAGGCTCGCGGGCGGAGCGCAGTGTGGAGAAGCCGTAAGGGCAAAACCACGTCGCGGTGCAGGTTTTTACGTTTCAACAGCACCCCACACACGTGAAGGAAAGGCAAGTGTGTGCACGGGCCTGGGACGGAGGGGTGGCGGGGGCCTCGGGCCATCAGAGAGACGCCCCGCCTGCCAGGGGTCGGACCGAGGGGTGGCCGCGTCTGGGACGGAAGCGGCGGTCGGGGGCTCAGCGGACAGCCCCAGCAGAGGGCCGGGCCTGAGGGTGGGCTTACTGGGAGGCAGAGGTGACACCAACCAAGCCTGGCTGTCAGACCCGGAGCAGGGTGAAGGGTGACCAGGAGACAGTGTCTCAAGTGTGACCGCGGGAGGACCCAAGCGCAGCGCAACCAAAGGCCGCTGGACACGCACAGCCGAGGGTTTTCCAAGAGGACGGGGAGTCACCCTGAAGTTCAGAGCCCCCCCACCCCCAGTGAGGAGTCATGGACACGGAGGAGGAACCGGGAAGAAAAGAGCCGGTTGCCACGGATCGCCCGGGACAGGGGGCAAACGGGACTCCAGAGTCCACGGAGTGCCTCTCGGGGGAGCGGGCTATCCCGGCGGGACAGAGCAGGGCCCTGGAGCACCACCGGTTCCGGGGCGCTGCTGCAGCTCCCAGACAAAACCAACCAAACCAGCGGGGGTCCCCCACTTAGAAAACGCCGAGACCCCAGCCTCGGCCTCCACTCGCTGCGCGCACCCTCAGGGCGCCTCTCCCCGCAGGCAGCTCCCTGGCCACCACAGACCTCTCCGCCCCTCGCTTCCTAACGCTCCTTCCTCCGTGGGTCGCACCTCCCACCGCCTGTCCCTGGCGTGGAAAACAAACCAGTCCTGCCACCCACTCTTCCCCTCCTGCCACACGGCAAGCCCAGCCTCCCCCGGCTTCGCCCCAGCTCTCCCCATGGCTTCAAGGCCACAGCGCGCCCCACCTGGCCTCCCTCCCGCGGGACCCGCTGCGGCGCCTGGCGCGGGGGACACGGCACAGAAGGCTCACCCTGCAGCTTTGCTACGTCACGGCCTCCCATGGTCTCTACTGCTCTGGCCTCATTCGTCCCTAAAAAGATGATTAAGATGGTTCTACTGCGTAAGGGCTCTCACGGGGCTGACATGAGTGAACCCTGGCTCAGGCACCAGGACGGGAACCGCGTGCTGATGCAGAGAAGGCACGCGCTCCGAGAGGCGTTTCTGGAGGAAGATGGGCGGGAGGCAGCAGCCCCCACACCTCCACCGGGCAGTCCCCCGGGCGGCTGCACCACCCCCACCACAAGGCGCGGCGAGAAGGCGGGGTCTACCGAGAAGGCGGGGTCTCAAAGACGGCAAAGGGCCAAGGCGCCTGGCAAGGCTCTGAGGCAGGGCCTTCTTCGGCAGATGCGCAGAAGCAGGGCTGTTGAACTGAAGCCGGGGAGGGGGCGGGAGAACCAGGAGGCAGAGAGAGGTCTCTGTGTGAAGCATGACTGAGGGGAGGCCCGGGGACCGGGACCCGCTGGTGTCGGGGTACACTGAGATTCCAGGCATCGTCCTCGGAGAAATCTATCACCCAGAGAGGGCGCATCATGACGGAAAATCTGAAGTGAGGTCTAGTTCAGAAAATCTAGGACATGTATCTTGAGTTTATAGTCACGAATTTGCTGAGTAACTAAACGACTCCCACATTTGGATCCGGGACCCCTCTGTAGCTGCAGGATTCAAGTATGGAATAGGGTAGCTACTCGGGAACAGGGCGCTTAATTTGGGGACACTACCCCACTACTCAGAAGAGAAACAGGGTCAATTCCTGGAAGGGATGTCTGCTCAAGTTAGGAATTCTGTTTTTGCTTTTTAGACTATGAAACCCAGAGTATACACATATAACCTGTCGCTATGAAGTACAGTATTCCCTCGCTTACCGCGGGTATCACGTTCCCGACCCCCTGCGAGGTGGGAACCTTACATGTATTCTACACTCTTAAACCTGCGTAACTTTAACAACATACGTGTACAGTACCGCAAAGTCCCGCGATATAGCAATAAATCCGTGATAAGTAATTAAATATATTTTTTAAAATCCCGCGATACAGTGAGGCTGCCACAAGTGACCCACGATAGAGGGACGACTGTATCAGTCAGCGAGGCGCCCAAGCTTAGACGGCAGAGGGTCTCGATGCCATTTCAGCCCCAGGCTTTCCCTCCTCAAACACAGGGGAAGCTGAGGAAAGGAGCCCGCCCAGCAGGCTCCACGGGAGAACCGTGGGAACAAGGCGGGCCTGCGCCTCTGGGTTTCTGACTCCCAGCCTCAACGCCAAATGCGTGTCAGGTTGAATGACGCTTCAGCGATGAACTTATGGAAAGGACTGCTCTTGAGAGCCACTAAGTACTTTCCCCTGACACGCACACGCACATGCACACGCACACACAGAGTCAAAGCCCTGGGTCCACGGCGGCGCTGCCGCACTCTGCAGTCGCCTTCCCCACGCGTTTGAACCCCGGGCAGCTCCCAGTCAGAGCACCGCCGGGTGGGCTGAAGCAGCTGGAGGACCACGCAGGGGTTCAGGCGTCAGGTGACGATGGTTCTGAGCGACCTTGTTAAATGCTGGGTGTTGGTGTTTCAGTTCGGGCACCCTAAGGGCACTGGGGGGCAGGCAGTGATGTACTACTCACCAAAGAAGCGCCCGGCACCGCACTAAGAACGTCCGTGCTAAGCCCCATTGTTTACACGACGGCCAAATACACCAAAGCGAAACACAGTTCTACCGCTATGACATCTTTTAACTTTTTAAACCTAATAGAAGAGCACCTTTACACATCAGACTTAAATTTTCCTATGTTGAGAAAATACGAGTCTTTGTTTCTGTTGTTAAAAACCCACTCAGTACTAAAATGAGAAAACTGTTTGGTCAAAGGGGAAGTTCAGTCAAGAAAAGGGCCCCACTGCCCGGTCAGGCCCGAGACTGAGCGCCCCGCGAGCCGCGGCGGGCCGGGGACTCACCTCCACCGCCCGCAGGACGTCTCTGAACACCGACCGCTGCTTCCGCTTGTCCACTTTGGCCCGGTGTTTGTTCCCGTCTGTGGCCAGAGCCCGAAGCATCTGAGTCAGAGACTCCATGTCCTCGTAAAGGAAGTCCTGGCGGGGAAAACACAGCTCTGTTGAGTGGGTGACTGGTCCCTTCCCCGGCCTCCCCTCGAGCCGACAGAGAGCAGGCCACCGTGGGAACGGCCCCAGCCCCGCACAGAGCAACGCGAAGTCCTCGCCCCCCCCCAGACACCCGTTACTGGCACCACAGAGTAATTACGTCAGCAAAGGCCCGGAAGGTCCCACGTCACACGCTCGCTGCAAGGACTCTGACTGAAATCTACCTGTGTGTCCATCACACGGGGCTTTCGCTGCTGAACACCCTACCACTCACTCCTTTCAAAAAGCCGGTTTCCTCCACAAAAATAGCAAACAAAACAATCAGTGCTATTGTAAAAGCCAGTTCATCTTTGTCCTTGACAAGGACTTAGGTGCCATGAAACCCTCCTGGCCACCTCATGTGACTTATTAAGCCAGAGGACATAGCATAGGTAGGTGGTCTTATGTACAACGTTCACACAAACCTACGCAAATCCAACACGCATCATTTAAATCGCATCATTAGTTCCCTCCTAAGATACATTCCAAGGGACACGCCCATTCCCAGCCAGCAGAGGAGTACAAGGTTGAACATGGGGCCCCTGGGGCCATGTCTGAGGTGAAGGGGCCTCTAACCAGCTCAGTAAAATGGAATCACTCGCTACACCCGAGTCCAGTCCCCCCCCACAGCCAGAGAACCGTTAGCCACCAACAGCATGGCGCCCTGCCTTTCACTCCTGCCTGCTGTCCTTCCAAAACAGGCGGGGGAGCCGGGGTGCTAGGAAGACACACTTCCCGGATACGAATTGTGGGAGTCCAAACATTTTAAAATCATCACCCAAGAATATGTTTATTAACTTGTTAAAAATATATGTTTGTTTATTTTAGAGAGAGGGGAAGGGAGGGAGGAAGAGAGGTAGAGAAACATCACTGTGTGGTTGCCTCTCACATGCCCTCAACTAGGGTCCAGTCCTGGCCTGCAACGCGGGCCTGTGCCCTGACTGGGAATCACACCAATGACCCTTTGGTTCAGAGGCCGGAATTCAATCCACTGAGCCACACCAGCCAGGGCTGTTCATTGATTTTTTTAGAGGGAGAGACACTGGTTGCCTCCCGTACACACCTGACCGGGGACTGAGCCCACAACGTTTTGGTGTACAGGACGACACTCCCGCCCACTGAGACACCCAGCAGGGCAAGCCTGAACGTTTTTTACACACAGGCCTAGGATGGAATACGAAGGACAAAGGCAACTCCCAGACATGTGGTAATCCTAGTTGAAATCATTCACTGTTAAATAAATTAATTGCAGAAGTTTCATTCCAGAAATACAGTCTTTCTCCTTAAATTAAAAAGCACTAGTAGGCAACCCAGGATTCACAACAGAGGTCACAATCGGGGTGACAAAATGTCCCGTCAGCCCGAGAGGAGGGGTTCCCCAGAACACCGGACGTCAGTGCTAAGCCTGGAACATTACCGCCAGGACGGTGGGTCGCCTGTCACAGACTCCAGGCCACCGAGAACCCGCTGTGCTACGGGCCCCCGTGAGCGGACGGGGCGGAGACTGCGAGCCCAGGTGACAGCCGAAAGGGGCACGTGGGCTTCCTACTCTGGCCTCAGAGTTAAACAACAGTGACTAAGCTCTCCGATCCCACACCTAAGCCGACTTAACGTATCACCGCCGTCCAACGTCCACTACAAGCACTCAGACACGTCCCACGTCTGAAAAATCCCCGCAGCCCCCGGACGCGCCAGACGCGGCGCTCCCCCTGGGCAGCAGAGCGCGCCCCGCGCTTCGCTTCTACTACACCAGCAGGACAGGTGACAAACCGCATCCCAACGCTGCGCTGCCAGCCCCGACTGGTCTGTCCCGAGAAGTGGCGGATCACTGCCGCCAAGAGGCAGGCGCCCACCACCAGGCCTGCGAGCGAACCAGGCGCCCGCGTTCCCATCCTGTCCTTCACTGCGAGGACGGTGAGGGAAGCGCGGCCCCCGGGGATCGCCGGACGCTTACGCTCTCCACTCCGCGGGCCAGCTCCAGCAGGAGCGCCAAGGACTGCCCGGCAGCTATCCGCAGGTTCACGTCGTCCGCAGACAGGAGGCTCGGCAGCTTGCGGAGATGCCTAGGGGACAGCGGACGTCACCAAGGGAACACACGCAAGGCGGCCGGGAAGCGCTTTGGCAAGTGCGAGGCTCGGGAGATACGCACATCTCGAGCTTCTTCTTCACCTCGCCGACGGGGCACACGGTGAGCAGCAGCGTCCAGGCGAGCAGCGAGCTGATGTGAAGCGCGGCGTGGGGGCTGCTGCCGACCACGCTCGGGTCCTGCTCCCTGACGTAGGACTTGGTGAAGACGCTTTCCAAACACTCCAGGGTCGCATACAGCTCCTAGCGCACAGGAGATGAAGTGAGGTAACCTCGCCGACAGACACGCAGGGTGACCGCGGTCACGGGCTTTCTACTCACGGTGATGTCATCCGTGGCGATGAAACAGCACACGCCAAAGCAGGTGGCACACTGCAAGCAGAAAAAAGGACACGCAGCCGTGAACGCCTGTCGTTTTCTCTTTAATGCGACACCTCCCCGCTGTCCTCATTCAACGTGAAAATGTCCTCAACGACACGACCGTGTCAGGCCCTGGAAGGAGACTCCAGGATCGGGAGCGGAGGGGAGGGGCGGGTCTCAGCCCAAACTCGGCGCCAGCTCCGAGCAGGGCCTGGGAAAGGTCCCTGCGTCCCGTTGGCCCGCCTCGCTCACCTGGCCGACCATTTCAAACCCAGTGCAGAGACTGAATGGAGTCTGGGCGTTTGAGATACAGAAAACCACTCTTCCTATTAAAAGCCTTCAACACATTAGGTTTGCTATAGATTTTTAAGCTTTAAAGTAATTTGTATTCATTTATTTTAATATAGAGTCTATTATAAAGACTTCTACAAAGAATTAGCTTCCAAAAAAGAAAGCAACCAGGGGCAGAAATGTCATAAAATTTAAATAGTCGCTCTCAAACTTTTCCCCCGAAGAAGCATTTCATTCATCCAGATTTCACTTGTGCTGGAGCATCTTAAAGGAGGCTGGGCGTCTACAACTGCCTTTGTGGGGGACAAGGGGCTGACGTCAGGCGCGTGACGACCCGACTGTCAGGGTGAAGCCCCCCAGTGACATGACTCGGACCACACCGCCACCCGGACAGGCTGCCCGCAGCAGGGCCCCTTCGGAACACGGCTCTGGTGAATCACACCCTGGGCAGCCGTGTTCGGGGGGCCTCACTGCTCCCCACGTGTCATCCCTACACCCCCGCACGCTGCTCCCAGGACCCCTGACGCGCCCGCCTTTCGTGTCCCCAGCCCCAGACACACCACCCAACTCAGCGACCTTAGACTTACGGCCTGCCTGGCCTGCACACCGGCGGCCCCGTCACAGATGATCTTCCTCAGGATCGGTCCCAGCGTCTTCAAAACCTCTTCGCTTTCGATCCCGGGGCCGAGCTGCACACACAGCACGGACGCCAAGGCCGCGGCCGCGCGCTGCTCATCGCTCTTCCCTGGAAGAGAAGCAGGGGCTGCGGTGACTCCCTGCCCGGAGACCAGCGCATGGAGGTCCCCTTCGGCACGCGTCCCAGCGCCGACGAAACCCATAACACGTGGTCTGCGCTCCAGGCTGTGACAGGAGCCATAGCCCAGCGTGATTGCAGACCTTGCAGGAGCCCTAGACCCCCACTTCCTAGCCACGTGACCTCCAACCCCCTCTTATGCTCAGCACAGATCTCCTCCTGGGGAAGGTGGAGCTCAGCACCTACCGTAGGGCAGCGCCGCGGCCATTCAGACACTGAGGCCGCCACGCGCCGTGACCTTCCACTCCCTCCTCCCACTCACAGACCAGCCCCGACTGAATGATGTCATCCAGCCAGGACTGACGTTCTAAATCAGTGCAAGGGACAATGAGCTAGGAAACTGTGATACCTTTCCGAGTTTAGAAAAATGAAGAACGGCTTTTAAAATGACACTTTTGTTGACTTCTGACGCAAACTTTCAAGCCTTGATTACACAGATGACAGTGACCATCACCTGCTCTAAGAAAGGCCACGATCGCCCCAATCCTTCCCGGCTTGGGGTAGTTTGCCACATAAACAAAACGCTTCTCGCAAGCCTGCCCTGAGCTCTCACCGGCAGAGTGTATTTGTGGACGGCTAGAATGCTGCCAGGCTGAGCCGGCCCCCCAGTGCCGCCGGCAAACGGCACCGCGAAGGTGGCCAGTCCCCGCCAGCTCTGCGCCTGGGGCTCAGACCTGCACGTTACCTTTCTTCAGGCAGCGTTCAATGCTATCCGTTAGCGTCATTCTTCTTTCCAGGATGAATTCATAAAGCATTTTCGAAGCCAGTGCATTCTTAATGCCTTCCAGAGCTGCCTGCCTGGTCTTCGCACTGTTTGAAACAAAACGCGAGAGAAAGAAGACCCGGTCGGAGTGTACCATCAATGACTTCTAAAAACTTAGCCTACTTCCCCTCAGTTTTCCATGTTTGTAGATCTTTCAATCTAATTGTCGTGAAGCACTAAACACTTTCCAATTATATCATTTCCATCTACAACGTACCTCACTACACGCAAGATCTTAAGCTGCTTTACATCACAGCATTTTTCTTTCTATAGCGTAATAACCACAACTTTAAATGACCACAGTGTTTCAGTCTCAATGTCCAAGACCTGTTCTCCTGTATCACGTGTGACATAAACACCTTCCATATTTAAAGGAAGCTCACACCTTTGACACCCAAAAGCCTAGAGATCTTGTTTGCACCTTCTGGGCTTTTCCATTCCATTTCTTTTAAGTCTGGTCCAGAGCTACTGGGAAGTAGAACAATCTAGCTTCTCACATGCGTAACACAATTCGTGAACAAGAGGCTTAAAGGGATGTTTCGTTGTCCTTCCTAGTTGAAGATTAACTTTTAATTCAACAAACCCATCTCAGCTATATAATCAAACACATTTCCGGGCTATTATGCTGGAATAATGACTAATCCAAGTCAATTAATCTAAATTCTATGGCACCTTTCTAGCCACATCAAAAGCCCAAAGAAATAAGAAACATTTAAACATCCCAAGTAAACAAATCAAGCCTTAAAAAACCACCTTGTAAGATCAGAGGACTGCAGGTCCCACAGGTAAGGTGGTGACGGGCCAGCCCAGAATGAGGAGCCTCTCCAGGACTCCCTACCTCTTGTCCAGGGTCAAGTCGATGAGTCCCTTCAGCTTGTACTCCAAGTCCTCTTGACTCCCCTCCTCCTCCAGGACGTCGGGCCCTACGGCAGACAGAAACCAACCTCGCTGCCGTGGACGCAGGCAGAGAGCAGACAGGGGACAGGACTGGGTACCCGGGCCCCGTGACGCCCCCACCCGCAGCGGCCTCTTCCTTAAAGCCGCAGACAGAGATGGGGAAGCCGTACCGTCGTCAGCAAAGCTGGAGGGGTCGCTGTAGCCGCTGCAGTGGCTCATGGTCTCGATCGATGCGTCCTCGTCGCTGAACGGCTGGACGGTCCGGTGCTGGCCGCCTGGGGGGGGGGGGGGCGGTCAAGGGCTGTGTGGCCAGCAATGCGAGTATTTACCTTGGGACGTTAGTATCTACTCGAGAGAAGTCCAGTCATGAAAACCCAAAACTTGTTTGAGAAATCAGATTGTATTATAAAAGAACACAAATATTTCTAAAAGAAGCCCGTCCGCCTAGTATGTGCCTCAGTGCGTCAACAACGCGCAATGTACGTGAACGTCAGAACTATATCAGTCACCCAGCGGGCGGCCCCGGCATACAAAAACTGGGGTGACGGGAGGAAAACCCACGTACAGACCACGGCCCCAGTCGTGAAGACAATGACAAGAGACCCGGAAATGGAGCAGGATGTCACAGGTCATCACAAGACGAGCACAACTATAGTCCCAGCAAGTGTGGCCGGTGAGTGGGTGAGTTTCCAGGTCACACAGGTCTCACGTGAAGGGAAATCTGAGGAGTTACCGGCGTCAGTCTTACAGGTAACTTGAGTTGAGAGAAAGAAGGCTTCCGATGGAGGTTTGGGCATTTGACACGGCACAAAAGGCTGTTGGGTCAATTACCTGGAGAAGGAAGCTCCTAACATATGCAAAGGATTAAAAAATCTCTGTGCTGTTACTAAAAAGTAACATCCCCCTTTATAAAGTAGAACCTGTCAACTTTGTCCACCTAACTAATAAATCCGTATTCTGAGCACTCATTTCTCATCACTGTTTTCTTGTAAGAGTTTCATTAAAAACAGGATTGCCCAGGCACGAACCACACACTGAGCAATGAGTTAAAAATTTTAAGTCCCAAATTCCACCCAAAAGTGACCGGAGTCACCTCTGATTTACCTCTGAGCCCAACTTTTCTTATCAGTCAAACCAAAGATGGCCCTGGCCAGCGTGGCTCAGTTGGTTGGAGCGCCATCCCGTAACAGAAGGGTTGCGGGTTTGGTTCCTGGTCAGGGCACATGCCTAGACTGTAGGTTCAGTCTCTGGTCTGGGTGCTCATGCAGGAGGCAGCCAATCGATGCTTCTCTCCCTCATCAATCTCTCTCTCTCTCTTTCTAAAAGCAATGAAAAAAAAAAAAGTCCTGGGGTGAGAATAAAAAAAATTTTAAAAAAATCAAAGATTGTCAAATATCACTGTCTCTATATTCAAGAAATTTGTGACATTTATTGAAGTATTTTTTACAAATCCTGTGAGTTTAATTCTGTTGCTGCTGGGTCATTTTAAAATGAGGGGGTTGCCTTTTTTAAAAAATCAAAACAGAGAAGCGATTTTTATATCAACAAAGGAATCAAAGAGCCTTCAGATTTGCTTGGTGTCCTAAAAGGAATACACCGTGCCAATCAAAGTAGTAAAGCATAAAAACAAGCAGTGAAGCCAAGGTCCCCAAACTTCTTAGAGTGCTTAGGACAAGAATAAATAAACAAAGCTCTATGACATCACACTCTATTCCTGGGTCTATCTTTATTTGTTTTCATGATCTGAAGTCATAGCAACAGTTGAGTCATCTGATTAACTCTGACCATACTAACATTTACTCACCAATCAATTTACAGTTTTTGTTTTTCATAGTCAGCCTATTTCTAAACTGTCAAGAAGAATCATCCTATGCAGGATTTGCTTGGTGCCCTTCTCTAAGTTTCAATGATTTCCCAACACTTAAAGGAGAGATTAAAAAAAAAAAAAAAAAAAAAAATCAAGAGAAAGATCCCTGGTCTGAATGCCTGATGTCTAAGTCAGGCTCATCCAGCAGATGATGCCAAGTGCCATTAATGCAATGACGCTCTACACACAGAGTCCTTATTTGTTACAGGACTGACTGACTTACTAACAAGGTTTCGTTCTTCCAAAAAATGCTCCCTTCCAATTAAGCGCTATTACAAGCACGCACACCTGTGTAAGAGATCGATCTTATTCGCTACCCTGCGCCCTCCACTGACTCAGAGCGCGGGGCACACAGAGAAGCCGCGCAAGGAACAGAAGGGGTGAGCTTTTGGTTGTACAGGGGAAAATCTTGTTGGAATCCCTTTTCTTCCAGATGTCATTTAAAAAGACCAATAAGGCAAGTGGCCTTAAGCACAAGTGTTGGACAAGTTTGCATCTCTTCTCAACTATCACTTATTCATTTACTTACTGAGTACTAAGCACATTCACATGGACGGAACCAAATTAAGGCAGACTTAGCAAGTCGCACTGCAAACTTCCACAGAGGCCCAAAGCACGTAGAATACAGTGGGAGAGTATAACCATTCCTACGGAAAACCACCGAAAAGGCGGCCACGAGACCGGCCAAAGCAGGGACGGGGTAAAAACGACAAGGTCGCCTCCCAGCGCGGCCGGAGGTCCCCGTGCCAAGGACCCACCGGGGAGCTGCAGAAGGGAACACAGGCTGTCTGGGACTCAGGGCGGCCGCTGGCAACGACATTACAATATGCAGATGCTCGAGCCTGCTGCTGCCGCCTTTCATCAGCAAAAGGGAAACCTCAGGAACAAAACCGGGAAGCGCCGCTCAGACGGAAGGCAGACGTTTGGGTCAGGGGCGCGGGCGAAGCTCAGAAGGGCGCCCAGGACCCCAGGGCAGCCAGAGGCCACAGCGAACTGTCCTGCACGTGTTCGCGATCAAGGATGACCGTCAGGCACGGCGAGCGCGTCCGCTCAACATGAAGGGCGAGCGAAGGAAAGGGAAGACCCCGAGTTTCTGACGACCCGCTGCGTCCGGTGCGGGGTGACAGCCTTCCGGGCCGCTGGAAGTCCCGCAGCGAAGCTCGGAGAACGCCAGTTCCCGGCCATCTGTAGCAGGAAAGCCGGGCGTCCTTCCCGATGGACGAAGGCGCAGCGCTCTGGGGACCCGCGCGGGGACCGCGGGACACATGCCGAACGACCAGAAACCTCCCGCGTGACGGCCCGAGGCTACTCCAACGCTGACCTTCGGAACCTCAGAACCGCTGGCGACCGGGGCGAGTTCAGCGTGGCGGCCCGCAGGGCTTTCTGCGCCACGTGCTTTCGCGGGGACCGTGTGAGTGCGGTCAGGCACCCCCCCATCCCGGAGAGGCCGTGACTTTGCAGCGAGGACACAACGGAACTTCACTTCGGGCCACTGCGACCCGAGCCGCCCGCCGCCTCCGACCCCGGGCCCGGAGCCGAGGACCGCCGCGCCGAGGAAAGCGCGGTTCCTGCCCCGCGGCGGGGGCCCGGGGTCTCGCAGGTGCCGGTCCGGGGTTGGGCGGCAGGGCGGGGGCGGGCACGCGGGGCGCGCGGGAGGGAAGCGCCAGGGGATGCCACGTGGGCGCCTCTGCGTCACCCCGCCACCGCGCGAGGCCCGGGTCGCGTGACACAAGAGCCTGCCCAGACCCGGCAAACGTCCGGCATTCCTGAGAACTCCATGTTGGGGCAGGCGGGTCCGGGCCGGCCCGTGACAGCACGGGCGCCACGCTGTGGCCCGGCCGGTCCTGGGTCGGGGAGCGCTCCAGAGCAGCCCCGGGCTCTGAGGACAGTCCCCTCCCGCCCAGGAACGCGACACGCCGACCCGATCTGCTCTCCGGCCCAAGGACCCGTCCGCCGCCTCCCCGCCCCCACCGCCGGTGCCCAAGAGTTCGGTTCGCATGCCAGGTCCAAATCGCGCGAGGTGCGGCCCCCAAGGCGCTCTGGGAGTGGTAGTTCCGCAGCCTGCCCAGGCGCCCTGCCGACGCACGCGTGGGGAGAGAGCGAGAACTACAACTCCCAGCCTGCCCCAGGGGGGAAAGACTCGCCAGACCGGCCGGCGACCGGGATACCGGCGGCGGGGCTCCCTCCTTACCTGCTGTCGCCGCCGTCGCTGCGGCTGCCCCTGCGCCGCCGCCAGCACTGCCTCCGCGGTGGGCAGTGTTCCGCTTCTTGTTCTTCGGCATCGTGGGACGCCCGGTGCCGCCTAGACTCGGAGCTTAGCGAGGATCAGCCGATGGAGCTGCACGTTCTACTCGTGCGTCTGTGCGGCGGGCGGCTGAGAGGCGAGGCTGCGGCTAACAACAGGGGCGAGAAGCGGCGTGGGTGAAGGTGGGCGCTGGCGGCTGCAGAAATCCCCGTGAAGAGCTGTGATCGGAAACGACACATGTTTCTCTCTAGCGCGGGAGCTAAGGCGGGGCGCTCGGGGCCACGGTGCCTTAAGTAGCAAGACCGCCGCCTGGTGTCACAGATGTGGGTGGGACTCGAACTCCACTCGCCAATCCCCGTGCGTCTCCCCACCGGAGTCCCTCTCGCGCGGCCGTGGGCGCGGACTACCAATCCCATGAGGCAGTTCTCCCAGCCGCAACCGGGAAGCGAGGCTTTCTTGCCGCACTGAACTCTGGGAGATGTAGTTCCGCCCGCGGGGCGTCCTCTCCTGGCTCCGCCCAGCGGGCTTTTCCGCGCCCTGGCTCCCTCCTCGTGCCCCCGCCCCTGCTTCCGGGCGGGGCCGGCTAGGAATGGTCTCGGAGCTGTCAAGGGTGATGAGCGATCGGGCGGGTCGGCCCGGGGACTACAGCCAGCGTGCGTGCGGAAGCTCTGCAATCGGCTGGCCCTTCCTTCTGCGGCCGCTCACCTTTTCCCGACTTCGCCGGGGCGTCTGCCCAGGTGCGGCCATGCCCCGCCTTGGGGACATTTCCGAGGTTGTGGTTGCTGACTTAGGTGAGCGATCACCTGTATCTGTAATTGAATCATGGTTCAGGGCTATGTGCCCTCGTGTATTTCTCGTCTTCTAGACTGGAAAGCTCTGGCGACTGGTTCTACCTGCCAGTGCGGAGGTTGGCATATGGGTTCGTTTCTGGGAACGTAACAGCTGCTGATACAGTCGTGAGCTCTAAATGCCACTAATGGCAGCGTTTAGTTTTGTTGTGTGCCCCGCCCCCCGCCCCCAAGGTCTCCTAGATCTCTGACTCGCTCCTTGAATTTGTCATGTATTCTATATGTACGACCTGTTATTATCTTCGTGTTATTAAGCTTACGACAACCGAACTCAGTGACTCACCTCCACGCAGGTGACTCAGCCCCACTCCACCTCTCTCCCTATTTCCTTTTCTTCTATGACCTGTAGCACATTTGCCCGGGAAGCTTCCAGAGCCCCCAGGCCTCTTCCTGTCTCTCCTCTGTGTTCACAGCACGGCTCTTCTCCCATGCGTCCAAGTTCAGAATCTCGGGTTCATAGGTGGTTCCCCCCTCTGCCGAGCACCAGCCCCCTGTCCCGAACAATCCGTTTTCTAATAAAACTCTGCAGTTGGAGTCCTGTTCGCCCACCACACAGGCCTCAGCTCACGCCTGGACAGTGAAAGGGATTTCCCAGTTGTGTCACCAACGTTTCACGCACGACGATGTTGCCAGGTCTGTCCTACTAGTTCACACACTTTAATGGTGGCTCAAAAGCCTTCCTTCGTTCGCGTCCGTGATATCGTGAATGGCAGCCCTCTCAGCGTGGCCTGGACGCCCTCGTCCTGCCCCGTGGTCTTCCCCTGCTTCCCGGACACGCCCTGTCCTGCAGCCACACCGCATGCTCCCCGTTCCCGTGCACAGCTCTGCCCTCCTCCCCGCAGTCTCTCTCACGCTGTCCCATGTCCTTGTAACGTTCTTCCTCCCGTCCTCACATTGCAAAACGTTACCCATCTCTCAAGGTCCGGTGTCATAGTGACCCCCACCCACAAGGGAGTCAAGAAGACGAGCGTTTTTAGTTGGGCTCGCTGATGATCAAGCCTGAGGTTCTGTTGATAAGAACGAAGGCGAGTTCATGGATAGAGGTGGGCCACGGGCCTCGTGCACTGGAGCAGAGTTCTCCCGTGCGCAAATAAATATCATGTATTTGCCACCAACCTGACGTTATGTGATGCCTCTTACCTCATAGAAAGCAGACTCTTCCTCCTAAAAATTATCACCTACTCAGTTTAACATCCCACTTAACAGGTACTACCATCATGGGAAGTATTTGCAGATGTGGCAAAAATAAATTGCACATTGACCTGAGAAGAATTCTAAGCCCTCGTAGGAGTGTATGTTGAGGACTGGGGTTCGAGGACAAGGAACACAAAGAAGACTTGGTATTCGAACCTCCCATGAGCACAGAAACATGAAAGGCTTTCTTTCAGTGACTTTGGTCGTGCCGTCCTTGGGTTCTCCCAGGTCTGCCGCTGAAGACTCACCTCTCACCACCCAACCACACAGCCCCCGCCTCGTCCCCGTGGACCCCGGGAAGGGGCTGGCGGGGCCCGCCTCTCCATGTCATGCCCTGCGCGCCTCTCTCCACGCACCGCACTCAGGCCCACCAGGCTTCCGTGCCGACTCAAAGTACCAAGCTCATGCCCCCCGGAGACTACCAACCTCTCCGTCTGCCTGAGAGGGTCGTGTCCAGAGCCTCCCACGCCACCGGGCTGACCTCCGCTGAACCAGCCCCTCCCTGAGGAGGCCGCCCCTCTCTCCATTGCGAGCTGACCCTTGCCCTACCGGCACGCCTGTGTAATGCTAAAGCTCACCGTACTCCCTGGTGTTTTTCTCTTTCAATTCTCATTGTCCCTCTGCTGGAATTATGGGAGGTGATTTTGTGTTACTCACAGCTGTGTTCTCAGTCCTGGAACACAGGAGATACACAGTCGTGTTTGCTGAACGAATACATGGGTAGATAACTGAGCGTCACTCGTCCGCCTGGTAGGTCCTTCTCCACAACACCCCCCCCCCCCCCCGCACCACTGCTTTGAGTCACAGACCCTCTTCTCTCTTGTGTTCCTACAGTACCTTCCCGATAATAGCAGCAATCAGGCGCATTGTAATTCTTGATTGTCTGTTTCCCCATCAGACACAAAGTGGGCCAAGTCCAAGTTTGTCCTCTGAATCAGACACAGGGCTTTCCCAGCACGGGGAACGCCTCCACACACATTAGAAAGAGGCCAGGGCAGCCAGCCTCATGAGCAGTCATAGGCCGGAATTCCCCCACCCCTCCCTTCCGCAGGGAAGCACCCTCCCACCTGTCCAGAGCGGCCCTGGTAGACAATAACTTCAGTTCAGCGAGGGAGTGAATTTCCTCCTGTTCGAGCCATTTTCTTAAAGGCAAAGAAACGGCTTTGGGGGGAAGAATGAGACTGAATTACCAAAAGTCTGCTCTGTCCCTGACACTGTTCCAGGTGATGTTTGATCTTTCGCCTCTTCCTTGAGGCGTGGTTGGCACACACAAAGCTGTACATCCCTAATGCAGACCAGCTGAGTCTGGAGATAAGTATGCACCACGAAGCCATCCCGCCACATATTCCATAAACATGCCCGTCCCCTCCAGGATTCCTCCTTCCTGCGTGCATGTGTTAAGGACACTTAATTCTAGGTCCTTTCCACACCTCGCGTGCTTCTTACGACACCTTGTGAGGGAAAGATTGCTCCTGCTACGCGTGGAGGAAGCATGGGCCCAGGGTGGTTCTGCAACTTCCCCAAGGTCGCACTGTTGGTCAACAGTCCGTGATGAGAGCCCAGGCCCCGCTGACCCCAGGGCCGGCCCGGCGGGCCGCGGCCACACAGAGCATGCGTGCCTGTCCCAGGGCCCACGGCCATGTGTCTAGTGTCCCCGGACCCCTCCTGCGGGTGGCTGCCCGGCGATGGTTTGGCGACTTAGATTTCTCTGCTGTGTGTGAGGCTGTGGCAGAGCTGTGTTATCGACTAGCAGTGTCGTTTAACCAAGTTAAGTTTTTAAATGGATGGTCGCTTATGTTTCAGGTCACTTTGCTTTCTTAACGTATTTGCGAGTTTTGTTTTATTGCCAGGAACGGCAACGTGCAAAGTGTTAAATGTGGGACCCCCGTTGGTCAGCTCCTTGTACGAGAGGCTTCAGGGGCAGACTCAGTTCGCACTCCTGAAGGCTAACAGCACGTCTGGGTTGTCCTTGCCTTTCCGCCGTCCAGGAGACGTTTCAGCAGAGGCGAAGACCGCGGCTGCCGAAGGAGCCCTGTGTGCCGGGCAGGCCGCAGTCACCCAGCCAGACCACAAGGTCCTGCAGCTGCTCACGGCGACAGCGCATGCACGCACAAGGGGCTCTCCTCTGAAGACAGAGACCGTCATTGGACCCTCTCGTCTGGACGTCCCCTGAGGTTCCTGCCACACAATCAAAATCACCCTGATCTTCAGCCCCCGCCCACAGCCGCCCTCGCCCCCAGCTTTCTCTTCGGGTCCACCAGCCCGAGAACCTCCGCGGGGAAGAGGACTGGAGAGGCGATGTGCCCCCACCTCCATCTCGTCCAGGAGCCCCCTGGAGGGCACGGCTCTAACTCCGTCTTCCAGGGTTCACTCCTCAGACACACGGCCTGCCATGCATTCTTGAGCAAGTCCGTGCTGTGCTCTGGCTTCAGTGAGGACAACGACAGAGCCCGGCACACTGTAACGCTCCGTAAGTGTCAGCCCCGAGTTCTGGCAAGCGGATATTTCTGTGTTTTCTTAGACTCTTCGGCGCTGGCACTCACACAGCTCTGCGAGGCAGGCCGTCCCGCTACTGGATAGTCTCGCCTTCCGTCACCAAACACGCACCAGGGACCGGCTCTGCGTGCTTGCTGTGCTACAGGAAGGTGAATGCGATCGGTATCTGGCCTCAGGAGGTCCTCGTTCTAGCAGGAAAGCTCAGCACCCAGCACCCAGTGGCCCATGGCTGTCCTGCCCTCTCAGCCCACGTGGAGACGACGCTCCTGTCCCCCAGGAATGTGACCAGGGAGGTCATGTGCCCCTAAGTTACTAGTCCACAGGCTCCCCAGGGAGTTCCGTCCTCCCTTCTGGAGCAAGTCCCCTTGCCCTTGTGAACCCCCATTTCCTTATTTGTCACTGGGAGGAAATAACCCCTGCCCTCTTATGTCACTGGGCTGTCATAAAAATAAAACGAGATAGTTCCGTGAAAGGCCTTTGTAACCTGTAAGGTGCCTTCTAATAGCGCCTTGTGTCAGACCACAGAAAGAAACGATGGCATTTGAGGTATCAGAAGTCTTTGGGCCGATAGTTAGGAGGGGAGGGGGAGGAGGAGCCGTGGCCAGCCCCCTCCCCCCGCCGCCCAGCTTACCTGCAAGAACAGGACGGGCGACGTCCACACGCCATCAGCAGGCCTCCTAGAGCTCTCATTGGCAGCCACGTGTTTGGTCAGAAGATCACCAGGTTTTAGGGCCAGACAGACTCAGACTCAAGATGCCTACTCTACCACTTCCCCCTTGGGTGACCTTTACAACATACTTGATCTGAGCCAGAGTTTACTTGCTCGTAAATCAGATCCTCTCAGTTAGAACCGAGACAGTCAGAGTCTGAACTCTTCTGAACCGAGAAGATGAGTGCTGGCGGCTAAAGAGCGGCCGTCACCCGCCCACCGCGGACGGGAGTGGACCAGTCGCGGGTTTACACACTTCTCAAAGAGGCTGTTAGGCCAGAAACGCCAGCCCTCCTGTGGCAGTGTCCCGGCGGAGTGTGGGACATGGGAGACGGCCTGCAGCTGGCGGCGGTCACCACTGTCGCGAGGGAGCCTGTCCGCGGCTCTCTGCCCTGCTGGTGACTCAGTGTCTGGGGAACTTCTCTTCCTGCAGGAACAAGCCCTAGCACTCAGCTGCCATTCATGACGGAGACATGCCTTTGGGAGCACTGCTCCCATTCTTGTCACTGGGCGAATCTTGAAGAAAACCCGCTCTCCCTTCATGTAAGTCACGCCTGAGGCCCTGGGCGCCGCGACAGTTCTGGAGCTTGAGGCTGCAGGCCCGGGGGTGTTCTCTGTGGGTCTGGTCTCGCGGGCTGTGCGGCTGGGAGGCAGTGTCACCGCCCTCACTGGAGTCCCAGGCAAAACTGTGCTCGTCCCATCGAGGGTCCTTCTGTGCACCACCCACCCGCCTGTGACAGGCACCTTGTGTAGTATGTCCTCGGGAACAGCAGGGCCCCGGACTCGGAATGCCAAGGGGACATGCACGCTGTCCCAGGGACGCTGCTGAGTGATACGGGGTGAGTCACAGAGACGCGGACACTTCTAGAATGGTGAGCAGTGAATACACAACCTGGCGGGCCGGACCGCGTGACCTTTGGGTGTCTGGCCGCAGGGGAAGTGCTGGGCTTTGGTCACATGTTTACATTCGTCATAAACAAATGTTACAAACACAGGTGGTATTTGTCACTTCTTTCTGAATCATCCTGTGCAACGTTGAGGGTGTACTAATTAACCGAGGTCCCAGATGGGATTCAGGTGGTCGGTGAGGCCCCAGAAATGAGACGAGAAAATATTGTGCACTTGACAGTTGAAATTACCCCGTTTTATGCCACATGGTAATTTGTCTTTATGTAATAACATGGAATCAATAAAAAACTTCATGAACAGATTTACAGTGATGTCAGTGATTAATTACAGAGTTAATTTAAAACTTAATGTAGAACGTAATAAACTCCTATGGGGTGTAAGGTCTGCGGCAGAACGTAGAAAAAGCAAGTCACAGGAAGGACACCTCCATCCTGGCTGCTGCGTTGCTGAGGCCCAGGGTCACTCGGACCCCCAGAGGACAGTTTCTGGCTCCGACAAAATTATAAAACGCACCCACCTGCCCTTCCTCTTGGGAGGAAGGCAACCCTACGATGGGCAGCAGAGTTTGCATGGGATGCCCTGAGCAGAGACCAAGCTATAGTCTTATTTTAAAAAATAAATAGCTATTAAATTGATTCTAAGATAAGAGTCACATTTTTAAACAACTTAACATCTCTGAAATTGAAGGGTTTCTCACAGTGCTCTGTTCAGTCACTCAATAAATGTTATACATTTGGTAAGTAAAAAAGAAAAAAAAAAAAAAGAAAGTGAAATATCCCTAACTTCTATCCATTATGGTTTCACTCAGAGTAACTGGTCATTTCTTCCTTGAAAGATGATACCCTGTGGATCCACCCCGTAGAGCAGGATGCCTTGTCCTCAAGGACCCTTAGACAAAAATAGTCCCTCATCGACCCCAAAGCACTCTGGGTTTCCTTGCCTGTGGCCTCGTCCTGTCCTGCTGTGCACGGTCGTTTTACCTTGTGACCTGTCCTGGGAGCAGTGTGGGCTCTGAGCCCGGCCCCCCACCCCCATCAGAGCCTGGCCACCCACTCACTATGAAATCACGAGCGAGTCAGCTTTCTGTGTTGGGAGGACTAGAGAGAGGGCAGACGCAGGAGGCAATCCCAAGGCAAGGCTGTCCCGTCGCTGAAAGGCTGGTGGCCTGGGGACAAAGCTCATAAAGGGGAGTAAGAAGCTGGGTGTTTCTTTTCAGGAAGATTTCCCTAGTGGCAGAAAGAAGCATGGATGGAAGGGGATGATGGGCTGGGTGGATTCAGGTTTTCTGTGTCTGAAACAGAGAGTAAAGAGCGCTGGGTCCTCCTTAGGAAAAACAATACAGGTTTAAGAAGACAAAATCACTAGGGCCCATCCCAGGGCCTGAGGCGGTGCTGTGCAAAGAAGGGGCCTGAAGGTCGTTAAGCTTCACAGAGAAGGACCCCCTCTTACCCAGCCACCCCTGAGAGCCACCAGAGGAGCCACCAGTAACCCTTGCTCTTCTGTCCTCTTCGGTCCCCACGTCATGCCCACTGTGGTCCCCAAGAACTGCTCAGCCTTCTTCTTTCCTGCACTCTGGATGCCCATGCCTCTGCCCTTCCCTCTCCTCACGTTCTTGGCCCACTGTCCGCTTGGGAGTTCCCCCGGCGTCGGACCCGCTCCGAATTTTGTTTACGCTCAGCGAGCCGTTCCTGGTCCCCGCTGGCAGCAGAGCGCAGGCTAAGGGCACAGACACTTGAGTTACAGTCTGTCCTGGAGTCACGTCATTAACGGCTCTCGGTCTCAGTCTTCTCACCTGCACGGGGAGGTAAATACCTACCCTGTGTTCTGCTTCTGAGAACTCAAAGGGATGCCCCTGTCACCTTCTCCGCACACGGCCAGACGTAGCGATGGCCAGCGCTCCCTGACAGCGCGACCTCAGATAAAGCGGCTGGCGTCAGCCCACAGCTGCTGTTGGCCCAAGGTTAAAAAATAAATAAATAAACTAAAAGAGCCCTAAACGCTGGGAAGGAATGACAGATGCCTCCTGGAACAGCCTGCACTCCGTGGACCCAGAACGACCCAGGCGGGGCCGAAGGAGAACAGCGGGTTGGCCGTGATAACACGGACAGGAAGTGCGGAGTCACCCTGCCCGGGGCGGGGGTGGGGTGGGGACTGGGACGGCCTCCTCCCTGGCACGCTCCCGGCAGGGCGGGCAGGGCGCCCTGGCCCACCCCGCTGTCCTGCCCCACGTGCCCGTCTCAGCCAGGGCACCGGCTCACCTCCCGCCCTCCCCGACCGGGAGTCCCTCCCCGGCACCAGCCGCCTGCCCTCGGGGCTCGGGCTGCAGCTCTAGCGCGCACCTGGGCCTTTGGGCCCGCGGAGCCGGGCGCCCGAGCCGGGCAGGCCGCTGGCACACCTGGCGCTGAGCGGCGCGCCCGCCCCCCGCCCCCCGGGGGTCGCCCGGGGCCCTCCTTCCAGAGTTCCGGGACGGCGAGCAGGAGGGCACGCGCCTGAGCGGCTCGCTGGTCGTGCGCGTGGGTGACGGGGAGCCAGGAAAACACTTCCAGACCCACGGAGCTCAGCCGCCCGCTCCTCCCATGGTCCCCGAGCTCGATCGCGCCGTCGGAGGCCGCTGCGGGCGTGGGGAAGCCGCCGGCCCTCGGTGGGAAGTCCCAGTTCGGGGCCCGACGGGCCGCTGCTCTGCGCTGCGGGGCTGGGGGACGGAGGGCTGCCCAGATTCCGGGCGCTGTGCGGGGCTGGAGAGCTGGGGAGCCGGGGCCCACACCGCGGAAGAAGAAGCACGGGCAGTGCGCTCCCGCCTCCTCGCTCTCCGGGGGCCTGTATGGCAAGAAGACCTGAAGTCCTGCCAGCCCCCCATGTTCTCTGCTGACCCCCACTTCCTGCTCCTCTGGTGGCGAAATGCCCGCGGTCAGATGTCCCCACGGCTCCTCTTGCCGCCCTGACCACAGCCGCCGCAAGGGACGGGAGGTGGCCTGGCCGGTGGGGCCGGAGCGGCAACCGACACCTCCGCCACTTCCTTCCCGCGGGGCTCCCGCCCCCGGTGACGCCCCTCGCCGCCGGGTGCTGCAAACGCGTCCCGTGGGCGCAGGGGCGGGTGCACGCACCGCTGGGCGCTGCTGCGGCCCTCCACGCTGACCCAGTGCTCCCTGCCTCAGTGCTCCACGGACGACCCTCCGGAAGGGCCAGCGGAGAGGACACCTTCCCCGCGAGGGAGGAGACCACACCCCCACCCTGCTCCCTGGGGTTCATGGAGGGCGCCAGAGAGCCCCCCCCCCCCATTTTCCTTCCCGCATCACTTGAAGGGACGCTCCATCTGCTCTGCAGGGGCTCTAGGTCCCGGCTGCCACATCTGTGCCAAGGTCAAGGCCGCCTTTTGGTTCTGAGTCACAGTCGTTTGCAGACTTGTCTTTTTCAGGCCTGGGGCTGCGTGTTCATATTAATTCTCCTGGTCGCTAATGACACCAGTGACACTTTTGTTTCGTTTCGTTTTTGTTTGAGTTGTTTAGCGACAGCAGGGCAGAATCATGGAGGGAGAACTGGTCATTTTTTAAAAGCTATGACAGGTTACACAAACTATTATTTTTAAAAACATTTCCTGATTATAAAAAGTACTGTGCCATGATCTTACAAGCTAGGAAAAGCCCCAAACAGTTTAAACCTCCGAGATAAAAAGCCCAGTAATCCCACCACCCACAGCAATGACTTCACTGTCCACCTTTCACGTATTTCCTCCCAGTGCTTTTTCCTCCGGGGGAACAGCAATCATAGCTTTATCGATGGCGCCCGTGAACAAAGAACTGGCCCTGTTAGGTGCGTCATCCCCGCCCTAGCCGGCATTCCCACCGATGGGAGACAGGTGCTGCTGACGCCGCGGGAGCCCCGTCCCGGGAAGGAGTCAGTGACTGGGCCGGGCACAGCGTGAAATCCACGTGTCTCACTCTCCGGGCGGAAGAAGCGGACTCCTTGCTGACGCTTCCAGTGGGTTCTCTGGAGAAACGAAATGAAGACAGAGGAGGGCACAGGGCCGATGCTGTTCTCAGTGAGAGTCCGGTCTCTCAGGGGTATTGTCCAGCCCAGCCTACGGAAGGAAAGTCCATGTGCGTGCAGCTGCGCTTTTTCTTTTGTTGCGATCCTCACCCAAGGATAGATAGGTTTATGATGTTAAGAGTGGGGCAGCGGATGTGGATATATACAAAATACAAAAGATAGTAACCTCCACATATATTTCCCCATCTATTTATATCTGTCTCTCTACCTCAATTTTGGTTCTGAGTCCTATTTTTCAAGAGTTCCTCTTTTCCTTCTTTTTTAAAAAAGCTGCTCTGTGTTCTCTTTTATTTTATATCATAAGTCCCCTGTTGATGAATATGTGGATTGTTTATAATATTTTGCTCTTAGAAACAATATCACAATAAATACTGGGCAATGTTCTGCATTTCTAGAGGTCCCTAAAGGCAGAGTTGCTTAGTCAACAGGGGCCTGCCGATGTAGCTTGATTAGTTAATCCCGAAGCCCCCCAGGCATGCCTGCTCCGCTCTCTCAACAGATAGGAAACACCTGTTTGTCCACAGCCTCCCCCATGGAGGACGACAGGCCCAAACCTCCTGAGCTTTGCCCGTCAGAGAGGGGAGCAGGGACCCTTTAAAATACTCAGTTCGCTTTTCATACAAGCAACGCTGAGCGCCTTCTCGGATGGGCAGGGGCTGTTTCAATGAGTCAAACAACTTCTCTTCTGCAAGTGGCTGTTTGTGCCTTTTGGGCACTGTTGGCTCGTTCATTTTTCTGACGCACGTTGGCACCAGCATCACCAACCCCAGGAGAAAAAGGCCGTTTCTCGCGTGATCCCGACGCAGGTGCACCTCCCCTCGGGCTGCACCATCTGCTCCGAGAACGCGCACACCCTCCTGTCTGTCCCCTGCCCCCCGGGACGTGCTGGGTGCTCCTGACTGCACGCGTTCTGTGGTCATTCGGTGACACCTCAACAGGGTGCAGCTGAACGCGGAGGGGGAAAGCATGTGTCACGCTCACTGAACCTCTAACTGAACCTCGGCGGTGCCTGCCTGCTCCCGGCAGTTGCGCTGCGCACCCCAAGTCTCCAGCCCCCCGCAGAGGACCAGGCACACCCTTCCCCTCTGAAGGTTGTGGCTTCAAAATAACCAGGAGACAGAATCATTCAGGTTTCAATTTAGGGGCAAAAGGAAAGTGGAAATGCAGCCACTCCGGAGCCGACCCCAGGCCTCGGAGAACGATGCGGGAAGAGAGGAGAGCGCAGGGGGGTCTCAGCCGTAGGGGAACCTGATAATGTCCACACGGAGGTCACAACCAGCAGGAGCATGGGGACACAGGCCGGAGACAATGAGCTGGCTCACTGTCCTCCCCTGGGCCACCAGGGAGGTAGGGGCCGATCTTACCCCGCTGTGTGCTCCATCCGGGCCACGGCAGGTGGACTGGAGGGTCCCCTCACCAGCCCGTGAAGGTCTAGGGGAGGCGTGAGGGCTTGGGGTCCAGGCCGGTGGCCTCGTCTGAATCCCACTGAGGAGGGCGAAGGCCTGCAGAGCTGACAGTGACCCTGGGAACACAAGGCCGACACCGAGCAGTTAGTAACCCAGACAGAAGGTACTTACAAAGCAGCCTTGTGTTTACACACTGGGAGATCCACTCAAGGATGCAGCAGAGACCCACTGGGGATAGTACGGTGTGTAATCAGGTGTTGGTTATAGGAAGCAGGGTGGGAGGGGACGCCTTCAGGTCACGGGCTCCGGCTGAGAAGCGGGTCTAACGCGAGATGTTTATCTGCGGCAGGAAGACGTGTGGGCGAGGAAGACGCCTCCCTCCACCCTCCACAGTGGGGTGCACCTGAGGCAGGTGAACGGGAGAAAATGACCGAATTTAATTACGGACGTCCTGACGGGAGCCCCCCACACATGAGTGTCAGAGACCCACACCCCTGAGAGGTGCAGAGAGAGAGGTTTAAAATGCGGCACGTGGGGCCTTCTGAGCCGAGGACCAGGTAAGAAGGCCCCTGGGCTGCGGAGGGGAGGGGCCGTCCTCAGAATGATGAGAAGAGTGGGTGTTCGTAATTTGGTGTTTGCCCTGCCCTGGAGAGGGGTTATGAAGAGTTATTTCTGGGGACAAGTCTTATGAGCAAAGTCTCTAATTTAAATTCTTTTTAGAGAGAGGTAAAGGGGTCTCAGGTCTCGACTGCCTTCAGCTCAGAATAATTTTCATGCCAAAGGAGCTCATCTTGGGGAGGCCTGTTCTGAACCCCTTCAATTGTCACGGAGGCCTTTTGCCAACTGTCCCCCCAGATTAGCAGGACACAGGATACACATTGGGGACCACACGGTACCTGATCGGCTTGTTTCTGAGGCAGGTCTCGGTTTAGCCAGCAGAGGGCAAGAGAACACAGAAGCCACTCCAAGGGGGCCGGTGTCAGCCGTGGGTGAGCTAGGTCTGCAAAATTAACAAAAGCAGTCACAAGCGGGGCTCTTTCGATGGACTGCATCTAAACCTGCGAGTCTAAAGCAGAGACCGAGGACTGTTGCCATGGAGCAAATTCTTGCTTTTTTAATAAAAAGTTAGAATTTCTCCACATGGTGCTGAGCCCATGCGTTTCTTTATAGAGCCCTAAATACGTGATAAAAGAGTGTGGGGATATGTCTGGATAAGGCAACCCACCATTTTAACAAACACTTTAATTTGAAGATCCCACAGAAATAAAGCTTCTGACACTTTAATGGACATATATAGCAGTGATTAATTTTACAAATCTCAGAAATAGATTTTTTGTTTTAGAGAATGTGATGTTATTGGAAATATAGCATGCGGAGACATTTGATAAGTGAAATGACAAATGTCCAGATGCCGTCGTTTCTTAGAAACGGGGGTGTATGTGGCCTGCCAGGTAAGGAGGAGGGGAGGGGCGGAGAGAGGGAAGGGGCCGCCCTTTCCCGTAGGGCAGGGCAGGAGCAGCCGCGGACTTCAGCCCCAGCCCGTCTGCTCCCCCTGCCCAGCCACTCCGCCCACGCCCACCCACCTGAAGCCGGGGTTCTTCTGCGTGCACAGTAGTTTCCATCCACAAAATACAGGAGCGAGGCTCGGCGATCCCTCGGATCCCTACCAACCCACGGTCCTAAGACTGTTCCTTTTGTCCCTGTCTGTGGTTCTCCATCTCGGTTAACGTGGGAGCTCATCACAGGAGAGGGTGCTGGTCTCTGCTCAAGAAAATACAGTCACCCCCTGGTTACGGTGGGAGGGTTGGTTCTGGGACCCCCAGAGACACCAGTGTCTGGGGAGGTCCAAGCCCCTTACGCAAGATGTAGGCATGTCGCCTACACGCATCCTCCATGTACTTTCAATCATCTCTAGGTCACTTAGAATACCTCACGCACTGCAGACGCGATGTAAATCGTTGTGACGCCATATTGTTCAGGGAAGAGCGACAAGAAGGAAGTCTGTACACGTTCAGTGGTGGCAATGGGACCTGACTGCACAGTACCCGCGAGCAACGGTGTGACTCTTTAGCACAAGATTTTGACCTGAGACTGTGGAACTGTAGATGCAAGGGCTGACTGTGTGTCGTTTAAGAAAGGACTCTTGAAGGTTCGGAGGAGCTTAGCCTCCACCAGAATGTTATCCCTGAACGCAGGATATAAGAAAACATTTTGTTTCATTGTCTGGCACGGAGGACTTCGGTGCCATACAAACCACACGCTGAGAGGCCGGCTTCTGGCTGGGAGCACAGGCAGCTTGGACTCAGCCCCGGGCACTGCTGGCCCGGAAGCCTTATGCCTCTTAGGCCACTGGGCGGTCGCAGCAGCAGCTCAGAGAACGAATGGAAGCCAGGATGGCCAGTTCCGATGCTGCCTCTGGGTGTGGCGTGAAGAAATATTACCTCCTACCCAGACTTTGGACCATCGGTAGCACTGAGACGCATTCAGCTCTAAGTAATGGAAGATTCAACCGCAGAAGCAGAAACCACGAGGAGCAGGAAGATCGGAGCTCGGCCCTGGCAGGGGCGGTCAGCAGCTCAGCGACTCCATCTGCAGAATGAACAGCTGATGGTACAAGGCATCTGTGAGGTTCCAGGCAGCCCAGCCTCCGGATGCAGCTCCATCGGCACGGAGGGACGAGGTGAATGGAACTCTTCTCTTGCCACTGTGGCGCTTATCAGGGAGGAAAACCTTCCCCATGGCTGACTTGCTCTTACCTTTCATTGGTCAGGACTAGGTCACGTGCATTTCTCCCAGTCCTGGAGGCTGGGACATTTAAGAACAAGATGTCAGCCAGAGGCAAAAATCCTCAATCAAACAGTGGCAAACCAAGTTCAACAGCATAGTAAAAGGATCATATACCATGATCAAGAGGGATTTACCCCTGGGATGCAAGGATGGCTCAGCCTACCCAAATCAATGTGATACACCATGTTAACAAAAGTAAGGATAGCAATCATATGATGATCTCAAAAGATCCAGAAAAAGCATTTCTTTGATGAGGGCACTAATCCCCTTCAACAGGGCTGTACCCTCGTGACCTAATTATAATACATACCAAAGGCCCTATGTTAAATACCATCATACTGGGGACTAGGGCTTCTACATGTGGACTTGGCAGGGTGGTGTGTGGTGTGGGCAAGTACAGACATCCAGCATGTACCAAAAACGTTTTAATATATTTCATTTTCTGTTTTATTGCTTAGCTTGTCTCTCTTGCCCTTTTGCGGAAAGAAGTCTCCGTTTTGAATCAGCAGCCAGGTGACTCCGGGGAATGACGGGAGACATTTGCTTCAGAAGACTTTCTTGGCAGACAAATAAAATGCACCTGTGTGGGGCAGCACTGCTCTCCCCTTCCCGGGGCCAGCACTGTCCCGGGTGTTCACCTTCACCTCTTCCTTCTGAAATGTATCACCCAGCTCATTCCGGGCTTCCATCTGTTCGAGGATTGACAGCCAGAACCTCAGGCAAAGGGATGCTGATTGCATGCTGATCGAATGTCATAATTATCTTGCACGAAGCACCCGTGCATTTTTTTTCAAGCAATGCCTCCCGTTGTACTAGAGAGATTTTCCCCTGGGCGTGAAGTCCGGGTCGGGACCCGTGAAACCCCCAATCTATGAGCAGCTTTTCACGGTCTCCATCCGGGCGGGTCCGCCTCCCCGAAGGCGCAGCAAAGCTCTGCACTGAGAGAGGGGGGCTGCATGTCTGGCTGGCCTGTTTTTAACTTGAGTGGTGAGTCTTACCTCCTTGTGAAAAACAGGATGATGAGGAAGGACTGGGGGCTGGGCCCTTTCCGTTCCCCTAAACCCCACACCGGCTGCGTTCAGAGAAACCGCTGCGGCTTGGGAGGCCCCAGCGCCTCTGCAGGGCACATGCCGCGTGGAAGCGCAGGACCGAAAGGCAGAGGGAAAGCCGACCCCGGCTCGGCTCAGCGCCCTGCGGCCGGCCGGGCCGCCGCGAGCAGGAGCCCCCGGCACACAGGCTTCCGGGGACAGGCTGCCAGCCACAGCCCCGCGGGGCCCCTCCGAGTGTTCTCCTCTGCGTCCTCAGGGCTCTCAACCTCGGCAGCAGCGGCCCGCCGGTGTAGGGATGGGAAGCGGCCAGAACTGTTAGGTGGACACAGGTAAGCCGGGGCCTCCGTGGCAAGGAGACTGTGATGTGAAGGGCGGGACAGAGCACACAACAACACGTGTGGGAACATGGAGCCGGGGCCCTGCGGCCTGCGCAGGAACGGACAGCGGCCTGGGGGCCCGGACGCTGGTGGGCGGGCAGGGGACGGGTCTGCAGACGGAGCTGGGGCCCCTCACGAGGCCTTGTGTTCATGTCACCGGGAAGCCCGTGGCGTTGGCTGGGCGCGCTGTGTGTAAGAGAAGACCCTGCTGCGTGACTGGGGTGGAGAGGGGGGCTGTCTCCCGGTGAGGGCCTCATTTCTCAGGCGTCCTCTCGGCCCACTCCTCTGCCCTGGGGGTCCCGGGGCGCGTTTCCTGGGGGATGCAGGGGGGTCTGGGCAGCAGCCCTGGTGTATGTCCCTCCCTCCCTCCATCCCTTCCCTCCCTCCCTTTCCTTTTTGCAGCAGAGAGTGAAGGTTTGTGATCTGAGGAAATGTCGCACAGCCTGGAGTCACAGGTGAGCTATGCTGGCAGACCTGCTCCTGATGGCTTCCGGGGCATGGGCTACGTAGGGAAAGCCGTTGTATCCTGGGGGCCACAGGGGCCCTGGTCGCGGCTTTCCCCCCCGCAAGAAGGAGAGTCTTGCTTCCCTGAGTAACAGACCCCCCCCCCCCCCACCGTGCTCTGTCACCCCCACCCAGTCCTCGTGGGCACGTCTCTGCGCAGCCCAGCCTTGGCAGTGGAGTCCTTCCAGCCAGGGTTCTCCTCCTTGAATCCCAGATGGCACGGCTGCTACGTAGTGAGGGGCAGTGTAACCCCACCCCCGCAATGACCTGGGAACTATGAGGAAAGGAAGGGGAGGTCGAGGCTGGGCAGCAGTTAAAGCTCAGGGCAGCCACAGGAGCCAGTGGGGAAGGAGGGAGGCCGATCCGTCTACTGCAGGAGCTCAGCCCAGACGCTGGCGCAGAGGCGGGGGTGTGGGCCGGAGACAGGATGGACTGTGGTGGGGATGGCGGAGGCCACTGGGGTCAGTTTTGAGGGGTCTCAAGTGTCAGGCTTTGGACTTGGTCTCTGTAGGTGATGATGCAGGTGTTGGAGTGGGTTGCCTTTTGGGAGAATAAGACATCAGATTCTTTCTTTCACCTTCCCTGCCTTCAAACATCTGTTTTAGTTTCTACAATTTACCACAGCATATTCTTTTGATCTTATAATATTTTCCAAAATCACAGTGGACGGTGTTATTAGATTTTTATTTACAATTCACCCTGTACCCAAGTCAACTGAGAATACCTACAAAAATATTTGCTTTTGTAGCCTAATTTTACAAGCCCCAAAGGACACGGCTCCCCCTGAATCTTAGAACACTGCATTGATACTCTATTAACTTGATTGCTTTCAGTGTGAATTAATATTCTTACGGTGCCACTCAATCTTGCAAATTATTATCAGCGGGGACTGAACATGCTCGAACTTTTCAGAATATCAGTTATGAGGCGTAAGTTCAACTGCAGCTCCTGGTTTAATCCTGCAGCTTCCTGAAATAGATTGAACTTCAGAAACATGGACGGCTCCTTCTGCAGACTGAGGTGGGAGCAGCACGGTGATAGCGCTGCGTGGAAATCACCAACACTTGGAAGTGAACACCGACATCATAGCATTTGCTACAGGCCCTACTCGAGCTCTGCCAACGGTCCCTCGAATACCTCCAATGGTTTTGTAGACTGCCCCTCACCTTGGCTTGGCTTGCTGTTTCTTCGTTATATGCACATTATACGTTTTTGGAAGAAATCCCTGAAATTGATATTTTACCTTCCTTGTATCTTATCAGGAGGCATACAGTATTTATCTTATAATTGATATCGTAAAAAGGCATTTTTGAGAGAAGGGGAAACTGAAAATGTGATATGAGTAAGTTATTAATTTTGTTAAGATGTTATAATGAAATATGGTTAATTTTTAAAACATGGTACTTATCTGTCTCACACACACACACACACACACACACACACACACACACACTAAGGGAAAGGGAAGTTATCTGGTTTCACATCCAATTCTAGGGAGTTTGCAACTCTAGGCAGAAAGTAGTAACGATTACATCGTTGGATCTCATTGCTGTGCAGTGTGACTGGTCTGTGCACCGCCCGGGTCTCAGCGATCGTGACTGGTTGGTGCACGGACCGGTCACCGTTGCGGACACCTGGGTGGTGCACAGACTGGTCACGGTCGCTGGGTCGCTACACCTCCGGCTTCTCCAGTAGAGCACACAAAACACACACGTGTCCAATTCTGTGACTTCCTGGGTGACGGAAGCCTGTGGGGAAGAGACTGAGAATCCTGGTTGAAGCCTGGCTGAGAAATAATCTGAACACTTCATGTCGGTGATTTGCAAGCCTGATCACAGACGACCAAGCTGAGCGAAACGAGATCAGTTACGATGATTACAGAATAGAACGTTAGAGCCAAAATACAAGAAGTCCTCACTTCCTTTTCTGAAAACGACTTTATTTTTTTAAAGCGTCTCTCCCCAAGGACTGCTCCCTGGCTGGCGCTCACACCCGCACGGCCCCGTCACGCCTGCCCCCTGACAGAAGCCCCGGGGACTGGCCCTCGCCCGTCAGGCCCTCCTGGAGCAGCAGCTGGTTCAGGACACTGCCCTGTCGCAGGGCCTGCAGCCCGGACGTGTCTTCACCGATGACGGGGACGCTCCCCTTCTGCTCCTGAGCCGGCAGGTCACTTTCGCTGTCGGACAGGGTGCACAGGAGGCTGTCATTTTCGTAGGTGGGGAAATAATACCTGAAAACAACCACGGAGATGCTGAATGACCAGTTACGGATTTCCCGGGACCTTTCCCGGCCGCTGAGGCACACGTACGACACTTCTGCCCGCTTCCTGGCCAACCATGTCAGCAGCGTTTTGCGAAGGCCGTGAGGGAGACATCTGAGGACTTCCCGTTTGGCCTTCGCTGGCTGACATTGGTCTTGCTAGCGTCCTTGCTCGTTACCGACCATAATAAGAAACCCACTGTCTGAAAAGGCAGCCTGCTCCGGCTCGGGCAGCTCTGGTCCCACACCTCCTCAGCGGAAGCCAGAAACGACACCCCCTCATTTCTGCTCACAGGTCCCGGTTCTTGCCTACTGGTGAGCAAAGTCCAAACACACTGACTCTGTCATACGCTGGTCCTTTAAGAACCTGACGGAAACCACTGTTTCCCGTGTTTCCTGCCCCAACCTAATCATTACGGGTTCCTTCCTTCCGGGGGATCAGAAAAACAAAAACAGAAACAGAAACAGAGCCCTCCACAGGCTTTACATGCTCTTCTGGTTCCTTGTCGGGACGCGCTTTGTGGCTAGTTTGGGGGCACCTCCAGAGATTTCAGCCGACGTAAGAAGATTTACAAGAACAAGGGAGCAGATCAAGCCAGGGCTGACCTGGCCTCTCACAGACTTGGGATTTGTGGGAAAACGAAAGCCTCTTGTCCTAAGGAGGAAAAATGGACGCTTTGGGGCTAGAGTTTTTGGGGGACCAGATGTAACAGTCCTTGAGAGTAGAGGGGCCTCCAAGCAGCCCCAGGGGTCCCCTAACTGAGGTTGTCTGTGGCGATGCGAGCAGCAACCCCAAAGGCTGGACTGGGAAGGGCACCTGGGGGCCGGCGACCCCTTGGCAGCTGCGCACAGCGGACCACCACGTAACGCCTGACGTGCCAATATGTGTCACGCGTAACAAAAGCCCTGCCCGTTGCATCCCCTTTGACACGGTCATTCCTAGGAGCTTATGTAAGTGAAGTAAGTAGATGAGCAAAAACAGGCAGGCTCACGGAGACTCGCTGTGCCCCAGGTTGTAAGAGCAGAAGGTACCTAAGAAATTAGGACATATTCAGACAGCGGGATAGTCAGCACCCACTAGGAATGACCCCGCAGGTGTGTATTAGCTACGCAAAGTGCTTACAACGTTTTGTCAGCAAAACGCAATGTAAAAACCTCTATTTCTGTATCTTTTTACAGACACATCCACCTCCAAATCGCAGAACCTGAAGCAGTTGGTCACACCTGTGGGGCAGGAATGACTTCAGTACAGGTTTCTGAAGATGCTCACTTTCCCCCGTAAGCACGTGACTGCTGCCTAAGCCCACGCGAGCGCAATCAAGGCGTGAAAAGGGGGCGCTGGGGTGCAGCACTCACTCTGGCTGGTCCCACGTGGCCACGTCGGGGAGCAGGGCGGCGTGCCCGGCCTCCTCCATGTGCGTCCGCAGCGCGGCCCTGGAGGGGAACGCGGCCCGGCAGCCGTAGCACCGGCCCTGGTGAACCTGCCTCCGGATGAAGTTGACCAGCTTCACCTGCTGGTAGAAACTCAACCCTGAAAAACAGACGTGCACAGTCACCCGGTCACTGGTCAGACCCGCTGCTGCTCTGCCACCATTTTAATCAGGAGCCACCTTCCCTCGCCAGCAGCCTGAAGAGGCGGCGGTTACAAAGCCTAACGACAGACACAAACAGCTCCAGCCGGCGGCGGCACGGGGTCACGGGCCGGCACGGCTCGAGTCGCTTTCCACGTGTGAGAGTGTTTCGTCCCCACAGAACCCACCGCAGAGGCAGCAGCGGCACCGCCTCCACGTCATACATCAGGACACTGTCCAGGGTCGCACAGCAGGTGAGCGGCGGGCAGGACGTGCCAGGGGGCTGACGGCCCAGAGCCCACGCTGCAGCCCACGCAGCTCACCGTATACGCGACACACAGACACGTCCGTCAGAGCAGCAGAGTGAGGAACAGCCCCAGCGTCCAGGGCAGTGGCCACTGAACTGCCACGGGGGGGGGGGGGGGGCTCCGGGGGGCCCGGGATCGAGTAGCAAGTCTGTCCTTCATGTGTGCACGCCCCGCACCTGACCGCCCCCGTGACACCGGGGACGACGTGCCGGGCGCCTGTGCGCTGACCGGCACACCTGCCCCAGGGCCGCGCGTGAGGGCCCGTGCACTCCGGCCGCTCCGGCACCTGCCGCGCCCCTGCGGCCCGGGGTCGCGGCCGGAAGGGCAGCGCCGGGGGCGTGAACGCTAGGCTGCCCCGACGGCTCTCGGCCGCTACCCCGCGTCTCACATACGCCGGGAAGGGAGGAAAGACGACGGGCAACCTAACCCGTGTCCGACGCGGAGCCCCAGTGGCCGATGGGGCCGCCGAACACGGCGCCTCCGCGCCGCACTTACCGAGCTCCGCCTTGGTGGCGAGGAGGTCGAACCCGTGCGCGTCCTGGAAGAAGGGAAGGACACACCTGTGAGCGCACACGCGTTTCCTCTTCCAGCTGCAGCTGCAAACAGCTCAGCCGCAGAGTCCGACGCCGCCGACCCTCAGTCCGCCGTCTCCGCCTCTGCGGCCCGACCGCTCCCCCCACTCCCACCAGGGGAGCCCTGGGTCGCCCGCGGGCGCCCGCCGCGCACCACGCCCGCACCCACGGCGGCCCTGGGGCCTGCGTCTGGCCGGGCCGTGCGCCACCGCAGAGGCCATTTCACAGATCCTGCCTTTCGTCTCAGGCTGTCACGGTGCCAGCCAGCAAGGTTCTCTCCTCTGCTCTTCCCACCGGTGACACGGACACGTTTCATGACCCAGAGGCTTGTTTACTCTGCTCCGTCTCTGTGGCTGTCCCTCTGGGCTCACTCGCAAGCTCACAGGGAGCAGACTGCCTAACCCCAGGGGGCATTCAGTGCGGCCCCCAGGCAGGGCCGGCAGGAACGCCAGGCCAGCTGTCCCTGCGGGCGACCGCGCAGAGGGGCAGGCGCGGGTCAGGGATGCTGCCAACGCAGCCCCGACCCCGGGTGGGACAGCCAGGCCCCCTTTGCATTCTGTGAATTAAACGCCCACACTGCAAACCAGACGCACAGGCTGGGGGCAGCGCGGCGCAGGGAGCCCGACCCTCTGCTTCCACAGGGAGCCCGCCGCGCCCGCACTGGGCCGGAGGAGAACTGTTTCTGAGGGGCCCACGGGCACAGGTTCTGAGCTGCGGGCCCCCAGCTCCATCGCGGCATCCCAGCGGCACCCAGACGGGGCTCATGTGCTGGGGACCCTCTCAGGGGTCTTCTCTGCTCCTTCTTGTCGCGGAAGGAGCCAAGGCCACACCCTGCGCCCCTCCCGCCAACCCCCAGGCTGGGTGACGGCCTCCCCTCCCCTGTGCCCCCTCTGTCAGCAGCACAGAGGGTCTTGGCGCACCTCTAAGGCTGGGGGATGCGGAAGCAGAGGGTCTGTGATGCCCCGCCCAGCAGCTCGCCCAGGCCCAGCTCGCGGCCCTGGGCTTGCGGGACCCAGGAATGGGGCACCCTTGGGGGGGCTGCAGGTTTAATTGGACATGGTGGCAGTAATGATCATCGTTCCCCATCAGAACCGAAATCCAAGCGGATAAGAGCTGCTCACCTCCATGTGGACACACAGCTTCTCGATGGTGTCCGCTTGCTTTTCACAAAACAGACAGACGGCAGAGACGGGGTGCTCCTCCCAGTCCGACCAGTCCCTGTGCCAGACAGAAAGCGGCAGACAGGGAGGGGCCTTGTCAGGGAGGGCGTGCCCCGTGGGCTGCGGTCCCTCCTCCCCGCTGGCCTCCCGTGACACCGACACCGGGTATGGCGGCCGTGCCACCGCAGCCGCATGAGAGCGACAGGAAGGGCGCCAGGGGCCGCCTGGCCGTGTCTGCTGCCTTCGGAGCGGCTCTGTCGCCCCGGAGCCGGCCAGCGTCCTTCCCAGCCACCGGGCTGAGCGTGCAGCGGCGGCGGCACGCTGTCAGGAGCCACGCCGCCGGGGCACATGTGTACGCTCCCGCAGGACACAGGGTGCTCTTTACAGAGGCAGCCGTGGGCCTCACGGGAAATGTGATCGCATCAAACGGGGCGAGTGTCAAGTCTGGTGGCTGACTGGCAGCTAGAGAACTCAAAACCGTATTAAGTCCCCCTCCAACCCCCCCTTTTTTAAAGCATTTCTTCTTGCATTTATTTTTTGAGATAGTGATAACGCCTGTCATCCCCAAACCAGGAAAATCAAGGTCCTGGGAGAGAAAAAAGGGGCAGTAGCACTGCACGAAGAGGAGGAAGACCAGGGAGCCCTGTCAGGTGGAAGAGAACCCGCCTCAGGCTTCTGGTGCCCAGCCAGTTGGTCACCAGTGGGACGGACACAGCACAAGGCTAACGGTGACCCAGTCGTCGTCTCTGCCCCAGGGCGGGCGGCATGGACGGGCCCAAGGTCACATGACTTCAAGGTCCGGGGACCAACCGAGTCAGCCAGGCCCTCTGGAAGGTGCTTCTCTCTGAGTGACGGGCCACCCGCGTGTCCCGTAACAGCTCTCGCGACCGCCCGCCCTGCTCAGCCATGTTGCATGGTGCGGGCGTGGCTCGCAGAGTGGGTTTCCTTTCCTGATCCTATCTTTTCAGAATGACCTTCCACACGAAACCAGCAACTGTTATCTGCTCCTCCAACGCCAGTCAGTGAGCAGCATCGGCAAGGCTTACTCTTCCTGATGGTCCAGCAGCTCCCGGTCATCTTCCGACTGAACTTCCTCCCACGACTTTCCAAGCTCCTTTGTACGAAAAACAGAGGGATGAGAGGTGGGGAGGGGACGGAGAGAGAAAAGACACAGAGCCCCACGAACGAAACCCACTGGACAGCTCTGATCAACACTAGAAGGCCCATGGAAACTGTGGTTGAACACGAAGAAGGACAAGGGCAGCCCAAATGCTTCTAACATGCCCTTCTGTTTGGAGGGGCAGCAGCCTCCTACCCAAGCCTCTTCTCTTTCAAGCATGTCAGTCAGGGCTTCTCAGCTCTGGATGCACACGAGAGTCTCCTGGGGATCTTTTTAAAAAGCCACCAATATTTCTCACAGAGATTTTGAGACACTATCCTGGCTAGACTCCGGGGTCCCCTGCGGCTCATGTCCCAGGCAGCAGCCACAGTGACCTTCCTGCAGGACACGTCCCTTCCCTGTCAGTGTGAGCCCTCCCATGGCGCCCCACATGGGGACAGCGAGATTCTGGGTCCTCGCCTGGGCCTCCGAGGCCTCCACGCCTCATCCCCACGTCTCACCAGCTCTGCCCGGTGCGCCCCGGCCACACTGGCCCTGCTGCAGGCCCTCAGACCCAGCGAGCTCACGCCTGTCCTCCCTGAAAAGGTTTCTGGAGATGACGGATGAGGTCGTTCCCCCTGCAGCCCGTCCTGTGCCCGCAGAAGCGCACGGTGCACCAGACGAGTGAACGTAGGAAAGGGACAGACACCCTCCGAGCAGCTGCGCTCTGGGCCCAGCCCAGCCCCACACGTGCTGCTGGAAAGACGATGTCCTGCTCCATGTCATTCTTCTGAGAACACCACCGAAACTCACTCACAGCTGTGAACACTTCTTCTCAAAGGGATTCATTTAACTAAAAACAAAGAACTCAGGTGCCATTTTGATTTAGGGGAAGAAAGAAAACCTATCATTCATTAACTGAGTAAGAGGTTTTGGAGCTCTCATCATCTATCAGCTCGTGCTGTGTCGACTCAAACAAGCAGAGATTGATCACAACGTCACTAGGGACAGTTAGTTCGGGCTCTGCTAAGTCCTCCCCAGAGTCCTGAAGCATCTGCACCTCATTACTACTCTGAGAATGGCCGCCACCGAGCCAAGAGGGTCCTTGTTAGCTGGGATTGTTGGTGTTGAGTTGTTCACGCATCACTTGGGCTCTCTGGACTCGGACGGCAAGGTGCTACTCCAGGATGGGCCCCTGCTGGTGTCACCCCTCGCACGGCCGTGGGCAACGCTGCTCATCATGAGTGTTGTCAGCCAAGACCAACAGAAACGACTGCCGCCCGAGTCCCAGCTCCCAGCAGCATTCTGCAGCTTCCTCGGTGCTCAGTATCCCAGAGGGGTTCTCCAGCCACGGACCGCGTGGGAGGAAACGCAGCCCTGTGTGCCTAGTGTTTTCAGGGACGAGGGCTTCGCGTGTGACAGTGGCCCTGACTTTCCTGGAGCGCCCTGCTTTGGTGCAGTGAGGTACACCACTTATTACGGAAACAAGCCCCAGGGTGAGAAAAGCAAAGCACGGTCTCTGATGAAGACGCTGCCTGCTGGTGAGTCATGTCAGGAAAGCAGGGACTGCCAGGAACACGGTCTGGAGTGCTGGTCAGCGAAGATGTTCGGACGCCTCCCCAAGCCTGTGCGTTGGATGGTTACATCCCCGAGAGGGCGGGGCAGACACGGGAGACACGACCCTTCCCCGGCGCCCCCCCCCCACATGCATGGACGTGTGCTCACACAAAAACCCACCAGTGTTCACGGTACACCATTTCGTTAGAGAACTGGGATTAAGTATGAAGGAAAGGCCAAGAGTTTTCTGGTTACCAGTGGCCTCGTGTACTCTAAGAATAAAAAGATCCATCAAGGGATGATAAAGTCACTATAAAAACAGCTCCCCTTAGAGAGCGCAGGGCGTGAAACATGAGTCCTAGGGACCACGCGGCTGCTGCTCTTGGAGGCGGCCCTGTCCCCACTGCTGTCGCCATGGGCCCCAACCCTACATCGGTGAGGCCACAAAGCAAAGTCCCGGAAGGAGATGGTCTGGACCATGCAAAGGGCCCCTGACGGATCTGCCGGCCTGCTGGCCTTCAAAACCGGATTCGCATCATTAACCATCGATGTGACCCCACCTGAGAAGGGAAAGGAACCCGCCAGTTTGCTCAGCTGGGAGGAGAGCCCGAAGCAGTCTGTCCCTTGGCCCTACGTCTGTCTGTCTGTGTCGCGACCATGAGTGCCTCTTGCCAGGAGCATCGGGCACTCCCAGCGCTGCTGGTCTGGAGACCCCGTCTGCGGGAGAGGGGGGCAAGTGCGGGGCCTGCTGCAGGAGCGTGCAAACGGGGTGCTCACATGCCCGCCTCCTGCCCAGCCTCCACACCCCGAGCCGTGACGCAGACCCAGCACCCGGCCGCGACGTTCTCCTTTCTGTCCCTGAGCACCTGCCACCTGGAAGGCACTCGGATGTCTGCCAGACGCCGCGGCAGGGAAGAGGGCCGGAGAAACGGAGCTGCGGATGCTGCGGCGAGGGCCGCCATCCTCCTGTCTCCTGCCCATGGGCACGCACGCCGGTGGCCTTTTCTCTTCCTACAGGTGACGTGTCAATCACTCGTGGCTTACGGGAACTTTCAGAAGAACCCCCCCTCCTGCTCAGGACTGTCGCTGACGGGGCGTAAGACACAGCTGAAGGAGCGCTGGGCACCGGCCCGCTGTCCTGCGGCGCGTACCACCAGCACCGGAAGTGGTCCTTCCCACGCTCCGGCTCCGTGTTGACAGCAGGGCCCTAGGGAGCTGTTGGGGGTCGAACCTCTCTCTGGGAAGCACCCCTCTCATTCAGGACACCGAGAGCCTGGGGAACTTCATTAGCCCCGTCCGCCCTCCTCAGAGGCGAGTCTCCATTGCTTCCAAAGTGCTCAGGCACTGTCAGCACGTTGTAGGTTTCCAGGAGTCATTCCTGCTGTTGGCTGGCCAACTCGGCAGAAGGCACCCAGGCTCACCTTCCCGTTTGTTACCGGAGAGAGCGGGCAGGGGAGGGGACAGGCCGTCAGGGACTAGGGGCGCGTTGCCATTGCTGACCCGGAGCCCAGCCTCGGGAGGGAGAGGCGGCGTCAGTCCTGGCCCTTGTAAAGAGTGACAGGATGGGAGGATACCGCGGGCAACGAGGCTAAGTGACGCGCTCGAGCCGCGTAGGCTCGGGAAAGGCGCCCCGCTTCCCTGCGCCCTCGTCTTCTGACCTCTGAAACGGGCTAAACGGCAACATAAATACGTGACAGCGCAAGAAAGCCCAGAAACCCTTTATCAGCCGTACCCTCGCGTGGTGTAATTTCCACCGAGTACAGCGCCTGAAGCCTCCGCTCTCTGGATGTGCGTCTCCAGGGCAGGACGCTGCCCATCACACCCAGGCGTCCGTGGGCCACGTCACCCGGGACGCCCGCCGCGACAGCTGGCCTCACACGCACGCTCGGTTTCGGCGGTCACGCTGCCTGCTGCCTGGTAACGAAGGCGCAGACTTTGCTGCAAGTGCCAGCGGAGTCTGAGCGAGCAGCCCCTCGGAAGTCCCCTCTGGAAGAGAAGCCCCGCAGCTACGACCCTCCTGCTCGTCCCGGCTCCTGAAGGTCAGTCTGAAAGGGCCCAGAAGAGGGAGTCCTGGGACTGCCTGCCGCGCTTCTGCAGCAGCTGAGCAGTTGGGGGCACTCCTGCCCGCTGCCTGCGGGTCGGCCTGGCTGTGTAGTCAGCAATGGGGGGTGTGAAGGGACCCGGGAGGGCTCGGAGGCCCGCTGCCTCCAGCGAGCCAGCGCAAACCTGCAGCCTGCCGTGGCCCCCTTCAGTGTCTGTCTTCCAACGCTCACCCCCCTTGCTTCAAGGGCAGTTAAATTCCACCCTGTCAGGACTCGTCAGCACAGACAGGAGTGCCCCCTGGAGCGGGGCTTTCCGGCCTCATGCCCGTACGACAGGCGAACGGCTTTAGGCCCTCTGCGGCTGACGGGCCTGATTCTGGCGCATTGACGGGGAGAGGAAAGAAAGGTCCCGTTTGCTTGCGAAAAGCGTCAGGAAAGGGGCTCCCATCTCTCTTCCGGCCCCACTGCAGTTACTTACCCCCTCTCTTCACACCAGTTGTAGTTTTCCTACTCTGTTATGTCAATCCCCCCCAAAACAAAAGACTGGGGCTTGATCGGGGCTTTCCTCCCCTAGAGAGATCAGCCACCTTTCCTCCTCCCAGACAAAACACAGCGTTTGGGCTACTTATGGTCTCTCACCAGCAACCCTGAGCCCATAGCTGGACAGGGAGTCTCCACCGAGCGGAGGGCGCTGGGGGTGACCCGCCTCAACCTAGCATAGCACGCAGCACAGCCGGAGGCCAACACGTGTTTGCCGACCAGAACACAGGAGCCTCTGGGGAACAGCGTGCGTGGACGCCCACGTGCTTCGCGTTTTTCTGCTTTTCCAGCTGAGATCACTGTGAGCTCTGGACATTTTTACTCTATGAACAGCTGGCAAATCCAGACACACCCAAGCCTGTTATGCTTGTACACCAGCATTTGACAGCCAGTCGTCCTTACGGCCCCTTTGCAGCCGCTGCTGGTGGGGAGAGCAGAGCTGTGTTCGTGGGAACGCAACCCAACCTCGGGGTGAAGGGAAAGGCTTACCAGGTAGTTGATGACGTAGAACTGGTCGTATTCCCGGTTCTTCGGGTTGACCCTCCGGTGCTGCTTCTTCCTCATGTGATCTCTCAGGGTGTTTCTGTCCCGGAAGGTCTTCTCGCAGTACAGACACTGCAAGCTGGACGGACATGGGGGGTCAGGCGCGCTCTGGCCTCACGGAGTCACAGTCGCTCACGCTGGGCCACACAGACCCCGCGAAGGGGACGCGACAGCCCTGCTGGGGCCCCTCGCGTGCTCCCTGGCTTGGTGGGGTGCACACTTATTTTCGAGTTTGCCAAGTTGTCTGTTTAGTGAGACTCGTGACAAAGATGGCTAATACCCCAAAATTATTTTGACAGTTTCCTAACCAAATTGCCTATTCTAAAAACATAAACGCAGGCACGTTCTCAAATAATTATAACGACAACGAGCCCTGGCTGCGGCCACCGAGTAGCGATGAACCGTGGCTGGGCGTGTCCTGCAGGCTGACTGGCCGGCCGACTCCCGGCTCCGGGACCCACCGGCCGGGCGACCTGGCCGCCATTGCCTGTCTGACCTCTACGCTGTAGGCAGGACCTAGTCTTAGAGGGTTTTTAAGACATGTACATATTTATGCGTGTATAATTTATACGTATCTGACCAAAAACACGGGCACGTGTGCATCACATATGTAGATTGTAAACGAAATGCCTGGCACACAGCGCGTGCCCAGTACATGGTGGTTATCATGCTGACATTCCTCCGTACCCCCTGCGTGGATACTCCCACGGGCGGGATTCATTACCCGAGGAACCGGTGACGACAGGTTCCAACCAGTGATGCAGGAAGTGTCTTTCCCACACCATGCCTGACAGGTGACATCCTGAAACTCCCACCTGGTGGCCATCACAGCCCCACGAGTGGGGCTCCACAGAGTTAGTCTGAGCTCCCTTCTACACGAAAACTCGCAAATGACTGCCATTGAGGGTTTCAGTTTTGAAATCTTTTCTCGTCTCTACGGAGTACCATTTCAAAACGTCCTTATGCCCCTGAAATAACTATGGTCTTGGACAGGAAACGCCGGAGGAGCAGCATGCTGCCGATGAGCTAACCTGGCAGCGCGGTGCACACGAGGGGCCCTTCAGCACAGGAGTGCGGGGGCTTGTTTCCCTGTGGCGTTGATGGGGAATGTGACTTCAGAACTTTTTGTAATTGATCTATATCACTTGATATATCTTTTTAATGTTACTGCTCTCTACATGCTGTGGGCTGAGATGCCACACTCTTTAGTATTACATTTAAATAAAGAAACCTAAGTTTTGAGAAAAAAACAATCTTGGACCCTTTCCCAGAAAGGGAAGTGGCTAGATTTCTGAAAACCATTTTGGTAACCCCGAGAACCTCCTTCCTCATTTCTACAAGCTGAGCTCTAGAAACGCCAGGGTGAGGAGCGCTACCCGGGGAGAGGCGGGACGGGGCGGTGCACAGATGGGGGGGGGGGGCAGCACAGATGGGCGGAGAAGGCAGACGGCGTCCCCCCGCCCACCAGGCTGGGCAGCACACCACAGTCTGACAGTCCATTTGCTTTACTGAACATGTAAAACAGTTACAGAGAAACGTAAAGAGATTCGGCACATTGGCTCCTGGGGACGGAGGGCCCCTGGGAAGTGGTGGGGGCGACAAGGCAGCACCAGCGATTGACCTCTTGGGCCGGGTGGTGGGCGCCTTTCACACCCTGTTTACCCACCGTGCGTGGGAGGCACCTTGTTTGATATGTAAGATATTTTTATCTAAAAAACTTCAAAGGCAAGAATGAGGACTGTCAGACAAAGTATGAAGTCCTCCAACATGAACAGTTACTTCTGACTATTAACTTGTAAAAATCCACAGGAGCCCCGGGTTCACAGCTTCAGGGCACGTTTCCTCCGGGACTTACTTGTCAAGCTTTCTCTGTAACGCACGCAGAAATTCGCTGCAGTTCACAATGTTGTCGGGCAGTCCGATGTTGAAAGCATGTTCTCTGGACATGTGGTTCAAAAGGACAGACCTAGGAAGGAAGTGGAGCGAGCCATTACGGACAAGCTGTCCAGGAGCGGCCGGGGCAGCACCGGCGCCTGCGCAGTGACAGACAGCCCCGACGAGGCGTCCGGGCCGGCCCACACGCTGAAACGCGTGTCCGGGCTGCGAAGACGGGTTTTGGGGTGCCAGCCGTGCAGGATCGCACCCGTGCCTTAAAGGGGTTCCAAGATCATGTCACTCACTGCCCTCCACACGTGAGCCGGGTGTCTGTCCTTTAAACTATGAAATGAACGGTGCTTTGCCTGCTTTTCTGACTCACCATGGGCAAGGGGGAGAGAGAGCTGCCCAGGGCAGATGGACCTGCTCTGGCCTGCGGTCACAGAAATTCAGTGTTCTGTTCTTTTTTATTTTTAAACAAAAGTAAAACACTGAAAGTGCTAAAAGTTTAGTTGACAAGTCACTATAGGACGGTATGTCTGCAGGGGTTTGTTCACACAGTCTTGTCTGTCAGCCAGTTTAAGAAGTTTTACATTAAACACAAATTATTTTTGGCACTAAAGCATTTATTTCCCTACTCTGCTTAGAGCAACTGCAGTCTATCTTTGATGTTAGGCCAATGGAAAACATCACTGCTGATACCATGGAAGGGTCCTGAGTGAGCCCCCGAACTTAAGGCAGATACGCACTGCAGGCATGTGGATGAGTTTTCACATGACAGTCGACACGCATAGTGGCAAACCTGTTTCCGAGGAATTCTTCATTGCAAAACATACAGCTGCCACGGAAACCGTTATCATTCCGCTCCCGCTGCTGCTGTTCCAGAATCCCTTTCTGTAGAGGAGAAACAGCGTCTGATATGGTCTGCGACAAAGGCGGTCAGCCCATGGACAATGCCGAGTCTGGGTGGGAGGCACCGGGTCGGAGCACACAGGGGTCGCGCACAGGGACACTGACGATATTCACAACTTCGCCGCTCCGCCTGCACTAGAATTCCACGTCCCTATTGGTGAACGCCTACGGCTGCTCGGTTGGGACAGCCACGTAGGAAGCTCCCAGTCCTTCCCTACCTGGTCCTTCTCCCGTCTTTACTAGTCATATCTTCTCACTCTTTCAAAACCAAGCATGTCGGTGGGATTGTTGATGTGCTCCTTTCTGTAAGCCTGCTTCCTCTGTAATCAAGTTCTGACCAACTTTTCACTTGCACTCCCTCTTATTCCTTTTCTCCGCCACCGCCGATGGCACCGCAGGCTGCCCCGCTCCACGGGCATGATGGGATTGCTGCAGGACGCCCCCAGGGGTCCCCTGAAGGCAGCCCTCCTCCCACCATGCCCCACCTCTGGCTGCTAGAAACACTTTTCTTAAACACCATCCACACGCATAGCTGCCCTGTTATTCTCTAACTCAAATAATTTTAAAGATGCTTTGGTAACACCCTGCTCGAATTGCCTCTCCTTGAGGCATTTTAGTTTTTCCTTTTTCACTCTTGCAAATACTATCTGTTCTTTGAGATTCACCTCGATTCCCGCTGCTATCAGGCAGCCACGTCTAGACCACAGTAAACAAGTAAGAGCTTTGGCTCTGAAACACGGAGCAGACCCAGGTCTGAAACCTGGTTCTCCTCTGTCCTCGATGCAACCTCCTCAGTCCTCAGCTTTCTCCTTTCTAAGATGACAATGAAAAGAGCTCAGGGCCCCGCTTACAGGATCAGGTCATAACTTAGGTAAAGACTGGAACGTGCGCAGGGTTGTAACAGGCTGGACAGGCAATGTCCGTTCCCCTGCTCGTCACCCACCAGCCCTTTGGTAGCTGCCGCCCGCCTTCTCTTCTGAAAGGGGCGGAAGACGCTTTGAAGTTACAAAAAAGGCTTTATGCTGCTCTTACAGTACAATGGCATGCTACTCCCCAGCTTCTCTTATAGCACGGGGCTCAAAATAGGAGCATCATGAAGTTTATTGCTGATTCTCTAAGTATTTATAGAACTGTATAAAAATGAGCTGGGATCCAGAAGCTTAACACATTCCATGTGGACTTTTTGGAATGTATCACCAAACATCTAGAAATATTAATCTAGCGGAGGAAAAATAACCGAGAAGCTACCATAATTAAAATCAATTCACGAACTGCTTTCAGTCGTAACGGAAGCATGGATATCACACTTCCTTGTAAACTACAAAACAAGCCGCTTCACATAGCTCATCAGTTTTCAGACATGGGATAGCAGGGCCGTGGTCCTTAAGAGGAAGAATAAATACACTGTCGTACACTGAATACTGCTGGCCAGTCCCTTCTGCCTGCAAAGTTTCTTTTGAGAGATCAGCTGAGTCTTATAGGCACCCTTTGTAGGTAACTCTCTGCTTTCCTCTTGCTGCTTTTAAGATCCTCTCTTTATCTTGAACCTTTGGCATTTTAATGATGATGTGTCTTGGTGTGGTCACTTTCTTTTCTTTTCTCACCAGTTATTATTATTAAAAATATTTAAATTTATTTTTAATTTTTATTTATGTTTTAATACCCAAGGATGTTTTCATTGCTTTTTAGAGAGAGAGGAGGGGAGAGAAACACTGATGCAAGAGAGGAACCGATCAGTTATCTCCCATATGCGCCTCGACTGGGGACCCTTCACACCCGGAATGGGGACAGAACCTGCAACCCAGGCTTGTGCCCTGACCAGGAGTTGAACCCGCAGCCTGTCGGTTATGGGACGGTGTTCCAGCCCACTGAACCACACCGGCCAGGGCTGCCTTTCTTTACTTGTCTCAAGAATGTCTGTAGTCCTCTCCCCCACAACTCCCGCCAAGACTGCCCCAGGCTCACACGTGCCCTGTGGTTGCTGGTGCCCTGCCTCTAAGTCTCAAACCACAGAACCTCCCACCACCCTGGGACTCAGGCTCCGGCGTGTGGAGAAGGGCACTCATCCCAAACTCAGCCACGGACTTCCTCAGTATGTGGATAACCGCTCGGAAAACCTTGCTGATGATGCCACTACCTTCATGTCGTCCACTTAAAGTGTCCCCCCCAGAGTGTGAGCGCGCTGCGGGCAGAAGTGCTTTATTCACCCTGGGGTCCCCGCTGTGCCTCAGGCAGGGGTCACAGCCCCTGGTCAACGGGGTGCCCTGTTTCCTGTGGTCTCCACTTCCTCTACCCCCTCGACCCGGTAGGACTCCGGCTGGAAGGGAGCCTCAACGTCACCGTCCCTGACACCCGCTTCCCACCGTTGTTTCCTTGCTGTGACGGAGGAGACAGTGCTGAGCCTTCACGGCGGCGCCGGGTGTCCTTCCGGGGCACACATGCCGATGTCTGCTGACCGGGCGCCGGTGAGGAACACACAGACAGGAGCCACCCAGGCAGTCAGGAGACACATTTCTCTCTTCTTCCTCTTCTCCTCTCTCCTTCCCCCTCTCCCCCCTTCTTTCCTTTCTTCCTCTATAAAGCATGGTATCTGATAGGAGAGCTGCAGTGTAAGTCTGAAAGTCCCTTACGAACAAAAAATACCATCTTAGGGGACAGCCCCCATAAAGCCTCCCAAAGATGTGCGGAGCAGAGCCCTGTGGCTTCATTTTCCTAAAAAGTCTCAGGCTGGGGCGACAGACTAGCTTTTATTCATGGATTTGTGGACTAGAAGGATGAAGAGAGGGTCACAGGTGTTACGTGTTTGAACTTCGCAAAGCAGCTGATGAAATCAGATGAAACTGTCATTGCAAACAGGACCTGGATACAGACCACAGTTGTGAGAACGCGAGAGCAGCTTCCGTGTCGGGCGAAGAGCCCTAGTGACACCTGCCTGCTGCTCTAATTGGCTTAGGTGTGGGGCAAGGGGCCGGCACCTGCCTTCATGTTTATTCACGGGTGGGGAGCAGGGACTTCCTCGCAAGGGCAGGTGCGGCAGGCGGCACTCACCCCAGTCACAGGGGACACGCAGATGAAGGAAACGAGAGAGGGAGCTAGGTGGGAAGTTACAAACACCGGCCGGTATAGGAAAAAGCAATTTAGAAAATGTCAATTTAGGTTAAGCACTTGCACACAGCAAGGCAGAAAGTGATGTTTAGAGCGGCAAGCCCTATGGGAAGAGCTCACACTGACTCCGGGAAGCAAAACCGAGGCCGACGCCTTCGGACGGCAGAAACGCCGGACAGCCGCTGACACGGCACATCCGCACGGCCCCAGGGCGGCCAGGACAGGGGGGGCCCCGCAGAGCCGCCGGGAGCCACGCGCGCTCGTCCCACGGAACGCAGCAAACCCACCGCCGTGGGAGCGGGGCCCGAGGGCCGCAGGCAGGCCGGGGAGTCTCCTGGCCTCCTGCTTCCCGCCTCCCGACCCCGGGCAGCCGAGGACTTCCCTCCCACCCCATCCCATGAGTGTTTCACGCTGCTCCTCAACTGAGAGCAGAAAATGGGGGTGAACAAAGAAAAAATAGGGTAGGGTGGGCACGAGCCGAGGATGAAGAATAACAAGAAGACATGTGGAGGGGGCGACCCTCCTCTCCTTGTATCTTCCAACGGGAAGTGTGGTATTCCCATGTTAATCTCACGCAGGCTCATTTTTCTGTCACTCCCTTTCTCCTGCCTGATGGAATACTCAGGATGAGGGAATTAAAGTACAAAAAACTCGGTAAATTTTCAGTAGTTTAAAGAGTAGGGGACAAGTTTGATGAACAAATAAAACAGAGACATGAATAAATTTTGTGTACAGATGTCGATACATGGTTTCAGCCACTTTGCAAAACAGAATCTGCGTGCAACTTAAACAAATCAGTAAAATCCACCAGTCTCACCATTGTATGAGAAATAATGGGAAGTTGACTTTGACAGCATCAAAGGTCTTCCTACATAAATGGGAGAACACATGTCAACAACTAACAAAAGGCAATAAAACAAACAAACGAAGCCAGAGAGCGATTTCTTTCCTGGATGAATCGTGGCCTGGAACCCATGGGCTCTGACCCCACAGCTCCCCTCGCGGGAAGACACCAGCCCTCCCCCACCCGAGGCCGCGATGGTGAGGCCAGAGCCACCCGCTCGCTGCACAGGGTAGACAGACAGTTCCCTTCTACTTGGAGTCTCTCTGAGGTGGTGTTGGAGGAGTGAGGAAAGAGATAACCAAGAGAACATTTAAAAAAATAGCTAGCAGAGAAAAAAATAACATAAATGTAACCATTTACATAAAATTAGATCATCATAATGGAAAAAAAAGCCTAAGTACAGAACAAAAAACCATGCAAGAGCCAAACACAGGAGAACTAGAGAAGCCACGCTTCTATTGGTATAATAGAGATGAGGGAATCCAGCTGGCGAGAGGAGGGGCCTCCTGCCGACGGAGCGGGGACCGTGGGAGGCTCACAGCACCAGGCGCGTCCGGGCCAGCCCAGTGCCACCTGCCTGGGGTAGTCTCTTCTGGGACAAACTCAGGGTCAGGTACAGGCCTGTGTCTCTCTAAAGATAGAGGAGACTCTGAAGACACTCTATCTTCAGGTTGTAAAAGAAAACACAAGAAGCTTAGGCCTAAAGGAATGAGAAACTCCTACCCACCACTGTCCTAAAATAATAACAGATCAGATTTTCTTCAAAAAAAGCCTTGGCTTTGGAAACCAGACACTTACTTATTCAGGCATGTATTTATGTCCTGTTCATCCATTTTCCTTCATTCTTACAACTGTCAATTTAGGAAATGTCACATTTGCTTACAGAGGAAGATGACATTTGACGAGGGATCCTGGTACAGCTGCAGTGGGCACGGGTCTGGGGTTGGGAAGGGTTTACGTTGCCCCCCTCTTGTTTGACATGGGATATAACATGGCTCTGAGCGTAGCTCTTAATATCTTCGACCTTGCTTTTCTGTCTGAGCAGAGAAAATGATACGGCCTTCCTGATCTCACAGAGCCAATATATATTAAAAAATGCCACAGAAAATTTAAATTCAGGTGGTAAACTGCAAGACCAGGTTTACATTTGTTTCCTAAATGAGAGCATTGATTGCTCTGAAGGTTACTGTCACCCGGCGGTCACTGCAGCTGCTGGTCCCGCCACCGTTAACACGAATGCCGAATGCTACTGGGAACAGCATCTTCTATTTGGGAAAGTCATGCTAGGAGCAATCACAGAACCTGAGCTTAGAAACTGGGCAAGAAAGGTGTGAATGGAGCGTGACTTTTCCTTTGAAGCCACTGGTAGAAAATAATCTGATCCTTTACTGGAAGTCACTAAAATCTATTAGAAAAAGGCATGAGGACGGGAAATCTTCGAGAAAGATATATTATTTCATTTTGTTCTTGTTTTATTGTCGGCGGAGGTGGGATAGATGAAGCAGCATTAAAACCAAAGAAACACTTTCTCTCAGGAGGATCAAATTGCTATATAGGTTAAAATTTTCATAAAATATTTATAGTTATCATAAATGACCTCTCAAGCTGACATTTACAACAGTGATTAAAAAAATTACCCTCCGTGCAGCTAAGTGCATGTATTCCTTCATCCCGATTTAATTAAAAGCTACATCTTGCCTCTGAGCGCTGATGGCTGCCAGGTGCCTCCTGCAGACAAAGGGAACCCAGGACTGGTTACGCCTCAGTGAGGCGGGTAACCCGTGATTACAGACGCGGTGCGGCAATCGGGGCGCTCTTTGCCGAGTGGGGAGCCCTGACTGTGAGACTTCAGAGACACACCACGCCAGTGCTTCAGGATCAACTTCACCACCTTGTGAACAAGGCCCGGAGAAGACACAGGCGCGAACGTCCAAGTTCAACCCTTGAGGCATCTCATCCAGCAAGACAGACAGATTTGTAAACCACTAACTACAGCTGAAAGGCCACGGGAAGTCGCGCTTAGAAGAGGGCTCCTCGTCCTGACAGGGGGCCCCTGGGACGAGCTGGCGGCAACGCGGCATTCGCGCAGGCGGACCGGTGCGCGGGGGGCGGGCGCAGCACCCCCCCCCCCCCCCCCCGGGCTCCCCAGAGCTGCAGCCTCTCCCCGAAGGGCGCAGGGCCGTCTCTACAGCGGCCGCGCGTCCACCTGCCCCCGCAGCGCGGAGGTCGCCGCCCGGTGCCCGGCGCAGACTTGCTGGAGGAACGACGGGCTGCGCCCCGGGTCACGCGCAGAAGAGGTCGGGGAAAGGCACGGGCCATGCCCTGGAGCCCAGAAAGGCTCAAGGCGGCTCCGATGGTAAAGACCGCGCAGGCTTTAGAAGGGACTCGAGGGGTCTGGATGTGTTTTCCTATGAAAACTCGGGGGGCCGTGTCAGTCGCCTGGAGGGCGAGCGCCCGCCCAGACCAGCGAGGCTGAGGGCGCTGGGACTGCTCGGGGCTCGGCAGAGGAGGAGTCGGCCATGACTCGAGAGTGGAGCTCCCAGCTCGACCCCCACCTCTTTGGAGGGGAGAAGGGCGGGAGACTGAGTTCGGCCACCGATGGCCACCGACTGAGCCCACCCTGCCCACGCTCCACGAGACCGGAAGGACAGGGTTTGGACCGCTTCCGGGGGATGGGCCGGGGCGTGCCCACGTGCTGTCTTCGGGCCCCGAACTCCACAGGGACATACAGCTCCTGTGTGTGGGCCTGCACCCTGTGTCTCTTCATCTGGCCGTTGTTCATTCATATCCTTTCATATCTTTGTACTTCACGGGTCAATCTAGACGGTAAATGGGTTTCCTGAGCTCTGTGCGCCGCTCCAGCTCATTAATCAAACCCATGGAGGGGCCCTGGGAACCTGAGTTACAGCCAGTCGGTCAGAAGCAGAGGGGACAGCCTGGACGAGTGGGGGCAGTCAGGTGGGACTGAGCCCTCACCTGATGGGACCTGCCGCTCCCCCTGGGTAGGCAGTGTCAGAAGGGAGCTGACCTGCAGGACGCCCACCTGGTGTTGGGGACCTGCCTGATGATGTGGGGGGAAACCCACAGGCGGGAACTGGTATCAGATCATCGAAATTTTATGGATGTAGGTATTTCTAGGGACCTGAGGTTATCTGTAGGCAGACAGTAAAGATTAAGTAGGGGTTTGAGTCCTTAAAAGAAATCCTGGTGGGAACCAGGATTATCACAGGTGGGTCATTCTTGATTAAGGCCAGTGTGAGTAAGAGTGAAAAAACTCCTGGAAATTAAAAATTATAAATAAGTCCAAGCAAACAAAATCCATAAAATATAACAGTAAACTCATTCCTATTTTGCAGATTTTAAGACAGTACAATAGGAAAATAAGAGAAACTCAGGGAGCCCTGTTACTTGACTGGGTTTGCTTCTACAGAAAAAGCATATTTTTTTCTTACATATAAATCAGCATCCTACAATATCTCTCCTTAGGGGACAAATGATCATTTGGGATGTTTACGATATATAATCTGCTTCAGGGACTTTCTCAGATCACATGATTATGGTAGAATGGATTTATTTCCCTCCTAGATCTCGTGAGGATTTAGAAACAGTGAAATCATAGCTCTCTCTCATAATATATTATCTAGTCAATTTCAAAGATACGAGGACTCCTAATAAATAACCCCTAAAGGAGGAGTGAGTCAATTTCAAGTAATAATTGAGATTATCCACAACTGGTAATGAAAAACCACACTTTTAAACAAAATTAATAATGTAAGAAATTAAATTTCTGTTCAACTCATGAAAATGAAAATTTAACATGTATAGTCTAGACCAGTGCTCTAAACCCTGAGCTACGGAGCCTAAGCTGCTACCTTTTTTAAAGACGACAGATGCTGAGATTTTAAAATTAGCTTGCTTGTGGTGCAGGCTGAAAAGGAGAAAGGCCACTATGTTAATCAGGCCATATGCTTAACAGAGGACTGAAGCCGAGGGGGTGCAGAGCACATTCCAGTAAAGAGGGGAAAAATATGCTCATCAATTCAACTCCATTTTAGCCCAGGGCATCCCCGCTCCCCCCACGCCCGCCCCACTGAACCCTGGCATGTGTCAGGCAGCTACAATTACACTGAAATGTGTCAGCTTTGGTTTTATTTTAGAGATAATCCAGGAAGCAAAACAAAGCCAAAAATCCCTTCTGCATTTTTAACATGAAATGCTTTAATCTTCAGTCAAGTGTATATTTTTTCTGTTTTAAGGTCTTGACGTATCGTCTCTTCTTTGTGCCCGTTTGAAAGTTTCCAAAATGAAAAGTAAAAACAGCAACAAAAAGAGCAACATGATTTTTGTATATATTTCCAACACCCCGTTCATCCTTTAAAACAACCCTTACCAGTTTCCGTCTCTGAAGCTCTTCCCGAAGCACTCTGTCTTCTGGTAAAACGTCACACAATAAAAAGTAATTGTCTTGTTCTTCTGTTGAGAGATTAGAAAAATAAATGGGACGCAAATTATCATCTTTTCCAGGACTTATTCCTTAAAAAATTTTCTTTCTGTCTCTCTCTCTCTCTCAAGATTTCTCTTCAGATATATAAAAAATAGGTCTCTTTCCGCTTTATTGAAATTAGGCAATATAATCACAGCAATTTCATGTTAGCTGTTACGAAAGTCAGAGAATTCTAATTTAAGAAAGTGAGATTATTGAATTTTGGGGTTGTAGGGAAAAAAGGAAGCCAAGATGTACACTTACCAAGTGGAGCTGTGGAATTGATTCTAATCACGCTACAAAAGTCTGTAATGGGTTGCTCAGCGAACCTTTTACGCCAATATAAAATGTACCTGGGAACAAATAAGACTCAATATAGTACTTTCTTTAGAATGATAAATTTTACAATAACACTTAATTATCCCAAAGCAACAAATCCAATGTTGACTAAACACTGCTAGAAAATTTATAAATAGAAAGGCAGTAGAACATTGTAGAAATATGAAATACATATTTAATAAAATGAAATTACCCTGTAAAGGCATGGAAATGATTAAACTTTATTACCTCCAAATTCAAGACAGACATCGTCGGCAGCCGTCTGTCTCGAGAGACGATGGTGTAGCTTCTTAAGAGTCTATCTGCACCGCCGAGAATGGCTTTGCAGTCCGACTCGGGAGTGACACGGTATCTGTCTCCTCCCGTGTTGAATCGACATCTTGTGATGACGCTGGAGTGTCCTCTCCAGTGAAGCTGAAGCTACAGAGCCTGGGCAGGGTGATATGGAGGGTCTGCTGTTGCCCATGCAGCAGAGCCCCCCTCTCTTCGCAGCTGAAGGGTCCAAGGGAAAGACGGAGTCAATACAGCTTGGCTTCAGGTGCGCCGCAGGAGTTGCCGGTGTTGACTACAACGTCAAACCGCCTTAGGGACGCCGGCTCCGGATTTTCGGTCGGGGTTTACTCCCTTAGCCTTTCCCCTGAAGAGGTATGCCGCAAGGCAGCGGAGGTTTTTTGGAGTCAGAGTTTTCCTTCTCTGATGTGCCCTGACTGGAAGATCGAACCAGCGACACTTAGCTCGCAGGCCGACGCTCAATCCACTGAGCCAAACCAGCCAGACAGACATATGGGCAAGTTAAAATGAATTATTTTCTGTGATAATGAAAATGTTCTGAAATCATATCTAAGTTTATATCAATTTAAAATGCACACATTTTCCAATACATTGAAAGTTGGGAGGTTATCTTATACATTAAAATAAGAGGTCATAATAATAATGCAGCGAGAAGTCAACCTAAATCCAAGGTCTATGTAACAAGAGAAAAAACTTCCAAAAAATGCCACGAGTCCGATATGAGGCGCACTTCGCCTCCAGGAGAAGTCAAGTTTCAGTTTCATGCATAACACCCAAATCTGCACTTCCGATGACTCAGATGACAGGATTCTATAACCCGTCCATCTTTCCGTTCATCTGACAAGATTTATATTGGAAATTATAATCTCATTTACCAATCGGCACCAGGAGAATGCGGTTTGCTTCACGGGGAGAAAGAAAATGGAAAGGCTGCCTCTAGAGTTGACACGGCTGACAGTGCCAACTGATGGCTGTTGGTGCCAATCCCACCCCAAAGGGAGTCCCCAGTTTGGGACGCGGTGCAGGGAGAGACCCCAGCGCACATGCGCAGCAGTGGCCCAGCTCTGCGGTGGGGCAGCACCGCCATGAAGAGGCCCAGGCAAGGCAGCCTTGGGGTTCGGGCCACGGGGGAGCAGCTCTGCTCCAGTCTGGCCAGACGGCTCCCTCCTCGGCTGCAGGTCCGCAGGGGAAACACGGTCTCTGACAGAAACTGCACGTGCGCTCCTGTCCCTGGCTGGTCCGTTTCTAGGCAAACAAGGACTCCAAATCCTCAGTTTGATTGGTCCAAACAGCAGTGTCCTAATTGGATGAAATGAAGCGGCTCTGACTGATGGGGGAAGATGCTAACGAGGCTATACCTGGGCAGCACTGCCTGGATGGGGACAGGAAGCCTCGGTCCTACTGGCTGACACAGGATCCCAGGGACCCCTGGTAAGGGCTGCTCAGATGCAGGAACACGGTGCCAGGGCGGTCACGGGAGGCAGGAACAACGGAGCCCCTCTCCTAGCGCGGTCAGGGACAGAAGAGGGACTGTATTCCATGGAAGGACGGCTTAAGGACGTGAGACCTTGCACACCTGCTCCGTGCGGCACTTTTCCCCCAGCCAATGAAACACACCTTTCAGCTTTCAGGGATCACGTCGTGTGTCCCTTCTGCACTTCTTTCTACTTCTCTAGCTTATTTAGAACTACAGTTGCAGCCACTCAAAATATAAAGGCAGCCAGGAGATACTATGCGGTATGAACTCTTTATTTGGATGAATTATCCTGTTATTAAAAAGCTATTAAAGTAATTATTAGGCCATCGGCAAACACGCTTTATTTTTTTGAAAGAACTTCAATTGTGCTTCACAAAACTATCTTACAGAAAAAAAAGTCCTTGTAATAACATCCTGCCTGCCAGCCCCTAGTGTGACCGGCGCGTTCACTGACAGAGGCATGGAGATTTGAGATATGTTGTTAATTAAGTAGCATGAATGAAAGGAATTTAATATAGAGAGGGCCGAGAACCAAGGGGTTAACATTTATCTCCTGAAAAAAATTTTACCTACTGAGTACAGTTAGCAAACAGCTCAGTATAAATAACAATGCTAAATGGCTCAAAGGAAAGAATTTTTATTTTTGTTTTTGTCTTATTCCCTTGAGAATTGTTATTTTGTTCCAATAAAATGTCAAATATATTTAACATGAAAACGTATAGCTCTTTGTAATAAAGCACAAGGTAAGTCCATCTCTTATCTATTATTTATCATTTATCATCTTTGTTACTTATTCTGCTCAGAAGCAGCAGCTGCTGAGAAGCTGTGTGCACGCGTGTGTATATATATGAATTATTCAACTTGTAAAGAAGTTCTGGGTAAATTAATTCATGCCGACTGGACCCTTCACTGTTCCTTCCATCCCCAGCCCTTCCCCCTTTAACTTCTTTTCTGAGGTTGGGAAAATGTCAAATAACATTGAAAAGATTCCAAATAACTCTGATCACACAGTCAATGCTTGTATTGTTTTGGAGAGGGATTTTTAGTTTCCCTAAATAGTGGAGTGTGTTACCTAAAGGAGACCGATGTATTAAAAGATATTTAAAAGGAACAGAGTTTACTCACATACATTCCCGGTCCATTTGAACTAATCACATTCCTATTTCCTCAGAGTAAAAATATTATGACTCAGGAGGACAGCTGACAAGGAGAATTTAGGTTTCCAAATTTAAAGTACACGTTAACTACACTTTATTTATAAAACACATCAGAAATGCATCTATTTCTTTTTGATTAAAGTACCCACTTTATTATATAACTGCCTTTTCAGGGTGATTGATCCCAATAATTAATTATTGACTCCTAAGCCCCAAGTCCTAGTAAATAATGATTTTTCCTGCCCACATATGAATGTGATTAATGCAATAATATGGCAGATGCCATACGTGTCCTGTTTTATGAACAGTTGACAGTCTACGAGGGCTGGTGTCACCCCATTTTACAGACGAGGAAATGTGCTGAAGTCACGGCAGGCCTGCTGGTCCGCAGTCCCCTCCAGGGACAGCCCGCTGCTCCGTGAGACCCCCAGAGGCGAGCAGTTGCTTGCTAGGAATGACGCGGCCTGGGAGATAGAGACTTTGGGTGCAGGGGCCTTACAGTGTCTGGGTTACTCTGTTTGGCAGGGAAGTAAGGGCAGAACATCTCGAAATGGGACCTTGTCACATATATCAAAATGTCTGCTTTCAGTAAGTACAGAAAATCAGTCACGACCACGATGTCGTTTCTCAGGAAAATACCAAGTCCCGACTCATGATGACATGAACACAGCTCCTGCCCTGCAGCTGCTGAGCAGAAGGCGTTCCTCGTGGACAGTCACTTCCAGGCACTGGGAACTGGGAAGGAAGAAGTGCCGGCCTGCGTTGCCGTCTGCTGGTGCGGTCACTCCAAGTCAGGAGCCCGGGAGGGGAGTCCGGCTCCCTCTGGGCTCTGGCGGTGAGGCCAGGCCCCTGCGTTTCACACGCGCCTCATGCTGGGGACTCCGTAACCAGGCCCCTCAGCCTGCTCATCTTCCTCATCCTCTCCCTCTCAGTATTGGAGTCACTAACCACAACCGGCTTCCACTCCCAAGGCCTGCTGAATGGCCCGCTTTCTGTCCTGGTCTTCAACCGCATCCCAGGCTAACGCTGAGCGCGCTACGGCTTGGGTGGCCTGAGGACCCCTGTTATCAAACGCTGCCCTTTGGTGGCCTTCTACCGAGTCTGTGCTGGACTTTCTGGAAGGACGTCCTCAGCTGAAGAATGTCTATGGCCTCACACAGAAAAAAAAAGAAGTCTGACAGAGGTCAACAATGTCAGCCGTCTGGCTGAGTGTGGCAAAGGGAGGGTCACCCACTCTTTGGAGAGCTGGTCTGTTTCCGGAGTTTGTAAAACTGGCAACAGTGAGTGACATTCCCAAATACAACTTACACCCTCAAGAAGACAAAGGAGTGCAAAGAGTTTTTTTTTTTTTAGTCTAAGGAGAAACCTAAAGAAGAAACTTTCATAATTATAGAGGAATCATTTTAAGTTATGCCCTTCCTTCAAGGAATGATAAATTTAATTCTTTTATTAACAAAAATAATATGTTTACCTTTGGAAGTCAGCAACCAACTTGACATCAGCTATGACCATCTTATGTTCAATAATCATGTGCTTCAGAAGTTGGTCTTGTTCAGCTACAGGAACATGCTCCTCGCAGAAAATACAGGGCACAGATGGGGACCCTGCTAACGAGGGGGAGCCACCTGGACTCTCTGGCAGGGACAGCGGCTCCAGGATGCAATCCTTCCTGTCTGGGAGGGACAAAGAGAAGAACAGAAAACAGAAAAGCTGAAGCTAACTCGGTACAGGCTGATTTCCTACCTCCCTGCATGAGCAGGGTCCTTTAGATATGTCCCTACCTTCAAAAAGAAAAACGCACAGCACCAGAGAGCAGGAGACCGTGGGACCATTTTAAACGGCTTCTGCCACCCAGAGGCAAGGAGCGCTGCAAACCAGCCAGCTCCCTATTTGCCAGCCTGAAGGGAGGAGTCGCGGGTCATGGCAGCTGTTTAGACCCTGGGGACACTGGCCAAGGGCAGCAGCTCCGGAGGCGCCCGGAGGGGAGGCTGCCGCATGCTGGGCTAGGTCCTGAGACCCCATGATGGTCTATGGCTGAGTCACCACACGACGGGAAGTACACGCGGTACACTGAAGCACAGATGACGCCAGGCCTGTCTCTTCAGCTGTTCCCTGTCGCACCTGCAAAGTCTTTCCTGTTTCTGGTTACCTGTCATGTGCAAAGAGGAAGATGGCCGTCACACTGGGCTGACACAGTGTAAGCTGGCTGGCTGGCCTGGTTGGCGATTTTCAGTGTTGATTCATGTCTACCATTTACTTATTACACAATTGCGTCTCATAATCTGGGTTTTTGTGAACAGAGAAACAAACATTCAATTACTAGACATGTGAAGTCTGTCCAGAAAGTATCCAGCCACCTAATATGAAAAATAGAGACCTTTATTGAAGAAGAGACAAGAAACATTGTACACAGGACAATGGCGCCTCAGTCCCATTCAAAGCAGGCACCTGGGGACCCCACACAGTTCTCCCAATCGCCATCAGCTGCCCCGTCGTATTTCCTGAATCTCATAAATGATCTGAAATCTCTTCCCTTTCAAAGGCGATTTTAGTTTTGGGCAAAGCCATAAGTCCCAGGGTGCCAAATCCGGGCTGTAGCGGGGCTGAGGGCTGAGTCACCTGGGTGATTTGGTGACTCTGCACGAGACGTGATGCATGAGCAGGCGTGTTGTTGTGATGAAGCTGCCAATCACCAGCTGCCCACAGCTGCGGCCTCCTGAATCATCTGAATAGTTTCCGTGGAAAAATGTTCAAGCTTAACACAAAATCTGAAGATTTGTTGCTCTGCTCACTCCGTCACTTTGAGTGCAACGGCCATATCTACTGCCCCCACTGACCAGTACAGTGAAGGCGTCATTGTTCACGCCTGCGCATTCCAGTCCGCTCTCCTGGGCTGCCGGGTTCCATTCATGCCATGCAAACTGTCCTTGATATATTAACAATGGCTGGATCTTTTCCAGACAGACCTTGTGCGAGCTCAGCCTTTTACCTGCTAGAATGCCTGTCACCAGAAAGACAAGAGACAGCCGGTGCCGGCGCGGAGCGTGCAGAAAGGCGTTCCTGTGCGCTGTTGGTGGGAATAGGAATGGGTGCAGCCACCGTGGGGACAGAAAGGACATTCCGAAAGAAATTAAGAACAGAGCTATCCTGTGACCCAGCAATACCACTTCCGGGCACTCACCCAGGAAGACGTGAATGGAGGGGACTGGAGAGGCAGCTGCATGCCCACGCTCACCGGGGCATCGCCACAATGGCCAAGGGCTGCAAACGCGCACACGGCTATGGATGGATGAACGGGTAAAAAATCTAGTCGCGGTATACAATGGCCTATCACTCAGCCTGAAAAAGAAATTCTGTCACGCCACAACACGATGACCCCGGAGGACAGGACGCTAAATGAAACTCGCCGGTCTCAGAGGGACCCGCTTCCATGACGGCCCTGGCGCAGGCAGACCCGTGGAAGCAGGAGGCAGGGTGGGTGGGGAGCGCGTGCTCGGTGGGTCTGTCCGAGGCCTGCTCTACGAACATGCGCACATTCCTATCGCTGCTGTGCAGAGCACTTGGGCCCATGACAGCCCTGACCCCATCCCGGGCAGGGGGCCCCACCTCTCTCAGCCTGCGTCTGCAATGGGACACTGGTTCAATCTGCATGCACCTGATCAGACTGGTATGAGGGTTGCTGGAGAAAATCAATGTAAATACACGGGGAACTGATGTATGAGCTCGGGGCAGCTTCGCTCCTGCTGCTACGACGATGACAACAAGTGTGTCTACAGGTCTGGGGACAGGGATGGGCATTTACTGCCCTGACCTGTATTAGAAATTCCTGTGGATCAATTCAAAGTGCTCAGTCCACGGCTCTCACAGATCAACAATTGCTTGCTTTGGGGATTTAAATCAGATAAGATTTCTACTGTTAAAAAATGCTTTAAAACACACACGGTTAAGATTACTTAGTCTTTTCCGGAATATTTTCTCTAACTCCAATGTTTATTGCTAATGAAAGACTTATAATACTGAAAGAGTGGACTGGAGCCTAAGCCAATACAGTGTCACATGGCTGCGTCCCCTTCCACACCAATGCTAGTAATCAGAACGATGACAGGAGGGCCGGCGTCACAAAAGACACTGACGAGCAGGCAGGGACGGGGAAACAAGGCGGACTGGCGAGCGCTCTGCCTCACTAAAACCCAGGAGGGGGCGGAAAGGTAGGGCGGGTAAACCGACCCAGACAGGTCTGGCTGCTTATGGGCCTGCCGCGTGCTTCCCAAGTAAGTGGTGTCCAGTGGAGATTCCACAGAGCATCCATGCAGGTGGGGTTTAACCTAATCTAATTGATTTAGTGGACAGGCAATCCTTTAGGGTACTTTGAAAGTAGTATTCTAGTCAATATTTAAATGAAATGGGTTGGCAACTAGAAAATTATAAATGACCTATCTAATATTCCTTATTAAATATAATTAGTGTTTTGGATAGACTCATACATTTCTGAGTTGTGGAACTAATATTTCTCTATTTACAAAATTAAATAGCTACATCATGTTTGAGGTCTTAATTCATCAATATGAGTAATTTTTAGAACAACAGTTGTGTTTATATTTTGTAAATAGTAAGCATACTAAAAACAGAAATGACTTTATGAAATGTAATAAAATTAACCTTCAGTGATACACTGTTTTTCTTTTTAATTATTTAAAAAATATTTTTCTATTTTTTATTTTTAGAGAGGGGGACGGGAAGGAGAGAATCATCAATGTGAGAGGGAAACACTGACTGACAGCCTCCTGCATGTGCCCTGACCAGGAATCGAACCGGTGACCTCTTGCTTTGCAGAATGACGCCCAACCAACTGAGCCACACTGGTCGGGGCACGATGTGTTTCTTTAATATGTTTGCTAATAGACATCTAATAAACTGAAGAATAATTTCCATAGAAGTGTGTGTTGTATTGGTTCATGTGCATTTTTTCCCCAATAAAACAATGACCTGAAGCAATCAGGGCAAGCTTTTGCATTATTTAAAGGATGGGGAGCAAATTTTAAAAAATTCGTGAGTGTTCTTTTCAGTATCCTCCTCCTCAATTTTCGTGGATAAATACCCAGGAGTGAACCCCAAGATAAACTACGGACTCTGGGGGACTGTGAGGCGTCACTGCAGGCCCGGCCTCGGTAAAGCACACTGGGGAGTGACGTTGGTACGAGAGGCTACTTCACGGGTGAGGGCACGGGGTACATGGGAAGTCCCTTTCTGTCCCCTGCATTTTGTTGTAAACCTAAAACTGCTCTAAAAAAGTAAAAGTCTAAAAAACCGAACCAAACAGCTGACTGACAGAGGTCTCCAGACTGAGTCTGGTGTTAGTTCGGACGACACTGGTCTTCACTAGGCGCAGAGGTCCCCACGAACCGTATTTTGCAGGAGGCAGCACGAATTCCGGGGTTCAGAGCGCGCGAGGGCTGTGGTGGGAGGCGGGTCCCGCGGATTCAGCCCCGCTGCTCTGTCCCAGGCTCTGCGGGCGTGGAGGTCACCATGTCCGTGCCCCCCGCCCCCTTCTTCCCCACCAGGCCTCTCGCTGTTAGAGCGACCGGAACGCAGTTCTTGGGCGCGCACGCAAGGTCATCAGAGCCGAGGTGCGGGTTTATAACCACGTACTTCTAGGGCGGAATACACGGGGGCAGACGAGGCGCTCACGGGCTCCCAGAGCTCAGCTGTTAGACATCTATCCGCCCCTAGAAGAAGGCGGGACGGGGGAACCGGGGTACCGCACCCCCTGAAAAGTCCTCCTGGGGGTGGCTCTGACCCACACTTTCTTTTCCTTGCATGCTCCCTGACCAGGCAGGGGTCACCACGTGCGTTCAAGGACAGGCCTAAGCGCTGTGCGAACGACCCGTCATCTCAGCTGCTTCCGGATCGACTTACAACCGAAGCACCGGGAGGCTCTGTCTGTCCCCAAGGCAGTTACAGTTTTAGTCTGCCAAACAATGAGAAAACAGCACTTGCTTTACTGAAACATCTTCATAACCAGTTTAACTGACATGGGTTTATTCCCAAAAACCCAAATATAAAATTGCCACACGGGGAGGTTCACCCGAGTCCCGGCCTGTGGAACCTGGGCCGTTGACTCGTGGAATAAAAACCCGCTCGCAGACACGCAGGGTCATACAGTGAAGAGACCCCTCGAGAAGCCTGGATCTGAATAGTAAGCTTTCTGAGTCAGTACAGCTCCCCCGAGCAAGTACCCTAAAATTTATATTATGATCAGAGACCTTGGTTTCCCTCGCCCTTTCTTGACTATAGAAATGTTCTTTAAATACAGTATATGGTCATTTCTTATTTCTCTTTTCTGATTTTATTACTTCTCTATGGACACCGTGCATGGGTAGTCCCTGAAAGTCAAGCAGTATTATTCATCAACATTTACAACGGAAAGTATCCATTTTTAAAACCGAAACAAATTTAAAACATAATAAACGCTTAAATGCTAAGCCGTGAAATTTCTAAATATGAATCAGCACATTTTTGTACTAACAAGACAAAACCCACTTGAACAAATATATAACCCTTGATATTGTTTACAAAACACTCTCTGAGATAACCCCATGGAACAAAACTTTTGTCGTTAAGTTACCTTTATTGACACAATTAACTTTTTAGCCTTTAATGCATTCATACAGAAAATACTCGTGCGGTATGCTTTACATAAACAAACAATTAAGGCAAATAAAATAATCTAAAACAACGGAAAGTAAAGCCCTGTTCTGCCAAGGGCCCTCGAGGCCCAAACATCCCCTCCTGCCACCCCCGGCTTGCTTGCTGAGCTTTCCTAGGAAGCTGGAAGTTCCTGGCCGGCAGCGTGGCTGTTTTAGACCCATCCATCTGGGCCAGCGGTCTGCGCATATGGCTCCGTTATAATATTTTTACACTGTATGTACCGCTCTTTAAAGCACCTCTGTGATTGGGAAGGCAACGGGAAGGGAGATGGGATGCTCTGGGGCTGCCAGGGCAGCGGGGCAGATGCGGGGGCCGGGAGCCCGGGCACGCAGGCTCACAGTCCCGGGGAGTTGGGGATGCCCTGGTCCCCAGGAAGTGGGTGCACCCCGGTGCCGGTGTGCTAGGAGATGCTGAGGAGTGAGTGCTTAAACAGAAGAACCCATGTGTCGTGGAGGGCGAGACCATACCTCCAGCACAGCGCCTACAAACCACAGGCAGCCCTAAGCCGTTCACTGCCGTGGTGTAGTCAAAGGGTGTCGTTTAAAAAAGAAAATCGGACTTCTTTTGGAACACAGGGAAGTTCAGGTCACCTTGCTTTAAAGAACTTTTCTAGTACAGAAGATGCCCGTAAAAGCAAGCCCCAGGACACGAGCATTCTCACTGGAGGCTTCGATATGCAAGGGGGGTAAGGGAATGAGCACCGGGGTCTTTCAGCGTGAGATGCCGCCAAAGACACCCGTCAAAACAGGCACGATTCTAGAGGGACCGTGAAGGTTCAAGATAGAAGGATCTGGGGCAAAATGTTACATGTATGTGGTAACATTCCGACAAGAAGCATGAAAATAAGTGAGGGGAGAGGTGAGCCCCCCAAAATGAGATTTTCTGGCTATCTTCAATACGGGAGTTACCATTCTTCGCAGAAATGGTTATTGATAAGGGCCCAAGTGAAGGAATCACCTTTCTTATTTTGAAAATCAAAAACACAACTAGAAAGGCATAGCCAGGCCTCTGAAGCACCGGCCATTAGCTCTTTATGGGACTGAGCACAACTCTCTCTCTCTCTCTCTCTCTCTCTCTCTTTCTCTCTCTCTTCTCTCTCTCCCTCTCTCGCTCCCTCTCTCTCTCTCTCTCTCATAGCCAGAAAACCCAATGGTTGGCTGTCAGGTAGAAGAGGCTTTACACCCGGTGGGATGAGAGAGACATGGTTGGTCCCCAGATGCATCCTTCCTAGTTTCAAAGGAGACCCTCACAGCTGAAACTTCAGGCCGATCACCACGCACCCGGTTGAAGCTGATGGCATCAGGTCGCCTACGGTACAGAGGAAGCCCAGGGGGGAATTCAAAGACTTGAACGCAGTGCCCAGAAAGGTGCCATCCAACTGCGTGAGGCTGCGTATTGCCTGCAGCCGGCCCGGTGGCTGGAACCTGTCCACGCCGCCTGAGTGAACTTGGGCGTGGGAGGACCAGGGGCAGGTTCCACCGAGAGCCAGACCCAGGGGTCACACTGGCCTGCCCCCACAAGCTCTAACCTCCGTGTCTGCGCTGGCCCTTAAGTGACATCACCGATGTCGTCAAGCCTTGAAGGAACCACTAAGACCAAAAGGAAAACGCCGCAGGTTGGTAAGAAGTGCCCCTCGGGCTGTCACTGGTCCCTGCTGAGGTCAGAGAGGAGGGCACAGACGCCAGAGCAGCCCCCCCCCCTGCTTCCCCCAGGAATCGAATTGGTAACCCTTTGCTCTGTGGGAAGAGGCCCAACCAATGGAGCCAAGTCCGTCAGGGCAATAAGTAACATTTTTAAACAACAGGAAGTACCGATTAAAGAAGGCAAAAAGCAAAACAAAACTGGGCTGACCGGGAAAGGAAAGGAACTCTCCGTCTCCCGCCTCCATTTCACCTGCAGCTCCCCCTGAGGCCGCCCTGCCCGCTGCTCGGCGCAGTGAGTGCGGTGAGTCTTCTGGGAAGGAAGCGGGTGACCTTCTAACACCTGGAATACATGGCTCACAGAACCCTGTCGCTTAGCTTTTCTAATGGTAAAGAATAACGAATCTTGATTTAGTTTTAATTTATGCAAAAATATAAAAATCCACTCTATTTTATTGCATTTGGGGTTAATGAAACAAGTCAGAACACCTGCTGGCATGTTAAATGTCTCTAATTACCCAGCAGCTGAAAAATCCATTCATTAGCCACGAGGCTGGTTCACCGCCTCGTTAATATGATGGCTACTATCAGGAAGGGAAGACTAAGAGAATCTCGAAAAGCCCAGAAACAAGCGCAAAGTGACGCAGGCACCAGGGAAAATACTACCGGAAGCAACAGCCCTAAGAATCCCGCTTCTGACGGATCAAGGGGCCCACACGGACGGGGGGCCTTTCCAAAGATGGGTGTTTCACCCTCAAACACCACAAAGGCAGGCTGGTGGGGTGGGGAGAAATATGCTGATGAAAATGTTCGTTAATCAACAGAAAAAATACTTTTTGTGCCAAAATAAAACATCGTAAAGTGATTTTTAGGAGTTTACACATAAAGGTTAAATAAGGTTCCCCATAGACAGCCAGATTTTTAAAAAACTTCCTATTTGAAGTTTTACCCAGCTTGAGATATAGCCATCACACAATAAAGATTAAAATTTTAAATTTATTAATATTAATAAATAGAAAAGTGATTAAAGCCTTCACTTCATCATAGGCCTCTTACCTGGCAAACTTCAAAATAGAAGCACAGCACTAGGAACAGAACTGCCAGATAAAATTGAATTTCAGATAAACAAGGAATATCAATTTTAGTATAAGTATGTCCCCCATACTGCAAGGTATTGCCTAGTAGAAGTACATGCTGTGCACTATTTGGGATACACACTATACAAGTTACTAGCTGTTTGTCTAAACTACAAATTAGATTTCATTAATAAGGACCACTTGAATTAATCCTACCTTTAGCTGACACTGAAATAATAGGGATACAATTGGAGTAATGATATAACTGGACTCCTCTATTTTCATAGATTTGTCTGGTAATGCTGACGAGGAAGGACGCCAGGAAGGCTCCCTGTCCGACGCCTGCTTCAGTCGGCTTCATCAGATCCCATTTCTACCCTCTTCCGTCACTCCTGTTACCTGGCTGGTGGCTCGCAGGCTCTGAGTTTGGGGCCTGGACTCTGCGACATAGTACATGCATTCCGCAGCCGGTTCTCTGCCCGAGAGACAGAGCCACAAGTACAATGTGTGGGGGTGGGAGGGGGGGGATGCTGCCGGAGCCTGTTTCTCTCACTAGTTTTGGAGTCAGAGGAAGGAAGAAGGCTTCTCTGTTCTGTACATCGTTCTGACACCCAGCCCAGTGCCCACACATAGGAGGTGCTGGGTAAATACTTGTTTGCTTAATAAATGAATGATCATCAAATAGGGAGAAGCAAGAATAGCTATGGAAACAAAACCCAAAAAAGTAAAGCAACTTAGGAATATCTGCTGTGCTGCGGGGCAGTAAGACCAGGTGTGTGGTGTTGAGTCACGGACACAGGACAGTTGTAGTCACTGACGGATGCGTCTGTCCCTCTGAAAAGGAACTGCAGTACTCAGCATGATCTCCTTACACAGAACATCAGGTTGTTTTCTGCGAGGTAGCCAGATAAATGAAAGGACGTTGTAAAATTTATCTTGTGGAAAGAATCTAGAATTTTAAAACAATTTTCCAATTCTGACCACATTCCCCTTGTCCACTGAATTTCGGATGAGTGTGGAAATGTAGAGAGAGGACAGAAGAGGAGAGATTTTCCCTACAGTCTAAGTGATTCAGTCCAAGCAGTACGGTGATTAAATATCGTGGACACCCTGCCCCCCCACCAGCTCAGCCTTCACTCCTGGGCCTCCCTGGAGGGTTTCTTCGATGGTAGCACATCCTTCCGCACGGGGACCCTATGTGCTGCCTCTTTCCAGGTGGCTGGTACACGGACACTTTATTTGCAGGATATTAAAGTTTCTGCATGTCTGTAAGACACTTTAGGAGCTCAGTGTGGGGCTCCGAAAGAGCTGAAGTCACTTGTAAGTGACAAGAGAGACAAAAAATGTCAAATCAGTCACCTCAGAAAACCGTGACTGGTTGGCCATGTCTGTGATGTATAAATGTCTCTTCTGCATCCATTCCAAAATAGAGTTAGCACTGAGCATCTAGTGTGCTGGGCACCAGGCACGGGGACAGGACCTGGAGAAGACAGGAGTCCCGCTCCCAGGGCGCACGTGGGGACACAAGCAGTACAGGAGATGGCATCTGCTATAGATGATGGAGGTGCAGGCGCACGGAGAGCCATGGTGAGGATGGCCCCGGGGTCTGCCCCTCAGAGCCTAAGAGGGCCTCTGTGAGCACCAACACCTGAAGGGCGAACGGGAGAGGGAGAGGAGCATCCAGTGGGACAGCAGACGCGAGGCCCTGCAGGGAGCGGCATGGCAGGGAGGAGGGGCGGCAGCACGTTCAGGGACCCATGGGTGTGGGCAGCCCTCTGGGGCCTGACCCCAGCACGGAGACAGCAGCAGCGGCCTGGGAGGTGCAGCGCGGGTATCCGGTCTCGCTGGGGCAGCGGTGATGGAGAGGAAGCGGCCACGCAGTGGCTTCCCGAAGTTCATAGGGCGGCCAGAGTCGCTCTGCGGCTGTCCCCATGGCACCAGCCTACCCTGTTGGACTCTTTGTCATAGTGCGTGACAGCCTGGCTCTCAGGTCGGACCTGGTCACCACCAAGTACAACTTCCTCAGGGTCTGTCCCAAAGTCCTGGTACACACAAGGGTCTGTTTCTATGATAACCAGCGGTTTTAAATGGCTTACCATTCACACCGCCTCCGTCCACTCAGATTTCTGCTGGCTCCAGGGTCTGGGGCCTTCCCGCCTCTTCAAACCTCGGTAAACCTGTTCTTTATGCAGTTCCGTTACACCTGCACCCTCTCTGTGTCCTCTAAGTCATGGCCTCCAAAAGTTCCTTGCTTTTACTGCGTGCTTTTGATGTGTTTCAGGGTATAAGGATGAGTTACGACAAGCAGAAAAGGCACTATTTAAAATACCTTTCCAAAAGGTGGAGCCTTGCCAGCATCCACACATAAAAACAAGAACCACGAAAACCCAGAAAAAAAACAACTTTGAAAAAAACTTTATAGTCTGTGTCATTACTTATTATCCACTCAATGGCAATTACTCGGCTTTTTCCTATGCTAGTTAATAACGGATAAACAAGGATTAGGAACCATTTCTTTGCAGTAGCTAAAATCAATGGGACATTCTCTATTGCACACACTGGTACTCAGCTGCTACGTCACAGTTTAAATAAGTCAGGTGATATAAAGAACAAACAGGGAGGTGACTTCTTACCACGGTACAGAATCCGCCCCAAACTGGATGGTGGGGTCCACGACAGCGCGTACTTCACTGCGCCCACGTGCGGCGCCCAGACGTCAGTGCGCGTTGCCCCACCTGGAGGATGCGTCCGAGCTCGGAGTGGGGGGCGTGGGCCCCGTCCCCGCCGCTGGTGCAGCGGGCCTGGGGACGGCACGGGGATCCGCATTTCTAACGGGTTCCCAGGTGCCACCACGCTGCGGGGAGCCACGTCTGAGAACCGCGCACCGACAGGGCGCGTGAGTGCGGGGGACGGGCGCCGCCCCAGGGGCGGGTCCTCATCCTCGGAAAAGTGTCTCTAAATTAGAGACTCCTCATCTGGTCAGACAGTTTGGGAAGTTAAGTCTGATCATGAAAAAGATTCCAAAGTACTGATTTCTTTTCGGGAGAGAGAGTAATAAATGCGACTGTGGTTTCACGGCCATTTTAACAGAGAAGCGCTGTGGGAGAGCTGGGGTGTCGCAGCGTCAAGAGCATGATCCAGTGTTGCCATGGGGACCGACTGACGGCGGCTCGTCAGCACACAGAATGAAGAGGGGAACTGATGAATTAAAAAGAAAAAACAAACCTTAACAGTTCTGGGACTATAAGCCAAGTCATACTGCCTACTTTCTGGCATTTATATAAATCAAGATACAAATCCTTTAACAATGAGATGTAGCCCCGTACAGATCTCTCCATCTTTCCAAGATGAATAATCCCTTTGCATTTCAGGGAGGGAAGCAAAACCAAACCTTCTGAAAACGGGCAAAGGGCGGCTCCAGGGGCCTGGCTCCAGCCCGCCAGGCCGGAGCGCCACAGCTCGGGCCGCGCGTGCGGAGGGGCCCCGCGTCGCCCCCGCCCAGGACACAGGAGGCAGGTGCTCACGCCGCTCGGCAGGCGGGGGCGGCCGCGGCCCAAGTGGGCGGCCAGGCCTCAGGTCCGCTGGCGGGAGCCGGAGAGGGGGCGGGGGCGAGAACCCCGCTTCTCTACCTTTTCGCCCGCCCCCACCACGTCCGTTCCCACGACCGAAGCCCCAGCACCCCCTGTATTTTCTCAACTGATCTCAACTCTCCCGCCTGCTTCTCCAGCCCCCGCGCGCGTCTGCCTGGGCTCTCCTTTCTCTGTGTTTTTGGTTTCTCCGCGGCCCCGCCCGTCTGTTTAAATCCCGCCCAGCTTGTGCGGAATTCCTGCGTGGAGCGTCCTCTCCGTTGTCGGAGCCACGGGGGACCTTTCCTGCTCTCAGTCTACCCCATGTTTCTACGCTAAGCACAGCGACTTTGACCTGTAACCCCAGATGCCTCCGTCCCAGGGAGTCCCAGGGGCTGAAGGGACCGCGGAGCAGCCGGGTCCTTGGCCTCCCTACAACGTTAATGGAAGAGGCCTCGCTCCTCTAGGTTCTATATACTGCGATTTTGTGTGAGATCGCGTGGAAAACAGTCCGTCACATAAAACAAGTCTGGGAAACACCGCCCTCTAACACACCGCAACACTGGTCACTCGGCGAACTATGGTTGCTGGCAGGTCGGCTTCCCGCGTACACGTTTGGTCTGGTCTCACACCTTCCACGGGAGGTGCCTTACAGGTAGCCTTTCTCTCCCCCGTTGTTCCCAGCTTTGTGCTCAGCCAAAGGCCTGCCCCTGGGGACTGACCTGTGTCTTAAGTTCACAGCGCCAAGGGTCGGGCGGAGCTCACACTGACGTGGTGGCTCCATGCATGTGTCTCTGCGATGCTGCCTTGCGCTTTGGAAACCAGCTCTTAACAGAGGCTGGTGTGTCCCACAGAGGAGCGGAGGGACAAAGACAGGGCTTCTGTCCACGCAGCGGCCTGGAGGGCAGGGCTGCGAGGCGTGGAGGCTTTCCAGTGCCGCACAGAGCAAGATTTTGTGAGTGGCCCCAGAGCTGATGTCTCAACGCCAGTCATGCCTGTTGGGTTTACCCAACTTTTTGTACCCTGATGCACAAATACATGATGGACTGGGACATGTGGCTGAACCACATGCGCGGCAAAGACCCGTTATTTATGTTTCCTTATCTCATTATCTAGGAGACACAGAGCACAGGAACCACTCACTGGAGTGGTTATTTCCTCTGGGTTTCAAGGACATTTGAGATGCAAGAGGCTAGCTTACTGCAGTTAAGGAGAAGGACAAGGCCCCCGAGGGGAACCCTGAGCTGAGACGAAGTAGGCTGCCCTTGAAGCATTTCCTTAAAAGGGTGGGCGGGTGGAGCAGGACAGCGCCGTGACATGGTTCCTGTGTCCTGTACAGCAGACCTGCTCTTCCCTGGACTCAGCAATAAAACTAAACAAACTAAACAAAACTCTTCTGGCAAAAACACACTAAGAACAACTCTGCCAGGTTCCTGGCGTCCGTCAGGGAGAAGAGCAGACCTCGGATCTGGGGACCCGTAACGCTCTCTGCATGAGGCGCTGGGACCGCAGACACAGCATGCGACGACTCCTGCTTCTGGCTGCAGAGAACGGAAACGGACCGTTCAAGCAGCCCGGGGCGTCCGGAACCACCAGGCACCACGGAAGGGCGTGAGGTGCTCCATGACTAGGTCGGGTAAGGCTGCACCCCTAGGTTCTTGCTCCGGACACCGTGTGGAGCAGGGGACACCTGAGCGCTCTAACAAAAGACGTGCTGTTCAACGGCTACCCAGGTTCAGGGTCAAGGGGGGCTCAAGGAAAGGCCCCCCCAGACAGCAGGCAGCTCAGCTCCCGCCCATCCCTTCCCAGGCGGGCCTAGCTTATCCGCGACCAGCAACTGAGCTCTTGTGTGCGCAGGGACCCCAGCGCACATCCTCAGTGACCTCGGGAAGGGGCCTCCCTTCTCAGCTCTTCATCTGGAATCTGGCTTTCCCAGGATTCCAGAGGAGGTCTGAGAACTCACAGTAGGCACTGGAGAGGAACACCTGATCACTCCGCGTTAGTGCACACGGCTTTAGGTGCTCAGCCACAAACTATTTCAGACAGACGGCTTCCTTCTTACTGGGTTTCGCAGGTTTCCTCCGTTGCATAACGGGTATCTCATCATTCCCTTTTTTTCCCCTTTTTTCAGTTCATGTTGTTTGTCTTCCCCAGAGACTTTAATCCCAATTACAGACGACTAATCCCCATCTTAATCCCGGATCTCATTATTCATTTGTAAGACCATCCTGAGGTCTTTAATGGATGGCACCATGGAGCAAAGGCTTTGAAATCACTTCAGTTAGGAGGAGAAAAAAATGTTTTGGTAGCAGTTCCTGGACATTTCTGCCCTTTTACCAAGGGAGCTCATTGGAGAAAGCAGCAGAATACTTTAAATTGATAGCAATCTTCTTTCCTAATGAGGTGGAAACTACTATTTGGTCTGTTTTCTGAAATAATAGACTAGATCCTCACCCCCCCCGCCCTGCCCCCACCGCACCATTACCTATTTCAAGCAAATACAGTTGCTATTAGGAAGGAATACCTAAGTCTTGCACTGATCAGCTGAAAAATTCTTCGAATTAGAAAGGTTCTATGTTGCCTTGATTCCAATGCACTTCATGAAATAGTGCCCTCCTGATGTTTGCTTGCTGCAGAAATGCAAGTGTCACAGCAGAATGGGTAGCAGAAGGGGTATAAAGGCAGGGCCCTCACTATTGAGGTCTACCAAAGAACGGAACGGAGGAAGCTAGAAGCAGAGGGAGACATGTCCCACGCTCGCGCTAACTCAGCAGCCCTGGGCCTGGTCTGATAATATTGCCAGGTGTTCCAATAACAAAAGAAACACTATGTTAGCACCGAGGAGAAAAGTCCTTGGAATTCTATGTGTCCTTTCCACTAGCTGGGAAGGAAAGCCTTTGAAACTGTGTTTACATCCCAAGGCCCAAAAGGCCCGAAAGGACCCTTAGGACCTAAAGGAGGAAGCCAAGTAACACCTTTGGGTACCCAGGCCCCAGTCCTGGAAAACTAGCACCGCGCTTATCCATCAGCGATATGTAACTTCTTCACCCTCCCCCATCCCGCCAACTATTAAGTCCTCAGAGCAAAGGGCTCGCTCTCTTGGTGCTCTTGGCCTTCTGGCCGCAGGGCCTCTGGCAGCCTGAGGGCGAGCTGCCCCCCCCACCCCCCCCACCCCCCTGCTTTGGTCGCCCTTGCTTCTGCTCTCCCGTTCGCTAATAAACTTGGCGTGCATGCTAATGGGCTCACTGATTGGTAATTCGTTACTGCATCAGCAAGAAGAACCAGGGATTCTCTAATAACAAAAGGAGTGGAATACGTATTAAAGAAAAAACAAAAAACAAAACAAAACAGGAAGAACACTCATAGGCATGAAGCAATCTACTATAATACACTATTTTAAAAACAAACTAAGGAACAACAAGAAACAAAACACCCAGGGTAGTGGTGAGATGGGAAGGAGCAAAAAAAAAATCTGAAAAACCACAATTAGGACCAGATGGTATTCATCAGAGACTTCAAAGGTAACTGAGCTACTCAGAAAAAAATGCAGTTTATCATTAAAAATTAGTGCTGCACAAGAAGATTAAATACCTCTGAAGGCTGCTGAAGGTGGCCTCGGACTTCTCGGCGGCTCTGACCTAGAAGAAAGCATTTGCAGCAGACGGGTGTGTGCGCTTTCAATAAGAGAGAAGTTACAGCAATGCGCCGCATCTCTCCTTTCTGGCTCATCAGCCTGAGCATCCCTGCAGTTAGCACGCCAACACTTAAAAGTAGCTTGTTACACAAACACAATTTTAAAGACACACGATCACCCTCCCGCACGTGATGTGGGGCCTCGTCTGAAAACGTGCACATCTGCACATATCCCGGACCTTCACTAGGGGTGTCTACTAACCCTGCCACGGGCCAAACAAAAACACCGAACTGTCGGGGTATACGGCCCCTTTCAATTATGGACTAGGTATCAATTATGAAATTTCTGAAAACTCGATTAAGCAAAATGTACATTAAAAACATGTACTTTCATTTAGAAAATAAAACATCCAAGTGCAGACCTCCCGTGACAAAGTCCGGCGAGCACTCGGCAAACAGGGCCAGTGCTCTGCCACCTGCTCCCTGCGGCTGAGAGGCCGCAGCAGGTTAGCTCAGCGGGCCAGGCAGCGGGCCGTCCTGGATGAGCTGCGCCTCCCCTGGGGCTCTGCCCTGCGCGCAGGGAGGGAGGAGTCCCAGCTGGCGTGGGAGCTGGGCCCTCCGGGCAGGTTTGCGCGTTGAGAAGGACCTAGCGCCCACCCCTTTGGACGGCCTAAGGAGCATGCTCTGATCACAGGTCTCCCCCCTGCCCTCCCCACCCCACCCCATCAGGACGGCCACGGGCCGTGTCTTCCCAGCAAATCTGATTCCCGCTGCTCACCCGGCTGAGACACCCCTCCATGTTGGAGACGACCCATGAGCTCCTTCATAGCCCCTTTCCCCAACCTTGCCACGGCTCCCCCGCCTCCATCACTGGAGGCTTTGACAATATGCAGGTGTGGGGTGTCTTCCAGCCTTTCCTCTGGCCCCTCCATTGCCCCGACGGCGGACAACGGTACCCACTTCACCCTCCTCCACCCCCTTCCCGTCCAAGGAACCACCAGCCTGTTGTCCGCGTCTGTGGGTTTGCTCATTTTGTTTGTTTGTTTGTTTCCTTCATTTTATATTCCACTCACGCGTGAAATCTTACAATTTTTGTCCTTTTCAGTCTGACCTAGTTCATTCAGCACAATACCTTCGAGGGCCATACATGCTGCCACGCTGGCAATATTTCATCTTTCTGTGGCCAAGAAGTATAAGACCGTAGAGACACACACATCTTCGCCCAGTGGTCAGCGAGTGGGCGCTCGGGCTGTTCCCACGGCGCGGCTTCTGTGAATGCGCCGCAGCGAACATGGAGGCGCACGGATGCTTCCCAGTGTTTTCATCTTCTCTGCATGGAAGCCCAGAAGTGGAAAGCCAGATCATATGGTCGTTCTAGTCTTAATTTTTTGAGCACTTCCACACTGCTTTCCACAGTGGCTGTACCAATTTACACTCCCAGCACCAGTGCACGAGGGACCCCCTTTCTCCACAGCCTCGCCAGCACTTGGTATTTCTTGCCTTTTTGCTAATAGCTGTTCTAACAGCAAAACCACATTTAACGTGAGACTCCCACAGACACGGGACCAGCCGGTTGGCTCTGAACACTGCTGACCAGGAGTGAAGCACAAGGGTCCCATGAAATCATTTCGAGGCTGTCTGAACAAACCTTCACTAAGAAACTTCCTCTGTATCACAGTAAGTGAAGACTTGACATCAAAGAGATGCCTGGACGGCTCATTTCATTAATAAACAGTAACTCAGAAATGCTGACGTTTCTGACAACGGGGCTGCACACAGGCAATGAAAACCTACATTCTTGCATCTGATGAAAGCTGAGAGAAGAATGTGAATTAAATTTTGATCCCCGTAAATAATGCATTGAACAGCTACAGCAGCCCGAGGAGCAGAGGCCGGCGCGCTCTGGGGCAGCTGCCAGAGCTGGCTGCGCAGGATGCTCTCCCTTTCGGCTGTTCCATTTTCAAATCAAAAGACACTGATTTGAAGCGTAGAATTTCTCCTACTTTGCTGAAGTGGTAGGTTTGTTTATATTTGAGATATTTATCTCACTGTTACCTTGGATGTTTTCAAAAGAACTCTGGCTTTCTGGACAAAACAGGGGTGGGGGGTGTTCTCCTTGGAGGGCACATCTCCCCAAGAAGAACAGATAGTTACATCCGTGGCTTTTCCCCTGTGCTGCATAGTTACCCTTGCTACCCTCACGTTCTCTCCACGGAGGGCGCAGTGTGGAACAGCAGTGCGCTGACGGTGAGACACAGTGGTTATTATAACACCCACGGGGTGAACGATCGCGCCTTAAAGGTGTCCACAGGTGGAACTGCTCCTAATCAGCACGATCTGTTTCAGGGGAAGACAATTTCCACGGACACTTGCAGCCCCTGACACGTTCTTGAAAAAGGTAGTAGAGTCAAATACTCGGGAAACTGCAATTTAATATGCACCTCCTGGACACTCACAAAGATTAGCGTCCTCAGGTCCTGAAGGGAGGAAGTGACGCACACCTTCACTTAATGTGGTATTTGAAAATTATTTGACCATGAAATCCTCTTTGTGTAAGAAGATACTGTCACACTTTTCTGTCCCTTACTTCTATGGAGTCCTGGAATACTGTCCTGAAAAACATCAGCAGCTTACTATATTCTATTAGCCCACCTACTTCAATCACAGAGACCAACAAAGCCCACGAGAACACAAGTTTCTGTGAAAACGTCTCAAAGCGTGGCAGCAAAGACCCGGATCTTTCAGTCTATCGGTTAAAGGGTTCGTTCATTTTTCATTCAGTCAGGCTCTGAGAACATTCAATCCGAATGGCTGGGGGTATTCCGGAGTTCATGGGCTGTGCTCGATAGGAAGAACTATAACCACCGATACTTAAGAATGTCATGTTAACAGGAGGGAAATGATTAACACTATAATTTAACCTGTTCTTTCAATAAACTCTAAAATGTTTCAAAAGGATAAAGATCAAGAACAGAATCTTTCTCCCAGGCATCAAATTCCATGCAGTCTAGGGGTCATGACAAAGAAAGGGTGTTATCGCTTTATACTGGAGGGTTACATTACAACTGGCTGATTATGCAGGATTAATGAGCTCAGGGTTAGGACTTTAGCGGCCACACGGGCAACCGTAATGAGCTGTCTGGAGCTAAGCCCCAGCCCACATGGCCAGTCGTCAGCCTGGCAGGGTCCCCACGCCACCGGTGGTTCGGTTCTGCTCCAGCCGGGGGCTATCTCAAGCCAGTGGTTGTGCATCCACCCACTCTGCTCAGCCTCCTCTCCCCCTGGGTCTCAGATGCTGGTCACCGCGCACGTGACTAACGTCTTGGAGCCAAGCCTCACCTGTGTTCCTCCTCCAGGCCTTGGGCCCTGACTTGTGGCCCCGATCCCATAAGCTGTCTGACTGGACGCCTCGCCCGGACCGTGTTTCTCTCAGCCTTCCCACGACTTGGGTCCTGTCCCCGAAGTCCATTTACTCGTGGTCGTGTTCCCACTGCTGACAGAGACTCTCCCCTTGAACAAACCCGAGTCAGGCTCCTTCTGAACCTTTTTTACGACCAGGCCTGGCCAGACCTGCGCAGCCCAGTTTTAGCAAGAATCCTGCGAGTCGGTTTAGAGAAAACCTTCGCCTTCCGTACCCGATGGGGCCCCGCCTCCCCGACCACACTGCAGGTGCTGTCTTCACCCCATGGCTGGGCTTCAGCAACGATCCTACCAAGTCTGTTTGGCCAGAGTCCCCACGCTTCCCCTTAGGAGCTTCCCATCCCCCCCCACCGGCTAACTGCTCCCTGCTCCCCCGCATTTGGAATCAAGCCCAGTTCTACATGGAGGTCTCTTTTCCTATACTGCAACAGTTCTTGGAAAAAAAAAGTCTTTACTGTTTAACTACTGTTGAGCTCTGGCTTTCCTCTAACACCCCCTCCCTACAAGATCTCTCCACTGGCCTGCACTCCAAGTGAACCTGTCTTAGCATCTTCACCGTGTTTTCAGCCTGCGGTTGGCTGGCCCCCCTCCCGGCGGAGCCCAACCTATGGAATAAACTCTTCCCATACTCACAGCTCTGACCCAGCACTGTTTTCTCGGCTCGGGAGCCTCCTCACAGGGCTGCGCTAACACGGGCACGGCATGTCTGGGGTGGGCCTTCCTCATCTCCTTGGCAAATACCCACGCCTCCTGCCCCGACTTCCCCTCTTCAGTACAGTTACCTGATTCAGCTTTGATCTCGTCCTTCTCTGCCTTCCAACCTTTGAGCCCCGGTCTGCAGAGTCAAGGGCTCACACGTGAGCCCCTACGGTCTAGCGTCCGTGGACCCTGACAAACTTCTCTGGCCGCTCCCACCTTCCTACCCTTTGCTCCAGGCACGACGGGTGCCAGGCCGCAGCTGGAGAGGCCCCGGCTTTCCTATGGCCTCTGCCCTTTCCTGGGTCTGCGCCGCGGCTCCTTTTGTCTGCACGTCCAAAGCTACTCAACTTCAAGGCCCACCACCACTGCTGGGCATAATCTCTTTGCTCCGTTCCCTTCCTCAGGTTTTATTAGTGTTTTATTTAACTTAATGCTCTAATTTCCCCCCCTTTACTATGGTTATTCTTAAAACACGATTCACTTGCCCCACAAGTTTCTCTTTTTTTTCACTGCGTGGCACTGACTGACTGCACGCTCCCTCTTGCTCAGCTCCGTCTCGACCACCTGAGGCTCGCTCCCCGCCTCCTGCTTGTAAGATAGTTCCTTCCGCGTCTCTTCCGCCTTCCCTGGTAGGCCCCGCTTGCTCCTGCTCCTGCGCTCTGCAGCAGGCTTGCCCAGAGCAGGCGGTTAGTAACGCTTCCTGCATGAACCAGGCCTCGGTTCTGCCAGCAGCCCTTTGGGGTTCGCACTGTTTGTTAGAAAACAGAAAGGACAGGGAGCAGGGTCAGATGGGATTCAGCCAAAGGATCTGTCCACACTCCTGGGTTAGGAGACCCAAGAAGTCCTCTACTGCTGTGCCTCTCCACCGATTTTCTAACCCCACGCCCCTCATTAACGACGCCCATGTGGGCAACCAGTTCTCCAGAGCGCCCCCACGCATGGGTTTCTTTCCCCACAGACGCTGAGATACGGATGTGGTGCGCTCCCCCTTCCCCGTCCTTTATTGATGTTTGGAAAATGCAGCCGAAAGGAGTGAATGTCAGTGAATTCACTCATCTAGGAGCCAGGAAACCTCACCACAAGGGCAAACAACGTCTCTAAAATCAGAGGCAGGCAGAAGCGCCAGCGACACCAAACCGAGATAAGAGCGGTCTCTGAGCAACGCGCGGGGGGGCGGCTGCCGGCCCAGGAGGCCGGGGTGCTGTGGCCCTTCCTGGGGGCGCGCAGCTGCAGAACGTCCAGAAGTCAGCCCTGCCGGGTTTGTGAGAAGTCCCAGGAGCTCGGGCTCCCCCTCCCCTCTCCTTCCCCCTCCCCTTGGGAAAATCTGTAGGTGCTGAAACAAAGATTGATGTTAAGTTACCTTTCAGCAACAGTTACTGCTCCTAATTGCTTTATAATGGTAATTGCGATTAGTGGATACAAGGTATTTTCTTTTCTAATTGGCTATTGCTGGTGAATAGCAGGTTGTTACATAACAGGAAATTGTGTTAAATAAACAACCAGAATTACAATTCTGAGGGCTTTCTCTTAAAAAGACAAATCTAAGTTTTTGGATGAAAACACTAACAAAATTTAGGGTCTCGCTAGTCACTTGGGGACGGGTTTGCCTTCCAGTTAAGAAAGAGCACGAAATTGAGGACGGTGCCAGGGAAACCAGGAGATGAGCGTGCGTTTCCTGGGTCTCAAAGGCAAACACTGAGAAGCTCTGCTCTGCTGGGCTCCTCCCAGTGCGTCCAGATCACAGACTCACACGAGCCGCTTCTCCCCACAGCGCAGCACGGAGGCTGACGGGACTCTGGTCAGCTCTGGTCAAACTCGAACCCTGAGCCCAGCAGCTGCCCGGACCGCTCCTCAAGGGGCGCCCATCCTGGCAGGGCACTGTCCCAGAAGGGGAGGCGACGCCAGGTGCCTGCACCAGCCCCGCCTGGAAGGGTTGCCGGACTGTGAACTCGGGGGCAGCGGCACTGCCAAGGTTACGTCTGAAGCCAGTCTGTCGCATCCCAAACACGCGCCACCGATTCCTGGGTTAACTCTTCGCCATCAGCGCCACTCAGTCCTGCCTTTCTGGATGTGCCAAGGTTTACAGAGAGCTTTCCCGCGGCCTGCGTCCCTCAGCCTCCCTCTGACATGGGTGAGGTGACGGCTGCAGCATTTCATGACAACACTGAGGCCCAGAGAGACTAAGTTATTTTTCCCAAGTTCACACCGCTACAGAGCAGCCGACTCTGGATCAGGATCCATGTTTCCCAGCTCCTTGTCCAGCTTTTCCTCCCATACATTCTTACTCAATATATTGATTAATTTAAAAGGCTACACACGGAGAAAGCCTGATAACTTCCAACATGAGCTTCTATCACTTAGAATATTCTGCCACTTCTCAGTTGTTGACCCCCCAATGAGGACGAAGCAAAGGTTCAATTCTTGTTTAATTCTAGAAAACCCTGCTCGGTTCCTAGAGTGAGAGGCAGCACCGACCTGTTAGCTATCTCACAAACCAGTGCCACTGGTCCCGAAGAGTACTGGCCGGGGTGTACAGAGGCCGACTGACCACCACGCGCATCACAGTCCCCGGGGAAAGCCGTCCTGCTCACCTTGGGGACAGTGAGGTCAGTATTACACACCTGTTTCAGCAAGACATGGCAATTCTTTAAGGAACCGTCAGGGAAATGTCAACCCATTCAGAGACTGATGAGTTTTTTAAATGAATCATTGCAGAATCAAACCGAAACTCTGTGGCGAAGCTCTTCAAGAACAGCATATAAAGACTCCATTACTGGATGTGGGCGCTTATTTCTCTACGCCCATGGGCTGGGGTTTAGAAGAAAGCATGTTTTTTATTATACGAATCTGATCAACGTCACTGTCAGTTATGAATGTGGACAAATCACCCTCAGATTTGTGAAGATGGGAAGTGTATGAGGGTGTGTTTGGAGGGCAGGGCCAGCCTACGCCTGGTGGAAGGTCTGCGTCAACCCGTGAGAAATGAATGGAAACGCGGCATCGGAGACAACAAGTCCTCCCAAATTCCTCAACAGAAACCTGCTCGTGAGGCGCACAAGACACATTACAGCGTCGGCGCTGAGAATCACCCCCGTGCCACCTCGGGCACACGTGCCGAAGGTGTGCCTGTAACCGCGACGGAGATCACACGCGCCACTTGCTGAAGACCGCACTGCTCCACCATCTCACTCATCATTTCAGCGTTCCAGCGAGACGGGTGAGCACCACCTGTTTTACAGAAGAGAAACCGAGGTGCAGAGGCTGGGTAACGCGCCTGTGGCTGGTAGTCCCCAGGATCTGGGCCTAAACTGGTCCGAGCTCAGTATGTACACACCCTCTTTTCTCTGCGCCCCGCTGCCTTTCTACAGTAGCCCGAGCTTTTGAACGCATCTATGGGTAAGGAAGCTCTGCGCTGGAGTCCATCCAACGGAGCCTCGAGACTTCCTCGCAGCAGAGAACAGGGTAAACGTCCTCCTGCAGCTGCCGCGTGCCCTCCTGCATCGGTTTCCTCAGGGCTGTCGTGCAGACAGTGAACCCGGGCTTGGGAAAGCACCGGGCACAGTGCGGGGCACCAGTTACTGCTCGGCTCCCGGGAGCTGCCACCAGCACCGCCGTTATTATTATGGTATCTCCTCTTGTAACGCCCGCAAGCTGGGCCCTGCCTACTTTTACAGGAGCACTCAAGGGTGCTCTGGAGGAGGCCCTTCAGGGCCCTCAGCCAAACCCACCAGCCTCGGCTCCTCTGATTCTTTCTCCTCTGTGACATCCTCTGGCCTGTACCTTGCAAGGCCACCCCGAAACGCAAGACCCCCCGAGCTCCTTGCTGACTGAGCGTGCGCACGTGCGTGGGGAGCCGGGAGCTGGGAATGAGGGGCCGCACTGGGTGGGAGTGAGGGGGCGTACAGAAGAGACTATAAAAAGGCTTTCGGAGCACATAGTTGCAATTCTGGCACGGAGCACCCGCTGACACTTGGACACCCCACAAATTCCATGAGTGCACGGGAGACCAGAGCAGCTTTCCGCAAAGCATTCCTGAGCCTCTCCCGGGTTACGGCGTCCCTTAGACAGCCTTCTGAATGAAGACAGCACAGAACCGGAGTGCAGGCCATCAGGGAGGTGTATCTTTATATTAAAAGCAACTAACGTTTATGGAGGTCCAGCTTTATAGAAGGGAACACGCGAGGCTTTCATAACCGCAGTAACTCTGCCAAGTACGTGTCAGAACTCTATGTTCACCCATGAAGCAGCATGTGCAATAAACCCATGGCACACAGCTACTGAATGTCACAGTCGAAACTTAAATACAGTTTTTCCAAGACAGGGTCTACTCCTCTTTCCACTGTCCTGTCAAATAGAAGAGAGCGGACTTAAGCATTAATGCTGGAAATAAGATGATACTGCGGAAACCTGGGTACCAGCCAAATGGGGTGGAAGACTGACGTTAAAGTCTATGGAGCTCTTCAGCCAGATCTTAAGTATTCTTTTAATCACTGTCTAAAGTAGGCTAAAGCTTTACTTAAAAAAACAGGCTGAGAACTATGCTAAAAAGCTCACTATGATCACCTCTGACGAAAGACCATCTTCTGAGGATAGTCTGTATCAGCTGGCACATATAACTTTCACAAGCATACACTATATGCTCAGTCTGTAATTCTATTTCAGTTCCTCTGCTTAAAACAGCTGCCATGATAAATACTCAAACTTCAAACAGATTCTAACCCTTGACCCGTACGGTTTCCTCCATGCAGCTCTGATAAGCCCTGAGTGAGTGTGTAAAACCAAAACAAGACCACTCTCGCCCTTGGGAAGATCAGGGCAGAGGGAGCTGCGGACAAACACCTGCAGTCTGAGAGCGTCAGTGTGCTGACGGAGATTGGGGGGTGGGGGCAGGGGGACTGAAGATGGGCCTGGAAGAGAAAGTTAGACCCTCGGCTGCCACGCCAAGAATTTTGACTTAATTATATGACATCAGAGTTATGCTGAGGATCTGAAGTAGAGAGCCAGGAATACACTTCCATTTTAGACTCTGGATCACAGGAGGGGAAGGGAGGTCGGTGAGGGGAACAGGAAGGTCCGCAGTGGCCCAGGCTAGAGCCCAGCTCTGGTCAAACATTGACGAAATGCTGACAGGACAAGGTTTTGGTCCCGAGGGCACAGGCTGGGGGTGCAGGACACAAGGTGTCCAGCACTGAGAGGGACGGGTTAGAAACCCAGTGGTGGCCAACGAGGCGACCAGAAGGCACAGATTCAAGAGATTATTTCAGGCACAGAAAGATAAGACACAGCAACCGATCCAATTTGGGACCTGAGGGCAAGATAGGAATCAAAGAGGCTCCCGGTTTCCAGCTAAGACTCCATGGTGTTCGTTGCAGCAGGAAACCCAAGACTGAGGAGCTGCCACCATCTGCTGCCCCCTTTGTTCCAGGGACATCGCCCAGGAGTTAGTAAGTCCTCCGGTGGCAGGGCATTATGAACGCAGGGTGTTATGGTGGGCATCGCCTACTGGGCAGTAACCACAGGGGGGCATTTGACTGTGAGAATGTTACACAGAGGCACAGCCTCTCGGTCCAAACTGTCCCCAGCGTACGCTCAAGTGACAAACCACAGTGCATTGCCTCACTGCCTTCTGATGAAAACTAGCAGAAGAGAAAATGCCAGTAACACAGGCCAAGTGTGAGGAATGTTGGGTCTATTTCCTATCTGTTCTTCATTGATGGGGACCATGTGAAATCCTAGTTGCTGTTCAGGTGGAAGGAAAGCAGTGCCGTGCAAGACCAGGGACCTTCCTGGGGAGGAACAGAGCCTCAGAAGTCAGCCACATGGAGGGGGGGAGGTGCTGTATCTGCCCACACCACCCAGTGATCGCTGCAGTAGAGGTCTCGTGGAACTGCTGGGATTTCTATAAACAGACTCCCAGCCCCACCTGTCCTGGGAGAGTAAACACACAGACTGACATGTTAATTAAAGCTAGAGGAAAACCTCTTTCAAAAGGCAGTGTTCACACAATTAATGATTTACGGGGAAAAGCATACTTGATAACCTAAGTGGCTGCTTAACAAAAAAATATGGATATGCTTTCAAAATCATTATTTCTACCCCAAATGTGTATCATGTGGCAGGCTTAGAAAAGAACTGGGTAAAGTCTCAGAATGATACAAGGGTTATAAAAGGGGCTTTTTAATGACAACCTGATAAGAACCACATAAAAATGAACCATGAAGCTCTCCCGCTGACTTGTACAAATTAGTGAGAACTCTGAGCAGTTCCGAGCCAGGCTGAAGGATTGTTTTACATTACAGATGCTGCAAAGTCACTGCTGCTGCTCAGTACTTCTGTTGAAAAAAAAAAAACTAGAGCCTAAAATTAAGATTTCTACTAGTTACTCAATTCTATCTACTAGCGATTTTAACCATTGGCCCTGGGGGGGTTCCCTCACTGCTGGGAAGGATATGGCGAAGAGACCCCTCTCACTGACAAATGGTGGGAGGGTACATTGGTACCTTATACAGGGAACACCTGACATCTACCAAATTTTTTTTAAATAATTTTTTTGTTTATTTATTTATTTTTAGAGAGAGGAGAAAGGAGACAGAGGGAGAGAAACATCACTGTGTGGTTGCCTCTCACTCGCGCCCCCAACTGGGGAGCTGACGTGCAACCTAGTCATGTGCCCTGACTGGGAATCAAACCAGCGACACTTGGCTCGCAGGCCAATGTACCCAAATTTTTAACACGTGTAACCTTTGACCCAGAAATTTGTTAAGAAATACAGATGCAGTGGCCAAGGATATTTATGAGATGCTGCTCACTACATCATTACTGAAAAACTAAAGCCCCACTATGTGCTCACGAATGGGGAAATGGTTCAAGTAAGGCGCATCCACGTTAGGAGTGGGAGCAGTCCTCTAAAAGAAGGAAGCAATAAATGTAGCAATAGGAGAAGTGTGGACACAAATGTAGCAGTAGGAAGAGCGTCTATAACAGATAACTGGGAGAAGGAACGTTGTAGCTCTTTGATGTTACATAGGATGATCCCTTTTGATTTTTATAAACTCCAAGCCATTGAGATGGGTGTCATATAGGAGTATGTCAGAAACAACACACATCAAACCACTAACACTTATTACTTTGGGATTGTGTGGTGGAGAAACTTTTATTTTTTTACCGGACACACTTCTGAGCAGTTTGAAGTTTATAATGACAATTTTTGTAACTTTAAAATAACTAATGATTTTTAATTGTTCTTCCGTGTTTTTGAAAGGCATACTCTATTTTCATTTTTAGGATTTAATCTGTGAGAAAGATTCACGGAGGATTCCATCTTTAGACTGTAACCTGACAGTCCTCAGGAACTTGGGAAGACTCTTGGAAAACGCTGATAGTCTGTCTGTTACCATCACAGTCACAGCCGGCTGTGATGAACTGTCCAGGCGTGGCTATAACTCTGTCTAACTCGGGCGCCTACAAAGATCCCCGTGGTAGAGGCACTGAAATAATTGCAGGTCCAGGTAGAGTCACTGATGGGAAGTAATTGCACTTCATCTCTGCACTGCTCAGATAAAAACTTACGACTACATGTCAGTTGAACCGCGAAAGCAGGACCAGCCAAAGAACAACAACAAAAACCTCAACAGGGGCTGAGAACCAAATTTAAGTCCCAAATCACATCCGTCATGAAAAGAGACCGTGCTGTGCTAATGACCTATCAGGGCTGAGAAGGGGCGGGGAGGGGTGGCCGGGGGAGGGGCCCCGGGTCCGAGTGTGGGGCTAGGAAGCCCAGACACCCGCCTGCAGGGTCTCAGGTTTGGGGTGTGGTCCCCACAGGGAACCAGAGAACAACCTGAACGTCAGGCAGAGCCAACGCAGCTGCGACTTTCAGAACCGCCTTCAGGCATTCTGTGCAGCCAAGAGTGCAGGCAGACGACCGCTTCCGTCCTTTTTTCTCCAAGACCCCGCCCGGGAAGATGTCCCAGGCCCCGGAGTCGAACCTGAGTGCCGGGGGCGGGCGGCGATCGACCCGGGAGCCTGGACGGGCACGCACCCCCGGCAGAGGCCGCTCCGGCCCGCCCCTGGGCACGTGTGCAGCGGGGACAGAAGCGGCCAGCCTGCACCTGGAAACCTGCCCGGACCCCCGTGACACTCACCTCCCGAGGCCAAACCACGCACGCCGAGGCGGGGGCGGCGCGCCGGGCGAGCCGCATCGGACCCACTCCCGCCCAGCAGCAGAGCCGGAGCTCCACACGCCCGGGGCGCTTCCCCGGCTGCCGGAAGGCCGTGCCGTCCCGTTTTCTGTGCCCTCGCCAGACAGTCCGCGCCAAGCAGCCGCGTCCGACCCTCCGGCGCCGCTGGGCCCCGGCCGTAGCCCCCTCCCGCCCAGGTGGCCTCGGGGCGGGCAGGCTCGTGGGGTCCACCCGGCGGCCAGCTGCATCCCGGTCCGAGAGAAGGCGCAGACCGCCTGCACCGCGGGGCCCCGTACTCACCCTCGTCAGTGACAGCCCCGGCTCCGCGGCGATCGCAGTCGTCGCCCTCCTCGCCTCCGGCAGCAGGTCCCCGGGCCATGGGAGCAGCCATGACGCTGCCCAGAGGAAAAGGGAGGGCTGCGGGGCGGGGCGGGGGCCCACAGGAACCAATGCAAACGCGCCTGGAGGCGCACTCCCCATCCACGCGACGCTTCCTCCACGCCCACGTCGTGCCGTCACGCTCTGGACCAATAGGACGTGACGAGCCAACCCTAAGTCCCGCCCCTGACGGCTCCCGCCACACCCCTTTCCGGAATGCGGTGCCTCAGAACTACAACTCCCAGCGTGCCCCGCGGGCGCTGGGCCGGGAGGGCCGGAGGGGGCGCTGGCGGGCGGGGGTGCGCCCGAGAGTGCCCCGGCGTGTTCGCTCAGTTCAGTGAATCAGAACAATGACTGCGCCGCCGGGTCCCCGGGAGCGCGTCGGAGGGCTGTGAGCCACCGCCGGGAGAGCGGCGGGCTGCGCAGCGTGGGCCGCGCGGTGTCACCGCCGGGCTCCGGAGCCCGCGGCGCGGACAGCCGCCCGCAGCGCGCGCGGAGCCGCCGGCCCCGGCGCTGCAGCCGCTCCTCGGCTGCGGAGCATTGTTGTGAGCCGGGGACGGGGCGCGGGGGCTGCCCAGCCCGAAGACCCCGGAGCCCCGGTTAGCCATGTGGATGCCTACGGAGCACGAGAAATACGGCGTGGGTGAGTCTCCGCGGGGCCAACTTTTATTGCGCTCGGGTCCCGTGGGTGCGCATTTCGCGTCCTTGCCCCCGCGCCCCTCGCGCTCCGCCCGGCTGCAAATTCCTCTTCCGCGCATCGCGCTGCGGGGTCGGGCTTCGGGGAGCCAGCCCGGGCGCAGGGGTGCGCGCCGCGGTCTCGCCACCCCCCCCCCGCTGCCCTACGCGGCTCGGGCTCCCGGGACGGCCGGGGGGAGCGCGCGGAGCCGCCCGCTGCGGGCTCTGCCTGCGGAGTTCGGAGCGGCGACGGGCTGTCTGTGTCAAGTTGGAAGAGGCGGGTGACGGCGTCCCTCTCCTTCCTTCCCCTTCTTCCCCGCGACGGCCGTGGGGGCTGCGACGACTTCCCCGATCGGAGGGGGAGGCAGGAGTCGCCGCGCAGGGAGAGCACCCCCGACCCAGAGGGGGGCGCAGACCTCCCCTCCGGTTCCTGTCGGTGTCCCCGGAGTGCGGAACGCGGCCCCTCGCTCCGCCGCCGCTGTGACAGCCCGAGCCGGCCGGAGCCTCCCCACCCGCCTCCTTCCCGTCCCGGGGTGCGGGGCTCCGCGTCCCGAGGGGCGAGGGCGCTGGCGCTTGTCAACATCTGCGCGGCCCCGCGCTCTGCTCTTTGGGGGGAACGGATATTTCGCGACGTTTTTACTTCTGGCCACCCCGTGGCCCGGCGCGAGCGCGGTGGGGGTGGCGGTGGAAGACAGGCGCGGAGCGACGCCGGGGACGGGCTCGGAAAGTCGGGGTCTCCGCGGCCAGGACGCCGCTCTCCGGACGGGGTGGCCCCGGCACTGGCGTTCGCAGGAAAAGGAACAGGGTAGCGCGCGCCGTTCCGTGCAAAGGTGAACAACAAAGGACATTAATGTTGACGGATGAACACAGGAGTCTCCCTTCCTTTCCCTCCTCCCATTTCGGGCGGATTACAGTTCCCGTTTTTGTTGTTTGATTTCAGCTGGGTCGCCCCCTGACAGTTACTCCTTTTAGGACTGCGATGCTGACGAGCCTGCAGCAGCCGAACGCAATGATACAGTCTCAGAAGATTTCACGGGGAGAAAGCATTATGGATTTTTACCAACAATTTTTATTGCTTATAATGCCCCGTCCTGCCGATGGGCTTTCTCTTTCTTTAATTAAAAAAAAAAAAATGAGTATAGATCCAGTGATTGAGAAGATGTGTAGGTATTCGCTTATGTTCTAAATTCATTTGCCTGTAATATAAGAAATCTGGAAAGCCTTTCCAGGGGTCACAGGGGATGTTCTTTTCAGCTTCGCCTGGGTGTGCAGGACTTTGGATCCACGGAGAGGGCTGGATGATGAAACAGTCATTTCCGACTTTTGCATGAGCTTCCATTCCGGATTGTGGCTATTAGCAAGGCAATACGCGGTCCCGTCCCCGCTTTGGGAAGCGGTTCCAGCTTCCTCTTTCTCCAGAGTGCAAGAAGCAGGTGTTGGTGGTCCTTCCACCCTGCAGCTGCACCTTTTTTGGGGGTAGATTCACTCTTGCCTTTGCCGAACCGGTGAGGAGCCGGGGCCGCCCCTTGTCACGGGATTCAACACTCAATGTGGGAAGCACAGAACCATTCAGCAACCCCGTCCCTCTTGGAAGCCGTCCCAGACGCTGCTTTCTTCCGAGTGTTAAATTATACAGATTACGGCTCGGATTTATTTATTTATTTATTATTTCTTTAGCCGCCTGGTCCCAGCTGGGGAGTTAGTATTGATTAGCTCTCTTCTGGCCTTTCTTTACAAGCTGTGGGCAGAGGCCGAAAACACACTCTGGGATTTCCTGGACCGGCAGACCGGATATTCTCAGTCAAGGGTGTGGGGCTGGAGCAGACTCCCCCTTTGGGGTGGCTGTGGTTTGGTTGCAGAGCAGGGGGCGGTGGCACGTGCTTGGGAAAAGGCTGAGCTAGAAGAGAGGTGAGCGCAGAGAGTGGCCTGCTGTGCGCCTGGTCCTGTGCCGGCCACACGTTCCGGAGGAGTGTGGGGCATCTTTATTGCTAACTTTTGTCCATTTGGCTGTGGAAGGTTAGCTGCTTTTTGGAATGCACATGTCGTGTGTGTGTGTGTGTGTGTGTGTGTGTGTGTGTGTGTGGTGGTGGCGGTGGGAGTTTTGCTAGGACATGTGTGTGGACTTTATTCTCACGCGGAGAACCCTATTTAGAGCTGCCTACGCTGCAAGTTGTTACTTTTTAAAACCTTGGTTAGTGTATGCATTTTTCGCGTCTCGTTTTTATAAATACTAAAGAAAAGGTATTTTAAGGGCAAAGATCTTTGGCTGATAGCAGGTGTAGCAGTAATTCAGATTCCTCCTTCTTAGATACAAATCAGCCTTTGTGACTTGGAATACCTGAAGTTTCCATGCAAGTTGTATGTTTCTGCAATGATGCTTCTTGTGTACCCTCAATTATGCATGAAGTAACTATGTCTTTATGTATTAATATTCATGTTTCAGTTTCAAGCAACATACTCTCAACATGGATAAAATTACTTACATTCTATCAGGAATTGAAGTTCCTCTTAAACCTGCTGTGTGGGTACTGCTTCCTCCATTTCATCGATGCATGGTCTTTGGGCAGTGTATATTTAGTTTTATACCTAATTGTTCTGATTCTGGGGAATTAGAAAGATACAGTGATAAAGGTATAGTCCTCTGGGATAGGGAACCTTATCTCTTGAAATACATGCTAAGGAGGCACAAGGATAGGCATCTTTTATCTTGGGAGATTCTGGTAGTCTTGGTTCCAGTCTAGATAATTCTGTTAGCTGTGTGACCTTAGGTAAATTGCTTGCCTTCCTGGGTCCTAGTCTCTGGGTCAAATGACATCCAAGGTCCTTCCCAGTCCCAATTCTGTAGAGCTCTTCAAAGCAAATACATGTTTTGTTAGAAAAATACTCATGTCGTGTGTAAAAATTGTTGTGGGAAAGACACTCGCTGTGACACGCCCCACCTGGCTTTTAACTGAGATCAGAGGTAAGCAAAAGCTACCTGGCAAGATTCCAAAACCCAGGCAGGTGGTGGCTGCTCCCTGTTTGACTCTCTCCTGGAGGAACTCGGCCGTGGCGGGAGGGCAGGGACTTAAGCATTCTGATCGCCCCTCACAAATTTCTGCGTGATCACTGCCTGCCGCCCGCTCACCCGCGTCTGTGATGCCCTCTCCCTTCCCTGAGCGGGGTGGGAACCGTCACAGAGAAGGGGGGACGACACAGACGTATTTCTGCGCTCAGTTGTTCAGCAGGCACCATTCCCAGGTGAGCCAGGGAGTCTCACAGGCTGCAGGCCGTGCCTCTCAGCCCAGCCAGGCCCCTTCTCTTTTGGGGGACGAGGTACTGATACGGGATCTTTAGACCATCCTCTTCGGGGGGAGCACTGCAGGGGCAGCGTGTGGGAGAGGTAGGAGGGCGGGTACCTTTCCTCTTAGCTGTGCCACTTTCCTAGTTAGCAGGGTCTTAGCAAGGTTCCTACCTGTGGTACAAGGATGCGTCCTCATCACACGTATCCCTGGATAGGGATGCGCTGTCTGGAGGTGCTGGTGGCCTGGCACACGATCTCGAGCTGGAAGTGGGAAGAGGAGGGCTTCTGTCTCCAAGCCAAGTGCCGCCAAGGGCTGCATGGGCAGCAGAGGACCGCTGTGGGCCGCAGTCTGCCTCCTGGGGCCATGGATTCCACCCAGGTTTCCCTCTTTTGCTCATTTCTCCTAAGTGGTGATTCTTTCACGCGGTCCCCACGGGAACACAGAAATGCTGCCTTTCCGACCCAGCCATGGTTCTTCCCCAGACGCTGGATGGTAGGGACTACAGAGGAGATTGTGACCATTTCAGGAAACTCGAGCTTTTCCGGCGCCTGGCTCTCTTTGGGGGTCTGCCGCTTCAGACTTTGGCAGAGCATGTCCAGGTCGCCAGCTTGGTGGCTTCAGGCTGTGAGCGTGTATGGCAGAAAGTCAGTCACCTGGAAGGAAACTCAGCCCAGATGCTATACCAGTGAAATAATAACACAGTGTTTCATAGCCGAGAAGATGTTGTGGAATTATTTTATCTGAGTCTGCTCTGTTGTAGAATGCTCGTGTGCATTTAGCAGATGAAGAACAACTCCACAGACGCCAAGCAATTCAATCTGGATCAGTGACTGGTGATCTCGTTTGACTACCATCCATAATAGGAAATACATTCAATTTCTGGACCTGACACACACATACACAGCACCGGTGCCACCCCCCAGCCCACCTCTGAGTAAAACAGGGTTCGCTCGTACTCTTTGTGATGCTCTGTTCTTTCTTTCTTAAAAAAAAGGCAGCTCATTATTAACTTTGCTTAATGGTTCACTAATGGGCCCGGGCACACAGTGTGAAGAGTACTGCTCTGGATATTGTGTGTGGTAGGGGGAACTGGAACGCAGACCTTGTTGGGTTTCTAGCCAAGTTCATTCATAGCAGTATTTTTTTTTTTTTCCCCCGACAGTCAGACATTTGCATTCATGGCGACTTACAGAATGCAGTAATCATGCATTTTTCCATCAATGTAAGTTGGCGTCTGTCTTTTTATGTAATATTTCTAATTAAAGATGGGACAGATATCCAAAGCCATCCCCTACATTGCAGACATTGTCCCCGTAAGTGCACATGTGTGTTCCTCCTGGGCTCTTTTTAACAAGCCAGGAGAGGAAGGGCGTGAGTGAGGATGCCTTCCCGGTTGCTGGCTTGAACCGCTGTGTAACTACAGGTGTTATTTAACAGCAGGCATTTCTGGACGCGGGCAGGTGTATGGTATAAGACAAGAGTTTGGTTTGGTCACTGAGAGTTTGCTGCTGCTGTCAGACATTCAGGAGGCCACCTCTAGTAGGAAGTCGGTCTGGGGCCAAGGACCGGGGTTCTGGATTAAAGAGTGTGATTAGAGAGCTGTTTGATGTACGGGTGATGCCTGAAGACCTAGATAAGGCCTAATTGATGGCATTGACTCTGATTATGTGTTCTACTTCTCCATTGTGAGTTTAAAGTGACCGGCCCTCAAGTCCCCAAGCGCTGTCCTCCTGCCGCACTTGATCAGTGTGGGGACCAGAGGCTCTAACGGAGGAAATATTAGCTGTCCGTGTAGAGTGGGTAGTAAACGGAATTTTATGGTCTTTTCTGGCTTCCTGCGAATACATTGCCTGGCCGAGGCGTTCGTTATTTCCGTGTCTGTGACAGTTTTCGCACAAGCAAATACCTCATGCCAGAGAGCGCCTGCCTGTGAGGTTTCCCCAGCAGGGTGTTGAAAAATGCACAAGTAATATTTCAATAAACAGGATTTATATATCCTTCAACAGCATAGAAATATTTGCACACATCCGAAAGCGGGAAAATGCCCAGCTCTCCGACGCAGTGTGCTTGCACGCGCAGACGTTTTGTGCGTGTGGTAAATATGCAGCACCTCTTAGGACCCACGGGGCCCGTCGTGGAATTCTTAAAGTTGCAGCATCGCACACCTGGGAAAAGTGCGGTTAGAGGCAGGGGGTTGTACCTTAAGGTGGCCTTAGGGACAGCCTCACGTGCCCTCCCCCCTGGGATATCCGTGCATGCACACAGAGAGGCAGACATCGCAAATATTAAAAATGAAATTGGAGAGAGCCTATTGACAAAATTCAGAGGCATTTCTCCGTGGCAGGTGGAGCTGGGCTGAGAAAATCAGTTGGTACTTTTCCCGGGGTTCCCTCAGTAAGCAACACAGCATCGCTGACGTCCGTGGCCTGGGCGGGAAGACCTGTCCCCCTCCTCGCTGTCCCCCAGCTTGGAGGCCGGGCCAGCACACTGAGCCCGGAGCGAGTCCTGCCCTGCCCGAGGCCCTGGGGTCCTCCCCTTCTCACGCGTCTCTGGGCTTCTGTTGAGAGGTGACTGCTTCCAGAGATGGCTGGGATAGCAAGGTGGGTGGGTGGGTGCAAAGCGCCCAGGGGGATGCCACTTTGTCTCTGAGAACCATGCTGCCGCCTTCATAAGACTCCGTGGGTGCCTTCACGTCCTGCAGCAACAAAGCGTGGGAGGGTTTTGCCATCTTGCTGGCAGTCTCTTGGTGACAGAGAAGGAAGTGGCGGGACAGGAGATGATCTCATCTGAATTGCTCAAACCAGGGCACCTCACTGGGAACTTGGTTTGGGCCTGGGGACCTGTACATGGGACCAAGCCGCAGCCTTCTTTGAGCCCCCAGCCCTGCAGGGCGGCGAAGGACCCGGGTGCCCGGCCAGCGGCCACGCCTGCGCCTCGCTGAGGGGGGCAGCCGGAGCCTGGAGGTGGGCACCTGCTGCTCGGCAAGGAGCTGAAGTGCGGCTGCCTGTCTGCTGGGGGTGGGGGGGGGGGGTGGGGGGAGGGGACCGGGGACGTTCCCATGGGCCGCTTCGGGAAACTCCCAACGTCACAAGGGTGCCTGTGCTCTACCCCACTCATGTCCCCAGGGGGAGGGCGGGAGGGGCCCGGGATCGCAGAAAGAGAAGTTTGGATATGAAGTCTGCACATCTTCCTTGGGTTTGACAACCACTGTACCCCCACGTTGTGAACAGCTTTTGTAAATCAGGCCGTTTGTCTTTCTGTTTTAGGAGGTTAGTAATTGGGCCTTAACCTGGACATGTCTCCCCTGAAATCTTTAAGCAGAAATGTGGAGGTTTGCTTCCATGTCCTTCCCCACTCTGAGACGGAAGGATCCTGTCTGCTGTGGGTGACCAGAGGGGACATGTTTGGGAACTTGGACACGCATGCAGATGAGGCAGCTAGAAATAGCCTACCCCGAAACACCACTCCGTCCCGGGAGAGGAGGGAGCCTGTCGGCCGCTCCCCTGAGCCGTCTGAAGTTGCGTGAACATCTGTGCAGCCGCAGTAATAACAGCCCGAATAATCACCTTCTCGCAGGGTCGCTCCGTTGTCGGACGTCATCAGGTCACTCTCGGTGCCTACAGAGTGACCCCCAGAAGCAGGGTCTTGAAAGGCCGGGTTCCTCCCTGCTATAACTATTCATAGAGAGCTGGGGGGGAGGGGACAGGTTGGACCCCCTAGGTCAGCGTTTGTAAGAGGGTAGATGGAGTTTTGTTATGTGGCAACTTGGCTGGGGACCTCACTTTGGCCTGGACGTCGCATGCCACGTCCCTGAGAAGATAAAGCAATATTTGGGGGGCGGTTGTTTTTCCTGTTTTCTATGCTTAAATATCCTGGTAGCAGGTAGCGCGTTCCTCTAAGAGTTTAACTTGTGGCACGTTGGTGTTTTTCTCAGTGGTAATTGGTGGAAAACCAGTGATGGAAAGACTCCTGTCAGCTGATTATGTGTCGTGTAGACCTACTGTGTATAAAGCACTGTGCAGGCATGCAGGCTTGATGGGGATGTACCGAGGGTGGAGAACTGGATCCACGGACTGGTGAAGAAGCTTGACATGTATCATAGTTTTATCTTGTTTAATTCACACGTGTTTTCAAGGCAGATGCCCCTATTTTGTTACCGTCTTCACTTAGTGAGGCGGAGCATCCAGCATGTCACAGAGGGTCTGCGACTTCAGGCAGACGCCTCCCCTCCAGCTTTCACGTGAACATACGGACTTGGGATGGGGGCCTTATTCCGCATGAGCCCAAGGAGGCAGCCCTGAGGAGGGAGTGTCTTGTACCCCAGACACCTCGGTCCTTGTACAGAAGGACAGACGTTTCGCTTTCAGGCTCTCCCTGCAGCAGCGGGCCCCCAGCCGCCGAGGCGTCCCGTGCCAGCCTGAGCGGATCTGTACGTTTAGTAGCTGGAAAGCCTCCTTCCTCTTCCTGCGTGGCGGTTTCCACCCCGCCCCCGTGCCTGGGCCTGGGCCGGAATGAAGCATCTCAGACAATGGTTTGTCTTTTTTGTGTGGTTTCCTTCTACGATTGAGCAGAGGAAGAGAGATGGGCTCCTTCCTTCTGGTGTGATAAGTAAGAGTCATTGTACAGCCCTGGCTGGTGGGGCTCAGTGGACTGAGTGCCGGCCTGCGAACCAAAGGGTCGCCGGTTCGATTCCCAGCCAGGGCACGTGCCTGGGTTGTGGGCCAGGTCCCCAGCTGGGGGTGTGCGAGAGGCAACCACACATTGATGTTTCTGTCCCTCTTTTTCTCCCTCCCTTCTTCTCTCTCTAAAAATAAATAAAATATTTAAAAAAAAGAACCATATTATGTGTGTAAATTATCGGAAGTAAGGGTGGGTAGACAGAGGAACCACTAACTAGAAGGTGCATGCTTACAGTTGGCCTGTGTGATGGCCCCGTCTGTGCCCATCGCTGGGGACTCACCGCCAGCCCAGAGAGGGAGCGTGATTGCCCAGGGTCACCCAGCACGCACGTGGCAGAGCTGAGGTCTGCAGGCAGGGTCTGGAAGCCTGGCCCAGGCTGTGGGGTTCCACGGACAATGGTGAAGAAATCGCTCACCATTCTTTGCTTTTTAAATAAGACGCTGGTGCTCATGGCAGGAATATGTGAGGCAAGTCCCCACATTGTGATTTTGCTCCAGCATTTGTCTCTGGGGGTCGTGGCCAGCCCCATCGTGTGCTCTGGCTGTGGGGTGCAGGGTTCGGAGCGTGGGGTGTGTCAGGAGATGGACAGGTGCAGTTGCGGGGTGAGGGCTGAGGACCCAGCAGTTCTCACTGCGTGACCAGGTCTGACCGCGAATGAGGAGGATCCCGGGAGTCAAGTCCAAGTCCTTAGCCGTGAGGGGACTAGACGGAGGCAGGTGAGAAGGGGCAGGGGTGTCAGCATAGATAGAAGGAGCCACGAGACCCCGAGCCCTGAGACTTAGGGTTCTGATGTCGGAGCCCTAGCTCTGCGTGTCCCTGGGGGTCTCTCTCTGCCCTACCTGCCCAGGAAAGCCACCTTGGAGTGCTGGGCGGGTAGCCCCCTAACATGTCTACCTGTTGACAGACTGCTGCCGCAGACTGAACAAGACTGCTCCCCAATCAGAGCTAGCTGCGGGTGAGAAGCAGCATTCTTACCTGCAACCTCTAAAATGCCTACTATGTGGCGGGGGGGAGCGAGACCACACCTGCCGTGGGTAGCTTCCCACATGTACCTGTGTTCTCACGGGAACAGCCTTCATGGTTAGATCATTTTCTTAGAAGCCACCCCCCACGCCTCGTGTAGCAGGCTGTGCCCTGCCCAAGGTGGCTGGCTCTGGGGCTGTCCCTGCGGGGACGAGGGACGCCCTCTCTGTCACCCGCACGGTGGCGTGCTGTGGGCCCACAGAAGCCTTGGTGACTGTTCTCATGGACTGACCTGATTCTGAGCAGATAAAAATGTGAACAAGCGAAATGCCTGTGTTAGGCTAAAACGCTGCTTTATATGTTGGGGGGCCCTGTCAGTGCTCGTTGACAACAACAGCAGGACCCCAGCAGGAACGCTTGGCTGTGAGCGCCACAGCCTGGAAACCACCGACGTGGCCGAGAGCCTTGCCCCGAGGCTGGGGGACTGCAGGGGGGTGTCTCGTACGACCAGCTCTGAGAACCTTTCTGCTCCAAGGGGCCGCGGAGAGCTCTCCCGGCGGGGGGGTGTGAGTCGCCACGGACTGACTGCGTTCTGCAGAGCGCGCGCGCCGGGTGGTACTTTTGGCACCGTTTATACTGATGTCGTGAAGCTGTTCACCCCTGAACAGGACCGTTGGCCCGCCGCCGTCGTCCCGGACAGCGCGCCTCTGGGAGGGTCGGCGGAGTCCACGCTGTGGCAGGGAGAGCCTGCAGTTCTCTCCGTGGTTCTCCCGTGGCACCTGTGTGAGCCGGAAGCCTTCCTCGCTCAGCCCCTCGGAAATGACAGAGTTGCTGGAGACGATTTTCAGGTTGCCCTGGTGTTCCGAAAGTTGTCGCCAGTTAGCGATTTCCTCGGGCACTTGGAGTAGATGTCATGGCGCCTCTGGAATATCCTGTATCCGCAGTGTTTCCGCTCGTCCGTGGGCAGGTGACTGGCGGTGAGGGTCTGAGTCTCGGCGGTCTCCTGCGCCTCACGGGTTACAGCCGCCGTGGCTCCGGTCACCTTGCAGCTCGGGGCACTTGCCCTGGATTTCGGTTCTGTGGGTCCTGGTACGTGTTTGATAAGTGTCGTCCAGGCCCACTCTGTTCTCCCAGGTCTTTCTGTCCCTGGTAAGGCGGTGCCGGCGTCATTAACGTTCCAGTGAACAAACTGAGCCTCGTGCTCTGGTTTGGAGTCACATCGAACCGATGCAGAGAGAACAGCTGGGGAAGGGGGTCAGGTTCCGACCTCCTGTTATTCCGCTCGAGTTCTGAGAAGAGGACTCAGCTACGGACACACGACTACCCGAAGCTGTCGACGATGAAGAATCGTCTGAGGGCTCATTCCACATCCAAATGGTCGCGCTCACAGACCCCACCGTGCAGGACCGGCCGGGTTCCACCGACTGGCTGCAATTACTTCCCTAATTGGAAAAAATGAGGACGATTAATCATTGTGACACAAGGCAAAATGTCACTGTGGCATGACATCCTTATTTTCCACCTGAAAATGGTGGCTTCCCCGAGCAAAACCAAACCCTCCCACCCTCCCTTCCTTCTTTCTTCTGTCCCTCCCTTCCTTCTTTCCTCCGTCCCTCCCCCCCACACCCTCTTTCTTTCTTTTTTTCTTCTTTCTTTTTTTCTTCTTTCTAATCCTCACCAGAGTATATGTTTCTTTATTTGAGAGAAAGAGAGAAACACCGATTGGTTGCCTCATATACGCCCCCGACTGGGGATCGAACCCACAACCCAGGTGCGTGCCCTGACCGGGACTCAAACCGCATCCCTTTGGTGTGCAGGACGACGGCTGCTCCCCGCCCCTTTCCTCTCTGGCTTGGGTGTCGCTCTCTGGAGTAGATGTCTGGAGCCGGGAAACTGTGAAGGGCCCGGAGCAGAGGAGGAGAGCCGTACTTCACGGTTGCTCCGCGGAAGCAGCTGTGAAAGTGGAAGGAAGGGTGGGCAAAAAAAAAAGGGAAAAAACGTGTGGGGACAGAAGGAGGCCTTTGCACACCGAGGAGGCGGGGCTGCTGCAGAGACATTCGGAGTTATTTGCATGCAGGGAATTGAGGGAGAAGGTCTCACGGGACATCGGAATGGCAGACTCTGAGTTTCCATTGTGTTCTTCCTGGAGTCGTTCAGAAGGGCGATGCTTTAAGCAGTTTGCCAGGATTTCCTTATGAGGGTAATAATTTTCTGACTAGAGAAGTAATTATGGTTGTAACACATGACTTCTTTGGGTATCGAGTTTTATAATTTCTCAGAGCGTTGGCATATGTAACATTTATTTGGACAGTGGCCCATTCTATGTGGAATTTAAAGGAAAAAGGTAACTGACAAGTGCTGGTCTCTCTCAAGGTTGGCTTAAAAAATGGATCTGTTTTCCCCCTCTAGGCATCAGAGTGAGCTGCTGTTTAACAAAAGAGAAGCAGGTGTGAGCGGGAACACCCCGTCTTGCTTCCTGACAGCCATGGCGCCTTCTCTGGTGGCTTCTGTCTCCGATCAGTGAGCAAGTTCTCTTATGTGTCCCTAAAACCGTCACCGTCCCAAGCTCTTCCAGCATCCTGGGGGCGGAGGTACTGACACGTTTTGTGTTTTTGAAATTTTTAAAAAGAAGAGCTATTATAGCGTATTCGGGGAACATTGGTTCCAAACCCTGCTGTTTTCCTGGGGGTGTCTCCCTGAGCACATGAGGACATTGTTCTGTGTCCACGTCTGCTGGTGTGCAGTGCAGAGGTCAGCACAGCCCTCCTGAGCGATGCTCCGGACGCACCAGGCGGCCCCTTGCCTTTAGGACAGCGAGCGCGTCCTGAACTCTCACTGCGCATCAGGCACCGGCCAGGGCTGTGCTCGCACGTCACTTCCTGGAAGGCGCGTGACCGCTGCAGGATGTGGGTGCTCTTCTTACAGCCTGTAATTTCACAGATGAGAAATTGAGCCCGCCCATGGTCTCAGGGCTGACGGGTCGTGGGGCTGTGACTGGCCTCTCCTTCCAGAGCTGGTGCCCGCCCCCCCACCATGCCATTGCGTTTTGGGGTCCTGTTTTTATCCTTCGCTGTGTTGTGTTGGGTTGGTGGAGATAGGGTCGGATTGGGGGTGTCGGTTATCCTAACATCACACTGGTGACAGAATGCATGGCTCTCACCTGGTCGATGTGACTTCTCTGGAAGCTGGGCAAGCACAGTAGGATGAAGGGGTGTGCAGTGACTAACGGTGGGGCAGCCTGGGGTCCCTCCTGAGAGCGCCCAGCCCAGCCTGTCCCCGCTGCAGGACTCATGCCGGGAGTGTGGTGTGCTTTGTGGAGCCGGGGCTGGAGCATCCCTGGGTGTGCCCCCATGACAGCCCCTCCCCCAACGTAACCCCTCCCTCCGCAGCAGCTGCGCTCCCACCTTGGCTAGGCGTCCTTTGTCAGGTGATGCATAAAAGACTGGGTCCCGTCCAGGAAAGGCGGTTATAAACATAGAATACAACGCAGGAGAGACGCCTGGCCTCGGCGGGGACCTGTGGGCACCCCAGAAACAGCTAGCAGTTCCACAGTCGCGCAAGGCAGGTTTTGTGGTCAGACCGAGGTGTCTGTAGTTTTGTGGTCAGACCGAGGTGTCTGTTATTTCAAGGGACTTTGCCCCAGGAGGCTCACCGAGGGGGACCCATGTTCTGACTCCCCTGAGCGCCTATCAGGCCTGATGGACAGGAGCGGGCTTGATGCTCAACCATAACCTTCTTCCTGTCTGTGGACTGATGAAGCCCCGGGCCGTCCGTGCGGTGCTCCTGACCATTCTCACCACTTCCTCCCGTGTCCCATTTCAGCCTTGTAGCCTCTCAGAAGGCAGAGGGGGTGGGGGGCGGTGTTCCATGCTAACCATGTCGTGGTTAAGGATGGCCAGGAGGTGACCCGTGCCGCACAGATAAAATGTGACCGGTCAGGACAGCCCAGCTCTGCTGTTAGTTTGAAGAACTATGTCAGTGTGTTCCTCTGTGCACTGATTGTCCACGTCTGAGCGGTGGGTCAGCTGCGGTTAGCCAGGACACATGCGTTACCCACCCAGCACTGCGGGGTGTGTGTGTGTGTGTGTGTGTGTGTGTGTGTGTGTGTGTGTGTGTGGAACCGCAGGGCACCATGGAGAAATGGAGGCACCGTTGACCGCAGCGGGGGTGGGGGCTGCAGGGAAACCTGCCTCTGCTAGTGCAAGTGACGGTCCCCTGGGCGCTCCAGCCGTGAACTATGCACTGATTCACGGGGTCCCCCTCCGTGCCCGGCTGTGTGTGCATGAGGTGCTGGGTTCCCACTCGGGAGGGGAGGGGTTTGGGCCTCAGGAAGCTTAGAACGTCCCTCCTCGGTTACATCTGGGTTAGGGAGACGCTTCAGGCGCGTGCGGTGTGCTGTCGGGGTGGGGACCAACCGCGAATCCCAGGGGACTCCGGCCTGCCTGGAGGAGGCGGAGCGGGACCGTGATGGTCGTCCCGGGAGAGGCAGGTGCGTGCAGGCCGAGGGCCCCGCTGGTCTGGGCGGTGGTACCTGAGCAGAGTGGGGAGGGCATTGCAGGAGTTAGCTGGGAACGAGATGGGGGCCCTTTCCTAGGGACAGAAATAGTACCCGTGAAGGCGGGGAAGCCCGGAGGTGGCCGTGCAGTGGCTGGGGGTGCAGGGGGCTCACTCCATCAAAACGGCCATGGTCACATGACTGCGACACGTAGCCGGCACATGACCTGCTTCTAATTCAGATTGGGGGCGCTCAACCTGGTTGATTCACCCTTGTGTCACGCCTGCTCCCACGCGTGTTGGAAACATGTTGATTTTGGTGAGCAGAGCAACTGTGGAGCCGCTGCTGCGGGCTGGCACTGCCTCACGCCTGCAGAAGGCCCCGCTCTCCCGTCCAGACGCCTGCGGCGTCCTTTGTGCGAAGCCCCAGGAGCCGTCACCCTGGCAGAGGGGACAGGGCTGCGAGACACCTGCTGTGCTCGGCTTGGAGGCCGTCAGTGAGGTCTCGGGGGCTTGTTCCGTTCGTGTCTGTGGTTTGAAATGTCTTTGGTCTTTTCTGGTTTCCGTGTTTTTGTGATGTTCTGCCTCATGGAAACCGAGAGAATGGCACATGCTGGTAGTGTCGTTGAGAGGAAGCACTTGATTCTCGCCCTGTGCCCAAGGGAAGGACTGCCATGGGCGACTCTGCCGCCCGCCCCCCCGCGCCTTCCCACACCTCTCCCCGGCTTCGTGGGCAGCGGGCCAGCCCGGGCCGCCCTCTGCGCAGGCAGCGCCCTGGGCGGAGAGGCTGCCTTCTCACTGGCACGCTCGGTGGCAGCGGAAGGGAGCGTGAGCGGGCCCTGAGGACCGAGACGCGGCCGTGCCCTGCTGAAGGGAGGGTGTGGGTGCCAGAAGCCGGCCGGAGCGCCCGGGCCGGGCAGCTGTGCTGGGACCCAGGCCGGCCCCTCCGCCCCCCTGAGCAAGGGCGCTGTTCATCCAGGGCCCCTGTGCCGCCCGGCCCCCGGGGACCCTGTGTCCACGTCTGCTGTCCCAAGGCTCCTGCTCTCCGCCCTGGTCCTGAGCCGGCCCCACGCCGGCCCTCTGCGCCCCGTGCGGGGACCACTGTCGGTCTGCCCTGCCGCCTCCGCTGCGCCGGGGCTGCTCCCGGGCTCAGAGGGGCTGCCGAGGACTCTCTGGGGCTCCGGTTTCTGCATGAGGTGGGGCTTCGGGGCCCGGTCGGCTCTGCCTTTTGTCCGTTTCTCTCACACAGGGAGTTGGTGTGTGGTTGTGACGAAAAGTTCAAACAGTAAGAAGAGTGGGGAGTGCGAGGCCGAAGTTCCCTTTGGCTCCTCCCCACCCTCCTTTTATACTTTGTCATTGTAATGCTGGGGGTGGGGGGTGGCTCTTGGCTCCTTCCCGTTCTGTCGTGTAGTTTATAACTTGTGATCCCGTTATTTCTGTTCTGCAAATGTTTAAAGTTATATCTTTCCATGTAAGTATATTGTAAAACTAGCTGTCTTTAAAAACTATTAAAACTTATTATTTTTGCATGATTATCTATAATGATAACAAAGAGAACCATAATACTTCAGTTGGGCACGGTGGGTGTCTACACTGTGCTGAGCCGTCACCACGGGTCACAGCAACCCTCCGGGGTACGCACTGCTGGGTCCCTCTTCCGGCTCCAGAAGCAGAGAAACAGAGGTCAGGCCACTGTCCAAGGCTCTGCAGGGCAGGGATGGCCCACCCCAGGGGCTTGAAGCCGGGGGATGTGGGGGACGGTTCAAAGGATGCCACAGCTGAGTGGTGACCACGGGGACGCTCCTCCTGGGGCAGCTCGGTCGGCTCCTGCAGTGCCCGTGGGGTCCGGGCGCCCAGGGCACACGCGGCCCGTTGGCACGTGGGGCGCTTGGAGCCTGGACGCGCACAGGAGAGCCTTTTCCTTGTCCCAGTGAGACACGTGCGCGGCCCCATCCCTTCTGACCCTGGAATCTGGCCTCTTATTCCCCTTTGCTTAATTTATTTATGTTGAGTCCCAGGAAAGCACCGTTCTCCTCCTGGCTCTAGGTGTTGGGACATTTTAGATTTCAGATAGCCGTGAGATCATGTAGTGTTTTTCCTCCTGGGTCCAGCTCATTTCACGGAGCCTCATGTCTCCCAGATCCAGCCTCATTGCTCCAGACGACAGGCCTTCCTTCCGTTTCAGCCCGAGTGTATGTGTCCGCCTTGCTTACCCGTTCTCCCCGCCGCATGCATATGGGTTGTTTCTGTATCACGGCCCTTGTGGATAATCACTCTCTGTAATACTTGGCGTGCGGTTCCGCAGAAGGAATGTATCGTGATTTATTTAAATACCTCTCCTCGTGGCTTCCTGTACCATGCTATTCTAAGCGACGTTGCCCCGAAGATGTCTGCATTTGTCATTATATGCAATTACACGCAGTCATGTAATTACATGTGTGTATCTGTAGAAAGAATTCTTGGAAGTAAAGCTGCTGAGCAAAAGTTACACACGTTTAAATTCGTTAGAGGTCCTGACAAACTGTCGTGCCCCCAGAGTCTACCATCGTAGACTCCTACCAACTCATGCACGTCCCCTGTCCCCTGCCAATGCTGGGTATTGTCACTGGCACCTCACCAGTGTATAAGGTGACGTCAGGGCACCAGAGGAGCCAGGCCAGCAGCATCAAAGAGGCTGATCTTTCAGCTCACCTGTCCCTGCATTCTCTGTAGGACTCACATGCTCAAGAAGGAAAGTGAGGTGCTAGTTACACAGGTTCTCTCGTTCAAGAAGCATCTTCCACTTATGCTGTGGCTCAGTGGATTGAGCGTTGGCCTGCGAGCCAAGTGTCGCTGGTTCGATTCCCAGTCAGGGCACATGCCTGGGTTGCACGTCAGGTCCCCAGTTTGGGGTGCAAGTGAGAGGTAACCACACAGCGATGTTTCTCTCCCTCTCTTTCTCCTTTCCCCTCTCTCTGAAAATAAATGAATAAACAAATAAATTGTTAAAAAAGAAATATCTTCCACTTGTTTGCCTTTAAAATGCAGCTCTTACGTGACGTTTTTACCTCCTTCAGGAAAGTGACATTTGCCGCGTCACCCACCTGGGATGCTTCCCAGAGGGGCAAGCGGTTACTGCCCTGGGGGTCTGTATGTATCGCTTTCTAACGCACATGGTCCGGCTTACGATGGCCCAGCTGGTGATGTTTCTGACTTCACGGTGGCAGGAAAACTAAAGTTTTGATTTGTTCCTGGGCTGGCATTATGTGGTGCTGGCGGCGGCAGCCACAGCTTCCCGTCAGCCCCACGGTCACGGGCGTTGGGACTGGTGCCCTACGACGCACTGTGTGGCCAGCGTTGTTTGGGTGTTGTGTTTTGTGTTTTCATTTCCCGTCCTGTCTACAAAATGCCCACCTGTGTCTCCTGCGTCTGGTGAGAAGCAGCCGAGGGAGGCGAGGACTCTGGAGATGGATCTCCAGGTCGCAACCCGGCCGGAGGCCAGTGTCAGTGGCCTGGGCACGGGGACGGGGGCTCGGCTCTACCAGGACACTCTGTCGGTTGGGTGTGGCCAGTGCATTTGCCACCTGCGCTGGCTGTGTCTGGAGGTGACCCCATCGCAGGCTGAGGGGCACCTGGACCCTGGGCTGCCCGCTCTGCCCACCCCTCCCCTGGGGCGGTGCGACGGTCACAGCCACAGAGTGCCAGGTGCACGGTGGGGACCCCAGCGACTCAGACAGGATGCCGTTGTCGTGACCTGTGTCACACAAGCGGGCAGGACGCGCTGCTGTCATCGCAGAATTGAGGACGCTGCACAGTGACTCTGCAGCTGTGCTCCAGCTGTGGGCGCCGTCCTGAGCCTTCCTGGGGACACGCCAGCACCTCGAGCGACGCGCCCACAGATTTCCTTTCCCAGGGCTTGGGCTCCGCGGGAGCGGCTCACACGGACTCTCAGGCTGGCACAACCGACTTCCTTTCCATCGGCCTGGTGGGGCACAGCCTGCGTTGTGGGGGCCCCGGTGGTGGGGGCTGTCACCGAGGGACTGGGGGGTCTGTCAGGGGTCCTGCACCTCATTTCCCAGAGGCCTCTGGCCCTCTGGGGGGCATGGAGGGCAAGGGACTCCCGCAGGTTTTGTACCCGGGGCAGTTCCAGGCTGAGGGGTGCTGTCCCCTTCCTGGCCGGGTCCCCCGCCGTCCCCCCACAAGCTCACCCTTTCTCTGGGGCGGCCGGCTCCCTGCCACCTGGGCCGTGGGCACGTGGTGCTGATGGTTGTTCAGTGGCCGACTCTGGGGCGATCACGTGTTAGCTCTTCCTCTGGGGTTTTGTTTTCTGGTCGTGTTCCGTTGCAGACTGGTGGACTTCATGTGCCCGCCACCCCGCGTCACAGCTGCCTGGACAGCGTGCCGGGGCCCCTGCGTGGCCCCGGGCCGTGCTTTGTCCTGAAGGGAGACGTGGGTAATCTATTCCTCAGGCCTTTCAGGTGCCTGAGACCCTCCTGATTTGGAGGGTATCCAATAAAGCTCTGCTGGTCCCAACCTCGATGACAGGGGAGCTGCCGTTTTGACTTCCATGTTGCTAATGAAGCTGGGCTGCAGTAGGCTCGGGGGGGAAGGGTGTAGAGGTGACTCCATGTGTCACTCAAAGGCACGGCTGGCTCTGGGAAAACGTCTCCTGCCCCAGCTGTGTTCTGTGCGGAGGGCGCCCTGAGTCCCAAGCGCCGTCAGCTTGCCTCGGGGTTTCCTGTGCGAATATCTGGGTTTGCAAGCTCTGTGCTCGGTGCTTTGCTGAGACGCCCTAGTAACGGGACGTGACAGTGGCACTGGTTATCTAGAAGGCGGCCACTCAGCTCCTTAGAAGTTTTTCTCCTGTGGGCACTTGCACCTCTATTTCTATTCCTGTTCCTAAGTGAGCACCCCAACTTTGTGAGTGCCGCTTATAACTTCTGAGGCGTTGGCTAAGCTCAAAACGCAATTGCACACCTTCCGTCCTTTTTACCGTCGTAGGTTCGTTTCATGCCAGAAGCCCTGCGTCTTTCAGGCGGCCTCTATAAGGAACACTGTCCTGATTTCTCAGTCGGCCAGCACAGCGACAGGTTTCCAGAAGCGCTGATTGGGCTGCCTGGTGCGCACGCGCATGCTGTGCGTGAGGACCCTTCCCGTGGCTCCCGATGGGCGATGATGGAGCCCGTGGAAGGGGGGTGTGGCGGAGATGGGGAGGGGCTTTGTTTCAGTTTTTGGATTATTCTTCAGAAAAAGCACTCGAAAGCGGTCATTCCCGTGGCCAGGTGCTACCGGGTCATGTCCTTGTCCTCCCAGTGCAGGCGGCTTCTTGGTGAGGTTGGGTTGCAGCGTCTATTATGAGGGGGTCTGGTGCCTGAGGAGTGATGGGAGGAAACTGTTCTCAGTTCAGCTCTGCTTCCTGGTGTTTCTCTGGGGGCTCTTTCTGGGGGGCCTTGTGCCCCTGGCTGAGCTATAGAGGCTGGAGAGGGAGTCGTTAGTGTAGGCCTGGCCAGGAGATAGGGGCCCCGCTCATGTTCTCTCCCAGGGCTCCCCCCCCCCCTCCCCCACTCTCTTCTGGGAAAGCTCTTGACTCATTTAAAATAGAGAACAACTTAGGACCATTAAAAATGAAAGAAGAAGAAAGGCGTACCACAAGCCTTGCCTAGGAAGCGCGGAGGTGAGTCACAGGCCAGACTCCCGCGCCTGCTGCGGAAACATCACCACGTGTAATGCATGCGCTTTGTCCGTGACCGTGAGGAAGGAAAAGGAGACCACAGTCTCAACGACCTTGGGGACCAGAGCGCACTTCTGGTGTGAGCACGCGTGCTAGGATTCTCCTAACCCCAACGCTGGACATTTCACTACCATGATGGAAGCCCCAGGGGTGCATGCCTTAGGGGGTGCTGTGTACACAGACACACACGCGTGGACATGCACGCAGACACATGGACACGCACACGGACATGACACATGCGGGCATGCACACATGTGGGCATGCACACTGGTATGCATATGGACACGTAGACATGCACACATGTGGACATATGTGGACACATGCACACGGGCCGCTCGTGCTAAGCAGATCATGCCTGGTGGCCCATCAGGCCCCAAAGACATGGTGTCTCTGCAACGCAGGGCTCCTACGTTGTTAGCTTACCCAAGATCTGATGGAAGAGGCACGTGAGGCTGCCCGCACCCGGATGGCCGGCACCTGCGCTGCAGGCTCGTTAACTAACGACGCAAACCCCCTCCACCACACTGGCCGGGGCCGCGCGTGCGGCCGCCACGCCGCACGGAACACAGCGTCCCAGGGCAGACACGCGTGCTCAGAGTGAGTCGGTTCCCACACTGTCCCTGAGCGGGACCTGGTGCTTAGGGGACTCTGGGTGGGTGGGTGGCTACAAATGGCTGTAATTAAAATACAGTAATTGGCAGGTTTGTGTAAAATGCAGGTTTTTCTCTTTTGATTCTGGAGAAGCCAAATAAGTGCATGCATGTATGAGATTGTTTTTTTCCCCAGTACATTTTTCAGTGTCAAATGAAGCCCTTAAATTTTTTGTATTGTTCTTAATAACGGGCAGTTAAAAGGAGAGGTCCCGCAGACAGAGCTCGTGACTGTGCGAGGGAGGACCCACGCTCCCAGCCCCGTGGGGTCTTTGGCGTCAGGACTGGACAGGACGTCCTGGGGTCAAGTGCAGACCTGCAGACCGGGACCACAGACTCGTAGACCTCTGAGGGGCATGGGTGGTGGGGGGGGGGGGAAGGAGTGGGCCCAGGGAATCTGTGTTCAGGCTGGAGCTTCGATGCATTTCTTTCTTTCTTAGTCTCCTCTTTCCCCGCCCCTCCCCCACGGGGTCACCTCTCACGGGAGGAGAGGAAGGCCAGGCTCCTCCACCAGGGTGCTCCTCAGACTCCGCTGGAAAGACCCCCGGGCTCCAAACAAAGGGGTGGTGGAGAGAGGGGTTGGTGTTGGTGACAGTGAATGACTAATGACAGGATAACAGATACTGTTGCTGATCAGATGGCCTCCAAGTCTTCATCTTCCACAAACTGAGCAGAGACTTAATTGAGTTCTCAGTTGGTCATTAAAAATAATTTTGATGATAGATCATCCTAAGGTGGTTTTTGGCATATGTCCCTGAAGGAATTTAAACTATTGAGGAAAATTATTACAACAAAATTGAATTTCCATGTAGTTACTTGTGTAAACAGGTTTTCTCAGCCTTTAGATGCATGTTGGGCGAGGGCAGATGGGCATGAAACTGATGCCGACTTTTGTCTCATTCGTTCAAATGATGTATTTCTGAAGCAATAGTTTTTATTTTTTATAATTTATAAAATATGTAATATTTATATTTTTATCAATCGTGTACAGTTGATAACTAATATAGATCAATCCAGATTAAAAAATAGTGGGACTTAAGGCCATGGGAAACTTAAAAATAATTCACATTTATGTTTTTATGTATGTATATTTAAAAAGATACTGTCATAAAACATTTTTATTTATATATAAGTTTTTACTGCTCTGTGACATATTTACACATTTATAACATTTTCTAGAGCCCTGGCTGATTTGGCTCAGTGGATTGAGCGTCGGCCTGCGAGCTAAGTGTCGCTGGTTCGATCTTCCAGTCAGGGCACATCAGAGAAGGAAAACTCTGACTCCAAAAAACCTCCGCTGCCTTGCGGCATACCTCTTCAGGGGAAAGGCTAAGGGAGTAAACCCCGACAGAAATCCGGAGCCGGAGTCCCTAAGGCGGTTTGACGTTGTAGTCAACACCGGCAACTCCTGCGGCGCACCTGAAGCCAAGCTGTATTGACTCCGTCTTTCCCTTGGACCCTTCAGCTGCGAAGAGAGGGGGGGTCTACTGCATGGGCAACAGCAGACCCTCCATATCACCCCACCCAGGCTCTGTAGCTTCAGCTTCACTGGAGAGGACACTCCAGCGTCATCGCAAGATGTCGATTCAACACGGGAGGAGACAGATACCGTGTCACTCCCGAGTCGGACTGCACAGCCATTCTCGGCGGTGCAGATGGACTCTTAAGAAGCTACACCATCGTCTCTCGAGACGGACGGCTGCCAACGACGACGATAACATTTTCTATAAATGCATATATTATTTATACTTAAGTTGCAGAGATATATGATAGAATGATTAATAAAACTTTCAAACACAAGAATAGTTTACAGTAGGATAAAGTTCTGTGGGGATACTGGGATGAAATTCAAAGAGAACAAGGAACAGTGTGAAATTTCTGTTAGATAAGAGCTTTTCAGCTGTGGTTTTTAATGAATGACGGTAGGTAGCAAATAGCTCTGGTGTTCTAAGTTAGTTGGATGCATCTTAGAGAATCATGTTGCAGTTTACTTTTCAAATGTCATCATATGATACCTTGGAAATTAGACTTTTCTTTTACTGTTAAAACGAGATGAAGAATTTCGGCGTCAGACTTGCGCAAGGGGACGCGCCGTTGTCATAGCTCCTCGGTCGGCAGGCGAGCAGACACTGGAAAATACTGAGTGGAAGCATCGTCTGATGAGAACCAGGTGCCTGTCACCCAGGAATTCAGTATGGACGTGACAAAGGGCCTGAAAGCCAGAAGGTCCTCGGAGCCCTTTGGGGTCACAGGAAGAAAGGGGCTGGAGGGAGCCTCTTCCGTTTTCCTAAGGCAGCGGCTTTTCGTTAAATGGTGACGATGACGACTGTTGCTTAAAAGGCCGCCTTCATTCCCTGTTGTCATGGTTTTGCTCGCGTGTGTGGCGGGCCTGGTGTGAAGGTGAGAACGTTTTAGGGTCCCAAGTCAGACAAAGGGGAAGAAATAAACCAGAGAGCTTGTAGTTTCGTGCAAGGGGGCACCCACGTGCCTTCCCGGGGGGAGTGGCACGGCTGACCCTTAAGTTGGGCAGGGAGTTGGGGAGCTTCTGAGCCGTGAAAGCTCTGGGGAGAGAGAAGATCATGGCGGTCTCTTGCCGCCGCCGGGGCGCGTGTGGACGGGCTCTGCCTGTAGCCCTCAGCAGCGCGCTGGGTTGTGTGCTCGTCCCTGCTGGGCCGTCACAGACTCGCACGCAGCTGGGCAGGGCTGGGGTGGGCCGATGACGTGGTCCTGGCCCTGGCTCACGCCGCACCGGGTGGCTCAGGGCAGAGAGGGGGCAGAGGCGGGAGGGCAGGGGAGGCAGGCCAAGGGGCAGGAGAAGCGAGCGTTGGGAGGGCAGAGCCGTCCTGAGGCCTCCGTGCGGGGCTCCTGCTGGGAGCTGCACAGGTGCCTGCCGCTCTCTGCTTTTGCCCTCGACACGGGTGGACATCACACCGCTCCAGTGGCCTTTCTTGGGGCCACTTTCCACGTGGAATCGCCCATGGAAGAGCCGTGCTGTGGGCTTTCTGGGCCAGCACCTGCCCTCGGGCGTGTCCCAGCTTGCCCTTGGTGGCGTGGCTATGACCAGGTCTCCGGCAGGTCTCCATGGTGTGTTCAGAGCATGCGCTGGCCTCTGGGAGCAGGCGGTTCCTAAGTATTGCCCAGCTCTTTGGAAAGCCAGAGTCCTGGCGGAGCCCTCGGAAAGGGCAGGGGGCTCAGAGCCCCTCTGTGTGGCTCTGTCACTCGTCTCGTTAGGAAATGGTTCCTTAGTGAACAGGGTAAGAGGACCCGTGCGTACAAACAGCGGCCTCGCCGCTGAGTCTCTAGGGAGACAGCGCAGGGTAACCCAGCGCTCCAAGGGCTGCTGTCGGAAGGACGTCTCCGGCCTTCCCTGAGGCTCAGCCAGTGGTGCTGAAGCCTGGACAAGCGATGATACGTTGGGGTTAGAGCGGGCTCCATCCCTTCTGCTGCTGCTGCGTCATACCACGCCCAGGGGGTTGTGTGTTTCCTCCCTGGTGTTTGGGCACAATGCCTGTCACCCCGACACTAAGTCAGGCGGGCGGGTGGATAGGGGCCCGGGAGTCCCAGTGGGTTCTCGTAGCCCTTGGCGGGCTCCTGAGCTGCTTGTGCCAGTGGGCTTGACACCAGCGACGTGATGAACGTCCCTGCGATGAGACCGTGGCAGGGCGGGCTCTTGGAGCGGCCAAGCTGCCTTCTAGTGCCCGGGGTCCGTTGGGTCTGCAGCCGGGACTGTCCTCTGTACCCCTGCGCCTGGGGAGCAGAAAGCAGGAGTTAACGCTTCGTGGTGGAAACACGGAAATACCAGAACTGCAGAGAAAAAGGATCGAAGTCTGTCTCTAATCCCTTGACCAGAAATAACCTTACTGCTATTCTTTAAGGTATTTCCTTTGTGCCTTTACATCGTTTACTCTTGGATTTGATGTTTTTTTTCTTTTTCTAATGACAGGATGATTCCTACTTACCACTTGGTATGAAGGTTTTCCCACTTAATGGCAGATGGCACACTAATGAATTTACTTCTATTGCAGGAGCTAAACATTTTTTAAACGTGAATTACTGTAATTTGGGGTAATTAGAGGAGTCTGGCTTTGGAGGGATCAGTGGCCCTGATTTTACCTCTGTTTCTAACAGTGGTAGTGATACCTCAGTCACGTGTTGTCTTCGCTGGATGTGGGGTTACCTGGCCCTTGGCTGGGAGCAGGTGCCTCTGATGGCTTGCTCCGCGCTAGAGGCGGAGGAGGGGCCCTCTCAGAAGCTGGGTCGAACTCTCTTCTTGACGGAAAGGCTACAGGGTCCTCGGAGAGAGCTGGTGCCTTCCAGTCCTTGCCCAGGGAGAAGAGAGGGAGAGCCTGGGTGGGCGCAGGCTGGGGGGAAGCGCTAGCTGTTGCACCGTGGAGCCCGTTTGTTGTGCTCCGTTCCATCGCCGTGCCCTGTAGCATCCGTCTGTGTCACCTTACGTGACCGTCTGCGGATCAGTGTATTGAAGGTACAGAAGAACAACACTCAACAGAGGAGCAGGGAAAACACACCTGTTTCCATGGGATTATGGTCAGTGAACTGAAGTCTGGCCTTGTCAGAATCCTCTCACGCCTGCCGTCACTCAGTTGTTCTTCTCAGTGGCTGCCGCTGTCGGGAAGCAGGCTGTGATTGCACTCATCGCTCATTTCTGCATGGGAGGGAGGTTAATTATTCCTCCATTTATGAGGACGTTCGTATCAGGAGGACCCATTCGGCCTTGCGAGTGTGTGCGAAAACGCAGCCGCTCAGGCTGTGGATGCGCCCGCCCGAAACCCCTGGGCTTCACGGGAGGGTCAACAGAGGCCACGGATAAGGGCTTGGGTGGATGGTCCACAGATGCATAGCTGAGACTCATGTGCCCAATTCTACGTCCCTTAGCTGTCAGCATAATATTTTTCAAAAAATTTCTTCGTGGATTCAACCCCAGAATAATTAATAACCCGCCCTCCGCCCCAACACACACGGAAAGTGAGTGCTTTCTTTCAAAGGTCAACTACTGGGGTGTCAGATTCTCTGTTTAACCCTCCCAAGGCCTAAATGAGCTGGAGCTTGTTCTAAGGGGCACTTCGGTTTCCGTATGCGGGAGTTCATCTTCAGAGCCGCGTTACTCTAGCTCTTGCCTGGAGAACCGTGGCTTTGGCGCGGTAGTGATAAAACAGATGTCTGTCTAATTTTCTAAGAAGGACCACCCAGGGCTCTGATGGGGGTTTTTCGGAGTGCCATGCGTAGCTCACAATTTCTTGTGGACTTCTGACCCAAACCGGGACACAGACGTACCTGACGTTTCCCTTCGTGGGGTTCAGAGGCCCCTCCTCACAGCTGTGGCCAGCGCTTCCCCTGCCGATGCCTCGCCTCGCTTACACGTGTTCATAGAGGAACTTTCTGTGCGCGCGCTGGCACGTTGCCCAAAACCGGGAGTCCCTTTGTCCAGAGCCGTGTCCTGGTCCAGCTTCAAACACCGCGTCCGGGCGGGAGCGTGGGTGCCAGCGGGGTGAAGGGTCTAAGATGTAAAGACATTTCAAAACCTGATTAACACTGGGTTTTCCACTGCCAAGTACCAGAGAGCTTTTATTCCCGAATGCGAAGAATGTTTTCAAATACTCCGGAATAGCAGTAGCTTTCTGCCAGAAAGTGTGACGTGCTGTGTGCTCGGTGATTCCGAAAAGGGACGGGGTTCCCCAGTTTCCATCCGCGTGAGTCATGGCGCTCGTACGTCTGCGTCGGAGGTGATGAGGTGTAAGACAGTCGCTGCCTCATGGTGGGGGAGCTGAGGGGCTGCCGGGAAATGGGCTGGCATATGAGGCAGTCGAGAAGTTTCCATCTGATGGTGACGTACTCAGGAGGGAGGAAGAGATTTTCCTCTGCCCTTCGAGGCTCTTTCAGCCAGGCCAGCAGTCAAGTCCCGTGAGGCAGACAATAAGGAGAACACGCTTTCTTACCTGCGTACGTACGGGAACCCCCACATACTTAAGAGAGCCAGAGACCCCACATACGGGAGAGGCTCAGGGACGGAAAGTTAAACCGAGGTGCATCGCACAGTCTGAGCTGAGGATCCAGGGAGAAGGCGCCTGGGCTTCAGAGGGGAGGAGGGTCACTGGAGGTGATAAGAAGAGCAGGTGCGCAGCAATCTGAAGTCTGCCCTGTCCTCGAGAGAGGCTGAAGGGGTGTCTCTGATCGTCTCTGATTCCAGGCAAGACCCCTAATTTAAATCCTTCTAGGTAGGTGGGAGAGGAGCAGACATGAGCCCTTGGGGTCTCTGTAGGGTCTCAGTTGCCTCTAGGTCAAAATAACCCACCTGTCACAGAGGCACATCTTACGGTGCCCCTTTCTGCTCGCCTACAAAACCAAACGGCGGAACAAGATCTTAGAGGTTACGTAGTATAGCGTCTCACTTCTGCCCCTGAACAAGTAACCCACTAACCACCCAAAGTGGTTAATGGAATTTCTTAAGTTTACTGAGGTTGCACCTGAACTGTGATTTAGTGAACAGTACAAAGGCCCACAGGCATTTAAAATGAACCAGAAAGGATGCTCACTAAAACTGAGGGCTGGTCAGCGTCGATGATTGATAACAGGGAGTGTGTGGACCCATCCCCACCAAGAGTCTCTGCCCGTCTCTGCGGCTCTCCCCTTTGCCATGAGCATTTTAAACTAACGGGCTGGTTTTGTAACGTTCACGGTGGCGTTAGCAGGTTCTCCCGTCAGCTGCCTGTCTTCTTGGACATGCGTTTTCTTGTCTTGCACAAGCAAGTTCTTGTAAAGGTGGGGCGGGCCACCGTCCAGCTGTGCATTGAGGAGTCTCCGGTGACCTTGGCCCAGGCGGAATCCAGGCCATCGGCCACTGGCCAGGCGCGTTGCCCATTTAGCTCCTTGACCACCTGCTTCTGTTTTCTGTTCCCTTTGCCAAGGGAGGTTGTTTGTTCTTCCTCTGGCATCATCTCAGCTTCAAAAGTTCTTCAGAAGAACTTGGAAAGGGGAGGCGAAGGGATGCTCAGGGTTCCTGGTTCTGCTCCCTGACGAATGATAATTCTTAGCCGAGCTCCTAGGACACTGGGCCAGCTACAGGCCATTGGGCTGAATGGCATTTTGTCCACCGATGAATTCTTTTATAGCTGAGAACTGTGGGGGATGTGTCTGATGGGAACCTTGAAAATTATACACCATTTCACCTGTGTCCACCCCTCGCCCCCGGCAAGTATGTGGCAGGTCTCATTAAAGTAATGAGATGTTAAAAACAGCTGTAATTATCAGAACTTATCATTCCAAGTGACTCTTATGACCTAAGAGAAGTTACTTTAAACATTTAATCTATTTTTAGTGAAATTGCTGTTATTGAAATCATAGGAATTGATTACAGCCCCATAAACTCACTTCTTTTTTTTAATTTTAAGGGTTCGCCACACCCTATTCTCTTGAAAGAACTGAGATTTGAATTTAAAGTCAGATCCACTCTCAGAGGATGTGATCGGCAGTGAGGCATCTGCAGTGACAAGATGTGACCAAAGCAGGGTGTACGTTCCCCAGAGGGGCTGCTTAAAGGAACAAAACACTGATTCCTGGCAGCGTTTTGTTTCTGTTTATCATTTCTTTAGTGGCCTAGTTTTGCTAGCGAGCTTATTTTATACTTCAAAACGCCTTTGTTTCCCAAGACACCTTGTTAAGGTTGTCTAGTGGACGGTGGTGTTTAAAGGCTCCTCACTTTCTTTGTGTCTTCTAGCTGGGATAGTAAAAGAAAAAGCAGCCTAGGGTGTGACTCTCATCTTGGAAAGAGAAAAGATGTGACAGAAATGATCTGTTGACTCTGTCCTCCATAGTGTAGTGACACTAGTAGGTCGTGACGACGCTACAGGTGCCAGACGTGGCCGTTACTTGAAGGAGGGGCCAGAAGACTTGGAAAAGGATGAGGAATGTGAGGAACTCTTGAATTTATTTTTCCTCCTGTCACTTTAAGAAACGTACTTGCTCTGTAATTATCCAGAGGAGAGAAGGCAGTAGTAATTCTCATATTTGAGTTTATATCCCAGGGAAAGAAATCCACTTTATAGACACGTAGTGGATGGTTTTTATTTGTAGTCATAGATAGAAGCCTGAGTGGGTACTCTGCTCACTGTTAATATGAGACATTTTCTGCTGATGTTGGTACTTAGGAAGATAGTTTTCTTTACCCCTTAGCAGATGGTTGTGTGCCACGCGGTTATGCCATGCCCATCACGAACGGCGGGCCTTTCCCTAGCAGTCCACCATGGAGCTCTGGCAGAGCCCGGTTTATATTCCAGCTCTGCCTCCTGCTCGGCGCCTGAGCCGTGGCCCTGGCCTCTGTGTAAAGGAATCAGTACTCGCCCCAGGGTGGCTGTGACTGTCAATGAGCTGAAGCACGTGGTGCACTTGGCATGATGCTGGGCACACGGGATGCTCCCGAAAGGTTCCTTCAGTGGATTGTAAACGTGGAGCACAGGACAGGCTCCCTGGACAGTCCAGGGCTGGTGAGGTGAGATGGCTCCCCATCCGTTACATTTTAGGTGGAGCCCTGCGGCCTGGAGTGTGGCAGGGAGGGGCACAGACAGGTGGACAGTTGTTCCTACGGAAAAGAATACAACAATTGGCAAGCAATATGAGGATAGACTGTGCCTCATGCATTCACAGCTGCGAGCCTGCTTTGCCCTGCCCTGCATGGGCGAATGCACTTGTGAACACGTGGTGTGCAGCTCCTGGTTAACAGGCTGGAGAACAACGGTGATTATTCAGGTAGTTTTCAGAAAACATTACCAAATACACACCTTAGGGCTATGGCTGTGTGGGAACGAGGAAACAATAATATAAGTTTGTATTCAGAGAAGACAAAGTGTACTGTACGACCGCTACGATGGGTATGGTGATCTTAACATGATCCAGATGTAAACTCCTTCAGGGCAGGGTCTTGGTGGGGTCTGTTCGCTGCTGTCTCCCCAGAGACAAAGCCGTATCTGGCACGAAACACGCTCAGAACACGCGGACGAGTGGACGCGTGGCCCTGACCTCACGCGCGTGCTGGCCGGCGGCAGTCCCGACGGGCGGGGTCTCCGGTGGCATGGTGGCGCAGAGGGCGGCTTCTGGCCCCAGACGGCCTCGGCTCACACCTGTCTCGTGCCTGTGGCCCTCGGACGATTATTTGCTTCTCTTCACCTCTGCTCCCTCACCTGTAGGACGCGGTAATAATAACTGTGCCTACATCCTTGGTGTATTATGAGTGTCAAATTGATGATGATTTTAAAGCACCTAGAGCATCTGCCTTGCCTCTACTATGTTCCCCGTTACTGTTTGTTAAATAAATGATTAAATAGTGAGTGAGTAAAGGAGAGGGGCTTCTCTGTGGCTGCCACTTGATTGTGCCCAGAGCGACACCCGTTTGCCAGGTGACCTTAGCTGGCATTAACATGGCGTTGACCTAGGGTTCTGGTTAGGGTTCGAGAGGTTGAGAAATTAAGCCAATTAGGTGTGCGGAAGGCCATTCACAACCCTGGTGGCCATTAGAGACTCATGCCTGCAGTGAGAGAGGCCTGTGGACCAGGGCAGGGGCCAGAGGGGAATGGGGTGTGCAGGGGAGACGCGGGAAGTGCGGGGGGCAGGGGGAGCTGCGCAGGCCAGGCCCGGCCTGTGGACCGGCACTTCCTCCCCTGCCTCCACTCACAGTCTGTTTGTTTGTTTGTTTGTCTTGTAACTTGAGGGAAGCTTTGTTCCTGTGAGACAAAGGATACCATGTGACTCGTCATTCACAGCCACGAGCTTGGCTTGTCTTAGTTCATTCCGCTTCAGCAAATGGTCCTTTGTTCAGGGAAAATGCACCTGTCATGATCGGATGCGTGGTCACCCTGGCAGGGGCTTTGGGGGCGACACTGTCACATCTGGCCTCACACGCAGGCATGTTTTATTGCTTCAATACAGTCAGCACGGAAGTGTGTTACAAAGCGGCATCGACCTCTTTAGTGAAGGGTCAAGTGTCCCTGGATAATGAGTGGGACTTGGGGACATGTGTTACGATGTAAGTGAGTCAATCAATAAGAGAAGGCCTGGCTTCTTCTTTTTTAACTAAAAAACGGACAGTAGAGAAGCATGTAGCTCATAGTGGGCAGGTTTCCTCTAACCTGAGTGAGCTCAAATCAGGTGAAGTGTGGACATTGTGTGAACCAGGACTCTTCTCACTGCAGATGCTGAGCACCCACCTTGACAGTGTAGACCCAGGGCCAGTAGTCCGGGGCCTGGCCAACTGGGGCAAAGCAGCCCTGGGGGTCAAGGGGGTCTCTTAGGGCTTTCTGTTTTTGCTCTGAGTCTACAGGGTTGAGGCTTTTGGATAAAAAAGGAGACCTCCTCCTTCCCCAAGTTCAAACACAATTAATTAGGTGAAATAACACAGGTCCTGCCGGGGTCAGGGGCCTGCTTCTAATGCACCACCATCTCCCGGGGGCGTTGGCTGTGATGGGCCCCACCTCCGTCACATGCTCCGTTGGAGGCCTGGGCTGCCCTGCGTGACAGTGCAGCCCAGCCAGGCCCGCAGAGGGGGGTGGGGGTGGCGGGGCTGCTGGCCCGTGGACAGACACAGCGCTTGTTATGCAGGAAAGCACCCCTCCAGCCTGTCTCTCTGATGCCACAGGAAGGGGGTTTCACACTGTTGGGAGTTACTCCTTTGGAAACACACAGAATCAAAGCCGTGATGCATTTCAAAACATTGCTTACACTGTCCATTTTCAGTCAAGCCTTCACCGTGTCCATGAGCAGGGAAAGGGAGCCTCTCTCCCACTTTTTAACCCCCGCAGCAGTAACGCTGTGTGCGTTCCCAGTCTCCGAATCTCAAGATCGTGGGGGGTGGAGCTCCGTCCGGACGGGGAACAGGCACTGTGAGTTCAGACAGCGTTTTGTTAGCCCGCTCAGGGGCGGGCTTTCTGTCCTGCTTTCCTGCCAGTCCCCGTGGAAGAATGACGGGGACAGAAAGGGCCTCCCGCTCTGCGATGCCACGTGAACCGAGGTGTGTGCGAGTCGCAGGCGAGCTGTTGATATGCCTAAGTGGCCTGGGGAGACGGTGGCACCTCTGCCTTCAGTCCCCGGCTTCCCTTCGCTGCATCCCCAGACAGGCAGCGGGGCTGCATTTTGTGCCCCTGCCCCCGCCCCTCGGAGGCTTTGCTGCCTGGAATCGGAATGCAGGCTTGTTAATAAGCCGCTTTTGTGTGTCCCAGGCTGATACTGTGATGCAGTTAGAGCTCAGGGTCAAAGCAGAATCCTCTGATTACCCTTCTAGTCACTTAGAATTCATCGGAGAGGTGGCCCGCCAGTGGGTCCCCGTGCCAGGCCTGGCAGATACACTCAGCGCTGCCTCCTGCCACTCTGCCACCCACGCTGCCGTGGGCCGTTAGCTGCCGGCGTTCTCAGTCAGGTGGCAGGAACGGTCTTCCTTGGATTCTGCAACGGGCACGTGAGCTGTTCCGTTTTCTGAACAAGTATAACACCACCTAGTCCACAGAAGTGTTTCCTCAACCTTTTCTTCTAGGAGTGGTGTCTAGAACTGGTCGTTTCTGGGGTTCACTTAGAGACCAGCTGTCCCTAGGTATGCATCACAGCGGGAAAGAAAGCGAGAGGAAATGTGCCACCGATCTGCCTTTTCCGTCCTTCTGCTTTCCAGGCTGACGTTGAATTATTAAACTTACTTTTTTGTTAATCCTTGTAGTTGTAAGCCCCGCCCCCCGCCCCCTGCAGTAGGAGGCGAGGGTGTGCACGGCAGGACAGGGGTGCGGGCTCACAGCGGGGCCCTGCGCCCTGCGCCCAGGCTGGGTCACGGCTCACGAGAAGGTGCTCTAAGCCTGCCCGCTCAGGAAGCTGGGTGGGGAGCGAGCGGGCGCCAGCATTGAGGGGTTCCCGAATGGGGGCCGAGGCCAAGTGCAGGTCTTCAGGAAGATAAGTGCGTGGAAAGCTAGCGTGTAACAAACTTATGGCTGTTCCCTGCTCAAGGAACATTGTTTCCTTTCCTGCTCTGGCCACGGACCTCTGGCGGGGGAAACCATTCAAGGAGACCACCCAGTGCCGTTCAGAGATTCCTAATAACCTCTGACGGCAGCATTCGGAGCTGGAGCTGTTCAGGGGGACGGCAGGCTCGGTAGCTCCCTCTGTGCTGGCCGCCTGCTGCGGGGGTTGCTTTGTGGGTCCTGCATGCCCTCGGGGTCTCCCGCGTCCTTCCCTCCGGAGGACTTCCTGGTGGCCCAGAGCCTCCAGGTCTCCGCTGTCCGAGTTCCGAGTTCCGGGGCATCTGCGTGCTGTGAGAGCTGAGGGCAGGCTGCGGGGTTGGGTTCCCTGGCACCGTGTGTCACACACTTGCTTCCCGTTACGTCGTCCCAGCAAGTCCCTTTGTCGTGTTTTCCGAGGAAGCCTGTTATGGTGACAGAGCCCGTGGGGGAGGTACAGCGGGGGCCTCCGCCTGCTCAGAGCCCGAGTCCCAGACGCAGCTCCGGGGCTGGGTGTTGCAGAGGCGTTTGCTGTCCCTGGGCGGGCGCTGGGGGGGACACGCGGATGTGGAGGCTTACAGGCAGGCCAGGAAGGGACGCGTGCCACGTCAGCGGAGGCACGCGACAGCGTCTCTGGTGCCAAGTGGGCAGAGGGGGCGTTACCGGGCTGAGGGAGGCTTCTGGGGGACGAGGGCTCCAACGCGTGCTGGGCCTGAGCAGGTGGGAAGACTTCGGCAAAGACGGCGCATCATCGCTGGGGAGGTAGCAGAGCCAAGTCATGGGCGTGCGAGCCGCGTTGCGCTCGGAGAAGCCCAGCCAGCCAGGTGGCCCGGAGCGAGGAGTCTGCGCGGAGAAGCAGGAGGGGCAGGTTGGAAACTGGGTTAGGATGAGAGGATCGGAGGACCTCGATTGGGCCAAAACATGGGGTTGCCAAAGGGTGTGACAGTGTACGGCTGGCGTGCGGGACGTGCCACAGGGAGATGCCGGGCTTGAGGAGCGGGGCGGCGGGACCCCGTGGAGTCTGCCTGTTAGGTGCTGACGGGGTGCTGGGCGCTGGCCGTTGGGGTGCAGGTGTGGGGGTCGTGCAGGGGAAAGCCCGCCCCAGCCATGTGGTGGGTAGCGGGGGGCGGGGGTGACTTAATCGTGGTGTAGTGGGAAAAGGCGCTAGGACTCCGTGCCCAGGGCAGATGACTTAGTTCAGGGACGCGCATGCTGTCAGCAGGGACTTCCTGGTGGGGAGGGTGCCAGGGCCGCTGGCATCAGCGGCAGCCACTTGTCCTTCGGCTCCGTGACCTCCTCCGTAGCAACCAGCCCTGCGCCGGCCTCGCTACAGACACACTGATTTCAGTAGCTGGACTCTTTCAGTCGTCTGTCGTCGCTCAGAGGAGACTGACTCTTACCTGGGTCCGCCGTGCATCGTGGTTACAGGACGTGAGGCCAGGCCAGGAAGAGTGCAAGTTCTCAGGGGAACAAGTGGTGTTAAAGCTCTCGGAGCTTGAGAAGCACCCATTTATAACTAACGGTTGAGATGCTAATTACAGGTCGTTTTCAGCCATTAATTGCAGAAGATTCCCTGAAGACTTTCATTGGACATACGTTTGAACTTGGCTGAATCCCTTAAAAGCGATAGTTTCTTTGAAATTTCCAGTATTTGACATTTAGACTTAATAGGAGAGAGTTTTCTCACTTAGGAATAGGGGTTCAGCATGTTAATGATGGTCCAAGTATTATTTTGAAATGTAAACGCGTGCTCTTGTCCTGGCTGGTTTGGCTCAGTGGATTGAGCGTCGGCCTGCGAGCTAAGTGTCGCTGGTTCGATCTTCCAGTCAGGGCACATCAGAGAAGGAAAACTCTGACTCCAAAAAACCTCCGCTGCCTTGCGGCATACCTCTTCAGGGGAAAGGCTAAGGGAGTAAACCCCGACAGAAAATCCGGAGCCGGAGTCCCTAAGGCGGTTTGACGTTGTAGTCAACACCGGCAACTCCTGCGGCGCACCTGAAGCCAAGCTGTATTGACTCCGTCTTTCCCTTGGACCCTTCAGCTGCGAAGAGAGGGGGGGGTCTGCTGCATGGGCAACAGCAGACCCTCCATATCACCCTGCCCAGGCTCTGTAGCTTCAGCTTCACTGGAGAGGACACTCCAGCGTCATCGCAAGATGTCGATTCAACACGGGAGGAGAGAGATACCGTGTCACTCCCGAGTCGGACTGCACAACCATTCTCGGCGGCGCAGATAGACTCTTAAGAAGCTACACCATCGTCTCTCGAGACGGACGGCTGCCGACGACGAAACGCGTGCTCTTAAGCCTTTATTCATATAGAGGAATGTAATTGGTGACTTGAAGATCATTTTCTGAATCTTACAAAGACTTGTAAATTAAATCAAAGCAGTGGGATCCCTTGCCTTCAGGAGTCCCAGGCTGACCAAAGAGCACACACCACGGGAAGCCAACCAGGCCCGAACGAAGGCGTCACTCCCTCAGGCGTGGGCGCTGGATTCACTGTTGCGTCCGTGTTCCGACCTCCCTGGAACCCAGGACGGTTATCGCAGTCACGCTCTGGCCGAGCTGCAGGTGCCGAGGATGCGGAGGGAAGCACGCACGTGGTCCCCAAGGTCAGCCAGGTTTCCATCCTGACCCGGGCGTCACCCTGCCCAGTGGATGCTAAGTGTTCCGGGGATGTGGGCAGCGGTGGCAGCAGCAGCCTCCTCTGGGGACTCAGGGCGGCCACACTCTGCTATGACGAGCTGTCCTAGTGATTGTGATGCCAGCGGGGGGAGGGGTGGGGGTCAGAGCCTCCGGGGAGAGCGCTGTGTTCCAGTGTTGCTGGTTTCTTTTGAACTCTGGTGCTTTACGTTGTGCCCTTAAAGACATTTTGAGAGACCTTTCTAGGCCTCACCGGACTGCAGAAGCGGCCCAGGACCTGGAGAAGCTTCGTTAGCAACCTGGTGGTCCCCCTGCCTCCGTTCCCGCCGCGTCCTTGCCCCTCTTATCCTTCATTTCACCAAGTCCCGTGGCTTCTGCTCTTGAGGTCCCTCTCTCCCCCCCGCCCCCCCATCCCAATGCTTCTTATTTAGCCGGAGGCTCATTTCCTTCTTTAATGCTCCCAACCCCACGCCCAGTGTCCTGCCTCTCAGCGAGCTCACACTCCCCGGCCCACTGTCCCCACAGAAGCTAAGGGACCCCTTGGAGCTGCGAGCCTTTCGCTCCCTAGGTCGTTGTCATTTGTCACGAGGGGGGAGCCCGAAGGCATCAAGGTTTGCGTGGAGTTTCCACGGTCCAGGCCCGGCCGCGTGCCGCAGAGTCCCTCATCGGCTCCTCAGCATGTGCCTGCTACCTGAGCCTCAGTGGAAGCCACCCCCAGCTCCTGGCCCGGACCCTGCCCTCCCCGCCCCGCGCCCCCGCGGCGGCTGCCCCGGCCCTGGGATAGCCCTCCTCGTCTTCCTCGTGCGGTCGGTCCACTGATGCTCGCTCCTCACTTCTGGGGGCAGCTGCTCCTCACCAGCTGCGTTGGGCACCTTCTTTGAGCTGCTGTGGTGGCTTCCCTCCCCACGATCGTTCGAAAATGACCAGGGAGTAAACTGTTGAAAGGACTTTTCGGAGGGGCCCACCAAAGGTGTTTTAACCTACTAGTTTTTATCACTATGGCACTTAAAAGTAGTTGGCCAGTGAGACAGTCGTGTCAAAGAAGCCGGCCTTGACGCTGGGCTCCCTGGACATCCTGTAGCCGCTGAATGTCTCCGGTGTCCTTGCCCATCGCTGCCTGGTACATCGCAAGATCACAGCCCCCGCTTGTCTTCGGACGTGAGTGGAATCGTGCGTATGGCTTGCGAGGGGAACGGCCCATGCCGCGCCAGGTCAGGCGGCTTTGGCTCAGGGCCTCCTTCCAGGCCCTTTGAAAACCTGCATCCGGCTCACCTCTCCCGGTGCCCTCCCGGTGCTGTGCACGCGGCCGGGCGAGCACCTGCCGGGAGTCGGCAGCGGCGTGGGGGACACGCAGCTCAGCAGTGGCCTGAGGGACAGGGCGGGTGGGCGGTGGCGCGAGTGACTTGATTGAAAGACCTGGTGCGGGGAGGCGGAGTCCTGATGCCCGGATGCGTCGCCTGGAGCCAGCGTCCCTGGGGAGGAGAGACTTGAGCTCACTGGGGGGGTGAAGCCCGGTCTCGGTCCAGCCCGTCTGAGCAGAGGACGGTTGTCGGGGACACACAGCAGGGCTGCGGTTTTCAGCTGTCTCCAGCTCACGGCACACGTAAACTAACCACTTAAATCCCACAGCTCACCCAAAATACGTGAGTTTGCCAACCTGACAGAAAAAATCGGTATGATTTTGGTTCATTCACACGGGACAGCTATTGCTGTGTTGGCTGCTGTCGCGTTTACTTGACACTCTGGGAACAGAGGTCAGTGGCCCTGAGGAATTACTAAAATTCTTGTGGCGCGTGGTTGAGAATCACCGTAGTGGACGATGTCTGGGCATCAGCGGCCACCTTTACTCACGAAAGGGACAGTTCTCTGATTCTCTACCCGGTTTAGCCTGGAAGGACGTTGGGACACGTGTAGAATGTCGCGTGCCTCTGTGTTTCAGGAAGGAAGTGCAGAGGCACTGGAGTCCTCCCCCCAGGGTCCCGGCGGCACGGAGCGGTGCCCGAGCCGGGGGCACAGCGGCTGTGTGCAGTGGCTAGGACGGCTGTTCTTCAGGCTGTGCTCCTTCCGGCGGGCCGCCCCGTACGGGCCACCTCCTCTGTCACCTGGGAAATAAAAATGGGCTCCCTCACTGGATTGTTTAGACAGGATTTTTGCCCTCTCTCACAACGACCTCTTTTTATCGTTGCTGACTTTCAACCTGGAGGCGGATGCCGCTGCACTGATGCTGCTTTTGGTCCTCCGAGGACCCTGGTCTGATGCCTGGGAGTGTTGCCTGCCGATTGGGTGACCGCGGTCTGCAGGGGCTGGAGGGCAATCACTTTGTTCTGCTAGGACAACGTGCCCTTCACCCACGTCCCCCGTTCTGTACTGGGGCTGGCAATCAATTTTCCAGTGGAATAACGTTCTGAGTAATGGGTTGGTTCCCAGGATGGGCCGCCGAACTGAATGATCCTGTGACGTGGCTCAGCTGATGGAGAGACATGTGTGCAGGGATCTGAAGATGCTCGGAAACCGACCGAGAGCTAAATGTCGCACGGCTAGTCACTTCGGCTGTTAAGTTAGGAGGCACCTGTTGATGTTTACAGTATGAGTTCCAAATACCAATCGTGTCCGTTAAACTTTAAGTTGTTTCTGACTGCTCAGCGTACGAACCTTCTCCCTTCCGAGGAGCTTCACCCTTAAAGCTGAAGCCAATCCAATTTAGCAGCTGGTGAAGTTGAACTAAACTGAATGTTTGCTTATTTGCCAAAGGTTTGCCAAAACTCACCACTGTGGTTTTTAGATGTTTTTCTTTATTTTGATTAAATGCAATTTTAAAAGGGCCTCATTTCATTGACTTCCATTTTGTTGGTGGTGCTGGAAAGAGACTTCCTCAGAAACTCAGCCAGTCGGTACACGGTTGCAGGAGCAAAGGCCCAGATCTAAGAATTTGTTGAGCTGTGTTCTGCAGAGGTCAGTAGAATTCACTGTAACACAGTGTTGAAGTATAAAGACTATAATGTAATACTTCTCATTTGCCATTCCAAACTCCGTAGTCTTTAAGTTATTATTGCGACTGACATTGGTATCCTGTGTGATTATAGCTCTCTTTTGTGACTTATGTTTCAAGTGGTTAAACATGGAACTGTGTTTAAATTCTTTCTACGCGTACCCTCCCAAGATCTTAGTTTAAATACAGGATGTTCACATATTTTACTCCTTCAGACATTTCCTTCGACTTGCTGGACGTAAACTGTAAATGTATTCTTTCTTTTTTTAGACCTTTCGTAAGAGTTTATATGTATCCTTTTTTTAAAAAGACTTTCATAAGCGTTTATTTGAGCCAAACTGATGTCATAGGCTCGGGAGGAAGAGCTGAAAGTCTCCTGCGAATAACCGTTTTTCAGCTTCGTCTCTGCACTTGAAATTAAGGAGGGAAGGCAGCCTTGGCGTCCTCTGAGTGGTGGTGAGTGTGCTTTTGTGGCTTCGTGTCTCTGTCGGGGCATTAGGCACACATGGGCCCTGTTTGTTTCTTTGTAGTGGAATCGAGGGGCCAGGACCTTCTCAGCGGAGAATTGCCTTCCACATCGGCCCCTGGGGACCCAGTGACTTGTACCTTGTCACACCAGTGAGCCGCGGGGCATGTGGGACAGTTAGCATCAGCATGACTATTGCATTGGATGGAAGCATCTGTGGCAAATCAGGAATATTGAGTCCGTTTTGTTAGTCGTGAAGTCCTCGGAAGCCAGCTGTGCTGAGACCATTTATTGCTTATCCTTACAGAGGCGTTTGTTAAACGCTGCTCCGCTCTGCCGTGGAAGGGTCTTATTGTCCATTTTCCGGCTTGTTACTGATGCAGTAAATGGAAGGGTTATTTCTTCTTTACTTTTTCTAAAATTGTAGTTGAGCACGTGCTTTATGGAGACACAGCAGTTGAGGCAATAGCATTGCGTATCCATCGTCTGTCCTCCAATGGACTCCATTGTACTTTTTAGTTTTTCCCTCCGTCCGTCTCAGAGGTGCCAGGCGTCCGTTACCACAGACCAGCGTGGGTCAGCCAGCGTCCGGGGCTGAGGATGAGCAGCGGTTGGGTGCTCTGGGGGGCCCTGCGTTTGCACTGTGGGGGTGCTCTCCTGTCTGACCCTGCTGACTTGACAGCCGGATACAGGCCTTTTGTGGGTGACCCATCCATGGTGGTGGCTGTATCATAGAGACCTCTGTGTGACATCATACCCTTGGACCCCACCTCTCTTCTCCATGCTGAGCTCTCTTCCTTGTTGAAAAAATACCTTGATTTGACAAAAATTGTGGGGCTCTCTGTAAGAAATGCAGCCAGAGACGGACAATAACAAAACCTGGGGTTGGCCAGCCTTGACCCCCTCACGGAAGTGGGACTTGGGAAGGAAAGCTCTCTCCAGCCCGGGACTGCAGATGCCCGTCAGCATCGGTGACAAGCGCAGACCCTGGGTGTCCCCCTGAATCTCGAACAGCCTTCCTTCCCTTTGAACTGGACACGAAATGGGCCTCTCTGCCGCCATCTCTGGGACCCGGGCCGCGGGATGGTGGTGTCTGCTGTCTGTCGCCTGCCCCGACTCCTCCTGAGGAATGCCGACTGCGTGTTGAGCGTGAGGTACCCAACGCGCATCATTTTACGCACTCCCTGCGGTCCTGTCTGACAGCTGTCAGGTTGGTGCAAAAGGAATGTCCGACTTTTTAAAAAAGAGACAGTATTTATTAAATTGGTGCCTCTTCTCTTAACTTTTTGATGTCACAGTGACTAATTTATACCTTATTTTTTAAGATTACTGAAGTATTGTTCATAGTCGTCCGCAATATTTGCACCCATGTTCGTCCCACCTAAGACCACATTAGAAATGTCTTACTCTCTGAGTGTCATAAAGGTGCCCATGCAAGGACAGCAGCAAAGTCTAGTCAGAGCCCTTATGGGGACGATGCAGGGACTGAAAGAAGCTGCAGGAGGTGGTTTTCCCATTTCCAAAGTGGGGATTTCAGTTTGAAAAATAAGCCGAAAGAGAGTTGTCCAAGAAAACTTGATTCTGAAGTGTTGGAAGCTGTTGTCACAGAAAACCCCACCATCACCTCTAGGGAACGTGCAGAACAATGTAATGGAGCCCACACGACTGTGCTACACCAACTGAAAAGGATCAGAAAGGTTTCAGTGGTTGGAAAATGGGTCCCACACGAACTGTCTCCAGAGAATCTGCAGCAGTGGTTGCTTGTTGTGAATCATTGCTTTCGCAACACCTTCAGGCACCATTTTTAGGTCGGCTTGTTACAGGCGCTGAGAAGTGGGTCCTTTCCCATAACGTTAAATGCCCCTGATCGTGGATCAGTCGAGGAGGAAGGAGAGTTCAAAAACCAAGAGGAGGGCTTCATCCAAAGAAGGTCATGTTGAATGTGTGGTGGGACATGGAAGAACTGTCCATTACAAACTGTTAGAAAACAATCAATTACTGCTCGTCTTTACTGTGAACAACTTCGTCGCCTGAAAGCAGCTTTGAACCCAAAGCAACCCTCCTCAGTCAACAGAAAGTGTGTCACCTTCCGTCACGATAATGTTCGTCCTCACACAGCTCGACTCACCAAAAATTTCCTGAAAGAGCTTGGCTGGGAAATACTGCTTCATCCTCCATGTTCTCCTGACCTTGCCCCTTCTGATTGTCACTTGTTTCGGGGACCACAGAACCATTCTGATGGTCTTAGGTTGACATCAAGAGAAGAGGCTGAAAATGAGTTGGATTCATATTTTGCTTCAAAACCTAAAGAATTTTATAAGCGTGGCATTTATAAGCTGGTTGACAGATGGAATGGGATTCTAGAAAGCCAAGCAGGTTATGTTACCGAATAAATATTTTCATAATTATGGGCTTTTTCTTTTTAAAAATAGACCTTGAAATCGGGGTGGAAGGCAAGGGCACAGAATCGAGTTCCTGCCCAAGGCCGCACGCCACCCCTCTCCTGCGTGCTGCGCCTGTGAGATAAGGAGGGCGCCCTCCCTCCCTGCTCTTGGTAATTCTGGAGTCCAACCTGCTCAGCGAACATGCCTCCCCGCTTTTCAGTGTCCCCAGTCTGGCTGGGGCCACGCTGGGCCTTGTAATTAAGGTGTGGAGATGCCATCGGTCGTGTGAACGTCTCAGAAGAAGGCGGCAGGGAATTGGTGCCGGAACGTGTGAAAGCCCCGAGAAGGGACCGGAGTCACACATGGGGGCTTCAGAGGTCCTGGGAAAGTCACCGTGCCGCTAGCGCTGCGGGGTGCACGGGGGTGGAGGGGACTAGCGCTCTGGCAGAAGCCGGGGGGAGGGGGGAGCCGAGGAGAGCTGGACCGACGGCCGGGGGACAGGCCCCCGAGGGGACCGCCTGGGAGCGGCGGCCAGGATGCGCAGCAGTCCCACGCCGGGAGGGTTGCAAGCGGCAGCAGGGCTGGCCTGCCGTTGGCATCGTGGACTGTTTCCATTTTTGAAGGAGAGAATTCCACACAGGACCCCGTGAGGGGCCAGGCAAGGCGAGGCAAGGGCGTCCGTACCAGCGAGGGGCAGAGGCTGAGGCCAGCTGCTCGGGGGTCGGCGCTGGGTGTCCGCAGAGAAGGCCTCCTTCCGGACGTTGGGACGGTGGCCCGGGAACTCCTGCTCACCGGGCAGCTCGCGCGCAGATAGCTCTCCCAACCGGAGTGACCGTGGGGGGTGTCTGGTTAGAAACGTGGGGTCAGGGCCTCACCGGGAGGAACTCCTCAGGCGGGGGCACTTCAGAGCTCTGAGTCCCCCGGGGTCAGGTGGGGCTTCAGAGGCAGGCCGGGCTTACACTGGGCGGCTACTTACGTCCGTTTTCTTTTCCGCCGTGTGGACAGTCCTAGGGGACAGCGTGCGCCGGCGAGGGTCTGGCCGTGCGCGCGGAGCGCCTGGGGCCCCGTCTGGCCCACGGGGAGCGCTCCGTGGGCGCCTGCGGGTCCTTGCGTGTCCATCAGATTAGTGGGTCGGGGGCTGGGAGGGGCCGCTCGTCCCCGTTTGCGCCCCCAGTGTCTCTCATTCTCCTTCCCCTGCGGAGTGCGGGCGGGGGGCACCCAGGGAAGGGCCTCTCTCCTGTGGGGAGGGTGGGCTCCCGGCTCCCGGGAATGTCTGCCCTCCTGGCCGGGTGGGGTGGCTGACAGTCCCTCTCTCCTTGGTAGTCCTCACTTGCTGCAAAATAGGGGCCCATTGTGTACTTTTTATACTGCTGTTCTCTCCTCCTTTATGGAAGTTTTTCTTTATAAGACGCTTCTTTTCTCCAGCGACGTGAAGAAGACACTGTACTGTCGGACACAGAGGGGTTATCAGAGCAAGCAGGCGCGGGGACGGGGCGCCGTCATGTGCGCTCTGGGTCTGCGCCCTGCAAGGCCCGGGCGCTGAAGAGGGGATTGTTCGGCCCCTTTCCCCTCCGTGCTGGCTGAGAGGACTCGGGCACAGAAATAGTGGTACATTCAAGCGGGAAGCTGCCGCGTCCTCATGCCAGTGGGCCAGCAGGGACACCCCTGCCGAGCCTGGCGGTGGCCTGGCAGCTGCCTCAGCTCTCACTCCACAGACATTCATGAGCCCTAAGTCCCTGTCGACTGGTGTGAAAAATTCCCATGCAGAGTCTCTGTCCTATGTGCCAAGGGGAGATGTGTTAGCAAATCGCACTTCTTAAAACTGTGACAAAAATTTTAGAAAGGGTTCTTCCAAGAATCAGGCAGAGAGCAAGATAAAGCAGTGGGAGGTAATTGGGAACACGGACCCCGCCGCCGGTGGCCTGGGGTGGACCCCCCTCACCCCCCCTCCACTCTGAGACTTAGGAGTCATGTGACCATGAGCAAGCCGTCGAACCTCTGTGTGCCTTACTTTTCTCATCCGTCAGAAGCGGGTATGAGCTACTGTCTCGGAGGCTAGTCTTGAAAATTAACCGAGTGAGTGTTTACAAAGTATTTATAATAATGCCTGGGAGTGTTTAAGCGTCTGCTGAATAATTAAGTGCTGAGCATTGATGATAATGGCGATTTGCTGGGCTGACTGGTGGGCACAACCCGCCGAGGACTGAAACACAGGTAAGCATTGGTGTAACAGAGCCCGTTCATGTGTCAGGCCCAGGGGCTCATATTTGGAGACTTTATAAGCCTTTTGCTTTTCCAGTATCTCCAATCAAAGCGCAGTATTTCACGTGTTCATCGTAACAGGGAATCCCTTATATTTTTATTTGGTTTTACATCTTGAGGTGTTCTGCCCTTTCTCTGCACACTTTAATTTCGGAAAAGTGTACATGTCTTAAAATCGATGGCTGTAGTTAATGTCGTGTCTCCTCCCATAAAGCTTTTCCTTAATTAACGTCACAATCCTTAGGAAAATCGATGTTGTTTTTGAATCAGGAAACAGTGATTCATGGGTCCACGCCATGGGCTTGTATGTGCTCAGTAGGAGAAGTGGAAAATCAGTGTCTGGGAGTTAAGAGGCTGGCAGCCCTCAGGGCAAAGCCCTCCCCTGGTCAAGAGCCTCAGCCCAGGAGCCGCAGGGGCCTCTGTGTCCACACAGCACTGGGGTTCACGTTCCCCTTGGGCCCAGTGGTTGTGGGCCCCCATATGACGGAATTGGGTTTGTATGGGCGTGAACCTAAGGGTAATTTCTTTAAGAAACCCGAACCATTTTAGGATCTGGGAAGAACACTGGCTGGGGTTCTTTACCCAGAAGCCCCTGGAGAGAATTCCAGGGTCTCTGAATTAGGATGGAAGAAAAGGCCTCATTTTCGTTAACCCTGAGCAAACGGAGCGTCCCTTCGATTACGCACGTGGGCAGCAGCATGGGGCTGTTCAGCGTTCAAAGCCACCGTGTCCCAGGACAGGCCCCTAGAGCCTGTCATTCCGTGTGCTCCTGGACAGGCACATGTCCCGCTGGGTCTGAGATTTGGTTTTTAGTAATGCGATAACACTATGTCAGTATAATTGCGTTCCTCTGAAATCCTCTGTGTGTGTGTTTGGTTTCTCTTTGTTCTTTGCTTTTAAAAACATGATTCCGAGGAGCAGTCCATAGACTCCACCAGAGGCCCAAGGCCGTGGCAAGCCTTGCTCGGCACGTGGCCCGAGTCCTGACTCTCGGCCTCGTCCCGCTTGCTGCCTGCCCTCTGGGCAGCCGAGCCGTGGGCGCTGAAGGACTCAGCACTGGTTGTGTCTCCGGGCTCCGGTCTCCGTTCCTGCCTCTGGCCGTGAACATTAGTGGGCTGTTTCTGCGTGTGGTTCTCATGTCTTAAACAAGGAGACCCTTGAGCTGCTCTGCCTCTCCGGCAAAGGACTGTCTGCACAGACTTCCAGGGGAGGGCGTGCTGGCTCAGGGATAGTGTGTTGGAAAGCGGGGCGCTGCGGACATGGGGCACAGAGACGGAGGCCGCTGGGCCACGGAGTGTGGAGGCAGGAGAGGGTGTGTGTGCCACGGGGGGAGGGGTCCCAGGGGCCTTGGCGAGCAGGGGAGCCTGTGAAGTGAGGAGGAAGGCGATAGGGCGTTGATTACAGGGCGACCCCGCCTGCTCCTGGCCAGGGTGCTCCTTATCAGCATCTGCGTTGGCTCCTGGGAACCATCCTGTGCAGTTAGGGTGGACTCACCGCCCTGTCTTTAATTACGGGGACTCAGGGGCTCCCTCCCTCCCAGATAGCTCCCTTATTTTGTTTAGCTCAGGCTGTTGCCAGAATCTTCTGCTGTGGTCTTACCCGGTTTTATCCTGAATGGATGAAAGCAGGCAAGCTGTTGTCTTGGAGGAAACATTGTCTGCTTCTGAGGGCATTTGGAGGCGTGGACAAAGGGTGGAAGCCATTTCAAAAGAAAACAGCTGTAGGCAGAATAGCCAAGAAGAGTAAGAACCTTAAGTCTGTACGAAGCCAGAAGGGACATGCTCCAGGCAAAGCGGGAGCAGGATGGAGTTTAAAGTCACCAGCATGGGCTGTACCTACAAACAGCGGTGCTTACAAACTCATTCCAGGGAATTAAAATAGTTTATTTTGGTAACTGTAGAGCCTAGGTTTGGAGCTCCTTGAATTCAAAGTCCCCAGACAGGTGTTACTTACCATTTGGAGAAAAGATTTGATGACTGCCTATATTTATGCGGATTAGAGTCTCCAAAGAACATAACTTACGTGCGCCTGTGTGTGTTTCCAGTGTCAACACTGGGTTCAGACGGCAGCTCGTCCCAATCAGGGACAAGACAGTACGTGTACGTGTGATTGGGCAGCGTCTGTGTTCCCTTCACACAGGTTTGCACGCGTGGGTCTGATATAACAAATTGCTGCCAAGTGTCTGTAACTAAGCGATCTGCTTCAATAAGTGAATCTGGTATCGTAGCCACATACCGTGTGTGGGTACACGCACTTATAAGATGCTTTGGGGCTGTTTGAGGAGGACTCTTAAATACTACAAATATCAGTTTTATTTGCATTCCTGTTTTCCCTATCATATTTAGAGAAAATGTTACACTCATCTGATTTATCACAAACTCTTAACCACAAATTAATGAAAGAACGATGGGATGAAGGTATACGAAGCCTGTCCAGAACTTGTTTGTCAAACGTTCTGTCTGTTTCCAGGTCCTTCCAGTCACTCTGAGCGCAGCAGCTTACCGGCTATGAAATCACTGCCACGTCTGAAGTTGGCAGGGCCAGGGAGGAGGGGGTCAGGCTTTGCCACTTTATTAGGGAAAGCCGTGGTGAATCCCTTGCGGATGACCGAGTTCTTGGGACGTCTGTAGCCTTTGGCTGGACACCGAAACTTGTCCCCATGCCAGCCTTAGAAAGGCTGATTTAACCAAGTCTTTCTGGCAAGGCATTTAATGCCCAGCTGTGTCCCCAGGTTGAGTCCCTCTGTGAAGTCACCCTGCATTTCTGCTACGCAAACTGACCTATAGTGTAAGCGTGGGATAAATCCTGCGCTACCGAGGTTTTAGATGCTGGATCTTCCCGTCTGTTCAGGGCCTTCTTGTGAACAAGCATGGGGTGTTCTGTGACCCAGCAGGAAAAAAACCTCTGGCGATGCTGCGCAGACCTCCGGGAGAGGGTCTGAGATGGGGTCCTGCGGGGATCCTCGGAGGCCGTGCGCCCCCGAGGGCGGGGTGCGGGGTGCAGCGCCCCCCGGAGCCGTGGCACTCAGCGGGGGGCGTGATTCTGAAATGCCTCGGATGGAGAGACAGTTGGTTGCAGAATCACCAGTGTTTCGCCTTAGCTGGGCCAGCAATCCGGGTGAGCCAGCACAAGAGGGCCGGCTTTGGCCTGGTGGCTCTGAAGCGCGCTGCTCCGGGGCCGCTGCCCTGGCTGCTTGCTGACCCGGCCTCCTGGAGAGACCTCGGTCCTCCGATAGTCCCCAGGCAGGCTGCGGGTGGGGGCTGGGTGCCTGGCGCCGCCCGCCCAGGCAAGCGCAGGAAATGCCAGAAGCCCCGGCAGGTTTCAGTGTGGCCTTTGGATCCTCGCTGGGCCATATGGTGCTGAAATGTCAGACTGTTCCTGAGTGCCGGCCAGGGCTGGGAGGCTGGAGGCAGGAAACGGATTTCAGACAGCGGCTCCCCGAGGCCCCTCGTTCCCCCGTCACTGGCCTCATCACTCTGTGAGCTCGACCAGCGTGCATTGTGCACTGGTCGGTTGCTGGTGGGTGGGCTACGTGCACCGTGGGAGGCGGCAAAAATAGAATCAAACGATCGGATGGTTCTTGTTGGTGTGGATTATCCATCCCTCCCAGGGTTCCCGGGCCTTGGATGTGATGAAGTGTCAGCAGAGGAATCTGAGATGAGTGGCCGACTCACAAAGAGAACTTAACCGGAGGAAACTAGGTCCCCCCAAGGACTGTAACAGCCTTAGGCCGTGGCTGCGGCTGCAGAGATGCCGCCCTTGCTTTCTGTGCAGTGTGGCTCCTTTCTGTTGGGTTCTGGCCCTTGGTCTTGGCGGTGGATTGACATAATGCCCTGAGAAGTTTATACTCTGGGCAGGAAGAGAAAACATAACAGGGACTTGCAGATGATCCCAATCAAATTATGTACAAGTGTTAAGTGATTGAGGCCAGAGGGAGAGAGGACAACATGAGTGATGTGGTTCAGATGAGGTTAGTCCTGGCAGGCTTCCTAGAGGAGGTGGCTGGGCTTCGGTTTGGCCCCTATGGCTCATCTTAGTCCCCTTCTCTGGGCCTTCACATGCACACAGTTTGCTCATAGCACAGGGTACCTGCCTGGCTGGGAAGAACTGGAGAAAAAAGAAGAAATGTTTGAACTCAAGGGTTTTTTTTTCCCCTGCATACTTTAGGAGTTCTCAAACTTTGAAATGTGCCCTTAAATGTATATAATTAAATATATCAGATTCAATTAAAACCTATGAAGAAGACAAGTCAGTTCATATTGGATAGAAAGGTGTTATAGCTAGAAAGAATTATTGACTCTAATGGATGTTGGTATTTTTTATTATTATTATTATTTGAAAAAATTTTAAAGATTTTATTTATTTATAGGGCGACAGTAAGAGAGGGAGGAAGAGAAGGAGAGACACAGTGATGTGACAGAGAATATTGAGGGGCTCTCGCATGCACCGCAGCCTGGGACCTGGCCTGCCACCCAGGCTTGTGCCTGGAAAGACCCCCAGCCGAGTGAGCCACACCAGTCAGGACTTTGCGGTCTTTTTAACTTAAATGTCTCCTTCCTGCCGTGGCTTATGAATATTCAGAGTTTGCTTTGACTCTGCGTCCCCATGTGTGACCGTATGTCAGCTCAGCTGTGTGAGGGGCTCTCAGCAGACGTGTTCAGTGGCAGCGTTGTGACACTTCTGGGGTCTGGGCTCAGGAGCCAGCCTGGCGCTGGTGCCACCAACTGGGGAGGGCGTGACTGGGCCTGGCATGTAGTCCGAAGCCTCGTAGGTGTTTCTCTTAAAATTTTTTTTTTAATTTTAAAGTAATTTAAAATTATAGAAAAATTGTAAACGTTGTGCAGACTGTCTCCCGTGCCCCCATCAGCCCCTCCGTCCCCCAGCGGCAATGTCTTACATAACTGCAGTGTGACTACAGCTCCTGCTCCTCCGCCCTCAGAGCAGCCCTCGCCCTTGTCCACAGGAAGACACACGTGGGAGCGCCCTTTGCTGTGTGTGTCGTGCACGGTGCACACCCAATGCCCAGGGACAGCGGCAGACCCTTATTTCACACGCTGGGCGGTGAGGCCATAGCAGCAGCAAGAGAATACCAAGTGCGTTGTAGTGAGAAACCAGAAGCCGTCGCAAAAGGGCCTGTACGCCTTCCGGGGCCACTGGCTTCAGGCCCGAGAGCACGCGGAGCCGCACTCCCTGCCCTGCGTGCCCGGCCCCTTCCGTGAGGGCCGAAGGGCACGTGGGGCATCCTAGTGTGATTTTCATGTCCTGATTTTTCCTTATTTATTTGTAGTCTTTTTTTTCTTTTCTTCCTTTCTTCCTTCCTTCCTTCCTTCCTTCCTTCCTTCCTTCCTTCCTTCCTTTCTTTCTTTCTTTCTTTCTTTCTTTCTTTCTTTCTTGTTTTAAAACTGAATGGCAGGCGCTCTGTGGTTCACCATGTTATCGTCTAAACTGTTCCTGTGATGAAGTGTTTACTTTGAACTTCGTAAATTCTAACCGTGCCAAAGCCCAGCCAGGCCATTCAGAGAGAGGCCCTAGGGATGGCCCCCCGAGTCAGCGGGGTGCCTTCTGACCTGCGGGCAGAGGAGCGAGGCCCCTGGGGAGCCCTGGGCTCGTGTACGTGAGCCAGACCTGGGCCCGGCTCCGGTTTCCTGCGTCGCCGCGTGTCCCCCGCCCCTGAAGTTTTCCGTGAGAACACACGGACATGGAGTTAGGAGCTTCCAGCCCGTCGGTGTGCCCAGGCTAGACAGGCAGGCAGAGCTGTCTGTGGCTCGTGTTGCAGCACACGTCACGTCCTGGCGGCCCCTGTGCTGGCGCCGTGACCTTGCCGAGGGGACCCACCCCAGAATGGGCAGAGTCAGAGCACGGGTGGCGGGGCTGTTTCCAGGAGAAAACCATGTGGAGCACATGTGGAACACACCGAGCTTCAGAGCTGCTTCTGGGCTCCCCTATCGGGCCGCGGGCTTGCTCTGTTTGACCCCATAGGACTGCATGGCTGGATGCTTTAAACTTGAAGTAGTCGCCTGTACTTGAGAACGGGGGGGTGGAGGGTGGTGGTGAGCGGGGTGTTCCATTGAAAAAGCATGGATTTCCGGCTCCTCTGGAGCAAGTGGGACATGTCAGGCACCGGGGACCCCGCTGTCTCCTGTAGGTGGACGCGTCCACAGTTCAGGGGGTTCCCAGCACTCCCTCCTGTCTCCAGGACCCTGAGGCCGCCTGGTCACCGCCACCCATTGTCTGACAGCTGCCCTCCCCAGTGACATTACCTGCGTGGCCTCCTCTGGCATTTGAGTTTGCAGCTCAGCTCGGACTTTCGAAGGTCTGTAGTGATGCACGCAGGGCGTTGGGCTGTGTCTCAGTAATCGGGGCTCTCCGGAGAAACAGAACTGGTAGGAGCCCATGCTGTATCCGCTGGGTTGGTCACAAAGTTCGTTCGGCTTTTTCCGTCAGATGGCTCCAGTAGCGCGCGGGTGTGTCTAACGTCATTCAGAACAGTGTTGCTAGACGTGTTGTGACAGCTGTCATGTCAGCGTGCAGACACAACAGTTTCAGCATCCGTCATTTCAAGAAAGGGGAAAATGCAGCAAACACAGAAGATCCGTGTTGTGTGCGGGGAGGGTGCTGGGACTGATCGAACGTGTCCAGAGTGGTCTGCGCAGTGCCGTGCTGGAGACTTCTCGCTGGACGATGCCCCGTGGTCGGGCGGACCAGTTGGCGTTGACAGCAATCCAATCGAGATGTTGATTGAGAAAAAGCACCGTCGGACCACGTGGGAGACAGCTGACATGCTCGAAGTATCCAGATCCATCGAGTTATTGGTGAAAATGAAAAACGTGTCTTTGATTTTATGGAAAAAGCTAATCAGACTTTTTGCCAACTCAGTATGTGACATGAAGATCTACAGTGCGTCGTTTCCCGTGTGTGTGTAAGGAGACCCTTGGGCAGAAGATGTGGCAGTCCCGAGGCAGAGTCTTTTCGTCTTTGGGGAAACCTCAGTGGGGGCTTTCTTTTCAGCAGGCGGGCAGCGCTGACCGCACATGTGAGCCGCCCTGGGCCAGGGCTCGCTGGAGGAGCTGGGCGCTGCAGCCCAGCTGGTGGGCGCGGGAAGTGAACCACAGCGGGGTCCTTGTGAGCGGCCCGGGGACCTGTGTGGGACGCCTGTAGGCTCTTCCGTTCCTTAGGGCAGAGGATTGGGGTGGCACTTAGGATTTGTGGAAGGGGCTGAGCTTTGCCAGTAAAGCTGCTGTGTGTGAGCTGGGAACTGGGAGGCGGCACGCACGCTGGCGACAGTGGTGTGGGGTGCTGCCTCCGTTTGCGGGGCGTGACAGGAATGGTGTTGGGGGGGAAGCCCCAAGAGTCTAAATTCGGGATTGACTCTGTAGAACTGGCACCTTATTCAAATGCATAAGAGCTTTAATAGGAGAAAGTCACACACATACGCACACGCACACACACACACACACAAGGTGGCTGCTCCCTGGGGTGGCTGCCCAGGAAGAATCCCCCACTCCCAGGGCAGGGGCTCTTCTTTACCCGGGTTAAGGGTAAAGCGCTCTGGTGGGCGGTCCCGCAGGCCGCCAGAAAGAACAGCGCATTGCTGAGTCAATAGGTAACACCAGACAGCTGCCCACACCCTGTCCCGTAGGTCACCCCCTTCCTGGGGGCACGGCGTTTATCTTTGGGCATCATTCCTGCGTTCTGGGTCGTCCGTCAAGCCTCAGGCTGCAGAGAGTTAAACAGTCACAGAAGGCGAAACAGAGCCCAGCCTTTCCCAGACGCCTTTGCTGCTGGAGCCATACTGCTAACGTCCCCTGCAGATGGGAAGGGACATTCTAGAGAGGCTGTACTTTTCTTGCTCTCTAAGCTGTGTGCCTTGGCAGACCCTTGTAGCCTGCTTGGAGCCTCTCATAGTCCCTGGGTTTCCCCACCTCTTCCTCCACTAATAATATCCACTCTGTATTCAGGGGTGACGGTCGCCTGTCTCTTACTAACATCTCAGGTCTGCGGCTCTCAAGGCCCAGGCTCCCTGCTCCTCGCCAGTAAGGACCTGACTGTCCTTTCAGCCTGTCCTTATTGGTCCCCCTACGTGTGTGGCCTTGACTTTATTTTTCAAAAAAGCTTTTCACGATCTTCGTTAATTTGTAAAGCGTGTACTCTTGTCACACGTGGCTACAGACATGTCAGCTGCAGCTCAGCTTGTCAGTTTGATGCTTCTCTCATTCTCTCTTAGCTTGGGTTGGAGAAAACCGAATTCCGTGGTCCCGCTTTAGAAGGCTGGGCTTTCTTCCTTCCTCCCTCCTCCCTCCCCCCTCCTTCCTCCCGCCCTCCTTCCTTCCTTCCTTCCTTCCCTTCTTCCCTTCCCTCTTCCCCCCGTCTTTCCTTCCCTCCCTCCCTCCCTCCCTTTCTCCCTTTGTTTCCTCTTTTTCCCCCTTAGTTAGTAGCTTCCTATTTTTTTCTGCTCAAGTCTAGACTTTTTGGCTCAGCCCTGAAGCACTCAGTATTCACTCACACTCACCTCATCTTTCCTGCCTTTTTGCTTCTAATTTTCCCAGATCTGGTGGCTGAGTCCCGCTGTGCCCCCCGGAGCGGCGGAACTATGAGAGGGCAGGAAGCGCAGCGGGGAGCGCCATGAGGGCAGGCACCCTGGCCTTCTGGGGAGGGTCAGTGCTCGAGCTCCCCTCATTTGTCAGATTATCTGTCCATCTCTGCTTTGCAAAATCCCGTCTTTCCTTTAAGACACAATTTAATTGGATCTCTGTCAAAAAACCCCACCGGATCACAGAGACCAGTGACAGTCGGCCTCTTCTGGGCTCCTAGAGTGTGTTGTTGGATGGTGTTTGCACTTGACCTTGACCTCCAGTTATTTGGGTCAGGTCTTTTGTCCTCCACCTGATGGCCAGCTCTGAGGTCGCAGATGTGTCTTCTTGGCCTGACACCTGGCAGGTGCTACAGATGCGAGAATGAGCGAGTGAACCCTGGCGTTGCAGAGCAGCCCGTCTTTTCAGTGAGGTGCGCCCCCTGAGGGGCCCGTGCTTGTCCCTGGCTGCGGGGATTGTGCGTTATTTCAGGCTGCAGATTTCCCAGCCCGCCTGGGGCAGCAGATGGAAATGGAACTGCAGAGAGAAAGGCCCACCCGAGATCGTGGCTTCCCGAGTGCTGCCGGTCCTTCCTACCTTCTCCACCTCTTATCTTAAAACCCTCATACTAGACGTGAAGTAAAGAAGCTTCTTCCTCCTCTTCTTCTTTTTCCCTCAGTCTTCTCACAGGTTTGATACTTTGCAAGCTTTTGATTTGGGTTTTACACCACAATGAGGTAAAAGCTCCTGAGAGTGTGTTGAGTTTATAGTGACGTCTTTGGAAATGGACCCAAAGAATTCTCCTTTTGACCCACGGCAGTGGTGTGTGATAGGGAAAAAAATCTCCGTAGTTCTGGATTGTTGGCTAATACTTGGTTTTCTCCTTCTGGCGGAAGCTTCAGATGATTATCTTGGGGGCAGGTGACCTGGAATTAGGAGCAACGTGCAAGGGATTTGTGTCCCTTATTATTTTCTGCACTCGCTGGCCTTTTCAATTGGCCTTTCAGATGTTCTAGAAATAGCAACACATTTTAGTTTTTCATCATTATGTTTTGGGGCACTATGGAGTGGTTTAATTTTCTGGAGAGAGGGATGGTTAGAATTGTATGTAACCCTTGGAAAAGAGAGCTGGGAAAAGCTATTGTGTGTGCGTGTGTATGTGTGTGTAGTCTCTGATATTGAATTTCTATTCTGGGTGCTCTTTAATTCAACAGTCTGTGTGCCACTTAATCAAGGCAGCAGGCTGTCAGTTGCGTGGATTTAATACTGAGTGCTTGGATCGATGGCTTTCTTTTGATTAACGGAGGTTATAGAGCTAAGAAGGACTTGCTACAGGGAATAAAATTTGTTAAGTAAATTGGGTTATAATTGGGTATTCGAATAAATGTGTGTCTTAATGTAATCTTTCCATTCAGAAAATAATGTTTTTTCTCAAGTACCTGCTCTATATATGGTAATGTGTCAGGGTAGGATGGATGGGTGGGTGGATGGATGACGGATGGATGGATGGATAGATTTTAATGTCCTAGTTGTGACAAAAGCATAAAGAAGATGAGAAAAGTAAAGCTTAAACTGATTAGTAAAAAAGCCACTGACCTCCATGGTATTCTTAAAGTTCAGGCCATCTTTATTGATAAGCTTGAGTCCTGTTCACTTGAAACTGACTTTTAATTCAGCAATGCAAAAGAATCAGTTTAAAGAGCTCCAATCAGAATAATTATGTCTTAGTTAAAGCAAATTATGTCTCAGTTAAGGCAAAACTTGATTGAGAATGTAGAAAGAGTAAATCATACAGAACTCTATTGATTAAATAAAGCATGTGTTTTTATTTAAAACGTATGTATATATGTTTTAAAGGTGAAAGAAATATTGCAGAAACCCAGGCTGAATACTGATTTGGAAAGTTACTGGAGGAAGTGTTTCTCACCACGAGATGCTACTCCGAGAAAAGGAGCGCGTCCCGTTGAGTCAGAAGCCAGGCGTTCTCTTATGAAGAAGCGGGGAGGGGTTAAGAAGCCCTGCCTGGCTGTCACAAAGGAGTCTCAGAGACGGGAAGTACAGCACCATGTAGTCAGCGGTGGTGGAATACGTGTGCGTGTGCCAGGGGGGTGCCGGGAACACCGGGGGTCACTGTTAAGTATACGACTGTCTGTCTGCTGTGTTCTACACCTGAAATGAATACAACACTGCAGACGTCAGCTGCAGTTGGAAAATAAATACAGTAACACGCGTGAGGGTTTTGAAAAATACCTTGATATATTATCCTTCCAGAGCCCACCCATTGTTATGGCCTCAGATACTTTCTCTACTACAGACATTAAAGGTTCTTTTCCAGTATCAGTGCAAGCACCCGACGGCCCTGAGGGTCGGCCTCCGCAGCCCGTCAGGGAGCCCGCCGTGCGCAAGGCCACCGTCTAAGGCAGACGAAGGGACGTGGGGTCCCGACGGTTTTGGACGATGGGTTCCCCTCTCCTTCAAGCTCTTCCTGTCACTGCGGACCTCAGGGGGCAGGGACCTGGTTCCTGTTGGGAACATTTTACTCACCGTTACCTTGAGACGAAGCTGCAGAGGGACGTGGTGTAGTTACGGCAGGAACGAGGCTGAGGCGCCGTGATGGGGAAGAGGGGGACGTCATATGAACAGTGTGGACGGAGCGCTTCCGTTTTCTAAAAGCGCGAGTCGGAAGCACTCAGAGTAGTGGCTTTTTACCAGAAAACCCAAATCCTGGCCTGTGGTACAGGGTTCCCAAGCAATGGTTAACCTGACAACATGTGAAACACTCCTATTTTCTCTTCTATTCTGGTCCATTCCATTCAAATACATTGATTTCACAAACCACATTAGGGACCATTAATGAGCTACAGCTCCCATTTAGGGAGACACAGGTACCAGTTAGTAAGTACCTGCCTGTGTCTGATGCTTTTCCAAAGAAGTGGTCTCTGTCCCTTACGTGCATACATCCGAGGAGACTTTTCATACCATGTTCTTTTTCATTTATGCAAGGGGCCTAATTATAGATTAAACAGGAAAGCCTGGCTTCTTTATTTGAGGAAGTTTAAGAAGGCTTATGACAGAAATATTCATGGGATGGCAAGATAAGTTCTGCCTCTGCCAGCCCTGGATCCTAGTTTGGTTTCTGTCTGGCTAGAAAGCACTGCACCCGCTTGGAGAGACTTGAGGCTCCCATGGGGACCCACCTGGCCACACCCTTGTCACCTGTCTGCCTCTCTCCCTCCAGCATTTGAGAAGAGAGAGGCCCTGTATCCCTGTCCCGGGAGTTAGGGTGGATGAAGACCTAGGCATCTCCGGGCAACTTCAGTATCAGAGAAGCAGCTAATTCTGGAATTGTAGAGGCACGTGGCCCTTCTAAGTTCTGCGGGACCCGGCCCCCAGGGTCGGGGTTCATCACTTCCACTGCTGCCCTTGGTCCACCGAAGCTCAGGATGAAAGCCGGAGCTCTGAACAGGTCACGGCTGGTCTGCGGGCCTCCCTGCTGAGTGAGCCCCGAAAGGCGAGTGGGCCTGGCAGACAGGGAACACAGGTGAAACAGCAAGACGGGAGGCGTGCCCCCTGCCCCTCTCCCTGGCCTTTGCTGCCTCCTCCTTCTATTTATCCAGATGCCTGGCTGGGTTTCCTGTCACTTCCTCCTCGCAGGTCCTTTCCGGGGAGGGACCCCTCCATGTTTGTGCTGTTTCTAGATACCATCTCCGTGCGAATGTTTGTTGATTCTATTTTTAATGTCGCATCCTCTGTGCGAGCTGCCACCCGGCTGGGATGACCAAATGTCCTGTTTTCTCCCACCCCAGGGTTTTCCTGGTTAAGTTTAATCCTTTTGTTCCTTATGCCTCAAAGTGCTTTCGGGATGGCTGTCTGTTCTGTCACTGTGAATCCAAGAGGAAATGTGCCTTTGACACCCTGTGCCTTAAACCTCTCCAGGGATCCCTGTCGTTAAGACAGAACCGTGACCGCAGAGAAACAACCTCTGGCTCCCGCGCGGGCGCTGATGTACGTGGGGTCATGGGCCCTATCAAAGTGAGACTCTTCCTAAGAGTGTGAGGGACGCCGGCCCTGCCCCCACGCCCCTTTTATCTGTGCCCTCAGGGCAGAGGTTAGTACATACTTCTGCAGCGAGACTTCCTCCCTTCCAGGCCCCCAGTGAGGAGCAGCGTGGGAAGCCCCCCCGTCCCAGCTGGCCTTCTGCCCGCAGACCCCGGGGTTCTCCCCGCAGGACTTCAGCCTCTTTCTAGGGTCGGAGTTGAAAAGCATCTTCTCTCCCCTCGCGCAGCAGACCCCTTGCGGTCCATGGTGTTGTGACAGCTGTAGGTGGCGCTTTGCCCCCCTCCTGGGACGCTTGGCTCGCTGTGAGCCGAGGGTGAGTGATTCAGGATGGCTGCGCATGCCGCCTTCCGCTGCTTCTCGCGTTGTGCCTCCTTCTGTCCTTCGGTCATTCGGTCACACGTCTACTGAGAGGCGTCGGACCGGTGACCGAGGGCGTGACACGGGTGAGACCTCGTCCTCGCCCTCCCACGGCCCGTGGTCTGTGAGATGTGACGGCAGCTGGGTTCCTTCTGGTCTTAGGAAGCGGTGAGCGGTGGCGCCCCGACCTGAGGTTTGCCCGTAAGTCGGTCTCCATGTCCTGCTAGGTCTCCCGGGCCCCCGGCCCTCCCCGGCCCTCCCCAGGCAGGCCGGGGACCCCGTGACTGCGCATGCAGAGTGGGCGAGTCACCCGTCAAGTTTGGAAATCGGATGCTAAGGGGCGGGTCTCATCCAGTGCACGGCCTGTGTCTCAGGTTCAGAGTCGGTCAGGACAGCAGACGACACCTCAGAAAGTCCGTGACGCAGAGTCACAGGTGTTCGTTCTGAGACGCACCGAAGGCGTGCGGCACGCGCTTTGCTGCTGTCGTGGCGGTTGTCACTGTTCTAAGCGCCCCTTCCCAGGCTCACTCGGCGTGGGGAGACCTGGCCCCGTTTACGCTCTAAACGACTGGGAGTCAAACGGATGCACTTGGTCACTTTTTACTGATGCAATGACTGGACATGAAAGAAAGACTCTGTACCAGGGATTATGAATGATTGCCCATGGGAGTTCTACTGGCCATGTCGCTAATCCTTTACTGCCATGGTGAACAGAGCAGTTTCGTTGAAATCAAGAATTATCGGTTCCCTTTGGTGGGTCCCCTCTGTATTTGTACTCAACGCCCGGACATTGTACTTTTCCCCACAGTTGCTAACTTGATACATAACAAGTTCATTTTGAGACTATAGATCAGTTTTGAGAAAAGGGTAAGAGTGAATAAAAACAGAAGTGCTTGGTGGCTGTCACTGAGATTCCTTTACCTTAGTGTATGGGGGGGGTGGCAGTGGTTTTGATATCGCCCAGCTTCACTTCCTCAGAAGAATCTACTTGCTTTGCTTAGTCAGAAAACAAAGTATCACTGGATCATGGTTGCGGGGAAAGCTGTTGGAACCATGCTATCTTGTTTGTATCACCCAGCAAACCGTGCACGGGAGGAAGAGAAATGCAATGTTGGTGCTGGAAAGGAAACGCCGCGGGAGAGTGTTCAGAGGCGCCCTGACCTCAGTGGAGCGTGGCCTGCGTGTATTCAAGGCTTTGCGCCTGTAGCGTGGACCGCAGACCTTTAAGGCCTGGCTCTGCCTCTTTGCCGTGGGTCTGCGGCCCTGGCCGCCCGCCCCGCCCCCTTCCTCCAGCTCGGCGGGGTGCTGTCCCAGGCCTGTGGCTTCCTGGAGCTCTCTTTCCTTCCAGTTCTGCCAGGTGATGTCCTGCTCAACTTTCAAACCCGGCTCACGTTTCACTCCTTGTGGGAAGCCTCGCCTGACCTCTCCAGGCCGAGTCAGGTGCTTCCAAGTCTAGACGGATTCAAGGTCCTGTTTGTCTGGGCCAGGGCTCCCAAGTGTATGGCGCTGGGAACACAGCTGTCCCGAAAGCCGGAGACGGTGGCTCTGCCAGTTTATTGGCCTGCCCACCGTCTTCCTCTCTGAAAGGCGTGACGGAGAGCCCGATTGAGAGGCAGGTGATGGGAATGCCAGGCTGCAGTCGGCCGCCAGCTTAAGGCCCTTTCGGGGAGTGGGAGCCTCATAAACGGAGGAATGTTGCCCAGGCAGGTTGTAGGTGTCTCCATAAGGGGGAACTAAAAAGATGCTTGGCATCGTTTTATTTTTTATTTTTACTCAAAATAATAATAATTATGGACTCATAGAAGGATACTAGCCCATGAAGAGGCCCGCACACCCTTCGCCCTGGTGATGGCATTTACAAAGCTGTAACAAGCATCAAAACCAGCACAGTGACATGCGCGCGTGACTGCTCACCACACCGCAGGCCTTGCTCAGTTTCCACGCTGTGTGTGTGTGTGGTTCTCTGCTAGTTGCACGTGTGGGTTCGTGTCACCTCCACCGTCATCAGGGTGCACAGCCTGTTCCTTCACTGCCAGGGCCCTTGCTTACGCTTCCCCGGTGTCAGTGTATCCATCCCTTCATCGTCCCTGACCCCTGGTAACTCTCTTGTGTGTTCTTTTTTTTAAAAAAATTTTTTTCCATTTATTTTCAGAGAGAGAGGAAAGAAGGGAGAAAGAGAGGAGGAAAAACCCATTGGCTGCCTCTCACATGCCCCCCACTGGGGACCTGGCCAGCCACCCAGGCCTGTGCCCTCACTGGGAGTTGAACCGGGGACCCTTTGGTTCTCAGGCCAGTGCTCAATCCACTGAGCCACACCATCCAGGGCTCTTGTCTGTTCTTTCTAATTCTGTCCTTCCAAGGATGATGTATAAATGGAATCACGCTGTATATAACCTCCTGAGGTTCTTTAAAAGGAAGTCATAGCAGCAAAGCATCCTGCCTGCGGGCCGCTCAGAGCGTTGCGGGTGTCAGGAGTTACGGATGCTTTACTGCGGAGGCTCTTCCACACTTTGGTTGTGCAGTTTGCTGAACCCGTTTACTCATCGCAGGACATCGGCCTGCTTCCAGGTCGGGGCCATAGCGACTGAAGCTGCTCTTTGTGTGCAAGGACGTTTCCAGTCCTCTGGGGGGAACGGCCTGGTCGTAGGTCAGGGGTGTGTTTAGTTCTATAAGAAGCTGCTGAGCTGGTTTCCAGGGGACTGTGGTGTTTGACGGTTTCACCAGCGATGTATGAGAAGGCCCGGTTTTCGAGGGGGGAGTAACTTGACATTGAGAGAGTCATCTGGGGACAGGCTTCAGAGCCCTCTGGGCGAGGAGCATAGTGCGGGACCCTTCCCTGGCCGCGAGGTATTGAGTGACGGCAACTGTGTGCTTATGATGCTGTTTTTCTAACTGAATGCTGTTTCAACTGAACGAGCCGTTAGTGTAGACGTTCTTTCCAGAGACGCTTGTGTGTTGCTTTCTGGTGATGCAGTGTGGGTTTATTTTGTTGCGGTTTTTCCATGGTTTCACTGGCGGACGTTTAGTGTGCTACCGCGCGCGTCAGCCACGACGGGGAACAGCCGGGTCTGCTGGGCAGAGGCGGGCCTGGGAGGGGGAGACCGTGTCCACGTCGCGGTTTCTGTGGGCGCACGGCCGAGCCGCGGCTTCACCTTTAGCTTGGAGATGACCGAGCTCAGTCCTGGGGCTGCTGTGGGGACGGAGGAGGGTCGTGGCGAGGTTCCTGGGTTATGCTAGGCGCTTCGAGATGCTTTGGCTCTAAGGATCTCAATGTTATGCCTTTTTCGGATTAATTTTCACGTTGATTAGAAACAGCTGATATTTCCATTAGCTCTAGTTTTACAGTAAAAAACTCCATAATTCTTTTTTTTTTTTTTTTAATTTTCACCCAAAGGTACGTTTTCATCGATATTTTCAGAGAGAGGGAAGTGGGGGGGCAGATACAGACATTGATGAGAGAGAGAAACACTGATTGGTTGCCTCAGGTATGCGCCCCGACCAGGGATTGAACCCACGACCTAGGTACCTGCCCTGACTGGGAACAGAACCTGCAGCCTTTTTGGTGTACAGGACGACGCTCCAGCCGACTGAGCCACCGGTCAGGCCATCATTCTTTAATAATAATAACAGAGAGAAGGGGCCTGCCATTAACTGATGCCACGTGGCGCGCGGTGCCGGGTTTGGTATGCAGGAGTGCTGTCTCCTTTAAGCGCTGCAGCAGGTCCAGGGCAAGGTGCTCTTGTCCCTCCCGTCCTTCAGGAGAGGGACACAGACATAGAGCGGCTCCCCGACCCGAGGAGGGTCCCATATTTGGGGGAGCTGGGATTAGGCGGTTTGTCTCCGGTGCTCTGAGCATTAGCACGTAGTCACTTAGTTCCGGCGGCTTTGCCCCGGGCGGTTCTCTGCAAGGTATAAATGGCACTGGGCCTGCAGGGACACTGGCTGCGTTTGTAGGGCCCAACCTGCCAAGCAGCTCTTCTGAGCTTTGTCTGGAGGTCAGCGAAGGAACCACACAAACAAACCCCCTCACCCTGCAGAAGGCAGCCTGACCGATCTTGGTTGGTTGGCTTTTAGTGGCTGGTTTGGGTCTTTGAGCGGCAAGGTAATGACTCTGAATGACCCGCGGGAGAAGGGAGAAGGCTTCGGCATTGCCTCCCACACGTGTGATTTCCCCCCACGCTGTAAGTGAACGCAGAGAGACCGTCTGGGAAGCAGGAGACAGCAGTCACCGGAGCGCGCAGCGCCTCGCCCGTTCTCCAGGGAGGGAGCTGTACCGCGGGCGGGTCAGCACGGCTCCTGGTTTCAGACCCGGCGGCGCTGTGGGACTCCGGGTTCGTGGCTTTCCCGGGGGCCCAGCCTCACTCGCGCCTTCTGGCCCTGCTCGCACCCCAAGGCTCCTTAGGAAAACCTGCTCGGTACCTGGAAACCAAGGCAACTGTTTCATCCGAGGCTCCTCCTCCTCACTTTTCAGCAGGTTAATAGGTTCAAATACAGCCTGTGTTTTACAGGCTTCAGCAGGTTCTAACTGGGAAAGCGACGGAGAAAATAAAGCAGCCAGAACATGAAATGTACCCATACACGGATCGCTTTAATGACTGTGGGGTTGCTCTCTGAATGGAGAACAAGGAAATGGACCAAATGGTACTTGTAAAAGCAGCATCGAATGGGTACCTGCTGGGGGCCAGGCACGTGCTGGGCAGGTGATAACAGTATTGTGTTTGTCCTTCACGTGGTCTTCTGAAGTAGTTGGTGATAGTACCCCCACTTTGTAAATGGGAACCGGAGGATTCTCAAGTCGCACGCCCAGCGAGTGGCCAGACCACTCTTCACTGACCGCTCTTCTGCTTCCAGGCCAGGGTCTGCCCTCTGTTAGGCTGGAGAAGGAAGAAGAGAGCTGGGACTCAGCCTGTGGCAGGTCGGGGGCATTGCCCGGGGAGAGCCCGCCCGCCTGTAGGTGTGACTGAGAGGGCAAGGGTGGACACTGGCCACGTCACTTCTCGTCTAAACGCAAACGACGAGTGTGTCCGGGGTCGCCCTGCCCTGCGCCTCTGACTGCCGCGCAAGGACAGGTTGTGGGGAGGGCGGTTCAGCACGTCACTTGGACTATTCTCTCCCCGACCAGGAAACCGACGTCTGTGTCCCGTGCGGAGTCCTGATCAGAGTGGATGCAGGGCAGGGCCGCCTGGAGACACCCCTTCTGTGGCTTTTATTTGGATGCTCCCTTTCCATGAGGATTTAGAACACGTTCCTCAGTTTCTAAAGCAGGTCTTCCTTCCTGGCTGCAGCCGATGTAGGAAGGATGGAGGTCAGTTTGCCTGCCTGGAGTTCTAACAGGAGGACGTGGTGAGAGGATAGTTCAGGACCATACTGGAACCAAGATGTAAATTTGCCATGAGGATTCCATGGGGCGGTAGTGGGAAATTCATTGCGTAAATAATGAACACAGTAGGTAGAATCATTGAGAAAACTCTTTTCTCATCTATACGGGGTAAGAGGCCTTTTATCTTATTAGCTACAATTCCAGATGCCATTCTTTGCTTGAATTACAGCAGTGATTGCTGGACAAAGGGCTTAGTTAACCTAGACCTTTACTTTGACTTTGGTCAAGTTCATTCATGGCAGTTTTTACAAAGACACCCAGCCACCCCCTCACATCACTCTTTTATGGTAGGTGCTAAATTCCTTATCTCTGCCTATCAAAGAACTGCAGGCGACCTTGCTCTTGGCATCCTCATTAGTGAAACACAGGGGTTTGGTGTGTATTTGCTGCCTTAACAATGGCCAGCAGTGAAAGATTGAACTTCCTGAAGCCTAACATAAATACAAGCAGACAGGAACCCAGGCTTTATCATGGAGTGGAAGATAAAGCACATAGCATATAAACGCACCAAAAGGGTTAAGTAAAATATCAAAACTAAGTGCAAACATCTGCCGTCGCATTAAATGCATTTGGAGGAAACCCTAGAGGGTTCAAAGTCAGGTTGGGTTTTGAAAAGTCCACCTGAATACTGTTCATAAGTGACAGTCTTAGAACATAATGAGCCACCTCTGAAGGAGTCACATTCATAGAACTAGAAAGCAGAAGGGTGCTTTCCCGGGCTGGAGGGGCGGGGGTGGGCTAGGGAGGCGCTGCTGACTGATAGAGAGCTTCAGTTTGAGAGATGAAGAAGACCTGGCGACTGTTTCACAACAGCACGGTTACGCTTCATTCTCTGAGCTGTGTGCTAACCAGTGGCTAAGATGATGACCCTCGTTGTGCTTCCTTTTGCCACAGTTAAAAAAAAAACCCAAAACCCATAATGACCCAACAAATTTAAAAGACAGACTAAGCTCTATTAGCCATGGCAGGTGATAATCAACTATGACAATACCAATATCAGAAGAAGCAGAATTCAATTAACACTGGCTGTAGTAAATTTTTGCACTCAGGAATAAATTAAAGCAAATACTAATAGAAGTTATGGAGAAATGGATCGAAGTGTCGTAGGGGAGGAGTTTTATACTCCGTATTCAAATAGACGGGAACCGCATCTGTGTTAAACAAGAGATCAGTGATCGTTTTAACCAGGAACGTCGTCAGTGACCTCGGTGCGCACAGTTACAGTGGGCGGGTGGATGTAAGACCACCTGCGTCACGCAGAGGAATGACGAGGCACCACCGTACAGAGAGGGGCCAGGACCCCTGAGATATCTGTGTTGGTGTGTGGGTCTTCCTGCTGCTGTGTGCACATGCGGTCTAATTCGTGGCAGGTAGAAGTCTTCAAATGGTGTGTTCCGTTCTCTCTCCCGTAAGAGCTGGGGAAGGGCTCCTGAACAAGGGTGATGAACAGCAGAGAAGGGAAGCCTGGAGTGGAAGCTTCCAAAAGTTCAAGGGGCTGGAGCCTCATGCTGAGAGGTTAGTGACTGTGAGAGCAGAAAGTGGGCAAAAAAGAGAAGAAACTTGGTCCCTGTGGGTTTTCAGGAAACTGTGCTCCATGTATTATCAGTGGAGAGTGGGTGAGGCCCTCCTATAGTGGCACCAGGCCCGTGGTCCTCAGCACATGGGAGCATCATGGAACCTGGGCACATACTAAGTCCTGCTGCTCTCCAGAGGGAGGAAGACCACGTGGAAGTTGGAGACGCAGAGAACACCTGCTTGAGACAGGGTGGAGGTGTTGGAGCCAGGCGGACCTCGGTTCACATCCCACCATCGTCATTTCCTACATGTGTGACATTGGATGGGTCACCGAACCTTGCAGCTGGATTATGTGGCCATGACATGTAGAGTATCTAACATGGTGTCCGATATTCAGTGAGAGCATGTAATTCTGTAATGTGTCCTCTGTGAGGGGCCTGCCTGGAACCAAGGCCACCGCGGGGTGGCGCTGGGATTGAGCCCAGGCTGTCTGACCTGAGATCCTGCTCCTCGTCACCGCCCTGCACGGCCTCCTTATGCACGGACAGCATTCGCCAAGCTCGCCCAGGACATGGTGGCTCGGATCTGGCGCGCACGTGGCCACAGATGCTGTGTTCCAGTACCGGCTGGTTGTCAGCCCGGCCTTAATGTGCCCGCGGCGTCCGAGGGCCAGCAGCACCCTGGGCTTTCAAGCCCATCTGGGAGCCCGAGACCCTGTGGGCTGTTTCACCGAGCAAGGCCAGGAGCCGCTCTCTCCTGCGCCTCCCGCCTGCGGCCTGGGCTGCGGTGCTCTGGGCCGTGGTGGGCACGGGCGGAGGCTGGCAAAGCCTCTGGCGTCTCCATTCAGGTCCTGCTCTGCCCCCCGCCCCCCTCGTGCTTTTCCTGCTGTGGTTTCCACTTCTTGTCTCGGAGCGGAGCTCCTCCCGTCTGCTGACCCGGGTCCCTGAGGCAATGACACAGTCCTGGGCTGTGGTCTAGGACGTTTTTACGGCCAACGGTCGCTGGACACAGGACGGAATGGGAGTGACCGGGTCCGGCTCCCTCCCTGTCTCTCTTTCACATCCACGCACTCCTGTTAGGAAAAGAGGAAGGTGTGTGTGAGCTGTTTGTGGGCAGGGGACATGCAGGTTTCAAGGGGAGACACGTCCCCACTTGGGGAAGTGAAGATTCTGTGTGTCCTCCGGGAGGCCACCGCGGCGCCTGGGCTCTGCCCTGGGGACCCGAGGGGAGGTCTGGGTCGGTGGGGCGCTGACCATCCCAGAGCTGCCTTCCCGCCTCCCCTGCGTCTCCAGGCAGGCCCGTGGGACTCCCGGGGTGAGGACAGGCCACGGAATGAGGTCCTGGGAGTCCGAGGAGAAGGTGGACTTAGCCTCTTCGTCTGCATTCCCGAGGGGAGGGAGCGGGAAGGGGACGGAGAGTCACCAGAGAGGCCTAGTGGTCGCCGGTGGGCGAGGTTCAGGCGGAGGCTGCCTTCTTCTTCAGTTATTTCTGTACACAGTGGAGAGCAATCGGTTATTTGTTAGTCTTTTTCCATGAAGTGTGACTTCTACTTTAGGGTGCGTTTGGTCACACTGAGAGGGAACCTGCTTTTCCCAGGTGGCCCTGAAACCTCGCCTCCGTACTCTGATCTGTATCTTGCCTCCTGCTCTGAAGGACGTTCATTCCAAGCAGCCCCATTAAGTCTCGTGAAGTGCGGCGGTACATTACTTAGTGAATCCCATAAATTCTCGTAAACTGGACGAGGGGGACAACTGACTGTGGTGAAAGTGAGCCCTGGGCACTTCTAGGGAGACGATTCCTTCCACGTAGTTTCTGCAGGACCACAGATCTTTGTGGGGAAGGGGAGTGCTGGGGTTCAGTGCACCCTGAGATTGCTTTTGCAGTAGCTTTGCATCTTGTGCAGGAAACCTTTCCTGGATTTTTCCGACAGGGGAGGAGGAGGAAGCCCTTCCTATTTACAGTGACGTGGGAATAAGTTTTACAGGGAGCTGAGTGGGGAGGCTTTGAGTCGGTGCCGTGACATCTTTGTTCACGTCCAGGGCTGGCCCAGAGGGAGGAAGCAGATTGCGGACGCTTGGTCTGGGGCCTGGGGTGAGAACCATGCCCTCAGCGCGGCAGGGAGGCCACTCCTGGGTTCCCCAAACCCGCCACGCTGCCGCAGTTGCACAACGGAAAGCACAGCTGTACGGGAAACTCGGGGTCTGGGACGCAGCAGGCACAGGCGCCATCGGTGACACATGAAAAAAGTCCCCACAGGAACCAAATGCAAATCCTAGCACGGCGTTGTGCATGGTCAGCGGTTAAGAAATACGTAACTACGACCATAAATAGGCACTTTCCCTCGCAAAGCCCCGAGGCTGCTTGTGAAGGCGGGTGGGCTGCAGAGGGGCCGCTTGTGAGCGACCCGGACGTGTTGGAGGGCTGTGGGGGCCCCAGGGGCGCGCTCGGGGCCTGCGGCCTGTGCGTCAGTGTGCGCACCGGGCGGCTCCGGGCACCTTACGGCCAGTTGTGTAAGCACACGCGCTGGCCCGCGTCTCCTGGGCGCCACTCGTCCACAGAGACCGCTGGTGAGGGGTCACGGGGCGTGGGTCCCCATCCGGGGTGAGGGGGGTTCTGACCTAGCTCATGGGCCAGTGGCCCCGGCGCTGGGAGTGTGCTTCTTGTGACTCAGCTTCACACTTAACATGGTCGAAACGGTAAGCTTCCTGGGGTGTGTGTTTTACCAAACACGTGCACACACGCACATGCACACGCACACGCACACAGAGTCTGTATCCCGGCTGGAGCTCGGCACGGCGCTGCGCGGGGCACCGTCCAGAGCGCAGCGAGGTGCCCGCTCAGAGGACAGAGCCGCTCGGCCGGGGGCTGAGGTTGGGGAATGAGGCCGAGCACAGGCAGAAATCCAGCGCCCCCCTGGGGCGAGGACAGAAGGCAGTGGGGCACCGAGGGCACAGCCCGGCCCTTCTGGGGTGATCCGCCCGGGGTGGGCTCCCTGGTGTTTTTGAGCCCGAAGGGCTTAGAGAGCAGCAGGCCTTCCTGTTGAGACTGGAAGGTCAAGGGCTGGAGCCGGTTGGGAGAGGGGGAAGCAAAAGGATTTTTTTTTGCTTTTGGCTGGATCCTGAAATGAAAATTTCTTAACCCTTTATCAGATCTTTGGGAAAGAAGCTAAACTGACTATTGACAATTTTCTGTTCAGGGAAGACTTTTATGGAGTTAGATATAGAGAAATCAATTTTCAAAGTTTTTTCCCCTTACTAAACTTATTAATCATAATTTCCCTTTTTCCTGCTCTTGGTCATTGTCTCTGGTGCCAGAAATCAGCATGCTCTGGGCTGCTGGCCTGTTGCTAGAACCGCTGGGCTTTGCGCAGCTGCCCTGTTCCCAGCCCCGCTGTGTCCCCGGGTCCCTGTCGTCTGCGGGTCCTGCCTGCTCGGGGCTCTGCTCCCTGGTCTCAGGTCTGGTCTTTGGCCTGGAAACTGCTAGCACTGGCCAGCGGCCCCCTTGGCCTCAGGAGTTCCCTAACCACGACTCTCTCACCGTAGCCTCTGACCTCATTGGTTCTTGTTGGTTTTTATTTGCAAGCGAGTTTTTATTGTAGAATGTTTTTCTTTCCGGTGGCTAATCTGCCCCTGCCTCCCGAGGGTCCTCGCTGTGGAAACTCTGGTTTGCCGAGGACGGGGCCAGCTCGCTCGCAGCGACAGCCCCTCCTGTCTGCAGGGACCGTGTTTTGTGCTGGGCGTCGGGTCCAGAACAGGAGGATGAATCCGGGATCGCACTAAATTTTTCCGCGCAGGGAAGTGGGTGAGTTTGAGAAACCGAAAATGTCTCTGTTTTCTTCCTGAAACTGTTCTCAAGGTGGGGGGCACAAGCCAGTGAGATGCAGAAGCTTCTCAAGGGAAGGCAGACGGAGTGTGAGCTGGTGGCTGGTGACTGAGAAGAAAAAACTCAGAAGAGTGGTGTCTCCAGGGCTTGCTGCGATTCTGTGGGCATGAGAGTCTGGTGTCACCCCCTGCCCCCGGCCCCCGCCCCAGGAAGTCTTTAGAAAAATCTACATTGCTCAGTCACGGTTTACTCGGAAGGAACATTCTCGATGAATGAGAAGTCTTCCGGGTCCAGGCTGAGGAGAGGCGTGGATCCCCTTGGAGAGTTTTCTGAGTCTTGTGTGGGCTTCACCTCCCGTTTCCCGCAGTGCCCGAACCATCTGGTGAGCCCAGGCTGGGCAAGCAGGTCATCCTCTGTTCACCCGTGACCCTTACGTGGGAACCAGGCCTGGGTCAGGGCACTGTTGCGTGAGATCTGGGAGCAGGAGCAAAGGATGGCCACGAACGGTCACGGAGCGACGTGTTTTCAGAGTACACGCTCCGTCAGCATTAGAGATGTGCATTGGGAGATTGCAGGAGAGGGCTCAGGATGTAACGCAGAAACGCCCAGCTGGGGTGAGAAACGCAGAGTTGCCGCCGACTCGCAGAAACGCCCAGAAGGAGGGGGACGTTCAGTCTATCGCAACTGACGTCGGCGCCCACTGGTAACTGTACGACTCGCGTTTTCTCCTCTGCCTGATTTAGACGCCACTGAGGCAGGACCCCGCCTGTGTCTCAGGCAGTCCCTTGTCCCCCCACTCATCTGGGGGGCTCCTCACGCCCACCGCTCACCCCCCCAGGCTTCCCTGCCCAGACCGGAACCCTCGAGGTAGTTCCCTTCTTCTCCATCGCCCCCACAACTGCTTCTTCACGTCACCCGGTCTACTGGAGAGCCGTGAAGAGCCAGTGACTGGGCTGTGGCAGGACCAGACGCCCAGGCGTGATGAGCCCCAAGGGCCCACTCTCCCGTGCCTTGGTGGCATTGCCTGCTGTGCAATGAATGACAACACCTTCTTCCTGATGCGGGTCACCCGCACCTCCTCCGCCTCCGCCTGCGGTGTAAAGACCCAGCAGTGGGTGTCAGAGGGCTGGGGGTTGAGGCTGCAGGAGGAAAGTGGATGGGACCGGGTGGGGACCGTCCTCGCTAAGGGGCAGGTGCCCTGTGCTCGTGCTGCTGTGGGCGGGGGTGCAGCCCTGACTGGGTAGGACACCTTCCTCCTGCAGCCTGAGCCGTGCCCCCCCTCCAGCTGCCCGGCCCCCGCCATCTGATTCCCCTGCTCGGGGGGGCACTGACTCTGTAGTGGGAGTGTCCGATCAATGGAAAAGTCACTCCGTGCGGGGGTGGGGCTGCCCCTGAAAGCAGGACCACGGCCTTCGTGGTTGACCCGCACTGTGCACAATTCCTGCCCCAGGCTGCCGTATTTACCTGCCTCGTCCGCCCGTGGCGGCTGCACCCTGGACCGGCCGAGTGTCGGTGCCCATTTGGGGCTAAGGACACGTGAATATTTCCTGTGCTGTTCCGTTTACTCTCGTGGCATATGACAGTCTAGTCATGGGCGTGAAGACCAAGGCTGTGGCAGGGTGGGCAGGGGCACCTCTCACCCGGAGTCGACCCACAGAGTGCGGGCTGGGAGCGGATGCCACTCCCTGTGTGGGCCCTGTCTTTCCTCGGGCTTTTGTTCTTCCCTAAGTCTGTTATGCAGGTGTTAACCATGTTTTAAGACAAGATGTCCTAGTATGTAATTTTTTTTGTCTTTATTGAAAAGTTACCTGCTAAGTTAACACATGATATTATAGCTAAAAGAATGCAAACCCGGACCAGAAGACCCGGAGGCTCGCGTTCCCGCGTGGCGCCCCGTGGCTGCTCCGGGGGCGCCCACAGAGGCTTTGCTGTTGGACCCAGTCTTTGCTCCCAGATGGCTGGTACCGCAGCTGAACAGAAAAACCGTGCTATAAATAGACACGCCCCCGCTCGCTCCCAGCCACGCAGCCTGTGTTCAATAACCAGCCTCCCTCCACACTTCTTAAAACTCGAGGACCTTCCTTTTTTGCTGAGATGCAATATCCCTAGAAATCAATACATTCTTATTTTTAGTTCAACAGACTTACCTTGAGAGAGCAGGTGGCCCAGGCGGGGAAAGCTGGGTGCATTCATGTGAGAGGTGGATTGCCTGACTTTGTAAAAATAGCCTTTTCCTCAAAAGAACACTCTTGCTTTCTATACTGGGAGCTGACCGTCTATTTTTTGCCTTCTTTGCTTCTCTTTCGGGCTTGGCGCTGCTCTGCTGCCGCCTCCACCGCCTCCCAGGGGGGAAGAGGCCTGCCCATCAGCAAAGATCTTCCCATTGGGAAGAGGTCCCCGTTGTTCACACCTGGTTTTTGTTTTTGCTCTTTTGGGGGGGGGCGCAGCAGGAGGAGGGCTGTGGGAGCCCCTGTGCCTTGACCATGGCGCTGCGCTGGGGGAAGCCCGGCCTCCTGACGGTGCCCCGGGGATGTCGCCCGGGGGCCAGGGCGGTAAGTCTCCTTCTCCTAAGGGAAGGGGTCTTTTCTTACTGAGAATAAATCTTCTGGAGGCAGGGCACTCCCTCGCCCATCGCTGTGCTGTGGGGTGGGGTTGGGGTGTTTTCAGTCCCCGTCCCTTCTCCTTCCTCAGTAAACAAAACCATTACTCCCGGGTCCCGGGCGGCGTTCAGAGGTCAGGAGTCTGCCTCTGCTGGCTGCAAAGTAAGACGTTCGACGTCCTGCTAGATTATCTCCGGAAGGAGCAGGACGACTCCATCCATTTTCCTGACTTCTTTAGCAAATGGTTGGGTTTTTACGGGCATTGAAATGCAATAACGTGGACGTTTTGACGTTTGTCTGTGATAAATAGAAACGATACAACCAAAGACCCAGGTCCTGACATGCGTTTTTTGTTTATTTTGGTGTCTGTGGAAACTTACCGTGTTCGGCCATTGTGTTTCTATTTTAAATACCCTTTAATTATCCGTATTTCACTGGGTCTGCAAATGAACAGGACATAAATAGATGTCTTATTACAAGGATAATGATCTAACAGTGTCCTCAGTGGTCATATAATGAATAGAGTAATGAACTGTGTAAAATACTAGACCTTCTCATTTATTCATTGAGGCGGAGATTTCAGTTCCGAGGGACAGAGAGCCTCCTTGATGTGTCCTGTAAACTTAAAGGCGCCCAACGAGGGACTGGCTTCCCCCAAGGACATGCTCTGCCCTGGGCCTGTGTGGGACCCCTAACGGGTTACGTGATGAATGTGGAGTAAGAAGTCAGGTTAGGGTCTCTCTCTAGAGAGTGGCTCTTATTTTGGCCGGCTTCTTCAGAACTCAGACGAGGTCGCAGTGGACTGATACCAGCACATAGCTAAGGATGTAATCAGATTGTTTATATTACACTAACCTTACAATCTTATAATCGTCGTCGGCAGCCGTCCGTCTCGAGAGACGATGGTGTAGCTTCTTAAGAGCTGAAGCTACAGAGCCTGGGCAGGGTGATATGGAGGGTCTGCTGTTGCCCATGCAGCAGACCCCCCCTCTCTAATAAACTTAGACTTTTAGTGTGTATACTTTTCTTTTTTTAAGAAAAAAGAAAAAGCAGAAACTTTATTGACTTCGTTGCCCTTACAAGGCACTGCCCCACTTTCTGAAACAGTCATTCCTGTTGCACCGAAAGGCTAGATACCGGGCCATTGCTCTTGTATGTGTGAGTCTGAGGCAGGAGAGGAAGGAGCTCGGAATTTCCTTGGCAAGTGGAACGGGGAGACTCAGAGCAGTTTACAGCCAGATACAGACGGTCACGGGGCCGAGAGCCCTGGGTGCCTAGCCCGGCAAACTGGGAAACCAGGGGCCTAACCCCCCTGGCCTTGTGCGTGGCTGGTCATGCGCTTCTGACCCCCCTGGCCTTTCCTCCCTGGAGACAACATCTAGGCCTTGGTTGAGTTTCAGCTCCAGGCCCAGAAAAGCAGCAAAACCAGGTGGGGGACACCAGGACCGGCTGCACCGACTGATGACCCTTTCCCTGGCGCCGGCCCACCAGTGGGGAGCAGGACCCTGAAAGGGCACACCTGGGAAAGCTGATGGAACTCCTGCTGAGATACCCCCCCCCCCCCCAATTAGACCTCCCCTGCAATTGCTGCCTGCAAGAGAGAGAAAAACTCTCAAGACAAGGGACCCAGCCTGCTCTCTCCCTCTGGGTCCTTTCCCTTCGCTCCCGCGTCCCGCTCAGGTGTGCGTCTCCTAAACTGTAAGGGTCCTCATGAGCCTTGCAACCAGGGGAGCAGCGGGCGGCGGCAGCTGGTCCTGGGCCAACCCCCGGAACCTGCCCCCAAGGCCGCTGTTTCTCTGACTTTTCAGGCAGCCAATAGCAGCCCCACCCCGGCTCATTTCTGTCACTGTGACTTCTATTTCTCAGGGAGCCAAAGCAGCCCCGCCCAGGCTCTCTCCTGTTGCTTCTCCTGCCTGAAACAATTTTCTTAGACTTACTGGGTCTTTGAATATTGCCTCATACATAATAAATAGGCAGTAAATATCTGTGGAATTTAATTTTAATTAAATCAGCTCTTCAGGAATTTAGTGTAGCTATTAGACTTTTATGGAAATGATCTGTGGCGGAAACATGGTACTTAAACTTTCTTTATGGATTTGGCCAAACGCTGCCAAGTAATTTATTAAGAGAAGACATTGCCCAGAGCTGCGCTTCAAGGCCACGCACTTCTCTTGCTGAGGGCACGCGAGTGTCTCAGTCCATTCAGGCAGCTCTGACAAATGCCACAGACTGGGTGGCTCATCAACAGTAGCCATTTCCTGCTGACTGTTCTGGGGGTGGGAAGTCCAAGGTCAAGAAGACCCTGGCGGGGTCAGGTTCCGGTGAGGGCCAGCCTCAGGCTCCCGGACAGCTGCCTTCCCGTGAGTCCTCCCACGGTGGAAGGGGCACTTTCCTGGGCGCCTGTTAGGAGCGCTCTCCTCGCATGACCTAACCACGTCCTAATCCCATGACCTTGGGCGTTAGGATTCGGCACAGGAATCTGGGGCGGGGGCATAGACACCGAGACCGTAGCAACCAGGAGCTGCCGAAGGAAGTGTGCTGGGGAGTCTGTTTCCCGTGATGTACACCCCCGTTCCCCACCTTTGGGGGAACCAGAAGCACTTCATGAGAAAGTCCTTTTAGACTAAGGTGCTTCGTGCCTTCTCTTCAGGGAAATGTAGAACCACGTTTTAAACTTCTCACAATTACTCATATTAACTCATATACTGAAAGGTTTGCATTTTGATTTTGCTCTCAAGATGATTAAAAATATTTTTAGAGGCTTATATACTAGTAAGAAGTTGTAAAAATAGCACAACTGCCCTGTGTCCCATTACCCAGCTGCTCATGGGCCTACTTAAAAAAAAATTGTTTTTATTGTATTTTTTTTGTATTACCTTTTAGTCCCCTTATGCTCCCCTCCCCCCAGCAATCACCACACTGTAGTCTACGTCCATGATCTACTTTTAAAAATATACTATTTTTTACTATACTGTTTTTTTATTTTGGAAGAATTTTAGGATTTTCACTTTGTTTCCCTAAGCTTAATACCACCTTCTTCGTTACAATTTTTCATCGCTTATTTAGAGAAAGCCTGAAACTAACGGAAAGCTGGTAAATAAGAATAACAGGATTCTGTCAGCCTCTGTGTTAACCTAAAGCTGTTTTCGGTCACCTTTCAAGGGGATGGGGGCCAGGAGTTGTCCCCCTTGGACGCAGAAGCGCAGGGACATCCTCGGTTTGCTTGTGCACAGGCTTCTGGTGGTGGCTGGAATTGTCCTGTTCTGTAACGGTCCCAGCAGCATTTTAAGCTCTAGGGGACAATCCAAAATGACGCTTTCATCCTGCTCTTGAGCCGTAACAGTTATTCTTAAACCTCCTGTGCCCCAGTGCACCCCATCTCCCTCTTACCGCTTAGTACGGGTTTCGCACCCCATAGTGCTGGGTTAGTGGTCTCTTGGCTCACCTTCCCCCCCCACTTTGCGGTCCCCTCTCCCCACCGGGATGTAAGTGTTCTCAAACTCGTGCCCTACGCCTCCTGTAGCCTCTCTGCAGTCCTTAGCCTGGCTTTAATACGGCGGGGGCCGCTGGGCATTACCCCCCCTAAAAGCTGGCAGTTACAATGTGCATTCCAACTGTGCTGTTCATTCAGTAAAGGGGGCGGGGAGCAGATCGCTTCTGCGGACTCATTCTGGGGGTTGGGGTGCGCCCTCGCAGTCAACCGCTCTCACACGCCGCGGTCTGTGCTGTGTGCAGAGGGGCTGCAGAGGCTTGGCGCTGGGGGGCCTGTCCCCGTGGGAGGGCCGCATGCTGGCGGTTGGTTTGCTCGTGGAGAGAGCGTGGCTGGGTAGCGGGGCACGCTCCTTCAGGGGGGCACGTGAAAGGCATCCGGTCGTCATTGCTGCGCGTGAGGACTCATATTCCGGAACCTGCAGGAGCAATAGCGCATCCGTGCGAAGGACCGCGGCCCGGCTGCGAGAGCACTGGCCCGCCGCACCCTGGCCTCTGATAACTGGTTCTAGGAAAAGCTGCAGACTGGCTTTCTCTGCGGGCCCGCCCTGCCGGCACTGGCCTGGGGACGGGGAGGGACGCTTGTGGTCACGCCTCCTGCAGGGAAGAAGCTCTGGCTGGAGGGTGGCCCCTGGGGGACAGCCCTGGGTGCAGTGCTGCAGGGCCTGGGGTCCAGGTCTCACGGCAGGTCGTCTGTCACCGTCGCCCGCACCCCCAGGCTGACGTTCGGTTTTAGGGGCCGTGACCGGGTTTCCTGCTGCTCCGACTGCCTTGCGCACACAGCCCTCCTGCCGCGGCCAGGGCTGGCCCAGGGGCCTCTGCCTTTGGCGCCCCGGAGCTCGGAGCTTCTAGAAAGAGAGGAGGGCATCGTGCTGGATCTGCGGCCATCACTTCTCTGGGCTCAGGTCCTGTTCAGTTCAGTTTCTCCCCATCTGCAGTCCTGTTCGGAAAAGCCCACCTTGCTCTTACGCTCCACTTGCTCCAAAATTAGGGGATCGTGACCTTGGGGTTTGAAAAACTCGGTACGGGATGTTTTCCTATGATATTGTGGGGAGAATGGGGAGAATTCACAAGGGAAGAGCTGGAGCTGTTTGATGTGACCCGAGTGGACTTAGCAGGCCTTTCAGGTGAGCTGTCCGCTGGGACAGGCCCGGTCACACACGGGCGCAAGTCAGCGTGGCCGGAGCGGAGGGCCCGGCATCTGCGGGTTTGCTGCCTTTCAGCGAGAAAACTGTCTCTCTCAGAAACAGAGTTAAAATTTCTACGTTAGTAATAACTTTAAAAGTTTCATCAGTGTAGAGGAACCAGAATCCCTAAAGCGCTGGCCCACTGTGTGGACGTGAGCTTCCCATGCTCCCACCGTTTGGAAGGTGGCACGGCCAGTGGGCAGGTGAATCACCCGGTGGACCCCGTTATTTCTCGTGGCTCTCACGAGGGAGGCACCTGTCCCCAGGCCACGCGAGTAGGGGCTGCAGGGTGGGGCCTGAGCCCCGGCACTCTGCCATGTGGTCTTGCCTATTAACCACTAGGCGTGCCTGCTTTCGAATCCGCAGTGCCTCTGGCCTCTCTTCCTTCCTCACCCACGTAGGGCTTCGCCTTCATTTGCTCACCGATCTTACATTTGTTGAGACCTGCTATTAATTAGGGGTTGTGGTCAGCTGTATTTCCTGTCCCGGTCACCTCAGCCTGGCGGTTGGAGACAGAGAAGCCACCACAGAGTGAGGCCCAGGCGACATCAGGAGGAACACAAAACGGGTGGGAGGCTGGAAGGCGAAGGCACAGACGCGCTCCGCTGGGGCTCGGGGCTGGGGACACGTGAATCTCAGCAAAGGCCTCGGAGCACCAGCATTTAAAGGAAGGGCAGAGAAATCCTAAAACAGTAAAATAAAGGAAGGGCAGAGAATAGGGCTGGGCACCAAGAGCGTAAGGAAAGCTGGTCAGCAGGCATAAAATGTAGGAGGGTAAGGAGGGAGCTAAGATCTCTTTGAGGGCAAAATGAAAAATGAGCGCTTCTGCCAGTGTGGGGAGGACACAAAAAGTTATGGGTGGAAAGTGAGGTATTGGAGATTAAAAAAAAAAGAGAGAGAGAGAAAAGAAAGAGAACCCAGGGAGAGGGGGTCTGAGCGATTTCACTGTGTAAAATGTCATAACAAGAATAAATATCAAATTCAGCCGAGAGAATTGCTTTGGAAAGTTGGCGGCGGGTCATGACTTTTCCAGGCTGACTGGTAGCCTTTGTAATAAGCGATTTTATTGGCGCCATTTGTCTTTGACATAAAAGTACTTAATGCTAAACAACCGCGTGGAAAAATCAGGCTCCTCTTGTTTACAGCCCACATCTCACCCCCCTGGGGACCGGAGCTACGGTGGAGGCAGGGTCGCCAGCATCTTGGTTCCAAATGCATTTGGAGGGAGACCTTATAGATGAGTTTCTGACCCCGCAGGAGAAATGTGCCGTGGACCAGTGCGGCCTTGCAGGGGGCATGGGGCCGCTCCCACACAGCGGGCCGGCCGGCCTGTGATAAAATGGCTGGTTCATCCTGAGCGGCTGACATGTGTTTTGGTGAGCTGCTGACCAGAACACTTCTCATCTTTAGAAGCGGTGCCAGGAGTGGAAGTCTTCTTTCTCACTGCGGTCGGCCCCACCCTGTCCTTCCGCGATCACACCCAGAGCCAGGTCCTGGGAGACGCGTACGGTCTTTTCCAAAGAAACTCCTCAGCCTTGGCTCGTCTGCTAGGTTCCTGACGTTGGAATTGGAAGCTCAGAATTTGGAACATAAACCATTTGTTCAGGGTAGAATCTATCTTCAGTGTTTCCCTTAGCCCTGATAAGCATTTTGGTGCTATCTGTAGTGTTTCTTTGTATCTGTGTCTGTCTGAGATAGCTTTCACTGGTCACCATTTCTGAGCTCACCTTTGCCTTTGATAAGCCTCTGACCGTCCGGCAAGTGCTGGTCCCGGGGGATATGGGAGTGACGGTGGTACGTTCCTGGAGTTACGGAGCTCTGAGTCTGGGGTTGGGGAGGAGAGTTAGATGGGAGCAGATCCTTCCAGTGCGCTGTGACCCGCGCCGTCTTGGCTGTGGGGTGGGGGTCCCGTGGAGGGAGGAGCTTTCCCAGTGGGGCCCGGGGGCTGAATCGTAAGGAAGGAGCTGTTCTTCAGGCAGGCTTGGCGGGGAGGCTGGGGGTCTTCTCAGGCTTAGGTGAAAGGGCTGGAGTGTCCACGGGCACCTGGCTCTGCTGGAGAGCGAATGGGCTTCCAGTAGCTGCTCTGGCTTCTGTCTTCTTCCCGAGGGGACTGGGCAGCCCAGTGCACAGTACCCGCTCAGCATCTAGACCCACGTGTGTTCCACATTGGATCTCGGGGGGCCAGTGATCTCAAGAGAGCACGCGCCAGCTCACTTATCTTTGGGTAAAGCGACGTTTAATTTTTCCTAGGAGACATCTAATGTTAACAGCTGATTTACATGGTTCCTCATACCTGAATTATGATGGTATCAAAACAGTATATAAACGCTCATGCATAACATAACATTCCTTTGCACAGTTGGAAGGAGGTGTGAGAGCTGGCGCTTGGAGGCTGGACCCTCAGCTCGCTTCCATTGCCAGAGTTTATTTCTGTTGAAATAGTTCATGGAGTCTGAAAATAAAGATATGATTATAAAGTTATAACCACAGAATTTGGAAGATAAAATACTGTTTGTGAGTCCTTGTTTAGCAAATATCACTGTTAAGTGCAATACATCCACGAAGATAAAACTTCTTTAATTTTTAAATTGATTTAAAAGTTATTATGTCTCACCTGCAGTCACATCAATAATAATATATTAATGGGCTCAAATGCCACCAAACGTACTTACAGACGTGAGCGAGGGGCCGTTTGTCTCCGGTGGCCCCCACCTGGCTAGTTTCCATGCAATTGCACACACTGCCTGCTTTTTCTGTCTGCACCGAGTGCGGCACTTGGGGTCAGTGTTTATGGGTCCGGCCACAATTCCCGTTACGTCTTTTCCATAAAATAACAGTCACGTTTTTCATTGTCACCAGTAACTTTATCGATCTGGGTACGTTGAGTATGTCAGCTGTCTCCCGCTATTGGCTTCTAGTGGACAGAGGCCAGGGGGGCTGCTAAACACCTTCCAGTGCGTAAGGCAGCCCCACAGCAAGGAATTCTTTGGCCAGACTGCCAGTAGGACCCAGAACCTTCCCAAATGACATTCTGTTGGTCACAGCGCAGATCTGTGTGTTTCAGTTGTATCTTCACCCTTTGGAAGCAGTAAAGCACAGTACACTGAAGACGTTGCGTATCTTCTTCCATCTTCAATATTGAAATGGCTGCACAAGACTCCCCAATTTTGATCAGTGTTTTTAGTGCGCGCTTATATGACAGCTGTCACAGTACAGTCTAACAAAGTTGTTTTGAAGGAAGTTAAGGACAACTAAACGCGGCTGGAAGCCAGCGGACAGAAAAACTGAACGGACTTTTTGTCCCGGCCAGTGCCCGGTTGATTTGGAAGGCAAGTTTTCCTCGTGGATGCGTCTGTTTAAGGTCTGCGAACCTGAAAGAGAACAGTGTCTCTTCATGAGCTCAGCCAGCCGTCTCTCAGTGTTCATGAACGCCGCGGTGGCCGCTGCGTGGTGAGCAGGCCCGTGGCCTTCGCTGACCTCTGGCACGGACAGTGGGGTCCTGGGGACAGGCCCTGAATGGGGACACAAACAAGGGTGTGCATAATCAGCCACTGTGCTCGGGGACAGGCACGCGCTCTGTCCGGCTGCAGAGAATAAGGGGGGGGACTATCGCAGAGAGCTGTGTGCATGGTGCGGGGGCCGGCCGCAGATGCGACCACCCGGGCCGGTGTCCTCCGGGAAGCCCGCGGGCGGTTGTGTGTGTGTGTGTGTGTCCTGGGTGGGCAGTGGTGACAGGAAGTTCTGCACATTCTCATTTCTGTTGTAAAAGCGACTCAGATTAAAGTTTGCTTGTATTAATTTGGGTCTAGTATTTATCCTTTTTTCCACTTGTGTAGTATATATATAAAACTGTTCACTGCTAAAGGAAATTCTATCTATAATTTAAATTACAAACTATAATTTATATAATTTAGAATAAAAATATAAATTTCCTTTAGCAATGAATACTTGATTTGGGGGGATTTGAGCAGAGGGATGAGGATTGCCCTCATCCTTTTCAGTGCTGACGACTTTGACATTGGGCGTTTCTAACCCCTGTGCCATCCGGGGTGGAAGGAGGGAAGCCTGGCCTGAGAGACCGAGCGTGCTCTCCGTCTGGGGTACTTAAAGCCCCGGTCCTGTGAGCGAACTCCAGTGCTGAGACGCACAGCAGACGGCCTGCGGCCCCACCAAGGGACTGCGGTGTCCTGTGGGCAAGCCTGCAGTGTCCCGGCTGTGCCGACGGGGAGTCCGTCCTCAGGCTGACACGCGGCCTCCCTGCGTCCTCTCTGCCTGGCAGCGGAAAGTCACTGACAAGCCAGACTCGGCTCTGGTGGGACCGGTCTCGAATGCACAGGCCCAGGACTCTGGAAGTTCTGTCCACATGTTCGTCTGTGTACCGATCCGAGCTGCAATGTGTGCGTGCTGAGCGTGCTGCTGTCAAAATGATGTCCGAAACACTCGTTTCGTCTGCAGAAGGCCCGTGAACCAACTTTAATCTTTCTCCTTTCTTTACCTAGAGCTTCAAAAAAAAAAAAAAACCATGGTCATTAATTTTATTTTCGATGCTGCTTTTTAGTTTTCGATTGCAGTTGACACTCAGTATTATTTGGTTTTAGTCCCAGGTGTGCAGCGTCGCGGTTAGACAGTCGTATACTGTACTTCGCAAAGTGAGCCCGGTATTGCCAGCACCGCTGGTCCTGTATGCGGCTATTCCCGTGTCACCGACGGTATTCCCTGTGCTGGGGTTTACGTCCTGGGACGGCTCTGTGACGGGCACTTGTGCTTCTTAACCCCTTTGCCTTTGTCACCCGCCCCCACCCCTGCCCTCTGACAGCCATGGCTGCCCCTGTACCTGTGAGTCTGTTTCTGTATTCTGTTCGTTTGCTCTTCAGATTCCACATGCAAGTGAGATCATATGGTATTTGTCTGACTTATTTCACCCGGAACGCTGATTTGAAAGAACACGTGCACCCCTGCGTTCACTGCAGCGTCAGTTACAGCAGCCGCGCTGTGGGGAGCCCAGTGTACCGTCCATCTGCGGGTGACGGAACGACGCTGTGGTGCACGCACGCAATGGAGTACTACTCAGCCACGAAGAAGAACAGCGTTTTACCATCTGCGATAGCACGGGTGGACCTGGGGGGATTCTGCCAGCTGGAACTCTTCAAACCTTTCAGGACGTTCAAGCTTTCCCGGGGCCTGGAACCAATCTCTTTCCTACACAAGGAATTTAGGAACCCGTAATGTGATGGTCTGCTGACGTGGTCCCAGTACTGTGTTTACCATTTGCCGTCTTCCGGTTGGCTACGCAGGCTCTGCTGACTCAGCTGCTTCTCTTCCCTGTTGGACGGGGCGGGGGGCCTCTAGCTGTGGTCCCCAGGTTCCCGTTCCGTCCTCATGCCCCGCTTTGGGGAGCACTCCATCTGACAGGCATTCCATTTCGTGTGTGTTCGTGCCCTGCTCTCTAGAGACAGATCCGCCTACCCCCGACCCCGGGACTGAAACCCTGACCCTGAGCCCCTGCCGCTCTGCCTCTTGCCCAGACGAGTTCCTTCTCTGTCGCAACAGCAGCAGACTTTCTGTTCCTGTGTCCCAGTGCTGGGCCCTGTGTCCCACTGCTGGAGTGCCCAGCTGCCCACTTCCACACTGGCTTGGCTGCTGTCTTTCCTGATCCCATTCCTGAGCAGCTACATCTTTGTCTTGGGGTCTGGCCAGCACCAGAGCTTCCTCATTGGGACTTAACACTGTTGTAGCTACTGGGTTACCCTGGCTGGTTTGGCTCAGTGGATTGAGCGTCGGCCTGCGAGCTAAGTGTCGCTGGTTCGATCTTCCAGTCAGGGCACATCAGAGAAGGAAAACTCTGACTCCAAAAAACCTCCGCTGCCTTGCGGCATACCTCTTCAGGGGAAAGGCTAAGGGAGTAAACCCCGACAGAAAATCCGGAGCCGGAGTCCCTAAGGCGGTTTGACGTTGTAGTCAACACCGGCAACTCCTGCGGCGCACCTGAAGCCAAGCTGTATTGACTCCGTCTTTCCCTTGGACCCTTCAGCTGCGAAGAGAGGGGGGGTCTGCTGCATGGGCAACAGCAGACCCTCCATATCACCCTGCCCAGGCTCTGTAGCTTCAGCTTCACTGGAGAGGACACTCCAGCGTCATCGCAAGATGTCGATTCAACACGGGAGGAGACAGATACCGTGTCACTCCCGAGTCGGACTGCACAGCCATTCTCGGCGGTGCAGATAGACTCTTAAGAAGCTACACCATCGTCTCTCGAGATGGACGGCTGCCGCCGCCGAGCTACTGGGTGGACTTCAAAGGAACTAGAGTTCTTTCTGGCGATTAGCGTTCACTGAGAACCAACTCTGCATAAGGCAGCACTTTGCGTTGGGAGGCCTGACCCCAACTTGTAGAGCCACATAGTCAGTTGAAAGAGCAAAAGGAAATGAGCCCATGATACCTGATGGGTAAAAGAATGGCCTAGAAAGTGACACACACACACACATGACTTTATACAGCGGTAGAACTTGCTTCAGAGATGCCTCATCACCTTTCACTCCTGGATACACCTCAATTCGTGAAACTTGCTTATTTAATCTCCTAGAGGGAACTTGGTGATGTGTTTTTGTTTCATGGTTTGTTTCTTAAAATTTCTTGCTTTTGTTTTGTCCCTGTCTGTGTCAGTGAGCCTCACGCGTGTTTTAGGGACAACACGGCCGTCTGTTGGTGGCGGGAGAGATAGAGCTCTGGGAGTGTTTGCCAAATTCTCTAACCATAGGCCTCGTGGGGCCAGATAACTCAGAGGTGTCACGGGCCACCTAGGGACGCATTCTGTCTCCTCACAGAGTGGAGCTCCCGGGTCGGACTCCCTTTTGTGTCTCGTTCCTCCTGCCTCCTTTGCTTTTGAGGCAAATCTACACGAAACATTCCTTTCACATTGGAAATCCCTTACGCTCCCCCCGTTCTTTCCACTTGAGCCTTTTATTTTCCTTTAGTAACGGCAAGTCTTTGTCCGTTCCTAGATAATTCAACGTTGCTTTCTCTACGCATACTGTCTGTCTGTCTCCAGCTGTTCTTGTTCTAACGTGTAGAATAAGCCTAAGTTCACCCGTGAGTGTCAGAGCAATGATAAGCAAAGTAAAGGGACTTTTTTTTTTTTTTTTTTTAGGATTATAAATTATTCTTTTGCTGTACAAAAGCTCACAGAAAGACCCTGTTGCGATGATCGGGATGCACACTATTACTAAGGATCGGTCTGTTTTCAGTTTCAGAACTTGGTTGCCGATTCTGTCATTTTCTAGCATATTATTTTTGATCTTTATATATGTTTTCTTATAATAGACAGTTGTCATCGTTCTGTTGTTCAAATCAGTGACAACTGAGCTGGTGTAATTTGAAAGTATACTTTTCGAAGGGGCAGTGCTTACTGGCGAGAGAGCACCTAGGGGTGAATGCAGAACCATCTGCATTTGGGAAGTAATGGGCCCATTTCCCAGAGTCCCCTTTCATCGTTGTGGCTTGTCACTGTGTCACCGGAGAAAGTTCTGGTGGCAGCCAGATGCAGGGGCCCATGGGGCAGGTCCGCAGTGCGGGAGCTGAGGCTGTGTGGTGGCTCTGTGACCCTCAGGAAGGGATCACAAGCTCATGAAAGGGCAGGTCTAATGTCTCCGGAAGGTGCAGGACAGAGCCTGGGGCTCAATCACAGACCCCCATTCGCTTCAGGTCCCAGGGGCACGTGCATGGTCTCTGGGAGCCTTAAAGGCACAGAGAGCCTGTGTAAGGGGAGACCCGGGCATCCTGGCAGCTCTCCGCTCTCTTCAGGGCTGCGGAACTGCTGGGTGGAGACCAGCTTGCTGACCTCCGGTTCAGGCACCCAGTTCCCAGTTCCACCACGGCGGGAGGGAGGGACCCCTGATTTCAAAGACCCGCCTTCTAGATGGCCCTGTCCAATAGAAGTGAAGCGCCAGCCACACACAGCCTTTCAAGTTTTCTAGTGGCCGTACTAAAAAGCTTAAAAAGTAAGGAGTTAAAAGGGTGGAATTTATTCTGATAATATTTCCTTTAGCTTGGTGCACCCAGATATTATCATTTCACTGTGTAGCAATGTAGAACTTAGTGAGATGTTCTGTAGTAGTTTTTAGACTCAGGTCTTCAAAATTCATGTCTTTTACACTCACAACACCTGGGCACAGACCCCGTGCTGGACAGACGTCACTAATGCTCTGTAAACGCACTAACTTAGCCCTGCCATCACCCAAGTGGTAGTTGCTAGGATCATCCCCGCTCCACAGACAAGCAAACTGAGGCACAGGGCGGCTGAGGTGGCGGAGTTTGGGGTACAGTCTCAGGGTGTCCCGCTCAGACTGTGCGATGATAACCAGCTGGCGATCCTGCCTCAGCGACCGCCATCCTTCCAGGTTCATGGCGGGGGGCCGAGAGCGTGGAAACTGGCCACTGGGACGTGAGATCAGGCCTGGAGACGGGCATCTGCACTGGCCTCCAGGAGCATCACGCGTGAAATCGGGCGCCACAGCCCTGGCGTGGCGAGCCGGCCTGTCTGACTGCGAAATGTGGAACCGAGAGTCCCGAGCGCTTCCTCATGACTCCTCCGCCTTCTCTGCCCGGGGGCCCAGGGTGAGCAGGCAGCGGGGCCCCCGACATCCTGACTGGCCCTGGTTTTGGTCTCCGAGGCTGGTGGTGGGCGCAGAGGCAGGCGCCAGCCCTCCCGAGGTCTTCTGCTTTCTCACCCCGGCGCTGACCGTGTTCACGGAGATAGGCCCCCTCCCGACCTGGGTGTCCCGTTTCGTCCCGCGCATGTGCGCCCAGGTCGGGTCTGATGAGTCTGAGCAGCGGGGCCTGGCCTCCGCTGAGCCCTGTCAGGGTCACCCGCTGTGACTTCGGAGTTGGGTTTGACTGGCGTGTCACGGGCCAAGGCTGATTTGGGAAATTGCATCTCTGACCACATCCTGACTTCTGACCACGCCGGGAAGCTTCCTTTGCCAGAGTTTTAGCAACGCGGTTTTAACAAGCGGGACCTGCACCATTTACCCCACGTATCTCCACGGCCGCGGGCTTGACTGGGAGGGGAAAGGAGGGACTCAGTGAATGTTCAGTGAGCCAGCGTGTTGGTGCTCAGTTCTGATGTAAAAAAAAAATCCTGTTTTATTGACTTTCATGTTATAGAGAACACCATCTCCCCCGGGCTTACTTATTTAACATGAAACTTTAATTTTAAAAATAAAGAAAAAGAGAGGGTAGGCATTAACTGAGAAATTACTGATTTTACCCCTATCTAAAAGAACATTAGCTGTGGTGGGTTAATTTTTATTGGTGTCCCGTTCTGCCTTAGTTTATTATGGAGATTTGAACACACACGTACACCAAGATGGTACAATATTGCTCCAAGCATTTTCTGAACTTCAAGAATTATTCACACTTGCCAGTCTTATCTATCCGACTCCATATGCCCCCGCCCCCGCCACCTTTTTTTCTGTTTCTGGAGTCCTTTACGGCAAATCCTGGCCCCTCTGCCACTTTACCTCAGGTTCTTCAGTATGAATTTCTAATGGAGAAGGACCGTTTTTAAAGAGCCGCTGTTTCGTCATCCAACGTGATGAGCTACAGTTGGAAGAGCGGACATCGCAGTCCGTGTGTCTGGTGGGCTCCAGGGTGTGTCTGCAGTTCCTCCCTGCCTCCCCCCCGGGTCAGGATCTAAGCAGGGCCCGTACTTGGCAGTGGTTCCTGGGCCCCTTCCGCCTTTTATCCCACTGCGTCCTCGCCGCTCCTGCCGCCCTGGCTCCCCTCCTCTCACTGATTTGTTGGTGTTGGAGGAAGGGCTCGTGGGTGGGTCCAGATGTGCCTTGCTGTGGATCCGGGTGACGGTTTCCTCGAAGTGGACGCTGCCTTTCCGCTTGTCCCTGTGGGACCCGTATTTCCTGCAAATTGGATCTGAGGTCTAGAGCCATGATGAGAGTCAGGTTTGTTTGTTTATACACTTCTTGGCCAAAATACACTAACGTCATAGGTGGCGCTGGGTACTGTCACCGTGAACAAGGACGTGGTCCTGGCCGTCCCCCTCTCAGTGGGCCCACTCAGTGCTCCCCAACGCCCTCCCGTGGAGGGGAGGTCAGTGCCCAGAGCTGCTCCGTACCTAAACCCATGCTCCCTCGTAGGAGGTAGGAAACGGCGATTCCCCCTGTGTTTATTGACGGGCCTCATTCTGTAAAGAAGGACTTGGAGCATCTGGACATGCAATTTGTGCGGAAAAGGCACCATAAATGCTTGCTTCTGTCTCCACCTTTAAAATTTTTGGAGTAAAAACTTGTGTCCTTGTAGGCCTGCAGTAAGGAGTAATGAACTTGGTCCCGTAAACATTCCTACAGACTTGTTCACTGTTCTACGTTGGCTCTCCTTCCGTCCGCTGCCGCCGCCCTTCTCTTCGCTCCAGTGGCCCTCCCTCCGGCCCTCGGCCCGTGGCTGGGCGGCAGGACCCCTGCCATCTGCGCTCAGATACTGGGCGGCAGGACCCCTGCCATCTGCGCTCAGATACTGAACTGTAAGCTCTCAGCTCTCTCACCGGTTCCTGAAGGGCGTCTGAAGCTGCTCTGGGTGTCTGGTGACAGGGAAGCATCTGGGTGGGAGAAGCAGCCCCGCGGGGCCCCTCCAGGCGCTGCTTTGTCGTGAGAGGTCCGGGGCAGGTCCTGGGGCTCCAGTGAAGCTCCTGGGACTTCCTCGTGGGGTGGGATATGGGGAAGAGCCCGGCGCTGGAGAGAGGGGGGCGGTCCGGCTCTGAACTCCTGCCTGCGTGCGTCCTAGCTCTATGGCCGGGGCCCTTCCTCCTGGGTTTTCCATTCTCTGCAGTGCAGGAGGCCCAGGGCCTGCCCTGGGTGGGGGTGGGGATGGGGGTGCCTGTGAGGCTGTTCACAGTGACCCCCCCAGCACTCAGCCGGGGCCTGCCCCTGGGCTCAGGGAGTGGGCGCATCACCATGGTAACCAGCAGCCCCGTCCCTGGGGTTGCGCCCGAAGTGTGAACCTGTTACTTTTCTCTGTGCAGACGTGAGGGGGAGCTTTCTAAGAAAACAAGGATTTTGTTCCATTTTCATTATTCTGGTCCTGAAGTTTCTGTGCTGGTTCATGTGTGGGAACAGAAGAAAACATTTTCTCAGCCCCCGGCACCATGCGCCCTTCTCTCTGCTGGTCAGCCACGTGGGGCCTCAGGTGGGAGAGCGCGAACTCGGGGTCTGGTGCCGCGGGTCAGCCAAGCGGAGCAGACGTTATTTAAGGAAAGCGCTTGTTCTCTCTTTCTGCACAATTCCCGAGAACCGTGCATCGCACTGTCTAGTAGGGGCTTTGGGACGCTTTCCATATAAATGAATTTTCCAGCCAGGTCAGTGTTAACACTCTTCAGATGCTAAACTTGGAGGTGTTCTAATAGCTTCTGATAAAAATTTTACTAGGAATGGAACCGCCTAAAGCAGAGGCAGTTAAGCATCTGCCCCGCGTTCCGTTATGACGCCAGCAGTCAGCTGTTGCTGTGGGACTTGTAACCCCGGAACACGGTGACATCACAGTCTCATCCACTCCAGCTCTCAGGGTGCAGGTTGTCGGGGCCGCTCCAGGCCAGGCGGCAGGCCTGCCAGGCGGGGGCCTCGCTGGGGATGAAGCTCAGGCCTGTTCCCCAGAGCTTTGTCCCGGAGGGGCAGAGCACGCAGGCAGGGGACCTAGCATATGGCGACGGAATCTCTGCGGGCATCACACCTGAGCCCGCTCCTCTGTCAGAGCGAGGGGAGGAGGGAGCCTGCCGTCGGTGCGGGATGCAGGCGCACCTCACCCTGGAGGGCGGAGGGCAAGCCGGACAGCACCTCGTCTGTCGTCAGGCCCAGGCTCACCGCTCGGTCACCTGGCCCAGCGTTAGGCTGTGCACAGTGGCTGGACCTTGAACACCCCTCCCGTCAGTCCCACTCTCACCTCTTCCTCCCGAACCTTCTTCCCAGAATCATGTTTTGTGAGGACAGTGACTTCTGTGTGAGGCCTTCAGGCCCTGTCCTGGGAGCCTTTCCCCTGTATTTTGGAGAAGTGGCAGCCTTTTCCTTCCTTTTTCCTACATAGTTTGTGCCCCAAAGAATCCCCAGTGTTGCCAGAAATTTGACTTTGGGGAGCGAGGGGTTAACACAGCAGCGGGCAAAGGCAAACCTCCGGGGAGCAGAGGTTGATTCATTTTGTTACAGTAAGTGGGTCAGGCGCTGGGCTGGTAACTCTAGATTTTTAGATTCTAATCTTTTCTCTGCAGCCAGCTCTGGGACCGCAGGGGCAGATTGCCAGATCTCAGGGTGCTTGTCGGTGAAACTGATGCTGATGAGGGAGATAGGAGGGGCCCGAGGCAACTGGGGGGCCTTCACACTGCGAGTGGGACTATTTTTATCTACAGTGAAGCTGTACTAATAGATCATTCTACTAATTCCTAATTTGTCATCATCCTGCCTAAGCCGCACTGAAATTTACTTTTCCTCAGTGTAATTGACGAAGAAAGGGCTTATTAAACAAGAGTAGCGTTATGAACCTACTGGAAAAAAAAGTGTGTTATAAAAATCAGTACATTTATTCGGGGGTGTGATCAATGCTAATTGTAATTACTGCTCATTTCAAATGTGCTTTTCTCTATTCACAAAGCAGCCCCCGTGGACTTGAAATTGACAGTCTGCACAGTGACAAGTCACGAACTGATTTCTATTGGAGTGTGTTCTGCAATAAATACATTCTTAATTCAAAGTGTATTTGGAACTAAATCACCTGGGTGGGATTTTTACCAGGTTTACAAAGTTACACGTTTTTCAGAGGTGGGACGGGCCCCGCCAATGCCTGGCGGCTGCTCTTGCCATGAAGCGTCTTAGCAAGTGACACGTCACGGTTAGTGTCGTCCTCCCTTGTGTATACGGAGCCCACGTGTGCGTCGCCGAAGGTGCGTGAGGGAGAAGAGCGAAGCCGCCCCTCCCCATGAGCCCCCAGCTCCGCAAGTGACGGGTGCAGTTTCACGATGTGTCCTCTGTAGCCTTTTCCAGTTTCTTACAAGAAGAAAAGAAGAATTTTCTAATAAACTACAATTATGGTGTTTGCTTTGATGGGAAATCTCAGCCTGCTCAGGGATGTCCAGTCCCATCATTCCTGGGGCAGGGGGGGGGACGAGGGGGGGAGTTGGTACCCCAGAAGCCATCACCCCTGTTTCTAGCCGTTTTCCTCTCTCCTTGGCTCTCCTGTGGGATCACCAGTCCCCACCCCCGGCACAGTCGGAATCTTCCAGAACCACAGAGGACGTGTGGTAGTGCCTCTTCCCGCTACAGACGTCACTATAATTTATGAGGATTTCAAGGCAAATACTGTGTACGTGAGGTCTCAAAAAGCATGGACAGTCTCCCATCACACTCAGGACACAGGTTTTTGGAAGTTTTTCGTGTCTCAGGGTTGCGTTGCCTCTGCTGGTGTCGCTCATCCTGGTGCCGTTTACCGAGTGTCTGCTTCCCGCCCGGCGCTGCACTGAGAGCCCCGCGGTGTAATCCCTCTGTAAGCAGCAGGCAGCCCCGTGTGACGTGCGAGGACCCTGAAGCCCGGGAGGGCCTGGCGGTCTGCCCGCAGGTCCGAGGCAGGTCCCGTCCCCGCCGGCTCCCCGCGCCGTCTGTTCTCAGGGGCGCTTACGCGCATGTTCCTCTGTGACCCGCCTCCGTGCGCTGGACGCTTTGGGCTCTGGTACCTTAGGTGGTGTTCCCTCTTTTCACTCTCCAGTCCCAAGTTCCCCCGAGTTCAACGGCTGTCTTGATTCTCCGACCCTCCGAGAAAGCCACCGTTAAGCACCCGCTTCACGGAACAGACACGCACATGCGTGTCGTCAGTGGCGGGAGGAGGGCTGGCTCAGGACCTGGGGCTGCGAAGACGTGTCTGTTTCTGTCGCAGCCTCTGGAACGTTGGTGGTAGCAGACGGAACGTGCAAACGAAGAGAGGGAGGAGAATAAGTCTCAGGTGTCATCAAGGTCCGGTGACTTCCCGCAGGAGTCCCACTGCAGGGCCACCCCCCCATTCCTTTATCCGGTTCCCCGTCTAGCACTCCCTGGAGGACCCTGCCCTCCCCCCAGTGCTGGGTGCAAGCCGTCGTGATTCATGCCCAGGGGACCCGCGGCTCCTCAGACTTGGTCGCATGGGGAGCATTTTCCCATGGGTTGTCCTGTCCGTCCCCTGTGACCCGGGACGCAGCCGTCCCGTGGAAGCTGACTCATGTCTGCCGCCAGGCCTGCAGGCCTCCCGCTCCGTGAACTGTCCTCTTGGACTCAGGCTCCTCCTTCCCCTTTCGGTTCTTCCTTCTCAGCTCCCCTCCACGCCCGGCCTCTCTGTTTCAGCTTGGACCCTGTCTTCCCCGAGGGCACCTCCAGAAACGGACCTGGGCAGTCCCTGGCGTCCTCGTCACGTTTCCTTGTCGAGCAGCAGTGCGCTCAGGTCCGCGAAGCTGCCTTGTCCTGCCTCACACCTCACACGTCACACCATGTTGCTTTCTAGGGACAGAAGTGTCCACGCTGTGGGAGCATCGGAGTCCCCGCTGTCTCCACCCAGTGCTGAGTGGACAGCGTCCAGGACACGGGGCTGGCTCACAGCGCCTGGGAGACGAGGGGAGGTGTGTTCCCCATGGCGGGCGCCTCAGGTCAGGGGCGCATTGGCTGTGGACACGTCCCTGGAACAGAGGACCTGTGTTATCTGCGCCAAACCAAAGTGCAGGCTAGTGTCCCAAAAGGTCTTTGTTCCTGTGGCCAAACGGGAAGTGAGGTTTCTCCGAGAGGCCGTGAGGACGCTGCTGGGGGGACCCCCCCCCCCCCCCGGAGCAGTGGCCGCTGGCTCAGGACACCCAAGTTCTGAACGGAGGGCGTGTCAGGGAGCGGCCGTTTCTGCGACGCTGCTTAAGCCGAGAGTGTGGGCCTGTCACGTTTTCCTACGGACGGCAGAGAAGTGAAAACTAGCCTCAAAAATGTTCTTGCAAAACCGGTTTCGGTTACTTTGAGTTTTGCTAACATTTACCTTTGGAAGTAGAGTTGCCACATTTAGCAAATTTAAGGGCAGGGCCCCTGTTAAATTTTACTTTCAGGTAAACACCACCACCAACACTTAGTTATCCGTATGTCCTAGACAGCATTTGGGAACTACTTATACTAAAAACTTATTTTTTCCTGAAATCTATATTTAGCTCTGCATCCAGTTTTTATCTGGAAATTCTACTTTTAAGAAAGTTTAATGATCCCTATCGCCTTAATAGGTAAGAGTATTTATTGTTTTCTTACTATAAACAAAAGCTAGTGTTCTCACTTTTGATTTGCTGATAGAACATCAGCTAAGAAAGCCTGGGAGTTTAAAAGCTGACCTGTCTGCATGCACCTAGATTACAGTAGGAAAGAGAAGGGATCCCAGAAACGCGAGCAGGGCCTTTCTGGTTCCGGGCCAGGCCACCCCTGCGTGTCCCCATCGCTCCCAAGTCCCCGCCCTGGGGGCTGCAGGAAATAACGGAGGCGGTGGTATTAGCCGAGGCCTGTGAGAGGCCAGCTTCTGTTCTCCTGTTTAACGTATTGGATCTTCACAAAGCCTGACGGGTCGGTGCTTTTAGGGTGTGTTTCACCAATCAGGGGTCTGACACGCAGAGAAGTCCCTTAGCAGCACCAAGGCCACGTCTCTCGTTGGTTCCGGAAGGGTTGTCTCCTCCGTGGTCTTCCAGCGTCCGTACCGCTTTGTCCCCGGGAGGCCAGGCCTCTGGACCTCGTGCGTCTCCACGTAACTCTGGTCTTGCCGTGCGTTGTCGGCGCCCGGGATACATTACGGCTGGAGGTGAAGAGCGAACTTCCCAGGGCGTGTAATTTACACGCGGGCTGCAGGGGAGTGTCAGGGGCCGTTCTCCTGGCTGCTGTGCTTCTGACGGAGGCCCAGGGTGACGCAAGCCTCCGTGATTTGTAGTGGCGACCGCACCTGCGTGTGGCACCGGTGCCTCGGACCCAACTGTCCATCCGCTGAGACTTCTAGGTTCTCCGCCTGCCCAAGTGCAGGCAGACCCCGTCTCCCTCCGTTGGGACCCACGCAGGCTGTGCTTTGTCAATGACTAAGTAGAAATTCACTTGTATTAGTGTACTTTCTGTAAAGTGCTTGCGTAACCACGCTCTTCCTGCCCGATGTCACATTGTTTAATGCTTCGTGACCTGTCGTCGCTGGTGGCAGTGACCTGTGTGGGCAGCGGAGGCCTGGCTCTGCGGGGCACACCTGTGAGCGCCTGCCCCTCCCATGCGCTTCCTTACCGGGGTCCTTCCGCGGCCTCCGCCTTCTTCCGTGTAGTGCGGTGACATCGTGTGCATGTACCGTGTGACCATCTCGTCTTCAGAGAAGAGAGAGGAAGCTCCGTGACAGCACTTCCCTCCCTTGTCACCTGACAGACCTCCAGCCACCTTTGTCTGATCACCCACGGCGCTCTGGCTGGGCAGGTGTCCCGCCGCCACTGCAGGGTGTCCTCCAAAACGACGAGACCGCTGCTCCTAGCCCTCTGCCCCTAGGGATTCATGCAGGTGAGGGACTAGTGGCAAAGCGTACTTCCCGGCCAGGTGCGGACTGTCGGCTTCGCGTGAGAGCTGTGGCAGTGTGGTGACTTTGGGTCCGGCGGGGGCGCAGCGTCTTGAGAAAAACAGGGCGGCACGTGAGACGAAGGACGTGTCTTGTTTGTTTCTAAGGAAAACTCAGATTTAGATCTCAATTAATTAAGCATATTCTAATTCTCTTTAAAAACCCGTAGGAGAGAGAAAATTATATTCATACACATGGTAGCCCTAAAATTCTAAGGATTTGATAAAAGTGTGTATCTGGAGTTGATGTGTTTATCAATACCCCACTGAGCCCAGAGCAATTTTCTGTGTTTGTCAGCGTTATCAATAATTAGGGTTACATCTATGCGAAGGTCTTCAATAAACGTGATGGTCAGAACTGCACTCACTTTGGCTTATACCTACCACCAAGTGTTAGTGTTTATTGTTATTTTCTTTCGAGGACTGCTTTGACATTTTTAAGGTATCTTTTATACACATAGGTTTACTGATGATAGTTTTTATTTCTCGAAGGTATTAAAATGAAAAATATTTTATAAAAATATGTGAGAGCATTATGAAGAAAATGATAAGTTATTACTCAGTGCTTTCCAGCCTAGCATGTTGCTGTGATACCGCAGACAAATAACCGGCCTGTTGAGAACACAGATATGTAAATAAATTACAGGAGCTCCTCAAAGACAGTCTGTTACATACCATAGTTTAAAACATGGCATTTATAATACGTGGTACATAGTCATCATCAAATACTTACAAATAATTTATTAGTGAATGACTTCTTCTAAATACTTATTTTGTTATTCTTAAATTCATTATTTTCTGTTTTATAAATAATACATTTTTAAAAGATGTGCCCATGTCTATAAATATGTATAATGTTTTTATACCATAAGAGGTATGAAATGAAAACCGCTTTGACGTGGTTTTCTTTTAGAAGATTTGTGTTTTCCTGTTGAGAAGATATAAAAACTGTTTCATTTTCGTCACTAATGTTATGAATGATCCTGAGAGGTCGCATTTTTGGTTAGTTGGACGTTTAGCTTTCGTAGCATTTTTCCTTAATTTACTGTGTAATTTACTACTCAATTTACTATGTAATCACCCATGTTGGGGATGGAGGAGAGATTTATCCCAAATCTTCCCCCCGTCAGAAGAATGTATGGCTTTGGGGTTTCGAATTTCTGACTTCGGGCAGACACTAACCTTTTTTGTTGAGTCTTGGATGGCATTTGGTGGCTTTTCCCCCATCCCGCTGCCTTTTCTCTCCCTTTCCCCCATTTTGACTTCACGGAGAATAAAGTCAAATATGTCTAAATAATCTACTTTACCGTGTACACCCTGACATTTATGTTTAACAGGTCTTGTAGAAAAGAATCTACAAACTATACTCTTTGTTTTCTGCTGTTGGAAATAACCATACTTGTACTTGTGAATCTTTAAGAAATAGTATCTTTAGTTATCTCTTGATTAAATAGGGATTCCTGGAAAAAGAAAATCCTGTGTAGCGTTTAGTTCTTACCAGTATTACATACAGCAAAACAAACACACTGTGTGGTCCGAAGCTTAATTTTCATTTTAAATGAAAAAGGAATTTTTAAAATCTCATTTGGTGTCATAAAACTGTGCACACACTCTATCCACAAGTTAGGACTTATTTGGGACCACAAAGGAATAATAATCAAACTTCCCAGTAAACATGAGTGTGTGAGGAAATGCGAATTAAACTAGCCACTTGGAGAATGTCCAAATATTGCAAAACATATTTTGCAAATACCAAGTGGGCCTTAGGGTGGAATTCCATAAATAATCAAAAACGCCAGATGTCTTTGATCTTCAAATCCTCTGTGGATGTGTGCCAAGGTGTCCGAAGCTTTCCTCATCTGGTTTTTAAAAAATAACCTTTTAAATATGAAAATGGGTTCCAAAAATGTAAACTATTTTTTGCCAAATCCAGCTTTCTTTATTAACTCTGGTTGTTTGGATCCTAAATTAATGAAGAATCTGATTTCAAAATATTTTAAAGCCCTGGGCTCTCTTCCTCCGTCGGCTCACTTCAGCAGATGTGTCTTGCCTGCCTCCTGTGAGCAAAGTGTTATGCCTGTTTTCCAGGGAAATAAAAGGAAATAAATCTAACTCCTCATCTCAAGTTATGAGCGCTGTTGCAACAAAATACTTCCACGTAGTAGTTATTTCACTGTTCTTTAACTGAATGTCTGAAAATACTGTATTGTTTTTAGCATAAAAGCAACACATTTTACTTGTGAGTTTATCTGTGACAGTGGGATATTCTAGGAGAATATAGAAACAGTGTCAGATGTGGTTCTTCCCCTTGACAAAGTAACTTTATAATCTAGTTTAAGAGAGGAGACAAACTAACAGATGATACAAGGACAGAAGTATGTGATAATTGTATCAAAACTATCGAAAGTCCAGGAATCCGAAGCAAATCAAGTTAAGAAGTCAGCAGAGACTGCGGCTGCTTTTTTGGGACGGCAACGTTTACTTCTGTTCTACTGCTTATTTTTCTGGGGACTTTTCTTCTAAAGAAATAAAGGGAAAGTTGAGCCCCACTCACATCTGCGTAATCCCGAGTTTCGCCATAGTTACGTGCGCGTGTGCGTGCGGGCGAGTGCTGGGATCCACGGGGAGGTGCTTGGTAATGAGTCTTCAGCTCTGAAACGAAAATTGTCACACTCCTTGGACACCTTCCGTTGTTAGCTGCCAATGCGTGTGGCTCAGAAAGGGGGACTCATTACGTTTAATTGCACAGCATTGAAGGAGTTGTGTCTGAACTTCCCGCTCAGCTCTGCAGCTCTGTAGCCGTCAGCCGTCAAGGTCCCTGCGGCTCATATGCTTTCCCTGCGCGCCGTCCTCTGCGCTGCCGTTGTGCTGGGCCCTCCAAAGCCGGGAACTGCATGGGAGCCTCCAGGAACGACGCCTCGGCTGCGGAAAGACTGTCCTAGCACCGGCGAGAAGTCCCCCAGCCTCGCCTCCTTGCCCTCCCTGCCAGAGTTCGTCTCCTGAGCGGGCCTGCGTTTTCTGTGGTGCTGCTCCCGCCGCATTTCTGGCCGGAATGGCCCTCTCCCCGTGTCCCACCGTGAGGGTCTGGTTCGGCCGTTAACCCCCAGCGTCCTTCCCTGGTGTTTCCAAACGGCAGTGGGCGTCTGCCTCTGCGCAGCGACGCCCAGACAAAGCGAGCAGGAGTTTGCAGCCAGGGTTTGTTGTTACGGAAGTGATGCCAAACCCGGAGTCACGGGGGAGCTCAAAGCCCCCGCTGCTCCACGGCCTCGGGGGATGGGTTCCACGGGGCCCGGAGGAGGCAGGGTCGTGGCCTCTGCTGGTTGGTCCGCACGAGGCTGGGGTGTGACCGTGGCATCCGGCCTGGCGTCAGCCACGGTGCCCCTCGGTCTGGTTTCGCGCGGACATGGTCAGGGGGGCCCTTCTGCTCCTCTGGGCCTGGAGCTGAAAACTGAGGCCCCAGTGTTATCTCTAGTGTGACCGAACTCTGTCTCTGCGGTTGGCAGACCCCGGGCTCTGGGGAGGGGTCTGCCGGGGTGAGGGAGCAGGGCGAGGCAGGGAGCCGGGCGGGGCCAGCCCGAATGCAGAGGAGAGAAAGGAGAAAACGAGATGAAAGGAGTGAAACCTCTGCACGGCTGCACGGGCTCCATGCTTTGTGTTCCCGTGTTTATGAGAACAGGTTGTGGGCAGCGTCTCGGCCAGAGTCCAGGGCGGGAAGGTAACCACACTAGTTATTTAAACAGGGACTCTTTAGTAAGGAAATGCTAAGCAGGCCTTCAGGTGTTACCTAAGAAATCAACCAGCAGAGGGGAGAACCCTCAAGTATCAGGGGTGCTGCACCCGTAGTGGGGAGGCTAGGTTATTACAGCTGAGAAACCTGGGGGGTGGGGGGGCGTACAGAACTGGACCCAACCTGGGGAGGCGACGTGACTTCGGCTGAGTCAGAAGAGGGTCCCCGTGCGCCTGGAGGCCACAGCTGCTGATGCTGAGGACTCAGGGCAGGGCTGGCTCTGCAGAGGAGCGTGTCCCTTTCCCCCTCCTCAGCCGTCCCTCCTCCTGTGCGCCTCCCTGTGGCAGGCAGAGGGGCCAGCGGCTGGCAGAGCAGAAACGGGGTTTGCAGAACGGGGACCCGGCCCCCAGAACAGCGCGGAAGGCGAGTCTGGAGCCCATGGAAAGGCCTCCCTGACGACGCACAGGGATGAGTCAGCCCCCTCCTCGTCCCGTCCGTCCCTGAGCTCCGTGGTGTGGGCGAGGCCTCGTGCTCACCTCCCAGCCCCAGACGTCCGGAATCCGAACCTTTTCATTACTCATGGGCCAGGAGAGCCTAATCGAACCTGCAGGTGTAATTAATATGTTTACACGCTGATGCAAAAGCATTCACCCTAGCTGGACACTGACCCACGTTTTCCTGGGAAGGTTGCCTGATATTTCACCCCCCTTACTTTCCAAAACCGGGAGCGATACCAAGTTCCACAGTGCTGAGGTTTCGGGCTGCGGCCAGCGCCTAGCTGCTAGTGTCGTACGGGGGGGGGGGGGGGGGGGTGGTTCAGGGAAGGCTCTGTGCAGTGAAAATGATTGTTGATGACTTCCCTGTCACCTGTCACATTACCTTGGAGCTCATAATCTGGCCACGGGCGGTAAGTCTCCCTGCGGCCCCCGAGCGCAGAGAAGCATTACAGTTGGTTAGAGTGCTGCCAGCGGAAACGCAGCCCTCTTGTTGGTGCCTCTGAGAGAGAGAACAGGTGTGTACGGTCCCCTGCGGCGGTGATGGCCTGGGATCGGTCTGCACTCCGTGTGTCATAGAGCGAGTTCTGCAGGGTGAAGGGGGATGCAGTTTACTTCAACTTTGGGAAATTCTCCCGAAACTGGTAACACGCAGAAAGCGGGGTCGTTTGGGTTCCGTCCATCTAACCTTTCTGACTAAAAAGAGGAGGTAAGCGTTTGACGCTCCTTTGACAAGGCTCCCAGGGTGACGTCCAGTGAGCTTGGTTTCTGTCCCCAGGTACCGTTCTCTAAAGCTCGCGTCCTTTTTAGTTGTCTATGCCAAGGGCAAGGGCGTGCAGTTAAGAAGGCAAGAGTTTGGCAGGGAACGGTGATTAAAAGTGAATTCAAGGGTTAGAAAAGATTCAGGTGGCTCGACTTGCGTTCCTGTGAGGAGATGCAGCCTGCCCTGATAACGCCACGCTCCTCCAGTCTGTTAACATTCCTGTGGAAATGGAGTCGTTCTTGGGTCCATTCCAGGGCAGAGGCGTCCCAGGACCCAAAAGCAGGCTTTTGTAGTTTTGGTTTCAGGTGGGAGGATGATAAAGACTCATCAGTCTGGCCGGGTCTGTTTAATGTCAAAGTGGCCTTCTGAATGATGCGGGAGTACTTACTGGTTCCGTACTTACTGGTCCTTCTGACCTGTCCCGTGCGCCCCGCCGGGCAGTGAAGACGCAGCCCTTCTGCCCTGGAAGGACGTGGAGCCGGGAGTTGGGAGGGGATAACAAATGAAGGAGAACGACACCGTGACGGCCGAGAAGAGCAGAAGGAATTGTGTGAGAGCTCGAACGTTCATTGCCGGCGTCAGGTATCAGCACGCATGCCAGCTATTTGGGGAGGCAGGGGGCCCCGTTGGGGGCTGTGGCAAAATCACATCTTAACCAGTGCTCCTACTTTAAAAACCTGATGGCTTTGTCGAACAGACTTTTCCTTCTGTTATGTAACCCAAACTCTGTTGGTTTGGTTGTGAGAAATTCTGTGCCATGAGCCACCTCCTGGCGCAGTGATTTCTGGGCAGCCCTTGTCTGCGTGGGGTGAGCAGTAACCGCCACTCAGAGACGGGTCCGGACGGGTGCGGGCCATCGAGGTACGACAGCCTGCAGGCCAGTGCCGTCTCCGGGCTCCGTCTTTCCCGTCCCCTCCGCTCTGCCCGCTTGGCGGTCTGCAGTACGCAGCTGCTGTTCCAGGAGGCCGGTGCGCGTTCCTGCCAGCGAGTCGGCAGCTCTTCCTCTGAGCTGGGACACCAGCCACACGCGTTGGTCACAGCACGTCCGCGGCCACCCCTGGTAACCATCGAGTCTGAGTTCAGGTTGCTGCCACGGTCACCACGGACTGGACGGCTTCCACATTTGTTCCTCTCAGCTCTGGGCTGGGAGTCCCAGATCCGGGGCTGGCTGGACGGGGTCCGCGGGAGGGCGCCGTCCCTGGCCGGCAGGGGCTGGCTTCTCGCTGTATCCCCGCGCGGCAGGAGAGGAGCCCACTAGCTCTCTGGACCCTTCTGACAAGGGCGCTAATCCTAGTCATGGGACTGGTAGGTACTGTTTCCCTCATTTCCCTTTACAGGTAAATAAGCAGAACTGGAGACGGTTAGCCATTTCCTCCAAGTCTCCCAGCAAGCGGTACGATTCAGACGTAACTAAGGTATTCCTGCGGTAGAGCCTTGCCTTTCAACAGGACACTATGCTGCGTCCCTCATTAGCCCGTGAATGCCTCGAAAGCAGGAAGTGTGTCCTTCAGGAACAGGGCGTCATGTGACTGCGTGGCTGAGAAGCACAGGTGTGACTGTTGCACACGCACGTAGCGCGCACAGCCGGGGATAAACCCGTTCTTCTCCGGGGAGAGGGGTTGAGCCGTCACTCACCTGTTGGCACAGGTGTATCGGTTTATTCATTGTCCGGTGTGCTCACGTGAGGCCGCGGAGAATCGCGTGGGTGCGCAGAACAGCCGGGCCATGTCTCCCCCGGCCCTCTGACAGGCGCTGGGGTGCAGCGACGGCCAGCGTGACGCGGTTCCCTCCCTCGTGGCGTTTGTTTGGTTAGGGGAGACCACAAAACACCGAGGAAAGAAAACGAGTCAAATCACGGCCCCCTACAGCGCGCAGTTTGACTCGATCCGCTCTTGGAAGGCCGTCTGCAGGTACAGTCACATCCTGAAGTGCTGCGCTCGGGTTTCAACGTGGGGACTCTCCGTGGGGGGCCCAGCTCAGCCCCCAGAGCCGCCTTTGCGTGGTTGACGCAACCCCCACTCGTCACCGTAGCCCATCTAACGTAGCCCGGACCCTCTGTTGGGACCAAGGGGGAAGACTTGTATTCATTTTGGGGTTGAAATAACCCTAAACCAGAGAGAGTGGCTTAGTGTCCCTGCAGGTCCAACCCGGGTGGAGGGGTGACAGGGAGTGTGGCCCTGCAGGGTAAAGGTCCCGCCTTACTGCTGGGGTCTTTGGCGGTTTCCAAACCTTCCCTTTCCAGAGAGCTCCACCGCTGCCCAGGTTCTCTGGTGCAGATAATAGAATCCACCTGTGTAAGCGGGTTTGTTCTGGGACATTAGCTGGCTATGGACTTACGGACGCAGAGACATGCTCCCGGCTGGATTTCCGTGAGCAGTTCCTGGATTTACTCCCAGGGGAGGAGTCTGAGTCCAGCCCCCCCCCCCCCCCCCCCGGCCTCCCCGGCACCCTCTTGCCCCCGTGCCAGCCAGACGGATGTCATTCCCAAATCAAAGCTCGCGCCCGAGTGACAGAACCTGGTCTCATGGCAGGACTCCAGCTGCACCCCACAATTCCCGGGATGGGGTGCTGTCCGGGAGAGCCCCTTTCTCTCACAGAGAAGGTAAGAACAAGACCTCAGGCGCCCACACATGTCGCAGGACAGGTGTCCTCTGTAACCCTTTTCCGTGCTAGGCTCACAGCTTACTCTCCCACGCCTGCCCGGCACAGCTGTGACACACGTGGGGTTGTCCGCATTGTCTGCTCGCCTTCAAGATGGCGCAAATGAGGGTCAGCGCAGACACGCAGGAGGGAGAAGCCGGGGTCCCGTCGGCGAATGGCCTTTGTTTCTTATGGCGGTATGGTGTCATGAAAAGGAAGAATGGTAGGGGCTGGGGCAGAGGGCCTGGTGGGCAGTGAGGGTCTTCTCTCACCCTGCAGCTCAGTCTCCCGGACGGCCTCTGTCCGTCAGGTCCGCGTGGAAGTGTCGCACGTGTCTTCGCCCGGCGCGCTTCCTGTCTTTTCGGTGGGCCCCCCTGCCAATTAGTGTTCTGCTCGTTCTCTGTCCGCTGGCGGGGGAGGGGCAGCTGTGTGCAGACATGCAGCCACACCCGCATCCGCAGGGGATGTGACGGCCATGGGAGCTATTGTGCCGTGAGGAAGGGCGGGCCCAGCTCCGCGTGCGCGCTTGTCCCTGGATGCCTGCGTCGCAGGTGGGGCTATTCAAGGTCAGCCCCGGCTCCCGGGGGCCCTGCTGCTGCTGGGGGTGCACAGACAGAAGGGTCTGCTAGCACGTCTTCTCTGCAGGGCGCCAGCTAAATACACACGTGCGGACAACTGCCTGTCTTGGGACTAAAACATGAGATTTCAGAGAGTAACCTGGTTTATTGGAGACAGACCGTCTGCAGAAGGTCTTATGAACGTTTATTGTGCTTTTTCCCAGCTCCGGGACCTCCCTATTGTTTGCTGGTTTTGAAACTTACTTTGCTTTCCCCAAAGTGAATTTCGTGTGCTTTTCTTCCGGCTCATGTGGGTCTGAACTTTGTAAAAATGTAAAGTTGGTCGGAGGAGAGACAGCGGCCCTAATGATCAGCATTATTCTTAGGACGTGACGCACGTTTGTTAGCAGTGTCCCGTGCGTGTAGAAATTGGCCAGGTCCCCAGATGAATGAATGAATGAATGAATGAAGAAAGTGGTGCCTCGGAGCCAGGTCTGGGTTCGAGTTCCTGCCCCGCTCTTCACAGCTGGGTCACCGCGCCCCCCCAGCCTGAGCTGCCTCCTCTCTACCCACCGTATTATGTCGCTTGCCGCACACACCAGTCTGGTTTCAGGACTCAGTACCGTAGTGTGCGTAACGCGGTCTGAGGCGCTGCTGCCCTGGCTTCCGTGCGAGACTCAGTCAGCATTTCCACCGCCCTTCAGCGCCCCCCCCCCCCCCGAAGATTCTCAGTGAAGAGTGACGTGGAAACAGACACTGGGCAGCTATTGACATTAGTCACGTGCGCCTTTTCTGTGTGTACGTGTATTATTAACATCCTCCCAGAATAATATCCCACAAAATAAAAGTCGGGAATGCCTACTATGGATCAAAGTGATATTTATGGTTCTTTCTAAAGGCCAGCTTTGGTGTGTATTTTGCTTCAAGGCATTTTAAAGGGCCTGAGAGAGCCTGTGAAGCACCCACTGGGGTGCCGCCCCGGTGTGGCTTCAGATGGCAGGGGAGCGGTGGAGGGTGGGGGCCGGGCCCAGGGCTCGGCTCCCGGGAGGGCGGTCTGGTTGGCATCTCCCCTCCTGGGCATCGGCCTCCAGCCACCCCATCCCCCACCCCCGGGGCACAGTGTTGTCCTGTGTGCTTCTCCTCCGTCCTCTTCGTGACCGTGACCATCTCTGAGGTTTAATTCTGCAGCTGCCTGGCTGTGTGACCCTGACCGACCTCTGCTTCCCCCGAGGACACAGGCAGGCCAGCAGGGCAGGACGCAGCTGTTGTCCCCGGGATGCACAGCGGTCCTGCTGGCCCATCCAGAGGGCTGATGACTGGAAGTGCTGATGGACATGCGTGCGGCTGTCCTCGCTGTGTGCAAAGGGGCCCCAGAGCAGGGAGGGGCAGCCGTGTCTAAGGTCCGTCCTCACCCTCTTATATCAGCACGTATCCGCGTGTGTGAAACGGAGGGACACAGAGGGACAGCCTGGTCGGGCAGGACATGAGGCATGACTGACAATCACACCTCAACCTCAGGGCCTCAAGCTGTTCTTTTCCTGTTGTTTTGCTTTTGACCTTCCAATGGCTTAAAAATCACGGATGAGGCCAGCTCATCCATTCTGTTCCTGGGCGAGGCCCCCTTGCAGGAGTGGAAGTGGGGCCGGCTCCCTCGGCAGCTGTGAAACGGGCCACGTGGCCCTGCCCGGTGGGAGGTGCTGGACCTTCCGGCCACTGCCTTGGATGGAATCTCAACTCCTTCCCGTTATACCCAATACCGCTTTTTAAGGTTTTTTTTTAATTAAAAAAATGATTAGCTCTTAAATGCATTCTCTTTCTTCCCAAGCTGAGCTGGCGCAGACTGAGAACAGTGTTGTGTGGTTAGCTTTGCGAGGGGCAGTGGTGCGGGGACGGGGGACGAGGGCCCGTCGGGGGAGTCCTCAGAGCACCAGGCACAGCCGCTGTGAGGTGTTTGTGCCCCCTCTGCCCCTGCTTGTCACCTCTCCTGTCCCGTGGAGCTCCCGTTTTTACTGCTGTATCCGTGTCCATCTTAAGTTAATTTTCATACCAATGAAAAGTGTTGCATTGGTCACCTGTCCCTGTTAAACCCGGAGGAGAGATGACTTTGCAGAGGCAGCGCTGGTGCGTCAGGGCCCTGTGTCGAGAACTCTCTCTGTTGATACTCCGTCACGAGTCGGTGAAATAATTGTGTGTCGCTCTTGCTGTTAAATGAAAGTGAAAATACGCGGGGATTGTGATCATCATTCCTTGATCTAACAGATGGAAGGGGGTGAGCGCCTGGGTTCTGCCTGGATGACTCTATAGTCGCTGGACTGAAAAATTCTGCAATGCTGCCTTGCAGTGTCGAGTGTGGGACTGAGCCTCGTTGGACTTCCTTTGCCTCTGAGTGCCCCGAGTCTTTGAAATAGGGTCGCCCCGACCCTCGGAAATGGGGGCCCGATCAACCAGGGCGCCCCCTGGTGCCCGTGAAGTGGAGCGGCCCCATTCACCCAAACCCCCTGCTGTGCAGAGTTTGGGGCTGTCGCTTGGGAAGAGCTGCTCGCTCCTCCTCCTCCCTGGACTGTGGTCCCCCGGACTGTGGTCCCCTGCCTTCCCCCGCCCCCCCAGCCTCCTGGACAGCGGACAGCGTGGGCTTTGGAGGTGGAGGAAGAGGACGCAGGCCTTGGCCGCCGTCCTTACGTGTCCGCAGCACCCAGTCCCAGACCTGGTGTCTTTTCCTTCCCTCCTCTCCCCCTTTCTTCTGTCCGACTTATCAGTGTCTTCTTGCGCCTTATCTGTCCGCGTCCCTACAAGACGGCACACAGACCCATCAGCAGGCCCTTGGCTGACCGAAGCGCTGGGCACTGGCTGCGTGCGGCCTTTGCGCACGGACTCGGGGGTTTCCGTGCTGGTGGTTGGGTTGGTGAGGCCGGGAGCGGCCGGCAGACTGAGTTTGTGGGAGCCCCGTTCCTGCGTGCAGGCCGTAGGAAGGGCCGGAAGGGCTCGCCCGAGGTTCCGATCACGCGGGCTGGCTCACGTGAGAGGTCACACGTGGAACTGAATGGGGCTTGGGCTTGGGTAACTCACGTCTAGAAGGTAACTAGGCGTATTACATGATCCCATCACTGCGGGAACGGTGGGGGTGGAAGGGCAAGGGAAGGGGGGGAGGGGGCAGCAGCAAAGCTAAGGTGTTCTCACTGCCCCGGCCGCCTTCTCTCCAAGTGCCCGCCCCAACGCGGCCCACACCTTCCCGCTTCACACGGCCCGTACAGCCCCTTCGGGATCAGTGAGACTCCGTCGGTCAGCGAGCTGAGCTGGTGCATCCCAAGTATGTGTTTTCATGTCCAAATGATAAACGTGTGCGCTCTACATATGTATGCACTCTTCTTACAGGAGGAGATCGCGGTGAAGGAAACACGGTCATTTACGTTTTCCTAGCCCTGTAAACCCTCTCCATCACATGAAGTAGCCATGTAGCTCCTGTGAGAGTGGCGTGATGAAATAGTTTTTACCGTTGTTAGCCTGGGCCCACTTCTCTGTGATGCGAGACTTTGAAGGCTGATTTCTAAGTGTCGGTGCTTTATTATCCTTTGCCCCACTGTTTTGTTACAATTTATGTACAACAAACTGCACCCAATTTAAAGCGTGCCGTTTGGTGAGCTTTAAATTAAGTCCTTAATTGTGATGTTTGCATGTAACAGCCAATTTTAATACATGAGATACAGTTCATTATTAATGATAATGAGTATAAAATCCGTATTTCGGGTAGTTTTCCTGATGAGTTCAGCATTGGGTTCGTAGTGTTTGATTTTCCCCCTCTTCTGTTCAGAGCTGATTAGACCTTCAGTTCTTACCTAGACATATCGCTGATTAAGGTAAGCCCGGAGAAGCGTCCGATTTGCCATTTTTTGTTTATTTGCATGAGCCGCCCTTCAGCCGTGTTGCCTTTGCAGGAATCTGTGGAGAACATTTTCCCGTTTGGTCAATGAGCTCAGTGAAGCGAATATAATCTTGTCAATTGTCAATCGATCAGATGGGCCCAGAAGCATGAGGGATGAGGGACGAGCGGAGGGGGGCCGCCCGCCCCTTCTCTCCGGGGGCTCACAGCTCCCTCTCTGTGTGGTTTAGGGAGTGCGCCAGGGTGAGTCCCTACAGGACACGTTAGCAGAGCTTAATTTGTGTTTAAAAATACTGACATGTGCCCAGAGGATTCCTAATATGTGCTCCACGGCCCCGGGCCCATCTTACCGACCCAGCTCCATGGCTGACTGTCCGTTTGCTGTGTAAAGTAAAGCCACACAGCCTTCGTTTTCCAACGGCTCCTTACAGAGCGGCCACGTCCCTAAAAGTCAGCAGGGCCGCTCTTCCAGGAGCAGCTGTGAGGGGCTGCAGTCTCAGGGCCGCGCACCTGCTCCCTCCTTCCTCACCTGCAGCCCTCCCCCCACCTCCCAGCGCTGGCAGAACACAGTCCGTTTCCAGTGTTCTCTGCTCTCAGTGCCCGGTCTTCGTTCTCAGCAGCAGATGGGGATCCTGGCTGCCCCTCTCTCGGAAGAGCCGGGACCCAGGCCTGCGTGCCATCCTCTGTGGGCTGTGAAAATGCACGGTGACATCTGAGAGACCAGCCTCGTCCGGGCTTCTGCGTCCCTCCATGCCTCCTCTTCTCCTTCCCTGCAGCTCTCTTTAATTTATATTTCACTTTTATAGTAAACATGTTAAATCTATTTTAACTTCCCGCTATATGGGTAGCTTATATTACTTTAACCTCTTTTGGAAGATGTGCATGGAAAATATCACCTCTTTTCTTGTTGCTCAAAACTTGACCTTCAGGTTTTTGGAAGAAAAGTTCTGAGTAAATATAAGGCAGTGACTCCGAGCGGAGGGAGGGAGTTCTGCGCAGTTAAAGGGTTGGAGAGCAGAGACAGGGACGTCCAGGGTCACCTGAAAATCTCTCTCTTCCACAAGCCCTGGGGAACACACCGCTGTGGCTCACTGATGGGGCGGTGGTCCCCGTTCAGAGGGGAGTTTAGGGGAGAAGGTTCGGGCCCTGTGGATCTGCATGGGACAACAGCCACGGCTTCTGGTTGCTTTGGGCAAAAGATCAGGCTTTAATTCTGGGGATACCTGGGACAGAGGAGGTTCTTTTCTCTGGAGATTGGGTTCAGTTGTGGTGGGGACGCACGGAGTCTCCCCACGGTCTGTCCTGACAGACCCCCATCCTTTCCAGATGGCAAAGCATTAGGAGATACTCCCGTCCAGGACCTAAGGGTTTGCGGTCTCACACCTGATACTGACCGGGCGGGTCCTTACCGTGCGGCCCCGTTCAGAAGCGGGGGGCTCCCTTTCTGAACTGTTGGGGCGGCGTTCATTTGTTCTTTACTCCGTTTTCCTGAGAGGGGAGCTTTCTAGAAAGTACCTGGGGCAGAGGGAGCTGGGGTCTCCAAGGGTGACCCCTTGGACGTCCATTGTTTCCCTCTCTTGCACCCACCGATCCTCCAGGACAGGCTCCGGTCTTCAGATGGCCCCTGTGCGTCCTGCCCAGCCCCCCCCCCCCCCGCCCCCCGCCAGAAGCATGGGTCAGGGCCCACCCAGAGGGCGGGCTGCGGGTGGGAGGGGCTGCTGCTGCTGACGATGCTGGTCCCTGGACCGTCTCCCACCGGCTCTGATGGGCATGACTGGCTTTGCACGCCCGGGACCTCCTGCGTAGCACTGAGTGGGGGAGCAGGCAACAGTCGGACCAAACTCTCGAAATCAGTCCTCATAAGTTTCAGCAAAAGCTGAGTTTCGTCAAGTGTTTGGAAAGAGCCCTTTCTTCATTGCTCCGATGTTCGCGACACTGGGGATTGGAGCCGGGTGGCATTTACTGGGTCGTACTAGTCAGGGGTGCCTTCCATGCGGGGGTGGAGTTCGTGCCCGGGCTGCGGAGAAGCAGCGAGCGCTGCGGGAGGAGGGGGCGGGGTGGCTTTTATTCCTTACAGAAGGGTCCTTCTGAGGGTGGGCACAGGCTCTGACGGGGTGGGGGATGAGGAAGGAGGCTATTCCCCGCCCGGGGCCGCAGCACTGAGGGCTGGCTGCAGCTCCAGGCTCGCCCTTCCCTTGAACTTCAAACCCGTGAACCTGATCTGAGGAGTCGGGTATAAATAGCACCCTGGGGTCTTGCAGGTGGCCAAGTCTTGTGCTATAATTAGCATGGTTTATGGCCAGCCCTCGCCTTACCAGAATGATGGCCAGTCAGTGAGAGTCGGTGCTCTATTAGCTCCAGGCTTCGCATGGTTAGGAGAATTGAGTCTCATTATACGAGGCCTGTGAGATGACAGTAGTGGAAACACTTAAGCCCTGGGCAGGGCAGCTGTAGCTTTGAACTGGCTTTTTAGCTCCTTTCAGGTTGGCGATACGGAAAGTAGAACAGGGACTTAGAATCCTACGGATGGGCTGTGTCAGTCGATTCTCAAACGGAACGGCAGAGAGGTGGTGCAGACCAGGCACATTTCATCGAGCCCGTGTGTGTAAAACTGTCAGATGAGAATGTTACAAAGGAGGAGGAACTCCTCGTCCTGGAGGGGAGCCGGACCTCCGTGTGGGGCAGGTCAAGGTGGGCGAGGTGGGGGCGGCACAGAGGTGTTTGTGCAGCTGCTCAGGCCTGAGTTCCAGGAAGGACTTAGGGCCTCGGGGCTGAATGTGGAAGGACAGGTGCAAAGAACTCAAGCACGGGTCGCGCCCCAACGGGGGGAAGAACGGGGAAGTGAGGAACGCTGAATGAAAGTCCATCACCTGCTGCCTACGAACGCAGCACTCTTTCTTCAAGAGGAGCACTGGGATTTGGATGTTAAAAGGCTTAAAATATAGAAAACAGACTGTATTATATACACACACACACATATATAAATACTTAGAGATCTAAAATAGATCCGTAAGTATCTATCTAGTTAGAGCTTTTTAAGGTTTTAATTAAAAATACGTTTTCTGAGAAATAAATTGGAATCGTCTTGGGAAGATGTAAGAGTATATTTTTCCTTTTAAAAAATGCCTGAATATTCTTTGCAGCGATATCAGATCATCCCATACAATCATATCATTGGAGCAGGTCTCAGATGTTCTTTCCTTCATGTTCTCAAGTTTTTATTGAGAAAATACTTGCAGCCAGGTGCCAATTAAAATTTGTATTATTAGAAAATGTCATTCTTTTCTCTGATCTTTTCCTGACCTATTAATGGTTTCTCTCAAACTGATGACAATCATTTTTAGAGATCTCATTCTTGAAATTAACATCCAAAGGTGTTGAGCCTCCATGTTCTTTTCCTAACTCCTCCTCCTCTCTCTGGCCCCTCTCAGTAAAAGAGGTCATTGAAAGGAATCTTTAATTCACTGTCCTTGATGATCCTCCCTCTGAAGAGCGTAACTAATGGCTGTGCAGAAACTTCCAGGCCTTTTGTAACTGCGCCACTGAACTTGACCCTCCGTCATATGAATACATCCTGCTGCTGAAATGTCCCACCTGGTCGTCTGAGAGGTCTTGACCCCACCCCCCCCACCCCCAAAGCCTTGAGGAATTGCCAGCTTTCGTGATGGCTCCCAGCCACCCCGAGTTTGCTGTTCCGTGGCCTGGCTTTAACCCTTACACAAATCACATGTATCTGTTATGGCCGCACCAGTTATTCTAGATGTGAGCATCGTGCTGTATGGTACAGTAGTATGTGTCTGCCCGATACTGCATTTTTTTAAAGCTGTGGACAGTGAGTGGCCTTATTTTCCTCTTAGAATTGCATGCCTGCCAGACCGCTGGCTAGACACAAGGGGTCGTCACAATTCATGGATCCGTCTGTCTAATGCCATCTTCAGAGATGGTGGGTTTGGAATCTGAACTAAACAGAAACAGCCCATAGATGTTCTAGTTTCCGAGTTTGAATTCTAGGAATACTTGGCAACTGCAGACTGTCTCGATAACAGAAGGTCCCGCGTAAAGTATGAAATCTGTGGGGAATTGGAACTGAGCTGAGCAGTCCCCTTACAGCGAGGGCGGGGGCGGCAGAGGGCGTGAGCCCTGGGGGCCGAGCGCGCCGTGTTTAATGGGTCCCCAGTGACTTCCAACGCTTGGCATTGCCTCTGAAAGGTGTTGTGAGGACTACACATACCAGTCATTCCCCTAAATCTTTTTTTTTAACCGATTAAAAATAATGTTTCAAGGTGGGACAGATGAGACCGACCTTTGGTTCTCGACCGACTTCTTTGATTCTTTGTTCTTGATCCTGACCGGCCTCAGCCTTGAACAGAGGCTCCCTGACCAGGGCTGGCTATTTGTTCATCCGCAGGTTGGGGGGGGCGGGGGGGCGGATGGAAACAGCTTGCATAGGTGTGGGTCGTGGTTGCCTTTCACGTGGTCTTGTATAGACTTCAAGGTGTAATGGGCAGGGACTGCTTTGTTCACCAACACCAGTAGGAACTCCGGCACCTAGCAAATTACAAGTATATCCAGCAGGGAGACAAGCTCTGGTGGTTTTTCGTTGTCATGTTTTTCCATTTACTTCAAGTACAGTTGTTGTTCAAGGAACAGGGTGGTGACCAGTGACTGCGTGAAGCACTGGTTGGTTCTGTACACCGTGAACGTGAACTTACAAATGGTGGCCAAGGGGAGCTCGCCTCCTGTTACGTGACGGAAGTACCGTTATTTCCTTGGCTTCACATGATGAGGCATGACTTCTAATATGCTTTTAAAAACATTTTTAGCAAATGGCCCTTGACCTGTAATTTGTCGTCTTTGAAAGGGCCGCCGTTGCTAGGCCATGACCGCAGTGTGTCTGAGGTGCTCTCTTGAACCCACGTCAGGTCTCACCAGCTGGGCAGATTCAGGGACAGGACTTCTGGAAAGTCCTGTCCGTGGCTCAGATGCAAAAGAATGTGGCCTGCTGACTGTCGTTTCAGACTCTGAGCTCAGAAAGAAAACGGGGGCATGGGGGTAGGGGGTGGCCGAGAGCTTTAATGATAAAATTTGAGGCACCCAGAATTGGCTTGATGTTGGGGGGTATTCAGAAAAGCTGGGTAAGCCAGACTGAAGTTGCTTTTTCTGTGTCCTTCCGTCCAGGGCTGTCCGCTGTCTCCCTGACAGTTGGCTCTCCTGATCTTGTAATTGGTCGGTAGCAAACTCTGCTCTTGTGTGTTATTTTATCCTTTCCACCATGTTCCGTGAGAATGGCTCCTCTGCCTTCACAGTCCACGGTCTTGTGATCCTCTGACACCTCATTCTCTCCAGCGCTGGCTCTCTGGGTGCCTTTTCAATGGAGATCTTAATCCTGCCTGAACGTTTCAGGAGCCTCTTGCTTATCTCCCCTGGAGCCCCGAATTGCCGTGGTTTTGTTACCGATGCCCCATTGTGTGTGGGTCAGAACCGGCAGCTTCTGTTTGTCCCCTGTCCTTTGTGAGGGAGAGTTGATTTGTGGCAGTTTTCCTGAGGAAAGAAGAGTTAGATGTGAGTCTGGTTAGTTTTTCAGAGGGAATAATGAGATTGTTGATTAGGATCTTTCCGATCGTGGAGGAGACTTAAGGATGTAGTTCGGGCCAAGGCGTGCGCAGGTCTCTCCCCGTCTCACTGGGGGGGCGATGATGCCCACCGGTTTTCCTTTCCTGCCTGGCGTCCCCCAGGGTGGGTCCACAGAGCTGTCCCTGCCCGCGAGTGATGGCTCATTCGTACAGCAAGCGGACCGGCAGCAAAGGCTCAGCTTTGTGTGGAGATTGCGCATTATGACTTCAGTACCATCCCCCCTCCTGATTTTTTCCTCCCATTTTTATCACGTGGCCGTCACAGAATTTCCACTCAGCGTGGACTGCTTTCTAGCCTTTTGCCAGGTAACTGCCTCTACCGTTTACCTTTGCTCTCGGGGATGTGAGTCTCATCCACGTAGTCTGGTGACCTCTTGATTCTTTCTCACTGTCTGTGGTCCAGTATCTTCTTCCACGTTGTGACGTGATCTTCCTGTCCCTGGGCCAGTGAGGCCTGAGCTGGGAGCGCTGTCATCTCCTGGCCACTGTTCCTCTGCACGGCGGCGAGAGCTCTTCCAGGAGTTGGGGGTGCGGGGTCGTCACCCCAGCGGTCCATACGCACCCTCAGATTATTGCACGGCATTCCCTCGCCCCTGGCTGCTGCCCTTGCTGCATGGGGGACCGGAGGGGTACGGCGGGGGTCTCCGGAAGTGGGCTGTGCGGTGCGAGAAGGGGCCCAAGCAGATGTCTTCTTGCCACTAGATCGACATTTTAGGGCTGGGTGACCACGGAAGCCACACAGCTCTGGGGCTTCCTGTTACTGAGGCGGGAAGGGACCTCCTGAACGGGACCTGTCCTGTCCAACGTGGATGGTAGCAGTAGGCGAGGAACGGTCACAGAAAAGGCTTGGGAGCCCTGGGGGAGCCGCGTGCAGGGGAGCCGACAGCCGGGGGTGCGGTCCCGCGGCTGGGAGCTTTGGTCCCGGGACCCCGTCGCGTCAGGGTGGCCCGATTTGGAGTAACGGACCTTTGTTGTTCTCGAAAGTGTCTGTCACCCACCGAATGGCGGACTCGTCAGGGGCCTCCTTTCACCTACAACTGTCTGTCCCAGTACAGCGAGTCACGCCTGCTTTGGTGCCTCAGCTTTGCCCAAGGCTGTGGTTTGAGGGAACCGGTTGACCAGTGGGGAAATAGTCTGCAACCCCCTTTTCTCCCCCCTCTACTTCCTGGAGGTCAGAGGAAATACATTTTTTAACTCTTATAATTGTGTATTCTTATTTACTCTGACAGCCACGCCTCAGGGTCTCACCTCTCCTGAAAAGAATGATAATGACTGGACGCTCTGCGACCTTCCTGTCACAACAGACGGGCGTTTGAGATTCTGGGTGGACTTTTATCAGCTGTGTCCCTCGGTGATTTCCTGTGAAACCCGAGGAAATAGCTCATGAATGTCTCAGCGATTGGTTTCAGCTTGGGCTGCCTCCCAGCCTGAGCTGGTGTGATATCATTCTCTTAGTAAAACATAATATTTAGTTAAAAACTTACGAAAAGAACAGTAACGATTACCGCTAAACCCCCCGCCTAGAGATCACAACTTTAGACATCGTAAGTGCTTCCTGTCTTTTCAGAGGCATGTTTACGGGCTCTAATGCACACACACGTGCATACTTGATGCCTAGCTGTGTCATCGTGGACATGAAAGAGCAAGGCTGCAGGTCCCACGTTAGAGCTGCTCCCGCCTCCGAGGGATGCCTCTTGACCACTTCGTCGTGTGGTCAGACTCCCTCCTGCAGCATCGTTCTGAAGGCTGGCGTCCCTCTGTGTGGAGCACCGTGGGTTAGTTAATCCCCGAGTACGGGGCGTTATTTAAAACACAAGTGCAGGGTCTGCCTGAGCCGTGATTTCCCCTCTTTGTGCCACTCAATGAAAAGACCTTTCTAGTCAGAACTCTAATCAGTCAGAGGATAAGGGCTGATGGTCCGGAACCTGCACACTTAACCTTTATTGCTCTGGAAACCTGTTGGGGGATTTCCACTTAATTACTTACAGTTATTTCACATTAATACCAGAAAATGTTCTCTATACAGCATTTAATCTCACTTTATTTTTTGGTTATCTTTAAAAAGATGTTTACTGTTCTATCACAGTTGCCCCACCTTTGCCCCATTGCTCCCCCCTGCCCCGCCCACAGTCAGTCCCACGCCGTTGGCCATGTCCATGGGTCCTTTATACTAGTTCCTTGTCTAGACCCTTCTCCTCCATCCCCCCCTTTCTCCCTACCCGCTCCCCCCGGTCACTGCCTGTCTGCTCCTCGTTCCAGGCCTCACTTTAAGTTGGGTCAGCAGACACGCACACACACACACACACACACACACAGATTCACGGTCCCGTACAGCGGGCACACGCAGATGGCTCAGGATGGTGCCCGCGTCCCTCACCTCTTATTCTGGAAGCCAGCGGAATGAACAAGGTGGTTCCAGTAGGTGACACCCGACAGGTGGGGGGCTGGAAATTCGGTGCTTATTGGTGCCGCCTGTGGCGGGAAGGGCCGCAGTAAAAGCAGGAAGCTCCCTTCTTCCTCTCAAGGGGCCGCTGCTCCTTAATTCCCTCTGAGTTTTCATCACAGAACACAGGGCCCATAGTGACTGGCTTTTCTGATTTTTCAAGGGGAGCTGCAGATTACATTTATTTATGGAAAACTTCTAATTCTTAAATGCTGACAGAAACTATAAGAGTTCTGAGGCCGTGCAGGCGTGACAGAAGGCGTCCGTGGGTCTAACCTCGCCCACGGTCTAGAGGGCAGTGGCCCCAGGGCCATCCCAGCTCTCCGGGAACGAGGAAATAAACCCTTCAGAAAGAGAAGGCTTTGCTTTCCACGTCGGTCTTTCCAGGGTTATTTTAAAGATGGATGCAATATATAAAAACCAGGAGATTTCAGGTAGGCAGCTGCTTAAGAAAAAGAATGCCTAACAGTTCACAGTAAGGCCGGTGGGTTTCTGAGGCCTCCAGCGAAATCTTCCTTAAGCCTTCCGTGGCCTGCGGATCCCAGACTCCTCACGCCCGCTCAGACTCTCGGGGCCGAGCATTGTCGTCGCCAAGGGCAGTCTTTCCTGGCTGCCGACAGGAGGCCCCGCCTCGGGAGCTGCACTGCAGATGTGTGCGCTTTACGGTGTATAATCCCTGCAGCTACTTGAAAACAGACCGGACGTAAGCATCTTGGGTGCTACGGGTTGTCTCCCTGTTAAGGAATGAGAGATGAGTGAACTTGAGCTTCCACCCCCTGTTGCTGGTACTCGTTTTCCTTTCTTCGGGTTTCCCAGCGTCTCTGCCCCATCTGCAGCCGCTGTCCCCAGGCGTTTAGTCTCCCTTCCGCGGTGAGGTAGAGTCTGTGCTCACCCTGGGTCTTTTCCGTAGTTCTCCCGTTTCCGAGTCCTTCATTTTGACTCATCTTTGGTTCCTCCAGACTTCACGGTCAAGTCGCAGTTTGGGTTTGTTTATTTTAGGAGCTGAGTCGTGGGCACCCTGTTCCCCGACTTTTCACATGTTTGCAGATGCCTGCCCTCTGCCCTGACACGCTTCCCATGAGCCCGCTGGATCTGACGTTCTTGTGTCTCTTTCAGAGACAGGGCCCCACTGTCTTCCAGCACCGGTGTGGTTGTGAAGACGTCCGCAGTCCGTTTGCTTTTGTCTGTCTCTCTCCGCCCAGTGAGATGACTTGCTTTTCATTTTTAACCTCTGAATGTCTTTTTTCATTCTTTGGTTCAATACCTTAAACTATTGTTTGATTTTTAAAATTATGTCCAGATTTTCCCTCGCATGAAAATGCCCTTTTGATCTACGGTTTCAGTTCCTTTGTTTTGGAAGTAAATTTCCGAGAGAAACTCCAGGCTCACTTTGGAAAGCATTGCTGAACGATTTCATTGTTGGGGTGCTGTCACGTGGCTCGTCAGAGCGAAGGCACGTCCCTCTCCCCTCCTCGCGGGGGTGGCCTGGCTTTCTCTTCTTTCAGGGGATGCGTTTGGGAGCGTTCAGAAGTCCGTTACTACATTTGAACATTTATGCTTTTTCCTCTTTCTCTTCCTCAAGACTCAGGCAGTAGCTAATGAGAAACCATCATTTTTATATTTGATTTTCTTAGCCCCTCCCCCTTTGCTTAAGAGTAAAAAGATAAAGAGATTTGACCTATAATTGAATTATGTTGTATCTGTCCATATATGCCTTTTGGAATAACTTTATATCGAGCTTTTCAGAAATGCATGCGATATCAAAATGGGGAAAAATTAAACAGGTGCCTTTATGTCTTATTGGATTGCTTACTTGCTCAGATTGATTACAGCTGAAGTAAACACGCGCACGTATCGATGGATGTCCGAACTGATTCCATTCAGTTTTGTTTCACTTACCTTTGTCAGCTAAATAAAAGGCTACTTAGCACTTCCCTTGGCTTTTCTGTTGAGAATGTTGTAGTTAGTGGTTTTTTTTCTTGGAGATTAGAATGTTTTCTCCTCATGGAAAGTAACCGATAGTAGAAAATTTTTTCCGTTGATACTTAACTGTTCATGTTTTCACCCCTCTCTGCCCATCCCCTTTGCAGGTGTGTGTGGGGCGTGGGGGGAACAGAGGCTATACAGGGAAGGGATTTAGGGTCCCAGCGGGTGGCTGGAAATAAAATCTCGCCCACACTTCGGCCACTCCCTGGCCTGCCGTGCTGGGTGGTGTTCACACAATGCCAGGACTCCGGCTGAAGGAGAGCAGCCCGCGGGCTGAGGTCGGCACCAGACGGGTCTTCCTTTGGTGCCTTGCCCTGCAGGCCAGAATAGCCAAAGGCCCTGTTCAAAAACAAGGCAGGTGGTCCAGAGGTGGAAGCCGAGGACATCATCCACGCGAGACATCACAGTAGTAACAGGTGAAATACGCGCTGTGTTAAAATGTAACTGGCTTATGTGTATAAATTGTTTCTTGGTTGTATTTGGTGTTAATAGCTGCTATTTAACGTTTCCGGTTTAAAGTAAGCAGCATCTGAAGCCTGATTTGTTATCCAATAATTTAGTTGAAGGTGGGATAGTCCTTCTTTAGTGTCTCTGTTTGGAGTAGATATTTTTGTGCAGCCTCCTCCTAAATATTTCATAATTGGAATTCAGCTGAGGTTTGACCAGAATAACAGAACACCGACATTTCCTCCGAGATGATGTACGCGTTGTCATCCATCACACTTCTCCTGCTGTCAGATGTTTTCTAAGCTCGCCGTGGCCTCCTTCAGGGCCCTGTGACAAGGCGAGAGTTTCTGGTGAGTTCTGCCCGCAGACCGCGGTGGGTCCCCGTCGGTACCTGTGCTTCCCCGGCTCGTTCCTGTGGAGACACCTTGTCAGGGGACGCACCTGCTTTTTCTGGGAGACAAGCTTTTCGTCGCGACTCGCAGGAAGCAGTAGCCCTTCGTTATTTGCGTTTCTAATGCACACTGCGTGTGTCTTTTGGGATTTTAGCAGGAGACCTTTTAATTATATGTTCCCCTTGCTGTAATTCTTGTTTGCTAGCATTTCCCCGCTAAGGCTGTTTTCCAAGGGTTAATCGACCAGTTTGGAGCCAGGCAAGAAATCACCCTGAAGAATGAGATTAATCTGAAGAGGCTGGAAGTGGCGAAGTACTCGCAGAAAATTCTCATCGCGAAGACGTCAGTCCACGAGTTACCACTCGGGAGGGTCAGGGAGGTGTGTGGGGCACGGGGAAGGGCCTGCGACCGACCGGGGTGAACGAAGGCGAGGAGGCGCCGGAAGTCCCTTCTGAGAAGTCTGTAGGAAGGTGTGGCCCACCTTCAGCAATATGAGGCTTGTGTGGGGGAGGGCCGATGGGAGGGGGAGGGGGGGAAGGGAAGGAAGGAGGGGAGGGAGGGGAGGGAGGGATGAAAAGAAAAGAAAGGAGAAGAGCAAAGGAAGGTGGGAGGGGAGAATGTGAAGACTGAGCGACTGGAACTGAGGGTCCCTGAAGAAGACCCCTTGGTGTCTTACCTTCGGTAGGTGAGCAGGCGGTGCTCCAGCCTCACTGAAGCCCAGCAGCCAGGGAAAGGAGTGAACTGTTGACACGAAGGATGTCTTAGTTGGACTGGGGTGAAGAACCACCCTTCTTTTGGGGGAATCTGTTATGAACTGAATGCATCCCCCCTGAAATTTGCATGCTGCCGTCTAAGCCAAGCGTCATGGTGTCTGGTGGCCGGGCCGTGGGGAGGTGACGAGGCCAGCAGGGTGCAGCCCTCACGGGTGCGGTCAGTGCCCGTATGAGAAGAGCCGAGAGCTAAGTCAGTGTCCTGCCGCCGTGCGGGGATGCAGTCGGATGCAGTGAGCAGTCCGCCCTGAGTCGGGAAGAGGGTTCTCAGCAGAACCTGCCCATCGCAGCCTCGATCGCAGGCTTCAGTGCCCAGCAGTGCGAGGAGGATGTTTCTGTGCGGGAAGGCCTGGCCATCGGTGGGGGACAGCCCTGGCTATTGGTAGAGGCCGGCCCTGGCTGTAGGTGGGGGGCGTCCTGGCCATTGGTGGGGGACAGCCCTGGCTGTATGATGCTTCCGTTGTTCATGTGTCTTCCCTGCTTCTTTTCCCTCCGCCCTGTCCTGGTTTGCTGGCGCTGAATGAAGGGGGCAGATAGGTAGGGTCCCCGTGAAGAACTGTAAGCCACACGCCTGGGATTTCTGCCTTAAAAGGCTCTGTTCCTTGCCTGCATTGCCCCCCTGCCTGAGTGTTCCTCACAGAACGCAGCCACCACGTCTAGTTACATGTGGCCATTCCCGCAGATATAAGCTGGCTGCACAGCTCACTAACGGAGGAATCAGGCGCTGGTTCTTGCCGCTGCCGCTGCCGGCCGGCTCCCGGGGTTCGTGTGCCGTCAGAGCCCCGTCTTCCTTCTGCACGGGCTGCGTTTCCTAGCACGCTTGCTCCGTGGAGTCCCGGCCGTTCCCATCTCTTAGAGCTCAGAGTCCCCAAAGAAGGAAAGAGCCTCTCTCATCGGCTCTGGTTCCACCTGGAGGGGAGTCCCCATTAGACCTGGCTCGTGGCCGGGCCGCAGGGGTGTGAATGGGTCAGACCTTCCCCTCCAAACCACAGGAGCCGGGCGCACTGGCTAGGAAAGACAGAGGGCACACTGATCACCGTGTGCTCCTGATTTCTGTCACGCCGTCGTGACTTGAAACACTTGGGAAATGTGAGTCCATTCCTCAGCTGCATGTGGGCAGCGTGGGCACGGCCCGGGGGGCTCTGTGGTCGGCAGCGGACGGCGGCAGGGTCTGTCCTGGCGGCGTGTCTCGGGGTTGGAGCGCTCGCCCCAGCCCTCTCCTCAGTCTGGACGGTGTTCTCCAAGCTGGTGCCTTTTTGGGGACTGGCTATTCCACACTCAAGTGCTAGTGTCCGCTTCAAAGGACACCGTTGCTGCCCTAAGACTAGCTACCTGGCGCTCTGTGTCTGTCGGTCAGCAGGAATCTGGTCAGCGGGGGAGTTTGTCACGTGATGTGCCAATAGCAGCGTTCTTGACACCGGTCACGTTTCTCCTGCAGGTGTGACTGTGCTGTTCTTTGGCTAAGGAGGTGACATCCTCAAGCCAGGCTGACCCAGAAAGGTACACGTGCAGTGATTTAGAGATTCAGGCCTTCTGTGAAATATCACAGCTATTTATTGTCATGAGCATTTAGAAAAACCATGAATCGTGGTCCGGTTCAGTTTCAGCCGTATTCTTACAAATAACTTTTTTCTGTGGGGCCCGAGTCGTTTACCCTTGAACTCCCAAGGCTTAAATGGGATCAGATTGGCTCCTAACAGTCTCTACTTTTGTCAACACAAGCAGTCAAGCCACCCAGTGAGTGCAATTACCGTCTTCATTAACTCCGCGGTCTGTTGGAACTAATGAATTTCCACAGAAGTTCGGGAGTGGCTGCCGGCTGACATCTTAGATTAACCAAACTGGAGTGACGAGCTCTGTCCTGCGCATCAGAGAGGAGGTTCCAGGGTTAATGACAGTTCTCGTCCAATGTCAGTTTGACTTTGAGAGGGGATGTTGCAGACACCACGTGCCAGTCCTGTGCGGACTGTGACTGGTGACAGCTTATGAATTATTTCTCCCCAATTACTTTCATCCCTTGAGGCTTCTTCGGATCTTCATTTTTACAAAACAGATTCCTATCTAGGGCCCACTGATGGAATCGGCCGTTCTGCCTGCCTCTCCGAGGGGTTCACGGTGCCCTTCTCCCGCCGGTGGGCGCCGGGGAACAGGTGCTCGGGGCGGGGTGCAGTCTTCCCACAGAAAACTGTCGCTGGAACGCTGCTGCTTCTCGACAGCAGCCATTTCGCTTTTCTGTGCCTGCACGTGCGCCATGGTCAGCCCGTTGGCTCTGGGTCCCGTGCGCCCCGGTGACAGAACAGAGCCAGCAGGCACAATGCCGCGCTGGGTCCCCCGCTCCGTGACTGGGTCTGCAAGGGCGGCTGGAAGGAGCTGGATGCAGGGACAGAGGAGGGACTTCGTGAGCGCACCCAGTGCCATAGTATTGTAGGGCCAGCTCCGCTGCTGTCTGCCCTGCCTTTTAGTAGTCGGTGGGAAAGGGCGGGCCCAGCGTTCTTGTTTCTGAACAGTCGGAGAGAAATCTGCAAAAACACCTCGCCAGCCACAGGCAGGACAGAGTTGTGGTGTGATTCAGTGAGAGAGGTGTGCCGTCCAGGGGCCAGGAGAACCCGGGGTGACGATCAGAGTCTTTGTGCCGCAGGACGGAGCGGTGCTGTGACTTGCTGAGGGGACTGTGACTGGAGTTGCTTGTCCTTCTCTGAGCTTCCATGTCACTTGACGTGGGTTCTTTCAGAAGCTTCTCCTCGGGACTGAAATGTCTCCCACTTGGCTTTATCTTCGCTGCCACCTAGGAGGGCCTCAGGCTGAGTCTCAGTCCTCACGGGCCTTCGACTTGGAACACACTCCTGTATCAGCTTTAAGAACGGTGACTCACCGCTGGCATCCCCGCCTTCCATCCAGGACCTGTGTTCCCTGCTCCCGTGACGCTCCTCACGGCAGGTCCCTCACGGGCTCGCTGGCTCTCGTCCGTCCCCTCTCGCTGTGCCTGTTACCGTTGAAGACTCAGGGCAGGTGTTGTCTTGGTGGCAGAAGCGTCGCCGTCCGTCTCCCGGGTCTGCGGATAATCTCTCCCCGCGGCCGGCTCAGTCCACGCCTCCCGCCTCGTCCTTCTCGGGCCGTGTCGTGGCTGCTGGGCCTCGTGCCTCTGTTGTTCCCTAGACCGTGGGCGAGGAGGGAGCCCCGTGACCCGCCCACCTGCGCCTCAGCCTCTGCACCCGGTGTCGGGGTGCTTCAGGAGCGGTTGTGGACCGGAATGGGGTTTGGTGAGGAAAGTCAAGTCAACGTTTGAAAAACCAGCAGTGCTCTTCTCTTGGTTCTCCCTTCCCACGCGTGTGCGATGCACAGCTTCCCGAAGTCACAGCTCTTGGGGGCACCTGAGGGTCCTGCTCACGGAAGCACCTGCAGTCGCTGGCCCCGGCGTGGCGCGGGCCGACGGGAGGGGCCGAGGGCCGGGCTCACATCAGCACCTGGGGGACAGCCGTGCTGTGCTCTGCGTCCCTGGACACTTGGGCTTGGTCTTCAGCGTTTCCCCGCGGCCAGCGGGGGGCCGCCAACCACGTCTCTCCAGCGGCAGCTTCGGCGATTTCCTCAGTGTCCGTGGTAGCATGGAACCCCGCGGAGGGAGCTGTGTCCTTGGCTGATTCTGTGAAAGGTGTCGCGTCTCCCTGCTAGTTTACGTTAAACAAGGCTCAGAGCGACAGGTCCCGTTAGCAGCACTGTCCACCAGGGCCCGGGCTGTGACGAGGACCAGGGTCTGCCAATGCACAGCGGAGGCACGAATTTTAAAGCGTATTATTTTAGAGTCTTGATAGTCTATGGTCAGTTCTCAGATCCATTTATTTAGAAATGGTTAAATTATTCACTTGCAATAATTGCTTTTTGAAGAATTCGCTACGTTTACCTGTATTTATTACTAATGGTGAAACTTTTAGTAAATTGTGAATGCTTTATAAGGTGTAACTAACATGTGGTCAGAGGCTATAAAACACAAATGTTTTTAAAAAATTATGGTTATTAATAAAAGAAATATCATGTTTCCTTTAATGTGCATTTCATGTAGGTGTAACTTTTAGTGATGCCTAGGAGTTTTAGCTTCTAATTATTCTTTTTGTTAAGCGGAATTATATTAAATTTCCACACACCTATGGGGAAAATACATTCCACCTTCAATTTAATATTTTTTTGAGAAGTTGTGAAATATTGGTATTAGTCCTTTATTTTTTTTCAATTTAATTTTTGTATGTTGAGGTTATTTTGGGAGGTTTGAGATGCCCTTCCAACAGTAAATTTTCTGTGTTGCTTGAAATCTCTCTCTCTCTCTGATCATCTCGGGGCGTGGGCTGCCCAATCTGCGTTGACGGGAGGATTACAGGCCCTGCTGTGTGCTTTGTCCCCAAAGACCTTCACATCAGCACATTCAGTTCACGAACAGACTGAGTCACTGTCAGTGATGCGCAGAAAAATGAAAATGAATGCAAAATTACCATTCAGACCCAAGAACTGCAATAGAGGGATTGTTCTTAATTACCGTATTGTGAAATAAATGGCTGGTTTGGGTCCTAACACCAGAGCTGTTGTGTGTTTTTGAAGCTATTTTGGAAAAGTTATCTAATTTGTTTGGCAAGTTTAATTGTAAGAAGGGGACAGATAAATATTTACAGAGATTTTTAATCCTCGTCAAGCACAGTAATTTTTAATCACTATTTAAAAAATGAGGTGCGTTAAATAGTGAAGCAATTTGCTGACAAAGGATCAGGATTTCCCATTATTTTAGCCAACTTCTAGGAGTGATACTGAGCTGAAATTTACAGTGGGGGGAAGACATAGGAAGCAGCTCTTCACTGGTGAGCAGACTGGGAAGTGGGGCGCACAGAGGGGGAGGCCCCCAGGAGCCTAGTGCTGTGGTGTCCCGCCGACGCGTGGAGAAGCGCCTGTATCGCTGAGAAGGGCTGAGTGGGTAATGTTGCTTTCTAGCCTGGTTCTCGGAGTCGGCTCTTACAGGTTTGCGACTTTTCCCTTAACTTGGTACTAAAACCTCAAAGATAAACCGGCAGTGTTTCCCACCCCCCCACCCCCCAAATATCTTTTGCTTTGGAAACAGTTGTCGAAGGGCAGCAGAACAGCCCCATAGAGAATGTGTGCAGGGGGAGTCACAGGGGAAAGTGGGCTTTCGGGGAGTGTGAGCCGCACGGATACCAGGTGCCCCAGCGCCCTGTGGAGAGCAGCAATGTGGTGATTCCTGTGAAGGCCGCACTGGGCGCCTGGGGGTCCCAGAGGACGGGGGTCTTTATTGCCTCACCTCCCACGGGTCAGGGTGCTGCGTCTGCCCCGCGGTGGGGTGGGAGTGGGGTTGATGTAGAGACGATCCTCCTGTGACCATGTTCCCCTGGGGAAGAGGGGAGGGATGGGAGACTAGCAAGATGCACCCCTGACTGCACAGCCTCTGTGGGGGCAGTGGAGCAGTGTGGGCAGACCACCAGGTGGTGGCGCATTTCAGAGGCCGAGGTTTCCTGGGAGACGAGGGCGCGAAACGTGGTGTTTGGAAGGAGTGAGCCTCTCTCTCCGTCCCCCCCGCCCCATGGCGTACTTCCTCTGTTATGAATCCCTTCCATCCCTCATTTTCATCGCATGAAAATTATTACCTCAGCTGCTTAGCTGATCCAGGAGGCTATTATGTGGTAGCTTGAGAATCCACTCATCGATTCTACATTACCAGCTTTATGAAATTTCCATTAGAGACGGACTGTAGTGTGTAGTCAGTCTTATTTTAAATGAGATTTTAATAATCAGTTCTAACAGTATACAACAGAAACTATAACTCCTGAGCTATTGGGAACATCAGGAAGGCCGAAAAGCTTGGTTAAAAGAAGCAATATTGTAAAAAGTTATTAGGAAGATATATTAGTCAGTCCTCTCCAGAGGAGCAGAACCAATAGGATGAGATATATAAGCACCATGGTTTGTTAGAAGGAAGTAGCTCATGTGACTGCAGAGGCTGGGGACATCCCCAGTACAGTCTGGGGAAACAACCATGTTGTTCTCAAGAGCTGTCTTTACCAAACACACATCTACAGACTCTTTGGTGAAGGAAGTAGTATCTAAAGAGGTCATGTAGTGTGCCGAAACTGGGCAAAATGCTAATTTTGTTCATTTTCTGAAATAAAATGAAATGTGGAAGTTGAGGTTTTATTTCATGTGATGTGATGAGTAGACCATTGCTAGGATTCCCTATGGTGGAAGTGGTGTTATTTTTATGCCTTAATTTTAAGAAATCAAGTCCAATGAGAGACTTGGCAAAACTTTAATCAGCTGGTAATTCTGGATGCCTTACAACTCCCTCCAAATAGGTAGAATGTACAAGGTCTGTCTGGAAAAAGTCCAGTCATTGTTAACATAAGGAGAATGGTTTGTGCAACCTCGAGGGAACCCAACAGCCAAGGAGAGTGGACTGGAATGCACACCTGTGAACGATGGCGACTTCACTGTACTGGTCAGTGGGGGCGGTAGACACTGTGGAGGGAGCGTGTGTGCTGTGTGGTCGTCGCATTCAAATGACTGAGCAAGTAGAGCAGTGAATCTGCATCAGACTTTGCGTTAAGCTTGAACAGTCCTCCGTGGAAACCATTTGGGTGACTCAGGAGGATTTTGGGGACGATGCCATGAGTGGGGCACAAATAAAAGTGCGGCACAGATGCTTCAAAGGTGCTCAAGAATCTGTTGAATCAAGGTGACCCATGTCCTGGGTGGCCTGCAATCACCCAGGTGACTCAGCCCCCACTTCAGCCCCGATCTGGCGCCCTGTGCCTTCTGGCTTTCCCCAAAACTAAAGTCACCTTTGAAAGGGAAGAGATTTCAGACCGTCAGTGAGATTCAGGAAAATATGATGGGGCAGCTGATGGTGACTCCAACCAAGGTTTTTGCAGAGTGTTTTGAACAGTGGAAGAGATTCTGGGAGAACGGTTTGGGGTCCTAAGGTGCCCAGTTTGGAGGGGACTGAGGCGTGGTTGTCCTGTGTACATTGTTTCTTGTACCTTCTTCAATAGACGTCTCTAGTTTGCACAGTGCGTGGCTGGGGACCTCCTGAACAGGCCTTTGAATATGAATAGAAGGGAAAAGTACAGTTACAGTTGATGCCTGGGCCACTGCGGACAGTGCGCCCCGTTATTTAACCCCCCACTACGGCTCGCAGTGCCTTTATTGTCTCCCCGTTTGCCTGACGAGCTGGTGGAGATTCTGACAGGCCGGCACCTCGGCCGCAGCCTCACGGTTGCCACATGGGAGACCTGGACTCGGACATGCGTCTCACGGTGTCAGGTCTGATGTCATTTCCCCACACCCCAGCCTTGGCGCCTCGGTGACTGCAGGCCAGAGGCAGTATTGGGAGGATGAGGACGGCTAAGGGAAGATGGGTTAGAGATGGAGGCTAGAGAGGGTCCAAGCGCTTCTGGAAGGTGGTATGAATGTGGTCGCAGCGTGGGGACCGGTGACCCAGAGAAGGCTGGGTCGTGTGGAGGAGGTGGGAAGGGAGGTGAGCGGGATCAGCGCTGCTGTGTGCGAGCCGGTGGGGAGGGGTCGGCACTGGGGCCGTGGGAGTGGCGGCGGGGGTCGTGGGGGTGGCGGCGGGGGTCGTGAGTGCTGAGAGCCGTGTCGGGGGTGGGGCTGGGGCGTCCGGGCCCTTGGTGGGCTCAGAAAGCGGCGTCGTGGGCGTCCCCGCCAGTGTGGGTGCGAGCCTGCCGGTGAGTCCTTGTGAGAAGAGGGCTCTGGAAGGTGGCCAGAGTAGCCCGGGAAGGAGAGCCCGTGGCTGTTTTCCGAGCAAACCCCGGGCACGTCAGTGGGCGGCCACGTGGCAGTTGTGAAGACGGAACGGGCCACCCCAAGCGAGGGCTTGTCCAGGTGTCCTCGCTCGGTGACCGTGCCGTTATTTCCGCCCGTCTCGTGGCCTCGGTCGGGGTGGTGCTTCCTGGCCTGCATTTTGATTTCTGCTGTGAATTTTACTTAGAGGCCGTAACAGGCTTCAGACCGATCTGGAAGTTCATGCCCTGCCGGCACGCGTTAACCCTCGAGGTCCGGGTGTGCGTCAGCCTTCGGAAGTGTGTGCCCACCAGCAGCAGTCGCTCACGGGGGCAGCGGGCTGGTGTCGAAACCGCCCCAACTGGGGCCGAATTCTCAAGTTCACGTCCAAATAAATCTGTGGTCTTTTAAAAATCAGGCGCTCAAAGCGTTTTCTCTCATTTTCTTTTGCTGTGAACTACAAGCTGCTTTCAGCATGTACTGTTGTTAACAGACGTCTCCTCTAGTCGGGTGTCGGGTGCATTTCGCATTGTCCCCAGTCTCGTCTCCTCTGTGATCGAGCGTTAGTGTTCCCGGGAGAGTCACTGTGCTCATTCTCTCTAAAAATCCCACGGGTTGCCTGGGCGTGACTGAGCTCCCTGCACCTCCTGTCCCCAGCAGGGAGGACCGAGTGGCGACCCTCCCCCCCACGCACTGCGCAGGCTGTGACGGCGCAGGTGTGCGGGCCCTTTAGTCCTGGGGGCGGGGCCCGTCATGACCAAATAAAGTGTCGCCATTGATCACGCACAGACGACTGATTTTAGGCCACACATTGGGCTGTGTCCTGGGGACATAGTAGTGAGCAAGAAACATAGTCCCTTCTCTTGAGGAGCTTACAGTCTGAGGAGAAGACGCCTCCTTCAGTCAACACAGCGGAAAGGGACACCAAGCTTGGTAACGTGTAAGACATCCATTCCTTATTTATTATTGAACGTATGTTCATTAACCACCACGGGCAGGCACCTGGGTGGGAGTGGGCACAGCAGTGAACGCGTGGGAAGTGGTCATTTAATGAATTCCTCATCCGTGAAATTCACGTTTATGATGCTTATTCGACCGAGAAGTAGGCAAAGTATATGAACTTAAAAAAATGGACTCTTTGAAAAAATACATAAAATTAAAATACAACCGTGCGTCCCAGCCATCAAAGCGTGCTTCCTGTCCACAGTCACTGTTCCTACTCGGTGATATTTAACGGTAAGCGGCGGAGCTGCCCTCTGGATGTGACACTCTTCATCGATTCCGTCTCGTTTCTTACAGTTATTGCCGGTTTCCGAGGTACTGTCCCCTACGGCCTGTCACTGGAAATTGGAGACACAGTTCAGATCCTGGAGAAGTGTGACGGTAAGTGGCTGGCAGGGGCTCTTGGCGGCCGGATGAATAGCCCCGCGACAGCGCACAAAGTTTGCACACTCTGTCCACACCTCTGTGAACCGGGAATGTTTCCAGGAGTCACGGGGAACCGTTTTTGACACGACCTGTTGCTTGCATGTTCGATGTTTGGCGAATGAGAAAGCATCACCTGGCATTTTTAAAGCTGATGATATTTTCTCCTTAATATCAATTCCTTAGGTCCACTAGATGCCAACATAGAAAGCAGTCGAGACCACTGTGTTTGTGGGAGTTCGTGACTCAGTACCAAACTTGAAGGCCTTTCTTAGAATCTCAAGGGACTGGTAGATTCCCCAGGACAGGAAATCCAGAAGGGGCTTCCCCAAGGTGGGGTGACCGGAGCCTCATGGGAGGGTCCTTCCTGGGCAGACGCCTCTCTCATGCAGCAGCCCTCACCCCCAGACCCCCCAATATGCACTGGAATTGTTCAATGCATTTAAATATCAGTGGAATATATTATATGGGAATGTATGATTACTATTATTTATGTAGCAGATTACTCGTTACATTAAAATACCTAATATATTCTGAAGTGTTTCCATTCCTGTTCTGCAAAGCATCCTAAACCTGAGTCCTTAAAAAGATCCCAGATACCTGGATGCTGTGGCTCAGTGGATGGAGCGTTGACCTGCGAGCCAAGTGTCGATGGTTCGATTCCCAGTCAGGGCACATGACTAGGTTGCACGTCAGGTCCCCAGTTGGGGGAGTGAGTGAGAGGCAACAACACAGTGATGTTTCTCTCCCTCTCTTTCTCCTTTCCCCTCTGTAAAAGCAAGCAAACAAATAAATAAATAAAGTTGTTTAAAAAAAAAAAAAGATCCCAGATAAAATGACTGTTCTTTGGTAATAGAATGAACACAAAGTCCCATCAGTATATCCTAATATGTTTATTTTTTGCCTAGCCTGTTGTCCTTATTAGGAATTTATAATATAATATTCTGTCATATCAAGGTTCATTATTGATTAAATTGTGTCCCCCAGACGAAGCTGTTACATTTAATTAGAGCCTGGGGAGACACGGGCATTTGTCCTGCCTACCGCAATCGGTGCCTTTAACCATGTGACGCTCTCCATGGCACTGCCAGACGCGTCTGCCTGTTCCTACTTTGTGTACAGGTAAACGTGGGATCTGTGTTGAATTAGTGCCTGAAAATGGGCTCTACAGGTAGTGGGAGCTGTTTTGTAATCTAAAAACTTTCTATGTAGTATAATTGGACAGATCTCTTGAAGCTGGGCTTCTGTTAGAATGGTTACTTAAGAGTGGCTGTAGTTCTTGGATATGTCGTTAAGGGATTTCAGAAACCCTAAGACACAGAAATTTCTGATTTTATATTTGTCCTGCTGCTGATTTTAAAACTCTTAGGCATTTTTCTTTACAGTATATCCTTTAAAAAACTTATGAGGAACAAACCTTTTTTTTTTTTTTTTTGAACTTCATACCTTTGTTGTTCATATTTATTTATTTATTTATTTTTAGAAAGAGGGGAAGGGAGAGAGGAAGAGAGGGAGAGAAACATGACTGTGTGGTTGCCTCTCATGTGCCCCCAATGGGGAACCTGGCCTGCAACCCAGGCCTGTGCCCTGACTGGGAATCGAACCAGCGACCCTTTGGTTCTCAGGCCGACACTCGATCCACTGAGCCTCACCAGCCAGGGCAGAAACAAAACTATTTAAACACAAAGCGCAAGTATTTCTTTTTGACAATTCAATTAATCAAAAATTCAATTCAGTAGAATATTTGTCGCATGGTAAAATAATTTCTTACCTATGAAAATGGTTTCTGTCCTTGAAACTGTAAGTTGAAAATAATATATTTATAGGGGGCTGTATAACACACACACACACACACACACACACACACACCGCCACCCCGCCCCCCCCCCCAAAAAAACAAATATGTCCCCCCCAAGGATGGCGCTGTGAAACTGATTCAGCGCTGCTGAGGGGTGGGTGACAGGCCTGCCCCAGGACAGAGCCACCGCTGCGCTTGGGTGCTTGCCCGCCGAGCTGATGGAGGAGACGCCTGGTGATCCTCTTCGTGGATGAGCCTCGGTGTCACGCTCCCTTGTTCTGTTTTGTTCTGGTTTGTACTGGCTTCAGGTGGACCGCACGGGGGTTAGACAGCCACGTGCTTTACGGGGACATTTCCGGCGCCCACCAGGCCTCCCCCATTGTCACCGCAGCACTGCTGACTCTGCTCCTGCGCTTCGCTCCCTCGTCCTGGGCCGTGACACGGACTGTGACCAGGACAGCGGCCTGAAGGATGTGCCAGCGCGCTGCACGGCCTCGGCCAAGCGCTGCACTTTGGGGGCGGAGTCGGGGCTTTGTAGTCGGGCGGAAGAGATTTTGGAACTATATTAAATCCTGTGTTGATTCTTGAATTTCCCTGAGACATAGCAAAGAACAGATTGACTTGTAATCATTTCTTTTCTTTAAAATATCACAATGGTTTGTTTGACTATGATTATTTCTTCACAGGCTGGTACAGAGGATTTGCCTTAAAAAACCCAAATGTCAAGGTAAAAAAATTATTACTTCTAACCATACTTGGGGGAATTTTAAAAAGAGTTCTTTTACTTCATTTCATTATCCAATTGAAATTACAGTTGGGACTCTCAGCTGAAATGCCAAATGGCACTACGGATTTTCATAATTTTGGAAATTCCTTTGAACGTGGATTAGAGTTAAGATATGCGACTCAAATGATGATCCCATGTAGCTCTGGGAATTTGTCCTGAGAAGACCTCAGTCAGCTCATTAGATACGCACGAAGTCTTTTTGAAGTGTTAGTTCCGCAGAGGGCAAAATTAAAATTCCGGCACGGGAAATACAGATTTCAAAAGAAATATCGAATTGAGGTATTTAATCTCCGTTTTCCGTGGTGTCATTTGTCGACTTTGGGGCTGGGGACTCTGGTTTATCGTGGGGTGTGTGATCAGTTCCGGTGGGATTTGGCAGCTGAGACCTGGGAAAGCCATGGTGTGAAGTGCTCATCTTCCTGCCCTTCCAAACAGAAGCCAAGGCTCGTTGTCCTTACGCGTGTGTATAAACCTTCGGGAATTATCACCGTGCGATGTTCGTCTTCCCTTTCATTGGTGCAGTTAATGACTTTGACACTGGTCTTACGTACGCCTGTGTTTTTCTATTTTCCTCTCCCCGCCTTCCCCCATACTTCCCACATTCTCTAATATTTTCCTGTATGTCATGTTCCCTTTTATGGTTGAATTATGACTATTAGGATCATAGATAAGAATTGTGTAATTTCTCTTTTGCCTGCCTTTCTACCTCTTAACATTTTTCTGCATGATACAACTTTGTTTAATTACTTTATTTCATTTATTTTAGGTCATTTTAGAGGAAAGCCCGAGGGAGCAAAGAGTGTGCAGATTTAATTTTTTTTAAATACTGTAGCCCTCATTGAAAGTTATTTTTGGGCATCTGCTATTCACATACAATATAGCTTCAGTATTTAATTATCCATTTAGAAGTTGTTTGAGGAAAAAATATTAGGCTGCTGTTATTTCTGTCGTTCTTCTAGTTCCAAATTCTGAATTTGTTTTATTAATTGGAATTATTCTTAATCTTACCATATTGAGGCAAATTTAAATTTTGAAGGAAATAAACTATTTTTTTACTATCTATACACCTCTTTACTATTGTTTTGTTCATACGGAATTTGCTTATTAAATTTTATGTTATCCTTGGATCCACAGTGGTGATAATGTATTCAAATGACATTTGTTTTCCTAAATATTTAATTGAATTTGTCATTTGATTGTACATAAAAAAATCATTCAGAGGTTCTTGTCACTTAATGGACAATGAAATTGATGCTCATCTTTTTAATGGTGTTTCTTTCAATTTCCCACTCAGAACAAAGGGACGAGTCTCTTGTCCTGTCTTGTCCCTGGAGTGAAAGGCTGTACACCACTGGGGCTTCTTTTGTTTAAGTTTTGATCCATCGGAATGGCAGCCTGGGGATTAATTACTGCTACGTTCTCATCAAAGATCTCCTGTGCCGCCCAGTGTCCATATCGTCTCCAAATTCAAATTGTTTTTAAATACACACCAGGATTTTGGAGGGAAGAAAAAGAACACCCAAAACAAACAAAGAGTGGCCTTTTTTTCAAAACCATGCAATGTTATTTTTAAAAATCATATTCAATGTAACATGCTTTCTAAGCAGAATTCCTGAAAAATTTAAAAACTTCTGTCTTATAAAAATATTTTTGAGTGGGATTTACTGTGTTTACTTTATGTGTATTGTTTACTGTATAGCAGATGTCCAGGCTCCCCGCCTTTGCCCTGCTCCTGCCCCCGCCCCCCCGGCTGCCCTCAGGCCTCCCCCACACCAGGGTCTGTACCTATGGGTTATGCATATATGTTCTTGGGCTAATCCCTTCTTTAAAAATCCCATTTGTTTTAGAGAATGTTAAATGTGTAGGCTAGTGAGAGTAGAAAAGACAAGGAATGAACCTGAGCTGCAGGGTCTGGCCTCCGACGTGTGGCAGGGGGGTGTCTGCCCCCGCCCCGGCCGTTGCTCCGTCGCGGGCTGCGCCTCACACACAGCACGTGCGCGCCCAGCTCTGCCTGAGCAGACGGCGGGCACCACAGCCTCCCTGTTCTTCTCTTCCAGGGGATCTTTCCTTCCAGCTACGTCCACCTGAAAAACGCCTTTATAAAGAACAAAGGGTAAGCAATGAGTTCTATTAGTAGTTGGGGGGTTTTCACAGAACCATCATTGACTTTGAAATTTGAAAGGCTTGGTAATTAATTGTCTTGACCGATGAATGAGAGGAGATGATACCGTTGCCGGGGAGGCTGGTAAAGACGGGCTGCGCTCAGCAGTCGGCGGAGAAAATTAAAGAGCCGCGCGCGTGTGCGCTGGACGGCGGCGGGGAGGCGGGCACCGGGCAGCCTGCGGCCGGAGCTGGTTCTCGTCGGTTTCTGCTGTGCATGGCAGTCAGCCCCACCGGATGCTGAGTCCTGTCCCAGACCCCAGGAATGCCCGGGTTCACCACTGATGTGAGCAGCCCAGTCTGTCCGTCTTCTGGGAGATAATACCCTGTTCTTGTGTGACCACTTCACAGAGGCATTGTTATACTTCAGAGAACATCGTTTCTGTGATATTTTTCCTGGTTGAGGTCGTCGATTGCCTAGGATTTCCCATGTAGTTAAAGTTTTCCAGTCCACTTTCCAAAGGGCTTGAGGCAGCCGTCAGGATCACAGATGGTGCCAATAAAACCGTGTGGGGCGAGGCCGTAGGACCTGCTTATTTAAGGGGCTCGCGTGAGCAGATCAGTGTAAGGGCCGTGGGTTAGCGGCCAGTGGCACACAGAATACGCATTGGATCATTGCATATTTTTTATTTTATGACAAAAGAAAGAATGCACGTTCAGCCAAAAAAGATTACATTTCCCCTCAAATAGCATAAAATAGCAACTTTTTTTAATGTTTAAAGCACATTATAGAGCATGATAAATCATATCCTCAAACTTGAGGTTTACCGAAAGAATTCCAGGGATGCTCTTCACATGGCTGATGCTCTGTAAAGGCAGGGCGTTAAATCTTAGTTCGGTGAAACAGCTTCTGCACGTGGCTGAGCGCCTGTGGGGTAACTGGGTTAAGTGTCCCCGAGCTGGACAGAACTCAGAGTCTGGAGGACTCATACTAGTCTCCTCATACGGTATGTCTCAGCTACGTGAAGCTCTATTATTGTTATTATTAGCAGTAATAGTAGTAATCGCTTAGCACAGTAGCTGAAAACCATAATTCTAGTGCCCCGTGCTAATAATCACCGCTGCTGCTTCTCTCGTAATAAATGCGTGTGCATCAGAAACGCTGTGTAGCTGCGACCCACCGGAAGTGAGCCCAGTCGAGTGACCAGTCCTTTGGGCGTTCTCCCTGCAAGGCGTGATGTGACCCTGCCCTGGCTCCTCCAGTCAGCGGGAGGACGGTCCACAAAACACTTCAGCCACAGGCTTACTCTGTCTTCTGACCTGTCTGCCCCAGCGGTCTGGGCTAGGCTACCTGGAAACCCCGGGGTCTCTACCTGGTCCCGTCATGTGTGTACCTGGGCACACCTGTGCAGCCAGGCCTCTTTGCTACCTTGATCTCAAGCCCCACCTTGACCCCGTCAGCTTTCCCAAGCAAAGGGCCACCCAGCCCCTCCTTACACGGACCAAGGACGATGACAGGGAGGCGCCAAAGAGCGATGGCTGTCCAGCCCCGTGGAAGTCCTGCCTCTCAGAGCGGATGCGGCTGGGGCGCAGCTTTTATGAAGACATGCCTTCTTTTGCTTTTGTTTTTTGGTCCTGGCTTGTAGCTGTTTCATATCTGGCCCTCTTCCCTGGGCCCGGGGAAGACTCAGTGTGAGTAAAGTGACTCAGAATCTGGGTACAGTTAAGACCTGGTTGCTGGTGCGCTCACCTGACACCGTGCAGAATGGGCGTTACACAGCAGGACTAGAGCCAACATTTATTTTCCAAACAACAACAACAAAGGCTGGAATCGAGACCCTGGATTCTAGGACTGTTAACAGGAAGCAGAGCTTTAGCCTGAAAACGTTGAAGAACCAGTCTCTCCCGGGGAGGCTTTCCGGGACAGGAGCCCCTTGGGGATGTTGACATTGCCTGTCTCATTTTAGGGGATCAGCAGCCCGAGGGGCCACCAGGGTGACGTCTCTGCAAAGAACCTCTCAGAACAACCGGGCAGCGTCTAAGCTTGGGGCCGATACTTACGACAGACAGTGGAGGCTGATTTTGGTTTTGGTATAATTACCCGGAAACAGCTGCCTCCCCGAAGATAGCAATTTTGTGTCTCTTGAACATTTCCATTTTGCTTGAATAAACCCAAATCAACTTCCTGCAGACTGGATTGCCTTCCTGCCCTTTCCTGGGTCCCCGAGGTTGTAGGACTGAGGGGTCCTGACTTTGGGGTCGGGCTTGTCTTGTTCATGCCTGCCGAGGTCAGGCCGCTCCTGAGTGGGCAGCGGGCTGCGGCGTGTGCCTGGAAATCCGTCGCTCCCTCCTGGAGCTGGGCTCTGTGCGTGTTCTCATCACCACCTCCCAGCAGTCGTCAGTGACACCCAGCAGCTACTTCACAGGCAGAGCGAATGCACCGCCACTTGCAAGTGTCATCTGTAAACTTGATGACGAGCCTGTGTCTGTCCCAGTTCATTGTTGTTTTCATGCCTTTTAGCTGTACGTGTGCAGCTGTGTGTCAGCTCCAGGACGAAGGGGAATAGTAACGGGGCAAAGATTTCAGCCGCAGCTTGAAGTGAGGGGAAGAAGCGCTGCTGGGGAAGAAATCAAGGCGCGGGTTTAGTTCCCGGAAAGACATTCTGGAAGACAGCTACGCACGCCTCAGACCACATTGTGAAGGAACTGCAGAGCACTTGTTAACCTCATGCGACAAAGTCATTTTCTCTTGATCGTCCAGAGAACCTGGTTCAGAGTCTAACATACCGTCATCCTCTACATTGTAGATGTTGTCCTTGGGAAAACCTCAGATGGAGAAAATAACCCCCATCAATCAAGTCGGTAGCATTCTTTCGAGAAGCGGTAGTCATAACCGCTTAACCATTTTAGCTGCGTAGAAACTGAGAGAATTTGAGAAATACTTGAGAAGAAGAAAAAGGTTATGGCGTGCACAGAGAACACATTAAGTCTTCTGGTTTTTCCCTCCTGTCTCCTTATGTGGGACCACACTTAGTAGATACTGAGCTATTTTCCAAGTATAGCTGCTGATTTATAGGGAAGAAACAGGGAGGATGTATGCCCTGATCCTAGAGAGGGGTGTTGTACAGTGGACACTCACATATCTGTGTTGGCCGAAGCCCGTGATAAGGTTTACAAGGCGTGATAACATCACCAGTAGGTAGAATTACTCATTTTCAGGGCCCCGTTTACATACGATAAAAACGAAGTGGCAATGAGACCCTGGGAGTGTTGAGTCAGGACCTGGTGTCTCGGCGTGGACGTTTGTGGCCATTGAGTCCTGATCAGTGACCCGAGTCTGCCCCGACCTTAGGGCCCTGTGGCTGTAGAGCAAGCCCTGTCCCAGGACTGGGGGCCTGGTGGCCTCACGTTACAGGTGAGGCTTTGGGGCGCGAAGAGCTTAAGTGAGCCACTGGTTCATGGCCCCGCTGTGGCCGGGACAGAGCTCTTCCGATGTTCGTGCCTTTTCGCCTCCCTCCTCAGCCTGCATCTGGGTGGTGTGGCTCATCATTTTGGGGTGGTACTGCCGTAAGCCCCACGTGTGCCTCCCACCGACTCAGAGCCCGGACTGGGGCCCTGCCTGCGGAGCCCCAGATGGCTAGGCAGCTCCCTTTCCTAGTCTCCCTTTCAGGGAGTTTGAGAGAGAGAGTGGGTGTCCACGATACTTGTGAGCATGCTTCACTTTTCTGTCTTAATTTCGCAGACAATTTGAAATGGTCATTCCCACTGAGGACTCCGTGATCACAGAAATGACATCCACCCTGAGAGACTGGGGAGCCATGTGGAAACAGCTCTATGTGGTAGGTCACCTTCCGACGGCATGGTTTTTTTTTTTTTTTTTTTTTTGGATGGGGAATTGGTTTAAGAAAGAGCTGAACAAGGGGGAGCACAGTCTAAGGTCTGAGCGTCTGCTCTAAGCCCCAGTTCCGAGGTCAAGGGCACCGAGCACAAGAAGACAGCCTGTGATCAGTCCCCGTGTGCGCTGAGCCCGGGCCGGTAAGTCTTGCCATCGCTGCGGGAACCTGAAAGTTGATTTTTCTGGCATCCAGTCAAATAGGATGTTTTACCTGGAACTAGTGTCGAGATTTCTGAAAATGTTTAAATTTATGGGAGGAATAGAACTTATTTTCAACATAATTGTTGTATTGGTGGTATTTTATTGTATCTTAATTTGCTCTATGATTCAGGTATACTGCAAGCGATAGAGTCCTTACCCAGAATCAATGAGAATTGTCTCAATATGCCATAAAAAGGAACGTTTCTTGAATAAAAAGGGAGGAGCGGTGTCCTGGGGGTCTGTATCTATGTATTTATTTACTTGCTACGGCTGATGGCACTCAGTGAGTGCCTGTGGGGAGCTCTCTGTATGCGGCGTCTCATTCATTCCTTGCGACCACCCGACCACCGGAGAACATCATGACGGACCACCCCCTCACCCACGAGGAGCGTGGGGTGGAGCGGGGAGTGCATGGCGGGGCCACGTAGTTGGAAGGGGGCAGGGCTGGGTCCTGATGGGCATAGAGCCCCCACTGGGGGCCGCTGGATATGCGGGTATTTGGGGGCGGTCCAGTTTGGGGGCAAGATGAAAACTGTGTCTTTTTTTATTGTCCAGGGAAGGTCTAGAACCGCTTAGTCACTTGCAGAGATGTGTTCGGAATACAAAGGCTTATCCTGACAAAATGATTTGAAAAGCCTGTCAAGGAGCCCTCCAGAGGGACAGTTTTTATAGTTTGTGCCTCATAAAATGCAATCGGGTATTTTATTGAGGCAAGAGAATCTTTACAAGTCCCTAAGAAAAGCCCTTTTGAGTTTGGATTCCGCTGACTGGGCCCTGTGGCTTTAGGACTGGGTAGGAAAACCGCGAGGACAATCTCAGATGAAACGCCAGTTTCCGCGGGGCGGGGGTCTGGGAAATGCAGCGCCGGGGGCAGCCGCCAGGGGAGCGCAGCTCTCCTCCGGAGATGAAAAAGGAAATTATGTTGCAGTGAATATAAAATCCAAGTATTACTTTACTTAAAACAACGTTGTGCGTAACATGACACGGACATTGAAACTATTTGAAATGCTCAGACCGCTGCCTCCCGGTGCCCAGCGTGCGGTTGCCGGAAGTCACGGCGGTGTAGGCGTTTCCCAGTCGTTGGCCTGGGCCAGCCCGTCCCGTCGTTTGTGGGAGCAAAGCTGCATGTCCCCTTGATCCTGCCTTTCCCAGCTATTTCCCCGCTTCCGCGGTGTCGAGCATTGTCCTGGGGACGCAGTTTACAGTCTCCCTGGACACCAGGATGGCGGGCAGTTGTATCGGGAACAAATACAGCGTCTGCCCAGGAGAGGCCAGGGTTTTGACCGTGAGAATGAGCCGACGGACGCTGTTTCCGTCACAAGCCAACAAACACTTCCCTGCTCTCTAAAACGCCCGCGTTGCACAGCTGAACGTTTGCTGCATTTCTGCTACCTCGCAGGCTATATCAGAAGTCGTTTTATTTCAAGGTGTGCTCTCATTCCCCAGCTTTTTCATTTAGCACAAAACCGGAACACTCGTCCTTTCCTGAATCGTCCGCACAGCCACCCGGTCGTTAGGGTGCGTTGTCAGGGCACCGCTGTGTGATGGCCGGTCAGGGTGGGGGCGCGGCTGAGCCCTGCCACCCCGCGGGACGGAGCGCCGGCCTGCCTCGCATTTCTGTAGCGGGTCCAGCTTCCTCCTCGTCCGAGTGGTCTCCTGAACTTAAGTACCTGCGACGTCCTTGGAAAACCAAGGCCATCCTCCCAGACAAACACGAACGCGCTCCCCAAGGAGCAGGGCGCACGCTGGTCCCGCCGCGCCGGTCAGTCCTGCAGGGAGCTCGTGCGCTCCTCGGCTGCGTGTGATTGGACTTATTTTATATTTTCCTTATGTCATGTCTTTGACGCGAGTGACCCTTTTCTACTGACTGTTGACTTCATCAGGTTATGTTTTTGCTCTTCTCTGTTTCATCTTTTACCCGTGCTGAATGGAACTCACCTCTCAAGAGCCACAAAACCACCTGCTACCCCTCAAGGCGTCCGCTCATCCAGCCGCTTGTCTCTACAGGCGGAACGGCTGTGTGGGTAGGGCCTTGCAGCCCAGCGGGGAGCCCAGGCCCGGGGCGGCGCGTGCCAGGCGCCTCGTATCACCAGGCGAGGGCGGCTGGACCGACGGGAAGCAGCAGGAGGCCAGGCTCCCTCGCGTGCTGAGGCTGAGAGCGAGCGGGTTCTGTCCCCGCGGCTCAGGAATGGCTCAGGGAGCACGGGTCTTGTTCAGTCTTCCCGGCACGAGAAAAGGCCTCAAGTCGCCGAGGGTGGATAAAGCAGATGACCCGCCGTGGCTTTTTTTAACTAAAATATACGTTATGACTGAGGGTCTCGGTGTTTCTGGCCACATATTGCTGGAGAGGCCTTGAGCTGAAAGATAACCTCTGTTCCCTCCTACCACTGTCCACCTGGGACCCCACTAATTTTTGTAGACACAAAAGGTCTATCTTCTGGTTGAGAAAGATGAAGAGTGACTACTCCTAAAGGCTTTACCGTAAGTGTCTCTGGGTAAACGTATGTTTTGGTAGAGACACGCCATTTGTAGGGACTTATTCTGGATGAAGCCCATGACAGGAACCATAGTAGAGACAGCTGGTACCCCATGTCACAGTCAAACCTCAGTCCTTGGGCATCTCCTGTCTCCGACAGTTCGGTTCTCGACCACGTTGTTCACACAAAAAATGTCTCGGTTGTCAAACCAAACTTCAGTTCTCCACCCAACAGCCCTTTAGGGCTGATACCCGGGGGAATAACGATTTGGTGTTTGAACAAATCACTTCTCGAACAGCCTTCCCCCACGAACTGAATTCAAGAGCCAGGGTCCCACTGTATCTTTTCTGGGCCAGGACCTGCTCTCAGAGTTTTGATACGTCGGCTCACTAGTGCCCGCAGCGGTCCTGCAGTCAGGCAGGCGCTCCGACACCTGTTCTGCGGACGAGACAATCGGCACCAGGAGGCTCAGGGCTCTGCAGCGCGGGAAGGGCACGTGGACCGCAGACCGAGCCAGGCAGGTCCCCGAGACCAGGCTCCTCGTCACTGTGTGTGCTCTTCTCGTCACCACAGACCGGCCTCCCAGGCAGAGGGCACTGGCCGTCTTCCACAGGTGACAGAACTCACCTCCGCGCCCAGACACCAGCGAGTGACAAAGCCGGGAGGGGAAGGCAGCAGTGTAACTCACCCTTTCACTGAGCCTCCATGCTTGAGAATCTCACAGGACGTCTTGAATCTACGTGAAAGTTTAGCAAGAAAGAAAGAAAGCACCTGATACTAGCAGTGAAAATCCATCCATGAAAGAGTTGGGGGGCCCGCTGTGGCCCAACCTCTGATGGCAAATACAACGCTCAAGAAGTGACTGGAAAAGCATGCTTTTCACTGTATTGGCTTTGATTGCTGTGGGCATTCAAAGCCAATACAGTGGTTTCAAGAAGGGAGACAATAATGTGAGCAAGAGTGGTGAGGGAGGACTTCCTGACAGAGGCGGCGGCTTGGCAGAATTTAGATGGAGCTGAGGAAAGGGGGATTTAAGGTGGAGAGGGAGGCAGAGGAAGAAGTAGAGCCCAGAGACCAGGTCAAGCCCCAGACGTGGTGCGCAGTGGGGCCGCGACAGTGTCCATGCCGGGCAGGCTCAGAAGGGTTATTGGCCTCTTGGGGAGGGAAGCGGTGTCGTCAGAATGTGTGGCCGTGGACAGAGCAGCAAGTGTGTTTGCAGACAAGAAGCGAGAGTGTGAAGGGAGACTCTGTCCCCAAAGAGGCAAGCACACAGGACATGCCCCGCCCTGTCCTCTGTGGCCCCGCTTGGGCTCAGTCTGGGGACCGACCACTGAGTCTTCCCGTTTGCATATCTCCTAGAGAAATGAAGGCGACCTCTTCCACCGGCTGTGGCACATCATGAATGAGATCCTGGACCTGCGGCGGCAGGTGCTGGTCGGCCACCTGACCCACGACCGGATGAAGGACGTGAAGCGCCACATCACCGCCCGCCTGGACTGGGGTAACGAGTGAGTACCCGCCAGTGCAGGGGCCGCCTCCGGGGGCTGGACCGCCGACAGGAGCATGAGCTGACACGTGCCATTTCCTCAGGAAGGCAGTCAATGGGGCTTTTCCGGTGTCCCCTTTTGGGGGATTAGTACAAACTGTCACTGACGAGCTGAGAACCGCACCCCCTAGGGCTGTGCTGGGGTGAGACCGCGCTGCTGTCTGCTCGCTCGTCCCCTGCGTGGCCCGATGCTGGCCCATACTCGTGAACGTGAGCTAGGCTTGGCGTGTGGCGTTCCTCTGAACACGCGCCTCCTCCACGCTGTGGTCAGAGGTCACCCGTGGAAGCTCACAGCTCCAGGGGCAAGTCCTGCCGTGGGGCCCTCCCTCAGGCCGGGACTCCTCTCGTGCACACACAGAAGCTTCCCTGGGCCAGTCACCCCTTGTAAACGTCCACGTCACCCCGACTGCTCCTGGCCCTTCGTGGAGTAAGATGTGACGTCTTCCTTGTGCATGCGATCAGCACAGTGACCCTGGTTTGCTTACCTCTGGGGGGTTCCTTCCTTGGGTTGAGGGGTGGGGGTGAAAGTCAGCGCAGGAAGCCACGCGTCGGCCACAGTGGGACCTGACCCAGGAGGGTAAACCGCGTCTCCAGACCCGCGGGTCCCCGAGCTGCGCCCGCTCTGCCCCTGCCCGCCCTGAGTGTCTCCCGGTGGCTGATGCCGGAACTCGCCGTGAAGGAATGGCACCCACGCACATGTTGCCTGAGTCCCGTTAGAAATGCGTTAGCTCGGAACGTCACTCGGTGTCCTGGTGCCGGGTTAAATCCTGGAGGCCAGACTTCCTTCCCTGCGACCCTGCCTCCTGGGACGAAACAGCGGCTGGCTCTGACCTCCACCCAGTCCTGCGTGGAAGGGTCTCTGTGGTGAGTGTGTAGGGCGCTCGGGGCTCGCTCTGGGTAACACCGAGGCCCCCAGGGGCAAGGTCACCCACGGACAGTACCAGCCGCCCGCCCCCGATTTGCCTGACCCTCTCCATCGGTTGTTTCTCAGCTCCTGCCTGGGGCCCGGCCCGGCCACGCCGGCCTCCCAGCCACGGCAACGAGCCTCGCCACGTGAAACCCCGGCCGGGGAAGCACCGTGGCCGCTGCCTTGTTCCCAGGGGACGTGGTAAAGCGTCATGGCTGTGAGTGTGCTCCCCAGGGTGACGGCCGCGAACCCCGCCCTTTGTTTTCCAGGCAGCTGGGCCTGGACCTGGTGCCCCGGAAGGAGTACGCCATGGTGGACCCCGAGGACGTCAGCATCACCGAGCTGTACCGCCTGGTAGGTGCCGCTTCTGGGCTCCCCACGACCCTCCGCGCCGGCTTGCGCGTGTAGGAACAGGGGCATCCCAGGCTTGACGGGGACGAGGAAGGGGCCTGAGAGGGAGGGGCCCCGCGCTGTGTGCGGGACCGAGACCCCGCCCGTCTCAGAGCGGCGGCACGTCCTGCACGGAGCCCCCCACTCCCAGGACCGGGAGGACCCCACACACAGGCGCCACTGCCCCTGCAGACCTACCTCTGCCGCGCACAGTCTAGTGAGATGCTCACGGGCCGCGCACACCCACCTGTCGGGACGCAGGACCGGCCGGGCCGGACGGCGTCTGCCCTGGCCCAGCAGCGGGCGGGCCCCCCGCCCTGTCAGGCGCCCCAGTGGGCCTCCGGGGCCTCCTGCTGCGGGTCTGATCCCCCCGCAGCCCAGGCTGCTCCTAGCGCCGGAGTTTGGGACCGACCCCAGTGTGCTCGTCATGCCGCCCGCCACGCAGCTGCCCTGACTCCGCTGTTCTGCTGTAAAAGCTAAGAGGGGCGGGCCCTTGAACTTGGACTACTCCAGCTATTGTCCAGGCTTCCAGGGTCTGCAGATCTGGCCCAGTCGGCCTTGTGTTCTCAGTGCGTGTATGAAAGAGACCCGATCCTTGACGTGAGCGGAGCTCCTGAAAAACCCGATGTCACAGAAGGCGGTTGGGAGGGGCTTTCAGAGGCCACTCCTCCAGGTGGGACCTTAGTGACTACCTTAGTGACTGCTGCATCTTCTTTTTTTGGCAATATTTTCATCTGTGATATACACAGAACAGGCTGTCTCAACATTGAAACGGGTTTCTCTGGTGGGATCAGAGGTGACACGGTCTTTGTATTATTTAAACCTATTCCGCACTTCTACCACGGCATTTCGTGACCAAAAAGTACACAAGTATTTTAAAGGAAAGTAAAACCATGGTTATTTGAACGATGTTTATCCTAAGCTGTTCTAAGTCTTAAAAGGCATTTAAATTTTTTTTATTGCTCCTTTTTCCTCCTGCCACTTGGTCCCTGAAAGCCCTCTGCCCCCCCAGTCACCGCACCGTGGGCCTCGGGCCTGTTCCCTTTCTGCTCACCACCCCCCCCCGGCTGTCAGCTGCTCCCCGTCTACGAGTGTGTCTCTGCTTTGCTCGTTAGTTCAGCTTGTTCATTAGGTTCCACATCTGCGTGAGATCACAGGGTGTTTGTCTTTCTCTGCCTGGCTCAGCTCACGGAGCATCACGCTCTCCAGGTCCGTCCGTGCAGTCGCAAAGGATAAAGTTTTCTTCTTTTTTAGGGCCGAGTAGCACTCCAGTGCGTAAATGCCCCAGGGTTGCTTTAGCCACTCACCCACTGATGGGCCCCCGGGCTGCCTCCACGGCGTGGCTTTCATTGTAAATAACGCTGTCATGGAGACAGGGGCGCGTGCCACTGTGACGTTCCTCGGGGGGCACCTGCGGTAAACAGCAGACTCCGTGTCAGAAGAGCCTGCCTCTTCTGGGGTAGCTTTCCCAGCCTCCAGGATTTATAGTGAGAGATCCTTGGTGTGAGGTTTTCTCTATCTGAAACATGCTGGGAAAAATCGTGAGCAAATTCGTGAGGGGCTTGTGTCTGATTTGAGAAGGGCTGTTGTTAATGCCCTTTTCAGTTGTTCCCTTAATCATTGGTCTGTTTGGTTGATCTGCGCCTCATTACATACATTAAGATAAATTCTGTTTCTGTAGAGGATTTCCTTTACGTTGAGCTGCTCAGAGCGGCAGTTCACGCTGCGCGCCTTTCCGGCTGCGGTGCCGAGCAGAGGATCTGGGGCGTGGAGAGAACACGGTTTCAGGTCAGCTGGGGGGAGGTGGGGAGGGGGAAGGAAATCAGGAAGAGCATTCCAAGTTCAAGTCCTCACGACCTCTTAGTTTCATAACAAATCAAACGCGTGTGATTTACTCGTCGGTCATATCCTCTAACGGGGCGTCTTGCTGCTGGGTGTCATGTTTTGCCTCTCACCTCTTCTTTTTTTTAATCTCACACAATTCAAAGTTTCTTTAGAGTGGGCACTGTCTCTTACATTTCTGCCATTATCCCCAAGGTCATCCAGTCCAGAGTTTTGCACTTAGTAAGCAGGCAGCTTCAGCATTTTTGAGGTCATCATAGTATTGTGAAAACCTGTGGGTATAGAGCCAAACGACTGAATTTGACTTCCATCCCTTCCTTTTACCAGCTCCGTGATCTTGGGCTTATTGCTTAACCTCTCAGAGCCTCGGTTTCTTCATCTGTTAATTGGGGTTGTAACTCTTACCATGTTTTATTGAATGAAGAGGAAATAAGAGATGCAGGTAGAAAGCCTTTCCTCCTTGTTAGGTGGGCGAGGCGCCTTGAATAATCGATGCCGTACACGCTAAAGCTTAAGATCGACTTGGCTGTGCTTAGCGAAATCAGTAATAAAAGCCCGGACACGACAGGAACTCGCTGCTCCCTCACAACGTGCGGTGCCAGCAGCAAGAAGCTCTGGGCCTGCTCGCGGTTTCACGGAGTCACAGCGAACGCACGCCCTTACCTCCCCGCTGCGCCGCGTGTGGCCTCCACCAGGAACACTTCAGAGGGCGCAAGAGCGGCCGGAGCGCCAGCCGGTGCCCCGCTCCCCAGCAGCGGGGACAGGAAGTGGCCTCTGAGTGGATTCAGCCGCTTTAATGAACGCCCCACCCATCCCACGCGGGCCTGACATCTCGGTGGCCACAGCGCAGTCACATCCCCGCATGTAGGCGGGGCGTCAGATATCTGATGAAACAGCAACTATCAGTGTCTGACGCAAACACGTTTTGTTTTCTCCAGTCTGATTTTCTATGCCAGCAATTTTAATCTCCGTTCCTTTCACTTAATGTCGCATGTGGAACGGCAGATTGATTTTCTCCGTCAACATTTCCAGTTTGTCCGTGGTGGCTGCTGGGGTGGCCATATTGACAAGGTTGGGGGGGTCTCCTCTGGGCTGTGGGTGACGGGCAGTGGCTGTTACCGGTGGGAAAGGACCACCATTAATTAGCCCTGACTGCATGGGAGGGGTTGGGTTTTCTTTCTTTGGTTAACACACCGCGTACGGCTGGTGAGAATTCTTGTCATTTCTAAAAGGCATTTAAATTCCCCCGTACGCAACATGTTAATAGCTCGAATCGTCGTCCACAGTCTTCATTTTACAGATGAGGAAAGTAAAATGTGATTTCACTAGAACATTTAATTCCTCCTGAGTAGTGGTTGCATTTTTCTGTTTCTAAAGCAAAGAAAATAGCCCAAGGAAAACCCAGATGATTCCACGCTAGGGGGCCTGTTCTCTCCTCAGGGCCACTTCCGGTCCCTGTTTACACCCCGGCTGGGACACTCGCGTGGTCTGTAACGCGGGGTCTGTTTCTTTGGGTGGCGTCAGAGTGACAATACTGACTTCCCAGGGCGAGCCGCCAACCCCTTGTCATTGGCTTGGTGACTTATTGTCACTCATGATGTCCCCGCAGAGGATGCCGCCACTTCTCTTTGTCACTCCCTAGGCGTTAGCATCTCAGGAGCCCATATGCATTATTATAAAAAAGACCCTGCCTGAGGCTTCTGATCGCCTGGTTAGCAGCCCTTTCTCGCCTCGTTGTGCGCCCCTCCGCATTGGGAAGTGCCGAACCCCACGGTGCTGACATATGTCCTCTTGGAAGGCTTGGTTTCCTGCCAGAGGCCGGATCCTGGTTTTCCTGTGCATAACGGAGCCCCAGCTGCTGGATTCTCTGGCGGTTGGTGCACGCAGAGAATCTGCCTAGGAACCTTTCATCATTCTGTGAGATCACGTTACCTGCCTGTTGTGTGATCCTCGTGGGTAGACCAGCAGGTCTCAGAACAGAGGCAGTGCCCGCCCCCACTTCCCCAAGCTACTGGGCAGTGTCTGCGGACACTTTCTGTCCTCAGACGGGGGAGGGTGTGGGGCAGGGGAGGGGAAAGGTGCTTCTGGAGTCTGCTGGCCATCCTACAAAGCCCAGGCCGGCCCCCGCAGCAGAGAAAAGCCAGCTGGGACTGTCACCGGTGCCATAGTTGGAAAGCGTGGTGTCCGAGGCTCATCGAGGAGCGCTTGCATTAGAGGAGGATTAGCCGTTTGCGCCCCTTGAATCTTTGGAACAAATCTGTTTCTTTTCCTAAACAACAGTGTAGCCGAGCTCTGAGTACATTCTGAGTCACTGGCAGGTGCCTTTGCGGCCGTCACTTATTTCAGAGACGGGCTTTTGTCTCTCCGCTCTAATTCCCAAATTACAGCTCGTGAAGTAGGCGCGTGCCTTTTGAGCTTTGTTATTGTAGCAATATTTTCACAGAGATATTTTTAGCAGCTCCCCGAAGGAGTGAATTGCCAAGAGGCTAACATGTAATCATACCTGCTTAAGTCCAAGTCCTTCCCAGACAGGGAAGGAGGTGGGGCGAGGGGAGACTGTGGTGTCGCGAGGCCCCACGTCCCGTGTGCGGAGGGCAGGTCGGGCAGGCTTGTCCCTGGCGTGCACGCAGAGGCCAGCGCTTCCCAGGCACGGATCACATGGAAGATGCAGCAGCCCGTTTTCCGGCAGCTGTGATTTGCATCCTGCACGTGGTCTCAGTCAGTGGTCCTCAGCTCACTGCACATCAGCGGCACCCGGGGAGCTGCTCACAGTCCACTGCCTGGGGCCCCGTCCCCTAGAAATTCTCGCTTAATTGTTCTGGGGCTGGACCTGCGCCTGAGGAGGGGAGAAGGGCTCCCTGGGGTGGCGGGTTCACTGGAGGCTGAGCAGCACTGATCTGTAATAGATTCACTGGGTTCCTGGCGTGTGTCGCGGGGCTGATGTGTTCCCTCGGTGTTTAGGGAGCATCATGGGTGATCCGGGGACTTGACAGTGAGTCAAGCCCAGACACCTTGCTGAGGTCCGCTCTTTTCATGAGGTTTTAAAAATAGGTGTCTCCATCCCGCCTTCAGGGGTCATCCACGTCTCCACAGTAGTCAGTGCCGTGTGACCCTGAGCTCGCCAGCAAATCAGCGAGTAAGCTGGCGATTTCAGGAGGGAAAAAGCTTATTTGTGAGTTAAAGAAATGTAGTTTTATGACTGTCTGATGCCACCCCTGCCCTGGTAAAAAGAACTTAAAAAGCACAAAATAGAGCAACCTTTATAGGAAACAGGGCAGAATTCTGCTTCTTCCTGTAGTTAGAATGGTTTTTCCTGTAGGAACTTATTCCTGGTAATAATGACCAACACATTCCATGAAGCTGAGATCCGCTTCAGGAGCAGATGTGCTGCCCTGGCCGGCGTGGCTCAGGAGACTGAGCGCTGGCCTGAGCACCGAAAGGCCGCTGGTTCCATTCCCGGTCAGGGCACCGGCCTGGGGTGTGAGAGGCCACCGGGTGATGCATCTCTCGCACATCGATGTTTCCCTCTCTTTCTCCCTCTATTCCCCTCTCTCTAAAAATAAATAAGATCTTTTTTAAAAAAGAAAGAGAATAAAGTGTACTTTTTCTCTACTTAGAGAAGTCCCCGGCACACCTGTCGGGTAGGTACCTGTGGTCCGCTGCATCCTCTATAACCATTTGCTGTCTGGGTGATTCACATTAAAAGGCAGAGGCACGCAGCGTCCTGGTGATGTTCCGTGGCTGTGTTCCCAGCTGTAAGTTCAGGGGCCACGCTTTTGCCTCCAGAGGTCGGGCAGTCCGTCAGTACTTACTGAACGGTGCTGGAAGCGTGAGGACGCGGCTGGTGTAGAAATGGGTTATGAAACCCAAGCCCAAGCAAAGGACGCGACTCCTCTACCCTGGAGTTAAAGTCCCAGAACTGTTTTTTAAAAATTGTCAAGTGATTCAGAGAGATGGCCCTTCTGGTCGTCTGTTCCAGAAGCAGAAACCCGTCACATTCTGAGCACCTGTCCTGTTGAGACACCAGCCTTCGCGCCTGGTCCCAGGGCAAAATGGCGAGTAAACGGTTAAACATCTGTGACATTTGTCACCATGCCATTCTCATTGTGTTGTGTGAATATACGGGTCTGTAGCGGGTGAGGGGGAGAAGCACCCTGGTCCTTCCTTCGCTGCACGTAGTTCGAGAAGCATGGGCCTGTGGTTCCTGATTCCCACCCACGCGTGGCTCTGGGCTGCAGCGGCACTTCCCCAGGACGCCTGCCATGCCTGTCCAGACGGACACAGGCCAGACCCCACACGAGAGTCCCGTTCTCCCCGTGGCCTGTGCACCGCACTCATAGTTTTACATTTGGGTGTGACAGTTTGCCGAGGTCGCTCCCGCCGGTCCGCTGTTTCTGTTTTCCCTCGTCTTTGCCTTCCCAGCGCTTGGCACGTGATAGATCCTCCCCCACGCGTCTTGAGTGCGTGGTCAGCCCCAGGTTCTGCCTTCTGGTCCCCCCTCCCGGTTGGAGCCTGGGCTGGCTGTGTTGAGCACAGAATGACAGATGGTCAGAGATGCTGTCCTGGCTTTAGACACACCTCACTGGAGTTCGCAGGTCTGCGTCCTGAGAGCCCTCTCCGAAGTTAGAGACGTTTTCTTGCTCTGGTTGTTGAACATGGTTTCACGCCGCCCGCCTCGGATAAGTGCTGTAACTGCGCAGTTTAGCATACTTTAAAGGAAGCTTTACTTCCGAGAAATTGCGAAGTCATGGCTGTTTAGCTGTCATCGGGGAACGGATCAGTCGGATATAAGTTAGTCTGACTTTTTTAAAGATGGCTGATGATTTGTTCTTGCCCTGGGAGTTGGTAAGGGAGCAGGAGAATCCTTTGAACTTCATGCTGGAAACTGCTCCATGTGTTTGTACCCTTTTAACATGAATGATTAAAAAAAATTCTTTAAGCAAGATTCCTTGATGGTTTGCCAACTTGATAATTTCTTATTTTAGAAGTTGGAGGAAAATTTGGGATTTAACATCGAACTTCATACCAAATCCATAGGAAAAAACAGTTTCAGAAGGTCTTCAACTTAGTAAAGTTCAGCTTCAGAATTTTCGACTTTACGATGTACACGTGGAAAAGCAATGCACATCCGGTAGAAACCGTACAAAGGATTTGGAATTTTGATTCTTTCCTGGGCTGGCCGCCGGTGGCGCGACACTGTCTCGTGATGTTGGGCGGCAGTGGCCGCAGGGTCCATCAGCCCCGTGATCACGCGGGCCACCAGCCGATGCCCCGTGGCGCCCTGCGTGGCCAGCGTGTTTTGGATCCTGTGTTTTGGGTTGTCACCTCCCATCGTGCCCACCTGGGTCTCCTGCTTCTGTGAGAAGAGGAGGGAGGGGATGACTCTTGAGATGAAGCTCAAGATTGTGACCCAGCTGTAGGCCACTGTATCTGTGCTGAGCCCGCGGACGGCGGGCCAGGTGACACTGCCGCTCGGTGGGTTAGGCAGAGCCCGTGCCCCCCCGAGATGTTTTCCACGTACAGTGGGTGTGTGGGAGGTGCCTCCGTCGGAGGCTGAGGAGCGTCCGTAGCGCAGGACGTCACCGTCCCACCACAGCGCATCGGTTTGTCCGGTCCTGGGGTTGTCTCATTGATCCCGTTTTTGTTGGGGGGTGTCGTTCAGATGGAGCATCGGCATCGGAAGAAAGACGCCCCGGTGCCAGCCAGCAGCCACCACCTCTTCGTGCAGATGAAGAGCCTCATGTGTTCCAACCTGGGCGAGGAGCTCGAGGTCATCTTCTCGCTCTTCGACAGCAAGGAGAACCGGCCCATCAGGTAGGCGGCGGCGTGGGGGCCGGGGCGGCGCGTCCGGGGCTGGCCGCCGTGGGCACTGGTAGCTGGCAGCGTGGGGGGGCGCACGGCCCGGGGCGCCTTTCGCCTGTCGGCCTCTGGCTGGCGCCTTATCGACAGACTTATCTGACGTTCTGTGCTTTTCTGCCATCCTACAGCTGAACTCTGCCTGAAATGCTTTATTTCTATTTCAGTGTCATGTTGCCTGTGATGACTCTCTTCTGAGCAATCATTCCCATGAAGACAGTCAGGACTAGCGTTATGTCATTGGTGAGGCACAGATAGCTTTTCATGCGGACTCGCACTGAGCTAGGCAGCCTATCTGCATTTCTCTCTGTCCATCCTCAGGGCACGTGTCTTCCTGCATCTTGCCCAGGCTTCACTACGCAGTGTGTACGTGGCCGGCTACGGAGCCCGAGGGCCTGCGTTCAAGTCCTGCTGCGGCCGCTCAGTCTCCAGGCCAGTTAATTTTCTCTGGCGGCTCTTAGCTTGTCTGCTGCGTGGGGCAATACCAGCGCTGTCCTCACGGGGTGACTTGAGGGTGAACTGAGATAACGCCCACGCATCACAGTGTCATGCGGGACACGTGACAGCTGGGGAGCGGCTCCTCACCGTCAGGGTGATGCCCTTTAAAAAACCCAAACGGGAGCGAGGTGGCGACAGGACCAGAAGTGGCCGACGGGGCTTGGTCTTGGGTTCTTACAGAAACGGCGTATTTCAAGGGGCTGGTTTAGGGGGGTGTTTTTCTAGTTATGTAAGATTCAGAGAGGCTTGCTAACTGAGTGCCAGCAGGGAGAGGATTTGCTTTAAACTATTTCAGCAACAGAACAAAAGACACTAAAAACAAAGACTCAGTGTGATGCACTTGACTGCGTGTGGATTCCCGTGTTAGGTACATGGGAGCTTGAACTTTTATCATGTAGTCTGAATGGCTAATACGTTAGCCGCATGGAGTTGATTGATGTTTTGTGCACGTGGGCAGCAATGTAACGAGCACAGGCGTTTTTTACAAAAATCTCTTTAAAGAAGATGCTTTATTAGTCTGGTCTGGTCGCTCACCCCATAGATGGGCTGGATTCCCTTCTACCTAGAATAACATTGCTGGGTCCCTAGGAACTGGCAGTGATATTTTTGATAACGCATTGGGCAGAACTTAAGAGGCATGTTTCCCTAACAGTCTGGGACATTCAGAGTTACACAAATGCTATAATTTACCTTTACAGCGTGAGCTCTGACTCACAGACACAGAAACATAGGCACCTGGGAGAAGGTTAATATTCTGTGCGGGGAAGTACCTAACACGCTGGAGCGAAGCCCTGCACCTCCATGAGGGCCACCGTCCCAGCGTCTCCGGGTCAGTGCAGGCTCGTCCTCCCAAAGGAGAGGGAACGGGGTGTCGCCGCGCCCGTCCCTCCCTCAGCGCCCCGGTGCGCGTAGGGTCGCTGCTGTGAGCCCACAGCCAAGGCTCAGCCAGGGGGCAATGTGGACCCCGGGACACGTGGCGGAGGGCCTGGGGCACCAGTGAGGACTCACCTTTGAAATCGAAGGAGGGCGCTGGGGAGGGAGACGAGCCAGGGAGACGGGGGTCAGTGTGAACGTGGGGAAGAGACCGGCGTTGAGGCTGGGCCTTTCGTAAGTGACGTGGGGAAACACATCACCTGCTGTGGGGGAGGCAGAGAGAGACGGAGTTTGGGGCCGAAAGTGAGTTGCAGGATCCCAGGCTGTGGCCTCGGAGCGCGCGTGGGACAGGTCATGAGTTTGGGACAACTAATAGAATTGCTGAGCGTTTTGAGGGCCCCCCAGCGAGACGCCTGTGAAACGGGGAGTGAGCCTGGCTCCCCGGGTGCTTGTGCTCAGGAAGCGGGGTCAGAAGCAGGAGGCCGGCGAGGCTGGAGACGGAAGCCTCGGCGCTGGAGGGGAGAGAAGATCCGGAATGCGGTGGAGCGATGTGGGAATTCAAAGGCACAACGCCCGGGGCGCCCAGCGGGCCTCCCAGAGGCCGACATGATCGAACCGCCTTTTCGTTTTTTAAAGGAAATGAAACAACTCACATTTCTTACTGGGACATTTTCCCCAAGCGCTTACAGAAGGGAGCTGTCCGAGGGAGGAGGTGTCCAGCCCCGACTAGGAAGAGTGCTGATAGTTTTGCGTCTATATTGTCGCCCATAGCACAACGTAATTTTTTAGTTCTCAGGGCACTGTGCTAGCATGTCTCGTTTCCTGCGTCCCTTACAGCTCACTGAAGTATGATCACACACGTCCAGCATCCCCACTTTTACATAAATCAGGAGCATTGTTTTCAACGTGGGAAGAGAGTTGGCATGGAGCCCTTTTTTATAGTGTTATGTGCATGACTAACTCCAAACTGTAGCTGCGCCGGAGCAAAGCGGGGGTGTCGGGGGCCGGCTGGCCACTCCTGCACGGGGCTCACCTCTGAGGACAGGTGCAGACTCAAGGGCGCTCAGAGACCCCGCGCGGATCGAGGCGACACCACGCTTCCATCCGGCCCAGAGCGTTCCCTGCTCTGTCTGGCCGTGCAGGGGTCACCGTGGGTGTCTCCACATCTGTGACCCCCAGTGACCTTCCCTTGTGTCCTATTCCGCTCCCTCGTCTCCATTAGATTCTGCCGGCAGGTGCATGAAACATTGAGATTGTGGGCCCTTCAAAGTTAATCACGTTTTGGGGCTGCCTCCCCCTTGGTCACACCTCTGTGTCACCCAGCCAAAAAGCAGATAATTGCTTTAGCGGCGTGGTGGTATCCTTCACAGGAGAGATTTTAAGAAATGGCCCAGGAGGGTGGTCCAAGTTAAGACAAAAACAAGCGAAGAAATAACCTGATTCATGTGGAGAGCACCGGGGCGGAAGTAATCCAGTCTCCTTCTCTGCAGCAGCTTAGGAGCCGTGCAGTCCCGATTATTGTTGACACTGTCAATGACCGCGCTGTTATAGTAATAAGGGGCTGGAAATCCCAAGTGGCAGGAAACTGGAAACTTCTGGAGCGAGTGCCCTCAGAACTGGCTTGCTTTCTTCCCTTTGGCCCCCAGCCCGTATGCAGGCCCCTGGCCCCGTTCGCTTAAACAGTGCTGTGTTTCGGAACGTGGCCAGAAGGCCCTAACGCCTCCACTTCTGTGTCTTAGGGGATGACCAGATTGTTTTTCTTCCCCCCAGGGTTCTGGTCACCTCTGTGTCCTCCTCTCCTGTCTGCTGCCCGGAGGGAGTTCAGGCTAATTTAGTTTTCCTAAGCGTCCTGCAGAATCCATTGCAGTCAGACACACCAGCCGTCCGCAAGGAGTTCTGTGGTATTCGGTGCCATGTATGAGCAGGAGGAGTCCACACGGCAAAGGAGTTGGTCATGAGACACCCCCCCCCCCCCCCCGTTAGATCCTTTGGTGAAGCTAAAGCGCGACCCTCTGGCCACCCTTGTGTGCCCTGGACTCTCAGGGTGCTTGACCCCGGGTGCGTGCGGATGAGGCGGGGTGAGGCCCAGGAGCCTGGCCTTGCTGTTGAGCATCATTGATTCCACGTCCTTGCCATGGAATCATTGATGGTCACCCATGACTGCTGTCCCCGGGGAATGACCCTGACCTGGGCATCGCGGACACACAGATGAATAAAACGGGGAAAACGATGTCTGCCCTCCCAGAACTTACATGCCACCCGTTACATCCTGCTATGGCTTCAAGTCAACAGATGTTTTTAAAGGTTAGAGTTCTAGTCCATCTCTTTGTCTGGTAACGAGGGGCTTATTTTCCTTTCACAACCGTCTTTGCGGTGCGTCAAGCGATGCTTCCTAACCTTTTCCGTGTCCAAAGCCCCTTCCAACCCTGTGAAACTGTAGCCTGTACACAAAATGATGCGCCTGTTCTTACGCACATTCACGCTCGCATGTCAATTTAGAGGCTTTGTGGCTTCCCGGGTGCAGAAAGGATTTGACCTTGTAAAAGTCCAGTTGCATGTATCATCTAGTTAATTAATACTATGTAATGATGATTTAATTTTTATTTTTAAAGTTGTGATAAATATAAAGAATCTTTCAGTAAGCTGTTGGGAGGGAAATTGGATTTTGACTTTCTTTTAAAAAAATTAACTTTCTGAGATAATAAATGCATGAAAGGTTTATTATGCTTATTACTTTTGCAGGGCTTAAATTCTTAGGCTTTTATTACTTAGTCTGTTTTCATGGACGGTTTCCCTGCCTTTGCGGATCACTCCGCGCTTCACCCCGTGGTACTTACAAAGACCTCATGTTCGCTCTACTTTGGCGATTCCTTATTACGGGCACTTTCTCTGACAAAGAGGCATTGTTGGAAGAGTCAGAATAATTACCCTGTAGGGATCAGAGTGGTTCCTCCCGCAAGCGAAAAGTCAAAGATGTAGTGTTTGCAGTGACCAAATTATGTAAATTCCCGGAAGAATAAGGCCATTTGTTCCCAATCGAAGACCCGACGCCCGCGTTCAGATCTGATTTCATGTCCACGGTCCTATCATTGCCTACTTTTTGTTCACTTCTCTGAGAAACTCGTTTTCCAGGGAAATTTTTAAGTAAGTTCTTTAGAGATTGATGCAAACAAGTATTTTTCTGAGTGGTTCAGTTAAGCAGGGTAGCCGTTTCTAAGGATTTTCACTTGAATTCAGCATTGGGATTTCTAGGGTCCCAGGGCTTCTGAACTTGTGGGCGTTACTGTTTTTCTAAAATCAACCGTCAGTTCAAATCGTTTCTTTCATTCATCAGTCAGTCGTTTGGTCTGGGATTGGCACAGACGACAGGAAGCAGCAGGTGATCTACATGTTGCTTATTTATAACTTTCAAGAACATTGCATTCCTTTCTTCACTGAGCTTTACCTTCCTAAAGAGAGTTCTGACCCAGGTAACAGGAGTCTTAGAAAGGAAGCATAAATGGTTTTGAATCGTGCAAAGTAGCAAGCAAGGCAGGTTGATGTTGGCGATCGAGCTGTGTACAGCTTGAAACATTACCTCCCATTGCATCGGTCCGTGCTCGGTGACAGCCGGATGCTTTGCTAGCCTCACAAAGCCATCACATGAGTCGGTTAGTGTCTCAATGCTCAGCTGTTTATAAGTGAGTGTGGGCTTGGATGGTGATGTTGACAAAGCACACTCAGGTCTGTCTGTCCCTTTGGGAAGCCACTAAGAAGCCCTGGCACCCAGGGTCCTCCTCTTGAGTGAGAAGAGTTCCTGACCCCCACGTTGCTTTAGGGGTAAGACGATGAGATGCCTTAGCAGCCTTATGTAGGGGGACTGGCTCGAGGGGTTGCTTTCCTTGACGCCCACGGAAAGCTCTGTCATCTGCCTCTCACCCAGCGGAGAGTGGACAGGGTGAGGTCTTTGGCCTGAAGATGTCAGGTGTGGTTGCCTGGTGTCTGGTACGTGTGATTGTCATAAAAGACAGCCAGCAATTCTGACTTGTCAGGGCCTGGGCGTTTAGGCCCAAACGGCAGTCCTTAAACACAGCTGGGCTTTTATGCACAGAGGGGCCCTCGGTCCACCCTGGCCTAGTAAGTCAGAATCTCCAGGCAGGGCGCAGGCTGTGCACAGGTCCCAGGAGAATGCTGTACGACCCCGGCTCGGAGCCTGTGGGGAGCACCCGGGAGGTCTGTTCTGTGCACAGCTGAGAACTCCTTCCATCTTTCTCTGTGCCACAGAGAGCCCGAGCCCCAGGGCCAGCGGCCAGCCCCGGCAGCCAGCTCCCCTCCCCCATTTCCCCAGGGCACCTCGCCTGGGCTGGCATTGCCCCAGCTCCTGGGGGTGTTACGAGAACCATTTATTACGCCGCGTGAGCGTTCCCTTTTGGAGATGCCCTTTGCCACATGTTCCAGGAAAGAGCATAGTAACTGTTCTGCGCAGATTGTTGGGAGCATCTTGCACTATTAGCCAATCAGAAAGCCTCTGAGAGAACCCAGCAGAAGCATTTAGGCCCCCTGGTGTTTGTCTCTATTGGCTTTTGGGTAGCGGGATCCGTCCTCTTACCTCTTCTCACCGTTCCCTGTCCTTCTTCCGGCTCCCGTTTGCTCCGGCTCGGGGTAGGTCATAAAGTAGGAGTCTAAAAGACCCAGACAGTCCAGTTATTTTTTCAGTTAGTTCACCCGAATATGACCATCTACAAGGACAGGTTTGCCGCCTTTGGTTACGGGTACTTTTGGAGACCATGCATTTCTTTCAGTGACTTCACTGTGCAGAATGATTTTTGCAGTGTCCTGTGTCATTTTTTGTGATGGGTCACACTCCTCATCGTTCCCAGCCCGTGTTTCAGCCGGGATAACATACCCAGCGTCTGCTTTGGGGGGAAGCATGCGCAGTGCAACTTTCACAGACGGTAAGTCACTGGACAGACTTTCTTCTTTTGAGCGGCGAGCTGTGGCGTGGTCACCAAGGACCCACAGAGAGAAGTGCGAACAGCCCTTTGTCCTTGACCTTCCTCATCACTCTTTGAAGGCGACAGGTCATCGCAGGAGTACTCAGTGGGAGAACGTGATTGCTGCGCAGGCTCGGGGACCGTCCCACACCTGCCCCGAGGCCTCCTGGGCCCTCAGTAGGGCTTTTCCTACTGAAGGGCGGCCCCTTTGGACTGGAGCGGGGCTGGGAGCCCCCTCTCCTGCTGAGACGTGGGAGAGAGACCGCGAGGGTCTTCGGCCCCCCAGCCTGCGTCCCGCGTTGTTCACATCGCTGGTAATACCTTGTCCACCGAACTACACTCTTGACACACGCTCCCCTGTGCCGGACGCCTGTGCTGGGACACCCGTGTGGCAGCCCCGGCGCTGAGCAGTGAGCTCCGGCATGTTTGTCGCTTTGTTTTCCTTCCTTTCAGTTTCATAAGTTGAAACATTTTTACTTATATTTTATTGGAAATATTTACACTAAAATCCCCTTGGTTCACATGGATGCTCATTTTCGCTCTTTGTCCGTTTCCGAATTCTTTGTTCTTTCCCAGACAGGAGCATTATGGGTAAGAGCTGAGACTCTGGGGTCAGACTCTGGGTGCTAATATCCTGTTCCGACCTTGACTTACGGAGCAATTTCCACCTTGCCCGAAACCTCCAGGCTGCCACCTCCTCCTCTGTAAAGGGGGTGACGTGGCTCCTCCTGCCTCGGGTGCTTGTGAGAACTTAATGAGCAGGTCCACGGAAGGCGTAAGTCACGGTTCCAGGCACAGGGCCTGTATTCACTGGGACTGCTCTTCCCCAGGGGCAGCGCTGGGGATGCTTATTTGCACTCTTGGGTCCTTATGTTGGTTTCCTCCCATCCTTGTTCAGAGGAGGCAGGTTATAAGTAATGACTGTGATCTGTTATTCTTTATTTCTAAGGAAGTCATCTGCCATTGTTGGTTTATAACATAGTGATTTATAATGGAATTATACAGAATTCAGGTGGACACAGCATCTCTCGGCTGGGAAGTCTGCAGTGGGGGAACCTGGCAGCATGTCGGGAAGCCCGGCGATGGCTCTGCTGGGAATAACATCCACTCTCAGCTCCCAGGGTGTCTAGAAGTGCTCATGTGCTTGCTCATTCTCTGACATTGAAGAAGGAGGCCACATTCTCAGCGGAACGCATTACATCATTGTGGATTTCTCTGTTACCACGTGTTTACTCTAATAAAGACATAAAGTGTGCAGGGAGCCAGGTTCCGTGGCCCCACCTAAATGCTGGAGGTGCCATGGAGGTCATTAGCTGACTCTCATGTCTGATGGGCGCCACCACTGATTGAAACGTGTCTTTGGATAATTTCATCCATTTCTCTCACATAAATAAAGGACATCATGGGCAAGAAAGGGGACGTGGGGACGGACTTAAAGGTTCCCGATTGTTTGTGTTCTGTCCTATTCTGTCCTGAAAGAGCATTTGTTCAGTCTCACCAGACCCTCAGGAAGGAGCGGATCACAGCCAGCAGCTGGGGACGTGAAGGGCATCAGTCCCGCGCCTGCGCCCCGGGGCTCACCGTGGAACAGGAAAAACACACAGGCCTTCTGAGATTAGGGAAGACAGTGTCACTGATGTGCTGGAGGCGTGCACCTCCTCTGATAGGACACTTCGAAGCTGCGAAAACTAGTTTTGTTTTCTGAGGCCACCCTTTGACTTGCAATAGAGTCACACATACCTCTGTGTGTGGCCACAGACGCGTGAGAGAGTGTTAGAGGTGTCAGAATGAAACCTCATTGACTTGTTCAGTTTCTCCCCAGCCTTGAAGGCCCACAGTCTGGTGTTCCCCAAACGTGTGTGTGGGGCTGGGGAGCGGGGTGGCTGTTTGTCATTCAAAGATGCCTAAAGGCATTGCTGTAGATTTTTTCCTCTTAACTGTATGTTGATGATGTTGTTGCTATATCGCCAAATTAAGAAGAGAAATTGATTGAATTTGCATAACAACTTGCCACCAAATAAATAAAAAGAATGTTTAAAAACTGATCACCAAAGTTTTCTCCCCTTTTAAAGGGAGTCTGGGGTTAGAGATACTACGTGTGCCAGCTTTCTCCGTCGTCCGTGTCCCCAGCCTGCTTTTCTGTCCCCTGCAGGCTTGCGTCAGCTGAGGGGCAGCCGGCGGCTTTGTACACAGTGACATTCTCTCTGAAACAGGCTGTGGTATGGGGTAATGCTTGCATAATCGGGGTTCTGTCTAGAGTAGCGGAACCAAAGCAGTGCCGGAGCCCCAGGGGCCTCTTCCTGCAGCGGAGTGCGTTAGGGGCCGTTGTCTTACCAGAGCGCTGATGAAATCTGCAGACGCAGAGTAGTGTTTAAATCATCGTCGGCGCTAAGGCGTTAACATCTAGACAGGCCCGTGGGCTGTTGTGTATTGGTCTCATCGTGTGTGCCAGTGTAGACGGACCTGTCAGAGGATGATGCAGGTTCTGGTCAGAATGTTTCAGTAGGGATTAAGAGAACATCTCAAAAAGCATAGAGCATGCTGTGCACGACACAGGACGGGGGGAGAGGGTCACTTGTGCTGGGAGCTAAAGTATAACTAATAAACATTACGTATTAGTAGGTGGCTGATGTCTAAGAAGCAGAGTCAAATATCAGTGGTGCACTCAGGAGCGTTGCCGAGCTGAAACCAGGTCCGTAAATATGTTGGGAGTTCTTCATTTGTTTGGTAAAATAATTTATTTCCCAAGTCATTTTCATGGAAGAAACTATCAAGGAACAATCTTAAGCCAGAGACCGCCTTGAAGCTTGTTAAACCAAAATTCCCAGCCCTTTCATTGCACCTGCGGGGAGTGAGCCTGAACTCCGGAGTTGACGGAGTCCGGGGGTGTCCTGGGCCAGTGAATGGCTTCCCCCCTATCTCAGTGTTCTGGGAAGAGTTGCTCAGTGTTTCTGTAGAGCAGAGAAAGGATTTACCTTAGAGTATTCAGATGAAGAGGAGGGTTTTGAATTAATATATGAATTCCCAACTCGGCCATGCACCAGCTCTGTTCACTATTCCTCAGTTTCCCCATCTCTAAAATGGGTCCGATGTACCAACTTTATAAGGGCGTAGTGAGGATCAGCTGACTTAGTCCAGGGAACGTCCTCAGCAGAGTGCCCACCAAATGGTGACTTCCCACCAGAGTCACATTCCCAAATAATATGGTTTTAAAAGTATAATTCATGTATCCCAAGATGAACTCCTACGCATTTCCTTTTAGCATCGCTTAGCTTTGAAATAATAGGGAACTTTCTTTCCCTGTGAAGAGCGCGCCAGTCCCTTTCCTAGAGTTACTGTGAATGACAGGTGGGTGACGTGCATTGAACTCTGCATCCTCAGTTGTGTGCGTCATTTCCAGCCTCTGCTCTGGAATCGTGCCGTATGGGAACTTCAGATTCCTTTGTGAATTCTTGTGGCGACCTACGTTCTCTTCATTTAAGCCTCAGCAGCTCCCACTCTGTGGAGAAGAACATAGGTAATAGTGTGGAAATGACCCCACAGAAATGTCTGGGTTGCCCTTTCTCATGTGAGAGGTCAGAAGCAGGATGGGGCAGGCCAGGTGGCTGAGTGTCTTCAATGTATCTGTCTAGATTTAGATTGCAGAAGACGATAGAAGTGTCTGAAACGGTGCTACGTTCACAGCCGTCTGCTTCTGTAGACATCGACCTGAGTGTGGTTCTCATTTCTGCCCCCGAGTGACGAGGGGGCGTTAGGTAGGGTGAAGGCTGAGTGGTGAGTGAGCAAAAGGGGACACTTGGTGGGTGCTGTACCTGCCGCTGCTGCCCCTTCTCCCTGTCCCTGCTAGTCACCTGGGCTGACCCATCACAGCCCCAGCCCCACCGTGTGCTAACACTGCGTTCAGTGTGGGCTGTGTGTGCTTGCCTGAGCAGCCAGACGTTTGATTTGATCATAAACCCCAGGACATTGAAATTGAAAAGTTCCTGGTAGCTGGTCGTTGGTTGATTAATTTTTCTTGGGTTGATATTTTATTTTTTGAGCATAAGTAAAGAGTCTAACGCATTAGCTTGGATTGAAATGGTGTTCTCGGGCGTTTCTTGCCTTGAGTTAGGGTCTGATCATTTTGCGTTCGCACTGCGTCTGGGTGGTGCCGCGTTTTGAGATGCGAGTTCTGTGGGGAGTCTGAGAATTTCTGCTCCTTTGTGGAACAAAGACAGTTCAAGTCTCTTTCCTAGACCCTCCTTCTGTGTCTTGGATTATAGACGGAGGAGCGCACAGAACATTAAGCCTCAGTGGGTGGATAGCACTCAGCGCGACGCTCTTGTATGATCTGAAGGAAGTGATACAGCACAGACCTGGGAAAAAGGCTTACATGCAAAGACATGAAACGCGTCAGGTCGTGGTTTCTGTGTTAGTGCCTTCGTTTCTATTTTTAAAATAATAATGATGTCGGCCCTGGCTGGCGTGGCTCAGTGGACTGAGCGTTGGCCTGAGCCCCAAAAGGTTACCAGTTCGGTTCCCAGTCAGGGCACATGCCTGGGTGGTGGGCCAGGTCCCCAGTTGCAGGGCGCACGAGAGGCAGCCAAGTGACGTGTCTCTCATACATCGGTGTTCTCCCCCCCTCTTTCTCTCTCCCTCCCCTCTCTCTACAAAGTAAAATAAATAATGAAACATAATAACGATATCACTAATATGGAAACCTATTCTTTTAAAAGTTAATTACAGTTTTTTATTAACTATATTGGGGTGACATTGGTGAATAAAATTGCATGGGTTTCAAGCGTACGGTTCTGTACTATTAGAAGTGAGCTTTGCTTGCACGTGTATTTACACTCTCCGCTCGCTCCTGCGGTTCCTGCCTCGCCGGCGTTTCCAGCAGTGAGGCCAACGCCGGGCGTCTCAGGGGCGCTTCTATTTCCCAGAAGCACTTCTGCCGCCGCATGGAGGACCTAAATGAGCCGGGAGTGCCTAGAAAAGCGCCTAGAAAAGCGCTAAGTCCTCAACCGTGGAACTCTTTTCAAGATGCTCAACTCCGTTTTCTCTTGCAGTGAGCGGTTCTTCTTGCGGCTGAACAGGAATGGGCTCCCCAAAGCGCCGGATAAGCCGGAACGACACTGCTCGCTCTTCGTGGTAGGTGGGCCTTGGCTCCCGCAGGAGCTGGCCGCTGTCCCCAACCGTGCGCCTCATTGCTTAGGGGAAACGAGGAGTGTGGGCGACCCCGGGCCGTTTGCTTCAGCCCTGTCAGTAACACGCGAGTTCCCGCAGCGCCCAGGACTGACCCCGGGACCCGCAGCCACACCTGTGTTCCCGTGGGAGCTGTCGGCGCAGCGTGGCATGTGACAGTTGCCCGGCGCCTCACACAGCTGAGGAATAAGGACAGGCTTTCCCTTTCACTGGTATTGACATCAGAAAACCTGCAGTGGAGTCAGTACCGTGATTTCAGGATGGGGTTTGAGCCATATGCTTCGGCTGCAAAAATACCATCAACAATGTCTCTGTGGATGTTTTTTGGCAATAAATACCTCCATTTTGTTTAGAAAGGTAATACAACAACATTATAGAAAGTTCAGGAAGTCTTCAACAAGTCACCAGTCACAGAGCTGTGAAACACACTCTTCGTGATTTTAGTGATGACCTGGAAAAAATGTTCAGCGTGTTCTCTGTCCGTGGGCAGTGGTTACTGTTTGTTTGTTTGCTGTTCATTCCCATCCCCCAGCCTCCACGCCTCTGGCAACTGCAGCTTCTTCTCTGTCTCTGTAGCCCTGTTCCCGCTTCGTTTTGTCTATTTGTTTTCTTTTGTAAACTTCCACACGTACAGGAGATCATGCTATGTTTGCTTTTCTCCAACTCATTTCCCTCCGCATGATGCTCTCCGGGTCCGTCCGTGTCACTGCCGCCGGCCACATGTCCCCCCTCTCCCTTGCGGAGTGCGGTCTGCCGCCTGTGTGCCCCACGTCCCCTTACGCTTCCACCTGCTGACAGACACTAGGCTGCTTTCACAGCCCGGCTCTCACGGGTGACTCCACAGTGGACGCTGGGGCGCGCGTCTCTCTTTAAATTAGTGGTTTTGTCTTCTTGGGATACACACCCAGAGGGGACACTGCTGGGTCACAGGGCGGCTGTTCTGTCTGCCGTGTGCAAACGTGACGTGCCCTGCCCTTGGACTGCTGCCCCGTGAACGGTGAGGTGACACTAACCCACTGTCCTCGGCAGGACCTGGGGAGCAGCGAGCTGCGCAGGGACATCTTCATGACCGTGCACATCATTCGGATCGGTAGGTGGGCCCCGTCGCCGTGCTGGGAGCTCGTGGGGGGTCTCTGTGGGCGGGACCTGGTTGCTGTCTGCCTCAGAGAGACGTCGAAGCCGGGTCGGAACCCAGAGCCACAGAATTTGGAAATTGTCCCCGGGCCTCCCCGGCGCGGGCGGCCTCCTCACCCAGCACGGAGACTCCACTCTCACGGCGACGTCCTCCTGGAGTTGGCGCTGCTGCGTTTTGTTCTGTCGGACCCCCCGTCCCCTCAGACGCAGACATTTCATGTTCACCCTCTTAGCTTCCGACCTCTGCCCAGAGCAGGAGTCAGACTGCTAGGGGCTGGGTCCCCGCAGGTTTCGAACGCGGCCCCAGGTGGCACGTGGCAGAGCCCAGACTCTGTGGGCCAGCCCCGTTCGCCTTGGAGTCCGCCGTGCGGGCGTCTGTGGGACGAGACGCTGCGGCCGTGGCAGAAGGCCCTTCGGGTGCCCCTTTGTTTCCCCCTCTAATGCCCCCACGGCAGGCGTTTCACGGCAGGGGACTAGGTAAAGTGAGGGAGGACGGGGCCCCCACAGCTGGGCCGGGAAAGCCCAGCGGCGGCGGCTGAGACCTGGCTGCACCTGTCACAGCCCAGGCCCTGGCGCTGGCTGGGGAGACTCCCCGGAGGGCAGCCCCTCGCCGGGCGTCACACGCTGGCCTTCCTTTTCGCCGTCCTGGGCTTTATGCGCGTGGTAACCTCGCGGTGCGGAGACTGGGACACCCGCTGCTCTGCCGACACAGGTTCTCTCTAGATTTTCTCATTAACACGTCTGTCCTGAAAGCCCGTTTCCATTTTGTGTTCTTTTTATATTTGAGGGACGGTAGAAAAATTTAAAAAGTAGGCTGTTTTCGGTTTTGTTTTAATTTTCTCTTTGCAAACGAGGACCTGGGAACAAGGTTTGGAAGCGGCCCCTCCCGCCACCGGGAAGGCCGGACGCTGTGCGTTCGCGATAGAGCTGCTGCCTGTCCCCGGCTGGCAGGGAGGCGGCGCGGGGGCTTCTTCGCAGGTTTTTTTAGTTCCCGTTTATAATACCAATTGTTAATGTAGCATGTGGCTTCGGAGATCTTCGTGGGAACATTGCTAACATTCAAATGCAGTTTTCTAAAGCGTTGAGAAAAAAGTAAACCACTTCTGCTTCCAGGACTTTTAAAAAGGCATCTGCAGGGTTTCGTGGAGAAAACGCAGAGAGGCCAGGTGGCCCGCCGGCCCGTGGTGTGGGCGGCCTGTCCTTCACGCGCGGGGTGGTTGCCAAGGAAACCACTTCAGTGGCTTTGCCGGGCACAGGGCTGCCTTTCAATTCCATGGTGGCTGTTGAGTGATGGCATTTTTGACAAAGATTTTAATGATCATTAAGTCGTCAGAATGAATGTCGAATCAGAAATCACGACTGTGCCCCTCCCCAGGCCTGGGCCAGGTGAGCACTTCGTCCTCTGCCGGTGGAGAGCCCGTTGCTGCGGTGAAATTAAGTCATGGAGGGTTCTTGGCGCTCAGTGGCCACCACTTTTTCTAGAATGTTCCTTGTACCTGCTTTAGCAGGAAAGGGCACACTGACACTAGCCCCCGAGAGCAGGACAGCAGCTCCTGCCCTGGAGTGTAAGCCCGGACCTTTGATTGGAAAGAGCTGGGAAGGAGGAGAAAGGAGTGCTTTCCTGTCCCCCTGCCCACCCTGCCTCCCACCTCCCGGGTCCCCTTTGGGCTTGTGGCTGGTTGCTCAGTCATTTTATCTTCCCTTCCTCCCTTTCTTCTTCGACGACATCCCTAGAAATCAGACCGGAACTGGGAACTGTTACCAGTCACAGAGTTGGGGACACTGGGGTGGTTGTTCCGGTGCAGGAATTGCGCCCAGAGCAGCGGCACCCACAGAGCCAGGAGTGAGGAGTTAAAATCGAGGGTGTGTGGAGCCTCGGGGTCAGAGATGGCGACGGACAGCTCACCGGAGGAGCGTCCCAGAGCGTCCCGAGGGACACTTCCCACGTCTCCCTTACTTTGGGGTTCTCTTCGAGCACCCGCATATTTTCTTTGCAGTTCTAGCTGAAGGGGGTGGGAAAATGAGACTGATACGCACGCTGCCTGGAAACACCAGGACTTTCGAACGAGATGGCCCCTTGCAACTCCTGAGAGTTTTGGGTGTTTTCCTAATTAACTTCTTGGATGATGGTACCTGACTGAGATACTCCATTCAGAAATCTCCTAATTGCTTTGTCATCTTGCATTTGCAAGGAAATGATTAAGTAAAAAAAAATTTAAAAAAAATCATGATAGTGATAAAGATTGGAGTATACATATCCTCCTGATAGGACCTGTAATCATATGTAATCATATTTAAAATAGAGATAAACTGGACTTTTTTTTCTGTTTGAGTGGCCAAAGTTCTAAATTTGTTTAAATCAATTTTGTAAGTAAAAAAATAGGGCTTGTTGGTGAGTAAATTCCAAAATGACTTTATAAAGTATTGGATTGGCAGATGAAATTGGTATTGAAACGTGGGTTGAAATTTTGTCACATATGACAGCATCAGGCCCTGAAAACATGATATTTAAAGCGTTACATTTTGTACAACTAGGAAGCTACTGACTTCTTTTGACCACGTTGTAGCTTTGATTCTCACTGAGAGAGGGAGGGGCTGTGTGTAAGCCTGTCCATGAGGACGATGGTGTGCAGGGCCTTTTCCTTTATTCCCCACACACATCCAAGCTGCAGTGGCCATCACTGTCCCCTTTCCCTCCTTCACCTTGGACTTGGGAAGAACCAGAGCCATCTGCATGTGCTGTGGGAGGACTTTGCTCCAATGCAAACAACTGCCAGGTGGTTGTTACCAAGAATCTGGAAACGGATCAGCAGATTTAAAAAATATATATTTTTCCTTGTACGAACTTGCTGTATTTCAGCCCCAGTGGACTTTCTGTCTCCAGACTACCCATTGGTAGTTCACTGCAGGGGTACATGAGAACAGCACTCCGCGCCGTGCTGAGGGGTCCGGAACTGTCCCTGCCGCGGGAGCTGTCAGGGTGAACGCAGCCCGAGCCCACCACGGCGGGGGTGGCGGTCGCCCTCAGCCCCCCGGCAGGAGAGGCCCCCCATTCCTGCCCCGCTGCTCCTTCCAAAGGGGGAACCTTTGAACTGGCTTTTTAAATGTGGACATTTTAAAACTAGAAAACCTGACCCGCGCCTCCTGGGGTGCCTTCGAGCATCTTGGGGAGCAGGCTTCCCAAGAGTGGGACCCACTGCAGCGCTCGCGCCCTGGCCCGCAGCCGAGGCCTGCAGGTGAGCTGCGTGCTCCAGGCCACACACCGGGTCACAGCACAGGCGCGTCCAGACCCCACGCGGCCTCTGCTGTCGCCCAGGACCGGTGTCCTTCCTGCCGCCCGCTGCGTCACCGTGGGCTGCCTGGCAGCTGGGTGTGTGGGGAAGAGGCTCTCATGCAATGGCTCCCGACCACGTTTGCTCTGTCATGGAACAGGTCGGATGGGGGCCGGAGAGAAGAAGAATGCCTGCAGCGTCCCGTACCGGCGACCCTTCGGCTGCGCGGTTCTGAGCATCGCCGACCTGCTGACCGGAGAGACGAAGGACGACCTCGTCCTCAAAGTGTACATGTGAGAGGCCGCCCGCGGCGGGCCGGGGGTGGGGGGTGGGGGCGTGGAGGCACGCGGCCCTGCTAGGCCACTTCCCGGGGTCGTGGGCAGTGAGGGATGGGGGGGCGGTGTCTGCTCCACCCCTCAGACTCGGTCACCGGTGGGCGCGATGCGGGCCGTGTGCACAGCACTGTGTGCCGTCTCAGGAATTACAGAATCGGGGAGCAGGACACAGACCGTATCGCAGTGGGTGGACCGTCCCCTGGCCGGGCGCCTCCTGTGAATTCAAAATCTACCTTGTCTTGGCCTTCAGAGAGCTCGTCTGTTCTCCAGGAATTTTAGCGATGGTTTTTAAGAGAAATGCATCAGGATTAGGAGAGGAAGCTCAGGGGACAGCAGATGTTGATTAGCTCACAGTTCTGGAGGTCAAGGTCGGTTCCTCGTGAGGAGAGTCTGTCCCATGCTTCTGTCCTAACATCTGTGGATGTTTGCTGGCAATCTGTGTATCCTGTGACTTGTAAAGACATCACCCAGTCTCTGCCATTACCTCCATGTGACACTCCCTGTGTGCACACGCGTGTGGGTGTCTGGAGTCCAAATGTCCCCTTTCCATAAGGACAAAGGACACAGTTATATTGGGTTAGGGCCCCCCTCATGACCTCATGTTAATTTGATTACCTGTGTAAAGACCCCTTTTCCAAATCAGGTCACATTCTGAGGTTCCGGGGGTTAGGACTTCAACATATTTTTTGGGGAGGGGCACAGTTCAAGTTCAGTTCATCAGCTGCTCTAAGAAATCAGTGGCTTTATTCCAAACTGTAGATTAAGTTATTTTAAAAATGCACAAGGTTTGGGGTTGCCCCACGTTGAGCACCTCCCGACAGGATTGGACGTAGCATCCCGGCGTGTGCTCAGAGCAGACCCACGGGGAAGGGGGTGGCCCACACTCCTGATCTGCAGACCTTGCCACCGACCACCTCCAGGAGCGAGCTGGCTCTAGTTTTCCGTTCTGGCTGTTAATGTCAATACATCCACTGCGCGCTTACAGTTTTCTCATGTGTGGCGGTAATGCAATGCCCCGCGACCTGTGGGACATGGGCTTGCAGCCCCTCTGGTCACTGCCAAGGGGCTGCATGCATCTGTTCCCTCCACCCTGTATCCCGGAGCTGGGCCACACCATTCTACTCAGTGGGCAGAGCTTAGAATTGTGGGAATTCTGGTGGGAAACACTCTTGGTTTCTTTCAAGAGGGGTCAAATCTGTGATCTTGATTTTGGATTTTAGAACGTCTGGTAGCGGCAGTAACACGTGCTCCTTTTTGTCACACACGGCCCTCGTCGTCGGGGGTCGGGGATAAGTCCGTGGTTACCTGATTCCCAAACTCCCGGTGGCCTTAACCATAATTTGATGGGCACTCCTGGTGCTTGCTGGGTCGGCCCCCGTTGGGCACTCTGTGCGTGCCGTGCGAGTCTCTGCACACACACACACGAGCTTGAAGCAGATGCTGTTGGCTCAGTTTTTCACAAAGGGCCGGAGAGGCCAAATAACTTGCCCAGAGACACCCAGCTGGTAAGACCAGGAACCAGACTGGGAGTCAGCTGGTGGGACTCCTTCCCCTGAGCCCTCAGGGGACCAGGTGTGACCTCTCACCACTGCCTCGTGTCGTGGTAACGATCCTCGGTGAGATGCTCACCCCAGGTGCTTCTGGCACGCAGTTGGGGGTCAGGCATCCCCAGACGGGCATTCCGCTCACCTCGGGGCACCCCTGCTGACTGCCTGTCACTGCTGTAGGTGGTGGGGACTCTCAGGAGGTGTAAGGAAGTCCTCTGCAGCGGTGGAGCTGGGAAGAACAGGTGTGCTGTGCAGGTCCTGGCTTGGTCTCACGCACCGCCCGCGCTGAACAGTGCTCATGTGTTCCCAGGTGCAACACCGAGAGCGAGTGGTACCAGATCCACGAGAACATCATCAAAAAGCTGAACGCACGCTACAACCTGACGGGCTCCAACGCGGGTGAGTGCGGGGCTGGCTTCTCCCTTTGTCCGTATGAGACGGAAGCAGCCTGCCCTCTGCGTTGCTCTCTGTGCGCTCCCTCCGTCACTTAAAACCTGCGTGGTCAGTGTCGTTGTCCGTCCGCCTCCCTGTGCGGTGGCAGCCAGGCTGGAACTGCAGCTCTCTGAAACCTGTATTCTGTTCTGGGTTGAGCCAGGCAGAGTGTCTGAATTTGTTAGGTCATCCCAGGTCCCGAGACCCCTAAGTTGCTCCTGATCACTCAAAACCAAATGACAGATACGCCTGGGTTCACGACTGGGGGCGGGGAAGAGGTGTGCTGGCCGGGAACCGGATGGGAAGGTCCCAGGCAGACACGCCTCGCTGCCTGGAGCCGGAGCCACGTCCTTGTCCCAGGAACGAGCATGCAGGCCCCACGTGCAGACTGGCTCAGGACGGGGCCGTGGATTGCAGTGGTATTTAGACAAGGTGTGTACACACTCGTTCAGAGGGACCTGAAGTGTGGCCCGGTGTGGTCTGTGGGGTCCTGGAGAAGGGGCCCGCTCCCCCTTGGGCAGAATCCAGCCCTGTCTGTACTGCTGTCTGTGTGATGCTTAGATTCCTAGGCAGCCAGCGCCATGCTCTCTGCACGCGGCTTTTGAGGCGGAGCCCCGTGCGCTCTCCTGTCCTTCCGACCAGCGCCGCTCCGCCCCTGTCCTCTCGAGCCTGAGTCCCAGCCAGCGGCCCACAGCCAGCGCCTGCCCGCCGCCTGCCCCTCCGGCTGCCAAGGCAAACCCAGCTCTAGGCCTCGTCTCTCCAGGGTAATGCTCTCCAGAGAGACGACGCTCAGAGAGAGATGTTAAAAAACATATCACTAAGCCCTTTGCTCCTTCCACTGAAGTTTCTGCCCTCTGGTCTTGGCGGGTCACTGTCCTGGGTCCTCTGAATCTATTCCGCTTCTGGAGGAAGGGCCAGGATAGCAACAGCACATTGGTAGGTGTTCAGGAGCTGTGGCGCTTTATTATTGAAAGGGAGGCTCTCTAATGACTTACTTAAAAATAATGGAAGGAGCAGGGTCCACAAAATTGAAGCAGGGAATTGGGGAGCCTAGTGCCCATCCCATCCCAGGGGTGCGATGTGTTGGCTCCTGCTGTTCTCTCCTTGGACCATGGAATTGTTGATTAAAAAGAAGATCAGTCAGCCGTTTTCAAGAGAATGGGGGTCCCTCAGCCAAGAATTGTTTTTTCCTGCTTTTCCTGCCGTTCTTTGGTCATTGATACTAAAAGAAAAAAAGAAAGAAAGAAAAGAAAAGCAGCAGCAGCAAAAAGATTAACTTGAAATTGGTTTTAGAAGGAAATTCTTAATTCCCAGGCCCTTGACGCGAGCTGGAGGTCTCCTGTCTCGGGGGCTGCAGCCTCGTCTGCCTGAGCCATGAAGGGGTTCATCTAGTTAACCGCTGGTTTGCTTTTTTCTTCCCTCTTATCCAGACTTAAGTTGCCAGGGTGCATTAACCACTGTCTTCGTTGAGTTTAGAAACTGGGAGAAAGTTGTGAGTGACCCACTTCACTTTTAAAGACAAAAAATAAAAAAATCACTGAATTAACGTATCTCTACGATGAGGTTCAGTTAAGTTGAATGACTTCAAATTTCCAAAGCTCTGCTCCGTGTGAACTTTTAAATCCAAAAGTAGTATTATAAGAATGTCAACGTCTGAAAACATATATTAAAGCTGTCGTGGGTCAGGTCTCCTGAGCCAGCGGTTACTGCAGATGTCGCCTCTGAGAGCCGCGCGCAGGGAAGCCTAGGAATGCGCAGTGAGCCCGAGCCGGTTCGGTTTGCGGAGACGCATTCGGTCCTGGGCCTTGAAATAACCTGTGTGAACATCGTTGGCCCCGGCTCCTTGCGCCCGAAGAGAAACTTCCACCTTCCTCCGTCTTATTTTGGTATGTGTGACCCAGGGAGCGAGACGGGGCCGTAGCTGCTGCCGAGGCCCCTCCGCGGCCGTCCCCTCCCTGCCCAGGGGCGGCGTGTGCCCGGCGGCCTTCCCGCCCCAGCCCCGCGGAAGGTCACGGTCACGGGGACGCCCGGTCCGAGCCGCCGCGCCCACGAGAGCCGCGGAACTCGGAGCGGGAGGCGGGAGCGGGTTTCGTTTGGCCGAGGGGAAAGGAGCCTTTGGGAGCGCCCTGCCGTCGCGCAGCCACGGGGTCCCGGAGCTCCGTGGGACTGAGCGGGCGTCGCCCTAAGGCCGCACCTGCTCCGGGGGCTGGAGCGGGCCCTCGAAGCTCCGCGTCCGACATTGAAAGTGGGGCTTCGGGGCGCCACCTGCTGGCTAGAAATCTAGCACGTGGTTCGTTTATTGTTGCTCCTTTGGAATTTTCTGATTACTAAACCATGCCTTTTAGAAGCTTTTTCATTTTCAGTTAATCGTACTTGCAGAAATGTCGCTAGAGCAGTGCAAAGGTGAACATTTTGTTATATTTGTTTTACCCTTTTCTGTCTGTGTGTGTACGTATATACACACATGTCCGTACTTCTCATATACAGGGTTTTAAAAGTAGTTTTGTGTGTGCATATATGTATGTTCAGTATGTTCAGACACTTACTGTTACTCATTTGGTGTAGTCCTTAAGAATGACATCAGGCGTGATTCCTCTGTCCTCTGCTCACTCCGTCCTGGAATGAACGCACTTGTTCAGTATGTGCGGCGGAGCCATTTTAGTTCTTCGTCTGCCCTGGCTCATGCCTACACTCAGGCGGCCTCCTGACGCCTCTGGCGTTTGCTCCTCTGACTCGTTTCCAATATGGTTGCCTCGCTCAGCACCGCTCCTGCTAGACGTGTGGCTCCCTCCCTCCCCTCTGCTCCGGAGACCCTGCCCCTGACCCCCCTGTGGAAACGCCGCGCCTGCCTCCGCAGGTCTCACTGCTTCGTGCGGCCAGGACGTAGCCCTGGCAGTCTCGCTGGCTTTGAGTTGGACCCACGTAGCATATATGCGCTCGTGTACCCATGTTACAAGTCCGTGATCTTGCCCTGTAGACACTACATACGATGTTCATAAAACATAAAATAGTACTTGAAGCCAAACTCTGGGGATAGACTTTGTAAATCAAGCATGTAGAAGGGAATAGAAGGAAAAAATTTTGCTCTGATAATGATGAGGTCCTAAATATTTCAGAAATGAACAGCTGTTACTGATAATTTTTAAAAGAATTTAATAACGCAATTTTGAGGGACTCTTGCTGACATTCTGTGATGTTCATAATTCTGCCGTTCAAGTTCAGAAGTCCCAGCGATTGTTAATGCCCACCTCCCCAAAATAGACAAAGTGTGCAAGCACTGCTAGGAAATATTGCTTTAGGGGTCACCGTGGGATGGCAGACTGAGCAGCTGCAGGGACCCACTCCAGATGGGAACAGCCGTAACTGGTAAAGATCGTGTTTTAAAAAGCGTTGAAGTCTGAACATTTCCCCAAGAGCATACAGCCCACTTTCTCTCTCCCACCTGCCCCGCTCAGCACGACGGGACTTCTCCAGGTGGTCGTAGCCAAGAAGATGGAGCCCCTTGTCCTCTCGGCTCTCGCTCGCCGGGTGCTGCCTCTGACCAGCAGGTAAAGGCTGCCAGCGTCTCTCATCTCCCTGAGCTCGGAGTTGCTGAATTCTTGGCAGAAGTAGCTCAGAGGTTAAGGGCTTCCTTCCCCCACCTGACCCCACACATAGGGCAGACTGCACCCTGGCTGCAGCAGGCCAAGGATATTGGGGCATTGATCATCCCAGCTCACTCATTTGATGGAGATTCCCCATGAGGAGAGGCCAGCCGAGAGGACCAGTAGTTTTTTCCCCCCAGCACCTTGCTCATAACACAGAGCGGGGTCCCCCTAATAAACGGGCCACTCTACCCATCTCCAGCTCTGGAGCGGTGGACCAGAGACTTGGCCCAGGACAGAGGCCATCACCGTAAGAAGAAAAGTCTCAGATGCTTTCATGAATGGAGCTGATTTTATTTGAAACAGAATATGTGGAAACTGAAGCCTGTAGAAACTCTTGAAAACAATGGGCATCTGGGGGGGAAATAGGGGATTTATTTTAGAAAAAAAAGTAAAGAAAAATGAACAACAGACTCTTGGGAAAATGTGAGATACTCTCAAGTGCACCAACATGTACAACATGGGAGCACCAGACGAGAGGGGAGAGAGAGAGAGGGAGGAGCAGGAAATATACACGAAGAAACACTAACCGAAAACCTGCCAAGTTTGATGACAGACATTGATCTACAAATCCAGAAAGCTCCATGATCAACAGAAAGAGACTCACACCCAGATGCATCATAGTAAAAATGCTGAAAAACCGGCAAAATCTTGAAAGCAGCAAGAGAAAATCTTCTCACCACACATGTGGGAGCCCCAGCGAGGATATCACCCGAGTTCTCATCAAATGCCGTGGGAGTCAGCTGTGAGGAGTGAGCCCATCTGTCTCGTCTCTGTCTTAAAAAGACGATGGCCGTGCGTGGTCCTCCCATCAGACGTAAAAGTTCCAGGTGGTCTTTTCTGGCCATTAGTTGGGAAGTATAGTAATTCAGACCAATGGGAAAACCTAGTCACCAAGTTCAAAAGCATTGCTGTATCATCACTAGGCATTGTCACTGCCGCCCGTGGTGCGTGGGACAGACGGGCACCTCCGGAGATGCGTCACAGGAAAATGCTACTGTAATAATTGACTATTAAATAATCAGCAATGAGAAAGAATAAGCAGGTTCAACCCCCAGCAGTCGCGGCCTCCTAGGATTGTAGGTAATAAACGTCCATGAAATGACTAAGCAAGAGGCAGTAAGACTGATTCGTGGTGAAAAACACAGCATCATGGAAAGATGCAGAGTGTTCAGATTCGTGCATCAGAACGATTAATTGAGCATCTACCTGGCATTATTCAGCATTTAACAAGCAGGTAGAAATCTCATGGTGCTGAGATTCTAATGTTAGGAAGAACCAAAAGAAACTTTAAAGATCCTTTTAAGGCAGTCATTGGAGAAAAGATCAGCAGATGCTTAAATACTGCGTGAGCGCAGCCGAAACCAGAGTCAGTAAATAAAATTATAGTTTGAACTGTTAGAATGTAGCACAAGGAAAGTGCAATGGAAAACTCTGTATACACATTTAAAAGAGAAGGGATTGAATGATAAAGATCCCAGGCATCTAGCAGGAATTCCAGATATATGAGGAAACTGCAACATTTGAATAAAAATGAGAATCTGTGTAACTGTTACAGAGGATAAGAGTCCTCGGATTAAAAAGGCAAATGTCATGAGCAGGCTAACTAAAGTTCAAGGTATCTGTGTAAATTGTGGGAAAGGCTAGAACACGTCAGACAGAAGTAGAAACCAGAGAGAAAACACTGATCACCCCAAAAGGAATCCTAGTCTCGGCAGCAGTTCCAGAGGTCAGAATGTTTAAGGAATAATATCTTAAAATTGCTGGGGTGATGGCCAGCTTTGAATTCCATATTTCCTCAACCGTTCCTTTAAAATGCCATGGAAATAAAGACATTTTCAGATAAAAAACGGAGTGAATTTCACACTCTCATTCACTGAAAGAACTAGTTAAACATATAAAAACAAGTACAATATATAACCTCCAGAAGGGCAGAGAGAAAGAGGGGAACTAAGAAAACCCCATTTATGTGGAGCATAGCAACGAAGAAGAAAAACAAGGAAAAACCATCACAACCGACAGACACAAACTCTCCGTCACCAGATTCCGTCTCCTGGCCTCCCAGGGGTTATCAGACTCTGCCACTTGCTCGCGGCTCTGGCTCACGGCTCTCTGGCTCTCTGGGCACGAAACCGGCCTCCCTGCCCCATCCGGAATTCCGTCACCTTCCTGTGTCTGCCTGTGCGCACGGCCGACTTGTATTTATCAGTGACATCTTTGTCAGATCTCCCGGATTAGAGTGCAGCTCTGGAGAGACAGACTTGCCTCCAGAGCCTCATGGAACCTCATCAGGCCAGTACCCAGGGGACTGGGAGTAGCTGGCTTCATTGCGTGGCAGCCGCGCCTGCGAAAGGGAATGTCGTGCCTGTGAATGTTAGTGAGGGAGCACTGCGCACTCTTTCCCGGGAGCCAGTTCATTGATCCTGTGGCCGGGAAGCACAGAACAATGGCGAGACCTAACGAGAGAGGAGGCGGTGTGGTTGTCACAGCAGCTGGCGCTCTGAGCTCCTGCCAGGTGTCGCCCGCAGGATTGTGGGGCGCTGGTCTGGGGCGTATCTTGACTTCACAGACATGGAAACTGTGGTCACATGGAGACAGGGACATGCAGCTGTATGGAAAGCTTCAAACTGCACTCCCCTTGTCCCAGGGATTCCATGTGTTTATCACTGTTTCCCCCTTGGCATTTCTGTAGCTCTTCCCAGTTTCACCGGTGGTGAAATGGCTGAGCTAGTCTGAAATTAGTTTTGCCAGCTACTTAGAAATCATGCTGTGCTTGCCATTTTTTATGTAAAAGTGCAGAATTTCGTGAATTTCAAAGGATGCCTCTTGTAGAGTGAGTTAGCTTCAATTCCTATGAAATTAGAGCTACCAAATAAAAGATCCCCTTTTTTGTAACAGATCCAAGGCTTTTTTTCCCCTGTACTGCCTCTGTAGCTGAGCTTGGTCATGAAACACATGTTGTTTATGACATATTCTAGATTAATTAATGACTAGGCCTTTACTTAAATTAGATATCAGATCATTACAGCTGGGTCTGAAACATTCTAGGTTGGTTAAAAAAAAAAAAAAAACCTTCAGTTTAATGACTTTTTTTTTTTGATAAAGGGGAACATTCCTCCCTTAACAATTTTATTTTGGGTACTTATATTAAGGGCCAGAAAAAAAGGGGATTATAAAACATGATTGATCTATTTTTGTGAAATTAAAAATTTCACCTAAATCTTCAGCTTATTGGTTGTTGGTATCCTTATTTAAAAGAAAAAAAAAATCTTCCCTGAACTTTCGAATTTCCTTAATAATACTTTCTCCTTATTTTAATATTCCTATTATACACTGACCCATTCTGCTTGATAGTCTATGTATATATGTGGCTTACTTCCTTTTTGGAAATTTTGTATTGGATTTATGGGGGTGACATTGGTTAAAAATGAGGTAGGCTTTAGGTGTACGCTTGTACGAAACGTCACCTGTGTGCTGTGTGGTGAGTTCTGTTATTTACACCACGACTGATACACACATTGTCAGCTCCTGATGACGCTGGTGACGATGTGACAGTGCGGGTGAGCATTTTGAAGGCCAAGGGACAGAGGTGGGAGGAGAATAGGGACACCAGGGACGGGAGGAGGTAGGGGAGAGCGTGAGTCAGGGAGAACCGCCGCTGTCAGGTCCTCTGGACCCCTTCTTGTCCCCTCATTCCGTCCGCGTGGCTGTCAGAGGACAGAGCGTCCGGTCTGTTGCCGCCAGTCACGCCCGCATGGGGTCGCCAGGGGGGTCAGGGTCGTTGCGTGGAAATGGACAGCAGACCTCCTGCTGGCGCCTGAGTCCCTGCCAGGCTTTGCCTCGTTGTCACGTCGCTCGGACGCCAGCGATGTGCCAGTGTGCGGACGCGATGAGGTGGTCGTGGCCTGCCCTCCTTCTCTTAGTCCCTGCCCCTTGGGGGGCGGCGAGCCTCCTCTAGGTCCGGCCGGGGCCCCGAGGAGCCCCCACCCTCTGTCTGAGCCTCCTGCTTTTACAACCAGTTTTCTCGCTGTTTCAGCGACTCCATAGAAGAGCACACGCACACACCGGGAAGCCCTGCTTCTGATATTGGCCCGTTTGCTTGGTCGAAGGAGGGCAAGGCGGGGAGCCTAGTGCGGGCCCGTGCAGGTGTGTGGGGCTCCTGTTCTCACTCCCACGCCATCGCGTCACCCTGGCCGCCTGCGTCTGCGGGCAGCAGGGAGGGCGGCCTGCACCCTCCGTGGCATCAGGGTCTCCTCCGGGCGCCGGAGAAGGGACCGTCGGGCTGGGAGCCAGCCTTCCTCCTCCTAGACCCCTGCCCAGGGTGTCCCCGTTGGCGTGAACCCCTAGAAATGGGGGGACTCAGGGAGTCAAGCAGGAGGAGTCTTACCTAGGAGCTAGGCCTGCACAGGCCGTTGGTTTGGTCTCAGCAGTGGCCCCCAGCGGAGAGACGGTGTGCTGGCCCCCTGGGAGGCCCGCGGGCCCCGTCCCTGCCGGCCCGCCCTGCGTCTCACTGCGCCCCCGTGTCTTTCAGGCCTGGCGGTGTCCCTGCAGCTGCTGCGTGGAGACGTGGAGCAGATCAGGAGGGAGCACCCCTCCGTGTTCGCCCACGGGGTGTCCATAACCCGGAAGCTGGGCTTCTCCAACATCATCATGCCCGGTAAGTGGCTTGGGACAGACCGCAGGACGAAATACAGGCATTTTGTCTGTTTTGAACACCTGAGAAATGTGTCAAAGTTTGAGGCGTTCCAAAGGGCCGTGCTGAAGCATGACACAAGGCACGGTAAGCGCCCCCCCCCCCCCATGTCGTCTCTGCCTCTGTGACTGGGAGTGAAGTGACGTGGAACGAAACCCATCTGAACCACGGGTAATGGATGGAAACAAGAGTTCTGTTCCTACAGCATCACCTCAACATTATAACAAAATGGCGTTACTCAAGGACCTGCTGTATGTGATAATAAGCAACAGGTTTTTAAAAAATAGCTGCACATTTTGATTATATGAAGTTAGGTAACTTCTGGGGGCCAGGCTGCCTGTCACGATGACCATGACCAGGGACTAAGTTATTGTCCAGAGAAACGTTACCCTCTGGTGGAAAACGTCAGTCAAGTTGCTGAGAGGAAATCCTTCCGGGTCTTGATAAGGACAGTTGTTGAACAATAGTCACCCTTTTTTGGAGGAGTTTGTCACCAGGGTTACGTGTGCGTGTGTTTCTCTGTGAGGAGAAGGTAGTGGTTAAGGAGATCCCCACTCTCATCGCACTGGGAGGGTGTGAACATGCGGAACCGCCACATTGGGTCCCTGAAACTAATACAACCAATACGATACTGTATACCAGCCACGCTCACTTCTTTGATGGAACGGGGGCAGGGAGGAGATTCACGCTCTTAAAGCAAATGCGAGGTCGTAGCATTTTCTCAGGGCGCCACGTTCCACCCTCCCCGCCCAGAAAAAGGCGGGAAGACCAGTGAAGATGCCTGCACTTGCTGGCAGTACTTGTAGGGAGGAGAGCCTCTCTGTTGCTGCAAGAACCCCAGGCGCAGAGGCACGTGGGGCAGCTGCCTCGGACGAGGCCTGGCCCAGCTGGGAGACGCTGTGGGTGAAGACCTGGCCTGATGCAGACACTGCCCGGCGTGGTCCCCTGTGGCCTTCTGCGACCTTCCGATGGCGTGTGTGGCCTCCTGATGGAGTTGCTCACGCCCGGGCGGCTAGGGGGACAGCCTGGACAGGTTCCTGCACTGACCCGGCGGAGGGACCGTCCCCTGCACTGTTGCTGAACCCCACTGTTTACAGAGCTGTTAACTTGATGGCCAGTTATTCCTCTGCTCTGGCCTTCAGGTGCTATAAATAACCAGTAATTCCTCTTTAACAGAAAAGGAAAATATGTCATCCCACAGGGACGCAAATGGACGGGCAGCTCTAATATAAAAAACACACTTGCGCACAGAATGCAGGCAGCTGCTGGAAGGTTCCCCAGCCAGGTCTCTGGGCGGCATCGTTAGCAACGGGAAAGTCCGCAGCAGCAACCCGACACGCCCGCGGCCGAACGAGAGTCTGGGATGGGCTTGCGCGGGCCGCCGTGGGCCGGCTTTCGTGATGGACACGGTCTTTCCGTGGAGTAAAGCCGCACCGAGTTTTAACGGCAAGGGCCCCGCCGTCCAGGGTGTCTGTCCTCCCAGACGCAAGTCTGCAGTGCCGGGAGAGTGAGGGATTTTGTTTTTAAAGCAATGCCTTCTTTTTCTTCTTTGGCTTCTTAATTTTCCAGAGTTAGATGGAGGAGGGAGAGAGGTATACCTTCACTTAAACAGCTGAAAGCACCTTGAAAACCGAATGAAATCTCTTCTATTGGCCAGCGTGTGTCCCAGGGCTTTGTTTTCCTGTGTTATTTTCATACTTGGGTTTTTTCAGTTCTCGCTGGTGGCTCTCATGCAAACCGGTGCTGCCTTGTTCCATGAGAAAATGTATGTCAGCAGCATTTCTGACCCCAGTGTTGCACTGGCGTTGGCTAACTTGATGGTTTTATTCTTTTTGTTTGCTGGACTTGACCTTCAGCGTTTGTATTCTGTGTGGGGTCGGGGCAGGGGAGGCATGTGCTTGTATCAGCAGGACGGAGGTCGTCGGCACTCACTGCCTCTCTGCAGAATGAAATACGTGTGCTCCCCACACTGAGGGCGACGTACACAAAACTCTTCTTGAGCATCACAGAATGGGACAAACAAGGAAACAAGCTGTCACCTTGGTCTCTTCTGGTACAGGACGGGATCTGCATGTGGGCTTTCCCGCTACCAGGAAGCCCTGTCAGCTCCCCCTGTTGCCAAGGGCGGTCCTCCAGCACCTCATCTCTTAGGGGCTCCAGTTTCCAAAGAAGAAAAGTCCCTTTCTGTGACGCCACCCATGAACCAAATAACTGCAGGGAACTCCAGTCTGGCGTCGGGGCCGTGAGAGAGGGAGCCGCAAACATCTTGTGATTAGTGCTCTGCAGCAAGAATGTGATGCCAGCCACAAACTTAATTTACAGTTTGTAGTGGCCACATTTAAAAAGTAGGGAGAAAGAGGAGAAATGAATGTAACAATTTAGCTTGTTCAGCTCAACACCTCCAAAATACCATTTCAACAGGGAACTCCTAGGAAATGGTCTTGCGGAGTCGCTTTGCTCTGTTTCTACCCGCGTCTCTGAAGGCTGCTCGGCTGTGCAGTCACGGCCCCTCTGTCTCAGCCTGGTCCCCTCCCGGTGCTCAGCGGCCACACCTGGCGGTGGTGGCTGCACAGGGCAGCCAGCTCTAAACGCCTGAATAGCTGCCGTGCAAAGCAGGGCCCGGGCTGGGGCTGAATGTCAGGGAGGACGAAGGTTCCGTCCTCCGGGCGTTCTGGAGCAAAGCTGCTGCTGTTGGGAGTGTCCTGGGCAGCCAGGCTGTGCCCGCCCCCTGCCCCCCGCCCCGAAGGTCCGTTCTGACTCGGAGCTTGTGGTCCTGTCCCGCACGTTCTCACCGTGTTCCCGCTGCCTCCTCTTCTCTCCCTGCTGCATCTTCCCGCCTGCGCCCAGGACACTTGTTCTCCCAGGCCAACTGCGAACACCCTTGTCTGACCTTGTCCCTCTGTTGGGTTCCCTCCGTTTCCCTGCTTAGGCCCTGCCCACAGGTGGGGACACAGGTTGCCTGGCACACCTCTTCCGCCCTCCTGCCTCTGCTCAGGTCGGAGTCGCTGTGTCCTCACGGCAGATGAACGTGGAAGCCCCCTCCCAGTCACTCCTCCTTTTGTGGGTGCGGGTGAGCTTACCACTCACTATCCCGAGGTTCAGCGCTCCGTGCCCCCCCCCCCCCCGCATTCCTCCTCGTCTGTTCCCCGATCTGTAAGCAGCGCGTTCTGTCGGTCGCAGAGGGATGTTGCTATTCTTAGCGAACAGCGTTGGCTCCACAGGACCTTGGTCTGAGTGTGATTTCCCTGCCAGATCTCTTCCTGGGAAAGCTATGGTCAAGAGTTTCCTCCACGACCTGCTGCTGAAATAGCGCACGTCCAGGCCGCTGCTGTACCAGGCCTGTTCTGAGTTGAAACTGATGGGTTCAGAGGACAAAGTTTGTGGGTCTGCTCTTCGTTTTATAGTGAAAGTTGTGAAAATAAATACCATTAAGGGTGTGTGTGTGTGTAGTGATAAATATATGCGGTGATACAATAAACGGGTGTAAAAACCTAGCAAACTTGTGAAATTTACAAAACTTGTAAAAAATGGCATGGTTACAAAGGAAAACCTTTCAAAGCATTTCAAATATCATTTTAAGTGTGTTGAAATATGTTGCTTTTCTTCTGCCATTCCAAGTTCACTGCCTTCCCAAGTTGATTTGTATGAGTTTTATGAGAGTGCTAGAAATCTATAAGACAGAGATCACTGTATCCATAGTTTCCACGAATGTCTTTTTTTATATGCGCCTTGTAAAGGGTGCTTAAGATTTATTTCATCCTTTTTGAGGAAATGTTGCCATTTGCAATGGCAGGGGTGGATCTTAAGAGTATCACACTAACTGAAATAAGTCAGTCGGGAAAGGACAAGAACCGTATGTATGACTTCACTTATATGTAGGATATAAAGCAGAAAGCAACAGACAGACCAACTCATAGGCACAGACAACAGGTGGTGATGACCAGAGGGAAGGGGTCAGGGAGGTGGACGAGGGTAGAGGGGGGACAAATGGCGGTGGGAGGAGACTGGACTCTGGGGTGGTGAGCACACAGGACAGGGTACAGATGTCATAGTGTCACGCTGTACACATGAAACTTATATCATGTTACTAACCACCATTGCCCCAATACATTTATTGAAAAATAATAAGACTTTCATCCTGTTGAGGACTTACTCAGGTTCTCTGTTTTGTGGCTCATCTGTTCCCCGTTGGCCTGGGCCATTCGTGAATGCCGACATTGTACAAAGCTGGCTGCGGCGGGGGGAGGTGACCAGGCCCGCTGGAATTCCCCCGTGGATCAGGAAGCGCAGGGTTTCCGTGTACACCCTTGGGTCAGGACGTCCTGTAAATCTCCCAGCTGGGTGCATATTTGTGTGGTTAGTGCTTCTTCTAATAATTTGCTTGCTTATTAGAAAAAAAAGAGACTGGCTTTTGAAAGCTATGTTAAGGAGAAGGAAACCGAGCCCTTCCCACCTCCCCAGCCTTTGCCCCCCAGAACTCCCCGGGGTGCTGTGCTCACTCCTCGCTCCCCTGTGCACTCACTCCTCGCTCCCCTCCGTCCCCGGGGAAAGCAGAGGGCGCATGCTTGTCTACGTTTGCTGCTTGGCTTGGACTTGCTCCTTTTTCTTGCGGTCATAGCAAGGGGCGATGGGAAAAAGAAGTGGTCCAGCCTCACAGATGACCAGTGAGAGGAAATAGGTGGAGTGCGTGCATGCAGAACACGGCTGTCTGAACGCAGGGTCTCTTCCATCAGTTTTGTGGCCCTGATGGCAACAAGGACGCAGCGCGCATGTCTGCGCGACTGAATTATTCTGCATCTGTGCTCGTAAAGCCCGGTCGGATTCGCCTGGCAGTGAGGTCATTCTGTCCGGGAGTTTGGGCAAAGACACACATGTAACTGTACCCTTTGCAGCCTGTCATTTCGTTCCATTTACATGTCCCTTCTAAGTGCTGCCACTATCAAGAGTGAGGACTGGTCCCTCTGAGGCTCCCCCACCCCCCCGCCAGGCTGTCATTTTCTCATCACACCTCATAAACGAAATACTGAGAAACGGTGAAATGTGACGGTGCCCTTCCAGGCCACCCAGTCCTCGCCTCCTGAATGTACATGCTCAGTACTGGTAGTTCAGTGGAGCGGAGGCGGGCCTTTACTTTCCTTGGCTGTTAGCAGTGAGGGTGGAGACCCTTTTTATAAAAGTATAAGTAGACTACATTTCACTTCTATGTGCGTCCTACCACACTGTATTTTATGAACTGCAGTTTTCCTTCATAGAGTACTTTATGACACGTCTGAGTATTATAAAATGGTTTTAATTTTCCTCTCCCACTAGGTGAAATGAGGAACGATTTATACATCACCATAGAAAGGGGAGAGTTTGAGAAAGGAGGCAAGAGTGTGGCCAGAAATGTGGAGGTGACGATGTTCATTGTGGAGAGCAGTGGCCAGACCTTAAAGGTACGATCGTCTTTGGTAAGATCATCCCGTCTCATCGCTTTGGGGTCATCCGCAATGAGACCGGTTAGTTTCTGATTTGCAGTATTTTCCATCTTTTTCTTCTCTACCCCTGTGTGGTTGTAAGATTGTTAAAATGCCTTCCAGAAAGGAAAGCCGAAAAGCAAGAAGGCCTCTGAGGTCTGTGTCGTTAATTGCGTCAACAGTTTTCTCCCAGCAGCTATTCTGTGAATACCGTGTTTCTATGCCCTCTCGTGATTTCCCTCCCATCTGCGGTCCTTTTGGGGATGAATGCTTCCTTTTGGCACTTGGTGAAAACAAAGTCGAGAAACAAAAGCATCACGCCTGTAGTCCTGGGTGTTTTCGCGTGGACCAAAATAAGGCGCGAGGGTTGGTGTGTGAGTCGTTGGAGGGATGGCCACGGGCCCCCCTGTGGGGGATGTGTTCTGCGTGATCCCGGGGCCGATGGCGTGTCCCCGGCGGGCACAGCGCGGGTCTCGCTGTGGAGGCCGAGACCTTCGCCATGGACGTGACCTTTGTAGGGGGCTTGCCGTCGTCCATCTCATCCCGGCCACGCTGGGGGCCTGGGGCTGCCAGCCTCGGGATGCAGCGGCCGCAGGAGCACGTGCAGGGGGTCACGCCCCGTGGAGCGGGTGCCACTCGGGGAGCAGCGGAGCCAGCACAGCAGCTGCTCGTCTGCTGTCACAGTCGCCCTCCGTGGCGCTGTCTCTAGAGGGCCCGTGTCTCTGCAGGACTACATCTCCTTCGGCTCCGGAGAGCCCCCGGCCAGCGAGTACCGCTCCTTCGTGCTGTACCACAACAACAGCCCGCGCTGGGCCGAGCTGCTGAAGCTGCCCATCCCCGTGGACAAGTTCCGGGGCGCGCACCTCCGCTTCGAGTTCCGGCACTGTTCCAGTGAGTGCGCTGGGGGCGGCGCTGTCCCGCCGGGGTGGTCTGCCCGCTGCGCCGCGGCGCGGGGCCGGCTGACGCGCAGCACGTGTGTGACGGACCGGACACCTCCGGGGGGGGGGGCCCTGAGCCGGGGGAGTCCGAGAGACGAGCGCGCCCCCTTATTCGTGGGGAACCAGTAACTTCCATGCAAACCCGGAGGGGAAAATGCCTATGGAGGTCTACAGCGCGCTCCTTAAATCGGCCACTTTCATTGAAATCAGTCCATGGCCTTCCTAGTCTAGAAACGTTAGACAGACAGGGGAGACACGGCGGGAAAACCGGGCCGGCTCCGGTGCTCTCAGGCGGCCGCACTTCCCCTTCCAAGAGCCCCTCCGGCTCTGAGCCCCGGGGCCCCACCTGGACTTCCCGGGGTGCATGATGTCGCTAGGAGGGCCTCTGATGGGCTCAGGTGCATATCTGATTTGCATATATCTGCATCACTGCGCAGCCTCAGCCAGGGCGCAGGTGAGAATCAGGTAAGGCCAGTCCGAACGGTCCTGAGAGGTGATGGGAGGTAATGGCCCCGTTTTACAGATCCGAGAAACCCAGGACAGGGAGGTGTCACAGCGTTTGTCTGTGTCCTTGTTGCCCCCCATAAGGTCGCCATTTCTTGCTGTCTCTGTCTCCTTTCTTTTGCACTCATTACCAGCTCCTCCAGCCCCCACCTTGCCCCAATCCCCCACCCCGAGTCTAGGGCCCTTCTGGTATCCCCTGGGTCACCGAAGTGTGTCTCAGACATGACCAGGAGGGGCAGGCCCCTGTGCAGTCCGGGAGGAGTGGTGGCATGGCCAGTCCCTGTGCGGTGACTCTGCCTGGGCGCTGTCATTCCCAGGGCTCGGGGAGGATGACTTTGTCTGTTGCTGGGAGTGTAGCGTGTTTTTTTAGAGTTGGCTCCGGGAACTCCATGAATGAGCTTTGGTGGACATCTCAGAGTGTAGGGACATGACCAGCAGGGTCTTCCCTTTCTTCCCGGTCCCCAGAAGGGGTCATGGCCTCCACAGGCCCTCCGCCCGCCTGCACCCTGGGGCTCTAGGGAAGGAAGTTCCCACGCAGAGCTTAGGGGTCCCTCTCCTTGCGTAGTAAGCAGAACACAGCACTTCATGTGCACCTGCTCGTGGGTTCGCTCACCTCTGTGTGCTGAGGACCTACTATGTTCTCGGCACTCTTCGCGACACCAAGCTTAGAACAACGTAACAGGTAAGAACCCGGCCCTCGATGGAGCTTTGGTCCAGAAGTGTGTGTGTGTGTGTGTGTGTGTGCGCGCGCGCGAAGACACAGGCACTACACAGATATAAAAAGATACACATAATTTCAGATGATGAGTCCCTTGAAGAAAATTAGGCGAGAGATGTAACTTGCTGAGTCAGAGGCAGGGACGTGGGGCAGGAGGGTGTCTGCTGTAGCCGGGGCTCCGTCGCCGTCAAAGCAGCCGGCGGGGCTGGGTCTTATTTCCTGATCGGTAATCGCGCTTCTTGACACACCAGCTCTCGGAACGGAGCTGTGCAAGCAGGGGCTCAGGTGAGCAAGCAGGCCTTCCTTTCTCTCTGTCCCCTCACAGCGAAGGAGAAAGGCGAGAAGAAGCTGTTCGGTTTCTCTTTTGTCCCCCTGATGCAGGAGGACGGCAGGACCCTTCCCGACGGCACCCACGAGCTCATCATCCACAAGGTAACGACGTTAGACAGTGGCGGGACCGCGGGCCGAGCGGCTGGCCCGCTGCCTTAGCGTCCCTCTGCAGGAGGCGCAGCAGTGACCGGGAGGAGGATCCCTTTGGGGGCTTGCTGGGTAGGGAGAGTGCTTTTCTGGAAGTTTTGTTTCTGTGTTCTCGGTCGCATTCTAAAACGTGTTTTAAAGACGACTTGTTTTTCACCCGCACCTACGTGTCGGGGTCTGTGTTGGCCTCAGAGCCTTTGTACTGATCTGGTGGGATGGAGCAGGGCTTTGATCGGTGTGGTTTCATCGGGAGCTGCGTCCCCCAGAGGGGAGCTTGCAGGGTCAGCGAGGCGTTCTTCCATCCGCTGCTCTCACCGGGCACGCAGAGGAGTGGCTGGGCCTTGTCCTGATGACCCTGGCAGTTCTTACTTCCTACGGTTGACACCAGAACCTGCGCTAAGAACATTGGGAATGAAGTCACCGTACTAGGCAGTAAAAGGGAAGTTCGAAAGCAGGGGCCCTTAGATGTCCCCTGAGAGCACTAGTGATGATGAGCTGTGGACTGAAAACACCAGGAACTGCACGGCAGGGTTAAAGTACAGTCCCTGCAGAATGTTTCTCCTCTGCGTGGCTCCTGTCTGTAGCCACGAGCTATTCCAGGCTCTAGCAGCTCTCCCCTGGCCTCGCGGCCCCTACCGCCCGGCCCTCGGCCCCTACCGCCCGGCCCTCGGCTCACTGCAGTCCAGGTCCCACCCAGCCACTGGGATGCCCCCCCCAAACCCCCCACCAGGGTGCGGATCTAACCAGGCACTTCCCCACCCACACCCGCTGAGCAGCTCCCCCCTGTGGACTCGGATCCTGGTTCCTCGGGGTGCGCCAGGCCCCCTCCCGGCCCCTCCGCCTTCCCCTCTCCCCGCTTCCTGTCCTTCACCGGATGCCCCGGCCACGTCCAGCCCTTCCTCGCTCCTCACGCCCTGCCCGCGTGCCCCGTCTCCCCGCCAGCTAACCCTGTACTCCCCCGGGGGCCCCCCTTGGCCACCGTCTCTCCCACATGAACGGTCCCCACTCCCCAGCCCCTGCTCTCCATGTCCCCAGCTGGCCACCAGCCCTGCAGTTCTCAGGACGTCTGCACACGTCTCTCACCCTGGCCCTCATCCACTGCCCCGTAAGGCCCTGGGGACTGCGCTGCTGACCCTGGCAGGTGTCTGGGTCCCTGGAGGCCACCGCTGGGTCAGAGGGGGTCAGGCTCGTGGTGACGTGCAGTGAATGACATGAGCCTGAGTGGAGATCAGAAACCAAAGCCGCTTTACCTTTGGGTCACTGCTGATAAAATGAGGACCAGTGCACAGCACACGGGAGTCTCCATTGCGTGTGCGTGTGCATGAGCACCTTAAAATCAATTTTTTTATCCTCACCTGAGGGTATGCTTACTGATGTTAGGGAGAGGGGAGGAAGGGGGTGGGGTGGGGAGAGACAGCGATGTGAGAGAGCAGCATCGATCGGCTGCCTCTTGTATGCGCCCTGACTGGGAACCAGACCCACAACCCAGGCCTGTGCCCTGACCGGGAACCGAACCCACGACCCTTCAGTCCACGGATGACGCCCAGCCCACTGAGCCACACTGGTCAGGGCGTGCGTGTGCTCCGTTTGCCGTTTCTTCTCTGCTTATTCGTTCAGCACAGTTACTGACCGCACACTCCAGGCCAGGCCTCGTAGGTGCTGGGAACATAGTGGCGAACGAAACAGTTCAGGACCCTCCCTTGCTGGTGCGCGCGCTGTCTCTGCTTTGAAGAGTGACTTCAAAGTGCTCGCAGTGACAGGCTGCAGACAAACACGTCCAAGCAGAGTGCGCCCCGAAACAGCCCGAGGTGCTCCGCGTGCTACCACCCGGGCCGTTGGGCGGGGCCCCTTTAGTGAGACGGGTCACGGGACAGGCAGCGTCTCCAGGCCCAGTTTTCCAGAAGACGTGACGGTGCTCTGTACGCATGTTTGGGGTGGTGCCTCTGTGGAGCATGAAATAGTAACTCAGGAAGCCCAGGGCTAAGGCCCAGGACCCGGGAGCGCAGGTGACCAATGTCATATAGAAGCCAGGTACCTTCTTCGTGGCACATCAGGTGTGGGCGCTCTCCCCGGGGGCCGTAGGGGTTTAGGGGCAGGTGCTAAGTTTCCAGGCGCACTCAGCCCCCCTCCTCTAAGCGAATGTGCCGAACACCGAGAGTTGTTGCTGCTCAGACACGTCCGCGCACTGGAAGCGCCAGGCGGGCAAGTAGCGGAGCTGGCTTCTCGGTGGGAACAGGTAGGAGGCCGGGGGCCCTGCGCTCCCGGACAGAGCCGTTCTCCTCCCATACCTGGGGGCCTGCAGGCCTGCGAGCGGGACGGACGTTTCTCAGAAACAAAGCTTTGAATCCTCCCAAGCCCTGGCCCAGGTTTTCACGGAGGATCCGGAGCTCTGATCCCAGAGGCAGAGGAGAGCGTATTTGAGCTTGCACGATGTCGCGGGCAGGCGTCCCCAGCGACCTTCCTCAGCCAGAGGCGGCGCAGGGTGGGGTCCGCAGACCGTCTCATTCAGGGCAGGCCCGTGTCACATGGGCCGCGGGGGAGCCTCCGTGCCTGCACTGTCTCGTGGTGGGGTGGTCTGTGCAGCTCCTGTGAGCCGGTGGGGCCCTCGCCAAGCCCCACAGCTTCTGCCCTGAGTCTGGTCGGGGACGGCTGAGCCCGGGAGCTCCGTTCCAGCGTGGGGCCCTGCGGTCGAGAATTAGAAAACCGGGTTGTGAGCGTAACGCGGAGCCCCCTGTGTGGCAGGAAGGCGCATGGCCTGCTGGGAACTGCGGCTTTGAACCTTTTTTTTTTTTTTTTTTTAAATAGGGAAAAAGATGAGGGAGGAGCGGATTTCAAATCGTGGGGTAAAGCACGCAACCCACTTACTAAGTGGTGTTGAGGGGCTGGGCAGGTGTCGAGAGCCAAGAAAGAGCTGGATTCAAATTCCAGGTTCAGTGTGAAAACAAACCTGGGAGAGGCTTAGACATAGGAGCGAACATTTTTATAATACTTGGTAAGGGAGGCTCACCTGTTAGAAGCAACTGCAAAAAAAAATGTGAATTTGGCTGCATCCAATTTAAAGCTTTTTTATGGATCAAAGCATCATCACTGAGGCTGAAGGCACACGGCAGACAGGCAGCCGTGAGACAGTTTGCAGAGAGTGGCAGCCCCCAATTTACGACACATTGTCACAGATTGGTGAGGAAAGGAAGATTGATAAATGCTACAAACAAGCTATTCAAAAATAGTAAGTGCAAGTATATAAAATAAACACATGATTAACCAAAGAAACATAAGTTACAGAAAAGGAAATGGCCTAATACATGGTAAAGATGTTTAAAACCCTGAATCGGACAGTCGGATTGAGGAGAACATGCCCACTCTCCTGCCTTTGAAGGGGACATGTGAATGGTGCTGTGTTTCTGAAGGGCAGTTTCAAAACACGTAGATCATTTTCAATGTGTGTAGCCCTGGACTCGGCCATCCCACATCTTGGTATTTATTGGAAGAAGATAATCAGACAAGGGGAGCCCACGTGATTTAAGGATGATCATAGCAGATTCCTTAAAATATGGAAAATTACTAAGAACATAGGTCTGCTTAAATAACATACAATGACTGAGATACTACATATTTATTGAAATAATGTTAAGTGGAAATTTTTATGTGCAGAGAAAAATGTTTATGCTATATTAATAATCCACATTTTACAGAAGCATCTATTCATATACATAAATAGGTCCATAATATAGTTATGTATGTAAATAAGCAACACAGAATAATCCTAACATGGATGCATTTCCATGGAGAGAGTCTTGGAAGGGTGCCCTAAAATATCAACACTAACTTTACTTTTATTTTTACATTGTTTATTTTTTGTTAGTGGTCAGATATTATTTTACGACATTAAAGCCTTTATTCATTTTGAAGGAACAAACGTTGGAAGAGAGAGTTAGTTTTATACCCTTTAATTGTGGAGTTCTATCTAACTAAAGACCACTCTTTTGTCATATAATCTTTAATGTTTATAGTAAGGTTCTGAAGAAACATTAATTGCCTGAGATCTTTTAAAACCATGTTCTGTGCCATTTATTGGCAAATACTGTGTATAAAATCAGAGGGTGGTAAGAGATGGGAAAAATGCTCTAACGTGTTTGATCTTATTGAGTTTTGTTATTTCACGGCACTCTGGTAGGCTTGTCTTCTTCTTTAACTTTCTGGGGATATTTTTAGCTACCCTTCTGCAGCTACCTGCTGGAAAACAAGTTAAGAACAGAGACTGAAATAATGAGCGCGAGAGAATTCATTTTCCAAAAGTCAAGTCTCTTAAAAACAATGATGTGAGAACCCAGGAAAGGAGGGCAGAACGGAGGAGCCGTGCCCTCAAGTCCCCCTTCTGACCTGTTCCAGCCAAGGGCTTCTAGTTTGGAAGTGTGTTCTGCATCCCTCCAGACCCAGTGTGTGTGCGTGAAGGTATGTGTGTATGGATGTGTGTATCATAAACAAGCAAACAACCAATGGTAATAAGAATAAGAATACAGCCTACCTTTGAGTCATTAGGGTTTTGCAAATACATTGTTGTTAACATCACCGTGGCCAAAATGGCCCAGCTTAGCCTGGCTGGGGTTGTGGTTACTAGGGCATCGATTCCTCTTAGTGCCATTTACTGGCTTCCCAGCCTAGTGCCTCTGAGCAGGAGAAGGGCCAGGTGAGAAATCAGGCAAGCAGAGGATGGTCCTGCCTCCTGGTCGGAGGGGGGTTAATTTAATGTGGGGGCTCCACTACAAGAGTCTGTGGAGAGACGTTTACTGCCCGCAGTCAGCTTAGCCCCTAGTTCCAGGCCGTCTTCTCCTGGTTGACCTGTCCAGTGCCACTTCTTCCTGGTTCTTGGTCACCTCAACTCCCGTGATCTTATCTGTGTTCTGCTTTTCCTCGGGCCTTGCTTCATCCTCAGCCAGAAGGACCCCCCCAGTTTCAGTGCTAAATGAATATTGGGAGGGTGGATGGATGGATGGATGATGGGTGGATCGGTAGGTGGATGGGTGGGTGGATGGACAGAAGGGTGGGTGGGTGGTTGGATGATGGGTGAGTGGATGTATGAAATTATCAAGAACCACTTCTAGTCAGAAATCTTAAATTCCCAATATTCGGACGTGATCTTTCAACCTTCCAATTTTTATATTCTACCTGTGTTTTCAGTCTCCTCAGTAGATCCCCCTGACCTTGCTCTTTTCCTTTTCTTAACCAGGGTATCTCTTGAGCCTTGGTTCCTTTTTTATTTTATTTAAAAAAAATTTTTTTTTTTTACGATTTTATTTATTTTTAGAGAGAGGGGAAGGGAGGAAGAAAGAGAGGGAGAGAAACATCCATGTGCGGTTGCCTCTCACATGCTCCCAACTAGGGTCCAGTCCTGGCCTGCAACTCAGGCCTGTGCCCTGACTGGGAATTGAACTGGCGACCCTTTGGTTCGCAGGCCAGTGCTCAATCCACGGAGCCATGCCAGCCAGGGTGACCCTTAGCTCTGCTGTGCCTTCAAGGGAAGGAGAGACCAGGCCCGGATCAGCCTGCCAGCATCGCCCCTCCTCATGCCCCGTCCTAGGCAGCTGAGCTGCTGGAGGAAATTACTCTGCTGCTCCGGGTCTGCGTCAGCCTTGTGGGCACAGAGGCAGGACCGTCACCACTGCAGGCGAACCAGTCAGCTCCTCTCTGTCCGCACGGGAGCTATTTACGGGCCCCTGACCGTCCTGCCCTCCCCACCACTTCCTGTCTGCTTAGCAGGGAAAACAGAAGCCGCCAGACAGGCACTTCCTTAGCTTCCTGTGCTCTCCGCCCGGCCACCTGCGCGCGGAGCTGCGTCCTTCCCTTCCTTCCTGCCTCCTGCCCTGGAGGATGGGGCGAGACCCCTTCCCCCTCCCTCCGAGGCTGATGCTTCCACCTGCTTCCTTCAGGATCTGCCCCCCACGCCCCAGACCCGGCTCCTGCCAGCGCGCCCTCTGCCTTCTGTATCAATCACCGTTTCCTCTCTTCTGCAGTTTGCTCCCAGGTGGGAAGCATAGCCATGCCTTTATCTTTAAAGCAAAAATAATACATCTTAGTAACCTGCACAGCCTCTGACCCCTCCCTGTGACAGCCAGCCCCATGAAAAGCCGCTGCTCGGTCACTGCCCCTCCTTTCTTATGTCCTGTCTGTGCCTCAGGCTGCTTCTTCTGTCCCCGCTGCTCAAATGGAGCTTCTCCCTCAAAGACTCGGTGCCCAATCCGGGGTGAAAGCCCCTTCCAAAATCTGTCCGTGCCCCACGTCCCAGGCGTGGGTGACCGTGCTGATGGGCCTGCCGCTGGGAACCTCCCAAGCTGCTCTGCCTGACAGTGTCCTGGGCTCCGTCCGCCCTCCTCCTCCAGGGAGGACCCTCCCTCCCCGCCCCTCACATGCCGGCGTTGTCGGGGCTGCTCGCCTTAAGTGTCACCTGTGCGTCCCCCCCGTCGGGGACCGGCTCGCCCACGCCCGCGGCCCCCGTGCCACAGCTCTGCTGCCTTGCCAGCCCAGAACTCCCAGCAGCCTCGTGAACACCTTCCGCTGGATGAGCCAGAGACCCCCCGGCTCCGCTTGTCCCAAACAGCTGCTTGTCCTGCCTCCGCCCGCCTCCGCGCTTCTGCTGGGACAGACACCTGCCCTTCGTCCTGACTGCCCACTCACCCCTGGGTGTGAGCACCTGGTCGTGCGACGGGTAGTTTCACCGGCTCCGTGTTCTTTAATCTAAATGGGAGCCGAGCATCAGGGTCGCGCCAGATTCTCTTAACTGAGAGGTCTCGGGGTCCCGCGGCGGTTTTGTGCCGGGACCCCCATGCCCCAGCCACGCTCCCTGCGGGCGTTGTCTGAGCACGTCTGTGCTTGAGTCTGAGCATATGCCTCTGACTCCCAGAAGCGTGGCAAAAACCGTGCAGAATGTTCCCCAGTCCTTCGCCGGCTTGTCCTTCCGTGAGTGTCTCACACAGCCGACCGTGGCGCGGTCACCGAGGCTCGGCGGGCCTGGCCCGGCACGGCGGACACCAGACGTCCGTGGGTCTCACGGGGTCTCCCACCGTGTCATTTTTCTGTCATAGGAGCCAGCCCGGTGACAGCGACTTGCCCGGTCCCCGTAGTCCCTGACACATGTGCTTTTCCCCCAGCGTCTTTACGGGGGTGGCTGCTTCCCATCGTGTGCCTTTGCCACCGGTGCCTGCTTGGTGACAGCCTTGTTCTGTGTGACAGAGGAGAAGCAGCCCCTTCCCGCGGCCCTCCGTCCCGCCCTGGCAGAGCTGGAGTCCAGGGGGTTGACCGCCGCTTTGCCGTCGGTATTAACAGACGAGGGCATTACTCCTCGGGGGTAATGAAAGCCCCCCACGGGGCAGGGACCCTGTCCCCTCCCTCCACTGACTCTGTGAACAGGCATTTCCTCAACAGCGTTCCTGCTGGTTTTCACACTAACTGACAATCCTTGGCTAAAGAAAGACTTACACTAGGGATATAAAGCTGTGTTTTTAAAATTTCATTTCTTTTACATTCACTCATTAGCGGGTGTTTTCTGTGAGGGAGGGGCTCCGCTCACGTAGCGGGGCCGGTAGATTGCCCTGAAACCCCCTTTCCTTCAGCTGCCGTTTTCAAAGGAAGGCGTTGCTTAGACGCGGCGTCGGAGGGGACATTGAAAGAACCTAAGCACTTTTTTTTCAAATTCTATGATCACTGCAAATAAGATTCTTGAGCACTTCCAAGGGATCAGGCACACGTCCACGGCTTTCTGTGTCCCACTGATGACCTCCTACTTACGAGGAGGTTTCAGAGACAGGCGTGGAGTCCCAAGGGGCTAAGTAACTGGATCCAGGCACCTGTGTGGGGAGGGACGGGACCGGGAGGCAGACCCATCTGCCCCAGCCCGAGGTCCGAGCTTTGCTCCTCTTACGCGTCTCTGTGCCATTTTACTCGAAAGCCGGTACCTGTTCGTGATGCTGTTTGGAACGTTTCCCCGTTTGTAAACGCTACGAATGGAAACGATGCCGAATAATTCTCATGAGGTCTCTCTCCCTCCCGACCCGCCTTGTCGATATTTTGAACAGTGCGAAGAAAACACAAACCTTCAGGAAACCGCCCGCTACCTCAAGCTCCCCTTCTCCAAGGGCCTCCTCCTGGGAAGTGGCAATCCAGCCGTGAAGGCCACAAAGGAGTCCTTTTGGATCACCTCCTTCCTCTGTTCCACGAAGCTCACACAAAACGGTAACGTACGATCTCGTCCGCGTGGAAGGCTGTGCGCAGAGGTGCTGTCGGGTTTGGTGCGCGCAGCCAGGCAGTGGCCGCGTCTCTGTGCAGAGCCGTGCGCACGGGGAGCGCTGGGACCTGGCGGTCTGTTACCTGCGCGTCACTTAAGGCTTCATGATGGCCCCCGCCTCGGAACCCAAGTACACGGCTCTTCAAATCAACCCTAAAACCCAGCTGCTTAAAAGAAAAGAGGAATAAGATATAAGACACAGAATGCCACCCCCGGGGTCCCCTCTGCACGAGCAGTGCTAACCGCAGGCTTGGGAAGGAAGGCTGCTTTGTGTTTAATTAGAGATTGCTTGCCTAGTCTAGCGTCCCTTTTTATGTCCGTGATTGTTTAGCCAAGATATAGTTTAAAAAGCTAGATGTTCTTCCGGGCAACGTGTGGAAACAGTGTCTGTGATGCAGGCAGTAAACTCAGCGTGTTCGGAGGGCTTTGTGCTGCCCCGTAAAGCGTCCGGCCGCGTCCTGAAGGCCATGTTGATAAGTCAGATTCGTCACGTAGAGGAGAGTCACGTCATAGTAAGGGGCTGTGTGTCCTGTGCTCCGGGGCCCACACATCTGTACGAGCTCCTGGGTTTCCTCTGAGGCTCAGAGCAGCGTGTGCAGCTGGAAGTGCGTGTCTCCTCTTAGGCCTCAGCACACGCAGCGCATCCGTGCGGACCGCGGTTGTAAGCCCCTCTCAGTTTCTCATGCTGTTCTCTGTGTGTATACATGGGCCCTTGACAAATGACTTTCATGTTTACATTGGCTTTGGTTTCTTCCCTTCCGAAGCAGTTTTGGAGAAGTACTTTTTAAAATCAACTGTGTGATATCGTTTTGGGACGTTTGATTGAAGGTTGTTATCACCAAGTTAAGAGATGTCAAGTTATACCAGACTTTTATCAGTATTCAGTGGTTAATGGTTTTACTTAAAGAAGACTTGCATTGGCATAACTCTGTAATGATTATAAAGCATTTACCGAACCTCAGGTATTTCTTAGGGGGCCAGCCTACCCCCAGGGAGGTTAGAAAGATCGTAAAGCCCATCTGTTCCCGACTCCCTTAGACGGAGCCTTTGTGCACCTCTGTGGGTTCATTGCGTATTGGTTACAGAGCCTACGTGCACAGACTCCTGGTTGTCTCTCGGGGAATATTTGTAGATTTATTAGTCATCTGTTGCCATTGAAACAATAACTTAAACTCACTGCTTAAAATAACAAATATCTACTTCTTTACAATCCTGTCTAGAGTCTGAAATAGTTTCACTGGGCTGAAGCCTGGGAGTCAGCCACACGGCTGCTTCGCTTCTGGAAGCTCAAGGGGGGAGCCCGCTGCTGACCTTACAGCCTCTAGGGCCCCCCCCACTTTCCTTTGCTCGTGGCCTGTCCCCATCTTCAAAGCCATTGACACAGTCTCTTCAGATCTCTCTGACTCTGACAATCTTCCATGGTTTTTTTTCTTCTTCTTTTTCTTTTTAGAGAGAGGGGAAGGGAGGGAGAAAGAGAGGGAGAGAAACACCAATGTGAGAGAGACATTGATCGGTTGCCTCTCGTACGCCCCCCCCGACTGGGGACAGAGCCTGCGGTCCTGGCATGTGCTCTGACTGGGAATCAAACTGGCGACCTTTTGGCTTGCAGGATGACACGCAAACCGCTGAGCCACACTGGCCGGGCACATGGGGACCACCAGGGTAATCCCCCAAGTTTAAGTCCTCAAATTGAATCACATCTGTAAAATCTCTTTTGCCATGTAAGGCAAACACATTCACAGGTTCTGGGGACTAGGACAGGGGCCCTTGGGGGGCATTATTCTGCCAGCCGCACAAATACACCTAAAAATAGGTGATCGGCCATTAAAATGTTTAGTCCTACCTCCTTGTTGTTCCACTTCAAGGAATTGTGAACAAAAGACAGAACCAAATCCTGACAACCAGAAATTGCTGTTTTGTAGAAAATGGAGAACATTTTCAGGTCGATGTGGGTAAACCAGATGTTGGTGAAATCATTCTCTTAGACATCTCATGGCACGGAAGATGTGGAAGTGCTTAATTATCACTTTGGCTGTGATTAACCTTGTCAATATAAGACGGCTCAGAATAAGCCAGGAAAACACGTCCTGTATTTCAAAGAGCTGGGAAGGAGGAAGCAAGTCAGGTATCTTTCTGAAATTTGTACGCTTGACACATCTCTGTGTCAAAGTGATCCAGGTCCAAACCGGAATTGGTTTGTATTCATTTCACTCCGGCGGGATAATATGCAAATCCCACTTCCATTACCGCTGGGCATTTAGTGACCCGCGCGGTCTCTGGGAGCAGCTTCCCAGAGCACATTGGGTGGCAGGTCCCTGCTATGTGTCTGTCTGTCTGTCTGTCCCCTCTCTTCAGCCTCCTTCCCGTGTCGCTGCCAGAGCAGGTAGATCATCTTTTTAAACTTCTTAAAGGCAGGGATCAGGGAAGAAATTATTTTACTTCTTTGTTACCTTCCTTGGGCTATGAAACAACTTTTTCAAAGGTTAAGAAAACATAAAAGCCATCTTTAAAAGTAGCCTCACCATTGCCCAGTGACTGACCGCTCCCCCCGTAGTGATGGTAGGTGACTCCTTCCAGCTCTTCCCGAGACTGTGGGTTAGAACCATGGAGCGCGATCCTGCCGGCCGCCCGTCCCAGCCCCTGGCAGGTTAGGCGCACGGCGTGCGTGAAATGCATGCTGAACGGAGTGTATAAAATGCACATTTCCAGTAGCAGGTCACAGCTCCCAGCTGGCCATGAGCGTATCCTCAGACGACTACCTGGAGACCCAAGGGGTGACGATTTTGTCTTAGCTCCGAGGACTCTGCCTGCAGATGCATGATGTCCAGACAGACTCCCCCTTGACTCTGCCTTTGGCTCCAGAACAAGCAGCCCAGAGAGGCGTGAGGCCTCCAGCGCTACCCGGCTTCCCACTGCGGCCTCTGGCCGTGTCCCTTGGTGGCCAGCAGGGCCCCTCCCTCCCCCGCGCACTCTCCAAGCCCCCTTCAAGGGCCAGGGTGGGGGTAGGAGCTGGGGGTCGGCCAGGTGGTGGTGGAGTGGGGGACAGTGAACGGAAAGGGAGCGGCCTGGGCGATTTCGGGAGGAGGTGCCCCCGGGGAGGTGCCCTGAGCTGGGGACAGGGAGCCGGGAGGCAGCAGGCCGGAGGGTGTCGGTGCGGCCCTGCCCCTGGTGTCTCTCTCCGTGGAAGCAGCAGATGTTCACAGTATAACCAGCCCTTTCTAGAAAGGTCTCCCTCGTGCCTCCCGGCTGTCTGAGTTGGACCTAGTATTAAACTTTTCAGGTTTTCTGTTATGAAAACATGATTGACCTTTTTTTCAAACTCATAATTTTTTACGTCCCCTTCTTATTATTCGAAGTCTTCCTCCTCTTCCTCGGATCTCTTTTTGTTGTGGGCAGACCCCCCCCCCTGGGACTAAATTTCTTACGTTTAAGCCTGTTACGGGTTTGTCCTCCCGACTCTGGCTGGCGCGGGGGCCGTTCTTCTTCCCCCCTGCGGTTCGGAGGCTTTCATCTCATCTTCTTCGCTACGTATGTTGTTCCTCATCACACCTGCTTCCTTGGTTTCTTGTTCGTTCGTTTGTTTCCTGCTTAATTTGGGGGCTTTTGTTTCCCTGTCAGTCTTTCTGTCTCCCAGCACGTGTCCCTCCAGAAACACGCTCCCCGAAGTCAAGAAGGCATTCACTGCTTGTGGGACTGGTGTAGGGGCAGAGCTGGGGCCCCAGATGTGAAGGAAGCCGGTTCCCAGCACTCAGGAAGCCCCCATCTTAGCGCTGGCCGGGTGGGTCCGCTGGTCGGAGCGTCATGCTGTGCACCAGACGGCGGTGGGTTCGATCCTGCTCAGGGCTCGTACCTGGGTTACCGGGCTCAAACGGGAGACACCCGATCGATGTTTCTCGCATGGATGTTTCTCTCTCTGTCTTGCCCCCCACTTCCTCTCTCTCTAAAAAAAAAAAAAAATCAATAAACATATCTTCGGATGAGGATTTAAAAAAAAAAGAAACTCCCATTTTTTTGGGAGGAGGCAGAAAATGATTTGACAAACACTTCCCAGCTGCCCGCTGCGGGCTGCTGCGCCCTGCGTGCTGGGAGTGCGACAGGGCGGGCCTGGTGTGGTGTCCTTGTCTCTGGTGCGCAGTCCGGGGGGACGCAGGCGGACCCCTGGGAGCGTGAGGGAACTGCTGCCGTCACCTGGGAGCATGCAGACATGGCCGTCGGCTCAGAGTGCAGTATCTCCGGACACGCTTTCTCGACAAAGCCCTGGCCCACGGGAGAAGCAGAGGAGGAAGGGGGAAGCCTGTCAGTCAGGAACACTGGAAAGGGAGATGTCAGAATCCACGAATAAATGTCGCCCGCGAGAGCTGGCCACAGTGTGGGGGAGCCGGCCACGCACAGGCAACGTGTGCAAGGATTCAGCTTTCGCCAGCAGGACACTTTGCCGTGCGAGACTGGTCCCTCATAAGGCGACTCATGGCCCTCTCTGTTTGGGAAGGTGACATGCTCGACCTGCTGAAGTGGAGAACCCACCCAGACAAGATCACGGGCTGCCTCTCGAAGCTGAAGGAAATCGATGGCTCGGAGATCGTCAAGGTACGGCTGCCTCCTTCCCCCCTGGGAGGTCACGGGCGAGGGCCACTCGGAGGGGCGGAACTGATGCCACCTCACGGGCTTATTTCCTTCCCCTTTCCCTGACAGTTCCTGCAGGACACGCTGGACACCTTATTCGGAATTTTAGATGAAAACTCCCAGAAATATGGGTCGAAAGTATTTGATTCTTTGGTGAGTTTAAATTCACGTTCATTATAGCGGAACAGCGCGGCCTCTCCGTCCGGAGCCGGGCGGTTTCAGAGATGTGCGCTTAGGAGCGTGGGGTTCACTTGGAAAGGACGGCGACGTCTCGGGGGGCCTTCGGCGTTACAAAGCTCGATTTTCTTTTCAGGTTCACATAATAAATTTGCTGCAAGATAGCAAGTTCCATCATTTTAAGCCTGTGATGGACACTTACATCGAGAGCCATTTTGCCGGGGCCCTCGCGTACAGGTGAGACCCCTTCTCGTGGGAGTGGCGTCCAGGCGCCCCCGTTCCAGCAGAGCCGGCCTCACGGGGACGCTGAGCACACCCAGCACAGCCGCTCCGCTGTCTCCTGAGACGGTGTCTTTCCTTCTCACACACCTTTTTGTTAGCGGCTGGAATTTATTTTGATCAAATCAAAGGAATAAAATAGAACGTTCTGAATTCTATTCCTAAAGCATTTCCTTCCTGTCTCTATTTCACGTGATAGTCTTTGGTCTAAGATATCTCAGTATTTTTCCCTGCGGCTGCCAAGAGCCCCATTTCATGACCACCCTCCTTAGTGGTTCTGGATGTCGATTACAAAGAAAGAATGAAGGGAAAACAGCCTTGGCCACCCGGTCTTTTTAAGGCCACTCCTGTTCCTATCTAGTGCCCCCTGCACGCCAGGCACTGTCCCTGCAAGTGGTGCGGTCACTGGGCTCCGCCCTGCGGTCCTAGCTGCCGTCTGGTCTGACCTGGGGTCTGTGACTGTCAGCTCAGGGCGCGCCCGCAGGCTGAGAGGGAGGCGGGGCTGACGTGCTCCAGCGAGACTGTGTCCGCACAGCCTGGCGTCTGTCTTTCTGTCCTGTGCTGAGCTTTGCCCCGTCTCCGGCTCGGCCTACATTCCGCCCTGGAGTGGACCCCCGGGTCCTGTCGCCCCATCCCAGTGCCAGCCTCGCGCTCTTGCCCACGTTTGCAGCTTAATCCTGCGCACCCATGGGTGCCTGCATGCACAGTCACTGGTGCCAGGAGTGCTGGCGGGGCATGGCTTCAGGTTTGCCCTGCTCGCCCCTCCGTGTAGTACAGGGAGGCGAGCAGGTCATCAGAGGAGCACGTGCTCGTGACCTTGGGCCCCCCTCCAGGGGCGAGCAGGGATGTGCACCCCCAGCGTCTGTGCGAGCGCACTCAGCTTGGCGAGGCCCGGCCCTCCGCCAGCGTGCATTCTGTGGAGGGTGAGACGGGGCTGCTGGCCTGGCTCTGAAGCGTGGGCTGGGTTCTGCCGCTCGGCGTGCCCCCTGGGCCCTCGCGTGAGGGCTCCCTGCTTCCACCTGAAATTGTCACGGAGGCTGGAGAACAAGAGTGTCATTTCTAGCATCTCCAGTTGGCTGGGGAAGCGGGATGCTTAGTCGCAGTGAGACAGAAGAGGCTGGCGGCAGGTGCCGGGCTGTGGGCACCGGAGACTCACGGCCATCACCGCAATGCCTCCTCCTGGCAGCCTTCCCTGATTGTGAGGAAGCAGGAGCACTAGCAACACCGCTTTGTCCCTAGAGACCCAGAACAGCTCAGGGTTACAGGCAGGGAGACTGCAGTCCCGAGAGTTCGCGGGGAGAGTGTTAATACAAGCTGTTTCTTCAACAAATAAAACTTGGCTTTTCTGGACCTTTGTCCTTTGAGGCACACGGTGCCACAGCCTGTTTGTCCCCCGGTCAGAGGCCTGGTGTGATGAGTCCCTGGGGGTGGGTTTGAGGTGCTCCCTCCTTCCCCCTCACCTCCCCAGAGTATCTCACCCAGCTCCTTCCCTGGTCATGGGAAGAAATCCCGATTAGCGGTTGTCCAGGGCTGAGGGTGACAGTCACGCTTCCTGGCCCTTCCTTGGCCAGAGCCCTTCCTCTGCTGTTGGCGGTCACCTGAGTGGAAGCATCCAGAAGCAGCAGGGCTGGGGTGTGCCAGACTGAGAGGGACCGTGCTGGCAGGAAGCGCGGCTTCTTTCCCACGTGCAGACTTTGTGAAGGGATCACCTTAGGGCTCCTGGAGAGAAAACGTGGCTCGTGGCGGGAAAAGGGGCCTCCCCGCGCTGAGACCAGGGGCTGGGTTGGTAGGCGCTGCATGGACCGCAAGGCCCCGTGCTCCATGCTCACCTGTCTCCCCCTGTTCCAGAGACCTCATCAAGGTGCTCAAGTGGTACGTGGACAGGGTCACGGAGGCGGAGCGGCAGGAGCACATCCAGGAGGTGCTGAAGGTAACGCCGGACACTGTGGTCCCCCTGCGCGGCGACGAGCAGGCTCCCCCACGGAGACGTGATGGGTGGTGGCGAGTCCCGTGCGAGGGCCTTACTCTATCATGGCCGCTCCAGGGCAGGGGAGATCGTTGGGGACTTTGCCAGGCTCACGCACTGGCACCTGCTCGGAGCAGAGTCCCCCCTCTTCCTCTGGGCTCCGGAACAGCTGGCGCGCCGTCTGGGGCCGGCAGGGGGGCGGGAGGGGTGTGACCGAGGACTGCAGTTGGCCAGCCAGGCTTGGCGGTTCCGGCCCTCACCTTCGTCACCCTGGCGGAGGCCCCCTGAGGACGATTTGTCTTAAATTTTAGGAGAGCAGGTGGGTTAGCAGGGATCCCAGTGAGGGAGCCGAGGCTTCCCCGGGCCTCCCAGCTCCACGCTGTCCGCCTCTCTGCGCCTGTGCTCAGGGGCACGTGGCGATGCTAATGCCTGACCTGCAGACGCGTCCCAAATGAGTGTAGATTCTTAAAGGGACTGTCCAGGACCTGCCCTGGTCCTCTCTGACCCCTGTGGAGGCCTCCCCTCCGGGTCAGCGGTGAGAGGGGACAGGTGTGCACACCTTGACCGCTGTGGCCTCATGGAAGGGAAAGTACTAAGTGCCGAGAGTGCTTACTAGCAAACAAAACCTTTCTGAAAAACAGATTTTTTGTTCATTTAAAAGCCTCCGAGGACTGAAACCTTTAACGTTCGTCCCACTGAAGAATTACACAGAATTTTTATGTATTTAAAGCTGTTTTTCCATTAAAGTCGACGTCCAGCATCACATTAGTTTCAGGTGTACGGCGTCGTGGTTAGACATTCACACAGTCCCGGTGCCCGCCTGGCAGCACACGTGGTTATTACAGGATCATGGGCTGCATGCCCTGTGCTGTGCTTCCCAGCCCTGCGGCTGTTCTGTGGTTCTCAGTCCCCCACCTTTTTCACCACCCAAGACCCCCCCCCTGGCAGCCATCAGTAGAGTTTTCAAATGATCTATACCTTTTCCTCTCATTAAGCATCAGCGAAAAAACTCTGCTGCGGGTAAACATGTTCTACAGTCTCCTGGGTCCCTCGTGTTGAACTCAGCCCTTTAAAACCGACTGTGGTGCCGTGGCTTTCCCATCTGTCCATTAGACAAGCGTTGTTGGTCTCCGCTGAGAGGCGCTCTCTGGAAATTCTGCTTCCAGGCGCAGGAATACCTGTTCAAGTACATCGTGCAGTCCCGGCGGCTGTTCTCGCGGGCCACCGGCGGGCAGAGCGAGGACGAGTTCCGCTGCTGCATCCAGGAGCTGCTGCTGTCCGTCCGCTTCTTCCTGTCGCAGGAGAGCAGGGGGTCCGGCGCCCTGTCCCAGTCGCAGGTAACTTGCCTTTGTCGCCGCCGAGTAGCGAGAAAAGCGCCCAGTGTACCTGTGTTCTCGCAGCGGCCTCAGCGATGTGCTGCCCCCGGAGAAACCCACGGCTCGGCCTGCGTCTTAGCCTCGCTGGCTCGGAATAGACCGGCCAGCCCCCAGGTTCTGAGACCCAGCCGGGCGGCAGGTGGCTTGTGTTTCCTGGGACCCGTCCCGTCTGACGGGAGAGCCCGGCGGCTTGCGCCAGCCGAACCCCAGTTTCTAGGACACGCGCGGAGGATGACAAGCGCTGTCCCCATCATCCTTGCAGATGGATGTCACGGGGGGAGTCCTGTCCCCGGCCTTGCACTGCATCTTAATCTGTCCACGTGGGACTCATTGGGTCGGATGTCACTAAAGTGCACGTGTTGTCTCACTGAACTTGACCCTTGTCCTCCTGGGACTGATCTTACAGGCCTGGTGCCGAGAGGCTGCTGCCAGAATCTGTCACGCGGGGAGGAGCTCCACGGGAGCCATGCCCTTGGCAAGCGGCGTGGCCTTGAACGTGCTCTGAGGGATGATTCTGAGTCCCTTCCCCCTTGTTCCCTAATCCTTCCCACACACTTGCCCCGCTCACGACCCGGTTATGGACCTGTCGGGGAGAGAAGCTCCTCTTTGAGACCGGCCCCTGGAGACGAGAGACATGATCGTTGGGCGTGGGGACATACAATGGCAGCTTGGGAGGTGAAGCTCAGTCTCTCAGAGGATCGTTATAACTTGGGGCCTTTTGACATTGGGAGGCATTCTCTGGGACGCAGAACATGGGACTAGACCAGCCCCTTTGCAATAATGCCTTGCTGCTTCCGACGGCTGGGGGCCACGCTTGGTGCTCTCTTGTTGGCAGAAGTGGACTCGTCTGCCCTCTGGGCTCTTTTAATGTCCTGTTGGCCTCTGTGGTCAGTGGTCAGTCCCTGCACGTCAGGGACTTGCCGGAGACCTCGGTGTCCAGCTGCCCACAAGGCAAACCGGCTTTCAGAGGTTTGACCAGGGCAGTCCAACAAACCAACCGAGATCACGTTTCTCAGAAGTTCACTACTTTTACAAAAGCTATTGAAATTTTTTTCATTTTCCTTTTTAAATCTTTACCAGTTACAGGGACAAAACTTAACCTAATTCACCTCTGAAAGAACATTCTCTTCCTCTGAAGAGTAGCCTTGAGTCATGATGTCTCGATGAGATGCCTTCCTAGGAATGCAAGAGATATTTTTCTTTTCTGAAGGGAGAGAAACATCCTTCGACCTTAGGTCTGTTTCCATGGAATCCCAGTGGCTGCCTGTAGGGCCGCGGGACAGGGTGGGTTTCCTGGTCTCTATCCGGCATTTTGACTTCATCCTCGAAGTCCTATCCTTCCATCAACATCGTGAGGCAACTTGGGCACCTTCCTAGAATCGTAATTGTCCCTTCTTGTCAAGAGGTGATACGTGAACTATGTACGTAATGTTTCTGAGTGGCTTCAGAAACTCGGGGGACGTCATTCTCTTGTGCAGTATCCGGACTTGTCAGCTTTGATGGGATCATGTTATTTTCGTTTGATGCGAAGAGAAAATTCAGATCAAACGATGCAGTGGCTGATGTCCTTTGTCAGGCAGTGGGGGCTTTGTCCCCCTGTGTTTGGGAGGAAAGGGCTGGGACACCTCCTCCTGTCCCAAGTCCCCGTGTGACCCCACAGCTTGTGCTTGGGCCAGGGTCACTCTCCCTTCGCTGCATAACCGATGCCCACAGCTGAACAGCTTTAAATGGTGCCATTCCCGAGCCCACAGTTCTGCAGGTCAGAGACGTGGCTGGATTTTTCCGCAGGGTCCCCGACAGCCAGAATCAGGGGTGGGCTCCAAAGGCCCCTCTGGGCTCTAGAGAACAGTTCACTGTCAAAGTCTTTCCAGGTTTTGGAAGCAATCAGTTTGCTTGTGTCTCTAGGACCAAGACTCCCGTTTCCTTGCTGGCTCTGTGCCAGGCGTGGGGGAGGGGAGAGGTACTCTCAGCTTTTAGGTGCCACTCCCACTCCCTGGTACGTGGCCCCTCTGTCCCGTCCTCAAAGCCAGCAACTGCGTGAAACCTTTCATCTCTCTGACACTCCCCGTACACTCCCTCCCCCGAGCCGGAGAAAGCGTGTTTTCAGCACTCACGTGGTCCGGCCCATCGCGATAACCTCTGTATTTTAAGATCAGCTCATCGGTGACCTTCCTCATGTCTGTGAAACCCCCGTCACCACGCAGCATAATGCACCAGGGGACAAAGGCGTGGGTGTCCCCTTAGAATCCTGCCGGCCACACCCAGAGCCAAGAGCACCCACTGGGTGCCCTTCTACTCCTAGGCCGCCTCAGGCAGAGCCCCGGTCTGGTCCCTTGCTCCATTCTGCTCAGGGCACATTCCGTCTCCTGCAGGCGGAGCGGTCCCCCTCGCGGTCCCTCGCGTTGGTCAGCGGATGGTGGCCCCACAGCCCTGGCCATCCTCGTCCTAGGCAGAGGCTCCTCTAGCCCTGCTGCCTGCGCCCCGCTTACGCTGGACTCGGCCTGGGCGCCCTGCGCTGGGCACAGCTGCTGCTAAGCCAGCATCGGACAGTGGCTCTCGGGGACCTCCTCTCTGGATAGGCCCTGGCCCTGGGGACCCAGGACGAGAGGAATGACAGGAGGGGTTGAGGCCCCAAACCCTGCTTTAAGTGCAGACTCATTATCTTTCTCAAAACTTTCTATCCTTGCTGTTAGGAAGAGAAAAGTGAAATTAAACTTCTCCTCCTCTCCCTCCTCTTCCTCCTCATCCTCCGCCTCCTTTTCCTCCTTTGTTTTCAGTAAAAACCCTTTGCTTAGATGTCCTGGTACAACTATCCTTGGGCCCTCAGCACGCGCTCTTTGCCCTTCAGCCTTTGTAACATAAAGGGCCTTGTGCTGCAGACCCGTCTGAATGCTTTTTTAATGTGAAGAGGTATAAAAAAAGAAAGAACAGGTAAATTAAGGATTCCCGAGGAAAATCAACTTGACTTTCCAATAATCAGAAAGCTGGGCTCATTTTATTGTTTTTTTTTTTTTAACTTCATCTGTATGACTCAGCTCTTTGCAGAGTGAAATGAAGGTTATATAAATGTACTCTTTTTACCAGGGAAATATACTGGGTTATTTACCTTCATTCAAATAAACCTATAGTTATTAAGAGTGAAGAAGAGCACAGCTTTTTGATGGGTCTTCTAGGTATTTCTGCTGCAGCGGTGCGGAGAACACCACAGTCCACGAATCTGAATGTCGTTCTGTGTTTGGAGCGTCAGCACTGGTAGACTTGACCTACTTCCAGCCGGTGTCAGGTCTCACGGGGCAGCCGGCGGGTGCCGAGCGCTGAGCGTCCGTGCTGGGAGTGTGGCTGACCCCCAGTCTGGCCACCCCGCCTCTCACTGCCCTCCCCCCGGGGCATCGTAAAAGACCGCACGCGCGTGCGTGTGTGCGTGTGTGTGTGCGTGTGTTCTGAGGTGCAGTCCCAGCCCGGTGTCTGAGCTGTGCCCCCCGAGGACTGGCTATTACCATCGCTCAGAACAAGGGGAGGGAGCATTGTTCTCCGTCCGTGCACACACTCCTGGGTTCAAAGGAACCCTTAAAGCAACCTCAGGGGGGTTTCCAACGGTCTCTGCGATCGTTTTACAGGGGATGCAGACGGAACCTGGGAGGCTAGCAGGACTTGTCCCCGGTCACAGGGTCGGTTAGGAGCCAGGCTGGGGCTTTGTGGACGTTTGGCCTGCTGACACCATGCCCCGTTTTTTCCTTTAATCGTGATGTGGGGCTCTAGGGAGTGCCTGTGTTTGGTTGCAGAGAGGTAAATGAGATTGAAATGAGCACTTCAGAAAGCTTCTCCAGAGAGAGGGAATATTAATGAGGGCATTCCGGGACTCGGCGGAGCATTCTTTCCATCTGATCAAGCCATTATTTTTCTGATTCTGTGGGATTTTTTGCCAACGGCTGTGCTAATGTCAGTGATTTTCCAGAATGCCCCAGTTTTTCTGTTGTATCTTTGCACATTTCAAAAAATTTTCCAATTTTCCTGCACTTCTTAATTTTAACTGTAACCTTTTTCCGCTTTCGCTACCAGCTACGTTTGACACTCACACTCCTAGCACTTAGACGTATTTGTCACAGTCGTGAACTCACTGACCCTCGGCAGCTAATTCCCGCGGGCGCGCCTGGGAGCTGACCGCGGTGTCTTCCCTTTCAGGCTGTGTTTCTGAGCTCCTTCCCGGCCGTGTACTCCGAGCTGCTGAAGCTCTTCGACGTCCGGGAGGTGGCCAACCTGGTCCACGACACCCTGGGCAGCCTGCCGACCGTCGTGCACGTGGACGAGACGCTGCAGGCCGTGAAGCTGCAGTGCATCGGCCGGACGGTGGAGAGCCAGCTCTACACCAACCCTGGTGGGTGCCTCTGGCGGGCGTGGGTCGTGCACCCCTGCTGAGAGAGAGAGGGATTTATCACAAGGGATGGGCTCGTGTCGTTAGGGAGCCCAGAGGCCTCACGCTGGAGGCTGAGGGGTAAGTGCCAGTCCAACTCCGCGGGCAGGGGGAGACCGCTGCCCCCCGGCAGGCGGGCGGGGAGCAAAGGCCCCCTCCCTCATGTTCGCTCGGGCCTGCGTGCGCTGGGCGAGGCCATCCATGCACTTTACTCGGTCCGCGGGCTCCCCTGTCAGCCTCCCAGCTCCCAGGAGAGGGTTTAACCCTCCGTGGGCTCCCCGCGCCCAGTCTGGGTGGCACATGCAAGTCAAGTCAGCCCTCCTGAGTACCAGGGGACACGGTGGGGCGGCGTGGGCAGGAGCCCGCACGGCCACCGAGTGCTGTGCGTGGTGGGCTCAGACGGCAGCTCGCGCTTAGGGAGACCCCCGAAGGGACCCATGCTGGCGTCAGGGCCAGAGGGGCAATGAAAACGTCACTTCAGCTGCGTGCACGGCCGACGGCGGAAACGTCAGGCTGCGTCCTGTGGCCGCTCATGTCCGGTAGGAGTCACGGTTTCGTTCACTCATTTATTCATCAACAGACGTGTCCTGGGCACAGACCCACGTGAGGTGTTATTTTAAAAACGCCGCCAACGGAGATGGTACAGCCGCTGAGCCCGGTCTGCTGAGTCTAGCACAAAAGGGCGCTGTAAGCAAGTAGTTGTTCTGTAACGTGAGGTGGCCGGAGCGGATCCAGGGGACACGGACGGGCTGCCATTAGCAGGGAGACCTGAGCGAGCCTCGGGTTCATCCCGGCCCCTTAACTTTGCTCAAGGGTCTGTGCGCTGACATCACTCAGGCTTATTTCCAGGCCAGGTCTCTCTTCCGGGCTCCAAACCCTAGTGGCCATCTGGCCTCTCTACGTCTTGACACACTTTCCCAGTTGGGGGTACTTGGCAGTCTTTCGGTTCTGCTTCGGGAAGGCTGCTCCGTGGTGGAGGCCCCCGGGGGATCAGATCTAGTGGGGGAGATCAGGAAGCTGCCCAGAGGCCCTCCTCAGCCCTCTGCCGCGCTGTCCTCTGCGATTCTGACACCTGCGTGACGCATTCCCCTGCCACTTCCCCTTCCCCTCCCCCGCCCAGGGCTGGCTGTCCCCCAGCGTCTGAAGTCCTGGTGGCAGGGTTGCTGCTGCCCGCGACGTGGCGGTTCAGTTCCGGGGGGCTTTGATCCCGCGGCCCACTGCCTCTGGTTTCAGGGGTTCTGCAGCCTGGCTCGCCCCTGCACACAGCAGCTCTCCCCTGGATGCTCACGTCCAGCCCAGGCTGGGGCCCAGGTTGTGGGTAACGGCTGGCACCCCTGCATGCCACCCCGAGACTCAGACCTCGCTCCTGTGGGGACAGACCCTTCCTCCAGGGATCGGGCGTCGTCTAAAGCTTCGTTGATAGAGGAAGCAGAGATTATGACTTCCCTCGAAATGAACCTCAGGGAAGAAACCTGCCCACATTCCTTAGCCCCACTCCCACTGAGAATTCCCCGTGGGAGCTGGCCTTATCTGCACAACCGAAAGTGGCGGAGGGTCATTACCTTATACACTCAGTGGGACCCCTGGTACCCCAGCTCTGTCTGAGATGTGGCCTGGGGTCTGCGGGCCCCGAGGACAGAGCCAGTGTAGCAGCATCAGCTGGTAAATGCACGGCAAGGTCATTGGCACAACTGTGGGTTCTCTCCTCCCTCCCTCCCTCCTCCCCCCACTTTTAAAGGTAAGAATTAGCCTTTTCACCAGCCAGCGCGCTTGGCATTTGCCCGTCGGCTCTGTTACTCCGTGGCGGGCATGGCCCCGTAGCAGAGAAGAGTCAGCTCCGCAGGGGAGCCAGCCGCACAGCGTTCTTCAGAGACGCCACACGCGGACCGTTTGTCTGCCTGCCTCACTTTTTTCACAGCAGCTATTTTCCTAACAGTGGGTTGCAAATTGCATTTTTAGAAATCCAATCCCACTGGCTGCAGGAACGGATCAGATAAGCGCTATCTCCCTTCCTGCTTACGCGGCGTCCCGAGGCGGTGACCCCCGTCCTTGAATCTGGCCCTTTCTCTTTCCTTTTTCTTGGTTCTTCGTGGCAGGTAATTGATTTAAAAATAAGTGTCTTAAGTTCCTTGGTCCGGCTCACGGTTTAAAGGCAGCCTTCCATGAATTATTTCACAAGCTCGGATTCTAACGCCCTTTGTTTGTTTTCTTCACGGGGAGAAAAGCTCTGCCGTGTGCGGCGTTTTGATGGTAAACCTGAGGCCAGACATCTTTGGGCGGGTAGCCGCGTGCCAGGCGTTAACGAAAGAAGGACCCCAAACCTCGCTTCTGACGGGAATCAAGGAGGCCACAAAGAGAAATCGGGCGCTTGCCCAGCTGTGAGCACTGGTTGCTTCCCTTCTGAGTTTGGTTAGGATACAGACTCCGCCACTCTTTCCCCGGGGACACGCCTGATCACGCTGGCTAGGAGCCGGCCCAGGGCTGCACCGGCAGGTGAAATGGGCCGCCCCTGGGAAAGTGTCCACGCTCTCACGGGCAAGCGTTGTGTTAGCTGGAGGCCGGCCCTTCACGATGGCAGTCACAGCATTAAAGAAAGTGGGCCCTTCCGCAGCCCTGGGGGCTCTGGGACTGTCCAGGTCGCCCGCCCGTGACCCTGGCCTCTGATGGAGGAAGGGCCTTTTGGAGAGTAACTACGTGGTAGCAGAAACAGAAAAACTGAGCAGTAGGCTCGGAGGGGAAAGTAAGGAAATCGCCCAAATAGTTGGACGAAACAGACTCAAAAACTCCTGCCAAAGTAGAAGATAGTTTCAGAGATTCACGGCGGGAATAGAGGTTAAGTTCCAGACACAGGACAGAAAACAGTGAAAGGAAAGGAAATAATTGTAGAAATAATTCAAGGCAAGTTCCCCAAGTTCAAGGCCATGTGTTTCTGGACTGAAAAGACCGAGCAAGCTATAGTCATGAAGTTTGCAATCACCGGGAGTAGTTCCCAAAGGCTCTCAGGAGACAAACCAAACCAAGCCAGACTCCGGTCGCGTAGAAGGACCGGAAGTCGGCGTGGCGGCAAAGCCCGGTTGTTCATTTCACCAGAAGTTGTGCTGCGACCCTTCTGAGACGCTAGTGGTAGAAACAGAGTAAAACTAAGTCTTGCCCGCCGTCGTAAGAGGTCAGTATATGATGTGTGTCAGCGGTTTTCCACCCTCTCCCCCTTACGGCACACGGATCAATTACTGAAATTTCGCAGCCCACACAAAGTGTAGTTTCTGCCGACCCGACAAAACAGGTAAGTACCCTGTTGCTGGGGTCCCACCGGACGGCCCTGCCGGGGCGGCGCTTGGCCCTTCTCACTTGGCCGTCTAACGGGGAGGAGGCCGTGCCCCTGATGAGCAGTCAGGCAGGGCACGTGTTCAACCTTCGGCGGCGCACGCGCTCAAACGGCTGCCCCCTCAGTGGGCAATCAGGACGTAGCAAGGGAAGCCCGCCGTGTCTGCAGTTTGCAGGTGAAACAGTTTTGTTTCGTTTTTCAAACCCTATTTCAATCAAAGAGGGAGAAGCCTTGATTGAGTTCAGGCCCCCTGGGCTGGGAAAAGGAATCACTGCCTTTTTGGTTTTAACACCAACCGCGCAGAGCAGGCCCCGGCTCGACGACGTGAGTCAGGGCCGTGGCGCGACGGGGGCCCGCCCTGGGGGAGCAGGCCGGCCTGACGGCCCCTCTCTGCAGATTCCAGGTGCGTCCTGCTGCCCGTGGTCCTGCACCACCTGCACGTGCACCTGCAGGAGCAGAAGGACCTGATCACGTGCGCCCGCATCCTGAGCAACGTCTTCTGCCTCATCAGGACCAACAGCTCAGTGAGTAAATCCCGGCGGTCCCGCCTGGCTCCCACCAAGGGCTCCCACCAAGGGGCTCCCGGGGGCGAGATGCCGAATGTCTCCACAGAGACCACACTAGTGTGTCGCCTCCCTGCCCCCTCCCCCACTGCCCCTCGCTCCCTTTTATGTCCAGCTGGGTTGGACTTTGTGCTTTTCCTTTGAAGGAGATTCTTTTTAACCTCGGGGGGTTGGTGTAACCCCAAATACCCTGGGTTTCCTAAACGTGTATTTCAAGGAAGAACTGAGTCCCCGGTTAGGAAAACTGAAACACTCAAAGCCTCCCCCGGGTGTCTTCAGTCTCAGTGGAATGCTCGGAGTTCAGCCCCGGGTGTGCACCCGGCCGTGGGGACTGTGGAGTCTCAGAAAGCCCCAGGAGCCTGGGGTGTCTGGCCCTACAACCACCACTCAGCCCTCCAGGCCTCCCTGACTCGCGGTGGCTTTGGGAGTCCCGTCCGTTCCAGACACTTGATGCAGTGCCATTGCGTTAGAGGTTGAGTGGCCGTCAAGAGAAATCACACGCTTGCTTATGAGCGGGGACAGGGTGGGATCGTCACGGTCATGGCTCAGGGATCTGAGGCGGAACCCACACAGGGAGGACGTCCTGCCCAGGTCTGCCTGTCTGCAGCGATTGGCTAAGCCTGCGCTCGTCTGTCCCAGGGGTGAGTGCTGAGACCTCCGTCTCCCTGCCTCTGTGTGATGGCTGTGTTGCAGTGACCCGTCTCTGTCACTCCCATGATGGCCATCGGGAGGGCTCGACCATCCGTTGACATGGGACTCCGGGGAAGTGATGGAGATAAGGGCCCAGCAGTGTGGGGACAGTGCAGCCCTAGAGAGGCTCTGTGTCCGCAGGCGTAGGACACCTGGCCGGGAGGCCGGGGGTCTGTGCACAGCCGCAGGATCCGAGACCCCAGGGTGATCGGGGCTGGGGAGGACTGGGGACGAGGGGCAGGGTTAGTTTTGCCTTGAAACTTGCCCGATCCCGTCCTGCAGAGTCACTGTGTCATGCCGGCTGGCGTTCCTCCCCAGCGTGAGACGGCTCCCCGCCGCACACTGAGCAGAGACAGCAGTGGTCCTGGAGGGGACCTTGAAAGTCTCTCCTGTCCGTTTCAGTCTGGAAGTTGCTGTCTGCGTTTGGATTTAGCTGACAGAGAATTCAGAGTAGGAGCTCTGCTCTGGGAAGGAGACCGTGGTGGTTTTCTGACAAGTGTAAGGAAGTTTACCATAAAAATCTAGCCAGGAAGCTCTTTCTAAGTGTTTTCTCTGCACAGTCGGTCTCCTCGGGTGGGAGCGTGGGTACCATTTCACCCTGGGCAGGTGGGAGAGAGCCCAGGTTCACCGCACACAGCCAGTGCAGAGCGGCCTGGGGAGGGTTGATTGTGCTTTCAGGAAGCTGTCCCCACCTTGGTCACTGACGTGAGGTCCAGTCTGTAGCTGATGGTATTGACCTAGTCTAGTGCTTTAAAAAAATCATTGTTGTAGGAATAGTCATTTGCACTTTAAAAACAGAGTTTTGGAAAATGCCCTGTGCAATTCAAGTATTAAGCAGAGTAACTCTAAGCATGATCTGAGATTTAAAAAAAAAATGATAGACTTTTGGAACCAAGAGGGGGTTCAGTGGGGAGTCCGGCCCAGGAAGGCGAAGTGGCTGGCACAAGGCCACCCCGCGCCTGTTCGCGGCTCCCTGTGCGTGTGTGTCTCAGACGCCCATTGCACAGCCAGGTCACGCACGTGGGTAAGCTGTTGCCGTCTTCCTGCCTTTGTTTTTCGTGAAAGAAGGTCACTGACTCTGGTGACTCAGGCGCGGTCCGGGCCTGTCAAAGCCCTCGAGTGCCCGGTTCCTCCATCCTCCATCGGGAGGTGTGCTTTTCCCCTTTTCCGTTAAAGAGAGATTCACACACCGATGCAGCCAGCGCTTCCTGAACACGTTGCTTTTTTTCTCTAAAGGAGAAGTCTGTCCTGGAGGAAATAGACGTGATAGTGGCCAGCCTGCTGGACAGCCTGCTGAGAACCATACTGGAGATCACCAGCCGCCCCCAGCCGTCCGGCTCCGCCACGCGGCTTCAGTTCCAGGATGTCACTGTAAGGTCATATAAACATATATTTGAGCTTTGTTGTGGAATGAGGGTAAACTTCTTGAGAACGGTTCATTTCATTGCTTGCTTTTGAACTGTCTTTAGGTGGGATCAGAGCAGCATTAACTCTAAGAGTACTTTTTCCCTGCTACTGAGGAGAGATCCTGTTTAGTACTCGAACCGATGCCCTATTAGTAGTGAGGTTCGTCCCCCCTGGATGGTGAGGAGAGGCATGTTCCCATCCCAGGCCTGAGTGAGCACCAGGTGTTCTCCTCCCAACCCTTCTGGGAAGTTTTTTCTTAGTCTTGGGTCGCTTCCTTTGACACATGCACTAAAATACGAATAACTGTGCCCTTCAGTTTTCTAATTCTCGGTGAAGTATCAAGGGTTTCCTTGTTATTAGTAAAGTAATACGTTGAGCTTAGAGGATATTTCTGCCGGCCCACGCTGGTTAGTTTCTTAACTCTTTGCCCTGATAAGTCTGCAGGGACAATTCTCTTTCATAAGTGTGTGTGTGTGTATGGTGTGTGTGTATATGTGTGTGGGGTGTGTGTGTGTGGTGTGTGTGTATGTGCGTGTATGGTGTGTGTATGTGTGTGTGGTGTGTGTGTATGTGGTGTGTGTGTGATGTGTGCGTGTATGTGTGGTGTGTGTGTGCGCGCGCGCGTGTGTGGTGTGTGTGTGTGTGGAATGTGTGTGCATGTGTATGGTGTGTGTGTGTGTGGTGTGTGTGTATGTGCGTGTATGGTGTGTGTGTGGTGTGTATGTGTGTGGTGTGTGTGTATGTGGTGTGTGTGGTGTGTGTGTACGTGTGGTGTGTGTGTGTGTGGATTGTGTGTGTGTGTGTGCGTGGTGTGTGTGTGCATGTATATGGTGTGTGTGTGTGGTGTATGTGTATGTATGGTGTGTGTATGGTGTGTGTGTGTGGTGTGTGTGTATGTATGTGTGTGTGGTGTGTGTGTATGTGGTGTGTGTGTGTGTGGGGTGTGTGTGTGGTGTGTGTGTGTGTGTGTGTGTGTGTGGAAATGAGTGTGCACGTGCAGGGGTCAGGCACGCCTCTGGTTATCCTGACATGGCCATCGAGTACCATCTTCAGGCCTCCTTGGCGGCTGGGGGGGACGCATCTGACTGTCCCGGCTGAGCCGCCCCTGGTGGACGGTCCCACTCTCTCAGGGCTTTCAGTCTCTGGTTTTGCGTGTGCTCCTGTAATGTCGGAGGACCCAGCTCCTAATGAAACTGCGCTTCTGTGCATTCACAGTCCCCGCTGATTGCGTCTCCCGTTGTATTTGCGTTGTTCTAAATGTAATGACAATTGTTTAAGTGTGATTAGAAGCAGATACAGTTCTTTGCTGACCAAACATGATTGCATTGAACAGAAATACTTTAAATTAAAAATGCCGAGGAAATGACTGTGATAGCAGGCTGACAGGCCTTCAGAGCTGTGGTGCTGCATACGTCTTCCTTTTCCATGACTGGGTTTTAAGACTTGGGCTTTGTAGGAGTCCGTCACGGCTCCAAGCACAAAAGGGTCGCAGGTCACATCTTCTTAAAAGGAGGTGGAAACCACCCTGTGCCCCGTGAGGCTTTCTGGGCACACGCCGCTGACAGAGGGGCGCTCTGATGAGCCAGGAAGGTCGTGGGAACCGGAACCCGGGGCGCAGCGCTCAGGGAAGGGCTTTGCCGGGAAAGATCTAGGGCTCACTCCAGTTGTGCCGACTTCTGGCTGTGACTGGGGGCTAGTGTTCTGTTCCACCGGCCCTACATTTCTGCCTGCTTTAAATAAGTGTCGCACTGCCTGCCTCGCGGCGTGGGTGGGAGGCGCACGTGACGTTCTGGATGCAGGTACGGTACGTGCTTCCTAGTGGTTACGGGTCTCGTGGCCTCGCCGCCTTTCAGGGGGCGGACTTCCTCCCTCGTGCAAGGCTGTCACCCGAGTAACCAAATCCACTCAGAATTTACGAATTCACGTGTAGCGGGGAAGTGGTGATCATCCCAGGGAGAGACTCTGACTTCGGTGTTAGGTTAATTTAGATAGACAGGTTTTCATCAGGTGAGTTTGGACCACACTGGGGTTTTTTAGGGCAGTTCAGAGTCGATTGCTGGTGTTCTTTTATGGTCTTACTGAAAAACATGCGTGCTTCTTCTCTCTTCTTTTTAATTAGGGGGAGTTTGTTGCTTGTCTCCTGTCCCTGTTACGACAAATGACAGATAGACATTATCAACAGCTTCTTGACAGTTTCAATACAAAGGAAGAACTAAGGGTAAGTGACATTTAACAGTTTTTAAAAATGTCTCTTTCGAACTTGTCTTGGTCGCCTTGATCTTGTGCCGGTCGTTCCTTGACAGCTGCTTTCCCTCTTTCCCTGAACGCCTAAGCTGCTCCCTCAGCTTCGTCCACACAGCCGCTCATCCGTGTTGGCTTTTTAAGGTCTCTGTCCTCATGCAAAGTAAGTAGCTTTCATTCTGGACAAGAACATAGCATGTGAAACACCTGTCATCGAAGTGCCCTGAGCCAGAAGCAGAAGCATGGAATGACGAGACCAGAGCCCATCAACCGCCCCCCCCCCCCCGCCCCCGTACCCTCCCGGTTAAGTGGGCGTGGAGACACCGCCTCACGGAAGACACAGGAGCTCACAGGCACATGTGTGCTGGTGTCATCCCTCTGAAACCGCACCGAGAAACTCTGGCCGCCCTGTCCTGACGAGGGAGGCACAGTGGTACTGGATATTCTCTGTCGGTCACAGCCTGATCAATCCCCTGTGCTCGTCTGACGCACAGCGTATCTTAATCCCCAGGGGTAGCTACTGTCAGTACCCGGGGCTGAGTCCTCTAGACTATTTTCTGTGCTGTAAAGCGCACACGCACAGTTTTTAATGGAATCACTGGTCATATTGGTTGTACTGTTTCACACAATAATATATCATGCGTGTTATTATATAGTCTGCTCCATCATGAACTCTTCCCAACCTCGTTCATGATGCTACATGATGTAGTCATTCCCCTTACGGCGGGCATTGAGGGTTCTGATTTTTGCCGGCAGGAAGGATGCGGAGATGCACACGCACATCCCGATGCCTGTATCTCTGTGCGTTTGTGCCTTACGGCTGTCGCGTGAATTCCTGGAGTAGGGCTGTCGGATCAGGGGACCTATTAAAGCTCAGCTGATACTGACAAGTTATATACTGAGATTTCCAGATTATTATTTTATTGTTCTTTATGCTTCGTGTCACTGCTTTTTTCTTTTCAATTCAGAGAAAGATGTGGCCTAGCATTTCCCAAAGGTTCTTGAAATCAAAATGAATTTGGAAAGTATGTTGCTCCCCTGGACCTGCTAAGATTGGTGGTGTCTGAGGTGCATTTTCGGTCAAAGAGCCTGGCTGTCCCCAGGGTGACGGTTGGAGTGGTTCTGAAATGGCTTTGGCACGGGATGCTCTTTCTCCTCATGGTCCTCGGGGACGGTGGGGGAGGGGGTGACACACAGGGACAGCAGAAAGGCCAGAGGCTCACCTCTCCGCCTTGCTCAATTCTTTCCTCCTCTAGAACACGGGGTTGTTTGAGAGATGGACGAAGGCAAAAACTGAGATGTGATTAGGGTTTTTCTCCCCCTCCTTTGTGATCAGGGATGTTTTATTATACGACCCTGCTCCTGGGGCTGAAGTTTTGTCCCTACCGCTGGCATTGGTGCAGGCGGAGGGCAGTGAGTCTCCTGTTCTCTGGGGGTGATGGCTTTCCTCACAGAACCGTGGGACTTGCTTTAGAGCATGAGCTTCTACATGCTCTGGGAGTTACGCACAACATGATTGTAACCTTTCATTGGCTCTCATGGACCTGCCCACTCGTTTTCAGAAATTGTATCTGATCAAGCCTCGTCCGACTTTAAACCGTGAGGACTAAGCATTACCGACAGGACGAAGTCCAAGCTCTTGGTCAGGGCTCCCCATCCTCAGTCTCCCTTCCGTCCTCACTGTCCTTCACCGCTTTCTAAACCCTTTCACTCCAGCCCCTTAAAATTGCTTGTATGTTCCTAACAAATCATATTCCTAAGTTTTAATTCCTCTGAGTCATCTCTTTGTCTTCTCACAAAGCCTGTCCTCCGCCAGCTCACAGCCATCGCCTTCCTCACAACCTCATTGGCTGCAGCGCTCCCTCCGTGGTCGCAGGACACGGAGTGATGTGACCGTTTGTTGTTCCCTGTGCTCCTGACGACGGGGGGTCCCACGCTCAGAGCCCGGAATGTTCACACAACAGCAGATCACGGATCAGTCTCTGCTGGATGAAGCCGCTCTCTTAACACTCTGCAGACTGGGGCATTTAGATGCCTTTTAGAAAGGACGAGAATTCTCGCCACCCGTACGCAGTGTGTTAATAACTGTCTGCTTGCTTCACAAGCCATTTTTCCTGTACAATTATTTTTACTTGTAGTCTTTATTTTTTTATTTTTTATCAAACCACTTTATTGAGGGTCAAAGAGCTGGGAGGATGAGATCTGATGAGTTCGACCCGGCCAGGATCTCACAGCCACTTAAAGTATAGTCTTTATTTTATTGCAGAAAAATAGTTCTGCGGCTTGAAGACCGTTGAGGAGTTACTTTTGCATAATGTACTTAAACATTCAATGTTTAGAATGTGAACTTCAATGTGACAATGAGTGCTAACACCCTTTAATTGAATTTAAACCCAGTTTCCAGGGTTTTACACATTTCAGATTTGTGGCCAATTTTAAATTTACACTTGGCTCTAATCTAAATGATAAGTCAAGGGCATGTGCTCTTAGAAGGCTCTGTCCTGTGCATTGCTCTTGACATAGAGGCAATGTCCTGTCTGCCTTCCTTTCTCACAGCGCTTTCTTTTCTGGATGTCTTAACTCATGTTTCATGATCTCAGAAGTCCACGTCTCACAAATTCCGTTTCATATACCCAATTTCTATTTGTGCTATCCTGATATTATAAATCATGTATTAATATAAAACAACTCTTTATACATTATTATGGGAAACTCTTCGTAAAACTCAAATTTGATCCTCTTACATCTCTGCATAAAACTCCTCAGTGTCCTCCCATTTCCCACAAGATAAAGTGTCCCAACTCCTTGCCATAAAAGTGGTATGAGGTTTATTTATCTTGTAAAAAATTTATTTGTTCGTCTTTGGTCCCTACTTACCTGTCTGCCTGCTTCTCCATCCATCCATCCATCCACCCACCCATCATCCATCCATCCACCCATCATCCATCCATCATTCATCCACCCATCATCATCCATCCATCATCCATCCATCCATCCATCCATCCACCCATCATCCATCCATCCATCCATCCACCCATCATCCATCCATCCATCCATCCATCCACCCATCATCCATCCATTATTCATCCAACCATCATCCATCCATCCATCCACCCGTCATCCATCTATCCATCCATCCGTCCATCATCCATCCATCCATCCATCTGTCCATCATCCATCCATCCATCATCCATCCATCCACCATTCATCCATCATTCATCCACCCATCATCCATCCATCCATCCATCCTTTATCCTTGTTTATCTTTCAGCTCCATTTCTTGCCATTCTCCTTTGCTGTCTGGGCTACTCTGTGTTCTTTCTTGCCTGCGGTTGCCAGGTGCTCTTCCCTCTGTGTGGACCACCTGACCCTCAGACTTACCCTCGTTGGTAATGCATGCATAGATCTGTGTGGCTTTTAGATTTACCTCCATCTGTCCCACCAAAGCACGAGCTCCAAGAAGGCAAAAGGTCACTTTCCACTTGCTCGCGTGCAGCACATCGCAGGCCTGCCATAAACATTCTCGCACAGTAACTGAAGACTGTCTCTTAGCCCACGCGGCATCCCCGGCCTCAGTCCCAGTGCCTGCAGCCAGGAAAGCACCAATATTTTTGTGTTAATAAGCGCTGGTGCTGATCACTGAAACCGTAATCACTGCCCCTGCCTTCTCTTCTGTTTGCACGTGGGACTGCTTTGTTTCGGAAGACTGTCACGTGCGCTTTCTTCCCCGAACTTCTTGTGTGACAGAAAAAGTGTTTCTGCAAAGTAGCACCTCTCTGTTTTTGTTTTTTATTTTGAACTCTACACTTAGACACACACCACCTACATGCACACACCTACACACACACACACATGCACACACCATGGCTAAGGGTGCTCCCTCTAATTTCCAACTCTGTTAAAAGCTTCAAGGAGAAAAGATGGAACTTCAGTACTGCAGAGTTCGCTTCAACCACAACTCACTAATTATAGGCAGTGAAAAACAAATGGCTCCCTACTTGCATGGTTTTTCTTTAATGGCTGCCGAAGCAAATGCCCCGAGACAGGGAATGAAGGCGGTGTCACCTGGGAAGGGAGGTGTGGGCATCCGCTCCCGTAGGGCCTGCATGCATTCACGTCTGGGAAACCCAGGAGAGTGCCCTGAAATACCATTTAGAGTAAGGTTAGAACTGCATTGAAAAGCACGTCCCACCTTGACCTTCCCCGGGAGAGGCTGGGGTGGGACGTGCGTCCCGAAGGTGTCCGACCCGCAGTGGGGTCCATTTGGGAAGCTGTGTCTGGTGCCTCTGTAGCCTTGGCCGGGCCGTCTGGCCTCCTAAAGACAGGTGACCCAGTGGGCACGTTTCCACGTGGCATGTACCTGTCAAGATATGTGTTGATGCCTACGGAGTTAAATAAATTCTTGTCAAAATATTTGTGTGCTCGATCAAAGCTGCCAGAGTATGTTAAACACACTTGCAGACACACGCAGTCACCACGTGCCTCTTGGGTTAAAGAGTCTCTGTCTTCTGATGATTTGAGTGACAACCATAATTTTATATTCAAATAGTTTACGTGTTTAACATAATGTCTTGTTGGGTTTGATAAATAAAACTTTTGTGTTTGAGGTTTCTAAAAACATATTTTAGGCAACACCATATTGTTGCCTGCAGTCAAATTGTTGGAGAAATATTTTCCTGGCAGCCCTTAAGGTTATAAAAAAAGTTCTTTATGGTTTTTAGTTCATCTAAATAGGCTGAGCCCGTTTCTTTCTGAGTAGGACACGCTCCTCGTCATTCATTGTGCGTGGCCTGCGATGAAGTGTAATGCGCTGCGCCTTCTGGGCCTCTTATAGGGCTTTAAGGGGGCGTTTCCATGTTGGACAATAGCTTCCTGTCAGCCGCTTTCCAGGCGATCTGTTCAAAGATAGCATCTCAGTAAATACCACGGGCCGTCTCTGTGAAGAATGCCTTGACACTCCATTGGAACTGGAAAATCAACTTCAAATAACAAGACTGTTCTTACCAGCTCCTCGCTTCCAAGGGCTGGTGACTGCGCTCAGTATAGCGCACGTTCTTGCTCATGGGTGATCTGCTCCCTCAGACCCCGCCAGGCAGCGGGCGCCCCGTTAGTACGCACCTGCAGAATGCCCCCTCGGAAACACGGCCTCCAATTGAGGCGCTCTGTGACGAACGTAACTCCCTGGGTGTGACACCGCGTGGATGGAAGGAGGGCTGAGCCGGGACTGTTCATGGCCCCTGGGGGCGGGACTGACTGGCGATGCGGGCGCCGTCAGCAGAGGAAAGAGACCGTTCCTGCGTGCGCCTCTGTTCCTGGTTTTCCATTTCACGTCTGAGGCCTGAGGTTTTAGATCCTGCGGAAAGAAACGAGAAGCCATTCCCTCTGTGCAGGAGACAGAGGGAGATCGGGGAGCTGGGGGATGGGGAGCCGACCCCGGGGGGGCCAAGGGGGGGGCAGAGGATTCATCTGGGGTCAGGCATTGAAGTGTGGCTCCCTCTTTGTCATTGCTTTAGAAGTGGGGGGGCAGCAGTGTGTGTCCGTGTGTGTCCGTGTGTGCGTGCATGTGCGCGTGTTATAGGCATGTGCTCATGCGTGTGACAATAACCAATAACTCCGGCCCGTTTCCTCCTCATCCCAGGACTTCCTGCTGCAGATCTTCACTGTGTTTCGAATCCTGATTCGCCCGGAGATGTTCCCGAAGGACTGGACCGTGATGCGCCTCGTGGCTAACAAGTAAGACGCCGGCAGTGCCGCCCCGGCGCTCGCGGTTCAGGGCAGCGGTTTCCAGCCTCCTGCCCCGCACGCACGCGCGGACCAGTTCCCGCAGGTCAGCGGCACGCCACCCAATCGGGATGCTTTTTGCCGATCTGACAGAACAGGAGCTGTAATTTTGACTTCTGTGCACCAGACGGCTCGTTGCTGTCCTGGCCGTTGTCATTTTGGTCATGGGCCATCGAGGGGATGCAGGTCCATGCCCCTGACGACATCGTCAGGTGTGGCGTGTTATAAAAATTCTTGCGGCGCGCTGCTGGGTGACAGTCGCTGGTCTCAGGGTAGCACGGAGTACAGAATGGTGTTTTAGCTTGTTACAAGTAAAAATCTCCGTGTCCTCGGGTCTCTTTTCTTTGCCCCTGAATTACCTTCTCTCACTCTTTAAAAAACATTATGACAATTTTTTTCAATAGGTGATATATTAACCTGGTTCAAACTCAAACAGTGGAGCCGCGGATGCACGGAGAAGCCCCGCGCCCCTCCCTGGTTCCTCCCGCGCCGAGCCTGTGGGGGCCCCTCTGTTAGTTCCTGGCTTGTTCTGTGTCAGGGTCCCTGTCCCGGAGCCTCGCAGAAGCAGATTCTAGACACCCTTCTCTTTCCGCATTGATACGTGCAGTGCCCCTCATTCCTCCTGTGTTCACGGCTGTATAATATTCCATTGGACGACTGCCCTGTAGTTTCTTTAACCAGCCCTGTTGCTGGGCACGGGGGCCACATCTGACGTGTCGTGGTTCATTCTGACACCGCAGACTCCATGAAGCATTCCCACGTGCTGAGCCCCGGGACCGTGCAGGACCATTGAGCTGGGCACGTGACCACTAAAGTCCTTGTGTCCGTCCATGTGGCGGGGCCACGGGAGAGCTGAAGCGCTGTGCGGGAAGTGCAGGCCAGGGGAGGGGTCTGGGATAAGTTAGAGCGCATGGCAACATCTCCGCTGGCAGTCAATAAAGTGATGAGCTTGCCCTAAGCGTATCCAGCGAAAAATGTGGGATGATCCGAGGTCAATGCTGGGAGGGGCAGGAGCCGGGAAAAGGGGGGCAGCCGGACGAGCAGGCGCGGCCAGAGACGGGGGGTCGCAGGGTCACGGTTCGCCTGCCTCTCATCTCCTGTCCCTGTCATCTCAGGAGACGGACCGAGGCTGACGTTCTTCAGGGAACGGGCCTCACCTTACGGTCACGCTTGTGATCCACCCAGTGTCCCCGGTGCTTTCACCTCCAAGCCCATATCTGTCCGCGTCTCCTTCCCCTTCCCCTCCAATCCCCAGTCCCTGCACTCAGGCAGAGGCCGGATGCTGCGAGGCTCTCCCCCAGGCCAGAGGCCCCCTGTGTCTTCCCCGGGGGCCCAGGCACCACGGAGGGGGAGCCCGGGACTATGGGCTGGTTCTGATGAGGCGTGCGGAGAGCGGCGTGTGCTGCCGTCCGCGCGTACTCACGTGGAGGCGGGAGAAGGATGTGCTGTAGCCTTGTGCCGTGACAGGTGGAATACGGGGCCTGCCAGACTTCACACAAGTACAGAAGGAGCCCTTTTTTAATTATTATTTTGGAGACTGACTGAGCCTCCTCGGACAGGTCTCTGTAGAACTTAGCATGTTTAGTTTAATATCTGTGAGTGGAATTGAATATTTTGTCCTCTGTGTGTCTGGATGCTACAGATCTGCGTGGGAGCCGTTGGGCATTATCTGGGCTTCTTACCAGACGTGTTGTGAGGGCGGGCCCCTGGGCTGGGCTCTGGGGTGACCCAGGGAGCCAGACGGGGGTGGGAGGGGTCCAGGCTGCTGCCACCGTCATCACACAGCATCACCACTTGGTCATCCTGCCTGCCCTCTGTGTGGAGGGCATTTTAACTCGAATTAGAATTTTCAATGGCAGAAATTCAAACAGAGTTAATTTGACATTTTGTTTTTTACGTACACAGGCTCTGCCTGAGCTTCCTGAAACCGTGACAACCATGTGACTTTTTTATATTAAATGTCATCTCTCCCTGCACTTCCCCCGCCCCGAAAAAAAAATCTCCCCTCTGTTTAAGAAGAGGTCACGGTCACATGAGTGGGTAACAGACCTAGAAGTATGGACCTGCTGTTTAATAAACACGTTCTGGCCGAAAGTTTCATCTACGGCGTTGACCTAAGAAGAGCGTGCTTTCGTGGGAGACGGGCTCAGTGCGGGACGTCCGGGCAGAAGGTTGCTCCGTGGCGAAGCCAAGAGCGAGGCCGCTGGCCTTCGCCGAATGTGGGGGTCTCATCCACTGCCTGCCGCGTCCGTGCCCGTGGGGACTGGGACCCTTTCCCGCTGCCTGTGGCCGTGGCTGTGGCCAGTCCCGCCCAATTCAGAGGGGACTCCAGGGCCTGGGAAGCACCTGCAGGGTGGGGCGGGCCCCGCTCCCCACTGTTCCACACTCTCCCGCCCACCCTCGGCTCAGATTACGACAGCCATGAGATTTTCCTTGCTTTATAAACGCAAGAGAGTCCAGAAATAAGCCTTCAAATCCTTGAGCTTTATCGGCAAAAAGTATTAACGTCTCTAAGGTTGGTAGAAAAATAAATTTCCAAAAGACGTTAAAGGTATATTAAGTACGTTGGAGAGCGTACCCTGGAACGAAAAGGTTCCCACTTTGCTCAGCAGTGTAGACGCAGCCGCAGAAGCTAAGCCTTCGTCTCTGAAGTTAACTCCTTTTTCCTCCCTGCGACTGACTTTCTTACACAAATATGGGACCGGGCCCCTCAAAGAAGCATTTTAACGCCCCCTCCCACAGTGACTGCCCGCCGGGGTGCTTACTACGTGTTGAGTTAATGGTAACTAGCAGAGAAGTCACCCTTGCCCTACCCTTGAACTCAAATCAATAGCTCATCCCTCAAAATATGTGTTATTTTATATCCTGTGTTTTCAAGTAAGTTAAGTGCCCTTTCACTTTCATCCATAAACTATCTTGTCCCAAACCCGGTTCGTCCCTGCTTGTCTGAGTCCAGCCAAAAGCCGGACCAGACGCCCGGCAATTAGTAGGGTCTTTTGTTCATTGCCCCCGAGTGTCTAATACCGTGGCCTTTCACAAGGACGGGAAGCACAGCTTCTCTGTCTGCGTGCTGCAGAGCTCTGTTGTGCCCACGGCGGCTGCACGGTGGACGTTTGGGTGAGGGCAGGTGCTCAGTCCAAGAAAAACAAGAACGTAGGGGAGATGAAAACTGAGAACCAAAAATGCAGGCTGCGTTGAGGCGCGGTTCTTCTCACCCCCTGCCCCGCACATGGCCAAGTACAGCAGAAGGACGGAGTCACAGCCGCGCACGCTTTCCGGGAGGTAACCTGTGACACAGACTTGCTTACTGAGCAGAGTAAAAAGTCTGGTTCTGCAGGTGGAATTTTAGGCCCTTATTCTGTTTATCTTGTGCGCATGTCGACTTCACACATAGCGTACATTTCCTTTTCTGTTCCCCCCCACCAAACACAGCGTTATTTACTTGACTGTTACCTTTCACCAATTTAGTTTTCAAGTGGCGTCTGTTGGGCAAATACGGATCTATGCAGAGGGGAAGTCATCCACTCCTGCCCTGACCCACTCGTTCAGCAGCTGCTGCCCGGCGCCTCCTGTATGCGATAAACACCCTAAGGAGAAAGCGCGCCTTTCCGTGAGATGGTTGGGAAAGGCAGTTTGTTCCGGCCTGCGGGTGGGGGGCCTTTCGTGAGCGGTGAGCCTGGGGCCCACAGCGAGAGCAGGAGTTAGCAGGCAGACAGCCGCGGAAGAAGACTCTTGGCGGCAGGAACAGCCTGTGCAAAGGCCCTGTGCTCAGAGTGAGTGCGGCATAGTCGGAGCTGCAGGCCTGCGCAGTGTGGCTCTGCTGTGAGGCGGGGAGGAGCCGGTAAAGGAAGGGGGGCTGGAAGAGGAGGGAAACAGCCCAGGCCCTGGGAGGGAGAACAGCGGGAAACCAGGAGGGACCCATAGGTGGTTAAGGTGGCACCCACCTAAGAGACGACACTGGGGACAGTGCAGGCTGACAGCTGGCCTGGGGACTTGCGGTGCAGCTGTAGGGGAGCTTGGCCTTACCGGGGAGGAGAAAGCCTTACCGGGGTGCAGAGCGGAAAACATTCCTGACAGGCAGCTCCTTGGAAGAGCTCTGCCGTGAAAGAGAGCAGAGAGGTGGGGCCTGAGTGTGTTCTCGGGTGCAGTGGTTTTCAAAAAGAGAGTCTAGGAGGTGAGTTTCTTCAGGGCGGAAACAGCATAATTTAAATCCCAGAACGTGGGCACAGCTGGGAAACGTGGGGCAGCAACGCTGACTTCCTGTGCTTTGATGTGTGTATCTGACCATGTTCTGCCCGCAGAGTGCGGTCGGTCGTCCATGCCGATCCTTGTGCCTGCATCCTGTGGCCGATTCCCGTAATTTGACCCCTTACAGCGGGGACTGCAGCCCTTTCTTGGCTGTTGAGTTGGAGGCTGAGTCACGAGTAGGAGAATAAAACCAAGGGAGCCACGTGGTTTGGGATAAATTGGCACAAGTAAAGAAAGATTCCTACACACCACAGGTGCCCACTCCAGGGAAGCAGCGATCTGTAAACATGCCCCTAACCGGCTGGGGGGTCTGCGTGCCGAGAAGCTGACTCAGGGCTTCGTTCCCAGGGGAAGGGCCGCCTCCGGCCCGGCTGGGATGTTGCAGTGTGAGCACACTGAGCAGCAGTTGAGGTGGAATGATATTAACCTCTTTCTAGCCGCGTGCAAGGCTTATTTTTAGAGGTTGCCCCTCCTCCCAGCCAACATTAAATAGACCCACCTGCCACATGAGATGTGTTTTACTGAACAGAAAAAATGTGAAGAGTGATGTTTACATTTTGCTTTTTGCTTTTTCAACAATGGGGTCCATGATGAGTTCATTGCAATTGGCTGTGATTTCTCAACATTTCTGTGTATTCTTGTGAAGTTATAAGAAGGAACCTATAATTTTCTTATTGTAAGTTGCAGGAGTGAGAAACTAGACAGTTAATGACATTGACAGTGTCACTTCTGTGGACGTGGAAGTAGCTGTGTTTCAGGGTTTGACTTGCCATTTTCATTTCTGGTCCCATAACGTTTCTCAGGGCTCAGTCCCCCCCTGAGCCCCTGAAACACTCCAGGGCGCCCTGCCTCGTGAGAAAGCAGCCTTCTGAGAGGGCGGGGTGTTCAGTCCGAGCAGGGACCCCATGCTCTGGTGACGAAGCATCAGGCCAGCCATTGGCTTAAAACTCTGCGAGCCGGGAGAACGGGCCTCGGGGTTTGTGGTATGTTTTTAGACCCAGGCCTCTCTGCAGAGGGCGGTCAACAGCATGCCTCGGGCCCAGAGCTGGTCAGACCTGCAGAACCTCAGGCCCCCAGGCCTGTGGGATCATATTTGCCTTTTCACCGGGTGCCCATCTGAACCTGAGAAGCTGTGCTCTGTCTAGTTCAAGGAGCTGGGGATTCGTTCGTGAGGTTGGGACCCAGCATTGAGATCGCAAAGGGCTCGTCTCTGCCATGCGGCAACCTCTCTTGCTTGGAAGGTGGACTTATTGGCTCCTTTCTGGGACATTACGTGTCTAAGTCCAAGCACCTCGCATTTCACTAACACCAGGGATTGTTTCTGAACAATAATCCACGCTGGAGCTGTGGGCCAGGAGGTGTTGGTTTTATTTACTTATTTTTTATGTAAAACCCAGGTGTAGTGGGGCTGTGTGCGTTGCTCCACTGAATTTCCAAGCAGATCGTTTGGAAATTCACCACATATCAAGGAGGCAGAATTTTCTCCTTCCAACGTAGAGGTCCGCGATTGTCTGCGAGGTGCCGAACAAGGACGGACGGCTTCCTCGCCTGATGGCATTCCGTTTCTGATCATTAGGCCTCAGGGTCATCTAGTAAGGTCCTAATAAACCCCTTTGGGAACTTGAATGACGTGTTCATTATCATCATGGGTTTTGCCAGTATCATTGGGAAATGGCCACTTTATACTGTCATTCCCACATGACTTACCTCTTGGATGTGAAATTGACATCCAAATTTGGGGGACTGAGACACCTCAGGACTTGGCAAACTCATAGGCTTCACTGATGCCTGACTTTCATAGGAAGGGCCCTTGAAACACGTTAATACATGTAAAGTGGACATGCGTGCACCCCGCTGCCTGGGCCCGGTGGTTTTCTTCTCTTTCCCTTTCTTTGCCTTGAACTTAACGATCGAGCGTCTGTCCACTTTCCCCTGGTGACCTTGAACTTCACTGTGGAGCGTCTGACCCCTTCCCCGGTGACTTCCCCACCAGAAGGCTGTACTTGTGAGTTTTTTAGCCCGTGACAGAAATGAACTTTTATGTCCTCCAAAGACTATAAACGTTTTTCTCATTTGTAAACGTTCTTCTAATCTGTATTCCCCCAGCGGGTTAAGGAACTGGGGGAGCCGGTGGGTGTTGCACTGTTTCCTGTCTAACCTCGGCCCGTGCGGCTGCGCCCTCTTATTCCAAACCCTGAGACGGGACCGGGGCCGCGTCACGGCACAAACCCTCCCGTCCCCGTGCACCTCCGAGGGGACCACAGAGGCTCTCCGTAGTTCCTGGTAGTTTGAAGAATGACCTGTCTCATTTCCACATCATGCTGTAGCTAGCGTTGAAGGAACCCGTGGGAAATGCGTTCAGTTTAATGTCCTCTCACAGCCCCCAAAAGGAGCTGCGTTGGGACAAATTACGCAGCTCCAGGATTAATCAGGAACGGTCACCAAGTCCTTTTTTACCTCCCGGGTGGCGTGCGCCCCTGTCACTTTCCCGTAACTTCTCCGGTCCTGCCGTGACCCCGTTCTCCGAATCACTGTGCTGCTCGCTGTCTGGGTCAGCACTGGGTCAGGGACCGTGTCATGGAGTGTCACTGCTTCTGTCGTGGCCTCCCCTGGCTCCTGTCCCCTAGCATTCTCGCCCGGGGAGCAGAGGGAAGAAGTGGGGGAATGCTCAGACCCCTCTGTCATTGCGTCCTAGCCTCCTCGTCTCTGGACTCCATTTTCTTTCCGTGCTGTTAAAAAGTTTGGTTTCTTCCCTGTTAGTCAGGGGACACTATGTCTGTCTCAGATCCTTGCTTTGTTCAGAAATTAATAAATGTTATAAAACATCAGGAGATCAATATATTTCTGAGTCCTATGAGAACATAGATCTTTCTGTGGGTCCTTACGAAGAGCCCGACTTCAGTGACAGGTCACTTTTCCTCCCTCCCTCCCTCCCTCCCTTCCTTTTTTTTAACCCTGGCAGCTCTCTCTCTCTCTCTTTAATTTCCGACGGGAGTTACCTAATCTCGTTCCCCACGCTTACTGAAGAAGGTTTGCTTTTACCTTAGTTGTGCTTATTCCTGTCTGATAACTGAGTTCATGGTTGTGCCGTCCCTAACTTAGCCTGTATTTTCTCCGACCTCTGACCCCTAGCGTTATCATCACGACGGTTCTCTACCTGTCGGACGCGCTCCGGAAGAACTTCTTAAATGAACATTTCGATTATAAGGTAAGTATCTGCTACGTGACTATTTGATTCGGGCTGGAAGGTTTCCCATGGTACTGAGGAAATGACCTCTTAATAATAGGAAAATAAAATTTTTCCAGCTACCTCAGATTAACCTTGGGCCATAATTTTTAATTGGGAATATTATTAGAAGAGTTTTCATTATGTTTGTGAACAAATCAGGGCTATACTCATACTTATCAACCTGGCGGAAGTTCTGGTGCTTTAGAGAAGAGAGTTCTTTATTGTTACCATAATTTTTAATTCTTGTTCTTTTCTGTGTGATCCCCATGCAGGACAAAGGGGACTTAAACATAGTGTTTTTAAGACACAGTTTAAAATACAGTTCACATGAAGAAACCATTTACAAAGTAATCCCATGGCTTCCTTTAATTTTTCATCTTCCCATTTTTTAGAATAAGGTTATGAAGAAAAGAAAGATTGGTAAGATTCTTTAAGGCAAAACCATACGTCAGTTACATAACGTGATGTGTCCGGGTCTCTGAGAATTCTTGAGAGCCGCGCTTCAAGGGACAGGTGGTAGATGGTGAAAGGATGGGCAAGGCCCGTGATCTCCCATCTTTATTCCTTATTCCTTTATTAGATAACATTTTTCACATTAAACATTTAATAAAATGTCCTTATTGGACAACTAGAAAATAAAAAAATGAGAAAGCAAATAAAGTAAAAACTAATGGAATTTAATGGTTGCATAATACTTCTTCATATCACAGCTTAATTAACATATCAAAATTGCATAATCAGAGCTCCCTTTTTAATACTTAGGCTGTTTCTAGTATTTTGTTTTTATAAATCACTCTTTTTATAGACAATCTTACAGAATAAAACTTGACGCACGTCCCTAATTATTTTTTTGACCAGATATTTATAAGTGGAATTGTTGAGTTAAAGATTGTACCAATCTTTTGATTCCCGGTATCTACACCAACAATGGGAGAGACAACATTTTTTTTGACACTTTGATAAGGGGTAAAGTCTTTTTTGCTTTAACTAGCATTTCTTACTTGTTATTAGTTATAGATTAGTCATTAGTTATCGATGAGTTATTGACTAAAATTCATAGTTTGTGAACTGTTTGTTCTGCACCTCTGCTCAGTATTTGCTGGGGCTCTAGCATACTTTTTTCCTTTACTTGTGAGCTTTCTGTATGAAAGGTACTACTCCTTGTTAATATTTCTCCTGCTTTTAATTTTGCGTGGTGTCAGTAGAGAAGTGGTCTCCTTTTATTATATCCTACATGTTTTTGGTTAAGTTTATTGCCAGGAATTTTATTCTGATCTCTTCCTGATGCCCTTTTGGGGATAAGAAAAAATTTGACTCAGAAGCTTTGTCCGGGCAGGAAATTTTTACATATCGTCTGAATGTAAGAGAATCAGCATTTCCAAGGAAGCGTACGCCTTTTTTTGAGTTCCACTTTTAAAGGAGTTCCAAAATGAGCTCACAGAGGAATAAAGGGGTCCGTCTCTTACCGGTGCCCCCCTGGAGACACACAGGCTGTAAGGACAACAGAGCGCATGCCGTTGGCACCCACCAGAGAGCGCGTGACGCCTGGGACAGCCGTGAGGCAGCGCGAACTGACAGCCTGTGGTCAGTTTGCTTCTCTGTTGCAGAGCGTCCGAAGCGATGCAAGGGCAGCGAGGGCAGTGTAAGGGGCCCCCGGGTGCCCGGCGCGGTCCCCACAGTTACCGCCTCGGGGCCCGGCTCAGCAGCGCCGCCCCTGCGCTGGCCAAGCAAATCCGAGACACCGCGTCACTTCCCCCGTGACTAGTGCTGTCGCACCCCCGTGAGGACGTATTTTGTTCTGCTTTCAGATCTGGGATTCCTACTTTTACCTCGCAGTCATCTTTATAAACCAGTTGTGCCTGCAGCTGGAGATGTTCACACCTTCCAAAAAGAAAAAGGTGTTAGAAAAGTAAGTACCAGCACACAAGCAGGCGGGGCTGCGGGACGTGGCCAGCGCGGTGCCTTCCAAAGGGTGTTTAGCTGAAGTGACCCACAGAGCGGATGTCCGTACCAGGGATTACAACGGAGGGGTGAACCAAGAGGACCAGGAGTGGGCTTTTCTGGAAGTTTCATAGCGTGAACTTCCTTAAACTATTTGTTCTGCCCTCAGTCGTTCAGGATTCAAAACTGCTATCCAAGGGAAGACGCTGAGAGAAGCCTGTTTTCCTGAAGGGTTTATTTGTGCGGAGGTTTGAATCAGAGTCAGCAGTCATGCGCATTGAACGTCTTTGGTTAAACACGTGTTGCCTCTTAGCTCAGAATGAGAGATTGTCTCCTAAGGAGACACAAACGGCTTCTTGGTTGGGACCTTTGTGTCCGGGGTGACGTCTGTCCTCTTTCAGGTACGGCGACATGCGGGTGACCATGGGCTGCGAGGTGTTCAGCATGTGGCAGAACCTCGGTAAGTGAGGAGAGGAGAGCCCCCCCGCGTGCCCCAGCCCCTCCCTGTGGTCCCAGGGCGCCAGCGAGGGGCCCGTTTACAGGGACGGTGTGGGGAACCGAGGGCCCGAGTCAGTGACGGTGTCTACAGAGCGTAGTGGCAGCTTGGCACTGGGGAGCGTGACAACTAATTCTTCACACTGGTGTCTGCCTGAGAAAAGCCCCCTTCTCTTCATGTGTTTCGCTGTTCCTGAGGGATGAACTTGACCATCCAGCGTCGCTCCAATAATACCCACAGCTTTTTGTGTATAACGGTCACCCGCAGCGTCACCACCGAGAGATGGCTGCTGTGGTTGGCCTCTGGGGACGTCACCGTCCAGCCTGGCATGTGTGTTTCTGAGTGACAGGTGTGCCTTACCTGTCCCGTTACCTGTACTGCAGACCTTTACCTGCATTGTCGTTTCTAACGTGGCAGCATAAAAACTCCAGGGTGCGAATGTCCCGTAGTATGCACAGCCAGTTCCCGATGACTTCCGTAATTTTTAATGAATCTTACGGCTTTTCTTTAACTATGAAAAAACTAATTGTCTAGTTTTTAATAAAAACGGAGCAATATTAATCAGCACATTGAAACTTACTGTGTATGTGCCTGCTTAGGGAAATATTTCCTTGCTCAGGGAGGCAATTAGAATGGAGACAAAACTTGTAATTGTTTTAAGCGAGTTTTGTAATACTAATTTTCTGAAATCTCATTACGACTGGAGATCCTGAGATGCCAGTGTTTTGTTCGCTTCAGGAGAGCACAAGCTGCATTTCATCCCTGCGCTGATCGGCCCCTTCCTGGAGGTGACCCTGATCCCGCAGCCCGACCTGCGCAATGTCATGATCCCCATCTTCCACGACATGATGGACTGGGAGCAGAGGCGGAGCGGCAATTTCAAACAGGTAGGCGCCGCTCCCCGAGTGGCCCCCTCAGGTCTCCTGGGGCGTCCCAGAGCTGCCAGATTCAGCTCTCAGTAGGAAGTGAACCCCGAACTAGCCATCAACAAGCCAGACCCCAGCCTGTCCAGCCCCTTCCTAGCCATGTGGCTTGGGTGCCGCTCTGCTCCTGTGTTCCCCTGAGCCTCCAGGCAGCCCCGAAAAGCCATGGCATTCCCTGGCAGCCAGAAAGTTGTGATTTCGCAGGTCTGTGTGTAAGAACGGCAGAGACTTTCTTTGCTCCCAGCTGGACACGACACAGAGGGAATCAGAAGGTTAACGAGCCTTAAAGCCATCACGCTCACGGAGGTCTGCGCCTTGTCTGGGGAGCGGCTTGGCCTCCAGCGTGTGGGGCGCGGCGTTACTGCCGTTTGCCTGAATCGCTGAGAACTAATTTAAAGGGCAAAGCAGTGAAATTCTTGCACGGGAAACTCCAGCCGCAGGAACCTATCGCTTTTCATTGGCGTGGGTTCTCACAGCTCTGTTCCGGCTTTGGAAAAGGCACATGTTCGTATTCCCAAGGCAGACTGTGGCAGAGGTCAGCTGCTTCTGCCCTGCCACGCCCCTCGGGTCCCAGATACGAGATCTTCTTTCTGTGCACACGGGCACTGCACGCACCTGCATGCGCTCGAGGTGCACGCTCACCGGCGTGCGCCTAACCCTGTGCACTCATCGGCGCGCGCTCCCCGGAGTGCTTCCTGCCCCTCCCAGGGAACCAGCCTTTCCCACGTCTTAGAAAACCCTCCGTCCACTTTACGGGCAGGCTGAGAGCCCGCAGGGGACTGTCCTGTTGCCAAAGGCTGGCGTTTCACCTGTATCTGCGTCTCCCTTTGTCTCCAGGAGGCTGATAGCTAGATGGAAGTATTGTACAGGGGCCCACTTTGATTCCCTTCTGTCTTTATCCCCTTGTTGGAATTCGATGCAAAGGAATAACCGGGCTGAGTCCTGTGACGAAGTCAGACGCCACCTTGGCCCTGGGTGGTTCCGTCTGGCTGGTAAAGGGGTTTCAGTTCCTGTCCCTCCCGCTGGCTCGGATGCTGCTTCTGACCCCCTGGGCTGGCCAGGCTCAGGGTCTCCCTGCTGGGAAGCAGGCCCGTTCTGCCTGCAGTTTTCAGGAACGAGGTCCTTTCTCCGCCTGGCTGCTTGTCACGGACTTAGGGTGTCTCTGTGGGTCCGCCTGCACACGGAGGGGCGCCTCCCACCTGCTGCACGGTCTCCGTGCAACCTCGAGCTGTCGGGGCAAGACAACAGAGAGAAAACACATCAGAGATGTAAATTCATGTGCACGGACCTGTCAGTTCGCTGATGCTCGTGTCCACAGTGGTTTTTAAGAAGAGAAATTGGATGTGCCCGTTTTCATAGTTCCTGAAAAAGGGGTTCAAATGCTGGGGCCGGGCCAGAAGTGTGTGTGATGGAATCAACCAGGAGATGCTCTGGCAGCCCCAGGGCTGCCCCGGGGAGCCTCAGCCCCCGAGGGTTCCGGGGGTGATGGTGGGGTGGGGTGGGGGGCGGCCTGCTGTGGACCGCAGCGGGCCGCGTCTCTGCCACACGGGCCACGGCGGCTCTTTCTCCTGCCGCTGGGACTGTGTTGCCACCTGCCTGCACACGCCACCTGTGAGGGGAGCGGGGAGTCACGCTGGGGTGTGTTCCAGGTGGAGACCAGGCTCATCGACAAGCTGGACAGCCTGATGTCGGAAGGGAAGGGGGACGAGACCTACCGCGAACTCTTCAACAGTATGTGAGTAAGGCTCTCCGCCGCCGGTTCTCGCCGCGGGTTTGGTGGCCGCGCGGAGGGGCCAGGAGCCGCGGGGGCAGCTTGGGTCTCCCAGAGACGCTCTGTCTTTGGGGAGGGTGACGTACAGGGTTCTTGCCTGACTCCGGCGAGTGGGTCGTCTTATACTGATGGCTGGACAGGTCGCATTTTAACCTCTGACGAGGACACATCACACGTCCCAGAACAGAGCTCACTCTCTTCCTGCCTAGGAAGCTGAGAAACAGGGGGGGTGAGGATTTCCACTCGGGTTAGGGGTGGGAGGAGACCAGAAGCGCGTGGTGAGGGTGCTGGTGGCAGTGCCATGCAAAGCCAGACGCCCTGGCTGCCCCCGTTGGGCCGATGAGCCCCGTCTTCATCTGCTCTCCAGCGCGCGGTTCATTCTGCCAGACCGACGCTCACGCGGCGTTATCCTTGCTGCCTAGGAGCTTCCTGCTGGGGTATCACAGAAGCAAATCGTTTGTAGTCAGTTCTGCGTTGGGGGTTGGTGCGGAGGATGGAGAAGTGATGGGGTGTGGCCAAGGGGACCAAGATGGTCCTCACTGACAGAACGTGAGTCCCATCCCAGGGGGACTCGCTGTCCCGGGGCCTCATCCACCATGTGAAGTGGCAGCGGGGACGTGGAAGCGTGTCCAGGATTTTCATTCTGACACTTGTTTCCTCTGCAGCTTTCTGTGGGCCTCGGTCATTTTCTGACCTGTGTCCTTATAAGGTGTTTCTGGTGCCCGGGTTCCCCCTGAAAGTACGCAGGGGTGCTTAGCACCGATAGGCAGGGCAGAGCTCTCTAGTTCCTATCCTGTTCCCAGATCCAGAGCACGGGTGTCAGAATGCCTCTGGGTTGGAGAAGTGTTAGTAGTGACCAGTAGACTTCAGCTGGCCTGACGCACAATCATTCTTAATGCTTTTAAGAAAATTATATTGAATGGACAGGCTAAGAAAGGGCGTCCAGATTTCTCGTGTGTGTCGGGGGGTGACAAAAGGCATTCCTGGCTGTGAGTGTGGAACAGCCCCCTTTCCTTCCACTGCCGAGTTGACCTGGAACTTGACATAATTATTCTGTGAGCCCAGCTTCCTTCTTCTGTCCAAAGCGTCTGTCTCTCCCGACACCTGGAGCTTAGCAAGAGTTCGGATGAAAACCTCGTCTGATATAATAACTTGCTTTTGAGAGCAGCTATCACGCCAGTTTCCAGCCCTTGGTTTGAACAAAGAGCTAAAATGAGAAAGCACCCAGGGAAATGAATCTCCTGAGATTTGCAATTAATTTCTACAATCCGCTAGATTAAGAAATGTTCACATGGTTGTGGTGCCTCGCGACTGCCCCCGTGAAGGCTTGGGAGGGGACAGGGTGGAGGGCTGCCCGTGTATAAACATGACTTTGAAATGGCAGATATGCCTGGGCATTAACATCAAAGCAGTGATTAAAATATTATGCATCTGTAATTAGAACTATTTAAAGTGCCTGATTGATTCAATGGGGATATCTGTTCTTTTGCTGATTTTTAGCATATTACTAGAAATGTGTTACAAGACATATTTTTTCTTCCATGCTTTTATGATCAGCATATTGAGAATAAATAAAACGCAAAGTGATAATCACATATCATTACTACTTGGGCGCAGAAAAGAAAATCTACCTGTATTTCAGGGGACAGTAACCTGCTTTTGGGCCATCGGAATCACAGTGAACTCGGGTGGTCACAGTGCGTCCCTGCACACATCGTGAGCTGGGAACACACGTTGCCACAGTACAGTCTCGTATGTTCTCTGAAATTCATGTCTGAGACTTCTTAAAGTCTGTTCAGAAACCGGAAGCAACTCCCTGCTTCCTGAAAACGTAGTGGTGGCCAAAGCAGCCTTAGAACGAGACCTTCCGTTTCTAGGGAATCCTCCTCTGACCCTCAGGCCGCCTTTATTGATCCGCCACGCATGGTCCTGAGTTGGAGTCGGGAGTTCTGACTCCCGATAGTGCTGGTGTTGCCATCACAGACGCACATGTGAGCCCTCAGAGCAGAGGGTCGCAAGGGACCTCGGCTCCCCCCGGCTGTCCTGATGCTCTCCTCAGGCCGACGGAGCCCCTGCCCACGCCAGGACGCTCCCAGGGCCGGGGACACAGCCGTACCTCTGCTGTGGGGGCTCATGGTGGGCGACCGCTGGCCTTGGGGGTCCCGAGGAAGCTTCTAGAACATGTACCTCCCATCTCAGCTTTGCCCTCGTCCCCGATGAGGCTCCATCATATGTTGCTCTGAGCGATCCAGTGAGACTCCAGATCCCTTTAGAGATTATCTGGTGACCACACCAAATCAGATGTGGGGACAGGGGATTAGCTCTGCAGCACACCCTTCAGGGGTCTGACGCCTCTCTCCGGATTGAGGAGCACACTGTGTACGAGTGACGGCCCCAGCACAGCTCTGTGTGATGCAGAGAGAGCTAGACTGGGGGGGCCAACCCCCCCCCCCCCGGCCCAATATCCTTCACAGGGCAGAAGCCTGCCAAGCTCCATGCCGTTCTGCGGCCCAGGGGTGGGGAGCCCATTGCCCATCTGTCAGCAGGAAGGTCGCCCCTTGTGCTGTCAGGCGGGTTTCCTGTGCACTTCCCACAGGCACGTGGGTCTGAGTGTAGACCCGGTGAAAATGCCCCCCTCCGCCAGTGAGCGAGAGAGGCCCCGCTCCTGCGGCCGACGGCCTGAGCTTTGTGTCAGGCAGAACTGCGGGGCGGGCTTGCACACGGGGAACCGGCCCAGCTGCGAAAGCCGCTGTGCCAGACTCCAGACTTGGGTCCAACGGTTCGGTGCCAGGTTCCTCAAGGAGATGGGCCCTGCAGAGCTGCCTCCTCGCAAGAGGCTCCGGCAGCTCTGACCCGTACCACAGCGGGAGGCCGTGCCCAGGAGTGGCGCTCATGCCCATTGAAATCTCCATCTATTTGTAGACTGAGCACTTAACCGAGCTCTTTGTTTTTCAGCCTCTAAAGTACAGGAGGTGTGGGCTGGCACCTGGGGACACTTCTGCATCACCCTGCATTTGTTGGGCAGGCACGGTTTCATTTCAGCTCTTGGTTCAACACCAAGTTGGCATTTAAGCTTGAAACAGCACTGTTTGGAGGGTTGTTTGTTTGTTTTTAAAGGAAGCCCATTTAAACCAAACTAGGGGACCGTCCCCTGGGCAGGTCCGTCAGGGCAAGCCCCATGCGGCCCACACCCAACCTCCTCCATCCCCATCTGGGAGACGGTGCAGAATAAACCAGAAAGACAGAATAGCTCTTTTCCTTCCCCCTCCTTCCCCATTGTGCACCGTGCACCACAGGCTTCGGCTGTACCTGTAAGAAATGTTTTCTAGGTTATTTCTAAAACCAGGATGAAAGAGACACAAGATTTTAGACAGGAAGAAGGTCCCTGAGTTCAGAGGGCCAGGGGATGGTCATGCTGATGCTCAGCCCCCTGTCCCCGGGGCTCGTGCGTCCCACAGGCTGGGCCCAGCTTCTCGTCTGCAGAGAAGGGGGGCTGAGAGAGAAGCAGGTGCTCACTGCCGGGACTGTGACTCTTCTGCGTTTGCATAGCGCCTCTGTCCCGAGGTGCTTGCGCGTGGGGAGCAGGTAGGAGGCCCCTGTGGCTTGGTACCTGTCATCAGGCTGCTGCCACCGCCGCTCAGAGAGCCCTCTGTGACGCGTGACGCAGTGAATGACTGTTGAGTGGGCGCACAGATAGTACACCATGCATTGAGTGGGCACATGTTAAGTGAGAGGAAAAACGCCCAGCGTCACGCCGTCTGTGCGAGGACCTGCCTGTGGCGTTGCGTGGCAGTGACACTGCTCGGACGAGGATGCGTCCCACCGAGAGGTAGGAGAACGTGCCCCCGAATGCGGCCAGGGCTCCTGTAGAAGTAAACTCGTAGGTCCTGCTCTTCCCGCCTGTCGCCATGTCACCTGCGGGGGTGAGGCGCACGCCTGTTCCCGCAGGAGGGAAGCTGGGAAGACATGTCTGGGCTGCGAGGGGCTTGTCTGTTGTGAAACTGTGATTCTGTGCATGTGTTCGTATTTGATGACTTGGATAATCTGAACATCCCTTTGCTTTGTCAATGCTTCCGGGACTAGAATTCCACTCTTTGGTCCCTACCCTAGGTAAGACGTTGTTTGCAAACCGTGCTCCTTGTCAGAGCTTGCCGTGGTTGCTAAGGCATTTAAGGTGCTGAGGAAAGTAAAACGGTTGTCATGGCGACTGACAAAAATAAACGTTAAGAACGCCCTGGGTTCTCTCTTTTCCAGCCTGCTGAAGAAAATTGAGCGGGAAACATGGAGGGAAAGTGGGGTCTCATTGATCGCCACTGTGACCCGTCTCATGGAGCGGTTGCTAGACTACAGGTAAGCCGGGTCCCGCGCTTCCCAGGTGCGCCGCGCTCCGGCCGGGGCGTCCGGGTTAGAGCCAGGGCCCCTTGCGCGTGGGCTCCTCACGCAGAGCCGGGCACCGGGCCCCTGAGCCCGGTGCGGCCGTATAATGGACTTGGAACTCGCCGCTCGGGTTGTGCGCGTGGGTTTGCCCTCTCTTTTTCCCTTTGTGTTGGTCAGCAGTCCTTTCAAATCTCAGGGAGTGGGGAGGGTTCCCCGAGGCCCATCACTGAAGGGAATTTTCCTTTGTTTGTTTTTTATCTGGACTCCCCCCTTTAGAGCCAGTCAGCAGACCCGTCAGTTTTGGGGCGAGGACTGGAACGGGGGGGCTGCACAGCCGTGTGCTTCCTGTAGACATCGTTGCTACATTTTTATTTTTCAGGGATCTAAACTGTGGAAGCGAGCTGGCCCGCTTTCATGCATGGCGTCTTTGTTTTTCTTTAAGAATGAAAGCCTCCTTCCCTTTGTTGGGGGCCAGGCGCCCCAGCTCTTTCTCACCCACGCCAGGAGGTGTGTTGTATAATAACACGCACACACCACGTCTCCTCCCTGAGTCCCTGCTGGGGGAGGGGACGCCTCCACCTGCACGTGAATTCTCTGCAGGCCTGGACGCTCAGGAGTCAGACCCCCACCCCAGGCTGAGGTCCTGCTGCCCTGGGAAGCCCCTGCAGTCGGCCCAGCCTTTGTCTGGACGCCCGCTTGCCTCTGATTTCCCTCCAAGTAGCCGTCTGCGTCTGCCCCCCCCAGGCAGTAGGTTCTGAGTTCTGACGCTGCTTTCTGCTTCCAGGGACTGCATGAAGATGGGCGAGGTGGACGGCAAAAAGATCGGCTGCACCGTCAGCCTTCTGGTCAGTAGCCGCGGCCCTTCCCCCGCGTAGGCTAACATTTGTGCTTTCTCGGGAATCCTGCGTTGCGTTCGGTTCCGGTCGGCACTGTGTTTGTGCCGGGACGCTTCCTAGAGGAGTTTACGAGCAGGTCTAACGGGAGCCCGGCGGGCTTCAGGACGTGGTCTGCTCCGAGCCTTGCGGGGTCCCCCGCGGGTCGCCACAGCCCCGATGGCAGAGCTCTGGGGCCCCGGCGAGCGGCTCTGTCCTCCTGGAGCCTTTGCTGCTCCCTAGGAAGTAGCACAGTGTCCCCATGGAAGACTGAGGGCTTCTCTTCTTGCCCTTCTTTGATAAGTATTAGTGATCTCTGCTTTGGGGCCCGGGCGGCAGCTTTCAGTGAAATGCACTGAAGCTCACTCTCGCGACCTCGCACATCACACCCACGATGCCACTAGGAGTTCGGGTTTGCATTACAAGGAGGCGCGTGTAATCTGCCGCCCCTACAGGACATTTTTGAGAGTAAAATTGAATATTATCTAAGGGTGACAGGCTAAACCAGAACCGTCCTGGGAAAACGACATTCACCTTCAGATGTCTCACAGCTGGGGCTTAAATGGAGCGCTGTTCTCGTCACAGGGCAAGGGAAGGGTCGCCGCGGGCTTGTTCCCCTCTCCGTGTTCCCGGGGGCAAACCGGTGCTGTTGGTAATGTCCCTTAACCGGATGTGAGACACAGGCCTGTGGGGCCGTCCCCACTTCTGGGCCTGGGAGTGTCATGGCCTCCTTGCCTTATTGGCAGGGTAGACGAAATGCCACCATCTAGTCCAAGTGCTTAGCCCCACGCTGACACGCTCCCGGGCACTGCTGTTCGGTTTCCACCCCAGCGCCAAAGGCCTGCTCCGCCCCCCACCCTGGTCCCACCCGGCCCGCCTCGTGGGCTGCGGTCTTCCTGCGCTCCGTGTGGTTTGTTTGTCCCCCACACGGCCGCGCCTCCAGGCTCGGAGCTTTCGCTTCCTTAGGACTTTCCATGTTTCCCCGTTTCTCACGGAGCAGCTTCATCTCTGAGCACATGACCGTGTTCTTCCCCACGCCCAGCTCCTCCTGGCGTTCGGGATTTAATGGGTACGGCTCCGCCTCCAACATGGGTCTCTGAGCATAGCGGGACCTGAGCGTCCTCCCTCGGCCGCGCCTCGTCACACCCGCTCCCCCATCCCCATCGCTTGTCCCCAGACTCAGTGGGAGGCTCCAGACCATCAGGCTGAGAGCCTCCCCTCCCCTCTCTGCACACATTTCTAACTTTGAACTTAGTCACCCCCACTTTTAAATCTCCTGTCTGTGTTTCCCCGGGGATTTCTCTCTTTTCTTTTGCCAGCCTTTATCACAGTCGGTATCCTCTGCCTGAGCTCCCTGCTTGCACGTTTGGGGAGAAAAGCCAAGTCTTCCATCAGCTCTGGGTCCCCTCTCTGCCCCCTTACCCCTGGCTGTGCCCCAGCCCCAGGCAAAGTGTCATGAATGACTTCCAAGGAAGGCCTTTCCTGTTTTCCAAAAGAATCTTTTCCCACTGTCGCCACCTTCCTTACAAAGTGTCTTCTGTGTGGCCGTAAACAAGGACGGGTGCATTTCCCCAAGTTCAGTGCCTCCACTGGAAAGACACATGAGATGGTTTCCTCCAATGAAGGAATCAATACTCTGCCCTAAATGTGTTTATTCCCATCTCCCAGTGGGACTGAACTGGAGACTTAATAAAATCAGGGGCCACGAAGAATTCATCCAGTTCGCTTGGCAGGGACTGAGAATGGTCCTTAGAGGAGACGTTACCGCTTTGGAAGTGGTTCTGATTTCAGCTAGCACAGGAACACTTATTCAAGGCGCAAACATGTCACGGCGAAGCTCGTCTCGCTAGCTTCACCCCGTCCGGCAGCTTCTTGGTGTTTTCCCGCAGCGACATGGTTCTCTTCAAGCACTCGCTTCCTCCCAGAGATTTCTCTTCACTCGCGAAAGATGGGCCCCAGGTTGTGTTTGGGGGACCCTGGCTTTCTTGGTACCATCAGAGTTAAATTGTACGGTTACATCAATAAAAGCGCATGATCTTTGACGTGACTCACGCGGGGAAATGTACGTAACTATTGTGTCACGCGTTTTCTCAGACTAAGTGAAATACTCTCCTTTGCTGATGGGAGGTCTCTCTCTCTCTCTCTCTCTCTCTCTCTCTCTCTCTCTCTCTCTCTCTCTCTCTCTCTCTCTCTCTCTCCCTCTCTCCCTCTCTCCCTCTCTCCCTCTCTCTCTGTAAGAACTGTTCATTTACAAACGGATCCCTTATTTAGTTTTCAAAGAAGGCGGCTTCTTACCAGAAAGCTATCAGAGCGAATCATCCTTTAATACCATAAAGACCTGCAGTGGGGATGTTAGCTTTGTGTTTACAGCACAACAATTCTTGCTAATTAAAATGATTTGGGCTATAATGAGCGCTGTGAATGGCATTATTTACGTAGCTGTTTAAAGAATGCCAAGATCTGTAGAACACAGAGAAAAAGGGGGATGGGAATAGTGTAAATTGGAGAAAAAAATTTATATTCAGCTGCATAGTTAGTGTCTCCAGGTTGGAAGAAGAGCCCTCATCTTGAGGAATGGACACCTGGGGGGGAGTATCCAGAAAGTTCCTTGACAGACGGTCCTCAGGCTTCAAGCTCAAGTACAGTTTGAGGAGCCATGTTGGCTGGTTTAGTCCGTTACCAAAGCCCTCTTTGGCTGATCAGCTTCAGAACCTTGGGGAATTTGTGGCCTCTGCCCCTTGAAAAGACCTGTCACGCGCTCTGCTCCTCAGATCTCTCCCCCGGCATTTCCCTTCTTCCTCCTACCACGTGGCCCAAGTCCAGACAACAGTAGCCGGAACGGCAGGCGTTCCGGTGCCGGGCGCGGGGACCTAGTGCCGGTGCCGCGCTCCTGCATGGGCCTCCCTGGCGTCTCCCAGCGTCACGCGTGTGCTGGAATCCACCTTCGTACACGTCTGCTCCTCTGTTCCCTGAGTCCAATGAGGACACACGTACTTTCTAATGTGGGGAAGGACTAGAGGTGGATGCTGATGATATACCTTTAAATGGCAAGGTCATGTGCCCAGGTGATGTCCAAGTTGAGTTTTTCGATGACATTAAAATGGGTTAGTGACGTTTAGTAAGATCGAGATACTTTCCTTCATAAATAAGTAAAATATTTTCAGTAAGCTTACCTCTATGATAATAATTTGAAAGAACATCGTATTAATCCCTTTATTTTTGTATATAAACCAGAAGCATTTAAACCCCAGCACAAGTGAGAAGCTCCTGATGACACCCCAACCATAAAGAGCTTTTTCATTGTCCCTCTTTCACGTGGTTCTTTGGGGGGCGGGGCGGGGGAGGCTCCTACGTTGGTTTTTATTCACCTTACTGACAGGTCTTATTTTTCCCCAGAGTAAACATGTCTTTGAAACTTGAAAGAAGCTCCTTTGAATATCACTGAGTAAATTTAATGAGCAGGTTAATCTGTTACATATTTCACTGAAGGCTGATTGTCCATTGACACTTAAACGAACAAAAAACAATAAAAAGTTCCAAAAGAATGGCCATCAGCGGTAGGAGCGCGTGTGAAAGTTCCCAGCACGCCCGGCAACGGCCGGGTCGTGTGAGCGCGGGCAGCGTGGAACAGAAGCATGCCCCGGGCCTCCCGACTGCGTGCTTGTAAAGACGTGGATGTGAAGGAAGCGTGCCTCCTCTCTCTTTGCTGAAACTTCCGAGTCACGGAAGGCGTCTGCGGGCCTGAGCGCTGAGAGCCCGTCCCCACGTGTGCTTTTTCCCCAGAACTTCTATAAGACGGAGCTGAACAAGGAAGAGATGTACATCCGCTACATTCACAAACTCTACGACCTGCACCTCAAGGCACAGAACTTCACAGGTAGCCGGGGGGTTGGGGGCGGGCGTGGACGGAGGTGGGGGGGCCGGGCTGGGGGCGCGCTCCACAGTGCGAGCCCTCCGCTTCCTAGGGGCGCTGCTGAGGCCCCAAGACGTTCTGCTTCAAAATGGAGATTTATTTTTTATGTGATCGATCCGCCTCTTGTTCTGTTTCCAACCTCTGTGCCGGATAAAGAACTACCCACTCCAAAAAAAAAAAAAAAAATTGAAATGGTTTTTCATTGGATTTATTTATTTTTGTACTTAATTTTAATGTCTGTATGGCTTTTTTACTATATCTCTGTGCATAGTTTTTTAGAGGCTGCTTTTGGAGTTACAAAATGCACACCTCCCTTTTCACAGTCTGCTTAGAGCTCGCGTTTCACCGCATCCGGTTAAGTGTGCCAACATTCCGGCCGCAGAGGCCCCCTCACGCTCCCGCTGTGTGTGGTGGCTGTCATGTGTCCCAGTTACAGACACCGACAGCCCCATCGGGCCGCGTCGTAATTCCAGCTGTCCACAATCATACCTCCTTTAAAGAAGGATAAAAATAGTAATAGAAGATAGCGTTTACTTAGGTATTATTTACCATGTCTCCTGCTCTTTCTTCATTGATGAAGTTCCCAGGTTCCCTGGTATCATTTTCATTCAACCTGAAGACCTTGTTCTAGTTTTTCCTTTAAAACAGACCTCGTGGTGAAGAATGCTTCGTTTGCTTCGTTTGGGGGTAGCCCTCCACCTCTGCAGGGTGTGTTTGCTGGGCTCTGAAGGTGCTGTCCCCCTCTCCTCTGGCCTCCGTGGTTTCCGCAGTGAGACCTGCTGTCATTTACGTTGTATGGAACGTGGAACTTGTTATTTTCAGAATTTTATCTTCGGTTTTCAGCAGTGTGATTCGGATTTAGATGGGCGTGGTTTTCTTGAAGTTTATCCTGTTTGGGTGTGCCGAAGTCCTGGAATCGATAAGCTTATTTCCTTCACCAAGTTTGGGAAGTTTTCAGGGCCTGTGTACTCAAATATGTTTTGTGCACCGATCTTTCTTCTCTTTCTGGGCCTCCAGTGATGTCAATGTTAACCCTTTCGGTCCCGTCCCATCGGTTCCTGGGACTGGGTTCATTTCTTTTCTTCAATTTCTGTTTCTTCTGTCGTTCAGACTGGACGATTTCTGTTGATCCATTTTCAAGGCCGTTCACTCTCCCCTGTCAGCGCCACTGAGCTGGTGAGCCCTTTCAGTGAAATTTCACTTTTTGTTACTGTCTGATTCAGTTCTAAAATTTTCGTTTGGCTTTCATAGCTTCCATTTCTCTGCAGGAAAAGAAGTGTTCGCTTGTAATCCATGGAACGTGCGTCATGTCATTTGTCCGTAATTCCAACACCTGAATCACCCTGGAGTTGGCATCTGTTCATTGCCTTACTCTTTGAGATGTGTTCAGTTTTCCTGTCTTTGAACATCAGATAATTTTGAATTGTGGCTTGGACGTTTTGCGTATTATGAGACTCTGGATTTTGTTAAAATTTCCTGTAGAAAGTTGACTGTTTCTTTTACTGTGGCAAACAATCCAGCCTGTTTCACACCTGAAGTCTTGCACCACCTCCTGAAGGTCAGGGCCCTAATTTTGGTTTAGTTTCAAAGCCTCTGCAGCACTGCCCTGTTCTCTCCTGCACGGTATCACCCAGGGAGCATTTGGGGCCCCACAGAAAGCTGTACCGTAGGTATTTCTCAAAGCCATGTTTGGCTGAGTCTGGTCTTTCTACCCGTGTGCAGCTGGGGAATGAGCCCAGGCGTCCCCCACAGGGTTAAAAGCCCTTCTCCAGCTCTGGTCTCTGTGATTGTCCTCACGCTTCAGTTCTCAGGGGGCTTCTTCCTCATCCTCTGTCTTGATTAAAGCCAGCGTACTCAAAGCCCAGGCTTGGTCCTCTCCACACTACGATGCGCTCCCTACGTCTGGTTTACCTGGGGACCAAGCTGTGACGCTGAAGGCCTGTGGAAGTCACTGCCGCCATTTATGACTGTCCCCACGGTCCCCCCGGCTCGTTTGCAGCTTTGATCCTGGGCGCAGCGTAGCTCAGAGGAGGCAGTGTACTCCATCCCACAGAGTTCTCTTGGCTGTCCTCTGCCTAGAGGGGCTTTTCTGCGGTGCTTCCTGGTGTGTCCTGTGCATTTCCTGGGGACAGGGTCGTCTAAGCCAGAAGCTGTGAGAGGCAAAAAATAAAAACAGCAAACTCTCCACTCTGTGGCCTTTCTGTGGTATTGACTTTCCTGCTGATTGATGAGGGTGGCCAAGAAGTCCATATGGTTTTTTTCCATAAAATAAAAGATACATTTTTTATTTTCACCAGTAACTTCATTGATCTGGGTATGATGAGTATGTCAGCTGTCTCTCACTATCGGCTTCTAGTGGGCAGAGGCCGGGGGGCTGCTAAACACCTTCCAGTGCATAAGGCAGCCCCGCAGAGAGAATTCTTTGGCCAAAATGTCAAAAGTACCAATAAGCTTCACAAACCACTTCTGACACGTTCGATCAGTCATAGCACCTTCTCCACACACGGCACAAACCTTTTGTGTGTGTTTCAGTTGAGTTTTTACCTTTCTTTGAAATAATGAAGCATAATACTCCAAAAGTGTTGCATATGTTCTTCCATTTTCAATATTAAAACGGCCGCACAAAAATTCACCAATGTTGATAAGTTTTTTTAAATGCGCGCTGTTATGACAGCTGCCACAGTGCAATCTACCAAAATGGTTTCCAATGCTGTCAAAGACGGCTAAGCGCTACCAGAGCCATCTTACAGAAAACACTGAATGAAATTTTTAGCCAACCCAATATTTCTGGTCCTTCAGTGGTTTCTTTCTATATTCTGTTGAGGGCTTTTTCATTGCAATCAGTGGGGACAATAGGGTGGAATGTGCTTACTACATCTTACGAGAACCAGAACCCTTTAACTGGCTTTAGGGACGCTGGATCTTGATCTTTTGCCAAATGTTCTTCCAAGGAGCACCCGGGTTGTGGCCACTCCCTCACCTTTCAAAGGGCAGAGGTCCCTTTCTGAAACGGTGCCTGCAGCCCCAGCTTCAAGGGCTGCTCCCGCTGCACTTCCGCTCTGAGCACGGAGAGCCCAGCCTTCGCTCGGGCGGGAAAGCCTAGCTCCTCTGGGGTGTTTCTGCCCTTGACCTCCCTCCCGTGACCATTCGTGAAGCGTTAGTGCTGTGGCTTCCTGAAACTCTCTCGGGATCGTTTGCTCCCATTGTTCCTACTCTCCCTGCCTCAGCTCGCCTGCAGCTGCGGCCACCCACCATCCGCCGGCCAGGCCAGGCCAGGCCAGGGGCCTGATCTCGGACAGAACGTTTTATTGGACCCCGGACAGAGCCACTTAGCTTCACACGGCCTGCAGCTGCTCTCCCCGGAGACCATGGAGTCTGGCCTGTATGATTTGCTGCCTGGGCTTTAAGAGAGTCTTGCCAACCCCGCCTCCCGGCATCGCCCCATCATCCATCCGTGTGTGTCTTCTGCAAAACGAAGGCCCAGCTCTCTGTTCAGGGTCCACCGCGAGGGAACCAGCACCTGTCTGTTCCGCCTCCCCTGACCCCCAGTCCTGCCTTCCTGCTTTCCGTCCTGCAGGGCCGGCGCCCCGTCGTGCACCTCCCTGGTGCCCCCTTCTCGGTCCCTCGCCAGCTCCATGCCTCCCTGAGCTGCGTGGATGTGCGTGGATGTTTCCAATTCTTTCCCCGTGGCAGTTCTTCAGATTTCACGCAAAGCACTACATACTGCTTTCACTGACAGTTGTGTAAGGGTCGTATGTGCCTGTGTGTAAACAGGTGGGCAGGCGGAGAGACAGACAGAAAGTAGCTTTGTCTCCAGTTGAAGGGTGAATTCCTTGAGGACAGAGACATAGGTTATTCTCCTCAGTCTTCTCAGTTCTTAGCACAATGCCTAGCAGCGTGAGATTAAAGAAACGCGTCGCTCCTGCAGACACTCAGTTACAGTTAACGCCTGGAGCGCGGGCTTTTCTCCTTCAATATCGGTAATTCCCGGAGAGTCTCAGCGTCTCTTTACACAGATATGCTGATAGTTTAGATTGAGTAGACTAAGGTTTTTGAGCTGATTCTGTTGCCCGAGAGTTTAAATGGTCATTTTTAAGTAGTGGTAGACAGATTTTGAGAGAAATGGTGAATCAACTTTTTTAACTTATTAAAAAAATTTTTTTTATTGTTTATGCTATTACACTTGTCCCAATTTTTCTCCCTTTCCCCCAAAACTACTTTTTATATTTGTGGAAAAAACCTGGCAGGTTTGTTTTTTAAAGTCCATTTAAAAAAACCAAACAGGAGAAATGAGAGACGCAGCTGAGGACAAGCTCTTCCAGACACGGGGCAGCTCTGTTCTGCTCCCTAAAACGAAGTCCAAATCTGTGTGATTGTGTTGGGAGACCTTTTTCTTTCATTTGTCTGCAGTTTTTATGTTCCCCAAAGTCAGAAGAAGTCAGTCCTTTTCCTTGTGCTGCCGTTCTCATTTCCTGTGGGTCCCGGGAGAGAGTGAAATTGCTGGAGAGACTCTTCTTCTTTATAGAGTTCTGTTTCCATGGTGTAACCCTCCGCAGCCCTCACGGCGGGGTCTTCCTTCCTCCTGGGTTACTACCTCCCTTGTCTCTGGCAACTCTGAGTCTGTTTTGTTTGTTCATTTATATTCTATTCTTTAGATCCCACATATAAGTGCGATCACATGGTGCCTGTCTTTCTCTGTCTGACTCAGTTCCCTCAGCCTGCTACCCACTAGGCCCATCCACGCTGTCACAGATGGTGAGATGCCGTTCTTTCCCATGGCCAAGTAATATTCCGTTGAGTAGATGTACCACTACTTCTTCATCTACTTGTCGGTGGGCACTTGGGTTGCTTCCATCTCTTGGTTTTTGCAAATAATGCTGCAATGGGCGTCGTATGGAGATTCCAAAAAAAAAAAAAATTAGAACTGGAACTGCCCTATGACCCCACAGTTCCCTCTGGGTGTATATCCAAAGAAACCCAGCGCACTGACTTGAAAGAACACGTGCACAAAAGAAGTCTGAGAGACAGCAATGATGATCCCTGAGCTTGTTCATTCAGGGAAAGTAGGGGCCATTCACAGCCTAGGGGGACAGTCAGGAAGGAGTGCACTCCGGGAACCCGTGGCGAGTCCACGGGGCGTGTGAGGGGGCCCACGGTTGGGTCAGACGCGGGGGGCAGAGTGTGGCTGGAGGAACGAAGGCACGCGTGGGGTTTCCGTAGGCGCTTGGCATTTATCAGACGGCTACACGGGGAATTAAAGACCAGGAAGCCGTCTCAGGAGGCCGCAGGGCAACGAGAGGGCTGGTGGAAACAGAGCACGGATCCCGTGACCTGGTTACTTCCCCCGCTCTGCCCCGTCGGAAGCATCTCCGTGCCACCCCCACACTGGCCATTCAGCCCTGTTCTGCGTCCACCTGCTAACCAGCCCCCGTTAGTGGATTCTCTGTCCCCCCGAAGGACGAGGCTGGCCAGTGCCCATGCGACAGAAGGCACCTCTGTCCCCTGCAGAACAACTCCCTTGTCCCCGGCCGCCTCTGGATGAGGGCACAGCTGCTTCGTTCACCAGAGCTGCCGAGGGGTCCCCAGGGCTCCGCTGAGGGGCTGGAGGCTTCCCAGAAGGCACGGGGGTGGCCCCTTCTTACCGGTTCTCTGCGGAGGGACCGTGGGATGAGGGGAGAGGGGCGGTCGGTGGGCACCTGGTCGTAGCCAGTCTCCTCTGTCACTTTAGGAAGCCTGGATCTATTCTGTTAGCTTCTGAGCATCATGGGCTAGTTGTGATCGGGGTGCAGTCCTTTGCATTGAGAGGTCATACCGGTCACCGTGTGCAGACTGGCGGGGGCGCGGGGAATGCTGGCGGGCTGTGGAAGCTTGTGCCACCGCACAGAAGCCAGCAGACCGAGCTCGTCATGGGCAGTGAAAGAGGAAAAGGTCCTTCGATGATCCAGGAGAATTTAGGGACCATTTTTGGTTTCCCAAACATGCCGTTTGGGAGGTGCTCGGAGTCCCGCCTCAAGGGCCTCCCCAGGGACCTCCCCTGGCAGACAGAGGCCTGTCTCCCTACAACACGTCCCGTTCAGCATGTGTATTATGACAGTAGCATACGGGCATTGTAGAAGAAGAAAGAGTGGAAGGGGAGAGAGAGAGAATGAATGAATGAATGAATGAATGAATGCAACGAACCAAACGATTGGAGCAAATCCCTGATGGTTCCCTCTTCCGGGAAGTCCTTGTTCATTCACCTGCTGGTGCATGTATTCTGGGCACTCTTCTTCACCCTCACGAAGTGCAGAGAACAGTGTGGTCTCCCGTTTGTCGGGGAACAGCCCCACTGGGTGGGGTGGCCGGTGGGGCCCCGCATGGACGGCTCCCCTGTGCCTTGCAGAGGCCGCATACACCCTGCTGCTGTATGACGAGCTGCTGGAGTGGTCGGAGCGGCCGCTGCGCGAGTTCCTCAGCTACCCCATGCAGACGGAGTGGCAGCGCAAGGAGCAGCTGCACCTGGCCGTCATCCAGAACTTCGACCGAGGCAAGGTGCGTGGCCCCCGGGAGCAGGCTGCCGGCGCCGCGGCTCCCCTCCTCGCCAGTTCCCGGAGGTACCTCCTCCGGCAGGGCCTTCAGAGAGGGATGCGCATTAGAAGTACCCGAGAGTTTGTCAAAATGTGGGTTCCCCGGCCCGGCCCTGGACGTCCTCGTCAGGTGGATCCGGCACGGGGCGGGGATTCTGCTGTGGTCACGAGGATGCTGGCAGGTTCTAGGGAGGGACACCGCAGTGTCTGATCCTCTGGAAAACCACTCCCACCTCTCGCCCACCGCCCCAGCTGGGTGGGTGCTGCCCCGTTCCACTCTGATAGGAGAAATGGTCGGAAATGCATCTCTTTCACGAGTCTGCCCCACGGGGCCCAGAAACAGCTCTGGGGCCCCAGGACAGTTCAGCTCCGCCCCCACCCCATCCCTCTGCAAGGGCTTGCTGCGGCCTTTCAAAAGAAGTGTGTCTGTTGATTTGATTTGAACACTCGGGAGCCTAGGAGACACGTGTCTTTAAGAGGAAAATGTCCCAATAGCCAACATCCTTAACCAGGCTGCTTGGTGCACCCCCAAAAAACGACGGAGGGGAATTGCTTCTTCCCATCCTTCATTGTTTGTCTAGCCCATCAGTCTCCATCACTGGGGGAAGTGGCTGGGTGCCCCCTGCGGTGACCTTTCCTCCGCGGGATGGATGCCTGTAACAGAATCTCTGGGGCCCGAGTCCACGGTTCCCAGGACTCTGCGCAGTCAGGGGTCGCACGCTACGGCCCACGGACCACAGGTTCCCCCGCCTGCGTCCGGGTAGCCCACAGAATCGCTCCTCCATTTTTAAATGGTTGAAATAGATCAGATGAAGAGTATCTGACATGTGAAAGGGATGTGACATTCTCATTCTGTGCCCGTCGATGGCAGCTTCCGTGCCACAGCTGAGTGGTTGTGACTCAGGCGGGGCCCGAGCCTCCGCTCGCCCTCTGCAGGCGTTGGCTGGCGCGGGAGCTGGGTGGAAGGGGCGGTGCACTTCCTGCTGCGGGGGTGCAGCCCTGTGAGACCCTCCCAAATGCAGGCGCTGTGGAGCCGCACGGGGACCCCAGCCGGCTGGGTGGGGACTGGGCCGGAGGGTCCGTGGTAATTCCCACTCAGCGCGGGTGTCCGTTCATTCATCTGCATGGCCATCCTGCAACTGTCATTATTTCAAGACAATGATTCTGAAATGACACCAGAAAGGGTCGTTTCTGCACCGTGTGCTGGGGTGGATCGGCGTGTCCGGCTTCCTAAAGCCTTTTAATAGCGGACACGCTGATTGCACGCGGGCTTCATGCCTGGCGTCGCGGTGACCCTCTCAAAGGCGGGCCGTGGAGAGGGAGCGGTGAGGCCGCGTCCCGGCCTCCGGGTGGGAGCGCGCAGACGTGGTGCGGTCGCTAACTCGGGTCCCTCCGCGGTCCGCAGTGCTGGGAGAACGGCATCATCCTCTGCCGGAAGATCGCGGAGCAGTACGAGAGCTTCTACGACTACAGGAACCTGAGCAAGATGCGGGTAAGCGGCCGCGCGCGTGCTCCCCCGCGCGTGCTCCCCCGTGCTGGCACCTGGGCCTGCGCGCTCCCCGCCCGGATCGCGCCTGCGGGGCTCTGGCCGGGGCTGCTGGGGAGCTTTTAGAAGATGAGTCTTTGCTTGGAGCCTGCTCAGCTTTCCTACAGAGAAATAACAAACTGCTCCCTCCGCGGGGCGCTTTCGATGAGGGTGCAAAACTGGGCCCTTCCCGCAGGCCAGCGGTTTTCAGCCAGCTCGTGCCCTGGCCACGGGAACTCGCTCCCGAAGTTCTGTGGCTCTCCGAAAATATGTTTCTGCCCGATCTGCCCCGCCCTCCCCCATAGGTATAATTCTGCTTCCTTCATACCAGGTGGCTTATTGGTTGGCCGTTGTCACTTTATTTGACCATCTAAGGGGAACGAGGTCAGTGTCCCTGGCTGAACAGTCAGCTGTGGCGTGTTTTGCACACTCCTGAAGCACACTTGTTGGAAACCGCTCATCTGGGCTAAGAACCACACCAGAAACACACCCTCTAAGCCAGGATTAGTACTTTCAGTTTGTTGAGGAAAAGCCCTACACTGTTGGAAGAGCTTCCCGCTTCGACACAATCTGTGTAGCAATAATATCATTCCTAGTCCCATAGTCTGCGCAGCAAAATAGTAGAAATGGCTAACTCACCCATTTTAAAATGTTTGGGGGCTAAACTCTATAGGCGTCACCTCTCCTCAGCTCTAGAAGTAGACTTGTGTTTCCTAACCCTAAACCAAGGTCCACCCAAGAACTCCAGTTTAATCTTCTGTGTCTGGGGAGCAGAGGTTTTATCCTTCTAGCCACGTCCCTCCTCTTCAGAGTCATGAACGCTCGTCATCCTTAAGTTCTCCCAGCTTTCTAAAATAGGGTCATCAGCGTCTACATATAAAGAAGAGAGGTGATGTTGTAGCCTTTTAATTCCACGGCAGCAGTCGGAGAGATTGTATCCTAAACCTGTGACAGCCCGTGATAACCTTCCTCCCCAGTGACTTGTGCAGCTGGCGGGAGCTGGCCCCATTCACTCGCGAAGGATTGCACGTTAGCGGGTCGTTGCTATTTCTCCTAACGTGAAAACCGGCGAGGACATGCCCTGTGTAAACTCGCGTCCACCGCCCTGGCTCCGGCTGGCGCTGTGGTGTCAGAGGAAACCGGGTCTTGCTTCTCTCCGCATCCTGTCCCTGTGACAGGGAGGTGACCGTGCTTACCCAGGAAAGCGCTTGGGTGCCGTTGTCACTAGGAGTCGTATAAACCCGAAGCATCACAGTTGGTGCCAACTGCTCTTCCAGGTGCTGTGCCTGGGGGCGAGGGGATGTCAAGGACAGTAGGAGCCTTGCTCTGGAACCCCTGGGGACAGTAATGCCAGGAATGGGGACCATAAGCTTCGTGTGGTGTAGGGTTCACCATTGTCAAAGACACGCTCAGAGCGTCCAGCCCAGACAGCAGTGGGCACCGTGGGCCTCCCCTGCTTGGGTCGGTCCTTTTACCCCTGTCGGTCCCGAGCAAGTCCGCACCTTCCAACGCCCCGGTGACCGTGTCCGAGGAGAAGCAGACCCACAGGTGCGTGCGCCTGGCTCGAGTCCCGCAGAAAGGGTTGCTTCTCACAGTTCACGCTCATGTTGATTCAGCTGGGAGGAAAGCATTACCTCCGTAGACAGTGGGTATGGAAATCATTTTCCCTGGTGCGAACACAAGAACGCACTTGACCCTCTGAGGGCGGGGTCAGCAAGCGGCCTGAGAAGGAGAGCAGGGTCTCCTGTGTCTCCTGTCCGTCCTCCGAGCTGAAAGGGAGAGAAATGAGTGACCGTCCCCCGTACTTTGCAGATGATGGAAGCCTCTCTGTACGACAAAATTATGGACCAGCAGCGGCTTGAACCAGAGTTCTTCAGAGTTGGGTTTTATGGGAAAAAGTTTCCATTTTTCCTCAGAGTAAGTAACGGGCTACTTAATTTGCTTTCCCACGTCCAGTATAGATATCCCAGCCCAGAAGGCAGAGGTGTTAACGGCCGTTACCCTTCCAGACAGAGGAGACCAGCGCGAGGCATCTTTTCAGTTCTCAGTTTGCAGACCCCATGCGTCTCTAGAACGCCTGGTTTGGGATACTTCCCTCAGCCATCAGACAGTCTTTTCATTTGCTTCCTGAGTTTTGAAGTTTGCTGTATGGATGAGCAGTCTTTGGTAATTAGAGTTGTTTTCCTCGTGTGATAATTACTATTCAGTTCAATCTGCTATCTTCAGAGTTAGCACCAGAAACAATGGTGGGCTGGGCAGAGGCTGGGGGTTCCACACTGTAGACAACGTGGGGTTCCCACGCTGTAGACAACGCTGGGGTTCCCACACTAAAGACAATGTGGGGTTCCCACACTGTAGACATTGTTGGGGTTTCCACCCTGTAGACAATGCTGGGGTTCCCACACTATAGGCAATGTGGGGTTCCCACGCTATAGGCAACATTGGGGTTCCCACAATATAGACAACGTGGGGTTCCCACGCTGTAGACAACATTGGGGTTCCCACCCTGTAGACAACATTGGGGTTCCCACACTATAGGCAACATAGGGGTTCCCACACTATAGACAATGTTGGGGTTCTTACACTATAGACAATGTTGGGGTTCCTATGCTGTAGACAACATTGGGGTTCCCACAATATAGACAATTTGGGGTTCCCACACTGTAGACAACGCTGGGGTTCCCACACTATAGACAACATTGAGGTTCCCACACTATAGGCAACATTGGGGTTCCCACACTATAGACAATGTTGTGGTTCCTACACTATAGACAGTGTTGGGGTTCTCATGCTGTAGACAACGCTGGGGTTCCCACACTATAGGCAATGTGGGGTTCTCATGCTATAGGCAACATTGGGGTTCCAACAATATAGATAACATTGGGGTCCCACATCACGTGGACACCTCCCTCCAGACCCAGGTGAAGAGCGTCGTTTGTCCCACTGATGCCTTTGGGACAAGGTCAATGTCACCCAGCCGAGGGCGCCAATTCAGTGCTGGTAGCGACTCTCTCTGCAGAGGACCGCAGGCCCCTACTGAGTAATAAGTACTTGACTCCGTTCTTTCCGTTTCCCGTGCTGTGCCAGGCAGTATCTTCCCCACTTGGCGCCTGCTGAGCGCTTCGTGTGTAGCATCTGACTTTCATCACAGCATCAGTCGGGGGAGGAGCTGTAGGTCCCCGAGCAGCTAAGGAGACGTGCCTGGGGGACTGTTTAAATCGAGGGACCACATGACGAACTTTACGTCTCAGTATGGAGAGTACACATGTGGTGTTAGCGTGTCCCCGGATCGCGCTTTGCGTGTCAGCATGTATGAGTAGGCGTGGGTTGGGGGTGCTTGCGGGAGGGGGGAGGGGGTGTTGACTTGAGTCAGTGATCACTCAGTAAGCAGTCGTCTGCCTTTCAGAAGGAAAGGTCTGAGCGGCCCATAGCCCACGGAGCTCACTATTCTGTGGCCCTGAACCACGCATTTTGTTTCTTTTTCTTTCTGGTTCGGGCAAGTGCCTGTTACACATGTTCTAAAATAGCCAAACACCACAGACAAAGATTTGTCCTAGTATCACGTGGAACAGACACCACATGACAGGCCGGCCCCGTCTGTCGCGGGCTGGAGGGGCCGTGTGGTTGGGAGCCATGTGGCCAGAGCTCAGCTCTCCTTAGTGGGCTGAGACACGATGCTGGGACGGTCACAAAGTGAACCCTGGAAACGGGCACCTGAGGACAGAGGGGAGTTTGCTTCTGGCTCGGGCACAGCAGCGCGTGGCAGACCGGGCAAGGCTGGGTCTGGGGGGGCGTGGGCCTGCTGGAGGCCTGGGCTGGGGTCCGCAAGCCCCTGGGCCCCACGCCTGGCCCGGACCAGGTCAGAACGGACTGACGGGCAGTCTAGAGCCGCGAGCGGCACTGGGTCCCGGGACCCCCTCGGAGACCCCGTGGGATGGTTCACGCAGGACCCAGCTGCAGCAGACCTGCCTCCTGTTGACTCAGAATCATGCTGAGTAAAAGGTTACATTTCCTTCCATGTTGTACTCGGGGCTGACTGATCCATGAAGCACAGCAGGGAGTGGTTAGAGACCTTCATGTTTTTAAATGGCCTGCAAATCTGTCTTAATTTCTTTTAAAAAAATTGTAAGAAAAAAGTGAACTTTTAAATTTAAAAACTTGTTACATATTCTATGGCGTTACACATCCGTTACTGTTGATATACGCACATATGTCTTTATACCGAAGCAGTCACACACGATGATCGCTAATATTTTCATGGAGGAAGGGGCTCACAGAAGTCATAATTTGTTCCGATCAAGTTCCAGGTTAAGCTATCGAGTGTTCTTCTGTAAGGTGCCCTAGATGCTTATCCAGCATATGCAGTTAATGTTAATTAAAATATAAAGTTAAGGAAAAGAACCAAAGTTGTTGAAGACCCATAATTTTAAAGGGAATTTAGCATTTCATAAAATAAACTTTGTTATAAAGGCAAGTAGAATAAACCACTCTCTCCAACATCAGGCTTTTAAAAAAGCAGCTTTTCTGGAAGAAATGGCATTTCTTTCCAAATGAAAGGGAAGGGTTGCCCTCTACCGGTTCCCAGAGGGCACTGCGCCCTTCGGAGTCACGGGGGCTGGATTCCGGGCTGTTCTTGGCTCACTGGTGTGTTTTATGCGTGTGCCGTCTCTGTAGGGGGGTTTCTCTGGGGGAGTGACTGAGGTCAGAGGCGGGAGGGAGGGACAGGACAGCTACTTCTCCTTGCATGCCCTGCGCTATTCAGATTTTCCCTCCCATACGTCTGCATGTCCTTTTTCGGGTTAAATAAGACCTGCGCAGAGTGCCGGGTCGGTGACTGCTCAGCGGTCAAAGTCCCCCCGAGCTAACCCAGGCAGGGAGGCGCTCTTGGCAACCTGCCCCCCTTTCCAGCTGCCTAGTCCTCCTCTAGGATAACCTTCCCTCTTACCTGGTGCTGGACGGTCCTGACCCACAGGAGTCTTAGCTCGACTGTCAAACAAACCAGAAAGCACACAGAAAGGTGTCCAGCAGCGGGCAGGCCCCCCAGCACCCTAAGCCTTAGCTGCGCGGGGCGGGAACTCAGACGCCTCAGGCTGCCTCTCTGGAAGGATCTAGCGCAGGAAGCGGTGCCTGAGCCCTGCAGCCTCCGCTCAGGGAATGCACTGACAGGCATTGCTAGAGGCTGCGTTTATTTCTTTCCTCCGCATTGTGGGTTTCTCCACGGACGTCTGATGTCCAGCTCAAACAACGAATCTCTACCCCTTGTGCTTGGGAAGGTGGGGAGGGGGCAGTTGCTTTGTTTTGAGAAGCCAGGACCCCCTTTGCAGCTTCGTGCAGGTGAGTGGGGGAGGGGGAGGCGTGCTGCTGGGTTTTATGAGAAGCCCCCGCGCGTCCAGCTCAGGACCCCCGCCCTGCGTTTCTTGTGTCTGGGCACGTTTGTCAGGCGTGGGGGGGGGGGGGGTGCTGCCGCCGGCGCGCCGGGTGCTCGCTCACAGAGCCCTGGCTGGTTTTCGTTCTTATTGGCTGTGTTGGGTGACCCTGGTTAACAAAATTGCGTCGGGTCCAGGCGTGTATATGATTCTGCAACACAGCACCTGTCCTGTGTGCCCAGCTCCCCGAGTCAGGTCTCCTCCCGCCTCCATTTACCCCCTTCCCCCTCTTCCCCCTCCCCCTCCCCCTCCCCCTGCCCGCTGGTCGTCACCACCCTGTGGCCTGTGTCTTTGTGGTTTGATTATTATGTATATTTTTCTGCTTAGTTGCTTCCCCGTTCTCACCCAGCCCCTCCCCGCTCCCGGCCCCCACGAGGCGGTTCCCGTTGCGGGCGCCGGCCCAGCTTGTTGGTTTTCCCTCCGCGCAGAACAAGGAGTTCGTGTGCCGCGGCCATGACTACGAGCGGCTGGAGGCCTTCCAGCAGCGCATGCTGACCGAGTTCCCGCAGGCCATCGCCATGCAGCACGCCAACCCGCCCGACGAGACGGTCTTCCAGGCCGAGGCTCAGTGTATCCGCCCGGGCGCGGCCCCGCAGATGCGGGGCGGGGGTGGGACCCGCCAGGCTGTCCCCAGCGGCCCCGAGCGGGGCCAGGGTCTCTTCTCCCTCTCCCCGTCAGCTCCCTGCCTTTCAGCTCCTTCTGAGCAGACCCGTTCTATTTACGACCGTGACGTCAGCGGAAAAGAAATCTCTTGACGATTGTTTCCTTCTCTTCCATTTAATTAACACTTTTTCTGTCTCTTCAGCTCTGCTTTTAAAGCTCTTTTTAGTGATTTCCCTTAGAATCGTTTTCTTCCGGCATACTCTGTGTAAATGGCTTTAGTTCAAGGACAGAGTAGCCTTCTGTTTACTGGAACGTATCATTCACCCCCTTCCCCTAGACGTTTTTATTCCAGAAGGGGGAAGGGAGGAAAAGAGGCCCCCCAGTATCTTTGGGGGCTCTTGGCCACAGCAGCCTGGCCAGCCTGTGTCGTTGCTCTGTGATTGGTACTCCCGTGGCCCAAACACGAACAACGTGACCGAAATCACATCGGCCTTGGAGACCAGGGGAATTCCCCCAGCCGTGACTTTCTGAGGCCCTCCCCTTCTTCCTGACACTGGGGAGCTTAAAGGAGACCCAAAAGGGCCCCTGCTTGTTAGGGTTACCATTTCAAAGTGGAGCCTAACAGGCCTCAGAGGCAAGTAATTATTGTAGAGAGAAAAATCCTTTGCTGTCCTTCTTGGAATGAGAAGAGGAGGAAAAGGTACAGTTACATCTGTAATTTTTGAAATAGCAGCTGCAACTAAACCTCTGCATCTCAGTACAAGATTCGGGGGAGTGGGGACCACAAACGAGGGAAGGCTGCAGCATGGGGCCTCACGCAGGAAGACGTAGGTCGCCGCCAGGGCCGCTAGTGTCTTCGGTCCCGGCTGCATGCGTACTGATGCATTACTGAACAGGTGCGTGTTAAAGGGGCCAGGAGGGGACTAAAGACAAGCGCATCTCCTGCGGTGGCTGAAGACAGAGGGGTCAGAACTATACAATCCTGGGTACCGAACAGCCAAACAGTTCCTGCCCACCGCCCCGCTCACTGCCCCCGCAAAATCAGTGATAAATTCATGGGTCATGGAAATTTTAAACTGATAACATTTTTAGAATCACCTGCCTAGAACTAACTCAGGGCCTGTTGCTGGAGAAGTGATTGGTATGACCAGAGTTCGGGGCACTGTCTTGGGAATGTTTTAAATTACTTGGAGCCAGAGGGGGACAATGACCAGATTGTAGCCCAGCCCCTTTTCTCTGACTCACGTGGCCCTGCCCTGGCCAGACTCGTGTGGCGTTTGCCCTGCCGGGTTTCTCCTTGACCCCCGACCCCCAGACCTGCAGATCTATGCCGTGACCCCCATCCCGGAGAGCCAGGAGGTGCTGCAGAGAGAGGGCGTTCCGGACAACATCAAAAGCTTCTACAGAGTGAATCACATCTGGAAGTTCCGCTACGACAGGCCATTTCACAGAGGCACCAAAGACAAGGAGAACGAGTTCAAGGTATCGCCGGGCCGTCCTCCCCACCCCGTGCTGTAAGCGCCGAGGGCTCAGGCCGCAGTCAGGGGACAGAGCGGAAGGGGCCAGAAATCATGGAGTCTGGCGGTTGTCAGACTTGGCCGAGTACCGGGGCGACGGCACTGCTTCTACCCGAGATGATTTCTCATCCCCCAGCCAGGAATTCTAACTCAGGGCGTCTGGGAGCCGGTCCTCCCGTCACTTCCTGGGACGGTTCTGATGCCAGTGGCCCTCAGTCTCCGAGGCCTCCTGGTTGAGTCTGTCCCCTCACTTGCACTGAGCCCACTATGGGAGGCCCAGGGCGCGGCTTCCCGGGTGCAGCGGGGGGCGAAGAGTGAGGGTGCTTCGTGGGAGGGGTTCTGGGCAGAGGCTGCTGGCGCTGTCTTCTGCGCTCTCCCCTGCCAGAGCCGCACGTAACCAGGGTTTCTGAGGGGGCCCAGACGAAGAGCACCCCGCGGACCCTCTGCACGTGTTGTAATCTGTGTTCTCGGGAGTTCCGGGGTGACTGCAGAGTGACGGCTCGCTCAGCCAGGCAGGGCGATGGCCTCTCAGAGCCCCGCGGGGGTGAGGGGCACGGCCGTTGCAGAGAAACTATAACCTGCTCTTCCGTAACCTTGACAGCAGGGACGTAGCGAGACCAGGCAGACCCCCGGACAGTCTGCATTCCCCACTAGGAACAAAGAATGCAAAGCCGGTGGGTCGCGGGCTCCTCGGTTAGCTGCTTCAGCACAGAGTCGTCCCTGCGCTGAAGCCTGGCCCTGTGCTAACGATTGTCCTCGGCACCTCTGCCTAGATGTCACTTCCCAGCACTCAGAGCAGGAACCCAGGACTTAGTCACAGCCCAGCGACGGGGAGCGGTCTGGGATGCTGCTGCAGGGCTGTGAGGGGCCGGGGAGTGGACCGGTTAAATATATCAAGGCTGGGAGACCTTTGGGGAAGGCTCTGGGGTGTCACTGAAGAGACCTGTGATGATTGTCTAGTTCTTTGGGACACTTCTATTTTCCTGTTTGGCCTCCAAAACCGCTTAAAGACTGTGAGTGTATGAGGTAGTTTCCATGGCAGAGGCTTCCAGTGAAGAGAGTCAAACTCCACTTCAGCCAGGCCATTGACTTGGAGTCCCGTTCACTTTCCTGGGAGACCCAGCCCTAGACGGCCCCTTCTGCCGCCCGTCGCTTCTCTCTGCAGCCCCCGCTTCTCTCTACAGCCCTCTGCTTCTTTCTGCAGCCCCCGCTTCTCTCTGCAGCCCCCCGCTTCTCTCTGCAGCCCCCCACTTCTCTCTGTAGCCCCCTACTTCTCTCTGCAGTCCCCCGCTTCTCTCTGCAGCCCCCGCTTCTCTCTGCAGCCCCCCGCTTCTCTCTGCAGCCCTCGCTTCTCTCTGCAGCCCCCCGCTTCTCTCTGCAGACCCCGCTTCTCTCTGCAGCCCCCCGCTTCTCTCTGCAGCCCCCTACTTCTCTCTGCAGTCCCCCGCTTCTCTCTGCAGCCCCCGCTTCTCTCTGCAGCCCCCCGCTTCTCTCTGCAGCCCCCTACTTCTCTCTGCAGTCCCCCGCTTCTCTCTGCAGCCCCCCGCTTCTCTCTGCAGCCCCCCGCTTCTCTCTGCAGCCCACTGCTTCTCTCTGCAGCCCCCGCTTCTCTCTGCAGCCCCCGCTTCTCTCTGCAGCCGCCCGCTTCTCTGTGCAGCTCCCCGCTTCTCTCTGCAGCCCCCGCTTCTCTCTGCAGCCCCCCGCTTCTCTCTGCAGCCCCCACTTCTCTCTGCAGCCCACTGCTCTCTGCAGCCCTCCGCTTCTCTCTTCAGCACCCTTCTTCTCTCTGCAGCCCCTGCTTTTCTCTGCAGCCCCCGCTTCTCTCTGCAGCCCACTGCTTCTCTCTGCAGCCTCCCGCTTCTCTCTGCAGTCCCCCGCTTTTCTCTGCAGCCCCCGCTTCTCTCTGCAGCCCCCCGCTTCTCTCTGTAGCCCCCGCTTTTCTCTGCAGCCCCCCGCTTCTCTCTGCAGCCCCCGCTTCTCTCTTCAGCCCCCTCTTCTCTCTGCAGCCCCCCGCTTCTCTCTGCAGCCCACCGCTTCTCTCTGCAGCCCCCCGCTTCTCTGTGCAGCTCCCCATTTCTCTCTGCAGCCCACTGCTCTCTGCAGCCCACTGCTTCTCTCTGCAGCCCCCCGCTTCTCTGTGCAGCTCCCCGCTTCTCTCTGCCACCCCCGCTTCTCTCTGCAGTCCCCCGCTTCTCTGTGCAGCTCCCGCTTCTCTGTGCAGCTCCCCGCTTCTCTCTGCAGCCTCCCGCTTCTCTCTACAGCCCCCCGCTTCTCTCTGCAGCCCCCGCTTCTCTCTATAGCCCCCCGCTTCTCTCTGCCACCCCCGCTTCTCTCTTCAGCCCCCTCTTCTCTCTGCAGCCCCCGCTTCTCTCTGCAGCCCACCGCTTCTCTCTGCAGCCCCCCGCTTCTCTGTGCAGCTCCCCATTTCTCTCTGCAGCCCACTGCTCTCTGCAGCCCACTGCTCTCTGCAGCCCCCCGCTTCTCTGTGCAGCTCCCCGCTTCTCTCTGCCACCCCCGCTTCTCTCTGCAGTCCCCCGCTTCTCTGTGCAGCTCCCCGCTTCTCTCTGCAGCCTCCCGCTTCTCTCCACAGCCCCCTGCTTCTCTCTGCAGCCCACTGCTTCTCTCTGCAGCCCCCCGCTTCTCTCTGCAGCCCCCCGCTTCTCTCTGCAGCCCCCCGCTTCTCTCTGCAGCCCCCCGCTTCTCTCTGCAGCCCCCGCTTCTCTCTGCAGCCCCCCGCTTCTCTCTGCAGCCCCCGCTTCTCTCTGCAGCCCCCCGCTTCTCTCTGCAGCCCACTGCTTCTCTCAGCAGCTCCCCTCTTCTCTCTGCAGCCCCCCGCTTCTCTCTGCAGCCCACTGCTTCTCTCTGCAGCCCACTGCTTCTCTCTTCAGCGCCCTTCTTCTCTCTGCAGCCCCCCACTTCTCTGTACAACTCCCCGCTTCTCTCTGCAGCCCCCTGCTTCTCTCTGCAGGTCTTGCCCCACCTTTCCCCAGCCCCGTCTCTGTGCCTGCTGCCCCCATCTGCGCCCCCCTCCCCCACCCAGCAGACTCCCACCTACTCCCTCTCCTCCGAGAAGGGCTGCCCTCCCCACCCGGAGCGGCCCCTTCCCATGTCCTCAGCCCTATCCGCTGGTCTCCTGTCACCTCCCGGACGCATCCAGCTCCCGCCCCAGGGGCTCCGCCCTGCTCCTGTCAGCACACCTTGGCTGGCTCCTTCCTTCTCCTTCCTTCTTTTTTTAAATTGCTGTTGGGTAAATGGCACTATTTCGGGAACGTTACAAAGTTTATTATCCTCCCGGGAATGGACCATGTTTAAATAAGAAGAAGGCATGAGGTACCTCAGCTCCTACCAAAGGCAGCCGTGGGCTCGTGTGTCCTGGGGACGCTGGGTCCGAAGCGCGGCCCTGCCTGGCGACAGCAGCTCCGGCGGCCCAGGAGCCCCGGCTGTGTGGACAGAGCCGGGAGAAGCCCCAGGTTCCGGCGGGGGGCGGGGGGTGGGGCTGGCTCAACGGGGAGCCTCCGGGGGTCTCAGACGCAGCCACGGGCTCCTGCGCCCTGGCCCCCCTCGGTGCTGGGACTCAGCCCCGTGCGGAGGAGCCGGCGCGGGTCCCCTCCCAGACAAGATGGCTGGGCCCTGCGCAGCAAAGAGGGGTCCGTTAGAATGTCAGAGAAACAGCAGAGACAACGCCACGGCCCCTGTTCACATTTTCAAGTTTGCTGTTGACGTGAGAGATCCTTTATGCCGCACGGAAGAGTGTGCCTGGCCAAACGCAGTGGCGCTGGTCACAGGCGGTCCAGCGTCACGTCACTGACTGTGATGGCTCAGGGGCATGAAGGGCCCGCCACCCCCGGGCGCCGCGAGGGCCCCCCGAGACGGCTGGGGGAAGTAAGCAGCCGCTGGCCCCAGAGCAGCGGATCTGTCCCAAGGGGCCGGGACTGACGGGCTCTGTGTCTCCTAGAGCCTCTGGGTGGAGAGGACGTCGCTGTTCCTGGTGCAGAGCCTGCCCGGCATCTCCCGCTGGTTCGAGGTGGACAGGCGTGAAGTGGTAAGGCCCTGGGCCCGTCCCGACACTCGCCCGTCTCCCCTCGCCTCCCCTGCGGTCCTGCCCTTGGCCCCTGGCCTCTGCTGTGGCTCCCAGCCCCCCACAGCCCCCGGGGTGATGCTGACCCCCGTGAGCAGGGCTTGAAGGAGAACATTCCTGCGTCGGCCCCCGGCCCCCAGCCCCGCTGCAGCTGTGCCCCGTCAGGGACCGCCGTGTGCCGGGCCAGCCCGGGAGGGTCACTGCAGGGTCTTGTGAGTCACCGAGTCCCAGCTAGGTGCTGTGCACCCCGCCCCCCCCCCCCGCCCCCCCACTGCCGCATGTTGTAAAGGCTCCTGCCCGGGGTCCCACAGCATGACATTGAGGAAGGACAGGCTTGAACCCAGGTTTTTCTGACTCCAAAGCCAGTGGGTTCATCTCTTCCAGCCTCAGTTTCTTTGTAGGGACAAGAAGGCTCGCGTGAAGGCCCAGCACAGGGTCAGACGCACAGTAGGTCTGCGCGGTCAAGGTCGCAGGGACAGGATGCTGCTGGGGTGCAGTCCCACCAGGGGACCTGCAGGGGCTCCAGCTGGAGCTCAGGGGGTGTCGTTACAGAACATGTGAGCTCTCGGGGCGGAAGACATGCCGCCAGCTCTGGTCCCTGCGTGGGGACGGGGAGAGCAGTTGCGGACGGCGCTGCCATCCGGGCCCCTCGGGCTGACAGCTGCCCGGCTGTCTCCCTCCCGGCACGTCACCAGGGCCGAGGCCAGCCTGCGGGCACCACAGCCCTCCAGCCGGGGGAGGACGGGCCAACTGTGGGAATTCCACCACCCTAGCGAGCAAGCCCACGCCGCCGATAGGCAAGTGGGGGCAGCTCCTGCCCCGCTGTCTTTGGAGAAGGCTTGTCCTGACTGGAATCTAAGAGCGGACACCTCCCCCAGCTCATCAAGGCCAGCAGGCCGAGCACCGAGAGGCACTGTCATTGTGCAGCGGCAGAAAACGCACAGGGCTTCCTAAACAAATCCAGGGCGGCCGTACTCCTGTAGGGCCCGAGGCCAGGGGCCCAGGGTGGGGGGCAGGCGCCCTGGGGCTCTCTGTGGGAGCACTGGCCGGCCTCTGTGCTGCGTGCTCCCGAGTGGCTGGGGCCGCGCCCACGGGAATGGTCTTCGTCATCTGAGCACTGATGAGTCAGGGGGCCCCTCTGCCGTTTGCTCAGCAATTGTTTTTGTTTTCTGTTTTCAAAACAGAATCTGTGTTTTTCTGATTACAAAGTAAGCTTATTTTTACATTTTACACAAGATGAAAAACCTGTAAGATAGAATGTATACATAATTTTAAACCCCAGCTAACGAGAAGGGGAACACTCCCGCACCTCACAGTAGGCCCACCAGAAGGCCAGCCCTGGCCAGGGCTCCGCTGGCTGGAGCACCGTCCCGTACACCAGAAGGTTGCGGGTTCGATCCCCAGTGGGGCGTGTGCGCAGGGCACCTGAGTGATGATTCTCTCCCACGTGGACGTTTCTCTGGGAGAAATTAGAAGGAAACCCCACTTGAAGAGAAAATCACGCGGCTCTAGTTTGAAAATCGTTGCGGCTCTTGGCCAGCCCCGCTGCTGGTGCCCTCTCGTGCCCGGGCTCCGCCGGCGCCTGCGGTAGCTTCTCGGAAAGGGCAGAAGATGCAGAGGGAGCCTGTCTGACCCGCCCCTTCACTCCAGCAGCTCTCCGCGGGCCGGGGTCGCTTCGCCTGCACCTGCGCCCTTTCTCTTCCACGCTGGACGCCTTAAAGGAGACCCCAGGCCCCGCGTCACGCGGTCTGTACACGTTTCACGTGTCTGTTAACGAAAGAAGCATAAGCAGGGCAGCATCCGGGATCCCACTGAGACTATGAACGGTCACTCCTCGGTCATAAACGTCCCGTCCCGCTCATTCCCACGCCACCAGGAGTCTGTCCGTGTTACGGGCTTTGGCCTGCTGGCCTTGGGCAGTGCCGTTCGCAACTGCGTAAGACCTGGCCGTCGCCCTTGGTTGAGAGTCTCCCGAGTCTCTCTGGGCCCACAGCCCCTTGGGATCACTCCTGTCCCCTCGCAGTGTTTCTGCTGCTGAAGAAACCAGGCAGTTAATCCCTGACCGTTTCCTTCCGTCCGTCCGGGTGTGGCCCGCTGAGGACCCTGCAGTAATTGAACGTGTTTCTTTGTGCTTCTGTTTCTGTAAATTGGCAGTTAGTTATAACAGCTTGATGAGATATTGTCATTCTGTTGTTTGTTTTTGTTTTTTTTTATTATTTTTGTTGCAAGACTACTTCCTGGGCTAGGTTCTTCGTGTCTGGCTGTCTCTTTGGGGGGTATGTGGGCAACCACTGAGATTCAGCTGTTAGGGATTACAAATGGGTGGTGTTCCCTCCCTCCTTTGTTTATTCTTGGGAATACTTCTGCAAAGAGACAGTCCCCTCCCCTCCCTGAGGGGCAGGAAGGGAAGGATGCATCTCTGTTCCTTCCCTTTACTTACCAGTTTCCAAGTAAGAATTGCCTGGAGGGGTTTGTGTGGCTGGTTTTGTTTGTGGCATCCAGAGTCCCCCGGGGATTTAAACGTGATTGTTTTGTTTCAGCCCCCCGCAGTTACTGCTCTTACTCATGTGCTGGCTGTTCCACTCTGCCCATTGGGAGCCTCTGCAAATTAGCTCCTGGGTCTCTTTGACAGTGTGTTTCTGAGCCGACAGAGGACCAGATTGTCAGCTCAGACAGGGGAACCAGCATCAAGCTTTACTAGTAACTTGTCGACCTAAGAACATCCAAACCTGCACAAAATTTTAATGAGCTGATGAGCGTTTGAGGCAAACAGAGGATATGCCTGGAAGCAAGATCGCCACCGACTTAGGAAAAATGCTTCCCAGCACCACAGTCTGCAGTTAGTTTTGTGCTTTGGGAACGAAGGAGGGGAGACTGGGAGGCGGGAGGAAGGCGGGAGGAGGCGAGGTGGGGAGCAGATTACAGGTAAGGCCTCTAGGCCGGTGCTTAGCTCCCTAGGGGCAAAGGCATGTTAACCCAGAAGCACAGAAACAATGGCCAGGGCCGGCTTCAGGCAGAGATAAGTCTCTCAGTGAGGAATTTGTGATAGGATCCCCCTGTGAGGTCATTTTCCATAGGATTTATGACAGCGCCCCTCTTTGTCCCCAAACTTGAAGGCAATCGTGAGGCTCAGATGAAGCCGGGAAACATCTGAGACCTCAGGCCTCGTCCTCCGGGCCCTTTCCCACATCAGCACTGATAATTGGGAACCATACACAGGAGTCCCTAAGCAGAGCTCACGGGGCTCCTCCTACAGGGAGCACATTGAAATTATGAAACATTCAGAGGCTTGTGAAGCTGCCCTAGGACACTGTCTAGGGCCTCCTGCCTCCTGGATCCCGGGTTTATTGACCGTAACAACCGTTAGCTGGGGACTTCCCGGCGGGGCAGCCAGAGAGCATCTCCTCCTGCCGGCAGGAAGTCTCAGCCTGTCGCCTTGAAGCTCTGTCCGTGAGACCAGGTGTGTGGCCTTCTCTGCGGTTCCCCAGGTCCTCCTCTCCTGTACGGAGAGCGAATGGGTCCCGGGCCAGCTGCTGCATTTAACGCCTCCTTCCCAGCTGCCTCCTCGTGTCCTGGAATGACGAGGTGGAGGACCAGGCTCGCCTGTCCATCTCCTGCCCCCGACCCGATGCAACCACTCTCCCAGGAGCCCTGATTCGTTTCAGCGGGAAACAGTATTTCAAGGTCACAGTCCGGGGCCTAGATGAATACTTTTTACACATTATTCTTTGTACACTTCTTTGTTTCCTTAGAAGGAGTTCCCTGGAAGTGAACCGATCTGTCAGAGGGCACACAGTTTAACCTTTGAGTCACAGAGCAGCTGTCGCATGTATTAGTTTGCGCCCTGTCTGGAGGGGTATCTATTCTTGGGAACACCCATGTCCCCAGCATGCTCTCCAACACGGGCGTCGTATGTCGTTTCAGTCTTCCAAGTGACAGACCAAATCTGATCCTACTAGGGTTGATTTTGGGGGGCATTTGTGGAATGCTCGTGGGGAGTACATGTTTTTGTGTACTTGTCTCTTCTTCCCATTTCTTTTGGGAAGGCACCGATCATGGTTTTCTTTAGCATTGGAGGAAGAGTAATAACCCATCTGGAATACATGTGGGAAATATCTCCCAAGTTGTTTATCTTGTGCCTGTGTTCATGTTATTTACCTTAAAGATTTTTTTTTTATATTAGTGGTATTGGAGTGTACAAAGGTGAGCATGAATTGGTCGTTTTAACTTTTGTTCAGAAACACAGAACATTCCCCTCGTCACCCACATTCCCCTCGTCACCCTTTTTCAGCATGCAGCACGCTGTAACACACGCGGTTTTCGTCCCGCAGAGGGAGCCCTAATTCCATTGACCATCCCCTTCCCCCGGCTCGCCTCTGGCGGACCATCCTCCGCTTCCTGGCCTGTCTTTCCTTCTCTCTACGGTGTCTTTTGATGAATGTGCAGCCTTAGTTTTGACACAGTCAAGTTATTCCAGTGCTTTCTGTTGGTTTAAAATGATCTCAGTGACCTTGGAAAACTCTGGTTAGTTTCCGTAACTGGAAGGACCAGCGTGTTAATGGGCTCGTTGTGAGCTCGAATCGCGCGGCCGTGGAGAGCCCGGCCGATCTTCCCTGCGAGGGGCTGGTCGACGGCCGTCCCGGGCCCAGCGCCCGCCGCGCCTCTGAAGGGCGCGCGCCCCGTCTTCACGATGGGGTAGCCCTCAGAGCCTCGCGTTTCCAGTCATTATGATCCTAGTTGGCTGTCCTTCAACAAACAGGCCCCGCGGAGCACACACTTTCCCGGTTTCCTGTAACTCCCAGCTGAGGACCGTCCTGTGCCGCCTTGTGGTGACGGCGCACGGGCATATGTGGTCCATATGGGTCCCGTCCCATCTCCCACTGGGGCTGGAAGCTCCTCAGCATCAGAGGATCTGTAAATGCATCTTTGGGTCTCCTGCGGTGCGTCGCATTAAGTAAGGGTCTAGAAAGGCGGCAGTAACGGGCTCCAGAATAGTTAGCCCGACAGAAGGAAAGAAAGGTTTCAGAAGTCACGAGGTGACTTTTTTTCCCTAAGGACGACACTGATCGGTGCAGTGCTGATAGATAATTAATGATTCCCGGTGACCCAAACCGCAGCACATCCAACGACCCTCGTCACCATCCCTTTCTGGGCCCGACAAAGGAGCATCCTTGTCTGTCCACTGGACGGCCCATGTACAGATATTGCTGGGGAGTGGGTGAAGATGATTCAGAACCCGGATAATCCACTTGGTCTTCTGAGTGTCTCGAAATCCAGCCCCTGTCTGTGCTTCTCTGCTCCTCAGGTGGAAGTGAGTCCTCTGGAGAATGCCATCGAAGTGCTGGAGAATAAGAACCAGCAGCTGAAGACACTGATCACTCAGTGTCAGACCCGGCAGATGCAGAACATCAACCCCCTGACCATGTGCCTGAACGGGGTGATCGATGCTGCGGTGAACGGCGGGGTTTCCCGGTATCAGGAGGTGAGGCTTCGGCGTCGTTGGGCAGGTGTGGCTTCTTCGGGTTTCAGGGTCTTTCTTTCAGAGTGCGTACGCGCGTGCGTGCTTTGTTCTCTGGTTTGTACCTCAGGTCATGTACTGATACAACTTTTTCTCATGTTGGTCCAAGTTTCAAATTACGCATGGCACTCAGGGGGTTAAGCAGGCAGCTTAGTGGCCTTCGTAGTTTTAAACAGAAAGGTACAACGGCTTGGATGCTGAGGCCACCACGCTGGCCATACCGAATCGTCAGGGGCGGCAGTTTATGTAAGAACGCCGTAATGCCGTTCTGCTTATTCATCGGGCTGTGCTGTTGGTTTTATTAAAAATAGTTACCCAATGTCTGATCTGCCTGATACTCCCGTTCCAACCAGCCGCCCACGCTAGGCGTCTCTCCGTCTGCGACCCAAACGCGGCTCACAGCGGTGCCGTTTCCTTGAAGACGCCGAGTTTGTGAAAACAACGGCGGCCTTCACGGCCTTGGTAAGCCTCCTGAAGTAAACCCACCGTTTCCCCCTCGCCAGGCCTTCTTCGTCAAAGAATACATCCTGAGTCACCCTGAAGACGGAGAGAAAATCGCACGGCTGAGGGAGCTGATGCTTGACCAGGTAAAGGCAGGAGCCAGTCACCTGCTCCCACGGGTGTGGGGACCGGCGCCCGCTTCCCCAGAGCCCCACGGGCGTGCAGACTTCCTGCCCTGGCAGCCGGCGAGGGTTACAGACCCACCCGTGGTGCCTTCCAAAACGCTAGTGCCTCCTCTGTCTGCCCTCGCTTTGGTGCAAAAATCAATGGAAGAGTGAGGAGCCTCTGAAAACACAATTTCACGAGTCTCTTGGAACATTCTTTAAATGTTCTGGCCCTTAAGACTTACTGTAAGCTTGATGCTGAGTTTCCACTCAAAATGTGGGGCTCCCGATGAATGACTAGACAAATGACTCCGCGAAGGAGTCTTCCCTAAATGTTACAGTAAGGAAGTGGGCAGTCAACAGACTTGGCTTAAAAACAGCCCCGTGATCGCAGACGAAGCCTTCAGACTGGACAAACGAGATCCAGCCTCGTCGCTCTGTACTCCAGAGCGGCCGCTTATTTTCATGCGTTTGGTGTCATCAAGTACAAAGGACGGGAGCGGGCCGTGTGACAGCTCTTGGCCTGGAGATGGTTGGAAAACCTTGGGGCTACGTGACAGGATGCTCGGGACGGGGTTAGGTAGGAAATAAAGACATATATGCCCATATAAAGTGGGAGGTGTGTGCTCAGACAGGACCAGAGCGTCTTCCCTCTTGATGTACCACATTCATAACCAAGCAAACAGAAAACAGCATGGCCTTTGGAATAGAAAATGATGCGTTTGTATCTGGGTTTAGTCTGTATCTGATGCTCTGGGGGCTTTGCCTACAGTCCAGTTCTGGGTGCAGGGAAGTGGCCGTGGACAGGGTCAAGGGCTGGAAGGGGTCAGTTACAGCATCTGGAAAAGAGAAAGGAGTTGCCTGAAACTGACCTGCAGGGACGCAGAGAACAAGGTAAGTTCTCCATGTGGCCCTCGGGGTGATGGAGACACTGGCGCTGAGCCGCTGAGGTCACGCGAGTCTCAGGGTTACGGAACGGCTTCAGGGTGCGTCATGTTTGAAAATGTGGCTTTAACCTGAGCACAGTTTCTGGTGAGCGGCTCTCCTCGCCCCACCTGCCGTAGCCAGTCCGGCTGAATTCTTTCCCCAGAATTAAAATTAAAAGGGCCAAGGAGCCTCTTAAGGGACATGAAATCAGGGACCCTGCATTTCCTCCCCATCCTGCCGGGTCCCCATCACGGGGCCTCGTGGAAGAGCCCGGCTAGGAGCACTTGTGCTCTTGTGTGTGCCTCGGTGGGTCACCTCACGGCTCGTGGGGCCGCAGAGGAGGGGTGGGGTGGCCGGGCATGGCCCCCCCTGGACCTCTGAGCTGCTTCAGATAAGCCGTCTGGTGGACTCCATGGTGTCCCAGGAGGGGCGGTCCATGACACACACCTTTGCATGCAGGTCCTTCATGGACTGCTGGTGACACAGAGACCCCAGGCCTGAGGTCCCCGACGGCCCCCCTTCCTGCAACTGGGGAGGAGACAGGGTCCTGGCCACACGGCTCACAGGCCAGCCCAGCTCAGGGCGTCAGGGCCGCAGGGGCTGGCGGCAGTGATACCAGGGGACCCCCCCCCCCACCCCGAGTCAACTCCCCGTTTCCGCGCCATAGTCCGCTTGTGGGAACACAACCACCGCCTGACAGCAAGTGTTTGAACCGGTGGAGACTGGAGGGTCCCACACGGAGGCTCACCTCCCCCAACCTGTTCATCCCAGAGAGCAGCCCCTCGGGCCTCACACAGGCACCCCATGCAAACGACTCCCTCCCAAGGGGCCCTGGATGCCGCTTTCAGGGCGTCTTTGGCTTTAGGCCAAAGTGCTGGTGGTGGCTGGGAGTGGCCACGGTGGCCCTTCGGAAGGTGCCTGAGGCTCTATCCCACCAGGGCCCGTCCTGGGGACCCTTCCATACTGAACCCCCACCAGCTACAAAGGAAGGAGGCCTGACGTTCACGCTCTGACAGCTTTCACGGAGCACAGGCTGCCGCTCAGCCCAACTGCAGGGAGCGCCTTGGACAGCTGGACAAGGGGGACCTGCGGCTTACGTTCCTCTTTCGGGGTCCTCACAGCAGGAAACCTCATTTTAAACTAGGGGCAGATGCTCGATGCCTTGTGAGTGAGCAAGAATACTATTTGTAACGAAGACCAGAGCGTAGCCCTGTCCTAGGATTCCTGTGCATTTTCCTTCCTCCTTGACGGTTGGAAGGGGTTAGGGATGAATGGGCCCAAAGGAAGCCATGGGAGAGAGAAGAGGAACGCAGAAAAGGGGGAACCCCCCAGAAAAGAGGTCCCTCCGGGAGACACGCCAACCCCACTAACAGGGAGCCGCCCCTGTCCCATGTGGGGACGCGCAGGAAAGGCCCGAAGGGACCGTCACTGCCTAGAAGGTTGTCGTTGCCGATCTAAGACCCACGGGAAGGAGACGCAGGGCAGCAGGGCTTCAAGTCCTTGGAGGCAGAGAGGCCCCCGTCCAGGTTCCCGTCTGTGTCTCCGTCCGGGCGGCAGCTTCTGTCCGCGTCCTCCCCTGGGAAGTTAGAAGTGATCCTGTGTCGCTGGAGTCAGAGGGGTCAGCGGTGACGTACGCAGACTGCGTGGGGGCCGTGCTCGGTGCCGTGGTCACCGATGTTCCCCTCGTGTCGTCGTGAAGGCGCAGATCCTGGAGTTCGGGCTGGCCGTGCACGAGAAGGTCGTCCCTCAAGACATGCGACCCCTTCACAGGAAGCTGGCCGACCAGTTCTTCGTGATGAAGTCGAGCTTGGGGATACAGGTGCGTGCGCCGGCGGGGGGCCCCGGGGACGTCTGCGGGCTCTGCGGCTGCGCTGCTCCACCTTCCTGTGTTACCTGCGTGTGGAGCTCGTGTGGCCTTTGTGGCGCGCTCAGCTTCCGGGAAAACGCACAAGGGAGCAGGGAGGCTGAATGATACCGAAACGTGCCTAATGGCCCTTGGTCAGCATTGCGTGTGCCGAGCGTGCGTAGCTCCCGTAGGAACATCCTCAGCCCTTCTGCGCCCACAATTGCTCTTCTGAGGGGCTCTCCCTGCCTCTGTAGGAGCTGTCTGCGTGCATCCAAGCCAGCCCGGTCCATTTTCCGAACGGGAGCCCCCGCGTGTGCCGGAACTCAGCCCCCGCGGTGATGAGCCCAGACGGCACCCGGGGGATTCCCAGGCGCAGGTAGGTCGGCCTCTTAATGATCTCACCAGGTGGCAGCCCCGCACCGTGATCTGGAGGGATCCTCTCCTTCTTTATGGCAGCATTTGCCACCTCTGCTACTTCTTAATGAAATAATTAACCTGCGAGGCAGCTGCAGACGCCTGCCTCTGGCGGCCCAGCCGCGGCGGGAGAAGTAGAGCCGGGCATTTGAAGGGGCGGGGGCCCCGGGCACCGCCGCAGCGGGGTGGATATTTCTTTTCTAGCTGTTTTATACCAACCTGGCACAAGATCAAGTGCAACTCAGAGACGGGGCTAACGACCCTTTCCCTCCCCTGAAACAGCCCGCTGAGCTACCCGGCCGTCAACCGCTATTCCTCCTCGTCGCTGTCCTCGCAAGCCTCTGCGGAAGTCAGCAACATCACGGGGCAGTCGGAGAGCTCCGACGAGGTCTTCAACATGCAGGTGCTGGGGGGGCTCCCGCCCGGGTGGCTCGTGCCTTTTCTGTCTCCGTCGGAGCCGTCCCATCGCACGGCTGTGCTGGGGGACGGAGCCGAGGGGGGTGAGGCCGGAGGGCAGACCTTGACGCGCTGGGGCTGGCGTCTGAGTCTGCAGGGACAGCGCCGACCGCCCACCGCTAAGGAGATGTGTGCGGGCGACAGCGAGCCAGGGCGGGGGCAGGGCCGCTCTGAGACCCCCCTGACTTGGTTTTCAGACCGGGCCTGGTGTCACTACACAGCCGCCTCTTACCTCTCTTAAGTGGCTTTTTCTCCCTTAAGAATTCATGGTTTAGGGTCCATTATAAAGTCTCTGCACTTAGGTACATGTCATAAAATTTCTGCAATAGAGAGAGGGTTTTTCTGCCAAAGAAAAAATAGTTTTTAGGGATTTTAGAGTCAGTGTAACTCTTGCAACAAAAAGTGTCATTTAGGCATGGCTCACATGGCCTTCACAGTAACTCAGTAAGACAGCTGGGCTCTCCTCCCTGCTGTCTTTGAAAAAGAGGCCTGACAGGTATGGCCAGACAAGGGGGGCATGGCCTCTGTCCCTCTGGGGCCTCACCGGCGCCCACGCCCAGCCAGGGACGCCCACACACACAGGACCTCGCTGGCCGGCACGGGCGCCCCCCTCTGCCAGGGGCCGCAATCTCAGGTGAACTCAGACAGACCTCACCAGTCTGAGTTAGTGAGCTTTTTCTCTGTTTGTAAATGGCCCTTTTCCTTTCCTTTTGCTGGCTGATTTGAAAGTAAAAAAGCCCGTGTCAGGGGCGTTGTTTTGAACGTGTTTGTGTTGAGTGCGTGACCGTGGCTTCCTGTCCTTCCAGCCAAGCCCGTCTACCTCCAGCTTGAGTTCCACCCACTCGGCTTCGCCCAATGTGACCAGTTCTGCTCCGTCCAGTGCCAGAGGTCAGTGCGGGGGCGTGGGGTCGCCGTGCCCTGACCTGCGGCCACGGCGGAGCCCTCGGCTCTGCCCCGCAGACAGGCCCGGCCGGCCGCAGTGACGGTCCGTCCCTCCCCCTCTTCCAGCTTCTCCTCTGTTGTCCGACAAACACAAACATTCCCGAGAAAACGCTTGCCTGTCCCCACGGGAGAGACCGTGCAGTGCCATCTACCCAACGCCGGTGGAGCCCTCTCAGGTAGCCCTCTGGGAGCGGGGACCCCGGGACACAGTGTGATCTGCAGGCCTTCCCCGTCCCCGCGGGAGCACTGCAGGGCTGGGCAGCAGGGCCCGCTGGCAGGCAGGGCGCCTCCGGCCGGTGCCCGTTGTTGGGAGTTTCCATCCCAGCCGTTTTCGGGGGCAGGCACGTGGGCTGTTGCTGCCTCTTACGCGTCCACCGGGGGGACGTGTGAGTGAAGGAGTGGGTCGGGGTGCGGCAGGGTTTTGGGGAACTCCTCCCACAAGCACGGTCCGCCCAGCAGCCTCCTTCTGGCCTGGGCCTCGTTCTGGAGAGCGGCCGTCCCTTCCTTTTGGGGATCCGGGAGCACAGGGCCGTTTCTGCTTGTCTTTGTCCTGCTTTAATGCACCAGGGGACAACGGTGGGCCTCGGGCTGTCCCCACGCCCCTCAGGAGTCAGGGGACGGGCCCTCGCGTCTTCTGCACTCGGATTGGGGGCGATCTCGCCGAGTCGGAGTGAGGGCCGGCCCAGGGCTGGGCTCTGCCTTTCGGAGCTGCTGTGCTTTTCTGCATCGCCCTGGCAGAGGGCCGGCTGCACTGGAAATGGGTGACAGCTGGTGGGGGGCCCCCAGCTGGTTTCCCTTCGCTGATGGCGTGGGCTTCCCGGAAGCCCGGGGACACCTGGTCTGTGCAGCGCTGCCCTCTGGGTGCTAACTCGTGGTATTTCCTTGTCCCCTGATGTTGCAAGGGGCCCGTCCCAGTTTGTCCTGTCTGCTCTGGGAGAGCCTGTGGCCCGCGTGGGGACTCGAAAGCCGTCCCCCATTAGTTAGCCCCGCCGGCTCCCTGCTCCGGGTAAAACCTGCAGTGATGTGTATGTTGCTGAAACCTCTGATACTGAGGCACAACCATGTGGACTCGGTGGGGGGCTTGTTTTTGGCTTAGAGGTTGTAGACTTGCCCACTTCCTGTTTCCCCCCCATTCAGGGTTCAGGATGGGCAGGCCCCTCCCTAGAGAGTTGGAGCTAATAGGTCCCTTTAATTCTTATTTGTATTCAGATGCCGTTTGCATGGCAGACTAACCACTACTCTTTATTTTTTCCTTACACTTTATTATGAAAAGTCATTTACCATTTTTATTTAAATTCTAAGACAGATTTTTCAGACACTCTTTTCTTCCTCAAAATCTAAGGCTCTTCTGTTTCTCCCTTCAATCTAATTTGTTTCCAGAGGCATCAGATACCACAAAAAAGTTATTTTGAACAAAGTTTCAGTACTGAGATCATCATTTTCTAGAGGGCCTCCCGTCCACACACGGCCCCGTAAAAAACAGATTCTTGTACCTTTCCAGAGGCTGCTGTTCAATCACATTGGAGACGGGGCCTTGCCGCGCAGTGACCCGAATCTGTCTGCCCCGGAGAAAGGTAGGGACGCGGCTCCTCCTCGCCCTGGGGGGAGGGTGTGTCCGTCTCTGTTTCCTCAGTCTCCCGTGTGTGCAGGGCAGCCACGCCTCCGGGTCTTTGACAGTCCCCACGGACTTGCCCTTCCGGGAGTTCACCAGAGACCCTCACTCATGACACAGCCGGTGAACTGTGTTCTCGTGGAATCGATTCCCAGCAGAACCTGAGAGGGTGGGGACCCCTCTGTGCACCGGCTTCTGGGGTCAGTCCCTGGGGTCACCCGGGCCACGCCGGGGCTTCCTCAGATGGGGGTGCAGCTGCAGCTCTGGGTCTGCACAGGGGGGTCCCCAGGCCCCCGGGTCCTCAGCAACTCCCTCCATCAGCTCATCTGTTTGCAAGGCCTCAGACACGACTTAGGAAGTGCGATCCTGGGCATCATGGAGCGTGTCCACCTCAAGGCCACGCAGACAAGGGGAAACACACACGTGCATTGCCGTGAACAGCCTATCAGCGTCAGTCCCTGCAGCTCAGCAGAGGGCATCCTGCGGGGGCGGGGGGGGGGGGGGCACACCGGTCACCCACCAGCCTCTGTCCGGCTCAGGCCTCACAGATCCCAGTGGTCCCACCGGCCCATGCGTCAGGTGTCCCTAATGAAACGTCCCCGTCAAGTGCACTTGAATTGCCCTCATTAAGAACTATACTGTGGCTATTTGCGTGAGACCAATCCACTCACATTAGAACTTCCCTTGGAGATCAGAGCGAGAGAGCTCGTAGCCCACATTAGCTTAAAACACAGGCTTTGCTCTGAGGTTCCCAGTCAAGCCTTGACCTCCGTCTGGAGAATCTCGGGGTTCAGAAGGAGCCGAGCAGCGGTGTTTTTGAGTGGGAGGTAATCTCACCCCAGGAAGTGAACGCTGTGCCTGTGGCGAAACGCTGAAATCCTGGACATGGCCGCCGGGTGGCACTGTCTGCACGGGGAGCTGCGGCACACGCCCCAATAGGCAGCCTGGCTTTGCCAGCCCCCCCCAGCCCCCCCACCCGGCCCAGCAGCTATTTATAACCCTGTGGCCGGCCGCCGCTCCTAACGGGGCTGTCCCCTGCTTCTGCCTCTTTCCGGGGCACGCGGCAGGCACACGGCAGGAAAGGAACGCTGATGTCCCCACTCTGGTTCCTTTTCAGGACGGGCTGCAGCCGCACACGTTGTTTTCAGGCACGAGGGCCTGAGGTGGCCCCCGAGGCCGTGCAGTGTGGCTGTTCCTTCCCCGTCATCCCGCCCAGCGTGGGAACGTTAGCTCGTCATCGCCTGTCTCCTTTTGGGGACCACGTGTCCAGAAATTCGCCCCGAAAACCAGGTTCTAAAACTGTCGGGGAACAGCATCTTCCGTCCATTTAGCATTGAAACACACCCTGGTTGTCAGCAAGGCCCCCCCCACTGCGCGTGCAGAGCCCTGGGTGCTGGGAGCCTGAGGGCGGCAGGCAGGCCTGGCACCCCGGGGCGGACACCGGCTGTCGCCGGGAGGGCGCCGCTGAGTGACGGGTTAGCGTTCAGGAGCGCCTCTGCTCTGTTCCTGGCCCGGTGGTTTTCTGCCCGGGTGTGCGCGGCCGCGTGCCTCAGACATGCCTCCCCCTTCCAGCCGTGAACCCCACCCCCAGCAGCTGGAGCCTGGACAGCGGCAAGGAGGCCCGGAGCGCGACGGGGGGCAGCAAGCTGCTCTCCCCGCCCGTCCCCCCGAGGCCCTCGCAGACCGGTGGGTACCTGACGAGCGTGAACGGCCCCTTGGGCGGACACCTTGCGCTGACCGTCCCCGCTTGTGCGTTCCTCGGAGGCGGAGGCCGTCCTGGCTGCCCACGTCGTCCCAGCCGCTCGCCCTCTCTGTCTCTCTCTCTCTCTCTCTCTCTCTCTCTCTGCGCCAGGCTGCTGTCACGCGCTCACACAGGGCTCTGGCCTCATAAACCCCACGGGTTCTCCGGGCCCCGTCCCCCAGCTCCAGGGGGGCACCCTGACCTGGCTAAGCCCCCATGTGCTCTCGCTTGGACCACCTCATTCTTACCGACCCTGCTGACCGCGCCGCTTCCTTCCGTCCCATTGAGAGCTGGTGCCAAGCTTGGGGCTGCCCGCAGATGGGGACAGACTGGCTGTGACAGTGACGGGCTTGTGGGGACAGCCGCCCTCCCAGCCACTGCTGTCGGGTGCTTAGAGAGGCCTGTATCCGGGTCACTTCCCAAAGGGTGGGCTTTGATTTTGAGAACCACTGAAAGTCCTTCTTGAGCAGTTTCCGTGGTGAGTTTGTAGCTGTCACGGGCCCTTTTCTCCTGACCAGGCTGCCCGCTTGGGGCCCTGCAGCGGGTGCAGGGGCGGTGGGGGGGGGGCACCCCGCCCGCTGCGCTGGCTCTGCCTGCCCTCGCTACAGGAGTAGTTGGAAGCTTTACAGATACACCCGGCCGAATGGAGAGAGGACACGGGATACTCCTTCCTTCATGGGTTTTCCTGGATGATCGTATTTCATTGGCTGCATTTAGCATCTCATCTTCCTTTCTAGTATCTTTTATTAAGAAGAGAAAAGTGGTTTTCTTTTGAAAATCTATGTGCCGCACAGTTTGTTGTACGATGGCCACACTAAAAGTACCAGCGGGCCAGGAAAGGCACGCGAGGCCTTAAAGCAGCAGGAAATACCCCTGGGCTTCCTTGTCACTGGCGCTGGCCTATCGCTGGGGCCGGGGAAGCTGAGAGTCACCACCCGGTAACCTGTATTCTTCACCTGACACCGGCTTGTGTCGCCAAAGGCGGGAACTTGAAAAGCACTTTCTAAGCAGCGGTGACGCTGCCGGCAGCTAGGTGCCTGGGCCCGTTCAGGCTTGTGGACAAGGGGCTGGTAGAACTCGTGTAGGCCCCGTGGGGGGAGGGGTTCCTGGAGACACATCTCTGTGAGCACCAGTGGGTGCAAGCCCACAGGGTCACCCTGACGCCGGGGTCAAGAGCAAAGGGCCTGAGCCACAGGAAACCTTGATTCCGGCCACAGTGGCGGCAGAAATGGAGTCCCAACTGGAATTCGGGTCCCCATCCACAGTGACTGCCTTCCACACTCAGTGCCTGCAGGGTGGGCTGGGACAGCTAACGCTGCGGTCTGGGCATGGCCAGCGCCCATGGGGAGTGCACCAGCTGCCATGGGATCATGGACCACTGTCCCCGGCCCCCGGAACCTGGAGCACGCAGGAGATCACACCACTGCCAGGCAGCTGGCGTGGCTGCCCTCCCCTCTGCACTGCTTGCTCTCCCCGTCTGTCCTCTGTCCTCATCTGTGGTCACTGTCTATCTTCAGTCTGGCCTCTCTGTGGTTCCTTATGGGTTACAGCCTCACGGGGACAGCTGGGAGAACTGCAGCCCAGGACGAACCTGAACGCGCGGCCCCGTGTGGGGGGGTGAGGGGGCATGGCCGCAGACACTAGGTGTGTGCTCCTGCTTCCGAGAGCTGGTCCGACCCTGGCAGGTGCTCACAGAGCCGACCCTCTGCATGCTGCGCCCCGGACGTGGGCGTGACAGCCCGGGGAGAAGCCACAAGGTGGCACTTTGCTGCCATGACGATGGACTCTGTGGCTCCCGTCCCACGTCCCGGGACGCAGCGCAGACTGGGTACAGGCATTAGGGGGCTCCATGGGAAATTCTCACCCCCCGTGGGGCCAGGGTCAGGGTTTTCTGTGTTGGGGGCGTGCGGGGCGAGGCTGGAGGCAGTGTTGGCCCCAGGGCCCAGTCTGCGCCGCCCGGGGATTGGGGTCTTCCCGTTGCTGCCAGGCCGAGGGCTGCAGTTGCTGCCAAGGTGCCTCCAGGCACCTCCCTCCTGACAGCCCCTCTGAAACGGATGAAGCCTCTGGACTTTGGAGAAGGGATGTTGGGGCTCTGTCACTTTGGCACACACCGGGGGCTCTTCACTCGTCCCCGTCCTGGCGCTGCCATCCCCGGGGCAACAGTCCTTGTCTCCCCAACCCCGCCCCCCACGCCCTTGCCCGGGGGTCCCTGGGCACTGGGTCACCCGTCTGGGTTGCGCACGCATGTACACAAACACGCACACACGCACACAGGGCTTACCCACAGCCCGCCACCCGGGTTTTCTGAACTGAAGTGCTCTCTCTCCTCACAGCGTCACCGGCGAGACAAGCGACCCCGGTGTCCCCCGCCCCCGCCGGGCGGTCTCCGATGAAGGTACGGCCCTTATTTAGCTCGGACTGGAGCCCGGCCCCTCCCGTGTTCCTTTTCCCCATCAGAACCCCCACCCCGCCCCCCGCACATTAGTGAGGGGCTTCCATCAGCACAGGCCGGGCAGAGGACGGGTGAAGCAGGAGCAAGGAAGTCGGGGAGGCAAACAGCTTGGGTGTTGCCCTGTGGGGACCCTCCTGCCTGAGCAGCCACTTGGGTTCAGATTATTCTGCAGACAGAGCCAATGAGACGTACAGACTGCAGTGAGATGTGTCCTGAATCAGGAAAGAAATGGGTCCCCGTGTGACCTCCTAGGACATGTTCAGTCTGGCCCTTTAAGGGACATTAAAAACACACAGAATCTTAAGTCGTCATTAACAGTGAAGCTTGCTGACTGTCAAGGCTGACAGTGCCTTTTGCCTGTATCCTCAGCCCCACCCACTCTGACAAAGCCAGTCCCAGTTTCTTCTCTTTTATTGTCGGAGATACGTACCTGATAGTGAAAACCAGGCAGGGAGATGACTTTCCGGTAGACAACGTAGAAAGCTCTAAAGATCAGGCGTTTGACGTGGTAGGTGGACGCGGGCTACTTAACACCTTTGAACACACAGAATCCCTCACGAAGGGACTGAGCTCCCGTCCAAGTTGAATCAGACTGGCCACCAAGGCCGGTCCCCGTAGCCGGTGCCGTTCAGAGCCGCTGCTGCACCAGCGGTGAAGGTGAGGTTGAAGGAGTGGCTTCGTACCTGAGTGACGTAGGCTCTACACGCTCCCTGTCCTTTTTCTTGATGCGGTCTCTCTGGCTAACATGAAGGAAAAAGACGCCTTAGCCTCTGCAAACACACCGGGCAGGGCGTGAGCCGTCCCGGGCGGCCATGCTCATAGAAATCGAGAATCTGAAACGCAGAACCAGAAAGGGAGAAGCCGGCCCGGGCGTGGGATTCCGCCTGCCCTGCCAGCGTGCCTGCCGTGGGAGTTTGCCTGCGGGTGCGATCACCTGCTGGGCCTGGGTTTGCTCTGCGGCCAGAGACGGCAGGCAGTGTCTCGGCGTGGCTGGAGGGAAAGCCACGTGGCGGTGGCGGTGGTGGCACCCCAGCTCTGCACCAGCCCCGAGCGTCCATGTGCGGCTCGGCAGTGAGCGCCTGCATTGTTCAATTTGATTGTGCAGAGGGGTAACGAGACGATAGGTCTTAGAGCCGGGCTCTGAAAAATCAGAAGAGCTAAGATGAAGCAGCTGCCAATACATAGCCCTGCCATTTAGCAGGCCTGCACGGCTCCCCGCGAGCCGCCCTTCCTGGGGCCGCGCTTCCCCGTGGCGTCTGGAGGGAGAGGACGGAGCACCCGTGTGTGAGCCGGGGCACAGGGGGGCCCGCTCTGCCCCCGCGTTCTCGCTCCGCCCCAGGAGACTACAGTCTGCCGCCTTAAGCGGAGGCCCTTGTTTTTCTCAGCAAGTAAATGATGGTGCTAACCCCGTGGAGAAGTCTGTGCTTACGGCCTCATTTGGAACGTGGGGTCTGATTTCTGACAAAAGCGGCAGTCAGTTTGGCCGCGCTGGATTTTAGGCTCCCACTGAAGGCGGGGATTTGCAGCTCCTGGTAGTGTTTTATTTACAGAGAGAGACCGACCAAGGTAAGGTTAGTCCAGAAAGGCGTTCTTCTGCGTGTGCTCCATAGACTATGTGATGAGTAAGAAAGCAGGGCCTGTGGCTGCATACGTCTAGAAAATAGTGGGCGGAACAAAGTCACTCAGGTGGAGAGGCGCGGAGTGTGGCCTCTCCCAGGGGAAGCGTCCCTGAGCGCTCGGTTTTCTTAAGGCCGAGGCCAGTGAGACAGCAGCACCGGGAGAGAAGGGGCATGCATGGTCTGGGGGGCCGGTGGCCGAGCGAAGAGCCCACCGCTCACCCACGGGAGCAGGCCCCCTAAAAGGTGGAGAGAAGCTGAGCCATTGTTGCTGGAGCCCCGAGTGCTTTATGAAAGGCCAGGAGTCCCCCTTCAATGGCCAGAGCTGTTTCCTTACCGTTCCGGAGGCTCCGAGCCCCAGATCAAGGTGTGGCCCCCGCTCCCCGGCCTCTGTGTGCTGCCCCTTCGCTGCTTGTGTGTCTGCCTCTCTTCGTGTGAGGACAGCAGTCGGATCAGAGGGGCGCGCGCCCCAGGGCCGTGCTTTGGGGTGACCGGCTCTCCCAGGGCCCCGCCCCTTCCGTATGGGTGGGGGCGCCGATCAGCCCGTCCCAGGGCCTGACGGCGAGTGTCCCCCCGCCTCTCTCTCCCCCTCCATTGCCTCGTCTGCGGAGCAGGGCCCCGGGCAGTCCTTCACGCCGTCGCCCGTGGAGTGCCACTCGCCGGGACCGCTGTCCCACTCCCCGGCGCTGTCGGGCAGCTGCAGCAGCGGGATCTCCTCGCTCAGCCGGGGCAGCACGTCGGACCCCGCGGGCTTCGAGGGCCCGGTGCACGAGCTGCCCGGGCCGGGGCCCCAGGAGCCCGCGCGCAAGGACAGCAGGACGCCGCCGCCCTACAGCGTCTACGAGCGGGCCCTGCGGCGCCCCGTCCCGCTGCCTCACGGCCTCGCCATCCCCATCGCCCCCGAGCCGCCCGCCTTGCCCCCCAAGCCCCCGGCCGCGCACCCTGGCCCCCTGGAGAACGGGACGCGGAGGACGGACCCCGGCCCGCGGCCCCGGCCCCTGCCGCGGAAGGTGTCCCAGCTGTGACGCGCGCGGCCCCGTGCCCGCGCTGGGCTCCTGGCGTCTGCAGGAGACGAGGGCGCGTGCGGAGGACACGCGTCCTGTCGGCACTTTAAGGACTTACACTTGTCTTTACGCGGACGGACTGACAACTTGCTTGTTAATGTAACATTGCACAATGTTAAGTTACCTGAAGCGCCAGGTGTTACATGAGGTGTGGCTGAATTTCATTAAACACGTTTCTCGCGTGAAAGTGGTAAATAGCAGTCCAGACTTCTTTTGTACCTTTCATGTTCACTTTTTTTACATAGTTCAGTGTTCAAACCAAGACAGTATTGCCGGGCAGTACGACGCGTGGTCGTGTGTGTTTTTACTGAACACCCGATGCTCTGGGGACGCTCGTGCAGTCGCGCACATCCTCACACGAGGGCCCGTCCTCCAGAAGACTCGCGGGCGCAGGAGGCGAGGCTGCCGGCTCCTTGTACGGCAGACGGGTCGCTGCACGTCGCTAGAACTGGAAGTCAAAGCAGGCTCTCCGGACAGTGCACTTCAGAGGTCGCCAGGATGGGACTGGAACTTGTTCTGTCCGTAAGACAGAATGGTCCTTTGAGGTTGCGTCTGACGCGTGATAGCGGTCTACGTTCATGAACCTCTACTTTGTGAATTGGTTGGTCAGCGCTGCAGTCCTGACACCCTGGTATCTACTGTATTTCCCTTCCAGAGGCAACTCCCTTTCAGAGCAAAGAGGAGGCAAGATCAGGCAGATTAAGCGACAGACCCCAGGAGAAGTGTTTACCTGCAGCTGGGGCTTCCTTCCTTGATAGTTTCCTCCAGCAGATTTGTCATTGAAGAAAAGCAGGAAACCGTGTGGTAAACGCGCACAAAGTAATGTGTCCCATTAACAAGAATTCAGGAATCAATACAGGACAGTGTTAAATCAATAGTGTAAATGAAGAAAAAAAGCCTTGGGGAAGATACACGAGCCGATCAAATGGCAAACGGACCTCCAGAAGGCAGGGCGTCCACGCTCAGTCCCGCACAGGATAAAAGGTTCCGCCCGCCTGTCCGTCCGTAGCGGCAGAGCGTGTCCTCTCGGCTGTCCCCGCCGCCCTCTTATCCAAGGAGGTGGCTGTAGACAGTTCCGGCTTGACTGTTGAACGCAGTGTCTTAGATCTGATGGGGGGCAAAGGCCACAGCGCAGGAGTGTGGACAAAGCACCTTGTATGTAGCGATGCATTTTGTATCCTTGTTTTTTCTTTCACTGACTGTTTATAACACTCAATTGACGATAGATTTGAGCTGTATTTTAGATCACACTGTTAAATGTTTTCCCTCTTTTGCTGGGAAGCTCACTCTAGTTTACCTGTGTTTGCTGATGTTGGTAGCTTACCTGGAAGGTAGTGACCACTTTTTTATATTCCCTTAAACCATTCAGCAGGTGTACGCTGTTGAGGCTGGTGATAGAGGTTTTCTATAATAAATGTTCAAGTATTTTTGTACATAACTGGTTAATTTTAATAAGAGATACCATTATGTGTTAAAAAAACAGTAAAAATAAAAGCAAACAGTTGTGGAAGCACTATGATTGTTATAATTATGCCAAATACTTTATGTATGGAAAAGAATATTTGTACATATGTGCTTTTAACAATAATTCTGCCATATTGACTTTACAATTTTGAATGTCAGAAAAATTAATATATGTTAAAAATATTTATGTTTAGTGGAGGTGTTCATAATTGAGAAAAGGAACAAATAAATTTTAGCTTTGTATCTTGCAAGTTTGCATCAGAAATTTCTTGAACTAGCTTTTGCTTTTGATGATAACACTTTGTGTTTGTAATCACACCCTTAAAAAAATAGAGATATCTATAGGACGTTTCATAGTTCTGTTCCTTTAAAGAAGTAAAACCTTCCATCTGGGTGAGGTGACATGCTTAAGATAACAAAGCTTATTTGATTTCCTTTTCCTCTGTAATTTAATTGATTTGTTGACTAGGGCTTGGGCACAGTATAAATCAGTGTTATTTGCTCTTGAAGCCATTAAAAAAAACTTTTGCAACGAACAGTTGATCACGTGTGTGTATTCTGAAGCAGCTGTAGAGCAGACACTTCAGGGGGTTCTGTGAGCTCAGATGTTCCCGCCGGTTGCTGCTGAAGGGTAAATATTGAATAAAATGATTTGATTAATCTTGATATTTCTGTCCTTCTTCCTGTCATTGGTGCATCTTTACCTGGAGCAGAAGCTGTGTAAACCTCTTGGTTATATCGTAGAGAAATGTTCAGACTGCCTTTGTTGATAGATCCCACTTCATTGTTACGCCTTGGCTCCTCCGCTGACGACCTTCAAAGCTCATCTGTGCCGCGAGAACAGAGGTTGAGAAGGGGGCCATGGGGGTTAATATCAGTAGGGCCGATAACATTTATCAGGGTGGCTGACCACGAGTGGGTCTAACCAGAGCCAGTTTAACACGTCAGACCATCCAAGTCTGTTGCAGATGAACTGCCAAACGTAGGACATATATTTGAGAAACACCACAAAACACATGGACTACAGAAGTCTGCTCCAGAAGCCCGGCTTTTAATTTCGTGAGACGCTCCTCTGCTAGGTTAGGTGGGTGACATTTAGGTAGCTCAGTGCTCAGCAAGCCTCTGTCCCATTCAACGCCAAAAGCCACCTGAAGGCCATCGTCAGTGTCCTCCTGGTGGGGTCTCACCACACAGTGACCTGAGAGCGCTTTGGGGCCATTTTCATTACAGCAGGGCTCATCAGCTCTCTGAGTCCACGAGCGTGGTTACGGCATGAGTGGCTCTCCTGCCATCTAAGCAGTCCTCCCTCTGGGTGGTTGTTGGTTGTTCAGCAACAACAAACAGCAGCGAAGGGAATAACAAGCCGCCCAGTTCTGCCTTCATGTGAGCCTCGCACGTTCAGGGGTGGCTGTGCCGAAACGGATTCTTAGTTATCGATCGAGATGAAACCTTGCGCTTGTTCCCTGAGAGTACGTTCCGTGACTCGGGCCTGACGAGTGGGCGGGCCAGTTCCCTAGCCTCGCTGTTATTCTCCGTCTTTCTCTGCATCTACATCTCGCACAGTTTTTCTGTGCTGTAGAGCGCTGGGTCCCCAATATCACAGCACACCGTTGGTACCGGAGCTGAGTTCACTGCTCACTGCTGTAGGGAGAACATCCCATCAACATAGCTTTGGCAGTACCTCCCGGCAGGGGTGGGGGCGGGCAAGACCAGATTTCATTGAAATTTAGGGGTTTTGTTCAAGGTGGGTCTTGTAATGAACAGACCTTGCAGTTGGGTAAAGATCATGATGTAATTGTTCAGGGTGGGTAGAAAGAGCAAGGCAGGGATTTTGAGGTGAGGGGTTCAAAGAATCTTAGGACTTAGACTGTCCATTGGTGCTTTTATTAGCGATTTGATGGATCTGTGGAGAAGTCCCTGTTATGAACGATAAAGTGGTTGGCCTGGCCAAGAGCCTCCAGAAGAGTCAAGCTGCACTGACAGACATTGCAGCCATGATGTCATGTTCATGTGCGTGTGAGCTGTGGGGCGCAGACGGTTTCAGGTCTCAGCACATGCCTTTTACAGAGTTGTAATCCCAGAGCCCCCGGACACCCTACCCTGACTTTCTGTTTACTGTTCCAGTAAGTATTTGCTTTCATATTATTACATGTATGCAAAAAGCAAAGATGTATTCCACATTTTAGCCGTTCCCCTATTAATGGACATTATATTGTTTTCTTTTTTCATGAGTACAAATAATACCCTCGTGACTACTCTTATGTACAGCGTTTTCCATGTTTTGGCTTATTTCCTTAAAATGGAGTCCTAGACTCAAACTGCCAAGGCGAGGGAAGGATGATTTGGGTAATTCTCTTGCGTGTTTACAAATGACTTCCAAAAGGTGCTGGGCCCACGTCAGTGCCGCCGGCAGCCTTTTTCCAAGGTCGGATGTGGATATTGATGCGGTGTTTGTCAATACGTGGGGAGAAAAAATTGCTCTCTTGCCCAGAGTTGGAGAAAATGTTAGTAGCCAGTTCGGTATCTTGCCAAACCTTGTGCTAAGGGAATTGCCTTGCTTCTAACGGAAACGGAAAGGAGAGATGAGGAGACAGCATGAGGACTGCACACACGCCTACTGAAACAGCCGAGAAAAACGCTGCCGGGAAGGCGCCTTGGCTCCTCTGTTTGTACAGAACACTGGAAAGTCCCCAGCCCTCTGAGCGCAGGTCCCAGCTCACCTGGTCCGAGGCGCACGGACGGTGAGGGAGCCGGGGACCCAGGAGGCCAGTCTGCGGAGCGAACGGGCCGGAGCAGACGGGGCTGAGGATCTAACTGCCGGGCGTGTCTGAACCTGCCGGAAGGAGACCCCACTTTCGTAGGAGAGCTGACGGGTGGCTGAGAGAGACGCCTAGAAAGCTATACAGGTGACAGAAATAAGTTACTCCAGAGAGAATAAAACATGTCTATATAAGAAGGTAAGTGGCACTGCAGTGTGTGAGGTCAGCGACATATAATATTTACTTAGGCGTGAAACGCATAGCATGAAAATAAGCCCGATTATAATATAATTATATTGAAAGGGTGTCCCTGGCTGGTTTGGCTCAGTGGATTGAGCGTCGGCCTGCGAGCTAAGTGTCGCTGGTTCGATCTTCCAGTCAGGGCACATCAGAGAAGGAAAACTCTGACTCCAAAAAACCTCCGCTGCCTTGCGGCATACCTCTTCAGGGGAAAGGCTAAGGGAGTAAACCCCGACAGAAAATCCGGAGCCGGAGTCCCTAAGGCGGTTTGACGTTGTAGTCAACACCGGCAACTCCTGCGGCGCACCTGAAGCCAAGCTGTATTGACTCCGTCTTTCCCTTGGACCCTTCAGCTGCGAAGAGAGGGGGGGTCTGCTGCATGGGCAACAGCAGACCCTCCATATCACCCTGCCCAGGCTCTGTAGCTTCAGCTTCGCTGGAGAGGACACTCCAGCGTCATCGCAAGATGTTGATTCAACACGGGAGGGGACAGGTGCCGTGTCACTCCCGAGTTGGACTGCACAGTCATTCTCGGCGGTGCAGATAGACTCTTAAGAAGCTACACCATCGTCTCTCGAGACGGACGGCTGCCGACGACGACGATATTGAAAGGGTGAGAGTAAGAAGAAATTTGTGTGTGTGGAGAATAAATTCTCATCTCCCATGTAGGGATGGCAATAGATAATGCCTAAAATCTAAAGTAGCAATTGAAGCCCAGACCAGTGAGGCTCAGTTGGTTGAGCGTCGTCCTGCAAAGTGAAAGGTCGCCAGTTCGATTCCTGGTCAGGGTGTGTGCCTGGTTTGCAGGTTCAGTCCCCGGTCGGGGCAGGTGCAAGAGGCAACTGATCAAGGTTTCTCTCTCTCTCTTTCTCCCTCCCTGCCCCTCTCTATATAAATAAATAAGTACGTAATGTTTTTTAAAATGTAGCAATTTAAGATACTTTTCATTTCAAGGGATAAGGGTCGACATCGAGTAATAACTTTTAAAACTGAGAGGCATTGCCTCTGGGAGCGGAAGTGGCCTGGGGACAGGGGCAGTGCGGGGACTCTGGTTTGGGCAATGGTGGCATGGACCCGTGTGCATGGCGGTGGTGCTGCGTGTTGAGAGACTGAGACGTGACCCTGTGGTGTTCAGGTCCTTGCGCCCCGGCTTCACGGCTCTTGCCCACATTTGCATCCCTTGTAGGACCGAGCGGATCCGGAGGCGCTTGGGAAGCACAGGCCAAGTTTGCGGCGGGCTGTCTACTTCCAGGACCCTGGTGGCAGGTAACAGGGAGGGGCGGGTGTCTGGGCGCGCCTGAAGCTCCTCCCAGACTGGAGCGTTTGCTCGGAGCCAGGCCAACGGTAGAGCCGGTAAGTCACCAGCAGCAGCTGTAAGGGGCGGACTCCCTGTTTTTAGCTGCAGGACCAAGCAGCCAGAAACTGTTCTAGACAGGGATCTAAAAGGAGCCCTACAAGGACCGCCGGTGCGCAAGTTCCTTTGGTGTCAATAATGTGAATTTTCTCCTTCTGAGAGACTCACTTGGGAACGAACAACAGTCCTGGTCGTTTCCTTCCGAGAGGGGAGAGCTTGGCGACTGCCCGGGAGCATTCGGTGGGCCCCGGGCCTACCACCCAGAACTTCAGTAGAGGGTCCTCAGGAACATCCACGGGTCCTTCCTTCCCTCGACCTCAGCCTCTGGGCTCACCGCCCACAATTTCCCCAGATCCTCGCTCCTAACCCAGATGAAGAGGGTCTCTCCTCCTCGGGAGTCAGCTCTCCACCCATGAACAGATCCCACCTGATCTTCCTTCAGTGAGAAAGGGGAGTTGGAGGGATGGGGGGGGTCGGGATCTGACTGTGACCTTGACCCATCACCCCCCAGAGAGGATGACTGGGCCCGAGACCAGAGCGGATGTGACTGAATGTCTGCCGCCTTCAGCTGACTCTCCTTTCCTGTCTTTCTCTCCTTTTGATTCCTTTTGGTAAGGCAGTGTTCTAAGATTAAGAGGATTTATTTAAAAAGTTGCCAGAATTCACTGTCTGAGATTTTAAAACCGGTGTCAGTCAAAGGAAAATATAGCCAAGATAAAGGAGCATACAACAGACTTGAAACTCACATGCATCAAATATGACAGTGTTACCATCGTTGTAAAGGATTCATCTGAATTGCTTGAAAAAAATAACAAGGTCCTATTAAGAGGGATTCGCAGGGGAAAGGAGCAGAGGAAATTGGTAGCAGGCAGATATCTAGGTAATTTACAAAAGAGGAACCGTAAACAAACATGTGGTATAATAACCAAACTGCTAATCAAAGAAAAAACAGTGGAGGGGAGTTTGCTGCTTATGAAACGAGCTATGCATTTAAAATGACAGCTCCCAAGTCACTGCTCAGACGCTCGTGCCACGTCCGTCCTCAGACGTTTGTCGCCACAGAACTGATGGCCAGTCAGGAGAACCGACTCCAGCCCGCAGGGGACAACCTCCGCGGCAGCTTCCTCCACGCACAGGGCCTGAGCGGGCCCTTTATTTTTTTGTGTCCAGGTGGCAAAGGGCCGATATTTGGTGCCATCCTATCTCATGTTCCAGCACCTTGTCACTGACCGGTCATCACGTCCAATACGACCCCCCAAAATGGTGATGTTCCATCAGGAATAGCAATGAGAAGATGAAAGTCTTTGTTTTCCTCATCCTGGCTTTAAAAAATAATAATAAAAAAAGAAGTCCGAGGAGGCTTAGTCTCACCGCCCTGGGAACCCAGGCAAACGAAAGGAACCACGAAACGGCAGGTGGCCCAGATGCGTGGGTGGATGTGGCCCGTGGCGCCGGTCAGGCGTGGGTGGGTCCCCAGCGGCTGGGTGACCACAAAAACCGCAGAGGTTGCATTTCACAGGAAGCCCTTCCGTGTCTCCCGCTGCGCACAGTGTCCTGGTCATTTGTGTCACGTCTGGAATTCCTGGCTTCATCACCAGGATAACGGGCTCCTTTCATGTCACTGCTGGCTGCAAACCGTGGCGGTAACCAGACAAAACAGCACTGAAGAGGATTGGAGACTCTCTCGCTCCTTATCAGTTACAAGCAGACCACGCTCCCTGAAGCCGTCAGCAGACAGCCTGTGAGGAGAAAGCCCCGCCGTCGCTCTGACCCGTGGGTCTCCTTGGCCTTCATAACTCATCATCCAGCCCTTCAGCAACGCTTAGGAGCCTATTACGTGCTCGTAAATACCCTCCGAGTTCATTTGCTCACACTTAAGACGGAGAACTCACTCACCCCAGGGCTTCAGCGATACTGTTAAAAGGACAAATGCCCAATCCCCAGTGACGAGAACTGTCACGCAGGCACCAGAGGTCGGTGGCTGAGATAGGACCGTTCTCTGGTGATGAGACCAGGCCTGTGGGGCGGGCACTAGTCCCGCCTGGCGGGTCAGACCTGCTGCCGGGGCTGCGGGTCAGCTGCTGGGACAAACAGCCAGGTGCAGTGGGGACAGAAGAAAGCGCAGGCCCAGATCTGCAGGCTGCAGCATGGTTTCCCCACACGGCACACACGAGTTGTGCCCTCATTTGGCGGAGATTGCTAACTCCCAGGTATCCATCTTCTCCTTCTTCCTTTAGTGCTAGGACTTGATTCCTTCAGCAGGGCTCATGGGAAGACATTTTAGCTAGGAGTGGCCTGGTGACCTAGTTCAGGCCCGTGGGATGTGACGACTAAGTGATACATGCAAATTCTAGGGCAACTCCAACGTAAAGGCAGGGCGCTTGCCCTGGGCCACGGCCTTCCTGCTCCCCGCCAGCCGGAGGGAGAGAGAGCACAGCCGCCATGGCCTTGGGCCTGGAGACAGAAGCCACCCACGCAGAGCCAAGATGCCTGGTCACGGAGCAGAGCCATTAACCCGTCCTAGAAGGCTTGAGTTGTTTTGGGGGGAGAAAAAAAACTTCTATCAAACTTAATCCACAGTATTTAAGCCGCTTAGGCTGAGTCCTAGCCAACACACGTGGGCGTGGAATGAGAGCTGAGGCAGGTTGTGTCTGTGAGATGAAGCCCTGCTTGCCAAGGGCTCTGTGCTTGATGTTTGTACCACGGTGAACAGGGGCAGGACGGGAGCAGTCAAAGCAGACACTGAGCCTGCTTTACCCAGAGAGGAAAGACTGATTTCAGCGAGTCTTCTTCGCGTGTGTGTGTGTGTGTGTGCGCACGCACACACGCGTGCCGGAAACACTTCAGCTCTAAAGATATGTAATGCCTTAGAAATACTTTTGAGCATCACACTCCCCCCTAAAAAAACTCTAGACTGATCTGCTTTATACTCAAACCATCCAGACCAAACATGCAGTTGAAAGTGACAGCGTATCAGATATTTGTATGTGAGTGTGACTTGATATGGAATCTGTCACCTAGCCCAGAGGGTTCTTTTCCAGCAGGCACAAAAACGTAACAAGCGATCTGTGCAGCAGATGTTTCTGTTCTGTGGGGATAATAAGCCGGAACCCAAGCCCCCTCCCCCCGAGGGGAGCCTCTGTTGTGGGCAGCGTCTGGCGGGGTACGGGCCCCTCTTCCTGTCTGCTCGTGGCCACCGTGTTCATCACATCAGGACTGAGAATTCTCCTAGTGACGCGAAGACAAAGGACCAACCACAGTCATTCAAGGATCCCCCCAAAGTGGCCCCATCTGTCCCATCACACACCAGCCCCCCAGCCCTTTCCTGTGCCTTCTCTAACTGCCAAACCCTGATCAGCTGTCCTCTGACTTTAACCTCCGACCTGAACACCCATTCCCTTATCTCCTCTGTCTTAACTACAAACGGGGGGCCCCTCCCCAGCAAGTTGCTGCCCCCTCTCTAGAGGCTGTTCTTCTCTCTCTTCTGCCCAAGAATCACAGGTCCAGGAGCTGCGCAGGTGTCCTGAGTCCCACCCGTTTCACTCCAGCAGGAGACCAACCCCACACCCCATACACCGTCTTCCACGGCCACGAACGACTTCCCTGTGGCCACGTGGATGGCCGTTGCTCCATCTTCCCTTTCTCCAACCCCCCCGGCCCCCATGACACGGAAAGCACAGGCCACAGAAGTGGAAACAGCAGTTGGACTTCAGAGTGCCCCTCCCACTACGAAAGTAAAAACACAACCCACAGAAGCGAGAACAAATCTTCTCAAATTATTTCCAGGCTCCCGCTAGGCTCGCTTCTCCCTCTTCCCTCTCTCCCGCGATAACCTCGCCTCGTTCCCGGGCCCCGCAGAGCAGTGCGGTGCCAACACCGCCTCTCCTGTCCGCGTTTGTGCTGCTCCGTCCGGCGGCCCGGCTGCTGTCTCCGGTCGAGCATGTCAGGCTTAGCGTGTCCGGGACCAGACTCCGGAAGCACACACCGTATGCAAACCCCTGGGAGCACAGCTAGCCCTCGGGGGAGCCGCGCAGAGGTAGCGTGGACCCGAGGGGAGGGAGGAAAGAAAGGGATACTCCATGGACGTGGACGACACAGGAGGAAGCCCAAGGTCAAGGCAGGAGTGTTCTAACTGCATCTGATGTAAACGCGGGCGGAGAAGTTGTGGCCACCCCAGATAAAGGGAAGCTTTCATCACACCTTACCCATAGCGAAGTGCCTGATAAGCCCACAGTCCCTCACTCCTCGGGAAGACACAAAGAAACGCGGAGTAAGTCCTACAACCCGAAAACACCAGCCTGGACCAAGTCCAGGAGTCGTCCGCACGTGAGCTCTTGTGACGCAGCTGTGCACTGTGGCTTGGCCGTCCAAAAGGCAGCCCGGGCAAGAGGCTTGGGTCCAGGGTTTATGCTGGGGAACTCGGGAGCAGTGCTGTGTCTGAGGGAAAGCAGAGAGGGCAGAGAGGGCAGAAGGAAAGCTGACCTGGGATGCCCTGGCCAGAGCCTCAGTGGATCCCGCGGTTAGCTCTGGAGCTGAGAGCGAGGCCGCGCCTGCAGGCCACGGGCCATTCCTGCGGGGGGGGGGGGGGGGGGGAGGCCACACCTGTGATCCCTTCCTGCCGTCCTCCCAGCGGGAGGGGACCCATCCGGGACAGCAGCTTACTGCTCTGTCTCTGTTACTGAGTCACGCCATCCATCATCAGCCACATCATTGCAGCGGCCACCAGCCATCAGAGCAAAGCAAGCGCGTTAAGCCTCAGGATTCATTGATATGACGCTAGTTACTGACCGGACCAAAGGGAAGGCGGCCCAGTGTTCTCCCTTTGGTTTGGAGCAAGAATGGAATTGTCTAGATCCCCATCATTGGTTTTGGAAAGCTGTTTTCTGGCCCTGGGGCTGTGGGGAGGTTGACAGGAAGCCGACCACAGCTGCTGTCCTGACAGGTGACGGGAAGTTGTGTGGGGGGCTGACTGAACACGGTTTCCAATCTCATAGGCAACGGACGGGGTGTTCTGCCTGGGAAGGACGCTGCCGGCAGATGGTGAGGTCAGCTTGTTGGCTGGATTTACCTAACCAAAGGCTTTGCACATACTGTTAGGTAAAAGTCAGCTGTCAAAAGAGCCACCTGGTCATAATGGATCATCATTAATAAGTCTGTTCTAGCCTCTGTGGCCCCAAACTTAGTTATGATCCATTATCTCAATTATTAATGAAGAAAACAACTCAGATAACTGAGCTCTGCTTTCCTTGCCCAAACTGGAATGAAGTGGTGACGTATGGCCAGGAGGAGAACAGCAAGTGTGTCCAGTGAGTCTCTGTCAAGCCTGCAGCCAAGTCCCATCACATCAAGGAGTGTGGCCAGGCTCGCTGCTTGAAGGGACTCTCGTACGACAGGTCAGGTGAGTCTGGAGTTCCTGTTTGCCCTTTGGAACCAAATTCAGTGCGGGGCCGTCTCTCGCTCTTTGTTGAGACATCTTCACCTAAAGCATCAATTGGCCCAAATCTGTAGAGTGAAACGTAGCCTTGACTTGCCAAGAGGGAAAGCCCGGTTCCTGCCCTCCTCAGAGGTAAGAAGGCTGTGGGTGTCTCACCGGAAAGGACCCAGAAGGGCCAGTGGGGTGGATTTGATCAGTTCCTTCAGGTTGAAATAGATTGCTTTGCGATGGCTTCTCTGTCCTCGGGCACGACCCACACAGGCAGTTAAAGAGCCTTCCTCGTACAACAGTGGAAACGGAGCATGCGTGTCTGTCCATCCTGCCAACACAGTGGGCTTAGATAACACATGTGCTAGTGTTTTAAATGCATGTTTATATATTTTAAGTTATTATATCTGTTACAGGGTGTGATTTCTCAGGAGTGTGCCAACAGACTTTTTCTTTAGAACAACTTACGCAGTTGGGGCCGAGGAGAGACATGAATTCAGACTCTCACGGGAGGTGCACTTTTCCATTAATATATACAGTCCACCAGAATTTTCAGACATCAGGGAACCAAAAGGGAGGGCAAAAGAAGATCACATAAGGGTAATATGCCTAGAAACACGAGCTGGTTGCTAAGGCAGGCAAAACTCCCTTTGAAGTCAGAAAGAGTGTTACTTACCTAAGAAGTGAAGGGGTCAGTTCTCAAGGATTATCATATGAAATAATGTTAGCTTAAATTAGCTCTCAGTAAGCAGAGAGCGGATATGCCTGTAATTGGCTTTGTCATATACAGATCACATTAACTCAGACCTTGGAGTGCCGGAGATGGTATTTCCTCATAAAGCGAGTTTCTCAGCCTCTGAACCTGCTTTAACCGCCCCGGGATGCTTTTGATATTCCCCATGAAAGCTTCTCTGAGAAGTGGTGGCTGATTGATTGTAAGTAAAATATCAAAGTTTATCTAATGCTCTCTAAAAAAGACTTCAAAGATATGAGTCCAGAATTTTTCTGTTGCTTTTAAATTATTTTTTGGTCATTTTGTGGGAACAAATTAGCCTACTTTATGTGACCACAAATCCGTGTTTTATCATGGGAACCGGGTATTGAACTCTTGGCCTTTCCTTTTTAATTTCTTACAAGTGGAATGTGTAGGAGAGAAATAATAATTTTAATAGATCTCTGACATTATTACTGACTTCAAAAATCATAATCTTAACTTATTGATAGTGATCTTGGAAATTTGTGATATTATAAATCGGAACTTTGCCAAGTCACAAATTTAAGTTCTGTGAACTTCAAGTCACCTAGCTATTACCTAGCTGGTACATGAGCCTACAATTCACCTCTACATAGAATTGATATCCCGGGTCAACTCTTTTGTTCTCTGTAACTGTAGTAAATCTCAAGCTAACATTTATTTAGCAAATACTCTGTACTACTTAAATAAAACTTTCTATCACTTGGGTCTTTGCTCACTAACTGCTCTCTTTCTCTGAGATCTACCTTCTATTTATAGAGACAAACCCTGAGACCGCATTTCTGTTACCTACCACTGACCATCCAGGGCAGGAGTGGACACGTGATCCAAGCTCAGCCAATCAAGACTCTGTCAGGAACTCAGAAGTTTGGCAATGGCTCGAAGCTTGCGTATATCTACACCTGTGAGACAGAACTGCATGTCAGCAGCCAAGAAAGCTAATCTGCAGGGGGAAGAATGACGCTGGTGTGCTGATTAACAGCATAAAAAGACCAAGTGGCCACAGAGATAGATACAGAGACACGTGGCTGAGTGTGGTGGTCTTCCCAGTCTGGATCCCGCTCGATGGAACCGTATTTTCTGCCTTGAAGTTTTTGAAGTAGCTGTTATAACCTAAGATAATTCCTCATTTTCCTGTGGTGGTTGGGAGTGCGTTTCTATAATTCACAGACACACGAGCCCAGTTGTCGAAGCCGGAGGTCACCGGGCCCCAGCTGTGGAGGACAAAAAGCCAGTGTCCGGGTCACACGTCCTTGCTCACGCAGAGGCCTCCAAAGAAGGTTTACACAGCGTTTCCAAGTTCTCAGTCACAGCTAATATTCATCATAGAGCAGAGAATGAGTAAAGGGAGCCCTGGTTGACACTAAGGTGCTTAACATAGAGTAATTTGTTAATTTAATTGATAAGTGTTGTCACTGAGTCACTGAGTCAATGAATTTCAGAGCCGGAAGGGATTTTCCTGTGACTTCCCTGGCAGACGGCCACCCAGTGCTGCCTGACTCACCGGCCCCCTCCTGAGGCTTGGCGTTCGCTTGCTGAGGAGCTCTGGGGCGCTTGGCTGGAACCTGTTCTTGGTGCCACATGAACCCTCTGAGGCCACTCTCTTCTGCTCAGGGACAGCCCTTCCTCCGTCTAAATGCAGCTGAGCCTGCCCTGGCCAGACTCTGCATTCCATCAGACATCCCGCGTGCGTGGATTCCGATGCCTCCCAGCCCTGAGACAGGCTGCAGTGGGCATGCGCGTCCACAGTGCGATCACAGCGGGGTGCGGAGCCAGTGTGCTCGGGAGGGTGAGGGGTGTCGGGGGCCGTGAGCACGTCAGAAGGGGCCCTTGTTTCTGGTAATCCGAACTCCAGACATACAGGCGCGCCTGAGTGCCTTACCTATTCTTTTTTTTTAAAATACTGACTTTATTTATTTATGTGCTTATTTTTATTATGGTAAAAATTACGTAACATGAGATCTGTCCTCTTAACCAATGTTTAAGTCTACAGTACACCGTACAGCGGAGCTCTGGAACTTTCTCATCTCGAATGACTGAAGAGAAACTCCCCGGTGCCCTCTGCCCAGGCCCTGGCAACGGCTGTGCTACTTTGTGTTTGTCTGAGTTTGGCTTTCAGGTAATTCATATAAGTGCAGCCGTGTGCTATTTCTACACAATGGTATATTGGTCACCATGAACAAGGACATCCTGTCACATGCTTCACTGTGGATAATCCTTGAGGACATCATGCTACGTGAAAGAAGCCCATCACAGAAGAGACCAGGTTGTTTTAATGGTGAATTCAACCAAGTATTTATAGAAGAATTAAACTCAAGGAAACACTCCCCAAATCGTTTTCCCAGGCCAGCATTATCCTGATACTGAAGCCAGATAAGAACACCAGAAAAACAGACAAACAACTGCTACAGACCAATGACTCCAATGACTATAGATGCAGAAATTCTCAGCAGCATACTAGCAAACCAAATTCAACAGGCCATTAAAGGGATCACATACCATGATCAAGCGAGAGTCATGCTTGGGATACAGATTGGTTCAACCTGCACACACACATACACACACACACACACACGTAATACATCACATTAAATAGAATGAAAGATTAGAAACCACACAATTATCTCATAGATCCAGAAAAATCATTTGGCAAAATTCAGTATGCATTCATGGTCAAAGCTCTCAACAAACTGGGTAAAGGAACGCACCTCAATATGACAAAGGCCATATGTGACAAGCCCACAGCTAACATCAGACTTGAGGACAAAGGGTTAAAAGCTTTTCCTCTGACCTCAGGGACAAGAGAAGGGTGTCCGCACAGCCCTACCATGCCAATTCAATGGGGTACCGATGTCCTGGCTAGAACAATGAAGCAAGAAAGAGAAATAAGAGGCCCCCAGGTCAGAAAAGGTTATCTCTGTGTATGCACGATCGTATATGGGGAAAATCCGTAAGACCCCACCAGAAGCAGGGTGAGAGGAGACCAACCAGCTCAGTGAAGCTGCAGGCCACAACATCAATACACAAAAACCAGCTGTGATTCTAGATTAACAACACATTATCCAAAACACAAGCTCACTTACAATAGCATCAAAACCCATACAATACTTAGGAATTAATTGGACGAGTAAAGTAGCAGAAGAATTTAAAAATCTGTGCACTGCAAACTCTTAAGACACTGCTGAAAGAAACAAGAAAATGCAGACACCCGTGTTCATGCATCAGGATTCTCTCGCGTCTCACCCCTTGATGAGAAGTGTCGACGACTTTGGGGCCGCCCTTTAAAACTACCACCGTTGGCCCACTGGCCGCAAGTGTTTACATGCCCCCCACCTATAACACGCAGTGGCCCTCCGCCAGGACCGCCGCAACATCTCACCATCCCCCGTGTCAAGTTCAGGTTTGCAGCCCAGGCTCTTGTTCCCTCAGTCTGGTCCAGAGGGGACGGAGGCTCCTGGGGTTACAGCCCCTCAGATAGGGTTCCTTTTGTCTTAAAGACTTGCGCACGGAAGGGACAAGTCCTCTCTCCTGCTACAGACAATACACAGGGCAGGACAGGCCTTGAAGTACCGCAAGAGATGCTCATGAGGAGGAAGAAGGACCCGGACTGAAGGGGACATAGCAGGCCCCGGTCACAGCGGTCCTGGAACCAGTCAGGCCCGTGCGCTGTTCCCTGCCCTGGGCCTTCTGGGGAAAGGTTGACCGTGACTCTAGGCCCCACACTCGGGGTTCTTGGTTTCACCCTCTGTCATCCTTCCTTTCCTGAAACAACCAGCTCATTTTTGCTTCTGGGAATTGTTCCCAGTTTGCTTCCTGCCCGGAGAGGTCCGGGGGTCCACAGGCCTACTTCCATTTCATACTGTTTCTCACTTTCGTGCTGAGTCGATACAATTTCTTTTGAAATCAAAATTCTCTTTTATCCATTTGTAATGAGCTCGTCGGACATACCTAGAACTCTCTCCAGGGAAGTCTTTCTCTACCCTGGGCCTCCTCCGAGGCGGCGAAGGGAGGATGCTTTCGAGATGCTTAGGTTTACCTGTCCCTTCAGGCTGTTCATCCGTCCCTCTTAGAAAGTCTGTGGTTAACGGAGAGTGTGTCCCAGGCACTCAGCCAAGAGCTTCAGGAGACGCTTGCTCGTTCGCAAAGGGCCTCCGTGGCCCCTCCTTAAGTTTGTGAGGTCTAGTCACCGCGAACCCCAGCTTTGCCCGGAGCCCACATTGCCGACAGCAGGTAGAATTCGGTCCTTTCCCCGGCGGTTTCTTACACTGAGAACCCTTTACGAGCTGGAAAGACCCACCTGTGCTTTTTTCCTTTTTTTTCCTACAAATTCTGCTTGTTACTATGCTTTTGTCCTTCCTCATATTATTACAGGCAGATGGTAAAGCCAGGTGAGACCATGAACATCCTGCACAGGAATGACTTGAGTGAGGTCAGTGAGCTCATTAAGATCATTCCCTACTTTCCGTGTCATCACAGGTGACAGAGTGACCAAATAGTTCCCCAACACGAAGCAGGACCCTCTTTCCTCCAACTTCCCATGGAGTTTCTCCATTCCCATCAGCATTTCATCTCATGTTCCCCAAAGGCCTGCAGGCTTCTGTCGGCTGCCTTGCCCTGAAACCAATACCACGTGATTTAGGTGTTACGGCAACAGCAGCTCTGTCTCAGGTACCAAGTCACACCCCAGTTATCTACTGCTGAATAACTCCGGGACTTGGAAGACTTTTATCGGCCCCTCCGGGGAGCTGAACTTCCTACACACGGCTTAGGGATCCAAGGCCAAGTTGCCAGTGAGCAAGCTTCCTGGTCCTCTCTGTTCCGGCGTCACAGAGGTCCACTGTCACTTCTGCTGAGCTCTATCGCTGAAACTTTTAAGACCTGCCCAGATTCAACGGGAGAGGTACAGACGTCACCCCCAATGGGAGGCGTGCCCAAGAAGGCAGGGCCATGTTCTCAACACTTCCAGAAGAATCCAGTTGTTTTAGTTTTGGTATCACGTTAGCCATAGTTCAGAAATGGAAGTCTTCTGAGGTTTCTTTACTCAAATAGCACCCGCTCCCTGATGAACCACAGCTGATTGAGAGCCCATCCGACCACTTATGAGTGGAATAAGACGCTGTGAATTGGAATTTCAGATGAACAGTAAGGATCAGCGTGGAGCCGGGGGAAACAGGTCGGGTATCTTTAAGAAGCTGCTGAAATTAGATCTTGACTCAACATTAACCTCCATGAAAATGATCCGTAACTTGGGGAACAATTGTACTTAACCTCATGAAATAAGATCAATGCAATTAGGACGACTTTTCTCTGGAGGCTGCCGCTCTTCATTTGCCTTTGGTTGGGGCGCTCAAGAGAAGTGGAGCTCTCCAAGAAAACACTCTAATTTGAAGATCATTTTGGTTTCCAGAACCAATATTTTTTTTATGAAGAATCATAGGTGAATACTAAGCATAAAATGTTCAAATTCTGAATGGCTCACAAAGGTGAGATAGTTCTGAAAAGTTTATTCCCTTAAACCATGTGTAAGACAGTTTTTGTAGGAGAAGAATCACTGTGCTCTCCCTATTCTAGAACACACATTAACAATTTTAATTGTAATTTTATATGCGTGTTTTCACTCCCTTTCAAACACATGCTATACTTACATCAAAAAAAAATTTCAGGGGAAAGTATTTTATTTTCTTTGCATGGATATTAGAAAATGTGGCCTTCTCAGGTATTAGTTAGGTGGCTTTTTGCAAACTGGTATCTGGGGCCTCCTTAAGTTTCAGAAGAAAGAAAAATGATGATTTTGCTGCTTTGAAAAACATGGATACATTTTAAAATCACTGTTCTTGAATTCCAGCTAACCAGTTAGACAGTGGAACCCTTAATACAAACCACCAGAGTTGTTTTGAAACCTCAAGCTGGTCTCCAAACTTTGAAAAATGTCGTCTGTGGAACTGCCAGTGGGTTTATGTAACCGTTTGCTATTGGACTTGTTCAGGCAGAGGCAAATAATTTTGGATTCAGGAATCCGAAGCACAGAAATTGGCAAAACCTTATTGCGTCTACTGTGAAGTTTGTTTGGAATGGACTTTAAAATCTCACGTAGGCTTCAGTCTCAGTGACTGTTTCTCTCTGAGGTACCTGTATTCATTTATTGGAGAAGCTAGGTAGATAATCCTGGGATATGTAAAGACGAGAAATGTATGGTCCCAGAACCTTCGCAAAACTGGATTTCAGTTTTTAAAACTCGAGTTGCCAAGGATGAGAGAGGCACTCCCGAAGGCCAGTGCCCGTGGTGGACAAAACGAGACATTCGGAGCGTGCAGAGGCTGCCTGGATAGTGACTGAGCTCAGAGGTGGCCCCCAGCATGGCCAGTGCGCGACACTCAGGCTGCTGCTCCCCACTCCCGATCCCAGAGCAGGCGGGTCTAACTGGCCATCCTTTCCTGCCAGTCCCTGGAGCAGTGTCCCACCCGGAGCTCCGGGCGGCGTCTGCCTGTTGTCGGGCGCTGATGCTGAGATGAACCGTAGGCGGCATCTCTGGATGCAGTGGCCACAGTGACCCCAGCTGAAAACAGGTCTCGGGCACAGCTGATTTGATGCGATCACTAGGAATAGACAGCAGGTGGGACTCACGCGGCAGTGGAAAAAATCAGGAATTTCTACTGAACATGCAGTGATCAAAACTGTGACAAGGTTTTCATCCTGTCTGAGCCCGAAACTAGCAACGTCACCCAGCGTATGGTGCAGGGATCAGCGGTGGCCCGTGGCGGCCTGGCTCTCCACAGAACCTGAGCTGTCATCGCAAACACAGATTCTAGGAGAGTCTAGAGGGGCTCTTTTTGAATTTCTCTGCTCCATCATTGTGGAGCAGATTTCTCGGCAGGCTAGAAGCTGAGAGTGTCTTGTCATGACCTTTTCAGGTGACTTGAGGTCCTGAGAAGTGCTACCAGGTATTGTTTAAGGCAAACAGGCATGTCAAGGGGCCTTTAGCGTTCATCAATGAACTAAAGCAAGAGTCCCATACAAACACTGATGGGCCACAGATGTGCCGGGAATTATAAAAAGGCAGGGACTTCTGCACAGTCAGCGCAGCTCGTCCAGGGGCAGGGACCCTGAAGACCGTGGTGCTGATGGTGAATTGCAGGAAGACCATGAGGCCGGAGTTCAGGCAAGAGGGAAGTTTGGAGTCAGGCCCCGAAAGGCCTCCTGTGACATGCTACCGCGCACACAGACTCGGGGAAAACAAAGCGCCTCAGGCAGGGAAGGAGCCGGCTCTCTTCAGGCTGTTGGAACAAGGAGGACCGGCCCGCTGAGACCTGCCCCAAGGAGGGCGAAAGCTCCATTTCCTGCAACGAGCGAGGCCCTGAGGAAAGGTGGAGGCAGGTTTCCCCCCGCGGACTCGCAGGGGCAGGCGTGGCCTTGGCAGGGGGCCTTCTCCCAGAACACAGGATGGCAGAGGGGGTACGGGTGGGCTCCCCACCGTGGGTCCCCCCTGGCATGGGACCCAGTCACGTTCCCCTCTGTCAGACTTCATCTTGCTCGTACCAAAGAGGACGCTCAGCTTGCCTGCAGCCCCCGCCGAGCCCCTGAGCCTGAGTTTGGTCTGCATGACCACCTCGGGGTCTCCGGATCCCGGCCCAAGCGTCCTGTCTGAGTTCGATGACCTGGGGTTCCTAGTTCCTACCTCGTGCCCCGAGGTTTGCACATACCCGAGACTGCAACTCCTAACAAGACTGACAGCGTTCCTTGGCCCGTTTCCTCGGAGAAGCTTATCTCTTTGCTCTCACTCCTGGCCACAGACCCTGAGCCGTCCTGGGACGGCCCCGGACAGACCGCCCTGCCCGGGGAGAGGACGGCACCGGGAAGCTCGGGCTGGCCGCAGCTGCCCTGCTGTCCTCCCTGCAGGCGCCTGGCCAGGGGGGCCGGCGACCCCGACTCCAGTCCTGCAGGTTGGACGTGCGGGCAGAAGCTGCTTGGGACCCACGGGCACGCTCAGTCCCGAGGTGGGCTGCTCAGCTCCTGGCCTTCGAGCCGCGAGCCACGCAGTAACTGGGGTGTGCGGGCCTGGCTCCTGCGAGTCAGACAGAATAATGACCCTGCTGCCTCCATTAGCCCCGAAATGAGAATTGATGGGGGAGACCGACATCGTGCCATAGAGGCACTAAGGGGAGAAACGATACAAGTTCCATGTTAATGAAATTGTGTTACTGAATAAACAACTTCAGCTCCCATGTCCTGCTTCAGAAAAAAAACAAAACACATACTAATAAAATGCAAGACATTACGGATGTTGCTCAAGTTTGTAGGAGGTAATCTCACAAACACAACGTGCAGCTCCCGCGGGCACTCAGGTCTCCATGGCGATGGGAAGACTTCAGCGGAGAAGCAATTACTGTCTCTGCGGCCGCGGCGGGGCGTGTTTGCTGCCTGAGTTTCATGGAGAACGAAGGGTCCTTAAGTGCCGGACTCCTTCAGGACATAGATAGCGTAGGGACAGATCTTAATCTCCGTGACACATGGTTTTACTGTAAGTGACTGGGTTTGTTCTGTTATTACAAATTTAAACAAAATTAAATTGAACCATGAAGCTTAACAATACCTTAGATTTATAGACCATTATTCTTAAGATAAGTCCCCTTTATTCTTGGGCACTTAAAAAGCCAATTTATTTCTGTCTGATATAATTTTCAAAGGAAAGCATGAGGTTTGCCAATTAAAGCCTCCTCCTCTCCCAGTAAATGTTACCAGCATTCCTCGGCACACTGAACTTCTGCAATTACCTGGTAATTTCTAGGCAAGGCCCTCCACGTGTTTCTGCAAACGTTAAGTAAGCTTTGTAACGCCCCAGCAAGGGACAAGACCGGCGTTCCAGGCAGGCATCTGCGCACGCTGAGACGGTGGCTGGAGTGACATTTGTTCGTGTCACTCAGAGTCAGCACGCCGAGCTGGAAGCCGCGGGGGCAGAGGATGTGCTGACTCTGCCGGAATCGCTAATGCCGCCGGCACTGTGCGCTGACAGGAGGCTTTTCCTGCCAGACCACAGTGCTCTCTGCAGAGGTGCAGATATTGGTGTCTGTTGTTCTGAATACCTCGTCCGATTGCTTACCCTTGTTCTGAAATCAGCTTTAGCTCGGTGCTCCTTCCTGCTCTGGCCGCCGCTGTGGTGTGAGCAGCCCTGGAGCTAACCGTCAGAACACGGGAAATCGTCCTGCGGAGCGTGGCTGCAGACGGTGTCCACATCCAGACGCTGTGGACCTCATGCCTGCGGAGGGGCCCTGGACACGCTCAGTGCCGGGGCTGCTGTGGAAGTGGCGGGGTGACCGCTGTGTGCTGGAGATGGCACCTCCTGACCCGGCGGGGTGCTGCGTGGAGATACCCCGCAGCCTCTCCACACCAGGGAAAGTGCGGTGCCCGGGGCGAGGCTGGCTGTCGCTGCTACGAAGCTCGCCTGTGATGGCTGCAGGTAGCCCTCCCTCGTGGCCCTGGGGGCCACTGCCCAGCCTCGCAGGAGCAGGAGGGGGCAGCTGAGCCTTTTCTGCGGACGGTGGCCATGGGGCCTCCCGTTCCAAAAAAGCCCTCCACAAAAACCTCAGAAGGTCTTTGCACTTGTCACCTTGCCTTGTATGGTTTTCATTTCTTTCGTGTTGTGAGCAAGCTCCTGGCTGTGGATGGAAACACTGGCCAGCAACAGGGAAGACCCACGTGGACAGGACCCTGTTCTCATCTGCCCGGAGCGCCGGCGTTCCTGCTGCGGCTTCACCGGGGCCCGGGGCCTGGGGCCGGCTTTGCTGGACACTCCCATGATCCTGCTCCAGGCTGTGCGCTTGGAGCCCATGTCGAGCCAAAGGAGCGTGGCAGAAGGGGGCGGACTTAGTTTCGAAGAGCAGAAGGAAGACGCTCGTCTGCTAAACAGGCCGGGGTCAAGGGATACACACTCACTTTAGTTGGCGGAAATACTGCAAAACAGGTCGGCGAGGATACTCCTGAAGATGTTACCTGGGTTAGGGTCCAGTAAAGCGAGACGATCCCTTTGGTCACTCCTGTCCCCTGGGGAGATCTGATAAGGCAGAGTTTCCACATGGACCTTAATGGAGGAAGACACACGCCAGTGTAAATGTGTGTGAAAGGGAGGAAGGTGTGTGTCCCAGCTGCGTCCGCTGCCCAGGGAGCTGTGGCACTGCCCGCTGGGCTGAGGTGGGAAAATGACTTCTTCCGTCGTTTGGTGATATTTCTTTCTAACGAAGAATGTAAGAAGCAGTAGCAACCAGGGGCAGCCTAAGAACAGTTTCCAGTTGTATTTATGTGTTATCTTTTATTCATGACAAGCAGTGGTTTCCAGTGAGGTAGCGATTTAGAGCTTCCTCATAAATTATGTGTATTTAAGAATATGTGAGTTAATTTAGAGTTGACACAGATTGTGTGCGTATACAGCAAAAACCGTGAAGGAGGTGTCTACTTCAGGTGAAAGTTATTCCGCCGTCACCTGTGTGAGAAGTGGCTACGTTTCTAAAACAGATCTCTCATTGCCAACTTTGTGGTAGGGCAGATGTAAACGGCATCATGCCCAGACTTTAAAACTTAGTAATTAATGATTTAAATTTAAATGTACCTCAAATTTATCATGCACCCCTATCCCTAACTTTCTTTTCAAGTGGAAGCCTTTAATAGTATCATATTTAACCATTTTGATTATTATCTATAATCATTTCTACTTGCTTTTAGTATTCGCACTGGAACTAGTTTTAAAATGTCTCAAAATAGGTTTTCTAAAGGTAAACAGCTGTTCAGTTTAATGAACACAGATGCATAAATCCCCAACAAAATATTGGCAAAACAAATTTCACAATCCATTAAAGCAATCATGCACCAAGATCAAGTGGGATTGATTCCAGGGATACAAGGATGGTTCTACATCTGTAAATTAATAAGTGAGATACACCACATTGCAAAATGAAGACTAAAGGTCATAGGATCCTCTCAACAGATGCAGAAAAAGCACTTGACACAATTCAACACCCATTCATGTCAAAACTCAACAAACGGGGGCTAGAGGGAACATGCTATGACATAGTAAAGGCCATGTTACGACAAGCCCACAGCTAATATCATACAGAGTGGGGAAGAGCTTAAAGCTTTTCCTCTAAGATAAGGAACAAGACAAGAATAGCTACTCCCACCACTTCTATTCAGCATGGCGCTGGAAGTCCTCACCAGAGCAATTAGGCAAAAATAACAACAATAAAGGCACACAAATAAGAAAGAAAGAAGAAAAGTGTCTCTACTTGCGAATGAAATTTAATTACGTATATAGAAAGCCCTAAAGATAACACCAAAAGACTGTGAGAACTAATGAAAAAATTTAGCACATTTGCAGGATACAAAATCATATTTAAAAAATCACCTGTGTTTTGATACACCAACAAAAAAACCAAAAAAAGAACTTAAGATAATCTCATTCACAATATCATCAAAAGCAATAAAATACCTAAGGAATAAATTTAACCAAGGCGGTGAAAGTTCTGTGCATGGAAAACTACAAAATATTGATGAAAAGAACTTAAGAAGATACAAATAAATGGAACAATATTCTGTGTTGATGGACTGAAAAAATTGAAAAGACTCTCAATGTCACTAATCATCAGAGAAATGCAAATACAACCACAATGAGATAGCACCTCACACCTGTCAAAACAACCGTCACCAATAGGTCAAATGACGGTTTTAGGAGCTCTGGGTCAGGAACGGGGGACAGAGACCAAACTGTGTCTTTTTTCTTATTTCACAGGACGAAACAGAGTAAGATCTCTAGTGGAGTTCACGGTGTAGGTGTCATGCTACTTCTATGTAAGATGTCACCATTGGGGGGAGATCTACAGCCCTTTGGTACCATTTTTACCACTCGCTGCGAGTCTTCTGTAACTACGTCGCAGGAAGCCGTTTTTTAAAAGGCTACTCGATTTGTCCAGAAACGCAACCGAGACGCGCCATCAGCTCCTTCTGCTCTCTCTGTTCGGACACCCGGAAGCCCGGCTCATTTCTGATGGCTGCTCAACAGCAGGAGAACATCGCCAAGAGGCGTGCGCCATGGAAACTCACTTTCCGAGAGGTGCTGATGGAGGCATTCTCAGGGGATGTAACAGAAACTACGTGGCCCACAGGAGCCGGTCTCCAGTCACCTGCCACCGCTGGCAAAAGGGTGCTCATGGCCGAGAGGCTCTGCAAGGGTGAAGAAAGAGACCCAGCACCCTTTGCAGGGAGTCAGCCGTGGCCGTGGGTCCCCCTGCTCCAATCCCCTGTGGGACACTCCTGCCCACTGTCCCGGGGAGGGGGGTGGGCCCCTGTGTTGGGCCAGGGGTGGGTGACACGTTTCCCCTTCCTCCCCTGGGAAGCTGATGACCAGTACAAAATAAATAGACGTTCGACCCGGGCGCACCGCGCATGCCGCTCCCCGATGCCGCGGGTCGTCTTGCTTTCTCTCCGCGGCTTTTGTCTAATCAGCCTCAGCGCATGGGCGCTCCGTGGGATTAGGGACGGGCCTTGCGGCATCGCGAGCCCCCCAGCCCCCCACCCCAGCCAGTGCTCAGGTTCTTTCGTCTCCAATCCCGGGACTGCAAACTCAGAAACCATGCCAGAAGCAAACATTGCAAAGGGAAGGCAGTGGATTAAGGACCGGGCTTTGGGCGTGTGCAGTTGAGATGTCAGTTAGACAACCAAGGACAGTAGAGATGTCAAGCGCGCGAAGATGTGAGCGTGGAATCCAGGAGCGAGGTCTCTGCCAAAGGTGCCTACTTGGGAGTTTTCGGTGTTTCAGGGGCTCCGCAGGTCCCCAGACTGGATGACATCCCCCAGAGGGTAAACGCAGACATTGAAGAGAAGCCTGAGGATGAAGTCTTGGGACAGGCCAGTGTCTAAAGGTCAGAGGAGGAGTTGCATCAAACCGAGGAGCAAAGCCCAGAGAAAATGGGGTTCAGGGGGCAGGTGAGGGGAGAGCCTCAAGGAAGGGGTGGTGGTCCCGGCGGGTCAGGCAGCACAGGGGCTGGGAATTTCCCGCTGGGTCTGGCAGTGTGGGGGCCATTCGATGCCTGGTGATGGGTGTCTGAGTGAACGGAAGCCCGAGTGGGGCCCCCGCCCCGGGGTGTAGAGAAGCAGAGGCGGGAACACCCACGTTAGCAGCGCCTCTCAGGGTGCTGAGGGAGGGGGAGAAACGAATGGGGTTCTGGCACTGTTAGCTGGGGGGGGGGGGGTCTGGGGAGGGATCTTTATAATGTTTTTTCAGTTTTCAATCTTTTTTTTTAGGTTAGAGATTTAAGAACATGCATGTAAACGAATGGGGATGACCCCAAGGGAGGGCGGGCTACGGACAAGGCAGGGGTGAGAGGGGGCCGCTCGGTGCACCCAGCTGTGTGAGATGGGAGGAAAGGCAGGTGTGGGGTGCAGGGCACACAGCTTTGGGGTGCAGGGCACACAGGTGTGGGGTGCAGGGCACACAGCTTTGGGGTGCAGGGCACACAGGTATGGGGTGCAGGGCACACAGGTGTGGGGTGCAGGGCACACAGGTGTGGGGTGCAGACGCACAGCTTTGGGGTGCAGGGCACACAGGTGTGGTGTGCAGGGCACACAGCTTTGGGGTGCATGGCACACAGGTATGGGGTGCAGGGCACACAGGTGTGGGGTGCAGGGCACACAGCTTTGGGGTGCAGGGCACACAGCTTTGGGGTGCAGGGCACACAGGTGTGGGGTGCAGGGCACACAGCTTTGGGGTGCAGGGCACACAGCTTTGGGGTGCAGGGCACACAGGTGTGGGGTGCAGGGGCACACAGCTTTGGGGTGCAGGGCACACAGGTGTGGGGTGCAGGGACACACAGCTTTGGGGTGCAGGGCACACAGGTGTGGGGTGCAGGGCACACAGGTGTGGGGTGCAGGGCACACAGCTTTGGGGTGCAGGGCACACAGGTGTGGTGTGCAGGGCACACAGCTTTGGGGTGCATGGCACACAGGTATGGGGTGCAGGGCACACAGGTGTGGGGTGCAGGGCACACAGCTTTGGGGTGCAGGGCACACAGGTGTGGGGTGCAGGGCACACAGCTTTGGGGTGCAGGGCACAGAGATGTGGGGTGCAGGGGCACAGTTTGGTAGATTCAGTGGGGGAATATGGGGAAGCTCTCTTTCTAGTGACCATTTATTTCTGTACAATGAAGGTGACAAACCAAGAGTGAAGATGGGGAAGAAACGTTAAATGCCAGGAACTCTCTTTCCCGACACCGGTTCTCCATTTTCCTCAGCCGAATGGAAGGAATTGGGAGCGGGGGCCCCTCTGCCTTGGCCTCTGGAGCAGGGATGGCTACAACTGAGGACACCTGTGAGCGTGTTTTGGGAAGAGACTAAGGAGACCCACCGGCTCTCTCGATGCTCCACCTGCCACCCCGTGCGTGCGGCCCCTGGGGCTCTCCAGCCGCCTTACTGGAGGGAAGTAGCAACGACTGATGGGGACGCAGCTTAGGACTTAACTTTGCTGCCTGCGCTCGGGGAAGAACTTGCACGTAAACTGCATTCTAGACGGTACCTTGGCTCCTTCCCCCTCCTGCTCTCAGAGGGGCATCTGCTCCCCAGACGGGGTCCGGAGAGCTGTTACGGGGCACTGGTTGCTGCTGCTGTTCGTGTAGCTCATCCTTCTGCAGCTTCCAAGGCAAAGAACAAGCGTCTACTGAATACCCACCATGGACACAGAACGGATCTCCTATAAAATCCACGAAGAAAAGAAGCAATAATCTCCCAACCCCTATAACTGCTGAAGGTAAAGTTCTTAAAATTCTTATAACCACTAAGATGATTTTGAAACATCCTTGCAAAAGTATTCCACTTGGTGGTTAAAATATTCTTTACGGGTAATACTTTGACATGTCAGAGGGTGCCTGGAGGTGTAATGCCACTGGTTTTGCCTCTTAAGAAAAAAGATTTTATTTATTTTCAGAGAGAGGGGGAGGAAGGGAGAAAGAGAGGGAGAGAAACAGCGATTAGCTGCCTCTTGCACACCCCCAGATGGAGACCTGGCCCGCGACGCAGGCGTGTGACCTGACTGGAATCAAACCAGCGACCTTTCAGTTCTCAGGCTGGCGCTCGATCCACTGAGCCACAGCAGCCGGGGCTGTGTTTGCCTCTTAGGGGCCTCTCTCTCTTTTTTCCTTCTGAATGCCTGTCTTGAATTCAGGGCTTTCTCCCCCCAGTGCTGGCCTCACTGTAACAGGAGTGGGAGAACAGGCAGCGACGGGGAGAAGAACCTACAGCGCTTCCTAGGGCTTGTCTGAATTGTGAAAGAATCTCGTGAGGCGTGTCTCGGGGCCTTCAGTTTGCAAACCAGGAAACCAGTGTGACCACGCGGCTGTAGGGCCCTGGGCGTCATGGACAGTTGTTAATTAGCTGCAGCAACTCTGAAAATTTCGGGAGTGAAACGCTGCTGAATTGTACCCCAACCTGCCCCAAGCCCTCCTGCACAGAGAACCTGCCCACCGTGTCCTGGCCTGGCCGCCGGACTTTGACGTGGCCCCGCTCCCCCAGCCCGACGACATCAAGGCCGTTGAAAGCCAGTCCCATCTTGCTGAGCGGTGAGAAGCTGCTCCGGCAGGTTTATTGAATTTAGACTCACTTCCATCACCCTGTGGATAACCCTGGCCCACACCCAGCCCTTGTGGACGGGCACCGCTTGATCAATGACCTCAGGATGACAAGGAATCACTGATGGCCCCTCTTGGGTTGCAGCTCTTCATTCCCTTGACAGCACTGTGTGCCAAGCTAGGTATTACCAGCCTATTGGAAATAAAGGCTATGACAGAAGCCTTACTGAAGTCCAGGTATGTTATATCTATTCCTTCTCCCTGGTTGGGGTGTCAAAGAAAGAAAGAAATGAAACTGACCTGGCTGGCCTCTTCCTATAGGGGTGCTGGTGCTTACCCAACGTGCCTTGTTGGGTTAATTTGCCAATCAGTGGGTTGTTTATATCTTGCCCCTCATTCAGGTTTTTGCATTTCACCTGACAAGCGTCCCTAACACCACATTCTAAACATCTTCAGGCCCTTTTAGATGATCTTTCCTTCGACTCTATTCTGACTCCAGGAGGTCTAGAAATAAGCCCTCAGTGTCAGGGAGTAGTAAAAATATTCCCTTCGTTCATCTACAGTGCTGTTTGTAAGCTCACCCTAAACAAATAGCTTCTGACCACTAGATGAGCCTTGTCTTCTTGTTCTGGCTCTGAGGGCAATGCTTCAGTACAAGGACATGTCATGATCCTTAGGCCGTTGGCTGGCTTTGGTGGGGTGGGGGCAGCTGAGGGCGTGAGTGTGTGTGCGTGTGCGAAGGGTGATACGGAAGGAAGAAGGAATTCTTGCTTAGCCTATGCCTCGTTTCTTTCCTTTAGATAAACTCAGAATTTTCCTCCAAATTTTCTGCATTGCCATCGAGTAATTCAATTCATAGAACAGAAGACTCAGCTGAATGCACTTATGTTTTGAATGACAGATTTGGTTTTCTCAGTTTCCCATCAGCCCCAGTGGGAAGCCACCTCTCTTCCTTGATGTCACTTTCTGCATCCTCGCTGCCAACTCTGACTCCATCCTGTTCAGCATCTCCCCAGTGCTGGGGGGATAGCCAGGCTGGGGGCCAAATGCCGAGCCTGCCCTTCTACTCTCCCACTTCCCGTCGCGCGGCTCTCCTTCTGGGAAGGGGTGGGCGCTCCTCCCCCATGAGCTCGCCGGACATGGAAAGGGCAAGCCTCAGCGATCTTCCCTTCTGCAACCAGCTGAGCCCCCCGGGTCTCCGCAGCACAATCCTCTAGACCAGCAGTCAGCAGGCACTTTTGTAAAAGAACAGACAGGCAGTAGTCAGGCTTTGTTGCCCGTAGAACCTTTGCTGCAACCCCTCAGCTGTGAGGTGGGAGGGCAGCAGGGACTGGACGGGCACAGCTGTGTCCCAGTGACGCATCTACAGAGCAGGTGGCTGGCTGCACGTGAGTTACGGGCTGCCGTGGTTTGCCAGCTGTCGGCTGCAGGGCCCGCCCTTGCCCTGAATACGTACCGCCCGTCAGAGTTACCGTCTGAAGATGGAACCTCCCTGGAGTTCCGGGCTGACGTGACACAGACTGTGCTGCTCAGGCGTTTGCTCTGCTCACCTGCTGACTTCCGTCTGAGGAACGGGCACCGTGTCGTTCTGGGCCTTCTCTGTTGGGTGACTTGAAGTTAAAAGTCACTTTGGGACCGTGGAAAGCCCGTTGCGAGCCCTGCTCATTTCATTCCAACTTTGTCAGCAGTGGGGCTCGCATGAAAATTCTATCTCCTTTTTTTCTAACCTATTGAAAGGACAGGAGATATCTCAGCGTCACTGCCGTAGAATAGGCACTATTAAATAGAGCAGCTCAAGCACCAAAGCTTTCCCCCGCAGGATTAAAAAGGAGCAAACAACAACAACCAGACAGACCTAAATTACATTATAAGGGGATAGGATGCAATGGACTTTGACAGCAGCCTAGCGACCAGCAATTGTATCTCAATTATTTACGGGGTTCAACATGCGTGGCCGTAGTTTCTGTCTTATTCTTGATTCCAGTGGGCTGACCCCTTATCCAAATAGACAATTGAAGAGAGGTAGGTAAGGCTTTGGAAACCTCATGGGACAGATGAGGTCAAAATAAATAAACAAAAGGAGATAAATAAAAAGAGAGAGACTCATTTCTTCTCAGAAGACTGTTCCTTAAATGAAGCGTATCTCTCTTTGCCTTTCAGCAAGGATAATGAACAAACCTCTTAGGGGTGTCACATATTATTATGTAATACATCTTCATACTTTACGGAGAAGACTTCTGTGATCCCAGTGCTAGGAGGGCACCACGGGCCCTGTCTTAGGGAGCCGTGCCATAGGACTCATCCTGTCCTCGCAGGCCGCTGCCTGTCCTCTGCGTCCTTTCCGCTCTTCTCCGGGCTGCGCTGCCAGCAGAGATCACACACGTTCTCTTCTCGGACCGTTACCCGGGAGAAAAAACACAAAATACTTCACGGGATCCTTTCAAGCCCGGCGTCATGCAAAAAGACAAGAAATCTATTTTTTATAACCCCCCATGACCTTGCAACTCTCTTTAAGGCAGCTTTATCAAGTTGGACAGTAAAATCTCATTAACCTGCACATCATCGCTTTGGAGTTTGAGATAATTCGGGCAGGGCTGGCCTAAAGATGCCCTCTTTAATATTTATGGAAAAATAGAATGATATATTTTACGTATATTTGGTTAAATAACACATGGTGCTACAATTCCAAAAAATCAGCGCCTGCTCACTAAGCCTCGACTAGTGATATATTACAGAAATGGTCCCCATAGTTGCTTCTGGAGCTTATGCGTCAAGACCTGCCTGTGGTCAATAACAGCGTCCTGGAGGCCACGGGGCGTGGGCGGCAGGCGCTCACGTGGGCCTTGCTGCGCAGAGAGGAAAACCTCGCCACCTGGCTGACCTCCGTGCTCTGCCGCCTGGCGGTTAACCGCCTGGCCACGGTGCGTGGGCAGTTCTGCATGCGCGTTTCCGCGTTTCCTACAGCTTCAGTTTGGGTGCACTTGTGTTTTATAGAAATGCAAGGACCGCGTTTTTACCTGTCTTTGAATTTTTGAACTCGTCCGACAACTCAGTGGTTTCCTTGGTTCCAACTGACCGCTTCTGCTTCCACGCTGAGTCCGGGTGCAGTCGCTTCTGTTCTGGCTGCATTCCCAGCACCCCAGCCCTGCATCTCCACGGTTCTCATTCCACTGTGTTGCTATTTTAATGTCTCCTCCAACTGCTTTTTTAATAGATGCATTATTAAATAGGAAGCAAGGCAACTGGAAGGGGAAAGCAAACTCTTCTAGTGACAATACAGTGATAAGAAGTGGTAACAAGGTACCCCTGTGGGTTACGTGATAAATTCTAAAGCGATGAAGTCCGTGAGCTGCAAACCTGCGCTCCCGCCGGCGCCAGCCGTGTGGGGGCTATTTCAGAAGCTGCGGGTCAGTGTTAGGGCCACGAACTGTGAACAGAAGCCCCCCCACATTAAGGCTGAAATGGGGCCACGTTAGATGCGCTGTTGTGTGATCACATTTGAGGGCCTATTATGTCCTGATTAAGGCTCCCCTGGATATACCTTTTGAATGGAATTTGAGGAATTAAAAATGGCTTCACAAATCACGTTTTAATGTGGCGAAGTGAGCAGGGAATGAAGAACACCACACTGCCATCTTCAAGAGCAAGAAAAGTTGTAAAAGAAAACAAATTAGTGACTGGTTCACACCTCATAAGCTACCTAATAACCTGTTACCAGTTAATTACACACCTTTAAAATGTAGGTACAAGAGAAATTACTCAGAAATCAGTTCCTAAAGGGGAGGGTGGCAGACAAGTACCACATCAGTAAGAGGTCCTCTTTAACTCTTTAGAGAACCAACCACAAAGCGGGAGAAATGTATTTTCTCAGGAACTGTGGTCTTGAAAGTGCTGTCTGCTCACGTGACAGCCTCCAGTGGCCTCCGCTCCAATAGTTCGATCTACACGGACAGATACAGGCTGGGGCAAGAGTGAGCTTACACTGGTGAGTAGGCGAGGCACTGAGTTTATTCTTGAGGTGTTATCTATTAAAAATTGCACTATTTTCCTTAAGAGTAAAGCTACTCTTGCCCCACAGTGTGTTTGTTGGGGACCTCCTGGGACACAGAGTCTCCACTATCCCCTTGTGACCTGTTCCAACCGTGTGGGCCTACCAGGAGCACGCACTGGTCATGTACCATGTTCAAAGCCCAGTCGGAGCTCAGTGACAGGCTGAGCGCCACTGTGCGAGCAAGTGGGAACAGCCTCCCCGTGCGTCTCTGTTCCCCAAAACCCTTGCTTCTTACTGGTTTGTCTTTAGAGGAAATACAAAGCAGTTGGAAACTAGGTACATGGAACAGCAAGGAAACTGGGGATAGCAAGTTGAAGACTATTGTCAACACACATGACTGTGTCAAGGGAATTGGGTGGGTGTGTGTGTGACTGATTTCTTCCAAATCCTTTTTAATAAGTGAAGAACGCCAAAAGGCGGCTTTCTGAAATCTAAATATGGTATGGAGATGTCTTCTTTTTTCTTGTTAACTTCTTTCTTTTTCTTTTTTTCTGTTTTGTTCTTTCTTATTTATTTGTTATATTTTTCTTTCTTGCTTTTTTTTAGCGGAGCTGTTTGTCTTGGTCAGGACCCTGGGGCCTCGGTCTGCACACTGGCTTTGACACCTGGGATGCCTGCAGTCCATCGTTTCTGGCTTTGAGCCCCAGGCCGTTCCTCGCTCCCTCTTAAACGAGGGAGCTCACGACCCACCTCACTGAGGTGCCTAAAGGTATGTGACAGAACTAATTTCAGTGCGCGGAGCCTGTGGTAAGTGTTTGTTATTATTATTTGCCGTGGTATTTATGGAGAGTGAACCATGGCACTTGGTTTGGTTGCCTGGCAAAATCTATTTCCTATAGCATTTTAGTGAAACTTATGATCTAAAGTCTTAGAATGATAACATGATATATACCTACTAAAGGCTCCACTTCAAACTGGCTGATTTTGAAATTAGAAGTAGAGCAGTTTGAAATCAATTAACTCCACAAATAAAATGTATTAATTGCATTTGAATTATATTCATTCATAAGTGATTATTAGTATGATGTTTACTCAGGTCATTTAGTATTAATTTCTCATCCTGTAACTGAATTCTTTAATGGGTACCATAGTCAAAAGACTGCAGTCATTTCCAATTTTAAAAATATATTTGTATATACACACATATGTGCACACAACCACACATATACCATGTATATTCCATAGTCCGTAAGGTGCCCAAAATCGTTTAGGTAAAACTCTCATGGATACTTGCCCGAAGACCTCTGTTGGTAAGGTAAAGGGCCTCACTGGCCTGGGCAGGGTGCGTGGGTCTTTATTGAATCCTTATCAGGATATTGTGCACATCCGCGGAGAATCTCCTCAGAGAGCAATTACATCCCTCCACCTCACGCAGGACAAACCCAGAATGCTGTTCTATGACAGCCCCCACTCCCACTGATGAGCTTCCATCGGTGCGTGAAAAAGATGAGTTAATTTGTATGGTACCACCCATCATGGAACAGTAGAAAATAGAACTGTATCAAGTTGAAAAAACTGGATTCTTTTTTTTTTTAAGTATATTTTATTGATTATGTCATTACAGTAGTCCCAATTCTTTTCCCCTTTGCTCCCCTTTCCCCAGCAATCCCACCCCCCTTAGTTCATGTCCATGGGTCATGCATATAAGTTCTTGGCTTCACCCTTTCCAATGTTATTCTTAACATCCCCCTGTCTATTTTGTACCAAGCGATTATGTTTCTTAATCCCTGAACCACTTCCCCATTTCTCCCCTTCCCCCTCCCAGCTGATAACCCTTCAAAATGATCCCCATACCTATGATTCTGTTCCTATTCTGGTTTGCTTAGTTGGATTTTTTTTTTTTTTTTTTTTTAGATTCAGTTGTTGATAGTTGTGACTTTGTTGTCATTTTAGTGTTTGTTCATAGTTTTGATCTTCTTTTCCTTAAGTAAGTCCCTTTAACATTTCATATATAATGGCTTGGTGATGATGGACTCCTTCAGCTTCACCTTGTCTGGGAAGCACTTCATCTGCCCTTCCATTCCAAATGATAGCTTTGCTGGTTAGAGGAATCTTGGTTGTAGGTCCTTGCCTTTCATCACATTGAGTACTTCTTGCCTGCAAAGTTCCTTTTGAGAAATCAGCTGATAGTCTTATAGGCACCCCTTTGTAGATAACTCTCTGCTTTTCTCTTGCTGTTTTTAAGATTCTCTCTTTATCTTGAACCTTTGGCATTTTAATGGTGATTTGTCTTGTTGTGGTCCTCCTTGGGTCTAGCTTGTTTGGGACTCTCTGTGCTTCCTGGACTTGTATGTCTCTCTCCTTTGACAAATTTGGGAAGTTTTCCTTCATTATTTTTTCACATAAGCTTTCAATTTGTTGCTCTTCCTCTTCTCCTTCTGGCACCCCTATGATTCAGATGTTGGCACATTTAAAGTTGTCCCAGAGGTTCCTAAGCCTCTCCTCATTTTTTCCAATTCTTGTTTCCTCATTCTGTACTGGTTGACTTTTTTTTTTTCTTTCTTATGTTCCAAATAATTGATTTGAACCCTGGTTTCCTTCCCTTCACCATTGGTTTTGTGTGGATTTTCCTTTGTTTCATTTAGCATAGCCTTCACTTCTTCCCTTATGCATTTGCCATACTCAAGCATATCTGTTAAGCCTGTGAGCATCTTTATCACCCATGTTTTGAACTCTGTGTCTATTAGGTTTGCTATCTCCTCATCTTCTAGGTTGGCTATGTCCTCATCCCTTAGTTCTCCCACTAGAACCTTGATCCGTTCTCTCTTTTGGGCCATGCTTCTCTGTCTCCTCATCTTGACAGGCTCCTGTGTTTGTTTGCCTCTGTGTCTTGGGTAGAGCTGTTGCTCCTGTTACATTGTAAGGGGAAGAGCCTTAGGTGTTGTCAGTACAGGATGACCTGTTTCACCGTGTTGTGGCGCTGTGTGTGGGGGAGGGGTTTGAGAGGGAACAATGCCACTTGCCCCTGTTCCAGGCACTTCTCCCACTTCTGTATGGGACTGGTGCCTCTCCAGCTGTTGCCCTGGCTGTCGTTCCCAGAGTGGGTGGGTCTGCGGATGTTCTAGGACCATGAGGGCCCTTTAAACAAGCAGAGAGACCAGCAGTTTCTGCCTCCACCCCAACCCCCACTGGTTTGCACAGTCAGAAGCAATGAGGCTTGATGTTTCCTGGTGCTGGGACTGTGAGCTACATGGTCAGGAGCTGGGAATGCTCCCCAGGTGTCCCTCCTGACTCTTTAAAACATGTAACTGTGCTTTCTGCTGGCCTGCCACCGCTGCCGCTGCTGCCACCACCACACCGAGTCCTCTTTGCCCCAGCTCTGCCCCTCTGACCTATCTGGATAAGTATTTCTTCTTTATATCTTTGTTTGCTGTACTTCCATGCAGCTTGCTTTTCTGGAACTTCTGGTTGTCTCTGGTTTTGAGGTAGTTGTATTCCTTCTTAGCTGTGGAGAGAGATGCAGCGTGCCTGTCTAGGCCTCCATCTTGGCCGGAACTCTGGATTCTTTTCTAGTCATATTTTCACTATATTATTTTTGCATGTTGGGAAAGTAACACAAACATATAAAACAAACAAAAAATGTGTAGCGGAGGACTTCCATAGCCCCAGCCCTCTATGATAACTATTCTATACATATGATTTTGAAACACACAGAAGGAGATCATCCTATGTACTCTGTTCTGAAGCAATGCCTTATTGACGGAAATTTCGGGCATTCCCAAATTTTCTATGAAAAAAGTATTGGAAATAAACATCCCTGAGTATATATCACCACATATCTGTGAGAGTCTTTCACTAATTAATTAACTAAATGTAGAGCTGCTGGGTTTAAGAGCACGTGCATTTAAATCTTAATGAGTATTACTAACTGCATCCCTAAAGAGAGTGTACTTACACATTCTCCCACAAAGCAGGGGCGTCTCTGATGCTGCCTTGCCTGCGGTGGGTGGTATCACCCTTTCAGATCAGAAAGGATAGTTATTTTATTTGGGGGTTTGAGCCTGTTCTGGGATTCAGCACTTCTTCCCTTGTTTTCAGTCATTTTAATTGCCTTTCCCATGAGTTGTTGTTTACCCTTCTCCTTCCTCTCACCCCCATGACCTGGTTCTGTCACCGTGGACCCGCCGTCCTCTCTGAGCCTTTGTACGTTGTCCAGGTGAGACCCCTCCACCCTGAAACCTGCGCATTTTCTTTGTCTTTTTCCCTCTTGCCTGATTTCATCCCTATCCTATTTGGAAATGTGTTGTTAAAAAATAATTTTCAAAATAAAAAAGGTAAAATCATGACTCTCATATAGATATGAAAAGGAACATGTGCTAAAGAGTTTACTTTACAGACGAGAGAAAACATGTCAGTCAATTTTTAAAGAGTTGTGAAATCGCTCAGAGACTATGAAAGGCTAGACTCCAATGACTCAGGATAGACTATGTGAGGATAATGCGCGATGTTCCATTGACACTCAATGTTTTTCCTACAGTCTCTCCCCTTTGATCAAAAATAACCTCAAGAGATCTTGATTACAAAATAAGACCGATGTGAGTGGGTGAGGCCTGGTGATTTGAACAGATGCAGCAGGAAGACCACTGTACCATGTAAACCCCTTAAGTTTGCTTTGCTGGACATTTTTGTAGGGAATCTCAGAATGGACTTCTTTTTTTCTTTCTCAGAATGGACTTTAAAAATCTCTTGTTATTTGCTATTCTGAGGATGGCGATTTTGTAATTCTATTTATTAAAACCATTTGGAAGTAAGACAATGATTACACACTCACACAATGAGAAGCAAAGGCTTTTTCTGAATTTTAGTCACCCACATACAGACAGAGAGAGGGGGAGAAAGCTTAGAACTCGCATTCTAAAATTTTAGCCCTGGATCAAGAGTAAACACACAATTGTAAAACTCACCCATCTAGATAGCACTTTCCCAGTGGGCATGAAATTCTTACTTAATTTGATCTCTAAACAGACAAGGAGAAAAGACCAACTTACCAGATTCTCTACCATCCCTCACCTAGAAGAGAGCTCTGGAAACTATTAACGCAGTTCCAGAGAGCCTCAAATAATCAGACCACGGAACAAAATTCCCAACAGTTAATGGGAAGTAACAATTGGCCATAAACACTCCAAAACCGAAACACAAAACCTAAAACTGGTAGAGAAGAAACTTCATGTTCAATAAGCAGGGAGGGAGCCAAGTCCTGCTGCCATTTTGTATTCACTTTGGGAAACCCAGGAAAGACCCGCACGGCTGTAAACTGCCCAGGAGAGCCCTTCTCTGCCCAGGAAGTGTCCCTGCATTTGGTGGGTGAATCCGCTGGGTATCTCAGTGGAACCATTAAGACCTGTCAAAAGACTTGTTTTGTGTCCTACCATGTGGTGTATCTTTGAAAATATTCCATGTGCACTTGAAAAGAATGTATATTTTGCTTCTTTGGGGTGAAATTTCTATATATATCAACTAAGGCCATTTGTGCAGAGTATTATTCAATGCCTCAGTATCCTTGGTGTTTCTTTGCTTTGAAGATCTGTCCATGGTCAACTAGTATTCGACAAATGGGGAAAGAACATAAAATGGAAGGAGAAGAGCCTCTTCAACAAATGGTGCTGGGAGAACTGGACAGGGACGTGCAAAGAGATGAAACTAGACCATCAACTTAGACCACACACAAGAATAAACTCAAGATGAATCAAAGACTTAAATGTAAGCCGTGACACCATAAAAGTCCTCGGGGAAAACATAGGCAGGAAAATTTCAGATATCCCACGTAGCAATATTTTCACCAATACATCTCGTAAGGCAATAAAGGGAAAAAAAGGAAATAAAGGAAAAAATAAACAAATGGGACAACATCAAACTAAAGAGTTTCTGCTCAACAAAAGAAAACATCAGCAAGATGAAAAGGGAACCAACCACATGGGAAAACATATTTGCCAATGATACCTCAGATAAGGGGTTGACCTCCAAAATAGAGAAAGAACTTATACATCTCAACACCAAGAAGACAGACAACCCAATTAAAAATGGACAAAGGACCTGAACAAACACTTCTCCAAAGAGGACATACAGAGGGTCCATAGACATATGAAAAAATGCTCAACATCACTAGCCATCAGAGAGATGCAAATAAAAACCACAATGAGGTACCATTTTACACCAGTCAGAATGGCCATCATCAACAAGTCAACAAACAACAGGTGCTGGCGAGGATGCGGAGAAACGGGAACCCCAGTGCACTGCTGGTGGGAATGCAGACTGGTGCAGCCACTATGGAAAAGAGTTTGGAATTTCCTCAAAAAACTAAACATGGAACTGCCTTTTGAACCAGAAATTCCACTGCTGGGATTATACCTGAAGAATCCTGAAACCCTAATTCAAAAGAACCTATGCACCCCTATGTTCATAGCAGCACTTTTTACAGTAGCCAAGTGCTGGAAACAGCCTAAGTGCCCGTCTGTAGATGAGTGGATTAAAAACTGTGGTACATTTACACAATGGAATACTATGCAGCAGAGAGAAAGAAGGAACTCCTGCCATTTGCAACAACATGGATGGAACTAGAGAGAATTATGCTTAGAGAAATAAGCCAGGCAAAGAAAGACAAACACCATATGATCTCACCTATTACAGGAGACTATAATGAACAACACAGACAAATGCGCAAAATAGAACCAGAGGCATGGAAACAAGGAGCAGCCTGACAGTGACCTGGGGGGGGGGGGGAAAGGGGGGTAAAAAGGGGAAGGGTCTAGTCAAGGAACGTGTATGACTGCATGGACATGGACTACCAGGTGGGGACTGACTGGGGGGGGAGGGGATGGGGTGGGCGGGACAGGGGAGGACAACGGAGGGAAAATGGGACGACTGTAATAGAACAACGATAAATAAATAAATAAATTTTTTAAATGGAGATTTACTTCATCAAAAGCGCTTAGAGAAAAACTGTCAAAAGACAGTGTTTTGGAAAAGGCAAAATCATGAGTCCCATCCGGATATAAAAGTGAGCATGTGTTCAAGATTTGACTTTACTCGTTCAAGAAGGAAACCAGGTAGATGTTATAATTGGTTTAAAGGAAAAGGAAAAGTCACACATTCCTGGGGGGTAAAGGAATTACAAATGCAAACGAAACTCGGTTTTTCTGCAGGCAGATGGGAAGTCAAGCGCAACTCTGTGTAGCAACTTACAAAGAGTCTTCAGATAGTTTGGAGATTATGGAGGAAGCTCTGCCAGACAGAATGTGCGTGTCTGTCAACTTGCACAGAGTCTTAAAATAGTTCAAAGACACGGAAGACCGGAATCTAAGAACCCAGAAGGGTGTGCTTTCTGTTGGTGCTACATAGCTCCCCACGGAAGCTCAGAACTTACTTTTTCCAGTCTGTTCTTTTGGACGTCTTTATATACATCTGCTCACGTCTCCTGTAGGCCCCGTAAATGTTTTATTACTCTTCAGATAAAACCTGGTTCTCATAGGACTAGCAGTGGAGAAAATATTTCTACTTAGGTAGTAAATGCAAAGTCCTTGTACTAACACATTTCTCCTGTATATGAATCATATTGAGTTACCAGATGAAGTGATTTTTCCCCCCATTTCTGTCAGTGGTTGGGGTGTCATTTATAGATATTATGCAAAAGAAAATAAATTGCTTGTAGTTGGGAAAAATTTAAGTTACAGATGGAAACAGAGGGGCCCAAAGCCCACTTAATTGATTGATTCACTGATCGATCAATTGAGCGATTCCATAATCATTTGCAGTCGTTCCCACGATGCCAGGCGGCATACTTTCAGAAAGCGCAGTTTCAGCTTTCAGCAGTTTCGAATGTTGAACAGCCGACAGGAAGTGGTCATCTAGAGAGGGTATCCTAACGCAGGCACGCCGAGGACGGGCTGAGAACCCAGCCTGGAAGTCAAAGTCACCTGGGCACCTACGCTCCGCCCTCAACGTGTTGGCAAGGCGGGGGTGTGTGCAGAAGGATGTTCCAGGCGGAATGAGGAATGCGTGCAGAGGTGGAGAGGCCAGAGGACAGGTTCGTTCTGGGCATCAGGATTCCTTTGTGTCCCTGGAGCAGAGATGGGGGAGGGAAGGGATGGCAGGGGAAGAGGTAAGAGAGGACTCGGGTCAGCCATGGGGAGCCCACGGTGACACACCCAGGAGCCAGGGCTGCCTGCTGCAGGGGAACCATCTTACACTCGGGAGTTCCCCAATCAAGTCTGCATTTTAGAAAGACCCCTCAGCAGCAGGGTGGGGAATGAACAGGCTTTAATATTTCGATTAATGACTCAGTACAGGTCTTTAACTGAGTCTCAGGACCCCCCCCCCCACCACTGCAGCCTCTGTGGCAATGGTCTGCAGCCTCTGCTTTGCAGCATTTGGGGTGCAAGGCTGGGCCTTCATGGTACGGGACGAGCGAAAAGAAATGAAGGGCAAGAAGGAGAAAATGAAGCAGGGGTCAGCAAAGAACGGCTCGCAGGCCGGAGTCAGCTGCCTGTTATTGTAAAGGACACTTAGTGGGATGTGGCCACGCCCACTGGATTCTGTCGTGCGTGGCCACTTTGGTGTCCCCACAGCAGACCGAGCCGCTACTAGAGAGGATGCAACGCAAACGTACTGACTATCTGGCCCCTGGGATGAAGGGTGAAAATATTGTATAATTAATTTTGCTGATTTGATCATATATTATTTATTCTGTATATTCAAAACGAATTATGCAAATGTTTGTGGCCCGCCCAGGGCACAAAGCTTGCCAGTTGTGCCGGCAATAATACTGATGAACATGACTGTATTAGCGCCTAATACTGTTGGGGCTAATACTGCTAGTCACTTGCCTTTCCCACGCATGCAAGGAGTTCGGACTAGCCATCAGCCTGACGAAGACGAATGTTATGGCTCAAGGCACGGGGACTCCCCCATGCATCACCATCGACGGATACACCCTGGAGGTTGTCAACGACTTCACTTACCTCGGGTCCACCATCTCGAGCTCTCTGTCAGTCGACTTGGAGGTCAACCGGAGAATCGCCAGGGCAGCCACAGTTATGGCCAGACTGAACCGGCGAGCGTGGAACAATTCCAGCCTCACTGAGAAAACCAGACTGCGCATCTACCAAGCCTGCGTACTCAGCACTCTCCTCTATGGCAGCGAGACGTGGACCACCTACGCAAGGCACGAAAGGAAACTCAACAGCTTCCACATGAGGTGCCTGCGACACGTCCTGCATGTCGCCTGGCAGGATAAGGTCCCCAACACCGAGGTGCTGAAGCGAGCCAATATGAGCAGTTTGCATGCAGTTCTTAGCGAGAGACGCCTCAGGTGGCTCGGCCATGTCAAAAGAATGGATGCAGGCCGTATCCCCAAAGACCTCCTCTACGGCGAGCTAGCAGAAGGCCAGAGGATGACAGGGCGCCCAAAACTGCGGTTCAAAGACATCTGCAAAAAGGACATGACACAATGCTCCATCAATCTCAACACATGGGAAGTTCAAGCAGACGACCGCCTAGCCTGGAGGCTCGCGGTCAGGCAAGGTACGTCACGCGCGGAGGCTGCGCGCCACGAGGAGGCGGCCCAGAAAAGATCGAGGCGGAAGCAGCGTCAGCAGCAGCAACAACGGCCATCTGCCTTCACCTGTACCAAGTGCGGCAGGGATTGTCACTCCCGAATCGGACTGCACAGCCATTCTCGGTGGTGCAGATAGACTCTCAGGAAGCTACGCCATCGTCTCTCGAGACGGACGGCTGCCGACGACTGTTGGGGATGACTGTATTAGCGCCATATAGAAGTCTGTCTCCATGGCATTAATTCTTCTCAAAATCTTCCAAAAAGGAGCAGACGGGTCTGGTTTATGTGCCACTGAGTTTGATTTATTTTAGCTCAAGGAAAGCTCAGACAAGATTTTAAATATTCTGCATAACTTCTAGGACCTTGAATTTGAAATCCCCGAAGACAGCGAGCACACGTTTGGGGACTGAGTGTAACGGTCAGGATTTTCCCTGAAGCCTTGGTTTAGGGTCTCTGGGCTCAGCACAGAGCCTTCTCCGGTCACTGACTGACTTGAGCAACTGCTTCGAGTTCCTGTTCCAACTAAGATGGCCTTGGACTGCATCAAGAAGTCACGAGGCAGAGAGAACAGGACACAGGACAGGAAGGGGTCACGCCCAAACACTTCCCCGCCCGGATCCCGGTTTTCTCCACCAGGTCCCACTAGCCGCCTGCTCAGCCACCCTGGGCCAGGACGCCTGGACATTTGAAAGTGTGTAGCACACACGCCACAGCCGGTTTCCTGGTTCTGTCTTCTGTACTCACCTCATGAGATGGGCGGAGACGCCTGTGTCGGTAGCATTGACTTACTAAGAACCTCCTCGGACCAGTTAAAGGCCAGAGCACGGTGAGGTTTCAACCCCTGCACCCACCCCCCTCCCCCCACTCACTCAAAAACCAATGTATTTCAGTTCTTGACTGAAATCGTCTCACGTCTTGGGAGAAGTCAGTTTGCATGATAGTAGGTGTCTCCCTCCTGGTGTTAAACCTGTGCCCCTCCGCTCTCTTTTGGGGTCTGTTAATCGAGTTTCCTGCCTTCTCTAGACAGCAGCCTAATTGGTTATGTCCTGCAGAAACCCCTCACTGAGAAAGAGATTTGTCCCTTAATCCGATATTTTTTATGCAGTATGGAGGCCGCTATTAACCTGTTACCAGAGTCTGTCAGCTTCATTGGGAGCCTCCTGATAGAATCCCTTCCTTTGATCTTAATCTGGCTTCTTCTTCTTCTTCTTTTTTTTTTACTAACCTCTGTCACAACTTCTGGTTTAATTTTTGGACCCAGAATATCCTTCTCTGTCAGGGAAAGATCATTCTCATCACCGCGAGAAACATCAATTGCTTGTCTGCGGGGCGCATTTCAGTGTGCCCGGTGCTCGGAGCTTTTACGGGGGTTCATTCCCTTTCTCCCCTGACGCAACAGAAAGGCAACATATTATAACAAAAACCAAAAAACACAGCAAACGGGCAAAACCCCGCTCCGTGTCATTCCTTATATTTGGGGAAAATGAAAAGCAGTACTCGAAGTGGGAAGACGTGGATCTCCCGATGAGGTGAGTGGCTTGGAAATGTGTCACAGCCCGTAATTACCGAGGCCTGACCTTCCCCGGCTGGCGTGCTCCCTGTCAGCGTGACTTTCTCTGCTGTCCCCCGGGGTCCCTTCGCCCCCACCTGGCTTTCTGGCGGCGGCGGAACGCGTGGTCGCCGTGAACTATTATTTGACATCCTTCTTTTTATGAAATTGAATTTCTTTTGATAAATGTCAGGAGGGGACACACGTTCTTCAGTACAATGAGCTGAGCCGAGGGCAGATTTGTCACTGCCGCCTCCCCAGCCACCTCTTCTGTTTTTGACAAATATCTTGTGTCCTGGGCTCGTCTGTCCTCGCTGACCTTAAAGAAACAGCAGAAGGCCTCCATCCTTTCTGATTTCAGCACCGTGGGCTGTCACAGAGGGCCCGTTAGAGATGATGAACGTGTTTACATAGTTTCCTTTGTCGCTGTCCCCTCTCTGAGGACATGCACAGGGGTGTGGTGGGAGGAGCCAGGGAAAGGCTGCGTGTTAAACTAGGCTGTTCTGCATTTTGCTTTGGAAACTTCGAACGCTACAGAGTCTGCTAGTGTTATGTCACTAATCCTTTTAGTGTCCCAAGAGAGGGACCCATTTTAAAAACAGCTGACCCTTCACCATCGACCCTCACTCTGTATGGGTCATAATAAAAAGGGAACATTGGAAGAAAGAAAAAAAGGAGAAAGACAATGAAAAAAGGAAAGGAAAAGGGGAAAAAGAGAGCACCGACATGAAATAACACAATACCCATTTAACTGTATCCCAGCGCAGCGGAGGAATAGTATCTTTTTCTCACCTTGGTATGTTCTCTTTTGGGACCCCTGTAATAAAAGACAGATGAACAAGATAAAAGCATAGAAATGTATTTAGCGTAAGTTTTATGCAGTACGGGAGCCTTCATCAGGAAATGAGGACTCAGAAGAAATGGCTGAACCTGAATGTTTCTGTGCTAGGTTTGAGGAAGAATGGAAAGACAGAACAGGATAACGAGTGTGAGCTAAGTGTTATGAAGTGGGGGCAGGGAGGTAAGGAGCAGGGGGAGGCTTAGCAAGACCTGTTCGCTGGGACTCCTCGGTGTGTCCCCGGCTTTATCTTTGGGTGTAAGGATGCTCCTTTCCTTCAGGTGTAGGGAGGGCATCTCTCACGTGAAGACCTGTTTCAGCGGAAGGCCAAAACGTCCTTCCTACACATGCCTTTTCTCGAAGTCCTCAGTTTAAAGTAGTTAATAGGCCAAGGTGCCAGATATCGGGGTGGCCTGTCCTGAACCCTGTCACTACCTAGTAAATCAGCCTTTTCCCAGGAACATGGTGTCATTGTTAGTTATCCCAATGCCAAACTGCCCTGAGGAGCGGAGATGGGAAAGCGAAGCGTACGTCAGTGCCCTCATCCTACTGCATTATCCCGCCTTCAGGTAGTCAGTCCTAGAATAGTAGCAAGTCCTCTTTCCCAGACCTGCCTGAAAATGTATGTTGAAACCGAGAGCAGATCATAACAGACTAGACATACTAGAATTTAGCTTTTAATCCCAATGATTGAGTCAGCCCTTCTTAAGAGTCCTAGCTGCTGGAATGTAGCCACGTCCTGAGGCCAGTTCATGCAATTTGCAAAAGGTTTACTCTGAGTGTATAGCTCTGTTCTTTTCCTCCTGCTCTTAAGATGGTGTCACGGAGTCACAATCCCAGGAGGTCTCACAGACCTCTCTTTCTGTTGGAGACCCCCCGGCCATAGTCCTGTAGACCCAGACGGGATGATGCTGGGTGCTGGATAAATCAGATTGCTGAATCTTGGTGAAGAACGGAACCCCTGACTCACAGTGGCTCAGGATTTTTGTTCTGTGAAATTCCTTGTTTGTAAACCATCGAGTATGGGGAACCGGTCCACGTGGCAATGATGAATGTAGCTCAGCCCTGGTTCGGAGAACGGACAGGCACGAGGAAGCACACAGGAGCCAGGCCCACAGATCGGCTTTCCCGTGGGGATCGGGCCTGCATCGTATCTAGAATGCTTTGAAGCTTGCTTTTGCTAAAACTTCCTCGCCCTGAGCTGAAAAAGAACAGATATTTAATGTATAACTTTAAAGTAACTTCTCAAGGTCTATTCTGAGCTGTTTTAAGGACACGGTGTGGCCAGATCTCCCACCCTCATCACTTCCTTGCATTTGCAACATTCTTTTCTTTATTATCTGTAAACAATAACTATCTGCAGCAACCTTAGGAAAGAGATTTCTGACTTTGTTGGACGTGATCCTCCCTGAAGGGAATAAAAGCCTGTCCAGGCAAGGGTCGTGGCACTCTCACTGATTTAGAGTGGCCGTTCTGTCCCTGTTCTCCACCAGAACAGTGCAGTCCGTGTGATTTTGTGCATCGCATCCACAACGCCGTGGACACCGCAGGTCAGAGTCCGTGACAATCAAGCAGCTCAGGCTTTGGAGCAGCAACTTTCCTGTTCTTGCTTAGCGCTCTGCGGATAAAGCCGCTGTCCTAGCTCCACAGCGATCCTCGGAGTTCAGGGTTTGGCGCTGAAGGTCAGTGATCTGCCCAAGGTCACGAAGCTACTGTGCAGGGGAGCTGGGATTTATCCCAGGTGGTCAAGCTACAGAGCTGGTGCCCTCAACTGTTACTGTGACTGCGATTCGCCCAATAATAATCACATGCGTTACTTAAATGCTGAATGTTGTGCAGGGTGATTGAGGTACAAATATGAATAAAAACGGTGCATTGCCCTCAAGAAACTCACAACGTGGAGGGGGAGATGGAATGGTAATTAAAATGCAGTGGGATAAATGTTAACAGCAGAAATGTGAACGGATTACATTAGGATCGCTGAGGCTATAGCAACATTAAGTGTTTATCGTTTTCTTAAAAAAAAAAAAACAAACGAATGGAGAGTAATCCATGACAAAGCTTAGAAAGTGCTGCTCAATTTGCTACTTAAGCAAATGGGAAATAAAAGTGCCACTAAGGACTCTTTTCAAACTTAGTTTGAAGATACTCATCTGCCTTTATAAGCCAAATGCATCCACCTTCGGCGACACTAGCTCTCTCCCTGACCCTCACCACACGGAAGCAGCGTTTGGGGACGGGCGGGGAACACTGGTGTTGACACGGATAACAGAGCACAATTTTATTCTACGGGATAGACTTGTTGGATGAAGTGTTCTTGTCTCTCCTCACCCGTCTCTTTTCCTCGTTCTTCAAGCCTCAGCCCATCAGCCCAATGCCTGCCTGACACCCCCCCAGAACTATTTCCCGAACGTCTCGCAGCGGACATGGTCAGCCAGGGAACTGGTATCTCCCCAGGCTCCCCTGCCTGGGTGCTTCCTGCCTCCCTCACTTTGCGTGTTAAGTTTCCTAGGGCTGTGGGAACAAAGCGCCCCAAACTGGGTGACTTAAAACACAAATCATTCTTCTCACAGTTCAGGAAGCCAGATGTTCTAAATCAAAGCATCAGGAGAACCACGCCTCTTCCAGCTCTAGTGGCTCCCGGTGTCCCTAGGGTTGGGGTCTCAGAACTCCAACCTCTGCTGGTCTTCACACGGCTGCCTTCAGTTTGCATCCGTCTCTCATGACAAAGGTTCTCCCCTCCACAAACTCTAGTCACTCCTCTGAGCTGTCTTCTTGCCTAGACCTCCACCTTGGTCTAGAAGAACTGCAGAGTCTCCGCACAAATGAGTTTGTTCATCCCCGGCCCCCACCACCATACACACATTATGAAAAGACTTGCATGAACACTAGCATAGTTTCTAAATGTCCAAGGCTACGGCCTTGAATTCTGCCTTCTTAAGGGTCTGCCTGGGAGATCCCAAGGCTGCCTAGAGAATGAACTGTCCCAGCCCACACTGAAGATGGGCCCTGGTCTCCCGGTCTCTGCGGGAGGGAGGATAGGAGTCTAACTTTGATACGTGCCAGTTAGCAAACCCACGTGCGGTTCACATACATCAGCCCTCCTCCCCTTCCCACTGTCTGACTTCCACGTCTCTGCTCAGACCCTCACCGTCCACCCTCCCACTCCTTCCTTCTTCCTTTAAAATGCCCAGCTGCCTCTGCACAAATTAATGTGGAATTCAGTTCACAATGGACCCTCTTCCCTATGGCGGTCGTTTACGGCTGATTCAAACCTGGCCTTACCGCTCTCTCTTTGACTCTTAAAAGACATTCTCATGGGACGCAGGGCCCATCCTAATCCAAAAGGATCTCATCATGATTCTTACCTCATTTACACCTGTGAAGACCTTATTTCTAAATGAAGTCACATCCTGAGGTTCTGGATGGGCAGAACTTTTAGGGGCGTGCTACTCCGCCTATGCCCAGTTAGTCACTGTGACAAACTCTCTTGTCCACCTGATATCCAGTGCCTTGCTGTGGGCCATTGTCAGTCTCAGGCGATTGAAGGCACTCCTGTTCCCCACTTGTCCTGTTCCCCACTTGTCCAGTCCCCAAGGCAGGTGGGGGCTGCCCTGTGACCCAGTTCTGGCCAATGACACCTGAAGTCAGCTGCGGGAAAAGGGCTGTTCAGCAGCATGAGGTGAAAACCGAGAGAACTGAGAAATGTCCCTGATGTTGTCAAACTTCTGGACCAACACAAGCCGCCACCTACCCGAATGTGCTTGAATATAATAACCATCTACACGGTAAACCCTGTTTAGCAGAAATTCTGTTTCTTGCTTCCGAATTCACTTCTAATTGATTTACTCACTAAGCTCAGTTAATTTTTTTTGAAACGTCTCTATTTCTCCCTTTGCATTCAATCAAGATTTTATCATTTCTCACCAGACAATTAAACTATTCTAATTGGCCCCCCAGGCTCCCTGTGTCACTCAAAAAGCATCTCTTTCCTCTGGGCCCACTGGAGTAAATGTTCACAAACACACCATGCTCTCTGCTCCAGAACGTTCTTTGAGAAAACTTTCTTAGAGAAAAATGTCTAAACTTGTTAGCAACAGTGACCTGGCCTCAATCTATTGTTTTCTAGTGTCTTTTACTTTCATATTCCTGCGCCCTCTCTACTTTCCAGTACGAAGTTATTTTCCTGGACACACTGTGGGTTTCCACGTCTTAGCCTCTATCCCCGGTCTGGAATAACTTGTGGGAATCCTGTGTACCCCTCAGAACCCAGCCCCAATGTGCCCTCCTCCAGGAAGGCCTCCGTGGCCATCCAGTAGGAATGAGCCCTTGAACGTACACAGCATGCCGCTTGTTCCTCTACGGCAGGCAGCCCCAGGTTTGAGGATGTCTGACTTTCAGGTAGCTGGCGGCTCCACCCAGGGTATGCCTACACATCTGGACCCTCTTTCCTATGCTGGATGCAGGTTTTCCTCCTTCACGGGGAAACATTTCCCAACAAAACAAAACATATAAAAAAATTAAACTCTTTTCCTTTAATCTCAATTTAGGAAGAACTCACTGATGGGGACTCTCTCTCTCTCTCTCTCTCTTCCTGCACAACCACGCCCTTCCTCCTTCTTTCAACTCAAGACGCCTGTGTCTCTCTCCTGAGCTCCAAGGGCCCATCTTTTGCCTCTAACTTTTCCTGAGTCCACACCCAGCAGCTCACTTTCTGCCTCTGTGACTTTCTCAATAAACTTTCTCTTATTGTTTGCGTCTTGCGTCTGAATTCTTCCTCAGCCAGAACTCAAGTACTGATGTTGCTTTACTGAGGTCTGGCCAAAGTGGTCGCTAGTGCCTCGTGCTCTTTTCCTGCCCTGACATATTTCTTTTTTAAGTTTCATCAACACATCAGTTTATTTAAAAGAATATGCTACATTTAATGACACTAAGGGACATTACCAAACCGTTTTTAGAGCGGTCAGCTCTGGAACAAGGAAGGAAAGAAACACTTTTAGCCAATATGTGCCTGTGTATTTTCTCTTTCACATTTCTTAAATCACCAAAGTATCAGATAGTGCAGTGAAAATACAATTAGAGTTTTTCTCAAATCAGTGAAAAGCGTGCATTGGAGAAACTGAAGCCCAGCTCACTAGCTTAAAAAGGGGGCAGGATGTAAAACTGGAGTCCAACGGTAGCTGCTGGATAGGGGCTTGCACCGCCACGTCTGCACCCCCTATCACACCCTTCTTAGATCCCGGTCTCTCCCACAGCCGCACACTTTCCAAAAACAGACAAACAACTAAATGATGAGTTTCATGGAAAGGAGGATGCCTTCTTTTGACTTTTCTGCTGTGACTGGCATACTGTTTAATATAAAAGCTTTCAATAAATGCTTATTAATTAATTAATGAGAAAAAAAGGAATATATTTTGGAGTGTTTGGAGCTTTAAGAGCTTCAAAACCTACTGGATTGCCAATCATTTTTTTTTTATTGTGGTAAAATATACATAACATAATATTTGCCCTTTTAACCCCCGTGAAGGGGACCGTTCAGTGGCATCCACCACTCGCCCCGCTGTACGCTGATGGGCCCTCTGCACCTCTGCACCTTGCTCAGCTGCCCAGACAGAAAGCCACCCTACGTTCTGAACCGCTGGTCACGGTGTGTTTTTCCTTTTGCTGCTTCTCTGCATCAGTGTTTCCGTCCAGTGTTGTATATTCGATGCAAGGGGGGTGGGTAAATTCATAATTTGGTCCATAAATTGTAAGAAGGTGGGAACTAAGTGAAAATGGAATCAGAAGAAGAAGTGAACGTTCCCTGGAGATGGTGTGCAAGAAGACCAGCGACTCTAAGACATCCCTGTTGGGTGTAACAAATTATCCAACCTCTTGTCTGGGTTAGTTTTCCACTTCAGAGAACACGTGAATGTGTGTGTGTGTTTGTGTGTATTGGGATGTGATGTAGTTGGACCTTACTATTAAGAATATCTCTGTAATGTAGGGAGAGAAGCGCATCTTTTGAATGCATTTCCGGGGACATGAGCTTAGCCACTTTTATCTGGACTTGCCCGCTCCATCCATAATGGTGACTCATGGGCCACCAGCGAGTCTGTCCCTTCAGGGCCTCTATTAGAGCAGTAATTGTGGGATCTAGGTGAGGACCTGTTTCAAAGGGGCCAGTTTATTGCTCTGTCTCCTGAACAGGAACAGGTAACTGTGGGAAGGCTACTCTCTTCCCATCTTCCCATCCCTGCCTTAGTCCATTTCACAGAATTCTTAATCTCTTGGAGATGTTATGGAAAAAGCTTCTGCCCCTGACCAGCCTTCAGGCTCTCACCCCTGTGGAAGCCAGTGGAGTGACTTACTTAATTGGGGAGTTGGGGAGAAGGGCCATTGCTCATGTTCTGACTGGGCTCTTTTTTCTCTTCTTGAACGTGCACGAGTGGAATGTTCTTGCCTCCTGGATGCCTTCCCTGTGGCCTTCGCCAGAGGATGAGCTCACTGGTCAGGCCTGCCCCTGGGATGGAAGAAAGGCAGTTGCTTGATAAGCCGCTTGTGACCAAGTGAGTTCAATTCAAGGTTAAAGTTCCAGGACACTTCATTTTGGTCCCCGTTCCACGCCACGCTCTCCAGTTCAGTTTGTGGCTTTTCGTAACTCACTCAGGAATCAGAAGGGAGAAGGATATGCTACATCCGCACCATGACGTCCAGACTAATTTTGGGCTGGTCCCTTGAATGACAGGGATGTAAACCAGGGAGCCGTGGAGTAAATATCTTCCCACCTGTCACGTGGCTGGGAGGCACAGAAAGTACACCTGATGGAACACAAAGGAGTTGTGTAGAGAGCGGCAGAGAGAGTCCTGATGTGTTCAGTGCCATGTGGGAGCCCAGCGGCATGATGCGGGCCTGGGGTTCCGTGGAATACCACTTGGTCTGACATGTTCGTTTTTGCTTAGGCCAGCCCAAGTTGCTTTTATAATTTTCCAAGAATACTGACCAATACACTCTCTGAATTTCACTCTTCTCATCTGTAAACGGGAGTCTGAAAACTTGCCCTATGTATCCTACTAAGAGAATAAAATGAGGTAATAGAGTCAGAAAGAATCAAACTCTTAAGAGTCCCTTTGATAATATCTCCAGTAAGTGGTTGTCTAGCCTTTTTCCTTGACAGGAAATCACTATTTCCCGAGGCAATCTGTTGTCTTTTCAGAGTTCTCTGTTTGCTAGAAAATGGATATATTGTGTGAAGTCCAAAGTTTCTTCCCTGTCACTCCACCTCATTCGTCCTAATTCTATCCTCGTGGGGCCCACAGAATAAATGCAGTCTCTCTCCATCAGGACAGCCCTGGAAGCTGATGAGGAGAGCTCTGGGGTTCTTGCGTCAGCCTTTTCTTCTCTATGCTGTGTTCTCAGGTCGTTTAAGCATCATCGTGATTTCCTGCTTCCGAGTGCCTAGAACGAGCATATACGTTTGAACACATGAGTTGGCGAGAGAAAAATCTTGTTTTTGTCAGTGAAAAGAAAATAAAAAGACTTAGTTAATAAGGCAGTCAGTCAGCACATTCTCATTTTTATGGTGTTTCCAAATTTCCAACAGATATTTTAAGGATTCTGGAAAAGTTTAGGAATTCCCAGGAATTCTCAAATCATAAGTTACTTTTTATTTTTATAGCACTTAGGTGTTTTTAAATAACAAGTGACCATAGTGTTATTTTTTGATGATAGAGTTATACTAAAAGTTTCAGAGGTTTTATATAAAAATAAAGACACAATAAAAATATGTTACAAGAGCATACATTTCAATAACATGTAAAAATGATCTCTACCCAATAACAGAAAAAAAAATAAGAGAAAATGAACACTAAACACCAGATAAAACTGATTAAAAATGGAAAGGCATTAAAACATATTAAGAAGTTATTCTTAAAAAATTAAAATATGCGAAGCATGAATTTCCCTAGCTGCTAGTCTTGATCATAGTGCACAGTTTCATATAAGTGCTTTATTTAAATTTATTTGGTGCACTTGCCTTGGTTTTGAAAATTGGTATTTCTTTTGATAGTTCAGATCTTAGGTTAGTTTCTGATTTCACGTCGGAATGTTCCACAACAACTCATATGTTCTTTGTATTTCTTCTATTGAGTGTTACAAAGAGGACTTCTGGTTCTGGCCAAACTGAAGTAGCTCCAGTCTTCCCGGGTCCTCCTTCTTATAACTCAATTCCTGGACGTCACTCGACAAATGCACAGGAGACTTTGAAGTTTGAAACGTGGAAGGTGGACTGTGTACGCACCTGGGGGGGGGGGTGTTCCCTGGGTTTCCGTTGCCCACTTTTCTAAGTTTCTTTCTAAAGAAGTCATTATTCAAAAAATAATCTTTGTAGTAACGTGTCTATAATTTTTAAAATGAGTTAAACACACATTTAAAATCTGTTTTAATCCTTAATACGGTACATATGAAAATATATATCCTACACAAACACAATCTCCTTACAGTCCCCAATTATTTTTAAGACTTATAAGAGAGCTGGAGATCAACAAGTCTGAAAACCTCTATGAGATCTTGCACTTTTTGCTTACCGCTTATAAGCATGTAAGGATAGGAACAGATTGGAATATAACTATATTCATAGAATTCGGAAGGCATGATGTCTACCCATAATTTAACTTTGTACCTTAGAAATACATGGTTTGCTTCCTCCCTGATGAGCGTAATCCCGCGTGGAGGGTTGGTCTGATATAAGGAGACAACTCATATTCCAACTTCACACATAAAGACAAATATTCAGTTTCAAATTTAATTGATGGACTTGAAGGAAAAGGGATGTTCTGAGGCTTTACCACAGCTACTTCTTTTTATAGACTATTTTTAGGGCAGTTTTAAGTTTACAGCTGAATGGAGCAAAGAGTAGGGTCCTCCTGTATCCCCTGACCCCACACCTGCCACAGTCTCCCCAGCTGTCAACATCCCAGCACCGAAGTGGTCCGTTTGTTACAGCCCGAGAACCTCACCGACAGACCAGTATAGCTCAAGTATACGCACCCCTCCTCCCGCCAGCCTTTGGCGACCCTAGATCTCCGTCTTGTCGTCACTGTTTTACATTTTCTGGAATGTCATGTAGTTGGAATTGTACAGTGTGGAACCTTTTCAGAGGGCCTCACATTCTTTTTAAGTCCATTTGATGGACTTTAGTGAAAAAGTCAGGTCCGACTTAGTCACTCTTTTTGCATGTTTATTTCCGTCCCACTATAATACAATCACACAGAGCCGTCCTTGTGGCTTATCGGGACACGTCCCAGGCAGTTCGCTCCCAGGGGCCAGAAACCCCACGGAATCCCAGCACCAGTGTGCAAACACGTCCTCGCAGTTACGTGCTCTTGGAATTAAATCCTTAAGGATGGGGGGGAAAACTAGCAAACCTCACCCGACAGTAATGACTTCAGGGACAAAGAGGAAAAACTACCAAAGTGGCACATATCCCCTGAGCCTCTCAGTCCCCAGGAGACTCTAGGACAGTGGTTCTCAACCTTCCTAACGCCGTGACCCTTTAATACGGTTCCTCACGTGGTGGGGACCCCCAACCATAAAATTACTTTTGTTGCTACTTCGTAACTGTAACTTTGCTACTGTTATGAATCGTCATGTAACTATCTGATACGCAGGATGTGTTTTCCTTGTTACAGAGTGAACATAATTAGAGCAGAGTGATGAATCACAAAAACAGCATGTAATTATATGTGTGCTTTCCGATGGTCGGTCGACCCCCAAAGGGGCTGCGCCCCACAGGGTGAGAACCGCTGCTCTAGGAGCTGTATCTATCAGGTCGTTTATGCCTCTGTCTTGGTTCTTAAACCTTACAATTACTGTGATTTTAAACAAAAATTAAATTTTGAACAAAACATAATACTGACTTTTGCATTAAGTGACCTGGAAACGCAGGGTTAGTTTGGCAGTCTCCAGAAAGACCCTGAGAACAAAGCAGGAGACACACACGGGGAGGAAGGGACACAGCGGGGACGGGAAGGGAAGTATTTTCTGCGTGTTTGCATCGTCGGGGCTGCGGTAATCCCGGAGAGGCTGCAGCGTTGGAAGGCAAGCGGGCGGCCGCAGCCTCGGTGGCCGCCGAGTAAAGCACCTGCCGCCGATGGCAGTGCGCGCGGGTGCCCCTCGCCCCGGACGCCGAGGAGGGGTCGGGAGGGGCCGCTGCCGCAGCGGCTGTGCACGGGGGTTTCCCCACCCGGAACGCGCGGGAGGGCCGCCGGACGCAGCGCCTCGGAGACTGCCGGCCCTTGGTCGCCCCTCCGCCACGGCCGCGGGGCTGAGTTCAGCGCGAGTGCCCGCGGGCACTTCCATCGGAAATCCGCGCCGGGTTTTGGTTGCAACCCTGAAGGGGCGGGGCTTCGTGCTGCCTTGGCGCGCGCCAGGGCCAGGGGCGGGGCTTGCCGCCGGGGAGGGCGTGGCCACGCGGGCCTGCCCCGGGGCCGAGCTGCGCAGCGGGTGCGGAGGGCGGGCGCTGGCGGCGGTGGGGGGCCCTGGGGGCCGGTGCGGGGGGCAGGGCGCTGCCGGTGCCGCTGCGGCTGCCGCCCGGGGAGCGTCCGCAGGGCCCGGGACTCTCCTCGGGAGGCGGCCCCGCGCGGGCAGGCGTTGCTGGGAGCGGAGGGCGGCTCGGCCGGGCTCGGGAGCGTGCGCGCGGCGTGCGCGTGCCGATCGGAGGCCGCCCCGCTGCCTTCCCTCCCGCTAACGGGGAGCGGGATCAGCGCCTCCGCGGCCCGCGGCCCCGAGCCCGGAGCCCGCCCTGCGCTCCCCTCCCCGGAGGGGACCCGAGCGGCCCCACGTGCAGGCCCGGCGGGCGCGCTGTGCGGGACTTCCTAAGGCGGAACCTCGGGGTGGTAAAGCACGTGTCTGTCTCTGCCCCTTTTACTTTTAGGGTTTTGGCCACACTGGGCGAGGGCACACCATCCCCACTTACCCCTTCGCGCCGAGGAAGCGCGGGAGAAAGGGTGAGTAAGGAGTGACAGGGATGGAGGGAGCCAGGGCTGTGCGGAGACTGAGCAGGGGACCCCGGGCCCGGACCCGGGGCTGCCGCCCCGCCCCGAGATCTGGGGCCCAATCCCACGTTTTCATCGGGAACCCACGCCCCACCGGCACGGGCCACATTATCCGAGTTCAAGAGCCTGTCCAGGCCCACAGACAGTGTGCAGCGGGCTGTGAGTTTGCCCTTGCCCTTCCGTCTTTGGAACCCGGCCTTTACCTTGAGCCCCGCCCGACCCCTGGGACGGTGCTGTCAGAGAACCCTGTCCTCCTTGATCATTGATGGGAAGCATCCCAAGGATCTTGACATTTTAAAAGGGGACTCCTGCTAACAGTCTTGCCGACCCCGAGGCATGAAGTTAATAGAAGTATCAGCTGTGTTGAATTTCTTTTGGGAACTTCTCTCAAGTCTAGGGGAAGGTATTTGGGGGAGCGAGGCTTTTTTGTCTTGACTTTTTGCTTTGTTACCCCCTCGCCACCATTCTGTTCACTTCTGAAAAGCTGCCACGCAGCACGTGGACGTCTTCGGAGGTTCGCCGTGATTTTCAGTGTGGTCTGTTTCATTGGCCCGTTTCTGGGAGTCTTCCATCCCTCTCCACCCCTGCTCTCCTGTGGGCACAGTGACTCCCGGCCCCTCCCAGGAGGTTGGGAGCTCTATAAACACACGGTTTGAATTAGTTCAAGTTCAGGTTAGACACAGGAAAGAACAGGGGAGCCCTCACCAGGGACAGGCAGACAGGAAAGCTGGAACTGCCCCCACCCCACCCCCCGCCTCCTGACATGGGCCCCCCCGTGGCCTGGACCTGCCTGTTTATTTGTTTGAATCAAGTGGCAGGGGACCACCTCATTTACTTTCTGAGAACCCGGAAAATAGTTGTTCATTGATGATGGGTTCATTCACTGAGTCAATAGGTATTTATTTATCTTTCCACACGAGTGGGGTGGTAGAATGACCTAGGAAATGGCTATTTTGGGTCGGGCCTTCACCAGTTTAATGTGGGTTTTCTGAATAGCTGAGTGCTAAACATACAAGGTCTTGCCTGTCCTGCTGATCACTGGGTGTTGGGTGTGTCCTGTCCCGTGGGAGAACAGCGTTATTTTTCGGGCTTCCTGGTACTTTCTGTAATAAACTTTGAAAGCCGACTGGCCGTGGTGATTTGTGTCCTGTGATGAATAGTATAGCCATTTTCCACTGTAATTAATATCTTGTGCCGGTATCGTAATTAGGCGAGGAGGATCTTTTGACTCGTTCCATCCAAATGACCTAAGATTCGGAAGGTTGCAGAGTGTCAGGGACGCAGCACCGAAGGAAATAAATGCTAAAGTTCACACGTGTGGGTTTCTGTACACGTAACCTCATTTTTTATCGAAGTGAAAAGGTGTCTTTTTTTCTGGTTACAAAAGTAAAAAAACATGATTTAAAATCGAATCTTGCAAGGCTCTCACAGGTAGAAAGTGAGTCTCCTCTAAACTCACCCACATGCTCACGGTCCACAATTTGGGTTTCTTTCTTCAGCTTTTTGTTTTGTAATTACATATTGCTATCAGGCAACATTCTAAGTTTCTGTTTTTTCCTCCGTGTTTATTGGCCCCTTACCACCAGTCCTGTTTCAGCCCAGCTCCTCCAAGGAGAAGGAGCGTGCCTTCTCTGTGAAGCCTTTTCGATGCGGGTTTGATTCCTGGGCTCTGACTTTGTTCGCCCTGCCCCTTAACCCCTCACCTGTCAGAACGCTGAGCACGTGAAAATGAGGTGGCCAAAAGCGGGCCCTGTGAGCTTCCTCCTTCGTTTCTCTTTCTGGTTACCCGTCTCTTTCTCAGGACTTTGCCCGTGATTATAAAAACAACCTAGTATTTAACTTTCCTAAAGGGGCGAGGTTTTTGCATTTTCACAGCGATCACCTATTATACCTAATCCTGGCGTTTCTGGAACAAGGACTGACACCTGACACGCCCCCTCCCCCGCCCCCGTCTCATCATTCCACATTGGCCTTGCCTGCGCACAGAGGGTCAGCGGGAAAGCTAAAGGGACCCGTTTCCATAGCATGTTCAAAGCCCTGTGACATGGCTTCCAGAGGGAGGATGACAAACTCCTGTAGGTGGCCGAGTGCTTAAAGCTAGGGTTTCTGTTTCAGAAATGTCTGTGGCTTATAGGAATTATAATAAAAATGCTGACGCTTCATGTCTGCACTGTCGCGCTTTTGCCAAGGCGTAGGTTTAATAATACAGCCAAGCTGAGTATTTGGTGTCGCTCATGCCGCTCTAGAAGCCAAGATGGCAAGTCCACGAACGGCTGAGTTCCCGTGGCTAAGGAGCACATTTTGTCAGCAGATCAGCAGCGCATCGGCTGTACTCCATGGCTGTGGCACTTCTATCATCCGTCCTCGTCCCTCGGATTCGGTGTGATGTTTTATTGCAATGACAGCACACCGTGAAGGAGCACCTGGTCAGGAAAGCACAGTTCCCACAGGTGTTTTCCAGGGTCATGCTTCTTGCACATTAAGGTAGAATAGTTTCTGTTCTTCGTGATTTGTGTGTGTGTGTGTGTGTGTGTGGAAGAAAAATATTCTTAAAAGCCTCATTTAAGAACCCTTTTTATTCCAAAAATTTATTTCTGAGCCCATTTTTGTTTGCAATGACAGGGTAATTATAGGAATAAAATAACAAAGAGCACTTCCGTTTCTAGGTTAGGACCCCCGAGCTTTTTACCCACGGAAAGCCCGTTAGCTACGAGTGGTCCTGCGGACTCTAGCCAGCGTTGATAATAGTGCTTTGGCGAATAACGTATTCTGAGTTCCCACCCGGAGTGGCCTGACCACCTCCCCCTCCGCTCTGACGTCATTAGGGCCATAGAAATACCCCGGAGGCTGTCATTCCTGGGCAGGCCGTGGCCCCGCTCGGCTGTGTGACCTTGGACCCAGTGCCCCCTCTGTACAGTGGGGCCCCGACTCATGACCGTCGTCAGATGGAGTGTCTGTCCAGTCGCACAGCATCGAGCACAAAGTCAGTCCTCAGCAAACAGTTTCATCTTCTTTCCTGTAGGCCCCCCCCACAAGGACAAAGACTCCCCGTCTCTCCTGGCCAGGATTGGAGGCGCCAGAAGGGGAGTTCCCCACAGACTCTGGGACTTGGTTGTGGGGACAGGGGAAGGGATAAGCGGTGAGCTGGGAGGGGGGTGCCAGTCTTTTCTCAGTGTGCAGCTGCAGGTCAGTGAATCACGTGACTCAGAAAGAAGCACCTTTACCTCTGGCCTTTCGGTTGGTCTTTCGTCAGCTGCTCTGCTAGGGACTCTGACCTTCCTGCCTGCGTGGTCCAACGATCAGCTCTTATCTCGGTCGCTGGGAGGCTGCCTGAGGAGCTGTGCATTTCATTTTCATTTTTTGGAATGGGTGGTACTTAGTAATAGATGTCTGTACCTCACTGGGATCTGTTTTTCTCCTGTACTCACAGTCCACTGCTACCTCTGTGTCCTTCCATTGGCCTGTCATTCATTCCACTTTGAAAAGAGTTTGGTTTTACTGTGTGCTCTGTGCATTGAACTAGGCATGAAGGGGAAAGGCCACTGTCCTTGATCAAGGGGCTCACAGTATGGCAATAGACGTCGCCGCCGAGTCGTGTGCGACTGGCCACGCTGGACATGCGTGTGAAGGGGGGGCCCCCAGGAGCTCTGGGGCCCTGAGGGACGTGCTACAGGGCTGCAGCGGGGTCTGTGTGTGAGCTGGGCCTCCGCAGCCGAGGAGGCGTGGGCAGGCTGACGAGCGGAGCGCGTTTCCGGGGGGGCTAGTGGCACAAGCCTGTTGGGTGTTGTGAGAGTGGCGTGTTTGGGGGCACTACACGCAGGCAGTTAGGTTAGTGTGGAGGGCAGCGTCGGGAGGGACAGGGGACGGACTGCTGATTCTGCGCCCGCTGTCCACGCCACGGGCGGCAGCGGCCCACTGAGCCCTGCGCATGACACGCAAAGCCACCGACGTGGTGCGCCGGCCAGGCTGCGGGTGGGCCGCTGTGGGGCTGGAGGCCGGAGTGGACAGTCCATTCCCTGGACGATGGCAGGCCGGGAGCGCAGACGAGGGGTGCGCAGTGGGGATCCTCTGAAGTGAGGAGGTTCGGAAAGAATATTTAGGAAGCGGGGAAACTGGCTGGTCCTTGTGACCAGATGGAAAGGGAGTGGGAGAGTGGGGACTTGAAATGACTCTCAGGTTCCTGGTTAGGGAGAGGGGATGGAGAGGAAGAGGAGGCGGGTCTGAGGGAAGCCGATGAGCTGGGCTTGGTCACTGATGGGCTGGTGGGCGCGGGCCTGTCGCTGGTGGGGAGGGAGGTGTCCAGGCGGCAGCTGGCTGCGGGGTCCTGGGGAGTCGCTAGGGCGGGCAGGGGGGAGGTGGGGAGCTCCGGGGGCTGCATCTGGGGAGCAGGGCAGGGCCTGGCCCGTAGAGCAGGGATGTGGTGGGAGGGGCTGCCCAGAGAGCGCAGAGCAAGGGACGAACAGGAGCCTTAAGGACACTGAAACCCGAGGGCCGCACCCAGGAGGGAGCCGGAGGGAGGCCCAGGGGAGAGGCCCGAGGGCCTGGGCGAAGGGCCCAAGGCGGACTTGCAGGCCAGGGGTAGAATTTCACGAAGTAAAAACCAGTGACAAGCGCACTGCTCTGGCCCCGGCTGGTGCGCGGAATGAAGGGAAACCGGGAAAGGGAAAGCCCAGCCTAAGGCCGGTCCTGCCGCCGCGGCCCTGCAGCGCAGCGGGCGGGAGCGTTGCCCTGGGCCTCAGACGGCTGTGGCTTTGCGTCCCGGCGCTGGGACGTGCCTGGGCTGCAGGCTCAGTCCTGGTGGGTGCGCACACGGCGGGCAGGCAGTGGGTGCTTCTCTCTGGCGTCAATGGTTCTCTCTCTCCCTTCCTCTCTAAAAGCAATACAAAAATTAAAAAAAAAAATGCAGTGCTCTGCATCAAGCGTGACCAGGATCATAAGGTGCTCGTTAGAAGCCGTTGGTTTCGTTGGAATGGTGGTGGCAGAAGCTACTCTACCGAGGGTGACGCGTGACCGAGGGTGAGCGAGTGGGTAAGGAGGCGGGCAGGTGAGGGTCGAGAGGCCTGCTCGGCCCCCCCGCCGCGATTCGGGCTGCACGCTCTGCAGTCCAGAGCCCTAAAAGCTGTGCAAGGGCTGTGGGCCCGAGACCCCTGCCGCGACGTCACGCCTGTGCTGGAGGGGGTCCGTGTTTATGTGCTGAGGACAGGGAGCCCCATGGAGAGGGGGGTGTGGGAAGTGTCCTCGCCTGTCCTCACTGTCTTTGATTGTCGTGGCTTCCTGTGGATGAAAATCGGGTTGTCCCTTCGTTGGCTTAATCCAACCTAAAAAAAAACCAAAACCAACCTCAGACCTGACCCACCCTTGAATGGCCTGTTCACACAGTTTGTTTCTGGCCCCGAGGTCCACTGCTGCCCCCTCTGCCCCAATGGGGCCCTTCTGCACACGTTATTCCAGAACCTAATCCAGTTGGGGGTGGGGGAAAGGTCCCCTTTCTCTTATTAAAAGTTGCAAATTTTCACAGGAGTGTCTGCTGGGAGACCAAGGGGAAAACAACCACACCAAACATGAAAAATTGTTCAATTTAGCCAACACCCATCTGCTCCCTTCAAGGCTGTGGAAGCCACAAAGATACAGAGGAAGGGGAGGGCGAGGGGGACGGGGCACCTGCCCTTAATGACCCCCCAGGCCCGTGAGAGGAATGGCTGTGCCAGGAGCGCCCCGTGTCCTGCGTGCTGGCCCCGAGGGGTGCGGGGTCAGCCGGGCGCAGACAACGGACTTCCCCGTGTGTGGTCCCAAAGGCTTCCCCGAGGACGTGACGCGTGAGCTAGGGCTTGCTGGGAGTTACAGAGCAGGTGCTGAGGTTCAGGAAGTGGGATTGGGAGACTAAAATCGCCCTTGGTGGCCCTGCGATGGCCGCAGAGATGGTTCGAATTCCCCACCTCCTCTCCCTTCTTGTTCTGCTTGGCGTCTTGCAAGGTGCCTTTGTCTTAGGGAAAAAGATGTTTCTGCTGGCATATGACATGCCAGCAGTTTCCCCTTTCATGTTACAAACTTCCTGTGAATTTACGTCTGCTGGTTTGTCATATATGGATGACTAAAACAGATCAGAGCAATTAAATCGGCACCTCTGCGGCTGATGTCCAGGTCCTGATGTTTTTCAAAGCACCCCAGGTGCTCACAGGGCAGCCAGGTGCTCAGCGTGTTCTCAGGGACGGGGCGAGCAAAGCAGGCAAGCACGCGCCCCACAGATGTTCCTGTGTGACGCTTGCAAAACCCCACGGAACTCCTGCCCGGTTTGGTAACTCCTAGCATGTTCTGGACTAAGAATACCCAGAAGGTAAAAGTATACGTTTTTCTCTTGTGCAATAAGTCCCAAAGATTTAATCTTTGCCATTTTATCCAAAAGTTTATCCCGAGAGCTTGGTCTTCATCGTGGCACTTTGACACACACACTTTTTTATATCTTTCTGTTGAAAAATGTTTGTAGCATTTACGGTCAACTTTTGAAAAATCGTCTTGCTTATAGCCGGAGGACGCGTCATAAACCCATTAGCCGGTTCTAGTTTGGGAATCTTGTACAGCAGACATTTTTTAAAGAAGGGAAATGTATGTAATGCCTTATCCTGTATTTTTGGGTAATTTAATTTCATATGATTTTTGCATTATGGAGACCGACAAATCCACAGCATCTTGGCGTTCTTTTCTCCGCTCTCTCGGGCAGTCTCCCTGCAGGCGTCTCTCTCCGGGAGCTCCTCATCTCCTTCGCCCCACACTGCCTTCCCTGTCTGCGGCCTGAACCTCATTTCCTCCCTGTCTTTGGACTCAGTCCGTCCCCCTCATGTTGGGGATGCGGGGGCTGCACGGGGCAGGCAGGTGTCACGAGCCGCAGCGGGGACACGAAGAAGCGTTTTCCTGAGGCTTCGGGTGGACGGCAGTAGTGGGCAGAAGGCTGGAATGGGTAGGAAGGGGTTACCGTTGCCTCAATTTTTCAATAGACTACTTAATAGATTACTGCTTTAATGGACTATTTAGAAGATTACAATTTTAATAGACTATTAAAAGGACTACAGTTTAATAAACTATTTAAACGATTACAGTGGCCTTAATTTACTTTAATTTTTTCATAGGCATTTTTTTTACAGCAGTTTTAGGTTCACAGCAAAACTGAGTGGACGGTAGAGATTTCCCATCTTCTCCCCCCACCCCCCCACTCCATGCAGCCTCCCCCATTATCAGCACCACTCAGCAGAGCGGAGCATTTGTTACAACTGATGATGGGCCTCTGTTGACGCATGATTATCACCCAAAGGTTATAGTTTACATTGGGGTTCATGCGTGGTGTGCTGGCGTGGGTTTGACACATGTGTAGTGACATGGGCCCACCATGACAGCGTTGTCCAGAGTACTTCCGCTGCCCTGACCGTCCCCTGCGCGCCGCCTGTTCGCCCCCCGCCCCCCCCCACGCCCCGGCCACCGCGGCCTCTTCCCTGTCACCGTAGTTTTCTCTTTTTCAGAATGTCCTAGGGTTGAACTCAGACAGTCTGTAGCCTTTTCCCTTAGTTTTTAGTTTGCCTGATAGAGCAGCTTATTTACAAAGCATTTTAAAAGTATCTTTTCTAAGAGCTTATTTGTTTAGCCAGAGTTTTATTCTTGTCAGATTCAAATGCGAAATGACCATTCAGTGTTGTTATTAGGGCAGTTCGAAGCGCGTCAGGAACCGACAGCGTGTATTTTCGGTGCGTCACACTGTGTCTCGTGTAGGGGAGGCACTCGGTCTGAGCACATGGGCTGTGGCCACAGTTAGGGGGTTCACGGTCAGAGGCCTTCTGGTCTGCGTGACTCAGGATGTTAATACTCCAAACATTTCATTCAACCTTTATTTTAAAACTTTTAAAAAATAGGCATTAATGATAAATTTCTAGACATTAAAGTGGTTGTGAAAAGAATATGGAATGGAGTTAGGGAGATTTTTGTTTAAGTGCTGCCTCTACTGTCAGCTGTGTGAACATGAGCTTCTTCTTGTCTCTGAACTTCGTTTTCTTTTTGGGGAAATGGAGGTATGTGCTTCGTAGGTTCCTTCTGAGGACTGGCTGAGCTGTTGGTAGGAACCCTATGCCAATTTAACCCCTTATCGAGATGCAAGGAGTTATTTGGTTAATGAGTCATACCGGGTTCCAGTCTTCAACTCTTATTTTTTTTAAGTTTTGTAGACAAGTAATAAAGGGAAATAATGATTTGAGGTTACAAAGGTGATATAGTAAGTCCTTGCCATCGTTGATATTTTTGGAATTGCTTCAAAACGATGGATAATGAAACCAATCTGACCGAAGGCTAAATGACAGAAACCAAAGTTAAGTTCCTACAGGATCTCATCGATGTTGTAATAGGATGATGTTGACCAAAATGTTATTCGAGGACCCTTTGGACTTCTGAAAAGATTATTTAGCTGTGTCTGAGGAAAAATGACCATCTTTTATCTGAATATGTCCAACTGATGGAGCCTGCTTGTGCCTTGTTATGTTACGGAAGCTGTTCACTTTGAGGTGTTCTGCCTGTGTCGGCTCCAAATCACATTTATTACCTCGTTGTCAGCTGGAGATGCTCGTCTTCCTTCCAGAAGCATGAATTATATTGCCAAACTCTGTGGAGAGTCAGAGACAATATTTCCTGTTTACGGTAAGAAGAGGTGAGGTTCTAAAGCTCTTATGACCAGTCTCTGTGTGGTTGAAGCCATGGGGGCCAGGTAGGGTCAGGTAGACACATTCTAGGGGAAGAGAAAAAAAAAATAGTCTTGTTGAAGGCCTGAGGCAGGCGATCTATTAAATATAATTCTAGTTCCAATAAAAAGTCCCTGTAGTTTAAAATACGAGAGCGACGGCCAGTGGCACACGGATGAATTAAAATTACAGAAAACTTGACCTTTCTGAGTTTGAGACGTGGTGACGGTGCTTGGCTCACAGTAAGTGGCGCAGTCATTTTCAGTCTGTTCAGCTGACACCTATTATAGCGCAGCCTCAACTTCTTGTAGCTACTTCCTTCTGTTACCTTCAAAAGACATCATTTCGCCAAAGAGAGAAAGATGGCCTGTCCCTTGTCCCGGGACGCAAGACGTAAGGACGACTGTCCAGCGCCTGGCCCCTGTGGCAGGCGTGGGGAGCCCAAAGGGAATTGTCACCGCCGAACGAGAAAGGGTGCACGTGACTCCTGTTCAGTGTTAGCTGACGGGGTTATTGAGGAGGGAGAGAAGGAGACTTAGGGAGCCCTCTAGAGACGGGTGCGGTCACTCGTGGGCTGTGTGTGTTTGGGACGCCCTGACTTCACAGCAGCCACACACAACGCCCCTCCGAAGAACGGGACTAGGGGAGGACAGGGGTCACGTGTGCTGGAGACTGGCTTACTGGGTAAGCGGAAGTATGTTTGTATGCGAATCAGCTTCGAGTCTGGGCACCCCAGTGCTGGGTAAGCTGTAGATCGTAGTCGGTGGTCTTTGTGAAAGTCGTGTGTGACTCCCTCACTCCCCTGCCTAAAGAGGCTGTGGCTTCAGAGGCCCTTTGGGTAAGGTGAAAACGTGCTTAACCCGGCCCGAGGGATCCTGGTTCACCGGGCCCTGCGTGCCTGCCTCCCCAGCGGTTTTCTCCTGTTTCACTCCGGCCGTAGTGCGCTGCACGCCAGGCAGACTGAGTTATAGACAGTGCGTTCTTACTTACCTTGACCTTGGTTTTAGTTTTTTAAATCTGCGTCATACTTTCTCATTTTATGGCTGCAGCTTCAAGGCTCAGAGGCCACTGCCCATCCTAGGTTGAGCGCCCCGGCTACGACTTCCCATAGCACAAAGTTTATATACGTATTTGTCTGCCATGGCGCAGTGTACTAGACCCTCACCGAACAGCTGTTGAATCGGCATGGTCTGGATTGGCTGGGAGAGAGCAGAGAGATGGAATTGAACTGACCTCTGAAGAAAGGGGAGAACGTTCAGGATGTCAGGTATGGCTTGGACGAAGGTGTGGTAGAAGCACCGTTGGGCTTACCTGTAGGACCAAGAGAAGCTGCCTGGCTACAGTAAGGGGCTGTGGAATAAGTAGATAAACTGAGGTTAAATCGTGAATGACCGAAACATTAGGCCGCGTCGTCTGTGAACAGTAGGGAGGGGTGACTGAAGGGTTTTTGACTGGGGAGTCGTATGGGCAAACTGTGTTTTAAGAAGATTAATCTGACTAGTGTGTAGGATAAGATAGAAGGCAGAGGAAATAATGAGAAGTAGACCCATAGGGAAACTATAATTTTTCTCGCAAGGCAGTGAGGATTTTTACTCTGATAATTGTAGAGATGCTCAGAAACCACTAAAGAAAAGAGTGAAAATTCTGCCTTGCCTAAAACAGAATAAAATTAAAAAAAAAAACTATATAGAAAAGCTAAGACAAACTAGGAAAAAGATCTGCAATTCGTAGCCTAGGAAAAGGGCTATTTTCATAAATGTGTAAAGAAACAAAAGGAAAAAAGACGAGCGATGAAACGGAAAAGCAGAGCTACGAAGGCCACGCGCAGACATAACGAGAGGCCTGCAGAGCACAGCTTGGGCAAGAGGCCGTGCTTCGGACGTCACATCAGCAAAGGAACACGTTCTGCAAACACCGTGTGTTTTTGGGGGCGTGGAGAAATAGTCAGTGTCACCGTTGCGAATGGATGTCTGAATTTGCCTTGGAACCAATCTGAAAATAGTCATCAAACCTTAGAATACACATGCCATTTGATCGCTATATCCTGCGCATCGTGTATCGGTGGGAAATGACAGATACTTAAGGGTACTCCTGGCAGCGATGGGAGACAGCTGACATGCTGCTCCGTAGGGGACTGGGTGGGTAAACTGTGGCTCACGGAGTGGAGGATTCGGTAGTTGTTTACAACAGTGAGGCAGTTTACATACACCTAAGCTGAGTCATTATTAAGTCAGAAAAGGAAGGTGTAGACCAGTGGATATTAGTAGATTATTATTTTGGAGGTAAGTAAATTAAGATACTGGTTTCTTGTATAGGCACAGAACATCTCTGGAGGGAATTATTTAAAAAAGTGGAAAATGGCTCTCGGGATTGGATCTTGGCGGCTGGAGAACAGGGTAGGAAGTGAGTCCTATTTTTTATTGTACACCCCTTCTTAGATACTTTGAATTTTTTATTTTACAGAACATTTAAAAGAAGAGATACAGGGTGTCCCCCCAAAATGTATACACCCTTTAACTAATTATAATGTCGGTGTTTATTAAAATACATTTCCTTTTCAAAATGTAGTAGAATCTACAGACTAACGTTATTTAATTGTTTGTCAACGCCTCTTTTCAAACCGACGTCCGTGCCTGTCCAGACACGGCTGACGACGCGAAGCCACGGAGCCGCGGACCTCACGAAGCGTTGCGTTTGGCGTTTGCGTGCGCTCCCGTCCGCCGGCTGCTCTCAATGCTGCGACCATTGCGGGCTTCAGAGCGTAGGCTTTGTCTTTTAAGTGTCCCCATAAAAAGTCCAGTGGTGCGAGGTCTGGTGGACATGCAGGGTGTTCTGTGAAACCCCTTCGTCCTGTCCACCTGTTGGGCAACATCTCACCAAGGCGGGATCTAACATCAGGATGGCGGGGTGGGGGGACCTGTCTTGCTGTTTCGTGAGGTCCGCGGTTCCATGGCTTCGCGTTGTCGGCAGTGTCTGGACCACCACGGACGTCACTTTGAAAACAGGCGTTGACAAAAGTAAATAATGTCTGTCGATTCTGTTACATTTTGAAAAGGAAATGTATTTTAATAAACACCGACTTTATAATTAACTCAAGTGTGTATACATTTTTGGGGGACACCCTGTGTATTCAACTCAAAACGTATTTCTCTATTACATGTAGCCAATATGTATTACAATGCATACTGTATTGTAGATGCAATAGAAAAATGTATTTAAAAAGAACCTCCCAATGTTTTAAAAATACATATCTGATCAGGGGTTAATATCCAGAATACAGAGAAGCTCCTATCACTCAACAAAAATCCAATCCAATTAAAAAATGAGCAAAGGGCTTGAATAGACAGTTCTCCAAAGAAGACATACAAATGGCCCCTACGCACCTGAAAAGATGCCCAAGGTCACCCATCTATAGGGAAATGCAGAACCGAGCCACAGTGCGGTACCACCGCCTCACACTCATTAGGACGCCTGTTACTAAAAACAGTCAGAACATAGTGGGTGTTGTCAGGGACGGAGAAGAACTGGAGCCCTGAACACGCTCAGTGCGCGTGTGGAACGGCGCAGCCGAGAACAGCCCGGCGGTCCCTCAGACACGGAAGCAGAGTCACCACACGACCCAGCAGTCCCACTCCTAGCGGCCCTGACACCTGTGTTCATAGCAGCATGGCTCACGGTAGCCGAGAGACGGGGGCCACCCGGGTGTCCGCGGGGGGCTGAGTGGACAAACAGAACGTGCTGTGGGCGTACAGTGGAGGGCTCCTCAGCCCTCAGAAGGAAGGGAGTTCTTGCACATGCTACATACAACATGTATGAACTAGGACATTATGATAAACTAGTCACAAGAAGACGAATCCTGTAGGGTTCCATTCACATGAGCATTTAACTCATCGGGACATAAAGTATCCGAATGAGGAGGGCCAGAGGCCGGGGGTGGGAGGGAATGGGGAGAGTAGTTCTGTGAGTATGAAGTCCCCCTCGTGCAAGACAGAGTTCTGGGTGCTGTCCGCACAGCAACGTGAATCCACGTGTCACTGCTGAACTCTGTACTTAAAAGTACGTACACTTAAAAATGGTTAAGATGATAAGTTAGTATCATGTATTTTACCGCAATTGAGGAAGAAATATAATCCCTCCTCTTCCCCTAAAAGAACCCTGTGGTGGAAATAGGGGAGATGAGGGGGCAGATGGGCGGTGGAGGTTCAGACTATAATCCAGAATGAGGTGCAGGCAAAGCTTGGCAGGGCACATGTTGGGGGTGCGGGTAAGGGAGATAGATCATCTGCCTGTGGTTTCACAAGACAGGTGGTAGTTTGAGCTGGTGTCAGAATGCAGCATTGATGGGGTGGAGAGGGATAGAATTGCTAGGCTCACGGGGGTTCTGGGATGTGGTAGTGCAAGGAAAGGCTCAGGGGGAAGGCGAAGGCACCCTCGGATCAGAGCAGGAGGCGACTGGGAAGGACGCGGGCCCAAGTCTTGATGTCTGGATGCGGGACCACGGACTCTGCACCTCGCCTCTGTCTGGTCCTGAGAGTGGAATGGAGCAGCATCACGGTTTATATTTTTAAGAAGGATGTAGGCAGGCAGGGTGGGCAGTAAGGGGGTTACTTAGAAGCCTGTGAGAGATGCTGTGGGGCTCGTAAGTGGAGGCCTTTGGCAGTGTTGTGCTTGGTTGGCTGTGGTGGCCGTGAGTTGTCAACCAAGATGGTTTGGGTTCTGTCTGAATACGCCACTCTTTGCCCAGGAAATTAAGATGTGGTCGAAGAGGTCTCAGGGGGCCTTTTGGGAGCGTCTGTGGCCAGAGCTAACGAACCAGGCATAGCTGTTTTCTTCTTGGTTTTGTCTTAACGCTGTAAAATAGTGTCCTTTTGCTGTATGTGTGTGTGTGTGTGTGTGTGTGTGTGTGCGTGTGCGCGCACATGCATTCGTGAGCTCTGGGCGCCGGCATCTTCGTTCTTGGCGCTGGGTTTTACTGTCTCCCTCACGGTGAGAGGGAGGCTCGGGGTTTTTGTCGTCTTCCTCGTGGCCCCACTGTGATCGTTTGGGGTGTAAACCACTCACACTCCTCTGGTCTGCCCGCTGCGTACTTCTCAGCGAGCTCATTTCGCTTGGTTTGCTCGTAGGGTGGCCGCGTAAGTTCCTCTCCCTGTAAAAAGCCAACACGTGGTGTTTCGTGTCAGTGGGGCGTGGACCTCATTGTGCCCCGCTCTTCGTTGTCATGCACCCAGTTTCTGTGACCTTGGGGCGGAGACCGTCTCCCTAAACGCTCTCTTCCACTCGGCGGAGCAGAAGACGTCTAGTCCACAAACAGCTGGAGGTGCTGTGCTCCGAGTGCTCCCCTGAATAAATCAGAGCACCGTATGAATTCATTGGGCCTCATTGGTTTGTCTTGCTGATTTTTCTGTCCTGCTCGGAGAGGTGCAGTTAAAAAAAAAAACAAAAAAAAACCGAGGAAGTGTTTTCTGATCTGCTTTACTTAGTCAAAGAGGTCAGAATGGAAAGAGATATTCCCAAGGATTGCTGCTTGATCGTGGAATAAGAATAAATTGGACGAGTGAGCTGTCTGAAGTGTGGTTCTCCCAGGGAAAGTTTGCCATCTTATTAGCATTGATTTGCATATCGCTTACTTTTCACACCTTTTATGTGCTTGGACCTGAAGATAGACGTCTACGTTCGCTCCTATGCGAAATTGAATTATGTGGTGATATCAACTACCTAGTTATTATCTTTGCTTCCGGCGTCTGGGACGGAGGAGTCTGGTAGGTGAGGAAGTGCGCTCTGGGGGCCAGCCGTCGGTGCATGGCTCATCATGGCCCTTTGCCAGGCACGTCTTTTTGTTCCCAGGCAAAGGGACATGGGTTTGGGTGAGCTGGGGGAGAATTAGTCATGCCGGCAGGCCCCGGCAGTGGCAGGAGGTGGCCGGGGCGGGGGCGCTGCTCCTCCCAGCTGTGTATTTGAGAAGTAGAGCCTAGGAGTATGGTCCTGAGTGCTTACTAACTAGATAATGTAACTACCGCCGAGAAAGCGGTCTTTTAAAATTAACTGCAGTTTTTGTTTTAAAAATGGGGTTGATTTTTGAGGACTTTGTTCGGTTTTTATATTTGCTGAAAACATTACCTATGAAGATTATGCTTTAAACCCTGGGAAATGTTTTTCTAGTATCAGCTAGACGGTTGTGGGAAATGTTGCACTTTAAAGGTCGCGCTGCCTCTGCGGCGGTTCTGATTTTGCATGTTATACACATGATTGAATTGGCGTAGCTCCCCTTTGAGCATTTAAAGATCCAGGTCAGAGATGTAGCGGGGAAATGGCGAAAGGGCAGGGTGTTTAGGAACGCACGTGTCTCCCGGCTTCGGTTTCGGCGGTGCAATGTCAGATCCCAGAGCCAGTGCAGAGGCCCCGAGGCCCGCGGGGACAGCTCTCATTCTGTTTTCCTGTCATGGATGTAGCGCCTCTCTTCCTGCTGTACCCCCTGCCCCTTGGAAAGTCCCGAGGAATGAGCAAGCCTTGATCACTGGCCTCTCATGTAGCGGGGGGATTTCACCGTGGCTCAGAAGTCGCCGTGACTTGCATTGGAGTGCTGGGTGATTGATTGCAGCTGGGCCGTGAAGAGCTCGTCCTGCTCTGGGGTCACTGAGGTGGCGAGTGACCGCCAGGAGGTGGCAGTGGGGACGGGTCATCTGGAGTCAGCGCTGCTGCTGACAGTGTGACCTTCGGAGATGACTCAGCTCCTCTGAGCTTCAGTTTGTAGCTTTTAAAATGGGATGAAAACAGAGTCAATGTGGGGGTTGAGGTCATTAGCATAACAAAACCTTATTATAACATAAATATAGTGATATAATATTTTAGACAACACAAAATAATGAATACTGGACTGAATAATTAATTTCATTGGTTTCACAATAAAATTGTTTTTTATATATTTTTTCCAATTCCTGTTTTCTTCTGAATTTAGAGATTTGATAATTTGTGGAAGAGTACTTTTTTGACTGACTTTGTGAGTTACCCATCAGGCTATCTTTATATATATATATATATAAAGAAACAAAACCTCACTGTCCTCCTCAGAGCCCAGATGCGCCTCCCCGCTGGGAGAGCCTGCGTTTCTCATTTTCACGTTCATCGTTCTGTGGGGAGTAGTGGCGGTCCCTGGGCGGGCCCCAGTTTGCCGGGCCCACCTTTTTGAGACCTTACTCTCCCCCCCACCGCCCCTTCGTGGCCTGGTGGCCTTGAATATTGTGAGAAACCTTCCCGTTTCTGTTCCCAACCCCGATCAAAGGAGAAGCCATGGTTTTGCTCTTGATCCTTGATATAAACTTGAGTCGATGTCTTATATTCACTGATAGGCATCTGTAGTCTGATCAAGAAAGCAGCATATTTGAGGCATGAAGGGTAGGGGTCAGCATCGGATTCTCATGAGACCCTGAAATCCTGTTCTTTTAAAAATTTGCCTCTTCAGGCCATGGAGCTAGGCTACGGTTATGTTATTCAGGATTCCTGAATTTATCTCTGGTAAAATCTGGTTATAAAAATTCTGTAACTGAAGGATAACATGGTTATCCTAAGCCTTATAGAATGCTATAACTTGCTTACATCCATCTCTGGATTTTGGGTCAAAACACTTAATGATCTTTCCGTTGGAAATAAGCGGCAGTGGAGAAGAGTTTGTGTTACTTGTCACAGTGTCGGATGACAATCAATACTCTCTTAATTTTGCAGTAAACTGCGTTTGCTGGTGCTATTTTTATACAGCGAAGCAACAGCCTTGCAGGAAAACAAGAACGTTTAATAATAAAACATTCAACTTCATTAAAAACACATACCTGTTCCACCCCCTGTCAAGGCGTAATGACACCCTCGTCCGTATCGGGCAGAAATCGGGTCGCCGTCAAAAGTAACTAAGAAATGAGTATGAAGCAGGAAGAGAGGCGCTACATCCATTGACAGGAAAACAGAATGAGAGCTGTCCCCGCGGGCCTCGGGTTCTGACACTGGAAATATGCTCTCTTGCCAAATGAAAAAATTGCTTCAGGAATAAACAGGTTTCTGGTGAAATGCTCCAAAGTCCTCTAATTACGTTGTCAGGATTACAGATAACTACCTGGCTGTGTCACCTGCGCGACTGTTTAACTTGCCCTATTGTTGGCTTCAGGTCCACGTTGCCTTTCGATTTTGCTTAATGATGGCACTTACGCTTTTCTGTTAAGTAGGGAAAAAATACAGAGGCTGAAATCCACATTCCGTGGTTATTGCAGATTAAAGCCTACCCGGTTTCTCCTTGCTCATTGTTAGCATTCACTAGAATTTTCCTCATTCTATAAAAAGCCATTCACTATCCTGTTCATTGTTAGGGTAAACTAGTTTTGCAGAATTGATGGCATTTTCACAGCTGGAATTTGGGAGGCAGCCTTCGTTGTAAATGCTGTCCAGGGGTGTCTCTATGGAGATGAAGGATGATTTCCAGGAGCAGGGTGTCTGAGCCACGCGCAGAGAGGCCTCGTGTTGTGCGTGGACTTTGTTCCCGGTGCGTGACAGCCATCTTGGCGGCGTGAAGGTTTCATATCGCTAAGGAACCAAACAGAGCGAAGTTAAAAGTAAGGATGAGGTCCAGTCCTCACATTCTTCGTTTATTCCCTGTTCTCTGGGCTGGCTGGTGTTCCTACCGTCTCACCTAGGACACATGTACCTTTAATATCATAAAAATATTCTCCTCTTCTCTGAGGAATCTATCAAACATAATTTATCCTTGTAGCTCCAACATTTTAATGAATAAAATTTAAACATCACAGAAAAATTGTAAAATTTTTACAGTGAACATTTTTACCTCCGCCAACCCTCCTTTGTAATTCATTTTTTTCCCAGCTTTTCTCCTGAAGTTATTTCTTGCAACTGCAGTTCTTATCTTTCTTTTTTTCCCCCCTCAATGACGATTATATAATTTATTTATCTGGTCCAGTTCTGGCACTAAGTTATATTTTTCTTTTGTCCTGCTCTTGAAAAGAAATTCTCAAAACACTCCAATATCAGGAGGTATGATGGTCCCGGCAGAACAAAACTGTCACCCTGAACAGCAGGTGTCCCGGCGCCCAGAAGACGGGCTTTCCTGGTGTCATTGTCCGTGATGGATGCCCTGAGTCTGTTAGCCTGTCTGGGTTTGCTATTGCTGCTCCTCTTCTTTAGACAGTGACGGATGCTTTCCTCGAACAAATGCCGTTTATGTGATGATCGAGCCATTGTTTTCTAACTCATTACATAGAATGTATTCAGACGCTCGTTTTATGCTTAAAAAAATAGGTGTGGACATTTTGAACCTCCAAAACGCCCTTCAGGGTTTCTCAGAGGAAAAAATGGTGTCTCAGGGACATTTGAGGTCATGTTCCCTGGTGTGTCAGTTCGGCACAAATAAACTCATCAAAATTCTTAAAAAAAAAAACCTGGGGCTCAGAAAGATGAGGTAGTGTGTTCAAAGTGACATGACTGAATCGTGATCTGAACTGAGGTCCATTAGATGCCGCTGCCCCCCGAGAGGGCGGGGGCTCCTCTTCCACGAGGCAGGGGTGGGGCGGGGCGGGCGTGAAGGCACCCGCATGGTGTGCCCTCCCCGCGGCCCAGTTCCCAGGCATGTAGTAGGTGATCAGGAAATACGGGTCAGGACTTGGGTGTCTGGTGTGCTTGGGTCCCTGCTGTCATGTTCCTTGGTACTCGTAGTTGGATATATAGTTGGAGTGTGTCAACAGGACGTGGGTTTGGCCGTCCCTTTGTGCACGCCTGTGTGATCGGAAGGCGACATGTTACAAAAGACGTTGCCATGTAATTTATTATCTTCCTCTTGCTGTGAAGCCTCCTACACAATTTTTTAATAGTCTTCATAATAATTGAGAGGACTTGAGGGGTGTTTATCTGCGTGGTTGCCATGGATGAGTGATTGTGCCTTTATTACAGGATAAGATACAAGCAAGCTTAAGAATAAGTTAAGGTGAATTGACGCATGATCAAACCGTACCCAGGCGTGAGCGGAAAGAGGGGCATTTAAAGGTCAGGTCAGTACGTGGCAGAGGCCAGTGTCACCGAGAAGCCTTCCCTTCCCGGGGCCGCCTGCCAAGTGGCAAGTAGGACTCCAACAAACTCGGGAGCTTATTGGAAAGTCTTCTCTGTTTAAGAAGTTCAACAGTGAACCAGGTGTGCCTCCTACTCAGGCAGTTATTTTCTTGGGGGCAATATTTTGACCTAAAATGACCTGTGTGGTTTCGAGAAGAATGACGTGAAGGAGAACAAGGGCTCCCTTTTGCCAGGGATGATGCTAGCGCCCCGGGGTCACTGCTTAAGAGAAGTCTTCCCCGAGGCGGCAGATACCAGGGCTCATTAGTATGGTAGACGTAGACATTTAAGGTGTGAGGAGAAGGCCAGAGCACCCCAATAATTCTTGGGCAATGTATGTAGAGAAGGAAACGCATTAACCTGAGCACAGTGGAACTCCATACTTACACCCTGACATGGAAGTTAATGTTCATGTCTTCATGTATGCAGGCTTTCTCTCGTATTCTTGGCACCGTTAGAAGCTTTTAGAAGTGTTTTATTGTCATGAGGTATAGGGGTTCTTACAGTTCAGGCAGGAAAGGACTGGGAGGAGACTTCGGAGTGACTGCCTCTTGTTTTGCCCTTGGCCTAGGGCAGCAGCTGCACCCCTGAGACTGGCTGTCCCCCCCACCCCACCCACCGTGTGCTCTGAGGTTGTCTCAGCAGAAACACGCTGGGACTGACTCTGGTGTGGGGGTGTGTGGCTGTGGAGGTGATGGGGCTGCAGCTCCCCCCTCTTTCCCGGTACATGATATGTTCTTGTGTGTGACCTGGGTGGTTCCAGCTTTTTGTTTCCCTTTCAAATGAGCTGTTTCCTAAAAGCAAAGTCTCTTCTCTTTTCGACACTTGAGGTCTGTATCTCTTCCTGGCCTGAGCGCTTTCCTTTGCTTCAGTGTCTGCACACAACCTGGAGACACCACAGGAAAGCGTACAGCCGCAGAGCGTGCTGGGCACAGGGAAGACCTCAGACATTGCATTCAACACCTTTCCTTCGATGGGTGAGGAAACCGAGGCCCGGCAGCGAGTCCGTAAGATGGGCAGCTGGGCCTCGGCCGCGCGGGGCCCCTGGGTGCCATTCCTGCGCTCTGTCCGGGGTGTCCCAGCCCCCGACGGGGCAGCACTGTGGGGCAGGCGTACATGGGAAAGAAGGGGAGGGTCAGAAGCCTTGGAATCTGAACGTGTGCCACTTGGGTTAACGTCTCCTCTTTCCCCAGCGCACGCTGCAGGCGTGCGTGCTGCGTTCCGATGGGCCGCTGTAGGGAAGGCGTCCTTAGTGTCCGTCCTGCAGGCCCCCTCGTTATCAGCGAAGGTCCGTGTGTGCAGGGCACGAGGGACAGCAAAGAGGGGACGGGATCTCTTTACTCCGTCACATGTTCGCCCCTTTTATTCCAAGAACGACAGAGGTAGAGAGGCATGTGTGCCAGTTTGCACCTGTCCTGTCCTTTACGCTTTTGAGCCTAATTCCCCAGGTGCCAAGGCCTGTTCGACCTGGTCATTAAAATACATTTTGACGTCATACATAAGCAAGCCTCGGTCTGCGTGTTCATAGCCAGGTTGTGAGCTCCCTCACTCCTAGAACAGGTGACTGTCAGTGGGTCGTGATACGAATTGTCAGCGTTTTTTGTTTTTTCCCCGCCTGTTTGAACTGAAGCGCTTACTATGGGTGAGTGAGAAGGAAAGAAAGAATTCCCAAATCCCAGCTGCCGAGACGTTGTCAGAAGCGCACAGAGTCCCGCCCCAGCCGGCCCGGGTTGCGTGAAACCCAAGCACACGGCGCAGCGTGTCGTCGGCTGCGTGAACAGCAAAGTCTCGCTCAGTGGTTTTGTTCTGCGTAGAGCAGCGGAGACACTGGCCTGAGGGAGCGTGGCTTGCTGGTTGTCGTGGGAACGTGTCAAGGACTGACCTTTGCCCCCTGGGATCTATACAGTAAAGTGACTTCTTAGGACCAACTTCCTTTTTTTTAAATGTCAGAAACCAACTGAAGTTCAAATTAACCATTCTTAGCATCTTGATAAGAGTGCCTTTTTTTTTTCAATCTCTCTGGGTGTTTGTTCAATGATAAAAATAATACAAATAAGATTCTATTCTAAATACTTTTATAGATATATACATTTATATAGAAAATAGAAAGTGTTTAGTAAGAATTTTCAGATGGTGGAGAGTGATTTACCCCTCAGTTAACACTGCAGGACAGTTACGGTGCCTCCACGGTGCTGGGACCTGCGGTCCTTCTGTTGCTCGGCCGTCTTTAGCTTTCGATGGCTACCCCCCTCCTATCACCCTCTCGTCATCACGGGTATCATAACAGGAGCCACCGAAAAGGGAGGGCCTACTCTTTTCAAGGGCACAGTGTGGGAGTGTGTCATTTCTGCTCATCTGCCATTCATCAAACCTAGTCACGTGATCACACCTAGCTGCAAGGGAGGTGCACAGCCACTGATGTGTCTCCTTGGAGCTTCTGTTACTGTGGAAGAGAGCAGGTGTGAGGGTACGAGGAGCCTATCCATCATAATCCTTACTATTTTCTACCTAATTACTCTGTGAGGAAGAATTTTCCACGGACGTTATCATGCGAACGGGAGCTACTGAAGAGGGTTAACCAGAGTGAATGCATTTGCCTTTGGGGTTTGAAGTCAACTGTACTCCAATGGTTACAGGGATGAGCGTGAAATATATTGAGATGAGGTTGCTCTTCCTTGACTCAGGTTTTCTTGTGCTGCTTTTTGGGTCTTTTCTTTTTCCCCGTTTTTGGTATTTGTGTGAGACTTCATTTCATACTTGTTTTCTGTGTGTTTGTAGGCATGGCGCAGTCTTCAGGCTGGGTGAGAAGATACTTCAAGGCCTTCTGTAAGGGCTTCTTCGTGGCGGTGCCTGTGGCAGTGACCTTCCTGGATCGGGTCGCCTGTGTGGCAAGAGTGGAGGGAGCATCCATGCAGGTGACAGTTCATTCTTAGAGCGCACGCTGCACTGTTTCTCAGGCACTGATGATGAGCTTTGTCTTCATCAGTTCTGGGAAGGGGATGGGAAGGTCTTAAAAAGACCTTGAACTGAAATTTAACTTCATGAACTTCCTCTGTAAGGCCTTCCAGTACAGTTGTAATCAGAGGAGAGGCAAATGAAACTAATCACCAGGTTTCTCTGTGCCCCTTTGGTTTTTTCAAAGGAACTGTAAATGGAGATTTAAGGAAATTTTACTAAGTGACATCATAGTCTGTGGATATGGTTTGAGATTTTCAGATATTTTCGTCAATCCCATTTGATTCCATACTGAAATATCTGGGTCACATGCATATCCAGGAGGGGGAACCGTCTAGAGCACTGGTCCCAGATAGTCTAGTGCGTTCTTTAAGCGCGCGGCTGACTTCCAAGTCTAAATGAAGAGCTTTGGAGTGGAGATTTCCAAAAGTTCTGTGCGGATAGTCTCCTGGAGTAACTTAGAGAAAACATTATTGTGCTAAAGTGACGTCTAAGCCTGAGCTGTTTAAGTATGTTTATGCAATTAGGGAGCATTTGCATTTTGTAAAATGGTTTGTTTCCTTCCGTTGCTGGCATGTTTAAAATTCATGTATCATGCTAAAAAGCTGTGTAGAAGAAATAAGTAAATGACTCTATAAACTTCTCAGAGCTTATAATTATACCGAGAATCACTAGCTCGTGTGTGTGCATGTGTGTGTGCGTGTATGTGTGTTAGTTACAGCTGGTTAAGGGCCTCACCGTCAGCTTCGAGCAATTAGAAGGCACCTGCTTCCCGTGGCGTTTACCGCATTGAAGATGAGCTGTCTTCCTGAGCGTGGGCGGCCAGTGAGACCCAGAGAGGGGTGCTCTTGGCGTGAAGCCGGGGATCTCCAGGAGGGCTGTCGAGCACTGAGTCTGTGTCTGTCATTTGACGGCGCTTGGGGCCTTCTTCTGGGCAGGGGACTCTGAGCCCAGCCCTCGTCTCTCAGGTTCCCTTCATCGTGGTCCCCCGCCCCAAGCAAACTGGGCCCTTACTTTGAAAGCAAAGCTCGCGTACCGCAGGGCGAGCAGGAGGAGAGCGTTTACAGGCACATGGCTTCATTCCCAAACGCGGTTTGGTGCATTTGACATGGATTGGATTGTACCTCTCCTGCCTCCTTTGCTTTGAGTTCCTGGCAACCTCATGCTGGACCCAGTCTTCAGGGAAGGCTAGGCTTCCTTGGTTGAGATTTTGAAGCAAAACCTTTCTCAGAGATTAAAACCACCTAGTCCACCACCTCCCAAGTCCTGTTTTGGTTCCTTGGATCCCTTTGAATCCATCAGTAGGTGTGTGTTTCTTGGCACCAAGTAGCCCCATTAATAACGATTTTCTCCAGTTTTGTTCCTGTTGTCTTGCTGCACAGCCATCACCCCCTGAGATGGCCTTTTCCATAACATGGCACCTCCTGACCTTGGGCTGGTATTCCAGAGGGTCACGGCAGTCAGAGGATCCCAGTGTTTACCCACTGAACACCTATATTCATGGCTTCTGTTAAGAGGAATTTTACTACATTCACTACAAAAAACCAAAAAACAAAAAACCATCGTCCTGTGAAGAAAGCGTTCAGTCGTGTCCTTGGTGACTGCCCGTCTGTGGATGGTGCTACGTCTGCAGCGGGTACATCGGGATTTCTTGCAGGATCCCAGACTTCCTCCCAGCAGTCAGATTGGACCTGCGGTGTGTGCGCTGTGATGTTATGTGGCGTTTCCTTGGCCACTGGGTACAGGAAAGCAGCGTACGCTGACGTGAGGTACAGGGGGGCTGTGGGAAGGCTTGCATGTACCCACGAGGAGGGCAGGAGGGCGCGAGGTCAGGGACAGGCAGACGGGGGACGTGGGGCTTCTCTGTTTCCTCGGCTGCGTCCATCTGCGCCTTGGCTTTGTCCTCGCAGACCGGCCTTCCTCACCACGCAGGACGCGTGGCCGCTGGCAGCTCGCAAGCCGCAGCATGACAGTGTCACCACCGCCCGAGGGAGACCTCTCCTCTTGCCCTCAGTTCCCTTTGGAAAGTGTTGGGGAAGGACTGTGACTGAGCCGGCTAGGGCCACACGCCCTGACCGTGCACACAAAGACCCGACTCCGGCCGGCTCCGGGCAGGGCACGCGCCTCGCCTGGGCCAGGCTGAGGAAGGAAACGACAGCTTACATTCGAGCCCCATGGTTCCATCGGCTGTCAGGGTGACACAGGGGTGTGACAGTTCTCAGAAGAAGGAGAATAAAAGGGGAAAGGACACCTGCATGTTTATTACCGCCGGGGCCATACTTGAGGGGTCTTAGGTGACTTCTAAGTGTAACAGATAATTTACTTAGTTTCCTTAGCTGTCACTAACCCTTCACACTAGGAGGAGAAACCGCGAGAATGAGAGATGGTTGTCACGGAATTCAGCACATCTGAGGACATCTTTCCTCCTGTACAGCTTTGATGAGCAGAATGTGTTTACACCATGGGGTTCGGCAGAATTTTCAACAGAAAGTTGGAAAAACTCCCTGCTTTCAAATTTATCTAATGATGCAAATACTAAAATAGCCAGCCGGGCGTGTGGAAATCTCCAGAAGTCCCCGAGCCCCCCGTGGGGACCGTGCCTGCTTCTTTCGGCGCCGAGGCCTGGCCTTTGTCTCCGGTGCGTGGCAGGTGGCTGATGCACTGCGCATAGAAGGAGTACTCTTCCCGGTGACATCTTCTTCACCAAGGGCTAAGAGTGTGAGGGACGGGCAGGGAAGCGAGAGGCAAGAACAAAATAACACAGAGAAGATGGAAAGAAGGAACTTAGATGGGCCGGGTGACAGAGAGTGACAGAGAAAATGAGACCGCTGGGACAGCGAGCAGGACAGCGTGGAGCTGGGGACCAGTGAGAAAGAGGCTCCGGACAGAAGTGTGCTCTGGTGAAGGGGTTGCCAGGCCCCTCGCGGGCCCTCCCTTGGAATTGTACCGTGGCGGGTGACACACGTGAGCTGCATGTTTGTGTGGGCAGCCGTGAGACGTGCCATGCCGCCGTCCGTTCTCTGTCTCAGCGTTCGCTGCGGGAAGTGGCATGCCCTGCGGGAGGAATCACGCCGGGGTAGGCAGGCCGTCCGGAGCATCATCTGCTGCAGGTACTTGAGCTCCCCTGTGTATTCAGGTGGAAAGAACACACCTAGCCATCTCTGTCCCTTCAGCTCTATGACCAGTTCTGTCACTCAGGTCATTTTGGCGTGTGGGCAATAATGAGAAGTGCTGGGAACTGTGAGCTGGGGTAGGCAGTCATTCTCAGGTGGCCAGTAAGGGCAGCATTCTATTTTAGGGGCCGGAGGGTGAACAAGAGTCAGTTTCTGTGTGACTTCCATAGACGAGGTTCAGGAATTATTGGCCTGGAGGGTGGCCGGGCCTTCGGATGAGGCTGTTAGAGGAGAGAGCAAGCTGTTAGGTGTTTGCCCGGCGCCTGGCAGGCACACCCGGGAATGGAGACGGGTGTGGTCCCGCCCGCCCTTCTGGAGGATGGACGCGCTCACTTTACTATGGAACAGTGTGGTACCAGAGAATGTCAACACAACTGAGCCTTTCCTGGTCGGCCACCGTGTTCTTCCTGTGACAGTGGCCCTTGCGCAGATCTTCCCTTCTTACCCACGAGCCCGTGGAGTGACTGGAGTCACCGTAGCCCACGGGGTTGCTTCCCTCGGCCCCATGTGTCTCTCACTGCGGGGCCCGCCTGCCCGCCCTGGAGGAGTGAGGCTGCCTGGGCTGTGCTCTGCTCATGGGCGATGGCAGGATCTGGGGGTGACAGGGAACACGCAGGGCCTCTGAGAGCCTCAGTGCCTGTCTTCTGCCCACGTCCCATTGGTCAGAGCAGGTCACACGGCCAAATCCGAAGTCAGTGGGTTGGGAAGCGTGCCCCCCCCCCCCCCCCCCCGGGGCAGCTGTGGCCGAGGTGGGGAGGGCGGGCAGAACTGCGAACAGGTTGGTACGTTGTGACCCCAAGGACATGTGGTGGACCTCAGAGGTAACTTACAAAGGTGTTTTCACCTTTGAGTCCACCTAGAACAACGCTCGTCTTTGTCGTCCAAGACTGACAGTGTCGGAATGGACTGAAACTGGAGTCCCCGAGTGGAATGGACGGGTCCACTTCAGGTGTCGTGAGGTGAGAAGCTGCCCTCAGCCACTCGGGTCGCTCTTGCAAGTGGCTTTTCTGAAAGGGCACGCTGCGCCTTATAGACGTGTTCTTTAAGAAAACCCAAGGAATAAAAGATGGAATCTCATTAAAGGGACATATAAGTCCAGTCCTTTGGAGCTTACTGAATAAATACTATTACAGCCACACTGGAAATTCACTTGGAATGACAAATTTTGTATAAGAGCTGTGTTTGTGTCTTTTAAAAATTCTGTTGACTTAGGATTTAATAGAAGCTTGTTTTCAGGATGCCTTCTTATAAGAAATAATTCTTTACTTTTTAAACACTACTCAGTGGTTCTTTTTGTAGGTTTCCAATATTAATTTACAATTCATTGGGTATCAGGCTAAAGGGATAGAGATGATCAAACGTGGGGAGTCACAGCTGGTTGTAGGGAAGTCATAAGTGAAAATAAAGATTTTTAATAATATAACTTTGTGGAGAATAGGAGTTTATAAAGAAATTAATTTTTAAAAAGAGTTGTGTGGCCTGCCCATTGGACTGGGTGAGGGAACCCCTTTCCTGCTCTGTGTGCACAGGGACGCTGGCAGAGACCACTGGCTGATGACTGCCCGTCCATGACGGCCGTCCCCCGCAGGTGCGCGGGACACTCCTACAGGTCGCGGAAACGTTACTGTGAACGGGCATATTTGTTTTTTAAGAGGCACCATGTTCCTCAACCTTCATTTAACTCAGGAAATGAAGACCGGTACTGCGCACGGTTGAAGCTCCAGAGAGTTTGTGTCTGTGGGACGCAGTTATTCAAATCCGAAGTTCAAGGGCATACAGAGGCTTTCACGGCCTGGCCCCCAGGCTGAGGCTGGATTCCAGTGACAGTGCTCGCCCCAGAGTCACTGGCGCTTGTCAAAGGGGCGTGCGCCTCCCCCAGACTTCACAAAGGAGGAGGGAGAAGTAACTGTAAGCACGTTGTCCAGCTTTTGCTGCAATTGCTCCGGTTTTTACACAGTGTATCATTTTCCTCTTTCCCTTCTGCACAGCCAGAGGGGGCCATGCTCGAAAACACTGCCACGCGACACTCCCTCTCGAGTGTCGACTTCAGAGAAAGGCGCCTGCAGAACATATTAGAAAATTAGATAACGGGAGGGAAAATAGAGTTTAATCAGCGCGGAGGTCTTTATTCCTCAGGAACTCACGTTCGTTGGTTCAGATTTGTCTTGACTTTCTCTGACCTGCAAATGATGCTGGAGAAACTGGTTTGCAATAAACCTCTCAGGCTCCTACCTGGCTCTTTGTAGTCATTATCTCATTTCCCGCTGAGTTTAAAATTAAAAGTTCTGTCAAAAAAGCACACAAAGAGTCTCACATGCTCGCTCTCTCTGTCACATTTATTTATTTTATTTTATTAAAAAATTGAAACCTACAGTGGGCTTAATATTCAAGTCATTATAGATCCTAACTATTATTTTGAATTCTGACAAGCTAGATGCAAATAGACTCTCCAGAAAAGAGATACATTGTGTTTTATGCACCGGAATTTAACGGAGCAAGGGAGCATTACGGGGCCTGCTGAGTCTGAACATCCTGGATGCAGGGAAGCCGGGGGCAGGCATTTCCTGGGATGCCAACTGCTCCGCTTCGGACCCCCTCCCGGGGCTGGGCTGACCCCCTCCCGGGGCTGGGCTGACTTTGAATGCAGACCCGAGTTCCTGCTGAAATGCTCATTAGCTTCCCCCTGCGCCTTCCTCCCAAATTACCTTTGGCTCAAAAATCTCACCTGAGGTCTTCAGCCCTTAGGATGTTGCCCGTTTGGATGTAATTCTGCAGCCCGTCATTAACAGAGAATTCGAGTAGATCAGTTTGCACGTAGAGCCGCCAACATGTGTGTTGCTGAGACGGGGGGGGGGGGTGATGGCTTGCTATTGTTCCTTCAGGGTTTCCCTCCCTCCCGCGCAGGGGAACAGGTGGCTGCGCTTTTGTGTAGCCAGGGTTCCGTCTGGTGATGAGACACTGACTTCGTGTCTCCCTTTCTCTCTCTCTCTCTCTCCCTTTCTCTCTCTCTGTTTTTGATGTTGAAGAATGCAGTTGTACGGGTTCTACAAAGAACTCCCAGGGGTTCCTGACTCAAAATCACCAGTTTTCAATGTTTTGCCACATTTATTCTCTTCCTCTTTGTATTTCTCTCCCTCTGCCTCTCTCTCAATCTGTATGTAACACATGTGTGTATGTTTCTCCGACCACAGAGACTTTGACCTCAGCACCCTCAGCTGTGACAGGCTGTCAGCCTCAGGAAATCAGAGAGGACACTGAAAACCAGATGACTTAAAATTGTCAAGCAAAGCGCCCTTTTTATCGCTCGTACTTTAATATATATCTTTTAAGGTATAAAAATGATATTGTGGTTAGGGTAAAGAATGTGTAAACGGCATGACTTCCCCAGCACGGACAATGACGTCCACGGTACCCGAGACTGACTCCACGGTGAGACGGGAGTGGGGAGAGTGGACAGACGGGGCGGGGTTGCCCGTGCACGCGTCACCGCCGCGCCTGCATCCTGGGCCACGTGGCCGCTCCTTTCCTCTCCTGTCCACCTGGTAACAAGCAGCTTTACTGAAGTGTAACTTACATACCACGGAGTGCACTGGCTGTGGGTGAGTTAGCGATTCTGATTACACGTTCGGGGTTGCACACTGTGACCTTTCAGAGGTTTCCCTCCCCTCAGAAGCATCCCCCGCGCCTGGCTGAAGTTGATCTCGCTCTGGCCTCGGCCTTAGGCGACCGCCCATCTGCTCCCTGGAGCTGCCTCTGCCGGCGCGTGCTGCAGCCAGACCCGCGCGAAGAGTGGTCCCTGGTGTTTGGCCCGTCTCACCCACCGGGACGTGTACCGTCCGCCAGTGGGTCATCCTGTTCCCAGCTGGACGGGGCCCCACGGCGTGGACGTGCCCCGTTCCGGGTCTCTGTTCAGCAGTTGAGGACTTGGATGCACAGCTCTCCATGTGGACGTGTGTTTGTTTCTCTTGTGCAGATACCTGGGCGTGGGATTGCTAAGTTATATGATACATTTATGTTCAAAATGAAAAAAAAAGAACTGCTAACGGCACACGGGGGTGGGGGAGGTGTGCGGACCGACACTCTCCTGCTGCCCCTGTGCAGGCGCCTCGGGGGGCTGAAGGGCATGTGGCCCCTCTCACCGCTGCCTGGGGTTGGGGGTGGCCAGCTCTGCGCTCTGCCCCCTGGTATCACGGTGCCAGGCCAGCTTCCCTTTATTATAAGAGTGTTTCCCCTCTGGTGGCCGTGCTTTCTGTGGTCCTTGTGCCAGAGAGCAGGCTTTTCCCAGGCTTTCCTGTCCTGCCTCTCAGTGGCTCCTGGCTGCCACCCCCCCGCCCCCCATCCAGGGTATTCAGGAAGCAAACAGAAGAACTAGGAGACTCACTACCAGTCCTTCCTCAAATGGTAGGTCCCTGCCTACAGCCTTTCTTCTTTCCACCCTTTAGAGGCTTCCTCTGTCGGTTCCCTGTCCGATGCCCGGCGATGCCCGAGCGAGTGGGACGGGTGATGGCTGCAGGCGCTGCGCTCGGTCCTGGGCTGTGCTTCTCGCCTTCCCTGGTGGTCACACGGGGCTGAGCTCTGGCCAGTGTCAAAAGGACAAAAAGTAAGATGACATTTCCAGGCCTGGCCCATGAAAGCCTTCTCTGTGATCCAAGCTCTGCTTTCTCCAGTCTGCTGGCCGACGGTGGGGGAGTCCGGTGGGGACCCCAAGACCCCAGGAGACGGTGGGTCTACAAAACAGAGAGCCCCCAGGTTCTGAAGGGCTGGGTGCAGTAAATACACCCACCGGGCGTCACGCCGGGCTGTTGCGATCCCTGCCACGGGTGGAAGTCTGGCTGTGTAACTCGCCACGGCCACACCCTGTCCTCTCTTCTCTGCCACCTCCGACACGCCCTGAAGGCAAAACTCCCATCCTGATTTCTTCACACCGCTTTTCCTAAGCCCTCCATGTATGTCCTCGAAACCCTGCAGCAGGGGACGTTTGACTCCTGAAGACCAGTCTTGGGTACTGTGCGCTGGCCATCGCACGGGTTAATGCTGACAACTCCATTGTGAGCTTCTGCAGGAAAGGGGCCGTCCACCTCTCTCCACCCCGTTCACAGCGATGCGGAATAAATGCATGTTCCGATGGTCCGCTGAGGCCTCGGAGGGCCCGCATAATTAAACCCTGCCGAAATAGCTAAAATGAAATTACCAGCATTAAAATGTTTTTTCTCTGCCTCTGAGAGTGTTTCTGTCCTCTTCACCCGCAAACCCCTCCACTCCTTGAGGAATCCGTCACCGTCTTCACAGCAGAGGGCTGACACCTCCCCGCCCAGGCACAGCTCACGCACCCCCACGCGCAGGACGGAAACAAAAGCTCCATTTAACGACGCGTGCACCCTGATTACCGTCATTATGTGCAGTGCCCTGCGGTGTTTTCTATCCTGGGCTCAGCCCGTTACACTGGTTCCGTGACTCCGCACTGGTCGTGACCTGTCCCTTGAAAAACGCTGCTTCATCGCGGAGGGAGGCTGGGGGCGCCGAGGCGGCTGCAGCCGAGCTATGGCGAAGGGAGTGGGCAGGTCGGCTTTTGATCTGGACCCTTCAGTGTGGCATGTGCTGCGGCTCCCAGCACCCAGTGCTGCAGCGCGGATGGGGGCCGTGGGCTGAGAAAGGCCTCCCTCTGTAGCGTCACGGGGACCGGTTCCTGCGGACCGCTGGGCCCCAGTCCAGGTCTGCGCAGTTAGAGCTGCTGCCAGGACCTGGGGACCTGCGTCGTGACAGGCTCTGTAGACACTCACATTGGGGGGCTGTTTCTTCTGCAGAGAGCCCCGACTCCTGCGGAGGGCCGTCGTTGGGGTGTTGGCCAGGCGTGGGAAGTGCTTTGCATGGAAAATCCCGATTATTCCCGATTACTTTGGTTTTTTAATTAAGCGTTTGAATTCTGAGTCTTAATATCTTTTCAAATTTTATTTTTTTATTCCCTGTCCTTTGTCTATTAAGTTATTCTTTATATGTCTGTGCTAATTTTACCTTATTGTTTCTAATATCTTATGGCAGTGGTATAATTTATAATATTTTTTATTCTTACTGGTTTATAAGCTTTTTCTTTATTCAATTTTTAAATGCGTGTGCTACACTTTATAACTTAAGAGTGTTGTCTTCAAATTTTTGTTTACTTCATTTTTTTTGGCCTGCTAATTATCTGTCTCTTGTTAACAGTATAAACCATCTTTTATTTCTGTAGTTTTTAAATTAAACATTAAAAAATGTACTTACTGATTTTAGAGAGGGTAGGGGAGAGAGAGATCTGTTGTTCCACTTATCTGTGCATTCACTGATTGATTCTTGTGTGTGCTGCCCTGACTAGGGATCGAACCCACAACCTTGGTGTGTGTGAACGGTGCTCTGACCAACTGACCTACCCAGCCAGGTGTTTCTGAAGTTTTAAAAGTGACCAGTAGGGAGCACAGACGCACAGAGAGCCTGGCTCGCCCACTTAGCACGGGAGAAGAGCAGGTATTCTTCTACTGGCTCCTCCGTGAGTCCTGGCTCTCTCGTTGATTTGCTTAGTCTCCTCCTACATTCATTCTGGTGCTTCAGCAGGTGTGACTCCAGGGGAAACCTGCTAAGCCCTTGTGTGACAGGAACACACTAGAAATTCTACCCAGGCTCCTGCCAGAGAGGCCATTGGCGGACCAGTGAAGCATCCCGGCCGGGCATGTGAACCAGGTCCTCCTTGACTTTCTAGCCCCACGTGACCCCCAGAGGATTTCAGCCACGTGAGCGACCTTAGCAGAGACCAGTGGGGGACCTGCCCCACTGGGTGGAGCCCCGATCGCAAGCTTGGGAGCAAATACACGGCTGCTCTTTGAAGGCACAGTTTTGGAGTGGTTTGTTATGAAGTCATAGGCGACCGAAACACGAACTGGCACTATCGCTGAGGTGCAGCCAGGACAAAACCCTCCAAAATGTGTCACTGGTTTTGGAACTGCGTGGCCGTTGGGGCTGGAAAAATGGTAAAGGAATTCTGGGCAAAGACATGACGAGTGACAAACGATGGTTAATGGGAAGTGGAATGGTGGTGAGCAAACTGTCACTAGCGATTGGGGGACGGTGGCCCATGCTTGATGGTGGGAAGCAGGTTTAACACTGTGACCTGCAGGGACTTGGACTACGCAAGACGTACCTAAGGAATTCCGAGCGCTGGTTTAGGAGACTTGCAGGCAGAATACCGGAGTCGTTAGTTGGCTTCTTCAGCGTTATCTAAGGTCTGGGAAAAGAGACACGCACTTAAGGCAGAAATTAGAGGAAAGCGGGGATGTCCAGGGATTTCTGTGCTGAAAAATGAAACTGTTCATTTAGAAGTTTCTGGCAGGCAAAAGACGCTCACAGTAGGAAGTGGTCTGGGTAAATTCAAGGCTTGCCTGGAAGACTCTTTGTTGAGACCTCAGAGAGATTTAAGGTATGATTTAGTGGACTTTTTTTAGCTAGACAAACAGATTATAAGATTATAGGAGTAGCCTTAAGAGCTTTGTGCTGGCTTCATACTTTCCAAGTAGATAAAGATTCTAGTGGAAGAGAGTTACCGATGTTGTTTTAGGAGGAAGGGGATGGACCTCAATTAGATGAACAGGAAGCCTGCAAACTTTTAAGGGAGTTGAGTTGGCTTGTTCTAAAAGGGATGGTCAGTTAAAATAAAGCCATCTTTTAAAAGGAGTCAGAAGCCCAGAAGGAAGAGCAAGAGCCACAGAGTACAATGGACGAGGAAACCACCCCAGAGAACAGAAGAAGGCCAATGAGAGACAGAGCGTCGCGGTCCGTGGGTGGGGGTGCCTGGCAGCACCTGCTGTTGGGTTGAGACTCGCCACGGACAAGTGACTTCTGGTTTTCTCCTCATCTTTTAAAAATCTCTCCTTATTACCCTGTCCCTCTCTCCCCATTGCATGTTGGATGCCTGAGGGACAGATAATGTGTCCTTTTACTTCATTAGCCTCTGATTCAAGGCACTCAGTTGCCTCCTGGGATTCCCATCTGCACCCAGACCAGATGCATATCAGGAGGTGATAAGCTTGGATCCTCCTACAAAAGGCAGCGGAGGCTCGGGTGTCCTTGGGAAGGGCTGCGTGTACAAGTGTTTTGCCTGTGGGAGGGATGTGATTCGTTGGGTCGGAGGGCAGGATGTTAGGAATTATGACATTAATATCCCCTCCCTCACCCCCAGCTCCCGTGAGTCATGCCCTTGGTCCCCAGCTCTTGCAGTCCCTACCCTGGCTCTTGGCGTGGCTCTGGGACCTCCGTGGGCCAGCAGAGTTACAGCAGACGCCATGCGGACACAGGCCCGCCAGGCGCCTGCCAGTGGAGCCTGTCCCGTGGGACTCCTGCCATCCCCCCGAGGACAGCTGCCCATGTGACCTCAGCTGGCTGACCGCCCAGCTGAGCACAGCCCGCGTGCAGGATCCAGAGCAACCAGTGGTTTCTGTTTGGAGGTTGGAGTTTTGTTCTGTAGCAGTGGGTTAAGGACTCCAAGGGTATGTGGTTTTGTCTCTTTCAGTTCCTCTGATAAGTCATTTGTTTTCTACACGGTTGGACCCTTTCATTCTGAGAGCTTCGATTCATGTCATTCAGGGGTCCCGTGGGTCACAGTTTCTGCTTATACGTATTCGTGTAACTAGGATGGAGTGTCAGACTTCACAACGAGGGGCTGGAGAAGCAAAAATCCAGGGTTCGTTTTCACAGCTTCGTTCGCAGATTGTACAGGCTAAGGTAATAGACGGTGACGTGTTTGTACCATTTGGGGAACGTGGCCCCTTTGCAGTTACACACGTCCGGGGAAATCATTCGGATGATCTCCTCAAAAACGTCTTTATTTGATGAACCACTTCCTTTCTGCTGCTACACACCTTATGTGAACTTTGTTTCGGTCAGAGAGAAAAGTGGTGTCTTCCAGGCAGTGGAGAGGGCTGACCAGGGGATCAGAAAGCCTCGTTCGGTTTTATGAGGAAGTGAGAGCTGCTTCAGCATATAGGTGTGTCCGTGTGCTTTATGTGACGTAACCCAGTCTGTCCTGATATTAGGGAGAAAGCAAACTTTAAAAATCTTGTAATGAAAGGATATAAAATTAAGATGCTTTTCCTTTAAAAAAATTGCTTGTTTTTACTCTAAAGCATTGTATACTGTTTGGAACAAACTTGTCAAATATAGAAAAATACACAAAATAAAAATAATCTCAATCACCTTCCAGAGTGAGTTACTTTACAGATATTAAAATATAATATGAATATAATGTATTGAATGATCACTGTGTTCCAGATATTATAGTACAGTATTCACCTTAAGTATAATAATTTATTTAATAACCCCCACAACCCCGTGATGAAGGTACCATTACTGAACAATTTTACAGATCAAGAAATGCAGCAGAGGGATTAATTTGTTGAAGACTTTACAGATTTAAGCCCAGGCTTTTGACTTCAAAGTTTACATTTTGAAACCATTATTAATCTTCTCATACTTTTCTGCACAATTTTCTCCTCCTCCTGTCTCTTCCTTCTCTAAATAGGATCGATCACAGCAATGTTTTTTATTGATCTCATTTTAAACTAATTTTGCCCAACATATATCCAAACCTCCTTAAATATTTTTCTGCAATGTGATTTTTAAATGGCTTTTACTATCAATACATTGCACAGTTTAACCATTGTTAATTTAATCAGTTTCCTGTCATTGGTATTCAGGTTGGCTCAACTATTCCTCCATTATAAATAATATATGATGAACATCTTTGTACATATTTTTGATTATTACCTTAGGACAACTGTCTAAATAGGACATTTTCTGCTGTAAGGATAGACCATTTTAAAGACTTTAGATACATTTTGGTAAATTACCTTTCAGGTAGTTTACAAAGATTTTTGTTTATATAGCAATTTAGGAGAGTTTCTGTGAAACTAACGTTTCCCTCCATTGTACACAGGAAATAAGTTAAAGATCAGGGGAATGAAAAATTAGCAACTCACTAGACTTTCAAGTCCAAGTGATATGGCAGATGTCCGTTTAAAATTTTTATTAATATAGCTTTAAAGGCTTGCTTTGCAAAGAAAAATTAAGAAATTTAGTATCCACAAAAGTACAACTACTTCTATGCGAATACAATTTCATGCAGATTTATCAAAAGCAGGAAGAAACTGGTCAGCAGTGCTAGAGAACCAACCGTAAGACTGTAAATAAGGGGATGAGATTAGAACCATTTTTTTTTTTTAAAAAGCTCTAAACCCTAAATGAAGTGTGATTAGACCCACATTTGGGTTTCCGAGGGTGAAGGATCCGTGGTGGCGCGCGTACCCGGAGGAGGTGGGACGCAGCAGGTTTCCAGCGAGGGAGGAGGGAACGCGTGGACAGGTGACGCGTTCCCGCAGACTCGCGCCCTTGGCGGGGGGGAGCCTTTCCCTCCCACAGCCTTGCAGTTGAACGTGTGAAGGACAGAGCTCTGTTCCGGCTCCCATGGGACCTGCCCAAGGGCCAGCGGGTGAGCAGACAGAGGTGGCGGGACTGTCTGGTCGGGTGGGGTGATCCACCCAGGACAAAGCTCTGAGATGACCTGGGAAGACGGGTGCCTAAGGGGAACTTGATGAAATGGCCAGGGGCTCCTGTGGGGAGTCTGGGAGCGGGAGCAGATGTGACGAGCCCATTATTCTGGGCCTATTAATAACGCGCCAGGTGTGACTGGGACTTAATGAGGGAGCCTTTCCCGAGGGGCTTCGTCACGTAAGTTTCCTCTGTTCAGCTCTCAAGTGAAGTGTGTGCGTGACTGTGGACTTTCCTCACCTGGCCAGGTGAGGGGCCTCCGGTCAAAGGTTGAACACTGTTTGAATTAGCTGGACGGTCGTGGTAAGGGGTCAGGTATTGAGGGCTCAGAGTAGTAAGCACCTTTACCTGCGAGGAAGGCTGCAGATCGGGCCTGAAGCTTTGCAGCCTTGGGTGCAGCTGTGGTCACGGGAGTGTGCGTACCCCACGAGGCAGGGGCGGGGTTCTGGGCGCGTGCGGACAGTGGCGGCCCCGCAGCGCCACGCACGGGAGGTGGCATTTTAGACCGCTTCTTCCACAGTCTTTCCCAAGCGTGGCACCTAATAGTAATGATTCTACAATCAGAACATACATTTATTTTAACTGTACTTCATGCTTCCTGGCCAGCACTGCTTTTAAATGGATACTCCTCCCACACCCCTAGTAATTTCTCTAAAATAATGGCTTTACAAAAGAAGCTCGAGGGAGACTCTTGGTTCCTCGTGGCAGCTCGGAATCATCTCACTGAAAAGCACCACGCTTATTTAAACATTTTGGATTGTATCCAGCCAGGTGGGTGGTGCTTCTTATGTATGAAATAGTTGAAAGCATTGCTCCCCGAGAAGTCAGGTTAAAACCAGGCTTTGTTGGTAGACTGTACGTAGCGAATTGTAGGCTGTGAATAGGCTGTGAACTTTTTTTTTTTTTTAATTAAAAATAAGAGAGGAAACTAATAAGAAATTTATAGAAAAAATCAAAACTAGAATAATATCATTTACTGATTGATGGCTGCACTATACCTTAGAAGGTAAAGAAAAAAATTATGTCTCTGTTTAATCCTCTAGGGGAGTTTTACTTTTCTAAACCAAGACATAAATTCCCCCAACACTGTCGTATGATTTCCACTTAGACACAAGCTGAGAATTGAGGATACCTTGCCAATAATATTTGTTTGTAAGAGAAAGGAAAATCCTTCAGCAAAGTCCTTGATCGGAGAGAGCAGGAAAGCCCAACTTCTGTCTTATACCATTTCAAACGCAGGTGTGGTATCTGCTATTTCTAGCTTTACCGTAATTTATGAGTATCTGTTGAAATCTTCCGATTTATCTTGTCTTTCCAGCGTGAATAATACAGTACTTAGGTCAGAGCAAAGCATACAATAACCTTTTTCTGTAACAAATTTTTTTTCAAAAAAGGAAGTAAAGGAGCATTATTATCTCATCAACTAGAGCTAAGAAGTTAGATTTTAATGCGTATCATTTTATATGAATATGTGTGTATTCCAGGCATGATGTTTCTATAGAAGGTATAACTCAATAGTTGTGCACATTAATGTGTTTGGGGCGGTGACACCCTAGAGGTGACATCCAAAATAAAGTAGCTTACTTCTTCACTTCTTAAAAGAAATGAAGAAACCCCCGTGGGGTTAGAAACGAGGCATAGACTTTTCCGCCCGAAGACTCCCTGTTTAGTGCTTAACGTGAAAAACATCAGGGCAGCGCGGAAGAGCTTGATGTCTCGGGAAGAACGCTGTCCCTGCGTCTGTCCCCCCACGGCCCGTGGCCCCTGTACGCCGTGTCGCGTCTTGTTCCAGCTGCTGACCCCACGTCCAGGCCTGTGTCGCGAGCCTTGGTGGGTTTCCCCCTGTAATTCTCATGGTGACCCCGGGAGGCCGGGGGTCGGGCTGCCCATGGAAATGCGGCTCGGAGGGTTAAACTGACGGTCCTCTGGCCAGGAAGGAAAAGGAGCCACGATGTGACCAGAGGTGTTTATCTCTAGAGCAGGGCTGCCGGGGAGCCTCTCCCGAGGTTGGTGGTGAACCTCTGGGCGCCCCGGCAGAAGCCCAGCGGCAGATTGCGGGGTGCGGCTCATGATGAAAAGATGGGAAGGGCCGCTGCTGGCCGCCTTGGGGGTTTATCACGAATTCCATTGATTCTCAGTGTTTTTCCACTTATTGCTGGGACTCTCTCTGACTGCCAGTAGCAACAATCAACACAGTCACACATTTGAAATGGAGCTGGATGCTCCTGTATTAAATATTCTCTGAGGTTTATAACTTCTGAAAACTTTATTATTTTAAGCTGATGTAGTCTCTGGGAATCTAGGATTTAAAGTTTTGACAACACGACAAGAAAATATGGACTCTGGTTACACCGGGTTCTCACAGTTTATGACTTTTGATTTCGATCTCATGGTTATAATTTCTTTGATTTGAAAAGCTTGCTTGTTCTGTTTGAAGCATAAACTGCCATTTCCACAAGAAGCAGCAGGATGTGCAATTTCCAAGTAATAACATGGTTTACTAATTTTTCAAAAACAGCACCATCCAAATTATGTTTTCTTAATTTTTCCCTATAAATTTTTCATTTTGAAGTTAGTGCATTCTTTTTCTTCTCAAAAGTGGTTTTGGAAAACTCAGGAAATAAAGTGTTTTTTTTTTTTTTTCATTTTAAATTGCTTAATTGAAGTACAACGAACTATAGTTTTTGTCGTGCTATGAAGTAGTTTTCCAATTCAAGAAAGTTTTCCTTTATGATGCGTTAGTCATACCCATTTGTCCATATTCCTGAACGAACAACAAAGAGAACGTTTATTCTGCTGTGGTTAGCTTGGTTTCATTACGGATAATAACAAAGCACCGTTTAACTTTATCCCTAATGCTTACATTGTCTAACTTGATGCAAAACAAGAGTTCTTCCGAGGCCTGTCTTGAATACGTTTTCATCTAAAGAGATGTAGACATTGTTTAGATCAGTGGTTCTCAGCCTTTCTAATGCCGCGACCCTTTAATGCAGTTCCTCGTGTTGTGGTGACCCCCAACCGTAACTAAAGCATAGTGATGAATCACAAAAACAATATGGAATTATATATGTGTTTTCCGATGGTCTTAGGCGACCCCTGTGAAAGGGTCATTCCACCCCCAAAGGGGTCGTGACTCACAGGTTGAGAACCGCTGGTTTAGATGATGTGCATGGCTTATGAACCCTCTTATTTAAATATGCTTTTCAAAACCTGCTCATCTTTTGAACTTGAAACTATAGAAATAATCCTATCCAGCCACTCTCCTGGGCACCAGACATGAATAGGACATGATTTCCATAATCGAGAGGCTCAGAGCTGAGGGAAGCGGTCCCAGGGAGGCAGGAGCCTATAGCAAGGTTTTAAGAACCACCATTGAACTTGACCAGCACTGCAAAGGGCGCACAGATGTGGGGGGTGATTCATCCGACCTTGGGGAGGAGAGGAAGGGTGGAAGAAAACTCTTATTGTTTCCTGTATGAAATCGAACGCGGGCTTCCAGGTGCTGACTGATGATGCTCATCTATCACTGTTTGAAGTCCGACCTGCCTCCTCCTGGGTTTCCTTCCCCGCACAGATCTCTCGTTCAGAAGTGTTACCTTCTGGCGCCAACAATTAGCATTCGAGAAGGTGATCGATGAGCGACTCTGTCGAGTGCAGATGAGTCCAAGAGTCCGGCTTGGAGTCTCCGGGGACGTCTTCTGCCCCCTCCTTGGAGCCCCAGGATGTAATTTCCTAATTGTCGCAAAGAAACAGCAGACGGTGGCGGCTGTCTTTTAAGGATTCACAGAGAAGTCGCTGTCCAAGGCCTTCTGAGCAGAGGGAGAGTCTGGTGATGGGAAACTCAAAGAAAGTTAGAGGTGGAGGCCGACGCAGGAGGCCCCTGGCAGGGGGGTGAGGTGACTGTAACGAGGGTGCTGCAGACATTTATTTGGGGGCTCGCGTGGAAAGCAAGCTCTGTCTGTGGCGTGTTGACATGAGGAGTCTTTGGGAATTTCACTAATTCTTTTTTGGTTCTTCCCAGTTGAAATCACTAGCCATCTTATGTGACCAGGTGTCAAGAGCACAGACGTAAGAAACAATTTATTCTCAAAATGCTTGTAGGCTTTTGGAGCAAGAGACACAAACCAGTGATTACAATAGACACTTAAATGTGCTGACATAGAAATAACCCCGGGTTGTGAGGGGGACTTGGGAGTTTCCATCACCCGTGGGTCTGAGGACGGGCATGGGGAGGAGAGGTGAGTCCCTGTGAGAATCCCCCGTGGGATTCCAGGGGTCTGAAGTGGGAGTTCCCCAGACGGTAGGAAGAGGGGAAGAGCAGGAACCATGTCGGGCAGAAATGTGAGCGTCTGTGACCCCTGGCGGTGTAAACAAGCTGTATAGGACTCATCACTTATAAAGGACCCAGAGGACCTGTGGGAGTGTGGAGACCTCCGGGGATACCTGCAGGTATCGGACGCAGAACGCCGGGCAGTCAGAAAGGAGGTCATGGGAACAGCCGCAGCGCGAAGTTTCTGCAGGGTTGTCCACGTCTTTGTAGAAAATCCACAGATAATCCCAGGAATCTTTTAAGAAAGAGACGGTCACTTTGGCTCCAGGGGCCGGCCAAGGACTGGCCATGGTCGCGCTCTCTCCTGGCGAACCTGGCAATAGGGAGAGCCTTCCCGGCGGTTGGCACCTGCCGCCGCAGGAATGGTTGCTTCCCCTGATGACGCTCCAAGGGACCCTTGAGTGTCCAGGGCACGAAGGTCGCCTCATTTCCTGTGTCCTCCGTCCCACCACCCCCGCCTCAGGGTCGTCTGGTTCCCCGTGGGCTTCCTCCGCACCCCGTCCCGTGTCAGGCATGTGGGCGTCATGCTCCCCACTCAGCGCTGTGCCTCGTGGTCCGTACCTTCAGATGAGTACCTGCCCCGCCCGCCGCAGGCACCTCCAGACTTGCCCGCATCCCAGGGCCACCGCCATGCCCGCACCCTGAGACCCGGCCCCTACCGCACCCTCTCTCGGGACAGGAGGGCAGCGTGGGGGGCTCCCATTTTCCGTGGCTGGCCGAGCACACGTTCCTTCTGCTGCCTTCACTCCACGAGGGCGTTTCCTGGCGGGTTTGAGATTGTTCTCCTCCCCGGGTGGGACGGAGCGGTGCCCCGTGCGGTCGTGGGGTTGGCTCCAGCGTGGGCCTTCTGTGGGGGGGGTTGGTTCGCTCCCCCTTCCTGTGTCTGGAGCCCGTCTGAAGGCTTTCCGTAGCTCTTTCCCGGAGTTGAGGAGAGATTTGAATACCTGGCGCGCTCTCCTTTCCAATCGGCATCGGGAATTACTTTTTTCCCGGTTCTCTCTGAAGAATCCCAATGAGCCCTTTGAAAACCCGTCCTTTGCAGGAACTTCAGAGCAGCCGTTGCTTGAAGCGACGATGTTAGAGCTGTTCTCCTGGCCCGCACAGAGCTGGGGCGTGCCCGGAGCCGTGGGGCAGAAAAGCGCAGCTGAGAGACTCTCTTTCTCCCTTTTCCAGCCGTCCCTGAACCCCGGAGGGAGCACGTCGTCTGACGTGGTGCTTCTGAACCACTGGAAAGCGAGGAACCTCGAAGTCCGGCGTGGCGACATCGTCTCCTTGGTGTAAGTAGATGGGAAACTGCTGCACGTGTGCGCGCGTTGTAACGGTCGGATTTACCCGGTCATCTGCAGCCAACACCGTGATGCCAGTGACTGAGGCACGGGTACATTGAAAATGTAATGTGTTTTTAAACAGTCATTTTGCAATGTAATGATGCTATTTAAAAAAAAAAAAAAAAGAGTTTTCCTTTTAGAATTAAAATGTGTCCGTGGATGGACCGACTTGGATTTGGCAAAATGCGTTTAATGAAATGTTGATTGGATGTAATGATATTGATGCTTAAAGGACATGCATTTGGTATTTGGATGATTTCGAAAGTTTGCCTCCTGGAAGCAATCTCTTGTTCTCACGTTGCATCAGTTTGTGTGGGTACCAGGTATTTCTGGCACGTGGTACATGTCCGTGGTAATTCAGGGGCCAGAGGGAGTTTGGGGGCGTCCGCACCGCGGCTCTGGCGCGCGGCCGGCAGGTGGCGCTGTCGCTCCGCAGAAGTCGGCCGCCGGGTCCGGAGCAGGAGTTTCATCCCCGCCTTCGGGTAGACAGGCGTCTCCAAGTGCGTGTAATTGACACAATCATGTAACACATGGCCCCGGCACATGCTTCAGTGGTTTCGACTTGAGATTCTGTTTGTTTTAAGAGCAAATTCACCCTGAGAAGACTGCACCAGAACTTGCCTTAAGTCTTCTGGTTTCAGCCGCTTGTAAAAATGTTTTAATGGGACTGACTCCCTATTATTTAGTTGGTGCACTGGGATGGCAATTAGTGGAGCCGCGCTTGTCGTTTATTTTAACAATAGCGAACCCCATCGTTGGGGGAAGGCTTCCATTTTCTATTTCTGATCCTCGAACTGGAACGACTGGGTGATATTTATAATTGTGTGGTGAAAGCCAACCGTTATGTGCTCGGTTTACACTTACCTTTCACTCCTGCTTTGTGCAAACAGGTGTCTTATGCATGTGTCTCCGTCAAGCCTGTTCAACCAGGCTTCCCGTGAAAATATATTAACTAACCTGGTTAGGAAGTAATGCAGTAAACCCACCGAGTGGGGTTCTGCACGGCAGATGTCCAGGTCGGGGATTAGGGGTCTGCCCTGCTCCGGAGGGCGTTCTGTGCTGTGACCCTACTCTGTGCAGAGTGCCCCTCGCTTTTCACCCACAGCGCCGCCTCCACGGCCCACTTCCCGTCCTCCTCCTGTCCTCCTCCGGGCCCGGGAGCCCATCGTGTGCTTGTTAGTCTTCTGCCTCTGGTTTGACAAGGCGACATCCTCACTTATTCCGGGATGGAGCGGGTGCCCACCCAAGTGAGAGAGGTCACACTATAAGCAGACAACTGTGCATTGTTCTTTCCATTAGAAACGTGCTGACTGTCTCTCAGACAGTGAATATGAACAGGTAATTGGGGAGAAGAAGGCTCCTGGAAATTCAGGCCGGCGTGGTCCATACAAGTGCACTAGCATAGCATATTCTAGTTAGAAAAAAAGGAGAGAGCAGTGTTCTTTATGTAAATATTAATTGTTTTTATGTACATTTTTATTTATTATATACATTCATCTCAAACACAGTATATTCACATCAGTGTTGATATAATACATTATATAGCCCCTTTGGTTGAATTGTACTTTTAATGAGTTAGTTATGTGCTCTATCTGTTTTGTACAAATAACAAAGTTTCTTAATGCTTGTTATTAGCAGGAGCTACTTATAGAAAAGAATGCTTACCGATTGGCATTATATTATTTAACAACAAATAATTAAGTATGAGTTGTTGCTTTCCTTGAGGAATAGAAACTCATCCTAAGTTCTTCTTCAGCATGATGTAATACTATAAAAGATACTGTTTAAAGGATGTTTTTTACTTTTAGGAGCAAAAATGCTTTCTAGAAACGTCTTTATATTTTTACACATTTTATAGACTTTCATTTGAAAAGACTGATGTTGGTTTGATGAATGCTCATGATATATATTTTAATTCACAACAAAAATACCTGAATATTTGCTTTTCTTACAAAATGCATCAATCTGGTCTTAACTTAGATAATAATTGTCAGTTATGCATTGGAATATCCTGTCGTTTAAGAAATGTGAGACTAATCTAGAAATGCATGACTAAATTTTGAATTTATGGCTAAATATAAGATGTACAAAATAAGAACATATCTCATTGATACATAAGTAATCTTTGAAAACAAGATGTTATGAAAATCTGTATTCTAAATTATCCTGGAATAGCGTTTTATGGATTCAGAGTCTGTGGAGATACTGCATTTCTACTATATTATAGATGCATTTCTCAGAAACTTCTCACCGCGCATATTCATCGTTACATTAGCAGGGCTTATGCAGCTCTGTAACCAGAATACTAATGAAAAGACTAACAATTTTATTAAAAATGCTGGCACTTCAAAAGACAAGAAATTTCTAATAAGCAAACACGGCAGTAAATGTAGGATTTTACTTAAAAAAGGGGGCGGTGGCTTGAGGGGAGGTGATAGAAAGACGGGCTGAGGCTGCCCGTGGGGACAGGGCAGCGGGGGCCTTGCGGTGGGAAACTGGGAGGAGAGAGAAGGCAGCGGGCTTTGTACCCAGTGCACGAGTTCCGGAGACATCCGCTCTGCTCCCTGTTGCACGCCACTGTGTGTGTGTGTGTAAATGTGTACATACACGTCTATAATATATGTTTGAGCCAAGGTCAGTGTTAACCTCGCAAGCAGCCCTTCTGAGGGCAGGGTTGAATGCACGATACAGCTTTTCTCCCGGCTTAGTGTGTAGGGTACTTAGACTTCAGTTGCTGTTATTAACGAGACAAAACATTACCATTATGGGAAAAAGAAACCGCATGTGAGCCAATGCAGCTTCTGCTTTGTATGGAAACGCTTTCTGCACTTACCTGCTGCCTCTGAGTCTCATTCATTTGTAACTGCAGAAACCTGCGGTAGCAAAGGCGACCGTCCGTCTGTCTGTCCATTCTTACTGCAGGGGGTTCTCTGTAGTGCTGACGGCCGAGGCTGTTGCCTAATGCAGGGAGTCTGGGTGGGGGAGGGGTGCACGTTGGAAGATGTTCCTTGGCACCTCCTCCTTATCTTTCCCGTGCCTCCTCTCTGTAAGAAGCTGGTCTCAGTGGAGCTACTGTTTCAGTGATGCTGAATCAAAAGGTGTAATTTACTCAGTAACAGGACAGGTCATCCTTGCTGTCACTGGGCATCACTAAGTATGTAGGTGACATCATACTCTCTTAGTGGATTTGCAAACTAGGAGCGGTGATTAAGGGGGGTTTTCTCCACCTTGGCATTGGCTTCCCGTTAACCCGAGCGGTGGCCTCGCTGCACCAGGTTGACGGAAGCAGCGCTGTTTTGCAATGTATCAGTTAGCAATCTAGTGGGACAGTTTCAAATGACCCCATTTAGAAGTGCCTTAACTTTGTGGGGTGAAACAACATCAGACTTGAAGAGAAGCCATAAAAATAGGATAGAGAGTATCCATATACGCCCCCTAATATTTTCTGCAGCTTTATTAGGGAATAATTGACAAGTAAAATGGTAAGATATTTAGAGCATACAACGTGATGATTGAGTACGCATTAAACCCCGGAAGCTTCCCCCACTGAGTTAATCAGCACAGCCAGCAGCTCACACGCGTGCCCTTTTGGGGGGAGGGGGGAACATTTACGTTTTACTCTCAGCGGATTTCAGTTAAACCCCAGTGCTGTCCCCTGCGGCCATGTCATCCTCCGGATGCTCAGGCTTCAGTTCATCCTGTAGCCGCTGAGGTGACTGTCACGCACGACCACAGCGCGACACTGACGCCGGGACACGGACGCCAGTGTAATCCCGTGTGCTGACCCGCAGACCGTTGGGTTTCACCAGTTCTCCCAGTAACGTCCCTTCTCTAGACCAGACCCTCGGCTGTTCTTTGTCTTTTTGACCTTGACATCCTTGAAAAGTCCTGGCCGGTGTCCCTGCAGAATGACCCTCGCCTGTTCACTTTTGGAGTCTGCCTTCCAACGGGGAAACGCGGCTGTTGCCGGCGGTTTCTGAGGCAGCCGTGGCGGGTGGTGACAGTGGTGGTGGGGGACACGAAGTGGAGGGGACAGGGCCAGAGGAGGAGGCCGTGCTCAGGTACAGGTCTGTTTTGTTTCTTGGGACCACATACCTGGGTCACGGCTAAGAGGGTCCATGGCTTCTAAAAGTCCGCACGGTCAAGTTCACGGCTGATAGGAAGCAGGAAGGAGAGCTGCCGAGGGGGCGGGGCGGGGAGGCCACGGTGTACCTGGAGGTAGGAGGGGAGGCCCGGAGGGTGCTCATGGGTTATACACTGCACGGAGCCCATGTTCTCGAAACCCAAGGGAAGGTGCGGTGGGGGTTCTCTTCTGGGAGCCCCCGTAGGGCGGGCACTGTGCGAGGTGCTCTGTGATGCCGTTTGTATCTGATCCGCGTAGCAGTGTCGGAGAGGGGGTGCTCTTTTTAACCAGACGAGGCCGCGATTTAGCAGGTAGATGGCAGAACGGAATCTGAGTCCAGGTCCGCTGGACTCGAAACCTGTCCTGATATTATCGTAGGCACGTGAGGCTGCTGAGCACTGGGAGTGTGGCTCCGGCCCTCGTTTTATCTTTGCCCTTCTTTTCTCTTTTCTTTTACAATTTTTATTGAATTTATTGGGGTGACATTAATAAAATTATATAGGTGTCAAGCCACTTTTAAGAAACGATCAGATTTTGGATATATTCAGTCAAGTACATTGTTGAAGTTAATTTCACCTGTTTTTTTCTTTTTTCTTTTGTGATGTGGCTTGTAGAGAGTTAGAAATTACACGTGGCCCACTTTACATGTCTGCTGGACAGCTCTGTGTCATCGTCTGCTGTTTCCCTGGAGGGTGTCAAGGGTGACCCGAGGTGTGACCCTGCAGTCCGGCAGGACAGCGCCAAGGCGGGGGCAGAGCAGGCCCCCAGATAGGTCAGCACTCTGTCTTGGTGAGAGCGTTGGGGTGATCACGTCCAAGGTGAAGAGGAAAGACATGCCGGGTACAAAGGGAACAACAGGGTCCCCACACCAGTTTTGAATACTTACCGACCCCTTATTGTTTTCTAGTCCCTGGGCTAACACGTCTGTATTCATTTATATTTATTATTTAAAGAAGCCGATAAACTGGATACTGTGGTTATCGCTATTTAACAGACGGGAGCACGGAGCGACAGAGAGGTGGAGAGACGTCTGTAGGGACTTACGGACAGCTGGCAGACGGCGGCGCAGAGGGCTGAGTGCCTCTCATCGGATCCTTGTCACTGTCACATGATAACGCCTCTGTGGACGGTGGTGACAGGTGGCCTGAGGACAACTTCTCATTCTCTACAAAGCAGTCACTCAGCCCCCAGCAGCATCTCTGCATCTTCCATGTCTGTCATGGAGCTGCGGAAGCAGCGGTCCCTGAAGTGTCCCCTTCACGGACAGCAGCAATACTTTGTCGTGAGCTTCTGGTGTGCTCACGGGGTGGGCAGCCGGCTGGTGGCGCGGTGAACCCCCTGCCACGCCCTGACAGCTGGCCCCTGTGACGGCCGCGGCTGCAGCAGGGAACGGGAGCAGAGAGCTATGGAGTGTGGAGCCAGGAAGTAGATGAAGTAGAATCGAGCCTTTGAAACGAATCGCTGGGGCTAGTCCCTTTGTGTCTGGAGTGCTTGTAAATCTTTAAAGGTCCTTTGACCCACCGAAGGAAATTAATTGGAAGCTGCTGAAAACAGAAATTCGTGTTTTGAAACAAATGCCCAGAGCAATAATAACTGAATAATGACTCTTAATTATATTAAAAGCCAGTTAGTTCTCTGTTGAGCTGGGAAAATATAATCATGCGTACGTATCTGTTCTCTCCTCATTGAGTTCTAACTTTCTTTTGTTTAGAGCCAGATATTTTTCTGAGTTTGTAGTTAGCATTGTATACCTCAGGATCGCAACTTTTCAAAGACCGTGACTTTCAGAATAAAAAAGCTCCGCAGGCCGGGTGAAGTCGCCGAGTCATCGTAAAGACGTGGGCGAGGAATGCCTGGGTGGCAGCTGGTGTTGACGGAAGACTTAGATCTTGGCCCTTCCAGTCACGCATGGCAATCTGCCTTCGTTATTAACTTTATTTACAAGTGACACTTTACAACAAAATGAGACAGAGTATTATTGCTGTTATTGGGCATAGATTAGCAGATTCCATAAATGCTGTTCCTAGGCCTACAAAGAATGGGTGCTCTTTAGTTCGTCTTTAATAAATTTGCTTTCTTTTTTTTCTCTCTCGGGGTTGCTTTCTTTACTAGAGTAACCCGCCCTTCAAAATTGTTATACATTTAATTGTATAATAAGACTTTTTTTTAGTTCAGAGACAAGCTGCAGCTGAGAGATGTCTCAGAGATCACACGTTTCAAGAGTGAATTACTGGCATTTTATGGTGGCGTGGCTGTAGGAGACCCCCGTGGCTTCTGCCCAGCCCACTGCGTACATCTTATGTTCTTTGAAGCGGTGATGTGAGGTTCTCCAAGGACAAAGTCATAGAGGCAGCACTCTGTGAAGCAGGGCGTGCTTACGTTTCTACCTGTTTTTATTTTTATGGGAAGAAATTCAGCCTCTGAGACCACCCTTAATTTTTAAAAAAATGCAAAACAGCATATACAAAGAAGGAGCTCCTAGGCACACATTATATATTGTCTGTAAAGAGTCAGATTGGGTTGTTGAGGAAAAGCTTTCTGAATGGGAGTTTATATAATAATTCTAACGATAAATAATTGCGTTTTACAGAAGCATGCAGCTTAGATTTCAAGCAGGATATACAACACAGAAATAGAACCTATCACGTATGTGTGTCAACCTCCCTTAAACAGGCTTTTAGAACCAGCAGGATATAGATTCTTGCAAAGGGACAGGTCGCCGGGATTGATCAATACCTGACTCCCACGTTCACTCTGCCAGACCCGCTCCTTCCACGCTGAGGCTGCGGCGAGGAAACGAGCAGGCTGCGGTAACCAGATGCCTAGCCGCGTTGCAGGGCTCGTGAGCGGCAAAAATCCCGAGTGAAGAGAAGCACGTGGAGGGGAGCCCACAGCCAGCGCCTCTTCTAACCTTGGCTTATCGGTCCCTTTGTAGGTGGCACCGGCCCCGAGGCTGAGAAGCCACGCAGAGGTGGCTGAGGTGTGAGGCACTGAGCGGGATTTCTGCGGTTTCATAGCGCTGGGGAGTCAGAAACCAGAGTGCAGGGAGGGGGTGACATTTGCTTGGGACCCCTGCGGGCTACATCCTAGGACTTGGGGAAAACTAGAACTCGGCCATCACTTACCAGCATTGCAGTACAGCTTCTTATAAACTCAGTCCCGACTTTAAGGCGATCTGCCTTTGCTTGCACGGTCATTGCCAGAAGCAAGAGACACCATGCAGAGGCTGTGAATTCCGTGCACAACCACCTGGCCGTCAGTAAAAAACACCGTGCATGCCAGAAGCCAGGACCGAGGGAAAAACCAAGTACAACGAGAAATAACAGAAATCGTCTTGTCGCGATCTAGCTGTTAGAATGGTCAGACATGGGCTGCAGCATCATCCTGACTAACAATTAAAAGGATTGAGGAAAAGATGAATCCTTTCATCAAAGAATCAGGTTCTAGGCAAAGAACTGAACAAGTGCTAGGAATGGAAACTGCTGTCGCTGACGTGAGGAACTCAGCAGATGAGTTTCACAGCACATTGGACTCCGCTGTGGAGGAGGGCAGTTCCGGGCCACGGAGAACCTCTGGACTGGAGTGGGAGGGGCCGGAGGATGGGATGTACGATGAACAGCATAGGAGACATTTAGGACGTCGTAAAAAGGCCTGACCCCATGTGATTGGAGTCACGGAGGAAGAGGGGTGAGAGGGAACGGGAGGGGTGGGGGAGGGGTAGTGGGGCCATAGATGGATAGAGGGCAAGAATTCTTCAGAACTCATGAGACGTGACAACAAGCTACAGGCTTAAGACGGGCTACCAACCCTATCAGGGTCGACACGGGGAGGAACCTCATTTAGGGCACCTGCTAGGCAGACCACTGAGCACCGAGGAAGAAGAGAAAACCCTGAAAAGGAAGAAAAGATGTATTACTGTCCAAGGAGCAAAAATATAGCTGACTTTTCAACTAATGGGAGACAGGAAACAAGCGAACCACGTCTTGAAAGTGCTCAGGGAAAAAGGACTGTCACCTAGAATGGCGGGCCTGTCAGAGCTGGGCTCCCAGGACGAAGGGGAAGCAGGCTCCTCTTCAGGCCAGCTGGCCCCGGCACGTGCTGCTTCGTGCTGCGGACGTCGTTCACGAGGCAGCGGCAAGAATTTCAAGAAGGCAGCTGAGGAGCGTTAAGCCCCAACGCAGGCCCGTGTGTGGCCACCGCCTGTCACCTCCCTGTGAAGCTGGCCTGCTGCAGGGGTGGGCACTGGGCTGACGTGGCGCTAATCCGAGCCGTTCCTACAAATGGATTCATCGTGCGAGGGGTGGGAAGTTTTATTATTGTAAGTTGTTAAGTTTGCTCAGTAGGAGCTGTTAAAAAACAGTCACGTTTCCTGAAATAAAATTAGCGCTGAGTGTCATAGGCAGAACTTGGGTCCCCAAGAAGATCCCATGCTCTTCTCCCCACGACAGTGAACCTGACGTGTTAGTGTGCCCGTGAATACGTTGTGTTGCTAAAAGGACTTCGCAGATGTAATTAAGGTTGTAAAGTTGACCTTAAAATGGGGCGGGCAGCCTGACTGCCCAGGTGGGCCCAATGGAATCACAGGGGCCTTTCAAAGCAGAGGCCGCTGGGCAGGGAGGGAGACGGAGCGGGAGTCAGAGGTGGAGAGCTGGTTCGGGGGCTCAGGGGCCCGGGGACAGAGCAAAGCAGGCTGCCCCTTGACACCCAGTGACTTCTGACCACAGGCCAGCAGGACGATGGGGACCTCGGTCCCATAACCACGCCGAACTGAGTGAGCCAGGAAATGGGTTCCCCCGTGTCCAGAGGGGGGCCCAGCTGACGCCTGACTGCTTGATATCGGCCTTCTGCGACTCCAGGCGGGGCCCCCGGCTGACCTGCCCGGCTTCTGCCCTGGCGGACGCTGGAGAACGGTGAGCGGCTGCATGCGTGTCATTTCAAACTCTTCCACTTGCTTTCGTTTGTTAGAGTAGCGACAGAAGATGGGGGTGTTCCGTGCCACCAGTTCCCGTGCTCTCTGAAAACGTGGAAGGAAATGAGCTTTTACAAAAGATTCCTATCCAGCCTTTGAGAAACACTGATTATATTTAACTTCTTGACTAATTAATTGAAAGTTATTATTTTCTTTTACATAAAACAAGGCTGTACCCGTCTGCCCGACAAGCCCTTGGCGCGTGCGTGCAGGATGAGGCTTTGGGAAATGCTGCTGCTTTCAGCTGCCTCGCTCGCTAATTGGCAGCGTGACCTTGCCCAGGTTGTCTTCATTACTCTGGGTCAGCTCTGGTGTTTGCAAAATAAGAACAGGCTAGCTGATCTCTGAGGCCTCTTCCATCTACAAATTTGCATGCAAACTTTTGGGGAATGTTGGGGAGCTGGACATAATCAATCCCCCTGAATATCAGAAAGAGGTGTTGCTTATTTTTAAAGCTAGAGTCCAAACCGGTTTGAAAATTTGTTAAGAAGACTCATCACTATGGCACACTGAATGGGAATTTCAGGATGGATGAGGACGCTTTGAACACCAGGGCTTATTTTGGTCAAAGGCATCAGATGAATTTATATGCTTATTAAGATCATCTTCTGTTGGAATTCGTGACCATTGAGAAGTTAAACGTTGGTAGGTAGGTGTTTTACAGGGGAACGAAGGCAAAGCCTTGGTCTTTGTCTAAAGGGATTCAGAATGAGTCGGCTACAGCAAGCTTACTTTCCTTACTCCTTGTGACTTATTCCTGGAGTCGACTCTTTGAGACTCTGGTGGATAATCTTATTCTGGTGTCTCCCCCCCTTTGGTCAACGTGAAATTCCTTTCCCACCTGTGAATACTCCGTCTGCTTGCTCTTAGGACAATGATGCTAGATTGCATGTAGTGGCCTAGCGTAGGCCCGGAAACGGGGAGGCAGTCTCGGAACTAAACTTCCAGGTAACCTTAGTGGACCCCGTTTTCTGTTGTCTGCACACACACAGACACACACACATAGACACACACACACGGACGTGCATGCGCGTGCCACTGTAAACGGGGAGGCAGTCTCAGAACTGAACTTCCGTGTAACTTTAGTGGACCCCATTTTCTGTTGTCTTTACACACACACTCACGTGGCACCGTTCTGGTGAGTGGAGGTGGCAGTCGCTGCAACAGGTGTCTGTGGAGAAGGGGGCCAGAACACTTTTTTCTGTCTTGGAAAATGGTTTGTGTCTGTAATATTCTATATGATCCTATATTATGAAAAGTTACTCCTTGCATAATCGAGTGACAGGTTGACTCGTGTTCAGAGGTCACATTCACATTTACTGAAGGCACCACATGCATGGTTTCGCTTTATTAAAAACTGTAGGGATTTCGAAATTGCTGACGCCGAAGCCGGCTCGGTTGGACTTGGCCGCAGCCGTGCTAATGATCACAGAGCTCACTCTGAGTTAGAGGTCGTGAGCTCCTCCTCAGCAAAGGCCCGTGTGTGGCTCTCTGGAAGGCGCCAGAGGGTCACGGCGACGCAGCAGGGAACAGCTCCGTGTGCGTGGTAGGCCTCGCCGAGTTCCACTGCAGAGTTAAATACGGTTTATTAAAATATTGCAGTTTATTAAAAATTCATTTTTCTACTGGAGGGTCTTTAGAGAGCACTGAGAGCTTGAAGAAAGAATAGGAAGCTTTGGTAACAGCGACAGTGTGTTAATTGAGTTGAAAGAAGGTAAAGAATTTATTAACAGAACGGATCCAAATTTGGCAAAGAAGATTTGTAATAAATCAAGGGGGGGAATTATTTAATAAAGACAGAGACCAATTCTCAGGGAGGGAGGGGGTATGTTGGATGATTCTAAATGAAAGGTTAAATGGCTTCAGTGAATTTCAGTTTAACAAAGAGGAAGACAAACAGTATGGTTAATTAGGCAGCAGTAGGATCATACTGAGAAAAAAAAATCAGAAACTGCCTCAGGTGTTGGGGGAATGTTGGCTAATGGACTTAACCTACTGTGATTATCTTTATTCACTTCTGCTCCAGAAATGGAGGGAGTGATGTTTTAGTTCTCTTTGAGGGGGTATGATTCTTTAGCACATTTATTATATGTAGATTTTAAAATGATACCCAATAATGAAAAAACATATTCCTTCTCTCTAATTAACCCAGTTTAATGTGTGTGTGTGTGTGTGTGTGTGTGTGATTATTAAAACCCTATGAAGATGTTGACAGATTCTTGGCCATTTTTACACTTTTATATCTTATGTGTCTGAATTGTGGGAAGATCTTGATAATTGTTTCTGGAATCAACAGAAGGTCGCGTTTTCTGTGGCCTCCGTACTAATGATTAGATCAGGGAGACAGGAGCAAAGAGAATTAAGTCCATAGGTGATTCCAAGTTTAAGGACAGTGTGAATATAGACTCTGGATGACTCTTAGCTCCTTTGATGCTGTGTTGGGAACAAGTCCATCTGCTGTATCTCTTATACTTACAGTCTTCCTTTGTCACTTATATTCTTCCAGTGAGCTTGACTTTTATTAGAGAGATTAAATGCAGTTCTGCATTATGTATTAATGCAGAAAACCGATGACAAGGTCCACTTTCCACAATGCTAGCCGGTTCTCAGCAGGCCGTTAGCTCAGGGAGGCAGCAGCCCGGGCACAGCCGTGGTCATCAGCTTCGCGGAGACGTGGACAGCGTGCCAGGGGCTCTGGGTTCCGGCCTCTCTCCGGCACTGAGACGCTGGGGGTCAGTCCATGTGTCAATTACCTTCTGTGGACATACAGATATTTTAAATAAGATGACGAGGTTGCGTCTGGTAATATTGAAGGTACTCTGTACCTTGACAGCTCTTCTCCATGATCATTTTATTTTCCAAATGTGTAGGTTACATTTATTTTATGATGGGGAGCATATCACAGCTCCTACTGGATATTTCTATAATATTTTGTGATATTAAAAAATATTGACAATTTATTTATTTGGCAAGTCTTTTCTAAATGCTGGCTTGGGGCCCAGAACCAGCCACTGTGATAAAGCAGGAAGGAAAACAGGCAAAGCACCTTTCCTCATGGGATGTGCTATATGAGTGCATGTGTCTTGAATAAGACAAAATTAAAAATAGACATTTTTGAAACTTAACAAAAAATGTGTCCAGTGGGCTTACAGCATATTCTTGGTGGTCCGTGGCATGACAGAAAGGCAGACAGATTCCTACCCGTGTGTGTTTTGTGGATGCCAAGACGCAGGCTGTGTGATGAGTTCCTGGGGCCCCGTGAACGACACTCGCTACGATATGGAGACTGAGTTACCCCAGGAAGAGGGGCTGAACTTGAAACTGGGTTTCTAAGACAGGGTGGTAGATACTTGAACAAAGAAAAGCAAGAGCGTTTTCATGAGGGCATGTGTAGAGATTTTGAGGCAGGAGCGCGTGTTGCACGGAAGAAGGGGCAGGCAGCCTTGTCGATCCTGAACAAGGCGTCCGAGTGTAGCCTCATCCGATCGTAGCGATGTCTGACTCACATGTTAATGCCTGTCCCCAGTGACGTCCTCAGTGTGGCCAGGTTTTCATTAGCAGTGAAACGTTGAAGACTGTCATTGAGTTTTGTGACCTTATCGCTCAGTGGCGCTTTCAAAAAGTCTTTATTCCAAGTTACAGGCTTTGTCCCAAATTGGAAGGCCATTAAAATGTTGCTTATGGTAGATATTTTGTAGCATATTGGTATTGAATCCACCCCCGATACCTGTGCAGTTTCCAGACCATCAACTCTAAGTTACTCTTAATCTGAGGCAGGGGACTCGGCCTTCCAGCCGCGACGGCACGGCCACTCTCTAACTCCGTGCTGGGTTAGGCTTTAACGATGACCTACTACGTGTCGTAACCTGAAAGGGGCAAGTACAAGCCAAGGAAACCAGAAAACTCCTTTATGAATGTGCTGAAGCTCAGCTTGAAATGACACCTGGCTCCTCTGTTCTTGAGGGAAGTCCCAGCAGCCAGGGGACAGGCTGCCAGAGAAGTGCCCAGAAGGAGCTGCCTTTGCAAGCGATGAGCTTTCGGGCAGCGACGCACAGAAGCAGAGACGTGTCGATCAAGATGGAAAACTGCTCTTTGGAAATCAGTCACCCAGTGCACGCCTGACTCATTGCCTAGATTTGCATCGGTTTTTTTTTTTTTTTTTTTTTAAATCTGCACGATATAATCAGAAGACAGCATCGTCGTTCACAAAGTGGAAGCTGGTGCGCTTTATTTCTGTTTCTCTCAGAAATGCCACTTTGGAATCCCAATAGTAGTTTTATTTGTTAAAATAAACATGGGATAGATATACAGAATGAAATAAACATGCTGTCTAATCAAATAATCTTCTTCTCATTTTCAGCACTGTATCTTGGAGCAATAACTATACAAAGAAAATAGCTATCATGATTTTGGCAGTTATTAGCTTATTAAACTGTCTCAAAGAATTAAGTACTCTGTGCAGTTTGAAGTGATACATTTATTTTTCAATTTCACATGGAAAATTAGCATGAAAAGAAAATCTCATTTCTGTTCTTTTAAAAATGTGCCCTTTCTCACAGGAGAAATATAAGTAGGTTTATAGTAACTCAGAGCATTGAAGAAATTACAGCCAATGATGTTGTTGGTTACAGTGGTTGGTGAACCTGAAATGGTGGCTTACTTGGAATAGAGTGGTGGAACGGGATTTCATTGGCCAAGTGGGAATTTAAAATCCTGCCAGAACTTGAAATATGATCTATCATCACAGACTGTAGCTATACTTTGAACTTTCTAATTTTTAACTTTTTCTGAGTAGTGTATGTAAGAGCGCCGTGATGGTCCTACTCTCGAATGACAGCTAACAATGCAAGTGTTGAGAAGTAAATCCTTTGAATTTTTTCAAGTATGTTTTCTTAGAACTTTTTTTTAAAGCAATATATACTTGCATGGATGACATTTGCTTTAAAATCAGCGTGCAATTGGGTTAAAAGAAATTCAGAATATATACGACGAAAGTACAACAGAAACAAAATAATCATGGGTTGACATACTGAGTTCTTTACATGAGTTAGAGGGTGACCAGTGAATAGGGGACACCGTGCTTCCCGAGGTCACAATTTTATTACGTTTGGAGGTTACGATTCTCTAAGCAAGCCATTTTATTGGATGTGGCGGAGAACGAGACTTGTCCTCTTTTATTCCAACTTTTCCGTTTTTACTGACGTTTGAAGAAGTGGAATAACAGAAGCTCACCCACGGGTAAATGCTCGTTTCTTTGCTCCTAAGGAGGTGGATGACCTGAATAAGCCACCTCATCAGTTAGGACCTTAGTTTCTTAAAGTCTACGATCCCGATGCTGTCCCGGGTGAGCTTTTTATATGCTTCGCTCTAACGTGATGCATACGGACTGGCGCCCCGGAACCTCCCTGAATCCTGCTCCCCTTCCGGGCCCGCCGCGTCTCCAAGTTCAGGCCTCGGAGCGTCCTGTGTCGCCGCAGCTCTTGTCCAAAATCGGCTGCTCCCTGTGGCTCGAGACCTTCAACGTAGCAGTGAACACGTGTTTCCCCTCCAGAGGGAGGGAAAGTCATTTCTCAGACCCGGCGGAGGTGGCTGTGCGTGCTCTCCTCCTGGCCCACCTCTTCAGGTCTCTGTTTGGCAGGGGAGCAAGTGAGACCAGAATCGAACCTGAGTTACAAGAAGCGAGACGGTGGTGGCTGTGAAGGGAGCGGCCAGGGGCAGCCGAGATGCTCCTTCTCCTCCCTCGTCCAAGGTGCGTGCTTCAGGGAAAAACAGCAAAAACAACAGGCCCACAGAACACAGAGGCAAGACTTACGAAATCCACTCACCCAAGGGCGGCAGGAGGTGGGAAGGGGAGGGGACGGCAAACGGCCTGGGGAGAAAAAGTGTCCCAATTGTTCCGGGCGTGGGGGCTGGCAGAGGCGAGACAAGAGCTGCAGGAACACTGTGCGCCTTCCAGACTCTCAGCTGTCACAAGCCCACCTGTTGGCGTCAGGAAGACTGAGCTCTACGTGCCCCAGAGACGTAAGTCCTTCCTTGACTGCTCTCCTGCTGTTAACGCTAGACGGTCTTCTCTGTTTCTCTCTCCTCTTTACACCTTGAAGACCCGAAGTGACTTTAATGATGAAATTCTAGGCTTCTTGATGGTTAGTGGAAGGGAGTAGACCTCAAGGGTGGAGTGTACGTCTCACAGTGCCCGTCTGCTCACCACAGGTGGGCAGGGGTAGGGGACGCTCTGGGAAGCCCGCAGCTAGCGCAGCAAGTCCGTTTCTTAGCTTCTCCGTAAAAGGTATTTCAGTTCCCGAGCAGTAAGAGTTAATCTCATCCTGGGAACGATGAGTGACATATGCTTTATTTGCAGTCACGTCTTCTAAACCAATATAGAGAAATATCTCGGTTAACTTGTGCTGTGTGCTCACTTTTGCAGGAAGATAATAGATCCCCTGAGGTAACAGGTAGAGAGTAACTGGCAGTTAGTAGACCTAGTTGGGGTAAGATAGAATGGCTTCCGTTGTTACCTATTTCTTAATATTTTTATTGGGTTGGCCAAAAAGTTTGTTTAGGTTTTTCTCTACAATGGCTCTAGTAGCGCTTAGTTGTCTTTAATGTCACTCAAAACAGTTTTGTTGGGTTATATTGTGACAGCGGCCATATCAGGGTGCATTAAAAAAAAACTTATCAAGCTTGGTGAATATTTGTGCAGCCATTTTAACATTGAAGATGGAAGAAGATATGTAACTTTTCCAGCACATTATGCTTTATTAGTCCAAGAAAGGTAAAAATGCAACTGAAATGCAAAGAAGGATCTGTGCTGTGTATGGAGGGGGTGCTGGGACTGATCCAAGGTGTCAGAAGTGCTTTGTGGAGTTTCTTGGTACGACTGACATTTTGGCCAAATGATTCTTTGCTTGGGACTGTCTTATGCTTTGGAAGGTGTTTAGCAGCCCCCTGGCCTCACCCCCTAGAAGCCAATAGTGAGAGACAGCGGACATACTCAACATACCTAATTCAATGAAGTTATTGGTGACAATGAAAAACGTGTCTTTTATTTTACAGAAAAAACACAATGGACTTTTTGGCCAACCCAATGCAGTGGGTTGTCCCCTGGCCTCTTTATTTTTTTCTAGCATATGTCAGCTGGAGGAAATATTGTGAGTTCCTTACAATGCAGTATATTTTTCTCCCCCAGCCAAGTCCTGTGAGGAGCCTCCTGAGCTAGCATCAGGCCTCCTGGAGGCAGACAGCCATGCTGCTGTGAGGAAGGATAAACATTCAGTGCGGGGTGTTCCTTCTGGGAGATGTTTAAGAAATCCTAAATACGCCGAGGAAGTGATTTTTGCTTTTATTTCACAAGTGTTTGTTTAAAATCTAATTGCTTGATTTGCAAGAAAACCAGAGGTCATAAACAGCGATGAATAAATTGTCAACAGGAATATATTTGCATACAGTAAGAATGTTTTGCTATTTTCTCAAGAAGAATAAAGGGTAATAGCCAATTATCATATTTAAAATGGTAATTAACCTTCTCATCTCTGTAATTCCAAGCAAGTCCACACGTGAACTCAGGATCCGGGATATTGTTTTTGGCGTACACCTCTGTCATTGTTGGAAATTTATTCTCTAAAATCAACAGAATTGTGCTTACGTGTGTATGAGCAGTACGAGTCATGTAAGTAGGAGAAAAAGTCAGCATATTTAATTGCAACAAAATATTCCCTTTAAAATGACTATCGTCTCTTACAAAACTGTACGTAATTCTGGGCTGTGTATACACTTGGAAGTTTTAGAACGAAAAGGTTTCGAAAACTTTCTATGTGCTGGGAACTGTCCTAAATGCGTTATATATATATTACTTCTTTTAATCCTCTCAATAACCATGTGAGGTAAGAACTGTTCTTCTATTCTGAGGAAACTGAGGCACACAGAGGCGAGGCGACTTGCCCATGGTGCCAGAACTCTGCCCGAGCCTCTTGGCTTCTCCGCCAGTCCGTCTGCCCGCAGTCGGTTCGGTCCTCTGATCGTGAACCCTACTGCTGCTAATGCTCATTTCTAAGTCGAGCTTTCTTGGGACCTAGATAAGATGTTTCCGGTGTATTGATAAATAAGTGTACATATCAATACATAAACAGTCCATTTAAATGTACCTCAAAGCCATTTTATACAGTAGTAATAATGACTTTTTGTTCATTATAGTTATTGCAGCTGATGTATATACTGCTAAGCCAATTAAGCAAGTTTTTTAGGAAGTTTATTTTTACCTTAAGAAGAGACCTTCGAGTTTGCAAAGGTCAAGGAGGGCTTCTTTTCCCAGGCCTTCTTCCCAGCTCCTTACCTCCTCCTAAAGAGGTGCCAATCTTGATGATGTTTCATGTCCTTTTTAAGCAATGTCTGGCCTCAAAACACACCTCATCCCTTGCAGTTCCACAAAAGCAAACATGTGCATTTTGGAGCGAAGGATACTGCCGAGGGTTGTTTCTCTGGCTGAGGAGGGTTTGGTGACTGTCTGACAAACCTGAGCGGAGCTTGGGGCAGCGGCTGGCTGCGGGTGTCCCACGCGGAGCCAGGAGCCGCCAGGACTGACGGAAACCAGCGTCCTGTCTGACAGCACCACCATCCAGAATGAGTTGCACGGAAATAAAACTCCTGAGGATTTAGCGGGTGCTGCCAAGTGGGGGCCCGAGGCCCGGGTGCGGCAGCAGCGGCGGGGCTCCCTGACCGTCACAGTGATCGGGTGTCGGAGAGGAGAAGTCACGCAGTGGCTGCTTTATGTGTTCCCAGTATTCATTCGATGGGGGCAGGTAGGGTCCATGGAAAATGATTGAGGCGAGATTGATGTAAAGTGTAGGTCAAGGGAAAACATCAGAGGAAAATTAATAACATAGGAATAGCAGCTAATGCTCATGGGACACGTCCTGTGTCCGGTGCTGTTCCGAGCTCGTTTATATATAGAAGCTAATACAGTCATAAAGGGGCATCAGCAACTCGATGCACGTCTGCACAGTGACCCCGTGACTTGGGTGCTCTTCGGCGGTGCAGAGGCGGCCCGGTTTACAGTGGTTAGGAGGCGGGTCAGCGTGGGGCACCTGCCTCCACAGCCCACGCTCTGCGCCTCCCCCTCCGCTTCCCCAGCGAGGGTGTGAGCGAGAAAAGCAAAGGGGAACTGATTATAGATGATCCAGAGCGGGGCCTTGACTGTGGGTGTTTGAGGCATCCGTGCCTGAAGTCGCACCGCTCGCTAGGGTTTTGATGAACGGATCCTTCAGGGCATCCGAGGTAACGAGCTGCCTCAGTCCTACATACCAGCCGGCGTTCCTGGGGTGACGGAGACAGTTTAGAGCAGGGACTGTGTACAAAGGGGTGGGCAGTGGTGGGGGATTCGGCCAAGAAGGCACTATGGCGCACCCAGGGACTGGCAGCTGTGGGGGTCGCGATGGCCTCGTACAAGAAGGGGCCAGGGGATGGGATCACCTGTACAGGTGAGAGCCAGAAGTCTGGGGGAGGGGCTAGGGGACAGGAACGAGGACCGCAGGGCGTGCTGACAGATGCCTGACCTCCCCCCTCCTGTTAGGTTATGTCGTCCTACAGGTGCCTCCCATTGCTGACCCCAGCTGGAAGCGAGGAGTCAAGGAAGCTGGGTGGTGTCCTTCGCAGAAGTGCGCCTCTGGGTGGGTCTGGAGGCCAACATAGAGCAGCCAGATTCCACATGTTGACTTGGGTTGTGTCTCCTCTCAAAAGTCGTCAACCTCGGCTTCTCAAAATTGATCTTATTCGGAAATGGGGTCTTTACAGAAGTAATCGAGTTAAAATGACATCTCTAGGGTAGGCCCTAATCCAGTATAACAAACGCCCTTATAAAGAGGGGATGTTTGGACAGAGACCTATTCAAAGGGAAGATCATGTAGAAGCTGGCCATCTCCAAGCCCAGGAGCACCTGTGCCTACGAGGAACTAGGCGAGCGGCGTGGGACAGAGCCCTCTGTCACCTCTTCAGAGGGCCTGGAGCTTTGCAGACTCCTTGATTTATCCTTGGCCTGCGGGACGGCGAGACAAACATCTCTGTTGTTCTAAGTTCCGTAGTTCTTGGTACTTTGTGACAGCAGCTCCAGGAGACTAATGCTTTTGATATCATGATGGAGTTTCTTTTTAAAACAAAGTATTCAATTTATTGGGGTGACTTTGGTTAATTATATAGGTTTCAGGTGTACAATTCTATGATGTATCATTGATAAATTGTATTGGGTGTTCACCACCCGGAGTCAACATGATGAAGCTTCTTAAGGGCCAACTTCACTTTCAGTTCCTTTTAAAGTTTATATGCAGTCATAGATTCCTGAGAACCTTGGGAATTAGCTAGTGCAAAACACCGATTTTGGCGATGAGTGAGTTGCCCCAGGTCACCAAACTTGAATGGCAATTGGAGTTTGGACCCTGTTATGCAAACGGTATAAGAATTGTTAGAGATGAACATTCTAGCATGTCAATTAGGCCCATAAATACACGGAAACTTTTGAATTTTTAGTCAAGAAAAGCCTTATCACTGTAGAATTACGGTCTTAATATTGTAATGGTTAATTTCTGGGTGTTAATTAACTACACCTTATTAGTGTGTTTGTTAACTTGTCAATATGAGTAGCTTTGGAAAATCTTTGGGTGTAAAACACTATTTTGAAAACTTAGGAGCAAAATAGTGTTAAGCGATAATCATGTTATCTGTCACATTGTTTAGTGATTATAAATTCAGTGTATCAAGTTGGGGGAATGTTGATATAATTGAGCCGGAAATTGACATGCATACCAAATCAACTGCTTAAGTAATGATGATTCTGAGTGTCACTTTAGTGGATAATTTAAAAAAATATACATTTACAGTGTTTATTGTTAAACTTAAAGCATATAAGTAAGAATAAAAATGTGTATGCAAGTCACTTGTATATCAACCCCCCCAGGAAGACACTGTTTGTTTTTATTAGGACTTTTTCTGTGGTTTTTGTGTGTGTGTGTATGATATATGCAAATTGGAATATGTCATACAAGCGTTTCTGTCACCTACTTTTAAAACTCAGCAACATAGCAGCACCTCTGCTCATTTCCGTATTCATAGCTATAGTACGTTGTGCAGGCTGTGGGAGTGGTGCCGTGACGATTGCTTCCATTTTGGACGTGGGACGTGGCTTGGCTGCGCTCCACCATGTGATGTACGTCCCCGCAGGTGGATCAGTGTATTATCCAGCTCCTGTTCCGAGCCTCATCCTATCCGCACGAGGAACAGCAGAGCCTCACAGAAGCAGTCCGAGCGCCCAGAACACAGTGGAAACTCAGAAACGTGTCTCGGTAGAGCAAATGTGCAGCAGGGGAGGGAGATGGGCTGCAGCCAGCGCACAACGGGGGGCGTCGAGGGAAGGGGACGGAAAGAGCCTTCACGACAGACGTACGGCCCTGTGCTGGGCGCAGGGAGGGTCACACCTTTTTAGGGAAGCAGGTGAGCAACGCGCCTCGGGAGCCTCACAAACTTTCATCTCTGCTGGAATGAATACATGTTGACGTTGGTCTAGGTTGCTGCCTGCTTTTTTATTTTCGTGTGAACGTCTTACTCTGGGAAATGTGAAACATTTACGATCTCGTCGCATCTGAAACTCACACCTAATCCCCTACCTTGTATCATTTTGTTACAGGGTCCGGGCATTTTATTGCCCTAATTTAACTTTGATTATTGCTTTTGATGTATCATGGCTTAATTTTGAGGAATATATTTTAAGTAAAGAACTTGAAATACTGGAAAAACGTGATGCCTGATATGATCCTTATAGAATTATTTACAATGGTGAAACATGGAAAGCAGCGAAGGGCATTCAGGCCAAACCTGCGGTGGTCCCTGCGTGGGATGCTCCGCTCCAGGAAAGCCTGTGAAGAGTTTGAGGTAGTGTGAGCGAAAGCTTGTGTTGTTATGTTAAATAATAAAAAATAATTCAAAAAGTATATAGATTCCCATGCACGGGCGAACATTTGGCTTGGAAAATTATGAGAATGCTATATGGCCAAATATGAAATAATGGTTTACTTGATCACAGTGTTGTGGATCATATTTTTTCCCTTTTGTCAGTTATCCAATGTAGTCTATATCTTCTGTATCGAATTGACCATTAATTAATTTTATGGTGGGAAAAATTCAGTGAACTCGAATCATGATAAAACCATGGAACACCATATTTAGCTTTAGAGAACTAAACTACCCGACTAGTTATTTATGGTAATTGTGGGGACGAATTATAAGAACAAGTAATAACAAGGAAGGATATTGATAGAAATTTTCTGGATTGCATATTTTGCAAGTGACTTTGCTTTCTTTTAAATTAAAAAATTTTTTTTTTCAATTACAGTTGAGATTCAATATTATATGAGTTTCAGGCGTGTAGCCCAGTGGTTAGACTTCCATGTAACTTACAAAGTGGTCTCCCCCGTAAGTCCAGCTCCCATCTGACCCACAGCAGTCATTACAATATTATTGACTGTATTCTCTACGCTTACCTTACATCCTCGTGACTGTTCTGTCACTGCCAGTCTGTACGGCTTACTCTGCTCGTCACTTCTCACCCCTCCCCCCAGCCCCCAGCCCCCACCCCTCTGACAGCTGTCAGCCTGTTCTGTGTCTTCCAGTCGGTTTGTTTTATTTGTTTGTTTAGCAAATGACTGTTTTCAGTCCCTTCTTTTCCTAGTTAATGTTTTTCTTTTACCCCTTTAAACAAAAAGAAGTCAAACATTTCTTTTTACAAAACATCTTCCACAAACACGTTTATTTATGAAATACATACAGAACAGTAATAAAATGCCCCGCTCTTCTTCCTGAAATGTTAATTGGCATTAAATCGCTTCTTAGGTCTAACCCGGCCTCCTCTGATGTGTTTCGGGCCTTTGACTTTGCTCTAAAACTGTTAAATGCCAGTGTGCCTCCCTGTATTTGTAGAAGACATATTCCTTTTCTAATAACATTTGGAGAATAGCAGTTAAAATATCTTTAACACTCAAATTTCTGTGCCCAGATCTTTCGATGTGTGTTCCGTTTGGCTGAGATTTCTTGAAATTCCGATACCTTGAGTTTGAGTTAATGTTTTATGTCTGAAGCTCTGGCTGCCTTCTCAAAGAGAGTGATGAAAAGATAAGAGGGCTGGAAAATTTACTTTTGGGGGCAAAGTTTTAAAGAAAGAATTGAAAATAATTAAAATTAAAGGTTTGGGGTGACATTGGTTAATAAAATCATATAGATTTCAAGTGCTCATGTCTGTGATACATGGCCTGTATTTTGCACTGTGTGCCCACCACCCACTGCCCAAGCATCTTCCTCACCGTGTACTTGACCCTTTGACCCCCTTTACCCTTAGCTGTACCCCCTGCCCTCTGGTAACCAATATACCGATTCATGGAGGACAGAGTTTTTTGAGATGAAATAGAGAGGCAGAGGAGACGAGATTGGAGGAATGATTTCATTGGTAACTTAAGGTAGGTTTTCTTTCTTTTTTTGTGGCTTAGGGTAGTGCTGTGGTCAGTTACTCGTGTGTTAAAATAGGAAGTATTTCATGGATATTATTGATGGTAATTATAATAACTTTCTCTGAAAACTGATCAAAGTTGTTTGACTCTTTTGAAACTACTTTTAGTAAAAGGCCCCACTGATAGATTATCTGGACATAATTTACATTTTAATAGAAATTTACTCATACCAAGAAAATATACGTGGAAAATTTGCTCATACAAAGCTTTATGCCAACCAAATAGTCAAAAATACGCATCTTATTTACACCCTTATTGAAGAAATAACTTATCTTGGAGATTGAAGTAGATTAAGTGGCCTGAAAACTGCAAAAGAGAAAAAATATATATGGGAAATTTAAGTTGTAAATCTTTCAGACAAAAATATCTGGGCAGTATGGTTCTAGTTAGAAACTCGGTGATTTATGTGCCATGTCTCGAAGGGACTGAAGGAGTGGTGAACATTTTTCATCTCTCACCAAATTTTATGTTTGCTTCCAGGGACGAATTAGTGACATTTGGAGACTTTACAGTAACTTTGTGGGAAGAACGAGGGCACTGGAATGGGAAGAGCATAGTTTTGCCGCCTACAAAAGGAAGTGTGTTATAAGTAAGCCGGCCTGGTGTAACTGCGCCCTGCACGCCTGGCCGCGCGGCCGCGCCGGTGACATCGCTGCGGGTCTCATTTCTCCTCGGGGCCTGCGGTCGGTTTAGCGAGGGTGGACAGGGCCTCGCCGGGCAGCGCGGCGGGGCAGAGGGGGATTTTGGTTGACGCGCGTGGGTTCCGGCCCCGCTGGCGTCCGTGCCAGCTAGGTTCTGCAGCTCCCTCTTCTTTCAGCACGCACACGCAGAACTGCACGTTAAGGAGTGAAATCTAGCCAGAGACCTGACTGATATTATCGATAAGGGTTTAGAGTATTAGGTTTTGAACCAGGAAAATACCTTAGTGCATCGACCCGTCACCTCGTGTTTGCACCTGCAGAGTTTGAGGCGCAGGGCAGTGGGGCGCGCTGTGCTCCCGAGAAGGTGGTCCCCTGACCGTCACCACTGGGCGCGTGTAGCAGTGTCTGCGGCACCCAATTTTACAATATTAGGGCTACAATGCAGGTGTCACCAGGTGGGGAATTGCCACATTAATAGCGATTCCCTCGCTGTGGCTGTGGTTTCAGTTAGTGAGCCAGCCAGCCAGCTCCCTGGGACAAGCGCCATTTGTCACGTGAGGCAAGGGGAAGGGGAGGGAAGCTCCTCGCCACGGGCCACCAAGCCTGGGATTGTGAGGAAGGCGTTGGGCCAGAGGCGCGGGACCGGGGACGCAGCTTTGACAGGGCCGCTTATTAACTGTCTGACTTTGGGCCAAGTCCTGCGCTCTCTGAGCTCGAGTTCTGTCGTGGGTGAAACGGGAGTGGCGACCGTTGTACTTAAGCTCGTGGGTTACTTGTGGGAGCCAAGGCTGTCGCGAGAACGCTCCGGGTCAGGCTCTGCAGCCTTTGTGGCAGCCGTTCCAGGCCGCCCCGCAGACCCCAGCAGAGAAGAGACGGCGCAGACACGCGCGCCATATCCCGAAAGGCCAGACATTGGAGAAGTAACACTTAGCAGGAAATCTGATTGATAGAGAATTACGTTTGCAGTTCGGTAAAAGGTGCCTGAGTCTTCAGGAGAGGACGTTTGCTTTCTTTACCCTCAAGGAGGCAACCTTTACACCAAAAGCCTTATGATCTCTTGCCCGAGACCATTGTCATCAGAACAGCAGTTGTACAAGCTGCTAGTTAATACGAGATGGAAGACGGAAAAGGAACGGCAGCAACACTTCTGGAAGGAAGGAGGAGATGAGCTCTTCAGGGAGGATGGGGCGATTGTTCCGCAGCATCTCTCCAGCCTTTCTGCTCGAGATCAAGTCCCCATGGTTCAGTCAAGGACCCCGCCTTTTAGTTTTCCCTCTAAAGGATTCCTTGGCTTGACCTCGACTTTGGCTTAGTTTTAAGATCCATATGTTTCTAGCAGTGTAGGTGGATTATACCAGCGCTGACGTTTCAGTAAACGATGCCCATCTAGTGACAGGGTTTCTGATTTTAAGCTGTTTTCCACTTGCAATCATGTTATGCATTTCTACATTTTTAACTAGGGTATTTTTTGGCACATAAGATGCACATTTCCCCCCGTATTTCAGCACATGTAAAATTCAGGTGCGTCTTTAAATTGGCAGTGTCTTACCTCTCTGTTGGCCAGCCGGTTGTTTCGCTGTCCTGTCCTTGTCTGCAGGGGTGACTGGCCATAGTGCCCATGCTTTCAGTCCCCTGTACTTTGGGGACGCCCACAATTGCTAAGTCCTGTCATTGGGCCTTGGGAAGATGGACGATACGTATGCAGAGGCGTGGAAGCAGAGCAGTGAGATTCATGACAGAGAGAGAGGAAAAATACAGGAAGTCTTAAATAATAAATAAAAACCATTGCATCATAGTGTAGTTGGCTGCTCTCAGTTTTTCCCTTCTTAGCAGTGTGCGAACAGTAAAGTCCATCATGTAGTGACGGTGTTCAGGATTCACCGAAGCACGCTGTATTGTCTTCAGCTGGCATAATTTAAGTGGGATGACTTATGATCGAGTGGAAATTTTAAGAAGATGTATTCATGGCAAGTAAATGTCATTTCAAAAGAAGTTGCTGACTCTCTTAAAGGTTACTTTTTAAAAAAGTCAAGACTGTTATTCAAACATAAAAGGAACAGGTGTCAAAAAATTTCATTTTGCTCATTAATTAACGAGGGAACCAGCAAGATGTTCCAGTCTGTTCAAGAGCACCCTGTATAGTCAGTTGGCGGTGAGTGTCCAACAGATGCAAGACCGAGCAACGCCCACAGGACGGTCCGCTCGTGTGCGTCATGGTCACGGGGTTTCTTTCTCTCTGGCAGAAATTAATTTGCATGTGTGTGGAAAAGAGTCATTTCTATTATCATGTGTTTTACCACATAGAGAGTGGTGAGGTAGCCGGATGGTCCCGAAGACTCCAGCTCCTGGAGAGTCACCATCTGGAGCAGTACACGACACAGGATAGGAAGGAATAGACGGACCTCCCCCCTTTTTTATTGTTTTGGTCTTAAACCCCAGAAGTGTATTTCCTCCCAGTCCTGAGGCCTCTCTGCCCGCCTGGCAGGTGGCCGACGTCCCCTTTCTCCGTGTGTCTCACACGGTCGTCCCTCCTCGTGCACACGTGGCGGTGTCCATGCCCCCTTCTTACAAGGACAGTAGACATTTCAGATTAGAGCCCTTGCGATGACCTCATTGAATATTAATTTCCTCTTTCTTTCCCCTAAGGGCTTCTCTGCAGGTTGTGGAGGGACAGTGTTGATCAGGGGAAACCGAGAGGAGTAAGTGGGGGGAAGGAACCAAGGATGTTGTACAGGAAAACGAACGGGGGTGATAAACTCAGGGGAGCTGTTCAGGGCGGGAGACGCTATGAAGACACTGCCGGACAGGGAGCGGAAGCTCTGTAAACAACAGGATGCTTTGGTCCTGGTGACATAAAACGAGGTCGGCCAAGAACAGAGGTATGGCGAAGGTTGTGATGAAGGCTGGGCAGTGTGTGTTTCATGTCCAAGGGAGCCGTGAACTCGTACCCACGATGCCGCAGCGTGAGGAAGCTCGTGCACATTAAGGAATTAGACTTGGAGCCGCCTGTGGGCTAGTTAGTGCTGCCCCGGTGGGGGCCTGCTCCAGGCGGAGGAAGAGTTCACTCGTTCCGTGGACGTCTGAGCACTCGCCAGGTACCGGGCACTGTCCTAGGTACCGGCGATGGGCCCGTGGACAAGACGGGCTCGGTCTCTGCCCTGGTGAAGCTCACTTTCTTTCTAACAGGAAGAACAGACACAACATCCAATAAACGTGTCAATGACACAGCATGTTGGGAGGTAAGTCCCGCAGAGAACACGGGTGGCAGAGACGTGGCAGCTGGCTGTACTGAGCGGTCATGCGTGGGCTTACATCTTGTCCTTCCCTTAGAGCCCCAGAGAACTGAGGTTGGCCCGGCCCGGGGGTCGGTGGCGGGGAAACACGGAGTCCGCGGTTGGCTACTTTTCAAGACTGTAATTAAATTTAATAATTAATAATAATAAAATACTGGTGATGCAGTTTTGTCTGTTCTTTTCAGCAACGGAAGATAATAAAATACGTGGTAGGAAAATGGGCAGCCGATTACCCAAGTTGAACACTAGGGGTAATTTTGTGGAGATAAATCTTACTTAGGAAAGGTTTGAGTACCATATGAGTCCTACGCTGCGTAGGAATGTTATGGCAGTTTTGTGTACCTCTGGTTTGTTTAGGGAATTCTAAGATTTAATTTCTTTAAAAAAAACCAGTATAAACAATGTTGTATTGGTGAAACGGTGCATGTCTTGGCAGCCTGTGAAAATAATAGTTATCTTCTGGCTTTCAGTTTCAAATGTGGATCAAAAATTGCCTGACTAATCCTGCTGTGTGTGTGTGTGTGTGTGTGTGTGTGTGTGCATAGTCATAGTAGATCATACAAAATTGTTACTGATAAGAACCTTAAGGCAAGGCTCTAAATTAGACTATAAATGTGCATCTTGACTAACATGTAAATGCTACTAAAAAAGGTTAAAATAAAGATAAGTTGAAATTGTCCCACGTATCACTAAGCAGTGTAATATCTCCGAGTGCAGGTTCCCCCCCCCCCCCCAGCCCCCCTACTCATCAGCGACTGCCATTGTTGGAAGGCTGCATGGGAAGAGACTATTAGTTTTATGTATTCCGGCACCTATATATTTTCTCTTACCTCCTGTTGAAGCTTTCCCTTTAAAAAAGTATTGACTGATTTCTTTCTCAGGCTATAGTGATGCGTCCGGAGAACATGCCCCGGGGTTTCTTTATAGATGAAGCGGCGTTCCGGCGTTTTCTTTTGATGATCTGGCACTTCGGTCACTAATTACGGCTTATTAATTTGTGGCCTTTATGCATTGGCTGGTTGATAGGGTTTCTTCCTTTAATACTAAATCAGTTTGCTTTGCCGCCTCTCTTTTCTCTCCTACTTTGCTCTCTTATTCTTTCCTTTTATTTAATTAACCCTGTTTTCCCTCCTCTGCCTTTTCAGCACTCTATAAAAATGGATCACCTAAGTTGAGCTCTAAACTCCGAAAACGCTCACAATGTCTTAGAGGACATGCATGAAGGCGTGTTCTTTGTGTGTGCCTGACAGTTGTTATTCTTAGTCTTCACATCTGTGCTGCCCTGTCCTTCCCCAGGGTCTTGGATGCTTTTGCTCCTTTGAAGGCGAAAGGAGTTTAACTAATATGTGTGTACAAGTGTTTATGTGTGCATGTGCCATTTTCCATCTTTCTCCCAGGAAAGTGGGATAAATTGGTAGGAAGGAGGTGTTTCCTTGGGGCCATGACCCCTTTCAGTGTATCCCCTTCTCCAGCCGATCCACCCGCATCGCATCCTCCGCGCTCCTTGGCGATGGCTCTTCCCGGTCGCCCTCTCCCTTCCGTCCCCACGCTGCCCTCCGGGTCCCCTCTCAGGCACTGCCCGCACCCCAAGTGCGCTCCTTACAGCTGCATTCCCAGGCACGAGGACACGGCCAGGGAGCACCCGCGCCTGCCTGCGGGTAGAGCGAGAACACCGTCGGTGTGAGCACACGCGCTGCCCTGTGCGTGGCGCGCTCTGAGCTCTCCATCACAGCGGTGCGCAAATTGCGGAGGGCGCACGTGTGCCCGGCAGCGTGAGTTGGGACTCGTCCGCCGGGGCCCCGGCCCAGAAGGGCCCCTTCCAGCTGCGGGTCCCCACCTGGACTTCACGCCGCGTCCGCGCCACTTCACTGCCCAGTGACGTTCTCACGGGCGTGTGCGTGAGGCCCACCTGGGGCAGGCGGCGTGTCCTGGTCATATTGCATCCCACGGGGCCTGGCGCAAAGCGCGCCAATGAAGACGCGGGGAACTTAGTCTTTGCCGGCGGGGAACTGGGGCTACAGGGTGGTATGTGCTTTATGGGTGCGCGCGTGGGGGCGGGGTGCGCATCCCTCTGACCGGTCAGCGGCGGCCTCCCGCGTCTCAGCCGTGCGCCCACAGCGCGCGGGCCTTGCGGTGCCTTCATGTGGCCGCGTGCTTCTCCGCGTGGCACAGTGACCTCCGAGCGAAAGGCTGTGTATTCCGCTTTCAGGTCTTCCGGCCGCTGTCCTGTGTGAAGGGGACAGTCTCATGGTAAAGCGGAGGCGCTGGCTTGGAGTCCCATTTCCTGGGAATTTGTTCTAGACTTTAACTCATTAAAACTGGACTTTTCCCAGAGTATTGTCAGACATTATTATAAAAACTATATTTGGAAACGGTGTGTATGGGACTCCTGAATATAATAATAATTTAAACTCAGAACCCCTTATTCTTATGAAACAGGACAGTCTATAAAAAAAAGTGGTTTTATAATTATTAATGTTTACGATCTCTTTCCATGCTTAAAATTCTAATGGGTTATGGGACCAGTCCAGTACGTATGTTGGTGTATATATGACAGTATTCTTTGAAATTATTACAGTTACCTTTGAAAAGTGATTTACGCAGTAGAAAAGAATATGGTATTTTTTTGGTTGAAAAATACTTCAGAAAACTTAACGTAATTGTAACTTATTCTGCTTGGCCTTGCATTGGTTAATTCCATTGGATTGGTTTCTGCCTCCGGAATATTTTGATTTTATAAATTTTATGGAATAACAGGGAACACGTTAGCATATGTTCATGTTCAAGGAAACTTAGGAATTGCGACCTTTGAGGAAGTTTTTTCTGGAACACGTGCTGAGTGGGGTTGCCTCCCCACTAGTGCTGTGATCGTCAGCATTTTATGACACGTATGGTAATGAGTCTCGGGTGCGCCCACCGTGCTTGGGGGTGCAGGTGCCGCATTGCGTAACTGCAGCGAGGAGCTCTTCATGTGTGTTAAACTGACCTGTCCTGAGTGTGGTGACCGCATGGGTGAGCGAGAGGGAAAACCCTCCTTTACCCTGGAGCCCACTTGTGCTGGGCCCAGATAGACGGGGAAAAAAAAGGAATATGTCAGGTAAGAGTAAGTGCGGGGTGAATAACTACACCAGCGTGATGAGGGAATGGCCTGGTGGCTCATTCAGGTCAGGTGGTAGGAGGAACTAATGAAGGAAACGCTAATTAAAAAAGAACAGCTTTGGTAAATGGCACGATTACAATTATTTTACATATGACACATCTTTTGAGGCTCTTATTTTTATACTTTTATTGCTAAGGTACTGAGCTGGCGCAGTTCTTTGTTTTCACCCTGGGTATTTTAAAGGATCTATTTTGGCTGATTTTCAAAAAAATAAGTGTCGTTTTGTGACTTAATGTTAAACTCTTTCTGTTTAACTGTGTGACAAAGTCCCAAGTGTAATAAAACAGGGTTTTAAGGCATCAGGGTGACTTTATTTGGGTTTTTATGCAACAAGAAAAGTTCTTTTTTCAGTATTCAGGGATATGTATATCTAAGCATAAAAAGAAAGAATTTGGAAGACAGCTCAGATCTGTCTTAGTGAAAAATTCATCTTTATTTAGTTTAACTTTTCTAGTTTCTTTATGAAATATGATGAGCGATTTTGCTTTTGTGTTCTCATGTTGTTTGGTTAACAATGTTCTTTTTTTTATTCTATTTTATGGGATGGTGTATTTCCTTCCAGCTGTTGTCTGTTTCTTTTTTCTTTTTTTAAATAAAGCATTTCCGTATTGCCACTTGGGTTTTATGTCTATCATTCTGACTGGCTTCAACACGGAAGACCAAGTGGGCATGCCCCGATTTGTGCAATCATTCTTATTTTAATAATTTGTAGTTAATAGCTGGGATTTTGCTGTTGTAATTTTGTGATAGACATGTGACTTACAGCTTTTGCTCTGTATTTTGGAATCTTAATAGAGATTGTCCACACATGAACATCTAAGTATTACTTCTTTTGTCGCCCGAAGAGCGTAAGCGTTTTTAAATAAAAATTAGGAAAGTTTTGATTTTGATGATTTCAAATTATAATGAGACATCTGTGAAGGTTTTAACTGTAAAAAAAAAAAAATTACTTCTGAAAGAGAAACTATACGTTTCTGAATTTCCATTAAGGTTAGAACTAGAGCTTTTGCAGATTTTGGTGGTCTGATGGGCAACTCTTTAATAAAGGGAGCAATCAAAAATCGGAACAGCATTTTATCAAAACATAATCTCAAGACTCCACTGGTCTGATGTATCTTCTCACATCGCATTTCTGGCTTTGGGACCCTCTGCCAGCTTACGTCTGTTCACACAGAAGCGGGTGGTCCTTCAGCCAGCCGTCAATGGTGGCCGGTCCTTGTCTCCTCTGTCCGTCCCCACCCATGGGACACCACCCTGTGCAGGCCCCTCACCCTCTCGTTTGTTTCACCCCTTTTCATGGACTTACCCTCCCAAAGGCAGACTCAAACGTCACAGAATTGAAGATTAACCAGACCGGAAAGACCCTTTGTGATCTTGCGTCCCATACGTTATTTTTGGCTGCCGGTTATGAGAGGACATTAGCGTATTGTGGTCTGTGCGTGGGAAGAGTTTATAGATTAACAAAACTCACAAGTACAGTACGTGCTTGTGTTTCAGAAGACCAAGACCCGGCGAGCAAAATGTCTTGCTCATGAGGGCAGTTTCCTTTTCCAGTGACTTAGGAAACCTTGAGCAAGTCCAAGGTGCATTAGGTTAGTAATGTGTAGTATCATGCCAAGGGCTTCATTTCTTCTCCGGTTTTCCTGGACGTCGTTACATCACGACAGGGCTCCACGTGCAGGCCGCAGAGAACGGAAACGCTGCGTGCATAATAGCTGTTACTGAGATCGCCGTTTTCTGTCCTCAAGAGGAAAAAGGGCACAGCGTATTTAAATGTAACAGTATCTGTTGTCTGTTAACTTGCTGGAGTAAAGGGAAAAGAATAAAACTATTCATGAGCTGCTAAAGATTTTATTTGGTGCGCCATACTCTTAAAACATAGCTTATTATTAAAACAAATACTTTAAAATAGTTATCCCGCTCCTTTCCTGAGTGATTAAGTTTACTTGGCTCGTTTGGGTAAGGATTTTGGCTTGAGTTTGGAATATCTGGTAAATTAAGGAAGTTTTGGTATAAAGTACAAGAGTTTTATTAATGATTATTTCTCCCATGTTCATGAAACAACAGATACTCTCAAAAGTATAGATCTATTATAAACTCAGATTTTTAAAATAATTGATTTGAGAGAGAGAGAGAGAGAGAGAGAGAGAGAGAGAGAGAGAGAGAGAGAGAGAGAGAAACAGTGATTGATTCTGTGTGTGCCCTAACTGGGAACTGAACTCGTAATCTTGGCATATCAATACGATGTTCTAACCATCTTAGCCACCCCACCAGTACCTAAACCCAGATTTAAAAAAAATACTGGACCAGGCTAAAAGGCGTATTTGATGATACCTTTAGCTTTTCTTAAAATTGTATAAGTTCAAGGGCTTTTTTAAATCATTTTTTTCCTACCAGGAAAGAAAAGAAGACTAAGAATTTAGTCTGTGTCATTTTTAGATAAAACAGTGGTAGTTTTTGGACATATGTTATTTAGCTTATTCAGGAGGCATATTGCAGAAATTGTGAAAATATCAAATTACTTCCCTACCTTGTTATTAATATTGAATACCCTTATCTCTGTATTCTCCAGTTTCACTTATTTTTTCAATGGTAATGTTTTAATGAGGCTGTCATGCATGACTTCGCTATTTATGTGACAGAGTCAGACGAAGAGTGGCTCAAGAATACAGTACGTTCCCTTTTGTGTGCTTTGCATGGCCGTGGCTGTAGCTTCTGCAGGGCAGCTGCATTGGATCGTCCCTGCCCAGGGCCTCGCGTCTGTCCGGGTGGCTTTGGAGCCGAGCCGCGGTGCCTGGCGATGTAATTCTGGGCCAGCACTGTGCTGCCCTCCCCTGCTGTGATTTTGACTCTTGGACTCTGTATTTCTCCAAGTGTGAGCTATGTCCAGAAGGGAAATTTATGAAATTATTTGCCACCATGATAAATCTTTTCAAAGGCTCAGAGGGATGCCCGGGAAGATATCGTTTCTCTAACGTTCTGCTGCTTTGAAGGGCAGAAATCAGCGGGTGGAGTTTGTTTCCAAGAGACAGAGACAGTTCCATCTGGGCTGGAGTTCAGTTAGACGTGAACCTTTAAGTCCTTTGCTCAGTTCTCTCGGGCTGTTGTGAAGGGTGGTGTTTGGTAAAGACGAATCCGGGGCCGCTGGGTTGGCTTATTCGTGTGTTGTCTCAGCCGACTTTCAGGGCTTTGTCACGGGCTGGGTGGAGGTGATCTCGTTGCTCTCCATGTGGGAACAATGCCTGGTGCCCTCGGGGAGTGCAGACGCTTGCCTGGTCCGCGGAGGGCGTTGGCCGGTTCAGACTGCCTGCCCGGCTCCTTCACACACTGGCCTCCTTCGGATGACAGGTGACACTCCGGCCAAGGGGACTTTTCGGAAAGAGCAGGCCAATGGTGTCGGAGAGGAGAGGAAGGAGCGGCCCCTGGGGTGTGTGCTCTGATAGAGAGACGGCTCTGTGTGCCCGTGTGGTGTCGTGAGGCCCTGCAGGGGCTCTGGCCGTGCTGCGGGGAGCTGTCCTGCCGGAGGCCTGAATGCTGACGCCCGAACCGCTGTGTCCCAACTGCAGTCTGATTAAAGCTCTTGAGAGCTGTCAGTGCCCATTTAAGCTTTTAGTTTCATTTTAAAAAATGAGGCCCACATCAAGCCATGTCACTGCCGGTCCCTTCAGGGTAGCTAAGAGCTCCCTGATTAGTGAGTGCCCTGAGTTTGAGTCTGTCTTGATATTTTCTTGAAAATCTCAGCTTTGAGAAGACTACCTAGGATTGCCCTTCTGTTTCCTTAGGTGTGCATAACACTTTCCAGCTTTCCTCCAGCTCAGGATACCTTTAAGAAGCTCTTAACCCCTACTTCAGCTGACAGCCCCCAGCTGAAGCACTTCCCCAGGTCTTGCTTATGTGGAAGGAGAGAAGGAAGAGTCATGTGTTATCAGATACTTTCTATTTGTCAAAGCATTCTGTGTTTTATTTTGCCCTTTTTATCTTTTAAAATCAGGAACTAGGCTGCCCTCTATTTGTAGAAAATGAAAGAATGAATCACGGCAACAATGAGGCAATTGAACTCGGGAATACGTACACGTTTGTTTGTGGTTGTATAATGTTCTTTTATGCATTTACAGATTCGGGAAGGTGGGGTGGTCATTTCAGCTGTGGCTTGGTTTGTTGCAGACTTTTTGTGCTTTGGAAGTCTTCCTTGGAACCGTCTGTCCTGCTCTAGTTTTAAAATAAAGCACATGGTCAGTAAACAGAATAGGATTTTTCTTGGCTCGAAATAAAATAATTATGCATCTGGTTGTTTCTTGAGAAAGATACTCAGTATTTTTAAAAAAATGTTTAGTGTAGATTGTACTCCTCTTATCAAAAAAAGTTTCTTTTTTATTTTTGAAATAATAGATTTGCTTATTACCATATGAACCATTTCTTACAGGTCTTTTTTAAGACTGTGGGACTCACCTGAGCATTGTACACATTCAAATTTTTTATATCAAATTGTTTTTCTCCTAGTCCTTATTACTTAAAAACTACTTAGTGAAACGCCTGTTTCTTTGGCCACCTTCAGTATTTCTTCTTCTGTGGCCTACATCTTTCTCATTTAGTTAACAACCAAGCACCTATTATTTATGTAAATGAGAGGGGCGGGGTCACTCACTTGCTCACGAAGGCCCTCACTGCCCTGTCATCTTCTTGAAGACTGACATGCAGGGTCAGGGAACAGCAAGGACAGTCGCTCTGAGGACCAACACTGCAAATAAAAACGCTGCTCTAAGAGTCTGATGCGTCCAGCTGCTGACGGGGGCGCGTGGAGGGAACCGGCCCCCACAGTGCACTGGCGTCGAGGGTCTAGTCAAGGAACACGTGATACTCACCCACGGACATGGAAAGCGGGGCGGGGATTGACCGCGGGGGTGCGGGTGGGGTCCATGGAGACCAATGGGGGAAAAGCTGGGACAATTGTAACAGAACAACAATAAAAAAAGAAATTGTTTAAAAATTTTTGACCCATTAAAAAAAGGAAACAAACAGGCCTTGAAAGACGGAGGGGGTGAACATTATTCAGGGTTTTCCACACGTGCGACTGACATTCCAGCAACATGAGACTCATCCCTGCATCTTCCGTTCAACCTGTTTCACGAGAAGAAAATGTCACCGTGACGGACTCGCCTCACGGAACTGGGCCTCAGGCGCCACATGTTCTCTGACGGCGCTCAGGAAGGTAACTCTTAAATCTTCCTGCCACGCTGGGCAAGGTTGATAGCGTAATAGTCAATATGGAGAACACTTTATTTTTTGCTTAGTGGAAACGTGTCGTGGAGACTCATTAGCTGATCAGTAGCCACGATTATTCTGCAAGGGTGCTCTGAAGGTTACAGATGGTTCTGGAACTCTCCAGAAGTGCCCCTTTCTGTTCAAGATTTGTGGAATCACTTAATTGCATCTCAAAGTCCTAGCTTCAATTTCTTCTTTCTGTCTCAAACTGATAATGTAGGATTTTTTGTGTTAACTAGTAACAGGCATTATTATTTGCACTAATAAATGAAGTCAGGTTTTATATTTATTGATTTCTGTCTCACAAATCTGTTTCCCCTGGAATCTCTGAGTAGTCTTCACCGTCCATTGCAATGCAGTGTTCAGTCTGCAGAACTCCCCTGAAAGTACTTTTCCTGCCTGACTGTGTCAGAGACCCTCAGAACAAAGCGCCTCGTTCAGCTGATGCCTCACTTGAAGGTACCTATAGAAAATGGCTTGAAACAAATTACAAAGCATCTTGAGTCTGAACCTCTGGCCCAGCTCAGTCACTGGGAATTTTTTTAGGTATTATTTGAGGTGAAGGTCCAGTGATGTGTCTATTCTCAGCCACTAATGGATAAATGATGAAAGAATTCTAAGGTCTGTGCTGGTGAACTCCGTGCCGAGTGCCAGTCTTGGGCGAGCAGAGACGTAAGGGGTTTGCATCTGAAAGGGAGCGGGCGAGAAACTATTTATGGCAGTGAAGTGGTCAGGTAATGCAGTGAGACTGTGAGGGCTCTGTAAGTACACTCAGAAGATAGGATGAATCCTGGCCCACCTTAGCTCCTGGCCCAGATGAAACATCTGCGCAGGTCTGGCCGGCGTGGCTCAGTTGGTTGGGCAGCGTCCTGTAGATCAAAAGGTTGCCGGTTCGATTCCCGGTCGGGGCACATTCCTGGGTTGTGGGTTCGGTCCCCTGGTTGGGGTGCATATAAGAGGCAACCAATTGATGTTTCTCTCTAGCATCAATGTTCCTCTCTCCCTCTCTCCCCACTTTCCGTCTCTCAAATCAAAAAATAAAGATTAAAAAACATTTGCAATGCATGCATATATATGTGATTATTTTATTAATTACTAGTATATATTGAACACTAGCACTCACTGCTTTTCATTTTTGAAGTATATAATTTAATCTTTACATGAAGCACGTGATATCAACATTTTGCAGGTAAGACAGAGTGAAGTAAGCCCATGTGTACTAGAATTTTGCTTATGTTTTTAGAGAGGCCATCTACTCATTAAAGGAAATGAGGCATATGCCTTTAAGAAGAAGGGGTGAAATATTTACAACATCTAAGATTGTGTCCCGTTTAGGCAGTTCTTTGCTATTTGTGCTTTGGGCATTTTCTGTGGAGCCGAGTTGCCGCCAGGGAGACTTGTGTTTTTCGACGCTGCCCGGTCTCGGAAGCCTTGTAACCCCTGAGTGTTCACGCTTGGGATGTAAAGGCTTCAGAGCGTGTTTCACAAAGTGAGTTCCAGGTAACACGTTTCATGGGAAAAAATTCCTAGGAAGTAATAAATCACACGTGGACATGCCTTTCATTATTTAAAATGGAGTGTGTGCCCCCCCGGGCTCAGTGGTGAATGAAAGTCCAGGGGACACACTCCCCCGAAGCCCCGTGAAAGGGGGGAGCCCACGCCCGTGCGTTTATTTCAGGTGTTTTGATACATTCAAAAAGCAGCCGCGATGGCAGTACAACTTACGTTTAGCTGCAAAGTTTCTGTGTTCTGCGCTTCATTGCCCGGCTCCCCACAGTCTAGGACGGATCTTTTCCTGCCTGTGCGCCATCTGGAAAGATTCAGCTCCCTCTTCACCGTCCAGGAAATGCCCTTCCATCGGGGTTCCTGTGACTTAGTGTCTCTCACATGGTCCTTCTCTATCGCACCCCGACACGTCTGGGACGCAGGAGGCACCTGTGGAGTAAGTTATGCATTTAATTAACTTAATAAGGTTTTTATTTAGTTTTAAGTATTTGGATGATTGTTATAAACACCTGAAATGATCTGGAAAAAGGGAAATTAAGATCATGGTTCAAAAGCTTTGGGAATACTGGTTGAGTCCTTTTTTTTTTTTTTTTATTGCGTGAATTCTAAAGTGAGAAGGATTATGAAGAAATGACTTTTTAAAATTTAAAACATTTTGCTATGGAGATTTTGACACAGTGAAGCTGAATGTCACAGTGAACACCAGTATACCCACTAGTGATATCTTTGCTAATATTTTCTAGCATGTATCTGCCCATCTGTTAACCCGTGGATCTGTCTTGTTTATTGATGATGCATTTCAAAGTAAATTGTAGACCTTTCCCCCTAAGGGCTTCAGCAAGCAGGTCATTAAGTCTTTTTTTTCTTTTGAGGTAAAATTTAAATACAGTGGACGAGTCAATCTGGAGGAAGAGCACCTTTGCTGAGCTCTGACCTCTGCACCCCCCTGTTTAACCCAGACCTCTGTAAAGATGCAGAGCCTTACCCTCACCCCAGAAAGTCCCTCACGGCCACTCCTGTCAGCCTCTGCCCTCGCTCCCCACACACAGCTGTTGTTCTGATTTTCCTTCACCACAGATTCGTTTTGCCAAAACATGACATCCTTAAGGAATCAAAACGCGTACATGTTTCGGTGAAAACCATAGAACGGTGTAGAAAGTCTGTGAGAAATGATCCCAAAGTGGCAGCTGGGGACCTGAGAGGCAGTGGGTGACGGAGAGCTGTGATGGCCTCGTGACGTGATGCGTGATGTGGGAGGGGAGCTGCACAGCCAGCGCCCCGTTAATTAAGCCTTCCTGCTGCTGCCCGTGGCGTCTGGCTGCACGGGCCTGACAGTCACTTCTCGCCGGGTGGTCAGCAAAAGCGTCACACTTCTCTGATCCCGAAAGCACACATTTCACAGAGGTTATAACATGGAAATTTGGCGATGGTTCCAGATGTTTTGCTTTTGTGATAGAATTGCTTAATATTTGATGGTTAGATAATCTATGAGAAAGTGTTGATGAGAACAGTTTTAATTATCGTACAATGAAGAAAAATAATTTGGAATGTATAAAATTACTTAGTATTAAGAGTCTTGGTATTTAAAATATAGCTTAAAAAAATCCTTACCTAAGGATACGTTTTATTGATTTTAGAAGGAGAGAAGAAGGGGGAGAGAGAGAAACATTGATTGTTTGCCTCCTGTATGTGCCCTGACCAGGGATCAAACCTACAACCTAGGTCTGTGCCCTGACCGGGAATCGAACATGCAACCTTTTGGTGCATGAACGATGCTCCAACCAACTGAGCCACTTGGCCAGGGCTAAAATATAGCTTTTTAATATAGTGTAGTTATACATCGTGGATGGTTATACAGAGCCAAGGAATCCCAGTTGTTACTCAGGTACTTTGTATATATAACTAATTATATTCTGAACTTGGGGCTCTAGAGAAAGAAATCACCAGTAAAATCTACAGACTAGCAGAACTCACGCTGGGGGTTGGCCTTCCCAGTTTTCCAGCTGCTGCACTTGACCCTAGCCTGTCTTTGTCTCTCTGTGTAATATGGCCGGACACCGAGTGCTCACTGGTGGGCTCTTAGATCTACAGACGCCACCTGCTCACTGTCCCTCTTTTCGTCCTCCTCCCCCGTTCTCTTCTTCCTTAAACACCGCTCATAAGACACGTCTACTGTCTCCCCACTACGGAACGCGGTGTTAAGTTGCTGGGGACGCGGTGGTGAGTAGAAAGGGCCTCACTGTTAGTAGGGTTCTACAGCTGCTCCTTAGGTTTGGAAACACTAACTTCTAACGAATCAGAGCTCATGAAGAACTCGTGCACCCTAGAGCTGGTGAGTGGGTTTTGCGGAGGACAGGGTGTGTTGGTGTAGGTGGTGACAGATTCTTGGAAGCTGATTGGCTGTTCCTACTGCTGACTTCATTCCTTTGGCTCTACCCCCGAGACGGCTTGTACCTGCCCCAGCCCTTCCGCGGCTTATGCTCAGTGTAGTCAGATGACTGTTGAGCTGTCTTCTTCTTTTAAAAAGTTGCACTTATACTTCTACAGATGGCTTTTCATTTGTTCTAAAAGTGACTGTTCTTGGCCAGAAAAGTTGGGGATTTCTGATGTGGCCTCTCAGTTTGCATGGTGGTAGAGAAAACAGAGTCGGAAGTCAGGAAGCTGGATTTCTTTTCTCCTTTTTATTGGCTGTGACTTTGAATCATTGACTTAAGTACTTAGTTTCTGTTATTTGAAATGAAATGCTTTTCAATTTAGGGCGAATCTCAGGAAAAAAGTAAGTGTAATTGCTTTAGAACAATTAAACTTTAATCTCCAAAAGTTAAAAATGGTCACACACTATCAGGTACTCCAAACATCAGAGCATTACCAATTACAATTTGAAATAACTTTTGCATTCTCCTGAAGCACGGATATAAAACAAAAGCCATCTATTTATCAGCACATACTGTGTTGTGCCAGGTTCTATACTTGAGAAGTTACATAACATCTATTTTAGAAATAAAGTAACTTAGGCTTGGTAAAATGGTTCTTCAGAGACTATTAATTAAAACTTCCTTTCCCCTCTACCCTCCCATATTTATTCTGGGCATACAGAGATGATAGTGTAGACTGTCTTTGAGCTCAGCATCCTCCAGCAATCACTCTGTTCAAGGGGGGTGTTCAGATTTATTTATTTACCCTTATATTATCAGAGGTGTGTGTAGATTCTGGAACAAGTTTGACTCAGAATTTGTTTAAATGTGGATTAATCTACACCAAATTTATGACACTTATGTTCAGCTAGAACATTTTATTAAATAAAAGAAGTACAACAAATTCTCTTGAATTGAGACTGTTACATAAATTAGTAATATTTATGGACGATTATGGGGTTCTCCTGCCTGGGCTCAAACCTAGCTCAGCCGGTATCCAGATGTGTGACTTCCTCTTTCTGCATCTTTTAAATGGGGACTGTACTGAGCCCCCCGGAAGACAGTGGTTGAGAGGGGTCCGTTTGGAGGCGCGCGGAAAGGCCCGGCACACAGTGACAGTGAAATAAGGATCAGCAAATACATTTTAACAAAGTTTCATTGTGGTAAAATGTGCGAACACATGAAATGCATCATTTTAACCATTTTTAGGTGCGCAGTTCAGCGGCCTTAAGTACGTTCTCGCTTTTGTGCGAAGCCCACCAGCATCCAATCCCAGCACTCGTCACGTGCCCCGACTGAAGTTTGTTCTGTCAAATGGTGACTCAGTGTGTGCGCCTTCCTCCCTCCCCACGTGAACAGGGTCTGCTCATAATCTCTACTCACAGAACAATTTTTTTGGGGGGGGTTAAGGGTGGTTACCTCGCTACCTCCAGTCCTCTTAGTAAGAAGTTTTTCTTTTTGTGTTTTAACTTTAGTAAGTGCATCAGTTAACTGCTACAAAATGTATACTCCAAGTTTAAATTCAGTTCTTTAATTTTTTTAACGTGATTTCTGATATTTTTATTCAGCTGAACTCTTGTTGTCTGGACTGCCAGTGTATTGCTTATCTGTTAGAATAAAGTTATTCCCCAGCTGCGGGAGGCGACGGCAGAGTAAGCGTGCCCCGGCAGCTAGAGAAGCGCGGTCCGCTCAAAGCGTCAGCACGTCCGTGCAATTAGGCTTTCCCTTTGATTCCTCCTGTGGCTGTGGCTTTTAGAAATTCGACTTACAGTTTCTTTGATGTAATTTCAGGCTGAGAATATCTTTGCAATACAATAATGACAAATCAGGTTATGTGAGGTGGGCCTTAATGAAGTGCGAAGGGGATGCAATAAAGCATACATAAGCTGTACTGTAAAGAGTGTGCGCAGAAATAGTATTATATTTAGCTTTAGGCATTTTAATATTTATATTGTAAGTGCATTTTCATAATATGTAAAGGTGGTTTTAAAAATGTCAGTGGCATTTAGAGCATTTTCTAAATGGAATTAGATGAGGGAACTTCTGTTTTCCTTAAAGGATGGGCATTGTCAGGCCAGCGTTTGGTTCAATATGTTTTGTGCTCACAGAACAGCCTTCGTTGTTGGAACAGCCATCACTGTAATTGTATCAAGAAGTTCCCGGGCATCGGCAGCGCGGAGCTGAAAGGCCCGCTGTGCACTCTCATTACCAGGAACGACACTTGTGTTAGTTTTGGTGCGATGCGAGCCTTTTTGTGCTGAAGGTTGTGGACATGTCAGATGAGGTCCACTGGGAGCCGAAGGGATGTATTTCAAATTAACCCTTTGAAGTCCTGGGTTCGTCACATAATGAGCCTGCAGTTTTGGGGGTCGTAGCACATGAGGAACGAAGAAACAGAAACGGAGAGGTGGTTAATTGGTAAACATACCTGTTCATCAAAACATACTTTCCTAGCATTGGGGGAAGATCAAGGTTTGCCGGGGGCCTGACTCCTAGACCTGCTGGGGGAAGTCCTCTTTAAGAAAAGAACACAGATACACATTTATGGACACAAGACGACGTTTATTTAGAATGAAAAAAGAAATGACAACAGATTACAGATATCCAAGAAGATAGCCAATGATATAATCACCTCATTTAGAAAAATAACATTTTTAAACGGCTGATCATACTCTTAAGCTACTTCTTTCTGCATCTATAAATGTCTAGCCTTTGATTGGGTCACTCTGTGACAATGCTTTTATAATATGGTTTCCAGTAGAGAGGCTGGAAATATGAACTAGTCTTTCCTGTAGCCTGGCTAATAAAATTGTGCTTTTATGATTGATAGTTGAAGTATAAAAAAAAAGGCAGCTTCCCTCCCAGACATGCTGTTTGCTGAGCTGCTGTAGTTTCTGAGAAGTTCTGGTTCATGTGCATCCGATCAAAAAGGAGGGAAGGAATACATGATGCATTTGCAGCTCTACGTGCATTATGAACTGTTCCTAATAAGTGAAAATTTCTGAGTTGACAAGGCAGCGATTCAAAACTGAATTATCTGCTGCCCTATTTCCTGTCTCGTGATTGGAACAGTTTTGCCCAGATTGGCTTCTAGTTGTGAACATTCAAGCTTTGTTTCTCCACCACTTACCTCGTCCCTCTAGCTCTGGTTCCCATGGGACACACGCATGTCCCCGTGGGCCTGTGACCCCAGACCTTCACTTCCTGTCTCTGGGTGCGTTGCGGCAGTGGGAAGAAGGCGCAGTCCTGGGAGCCGCTCCCACAGCAACAACTAGATACACCTGAGAGTGACCAAGAAGCACGCCCACCTGCCCACTAAACCCAAACTGTATGTGAGCAACACCGCCCTCCTCCGTCTTTGCCGGCCCGGGGTCGCCAACGTGACCCGCGCCGTCTGACGCGAGAGGAGGGCGGCTGAGGGCCCATCAGGGTGGAAAGGGAAGGGTTTTTATGCTTAAAACATCTTACTTCTGCAAACGATGAGAATGCACAAGGCCCCTGACAGCTCCCTGAAGGGGGCTTTGCAGCGAGGCGCCTGAGGCCTGGGCCCCATGCGCTCAGTTTGTGGGGCCCCGTGCGCTCAGTTTGTGGGGACTCCACCTGAGCAGACAGGTGCGCGCTGCAGCGATGGCCGTCGGCACCGGCCAGGCACCTGTGGCTACGGGTACGGGAAGTGCGCTTGGTGTCCCTGAGCACCTGAGCTTTAACGTGAGGCCGTTTCCATGACCTTAAATTTAACGCGGCGCATGTGGTCACTGGTTGCCGTACTGGACGATACTTTATGGATATTTAATGCACAGTTAGTGCTCATTTAATCCCGCGAAGGAGACTGGGTGTCATGTCACATCGTGCTTAACTTAGGGTGTCCTCTAGTTGTCACCCTCTCGGTTGCGACCTCAGTGCTGTGTTAGGCACGATGCACATTTATGGCTTACTCGGCGAAGCAGGCGGATGCCACAGACACGAACAAGGGCCGCGCTGCGCAGCCGTCTGCGTGGAACCGAGAGGCACCCGTGAAGTGTTCCGCTTACAGCTTTTGAGTGTCTTGCTGGAGAACAAACTTGAGCCAAATTACAAAGAAGAATCTTAAATTGTGGGTTCAAATGTGGGTTTTCAAAGTAGGGGCGAAACCCTTTTGTATTCCTTCCTTTGGAAATTTAATAGCGTTTCCAAAGACTGAAGGGCGGTGGACCCTTTGGTTGCGTGCTTACTGTTTTATTTGTCTAGCACGTAGTTTACCGGCCCTGGTGGTCGGCACCGGCTTCCAGGGTTCGGGCTCCACCTCGTCCTGCGGTGGCAGGACACTGGACACTGACTCACGGTCACTCAACTGGCAGAAGAAAGAGGAAACACGCATATTGTTCAGTACAGTCCTGTGAACTGCCACGGTGGCCTATGATTACACGGAATTGTCTGAAAAACTTTGCAATTTATATTCATCATAGGCCTAGCACAGGATAGGAAATTTTTATTAGCAGCGATGCAGTGAACAGTGACCTTTGAAGCACCGTGCATAAAGTTTCAATATGTACCTTAATGGGATAGTTAATGATTTTCTCTTCATGTGTTAGTGATTTTCATGGGCAGAGCGAGGAATGAACAGAAATCGGGAATAGATGTTCTCCGTACATCCGTGTGTAATAATTGTAACTAATATTTAGATCGACTAGATTGTTTTAAAAAAGTTGAGGTGAAACATATCATAGAAAAGTAACCGCTTTGAAGTATGTAGTTCATTGGCATTCAGACTTGTCATGTCTATTTAGTTCCCAAACATTTTCGTTATCCCCAAAGGAGCCCCCACACCCGGAATGGGTGCCCTATTCTGAATATTTTATAGAAATGAAAGAATACAACATAGGACTTCCTCCACTTAGCATGATGGTTTCAAGCTTCCTCCACATTGTATGAGTGCTTCCTTCCTTTTTATCGGCCGAGTAATACTCTATTGCATGGATATGCCACATTTTGTTTGCCCTCTCATCTATTAGAAAAACTTAACATACAATTGAAACTAGGCCCCTCAGTGATTTTTAAAATCAGTTCTAAGCCTTGATTGAGCATAAACATTTTTATATGTAGTTATTCAATACTCCCCAGGTATAGCTTACTGAAATATTACCAATATTTTATTTTCCGCCTCCCACGTCTATTCATTAATTTTTTATCCTTTGTTTTGTGTTAAATATCACAAGTGAAATTTCCTTTAAAGTATTTTTAATGTTAACAAGATAGTCTAATACACATGCTCTAAATTAATTTGATGAAGCATAGAATGATAAAGCTGGAAGAAAAAGAAAATTTGGTATCTATGAGGCTGATATCATTAGTTTTTTAAAAAGATATCGTTTGATAAGAAAAGAAGTCCACCTTAAAAATAAATACCCTTTTTATTCACCTGCCATAAAACGAAAAGTCATAAAAACCTTCAGATCTTAGGTTTTCAATATTCTCTCCCGTATCAGTGAATATACATAAAGGGTCAGCCTCACCAGAATTTTAAACTGTGTGTTCACTATGGTATTTGGCTTTTTGTTTTTTATCTGCTTTGCTTGGTTGGCCCTCACTTTTTCATATTCTAGAGTTTTTCATATAGAAAAGCATAAACATTGCCTCTGCCTTTGAAAATTATATAAAGTCTATTCTGAAATCCAGGACTTAGGACATATTTTATTTGTAGATGTTAAAAATTTTGTTTTCTCTTTGTACTTCTTCGGGGTCAGCACTTGTGTGGTTGGTTTGTTTTCAGATGGTCACTTGGTAACAATCTGAAAAATCCCAAGTAGCATTTGTAAAAGTTCCTTCTGATAGGTTCGTTCTTGCATTTTATTATTGTTTGTGCATTTTAAAATAGGCCATGGTTGTATCATATCTGCTCTTTGTCACTTGGCTTTCAAAATGTCTAACACCAGTTATATGCAAAATAAAGTAATTTACATTTTTATGACTGTGAAATTCAGTTCATTTTTCAGAATGAAGAAAAACCCCAAGTGACTTCTTTTAGCATAATTTGTTGACTCTGGTGGTTTGTCAGCTTGAAGGTAACAGGCTGCATTAGTTTTCTACTGCTCTCTAGCAAATGGCCACAAACAGGTGGGTTCAGACAACGTAAATTGATTACCTCACTGTTGTCAGAGGTCCAGCATTATGCTAATGGGCTGGCGTGGCTGGCTTCTGTGCCCAGTACCTCACAGGCTAAAATGAAGATCTCAGCCGGGCTGGGATCTCCCAGAGTCCTCTTCCATGCTCCTGTGGTTGTTGGCACAATGCAGTTTCTGGGGCTGTGTGATGGAGGGGCCCCCCCTTTTGTCAGCTGTTGCCTGGAGACTGCTCTCATTGCCTGGACGCCCGCTTAGGGTCTTGCTAGGACTGCTTGCACAAGGCTGTCTTCTTCAAGGCCAACCGGACGCCCTTTCTTCAGGAAGGGCCCTGTCCCTTGGAAGGACTCCCCTGATAAGCCCAGAATGGTCTCCCGCTGATGACTTGCACATGAGCTGCTTGGGAACCTCAATTACCTCTGCAAAGCCCCTTCCCATACAGGGCCTAACGGGGCGTATTCCTAGCCTCAGCCACACTCAAAGGGAGAGACCAGGCAGTGCGTGCCCGCCAGGGGCGGGGATCTTGGAAGTCCTTCTAGAATTTGCTGCCCACGCTGAAAGGTAAGTACCCAGGCAGTGTGAGCACCCCAGGGGTCAGGGATCTTGGAGGCCTTTCTAGAATCCCATCTTCCACAGAGACACTACGGGGAACTTTGAACTGTGTGTGTGCGTTTTAAAAATCAGTGCACTGCATTTTTTGGAGAGTTTTAAGTTTACAAAAAACTTGAACAGAAAGTACAGAGAGCTCCCATGTCTCTCCTCTCCCTCTCCACACACTTTGCTGCCTTCTTGGCATTCACTAAAACCGATGAACTGATACGGATGCAGTACGATGAACTCAACACCACAGGGCACGTTAGGGTTCACTCCTTGTATTGTTCAGTTCAGGGGTTTTGACAAACATGTAAGATCGTGCATCTGCCATTGTGGTGTCAAACAGGGTAGTTCCATCTGGGCACCCCCATGCCACCGGCTGCCACGGGACAGGAGAGAAGAAAGCACCCCGGAACTGGAAAGAGAAGTCCCTTCCTCCAGTGCCCGCTGTGGATGAAAGTCACCGTCATGTCAGCTGGCAAAGAGGGTCAGGTAGGGCCACGAAGGGTCCACTGGCCGCTGACAGGCGAGGCGTCGGTCACTGGCACCCTTTCTGTGCTGCTCTTCTGCGCGCTTTCCTGCAACTGTCAGGATGCTCCTGTGGCTTTGTTTCTAATCTGTGAGTGAGTGAGTTACATCGATTGGACTTTAAAAAGTTCACACGCCCTGCGTTCCTCGTGTGTTAGCTGTTGCTGGAGTTGATTTGGTCACGCTTTGTGCAAGGTGTTTATGTCTAGACCCGCGAGGGGTGGTGCGCGTCCTTTTCCCTTCCCGTAACGTCCGTCTGGTGGCGGCGACACCATGAAGTACGTCGGGAAGCGTCCTCTTTCTGAGCACGTTTGTTGGGGTCCGTCTCACTTCTTCCTGAAATACTTGGTGGAATGGACCAGTGAAGCCATCTGCTTTTCGAATTTTCTTTCTGAGAAAACTTGCGGTTACACATTCAATTTTGGGGATTGAGGATGGGTCCCCCCCCTTTTTTTTTTTGAGTCAGTTTTATAATCTGTGTCTTTTGAGCAATTTATCCATTTACTCTAAGTTGTCAAGGATGTTGGTATAGAATCGTTCCTCGTATTCCCTCATGATTGTTTTAATGCCTAAACATCTGTCATGTGCCTTCTATTTCTGATATCTGTAATTTCTGTCCTCTCTATTTTATTTCCTTCATCATTTTAAGTACATGTTTGTCACTTAAAACTATTTTCAAAAAAGACAGTTTTTGGTTGTCTGTTTTCTATTTCTTTGAATGTTTACTTTTATATTTATTATGTCCTGTGTTCCACGCATTTGATTTTAAGTTGCTTTTCTTTTTCTTTTTTTAACTTACAATAGAGATTTATGTTTTTTATAAAGATAGCTTTCTTCTAAACCAGTGGCTCCCAAATTCCATGGCAAACTGGAATTACCTAAGCATCTTTAAAAAATGCTAATGCCTCCTTCCCAGCCCTACACATTTGGAGCGAATTGTATACATAGACAGGGGGCTAATTTTTCTACATGTTTTGGGTAAAGAAGACACTATTAAGAAAACTCATGTCAAATTTTACTCACGTAACTCCATGAGAAATAGATGGCTTAAAGCATTATCTCAATTAAATTCCCATTTGCAGCAAGCTGCAGGAGGGTGTGTGTCTGGAATAGGACATGAGGTATCCTTCTTTGCCTATGTCATTTTAATATCTTATATTAAAGATCATGAAAACTTAGCTTTATTGAAGGAAAATATCCCTCTTAAGTTTCTGCCTTCTGTCAGCAGAATGATAAGTGCCACAGTGGTAAATCTGCTTGGCAGTATAATGAACTGAATCCAGCTTTTCAAAGTGAAAAGGAAAAAGATATTTTAAAATCTCCTGTGTGACTCCTTTCTCCTGTCCGTTGCTTATTTAGAAGCATATTGTTTGGTTTCCAGGTGTCCAGGACCTCATTCCTTTTCTTACTTAAAAATTAATTTCTAGTTTAGTTCCACTGGGGTTAGAGAAAGTCTTCTGAGTGACTTTAATATTCAAACGCCTTGAAATTGATCGAGCCCTTTCTTTGTCAAGGCCTGGCATAGTCTGTCGCCTGCTTAATTTTTAGACATTTCCCCCTTTTCCTAGGTTCCTCCCTGGGAGGGGAACCCTGTGGCGGTCCAGCAGAGTCCTTTTTCCTGCTTTAACTCATCACAGTGAACGTGCCTGCCCTAATCATGAACATCGAATCTGGTTCTTCTGAAAAGGAAGCTTTATGTTCGTGTGTGTTTCTATTTTCTGGGATTTCCAAGAACTGTTTTCTATGGAGACCAAAAGATTCCTTAATCAATGTTAAATCATACTAGCCTCTTAAAAGAACTGACAGATTTTTCACAGAGGTTAAGGTATCCTTTGCGTTCTTTTCTTTCTTTGGGTGTAAGTTGATGATTTTATTCATTACATTGACAATCTCTACACATTGTTTTAAAATTGGATTGAGACTCAAAAGGAACACATGCTTTTGTAATGGTCCTCACTGTAGTGTGTGTTGAATTTCGAAAGTTACTCATCGTTACGTGTTACCCAGGAGGACTGTTTCATGTGTTTGGTTACAGAGATCCGCAAACTTTTCGCTCTGGATTGATATCCGTATTGAAGCATAAATTTATCATTGGCGCACTGCTTTCTAGCAGACATTATACTCTAAGAGAATTAAGGATCGGAATTAATTTTCTGTTATGGAACGGTTGCTTCTTCAACTTTAATGCCTTACATATACACATTACTAAATTGGACAACACGCAGAAAAGTTGTTTAATTATTAGTTTAGAACATTAATTAATTACAACGTTTCCTAATAAAACTACAAGTGGAAACATTTAGGCGAGAATATTTCTGCATAAAAGCGACTTAAGCGGCAGAAGCTTGTCCGCACGTAGAAACGTCTGTTCTGAGTTACACGTGGCCCCCGCTTGAGCGCCGTTTTTATCCCAGCTTTGCACTGCTGTTCAGGACGCAGCGCCGAGGTGGGCGTTTTCGTCTCGGCCTGCAAAGGTGTGGAAGGCGAGTGTGGTCTCAGTCACACCTCTTGTTTCCCGCACAGTCTGGGTGTTGAGTTTTATTAGAGTATTTAAGATACGCGGTTGTCAGATATTACAGTCTTGCTGCTTATTTACATGAGGTGCCTTGGTGTGTGTGTTTAAATATTGACTATATACAGGCAGGTTCATTTATCATCTTTCTTACCCAGCGCCGTCTCTACATGTGAGAGGGTTTTCCCAGAAGACACTGGAGGCAGTATGGCTCTGAAGCTTTCCATTTCCATGGCTTTACTGCTGTGTAACGTCTGTTAACAACATTTTACTAGGAAAGAGATAAAACTCCATCATCCCGTCTTGTCCCATTGTGATTCTCAGCTGCAGGAGCAATGCCATGCCTCTAGGTCTGTGACATTGTTGCTCTGGAAAAACCTTCGTGTGCTTGTGTGTGTTTATGCATGGCTCCTCTGGGATAACGCTCTCTATTTCACGCCCCACGGCGATATTTTGGTAGCTCTATATCGACGCAGTAGATCAGGTCATGGGTATTTTTTGGATTTGCTTACAATAAGTAAGTCTCACAGTTACCGCCCAGACTGTCTTGGAATGAGCACATATTTGTGACCAACTTCAATGGCCAGTAGAGATAATTGTAAGCACTGCAAATTGTCCTCTTATTAGACCATCTTAAATATGCCGTTTATGGTCCATTTGCCATTGTTTATACACATGATGCCTTTTGTTCTTGCTGCTATAGAACCAGATGCTATTATTTAGCATTTCGAGGTAGAATGATTTATTTTTCTGAGTTATTACATCCTTAGTATATTTCCTTCTGTGATCTTGACGTTACTTAATTTCCATGTCTCAGTACCTTGCCCTCTGGAATAAGGATGAAATAGGTCCTTTTTTATGAGATTATGTTTGAAATTAAGTGAATTAATACACATAAAACTCTCAGAACAACTCTTGACCCCTAGCAAACTCAGTATGAGCTGTCATCCTCACTATTACGTTAGATTCAAGAATCACCAAGCCGGTGATCTTTTCTGTCCTTCTTTCTGTCCATTTCTGTACTAATGTATCACCTGCATCCCATACAGCCCACCCAACAGAGGTGTAGAAATCGACGATGTGGAGTGAGTTTACAGGGTTTGCTAGCCAGCCCCACAGCCCACCTTCAGAACTTGTCCATCTTTCCCAAAAATGCTCCACGTGCCCATCGGCGGTCAGTCCTCTTTCTGGCCCCCAGCCCCCGGCAGCCTGCTTTCTAATGCCATGGGTCTGACCTTCCTGGACACTGTCTTTGTGCAGCTTTCCCTGGGCCTGTTTCTGGCTGCATCCACGCCGGAGCAGGTGGGTACCCGTGTGTCCTTCCTCGGCGCTGCTGAGCGATGTTCCTCGCCTGTGTGGCCCGGTGTGCACGTCTGCTCCCCGTCGGAGGGGCTTGGGTTGTTTGCGGCTCTGGGTCCGGTGACCACGGCAGCTACAGATGTCCCTTTGCCGTCTCCCTGGAGACGTGCACTGGTGCTTCTCTCGAGTGGCTCCCTAGGAGTGGAGGTGCTGGGTTGTGTGGTGAGTTTATGTTAGCCGTTTAAGAAACCACCCAAGTTCTTCCGAAGCGGCTGCGTGTGCCATTTTACACTCCCGTCGGCAGCGTGTGAGGGCTCTAGTTTCTGCACATCCTCGCCAGTGTTTCTTGTTTGTTTATTTGACTAGAGCGGATGCTCGTACATGTAAAGCAGCGTCCCGTGTGGTTTCAGTGTGCCTTTCCCTAACTTCCCCAGAGCACATGCTCATGTGTCTACTCCAGGCTCCGCTCCCTCTCTGGGGGTGCGCCCACACGTGGGTGCAGAGCCCCCGTGCCTGGCCTCGGGTGGGAGCACTCGGGGTGCCCGTGGCGGTGGCTGAAGCCCGTCCCCTCGCCTGTGCTGCCGCCCCTGCTTCTGTCCCGACGCCAGGCCCTAGAGCCCGCGCCCAGATGCACGCGCGTTTCGGGGTCCCGGCGTCTGCGTCTGCAGCAGCGCTAGTGGGTTGGCAGGAGTCACTTAGAGACAGTGAATGAGGGGGCCGCCAGTCTGAATTAATAAATATGTGAGCAGAGACCGGAACAAAATGAGGAAGGAATCCAACTAGGTCTTTGGGGGAAGGCTTTTCAGACAGAACAGGCACAAGTGGGAAGATCCTCGGTGAGACCGTGTAAGCCAGGTGAAGGCCCACGTGGGAAAGCCAGGGGGAGGGGCGTGGGGCGCAGCAGGTGGCGGCCAGCCCTGCGTGGTCCAACGGGCAGGCCAGCTGTGGCTCCCAGGCTGCACTGGGAGCTCTGTGCAAACAGAACGCCGGGGCCAGAGCAGGAAGGGGGGCCGTGCATCAGTCTGGGGGAGAGATGGTGTTGGTGAGAGGGGGTGCCGCAGTGTGTGGGGGTGGCCAGAGTCTGGGGACGTTCCCAGGAGATTGTTCTTTGACTTGGGTTTGGAATAGGAGAGAGAGAAATCAGGAATGGTTCTAAGGGTTCCGGCCTAAGCAATTTGATGCATGGAAACATCTTGGAGACACGGAAGGTGTAGGAGCAGGCGGTGGGGGTGGGGGATCAACCTGTCAGTTTCAGACGCGTTACATTTGCGTGCCTGTTAGACATCTGGGTGAGGCGCGGCCTGAGGTGTTGGCATGTGAGTCTGGCTCGGGTGCAGACAGAACTGGGGTGTTGTCAGGGTGCAGACTTACAGCTATGGGTCTGAGCAAGGTCCCCTAGACACAGGTGGGCAAACCTTTTCCATAAAGGGCCACGTACACCTGGCAGTCCCTGTAGCAACGACTCAAGCCTGCCCTTGTTTTGTGAAATATTGTGACAATGAGCACGGGGGTGTGGCTGCGTTCCAACAGATCTTTATTTATAGAAAGAGGTGGGAGGCTGGCTGCAGCCTATAGGGAGTGGTTTGCTGACCTCTGAGCCAGGTAGTGGGGGGGGGGGTGAGAGAGAGAGAGAGAGAGATGGGGTGGGGGTTATAATTTATGATTATCCTCATTTAACTTACATTTGTGATTGGACAGATACTGCATGCAAAAACTGCAATAGGTAATATTCTAACTTTCTTTGGTCTTAGACACATGACTGGTATTTCTCTGATATTATACTTTATCAACCATTCTCTAGAATTTATGGTACAGGATCATGTGAAACACTCAGAACTCTTCAGACATTTGAGTATGAAGTTCTGATCAGAATTTTTAGTGCATTGTTCCAAACATACTCTGTGTGTGTGTGTGTAATCTAACGCGTGGGGTTGTTACCATGATGCAGTTGGAGCCTCTGCTTCTGGGCTGTCAGCGGGCCTCCGTGTTGGAGCACCTGCACTCAGAACAGGGGAAGTAGAGGCAGAGGGTGGGGAGAGAGCAGGTGAATCCCTCAGATCACTGCCGGGCCCTGGGACCTCTGAAAGCCAGTCGGTGCGCACTTCCTGGTGCATAGCTGCACACGATCTGTGTAGGCGCGCTGACTCCCTGGATCGGAGTGAAACTTCACAGGCCTTGCGTCGTAGCTCAGAAGGACGGCTGATTAGACATTCCCAGAAAGCTTGGTTAAGCTTGCATTTAATTGTTAGCATTGCGGTGCTGGCAAACTGTGCCGGGGATAATTTTTATTTTTTCCGATACTGTTGTACGCAGCAGGTGCAAGGAGAGATAGGAACTGAGGAACTACTGTAGATAGAGGTTTTCAGTTGCTTCTTACAGTTCAGACACCAGAAGTGACTGAAATTTTGGGATTGCTTACTGACAGGCATTGTGTATCATGAACTCACATTACTGTAGGTCATTGAATTAATTTCAGAAATACCAATTGACATCTTTGCTTTAGGGAATTGTTGACTGCTGGGTGATATGATTGTCTTTGTCAGATATGAAGGTTGAGAGTGAGTTTTATTCACATGCAGAGGCTTTAAGAATGAAGCGATGTCCTCTTCAAATTTAAATTATTTCCAGTGGATCAGAAGTGGAGTTCAGAGACTTTCTACCTTTTTTTTTTTTTTTTTTTTTCATGAGTTTTCCATGAACTGTTTTATGTAGTTGGTTATTCCTAAATGGAACACAGAGTTCCAAAAAACATTGAGAACACTTCAGAGTTCTGCTCAGATGTTTTCTGTTTTTATTTTTAGGAGAGGATGGTCATAGCTGGTACCCCGTGTGCCTGTTGGATTTGAAGGGACTTGTATTGTGTCCAATATAATGTGTTCCAGATGACATCATCAAGAAGTAAAACTTCTCATGGTCATTGCAGTCGTAGTTGGGCATGCCTCTTTTTTTGCTAAAAGGCTGCCAGTCATCCCTGAGACTCCCTGTATTTGTGGTGTTCACTGTGCCCACTGTTAGTTGTATCAAGTGGAACCTGATTCCTCCGTATACTATCTATTGGTTATCTTCTCAGATGAACTTAATTAAGTCCTTTGTACACTAAAATATTTTAGAGAACAGACTGACTACTGTGAACTCCCGTGGCTCTTTATTTTCCAGCCAAGCAGGTGAAGCGCCCGGAGCCGGGGCAGTGCTAAATACGGCGCTGGGTGAGCCCTCACAGTGACACACCGTCTCTCGATATTAGTTACTCAGTGTGTGTGTGTGGGGTTGTTCCAGGTATGGCCGTGACAATAATAGGTGAGTTCAAAAGATAAGCAGAAAAACCTTGAAAAGGCTTCAGAACAGCACAGCTAATTTTTCCCAGTTATTACTTTTCATTTAACTCTGATGGCAATTTCACATTCAGAATTCAACCTGCTTTTCAATTCCAAGGGTCCCAACTTTTAACAGTGTTCACGGGGAGGGGTCCTTACAACTTCAAGAATACGGAGTATTGGGTTTTGACTTGGCTATATAACTATGTGATTTTGAACTAGTTACTTAAAAATGTTGTCTGCTTTATTTGTAAAAAAAAATGTTGTTAGACTAGATTATTTTATTAACTATTTTTAAAAGCATGCCTATACTTTGAATACTTACTAATTTACCATGTGATGTACTGGATACCCTAGGAAGTACAAAATAATCAAAGGTAAACTATCTGACTTTAAGAATTGAGCCTAGTACTATAAGACAGCAGAAGATGAATGGCTTAAGTGAGCATCCTGTCCAATAAGGAAGAATGTGGTGTGGCTTCAGCTGCCTGAGGGACGGGCCCCCCAGAGGGAATGGTGCGTGAGCTGACCCAGCAAAGCTTTAGCTCTGAGGGCGGGGATTTGCTCTGTGAGGCTGACCAGGATATCTGTGCCTCAAGAGATGCAGATGAACGCTGTGTCCGTGGGGTGATGAATGGCCGGAACAGAGTGTTCTTGTTGGGAAGGCACTGGGAAGCAGGCTGTGTATTTTAGAGACCTGGAGGGTCTTGATTTCAATTTGATTTTGTAGTAAATGGAAGCTTTTAGATTGCTGAGCGAGTGAAGTGATAAAAACAGCATCTTAAGGAAAATGGTGATTCCATTTCATTCTGGGGGTCATCTATCGATACGAATAAGGGAATCTGATGTCGGGGCCCAGGACTACCAGCTGAGGTGTTTTATAGAGACGGAGTTGCAGAACAGGTGTCTGCTTCATTTCGTTTTGAATACATATGACATTTACGTGGTGGATATACGAAGGATCGGTCTCTGAATCTGCTATTACTTTTTGAAACAAGACTCTGTAGCGTGGGAGACAGCCTCTCAGAGAACATGTTTTCCTTGGTTTTACTCACCCAGCCAGCATTTCACACTGAGACCCTGAATACATGTTGGTTTAGTAACACGCCTGAGGTCTTCCCAATCCTGTTGTTTACTGGCATCATGAGGTGTCCCTCCTACCTCGTATGTGTGTGTATGGTCCCTAGGTTGGCAGTGTCATTGCTGTTTTGACCATGCCTTTCCTGACGTCTCTCTCGCTCAGTCTGTGTGGGCCGCGGGCGTGGGGTGGGGTGGGGGCTCCTGTTCAGCAGGCGTGGCCCACTGCCTGCCCGAGCCTACTTCTGCGCACATGCGCCTTTGGAGAGGGCATAGCCAGGGGGTCTCCCCTTATTTATTGCTAAAGGGTATTAAAATTCAGAAGGGTGTTAGAGCTGCAGTTCCACTCCTGCCTCCGTATCTCTGTATTCTTTTAATGCTAAGACTCTTACGACGCTACAGAATATGTTTATTTTTCTTGGAGGAACCATTTCATTCTACCTGGTGTTCTTGTTAGTGAGTGGGGTTCTCTGTCTCAGCAGAGTATCACTCCTGGGAGGCGGGAAATTGGTTTTAATTGCTTTTGCTCCCCACCAGCACTTGGCACCAGCTGGCAGTCAGAAAGGATTTGTTGAGCTAACATACTGCCCTTAAATCTATATGTAACTGCTCACTTGCAGATCGGAACTGTATTTTATTTTACAGACTTTTTGTACCTCGTGTTATACTCGGTGGGTCACGTGCTGAGCAGCAGGCTCAGTTTTTAAGACATCTCCAAAAGAAAGATCGTAATCGCACCGCGTCATCAAATCCTTTAAAAATAAAAGCAAATCCTTTTGGTCCAAAGCGTGGTTATTCTGAAAATTCATGGAACTATTTTAGAAATCTAGACTAGAGCGGAAAGCAGGAAACGCAAACAAGAGACAAGGGAAAGCGAAGGCTCCTCGTTCATCACGCGCCGTGGGGCCGGCTCCAGCCCCTGCCGACGCTGTGTGTGAGCAGCCCCCCCAGTGTCCTGCTCGGCCCCGGGCGCCCCTGCCCACGGCTGCTTTCAGGGGGTCCGTCCGTCTCACATTTGGCCCACGCAGCGCCCTGCCTGGGGCGTCAGCGGGATTCATGGGGTGGAGGGGCGTGGGCTCCCTGGGGGTCAGACAGGCGATCTGCTGCTCTGCGTGGGAGGCTCACAGACCCCCCGTTTTCTAAATATTCTGCAGCCCCTCGGGAACCTTTCATTCACACATTCACCACAAGCCGTAGTTTTTTTAATCATTAATAAAAATGAACATAATGGGATATACTAGTGGTTGAAACTGATGCTATAGTAGATAATAGACTTTCAAATAAAAGTTGAAAGAAACCTCAAATTTATAAGTAACTTTTTTTCTGTGATAGTTGAATGTATTTTGGTAGTAATGGTAATGGCTGATTTTATAAACTGAGGATCGTGGTCTGCTTTTCAAACTTGTGCCGTAACTGGAGTTTCACCCCTCGTAGTTCTGTGCGTATTCTTTTGTCTGTGTTTTTTTTTTTTGTTTGTTTGTTTTAAAATGTGATACTAAAAATATACAGAAATCGACATTTAGTTCCACTGCATCCTGTAATCTCCCTCCAGTTTTGTTCTGGTGGTAAATCAGAAATTCACATTTGCGGGGTTCTTATCTACTGCCATGGAAATCACTTTGTTGTACTTCAGTTTCACTATGGGGACAAGCAGCAGGAGCCAATGGACCGTAAGGGGGAGATATGCTGTTTAAGCAACGATTCTCTTTTCTGTCTGGCCACCAGGAAAAGAGGAAGGGACGACTCCCCGTCACACAGCAGGGCAAGGCCAACAGATGGGAGTTGGAGACGGAACTTACCTCGCAGAAACTTCCAGCTGTCTCCTGAGCCAGAGACAAATGTTGCCAGCGCACAAGACAAAACTATGCAACGTGCCCAGACGGAGCTGTGTTTTATGAAAGGAGGGTCTTGTTGTAGGTCGGGTGCGGCCAGCTGAGCGGGGGCTCTGGGGACTGTGTGGCCCTCCGCGTGGCCCGTGTCGCCCCTGCTCTGTCCCCAGATGTCCCCAGGAGTGCCCAGCATGGGCCAGCTGCTCCCCGCGCTGAGGCAGACGTGGCCGTTGGCAGAGCTGGAGGCTCACGTGAGAGGACCGTCTGGCCCCTTCTTACACGCCTCCCGTCCCCGCCTTGGGGTGACTAAGGACTTCCGGTTCGTTTTCGTGGGGAGTGGCATTTAGAAACCACGGCCCGGAGTCCCGTCGCGCTCCTTGCTGTTGGGGCGGCCTTGCTCCTTAGACGTTAAATCCAGGAAGCACAGGTCAGTCTGCACGCACGGGGTGGGCAGAGAGGGCTCGGTTGTGAGTGACGTCCTTTGGACTTAGTAGAGCGACTGTGATCATCGTAACCTGCACGTCTGTTTCCAGACGGGTAACTGCACCCCTACTGTTGCCCACCCCTGTGTGTGCACACCATATACACGCATGCACATATGTGTGTCTACCAGTTGATCTATCTAAAAAGATACCCCAAATTCCAACCCAAAACACTGGGACATAGTCTTCCTTCCCCCTTTTCATACTGCAGTTTCCTTCTCGGACGTTGAGAACCTGGCTCCCATCCTCCTCCGCGTGGGTGTTTGCTCAGTCCCCCGGCTTTGTCACCTGTCTCCCAGCTGTGTGGGCCACCGCCCTGGCTGGGCCCCACCGCCGGCAGCCAGCTCGTGGCGTATTTGGTCTTGGCCTTGCAGGCCAGGCCAGCCGCCACCTCAGCCTCACCCTCGGGCACCAGGCCCTGGAGTCTCGGGGTTCCCGGCTCCGGTACTTGCCCCTTTGGGTCTCAGGCGCCGGGGGGACGCGAGGGGTTCTGCAGAGCAGGAGGCATTGGGTTTGGGCTGTAGCGTCACAGAAGTTGCTCCGTTACAATGGGATTTCCTCGCCTTTTAGTTTTTAGGAAAATGTTATTCTAAGGTATGAATGATGGGGCTCTAGTGCCCAGCTGAAGATTCTTTGATGGATGACAATACCACTGGGGTACGTGTGAACCCCTTCTGATGGCACAGATTGTGTCTGGGCAGAAGCCACCTACCGCGTTAGGGCCATCGTTCCCGGGTTTCCTTTGGATTATTTCTTGGCAGCTCAGTGAGCGATCGTTATTAACAAAAACAATTTCTGTTGAGCCTTGTTTATTGGTTTGCAATAATGAGAACCATGATTGAGCTGGATAATTTTGTGCTTCTGTTTTCAAGCAACCGAGTGTTCTTGTTTTGTGGCGACACCATGGGAAGAAGTTTAAAAGCCGGCTTCAAAGGCCCTGTAGCTCTGAGAGGCGATAATTTAGAACGGAGGCAGGGTGGTCAGAGGAAATGAGCCACCGTCAAGGGGCTTTTCTGCGCTGTTGCCTCCATAACCGTCTTCCAGATGCTGGCACTTCCTGTCATGAAAGAGCCTCCCACCCTGCGGGTTAATGTTGTCAGCAGGAACGCCATCATTGCTCAGAACAGAGCCTTGCTTCTGTAGCGTGTGGACAAGAAATACAAATAATAGTATTTTTCCTTTTCGCAGGGCAGCATGGGGATGGGGATTGGTTTACTCTTTTTGGATATGCGCGCTGTGACGTGCGAAGCAAAAGGAAACCTGGAATTAATGGCTGGTAAGGCGGACGCTTAAGGTGTTGTCTTGGTTAAATCTCTTTCTGTTGCCCCTATTGAGAGCCAGGAATTAGTTCTTCTCCTCTTCTCCTTTTTTTTTTGTGAGGTGGTTTCATGTCTCTTTTTTTTGGAGGATAAAATATACTTGTCAGCTACAAGTTGATGGCATATAGTTTTGCAAACTGCTTTGCAGGTCGATCTTGTTTTTACGTCTCTGGGAGGAAGGCAGGGAGCCCACAGGGACGGGCAGAGCTCTAGGGGAGCCGCCGATGGGCTTCTACGGAGGAGAAGGGAGTGCCCACGTCGTTCTTTTTCTTTAAATACGTCGTCTTTTTCTCATGAGTCTTCCACGCCTTCTCCTGTCCTTGTCTCCCACAGCTTTCGGTGCTCCTCATCCCACCCCCCCTTGTCCCTGCCTGCCCGCCTCTCTCAGATACTCAGTCACTCACACATGTGCACGTGTGTTCACACTTGAATTTAAATAGTTGACGTGCTTAGAAAAACCCCCAAATGGAGGTTGCACATGGCCAGTGTGTATACCCTGTGTGAGTTCTCGTGTATAGGTGTGTGTCCACAGACACACACACAGACACACACAGACACACACACAGACACACACAGACACACACACACAGACACACACACACAGACACACACACAGACACACACACACACAGACACACACAGACACACACACAGACACACAGACACACACACAGACACACAGACACACACACACACACACCCCACCCCTGTTTTCAAAAAGCTAAGCACTTGGACTGCGTGGCTTCTTGTAGGGACTTGTATCACGTGTGCCAGTGAAGGAGCACATGAGTCCAGAAGGAGAAGTGATATCAAGACTGGAGCACCCCGGGCAGAGCAAAGGGCCGAGTCTCACGGAGGCGTCCTCTACGCAGCGGAGATTCCGTTTTTGTTGGGGTGGTCCCGCCAGGTTGTTGAGGGAGCTCGGAGCCGTTGCTGGCTGGGTCTGCTGCCCTGCCCCGCCTTCTGCCCCAGCGTTTCCTTCCGCTTGGTCGGGGCTCCTTCACTGGACTGGACAGACGCTTCTCCAGAAAGGCACCCCTGTGTCCGCTGAAGACACTGACCTGAGCAGGGCCACGTGTTTGTCCTCTTCCTTCCTCTTGAAAGCTCTTCTTATCGTGGCTCATTTCCTGTCTCATGACGGCCAGGGAGCTCAGAGCGGAGTGAGCTGACCTCGTAGGATGGACGCAGGACCCGCCTCCCCGGACACTTGCTTTAAAAACTGCAGTAGAACAGTGGCGCGCTCCGTCGTCACGGCTTTGACAGGTCACTGTCTGGGCTGGTGCCGGGCGCAGGGTGGCCACGGAGTGCTGCGGGCCCGGCGGGCGCCGTGGGAACCAGCCGCCACGCTGTGCCCACGCCCGGGGCGACGGAGCTGGATTTACAGTGTCTGTCCGGTGTGCTGGGGGGGCACAGTGAGCTGGACCGAAGAGCTGCGTGGGAGCATCAGTAAGGCCCGAGAGAGGATGGAGGAGGAAGGCTTTCTTGAATGGGTGAAAAGTGAAATAGATGCTCAGGGACTTAAACATATGGAAGTAGAAGGAGAGACGATTTCAGGAGGAAAAGAAAAAATGAAAAGTAAAGAGGCAGAGACGCGCAGTGCAGATTTTACTTTGTCGGTCAGGGCTTTTGGAGGAGGGAGCTCCGCGGTGGGATGTGCCTCTCCTCCCCCCTGCCTGCCTTCTGGGGTCTGGACCGAAGGTGTGGGGTCAGCGGGGCGCTGAAGTGCTGCTTTGCGGTGGATGAATACGGGGTCCAGCCAGAGGGGTGCTGAACCCTGAGGTTGGGAGGCTCAGTGAGACTCAGTCCCACTTACCTCCCCAGGTGAAAGTGGAGAGATTGGAGTGGAGAGGAGGTGAGGATGGCCAGGCCTCTGACTTCCTTTGTAGTCAAAGCTTGTCATCCTTTGCTGGCCCTTGGCCCTTGGCTCTGAGCAGCCTCCCCGCACCCTCCCCGGAGCAGTCACGGCCCCTCCCGAGGGGCAGCTGCCGGCTCTGCTCCCTCCACGCCTCCTCTCTGGCTTCAGCTGCGCCTTCCTCTGGCACCCGGAGTTCCTTCCCTCCTGTTCCCACTCCCACATCTTCGGGGCCACTCGCTCTTGACACATTCGATCATCACAGAACTGCTCCTCCCTCTCTGTTTGCTGCGCGGTGGGCGGAAGCAGCCTCTGTGTTGGTCCCCGGCCCAGAAGGCTGATCAGCATCGCAGGCCTCCTGCAGCTCGCTCAGCCTGACCGCGCGGTCCCTGGCGCGTCCCCAGCCCGCAGCGGCACGTCTGGGCCGTGTGCCGTGAGCCCACGACTTCTCCCCATCCCTTCCGTTTCCTCAGCCACCATGTCCTGTCCTTCTGTTTTCCTCCTGTCCCTCGCGCTTTTTTCTCCCCGGTTCTTCTCCAATCCGACTACTCTGGGTCACGCTGTCACGGCCTGTCACCTGGGCTGAGCCAGGGGCCTAGTTTTGGCCTCATCGCGGCCAGTGTATTTGCGCCTCCATGTCGTCCCCGGCACCACTGTCGTCCGATTGAAGTTCACCGCGCACGGCGTGTGTATTCTTATACATCCCAGGAGCCACGTTGAAAAGAAAAGGCGGTGACAATGATTTTCATTGTTTTCTTTGATCCAGTGTATCCAAAATGCGACTTCAACACATGGCCCCACTCCCATGTCGGTGCGCTCAGCCTGCCCACTCTTTTCTCCCGGTCTGGGAGCCTCTGGCGTGGTGGCGTGGACACTCCTTCTGCCTGCAGCCTGCCCTCACCCCGCCGAGCCTCGTCCCCGGGCTGCCCGGTGTTCCCACCGCACCAGTGCGGCGTGTGCTTTCCACGGCGACCAGCTGTCTCCGTCCGTAGCTCTGTAAGACGGGCGCAGACCTTAAAGCAGGGTTTTATCTCATGAGGTGCATTAGAGCGTTTCTTTTTTGTTCAGTTACATTAAAAAGAAAAGGCTGATTGTGGCCACGTCTGTAGATCCCGTGGTTCACGGATGAGTCAGAAGCCGCGGCGTGGGAAACGCACGTCTGCACAAGCGGCGATCTTATAGATGAGGCTGTGATCACATTTACCAGGTTGTACTACATAGTTTTCCCAGCATGTGTCTTCTCCCAAGACTCTAAACTTGCAGGTAAAACACCTTTATGTTTCCAGTGACAATCCCAACGCCAGGAGCCGTGTGCATGCTCGATGTATATTTATCCAGTGGCTCGCGTGCAGGACAGCTGTTCACACAGGTCCAAGGGCAGTGTTGCCACCGTCAGGGTTAGCCGGCCGCGGTGATGTGCGCGCACTGTGGTCGGAACGGGGAGCTCAGCTTTGTTCTCATTCCGGCCACTTGGCAAGTGGGCAGCAGTGAGAACAGCTTGATGTTTCTGACTTAGAATCAACCCAAACACATTAGAGAAACAGGTTCTGTTACTTTTTTGTGAAGGCAGCCAAGTTAAGACTGTACTCTGAGGTTTGCAGTTTGGCGTGGCAATTTAAAAAGTTTCTGATGACCTGATCCAGAAGCAGTCGATCCGGAGACAGGCCAGATGGCTCATCTCTACACGCGTTTTACTGCTAATTAAAGGGCTGGTGTTTCTCCCTCACACTCAAGAGTCTGAAGATATTTATTGCCAAAATATTCAATAGCTGGACAAGCTCAGTTGGCCCAGGAAAACCTAATTCGGTATTTTCTACGCTGTGTAATTCTATGCTTATATTTAAGAGAGCCTGGGGACTAGCTGTACATAAAGGTATTAATTAGAAGTCTGCTGCTTTTTAATAGCTATGTATTAACTCTGGAAGTTAAATGATAAGAAACTAAATTTTAAATAAAAAACACGAGCAGGGCTCGACCTCCCACTTCTGCTCAGTGACTAGCCTGTGCCATGTGGCCTCGTGACCTGCTGGCTCTCCATTTGACGAAGGTCATTATCTGGCTGGAGCAGGTTCTAGCAGTCAATACATATCTGATATGCTAGTTCAAATTCTTTGAAGAGATTAAGTACAATCTCATTCTGAATTTAGAAAATGTTTCTTTATAAATGTTTAAAAACTCTCTTGGCAAGGCCTTAATATGACAACTAATAAATATATCATTGGATAAGTGTTAACAGAAAGATATATTCCTGGGAAGTGGTTTCTGATTTTTCAGGTGCAATGCTAAAGGATCATTTTCCTTGACAAATAAGTTAGTGATGATTTAATTCTTTCTTTTAAATTTATGTTGTGGAGTTTACTCAGAAAAGTTTTTATAGAGAAATTTTTCTTGTCTTCTAGTAATTCACTTTTGATTTTCATTTAGATAATTCCCAATACTGAGTTATGCGGAGAGAACAGTTGCAGTGGATGTATGAATTTTATTTCTTACCTAAACTTAAATGGATGTATGAATCATGTTATTGATGTGAGAAAATATTTACACAAGGTTGTCGTTTAGAAAGTTGTTCATGAGTGTTATTTCATCTAAACATTCCAGACTTGAACTGGCTTGTTACTTTTCTTCCTTCATCTTAAAAACGAGTTCCTGTTTGTTTGAAGAACACGAGCTCGTGATTACGTGTTAATCAATTTTGTTACTTAGGGTGTGACCATGCGTGCCATTGGACACTTCTGGGATTTTTTTGTTCTCGAAGGTGAAGGCCTTCAGACTTTATTGTCGTTATTACTAATATCATCATTATTGGAGAAAATGACCGGCATTTGCACAGGCCCCTCGGCATGGCTCGTTTCCTCTGCGTTCGTGTGGTCAGGGGGCTGGGATTTGGCTGGTGAGACAGCAATAGCGTCTTCCGAGCTGCACAGTCTCCCCTGAGATTGTTCTCAGGTGCAGCGCTATGGAATTTCATTTCACCCGTAAGCATCAGGCCCCTCTCGCAATTTAGAGATGATTTGTGTGTAGATACCTACAACAACTGACATCCTGAAAAATGGGTCTATAATTTGGATTCTCCCATTAGTTAAGTTCTTGGACTGGAATATAAATTTTTCTTTGCCTATCAGTTTAAGAGGGGAGCTGACATTGTACATGGTCTTTCTTGTCTCCGATAGAAATATTTTACTGTAAGGTTTACAATAAACTTATAGCAATATTTTGTTTTAATTCTGGCCTTCTCTTACTGTGTACAGCTGTCACATGTTTGGTTTTTCAGTTAATAAACAGCTCGTGTTCTACCGCCTCATTAGCCTTTCAGTAAATGGGATTGAAAATAGTCTCATTAGCCTTTAGAAAAATATCATTTTAATTAAATATGCATAAATACGGAAACATCTACTGGGTAACAATGTCTTCAGTAATTATAATGTATTTTATATTATTTTTTATTCTCAAGGCATTGTGTACCTATTTCTGATGGACAATAATTACACCATTAGGAGTCTATACCAGCCTGTTTTTGTGTTTATAAAGATCCCAAATCTATCAGGTAGGCGTGTTGAATGAATTTTGTTTTGCCTTTATCAGAGTTTAGTGCTAATGGCATTGGCACTGTAGCTTCCTAGCTGCCAGGAAGGGAAGAGCTCAGGTTTAATAACTCCTCGTGCTGGTTCAGAACGTTGCTTTGCACCTGCAGGGTTGGTGGAACCGTAGGTGTTTTCAGGTAATCGCATATATAACAGCGCTGCACTTCTTCGGCTGGTCATTAAATTCGTTGTTCTGGTACGACGAACGTTATTGTTTGAGAAAGGAGCTTTAGAGACGGAAAGGCCTCACTCCAGAGCTCAGAGTTACCCGTTAAAACTACAGCGGGGCCCGGAGTGAGGACGGGTCGTCCAGCGTGGTTTCGCTTCAACATCGGTGAGAAAAGGAAATCGGTTCCCAGCCTGGGCCCCTGTCTGGGCGGAGTGTGCACGGTCTCCCCACGTCTGTGGGTTTTCTCTGGGACCCGGCGACCTCCCCCAGCTGGAAGATGAGCACAGTAGGTGCCCTGGCGGGCCTGCGTTGTCCCCGTCTGCGTGGGTGTGGGCGGGAGTGGCCCCAGAGTGGAAGGAGGTCCTGTCCTTGGTGGGGTCCCGCCTGGCGTCCTGAGCCGCTGGCGTGCGCCCCGGCCACCTGCAGCCCTGAAATGAAGTCATTGGTTTGGAAAATAATTTTCTTACATGTTTTTATTCATTTTCCTCAAACGTATGTATAGCTCACACTGATTTCAATGTCCACGGTTAGAGGGGTTCGGAGTCCTCTGTAGACGTTTGGGCTGTTTCTCTGACCCAGGGTGTGCCATAGGGACTTCACTTCTGTCCACATCAATTAACCTGTGTGGCCACTGATTTCGTTCTACGTTGTTTCTCTTAAAGTCACAGCTTCCAAGAACCTGGACATCAAGTGCGGACTCACTGCACCACCGTGCCCTCGGGTTATAACAGTAATGACAATACCTGCCTCAGTGGGTTGTTTTGAGAAATAACTGAGATAATACGACTTAGTAAGTACAGAAAATGTAGACTTTAATTTTATAGTAGAGATCTTAAACTTTTTTGTCCTAAATGTATTTCATTTCCTGAAAATTGTGTTTATCCACTTTTGCATTTGCGCCAGTTACAAACTGTTGGCTAAATGGTTAAGTATGCCAAGCTGTAAGCTTTTTAGACCCTCGAAGGCCAATGTGATCACATTGAAAAATGCTGCACAGTTGACATTTAACAAGATTGAAGCGGATGCGCGTGGCTTCTACGGGTGAGAGATGATCGTCATGTAGTCCTGCTTATTTCCTGCCTTACCGTGGTTCTGTATTATCTGCCAGACTAAATTGTAAGCAAAAATTAAATTAATTAGAAATTATTTTTCAGCTTCCTGTATATAGGACGTAACATTTTTTTCCACCATGACGTCTAGCCAGTGTTTGTTATGTTAACCTGATATATCTTTTATGGATGCTCCTTACTCCCCTTGATTTGAAAAGAAAAATGGATAAATGGAGCAAACACTGTTCACGGGAGAAGGGTAGAATTCATTATGGTATAGTCACATCATATACAGCATTATACCATTAAGACACATATAAGTGGCGATGTGACTGTACATATGAAAAAGTGTGTTGGAATTCGGACCAAATTACTTGCAGTTACCTCTAGAGAAAGGATTAGTTTTGAGTGTATCTCCAATAGTTTTGTGACTACAAGCAACCCAACCTGGGAGACAAAGCAAAAAAGAGAAGGATTTATTGGCCGAAGTGTGGGTGTACGCCGACCGGAAACACAGTTGACTGAGTAGCCCCGGAGGCACAGGCGCAGGAACTAGGAGTTCCCGTGGCAGGGGTGCGGCTCGGCCCCCCCCCCCCCCCCCCCCCCCCGTGCCCCAGGGCCTGGAGCGGGTGCGGCAGTTCACCCCGGGACGGTGCTGGGCACGCAGGGCAGCGGCGTTCTGCCAGGGAGGGCTGTTGCCCTTCTTATTTCATATATATACGCATGTATATTTAAAAACAGCTTTATTGAGATTTAATCCACACACCGCAGGATTCACCCGTCAGCCCCGGCAACCACTGTTCTGAATTCTTCATAGAAATGCGTTGATGGAATACATGGTCCTATGTAAGCGGCTTTTTTTGTTTAGCACACAATTGTCAGGCCCCGTCATGTTGTAGCACGTGTCAGTATTTTATTCCTTTTTATGGCTGAATGACAGTCCCTCGCCTGTCGCTGTCGAGTTTTCTTCATCCAGCCGTCAGTTGACGGACATTTGGATTGTTTCCACCTGTTGGGTATTTTGAATAATGTCGCTGTGCACAACCACGCACAGATTTTTGTTTGCGTGGCTGGGGTTGGTTCTCTCGGGTCTGTGACTAGGAGTGAAATGGCTGGGTCATGTTTCAGCGTTTGAGGAGGTGCCAACCAGTTTTTCCAAAGTGGCTGCAGCATTTCCCGTGGTCACCAGCGGAGTGGGGAGGGTTCCGTGTCCCCACCGCTTCATCAGCACGTTAAATGCCTTCCTAGTCATAGTCGCCCTAGTGAGACTGCAGCGGCGCCTCACTGTGATTTTGATCTGCATTTGCCTGACTGCTAACGATGTTGGATATTTTTATGTGATTATTGGCTGTATATATATTTTAATGTAATAAGATTATACTTTGTGTGTTCATAATTTGTGTTTTTAACTAAAAATATGTTATATTTGTCCATTTTTCCCCTTACCATTACTCTTTATTCTTTGTAATTTTAAATAAGGGTTTAACACAAAATTAGCTGCACATCATTTCTTGGCGAGCTGAGTATCACACCCATAAAAATTGGGGCTTAGAGAAGGTCAGTAATTTTCTCAAAGTCTCCACAATGGTGTAGAATTTGAACCCAGGCCATTGTAAATCCAGAGCGTGATTTCTCAAGCGCGGCACCATAATGCACCCCCATTCATGCAGGTTCTCACGTTCACTGTAATGTATTGCTATTGCTGCTGCTGTGGTTATTGGTTTGCCTGCCTTCACGATCTCACGGGAATGAAGTTTCAAGGGGACCTCACGGTTCATCAGCTGCTACTTGTACCGGATGCGGGAGATGTGCGCACAGGGTCGCAAAGGCCTGGCGGGCTGGCCAGGGCTGTGCCGTCTGCATCAGGATCAGCCGGGCTGTTTGTTAACACTGCACCCCTCCAGGCTCCGCGCTCGATTTTCTGAGTGAGCCAGGTGGGAGCCGGGCCGAGAAAACGCACTGAAGCCCGTGCAGTGAGAGCCGCTTCTGAGGGGCAGACACCTCACTCCCACAAGGTGGTGATTTTGTTTGATGCTTTCCTCCTACAGCTTTTAGCCTTTGATCTGTCTGTACTCCCTGTAGCAGCGCTCCACAGGCTTGTTGCCTTTGATGCTTGGCCAAGGCGTGTCTCGTGCGCAGACGGAGAGGACTTCAGTCTGTCGTTTCCGTCCTGGGAGTCCGCTGAGCCACTCACTCGGCAGGAATCCTTGCTCGGCACCTCCCGGTGGGGGTGGGGGTGTGGGACAGCAGCCCCTCTCCTAGGAAAGAGGCAACAGCCTGGGAGGAGTTTTAAGCATGAACCAAACATAGCCACATCTTCTTGACTCAGATCATGCCATGATCTTTGGCTATCTGATGTGTAAGTGTCATTTTTCTTTTCTCTGAAAACAAAAGTCTAGTCTTCCGATAGCTCCCGCTAGTATCTGATGCTGCGTGTAGTGTCTGCGTGGGCGATAACCCCCGTCCCACCTTGTTTGCTCATGTGGCTGTCAGGCTCGGAGAGAACGCTGTTACACAGTCTGACTCGTGTTCTGCCCCCATTAGCTTTTGAGTTGTAATGGGAGCCATTTACTCCCGCCTTTTCCTTGTCTGGCTCTCAAGGATTCGGCTGCCCGCTGGGTCTCAGCTGGTAGGAGCTGGGTCCACGGCTTTCTTGCCTTACTTGGTCCCGTGAAACTGCAAGGAGCCCAGTGACACTGGCTGGGCATGTTGAGCGGTGACTCTTCCTAGGTGGACCTCGGTGACGTGGGGTGGCAGGGACTTGGAGAAGCTCATCTGGGAGAATTAAGTCCTGTTATTTTTCTCCGCCCGAGAGCCAGCTTCTGTCACAGAGTTCCAGAGCTCTTTGTTGGTCCTTCTAGGGTTCCGGGTTTTCCTTTCCGCTTTTCCTGTCATCAGCCTAGTCCAGGAACTTACCACCTTCAGAGTGATCAATACTGGAAAGTTAAAAAGGTCAGATGGGAATTTATGACGCGAGCATTCCCTTGATTTATGCAAATACATTGTCAACAGGTCACCGATTTGCATTACTGAATATTCATCTAGAGGCACTTGGGACTCTGTCAGACTCTAGTGGGTGAGTGATTTTTAAAGATCTGGTTTCCGCCTGGACGGTGCTCCTTACCGCGCTGAAAGAGGCTGTGCCGATGCGTTGGAGCGTTTCAGGACTGGGGTCTTTACTGAAGACGGCAGCAGGAAGGGTCATAGAGAGCCTGGCATCTGAAGGAGGCGTCCGGCCTAGTTTCCTTCAGGGGGGAAAAGGCACTTTTTAAAAAAAAAACTAGGATTTGTCAAAACAGTATTTTCTTGAAAAAGTTTAAGCCATTCTTGTCTTCTGGGAGTTCATTAACTTAAAAATGGGTTCAGTTCAATCCCTGATGGATCCCCAGGTTTTCTGTTCAAGCTTAGGGGGCAGATGATTTATGAGTTACCTTACTCAGCAGGGGAGAAATTAGTCTGGCGCAAAGTAGGTGGAATCCAATCTTGGCCTCTTTTATTTTTCCTTTTGGTCTTAGAATTCATTCTACCCTCAGCCCCATCCTTGCGGGCATTTTCCTTTGGCTCACAGTCTCCACTAACCAGTTTGTCTTGTGTGGGAGCCGCAAGCGTCACAGAACTCATAAGGAAATGGCCCAGAACAGACAAAGCAGCGTCTCTCCCGCCCCCGCCCCCCCGCCCCGGGCCGCTTTCGGGGGTCCTCGCTGCATCGTCGCCTCCCTTGCCCGTTACTTTGAAGTTGTGAAAAGCAGTTTTCTCCCCTTTCCTCAGTGTCTCCCTCAATATGAATGCTTTTACCCCCTGCCATTCGCCAGGGAGACCTACGAACGCCGTCCCACGTGGTTCTCAAAGCAGCGCTGGGTGGCGGCGCTGCCCCTTCTCCCCAAGCCCCGGCCCCGGCCTCCGTGCGCGTCACTTTTTTGGCCATCTTTAATAATTTTCCCTTTTCATAGAAAACGTTGCGTTTTCCTTTCTCTAACTTACATTTTCAATTAAATTTAAGACACGGCCCCTGAACAACCATGTGGGAGGCCAATCCTCTCACTTGCACTATAGTTTTATTATTATTTTGCATCATTTATGCCTTTTTAAGTATTTTGGGGTAAGTGACGTAACCCTCTGGTGTGTGAATGGGATAATTTTATTGGCCCTTTCCTCAGTAACTTAAAAAAAAAAAAATCCTAGATGAAATCAACACTTGATTTTGTCTCTTTAATCCTGGCTGGTTGCTCACCGTCAATTTATGGGTTTCTGGGTTTTTGTGAGAATACGATCCATGGTTTCACAGAACCTGAAACAGGAGGATGAAACTGGTGAGAAATCTTACTGCTCGTGGTATTCTTCCCGTTTCGCTTTCATGTGAAACCAGCGCTTGCTACCGTCTCTGTGGATGCGTGTGTTCACGGCCTCGTGGGCGGTCTCCGGGGCAAGGAGATCGCTTTTACAACTTTCAGGTCCTTCCCGGGCTGCGGCCTGACCCCACCCTCCTCATTTTCCTCTTCATGCAAAGGAATTTGCTTATATACACATGAAAAAAAAAAAAAAAGAACTTGCATCGGCCTTCAAGCCAAGTGTTGCTGGTTCGATTCCCAGTCAGGTCCCCAGTTGGGGGCGCGAGTGAGAGGCAACCACACAGCGATGTTTCTCCCCCTCTCTTTCTCCTTTCCCCTCTCTCTAAAAATAAACAGATAAATAAACTAACAAATAAATAATTTAAAAAAAAAAACTCATTGGAAAAGGGATCGTAGCAGTGATCATTCAAAAGCTCATAGGCTGCCTCTTCACACCTTTATTTTTAAATGACTAGACTTTATTTTTTAGAGCACTTGTAGGTACACAGAAAAATTGAGCAGAAGTACAGAGAATTCCCATATTCACGCCCCCCCCCCGCCCCCGGATTTTCTCCTGTTGTTAACAACTTGCATCAGTGTGGAGCATTTGTTATAATTGGTGAACAACTGAAGTCCATAGTGACGGGGCCTAATGTCACGTGTCCACCATTACAGTATCCTCCCTGAAAACTCCCGGTGCTTCCCCTAACTGTCCTCTAGCATCCTGCACCCCCAAATCCCCAGCAGCTAGGACCTTTGCTGTCTCCACAGCTTTGCCTTTTCCAAGACGTCCTAGAGCTGGAGCCACGCCATCAGGAGCCTTCCCAGACTGGCTGCTTTTCCTTAGCCACATGCATGGAAGGTTCCCCCGCGTCTTTCCATGGATTCATAGCTCATTTCTTCTTAGCGCCAGGTCACATTCCGTTGTCTGGATGGGCCTCCATCACTTCCTGAGGGGCATCTTGGTCGCTTCCAAGTTTTGACAATTATGAATAACATTGGCGTAAACATTTGCGTGCAAATTTTCATAGGGACATATGTTTTCAACTCATTTAGGATAATGCAGTGAATGTTTACACCTTCTTAGCACATCAAAAAGAATGCCTGTGAATTCTTTACAGCTTTAGAATAAACTATAAAAGGTGCAGAACATGCTCATTAAAATGATTACATGTGTTTGATTCTGAAAGCTATTTTGTGGACAATAGAAACCATTTTGGTAATTATTTGGAAAGCAATTGCTTTTTGAAAATTATTATTGACTTGAAAATAAATGTATATTTTGTATTAAAAGTCATTATAGAAATTAAAGGAGGCCAAATAGCTGTTTAAGAGATGTTCCAGGGTAGCTAGACATAGTTTTTGTTAGTGTTGTATGTGTTGAATATATTAATTTCAAATATTACGACTCCAAGCTCCCCCTTACTCCCGGAAGTCTAAAACCTGTCGAATCTAGACAAAACAGCCTTCCACTTCCCTCTGCCTTTTTTTGTTGTTATTTTTAAACAGCTCTTTTGGATATTTCTTCACTGAACAAACACCTGTGGAGTGTTGTGGGTGTAGTGGGGTTCCATCAGTTAACAAAGGAGACAGAAAGCTCCGCTCTCACGGAGCTTACGTCTTAATGGAGGTAACACACGTACACAGAAGTCGTAGCGCACCAGGTATGTACAAGCAGGCATGGAAAGAATTAAGCAGAGATGAGGGGCGGGGCTCCCTGGTGACGTTGCGGTTGCCTCCCTGTCCCCAGAGCTGTGTGGGAGCTCGAGACCAACTGGAGGTCCTCAGGTTGTCTGAGAGCTGATAAAAAGGGGAACACGTGACTTCTAAGATCTGTCCTGGCAATGCCGGGGACGATAAATATGGCGAGGCTGCGGGGGTCACCGCAGGAAGGGCCTCTTGGTCTCATGCCTGGCGGGGTGCAGATGCGCGGGAGGACTGGTCCTGTCGGGCGCTCTGGGCTCTTCCTAGGCTCGTACTGCCGGAGGCCCAGGTGTCGTGGTGGTGGTGACGTCCAGTCCCAGGTGGGAAAGCCACAAGGAGCTCTTTGGCGAGAGCTGGGCAGGCATCGGCGAGGCTGGATCGTGGCCTTGACCCTGTCACCCAAGTCCCACTTCCATGTCCCTCCTCTGCTTTCCTGGGCGTCTGCCTCGTTCTAAGGTGACCCCCTTGTACCGTGTGGATATAGTCCTTAGTAAGTGCACCAACCCACTGTATGCACATTTAGCAAAACAGGCCTATTAAATTCATCAAAAGGAATTATTTGTTCTCTCAAACTTGAAACGTTTCTGTAAGTCCTGTACTTATACAACATTTGTAACCATGAAGGAAAGCACATTTCAGGAGAATGTGATATTAGATATGTAAAAATCTATAGAAGATGCATTGCTTTGCCTGCGGATCTTATAAATATATGTATTTGCAGAGTAATAATATTTCAAGCCTCTTCATTCCTTAGGGATACATCTTCTCAGACAGTGGTGTCATCCCTTTGGGAAACAGCCTGAAGGTATTTGATTTATTTGTCATGTTAGAAACTACTGTACCATCTGATTTGTATGAGAGAAAAAATATTTAAAAAACAATGGGGAATACTAAGTTCAACAATCACATGTGTTTATTTCTTGGAAGAAGGTGTATATTACTGGTATTGTCATTAAGAATTTCCTCTCTACAAAACATAATACTTTATGAGCACAAGAAAACCTGCAGTTAAAACCACCTTTTTTATAGACGAGAAAAACGAAAAATCAAAAAGCAGAGTGAGTTCACACTTCAGCTGATGGGAAGCCTGGCTGGGTCTCAGAGCTTCAAATTCACGTGGCCAACGTGTTTTCCAATATACCAAACCAAGGAAAAAGCATAAATGTCAGCTACAGAAATGCTAAATGCAATTATGTAATTCTGTCCCCTTATGTCTTTATGTTTTATTCTACACATTTTGTCTCTATATTTCATTCCATACATGTATTACATTTGTTGTTGTTAGCAAAGAAGATAGGCTCTGGCTGAAAAGCAATAAAGCAATCCATGAGCGGTGTCTGGGTTGGGAGGCGCTCCCAGGATTGAAGGGAGAATGCAGAGCTGTGTTTGGAACAAAGACGCACCAGGTTGGTCTGAAGGTACTGGGAACGCTCAACAAACATGCCCAGGCTCTGTCGTGGACGTGAGTCAGGTCTTTGGCAGGTGCACGGACTCCTGCGAGATTGGGTCTGATCGACTACCCTCGGCTCAGGTGCTCACCCACCTGGACCAGGGCGCGAGCAGAAGGACTCTGGAAGCAGCCCCTAGGGAGCGTCTTTGGTTTCCCGAGTCGGAGGGCCTGTTTTGGGTTTATGTTTACAGCAGGGCCGCACAGTGGAGGAGAAGATTCCCCAAAAGGGAGTTGAAGGGATGGAGAACGGGTCTGGGTGCCAGGTGGCCGCAGAGGGGCAGAGGCTCACCCCACCCATCTGCCGGGGGTCGCGTTACCCTGGAGCACTCTTTCTGCTCAAGCAGAGCCAGCCTGTTCTGCATGGCATGGTCCGTGTTTTTCAGATGTGGGTTACCTGGTGTTAGAGATCGAGACGGTGTGAAAGGTCTTCCTTTCTCGTGCTCGCTCATCTGGAAGCGCTCGGTGTCCACCTGGGCAGGTGCTGCCCACTGTCTGCAGCTGTTCCGGGCGAGCAGCCGGCGGGGGGCCCTTGGGAGCCCGCGCAGCGGTTCTGCTGCTGACGGAGACCGCTCCTCTGGTCTGGCAGCCGTTGACAGTTCCCGCCTGGGCCAGGCCTTTCTGTGGTGGCTGCAGGATGGCGGAGCTCCCTGGCGGCAGCAACGCAACGTTCTCCGGTCAGCTCTCGCTGTCTGCTCCAAGAACCCTCCCTGGTCCCCACTGCTTTCTGTCACCCCTTCCCCCGCTCCCCGTCGGTGGCTCTTCTGAGTCCTTGGGACATGCCTCATCCCTGAGCATTTCCCTACTTCTGGGACAACGAGATCCCCAGGGTCATGGGCACCCCCTCTGCCCTGCCCTGGAATGGGCCGCCTTGCCGGGGGGCCTGGGTCCTCGCCAGTGAGGACTGGAGTGAGCACCTGCCACGCGGTGCCGGGCGCACTGGCTCCGCGCCTTGATGGATCGCGGGTTTAGACCAGGGGCCGACTGTTCCCTCTTTTCATCCTCCAGCAAACCGGTTATTTATTGAGTTTCTCTGACATCAGTTAAGAGGCATCCTTCATAACGGACGACATTTTAATTCTCTCCGTCTTATTTACAGCCCTCCCTGCGCGCCGAGGCATTCCCCCGGGGAGTCAGCCGGTGCGCTGCTGTAAGACGCCCCGGAGCGGTGCCGCGCTGGGGGGAGAGAGCCGCGGAGCGCGCTTAGGAACGACACCTGTCACCGGCCGGTGACGTAGAGCGCTGTGATGCGGGTTGTTGAAAAGGATAAGCGGGAAAATATTTTCAATAAATAAAATATTCATGACACCAGATTGTGTTTCAGAGGCTGAACAATTTCAAATAATCACTTTCCTTTCTACATCCTTCTTCAAGTACAGCTGGCTACGAAACTGGGGAGCTGTGCCAAGGCCACCCCAGGAAAGCAGCATTGCCCTGAGTTAAATATGACAAGTTCAGCGGTAGGAAGGTTAGGACCGTCTCCTTGAGAGTTCGCCTTAATCTCGTAAGGCGTTTCCTGTTGGTTTAAAGTTCTGACCACTGGGATTTTTCTATATAGGATATGATTTTAATAAGAACAAATAATTACTCTGTATAAAATGTTTATACTTTATACAAAATATTTCACATGCATCTCTAATTTGATACCACTTACCTAACATAGTCTTGTAATTACCATTTTATTAATATCAAGAAACCGACTCAGACACGTTCTGTAATTTCACCAAAGTTACATAGACATGTTCTATTTATGCACTTAGACCCTGCCTATTTGTGAGAGAGGAATTGAGGTAGATTATTTAAAAAAATAAAATTACAATCAAGACATGGAAACCATGACATGACCTAAAAGCACCAGAAGAGCGGGGAAGAAGCAAATATATTAATTGTAAGAGCTATCACAGTTCTTATGATTAAGAATTAAATGTTATTTTGTTCTAGTGGACCCAATAGTCATGACCTGCTTTAGGCTGTTAATTTTACCGTATATTTAGGGACACAGATTATGTGAATATAAAACGGTAGATTCTGTGGGAATACAAAGAAAAGGAACCTTGCCCCCCGTGTGTGCCTGCTGAAGGCGTCCTGGAGGAGAGGCTGCCTGAGCGGCCCTGGAAGAAGGAAGCTCTCGTGGACGGTAAAGGGGGCAGGGGGCCTGGGAAGGGACGGCCTGACGGACAGTCACCACTCGGGGCGTGGGGGAGCTAGGACACTGATTACAGCAGGAAATGGACCGTGGCCCGAGGTGAGACGAGAGAGGGAAACAGGGGCCAGGCTGCCCCGTCCTCACATACTTGCAAATATTTTATTTTGAAGCTGGAGGCCCCGTGAAGGGTTTTGCAGCAGGGGCGTGCCGTGGTCAGATTTGCCCCATAAAGGTGAGGAGAGGCCAGACTGAGGGAAGGAAGGGGCAGGTTTCCAGGCTGTTTCTCCATTGGAGCCCCCTGAGCTGGCCAGTGCTAGCAAGGTGGCCAGACGGGGACACCTGCCGTTGCTGGGGTCTTCGTGCCCGAAAGGAGGAAAGGGTCGTTCTTCACAGGAACTGCTTCTGTCACATTCCGTTCCCAAAAATGTTTCTCCCCATCGTAGATGCGCGCTTGTGTCCTTATCTGCAGAATGAGTTTCCGGGGGTTTGTTAAATCGGACTCTGATTCAGTCGGCTGGGGATGGGGCCCCAAATTCTGCATTTCTAACAAGGTCACAGACGATACTTTTGCTGTAGATCTGAGGACGATGCTGTGGGGAAGGCTTTGAGCCTGTCTGTTGTTCTGATGGTTGTGCCGTTATCAGTGGTTTTATAATAAATACAGAGGTGGTCTTCCTCTGGTTGCTTTCTGTGAGTGGGCTTCGGTTGGGGTGTGTGTGTGTGTGTGTGCGTGCGCAGAGAGATGAGACCAGAGAGGTATCAATCAACACAGTTTTAAGATACCAGGAGCTGTGAAAGGGTCGCGTCCCTTCAGCCTGAGTCTTCAAATTGGCACATGATTACTCTGCAAAGCACACATGGTCGATTGTGAAGAAATCAGCTTCTAAGCCCTCAATTTCCAGTCTTTCCTGAGGTTGGTCCGCCCGAGGAAGCCTCCCTCCAGCAGGCTCCCCTTTCCTTCTCCGCTGTCACAGCTGCCCCGCTCCCACGTTCCGGGAAGAAACGCCGACGGGCCCACCCTGCTTCCCGGTCTCACAGTGCCCGTCCAGGGGGCAAGATGTCTGTCGTATTAAGCAGAGGATCGGTTAGAAATATGGGTATTGGTTTTAAAAACAGGAATGACCTAAATGCTAGGTAACAAGTCCTTCTGTAACTCAGGTGGTTTCTAATTCTTTTGTTTTCAAGACGTGTAGGAAGGTGAAATTGAGTTATCAGCTGATAGATTATTAATAAAAGTATTTGTTATATGATTAGCTATGTGATTTTGAAGATTTGAGTAGCATTACTATAACAAAACGCTTTCCCTTCTCATCCACTTACTTCGTTGGTCAAAGTTTTTCAATCCTTTCTTACAATGAGAAAATGAAGAATAGAAAAACTGATGTGGAACCTGGTCTTGTGCTAGCGATAAAAAATATTCAGAGGCCTATGAAAAATTTATAAAAGGAAAAAATACTAGATTCACTCATTTCATTAAGAAATGCATTTCTGTTATATATGTTTTTAGTTTGAATTTTACAGTGTTAGCAAATAAAACAAAATTTGAAAGTTCAGTTGTAAGGTTTGAAGACAGATGTCTTTATTATAGAGAAGTATGATGGGGTAATCAATAAAAACTTTCAGAAATAAAAAATGTGTTACATTAAGGTTAAATTGTGTGTGGAAGTGAATATAAATGAGTTCACACAAAAATGTGAACCGTGTAAGATTTCTTACTCTTAATTAATTTAAGAAATGGATGATGGCATCTATCAAATTGCCGTGAATCTAGGTCCCTTCGGTCCCCGGTAAAGAGCGATGTGACAGCTTTGTCTTCGCATGAGAACGTTTACGGTCTGTGGAAACTCACCTCCTTGCAGCCATGTAACCTTGTGACGGGGATTTTAGATGTCACCTGAAGAAGCGCACTCGTAGGCGTTTAGAAAGCCCTGTGGGGACCATGGGGGGGGGGTGGATAACGAAGGCTGTTGCGTCGGAGTGCCTTTCTCAGACCCCCACTTGGCTCGACAGGCGTTTTGTAAAAATTAGATAATGAAGAGAGTGGAGAGCGTGCTCACCGGGAGCCTGTCGCGTGGTTAGTAACGGAGAGTGGGTGTCTCAGCCTGGGATGCCTGGCACACAGGTTATAATAAAATGGTTTTCTTTGCTCCCAGAGATGAGAGTCCCAGACACCTCTCAGGGGGACCCTTCTTCGCTGACAGGTGGGGGTGACCATAGGCAACACCAAGACTTGCCTGGGCGGTTGAACAATAGGCCTTGTGTCGAGGCTCCATAAAGCGTTACAGACATTCTAGGACAGTTTTTTGATGGCTTCAGCCGTGCTCAGTTACACCGCGATGGCCACTGTAGAATGTACTGTGTAACTGAACGGTGAGTTGGCTGTGAAATATGAGCTCTGCCACATAATATGAAAAATAGAGACATTTATTGAAGAAGATACAAGATACAAGAAACATGGTACACAGGACAATGATGGCTAAGTCTCCTTCGAAGCAGGCACCCTGGGACCTCACACAGTTCTCCCCATTGCCATCAGCTGTCTCATTGTATTTTCCTGAGTGTCATGGATGGTGTGAAATCTCTTCCCTTTCAAGGGTGATTTTAGTTTTGGGAAAACCTAGAAGCCTTTGGGCACCAAATCTGGGCTGTAGAGGGGCTGAGTCACCTGGGTGATTTGATGTTTTGCCAAAAGACTCTGCACGAGACGTGATGCATGAGCAGGCATGTTGCTGTAACGAAGCTGCCAGTCACCAGGTGCCCATAAGTGCGGCCTTCTGAACCACCCGAATAGTTTCTGCAGAGGCATGTGCAAGCTTAACGCAAAATTTGATGCAGACTTCTTGCCCTCCTTGCTCAGTCATTTTGAATTTGACATCCACACAGTACACATGCTCACTCGATGGCGTCTACTGCCCCCACTGACCAGTACAGTGAAGTCGTCATTGTTCACACATGCGCATTTCAGTCCACTCGCCTTGGCAGGCAGGGTACACTGAAGTCACGCAAACTATTCTCGTTATATTAACAATGGCTGGACTTTTTTCTGGACATACCTCCTCATGTACTCTCAGATAATTGAATTAGTTAATGTAAATAATTATATAAAAATCACTGTATATAATCTTGGGTTATTAAATGTTCAGAAATGCTGGCCACATGCAGTGATTTTAGTGTTTTGCTAGGCTCACTGCTGACTTTGCCGTGTTGGTATGAGAATAATAGGGGCCAGATGCCCACACAGCTAATAATTTAGGAACCTGGTATTTAAATCCATGCATTCAATACCCTGTTCTTTCTGCTACAGCAATTTGAAAGGCCGCCCAGTATTTTATGCATGTAAAAAGCTAGTTAAATTTATATTTAGTTTGTTGTTTACTAAAAGGAATTCTGGCAGTAATACAAGATTTTGCTAATTTGTTTATAGCCTATTAAAACTGTTAAAAATTGAGCCTCACCCAAAGAGCTCTCGTTCACGTGGGTTAGTTTTTCCAATAGTTTGCAGATTTGAAATTAAAATTGGGAAAATTAAAAAAATTATTCATTTAAAACAAGAATAAACCCATTACATATTAATGTAACTCTTTTTGTGGAAAATAACTATATTTCCAAAACAAAAGTACTTAGTAGGACGAGGGGCGCTATCCGACCTTTTTGGGAGTCTCTTTAATGCCTGGCTTAATTGAGATGGCTTCACGGACGTATTTGCTTTCGGTTCATGCTGTCGGGGTGTGTTGCTTTGGTTGAAATATAAGAAGAAAATCTGCCCTCACACAGACATGCATTTGGAAAAGGGAGACCTCGTGGAACCTTGGAAGGGTTCTTGATCCTCGGAGGGCTTTGGAACACACTGTGAGACCTGCTGCTTTGAAATATGGTCACACGTGTTCTGTTATACCTTCGTGTGCACGTAATAAAGGGAGTGCAGGCTTTGCATGTGCGTTACTGTGTTACTTCGACGTTGTCTGCATTTGATCTGAGCTTCATGTATATGGAAGACTTTTTCCTTCACTTTTAGGTCTGTAATTAAGTTTATGACAAAATTATAATCCTAACCCGAAAACATTTAAATAAAATTGTGGGGTATACTAGAATGTCAGTTTGAATAGGATACAGATTGTGAACAAGTGTTTTTCTCATTCAGGAAATTCAATAGAAAGGAAACTCAAATATATGATTATTTGCCTTAGTGGTTATAATGATAGCAAAGAACTGTAACTCCTGGAAAATATTTGTGCCAGAAATCTTTTAAAATAATCTAGATTTTCATCTTTTTCCAGTCTTTGCAGCCTCCCTCCCTCCTTCTTTTCCATGTAGACCCTCGTGTTCATTTATTTAATAAATACTTGTTGGCCTGTTTATCAGTTAGAGTATGCAGAAGCTTATGAACAGAGATGAAAATGCGCAATTGTTCAAATTCAATGAAACTGGCGTTCTTGCTACATCCCGTGAGCGTGTTTCTATGGGGGGGGGGGCAGGGGTGGCTTCCTGCAGGAGTGACCCGTCAGGAAAGGACAGCTGCTGCCACAATTTGAGGGACCCGGAGAAGGCGGGGGCCCCTCACAGCTGCTGGCTCCAGCGCCACCTCAGCTCTGCCACAACTCGCTCACCTGTGCAGCGGGGGACTGGTCCTCACTTTTGGCGTTTGTGACAGTAGGGACGGACATTGGGGTCTATGCTGCAGAAACACCAGATTCCTGTCTGAATAATCCTTTAAATAAATGCAGCCGAGGCGGCCCCGGCCGCTGGCCTCCGCCTCGTCGTGCTCGGCAGGATCTCGGGCCAAAGGCTTGCTGTCGGCGTGTGCAGGAAGTGACCTTAACCCTAGGGCTTAGCTCTTAGCGCTGCCTCCTTGCTTTGGTGTGTTCCTGTCTGTCCCCACGTGCCTGAGTCATCACCGCGTTCACAGAGCTCCCACGCCCTGCCAGTTCCTGGCGAGGACAGGGCGTGTCCAGCGGCCACAGGAAGACTCGGCCTCCAGTGTGAAAATCGTAGACATTTGCGCTGCTCCTCATCCTTGTGGCGGTGACCGTCCTTGAGTCACTGGCTCAGCGCGCCCCCCGGGACCTGCGCGCATGCTGGGATCTGTCAGTCTGCATGGTTGCTGCTTGGCTGCCTGGTGTAGGTGCTTCTTGGTTTCTGACTCTTAACAGAGCGTGGGTGTTAGAGTAACTGAAGGGTACCCTTAGGGAGGAAACCACGCTGGTTCTGTGCTTTGTGGTTTGCCCCGGGCGGGTCAGGATCACCCGCCTTTCTCACGCCCTGCTGCCCGGGGAGATTGATTATTCTACAGAGTTTATAGCTTGGACAGGTACTTTCATTAATGCTTGGGAGTTCCCTGAGTCGCTGGAGGAGCACTTTGGGTGGTTTCCTGATCTTTGGGCAACCAGGGATAGGGGGGAGGTGGTGCTGCACCTGCAGCTGGGATGCACGTTAGGGAAGGTCCGGTGTCGTCCAGGACAGAAGCCACGTCGGAACTTACTGCGGTCGCCAATCAGATCGTTCATTGCAGAGAGGGGGCACCTAGGAGGTGGAGTGAAATGAGGCAGGTGGTTTCCCACACGAACGCACAAGGTGACTGGGTGGCCGCCCAGTGGAGAGAGGGCTTCTTGAGGTGACATGGTGTGTCCACGGGATCAGGAGAGCCCTAGGGGGGAACGCTGGGGTCTCGTGGCTGGCGGAGATCGGGGAGCGTGGCGGCTGGGGCAGGATGGCCTGGAGTCAGACAACGATGACCCCAACACTGGCTAGTGCCATCTTTACCTTCACTTTCCTGGGACGTTCCTGGGAAGATGGAGATGTTCCAGGTGGTTAAAGGGACCAGACCGAAGGGAACAACCTCACTTAACTTTTCTGTACATTCTTCATGACTCCCGTTGCTGGAAGCTAAGAGAGTTTGCTTCGAACACATTGCTCACCTCGTAAAACTCTGTCGGAGTTAATTACATTAATTTGTCTAATAAAAATATGTAGACATAATGGCCAGAGCTGGTGAATGGTACCAGTAATGTAAATTAAAAAACCAAGTACACCATTCCGATAAAACAAGTTAATTTAGTTGACACTGTTCTGAGTTGTAAAAGCGCAGACCAGCATCTGAGGGAGTGCGTTTAGGACTTTTAATGTGGCAATTAAACATGGTTAGGGGGCCAGGAAAATTAGCATGTTTGTGGCTGCGTTTATGGTCATCTTACTCTGATATGGCTGGCTTCCTTTCACAGCCGTTTGAGGATAGTTAATTCTGCTTTATAGTTGCTTACCAGGATATCAGGCCTCATTCTGTGTAGTGAAGTTTTGTAAATGAATTTAAAGGAAATTGTTATTGTTGGAAAAAAAATGCATTGTTTAAACACCATCTCAAGTTGCTGCCTCTAAGGGATTGTTGCTGCCTGGTATGGTTTAAAAAAAGATCTTAAATGGACTTTATAGCGTGCCAGCTCTTCAGCAGAAAAACACAAATGTGTATATTTAGCAAAAGCCTTTTAAATGCCACGTTGGGCCAGCCCCTGTCCCCATCTCCCTGGAGGGGCCCGTGATTAACCACGGAGAAGATGGTCTGCAGGTTATGAAGTGCTGGGCCTGCTCGTTGATGACAATCTTCCGGTTTGTACATACAGACTTTAAAAATCTGACAAATGAAGCATCTGTAAAAAATGTCAGATCTTTCTCTCCCTTTTTTGAAAATAGGATTTTTAACTCAGCTCATTAAAAACATAAACTAAGTTAATCATACATAAGTCTTCCTTATATGAGAATTCTCTTGCAAAATGCTAATTAGACATTAAAAAGCAGACACGGTGGACTCGTTATCACGTAAGGCGTTATAAAATCTTACAGTTTTCCTTGTGTAAACTTTGCAGATTTCTTGTTAGATGTCATCCTACTTGTCCTGTGGATTTTTATTATTGTCTTTCAAAGGATTTCTTTTCCCAATAGCATTTGCCGCAGGTTGTTTCTGAGTGTGGGGACGTCACAACGTGGCTCTGGATTCTGGCCCCCGGCCGCGGTTCTGAGCGTTCTGTTCACCAGGTCGCGGTCTCTCAGGCAGGGCACGGGCAGGGCCTCGTACTCTCCGCCTTCCTTTCTCTCTTCGAGTAAAACCCCATCCCCTTCCTCCCGGCGCCCATGCGGACCTTCCTACCGGTACCATCCAGTGGAATATCTGCGGTAGCTCCTCACGTGCAATTACGAGACCTGTTCTTTCCGCGATTCTCAGCTGGCTTTTTCTTCTTCCTTTCTTTGGTGGTTAGATGTTTATCTTAAAGTGGAGGTTATTCGATTTCAAGTACTTCAGACTTTGATACTAGGTACCAATCAAGATATCGATGGCTGTGTTTTGTATTTCTCTCCCAATAGGGTGAATACATTACATAAATAGGTGCCGTTAAATGAGCGTGTCTTGCAGTCCTGTGCTAAGTCCTGTTTGGTCATGAGGAGATATCATTCCACTGTTGCAATTAGATTCGTCAAGATTTCATTCGGGATTTTTGCATTCATGTTTATAAGTGAGAAGTTATACTTTTATCTGATATATTTACTTTTTTTTGTATCAGAGATAGTCTAGCCTCCTATCTCCATTAATCATAAATATGAATCTCTATGTTTTATCCTTAATTTTATAGCCTCTCTAAGTAGTGCCTGTTCTCACCACTCCAGTGACAGGTCTGCCTGTCCCATCTTACCACCGGTGACCCTGCCAGAGGACCCCGTGTAGACCAGCTGTGTTTGCTATGTCAGATGTTTTCAGAAGAAGAAGGGGGAGGGATATTCATAAAAATTTGTGGATAAAATTATGTTTCTTTTCAAAACTAATGAACATGTAACTGAGTACATCTGTGTATGTGGAATCGGCCGTAATACAAATGTAAAAAGATTATTCTTCTTTCCTTTTTAAACTTAGAAAACCTTTTCTCAAACACAGTGCTGTACAGTATTATATTAGTTTCAGGTGTACGGCGCAGCGCTCGGCCCTGGAGGCTGCGTCGTGGCCTGGGTGTGTATGCCCTTAAGTCCAGTGTCGGCTGGTTGGCTGCCCGCCTGGGCTTTACGCTCACCTCTTGGTGTTGCACGCCGGTTGCCTCGATTAGAAACAGAATGACACAGAACGCCACTAACAAGGAGGCAGAAAAAGGGCGGATTCAGTCCGGTGCCACGTTGAAGCAGGTGAACATCATTTCCTTGAGGACTGTCAGCCCAATCAGATTCAGTTTTATGTTAATACATCAACTGAAATATAACATCTTGGGGTACATACTGTGCAGCAGCTGTCCCGGCACATCCGGGTCAGACGTCCACAGTGACGTTCTTCGGACACAGGGTGCAATATGAATGACATTGTGACAGACGAGGGGTCTGCACTTGCTCATTGCCACAACATGGCTTAGACTTTAACATGATAATGAAATAATCAGATAATGATAGAGAGCAGCCGGTGGGCACTGTTCTTGTGGCCTCGTGTTACTGTCGCCGTTCGTTTAGCATTTTTTATCTGTTACCCCATGAGACGCTTACATATGTCAGAAAAGAATAGTTACTTATTTTTTTATTGTCTTGCCTCAGAATGGAAGCAGAATGGGTGACAAATGATCCCGGCGAGGCATTGCTCCCGTTGCTGGTTCTCTTTCCCGTTCCTGGTGCTCTTTCCCGTTGCTGGTGCTCTTTCGGAACCAGCAGTTATCTGCATTGAGTGTAAGAAAAGCGGATGTCATCCTCAGTCATTCTGATTCCGTGGGTTGGTGCAGAATAAAGACACCATTTCCCCCCAGACTGTGATCCAAGAGTGAACTGATTGAGAACTGTGTTAAGTAAGCTTTTTAGTTTTACATCAAAATCAATACTAGACTGTTGTTGGCAATTTTACGATTATAATTTCCTCATCAATTTGTGTTGTACTTTCATCTCTTGCCATGGGGTAGTTGGCTGTCTCACCTAATGATATTCAGTGTAATGGCGGAGAACGCACAGTCAGCTTTCCACCTGACTCCTCACCCCCCACGACTAGTGCTCATCATTCCGTTTTCAGTAAGTGGAAACTCTGAGGAAATTGGTGCAGTGCGGACTCAGATACAATTCAGAACAAATCAAAGGTGTAAGAGGTGAATAGAGATGTACATGTTTGGGGTTATTTTGGGGAAAATGTTAAATTTTGTGTTACTGTTAAATACTCTGTAGAAAGGAAAGGAGAAAATTCTGTGCTGAGGTGAGAGGTTCCAGCCTCCTCCTAATCAGCCGCCTCAGGTAAAATCTGCCCTAGTAAGGGTGATTCCTTATAGAGGATAATCAGGAGATTCAGGTAATTAGTCAGCGTCTAGATCCTTCTACTTTTGGAAGGACTACTGTCCTTCCGTAATTGTACTGAACATGTACGGTGTTGGGGGACATCGGGTGGCCCTGCCCCCAAGAAATCAATCCGAATAACTTATAATAACATCAGGCATTAATAATGACAAAGGAGTGGGAAGGCCGACACTATAACCGCATCTGCAGATGTGATGGTATAGAACCTGTTTTATTATTTTAACCGTTGGCGTCTGGATTGCTCTTTGAGTAAATACCATGAGGAGCTGACGTGGAGAAGAGGAAGCCGTGACTGGGGGGGCTCTGCTTGGAGGTCGGCAGAGATTTTTGCACGGGAGAAGAAGGCCCGTTCGTGTGGCCTTGGACAGGGAGGGGCCGCTGCGGGGCCTGAGGGGAGACCCCGAGGCCGGGAGGCTGAGGCCGGCCTGGGAGGATGCAGAGCGAGCCTGCCCGGAAAGACCCTTCATGTCCCCGGCCTCCCCTCCTCCCGTCGCCCTCGGTGGCCTTTCCGGCGCTCCTCTCTGCGTGAGCTGCTGGCCCCTTCTCTCCGCTCTCGCACCCCACGGGGCCACCCTCACCCTCCTGCACGCTCTTAGTCGGAGGCCGTTGGAGAGGATTCTCTGTTCAGGCTTTAGCATCTACGTAATGGAGGCTCTGCGGGCTCTCTGAAAGCCAAGACCAACGCACATCCTTTACCGCAGTGCAGAGGGAAGAGCTGATTTCTAACATTTGAAATTTAAAAATAAGGACACCTGTTGTAAACGAACCGTCCGCATCCGTTCAATTCTCGCACAAACTCAGAAGTGTCGCTCTTTCTGCGCACCGGTGCCCCTTGCCGGACGGTTCCTGGGTCCGGGAGGGCGGGGAAGGCGTCCTGCCGTTTGGGTCACCATCCAGGACCGGACATGGCGGCCGCCCGACGCAGGTTTGTTGGGTAATTCGCTCACTCCCGTTAGCAGTTCTCCTTGCCTGCTTATTTCCAACATTTTGGAGAAAAATGGAATGAGATAATTTTATGTTCCGATTCTGGTTCTCTGGACTCGCGGAGGCCTCTCTGTTCTGATCATGTAGCTATAGGCCGAGAATCATTCTCTTCCCCACGGCCGCTCCTGAAATTAATGAAACACGGTATCTGGAAGTAAACCAGCCTCTGATGTGTTCGGCACGCGAGCCCGGGCTCATAAAGTATTAACGAGTACACACAGAACTCTGTCCACTTGGGGGAAAGAAATACTTGAAAGGATTTTTGATGAAGAAAATGTTTCTTTGCTAGTTTAAATTTATTCTAGGAAGGCCCTCAGGAGTTTATGATGTGTACACATGAGCCGGACACAGAGGAAAATAGCCCTTGCTTTCAGGCGTCAGAACCGCTGGACGGCCATCGGAACCACAGAGGCCCGGCCTGTACACGGGGAGCATCGAGGGCCCGGGACACAAGGGCCGAGTGAGATCGTGACAGTTCCTAAACACCGTCCCACAAGACGCCTTCCACTCACGATCCTAATCCTGCCATCTGGGCACCTTGGAAGAGACCCGTGGACATAGTGCTCGTCCTCATAGGGCAGAGTCACGTGAGCTGTTTACTATTAGAAAAAAAATTTTGCCGGTTTTTCTGCTTGACTCGTTAGAAGCGGCCTGGCTTGGTCTCTGAGCTGGGAGGGATGGGCGTGCAGCTGGTGTCTGAAAGCGGCTTGTTTCTCGGAGGGAGCAGGGCCCCCCGCCCTCTGGGGAACGGCTGGGAAGTTAGCATCGGACTGAACACGGTCTGGCGGGAAGAGAGAACCCAGGAAGGGTTTACCGTAGTGACTTCTGTAACGGAGCTCTAAAAGCAGGTGTCGTACGAGAGAGGGACGATTCATGTGGGAGAGGAGGTGCCAGCTGACTGGGGCGCCGGAAGCCACTAGGTAGTGCGTCATGGGAATGATTTTCCTTCGTTGTTCTCCCGTCTTTTTCAAATATCTCTGTGAATCTTTGCCGTGGCCCTCAGGCCCACCCCCACTGCCCTGGAGTTGACCTCAGGTTTTTAGGAAATAAGAACATTGCAGAGATGTCCCTCCGTTTCCTGCTCTAAATGTGTCACCTCCATGTCCGCCCTTCCCCGCTGCCTGCTTTTCCAGGGAAACGGAGCGCGGCCCCTGCCCCTGGCTGTGCTGTGCTCTGGGCGGGTCACTTCCAGGGCCCTGGATCGCTCCGCCCAGTCCGCCCAGTAACCGTGACCCTCAGGCCTCCCCTCTCCGCTCTTCCCTCCCACACTTGCAGTGCTGTGTTATCCCCCAGAACAAGCCACTGCCCTGCCGGGAGCTTGCATCCTGTCCCTTCATGGCCACGTACCTTTCAGGTCCTCGGTAGGCCGCACCTCAGGCTGTCACTGTCATGCCGCTGGTCATCGTACCTGGATGACCCCAGACTCCTCGGGCTCGCCACGCCACATCGTGCCCGCTTCTGCCCTCCTTGCTGCCTGCGTTCCCTCTCCGGGTTCATCCTGTCACCACACAGAGACCTGCGTTCAAATCCTGGACCACCTCCTCTCCCTCTGCATGCTCCTCCTCCTTCTGTATTGTCACCACCTACTTTAGTGAGTGCTTGTTGGGTGACAGGGACTCCTCTCTGTCCTTTGTCCACCTGTTCTATCCCTGCGTCCGGTACCCACATGCCCGTTGCAGAGTTGCACACACTGAGTCCGGCATCAGCCACACGAGGTGAAGGGTCGGGGCTGTGATTCAAGATTCATGCCTGGACTCAGCCCACGGCCCTGCCAAACCTCAGAATAAATCTAAACCATGGCCGCTCCTGCCCTCCCTGCTCCAACACCGCTCTTGAACCCGTAAGCATGCTTGTTCCGCCCCCATGGCACTGGCCTGGTTCAGCCTCCTGTCCAGCCTTCTATGGCTCTCAGCCTCTGGGCGCCTGCCTTTTTATCCAAGCATGTCTACGCTCGGAACAATCTGTCCAAATTCCTTCAGTCCACATATCATTTCATCCTTTAAAATCCTCCATGGCCTCATAACGCTGAGGTGTGTTCAGTCTTCCTCCGATAGCATTGGGAACGGTCTGGCCTCAGCCCTGCCTTGTTCAGCCTTTAGTGTTTCACTGTCTTAAAGGAGGAGGTAGTTGGTACTGTAGGTAGCCCGAATACCCGGGCCCGTCCATGCCTTAAATCACAGCACCCGGCGCAGCAGGTGTTGAGGCCTTGCCCCCCCGTCCCCGCTTCTGCTCCAGCCAGGCCTCCCCTGGGTAGCCCAGGACCGGTGTCCGATTCTGGACCTTTTCTTGAGCAAGTACTTCTATTTCTGCGGCCCTCAGGATCTTCATTATAAGATGGTGATCACAATGGCTTCCTCATTAGAATTCAGTGAAACAAGACAAGCAGAGCACTTGCTGTACAGGCTGGTTCATATTGTTAGGTTAGTGTGTTAGGCTTTGATTACTGAGTTGCAGCCGTTGCACCGTATTTAGCAGGAGAGAGAGGCTCGGTGATTGAAGTAACTCAATACTATGTCCTAGATAAACGTTGCTGTTGAATAAGCTACAGTGGTTTAGTTGGAAGAGGAAACTGAGGCCTGATGGTACGGAAAGCTGTCTCCAAATATCTGTGGGGATGTGGACGGTGACATTGATGGATGCTGCTGGTTTCAGGGAGCGTAACCCAACAGGCATAAACTAAAGAGTTAGAGTCGGTTTTCACTCACTGTAAAGAATTCCATAGCAGAGCCGCCTTAAAATGACCTGCTCATGGTAGCAGGTGCTTCAGTGGAGACTGTGGTTGCCAGAGGGGACGTCAGTGCTCTGGACGGGAAGTCAGACCTGTTACCCACCAGCCAGAAGCCCCACCGCCTAATCTCCGAGGTGCCGTCCATCTCTGATGTTCTACGAGTCCACTCAATTTTCGCACAGCATGTTATTTTCCAGAATATGCCACCTGGGCCGTTTATAGGTCATGGTTTTGTGGAAATCCATTTCTGTAATAAGTTGCCGTCCTCCGGTAATCAAATACCGGACACGATGTCTCCTGTCTTTGCTCACTGCCTGTTCTCCGTCCCCGGCGTGTCCCCTCTGGCCTTTAGGAATCAATGTCCCGTGAGCCCCGGGAGACAGCTGTGCGTTGTCTGCAGCATGGGGCTCTTCTTGCAAACAGCTGCTCATTGCAGAGTGGCGGTTGGCAAATTCTGCCTCTGGGGGCACGGAGCTGTCCCAAAGCCCCTGCGACGGCTTGCCGTCAGTGCACACAGCTCGTGGACACGTGTCCCTGACCCCGGCGAGGTCACACTGTGCCTGTGGTCACATCAGACCTGCCTCGGAGCTGTAGAGGAACTGGCTGACCCTGAAAGCCAGGAGAGCGGTCTGCGGTCCTCTGTGAAGTCCCCAGTGTTCACGCTCCGTGTTTCCGTGCGGGAGCACCGAGGAAGAACCAGCTGTGAAACGGGAAGTCATCGGGGTCTATCTCCGTGATGGCCTCTGCCCGTTCTGTTTTGCTCCTGCGTACCGTCCTGGGTTTCTGCGACTCAAGTGTTGTTTGGCTTCATGTTCCCTAAAACCTTATGACGTGACTCCTTCCTGATGCCACTGTGCTCATGTGGCACTTAGTCTTCAGAACTTCCTGGCCTTTCTCTCGCTTGTCAAAACTCTCAAGTACTTGAGCTTCCTGTTCTCGGTCCTGTTCATCCTCCCGACGGTGACAACCATCTACTCTTATCGGGTCACTTATATCAAACCACGTCATGATTTTTGTTGCCCTGCATATACCACAAAATTACCCTGGGGTTGGAATTTGGAAAAAAAATCAGATTTGTGTTCATTTAACATAAGTTTTTCTTTCTTTCTTTTTTCCCACTTACTAGCGTTCTTGGTTGTGTTTAGTGTTAGCAATGAACTGTGTCTACATAGTCTGTGTGCTAACATGGTAGCGTCAGTGACCAGCATCGGTTTATCTCTTCGGCAATTTTCCTGGCTCTGTGGTGCCAAATTAGCACTTTGGAGAGTATGTGCAGGCCCGCCATGGGTTTTAAACCATTGGCATCCTTGTTTAATACGGGTTCTAAAGGCTGTTTTAACTCCGTTTTCTCAGGTACTAAGTACGGTGTTTGGAAAGCCCTTGGACGTGTCAAGGAGGCTCATTACTCACGTGTGACCGAGCCCCTTGACGATGCAGGGGGAGGTGCAGAGGACACACTGGGGTTTGTACGTGGGATGGGGCACGGACGGGTCACCGGTCCTCACAGCTTTGTCTGCTGTCCGCTTGTGTGGCCGGCGGTCTAGTTTGCGCGGCTGTGCTCTGGGTTCTTTCAGCCCCCGTTTCTGGGACTTTGGTAAACCCTTCGCTTCCCTGGGTCTTTGTCTCCTTATCTGCTGACGAGTGTGTGGAACTCAGCCGGTCTCTCCTAGGCCTACTTTCTGGGTGTCCTCTATACTGCAACATTAGTGCCGGGCATTAGGTGTCTATTAGTAATGCATTGCTGAGGCGGGCCTCTCCGCTCCTCTCTCTTCTCCCTCGCAATTAGAAAGATGTATTTCAGAGAGGAAGACCTGCCCTCTCCCTTCCAGAACGTCACGCTGGTGCTAAATGAACCAGAGAGCAGACAGTTCTGCTGAATCGTGGACTGAGCGTGGGGGGCCACGCCTTATGATGGCTGATGAATAGGTTCTCAGGAGACCTCTGTAAAATGATCCATTCTGACATCCGTGACCTTAAACTAATATTCCTATGATATGATTCAGTTGCTTCTGTTTCCTGGAGGTAATGACATTAGCTTGTGCTGAGGGAGATAATGATTTTGTTAGCAATTTCCTCTGTGGTAAGTGTTTTTCCCAGTAATTTAGTTTGAAGAAAGAATCATTTGTACAAATAAAATCCAGAGGCACCCACCTGTAGTATACTATGATCAAGAGAAAAAAAGGTAGAGTCCTTGACTTCCGGAATGATGTTCTTGAGACTCAGGGTAATTATCACACTGACTGAATTTATTTTGGGGAAAGCTCACTGTCAGCTACAAATCTTTCCTAAACACACACACACACACACACGGCATGTTGTGGCGAAGGGAGAGGAGTGTGGAATGAGACCTATCGCTCAGTCTCTCATTAGTGAGTGAGCGTATGGTTAGCCCGGGTTTCTTTACCCAGCAACCAGGGTGACAGTACTTCCCGAGAGGATGTCGTAAGTGTCTAGACAATGACAGGCAGGGCGTGCCCTCAGGTGCCCGGCACACAGTGTGTCAGCCAGGACCAGCGATGTTCCTTTTCCTTCACAGGTATGACTGCCCAGTCCTGGAGGGCTTTTGGGCTATCGCAGACCGTTGAAGTTAAGTTTTGTCAACTCTTACTGTTAAGTGTATGTATCCTATTCTGATCGTTAGAGGTTAGAGTCATGGTAGATGCATGCACCTTTTTCTTTTTTTACCAAAGTAATTGATTACTCAGAATACCTCGTCCCTATTTCGTGCCTGATGACAGTTTCCTGTAGCTAGAATGATGAGGATGCGGATAGACAGTTGAAATTGAGTTTTACATTTTTATCTAAAATATTTACGTTCCTGGGAAAAGGGAAGTGTGCCAAGAAGAAAGAAGGAGCACTTGCTTCCTTCCACAGTTTGCTGTTATTCCGACGCCACATCCACGTGCAGCTCCCGCAGACACGCCTCTGCCAGACCGCTGTCACCGCGCCCGTCCCCCGCGGTCCCTGCCTCGGGGCCTGTGGCGGGCGGGGAGCCTGCTCTTCCCCAGAGCCAGGGGCTAGCCCCCCATGAAGGCGTTTCCTGTGCCGCGCTCTGGGCTTCCTCCTCCGTCCCACCGTGGTTTCTGTCCCAGCTGCCTGGCGCTGCCCAGCTGCCTGGCGTGGTCATGCAGCCTTTACACGCGTCTTGGCTCCCCCGCTGGATTAGGTGTGGGGCCGGTCTTGTGTATTTCTTTGTGTCCCCGGGAACCTGGTAGAGTCCTTCCCTCGGCAGATTGTGAGTGACTGTGCTGCTGCTGTGGCTGCCTCTGCTCCTGCTGATGTTGTTAAAAAAGAATGAAAACCTGCCCCTCTGTGCACGGTGCTCGGTTTTGCCATTTCTCGGATCACCTTGGGTGACTAAGAAACTCCAGGGTGCACAGATTTGAATTCAGACTTGGTTCTTTCTGCTGAAGAGTTGATTTATTCCCATCCATCTGTTTATCAGTCCATCCATACATCTATCCATCCAAGTAATTTATTGAATGTCTTCATTTAGTGAGTGCCAAACATGTGCTGGGAACCGTGGGAAATAGAAAAATAAATTGGTCACTAGGGGATGATCACACTAATTACGTTCTCGGCTATTCCTAAATAGTTGTTTTCTGCTTTCAAGTTATTTCAGAAGGCTGGCAAATCAATGTTTATGTTACTAAGTTAAATGAACTATTTAATATAATGTATTAGTTTTTATGATTCCTTGATTTAAAAAAAGAACACCACCATGACATTTTTAATTAATTGACAAACGCCGATCCTTTATGCATTAGTTACAATTTTAATGCGCATATGAAAATCTTACTGAACCAAGAAAATACTGCAGGGTTTCTGAAGACTGAATATTAAAACTTAAATAATGACAGTGTAGGCTTGCTTCTAAATAACTTGACTAAAAATTAAAGCTGGAGTTTAAAGAAGACGGGAACAGCTAAGGGTAACTGTGTGTGATGCATGCTGCCCGGTTTCGGGCCCCAGTCTCTGGGATTTGCTTTAGCTCGTCAAAGGTGCTTTCTGCGGCCCCTTACCTGACCCACTATAAATGACAGAAAGCATGAAAAACGATCTTCGATAAGGGCAGCAATCCAGCAACAAGGCAAACAAGAATTGCTTTATATAAAATTAGTTAAATGTAGGCCTTACAAATTGTGATCACAGGAGAAAAAAGTTCTGTAGCCACGCGTGATGTCAATGTTGACTAGACCTCCTGTGCACGTTTCCCAGGGTACACAGGCATGGGTCATGTTGTGCACCTGCCACTGATAGGATGTTGTATGTCAGTTCTACCTCCACCTAAAAACTTAGTTTAATGGAAGGGTCTGTGAAAAACTTGTAAATGAGTGTGGTTGGCTCTCATGGCGGTAGTGAAGAAATGGCTGGTGTTGCCACATGGCAAGAACTCATGTAAGGAAACAGGCAGCCCCAGCAGGAAAGCCTGCGCCCAAAAAGAGCGGCTGAGAGTCTGAGGAATCGAAGAACGTCGTCGAAGGAACCCACCGTGGCAGACAAGATAAACTGCAGGAACTTCATTCACTGTTAGAATTTTTGAACTGGAAGATACTATCAGAGAATCAGCCCCCAAATCAAAGGTAGATTAAAAAAATAGAAAAGTATAAAAATATTGTTGAGTTTGAAAGGTTGAGAAGTGCCATCATCACTGAAAGTACCTAAGACATTTTAAACACATGCTGTCTCTTTATCTCCCACTCACTTTTAAAGTAACTCCTGAAATGAAATTATACAAGCATCCTTGCAGCATCCTTAACTAAAAAATTCGGACATCGGCAAGGACATACTGTTTTATAAAACAGAAGTTCCTCCTTTTTAGCCAATCACAGTTCTTACCCTGTGAGTGACCATCCCCCATTTGGTGTGTATCATTCCAGACCTTTATTCCTGAGTATTTGCATAAAACCTAGGCACCCAAATAGAAATGCATACTTTACTTTTATAAGGGAAATCAAATAGTTCATATTATTACACCCCTTAAAAATCCACAATGGAGACGCCTCCCTTTGTAGTCATCTGGGAATAGGTGGGTAGAGCTGGCAGTTGTGTATATGGTAATGTCGCCCTTCGGTACAGTGGTACCATGTTCCGTTCCCATGACGGTTGTAGGAGAATGGCCGCCTCCCCAACCCCTCATTAACACTCGATAGTATGAAGCTATTAAATTTCATAATTTCGTGGGAAGGAAATTTTGATTTTTTTTGTATTTCTTAATTTATTAGTGATATTGGACATCTCATGTTCCTATGTTTTTTCAGTTTCTTCTGTTGATAACTTTTACCTACTTTTGAGTTGTTATGTATAATAAAAAATACTACCCCTCCCTCTGTTCTGTGCGCTGTAAATGTTTCCTCCCTGTCCATTGGCCATCCAGCTTTGTTACATTTCCGCTCTAGTGACAGTCTACCTTGGCATGTTGTCCGGTTGAGAACTCTCCAGGTGCATCATATATAGGTTCCTGGCACCCACCCCTGTGCTCATAGTTGCTCCGGCGTAGAGAGGTGCATCCCTTCGGCAACCACAGGTTCAAATATGAAGAGAGCCGTTGAAGAGGGTAGCACACAGCTCTGGTTTGCGTGCCTCTGTCCGCCCCGCTCCCTGGGCCGCGGTAGCGCTGAGGTCGCAGAAGAGCCTTAGCTGCTAAGTGTGAATTTCTGCTGAGCTCTCCGGATGTGGCCTGTGGCCTGTCCCTGCCTCCAGGTCAGAGGCCCAGGGAAGCCGCTGGTCACAGTTAACAGTGCAAGAGCCACGTGACCCAAGGAAGGACAGGCGTGTCCCCAAATCTGGGTTTCTGTTGTTACCTGCTGATCAGTCTTGCTCGAAACTGACCCACCTTTCTTTTTCTGTGTTTTGTGTGTGTGTGTGCGTGTGTGTGTGTGCGTGTGTGCACACGCGCGCACTCACTGAGCGTGATAGAAAAAGGGAGAGCGCTGGGATAAGTAAAATGAAGGATGGGAGACTGATCCATTTAATCGTCTGGTGTCTCCCACGCTGGGGCAGTCAGTGCCAAGTTCCCCCCGGGAGCTCAGTTCCCAGGGCCTCTGTGCTGTGACAAGCAGGCAGAAGACCAGTGCGACCTTCCACTGGCCCGGCCCCTGTCGCCGCGCATGCGTGAGGGGGCACCCTGCCTCCGTTACTCCTACTGTTCTGTCACCGTCGGGGGCCGAGGTTTGCGTTCATGCATCCGTGGCCTTTCAGCGTCACTGGTAGGAATGCCGAAGGCTATGAATTTTCCGCCGGTCAGTGCTTCGAAAATATGTGATAATGTGCTGATTGCATTATTATCTCTAAAAGATATTTTTTACTTTTAGTTTGTATTTACCCTTTCACCCAAGAGTTGTTTGAAAAAGATTTTTGGACTTTCCAGGGAGAAGAGCCTTTTAAAAAATTGCTTAAGTAATTTCCAGTTTTATTTCAATGTGATCAGTGTTGCTGATAATATTTCTGTTTGATATAATTTACTGTTATTTTCCCTGCCATCTACTATCTGATCAGTTCTGTGGTGCTCCATATGCATCTGAGAGGAAGGTTTATTATCTATTTTCAGGGTGTAGAGTTTGATGCCAAGCTGTATTGACTCCGTCTTTCCCTTGGATCCTTCAGCTGTGAAGCGAGGGGGGGGTCTGCTGCATGGGCAACAGCAGACCCTCCATATCACCCTGCCCAGGCTCTGTAGCTTCAGCTTCACTGGAGAGGACACTCCAGCGTCATCGTAAGATGTCGATTCAACACGGGAGGAGACACATACCGTGTCCCTCCCGAGTCGGACTGCACAGCCATTCTCGGCGGTGCAGATAGACTCTTAAGAAGCTACACCATCGTCTCTCGAGACGGACGGCTGCCGACGACGATGAGAGTTTGATATACAGTAAAAACATCGATATTATTGTGTATTTTGGGTTTATGTTTAGGGTTTTAGTTTTTAATTTCTGTTTCATCTACTGAATGACGGTTTGTGGGTATTTAATTCAGCTCTGAATGTTATGTTCCAGTGTGCTCCCGTTTTGCCAATTTCGTGGAGAGGAAATGGACTTTTCATCAGCTAAACTGTTCAGGTTCTCATTTGCAAATTTCTTTTTATAGCAGTTATTTTATTTGTTTTCGGGGGTTTTCAGTGACTTGGGATGGTTATGACATCCTGAGTTCAAGATCACCCCCCTCTGTCCTTGTAGGCCAAGTCTTGCCTTGTCTCTTTCCTGGGAAACGCATGGCTTTTGATGAGCCACGTGTCCGATCGTCACAGTCTTTGGCCGTGTGGGGTTCTCAGGGAGCCGCCTTGATTCCTGACCCCTCTGCATGCGGCTTCTGGTGTTTTCACTCCTCTCCTGCCCACGAGAGGCCTTTCTGAGGCTGCCTTGCCCTGTCCCTCGTGCCTTTTCGGGTCCCTTCTCTGTCCTCAGCACTCTCACCTTGACTTATCAGTGTCCTCGCACCCAGGACTGAGGGGCTCTTCCTAGCGGAGGTCGTGAATCACATTTCAGCGGCCGTTCGCGCCCCTCTTCTGCCTTTTGGTCTGATTTGTCCTGAACGGCTCTTGGTCTTCATGAAGCTTTTGTGCAGGAAAATGGGCAGACCTTGCTGGGACTTAACATTTATTTTTATACTTACAAGTCTTTGAAGTTGAGATGTTTCTGTCCTTTAGTTACGTTGAGACCATGAGTTTGAGAAGTTTTATTTGTTCTTTCTGTTATTTTTTTTTCCCCCAGGATGTGTTGGGACTTTGAGATTTAGGCTGCTGCCACCGCTTCAGCCATCCAAAATCTTCTCTGTCCACAGGTAGCACGCAACCTCCTGTAGCAACTCAAACGTTTCCTGATCTTGCTCATTATGAAATTCCCGTCCTGAAGATACATGAACGCTTTCCTGAAGATGAGGAGATATTTTGAATTACTAAACTTATACTCCATAGGCTTTCTCAGACACATAGTCTGAGCAGGTTAGAGAAAAAGTGGATTCTGAGGTCTTCCTAAGGTCTTACTCATGTAAAAATCAATGGCTTTTTGTCTCTCTTTTATTAATGTTTAAAGTCCCTAATGTGTTTTTGAGAGGCTAAATGATAAAAGAAGGATCTCCTCTGTAAGTGTGATGTATTGTATCGACTGCTGTCTTTTTGCCAAGATTATCTGGTACACTATGTGCGTTTTATATTAAGTCCAAGGGCACGTGGGCGTTTCATGTGGAATAGTTACATCGGCATTGGCTGAAGCAATTACTCTGCTGCTTAATGACAAGCAATTACCCACATCGTGCCCAAAGCTGTCCATCTCTCCTGTCCCTTCAGCATCACGGACGTCCTACCCACTGGCGTGCCCGTTACTCTGCTCCAGGGGCCACGCCCTAAGGTGTGCAGCTGAACCTGAGCCTTGCCGTGTTTGGGCTTGTGGAATCGAAGGTCATATTTTTTCTAATGGCCAATTCTTTTCTGTAGTCTTCAAACTTTGTAATGCTTTTGGAACCCGTGGCTTCTGAAATAATGTTTGTACCAGTTAGGAGCAAGAAGGGGCTCTTACTTTCTTCCTGGGGAAAACTGACTAGTCCCAGAAATGCGTTTCCGATGACCCTTCTGGGGGCTTCTTTTCAATTCTAGCAGCTATGGGTTTCACAGGGACACGCTATAATGGCAGTCATGGTGTTTAAGTGATTTTTCAAACTAGACCAATTTTTTCAAGCATTTTTAATACTCCTTTGTAATCTGCAGCTGAGTTGGAAAGGGCCTCATCCGTACTGACAATTTTCAAAATAACCTTTAAGAGCGTAGAAGGAGAACAGCCTGAGAGCAGCGGGCCAGTGGGGCCCCGTCACGGAATCGTACGCGTCCTCGGAGCGCGGCCGGGCTGCTGTGCTTTCTGCTGCCCCGTCACGGCTCAGGGGGCAGGACGTGGCTGGTCGCAGGTGTCCGTTACCTTCTCCAGCTGAGCGACGGAGGCAGAAAAGCAGGTGCGGTCCCTTGCTGGACAAAGCTTCATGCTCATCCTCATTTCCATCTGTTATGCAGCGAATGTATTTCCCTCCCCTCCCCGTGAGGGTGATCGTGTATGTGGTTAGAACCCCATTTCCACACTGAAATCAGGCTCTTTTCCAGACATAACTATTGGGTTGTCATTTCCCGTATCCTGTGGTCCACGTTTTTCTGCTTCCATTTCTGACCTCAGGCAATTCGTGGCTCTTCTTCTACCTCGGCGTTTATCTGGCTGCAACAGAGGATCTGAGGATGCAATTTACATTATAGATATTAGGAGATTGCTTTCTAGCTTCTGACTCCCCTGTGGAAACAGTGAACATTTTTTTATTTAGAAACTGCATTGGTGAGCTGGTACTCCCATATTTAGTTAGCTCTGTTTATTTGTATATTGTACACCTGTTACGCAGCAGATGATGAAGGATGGGGTGTGTCTTCCAGAGGGTAACGAGGCAGACGGGTAAGGGAGCCGTTGGGGACAGTATTTTGCAGGATTAGTCGGTCAGAGGTGTGTGCACCGAGGAGAGGAGAGAGCACGCTCGCAAAGCCATGGAAATCATTTCTTTACTGCGACACGTTCACGTAGCTACATCATGATTCACGTCTAAGTTGAGTGAGAACTCGGATACAGCAGGTTAAATGCGTCATTCTTTTTAGATATTTGCTCTTACATAAGTTTTAGGAATTAGGGTCTTCAGTTACACTTTTCTATATCCGAGTTAGGTTTTCTGATGTGAGTTTTGGAGCGGTCTACATTTTTAAACATAAGATACGTGAAATGTTAAAGCCTACAAGTCCAAAGGTATAAATTATTTTGTGTCTTAATGTGCAGATGCCCATTTGCCCTATAAAGTGCTCTAAAAGGCTGTTATTTATATAACAGGCTTTGAAATTGAAGTCCTTGGGTGACATCTCTAATTGGAGCTAAGTACTGGCCTTCCGTGTTTGCACATGACTTTGGGCCATTAAAGAAGCAAAGGTCTGCAGGCAACTCTCTCTTAAAACCCAACGTTGGGGTCTCCTTATTCCTAGATTCCACAGTGTAAGATCCTTTTTGCTAGATGCTTTTGTGTTTGTGTATAAGTCATGTTCCGTAGTTACATACATTTTATGAACATTTACATTATTTCTTTTTGTTTCCCCAAATTTATTTAAATTGACTTTGGTGGCTTAATTAAATAGTATACTTTTTTAATGTCCTTCCTGCAAGTAGGTTTAAGTCTTTGTTGGCTCCTACATATATATCATCTAAAATAATCCATACTTTCAAATTTTTAGTATAATAAAATCATAAATTCTATAAAGTAACAATGCATCTAAAAACTAGAAGTGATTAAATTGGTACATGAATGGGTTGATGTTATCACCTTTATTTTTATTGCGTCTCACATAGCAACCGCGTTGACAGAAGAGAGGTCTCTTCAAGTGGAGACCCTCTCAAGTACAAAATAAATCAGTACCAAAGAAAGATGACACACGCCTCAGTCGCAGGTCATGTGACTTGTTGCAATCGTACCTGCGGGGCTGCCTGAGAGTGTGAAATGGTGATGAATCTCATTAACAGCGGTGCTTTCTCAACAAAGAGAAACTACGCCTGTGAGCAGGAGCACAAGGGGTACTGGATTGGGAGTCGAGGATTTTAAACCAAGTCCATAGTAAGTCCCAGAACATCCTTTTAAAATAGGGTAAGAATGCATCTCAGAAGGGAAAGTTTAACTCTGATGTTATTGTAGATCCATAATATTTACCATTAGTCAGCTACTTTAAAAGGGTTAAAGAATCGCAAACAATTCAGGTGTGAAGAGCCGCCTTTTTAAACTTTTCTAAATCATGTACTTAATAAGGCAATAATCTGTAGTTGTTTGTGTCTAATTTGATATTATTTAGACTCCGGTGTTTATTGTTCATTTTAACTAATTTAAGTATTTACACCAGTGCTCTCCCCGCATGGACAAGTTAATAGTAACCCTCATTTTCAGCACTCTGTGAATACTGTTACTACACCTAATTGATTTCAGTTTAAAGGGAAGCAGTTTGGGGTCAGATGTTTGAAAACAAGCGTGGTACTTGAGAGGGTCACACGGATAGGAGAGAGTAAGAACATCCTACAGAACGGTGACGACCCCGTCACACACTCGCCCTGTAATGCCATCTAGTATTGAGGCCGCACGGGTCTCCGAAATGCCTTTTAAAGGCTTTTCTTTATTTCTGGTCCCGCTGCCAAGTTCCCAAGGTTGTTATGTCTTACACATTTTATTTCCAGTCAGTACCCTAAAGTAAAAGGAGTGGAACCCATGGTAACGGCAGATTACATAGGTTCGAATACGCGGCAGACCAGTCGTGTTCCCTGGCATTTAACACCCCCATTCAGGAAAAGCCTGCCCGGGGTTCTTCAGCACTCACCCTGCGGGGCTTCCTCCGAGCCCCCTTGGCAAAGCCCTGCGCAGAGGAGAGGCTGAGCGCCTGCCGGAGGACCGCTGCTGGCTCTCCTCCTATTTCATCATCGCCTCCGATAAGCCCGCAGTTTCTTCCTCCCACATACGTGGCGCTGCCAGGCGGGCGCCGCCTTCTGCCAATGGTACCAAGTTTATAGGTGCAATAATACACTGACGTGAAGCTGAAGCCACTCAGGAGTTTAATAGCTAGGAGGTGATCAAACCTGGAGTGTTGCTGGACTCTGTGGAAGAGGTTTAGAAGCAACTCAAGCACTGATCGCTTTACCTGCGCCAGGGTGAAAGGGGGGTTTTCGTGTGCCGACGAAGGCTTCTCTAAGGTGCTGCAGATTTACCCTCTTTCTGCTGTTATCTTTGAAGTCTGCCCAGCACTGTGAGCGGCCTCCCTCTGTGCATTGCCACGGGAGAGCCCGGGCTCGTGACACACCACGGTGGGCCCAGTGGACAGTTGGCACTCAGTTCTTCTGTATCCAAATGCGTTATATTCAAGCCTGTTGCTTAGCTCTTTCACCGAGCAGTTGGATGCCATCTGTATTTGGAACACCGAGGAGGCTCCTTCTCAGCAGAATTCCTCAAGGAATGCCAAGTACACCCTAAGGAATGTCCTGCCGCATTTGCTAAAGAAATGTGGCTCTCTGGAGAAACGGTACCGAATCTGGGGAGACACTTCTCACTGCGTTTCCCTTGGCTTGCCTTCCTGACGCCCGCCCCACGCCCCGCAGTTTCCATCCGTCCCTGGAGCCTGCAAATTGTTACATTCTCTCCCGCGCGCGGCCCTCCCGCCCGGGAAAGGGTGTTGTCGGGGTCTGCAGCCACGATGAATGGCCGGTTCCTGTCGTGAACGGATAAGACGGAGCGGGCTCTTCAGCCGCCTGGGCGGGTCAGGCACTAAGGGGTCGGGGACTGCAAGGCGAACACTTGCACCTGCTTTCAAAACGTCCGCAGCAGCCTCTGCGGCCCTTGGTTTCGCAGCTTCTCAGTGGCGCCTGCCCCTGCGTGGGTTCTGCCGCCAGAGGTTGCTCTGAAGGTGGACGGGGGCGTGTGGCCTTGCGCACTGGGTCTGCCCACGCACGCACGAGCCATCAGGCTGTTCTTGGCCTTCCTGCGGGTGCTCACCGCGGTCGGTGCTTCCCCCAGGTCAGCTGTCATCGTCCTCCCGCACTGCAGGGGCCCTGGCCTTGCGCTCCAAGGGATGGCGGGGTCCGTGCGCTATGTGGGCTCAGCGCTGGGGCGCGGAGGGAGGCGGAGGTGGGGGGGATCGGGTGCGGGTCACTGCCTCTCTGCCTGGGTGGCTGGTCCCAGAGGTCCCAGGGGGCCCTCCAGCACTGCCCAGGCCCCCACTTTCCCTCTCTGATCCCCCCGTCCCAGCCCAAGCATATTTTGGAATAAAACTCGGGGCTTTCTGCTGGTGTCTGTGACTGAATAAAGAGCTGGCCCTCCCAGGGGATGTTACACCTTTATTGTGAAAACGTTGGCCTGTGGTCCCACAAAATCATAGCTGCAAATGGTGCGGAAGCCCCTGTCTGCCTCCGCTGTTAGCCCAAGTGGGGTTAACTTCAGAGGCGGTCCGGTGGCCCAGCCCCTCCCCAACCCCTCGGAAGTCCCTCTCCTCATGTCCCCCTTTGACACCTGTGGCTCCTGACCCTGAAGCAGGAATCCCAGGGCGGGCTGGATGCAGCTCAGGACTTCTGAGTGGACGGCGTAAGGGGTGGGGGACAACTGGAAACCCAGCCTTCCAGGAAGTCCGCCTCTGAGAACACGTGGTCACAATCCTGTAATTACAACTTTGATGTCTAAGATGAAGACATATTTTAGTTCTAATCTTTGGTCCTCGTTAACTTTTTCTTTTCTATGGTTTTGAAAATTTGAATTGACACTTGTTTGCTAAGCGCTCTGAATGGTTTTGCGGTCTCACCGTTCATATGGATTCTTTATATCATCAGTTGAAGTGTGATGATGGAGGACTTGCTTTCAGAACGCCTCACGTATAAAAAACTCGGTTCAATATACGTTTCTTCACTTCTTTATACGCCTGAAAGTGATAGGAAGCGAGGAGAGGAGAAATTTACTCTGGTTTGGTTTGGGAGATTTTATGCCCTGTAACCTGAAAAACAAGTACTGTACATAGTTTAAGCCTGGCACCTTTTACCAAAAAGCAACATTAAATTATGCATGGCTCCGTTGCTCACCGTTCAGGTGCAGGCAAAACGACATTACAGTTCAAGTTAAAACCTCAGTAGGTTATGACGGCCGTACAGCTCCGCAGGGTTCAGCCGCTCTCGTAAAGAAGCCGCAGGGAATCGGGTGTGTGGGGCTCTCTGACCTCCCCCTTCAATCAGGCTGAGAACTGATGTCAGTGTGGGCAGGGGCTCAGGGGACTGGGAGCGGCTATATCCTCATGGTGGGCGGGGCCGTTCTTAAGGCTTTCTGGAAGGGAATTTGTAGACATGCATGAGAGAAAAGGCAACAAAGGAACAGACAGACTCGTGGGCCCCATCAGTATGGTGGTCCCCAGAGGGAGAGGGGGCAGGAGCAGGGGGCGAAGGAGGTCGGATGGGCGGTGCTGGAAGGAGACTGGACTTTGGGTGCCGGGCACACAGCGCAGGGTACGGATGTCGTGGTATAAAGCTGCACACCTGGAATTTATATAATGTTATTAACCACTGTTACCCCAATGCATTTCATTTAAAAAGCTGTACAGCTTTTGGATTCAGTATTTGTACTGCGAGGAATTTCTCTTAAGGAAATAATCAGAGAGAAACACAAATAATTACATGAATTGTTTAATTATGTTTGTATTACTGAAACATTTTATAAAACTTAAACGCAAAGGTAGTAGAATGATTAAAAATATTTTGATAGGTCCATGTGATTGTCGCAATGTGCGTTCATTTGGAATTATGTTTTGGGATTTACTGCTGTGGCAAAAATAACTACAATAATCACATTAAATGAAAAGAATGGAATAGAAACTTGTATTTATTTTGCTAGCTATCACATTTGTATTTTTTAGAAAAAGTATCTTCATACAAGAATATTGAAACAAAATGTGCCAAAACATTATCAATTTTTACTTATAATTTAAAGAGTATAGATTTTTTAAATGGCCCGTTTTTATATACTTTCTGAGTCTTCCACAGTTTCCAGCATTGCAGGTGCTACTTTAAAAGTAAAAATTTATGTTTGTTTAAAAAAGCTGTCACAATTAGCTTGCAGATTACATATCTATTCAAATGTATATAAATTAGTTTGTGACTAAAATCTCAGATTATCTTTTTTCCTGTGGATTAAACTATTGTTGGATAGCATGCTAGTGAAATAATATTCACTAAATATTTCATTCTCGATGGAATGACATTTGCAAAAGTCATAAATTTAGAGAACACAATTATGTCAGTGAATTGAATTAATGAAATGGCATCCCACACAGGCACCATAATTTGCATATTAATTTTAGTTCATGTTTTTATGGATGTGACAGACTTATTCTAGTCGCATTTGATTTAAAAAAAAAACATAAAAACAGACTGTGAGGCAACCGAATGCTGAGCAGTTGTTCCTGGAGAATCCCGGCGCTCCAAAAACAGCCGGGCCATCTTGTCACTTGTCACGTTGGGTTTCGGTTCACGTGCCTTTCATTGCTTTTCTAAAAAATAAAAATAAAATAGTTAATAGATAGGGAGATCGTTGTTGATATTTAGTATTTGTAACTGTTAAAATTATTTTTAAATGGGAATTTGTCATTTAGAAAAATCACATGTACATTCAAAATTAATTCCATGTAACACGAAGGGGGTTTTGTTATGTGGATCCCGCTACTGTTGGTAAAAACACTCAGCGGCTTTCGTTTATGTTAGCGGGCCTCCGCTTAATTGAAGGAACCGCTTATGAATCATGGTCTGTAGGTGACAAATTGGTGTTCCCTCTTTTTCTTGGCATTTCCTCCGTAGCCTTCTCTCTATTGTGGTCAGTTTTTGCCAAATTAATATTTAGTTTGTCCGTGGTTTCAAATGCGTTCTGTTTTGTCTGTGGTTTCACACGCGTTTTGTTTTATCCGTGTTTTCACACGCGTTTCATCTCGTCCGTGGTTTCACATGCGCTTGCGTGCACAGTAGACCTTTCTCCGACTTATTCTTCATTTCGTCTGTCTCTCATTTTGCTTCTCTCATTGGTGATTATTCCTCTCGCGTCATTTATGTTCTGAGGCCTCCTATTCACTCCCCCGACCCCCGACTCCCCTTTTAAAAACTAGGTTGTCTATTTTGTTGACTGTTTCAAAGAACCAGCTTTTTAATGTTTTTTTTTTTTTTTTTTTTTGTAATTAAATCTATTGGGTGACCCTGGTTAAAAGTTATATAGATTTCAAGAGTACAGTTCTATGTTCAGGCCTAATTATGCAGCAGAAGGACGGACGGGAGGGTGGATCTTACATGCCTACATGGCTGTCTCTTGGCATTGTCTTCTTTCACAGAAAATATAAAGGTTCAACCATGAAGGGAAGTACCTGACAGCCTGTGAAAGAGGGACGCTGCCTCTCATGCTGTGGGTTTTATCGTACTTTGGGTTTTAACCTAAGCATTTTAGGTTGAAGGATTTGATCATCACGGCTTGTTATTTTAAGGTCAGTGAGGTAGTTACCAAGGCAAAGACGGAAGAACAATATCCCTCACGTATCGCGGGTATTATGTTCTAGACGCCCCGCGACAGGTGAAAATCCGCGAAGTAGGAACCTTACATTTATTTTAGTATTTACTGTACAGTACTGCAAAATCCCATGATAGAGTGAAAAATCCGCAATAAATAATTAAATATAATATTTAAAAAAGTCCCGTGATACAGTGAGGCCGCAATAAGTGAACCGTGATACAGGGAGGGACGGCTGTAAAATGGTAGAAGCCTTTCCAGAACCTTTGGACAGGCACGCTGCGATTTGCTATGCTAATCATCCAGCTCTCCATCTTTTCAGTTAAGTAAACCACTCTTCATATTGGGTCCCTGATTCTTGGACTTTGAAGAGTGGGTCTGTTGGGAGGATATTGAAGTAGAAGCCGGCGTTCAAGGGTCTCTGGATTTGGAGGCCTGGGGCATGTTTCCGTAACAGGAACCCCAAGCTTCGGGTTTAGGGCTGTGGTTTTGATTAGCAGTGTTTTTAAGGACCCCTTCTTTATCGCCCTCGAGATGTATTATGAACACCTGAGAAGCTCAGCCTCCAAGATAAATAATTGAAGAAGAAAAAGATTTTTTTCTTGTAGTTTGTTTTCCCAGCTGAGAATACTTGCATTTAATTTAGGACATTGAGTACATTTTCTCAACTCAGAGATGCGAGCCGCTGTGGGCTCCTAAGGAGCTCTTGCAGTAGATGGGAAACATCCTTTATAATTACTGTCATTGCTTTAATCAGTGTGAGATGATTAAATCATGTAAGGGAGCAGGGTTTTGATTAAAATCCTTTTCTTTCGACAGAGTCTGTGATCTGACACTGAGCCGATTGGATGCTGGCTTAAGCTGTCCCAGTGTGGACAGGGGCTTATTTGGTACAGTGGGGCAGCCAACAAGGGCAAACTGGGCCCACACTCAGCGTGACTCCCCAAGTTATCCGTCAGCCAACTTTTCTGGGCTCTCTGGGAGTGTCCTGGCGTTTCTGACAGACTTGTAGCCGTTTTTGTTTTTGTTTTTTTTTGGTGGGAGGGGGGATAATTTATGTACAGTTTGGTGGCCACGCTTCCTTGAAGGAAGAACAGATTTGTGTCCTGTGCCTTTCCTATTTTTATTTATGCATCCTCTTCTCCAGCAAACATTTATTGAAAGTCTCATGTGTTCCAGGTAATGTGCTAGGCAACATGAAAGACATATGACTAAAGTTGCTTCCACTTTTAAGGCTTTCATAGTCAGGGAGGGAGGGAAGGAGAGAAAAAGCCAAGCAGTACAGGCCAGTGTAATAACTAAGCACAGGGCCGTTTGGGAACCCTTTGGTGGGTCATGCGGCCACCCAGGAGAGGTCTAAGAGCGTTTCCTGGAGGGTCACAACTGAACTTAGCGCTGAGAGATGAAGGCTGGTGGGATGTGATGCTGACCCAGCGTGGCCAGTTGAGTCACTCCAAGCAGGCTGGTGTTGTGGATAGAAAAGAGGAGGGGGGAAAGGCTAGGCTCGGGGGTGAGTCAGACCCCAAAGGGCCTCGTAAGCTGTTAAGGAGTTTGAACTTGACCTGAGAGCGGCGGAGCCACTTATGGGTCTTAGGGACGTTACTCAGGTTGTGTTTGGGAGCGTAAATTTGTGGGCCATAGACCAAGTCAGAGACCAGATTGAGCAGCCTAGGGTTGGAAATGCGTAGGTCAAGGCCGAGGAAGGTCGTTGACGAGAAATGAGTAGATTCAAGATGTGAAGTGGACGTGGACAGCTGGACTGTGAGATGCTGGGAAGAGGTTGGGATGACCCCGGGCTTCCCGTGAGAGGGCAGAGGTGGATGACGCTGATCCCATTGCCCGAGGGGACCGGAGCCATGGAGCCACGGAGCCACGGAGCCACGTAGCCACGTGAGCAGGCGCGCCAGAAGCTTGCCTCGTTTAGACTTGCAGGCCAGACTCAGCTTCTGTCCCGGAATGGCACCCCGGCCAGGTGTTTCCTACCCTCTGGCCGGGTGCAGACCCCAGGAGGCATGCTGCTGCAGCAGCCTCGCACGACTTACAGCCGGGTCCATGGCTCGTCTTCCCCTCCTGAGTGGCCGATGATGTGATGGCCAGGGAGTTTGTTAAAAGGGACCTTGATGCACAGAAACACACAGCCAACAAGAGAGGAAAAGATTTTGTTCAAAAGTAATAGAGTTAAAAATACAGAGAAAAGAGAAAAAGAGAAGCAATTGTCACATGAAGTCACTGTTGCCCCTCCTAGCGAGTCTTGCCCCCCAAATAGTGACCCTCGATTGTTCAGGGGGGGCCCCGCGCATTCCTGAAGGTGGATTCCCACCCAGCGCTCTGGCCTCCCTTTAACCTGTTCCTTTTATACTCGATGGGCCGTTTGAGCTTTCTAGAAAGCCTTAGGTTTTCCATGGTCACCATCGTCACTGAAGCTGTCCCTTTCCTCAAATACGACATATCCCCGGAGTCTGTTTTTCCCTATTGAAACAGGGGATGGGTTGTTCTTCAGTGCCGGCCTCTGGGACAATGGAATATATCAAATGGACGTATTTTGAGAATTCTGCTCATTCTCTGGTCACCTTCTCCTCTGCCTCTCCTGGCTCAGTCCATTCCCGCCGTCTCACCAGGCAGATGAGGCCTGCCTGGCGTTGCTATGCCACGAGCCATGGGCTGTGTGTGAGTAGCCCTGGGAACGTGCTAGAGGAGTCTGTGACGTGCCCCACGGACGGCACCTTAGCGGCAGGCCAGCCTGCTTCTCATGCGGAGCGGGCCCGTGGAGCTTGCAAGGACTTCCGCTGTGGCCTGTGAGCCTCAGTCCTCAGGGTCACAGCGGCGGCTGCTGACTGGTGCTCTGGGTGCTGTGAGGCTGAACAGGACACTCTCAGCTCTGCACTGGGTGTGACAGTGTCACAGAGGAGTCCTCGTGGGCCCTGGGGTGTGAGCAGGCCCCCGGCTGCCCTGGGCCCACGGGCTGCCTCTCAGACAGTGGGGCTGATGCGGTTGTCTGTTACAGCCAGCGGCGGTTTTCTGATTGCTGTGATGTTATGGGAGCCTATTGAAAAAAAAGATTTAAAGAAACCGTTTTTGGGGTGTCATCTGCCTGCAGTGACTTAGTGTCGTTCATTACTGAAGCGCGAGTTGGTGCGGAGGGGGGTCTCCCAGGGATGGTTTAGATTAAGCAGAGGCTGGGGCGGCATGAATTTGGGGGACTCGACTGCATTGTATACACAGATACCCTGATGACACATCTCCCTTCACCCTACAGAAAATACCCACGTAAAATTTTTAAGAAACCCCAAAGCTTCAGAAATAGTTGTAAAAATCGTAGTCAGTTCTTCTTAGAAATGCAATATTTCCAGACTCCCCCTGGAAAAAAATTCAAAATTGAGCTTTGAGATTTGAAATGAAGAGCTATATTTATTTATGAGTGATGCTAACCAGAAGGGCCAGTTTATTAACAATGGAAGTGTTCCCGTTGGGTCACCCTGGGCGAAATGGGGGAGTGGGCCCGTGTCGTCCGTCTTCTTTCCTGCTCCACCTTTCGGGGCGGCCCGTCTTCCTCCTCTTTCTGCTCCCCTTCTTCAAGCATCTCCTGCTTGTTTATCGTCTGCCCCTCCCGTGCCATGCGCAGTGAAGACGAGAATGAATCAGAACGGTCCCTGCCGGCCGGGGATGGGAACAGGCTTTGGAGGAGTGAGGGGAATTGCAGCCAAGTACCCTCAATGCTGTCCCGCAAGCATAAGCGCGATGCCAAGGGGACCCCAGCTCTCTCCTGCAGTCCCCGTACCTGTCGGGGCGAGTCCCCGGTCCTCTGGACCCCCTCCTGCCTTACGGCCCACAGTGAGAATTTAATAAAAAGACGTTTTGTGCAAAACTATCAATTGCAGTGGAAGAGGGCTTCTTTTTAACGTGGTTATATCAGGTAGACTGTGATCGCGTCCCGCACGATGGCTTTTTATTATAATATTAAGTTAGTGCTATTCTGGGGGAGGATCAGCTGACACGCAGTGAGGACAGATTCTCAATTTTCCTGTGGGCAGGACTTGCCATCATCTCTTCAAAGTTGTTTCCTTTTGCTTTGCTTTGGGCAACGTCTGTTTCTTCTAATTAATATGTTTGATTGAATGTGACAGAGTTTAAATTATAACCTCAACAGAGTATTATTGAGGTTGACTTTCTGCAACATAAGCATAACAAAATAGGCAAATAAAAAAAATAGACTGTAGTATTCTATTGCTTAATTTATATTTTTTACTATGTACTCTTTTCAGTTATATTCCGTAGATCTCCATCCTTTGTTTAGAAACATCTGTAGGAAAACGTTATTTACTTTATTTCAATAGAGAGACATATTGTTATTAAAATAGACAGTAAAGGTATTAATGGTTCTCAAACTGGGCTTGACCGACAGGCTGATTGGCAGCTAGGGGACTAGCGCAGGAAGGAGGAGAGCCAGACTTTCCTTCAGCTGTGAGTGCAGGACAGTGGGGATCGTCCGGTTAGTTGCAATGTTAGTGGTCCCCCGTTGCCCAGTCTCCTCCATTCTAATCAGCCCCCCACCCCTCTGGCAGCCATCTTTCTAGAATGCAGACCTGGTCCCACGGTGCAGCTGGAGAAAGCCCTACAACATCACACAATCGGGGGAGCTGTAACAGCGGGCTTGGCCTGCCTTCACCTGTCCAGATTCTCCTCTGCTTTAGCCCCCACCCCCACCCCCACCCCCTCACGTGCTGTGTACCAACCACATACAGTTCTGCCACTTTCTGGGCATCCATGCTTTGCAGTGTTTGCTAAAGTCAATTGTCACTATGGCGACCTGCATATTGTTACTAATAAGTGCACTCATGTTGGAGTTAGTGATGAGTGTAACTACTTCAGAGTCTGTTTTCTATTGGTCAGAGTGCTATTAACGCTACTGTCATTGATTGTTTACATTCTTAATTAAGGGAAATTGAAACATTTAGTTAGATGGTAGTGAAAGGAAACACGTGATCTCTTTTCTATTTAAATACATGGGTCATCCCCCGCTGAAATCTCTGTTGAACTCTTTGGTACATGAGGGGTTCATGAACCCCACTTAAAGAACCCCAGATCTAAATAGATTTACATAACAAATGGCCCCCGACATGAATATTTATTGTCTTTTAAACCTAGCCGCTTGGTCGCCTATTGTACTACCATCTTTTATTTAGTTTACGGGGATATACAATCTTCTAACGTCACGGAAAGGGGAGACAGAGTGAGTCTGTGTGTGTGAGTATTCTCGGTCAGTGAGGTGCCACACAGGGAGTGGACTCCTCTGCGACACTAAATGGCGCCTCCTGGACCTTTACGTGTAAGGTTATTTTGAACATAAAATTAAAAAAATTTTTTTTAACTGGTTCAAGATAATTTACTTGTAACATTCAACTAGACATGCTGCATGGCAGTACAAGTTTTCGTTTGTTTCTCAAAGGTTGAGTCTCTGCCACCATCCCCACTAGTGGCCCGATGGAAGATTCTCGCCAGAGCGCTTACAAGCGCAGTGCTCCTGCGTCAAGTGAAACGGCAGACGACGAGGACACCTGCGGGGTGCCCACCCACGAGAGCTACGATGTAATTTCTGCAATTTTTCTTTCTGGTCCACAGTTTCAACCTGCCCTGTGATGACAGTTTCACTCGCAGTTGAAAAATGATGTGTTCCTTGGATTATTGGCAGGTGGGGCTCTGTGCTATCGTCTGCAAATCGGTGGCTCATTTAATGACGCCCTCGTTTACATTTGGCAGCACGAGGCCCAACGAGCTCGGCAGAAGAAACCATTCTTGTTTGAGCCGGTGTCTTCCCACGGCTGTGTAAACCCATATGCACCTGTGTCCTCCCCGTTGCCGTATTTAAGATGGCGCGTGGCCCGCGTGTGCTCTTGGCTGACTGTGCGCTGGCAAAAATGAGCAGTTCTCAGCAAATTGGAGGCGAGTCGTAACACTGACGGGTATTCTTACGGATGCAGGCCAAGCGCAGTTATTATTAGAGGATCCACCTTTCTCTCCCCCAAATTGGCAGTAATCCCATTCAGGAGGGCTCCATCCTCATGACCTAAGTGTTTCCCGAAGGCCCCACCTCACTTCATCACACTGGAGATTTGTGTTCCCACAGATGCATTTGGGCGTGGTCACCAACATTCAGTTCATAGCCAGGAGTGCTGTTTCATTTCCACGCATTTGTGAATTTCCCAGAGCTGCTCAGTTACTGGTTTTTAATGTCCTACCATTGTGGTTTCAGAATATATGCTGTATTGTTTCTGTTCTTTTACATCTATTGAGGTTTATTTTATGGCCTACCACGTGGCCAGTCCTGGAGAATGGTCCGTGAGTGCTTGAGAGTCATGTATATTCCGTCGTTGGGCGGACTTTTCTATGGGTGTCGTCGGTTAGGTTAGTTGGTTCCTGCTCTTGTTCCGGTCTTCTGTTTCCTCGTGGCTCTTCTGTCTAGTTCTGCCGTCCATGTTAAAAGGAGGGTACTGACGTCTCCGACTGCTATTGTGGAATTGTCTGTTTTCCCCTTCATTTCTGTTAGTAATTCTGGTAGGCAGCCATTAGGAATTCAGTCCAGAGTATAAACTTCCTTTTCAACAATCTGATTCCCCTGAGAAATATCTGACTTTGTTGTTAGAACTGTTTTCATAAGAGCATTTTTCTGTTACTTGCATAGAAAGAGTTATGTGGGCCACACCCATGCTCCGTGAGAGGGCTCCCCCATCTACTGGGTCACGTGGGCTTCCTGACAGACAGGCACTGACCTTAGTCCCCACAGCCCTTGGAGCAGATCCTCCTGGAGCTTCCATGGGATTCCTCTGCACACGCTCGGTGCAATTGCATTTTTCCAAACACAAAAGGATTCAAATAGGCTGGAAACTCGCCACGTTTAATTTTGACAGCTCTCAAGGGGAGACCGTCTGCGTGCACGGAGAAGCAGAGCTGGGGTGACCGCCTGGGGACGTGGGACCGGATGCGTCCCGCAGACAACTGCGATGCTGCTCCCCGTCCGGCGCAGAGGCTGGGTCTGTTATGCCTGCCCTCGCTTAGTTCTCTAACCCGTCATCCTGGGACTCTTCCAGGTGGGCAGAGCAAGGAAAGCTCTTTCGTCTGTGTTCCCTGTTCCTGGGACACGTGTTTGCTTAAAGACCGGTCTTTGAATCTAGGGTCGCAAAGCAGTTCAGAAAACAACCACAGCAGCGTGCTTGGGAGCCCCCCCTCTCTTTTGAGCTATAACCGGATCGGTGATTCGTGTCTGTTTGCTAATTGCAATAGAGATGCTTTTCTAATTTAGAATGCTTGTTAAGAACAGTCCCGCAGTCCTCTGAGGGACCGCAGATAACCTGCTCCGTGTCTTGCTTGGGGAGCTGGTGATTATTTTACTGTAAATGAATCTAACAATAGCTTATCACAAAACCACAAGAGGGACAGGCTTTGAGGGAGGAGTGTTAAAACCAAGGCTCGTCTTTATTGGCTCCATTCGTCAGCTCAGATCCCTGGCAAGGTTTTCCGGGAGGTTCAAGGAAAGTAAAATAATTAAGATCCTTTTCAGGCCCTGTAAGAAAATTTTTTGTACAAGTGCATCTTATTTAAGATTCATTTAAACCTTCCTTTTAATGGAAGTTTTAATATTTCATGTTATGTAATGATGGCTTTTTGCTTTTTAAAAGGCTGTCCTACCAGCTCAGGGGCTGGTAAATGTTTCCTGTAGGAATTGCTTGGCTCTTCCCACTAATTTCACATCTTAGAGTTACCTGCTCTGTTGCATTTTGACTGATGCTAGTTTTTTTTTCTGGGGAAGATAATTATAGGTAAAAGCCAGGAGGATGTAATAACATGGGGCAGTACTGGCAGAATAATAGAGGAAAATTCATAGAAGCACATTTTCTTCCCATGCGAAGATTTCAAAAAAATTAGGTGTAGGCGGAGGAAACGCTAGTCAAGTTATTCGCTTTCAAAAATTCCGAGCAATGTACATAGCGCATCGAAGCGAAATGCAGGTTTGTTATGGGCCAGACGGGGGCTGGCGCCTGTGCACCCCCAGCACGAGGCTGAAACCTCCTTTCAGTGCTCCCCCTTGCCGTCCTTCCCGTGTGCCCCAGTCACCAGCCAACCATAACTGTTCTCGCACCTTCGAGGTGTGGGGTGTGACTTCACTCCGCCTTGAATGTTTTCGAGCCCAACCTCCTGTGTCCAAATTTAAAGACTCCTTGAGCTGCAGCCCCCTGGAGAGTGCTCCCTAATTGATTAAATGAATGTCTTGCAACAAGGTACGTGCAGCTCCCTGCAGCCTCGACGTGGGAGTTCGTGCGCCCTGCTCACTGGGACCGTGTGCCCGTGCTAAGTAACCGTTTCTGGCCCCGGTGCTGTCCTTGGTTTATAGCTTATCACTCCCTGTTATGTTTATTGGTTTGACCCAGAAGTTTGTGTGTCCTTTTTTTTTCTTCTGTAAAATAAATGACACATTTTTCAATTTCAACAATAACTTTATTGATTTGGATATTTTGAGTATGTTGAGTCTCTGCGTCGGCCTGCGAGCTAAGTGTCGCTGGTTCGATCTTCCAGTCAGGGCACATCAGAGAAGGAAAACTCTGACTCCAAAAAACCTCCGCTGCCTTGCGGCATACCTCTTCAGGGGAAAGGCTAAGGGAGTAAACCCCGACAGAAAATCCGGAGCCGGAGTCCCTAAGGCGGTTTGACGTTGTAGTCAACACCGGCAACTCCTGCGGCGCACCTGAACCCAAGCTGTATTGACTCCGTCTTTCCCTTGGACCCTTCAGCTGCGAAGAGAGGGGGGGTCTGCTGCATGGGCAACAGCAGACCCTCCATATCACCCTGCCCAGGCTCTGTAGCTTCAGCTCCACTGGAGAGGGCAACTCCAGCGTCATCGCAAGATGTCGATTCAACACGGGAGGAGACAGATACCGTGTCACTCCCGAGTCGGACTGCACAACCATTCTTGGCAGTGCAGATAGACTCTTAGGAAGCTACACCATCGTCTCTCGAGACGGACGGCTGCCGAAATGAGTCTCTCCTGTGTGGTATACATTGATTGTTCTCAGTTAATGTCTTGATTGGGTTCCTGTCAACTTCAACTGGTCTACCTGACCATGGAGCATCGTCCAATAAAAAACCTCCAGCACGAAACTCCGCAACCCCTTCTGACACGTTCGATCAGTCACGGCACCTTCTCCATACGCTGCACAGATCTTTGTGTGTGTGTGTTTCAGTTATGTCTTTACTTTTCTTGAAATAATACAGCACAATACACTGAAAATGTTATGTATCTTCTTCCATCTTCAGTATTAAAGTGGCTGCACAAAAATTCACCAATTTAGATAAGTGTTTTTAGTGCGCGCTGATATGACAGCTGTCACAATACAATCTAACAAAATTGTTTCAAATGAAGTTAAAGACAACTAAGCGCTAGGAGAGCCTTTTTCTTATAGAAAAAACAAAAAACAAAAAACGAACTTTTCGGCCAGCTCAATAGTTTTCCAGATCTTCCCTCTCAGGCTTTGAGTTCTCACTTCTCACGGGCACTTCCTCCTCACCCCTCCTGCCACTACAGGGAGGCCCTTGTTGTCTCTTAAGTGGCGACAGTGACTTGCCTTGTGCCCTTGGGTCTGTTCTCCACACTGTCCCCTGGAGATATCTCCCCAAGTGCAGCTTTGACCCTGGCAGTCTCTTCCGTAAGAGTTTACAATGGTGGCATTTGCCACAAGGACAAAGTCCAGGCTCCTTACTAGGTTAAGTCAGATGAGGCTGCCTGTGATCTGACCCCTATTCTTACGTTTTTACCTGGCTGCCCAAGTCCCCACTCCCGAGGGCTTTGTACCTTAGGTTTCAGCAGCGCTGGGCTATTTTCATTTCTGTACAAGCCATCTGGTATTTTGTGATTATGGACTTTGCTCAAGGTGTTCCTTCTGCTTGCAGGGTTCTTCCACAAAACATAGTGGATTTTGGATCACCCTTCAAGGCTCCATTCTTGCCTCCTCCAGGAAGACCTCTAGGTCAGTGAGCTGATCTCTGGACTCAGAGCAACTCAGTGCACACTCCGTGTTATCATCTTTGTGGTCTGTTTGTAGAGCAAAGGCCATGTCTCGTTATCATATCCTCAATGTCTAGCATTGCATTGGCCCCCGGGAGATTCCCAGGGTGTGTTTGAATGGATGGAGGAGCAATGATTAAGAATATCTCAGGCCATTTGAAGGCCAGGAGTATGGATCTTGGAGCAAAATCAAGACATGAGTTTTATGGCAGAGTCTGTCGATAGCTTTCAGCCTAAGCGATGGATCTGTGGGGGTAGGGCTAGCAGTGTGACTCCCTCAGAAGGCCCCTGCTGGTTCTGCAGCGTGTCCGCTTGTATAGGTGGTGGAGAGAAGGCAGCTCTCCGAGAGTCCCATAGGCGGCCGCTGTTGGGGATGGCCGTACGAGGAGGGTCTGGATTGCACCCTTATTTAATTAGGGTTTACAGGTGCTGGGTTTGAGGCAGGAAAGCACCTACTGTGGACTGCGCTGAAACCCAGGCTCGGAGGCTCCATGGAGAGCTGGAGACAGGAGGCAGCCACAGGGCATTTGCACAGAAGCCTGGCTGCCGCAAAGCGGGGCTAGCGTGCGTAGGCGGGGCAGGAGGGCCGATGGGCAGCTGAGAAGCAGACATGCAGGCCTTTTCGTTCCGCCGTGGCCAGGACTGCTCCTGGGTTCTGGTGGCTGGGCCCAAGGAGGAGGCTCAGTGAGCCTCGCTGACAAGGTTGGAGTTACGCTGTTGGAGGAAGCCCAGCGGACATGACAGGGAGCTTGGACCCCTTCTGCTTTGCTCCCTCCCAGCCCCTGTTAACATATCAACATGTTTGCAGGTGCCTGCGTATCGGCCAATCAGTGCTTAGTTTGGGACTCTCCAGGAAACGGTGTTAAGAATTTCAGACGTTGTTCTAAATGTCTTTATAGAAGTCACTGGAGAGTTTTAACCTCACAGTGTTTATGACTCAAAGTGATTGCTCTGTCCGCGCTATGGACTATAGACTGAAAGGGGGCTGAAGTAGGAATGGGGTGGCTGCTTAGGAGGCTACCGCTGTAGCCCAGGCGTGAGACGCTGCTGGTCTAGACCAGGGCGGGGGTGGCGATGAAGTCACGCGGGTAAACTGGGTGGGTGTATGGGAACAGAGTGGAAGGGGCAGTGCCGGCCGGCCCATGAGATGTCGTCAGAGACAGCGAGCAGTGGAGCGGACCCTCAGCTTCGTGCTTCCCAGCCTGCTGGGTGGCGCTGCCGTCTTTCCTGATGGGCTTTGGGCTGAGGTTCCGTGTAGGGTGCTCTGCTCTCAGGACCCTCCAAGTGGACAGTGGGATCGCTGGTCAGAGGAGGAGGAAGAGTTGGACTGATGGCAGGCATCTGTGTGGGTGCAGTTCCTGGGGACAGTGGTTTTCCGAGTGGGGTCCCCAGACCAGCACCGTCAGTGACATGTGGGAGCCTAGATGTGGCACGTCCTCAGGCCCAGCGCAGGCCGGCTGCGTCCGGGACTCTGACTGCAGGGCCCGCGCTCTATATGGAAGGGAGCGTGAGGACCACTGGGTAGGGCAGTGAAAGGTAGACCGAGGCAAAAAAGGGGGCCTGGGGCGTCGGTATTGTGTGCTGTCTTCCTCCAAAAGCAGTCTTACTCTGAGATGAGCTTTGTTATTCTGCCGCTGGCTCTCTGGCTCTCGCGGGCCTGGCGTGTCGATGGAGCACGTGAGCTTCCTAACGGGGGTTATGAGGTCCCGGAACTGCGTTAAGAATTTAAGAACGGTTCATGTAAGGTACTTTCAGAGATGCCTTTTTTGGTATGGATAACAGAAGCAAGATCCAATTGTTGTATCTTTCTAGAGGACTGAGGGAAAAATGCTATGAGTAAGATAATAAGCAAAGAAATACTTGTGTTTTTACTGGATGGAGATCTGTTTAGGTCAAACTTAATAGTTCGTAAATTACTGAAATACAGGCATCATGTCGAAGTTACTTCGATTAAACTTTTTACCTTGGAAACTGGTTTCCAAAGGCTAGGGTGCTATTTGGTAAGCCTTTTAAAGCTGCCTTTGACAGCTAATTTTCTCACATAATAGCATAAGGTTTCTTCTCTTGTGATTCATATTTTTTAAAAGAGAATTTCTCTCCTTTATAATGAACTCTGATGAATATGAGATAATTGATGGCCTACATCTGCATAAAAAGAATTCCACTTGCTAAATACAATACTCCTGACAAATGGAATGCATTTAGGCTCTTCGGCCTGGGATTGCATTCTGTCACTATGCTCAAGAATAATACTGAACATTATGAAAAAATGAAAAGCAGATCAGTGGAAGAGGCTTCTTTAAGATGGCACTGAGGTTTATTTATCATAACGGGAGGCAGGTAATGAAACTTCCAAGTGTGGAATCTATGCTCTAGTCCATTCTCTTGACACACTTTCTTTGAAAGAAGTAGTTTTTTATATTAATTTTTATTTTTTTAAACAAAGACAAGCTAGCTTCCTCTTGCCCCATTAAATGGGAAGCAACTTGGGAGAGACTGGAAAAAAGCAAATTGGCGGTTTTCATATCAGTTGGGGAGATACATACAGAGAGAGAGAGAGACAGACAGACAGATAGAGGGAGGGAGGGTGCAGAATACAGAACTAAAGGTCCCCTGTGGGAAGTGGGCCGGGTGGACCCGGTCCCAGGGGTGGGTGAGCGCTCGGACAGGACGCACGTGCCTGCTCTGAGAGGAGGCGCAAGGAGCCCAGGAGGGCGGAGCGGCAGGCGCATTTCTTAGGGATTATGCACGTTGGGGACACACTTTTGGGGGGGCATTTCCACGTGGCGTGTTCGCGTTCTCTGAGTCTTGCTCCCGATGAAACAGTGGGTCTTCGCTGGACGACAACTCACAGTTCTATATTTTGATCATATTGTTCCATAGTTTGTTACCTCTTCTTTCATGATGTGAACATTGGTTATTGTTTATTAAACTGGAATACATATGCTAGAAATTAAAATTTGTATTTACCATCACACGCTTAGAACTAGAATCCTGTGTTCATTGTATAATACTTATAATGATTTACAACAGTCTTTTAAGTGAATATGCCTTTTTATTCTTAAGCTATAAAGTGGAATGAGTGACCCCTTTCTGTAGAAAGACACCTTAGCATTTGTCAAGCCCCAGTTGTTTTTGTGTTCGCTGCTTGGATTTTAAATTATTTGCACACTTGCGTGTTTTTCAAGATGAAATGTATATGGTTCCTCTTAAAGACCTTGTCACCTGTCCAGTCTTCCCCTGGAAATAATGTTTCCTACACACTTTGCACTTCTTCACGCTCGTTTACATATTTCTGAGCAGGTGGAGACGATATAATAACACAGGAACCTGAGAGAGGGCGGTGTTTGCTGTGACAGGACTTGAACCCGGAAAAGGTGCCTCTTTAATGGGCAGAAGCTGCTTGTGAAGAAGATTTGACCCGGGAGCCCCCCCATCCCCACAGGCCTTACCTTGCTGCCCAGTCAGGTTACGGCTGCGCGTCTGGCCTCAGAGCCCGGCCGCTGTGCAGGCAGACAGAGCCCTGTGCGGACACCAGGGTTCAGAGCCTGGGGTCCTCTCGCCCACGGGACCCTGGCGTTGGGGTCTCACGGGTGCGGGGCCTTGTTCCACCTGCTTTACAAGCAACACAGAGTGGATGGGACTTGCCGGTGCCTCCAGGTTCCCAGGGGCCAGCTGGGATGGTCCGCGTGGGGACACGAAGGTTTGTTCTCATCTCGGCCTTAGGGGCGCAGTTTCCTTTTCCTTTCCCTTTTCCTTTCTTTCTTCTTCTTCTTCTTTTTTGTCCATGCTGAATTCTTGAAACCAGCAAGTTTACTTTCTTGCTGATGGTGTTTCTCCTTTGCTTCCACCACAAAGCTAAAACCCATTACTGGAAGCCTGCTCTGGGCAAAACCGTGAAATAGGTGAATTTGTCTGCGACAGCCGCGACCGCCCCTTCCTAGGTCTGCTGGCTCCCAAGCCCGCCAGTTCCTCCTGCCTGGGGCGGGGGCCGCTGCCCACACTGTTAGTGATGGATTGCACCCTAACAGCCTGTAACTTCCGGGGATATCAGCTTTGTCAGAGACCGTTTGGGGGAGTCATACATAACCCGCAGGAATAAATCTCCAGTGGAGAATTCGCAACATCCTTGGGGCAGTGGTGGTTGATGAGTGAGAGAACTGGAGGAAGACCCTAATTCTAAAGCAAATGTATCAGTGACTGCCTCCTCTGCCTTTTCAGGTAAAGCTGGGGTTATTATTAATAATGAATGCCAATTGAAATCCCTTGGATTATGGGCTTAAGTGAGATATATACAGAGTATCTTTGAAGAAATCACTCCATAATGAACCGAACTGAGGCTTTCTGTACAGTGACTCGTGAACCCATAGGCATGATGGTATGATCATTGTTTAGCATTTCCGTTGGAGGTTGATCTTAGAATCATATTTTAATTAACCTGGTCAACAGCTTTGTGGGTGATAAATAATATGATCTCAGGATAATAGTATATAGAAAAAAATAATGATCTAATCTGAAAACTTGAGAGGGAAAAACTATTTCCCTTTTCCAGTCTGTTAAAGATTGGGTTAAAGAGACAGCGCAAGGTCAGGAGCCTCTTGCTAAGAAGTCGTCCAATGAGCCAGGGTGGGGACTGCAAGAGCATCCAAGCTTCAGGCCCCTCGGGCTCCGAGTCACCGTCCCTTTGAGGCTGCGTTACAGGCACCGTCAGCAGCCTCACGAGCCCGGCGCCGCTGGCAGCGAGGCGGCGGGTGTGCCTGCCCGTCCCCCTACCGCCCAGGGACATCCAGGTGGAGTGCGGATGTCCCACAATAACACATCAGGCTCTGTCGAAAACATGGCCTCGAATGTATCTCAGTAACTTTCCATTTCCGGAGGACTTCTTCATGGGGACTTCTGTAACCCGCTCAGACCGTGTAAAACTCCTCTAGTTCCAGTGCACTCCTGCTTCTTTTCAGTGTTTCGGGAAATAGCTATCCGACGGGGCCGTACGTGTTCTGACGATGAGTTTGTATTTAAAAGGAAGGAAAGCTCAGCACCCACTACCGGCGAGGCCCTAAAAACGTTTATAGGAACAGAGCATGTTACCACTAAAAGAAACCCCAGAGATTGGGAGGAAATAACGTGGTAATTGGGGTCCTCGGAGCAAACTCATCATCAAAACCACTCAGCTAACAGGTTCTGACATCCGGAAGGGTGGCCGTGGGAGAGGCGGGCCCTCTGGAGCGTGGGGCAGCCAGGCAGAGAGACGGGGCCAGCCCCGGGCCTGGCTCCGCGTCCTCCGTGCGGATGCGGCCGGACCTTGCTCGTGCTGAGGTTGACTCAGGGCCCGGGAAGGCTGCTGTTTGTACACATCCCTTCAAAGGCACTGTGTCTACAGCCGCGGAAGTTGTTTCTGGGTAACCGATTTTGACTCCAGGGCTACAGGGCTGTCATACGACAGGACTCTGTGGAAAACGTGCCCTTCTCTAGTTGACGCTTGAGTCACAGTATAATACAGCAAGGTCGTGGGTCAAGAAATTCCCATTAACTTCTCAAAGTTGCCCTATTTAATAACATGACAAGGATTTAATGATGATGAATTCCTCCAGCGCCTCCATGCGTGGGAGAAAGATGAGCACGTCTCGTCCCCCGAGGCCCTTCCCGCTGAAGGAGATGCCGCGTCCCCTTCCCTGGGCACTCGCTGGCCCGGCACCCGCCCCGCGTCCCTCCCAGACCCGGCCCAGCAGGGAGACCTGTGGAGTCGCTGCGTCCCGTGCATGTGACTGAGAATGGACGCAGGCGACAGTCTTCTGGGGCTCGTGTGACGCATCAGAGTTAATTCTTTAAAGCTAGTACCTGCCTCAATGCCCTTTATGTCTTGGCCGAGGGCTTCCTTCGTTCAATGGCTCTTAAGGGCCTACTATGGACCAAATTGTGCAGCGTCTTGAAGGTACCAAATGACTAGAACTCAGCAAGCTTGAAGTCCAGTGAACAGGACACACACATACGCGCACAGTCATGGCTGAGCGTGTAAAGCCATGGCAGAGGCAGGCTCTGCTTGTCACGGGAGAAGAACCCTGAAGCCAGACCACGGGGAACAGGAGGAAACATTACACAGAAGGAGCAGCTACCTATTCAGATGATTCGGATCCGCGTTTCATGCGCAAACCCCAGGAACGCAACGCGTGGGAAGGCCCGTCGCTGTGAGAGAGAGAGCCTGCCGCGAGGTCAGAGGGCAGGCAGGGCCCGGGTCAGGCTCGGGAGCCCGGAGTGCATCCTGACGGCCACTGAGGACGCTGAAGCAGGAGTGAGATCCGAGCACGGGGCAGGTGTGGTTTTCAGAAAGGCCGCCCAGGATACAGCACGCAGCAGTGCAATGTTAGAAGCCGACTCTGACCGTCTCCATGGAAACGAAGCCGGAGCGCTGGAGGTGGGCAGACTGATTCATTCAGCGACACAGTGAGACCCACCACAGCGGGCCCGTGCGGGGCACTAGGGACACACAGTGAACAACAGAAAGCTCTGCCCTCGTGGAGACTGCACTCTGAGGGCACAAACAATCTATAAACAGGACGGATATGTGAAATAATATTGCAGGTAGAGAAAAGTACAGAATGGAAAAAAGGCAGGGAAGTTGAAATCTCACCGGGAAGGCTAGTGACAATCTGAAGGAAGTCACGGAGCGGGCAGTGAGGGTACAGGGCTGCAGAACATCTCAACGAGAAGGAAGATCAAATGTGATGGCCCGCAGCAGGACTGCGTGCACGTGTGCGATGGGGGGCAGAGGTCAGCAGAAGGCACAGAGAAGGCAGATCCCTCTCCAGAGCCTTGTCACCTGGACTTCTGAACACGTAGACTAATGGCCTCCACGCAGGAGGAAGAACCAAGTCTGAGGTGGCCGTAGCAGGGCGTCCCTTGCGAGGGGCTCTGACAGTACACAGAACCCGGGAGTCGTGAGGCACGTCCCCCTCAGCATCTCACGTCGGACGTGGGCCATGTCCACATTGTACACAGACACAGCTCTCTAGGGTATAAAATAGCTGTATTTCCTCATTTAAATGGTCCTTCCATTGGAGGTAAGCTCCTGCCCTACACCTCGAATGTCATCTAAGCCAGAGGCTCACGTCCAGCGTGGGAAGGGCCCTGGAAGTGGCCTAGAGGTCCTGGGCCCCTCTGACTTGTATCAGCCTTCGGTGGCCTGTGTCCTCATCCGTGCTGGTCCGATGTGACAGCCTGGTCCTGTACGTTTGCTCGGGGAGCAATGGCGAGGAGGCTGGCGTGGCTGGAGCTCTGGGGCGGAAAGGAGAGTCACGGAGAGATGAGTCCGGAGTGGCCAATGAGGGACGAGGGATGCCAGTGCCTTACGAGGCGCTGTGGGGCCTTGGACTCCTACTCAGAGACAGAAGGGAAACCAGCGCAGGGCTTGGGACAGGAAAGTGACGCTGCCACTGTGATGGGTGTTTTGAGAAAGCACGGTAGGGTGCCAAGGGCAGGAACAGGGAGACCAGTGAGGAGAGGACAGCACACTTTGAAGACAGAACCCACAAGACTTGCTGGCAGACTGGAGGTGGAGCACGAGGAAAAGAAAGGAACCGAGCCAAAGCCCGAAGCCCGAGGGGCTTGGTCCGAGGGTCTGCGACGGGGACGCAGGCTGGAGAGCAGTGGCCGTGACCTGTCCTTCGGACGCGCTGGAATTCCAGTCTAATTAAATGAACAAATGGAGGTGAGCCATGGGCCATTATATACGTGAGCCTGCAGCTCAGAGGGCAGGTCTAGGAGAGAGACCTAAACTCAGGGACCATCAGCAAATAAATGGTATTTAAGACCGTGAGTCTAGGTGAAAAATCGCCAAGACACTTAGCATTGTTGGAGAAAAGGTCCAAGCACTAGGTGGGAGCCGTGCTGATGGGCAGACACTGAAAGCCCTTCCATCACCGTCAGGGACGTAACTGGAATGGGGGCAGGGCCAGGGAGGAAGGGGTCAGGCATACCTTTATGGCAAGGGACCTCACCTGAGCTGAACTGGTATGAGAGCGTTCCTAAAAGATGAAGCAACGACCAGAGTTGGAGGAGGGAAATGGGAGGGAAGAGGGGGGAAGGTCACACGCTAAAGGTGGACCATCCTGGTGGAGAAGCTGTGGCCAGTGAGGAGCCACTGCAGATTTCACAGTGGGGAAGTGACGGGATTCAGGCCTGATTTCTGGAAAATTAGGTGGGATGCAGGATACAGGAGGGGAGAGAGACAGAGGAGCAGAGAGGATCTGTGTCTGGGAGACGCGGCGGCAGCTTCCTGCTCCCATCAGAGAGACAGCAAGGGACATGTGCACTGTGTAGACATTGCACCCTACAGGGCCAGGGAGGAGGTCCATCAGCCCGCCTAGGGCGCCCTCCTGGACCGTCCTGTGCAGAACGGCAGCTGCTGCCCAAACGGGCATCAGGGCAGGGCCGGGCGCCCCGCTCCCTCCCCAGCTCTGGCGCTCGTGACCTCAGTTTAGACAAGTCATTTTCCCCCATAAACTGCATTTCCCTCATCTGTCAAGTTGGGGCTTAACTGGATTTACAGGTGCCCATTGTAAGGTCCGCGACGTCCCCACTGAATGAGCCTCGGATATTACGGTTGGCTTCCAGAATTTTTTTCTTGATTCCAAACGTCTAAATTTATCCTTTCCAATGCCACAGGTTTTTTTATTCCCGTGTGTTTACACTAAAATCAAGATTAATAAAAATAATGATTTCAAAGTTATTATTTATCTACTGATTGGTTCATTTAGCCCGGTGCGTTTTTATTAGACTGATGTATGTGGGACACCTGATAGATTTTCTATATTGTCACATATTTTTAAATATAATTTACATTCCTCTAATTTGTAATATCTGGTTCAGTTAAATAGTCCTTTAGGAAAACAATGCCTTCCTCTTACATTTCACATTGAAACAATTCTTATATATATATTTTAAAGGAACCTAATCTATTATGATTAAAATGTTCTGAGAAATACCCTTATAAGGTATAGAGGCGTGTTGTCAGGCAATGCTCCTTACAGACAGGGACTGTCTCATTGCCTTATAGGCGCTGTGCCCAAATATCACGTCTTCTTTGCTTCTTTAGGTAACATAGTCTGTTTAGATCAAGTTAAAACATGACCTGCCTTATGCTCTGCGCTGTAGAGAACTGGCCAGTGGCTCACTCTCAGTATTTTAGAACTTATATTACAATTAATTATGTTGTTTCCTTAATTATCTGAGAGGGGCCGTAAATATAAGTTGAAAAGTGGGTCCTAGTATATCCTCTTCTTCATAAAGGCAGCGTTTGAATGGGGACAGTTACACCTGCGTCATTACGTAGGAGGGACACAAACCTGAGTGACCCAAAGGGAAGGTGCCAGTGACTGACTGAGGCTCTCCCTCCCGTGTGCGGGACACACTTTACATTTTCCCTTCGGCCGCCTTGTTTTCAATCAGCTCACTTTTCTTTCTCATCAAGCACGTACATTCGACTTCTTCGTGATCAGCCTGCATTTAAGGGATGTTGTTAATTGGTTTTGAATTTATTTCTCCAAATGGCTGCTTCCTTCAAATTCGTGGCAGAAGGAAGCATATAAGAGGAACCCTTAGTTATCATTATTTTATTGATGCTCCAAGAATTTCTTGATTAGCCTTCACGCGAATTTGTAGAGTTTAGTAATTACGCATCCCTGTGCTAGGAAAGCAGGCTTTGTTTAATGATTGAACGCACTGTTCTTTGGGCAGAAGGTGTTTTAAAGACGGATAGGTCAGGTATTCTGTACCAGTGCCATCATTCACTGTGTTGTTTAAGCAAACAAGCTGGTTCAAATAAGCTCATAATGAGTTTTGAATTTATAGAGAAATGAATCAGGGCGAAGAGGGGCACAAAGTCTTAGGAGAACTTGCCTCGCATAGTAAGGGAAGCATCACCCGAGTAACGTCCCCACTGAGCTAGCTTCGGTGGGACGGAAGGATGCACCGTAGGAAAAACGAGTGCCTGGCGTCATGCCGAGCTGACGCGGCCGTGGTCCCCCCGGGCCAGGCGCGGCTGCTGCGGACGGTAACCCACGGGGCGCGCTGCGGATGGAAGAGCCGGGGTGTTTAAACCTGCAGCCGCGTGTGCCTGCGAGGTGCCGTGATAGCAGGAAAACGGCTCATTTGGTCCATCCTGCGCCGTGATGGGCTTCTGGGTTTATTCTCAGTTGAAACAAAATAGCGGAATAACCACCCCCGTTAATATGTAATATGGACTGTTTTGTGTTATTCTTGGGAAGAGAAAGGCAGCTTCCACAGAAACACTGTGGACCGAGTGAGGTCTGGGCCGGCCTCCTTCTGCAGAGAACCTGTGAGCACTTTGTTTCTGGTCGGGTCGCAGGAAGCCTGTGATCTAACAAACACCCTGAAGGAGAACCACGTTTCGGTATTCGGTGTTTATATTTTGGTAAAAAACACATGCTTTTGTAAGTCCAGCCTACTTCTGTAAGTTGTAGGTCATTGAAGATGATTAAAAAAAAAAAAAAAAACGATAAGGTTCATCTCATATATAAAAACATCTCCGGAGCTGACGATGCACCCAGAGGTTGTTACGCAAGTGCCTGAGACAGGGCCTTGCCATCGTTCTGCCCTTCAGACAGCTCGGGTGTTTGGGAACCTTCTTCCTCGGAAGGTGTGACTTCCCAGTGCCGGACAGTGTAATGCGGCGGGTCAGGGCAGAGAGGCGGACTATTACGGAGGAGCCCGCCGGCCTCACTGTGCGGGCCATGGACCTCCCGGGCACCCCGTGATGCAGAAGCACATTGTACACCGTGACTCCTTTCAGAAAACCTTCCACCCTGGCTGCGGGGTCCTCTGCGAGCGGAGGAGACACGGAGGGCGTCCGGGGTGGGAACGAGAAGCTACCGGCGTCTTCTAAGCATGAAACTGCCCCTCTGGGCGCACAGAGTGCGGCTTGCTGTCTCAGCCCTCCTTCCGTGGGACGCCGCCTCGGTCTGTCTGACTCATTGGGAGTTGGTTTCCAAACCGAATTAGAGGAAGAAAAGAATGTACACCATCTCCAACAGGGAACCAGAATGGGTCCCGAGAGCCACACTTTGTAAGCACTTGACTGTTAGGAATGTTACTGCATTTGTATTCACCTCTGAAACCTGCAGTTATGAAAGCAGTATTTTTAGAAAATATCGAATATTAGATTCAAACACTTTTTTTCCATTTAAAAAGCAGCATTATAGTTCATAGGTGCATTAGTTTCAGATGTGGTACCTTAAATCTGCTTGATTTAAAGGCTAACAAAGTTTTATATTTACATGTGCTACTTTGTAAATCTGTAACTTTGGTAAATAGATGTTTTCATGTTAAAAAAATTTGCATAGTACTTTAATACAAGGAAAAAGAGTAGAAGATTTGTTTATAAACTTCCTAGGATATTTTCTAAATCAAGTAACTAATTCTTTTGTTTTATATAAAAAGAATTCCACTTTTCCAAAGAAGCAACATGCAATGTACTATATACATTTCAGTGCTTTAGTTTCACTTTGGAGAATTTTTCATGGTTTATTCTTTTAAATGACAAGGCTTTAGAATGTTACAGCTATTGAATATCTGAAAAATAGAAGAAAACCCAAAGCATTTATTATTTCTATAAACATTCCTTGGTAATCGCAGCTTTGAAGAATAGAATACAGTCAAAGCTAGTCTGTGGGAGTTGTTTTCTGGTTAGAAACAGCATATAGACAGATGACCTTTTCTCAAAAGATGTTTAATGTTTAAAGATTGGGCAGTAATACATGCAGGATGGTCTCTGTCCTCCGAGTCTTCTCGAATTGCTGCTGTTAATCAGAGCATGAGGTTTGGAATTCATAGACATCGGTTCAAATCTCAGCCCATCTCCTTGGCTCCTTTGTTCTTTAGATCTGGGACATGGCGTCTCCCTCTCCTGAATCTCATTTTTTTTTCACTTGTAAGCTGTGTTCCTAATCCATAACTCCCAGGGTTTTGTTAGGCTCTCATGACATAGACGTGAATGTTAGTGTTAATTATACACTATAATAATATTTTTATATATCATTGTTTTTTAGGAGATTCGCTGTAAAGAAATCCTTTTAATGCGTCATGTTTAAGTGGAGAATTTCTGTGTCACGTGAATGATTAGCACTTTCTCCCCTGACCCGCCCCCCGCCTTCGTCTTCCTGATGGCGTGCTCCCAGGCTTTCAGACACCGTTTAAACCTGTGCCTGTCAGCGGTGCACGTGTGATGCATTTGTGAGCACCTCTCACCTTCTGGGAAGGATGCTGTTTGATTTGTGGTCGAGGTTTATTTGTTATCTTCAATTTTGATATTTGCAGGACGTTTTGGAAGAGACATTTAAAGTAGTTGACTTCCCAACATGGGCACCTGTTTGGATCACCATGGGGAAGAAACACTTCTAAAGCATACTGGTAATAGGTGTGTGTGTGTTTTTTCCTCCATGTCTTTTCATGGGTTCGTAGCTCATTTCATTTTAGCACTGAATAACTTCGCATTGTCTGGATGGACCAAAGTGTGTCTATTTACTCACCTGCGGAAGGACATCTTGGTTCCTTCCCAGTTTGGGCAACTCTGAGTATTGCTGCTCCAAACACCCATGTGCCGTTTTATGTGGACATCAAGGCCAGCTCTTTGGGGTACATACCGAGGAACTCAGTTGTGAATACTTGTGACAGACTTTGCATACTGATTAGGCAAGTTATTCCCCCGTAGAGTGCCAGAGTTTTCATTAGTAGACTTATTATAAGAGAAGTCTATCCCGTTACCATCGTACTTTGGTTTTTGTCAATAAAAGTCTGTGGCAAAGGTAGAGCATCGGCAGTGGTGGCTGTAACAGCAGGGCCGTTGGCGTGGAGGGGGAGTTGGTGCATCGGTCGTGCCGCTGACCGGAAGTGCTCACTGTCCGGGCGTGGAGTGCAGATGAAACGTGTAGGTGGTGTATATCTGACTGCGGGTTGGTGGCAGTGAAATTGGAAAGTTGCTCATACGTTTGCTCTAAAAATGAGCATTGATTAAAAAGCAGACAAGTGTTTGTAGAAACGATATTTATAGACTAGGTAAGCATTTGTCCGTATCTCGATTTTTTTTCTTTTTACTTGTAAAATGTTAATATTCAGTGCATGGGCTCATCCGCGGCCCAGTAATCTGGTACGAAGCATGCTGACAGGCCGCTCCGAGGGTCGCCGGGTCTGAGAACACGTGTGGGTAAGGAAGCGTCTCGTTTCTGAGGAGTTCTTCATCCATGAAGTGGCATCCTTGTGTCCTTTCTGTTCCCCAGATCAGGTAAAAACAAAGCGGTTCTGTATTTGTTACAGGCCGTATTTGTAAGCTTGCCCCTTGGAAGAAGGCCATAGAGTAAAGAGTTTCAGGGTCATTCCAGAATGTTCAGGACCAAACCAAACCAAAGAAAGGCAAACATGTCTGCTGAAATGAGGACTGGTTAACCTGTTTCTCTCCACCACTTACAGCCACCAAAGCAAAAGTTTTCATAGCCTTTCTCACTCAGAAATCTCTTCCGATGAGGTGTGTGTGTGTGTGTGTGTGTGTGTGTGTGTGTGAGAGAGAGAGAGAGGGTGAGATGGGGGGGACACTGAGCCCAAATCGGAGGTTCACTGAATTCTGTGTCTCTGTGAATTTGCTCTAAATGCCTTCATAGTCTGTGCGGTTAAATAATTTTCACACATATTTTTTCTGATTCTTCAGTGTTTTGTGGAACATTGATGTAGTTGCTGTTATTCGAAAAACAACGTATCTCCCCTATGAATCTCGATTTTGGGTTTTCTTTCCATGGAAGACGGCGCCATGCTGTGGTTTCCTGCGGGCGAGTGACCATGGTCTCCGTAGTCCAGTAGGGGCCCCACTGGGCTGGAGCCCCCATTCACGTCGCCTGCGTGGCTCTGTGAACGTGGCCTGCATTCCCCTCTGACTTTGGAGGAAGCTGTTTGCAGCAGGTTTGGGGAGCCTTCAGTCACACTGCTATGTATTTTGTGATTCCTTGGTAACAAAGTTTGACCCCAATTAGTGTGTGTGATCTTTCTGAACTGCCAACGTGAGCCGGGCTGATGAAAGCCCTTCCAGGGAGCCGCTGCTGAGACCTCTGAAGCCGTGTTTCACGACCTTGGTCTTGCCCTTCTCTCAGGGGCTTCAGATTCTTGCCGTCCCCACAAGCAACCAGATCCCATCTGGCTTCCTCTCGCCTCTGAGCCGGGCACATCCTGCTGCCTGGAGTGCTTGCTCGCCCTTGCTCATCTGCTTCCAAACCACCCCCCACCCCGCACCCCTCGGCCCCAGCCCTTCACGCTCACTGTCCTAGGACGGCTCACCCCCCTGGCTGCGGCTCGTGGCTGCTCCCTCTTCCCGTGCACCTGCTCACGGCCCCTGGAGTCTTCTGCAGGAAACGGCTCTTCGGGGGTTTTGCTGGTGTTGTAATTCTCTCATAGCATTGACCTTGAGGTTGTTTACATGTGGGGAAATGTTTGATTTTAGTCCGGGAGTAATAGATGCCCCCCCTCCCGCCAAGAATCCTTGAGTGACATCTTTACCGCCTAAAATTTGGTTGGATCACAATGAGTCTTTTATCTTCCATATCTCCTTCTTACCGTATTTTCTACTAATGATAAAAGTGGAAACATTTGTAGACATTAGAAGCAGCCTAGGCAGTATTAGGAAAACCTGTGAAAGTTTTGTAATGCACATCATATCACTTTCCCTTTTAAAGAAAGCATTTTATATAGACACAAGCTAAACCTTTGTTCTTTTAAATACTGTCATTGTCAATCTGGGAACCTAACAACTTCTAAAATGTAGCTTCCAGCAAGACTTTAAGGTTTTCAGAGAATACTCAGTAGGGAACTCCATTTTCTAACGTTCCAGACTTCAAAAATAAAGTTCATGCATCAGAAGCAATATCAAAAGATATGTGTGAATAATTATCTGCATATTCCACCAGTGTGACTGATCTTACATAGACGCTCCACGAGCTCCTAAAAATAGAATTTTAATTTAAATCCTACAAAGCCCAATTTGCTGTTGAAGTCAAATCTACTGCAACATCCGGGCAACCGTGATTCATCTGCGGCTGGTGTTCTAGCCCCTCTGCTGCTGTCCCCCAAAGTGTCCCCTGGCCCTCTCCCCTTTTCCCAGCCAATGCCCACTGACCTTCGGCTTCTCCAATCACGTGGCAGCTATTTAAAACATTCTCATGACAACACAGCCGTCCCTCTCTATATCGCGGTTCACTTAGCGCGGCCTCACTGTGTCGCGGGGTTTTTAAAATATTATATTTATTTATCGCGGGTTTTTCGCTCTATTGCGGGATTCTGCGGTACTGTATACGTGTGTTGTTAAAGTGACGTAGGTTTAAGAGTGTAGAATATGTTTAAGAACATAAGTCATCGGCAGCCGTCCGTCTCGAGAGAGGCTGGTGTAGCTTCTTAAGAGTCTATCTGCACCGCCGAGAATGGCTGTGCAGTCCGACTCGGGAGTGACACGGTATCTGTCTCCTCCCGTGTTGAATCGACATCTTGCGATGACGCTGGAGTGTCCTCTCTAGTGAAGCTGAAGCTACAGAGCCTGGGCAGGGTGATATGGAGGGTCTGCTGTTGCCCATGCAGCAGACCCCCCCTCTCTTCGCAGCTGAAGGGTCCAAGGGAAAGACGGAGTCAATACAGCTTGGGTTCAGGTGCGCCGCAGGAGTTGCCGGTGTTGACTACAACGTCAAACCGCCTTAGGGACTCCGGCTCCGGATTTTCTGTCGGGGTTTACTCCCTTAGCCTTTCCCCTGAAGAGGTATGCCGCAAGGCAGCGGAGGTTTTTTGGAGTCAGAGTTTTCCTTCTCTGATGTGCCCTGACTGGAAGATCGAACCAGCGACTCTTAGCTCGCAGGCCGACGCTCAATCCACTGAGCCAAACCAGCCAGGGTTAAGAACATAAGTAGTGTTTATAAAAGTGTGGAAAAGGTTAATAAGCGAGTGGGAAAGGTTAATAAGGGACTGGGAATGGTTTATAAGTGTGTGGGAAGGGCTTATAAAGCCTTAAAATATATATAAATACTAAAATAAATGTAAGGTTCCTACCTCACGGATTTTCAACTGTCGCTGCGGGAAGTCTAGAGTGTAATACCCGCGGTAAGTGGGGGACCACTGTATTGGGGTTCTGGTTCATCTGTCACACTCATTTGCATGTCTGCAGTCTATTTGCCAGGTCTGCGTCTGTACTGCCCAATGCAGAACTTGGTTCCATTGGCTTGTTGCTCATAGATAGTCCCCCCCACCCCACAGACACACACACAGACAATGATAAACATTCATGTGAACGCACACACGTGCGCACACACGTCTGGGTTTCTCTTCCCTCTGCTGGGTGCTGCCTGCCTTTCCTGAGTGTGCTGCCAGCCAGGGAAACCGCGGCTTCCTCTGCATCCCTTCCTGGGGAGAGCCTGGGGCCTGCGGGCTTAGCACAGGCAGGAGCCCCCCCCTGCTCTGAACGACCTGCTTCAAAAGGGGGTGGTTGATGAGGGTCTCAGAAATGCCCTCCTCTCGCTCAACAATACCGGGTTCTGTTTCTTCTTTCCGTGCGTGTCTACGTTTCCACGGGTATGACCCTGTTTTGTGAGGAGAGCGTGGGCTCCCTCGGGAGGGTTCCGACAAGTTCTTGTTTGGGGACTGAAGCTCCTGAAGAGGGGACAGAGTGGCATCCAATTTGTAGAAGTCGGGTGGAAGGCCAGGGCAAGCAGCCCTGTACCCCGAATGGACAGGTTCATGTTCTAGGCAGCAGATTGTAAGTGTTTGGTATCAGGACGCGGGATGTCTGGAGTGGAGCCTTTCGCTTCTCCACAGGTGGACACGGGACTTTCCTGAAGCGTAGAACTCCCGTGTCCTGCAGCATCGCAGCCCAGTGCGCGGAGGACTCAGCTCTGTCGTCGAGGAAACTGCCAGTTCGTGAAGGACTATCCGCTCAGGCCACCTGGCGTTTACCCGGTGCCCGTGCGTCCCTGTGGGTCATTCTGTCACAGCTTTCAGTTCTGTGGCAGACAGAGCTGCATAACTACCAGTGACAGTGGACTCTTCAAGCATAATACGTGTTTCATAACGCAACACCTTAATAAATAAGTACTCCATATTCAGAATGATAAATACTCCTGGAGCGACTGAATGACCAGTGAACAAGGCAGCGTCATGCTGTGATTTAAAAATTGCTGTTGTTCTCCCAAAAAACCACCTCTCTTTACCTGGGGTAAAAAGAATAAGGCAGTTCTTTAGCAACAATATTTTTCACCTGTAGACGTAGAGCTTACTAAAGAAAACAGATGAAGAAATGGTTATAAAAGGCCAGAGAGCAGATACTTTCTAAATAGCTCAGTCCTTCCGAAGGAGTCCAAGTTTAAGCAGTGGAGGGCGGTGTACACATTTCTTGCTTCTGGGCGTCATTCTGACGCGCTCCTGCGCTCAGCTCCCGCGTCACTCTCGGGAATCAGCCTGGGTGATGGAACACAGGAGACAGCTCCCCTGGCGTGCGTGGGAAGAGCACTCCGTGGAGGGGTCCTCCACCGCGTCTGGGTTGGGGGATGCAGGAGCCTTCCGGAGGAGGGGCTGGTGAGAAAGCCACAGCGCGCTCACTGGGGCAAGGGGACCAGATCATCTGGTGCCATACAGCTGGTGCGCACGGTGGGCGTGGCTCTGGTGCCTACAGTGTGTCTGTACCGGTGACACTTCCCAGCACCGCAGTGACTGCTGTCCCTGTGTCGTGGCCAGCCCCACGGTGAAGTGCTGATTGCTGTGGGTCCTGGGAGCCAGGAGCGCAGAGCCCCTCCGGGGTGAGTGGAATCAGTGACCGCCATTCCGCAAACAAGCGCGGCCTCTGGTGGGAGCGCTTTGTCATGAATAATCTTGGAAGTGCTTGGGCTCTCTCCTCGTGGTCATCTGGCGGCTGTACGTGAGAGCGGGGGCGTCTCAGCGGGACGCGCGGGTTTGCCGAGGACAGGACGGGGTGGGCACCCGGCGACATGCGCCTGCTCCCGCTGCGCTCCCTGCTGCCCTGAAGCGGAGTCCACTCCGGTGCGTGGGAAGGAAGCAAATGGGCTCTTTTCCGAATTATCCTTTTCGTTTTAGCCTTCGTGTAAGAAAGTCAGTTCTGTGATGCACAGTGCTGTCAGCGAGTAATTCTTCATGATCTGGAAAGAAAACCTATTTCATGGATTGGCTGAGGGCATTTTCCACAGCGGGTCAGCTGCATCGTATTTTTCACATTTAATGTTAGGATGTTTTAAAATTCAACAACGTGTTTTAGCTAGAGGCTTCAAGTACCTTAGCAGTGCCTGCAAATGCCTCTTTTTATTGCCTTTACAAATGCTGGGGTTTTTTTTTCCATTAAAATATATTTATCTTGTTTTAAGTTATTTGGTTGCCTAAGCCATCTGGAGACAGAAAATCTGGCATTTCCCTCCTTAATGGATAACGCGTACATACAGCGTTAGTTATACCTGTATTTAGAGGCAGAGTTAAAGCATCGCCCAGGCTTGGCTAGGCCCTTGGTACTTAACTGTCGTGGGCAGCACTTTGCTTCCCTGGTTCATGAATGCTGCTGTGGTCACGGAGCCTCTATCGGCGAGACTCATTTCACGCACGCTGGCCAGGCTGCCATGAAGTTGTTAGACTTTTTTTTTTTTTTTTTTGGCTAGACCCCCTGCACACGTTATTTAACTTGGGGTAAACATTATCTCCATGGTTACACAGTAGAAATCTAACGCTTCGAACTATTAAATGGCTTACCTTGTCAATTTGCATCTGTCTGCCTCGCTCCCGTGCCTGCTACTCGCAGTCTTGTGTGGGAATAAAGTTTATACAAAGAAAATCGTATTTTCAGTTTGGTACATGATAGAAAACAGCGGTGAGTGTGTTATTAAAATGACTATTTTTTTCAAAGATCTGTGTGTCATTTAGAATTCTTGTATATTTGTTTCAAACGAGGCACATCCGTGGTGATGTGGCGTGAATTCACAGAAATTTGAGATGGATGCACTCTTATCGGTAATATTCAAAAGCATATTCAATTTAAAGCTTTTGGAGGAGCAGATGCAAATGTAAGTTCAGAATTGCCTAATTCAGACATAAAGGCATGAGATAATGTTACCTTAAGGTTTCTAGGAAGACTGCTCTGAACCCTGTAGCATTTAGTGTTTACAGCACCTCGGTTGGTTGTGTTAATAAGACACGTGGTCTGAGTCGGTCTGATGTCTAAGGTGATGCCGATGGACGGCTCATTGTGGCAGACGCTGACGAATGGCATTGGAGTGAGGCCGACAATGTTTAATTTTTTCTGACACCGAACTACTATGCTGCAGAGAGAAAGTTAGCAAAGGTAATTGGACTGACTGCCCATATAAATTAGGGCCATAGCCCAGACCCATGAGTACCAGCCTTGACAGCAACACCAATCTGTTACAAGAAAATGGAACTGTCCCTGACATGACATAATAGGATTGTCACAGATACAACACACTGTACAGTTTTTCCTCTTAATTCCTGTATGAGAACAAAGTCATTTTTGTGCAGCTGGCCCGTCTTCATTTTCCTTTGCCTTGACTAAACCTCATATCTAGGGGTTTGAAAGCTGACCAACAACAGGTGTGGCTCAGTATCCCCTAATCGGCCGGAGCCTCTGCCCCCCCTTTAAGCATCGCTGTGCTGTGCACACCTGAAACACAACGGACCGCCTCGTCCCCTGATGTAACGGGCTTTCCAGAGCGTGGTGAGATTGTATGTTTGAACGGAATCGCAAACATAAATAAGTCAAGCTATTAAGTCACTCTGGCTGGAAGGGTAGATTATAAAGGAATGAGAATCTCAGGCAGCTCAAGCGTGGCTGGCAGGCAGCCATTCATTACAGCCTCGTGCGACATGGATTTTTTTGACTCGAAGAAATGGAAACATAGCAGTAACTGTGTATCCTGAAGGAGACCTTCTACACTATTGACATGCTTTGTTTTTCTAAAAGGCACCACCAGAACTTCATTCAAATTGAATTTTGATTGTACTAATGAAGCTATCTGTTCATTGTCCAAGTGAAAACATTCATTATTGTGGAAATAGGATGCTGATCCCAAACGGTTACTTTAGCAACTATTTTTACCATCTTTCTGAAGGACACAAGGGGTCTAATTCTAGACAAGACCTCTTCCTTTTCCTTTCAAGCAAAAATTACAAAATTCCTCTTAATTACATTTAGTAGGGACACTTAGGCTTTGCCATTGTGCAGACTAAGTAGACTATTGAAACAACATCAGCTGATTTGGGTTGTGTTATTTTCCCTCGTGATTCCTGCTCTCATCTACTTGCCAAATGGATGGGACTTGGCAGGAAACAGGAAGCAGCTGAAAATGTGGGTGAAGTTTTCTGGATTTCGCAGGGGTCATCGGCGACAGTGATTGCGGAAGTAGCCCGGCTTCTCAGGTCGCTGCGCTGCGTCCAGTCTGCCGGTTTCCCGTCGTCACCGACTAGACCACGTTGAAGGACTCTTGCCTTAAGAAAGAGTGTTATTTCTGTTTCCAGTTTGGATGAACAGGGTGGATTCAACCAAGGAGGTGTTTGTGGTAATTCTTGCACAGTTTGTCTTTGTCTTGTCATTAAGTGTGTGAACATTAGGTTCAGATTGCTCTGAAAGTGTGTGAAAATTAACTGCGGTAAGTGGTGCAGTGTTCAGTTGGCGTAAGTCAGGCCTCATTGCAGTTGGTACCTGGGAGACTGAGCGCCAACCTTGTGGCCGGACCGCGGCGCACGGGCTTCAGGTTCCGCCGTTGGCTGCGGGGCCGGAGGGGTCTTGAACTTCTCGGCTGCTCTTCCGCTTCAGCAGTGAAAGCTGCAATTGCTGCCGTTACGGAAAGTTCATGACACGCATTCCCACTTAATTTTTAGAGTAATTCTGAAAGGTAGCTGCTATTGTGTGTGTTTTCACAGATGTGAACCTTAAGGTTCAGAGACTTTGAGGAGCTTAATTAAGGTTGGTCAGCTAATAAGTGGCAACAGTTGGCCTCAAACTCGGTCTGTCCGATTGCAAAACCTTGACTTCTCCCCATACAAATTGTTAAAAAAAAAAAAAAAAGAAGAAAAAGAAAAAAGAAAAATAGATCTCTTTGTGTAACATGTCTGTATTGGGCCTGCTCTTGATGCAGTTTTGCCTTCAGAGCTAGTTTTACACGTGGGTATTTTACGTCCTAAGAGGTCTTTGTCACTTGAAACCTTTCACGTAGGTCATTTGGGCCGGAGCCTCAGTGGGGGGCAGCTGCGGAATGCCCTCAGGCCGACTGGACCCGATCGATGCTGGTGTCCGCACTGCTGGGAAAGACCTGTTCAGTCCATATTCGATGCTGGCCCCTCGCCGTGCCTCCCAGATCCCGTGAACAGTCACTGAGGGTTTGCTGCACACGAGATACAGAGGGAAAGCGGGAGTCACAGGAGGAAGGACACAGGACGGAGAAGGCAGGAAGGCGCGTTGCTGGCTTGGGGATGGGGCTTGAGACCCAGAAGCTGCCGTCCTTCCAGTACCCCGATGTGTGCTCTCCTGAGTTCCTGGGTAATTATGTGATTTCAAAAGGTTTTTTTAAAAAAAGACCTCCCCCTAAAATGAATGAACATGGTGAAATCGGAAAAAAAAAAAATTGCATTCCAGTGTGATCTGTTAGCTATTTCTATTGGTGTTTGTAACATCTTTAAATTAAAGATATAAATATAGTGGCAAAACTTCTCTATCCTAACTTTTCTCTGAAGTTCCTCAGAAGGATAATCATGTCGAAGTGTTTAAAGTAAATTCATGTTACTTGTCTACGCTTACAATTGTGAAGAAAATGCTGTCGAAATACTAGCCATTTATTCATTCACTTCACATTTATTGAGCATGTCTTTTATATCCTGTGTGATCCTGAATCTCAGTAGGTGTGAAAGTGATTTTGTTTGTATGTGTGAAAGTGATTTCGTTTAGTAATGGTTTTTATTTCTGAGAAGTTTTTTTCTTTCCCATTTCCCATTTTAAATTGTCTTAAGATTCAAATCGACATCCAGACAGCAGTTTGGCAATATTTCTTACAGAAAAAATGATCATGCTTGACTTACATCGTATGATATTCCGTGAGAAATTCACAGAGGAGCAGTTCAGTTATTTTCAAAGTGTCTGTACTTGTAGAACTTGAAAACTTTTATGAAAATTCTAATTTATATTTGCACATGGTCCTCTGACTTTATTTTATTCGCCTACTCAGTTATCATTCACTTCTTCATTCACTTTTACTCACTAGTTATTTATTAAGGCCCTAACATATGTGTTGCTCTTGGTGGGTAAAATGCACATGGATATTTTCCCACATGGGGCTTATACCGTGTTGGGGAAGACATTAAACTAATAGGCACACTCAGCTGAGAGCTGGTGTGAAGGAAAGCACAGTGTGTGAGGAGGGAGGCCGCAATGGGCAAGCAGGGAGGGCCTCAAGGGGGAGGTGACATTCAGCAGAGGTCTCTGATGGATGCCTAGGAGTTCCTTAGCAGGTAAAGATTTGGAAGAAAGTGAGTGCACATACCTTGAGGAGGGAAAGAGCTGGGCTTCTCAGGAGAGCAGGAAATACCTGCGGGACACCGAAGAGTGAGGGTCGCTGGGGGGACACCGGGCTGGCTGCTGGATGTCCTCCATTTCTGAGTGCGCAGTGAGGTTCACTGAGCATCCGTGTGGACTGCAGTCGCAGGAAATGGACGGTGGTGTCAATGTCAGCTGCTTTGCTTCATTTGAAAGTGGAGACAGATCCCTGTTGCGTTTGTCGTCAGCTTTTAAATACTTGCCCAGTGTAGGCAGACCGAAGAGTCTGATTGCTCGCAGGACATCAGAACAATTCTTTGTTTTGGCACTGTAAATATCTTTTCTCTTGTGCATGTATGTGCACACACATTCTTTACACATTTAACTTTTTAAATACAGAGATCTTACCTGTATTTTTTATGAGTATGTTTTGAGAACATCGTTTTACATTTTTTATTTACTTACTCTTTTATCTTTAAAGAAAGCAGGGCAATCGCTTCTCGGCCTTTTGGCTAAGATCAAGTGTAGTATCTGTTCTTATCAGTTTAAAGAAAGCAGGGCAGAGCCCTGGCTGGGTGGCTCAGATGATTGGAATGTTGTCCCGCACACCAAAAGGCCGGAGGTTCAATTCCCGGTCAGGGCAGGTACCTAGGTTGCGGGTTTGGTCCCCAGTCGGAGTGCATACAGGAGGCAACCGATCGATGTTTCTCTCTCACATTGATGTCTCTCTCTCTCGCTCTCATCAATAAACATCCTCAGTAGGACTTAAAAAAAAAAAAAGAAGAGTAAAGAAAGCAGAGTGGAGTCAATTTCCACTTTGTTTCTTTATTCAGTTATCTCGTTGCAAAGTGGAAACCCAGCCTTGTTCGGCGTTACTGTTCTAAACTGCTGAAGGGACGCAAAAGGCAGGTTGACTGTTGACCCGTGGGTTTCTCTGTGTGCACAAGGCTGATGGTTCCAGGGGACAGTGGGGACATGTGGCCCTGGCACTAACCGTGTGGCCCAGATGTTTTCCTCCTAATGAGGTGCTGGAAGCCAGCGTACTTATCATGTGTGACTTGTGTAATTCCTTTGCTATTTCATTGCCTAAGACTATTACCTACTTTGCAATCATATTTATTATTATTATAGCAGATTCAGTTGCACTTGCTTGTTAATCTAACTCCTCTTCAATTCTGCCTCACATGCCCCAGTGCTGTCTTGAGAATGCTGTTGTCCCTCAAGGCAACTTCAAATCCTTCATTGCCGGGGTACTATATTCTTCTCACTGGTTTCCTCCACTTGTTCCGAAAGCAGTACTGACTGTAGTGAAGAAGTCACATTTTATCGACCGCACCCGTGATCAGTGGCATCGCCCCCCTGGCCTAAGCTAGCTGGCCAGAGCTGCGCGCCCAGGCTGCTGGTGCTGGGCAAACCCGGGCGTCCTGCCCAGGGTGGTACCTGTCTCCTTACCTCGTGTGCTTCTGGGGACTGACTGTCGCTTCCCGTTTCTTCCCAGCCCACTGGGGTTCTTTATCATCGGACACACTCAAGGTTCTTCGTGCCCACTTTTTAGATCCGCTTTATTCTTTTCCTGAACAAAATTTAAATGTATTGTTCTTAATCCCTTCCAACTTCCATTTTTTAAAGCATTTCCAGTTGTTACCTCCCCACCGAGGGTTATCCTGACTGTAAACTTGCTCGTGGGTTTTTCTCTATCTCTGCCCCTTCTACCCCCTCATAATATTGTGACACTTTTGTTTTCTCAAGCCAGTTTTCTAGAAGAAAGTTGTGGACTCAAGAATATTACACCTGATCATACCTTTCCCGAAAAATAAATCAAAGATCACCACCAGAATTTGTTTCTTTGCTGACAGAGTTAAATTCCTTTCTTGTTTCACTTCGCATCTGTCTGTAATCATGTTGCTATAGAATGACATCGTACCGTCGCCGTGATAGTCAAATTGGTCACCATTCACCGGACTTTCAAAGAGCAGCATTAGTCACACAAGTGATGGGCTCTGTACTTGCCGTCTCCTGTTGGGTTTTCCAGAAGCAGACGCTGAGATCAGGACTTGTTTGCACACCGTTTATTAAGAAAGTGAGAGGCCCGGCAGGGAGTGATGGATGGTAAAGGACAGACAGGAAGCGGCTGAGGGCTGTGGTTTTAGGCGGAGTCTGTCCAAGGGCAGCTTCGGTGTGAACTACCACGGGCGCTCTGCAGGGCGAGTCATGCCGCGGTTCCAACCCACGTCACATGGGCTGCGCCCTCCTGCTCCCACCGCTGTCAGCCACTGCCGGACGACCTCAGGATGAGGGGGCGGGGGGCCGCGTTCTCACCACAGCTGGGCACAGTGGCCCTCGGAGCCTGTGGTCAGAGCTCTTGCCGGCGCTCTTTCTTAGACCCCACCTCACACGGAAGCATGAAGGACATGATGTGTATTGTCACGTGCACGAGGACCGCAGGAGGATCGCCCGATGCGCCTGGGAGGTCCCTTCCCACCACTCAGACGGTGCTCCTTTTTCTGGGGGCGGGGGTTGATGCACAGGGACCCTAAGCTGTGGGAGCTGCTGTTTCAACTCTGAAGCACAACCCGGGATTCCGGTTTTTGTTTTGTTTTATAATTTTTTTAGTATTTATTATCTTGTGTTAGAGACAGGCCACTGATTTCTAGGATTTATTATTAGCTTTTTTGCAATAATTGATTTTAGCCACGGGCTCCGATTTCAGAACTGTTCATGGGACAGTGATTCTGCTGGTGACTCTGCTGAGTGACTCGGACACCCATAGCTCCGGCCTACACCCGGTCAGCCTGAAGTGATTAGTCAGGAACAATGACCACTTCAGAGGCTGATTGCACTCAAACCCTGCAGCTTTGAAACTAGGTCAGCTGGACGCGTCCCGACAGCAAAGACTCTTCACAACTCCCGCTGGGTTAATGAAAACATTTTAGGTCTCCCTGAATGCGCAAGCCTTGGGGACATTTCTGTGATGTCTTTAAGACTACGCGGGGACATTTTATATATGTTGCCTGAGATTTATGGCTGCAGTTCTAACTTCGTAATGGAAACAGCTGATACAACTTCTGAAAGTAGGCGGAACATCTCCCCCTTTGTTTTATTCTGTGTCGCGAATAGAGCACATGGTAGCGCCTGTCCACGCGTACTTCATTTACGCAGCCTTCCGGAGGAAGGCGTTACTTTAATAAGATACGTGACGTTTATGAGGACTGACCAGCTGAAAGGATGTGCGCAGAAACGGGTGGCCCTGCAGGTGTGTATTTATAAGCTCGTACATGCTGGGCTAAGACAGTTTCCCCCAGCCAAAGGACAGAGATGCATTCTTATTATTGTGATTATGGTTCAGGTTTTCTGCCCACCACAGAGTCTTTTGAATTTTACTGCTTATTAAAGTATAAAGAGGTGATCCCATTTTCTGTAGCTCATTATTCTGAAAAGACAAGTAAAGAAAATGAAAAATAAGTGTTGTGCCCGGGCACGGCAAGTCCCCTTCTTTCATCCCAGGGCACCGTTGAAGACCTTCAATTCATAGTAGAGATCTGAACGTTCCAAAGATGCTACATTTAATTTTATATTAAAAATAGGATTTCTAGACTATGTAGGGGAGGTGGATAGTTATTTCATTTCTAACAGGTTTTCTGCCTGGTATTAGAATTTCATTCATAGTCATTATTCTTCAGCATCATGATTTGAAGTTAATGGATTCCTAAAATTACCGTGATTGCTTCTAATCAAAATGCAGCTAGCTCTGTTGTTTGAAAACTAAAGGGAGTGGGAAGATTTAGTCACAGCTTTCATCCTGGTGGGTGGGCCTTGGTTGGTTGGGGACTCTGCCGCCCTCTCCCTTGCCCACGTCCTCTCAGTGCCCGGCTTTCCTCACAGACTCGCTATGGCCCCCTGCAGGCCCGATGCTTCCGGAGAGGCCGGCCGGTCCAGCCCCCGCTGCCGGAGGGCGTTTGATCCGACTCTGTCTTTCCTTCCTGGCGCAGCATCCTATGGATATTGTTCGGTGACCACTTCAGCAGACTGATGGGAGGGCTGACGCTCCTGGGCCCTTTTTGGAAAGGTCTTTGGTGTTCTGCTCACGAGGGATTGCAGAGCTGACCCTCCTCTCTCCTGTTTGGCTGTACCCTAATATGAGAATGATCAGGAGCTTTAAGATAGAAATTCCAATGGAGCTCAGAGTAGAGAGAATTGTTTCTGACCAGGACCATAGGGACGTCGCTGTGTGAGGGGCTGGGGGGACGGAGAAGGGCATCTCCTGGTTATGGATGTACCACTGCATGTTTTTTAGAAATTGACAAAGGCAAAATTATCACATTCCATTTGGGGTTTTAATTCACACATGTGTATGAACCAGATCAGCGGCCTGCGTTTGATAAATGGTCCTTTCACTTGTTCCCCTCCCCCTCAAATATGCTTTTTTTCCGTTGAATTTATTTTCCAATGCTTATGTGCCTGACTGAATATAAAATCATAATGTAAGCCTTCTGAAGTTGAAAGACTTATTGCTTAAAATGGTGTTCTTTTGATGATATAGTTGTCTAATTATTTACACTTTTTTAGTGCCTCATAGAGTAGAATTTGACTTATCTTTTGCCCAAAAGAATATAAGAAACCATTTACTTGCAAATTCCAATCTGTTAGAAATGATATCCCAAAAATTAAATTTCAAAGCAAATCTAAAATGTGGGATGTGCTTTGAAGCACTTTTTTTTTTTCCCCAGGGAAGAAAGAACATATAGCTAGTCCTTCCATGTTTTCCTGCTTGTCCACGTTTTAAAACAATTTTCTTGAAACGGGACTACTTTAAGGAATACCTGCTTCCGACCCCACGGGTGGAACCTAAGCCGGCAGAATCGCTCACGTGTGACTCTGGACTCTAGTGACAGAGAACAGAATGGCAGAAAGGTGTGCAGAGGGATTTAGAGGTGAGATAGAATTTTCCAAGAGAGCGGATAGATGCCTTAGAGGAAAAGAAGGACAGTCGGGAGAAAAGTTATTTCAGCCACGGATTCTGACCATACATGACTTTAAAGAGGATGAATTTCAAGAGGACAATAAAAAAGAAATTACAGTCATCGAGACGGGAAATGATTACGGGGTGGGAGAAGATTTCAGCTGAGAGGATTAGGGATAAAGTCTGGTTGACAAGTGGATGAGCGCGTTTGCACACGGAAGACATCGACGGAGTGGAGATGACCAGCCACTGGGTGTGAGGGCCTGCGCTGGGTCTGTCCCCGGGGGACGGGGACGCAGTTTGAGCAGGGAAGTTCCGAGAGGAGGGGAAAGTGACCTGCGCCTGAGGTTTTCTTCTGGGGCTTCTCTGAAGATTGGCCTCTTCCTCTTTTCTTTCTTTCTTTCTTTCTTTCTTTCTTTCTTTCTTTCTTTCTTTCTTTCTTTCTTTCTTTCTTTCTTCCTTCCTTCCTTCCTTCCTTCCTTCCTTCCTTCCTTCCTTCCTTCCTTCCTTCTTTCCTTCCTTTCTTTTTAAAAACTAGGTACCTGTTACTGGGTGGTCTTCTGCTGTCTGTCTACCTTCCTTTTCCTGGTGTGGGAAATACGGCGGGAATTGAGAGAGGAGAGGATCCATATTGTTTTGGAAGGTGGACTGAATGGGTGCCTGTTGTATGGACAGAATTCGACCTTGGGATGTGAAAACACCCATGTTCAGGTGCATGGGGATGCCTTCGTCACCCTGTTCAGGAGAAGTGACCGCCGAGCCTCTGCTAGCCCTGTTAGCTGTGCCAACTCTGGAAAAGCACCGGATGCAGGGTCTGAAGATTCAGATTAAACTCTACGTCTGTTATTTATCAGGTTTTTGGCTGAGCAAGATTCTTAACCACCTGAGGCAGAAAGATCTGGTCACCAGTGCGCTTGGCAGGGGCTGCCGGCCCCGCGATGGCTCCTGGGGGCGCTCGGGAGAGTGTGGTCCCTGGGCTGCGGCGGACACAGGGAATGTCCCTGTGCAGGGCCCCATGGGCGCTGCTGACCAGGGCAGAACGCTGAGGATGGTGACAAGCTCGTGGCTGAAGGCCCGGTCTGGGGTGTAGTTTTTCCTCAGCTCTGTGTGATTGTGGGTGTTGGGAATGCAGGCCTCCTTTCTCCAGTACTTCCCATTTTTATTGTGTTTCCAGTGGAGTGAATTACACTCTTTAAATGTTAAGCAATACCCCGGGAAATTTCTAACATCCTAAGTTTTATTTAGGTAAGGTTTAAATCGTTACCTAAATTTGAAAAAGAAAATACTTTATTGAGTTGAAAATAAAGTTCCTAATAGCATACATGCTATGGAAGAGTGGGAATACTATGAAGGAATGGATGATTGATTGTATTTTTTCAATATTATTGAGTTATTACAACACACCTCGTTGTCAATGTTTCCTACAGAATTTTCTCAGTTAGCAAGAAAAGGTAGCTTTTGAAGGTACTGTGGGATGCTCAAAGGTGAAAGATGGTGAACTCTTATAAAAACGATCTCTTCAAAATAAAATCATTATCTGCCTATCCGATCGACTTATTTTGTACTTTTCAAAATATGTGTCTCCCCTCATGGGCATCAAAGTTAACTACTGATGCCCTGGCTGGTCTGGCTCAGTGGATGGAGCGTCAGCCTGTGCACTGAAAGGCTGTGGTTCGATACTGGGTCAGGGCACATGCCTGGGTTGTGGGCCGGGTCCCCAGTTGTGGGTGTGGGAGAGGTAACTGATCCACGATTCTCTTGCATTGGTGTTTCTCTCCTTCTCTTTCTCCCTCCCTTCCCCTCTCTCTAAAACTACATAATAAATAAAATCTTTTTAAAAAGTTAACTATAGAAGACATATTTTACACTGGAAAATATTATACTTAAAACTCTTTATTATCATCTGTATTTTTGTGATCGCAGAGATAATAAATAATTATTGAACAGAAATTCCTTGCTTTTTAAAGGAAACTCTATGATGTTTTCTTTTATAAATTGAAATGAACTTCCTAAATGAGGCGCCCAGGTGGACTTATTATTAGAATTCCCTGGAAAATTGGGAGAGAGATGGTGTGAGAGACCCAGAGAGAGCCCTGGCTCAGCAGGCCAGGGTGAAGCCCGGGCGCACAGCGCGCTGTGGGGCAGGACGCGGGCTCCGCATCTCTTCTTCTGTTGGGGAGAAGCGGAGCACTGATGCCCAAGTCAGATTTCTTCCCCTGCTTCCCTCTCCTTCTCCATCCTCGGCAGGTCCCGGTAAGGCCGGCAGCCCTATCTGTCTGTATCTACACTGTGAGGGACGTGTTCCGGGTTTCCCAGTTCTTGTAGGACTTCCCATTTTGACTCAGTTCCAGCTCTTTCTCTCAGATGGAGATTGCCCTTTGTAAGGTTGAAGATTCCTTCACCGGGATTCTCACTTCACTACTCCCAGTGCTACCACGGTACGAGGGCAAGTCTGTTTTCTGTGAGACCTGCCCATCAAGGCAGTGCTATGACTAAGAATGTAATTACGAGTGAATGCAACATTTCCTTTTATTTTGTGGGTCATTTCTCTACCTTTTTAAAAATTTCAGCTTGCATCCCACACTTTTGCGTTAGCTTCCGGGGTGCAGCACAGCAGATGCACAGTCGTGTACTTTACAGGGGGGGCCTCTGACAGTTTAAGTGCCCACCTGTCACCGTCGACAGTCACCTCAGCACGCTGACCGGACTTCCTGGGCTCCACCTTACACGCATTATTTCTTATATTTTTACCAGTTGCTGACCCCGGAGAAGGAAGCGCTTTTTAAAATGTGTGATTACTTAAAAATATATTAGGCACAGGGCAAGGGAACTATTTCTTACCTGGGGCAGTGAGAGAGCACCTTCGAGGGGTTACAGAAGAAGTTTCCAGATATGCCTTAGGGCTGTTTTTTTTTTTTTTTTTTTTTTAAAGAACAATAAGGTGCCTATCTGCCTGGTGGAGAGACTTCTGCCTAGAAGCAGCAGAGCAGATCAGATGAATTTTTAAAGTTTTTCCAGATTTCAGTGTCCATGTGAAATAAACCCAGCTTAAAAACCTCGAACTGATGAATAAAGACAGCCACATCATTAGCTGTAAGTTTGTTCTGCCTTCCAAGAACTTCCTAATTTTGAAGACAAACATTCCCACTAAATCTGCAGTAATCTTCATGCCAGGGGTCTCTGCCTGTGGAAATGCCGAGGCCAAGGTCAGTTGAGTAAAGATGGGGCTGGGAGTCAAGAACATGTAAAGCAAAGGCCCCCTGAGGAGGGGTTTCCTGGAAGAGAGGCGAGGAGAAGGGGTGGACTGCTCCCTCCTGGTAAGGAACGCCTCGCGGGGAATCCAAAGGACAGGATCGACACCAGGTCCTTCTGCAGGCTGGAGCATCGCCGGTAGGCGGGTACGAGGGGCCGGGAGCCAAAGCACCCAAGCGCACCTGAGCACCTGAGCCGTTCTTCTGTACCTGACCCAAGCCCCAGGCCCACGTACAGGTGTCCTATGCACCTGTTTCTCGGTGAGTCATTGACATTACACCTGTCCATGCAATGAAGCGAAATGAAGACCAGGTATTTTCTAGTACAAATCCCATTCTATATTGTTGCTAGAGGAATCAGGTAGGTCTGCTCTTTAGAGACTCATTTAATATAATTACGTCTTCTAAAACATTATTTGCTCTTAAAGGCTGGTCTTGTTGATTGAATGGAACTAAATGCTTTTACGCTAAGAAATGCCTTTAGGCTTATTGGTATGTGAATTAATTGGAATGAATATAAGTTTTGCTACTTTTATGAGCTGAAACTGCATATTAATTTTTTAATTTAAATGTAATGAGTGATTGCTTACTTTCTGAAACTTACTTTAAAATTTCTGAAGAAATAAATAAATTGTGCTTTTTAGGTTCTCACGGCTCTCCTTCTATAAATGCTATTATTTCTAAACCACCAACATGGAGCCAGCACCCACGATTAGGACAGCGAACATTTAGAGCATTTCTGCGTAAATTGCCTCAAAGGATAATTAGATGATTATAATGGTGCTTGGTCTGAGATAGCTAATTAGAAAAAAAATCTATTGCTCCCAAGTCTAATTATTTGAGTAATGATAACACATTAGCAACCGCGCAACTCCGGCTGCAGCCAGCCCCTTGGAAAGAGAAGACGTAGCCAGGTTCACGTTTTCTGCCAAGACCCGAGGGCGGCCGCGGACCCACCACGGCGTTCTCTCCCCCGCGTTCTGGGCCAGCCCCCCACGCCTGCGCACGCCAGACCGCCCGCACGGGACTCAGCCCTGGTTTTGCACGACACCCTTTCATTTGCTTTGTGACTCTTCTTCCGGCCCCGGGGAGACCGCTGGCCCCCTCTTCTCCACCCTTCGTGAGCCCCTGAAAGGAGGCTTCTGTAATTAGACTTCATGGCTTTACCAAACATTTCGTAACCTGCCCATCAAAGGGTCAGTTCGCTGGCTCCAGGCGTAATTAAATGAATAAGTCTCAGGGCAGTGGTTCAGTCACCAAGTAAAATGACTTGAAGGGGTTATTAATGAAGGGCTGGCTTTGGTTTTGGAGTTCTAATCAATAACGAGCTATGTCACAGAGAAAACCTTTCTTGCCTTCGCCATTCTCATTACTTGGACTGTTAAAAATATCAAATAAAACCATGTCAGTGAAAGTCTTACTTTTCTTGAATGAGGTAATCACCCGGTGGAATTCTGGTAACACAGTGAGACGCTGGGTGTGGTCAAAAGGAAGGTGTTGCCGTGAGGTTTTAAACCCAAGCTGAGTGATACCAGCACTACAGGAAACGTTGGAAGGGGCCCTGTCTGAAGCGGCCACTTCCCGATTGAAGACTGGAAAAGAGCAAGTATTGAGTTGTGGAGGCTAATCAGAGTTGGTTTTTTTTTGGGGGGGGGCGGTTCCTTTGCACGGAGCCCCAGGAGGAAGGCAGCATGCTAGGTGGAGGGTGCTGGGCCCACGAGGTATTATGGGGTCACTCTCTGAATACTGAAGGAAGAAAAGCTAACGTTGAGAACAAACCAAAAGGCTCATGGAATAAAGTTAATCTTTTAAAACAGAAAGCCTCTTTCTTTTGCTAGGAATTACTTGGTTGGTTTTGTATGTTTTTAAAGATGTCGAAGTCTGGGAACGATTAGGGTGAGCCGTGGCTTCCATCTCAGCATCATAATGACTAGCATCCCTTGGGTTCTTTGTTCGAGGAGCTGCGCTCAGTGTCTTATGTCTGCGGATGAACTCAGCTCTTCTTAGGGAAAGGCTCGGGCTGCCATGAGGGAACTGAGGCACGCAGATGACTTTATGGTGCCTGAGCTTAGGTGCTGACCCCGCAGCCCAGCTCCAGAGTCAGGGTGCTTGGCTACCGCTCTATCCAGCTTCATGGATAGCGACCCTGTTAAGTGTATTTCAACCCAGTGAGGGTTTCCAACCTAATGATGGTTTTGGAGGGGCTATTACTCAATGGGGGGATGGGGACTCGGTAGAAAGTTTTCCTTTATATACCCCGGAGCAGAGAGAGACACCCGCAGGGTAAATCATAGCTTTCCTTGAAAACCTTAATGCTTTTTTGTAAGAAGTATTTTTATTCCCAAACAATTGAAGAGTGAGTGGTAAGTGGCAATTGCTGGTCTTCTTGCATATACTTAAACTTGAAGTATTTACTTGGTGCGCCCGTGTGGACCCTCAGGGTCACCCCCCCAAGGGGAAATAAGTCTCCCCAGAGGAGGCTTATTGTTTATTTGTCCTGTGCTGTGACAGGTGAGAAGCTTCTAAGGTGGTGCTCTCGCCTTAAGGAATTGAAGGTCAGAGTCACTGACTGGGTTCCCTACCGCGCTCCAAAAAGGACATAAACCCAGGCCCTCCCTTTACCGCTGTGCGGGCTGCTGATGGGGGCGGCCACTGGTGACACTGGGACATTTCCCAGCAAGCCTGGGCTCATGGAGCTGCGCACGGGATGTCGCCGGAGACCTACTGCGTCGAGGGATATTGAAAGAAACATGTTCCTGCTTGTTTCCTCCGGGTGGGTGGAGAGGAAGTCGGCTCACGTGAAAGCCAGCAGGACCCGTGTTGTAAGACGGATGTAACGGGAAACCGCCGGACTTCGCTCGTAGTGAGATCTGAAGGACTCGTTAGATTTCTGTTCAGCCCCAGAATGAGATCGTACACGAGGTCACTCTCCAGCAGTCGGGTGTGTCGTTAGGAAACAGATGGGTGTCGCCGGGCAGCTGGGCGAGAGGACACGGGGCCTCATCGCGCGCTTTACTTGCTGCGCGCACGGGGTTGGGGCTGAGGGTCCCGAGGACGCAGGAAGGCCGCCGCCGGTCCGCCGCGTGGTTCTGCAGCGGCGCCCACGCGCGGGGCGCGCAAGCGAACTCGCCCCAGCTCCCGGCCCGTCTGACTCCCGACGTGACTCTGATGAGCGCCCACGCCCGCCGCCTGCGCGTGTTCCCTGTGTGGCCATCAGCCCGCGGCTCCCGACGTCATCTTCTGTTTAGCATCCAAAGCTCTGTTTTTGTCTTGTTTCCTTTTTTTGTTATTGTTTTTTCTACTGAAATGGTTAAACTGTAAATTTCATTCATTGAATCAGATGGGAGGTAAGATGGAGAGAGGGAGGAAAACGTGTGTTTGGCTGGCGGAAGAGAACTCTTTGACCTTTAATGTCCTGTGGCGTTCAATGGGACCGATGTCCCCGGGGGCCTGGTAAATTGGCTCTGTGACAGTCCCTTTAGAGCCGCTCTAAAAGTGGCCGTGACAGTGCCCTTGAATTACATAGCCTGCTCTGTAAAAATACTCTGAAGGGCTGCTCTCACTTGATGTATGACATCTCGGCGTGTTACATGTAGTATTGCATGTGATGCGTTGATGGCAAATTCCGTTTCAGCGGTATGTAGTCGCATCTTCCAGCCCCGTCCGCCCTCCAGATGAAAGTAAAAGGGATTTCGTAGCTGGGATAGCAAGACTTGATTGTGTCAATTTTGTACTTTTGGTATTTGCCATTATTCAAGTCAAAGCATTAAAGTTTTTTTGTTTTTTCTTTTGACATCGTGAAGAAATCTTAAAGCGAGAGAGAGCAAAGCCAGGGAACTTCGGTGCCATCGAGGGCTGGCTCCTACCCAAGGCTCTGTGTCAGCCCGGCGAGCCGCGCGTGCCAGGCGCAGTGGGAGGGGCTGCCGAGAGGCTGGGCGCGCTCCGACTCCGGGGAAATGGGCTTGGTGAACATGACCTTGGCTCTTGGCTGTTTCACCCAGAATCCTCTCCAAGGCTCTGTCCTTACAGATTCATTATGGATAGCACTTAATCTATATTCTGTTTTTTTTTTTTTTTTTTTTTTTTTACTCTCAGGTAGGACCTCTTCAAAGATGAGAACCTTGCTTGCTTCTTTTTGGCTTTTCCCACTTTGCATTGTGCTTGGTACAGAGAGGTGCTCGGAATACTTCCTGTGTAGTAAATATCTGACTCACAAAGTCTCCCTGCAATACCCTCCTGATTTTGTGTCCGTGGGTTTTTTTTTTTTTTTTTTTTTTGTCTGTTTGTTTTGTTTCTATAAAAAGTAAGTCCGATGTACCTTCAGAGGGCAGTAGTAGCTGGGGAGGGACTCTGAATGGAAACCTAAATAGAATTAAATCTAGATTATTGGTTTTCCTTCTTGTCACATTTTTAAATTAAATTTTCTATTGTAAAATATGTAACATAGAGATTATTATTGTTTTTAGGTCAGTTTATAGATGTCTCAGGACTATGTGGTGTTTAGTTTATAAAGTTGTTAATTGAATAAGATGTATAATTTTCCCAGATTTCTTTGGCTCCAGGCTTCTGGTAAAGATTATAATCTCCTCTTTATATCATTTTGTTCTAAAGTGTTTTTTTGTTTGTTTTTTGTTTTTCTCTTTTTTTAGAGGGATTCTAGCAGTTGACTCTGAAAGACTGGGGTTGGAGTCCCAGACCCTTACTCTGTGACCTTGGGTAGGCAGTTAACGTCTCCGAGCTCCAGTTCCTCTCTTTCAAATGGGAATCAGAAACCATGCCTCCCAGGCTGTTGTGAAGACCTAGTGACTTACTATGTGAAAGCCTTTTGTGTGATACCTGCATGGTGGCCAAGGAGTGTGTGTGTGTGTGTGTGTGTGTGTACGATTTGTTATTGAATATTTGTAATCTAAATAGAAAAATACAGTATCATAGAATTTTCTTGGGAAGAGAGAGCTTAGAGATCATTGTAAAATTATCAGATATAGCTACTTTATGTTTATGTGCTAACGCACATAATATACATCAGTCAGCATTATTGACTACTTAGTATGCATGGGAAATTGTACAGAATTTTATAGTTTAATCAGAGATTTTTATTTTATGTATGTTGTAATGCAAAGGTGACTATATGCTCTGGAGTTTATTATAGACAAATAAGATCTTTTGCTTTATGCCGTGCAGTTCATATTATAATTTATTTAAACAGAAGTGCTTGTAAATTGCATTTAAAAAGTGCATTCCTCTCATGGGACATTTACATCAGGGAGTACTGTGGACTTGTATTTTCTAAACCGCTCACAGCAGAATTTGTCTCAGACATTGAGAAATTCTGGGACAGGGCACAATAATGTCTCATCCGCTAGAGAAATGATATTATTTTAGAACAATGTTTTAAAATGCAGATGCTATAAAAAATGATAGGCGGCCATTCTAAACAAAAGTGTCCTCTGAGTGTAGATTTGGGTCGTTGGACCTTCAGAGCATGATGGATCAATGAACCTATCTGTTCTGTAGTTCGATGGTGTGCAGATCATTTGTATTATGAAAGCCACCAGTTTCAATTTATTACCAAACAAAGTTCTTCCAAGGGTCACCGATGAAACATGGTACCAAAGACATGGGAATCATCTCCAGGAGATTCCAGATTGTGTTGCTTTTTTCCCATAATGGGGAGCTATCTTCTGAGCTCTGCTGCTGACCGTACTGCACGTTATTCTGAGGTTCCACTCAGTCTTTGTGGGTTTTATCAAAGCAATGTCCCTCCTTCCGGAAAATGGAAAAGAGGAAGCCAGAGATCAGTTATGTCACCTGATGTTGACAACCCCAGGGGCAGGGCAGGTGGCACTAGGCATCCCATTTCTTGGGTTTCTTTGGTCTTCCATTTTAATTTGTTAAAAAAACAACCGATTTTTAATATCATAATGTGATCCCAGCCTGTTCTTTCCCAGGCATTATTACCTCTTCTCTTTTTTTAATGCATATGTGTTGCGTTCCCTGACACCCTTATTTGCAATCACCATCTTCAGTATTCTCAGTCCTCTGGCCTTCTCTCAGACATATTATACTATATATTTTTTCCTGCTTTACTAATTACTTGTCTTCTTTATTAGAATAAAAACTCCACTGTATCCAGTGTCAAAAACAGTGCCTGACACACAGGGGGCTGCAGTACGTAGTTATTGCCTGAATATGGCCAAAACCAACCAACCAACCAACCAACCAAAGCCAAACCAAACCATGCCTATGCCTTGCCTATTAGGATGACTGAGTGATTCTTTCCATGGAAGCGTCTTGTTTCAAGAATCAATTCATCTCAATGAAATATCACTTTAAACATTAACTGTTTCCTTTTCCTGGTATCTGTCTGAATAGTCCTAGTTTGGGAGGTTTAAATTTTACTTCTGATTTTCTAGAGAGCAGATACCTTTCTGCACAGGGCCTGTTTACCTCCCCGGGAGCCGCTGTGGGCAGTTCAGACGGGAGGCCTCCTCAGGTCGTCTGTGCTGGGCTTGCTCTCCTAGCGCCGTGGGCACCTGTGGATTCTTCACATGTTTGCCCACCTGCTTGCTGCTTCTATCATCTGTTTTCCAAAGCGGATTTTAGGAGGCCACCTGTCTACGAATCCACAATGTCCCATGCACACTCATATCTGTTTCCACTCTCCTGATCCATCCCCTTTGGGTCAGCGAGCTCACAGAATAAAACCACGTATCATCTCTTCACCCCATTCCTAAAAAGAAGGGGTTCATTTCTCCCAGCTCCCTTCTTGCTCAGAGCATCTCTTTCTCTGATGCCATTTTCTGGCCGTCTCTGTGAAGAGTCAGCTCTCCCATCGTCTTAACTGCCCACCACCCGAGGGGCTCACCCCGAGCTGAGCGGAGGAAGTGGAACTGCGGGCCGGGTCCCCTCGCCTTTGCCCCATTGGGCGTATCGAGAGCAGATCAGTTTAAGTGATGGTCTCCATGGGAGAGAGGAAGGCATGTCTCTAACAGTGAATTCTGCATGACAGGAAGCTTGGAGCCTGTGACAGGAGCTGGTGTTTTCTGATCCTTGACGCTTGTCATCCGAGAATTTTAAGCAAGGTAGACATAGGGGCCAGCGTTTTAGCGAACAGTTCCCTTTTCTAGGAAAATCCAGGTTCCATTAATGGATGTGAATTGCATTGACGTTTTCTGCAGTGAGTGAGGAGTGTGAAAGTTAATAACGGGATTATTAAAAGGAAGGGAAAACCTGTGTTTGGCTTCCAGTCGTTTCTCAGTGACAATTCTGCTTGATCCTACGGGTGATATTTTATCATAATGTTGGAAACATCTTAGTAAAGAAGCTATCACTTGAGAGATGGGCTTTGAGATTAGTATCTCATTTTCTCATGAATTGGGTAGAGTGTAATTCTCCAAAAATTGCATAACGATTGGATTCCTGCCACTGTGGCAATTGCCTGTGGATTTGACATGATAAATGCCGGTCGGGGACAGCACATGGATTTTCACTCTCTACCTTGAGGACGTGGACATGCTCCGCATATCCATTTCATGAACTGTTTGCGTTTAAAAGATGTCTTCGGACCCCTCCCAGCATATGTGTGTGATCCAGAATGTGTGTATGAGGTTCTTAGAAGAACAGGTAAGGACTGTTCCCAAGTATCTGAGCGAGCTGAGGTGACACTCAGGGTTGTGTGATGGGGACCTGATTTTGCTTCGGGGAAGACTTACTCTAACAAGGTATAAGGAAATTTTCTTCTCTTTTCCTTTTTGCTGTAATACTATATTTTCGTTGAGATCGTTGTCTAATAAAGTGAGTCAGAATCAAAATAGTAATTAGCGCAGGTGGAGTAAACTTGGCAGTCGCGTCGGTGGGTCCTTCCTGTTGTTTGCGCTGCCGCTGTGGCTTTCGTCTGCGTGGCGAACTCCTTGTGGTCTCTCAGTTTCCAGAAGAGACATCCCCTCCGGGCCGAGCTGGTGGCTCTTCCTCACGGTTCCCTTCCTGTTCTGAGTTACCTCTTGTAACTAGAGATAGCTGTTACCCCCACTCTGTAGCCGTGCCCCCAGGCATCTGAATCTGCTCTCTCTCTCTCTCTCTCTCTCTCTCTCTCTCTCCCTCTCTCTCTCTCTCTTTCTTCCAGCAGATAGTGAGTTTTCATGAGCAGAGATAGGGCCTCAGGCACTGTTTTATTTTATTGTTGTTTTAATCCTCACTTGAAGAGCTGTTTATTCATTTTAGAAAGAGAGGAAGCAGGGAGGGAGAGAGACAGACAGACAGGGATTGGTTGCCTCCCATACACGTCCTGACTGAGGATGGAACCTGCACCCAGGTATGTGTCCTGCCTGGGAATCAACCCCGCAGGCCCCACCCAACCGAGTCACCTGGCCAGGGCCAGTCACTGTTTTATTATCAGCTCCTTAATTTGGACCCAGTCTATAGGTTTGCTAGTTGGGAACTTGAACAAAATTTGCTGTAGTATCTACCTTTAGTGCATCTGTAATAATCCCTGCTGTTGGGTCAGAGGTAGGCTTTGATGGTGTAAATAAAACCAGCGCGTCTGAAGATTTTATGTGGATGTGCTCGATATAATAAAGAGACTGATGAAATATCCAGCAAGAAACATTAAAGAGTGTTATACTCTCCACTACACCGATAAGTCAATTTAAAAGGATTTTATTATACTGTATTCTGAGAAGGCAGTATCGAGAATTCTTCTTTATTAATACCTAAACATGCAATGTATCTTGATAAAACCACTGATTGGCTTTCAGAGACTTTGTATGATGGAAAGGAGACAGAAGGAATCAGACTAGAAAAGGACTTAATCTTCTGTAGTTTTCTCTGTAATTCCGTAGACTTGCATCTCATACATATCTGTACAAAAGAACTCTATCCCTTTATTAAAACTTCAATATCTTCATTTATATTTAGAGGGGTAGCAACCGAAAATTGAAACCTGAGAGTTGTGAAGGATATAAAGTCATGTTTTAATAGAGAAACTAAATTGCTCCTTCAAAGAGCCCATAAAACCGAAAAGCATTCATTATAAAAGCAATAAAAACTTATGAGTCCCGTTTTATTAAAACTACACCCCGTTTCCTGACGAGGCCGGATCGTTTAGAGGTAAACCGGTGACGCTTTATGTCGGGCAGCCCATTTTATGTGGGATGAGCTGTCTGCCCAGATGAGGCCGGCGCTCTGAACGTGATCCCTAATGGACAGCTATTCATGAGAGAAGATGGGGATTTTTATTTCAGCCCCGTTTGCATCTTCTGATCACAATGCCAGCAGATCAGGTTAATGACGATAGTAAATGACCGCTCCACATTCCTTCACGAAGCAGAACCGTAGTGAGAGATGGAGCTTACGCCCCTCTCCATGGGTGTTTACCATCGCGCTGTTGTTCTGTAAAAGTCGTCCTCAGGCCCAGTTACATTGATGAGCGCAGCTCCAGGTCAGCCACTTTCTAGTGATGGCCCTCGGCTTTCTTTCTTTTAGGTACAGTAGCATTTTTAATGTCTGAAAAAAAAATCACTCTCTTTAATCTTGGCTGCTTTTGGTGATTCCAGCATTCCCATAGCCCCTGGATCTGATTCTGTTTTACATATGCCCTACACATATTTCCATGGTATTGTCATGGATTATGGTTGTATCTGTGGCAGTGTTTTTAAAGTGCACCCGGAAAAATGGTGACGTGACAGATGGATTTCCCAGTTACTCTCCGTTTGAGAATCAGATCACTTTAAATAGAGAGACTGGCATGTGTAACTGAGGACAGGGACGTATTGGAGTTAATACACCTCGGTCGTATTGATGGATTCCAAACATAAGGCCAGGTTTCCGGGAAACAGCGGTGGAGTAAAAGTGCATTTATCCCAGTTCCTTTCTCGAAACACGCCCCGCATACAGATAAAGAATACAATTAATTTTCCTGCACTTCCAGCGGATACCTCCTTTAAGGTTTCTTGGAATTGGTGTTCATGTATCAGAAGCGTCTGCTCCATTTTTAACTGCCACGTGTCACACTTCGGTTTGTTGAAGCCCAATTTTATAGTTTCACCTTTGTTTATCTTTTGAAAGATACATGGAAATTTCTTCATTAGATAACTAAGAATATTGCTCGAGGATTATTTCCCCATGAATACTGTGTTCAGTATCGCGAGGAATGTTGTACTTCCGCCAGGGCCTCAGTGTCCCTCGGGCCCTGTGAGGGGCTGTCTCAATGTTCAAGAAGTCTTGTTAATTCTGGAGAATTCATCGACATTTAGGGCAGCTTTGTGTGTAATAGTGAAAAACTGGAAGTAGGTCAGGTCAGCCTTAACAGGGGTGAAGTCGATGTGAAATACTCGTTTAATGAAGCACAGCCGTGCACACCAACGACCAGCCGAGGTTTCTCTGCGCTCTTAGAGACAAGTGTCTACGATCTATTCCTGAGTGAAGAAAAGGAAACTGTACAGTGCAGACGGCGTGGGTGCGTCCATGCAAAGACAAAGCGGTGTCGATACATAGATATCAAACGTGCCTACGGAGAAACACTGCTCAAGCTTTCCAAGGAGCCGGTAACAATGGCTATCTGGGGGGAAAGGAACTAGGAAAAATGAGGATTCGCATCTCCATGTTCCTTTTCTATTTCTCCGTATTGCTTTGATTTTTCTCTTTTCCCCCTTCTTTTCTCTCTTTTTACAATATGCATGTATTACTTGTAAAACTGAAAAACTTTTTAGAGAAGCACCATTTACTTAGAAAACAAAGACTAGGAGACTGTTCTCTCGCTGTCCTCCCTCACCTTTTCTGAAGGAAAATTCCTCACCTTCCGATTTACAGTAACTGTAAGAACGCTTGCAGAAGAACACCACGTTGTGTTTTTTTTTAAACTTTTAGTTTGATTTTGTGGTTTGGGTCTGAAAACGCAGGGCAGAGCTAAGCTTCTGTTTGCCTGGTGCCCCGGGGAAGTGACCACCATAGAGCTTTTTTATTTTTTTGAGTGAACAAGGCCATCTTTTAGGTCATTATAAAAGAATAATTATCTTGATTATTTAGATCTTGTAATGCCAGAATTAAGCCGGGGTTAAAAAATTAAATTTGATCGCACACTGCAGCATTCTGTTCGGATTGCCAAAGGAAATTTATCAATGTGGAAAGACCTCAGGCAAGCTTCTATGAACGTGTTGGTTTTAACTTATTTCATATTTTCCCGATACCTTGTAAACATTAAACCCGTAATATTCTGGAAGGTACATTGGTTTTGGAATCCTACATACTTGTGAAAACGCTCTCATAGGGAGTTAAAATGAAAACAAATGAGATTAAATGTGTAAAACATCCTGAAGAAGGCTCTGGCCACATATTAGACCTTCAGTAAAAATAGTTGTCTGTTTTCCAGACTAAAAATCCATTTATAGTAAAAACCTTATACAATATGAAAGGTTGTGTGGCAGTCGATAAAGCGATGCCAGCGATATTCTTCCCTGAAGTTTTGGTCCTTGTCTGAGTACACAAGGACTGCTCCCGCCAGCAAGCCTCCTGCGTCCCTCCAGCTGGGGTCATTCTCGCTGCTCACGCTTCGTGTGTCTAGGAACTGCGGCTCCAGAGGCAGCGGGCGGTGTCATTCCATCTGTAACGTGGCCGTGGAGATGGGCCCCACCTCAGACAGAACTGAGTTCATAAGAAATTGTTTCTAGCTTCTGATACCGCCTTCCAAAGGCATTAATGACTTTTAGGTTTCTACTGTTTTTTTTTTTTTTTTTATTACTTTAAGTTGTGTTACCCCAGCAGGTTTCATAGATCTTTGTTATTGTACGTAGTATAAATGGAAGCCAAAAGTCTACCACATGGCGCATCGTTCATGGATTTGACGAAGTAAGTTTTATGCAGAGCTGTTACAGCTTTAAAAACTAGCATGTTAAATAGCATACCGAACTCCGGCAGTTTTATGTTTTAAAATAATTTATTTTTTTTCAACAATTCACTAAAATGCATTATTCAAAGCTTGTTATGTCTACAAAAGTATAAATAATATATTTCCATGTATAGAAATCACCTATAAAGATAATAAGTTAAATTATTTTATTGCAACTTTTGACAAGTGTGCAGGAAAATAAATTGGAAATTCAGTGTCTGCTTGTGGAATAGAATCACAGAAGTTGATACCGACTGCAGCCGGGCAAGGTGCAGTCTGAGCAAGCCATCTTGTGATTTGTAACATACGGTGAGAATAATTCATAAAAGAAACTTCATGAAGGGAATGCTTTGTGTTTCAGGTGTCAGCTTTTTTATTTAGAAACAAACCCTGAGTAACGTTTTGTTTTGGCTGCCCCTGCGATCGGGTGTGAAGAGACAGGCACCGCTCGTCCGCAGACACGTGTTGAGTTCTTGTGCTCGGCCTCGTGCGGGGAAGTTGCTGACAGATCTGGTCACGTTCTCGCACTGACGGAGCTCATCGCTCCTGAAAGGGAGGGAGCGTTAGAAGCAACTAACCGTGCTCCCCAGCGCCAGATGCTGTGAACACATGTAGTATGTAGTGCCAGATGCTGTGAACATATGTAGTATGTAGTGCCAGATGCTGTGAACAGATGTAGTATGTAGTGCCAGATGCTGTGAACAGATGTAGTATGTAGTGCCAGATGCTGTGAACATATGTAGTATGTAGTGCCAGATGCTGTGAACAGATGTAGTATGTAGTGCCAGATGCTGTGAACAGATGTAGTATGTAGTGCCAGATGCTGTGAACAGATGTAGTATGTAGTGCCAGATGCTGTGAACAGATGTAATATGTAGTGGCCCAAAGGAGGGATGGATTCTGCAGGGGGTCTTAGGAGCCCTTCCCCAAGACTGTGCTTGAAGTGGGATAGATAAGACAGAGCAAAATGGGGTAACAGTTGTCACAGGTAGACTGGAATTAGGTAAAGGTTTATTCCAGTATTAAAACCACACTGAACGTGGGAGGGAAGCGCCCTGTTCATTAAACACTTGCTGTGCAGCTGTAAGGACCAGCTATCGCCCCCGAGGGGCCCGGAAGGGGCTCCCAGCGCCACAGGTGAGAGCTGGAGCCGCGGCCCAGGCAGAGGCCTGGCGAGGGGCTGTGGCCTTCGGGCCATCTGAGCACCAGGGTGGAACTGCTCAGTCCCAAAGGGGAACAGAGACAGCCATGACTTTATAAGTCATTTGGCCACTTGAGGACTGAGCTGAAAATGGACTGACATGTAAGAGGACATTTTAAGAAATGGATAATATTTTAAAAACACATACCTGACATAGTCTTGAGGACTCAAAGTCAGCCAGTGGGCAGGGTACCATTTCAATAACGGGAAGCTGATCCATAGTGTGGCCAAAGAGAGTATTATGAAATAATAGGTACAGTGAAATGGTATTAAAATGATGCTGCCTTCCCTGCTATTGGCTAACCCACCTGGAGTCTCTTAGTTTGCTCAGTCAATCGATGAACTAGGAGGTTCCCGGCTGATGTCTGGGCTACTGCCCGCTCCCACGAGGAGGCGGCCTGCAGCCTGGCCAGCATGCTGGTCAAGGTCTCAGGGTCTCGAGGACCCCCTGTGTGCAGGACACGCCTTGAACACCCCTCTCCCCCTTAACCTCAAACGATTATGCTTAGGATTAGGACACCGGGTGAAACAAGAACTATCTTTTCTCCTAAGGAGGTTGGCCATGGCTGCGCAGAGTTTTATTGTTTTTGCGACCATTCCCAGGTTTCCCATTATCCGTCTTTGCCACGGCTTTTCACCCCTGAGCATCAGTTCCCTCGGTTTTATTTTGACTGCACCCCTGTGTTAGTCCACCCATCCATTCCTTCTTACCTCGCTCAGTCCTGAGTGGGAAGGAGGCATCTGAACTCACTGGGCTCCCGTCGGCTACCTTTCTCCTTCCTTTTGTATTTTCCTTCCTTCCCCTTAGCCCTGAAACTGGCTAAATTCTTTAGGGAAAAAGAAAACGATGACCAAGAGGAACTCCTTACACCGATGTTCCATCTTTAAACAGTTGTTTCCACTCGGCATCTCCATTTCTAGAGCACTTCCTATGAACTCTTCATCCGCTGCCCACACCTGCCGGAGCGGAGCTCACAGGGGCTGCCGTGGACCTGAGATGGCCGAATGCAGCCCCTCGGTGCCAGACCGCTGCCCGGGGTCCGCGGCCAGCCTCTGCGGAGCGCTCCCCGGCCTCGTCAGCCAGCCCTCCCGCGTCTTACCTGTGTGGCTCGTCCTGTTGTTCTGCCCTTACCTGCGTTCCGAAGCGGCCGCCCACCTGAGCTCTGCGTGTGACCTTCCCTTTCTACACTTGGCACCTCCTCGGGCCGTCCGCCATTCAGGCACCTTGATTTAACTGCCCACCGGCCCCCCGAGTCCGGGGCTGTGGTCCAGACTCAGCCTCCGTCAGGGTGGACCAGGCACCCCAGAATGGGTCCGTTTCCAGCCCCTGACTGATGTATAACTGTTGTCAACTAGAATTGAGACTTCTTTGAAAACAAACACTTCATGCAGCATTTTGGGTATGAAGTTTTGCTGGAAGAAGTAGGAAGAATGGGAATGATCTTTGGGGGCAGTATTCATTCATTCCGTTTGCAGACCGAATGCCGACTTAGGGCCCGGGCACAAAACAAATTTCAGCTTTTTGGAAAGAACTTTATGTAGGATAGATATTTTAAAAAGTCATCATAGGAAACAAAGAGTTTTGTTGTAGTTTCTTATATCATAGTGTAGCTATTTTTTTAAAAAAAGATTTGCCTTTGACTTTAATTTAAATACATGGGGCATGGGACCTCGTAGTACTTTCAGGGCACAGAGTAACCTGACCACGGCGGAGGCTGGCGATGAAACTCACTGCTGTGTTCTGAGTTGCTTGGCTTGGGGGTCCGTCTGAGGGAAAGTAACTCCTTCCACTTGGATACATCGTTGACCAGCCGAACGCCTGGTGATTCCGGAGTTGAGGTGGCTGTGTCAGTGTGACTTCCCTCTGTCCTGGTTACTTTCTGCCCCAACTTAATAAGCACAGACTTCCTGCGGCCACCTCCCTCCCGGGCCTCTGCCAGCAGCGCCCCTCACCTGCTTCTGCCACGTCACTCCTGGCCGTTCAATCAGAATCAGACGCCCTTGTTTTGCGGAACAAATGCATGTCCTTCCAGAGCAGCAACAGACGGGAAAGGAGTCACGCGCTGCCGGACTCGTCCGCCCTTAGGTGCTGGGCCGTGCCGTGGACGGCACCGATTACGGGCCGGGAGGAAGGGACGCGCCGCTCTTTGCCTCCTAGGCGAGGCCGTCGGTTTCTGAGTAAAAGCGCGCAGGTGGTGTGTGTGTGTGAATGTGTGAGAGTGTGTGAGTGTGTGTGTGTGTGTGCGCGCGTGAGTGTGTGTGAGTGTGTGTGTGCGAGTATGTGTGTGTCTGTGAGTGTGTGCGAGTATGTGTGAGTGGTGTGTGTGTTTGAGTGTGCATGTGTGTGTGCGTGTGTGAGTGTGCATGTAAGTGTGAGTGCGAGTGTGTGTGAATGTGAGTGTGTGAGCGTGTGTGTGAGCGTGTGTGTGTGTGTGAGTGTGTGAGCGTGTGTGTGTGTGTGACCATATGGGGGTGTGTGTGAGAGAGTGAGTGTGTGTGTGAGCGTGTGTGTATGTGAGCGTGTGGGTTTGTGTGGGAGTGTGTGTGTGTTAGTTTGTCTGTGTGAGCGTGTGGGTGTGTGTGAGTGTGTGTGTGTTAGTATGTGGAAGCAGCAGCTTCCCCTGCTTGCAGACTTTGTGTGTCTGGAAGTGTCCCGCTAGCAAACGGGCCGCGACGGAACAGGTGCATTTCATGTGCCGTGACAGAACCCCAGTTGCTCTATGAGGCTGAGTGACGTTGCTCACCTGCGTTCGCTTTGGTTTTCTTACCCACGGTGGGAGGAGGAAGGTTGCAAAGCATGTTTTAAGTTTTCAAAACGGAGAAAAAGTGTGCTGCAAATTGTGTGAAGCCATTTACCTGCATTAGACGGCAAAGCCGCGAGCCGGGCTGGCCCGTGGGGAACACCGTGGGCAAGGCCGGGTGCCCGGGCGGCTTCCCCTTCTCGCCGCCTCTGTCACGTTCCGTCGCCACGGCAGTCACGCTGAGCCCAGCCCTCTCTGTTCTCCCAGCCCGCCCTGAAGAGGAGGGAGATCGGCGGGGGTCTGCTCCGTGGCAGCGCCGCGTGGGGTGCTTTCCGTGCTTTCCCGTCTCGTGAACCACGGCCACTGTCAAACCAGAGGCACCAGCGCTCCTTCCGCAGCGTGGGGTTCCAGCGAGTCGGGCCTCCCGGTCAGCACCGTTAGGACGTTTACTCACATCCCGCCGCGATGCGCACAGACACCCACGCGCCTGCCCACGCAGGCTGACGGCCGCGTCCTGCCCCGAGCTGCACGCCCACAGAGCAGCGGTTAGCAGCCCTTTGCATCCCACAGCGCACATCAGCTAATTACTGCAAGTCTGCGGCATACCAAAAATGTATTTTTTGTCGATTTGGCGAAAAAATAGGTATAATTTTGATTAATTTACAGAAGATAATAATAGTAGTAATTACCTACCCTTTCTGCTCCAAAGTGACTTTAAAAAACATCAGGTGCCTATACCCGTATATACGATTTCTGGTACCAAGAATTAACCAGGCAGATGCAACCTTATTATGCAACGTGACCAATGAGACGCAGCTCTAGCATGTGACTTACATATTTATGGTACGAGGCAGGGCATTCGCACCAGACGGCCATGGCGGTGGTGGCTGCTGTCACTTTCTAATTTGACCGTCTGAGGGAGGAGAGGTCGGTGCCCCTGACGAAACAGTCAGTGGTTGCGTGTCTTAAACATTGTTGCGGCCCACGGGTTGAAAATTGCTGCCAGAGTGGGAAAGGGCGAGGCTTTTGAAGCCAAACTATTTGAGAAAACCAAGGCCGCAGAGAGTGTCACCTGCCCAAGGTCCCATGTCAGTTGTGACAAATGTACCGAAAGGTCTTGGACCCCTGCGGGCGTGGCTCCAGGACTCGGGCTTTCAGTCGGGACGCTCCACCCCGCGTTTCCGTCCGTTCAGCTGGTGCGTCAGAGAGGGAAGCACCTCCCGCGTTTTGTTACGTTTCACACGTTTTGTGGAAAGCAAAAATAATTTCACTTCTGGTGTGTCTAAACATGCCTTTGATGACAAATGAAGAAACGGCGTCATCGGAACTCAGGGGTACAGCAATGCCAGCTTTCCTTTTACATCGAAGCCCGAAGGACGAGGAGAGTCACAGGGAACCGTGTTTTTTCACAGATGTCATTGTTTACCTTGAACATGAAAAATAGGGCAAGTAGTTAGAAAGCGTAGAGGAATGAAAAATAATAACCGCCCTGCTGCCATGGAAATAAAGGGAGATGACAAAGAACGCCTCTGCCGGCTCCGTGATCAGAGACTTTAGCGATTGGCCAGGCAATTAATTGAGTGGAAAAAATGGCGCAAGCTGAGGCTTTACAACGTATAGCTGCTGACAGGTTTTATCGTTATTCCTTTGATACACTGACAGCTGGTGACTCTAACTTGCACAGGACAGACGACTAAAACTATCTTACGGACATATGTGTTGGTACCCCCTCCACAGCGTGTTCTGTCAACAAAACCTTTATCCTAGAACAGATACATGAAGGCGAGGCCATGATAGCCATCGGCTTGAACAAGCATTTAGCGGAGGAAAGGCGTCCTTGTCTCCCGAAAGGTGGAGGGAGGCTTCTCTCCCGCCCCAGCCCTTCCGCACCCCGTCCCTGGCAGGGGTGTTGGAGGGAAAGAAATGACCTTCACTCAAGCCCGTCTGAGATCGGACGAGCTGCGCAGAGAGATGGTTCTCCGCTGAAGCTTCACCGCATGGGATGTACCAGCCTGGTGCTACCTCCTCATCGCCGAGTGAAGGGTGGATGCATCTTTCTTGTTGTCCTTACGTTCTGGACCTGGGCGACTGGCGAGAGGAAAGTGCGTGGAGAATCTAGCGGTAAAGTGGAAAGTGTTACGGAAAAGCTCTGGAGAAATTGCCGTGTTTCTTTAGCATTAGTGTCATTTTTCTGGTCGTTAGTGGGGAGCTCGTGCCCTCTCTGGCCTGTAGTATTTCATGGTTTTCATGAAAAGAGTGGGTTATGGAGAGCATTGTTCCCGTTCCGGAGTTATCGATAGAGGGGCCTTTGCAGCCTCTGGGGCCACCGAGGCCAAGTTTCTGCTTTGGGGACATGTTTCTTGGCCCCTTTATCCCCCCGCTTGCTTTTGTTATTTTGAATCCTCTGATTTCAAGGAATAGAATCCTCTGGAGCCCTGGGCTGGGGAATGGCCGCAGCAGAGTGTGAGTTTTCCCCTGGCTTTCCAAGGGCCCCCCCTTAGCTCGCGGTGCTGAGGGGCCCCTCTCAGGGCTCTCCTAGTCCCTGCTCGAGCCCAGCTTCCCTCCACAGGTACAGAGACTCACACAGACAGCATCGTGGGGTAGCTGGGGTAGGGGTCGGGGTGAGGGATACGGAGACCGGTCTTCTGTGCGCTCACGGAATACCCCTAAGTTCAGACTCTGTCCCACACACACATACACATGTGCGCGTGTACACACACATTTGTATTTAACTGCTTAGTTTTTCTAGAAGGAAGTGCTCAGAGGTAGCAGGCCTAGAACCTATAGCTTTTCTCAGCTCTTCAGTTCTCGCCTGCCTTCTCCCTGCGCGTTTTATCTCCAGCTGCGGAAGGCAGCGCACACAGCCGGGGGCGGTCGGAAGGCGAGGGCCTGGGAGCTACCGGCGATCGCCTCTCCGCATTCACGCAGGTCGCGTTGGCGCGCGTGGCCGAGAATGTTTGCAGCCCCGCGCTCAGCTCAAAAACCCCGCACACAGCCGATTGGGTGGCGTGTGTCTCAGTATTTTGTTTTGGGTATTTAAACAACATTAACACAGCTTCTTAGGGCAAGATCGATGCCATATGTCCCAGGGGCTGGACCCCTGCCCCAAGTTAGAGATTTGTCAGAGCTTCTCCTCCTAGCGGGAGTGATCGTCCTTGGACAGCTGGCATTCAGTGGGGACGTTCATGAGCAGCCGGGCAACAAAACTCTCTCAAAACAAAGCAAAACAGTAACTGTTTGGAAAGAGATTTCTTGTTTTAATACATACTTATTGATAGGATTCGGGAAAGAGCATCTTTATTAACAGTGCCTTTATTGGGCTCAAAACTCTTCTACGTTAATTGACTTACACAGATTTTATACCAGGAGTGTCACTGGGTAACTCTGGAGTGGGGCCGGGGTAGGGGACAGAGACATGCTGGTTTTCTGTACCCTCACTGAGTACGCCTAAGTTCACTCTGTCTTACACGCACACACACACACACACACACACACGCCCATCTGTGGGTAGTTGTGAATGGTGGCACCGCCAGTAAGTGACAACATTGAGGTCTGCTGAAGGGAACACAGGAAGTCCTGCTGCTGTTGGCATTCTGTCGCTCAGCAGCCGTCACCGTGGGGAGCTCTTGTGCCTGCTTCACCATGGGTGGAAGGAGCTTTCTGGTCTCCTCTGCTCCTCGTGGTCGCTACAGCAGTAGTGAATCCAGAGCCCTAGAGCAGGAGAAGCCACGGGCTGAGACATCTGTCTCCCCCTGATCGCCAGGATTAATTCTGCTGATCTGGCTGGCTAGGCGGGTCTCCCCTGCCTCCCTCACCGCTCCATGGGTGTCCCTCCCGGACGACCTTCCCCGATAGAGAGGACAGTTCTTCGGTCAAGGGTATCCAGGTAGCTGTGCTCCCTGCTACAACCTCCAAAGAAGGGGAGTGTGTTCAATGCTTCAGAGAAGAAATGGGGTATGTCCTTGAGCAGCAGCATGCGGGGACATTGAATATTCTCCTTATGTCACCAGCTTCAAGGGATCCACACAGATACTGTGGATACTAAATATAATTTATTCTATACAATAGAATTTTATAAATAACTACCTCTGGGGCTGGAAGTTGGCACTGCAAATAATTTTAAGTAGCGATTAAAGAACAGAGAAGAACATTTCTCACTGACTCAGTTTGTACCCTTCCCCCCCGTTATGTTTTCGTTGCTCAGAGAGAATCCTAATTCCCCTCAAGAAGACCCTAGAGAACACTTTGATTGCTTGGGGCTCCTCGTGAACCTGGAAGAAGCAGTGAACCATAACATGAAAAAAATGTAATTCATCTAATATAAAATACAATAAGTACCAGTAATGGGGACTTTCTGTTTTCATAAATGAGCTCCCCACCTTATATTTTCCCTGTTACGGTGACAACAGTGCAGACTAGATGGCATTGTTTTTATTTTATAAACTCAGAGAATGAGGCCGAGCGAGAGGCAAGTTCTCCCGGACACACCCACCCACCAAGTGGCAGAACTGGGTTTTACAAACGGTTATCCATCGACCTCCAGGACCTGCTCCTTCCCTCGCGCCTAAGACCCTGTCTGGTTTCAGGGCAAATGCCGCACAGGGATCTGTTACTTCCCGATTCAGGGGTTCTGCCCTTTGGAGGCAAAAGGGCCAGCGGGACCCGCAAACATGCCTGGTGGGAGGGTGGCTCTTCTCACAGCGACCACAGGAAGCCTGCGCAGGAGGGGCCGTGCCCACGGGGGCCACGTGAGCCCCGCTGCGAGGACCGCGCCAGCCACGCTTCGGCCGCGTCTGAGCCTGCAGCTTGGGTGCTGTCCCCGCGAAGCCTGGGTTCCTGGGCCGCTGCTGTCCCCACCCGCCCCCGCGCCCGCGAGTCTCCGTGGGCCCTTCGTAGGGTCGGACGTGGCTCCCAGGAAACAGACGCTCTTTGCAGAAACTTGTTTCCTCACTGAGCTTGCCATTTTCTGTAATTAGTCAGAGGCAATTAAGTGCTTTAATGAGTGTGATCTTTACGGCATTTCCAGCACGTTTTTGTTTTGTAGTCAGAACTAAATCCAAGCGCGCGGCTAGCGTCCCCGACGAGGGCTTGCATCTGTCAGGACGGCGGACGTCTCACGTCCCCTCCAGGAGGCGCGTGTTTTATTGGCATAGTTTTAATAAGCATTTCGTGGAGACTCAGTGTTTATACGTTATCGCTTATTAGAAATACCGCATAATCTGTCTTCAGGCAGCATGGGGTTAAGTAGAACGTAATGGCTTTTCTTCAGTTTTTGATTTAGATGCAGCCATGGAATAAACACGTCAGATGTATTTTTAATATGTCTTAGTGTTTAATATAAATGCTTAGTATAAAACAATTGTTAATTTAAATATTTATGTCATCTAGCGAGGCGCCAGTTTAAGAAGAAAACTGCCAATCTGTGTCTGGAAGAGCAGGCGTTCACATCACGGTACAAACTAAGGGTTGATTTGATTAGTGAATTGTTGGCGTCCGCACTTCGATTTATAAAACCCTTTGAGGAAACCCAAACTGTTGCAAAACAGGCCCGGACGCCCTTATTTTCCTTCTCAGGCCTCCACCCGTCAGGCCACTGGGTGCACCTGGAGGGCCAGGTCTGGTCTTGTTTGCGAGGGACTGTGCTCCCAACGGGGCCTGCCCTGGACGCCTGCCTCCGCCCTCCTCCGCCCCAGGGCGGTTTCTCAGGTGGACACCCTTGGTTGTTTTTTCCTACTTCCTCGACCTCATTTTTCCATCCCTAGGGGGGTACTGGATGCTTTATTTTCTGGTTCTCCTTTTTCACACTTACTATCTCCCTCTATTCTTTTTCGGTTGATAAATACACTGACAGACTCTGCCTTGAACCCACGATTCCCGTGAATGGACCACATCACCAGGCACGGTGTGGAGGTGGGGAGGATGGGGAGGCTGACTCCTACTGAGAGCCTGGGACAGCCTTTGCCCCCCTCAGGTCTCATGGGACCAGAGTGGCTGATCCCTGGGGGGGGGGGGTGGTGGCAGAAACCAGGGAAATGAGTGCCATTTACCTGGGGGGTGGGCAGTCATTCCCAGCCCGAGCAAGTCTTAAGTGATGAGCAGTTACGCAGAACTGACTCTCCTGAGGCGGGGACTTGGAAGGGAAAGAAGAAGATTTTGCGTTTTATATTCTAATACCACACTCATTTCCTTTTCTGCCTCTTATGGGAGAGAAGCTTAAAAATATCTTTTTATTAATTCTTATCCTTATTTCTTTTATTGCAGTACGGAATGGCTGGGTGTTTTGAAATGCTAATTCCTAAAGCTTTTGAATCTGAAGCGTTTTATCCCAGACCCATTCTGTATGTAAGCAAGGTGTGAGCTAGAAAACTGGTAGCTGTTGGTTTTAGCTGTCAGAAGTAATCAGAAACGGGTAGGGCGCAATGGGACGCCCTCGGCGTTCTTTCCTCCGGTGCTAGCTTCTCCCCCGCCGTTGGCAGAATTAAGAGCAACGTTTTGTTATTGTTCGTGGCATACGGCTGGATTAAATAAAGCCGGTCATTTGTTTAGAGTTGCATAAAACCTTTGCATGTATCCCAGCATTCAAACTTGCAGAGTTCAGCGGGTGTCTTTGGGAAGCAGAGCCTTCCTTTCTGCCCCTCACCATGGACCACCTGCGTCTGGACTCCCTGCTGTGCTCCCCGGCAGTCACTACGCACGTGGGGCCAGAGTCTGCGGACCAGGCTGGGGGCGCCCACGGAATATGCGCAGCAGCTTCTCCGCCTCCCCTTTTCAAACCATCGCTAGGCCAGTGTCTCAGGGAGGCCCTCGGTTATCCCTCCAGCCCCGGAGGGCCTGTGGTTTCTCAGGCCGTGTTTGGAACATGTGTGCGTAACGGCGGACAGACCCAGGACGTCCTGTTCACAGAGCTCACGTTCTTGCAGCGTGCCTACATACGAAAGTCTGAGAGGAATGAGTTGGGCAACAAAGTTATAGAAATGTCCCTTAGAAGCATGTTCTGTGGTACGTGCTGAGGGGAAGTATCATCCATTCCTGCTTTGGCAAGCCCTGTGAAGATAGCGCTTTATTTATTCTCCAGCCAGCCACAGCCGGGGAAACTGGGCGCTGTGAGCTTCAGACGGTCTTATCATGTGGCCTTAAACCTGTGTGCAAATTGTCCGCTAGCAATAAGATAATATGGTAATAAGGGCAGTGGGGAATGTATACTCCTAACTGTATTTAAAGAGGTCTACATATAGTGATAAGAATGTTAAGAAAACATAGTCACAATGGTATAATAGATAGCATGGAAATAACGGTATAATATTTGGTGGTTGTGAAAGCTAAATATTCTTTCTCTTTTTCACTAGCATCAGCCAGGCACCGTAATATATGTTATTTTAATATGCTGGATTTAGCTTTAAAAAATAACATATTTCTATCCTGGAAATATAGAAACAATATACAGTATGTTAACATTTTTCGTAATTTGTAAAATAAGGCACATAACCCGTATAAAGCAGCCAAAATGAAGAGAAACGTTAGAGGCATTTTCAGGAGGTGTGCATCACGGAATAAAAACAATTAGCCTGTTTCACTCCGGCACCCCTTTATCATTTGGTTCTGCGATTCTTGGGACTGAGGTGCTTGCAGGGACGTGAGATCCCCTGGCTAGCCGGACGTGGTCATCTAAAAAGGAATCAGTGCCCTCAAGGCATCGGGTGATTTCTTATCTCACGTGATGGTCAGCGGGACCCCGTTTTTACAGCAAAAGGAAATAAAGACCCGGCCGATGCCCACAGGGGCTGAGGGAGCTGCGGATGACCCCCCTGCCCCCTGAGTCTGCTACCTGGCTGGCCCTCCACGCTCGGTGATACGAAGCCCCCCAACCCTCTTCCTGTCGTATCCGACGGGCCTGCTTGTGGACAGAGAAACCTCACAGGCCCCTGACCTTCAGGGGACACTTTACGGCAAAGGCTGACCTTGGTGAATGAACTGTGTGGGTCATTACAATGGTTTTTACATAGTGAACTTGTGGCGTAAAGGAGCAACGGGTGGTCCACGCCAGCACCGCCTGACCTTCGGCCGCGTGTTCTGTCACTGTTGGACACTCACATCTTTTCTATTTGGAGATGTGTGAACACAGAAAATAGTGATCGACTGCGAAGGGCCCTTTTCCGAAAAGGAGGGCAGCGTGAGACTCGGTCCCTCAGTGCCTGCCGTTTTGTCGTGCTGACAAACTTGCTGTGACCGGAACTCTCAAGAGTCAACGTTTTTCTTCTCGTGTTTTCATCCGCACTCCCCAGTGAACTGGAATATCACTAGTCATCAAGAATAAGGGCCTTTTCAGAAAAAAAAGAATCGTATAAGTAAAGGGGAAGCTGTGAAGGGGACACAGGCTCTCCTTTTCTCTCCCAGTTTATTGTGTTTAGACAGTGACCTAGGTTAGGTAAACAGTGGTCCGTACTGGCGAGAACCCCTGGAAAATCACAGGGAATGAGAGACTTTGGGGAGCACTCGTCTTTCCTTATGGGATCAATGCGTTTACATGATTTACATTATTTTTAAGGCGCATATTTTGATTTCCACGTGTTAGCCAAAGGTGAGAGATTGGTGCCTTTTTGTGAATCTGTGTTTGTGAGTGGATTTACCATATGCTTCAGACTTAAAAGGTGACATTCGTGGGCCAAAACCAAACTTCCCGACCGTCCAGTCGTACCTAACACCCAGGTGACGCACAAAGAGTCAAAGCTGCTTTCCGATTAGAATGCGGCAAACACATTTCTCCTTTTGACTTGTTTGGAAATAAATTTCCCAATATAAAGTCAAACAGTCTGCTTTCCATGAGTGAAAAAATGTGCTTCTTAACCTCACCAAGGTCCCTTGTTTAAACTGTTCCACGTCCTTTTGTCGCTGGAGCTCCGGGCCCCAGGGTCACTTTGCGTTTCTTCCCGTCGGCTCTGACGCTGCGGACCTGTGGTCTCCAGGGGCTCGAGTGCTTCTGCGCGAACCGGGGTGGCTTCCTCCCGACTCAAACCTGGGGTGGTCCACGCTGCGCTTCTCCCCCGCGCCAGCCCCCGGGCTGTACTGTCGCCCTGACTCAGGAATTAAAGGGAAAGGACAGGCAAATCTAGTGAAACTGAAGTGGGTTTCCAACCCACACGCCAGGCAGGGAAACCCCCACGAGAGCATTTTGACCTGTTCAGTGGTGCGGTTCAGGTCACCCCAAAACAAGGCTCAGAAGCGTCAGCTCTGGGGACACTGAAGTGACATTAGTGTGCACGAGGCCCTTTATCTTGTCATCTGTGCCCCTTCCTGCATCAGTCGCTCCCCTGGCCCCTCCCACCCCAGCCCTAGGCAGCCCCTCACCCTTCTGTCTGTGTGGATTCCCCCAATGGGGGCACTTCGTGTGAATGGAACCATACATGTGTAGCCCTCTGTGACCAGCTCCTTTCCTGCAGTGCGACAGTCCGTCCGTGGTGGGGTACACGCCCGCGTTTCCTTTCCGAATGAGGGTGAATACTCTTCTGCTACATGGTTACTCCACACTCTGGATGACCATTCGTCCACTGTCGTCACACTTGGGTCGTCTTCCCCTTTTGACTATCACGATTAACGCTGCTTTGCGTGCTGGTGGACAGGTTTCTGCGTGGAAGGAAGGATGTTTTCAGCTCTCTGTGCAGACGTCTGGGAGTGGGATTGCTGGGTCACTGCGGGGCTGCTTTCCCAAGCAGCGGGGCCATTTTACATTTCCATCAGAAATGGATGTGTCTTTAGTTCCTCCACGTGATGGGCCGAATCTTTTAATCTCTTAAATATGGGGGTGGCTTCAGACCCAGTCTGTTTGTTGGTGTTCTGCTGAAATCCACACGTCAAGACTAGCTCCCCACGCTGTGGTATTTAGGGTTAGGTGTTTGGGGGGGGCAATGAGGGTCTGAGCAGCTCACAAAGGTGGACCCTCACAAGGGATGGGCTCCACATTCTCACCATGGCTGGGTTTTCCTGGTGGTCAGCTTTCACCCCAAAGGCCTGCTGAAGCCTTCCACGGGCCACTTCCTCTGAAGAAAGACACCTGTCACTCAGGAAATTCCAAGGATTTAGAAGCCAAGTGTCAGGAACGAGGATTGAAGACCAAATATTAGAATAAAAGATGCTCCTAGCATCTTTATCATGTGGGAAATCACAAAGGTTTTAGCCGCTCTGGCCAGGAGCGAGAGACGAAGATCAAATATATATTCCTCATTAAGTCACATATCACACTCTATATCAGCTCCTTTAGGACAGATAATCTTATTTTCTTCATTTTAGAGAAGACGAAATCAAAACACGGAAATACTTACAGGCTTGCTCTAATCACCAGAAGAAAAGGCAGGATGTTTTCTATTCAGGCTGAATTTTGTTGACGCTATCTCTGAGTGAAAATTGGATTTTAAGTTTAACTTTTAATATTCAAAGGTAGGAAAGTGTTTGATCCTATTGCTTGTTTAGTGGAAGTCTTAATCTCTTAGCCATGAGGGTGGCTTCAAACCCAGTTCGTTTGTTTGTTTTGTGCCACGAGCCGGGCACAGCAGCGGTCACTCAGCTCCCGTGAGATGGCGTGCCGCGGTCACCTGGGCTCTGTCGCCCCGTCCCCTGAGCTGGACAGGACGGTCTTTGTTAGGATGGAGAGAGGGTGGCTGCCGTAGCAAGACGTTTGCCTTGCCTTGCTGCTGGTTCTCATACGGAACGGGTCAGACATGGAAGCAAGCCGTTCCCAGGGCACCGTGTGGAAGTGAAGGCAGTCGGTGGTTTTGATTTTCAGTTATTTCTGATACATTTTTTAAAACACCCTTTTCAGTCTTAACAGCTCAGTATTTGCTTTCATAAAATATAAAGGCTCTTTGCAGCAGTAAGAAACTATTAAGTGCCTACTGTATGCCTGGTATTTCACCGGGGATGTCATTTATCTTTGATTTGCGGGCTTTTCATTTTCCTATTGGAAAGTCCAGCCCACTTAGAGGAATTATTTCAATACTAAGCTTTATCTATGCGTACCTTGCCTGCCTTCATATTTCTCTGTAACCATTTACTGCACATGTATTGATTTCAGAACGTCTCTCGGATTCTTTCTCAGCAATTTGAACTTGTGCGTCTGTGCCAAGAACAAATTGTATTTGTTGCTGTGCACACGCTTTATGGGCTATGTTTTTTTTCCAATAATTGTTTTACTAGAGTCAATAGAAGGCTGGTTAATAGATTTTCATACGGTAATAGAATTTTCTGAAGCAGGGAGAATGTCAGAGTGAAATTTAAAAATAAGCAAACAAGAGCCAACGGATTTAAGCTATTTCTTATAAATAGTGTGCACTTGGAAACCAGCTATGTTCCCACACTGGCTGAGGTAGGAGCTTCAAAAATAAAACATACAGGCCCTGGCCGAGTAGCTCGGTTGTTTAGAATATCATCCTGATATGCCAATGTTGTGGGTTTGATTCCCGGTCAGGGCACAGACCAGAATCAGCCAATGAGTGCGCAAGTAAGTGGAACAACAAATCGGTGTACCTCTGTCTTTCTCCCTCTCCCTCCCTGAAATCAATAAATAAAAAGAATAAAACATACAATGAAAATGCAGACGATGGCTCTCGGTCACATGTGTGTAGTTACAGCTGTGTGTGTGCATGCTGACAGGCACTGAGTCCGGGGTCAGAGGACAAGCTCCTGTGCCTCCCCACCTGGAGGAAGGCATAAACCCTTGTTTGCCTCCGCTTTCCCACCTGTAATGCCGGCCTGGCTGGGCTGCTGGTCAGTGTGCAGTGAGATTATGTGAAAGGACTGAACGTCACCAGGTTGTTAAATTGTGAAGTAGGATTATAATCAGTCAGTGTGTTTACAGCCAATTCACCGCTGATTGTCATAAGACTTTAATGAGAATGAGGCCAGGATCCGAGGTTTCAAAAAAAATCTTCTTACGTGTGTGTGTGTGGGGGGGGGGGTGGTTTATTATATTAGGCAGGTGGGCAAAATTGTAGGGTGGTGGTCCATACAGGTGGGTGCCCATGGGACGTTCCTATTTAGGAGAAGTGCTGATGCTTAAAATTCATTTTAAGAGATGCTTGAGACTGTTACATTAATATTTTAACCGCACTATAAGGAAGATCTTTTTAGAGTTGTTTGAAGTTGTAGATTTGTTTCCCTTCTTTGGGACAAGAAGGCCATGCTATGACATAACAGAGCAAGGTTGGTTATTGCTGGTGGTTCTCTTAAAAGGCACAACGACCTTCTAAGCTCCTGTCCCCACATTTGACGTAAAATTTCTTGATAGATGTGCTCTGTAATTGACAAGCCTTCAGCTTTTCGTCTTCTCATTTACCATCCGGGTTACATTCACTCCTGGCTTGTTCTTCTGATACTATCACAAATGTTACAAGAGACGCATTATAGCTGCTGTTCCCCTGGGGACTGGCAGATACGCGTTCATTCTTGTTCTCTGATCAGTGAATGCAGATGACAGATCCCCATTTTCCATCCGTGAGAAAAAGAAGGGGTGCCTAGGTCCCCAAACCATCACCATGGTTATGAGCACTCTGAAAATCACATGCTTTCTCTGCAGTGTTTTTGTCTCGCATGCAGACACGACTGGCCATTCTCCGTGTCTTCAGACAGCAGGCTCCGTGGCTTGTCCACCGTGTGGAACAGAACGGGCGGGGGAGGCCCAGGCATGGCCAGGTGATTCCACGGTTCAGGTCACTCCGTTTCCTTCTGGCCACAGCCCCGTTTCCTCCCTCGTGAGCACTGGGCCCCACTTGTCCTTGAACTGTCATAGGAGATCATTCAAACTCTGCCATAGATGTGGCTCATCACAGCCGAGCCAGGGGATCCCCAGAGCGTGTGTGTTGCAGGCCTTGATTTCCAGCTGCTGCCACGGAGTTCCGTGGCAGGCGTGTCCCGTGGACTGCGCAAACATTAGCTCAGTGCCTCTCCTAACAGCCGTGCGACCTGCTCACTGTTCCACGGATGAGGCAGCCACGGCAAAGAGAAGGTCCCTAGCCTGACGCGTGGGCAGTAAGTGCAGAGCCACCCGCTAGCCCCTCCAGAGTTCAAGCTCTTCACTCCTGTGCTGTGCTGCTCCCGGGTCAGTTCATCAAACTGTTGGTTACGAGAAGTGGTATTTCTCCTGGAGGACGCACTGGCCATCTTCCGTGTCACCAGTGGGGGATGACAGCACTTGGCGCACCGGCTAGAGCTGGGGAGCGTCTGCTCCTGTCGGCGGGGGAAGCCATCGCACCGCTGCAGTTTTTCAGTTTAAATTTTGTTCGGAACCGTGCTTGTGGGTGGGCGGGGACGGTAACCCTACCATTCTTTCGAGGATTAAACGGCCTGGCGAGGAAGACCCTTTGCATGAATTGTGCATTGATTCCACCAGGTGCCAGGCATTATTCTTAACCGAGGACCTATCCTGGAAATTAATACAATGTCATTGTCACCAGGCCGCTCAGAGCCTACTTGTGAGCACTGTGGCCTTTGGCAAGTTAGTGCATGTGGTTGTAAGACTCTTGGTCTGTTAAACGAAGGGATTATTTTGCTCATGTTGCATTTTGTAATATACAATACTTATTATAAGTTAACTACAACACAGTTGAGTAGAATATAAAATTACCGTATGTAATCCTTATGCTTCCCGAATCTTTTTTTTTCCTCTGGATTTTCCTTTTTGCATTGGTTGTTGATTTTTTAATGTCAATACTTAAAATTTGATTCCTCAAGAAAGTCGTTTTGGAAAAGTCTTTCAAAAATCATTTTGTAAATTCATCGTCATCGTCGGCAGCCGTCCGTCTCGAGAGACGATGGTGTAGCTTCTTAAGAGTCTATCTGCACCGCCGAGAATGGCTGTGCAGTCCGACTCGGGAGTGACACGGTATCTGTCTCCTCCCGTGTTGAATCGACATCTTGCGATGACGCTGGAGTGTCCTCTCCAGTGAAGCTGAAGCTGAAGCTACAGAGCCTGGGCAGGGTGATACGGAGGGTCTGCTGTTGCCCATGCAGCAGACCCCCCCTCTCTTCGCAGCTGAAGGATCCAAGGGAAAGACGGAGTCAATACAGCTTGGCTTCAGGTGCGCCGCAGGAGTTGCCGGTGTTGACTACAACGTCAAACCGCCTTAGGGACTCCGGCTCCGGATTTTCTGTCGGGGTTTACTCCCTTAGCCTTTCCCCTGAAGAGGTATGCCGCAATTTATCAGGAAAATGCAATATTTGGCAAAAAATCCTGTATTTTTTTTTCTCAAGAGGGACTTAAGTTTTTAGACACCACCATCGAGTTAAATTAAATTTGGAAGAAGACAATTCAAGCTGTGAAAACCCTTTCTCCAGCTGCAGCGTCTTGGTGAACGCTTGGTGGGAAGGCTGGACCGCTCGGTGGTTAGAGCCTAGAGCTCCTGGGGCTCTGAGGACCTAACCTCCCGGTTGCTCTTCGCTGGCGTTCCCGTGGACGGGTGTGTGGTCGCTTTGTCTGCAGCGCCTGGTGCAGTGACAGCCCCTTGGCAGGTCCCGCTGCCTCTCTGCCGCGTAGGAGATGGGAGCCCCGTTGTCTGCAGACGGCATCGGCACAGCGGCCTCTCCAACACTGCACCGGGCGCGCTCTGCCTCCTTGTCTTTTCCAAGTTGATTTTAATTGACATAATGGCATGCTGCCTTTTAAAATCACTTTTCTACTCTAATATGCACCACTCCACGTTGAAGAAATATTGACAGGGGTAAGAAATTGCATCGCAGGGTGTTTCAACTTGTAGATGAAGTTCAATGTGGAATCCAGTATCCGTAATAAGCAAAACTGCTGAGATTCCTTTCTGCCTTCTGCAGAGAACCTGAAAGAGAGTGGACGGCGCTGGGGAAGCAGCCCACGGCACGCACGTGTGTTACACGGCTCCCTGACGTTGGACCCCACGTAGCAAACGGGTTTAGCAAGCGATGTCTTTGACGGCTTTATCTTCAAAACGTAGTGTCAAGAGCAACTGGGATTACAGGACGAAGAAACTCTTGGGGGCATCCATTAGGGGCACATATTCCTTTCCACATCGGTGTCAGTGCTGGTCCCTGTGAAGCCAGAGAAGCAACTACCAGAGGCCTGTGCCCTTGTTTTGCAAGCACACAGCACTCCCCTTGTTCTTCTCTCCAATCTGACTGTCCTGGTTGTTCTGTGTTCCGTCCCGCACCCGCCTCGTCACTTGGCTCTTATCTTTTGAATTCTTGATTCAATATTTTTTAAATTATATTTCTAGCTTCTTTTAGTGTAAGTTGCCTGATTTTTTTTTTTTTTTAAGCCAGCAGGACTTAAATTGAAAAGAAAAATTGTTCATGTTCCATCCTGTCTAGGAATCTTAAGACATATCCTTAGGAAGTTGTGGCCTGATCAGGATATTTGTAAGTTTCCTTCAGGATTTTAGGCTTTCCAGATTTTTAAAATTATAAACATCATGACGCTAGTCTTTAAACATCTAATGTTAGTGTAATAACGAAGTCTGTCCAGGAAGTATCCAGCCACCTAATATTGAAAAATAGAGACATTAATTGAAGAAGAGACAAGATATAAGAAACATTGTACGTAGAACAATGACACCTCAGTCCCCTTCAAAGTAGGCACCTAGGGACCTACTGCCATCAGCTTCCCTGTCATATTTTCCTGAATCTCATGGACGGTCTGAAATCTCATCCCTTTCAAAGGTGATTTTAGTTTTGGGAAAAGCCAGAAGTCACAGGGCGCCAAATCTGGGCTGTAGCGGGGCTGAGTCACCTGGGTGATTTGAACCATCAAAACATTGCCAGAAGACTCTGCACGAGACGTGATGCGTGAGCAGGCATGTTCCTGTGATAACGCTGCCCATCACCAGCCACCCACAGCTGCGGCCTCCTGGCTCATCTGAGTGGTTTCTGCAGAGGAACATTCAAGCTTAGTGCAAAATTGGATGCAGATTCATTGCTGTACTCAGTCATTTTGAATGTGACAGCCACACCACACACATGCTCACTCATCGGTGTCTACCACCCCACTGACTAGTACAGTGAAGGCATCACTGTTCACGCATGCGCATTCCAATCCACTCTCCTTGGCTGCCGGGTTCCATCGATGTCATGCAAATCATTCTCGTTATATTAACAGTGGTTGTACTTTTTCCAGCCAGACTTCAGTATTTTTCATAACTGTTAGATTGGCCATGTTCTCTTCTGAGGCAGAACAACCTTGATCCTTGGACGTGGAGGTGAGAAAGATTTAAATGATTTATGCTCTACATGCTGTCCCTTAGTGGTTCTTTCTGCCTCTCTAGGTTTTAGAGACAAATTTTTAAGTACTTGTACTAATAAAATTAGGAGACTCAAATTTCATGTCCCTTGAGACAGTGATTCCCAGCGATGGTTTTCTGCCACCTGAGTGAGTTTCTAGTAATTCCAAGGAGGTACAACATTGAAAATGCCTCATGGGAAGATGGAGTACGTGGTGATTGAAGATACACAAGTAAGCCATCTGGTTTTCTCGCTGAATCCCTCTGCATGTTTTAGAGACATCATTTTTTTTTTCAGATAAGGGTTGTCATTTATGCATTTTTACACTGATTCCAGAGGCTTTCTTAGCAACCAGAAAAATCAGAATACTCTTAATTATGGGACACAATCACTGTCCTTTCACACACATGATCATGGAGCTCAAGCTTCATGTCGCAGGTTAAGAATACTTCCGAGCACAAGAGAACAGAGGCAGGCAACCTGGTACCACTGGTGAACTGGGGCCTCGAGGGGTAAAGACAGGAGACCTCAGACCTCGTTACGTGGACGTGGCAATAAATGGGTAGCTTTGTAGCAGTGTCATGGCTAGAGCTGTCCTGTCTGCGTTCTCTGCCTCTCTGTCTGCTTCCGGCGCTACCGGTGTCTTCTGAGGATGACCGCCCCAGGCTTTACTTCTTAGATGTGCCCTCCTAGGCTCGTGTATCCTGGCCTCCCCTTCTAGCCTCCGTGCTCCCGCCAGTTGTTCTGGACTTTGGCCCCCACTGTGGTCACCTCAGGCAGCTGCAGAGGCCAGCAGCTCTGTTCTTCCCTTGACCTTTCCCTTGCTGCCCATCTAAATCCCTGGCTGGGAAGTTCCCGTGATTTCTCAGCTGCGTGGCTGGGTCTCCTGGGGGTCGAAATGAACACAGAGTCACGAAGAAAGAGGCCTCACTTTCTGTTTTAGGAAATGATTTGTGGAATTAGTTTTTTTTGTTTTTTGTTTTGCTTTTTGTTTTTACTTGCCAATGCTAATCCATACATATTCCAAAATACAGTGACTCCGTGTGAGCAGCTCCTCCTGTGAAAGCCTGGGTTGCTATTTGGACCCAGTTCTTAATGTCTGCATAGCCAAGACCAAAACTGCTTATGATGTGTGTCCTCAGGAGTGTAGCATCTACACACATCTCTTTCTGAACCTGAATTAACTCAGGTGCTTTTAAAATCGAATACGGGGCCTCTAATAGCAACGTCAGGCAGAGGTGATGGAACAGCACAGCCGCTGGACGGGGCAGAAGCGTGGACGGACTCACGTGCAGGGTGTAGTCTGTGACCCTTCTTCACAAACTCCTTTGGTTTAGGGTTGAATTGTGTCACCCCACAGCATGTGGCAGTCCTATCCCTCAGTCACCTGTGACTGTGGCCACCTCTGGAAGAAAACAAGAACTTTGCAGATGAGGTCATGAGGTTGGATCCTGATAAGGAGGGGACATGTGGACACAGACAGGGACTCGGGCAGCGTGAAGTCTGCTTCCACAGGCCGAGGAAAGCCAGATTTGGCCACGTCTGGCAGACGGCTCAAATCTAGGGAAGAGGCCTGGTGCGGGTTCCGGCCCACCGCCCTCAGAAGGACGCGGCCCTGAAGACAACTTGACTTTGGACTTCTGCCCTTCCAGACTGGGAGACCGGACATTTCCGTGTAAGCACGCAGTCTGCAGTACCCTAGCGAACGCATGTGGGTGTAAGTCGATGGCCCGTCGTCTAGTATCCATTTAAAAAGCCGGAGCAACTTTGCTTTCAGGGTCAGGTGCAGAATCTAGGTGATGTCCTCAGGACAAATGATTTCCTATAGAGCGAACGCAGGGAAAGGCTGAACTATTTACAGCCTAGCTGGAAAGGCTTCCAAGTCGATCGTTAAGATTTTCTTTGGCTCTGTTTTTCACACGGAGGAAGCCTTTGTTAAGTCAAATCTGTATCCCGGTATGGAGGGCGCTTCAAAGGCCGGGGTCAAAAGCGGAGTCAGTCCAGCCCAGGTCAATACGAGCGTGTGTCTGCCCAGGACGGGAAGCAGGTTCAGCCGCCGGGCTTCCTTCCTCTTTAATCATGTGCTGACTTCAAGCGCGCTGACCCCCCGTCAGCCTGTGAGACGGGCTGACACCTGAACCCCGCTTCCGGATGCTGCCGGGCGCTTTGCTTAGCAACATACTTAATGGGACCACAGGGACTTTGGTTTTCCAGCTCAATGAGTTTGCAATAAATAAAAGCAAAGATAGATTGTAGAACAAGGAAAGCCTACAAGTAAAAAACCATTGACAGATAATGAGAGCCTATGCTTTTCATTTAAAAAATAAATCTATATTCATAAATAATTCTAGCACTCAAATCTATTTTTGAAGAAAACGTATTGAACAGAAAATCATTTTTCAGATTTCACCAGAAAGGTTTAAGCATCCAGTATTCCTTAAATATACCTAAATGAACTTAGAAGAAAACTTCATTTTCAGAGTAATGTTTTAAAGAGATTTTATTTATTTAGTTTTAGAGAGAGAGGGAGGGAGGGGGAAAGAGAGGGAGAGAAACATCCATGTGTGGTTGCCTCTTGCACGCCTCCAGCTGGGGACCTGGCCTGCAACCCAGGCATGTGCCCTGACTGGGAATCGAACTGGTGACCTTTCATTTCACAGGCCAGTGCTCAAACCACACCAGCCACAGCTCACAGGGTAAAATTTTAAATTTATGAACATAAGTTGTCTGGGCGGTGTTGGGCCTTTCCAGACAGGCCCTTTGGGGGCCAGGCGAGGGGGACTGGGTCATCCTAGGCATGTGTCTTGAACTGTTGTAAACGATGCTAGTGTTTGTTCAGGTTTCTTTGTGTGTGTGAGGGGCAGGCATGGGGCACACAAAATCCTCTGTGCTGCAGGTGTGCACTTTTTATAGGCCAAGGTTGAGGCCTAGTTGATTAGGGAGTCCTGACTAGAGTTTGGTCAAGGACAGAGTCTTGGTCCAGAGCATGTCTGGCGTTGGGGCAAGGAGGGCACCCACCATGGGTAAGAAAGAGAACTGGTAGCTCAAGATCGAGAATCTTCTGTGCTTCACAAACATTACTGCTGTAAAGCGAAAATCCGTTTAAAAACAGATAATAGATGAGTCCCCATGGAGACGGTGCCTCCCTTAGCTGGTGACATTTGGTGACTCTAATGTACACATGTATGAGGTTTCCTGTGTTCATATGGTTTTCACAGACACTTTAAAATGCCCCATTTTACCTTTTAACCGCGATGACTTTTTATTCCACCCGACTCTATTAAGAGCACATGCTTACGCGACGTCATTGCTTCTTGAGATGATTTTAGGGATAAGTCCCAAGACAAATTAATCATATCAAAGTTTATTAAATTGCTTCAGATATTATTTCTTCAGGTCTTGGATGTTGATAAAAACCCCGGGAACCATGTGCATGTGTGCATTTAGGGCGACGGAGAGAGGTGTCGATGACGTCATATTTAACGGAAAGTTCCTGATGAAGAATTTCTTTACTACTAAGGGTGGAATACTGGGGTGAACTTGCTTTTGGTTTGTGGTGGCTGATTTTATGAGTTAGATGTAAACCATGTTAGCGTGCTGATGCGGAGCCCGCCCCAGCCTTGGACTCCTGTCAAACAGCTAACAGTTGTTGAACACACACTCACATATTGTGGACACATGGCCTCGGGACATTTTCGAAGGCAATTTCCTCATATGAAACTTATAAAAACGTTCAGTCCTTTACTTGAAGTAGAAACTTTCTTCCTTTTTTTTTTTTTTTAACTATGTATAGGTCTTTATTTATTTATTTTTCTCTTTCTTTTATTTTTTGGTTTTTCAATTACAGGTGTCCCATTTTTCCCCCATTGCTCCCCCCCCCCGCCGAGCCCACCCCTTCTCCCACAATCATATCCCTCCCCATTGTCCACGTCCCTGAGTCATTTATACACGTTCCTTGATTAGACCCTTCCCTTACTTACCCCCTTCTCTCCCTCCCCCTCCCCCTACTGACTACTATTCTACTCTTCTCTTTGTCCTATTTAGTTTGTTTGTTTGTGTGCTTAGTGAAATAAGCCAGGCAAAGAAAGCAAAATGCCATATGATATCACCTATTACAGGAAACTAAAGAAACTTTATTTCCATCCAATTGTCTTAAATATAGAGATGCCAATGAACTGGTTCTTTGCTACCAAAAGACAAACATTTTGATAGAATTAAAAAAAAAAAAAAAAAAAAAAAGAAGAAGAACCCCCCAGAACTTTGCGGCCGATGAGTATCCTGAAGTCTGTCCAGCACTATGTTAAGGAATTTGGTATTATTAATGCTCCTCCGCGTTACCCACTTGTTCAGGAGACTGACTGCTCAGGCTCTTCAGTTCTTGAGGACTGACGTCCGGGGCTGTTTGTAAACTCTGACTACGCCCTGGCAGGGTGTCTAATGATGCATCATCAGCGATCACCCTGGAGGCTTGGGGCAGGTGCATTTTTCTTTTTCTGCTGCGCTGGGTTTTTGCTATGACCGGTACTGGGTTTCATCAGACACCTTGGCAACGTCTGTCGAGATCATGGTAATTTTCTCTTCCCACCTGTTAATGTGAGAATGGCGCACATGGTTCTTTTCATAGGACTGCTTTGCACCGTGCGCTAGTGCTGCCATGTGCTGCGGTACTACTGCTGCTCCGTACTACTAGTCCTACCTGTGTGCTATGCATTGTATGTACTACTGGTACTGCTATGAACTCTGCTGCTGTACGAGTAGTACTCCCATGCTCATTTTGTTCAAAAAGCATACATTTAGGTGCATCTGTAAAACATCCGGTGGGGAAATATTGGACCAGTCTTGATTTCAAATTAGGTTTTGTGTTGTCCATGGGATGACCAGTTTGAAATGGAAACTTATATTCTACTCTATAGAACAATCACTTTGTTCTTCAGTTTGAAAGTTCTAGAAAACCAGAATCAATAATTCTGTCTATCCCATTATCCAGCAGATTATGTGTGTGTGCACCTTTGAGAAAACACGTACGCAGTATAGCTTCTTACCTGTTTGGAAACCATGTCACGTCGCATGTTGTACAGTGTCTGCGAGGATGGCGATGTCCTAAAATTACTGAAAGCAGTGTGATTTGAAAAATTAGCATTTTTGGATAGAAGTTAAGTTTGCATTTCACCAGTGTTTCATCCTGAAATTACACGTAGTAATTGTAAAAGCACAGCATTGCCTTCCAGCTTGAGTGTCCCCACTCCCTGTGTGAAGTGAGCCGCGTTAGGCATAACGGCCTGAATGGATTATGTTATACAATTAAAAACCTCTCCCTCACACACTGTGTGTTGGCCGCCTCGGGTGTGGGGTTACTTTGTATACAACGTGGTGAGTGTGAATCATCTTAATCTGTCATCAGACTCCTTTGAAGAGTTGAAAATACTGGAATAAGTTTTCTTCGAAGTGAAAAAAAATACAGGAATCTTATTTTATAATTTTCTAGTTCTGGGCCAAAACTCACGTTGGCTTCTGGAATAGAAAAAGCTAAAACAAAGTGCTCGCTTTGTGAATAGAATGTGGGACCAGGGAGCACCCCCGCGCTGGAACCCTGGAATGGAAGCTCTGACCGGCCGCGCTGAGAACAAGGCCTCCCACGCCGTCCTCAGAGCTCCGTGTCCCCGGGCCGTGCAGCCCGGTGGCAGAACAGGTCATCTAACTGTTTAAAAACCAGGAGTCTCCGGGAGTTGTGTTTACTATGAAGTTACTTTTTTCTTCTTTTCCTGGATCTTACAATTTTATAACAGAATGCTGTTATTTTATAAACTATTTTATAAACTATTACCTCCTCCTCCTTTGAGAAATGTGTTCTGCCTTGTAGGAAGAATCAATTTTCATTAACAGGTGCTTAAGAGAGAAATTAAGAGAGAGATTTCAAGCAATTTTCTCCTGGAGATAATTCTAGAAAATTATAGATTCATTGGGCAACATTCAGGAACACAGGTGTTTCCGAATAATTGTTCTGACTCACAGCCAAAGCCCCCTCCTCTGGCCATAGCAGAGATTTCACATATGAGACAGACTGTGTTCTGACCATTTGCGATTATTCCTAAGGAGAGCAATTGTACAATTCATATCAATGAGCAGTTTTGGCATTTTCAAATCCTGTAGCCATTACACTATACAGCAGGATCATTTTGAATATAGAAGGTAAATGTGTCGTGGGAAAAGAGCTTATCACCCACGTGCTATTAAGGGACAGAAATATCTCTTTATTATTAGTACTGGAATGTAAGTGATTTTATGTCCTTCTCTGATATGTTGTAATGTAAGTATAAAATATTAAATCAAGTATGCGTGTGAGTCTGTCTATGCTTCCATGAGACAGAGATCATACAGTGCAGTGAGTTTGATATTTTGTTCCAGAATCTATCTGGGGCCCGTGAGATCAAACCCTTTCAGAGGTTACAAAACAACTTCTTTACTAGAATAACCTATATGTGCAACATTTTTGATACCATGATTTTGTCTTCTAAGTTTTGATTGCAAATCTGAAATGTTCTTTAGCTGGGGAGAATAAATTGGTCCAGTTTTTCTAGATAGGCATTGATCAATATCGTGGAGGTTAATATTGGCTTCTATAAATTTATTTTACAGGACTCATCAAAGATATATATAAAGACTACTGTAAATAATGTTTATATTGCATTTATTTCTCAGTGACAAGAAGTTGGAAACAACATAGCTTTCAGAAAAACAGTTGCTTCATTAAAAATTAATTACAGGACATCTAATGTAATGGATCGCTATGTAGCTATTTAACACTGTCATTGTGAACATTGCCTGATACTTTCTAAAATGGTACAGTGTGATGCTAAGTGAAAGAAAATGCTCACCATTCCTATATCCTGCATGGTGTCAATTTTGTATAAGGAAACATTGCACCAAAAAGATCGCACTTATTCAGTCTTGACATTGGATATGTTCTCTTTAGGCAGTAGGAACATGCTTAATATTTTCTTGTTTGGAATTGTAAGTGATTTCCAAATTCTGTTCCGAATGAATCTGAGTCCCTTCTGTCCTCAGAGTAAATCACTGTCAGCATCACCTCAGAAGCCAGAAGCCCCAGTGGGTTGTGCTGTCCCCGCGCTTCCGTCCAGGCCCTGGCCACGCGGGGCCTTCGCCCTGATGGTGAGCGTCACGTTCCCGTCCCTATTTCTGTGAATTTCTTAAAGGTTAGGATCGTGAGTTGCAAGGCTCTGCTCCCTCTCTGTTGTTCATAAAGCACACCCATGCCCTGCTCTCTCCCGGAGTTGTTATTTCCCTTCCGTGAGTCACAGCGGATACAAAGATCAGTATCTTTTTTTCTTCCTATAAAAACAAACAAAAATTAGCAGTGAATAGCCAGCCTGTGTGTGCTTGGTTTCCAGATAAATCGATTATAACTCTACCTCAGGAAATTGCTACTGTCTTCTGTTGTCCTCTTTGTAGGTGACACAAGGAGAACAGTGAGGCACACAGATGATTTTTGATATGAAAGTTATATGCAATTATATACACAGAGACAGAGACGGGGCGTGAGTGCAAGGCTTTCTAGTGCACGAATTCCTGCTGACCGCTCCGGCGCTTCCCTGGACCAGGGCTTGGTCAGAAGAGACCGTGGCTCACTCACGGTGACGTATCAGTTTATTTAGCAGAGGCAGAGGACCTCACAGAAGGCCAGTGCCTACCCAGGGCAGGTCCCAGTGCTGCTTCCGGAAGAGTGGCTGTTCCTTAGCCCCCGGGTTTCCCGGCGGACAGGCGCCTCCAGTGACGTCCCCCTGCCGAGAGCCAGCCTGCGACGCATGTTACAATCCAGCTTCTCAGCCTCCCTGTTATCCTCAGGGCTGGTGTCACTGTCCCCAAAGAAAGGCCGTACTGATCCCTACCCCTCTGTGTGCGGAACTATGACGCAAACAAACCCGCAGACGAACTCAGAAACAAGAGGGCATTTCCTCCTGGAGCAGAAGGCGGGACTGTCCATAATCTCTGAGTACCTCTTCCCCCGACAGTTTTAATAAGTCACTTATTCACGGTCATTCTTCCATCAAGAGCCTCCCACGAGAGGCAGGAACTGCAGTGGTGGCTTTGCCAGTTGCCGTGGTCCCCAGCCGGTGGGACGCAGAGCGCTGGGCCCTGTGTCCCAGCCCCCGTCCCGGTCTGCAGCTCCTGTGGCCCGCGTGCCGGCCGTCACGTTTGTGTCCTCTCTGAAGTGAACTTGAATGTCAGGTCCAACAACTTCACTGGTAAAAAGGGTTTTTCTTATTGGACTTTAACAGTAAAGTTCTTTTTGCTGATTTGATGCTTCTGGTTTTTACTGGGAAAGTCCCGAACAGTATACACGCGGTGGATAACAAAGCTACTACCCATGCACCGTGGTTTATGCTCGTAAGAGAGCCTTAAAAATCTAAGTGAGAGGTAGGTAGCTAGCCAGCCAGCACAGGACCTGTCAGAAGAGATGAGGCTGTCTGGTTTTGGAGGTGTCCGTGAAAGGTATTTTAGAGTAGTTTTCATTTCATTTTTAATACCTTTTCAGGCCAACTATTGAATATAATAGGGGGCAACACAGGGCATATGCATCTTTAATTTTAATTGAATAAGAAACAAGACTAAGTAATGAATGAATCATTGTCCCGTGAAATGAGTGGGGAACCTTTTCTTTTCCCTCAAAAGCCAGAAGCAGTGATACGTGAGCCCCTGTTCGTATGAATCTGCCCCGGAGACTCATTTCATGAAATGGGGAGACTCTGTGCAATGCAGTTTCTAGTTCAGAGAGGGTGAGTGGGTGGGCGGGAATAGGAACGTGTTTCTGCCTCGGCTAACCAGATTTGACACAGTTAGCGAGAAAAGGTACCGGAAAGGCAGTCATTCATGCCGAGCGGGGGTGAGCAGTCATCCGGTGAAAAACGGGTTTTCATAGTGTGCTAGACTTGGCGACTTTTGGGAATTTGTGTGCTTATTGTGCAAATACCATAAAGAACAATATGTAGTTCTCCTTAAAGGTGAGCACAGTCTTTCCGTACTTGACATGCGATGGTTAAAAGTTTAAGCCATTTGTTATCTGCAGTTTTAGACGCTCTCACTCTGTATCTAAGCAGAGTGCGGTGACGAGAAGTAACAGGGCGCCGGAGTCCCCTGGTTTCTCTTAGTCGAGCTGGGTTCGTGCACAGACTGGCTGATTCCCACCCTCAGCAAGAAAGGCCAGGCGTGGGGTCGTGTCTGCTGCAGATCAGGACCCCCTTCAGCAGTTCAGAAAGTGACCGAGTCAAGGTCGCTCATCAGAAAGTTAGACTCTGTCTGTTGAGTATATAATAAGTCAAACTATAGCCCTAATTCTGTGTAGCGTAGTGTTTAGTGTTGGAGCCTGTCACAGTCTGTAAAACTAAGAATTCACCTCTCGTGGGCACAATGCCCTGTCCTGACATCTTAATGACAGAGAACTCTGGAGTTTGTGTAAATTAATCTACTTGAAAACCCCCAAAGTCATGATGACTTCTAGATACTGCTTTGATAAGAGTTTTCTTTTAAAAGCTGTTGGGCACAAGCCAGCACTCCCAAACGTATAACATCCTCTTTTAAAGAGATAGACTCTTTTCCTCTTGGGCATACGTCGAGGCTTTTCGAACTCTTTGCAGTAAAACTGCATATTTTTGCATTTATATTTAACTCAGAAACACATACACAAAATGTTACTTTAGAGCTTGCTATTCCTCCATCCAAATTATTTTTAAAAATGTTTCGTGTTTGTTTGTGTTTGGTGTCATGGCCCACTGTTTCACGTGGCAGGGTTCCGAGCCCTGGGAAGCTCGGAAGACTCTTCATGGGTTCCTAACTTGTTAGCTCACAGTCCAGTAGTGAGGGAGAGGGAGAGAGAGAGGGAGGGGGATGGGGGGGGGAGGGGGAGGGGAGGGAGAGGGAGGGGAGGGAGGGGGAGGGGGAGGGGAGGGGAGGGAGAGCTAATAAGAGAAACTGAAGAGGTGGGATTATGAGCAAGTAAAATAGAGGTAGATGATTTTCGTAGTGAAACTCAGAGAAGATGGAATAAGGACCTTTCTGTCTATTAGTGAGGAGGAGCCAAGTTGTGGACAAAGGACAGAGAACTCCCTGCTGCCCTAAGTAGCTCCCTCTCTCTCTCTCTCTCATTGATTAAAATTTATTTTTGAAGAAACCAAGTTAGCTGTCATGTAGAACGTCTCTCACATGTTGGGTGTTGCTGACCAAGTCTGTGGAAGGTCATTGAACCTATTTCTGTGTGCTCTGTATTTCACAGAAAAATGGCTAGACCTTTCTAGACATTTTAAAGATCTGGGGAAAAAGAATAAAAATACCGGTGGGATTATCCCAGAGCAGCAGAACCGAGGGCTTCTCTCGCTCCGTTGTTATTTCAGTCTAAGACGTGCCGATGGAGCCTTTGCTTTGCTGAGGTCCTCTGGCCGGTGTTCTTGGCAGCTTACAGATCAGTCAAAATCAGGTTCGACTTACAAGTACCTGTAAGTCCCCTGTCATACAGGTCAAGGCCAGCCGGCCTGCTCAAGACTCCCTGGGACCGTTTTCTCTCGCATCTTGACCTTGGCTCAGGCAGACGGAGCAGCTCGCGGGCAGGGACCAGTTTTCCTAAGGAGTAAATGACATCGGAGCTTAGACGCTCCCCAGGCCTCGACGGGCAGTGTGGCTAATGAAATGCACAGCTGGGAGGATGGAAGTCATGCAGAAGGGCAGGTGACCTCGGGCAATCCGCCGGGACGCCATGGGGGAAACTGGGCTCCACAGAGATTAGTGGGGTCCTTGAAACTGATACGATTATTTCCCTGGGAAAGGGGGAGAATAAGGCTGGCGTTGCTGCCATAAGATGAAAATACAAGCACGTATTTCTGTAGCCACGGAGACATACTCATATAGGAACTGTTTTTTTTTTTCTTCAAGAGTGCAAAATCACCTGGCAGTGACTATTCTGAGGGCTTGGTGGGAAAACGGAGGCTCGTGCCTCCTCCGCTGGCTGTGTTTCCTGTTTGAGGTGCACAGTCAGCTCAGGGGCAAAGCCAGTCCCAGCAAGGGTCTGTCACAGTCACAGTGCCACAGACTCGGGTGGAGGCACGGCCCAAGGGTGTGCCATCGAGATGCGTGATTTCTTCCATGGTCTAACGGCAGCGGCAGGTAATGCGCTCTGCGATGGCAGGAAGCCCGTCTGCAGTGGTGGGAAGGGTGCAGGGATGGAGGGAAGTGGCCACGGGGGGTGTCAGCGGAGGGCCCGGGACCGACCACCTGGGGTCAGGTGTGTCCCGGTGTCCTGGGCGGCTGCCAAGCTAAGCGACTGTTTGAAGAGACGAGCAGAGGCCTTTTCTGGGAGATCAGAAGGGACCCCATTGCCTGCGCTGGTCAGAACGATGCCTTTCTCAGCCGCGGGTGTCAGAGCTGCCCCTGAAAAGAGAGTTCTGTGCTTCGTTTGGTTTTTATGTCGTGGGCGAGATTTTGAATTTTCTCCACAGTCCCCACGTATTAAGGGCAGGTGTGACAAAGTGAGCTACATCACAGTAGGACAGAAAATAAAAACAAAAAGCGAACTAAGATGCTGCTAAGGCCTGGCTTTCTGACGTCGTCCGGGTTCAGTGGTGAGCGGGCAACATGTTAGGTCCCGGCATCGGGGAAGGCCTGGGAGGTGGCGGTGGGTGTTTGAATAGAGAAGCTGCCTAGGTGTTTGGGCCGTCATATCCTCGAAAGAAAAACCCTCTGGAACACGGCGGGATCCCTGCTTTTTCACACAAGTGACCGTAGGTGACTCAAAATTCCGTGTAACATTTTACTTTATTAATGTTGTTACACGTTATTGAAAATCACATCTGTCATTTATGAATTGAGACACAGATCGTATTTTTGCCGTCACGTCGCAGGGAGAGAGTCGGGTTTTTTGCATGACTCTCCGGCACCACTGTTTCCTTTGCCGCTTGACAGAGAGTCAGTCCCTGTCACAGTCTCTTCTGTCTGAGCTGAATCCCTGCGTGGTGTTCCAACGGGAAGTCACAAAACATGAGGAAATGGCTTGGGGCTCTGTTTTCTCCCCTTCCCCCTGGGGAACGCATCTGTGATGTCTGCCACTTAACTACTTACTGTGTTGCTTTTAACGCGCCCATTAAAGGTTTCATTGCGAAGCCGCCTGGCCCATCGGCCTGGACTCACATTTCCGCTCCATCACTCACTGTACCTGCGACCTTGGCCTGCCTAACCTCTCTGCTTCAGTTTGGCTCTGGACTTCCTGTGGTACCCGCCCCTCGAGTAGCCTTAGATCTCAGGGACTTATTCCACATGAGACACTTCGGATATGCAGGACTAAGTACAAGCATTTGATAATAAATATATAGGCATTTGGTAATAACACCGCTCTACACGTTTCTCTCTCTCTCTCTCTCTCTCTCTCATACACACACACACTCACCCACCCACACACACATCTATAATTTCTAGAATGAATAAAGAAAGAGGCAAATAAATCTATCAGGTGATCTCTGTTAAGATGAAAATCCAGAAATTACTTACAATTTTCATGTTAATGTCCCTTCCTTAAGTGGTATTTTTGCCCAGAGTGAAAACTGCCATCTGCTGAAATGTTTTAAAAAAAACTTTATGGGGACATAATTTATGTGCCGTCGGTTTTACACTCTTAAAGTATATAATTCCCTGGGTTTCGGTACGTTCACAAAGGCGGGCAGTACGCCCACTGCATCATTTCAGGACGTTTTCCGTAAGGGAACCCCTTCCTCTTCAGCAGTGGTCCCCTCTCCCTTCCTCCCCGCAGCCCTGACAGGCAGGAATCTCCCTGTACTTTGTCCCTCTGGAGCTGCCTCTTCGGACCACGTCCCATAAGTAACGTCACACAATACTTGGCCTGATGTGACTGGCCTCTTTCACTCGCCATGTTTTCAAAGTTTCTAATGTTTAGCCCGAGTCAGAACTTCCTTCCTTTTTACTGCCAAGTACACGTCCATTGTAGAGCAGACCACAGGCCACATCTTACTCATCCGTCCACCGGTCGCTGGGCTGATGGAGGCTCGGCTGTTTCTACTTGTTGCCTGTTGGGAGTGCGGCTGTAATGAACAGTGGTGTGGAGGTTTTTGGGTGGCTCTTATATCTGCCGTTTGCACGGGCATACCCGTGAGCGGGATAATGGGTCAGATTGTTTCCCAAAGTGCCAAGTTCAAATGCCACTAAGTTCCCTGTTTTTAGCAAGAGCCATCCATTTTTGTCCCCAAGTTCTCAGACTGTCGCAAGCCTTGGGTGAATTTCTTAAATTCTGAGTTTGTTTGGACAGGCGTGTGTGTTCGGAGCAGGTGTTTGGAGGGTCTTCCTTTGCCATTCTGGAGGTGGCCGGCTATCTGTTGACATGGAAGCCGCTAGGCTGGGAAGGGCTCAGTCTGATAGGGTGTCAGGGCCCCGAGAGCGAGGTGGGACGCAGACCGAGCTGGCTCTGTGCCTCCGCAATGGCAGCGGGAACAGGGGCTGTCGCTCCGTGGCCGTGGCTAGACCCTTGGTGTGCGGACATTCGCTGACACTGCCAGCATGTTTTCTGAGCCTCCCGTGCAGGCTGATGCGATGCTTCTGTGGCTCTCACATACAGTCGCCTACAGTCCCTGGTCCCAAGGATGGTTCACAGCCACTCATTTTGAATGAAAAGCCTTTATGTTTCTAGTTAACAGTTTGAGTTGTCCGAAAGATAATTTTAGCTATTAAACCCCTCTAGGGGTCTGCCGCATGGTAACTCCTCATCACCTCCTTTTACTATTCCGCTGACGTTCTTCTTTAGAAAGCAATTCTCTTTGGCTGGCCAGCCGTGGCGTCCCCGTCCTGGCCAGCAGCCTCTGTGCTGACGGCCCTGAGCCGACTCTGGGCGGAGCGGGGTCGGCGTGTCCTGAGCGCGCTGCCCCTGGCCCCTGGCTTCAGTGCCACACTTTCCAGAGCCGCCCTTTGGGTAGAGTGTTCTCATTATTTTAATTTATTTTGAATTGCCCATGAGTCTTACACATTGTTCCTCTCGTTCCCCCAATTTTGCTTCGCAGAATTCTGCTCTTTAAGTCAGAAGGAGCTCAGGACCATAACCGTCTCTTATGCGTGTTGGACCGCCCATGACGGCCAGACTCAGCCCTCTCCCTGACATGCAGGTGACACCCTGGATGTGCACAGGGGCGTTCACCCAGCGACTGACCCAGGAGACGCACCGTTCCTACAACAGCTTATCTGGCAACTCCTGGCTTTGGGGGTCCAGCTGACTCATACACGCATCCTGGCAGATCCCCCTAACACTTACCAAGGATATTTGCCATCTGCAACTTGGTAAGAATGAGGTTCCTCCATCCAGCCCGGGTGCCATGTGCTGTTGCTCAAGATGTTCCCCGGCTCTGTTTCTTCTTCTTCCCTTTGCTTTTGGTGAGACTTAGCCAGGATCAGTGTGTAGCGTTACTAAAAGTGAGTTATTTGAAAGGAGAACCAGCGAGTCTCAAGTTACTGCTAATCCACGAAAAGCCAGTTGCAGGAGGGGATCGCTGTGGATGGTATCATCTGGACTGAGGGCCGAGCTCCCGTTGGTGCGTTAATGGCTCTCAGTTGACTGGAGCCCAGCTCTCCCCTTTCTGCTCCACTTTGTAACTTATATCCGCTTGGATGCTTGAAAGACACCTCAAATGCAAGGATGTGAAAAGCTGATTTCCAGCCCAAATTGAATCATCTGTGCAGCGTTCCCTGCTAGGAGTGATACCGCCCGCCATCCAGGTACCCGTCAGGGATCTGGGATTCAGTTTTGGCGGATTCGCTTTCCGGCCTTCCTTATGTGACCCGTGAGAAGGACTGTGGGTGTTGCCATCTGAAACGGACATGCTGACCGTGGTCCTCTCTGCACCGCTGAGAGCAAGCAGTGGTCCTAGCGTTCACACTCCCTACTGCCAGTCCCTGTCATGTGCCCGTGACGTGAATGTAGTTGACACGTGTCCTTGCAAATAGGTAATAAAAGTACAGCCACAACATTCAAAAGGCACAAAGGTTGTCCCGTGGAAAGTCAGCCTCCTTGTTCCTTCCTAGTTTCATGCTCCAGAGCCTCCCAGTTCCTCCTTCCCACGTAGTCTGTGTGTGGGTGAGCATGCACCTTCTCAGGGCCATGATGTCCAACTCTGTTCATCGCGTGGCGCACACGAACTCGTTGCTAACATCCCGCCGCTCAGCACAAGAAACATTTGCGTCGATCCCACCCACAACAGGTATAATTTGGATTCATTCACACCGGATGGCTATTGCTGTGTTGGCTCCGGTCATTTTTTTACTCGACAATCTAAGGGAAAAGAGGTCAGTGCCCCAGGCTAAATAGTCAGCTATCTCGTGGTTTAAAATTTCTTGCGGCACGCGGGTTGAGAATCGCTGTGTAAGTGGGTAAGACGCCATTCCGTAAATTGGCCCTCGAGGCCTCACTTGACACACTTGCCAAGCCCATTTCTTTAGCTGTGTTTCTGGGCACTTTCTTTAGGGGGCTCCCCTCCACCCTCCTGCTCCTTCCCACCCCTCCGTTGCGTTGTCGACCTGCCTTGCTGTCTCTGATCCCCTGCCTGTGCTGGGCGCATTTCTGCCTGGGAGGTTCTCCTGCCTTCTCTTCGCTTAGCAACGTTCTGCCTACTCTGTTTTAATAGTCCAAGTTCAACAGCACTTTCCCAGGGGTGTTCTCTGACCCTCCAGCCCAAGTCAGGCCCCTGTGACACAGGATCTCCTATTGAGCCTTCAGAATCTGTGCTGCTGTACTCAGTGGTTGTGTGCTTAGCTTCCTTCTCCTTGATGAGACTAGACACGCTGTTAGGGCCTGGGGGTTGGTCAGCGTGCTGCTTGGTGTTGGTATTAGCACGTGGATAGTAACTATCCCAGAGGGCTAACTTGCCTTTGCAAAGGGCGCTCAAAGGGGCGATTGTTTGCTTTCTGCCTGCTCTCTGAACCCCAGGGAAGTGACCGGGGGAGGATGATTTCGGGGGGCGTGGGCAGCCAGTGTCCGAGCTCACGACCAGGCAGCGCTAGAATCACCTTCCCTGCGAAGCTGTGATTCCTCCCTTAGCAAACTCCTGAGTGCATCCCGGCCTCTGCGTGCATGGCTTTTCACCTTGAAGACCCACGTGGGCAGAGACCACGATCTGTCCAGCCCACTGCTGTTCTCCGGCCTTCACTCTTACTGTGCCTGGCGAATACACTAAAGAAATACGTGCTAACCGGCACTTCCGGTTGAAGGTGGCCACATTGTGTGTCGACTCAGAGGTACTGTAGGCAAAGGCATAAGTAGTTAGTTATTCAGGGAAACTCTGGCACACATCACTGACGGCACACAGTGGGGCTCTGTCAAGGTTATTTGGGTTCGCAGTTTCAGCTCTGCTTTTATCTAGTAAATGCGGTCATTTCTGCGCGACATGGTGGGCTGGCCTCGCAAGTCCAGCAGCTAAGTCTCACTCTTGCACTAGGCTGCAGTGTGGACGCCGGGACACTAAAACAAAATGGCAGAATTTCAGATGTTTTCTGAAACAAGACAGCGTAAAGAACAAATACAATAAACAATCTGAACGCTTTATGGTTAGCTGACTAGATCGCCGGTTTGTGCATAATGACTTCGCATCTGTAGTCTCTGAGCTGCTTTCTCTGTAGGACACACAATGATTAGGGCTATTATCATTTAGAAGAACGCATTTTTCCACAGTAGACAGTGGGGCAGGTACCCAGAGTCCCATAAGGGCTCCGATGAACAAAATGGTTCTTGGGTGTGGTTTCATTTACTTCTGCGCCCTTCAGTTGTGGAAGCCGTTTCCATTAAAGGAATCACACCTTCTCTTGGTTTCAGTAAGACGTGTCTGTAAAGAATCCTTTCGTTTAAAAATCAGTGGAACAGGAAATTTGGAAGCAAAGGTAAATCAATTTCTAAGAAATAAATGTTTTGTAAAATGGTCCGAGCGAGTTTTTAAAATGTAGATGGGATAGAGCATTTCTGGTTTTCTTTTAAAAATGTAATCCGAGAACTGTTGGCCTTTCACAGAGACTGTCTTCTCAGTTCTTAGCGGAACCCCCGGCGTCAGGGATTTATTCCTGGCGTTTACCCAGAGTCAGTGCCGTGTGGTCAGGACTCCTGCTCCCTGGGAGGGGTTAGGAGCAGGAGCCCTCAAGCGTGTAACAGAAAAGTAAGTTACTTCTTAGTAGTAATATAGTATTATAATTTTATACCACGTTTTCTCCTCTTTAAATCAGTGAATCTGCTCATTTCTCAGTTGTATAATAAATAATAAAATAGCAATTTCTAGTGGTGCTTTTTTTTTAATGTCACCATGTTTGCAAGCATTTTCCTGTCTTTTTTGCCCTCAAAACAAACATACAAAATAAGACATTGATTGGAGCTCACACAAAAGTTAGGAGGAAAATGGTCCTCCAGCTAGCTAGTAAATCTCACTTGGAAAAGATATGCTTCTCTTAAATTAAAAAAAAAAAGTGCACACCTGTCTGGTGTAGGTAGCAGAGTGGGTTGTTATGGTCTCCCTTTCTGTCCGTAACAACCAAGGTGTCCCGCTCTGAAAATACAGTCAGAATACCTCTCAATGTCGACAGAAGACTGGGGACGGCACCGCCTTCTCCTGTCCTCAGGTACAGGACATTGCTCCATTTTCAGCCACCGGGGGAGAAGGGCTTCATATTTTAAATCGCAAGCTAATAAACGCTCTTTTCTCATTAACACACTTGACCTCGAGGGCTGTGCTCTCGCTGCCTGGCCCAGTTTCTCAGCCTCTGTTAACGCCACGGAGACCCTCTGTTTTAGGTGAATCATGTTCTAACCGAGCCCTGCAAATCCACAACAGATGCTCATTAGAGTGCTCTGCTTCTCCTGTGCAGGAGAGAAAGCTATCCTAATGAACCCCGCTCGCTGTACTTTCTTCTGACTTCTTCAACAGGCGTATAAAATGATTACATTTACAGGAATTATGCAGACTGCTTTGTCATGCTTCCGTTATTAGACATAATACTTGAGTTTCTTCATTCAAATAATAAGCTATTGGCTTTTCAAATAACAATTAGCAGAGCTGGAATGAGAAAGACAGATGAAAGATAACTGGTAATTAAGTTTCGAGGGCTCATTCCTGTTTTATGCTCTTAATTTATGGTGGATTAAATATTCTCATACTGTTTTGCCTTCCTGGACACAGATGGGTATGGAATTTGGATTTAACTCGACATCTATAATGTCTGCAGTAAAATCCTAGAAAACGATAATAAGTGTTTTTCTAACTCTGCATAATTAGTCGATAGATTGAGTTATTCTTTTAGTTTCAGGGAATGGAATCTAACAAAATTTGCTTGCTCAGGACAAGTTCACATCAGAGTGCCCCCCACTTTCCCTCTTTTTACCATCTGATGTGACTCTTGGATTATAATTCCACTGTAAGCACCACCAGGATGTGTGGGGCAGTCCTCATTTTGACCGATCTAGGAGGTGATAATTTGGGCCACTGACAGAATGAATAAAGTAGATTTCTTCACTCCATGACTGGGCAAATGAAGAAAGCAGATGTTCCAAATTTAGAGCATTATAGAACATTAAAGTCAGAGGGCATCCCATTCAATCCCTCTGTGAGGTCGGAGAGGAAATTAAGACGGGGTGAGATTCAGGGATGTGCCATGTCATGTGTATTTCGCCAGCTGGAAGCCAGACTACAATTTAGTTTTCTTTATTTTTTGTAATGACCACCATACTTTGTCTCTTAACCCGTTCCATTAAGAATATGTTTACTTCTGAATTAAGGTAATAGAGAAAGCAGAGACATTTACCGAATAGAACAGATGCAGGCTGTCTTGTGTGGCAGTGGTTTGGCTCCACAGATATGGAGAAGAGGGTCTTGGGTTTTCCGGAGATTCTTGGATCACATCTGAGTTTGTTACTCAAGTGATTCGTGGGGGCCCCTAGACAGCATCATCCTGCAGGTTGGTCAAACTACAAAGACCACCCAGATGATTGGAGTTGGGCCTTTGATTCATGTACGAGCCTAACGTCCAAGGAGGGATGGTGGGCAGGAGGTTGAGCTCAGTCATTTGACCAACGTCCCATCGAAGCCCTGGGTCCTGCAGCTCAGCGGAGAGGGCGACATGCCTGATTTGGTGGGAAAAGGGAACAGAAACCTGCTTCAGTCTTTCAAGACCTCACCCTCTGTGTGTCTCCACGAGGACGGTTATAGTCTTTATAATACTACTGTCATGGTACGTATAGCGTTTTTCTGAGTCCTGAGTATTTCTAGAGTTATGAAACCCGACGGTGGTGATCAGAAGCCCCCGTATTTGTAGCTCTTCGGTCCGATATGCAGGTGCCTTGGTCGGTGACTCCTCTTTTGAAGGGCTTCTGAAGTGAGTGCAGTCTTGGGGGAGAGTGAGCTCTTAATTTTTAGGGTCTGTGCTAACATGGAGTGGTTAGCATCCGAATTTAATTGTACATATTGCAAAACCCCAGCTGGGGTTGGTGTCAGGGTAGGGACATTGAAACGTACATGCAGTGCAGCTCCCCAGTACTCCACGCGACCTTCTTATTGACAGCGGATTTGCTACAGAAGAACTGGTCAGGTCTGAACATTCTCCATTTGACCATGGATTGCTCGTTGAGCTCTGACCTGGAATCCCGGGCCTTCTCCTTTGGGTGGTATTTTGCTTTCCCTAGTAAGGAACTTGTGCTCAAAATCTTGGACTGGAAAACTTCAGATATTTGCCAAATACATTTTCCATATGTGAGTAGGTCTCCCCCAGTGCCTATACTGCTTATAACAAGGTTAAATGAAATTTTCATAGTGTAGCTCTTAGACAAAAATCACTGTTATCATCCGGGCACATTTTAGAAATGAAGACTTCATTGTAATCTGTAGTTTAACAAGCTTCACAGATGAATCAGGTGTACATTAAAGTTTGAGAAACTTAAAATTTGGAGATGATGAGGGATATTTCTATTAAACTAAAACCCAAACCATTTACTTGGAAAAAAAAAAAAAAAGGTGAAACTCCAGGCTTATTTCTGGAGAGTTCTTTTTCTCAACACTCAGAACCCATTTGCAGTGGGTGAATTCTTCTTCCGCGTATGCTCCCTGTGACGGGCCCCTGTGCTTTATGACTTCGGCATTTGTTAACATCTGGTAGCGTTTCAACGCTGTGCGCAAGTATTAAAAACCAATCTCTGGCTCCTTGTTAAATATGGTCGATTGAACAAATGCCTTTATCGTCCCTTCTTGAAATGTCACAAAGATACCAATAACGCATAAAAAGAAAACACCAGCCCACAGTGATAGAACGGGAAGCCGGCTGGATTACAGCAGAGATGTTAGCACATTTGTAATTGTGTAGAGAATCTGGGAGTGAATGGTCTTGGGAACTTAGACAATTAAGGAAGTGGATGAAAGAACCAGACAGGGATTATCTGTAGGGAACTCAAAATCGTACAAGAAACACAATATAATCATAGTCATAGAATACTATGTAGTTCAGCTCTAATAGATCAAAGTAATGTATATATGAATGTCGATTAAAACGAAAAGTTGTGGTAAGATTATATTTGCAGAACGATCGGAGGAAAAATGTGGAGGACAATAAGGGGACTGAATTCTCATTCTTTATAGTATTATTTCTAGTAGCAAATTATATCTAAGACCTCAAACTAGTGTAGGTATGGAATGCGGTGTTGTCACCAGAAGAAAAGAGCCGAGTTGGTGTTAGGTGTCTCTTCTGCCGTCTCCCCGCTCCCGCCAGGCCAGCATTTGTGGGTGCCGCGTGTAGAGATCACGGGAGTAACAGTCCGAAGATCCGAGTGCGAGTCCTAGCCTGCCGCCCACTGGCCATGTGTTTTTCAAGGAAAGGCGTACTAGTCCGGGATTCTTACACCTCTGCCTTGTCTACGTGCGTTTCCTCTATTGCAAACACAGCGGCCAGGGAGCGATGATTTCCAGCCGCTCTCTGAAACGCATTAATGTTTGCTTTGCCACGGCACTCAGCCATTGACCCAAGTGGCTTGAGAATGCCCTTTCAGGAGGAAATCAGGTCATTTTTCTCCTCGGGAAGCCACGCAGCCTTCATAACTTGGAGAACAGTGTGGAAGGGCCATGAGTACGAGCGAGGAGCAGGAGCTCCTTTGGGCGGTGGAAGTGTTTCCAGTTCTCCCACTGCGTGACGTTTGTGAGAAGTTGGGGTATTTCCGGAATTGCCCAGAGCCACCCGGTCACAGTGCCTTGGCCCCGTTTTAACCTCTCTGTCCAATTCTGTTGCTTAGCTTCCTCTTCACCGGCATTCCAAATTTTTGTTAAGTTTGCTGAACAGTAAATGTTTAATGGTGAGTGGGGTTGAGTTTCTTTGAAGGGCACATCGCTATTGCTGTGAATTTCACGTAGGCCAGCAAATGATACCCCGGCCTGACTCACCTGGCCTCGGAAACACACTGCTCTGTCCCAAAGTTTCCTATCAGCCAGGTCATGGCCACTTGACGTCACGTCTGCCTTTGCCAACCGGGTTTTTCAAGGCCAGTAGAAAGCAGGTGAGCGTGGACAGCAGCCAGCATTTCACGAGGGTAAACAAAGCAAGCCGTCATGCCACGGGGACAGAAGGCTCTGTCCTCTTAAATCCCGCGTCTCGGTCCGTCTGTCTCTCCCTCCCGCGCTGGTCCCAGCTCAGTTTGTTGCCGGCTCCTTTTTTTTTTTTTCCCACCTCACCTTTTATTTTCTTGTGTCTCCCTTTTTGCGGGGATTCATTTGCTCTCTCTGTGTGTCTCTTCCTTTCCTGCTCTTCCCCCCCACCTCCTGCTCACTGCGCTCCAACAAATAACCTCAGCAGGGGATGGAACTGTAAGTGTAACGGGCTCAGCGGCCGAGGCGACAGACAGCGTGGAAGTAACGGTAAAACTAAACTAGGGTTTCCGTCTCTGGAGAAGTCGTGATGTCAGCCGCGCGAGGCCGTCTTGTCGGGAGAGAATTTTTCTGGTTTTTCCTTTTGCTGGGAAATGGGGAGGTGAACCACACTTTCAGCAGGCAGACGACATCTTGAAGAGGAGCTCTGTTTTTCTAGTTCAAAATGGGACTTTGAATTTGGAGGAAAATCGTATTATTTTTTTAAATTTTAGAAAATGGAGACTTATCGCTACTTTATAGAGAAAATAGGCACCGTTTTCATCTTCTGTTACAAAAAGAACTTTCTAGATAGGAGAGATGATTGGCTTGCATATCGGGAGGAGGCTAATTCTTATGACCTGGAGTTTTCACAGAATACATCTGGAAGCGACTTAATTGCTCTTGCACTCCTTATCTCCTCTTCCTTCTGCAGGGTTTTTCTTGCCTTAGATAATTCTCTGAGCTCCAGCTGGGGGGTGCTTATCTGCACCATCTCCTCCTGCCCCGAAGGTTCTAATGTTTTAATTCCTTGGTAAACTCTAGGACAGAAAAATAGCAAACTAGCCACGTCTCTGGCCATTGTGCTGGTTTATTAGAATCATTTAGGAGTTTGGACTCTGGGTAACGGGGCCACAGAGCTTCCCAGAGCAGTAAAATTGTGTCTTAATTTAGTTTTTCATTAGCTCAGTTCCAAAAATTTTCTTCATTATACAGTGTAAATAGGGCAAAGATAAAAATTCAAGGTTTGTCCCCTTTGTTGGCAAAATAGTAGCATCCAGCGGACACCATATGCATTCATTTGCTCACTTATTCTCACAGGAGCCAAACAGATTTTTAAATAAAGGGACCCACGGAGATAATTTTTAAAATCACATTAACCAAAAAATATTTAGCAAAATGGTATTTTCTGCTGTATTTATGGCACTTAAGCCACCAGAACTTTTACTTTTTAATATTTTTCCTCGATACAGGTGATTCTCTTTTGCCGTAAAGAGTTTTACAAGTAAGTTCTATTATCTGAAGGTGCGCAAAGGCTGAAGTATTTCAGGCCGCCGGCCGCATAGTTCCTGGCATTCTTCATCGACAAAGCAGCTCATCACACTTTCAGGCTTGTAGGGTGACTGTGACTCCAGACGGACTGAGAAGCAGTGGGCGTGGGGGTCACCGGCCTCAGCTTGAACTGTTTTAGGCGTGTGCACTGTTTTTACCGCATGACTTTAATTTCTTTTAAGTAATTTTGCCTTCGGGGTTTTATCGGGAAGTTACACCTCACCTGGAGCAAGCGATGACATTTGTGTGTGAGTGGCTACTAAAATGTAAGATGGGATGTTCTGGTTTCTCTTCAGATCGTATAACTCTTTCACCTTTTAAAACGCAAGATGAATTATAGAAGAAGCCGTGAATTATACGGGGTGGGAGACAGTAGGTGTGCGTAAGACAAATAAACAGTATAATAATGGGTAAATAATAATGCAGTAGCACAAGACAAATAAACAATATAATACCGAATAAATAATAACGCAAGAATAAACTCTGTGTTTCATGTGCTCACGACCGTACACCGACTTCGGCCACCCCGTCTGGTCTTGCCCGTGTGCAGACAGGAGCGCCCACCACTGCCCACGAAGGCACAGTGGTTCCTTCTCACGTGGGCCCTGCGGCCCCGCGAGTTCCCGTAGGGCTGGGGGCATCCCTGCTGGAGCGGTGCCGAGTCCTTGGGCGAGCGCGTGCCTTGGAGGTTATTTTCTTTGTGAGCCTGTGCCCCGGTCGTGCTGGCGCGGAGCAGACAAGGCAGAGGCCCCTCTCGGCCGGAGGGATCGTGTTCCCTCTCCAGAGCCAGGGTGGCAGATGCCCGCGGGCACGTGACGCCCTCCACGTGCCGCCAAGGCGTGGAAACGGGAAACGGGATGCGGCTGCGCTCACTCGAAGGGGCAGCGGTCAGTCTGTGCTCCGACTGCATTTCGCAACGAGATTTTTTAAAGGATAATTTGTGACTCATTCATATTGAAGTTCTCTTTGGGAAAGCTGTTGGAATGCTACTTGGTTTTAAGAAACTGAACTGCTTTTGACTCTTTTATCATTCAGAGCACCGAGGTGGCTAATTTAATATCTTTACCCCTCAAATCAGATTATTTTTCCCCCTATCGTTTGCTCGGCTTCCTGCCTTATCAAGCTTGATTACATTTGCCTTTTCTGACTTTGAGAACTGTAGTCTGAAAGTGTGAAATAGAAAAGCTGATCTTCCTAAGCATGTAAAGTATTATGCTGGTGTTTTGTGTTCTATTTTGCATGATGGAAACTTGTAATCCTGGCTTAGTATCTTTTTTTTTTTTTTTTTTTTTTGCCTTGATTAGGAAATGGTGAAATGAATCATCATCAATGAAATAGACACTGATTTTTAAAGTTCTTTACTTCAAATAGGAAAAAGACATTTTCTGAAGGCATCTGAATGTCTCTTACAGCCCGGTGATCAGCACACACTGATGATAGAATGAGTCCTTCCTGAGAATGGATTCCACTGTTTGCATTTTTATGATGCGGTTGTAAGTGCTTTCTAAGAACAGAGGGGGACGGAGCCTAACGCCCCTCCCCCGTCGTCTGTCGCCACGAGAAGCTGAACTGAGCCACTGTGACTTGGCAATGCTCCAGCTTGACAAGAACTATACTCGACGCCCTAGATTTATTCCCTTCTCTCTGCTGCTAGTAGGTTGAGCTGTTCCCCAGGAAGGACGTAGTCACGTTCCAACCCCAGTCCTGGGAAGGTGACCTCATTTTGAAATAGTGTCTTTACAGATGTAATTAAATTAAGATGAGGCCATGTTGGAATTAGTCCAACGACTGGGCGCCTTAATAAGAGAAAGGGGAGGGAGATTTGGCGTGGAGACCGTGATGCGGGGGGGAAGGCTTTGGGGCACCTTGTTCTGGCAGCCCCAGGAAACTGACTCCCTGTCGGCTTAAAGCCACAGTCTACCACTGGGCACCCTTGCTTAGGAAGCTATACGGAGCTTATCTGAGAATCTCCTGATTTTGTAATTTTCAGGCCTTTTTCTCCCTTTTGAGAGGCTTTTAGTTCTAGTATCTTCAGGCGGATGCATTTTAGGGATATTCATTATATTCCCGTAGGCCATTCTCTATCCTGTGGAAAATTTATGAAAGCGGGAGTCAGATTCGGGTTTCAGTCCCAACCCTTCCTTTGGGGCATGCAGTTCAGCCTCCTGAGCCTCAGTCTGGATGGAGCACGCCCACCTTCGGCTCCCCCTTCTCGTGGCCCTGTGCAGGGCCTGCTGCCGCCCTCTTCTCCCCCCCGCTACTTCCCCTTGGCGTCCTGGAGGAAACAAACAACAGTCGGCTTTGGGCGGATAACGACGGAAAGCAAGCCGGGCGGCAGCTCCGCAGTCAGCGCCTGACTTTCGGTTCGTTTCTGAGAGTGCGTGTGCCGGAAGGAGCTCCGTGGTTTTCCCATTGCAGGTCGTGACTCAGTCGTCATTAAGGAAATCACTTAATAGACCATCTAGCATTTTCAGAAACAGAACTAGACTAGCATAGAAAACATCCGTTTGCATTGCACAGAGTAAGAATAATTGTGTCTGAAACTTAAATGTTTTGCATGTGTGTGTCACAATGCATTATATTTATTTTATTGTGAAACATAATTAAAAACAAGCTTAGAAGTCTAACAGCTAAATGTAAACAAGCTTTAGCTATACTAATCTAAACTCTCCTGGTATGCTGTTAACTCATGACAGGGTTTCACTCCTGTTATTAAGTTAAGCAATAAAACAAGCAGGATATTTAAAAACCTTTTTAAAATTACTTTTAAAAATGCATTTATTCAATTTATTGAGGTGACACTGGTTAATAAAATGATATAGGTCTCAAGCATACAATTCTGTGATACATCACGTGTAAATTGCATTGTGTGGTCGCCACCCCACGTCAAGTCTCCCTCCGTCCCCACGGTGGGGGGAGGGGTAGACAAGAGTGAAGGGACATCTCCTTCAGGGGTTTTGTGTTTGAGCAGCTGGATTGTCTCTTCGGTTGAGACCGAGGCCTCATAGCTCTGCCAGTGCCTCTTATGACGATAGCATTGGCGTGACGCCACAGCTCTGCTTCTGTTCACTGGCCCTTGGCTTGTGTCTGGCTTTCTTCCAAGAGTGTGCAATCAGTGTGGTCTGACTCCTGATGACAGGTCCCTAATTCTGTGCCCGTAGGATAATTGCGACGTTATGATAAGACCCGCCCCCGCTACCTGCTGAATCTCATGGACCTACAAGGTTCTATTAGTTCTCATGAGACAGCCTATGGTTCACAGGAGGTATGAGCAAACTGTCAGTTTGCTCTTACACATGGAGACCGAGTCCCCTGTCACCAAGGCCCATAGAAACGTACTAGGGAAGCCTTGGTTCGTTACCTGCACTTTCTACACCAAATGTTCTCGCCTATAATTTAAAAGATGGCTCCTGATAGGCTCTTCCCCAGCGGGGTTCCATGCTAGGGACTGGCTTTGACCCATTGCTGGCGATGAGGACATTGGTGCTATTGGTGACCACAAGGCTTGGCATCAGGGTGATGGGCATTGCCTGTCTACAGGTGGCCCTGCTTCTTCTTGAAAATAGTGCAGGGAGTTACTTGCCTCACTCCTCAGCCAAATAAAGAGGTTTTAAACTGAGCGCACCCCGAGGGTCGGTGCCATTTCCAGTGCTATAACCTTAGAGAGGATTCAGTGACGCGGGTCATTTCCAGAGAAGCGGGACCTGACTTGCTTTCAGGACCTAGACCTTTTCTGTGTGGAGCAGGGAACCCCTAAGGGGGATCACAGCATAACAGACCTCCAGCGCTGCCCTGTGGAGTCTACCTGACATCTACCCCCTAGCTCCCTAAAATAAAAGCGGGGTCGGTTAGAAAGAAGCACAGTCTCAGTTCACCACGAGGGGAAGATATTTGCACTATGAGAACTTTCCCAAATGTAACAGGCCGTCCCTAAGGGGCTGCTCTAGTGGAGAATGGCACGTCTGCCCGTCCTGTCACCGGGATAGTCTGGGGCTGGGTGGGATGACACAGCCTCCTTCTCCTCTGAGACGTGAGGCCTCGGCGCTGCTTCAAAAGTCTGGGGGCCTCGACATGGGATGAACATTTAAGGCAATAGAGTCAGAAATAATATAAACTCGTGGAAAGCAAAGTGACAGGTTTTTTATGAGTACACATGAGGGGCATGGGGAATGTAAGACTATTCTCTTGAATTTTTTATAATAATCACATGTCATTTTTATAAAATATATGAGAATATATAATCATGTCATATTTTGTAACAATATATTTTAGCAGGATAAGGTTACAAGTCAAGGAGAGCTTTGAGAGGTTTACTAGAAAACCCTCTCGCGCAGCAGGTTGTGGAAGGTCATAGGGTGGCTTTTCTCAGTGCAGCTTTGTCGGTAAGCCCGTGGCCGCGTGAAAGGCCCCTGCGGGCCTCTGACAGCGCTTACTCGGGAGCCGCGGGAAGATGCTGCGGCTTTGCCAATGTGCCCGATGAGCGTTTTATTTCACACTTCCTTCCCCACAGCCAACAGTTCATCAAGGTAGGTCAGCAAATTTCTCTTGACATCACAGAGCAGAGGTGGACATTATATTCAAATGCCAGACATAATGTATCTGCAAATCCCTTATATCTTCACACCTGCTTTACAGATGTGTAATCAGTAGACCTGTGTTAACATCGCCACAAGTTTAAGATTGTAACTTTGGTTCCAAAATCTCGGCCTACCGATCTGACTGTTCTTCTAGTATCTCAGGTAGTCTGGCTTCAGTGAGGCTAAAACTTGATCGTTCTTTCCATGCAGTTCGAGCCGAGCCACGTGTGTGCTGCCACCTGGCGTCCCGAGTCCTCACACTAAAACCGTACGACAGCCGAGGCCGGGCAGAGCTACCCCGCTCGATAAAATTTACAGAACAATCACTCTGTTGTTGCCGTTGGTCATCGTTGTGTCTGAAGGCTGCATGGCCATTCTGTTACCTGCACCAGAGGGAGACGGGGCAGACGCGTCTGCCGTGGTGGGGTGGCGTCCTCCCCACGGTTCGGAGGCCCAGCGCAGGGCACTGTAGACCTCGCAGGCACACCCGGACACCAGCATCTGACATGTCAAGGGGGCGTGGGTATGGTTTTACTGAGTTCATTTTCTGTTTAAAATTCCCCCCCCTTAGTTTAAATGAAAATCTCCAACAAAGTTTTCAAAAAAAATATTGAAGAATGGAAAAATAACTCATTTAATAGTCTAGGAAACACAATTCCTCAAAACACTTTTGAGAAAATTTAATAACCGAAGTATCTCCAAATGTTTATGAGAATGCTTACATCTTCTAATATTATGTGTTATGTTTATTATGTCCATTAATGCTTATCTTCCTTAACACTATGCAAGTGCATCTTGAATATCAAACTTGAAGGTTTTGTGACATAATACACTTCTTTGCTCTAAAATCTGTATTAGACTTATATCAGACAATCCGAATAAAACTTTGTTTTCTTAAGAGAGTACAGTGGTGAGAAAATTCTAGAAACTAGAATGAGTGTCTCATTCATGTATCAGTATTTCTACAAATACTCTTTCTTACTTTAAATTATTTTTGAGTTCAAGGTCTCAGCTGGAAGAACAGAACAGAGGCTCATTTTTCCCCATTATCTGAGGAAAGCTGACACCTAGGAGATCCCATTAGAACTGTATTCGGTGCAGTAGAAACATGACCTAAAGAAATGACAGTTTCTTTTTCTGGTTTTCCTACATCTCTTTCTATACTTATCTGTTTATTAAACTCTATGTAACATGTATGTTATGTTTCTGAAATAGAATTACGATGGATAATGGAAATAGATCTAGACCCATGTCAAATTCAAAGACATAGGCCCTAATTTTACATTCCATTTGTGTTTTTATGTACAGAACTGCCCAGAACACCTAGAGGGTTTTCCTTCCCTTTGAGCAGACAGTGGAGAACTAATGGCCCTTTTCATCCTTTGTTAATTTCATGGGAGGTGGATTTTTAAACTACCTGACAAATTGGTGGTTACAAAATAGTCACAGGGATGTAGAGTACCGCACAGGGCATATGTCATTAATACCACAGTAACTATGTATGGGCCAGGCGGGTAGTGGAAATACTGGGAGAACACTTTGTAAGGCATAGGATTGTCTAACCACTATGCTGTGTACCTCAACTAATGCAAAATAATATTGAATGCAAACTGTAATTGAAAAACTAAAAGAGTACACTGAAAACTGGAAAAAAATCTGGAGTTAAGCTAACTTGCAAATAATGGATTCTACTAGCCTTGAACATGAAGAGCGTGTGCCTGTGAGCATCTTCAGTGTGTGTGTGTGTGTGTGTGTGTGTGTGTGTGTGCGTGAGTGTGTGTGGTTCTGGACCAGGGAAGGCCCAAGGGGGAAGATATAGCGTGGACCTATGTCTGTTTACTTTTCTAGCCCTGACGACTCACATTCCCAGCCTTGGAGAGACAGGGATTGGATGGGAGGCTTGAGCTTGGCTGTGGAGGGAAACAGAATATGGAAATATAATATTTGTAGCCTTATAAATTAGTTTTAACACTTTAAACTTGGTTTAGTCATTTTCCCTGGGATATTAATTTCCACCATGGTTAGCAACAAAGGTTGATTCCCACGCCCCACCCCACACCTCTCCATTTTTTTTCTTTCTGAAGCCAGCTCTGGCTTTTTTTAAATTGTCTTCAGAACTTTCTCCCAGGTACTTAGCCCACTGATGCTATTTAAATTCTTCAGCCTGGGGCCATCTTCACGCTCTCCCTAACCTGCTCCCAACATTTCTTTGCTCTCTATTTGGGGAGTGTGTAGAAATAGTCTCAGTTTTTAGAACTCTTTCTGAGCCCCTTTATAATAAACTTTAGCCCCCAAATAAATGGATGTATGCACTCTTCATGCTTATCATATTTTTATCAACCTATATTGTAAATACCAGAGCCATTTGTTGGTGTCTACCTGCACACTAAGCCTTATGATGTCAGGAATTTTGTCTTTCATAGTCAGTGTGAATCTCTCATCGCTGATGTCATGTCTGGCACATGGTAGATCCTCAGTAAATGAAGGGTGAACGAATAAAATTCTGTATGAATGAAAATATGGGCCACTCTTTACTTCTCTGTTTACAAACTTGTCTACTGTTATTTCCCAATCTCATTCTTTGGATGGAGTCCTACCGTAAATACAATTCATTAAGAAATCTCAAGGTGGGGATGTATCCTTTGGAAAAGGAACATGGTGCAGCCTAGTGACAAAATTATGTTTGCGTGCCGGTTTGCCTTCATAGAAGCTCAGTAACCTATGGAAGCGCTTGTTCGTTTTAAAGGACTGCGTTGTTTCTTCTGGGACATATAGGTGACCAGCTTCCTTCTTGGGCAGCTGTAGGTTTTAACTATATGGATAGGTTTGAGGGCGTCAAGTTCTTGTTTAATATTTTTTGCTACCCCATTAATCAACAAACAACCCACGTCATCTAACCTATATTAAATAACTTGGTTCTCCTAGAACAAATTCATTCATAGAATTTCTCTGAGCCAGTTCTTAAATTCCAATTCATAAAATAAGACTACTCAGAACCCAATGTTTGTACTAGATGAGAAGTTATCCAACAGAGCTAAATTCTGTCAGAGAGAGAGAGAGAGAGAGAGAGAGAGAGAGAGAGAGAGAGAGAGAGAGAGAGAAATCCACCAGGATGCCAGACTCATAGTAAGGTGGATTTCTTAAGCCCATAGCAATTAGTGAATAGTTAGCCTGGCACATATGTAGTAGCATTCAGCAATTGTATCCTTCCTTCCTTCCTTCCTTCCTTCCTTCCTTCCTTCCTTCCTTCCTTCCTTCCTTCCTTCCTTCCTTTCTTCCTTCCTTCCTTCCTGGTTTTCATCTTGCTCTTCAAGTAGATATGAGTGTATATTTACTCAACTATAATATTATGTTAATGTATTTATTAATTGTATGCATTTTACAGGCCAGGAAAATATCTCAAGGATCATATTATCATTTCAGCACTGAGCCTGGTCTGAAACACATGTAATTCATTAAATGGGGAGCCAAATTCCCCTGATCCTCACACAATTGTTTCTGATGTAAATCCTTCATCAAATACAGTCTATTGATTCCTATTTTTTTTTTTTTTTACTAGAAAGAAATGAATGTTCTCTTTGGTTTTTATACATTTGCTATATCATATGCATGGTTTTAAGTATTTTTATTTTTGCACTCAAGGGTTTTTTAAAGCTGATAAAAGATTTAATATGAAAATATAGAGGTTACAAGGTTGGCTTATTGACAGACTGGTGAGGAAAGAGGGATGGGGATGTGGTTTCTTGTCCTCCGTTGAAGCTGTGACTTCTCTCTAAAACCGCTGTGAAAGGGTGCCTACCAGAGGCACCTGACTTTAGCTCCAGTTCTGATAGTTCACTAATGTTTCCGTACTCGTCTTCTGAAGCATTCCTTGGGTGTGTTTGCCCATGTTGCTGTATTCATGGCACCTTGGATGGCTTAAGAATGCGCCTCTCTCTATCAGCCTTGAGTCTGGCACCACAGATGGCCGGGGTGGCCGGGGGCGGCGTGTGTGTGTGTGTGTGTGTGTATGTGTATTGTGCTCTGGTTCTCTCCATGCAGGATGGGGAGGGTCAATTCATGTTCCAGAGTTCTGCTGTTATTTGCTGGTAAACATTATAAATGGGTCTTGCAATTGGATTTGAATTAGTAACTTCAGACATTGAGCCATGTGTTTTAATGAGAAGCTGGATTTTCCTTACAATGGTTGCATAATGCTATTAGCTTCTTGAAAATATATTCGACTTAGAAAATGAATAGAAACACACAAATGACTGTGAGGTCTTCAAGTGCCACTATAGTTCCTTCTTCTGAAAGGCTTGCCAAGGTCAGCCTCAATTCTTTTGCTGTGCTTTGTTACTCTGGGCCACTCTACAATAATTTTGAAATTATTGACTATGTATCATGTTTGCTGTCACTTTATTACCTATTTGAATGCCACAGTTTGATTTTAAGAGAAGGTCGTATTGATATATCTGTGATGACTCTAACGCCTTAGTTGGTATTGACTACATGGCTTATTTAAAAGATAAGCTAAGAGCCCTCTGAGGTGTACGCAGAGTAAACTAAGTGAACTGGAGCAGGTCCATTCCAGTCTGTGGGCCTATTTTCAGTGGGAATAAAAAGGAATTGTGTTGTATTTCACATGATAACCTCCTCACCTAAGAATCCTGAATGCTTACTCGTCAATTCAAGGGCACCTGTATTATATCATTAATGAGATGTTTAGGCCAGATTTAGAAAATAATCTATATTTTACTAGAATAGTCTTTGCTAACATCTTTTATTATCTTATTCAAACAACGGATTACATGAATTACGACTACTAGAATTGACTTTGGTTTTATCATTTTACTCCTGTCTACAAATAGTGCTTTTATTTTCCCCTTGCTTCAGAGGTGCACCTAAAACAAACCAAGGGGTGCTCAGCCTTCACAACAGTTGAAGTCCTCGCTTTTCAAGTGAACACACAAAAGTAGCCACAGCTGAGATGAAACTAGTCTGTTTTTTGCTGTCCCCAGAACTCCATGAGACTGATTGTAGCATTTTGATCCCAGACGTGGCTTTTATGCCCCAGGACAATGTGGCCATGCTCCCAAGTGACAGCCTCGTGAGCAACACATTAGTCAGGGTGAGGCGGTAGGATTGTCGTGGGGTCATAGGGCGAAGTGTGAAGATCACTGTCATCTTCCTGTGCTGCTTTATCCCTAAGTGACCCTTTGAGATGTTTGAGAAAGTAAACATATCTATGATGACTATCTTCTTAAAAAAGAAAAAAAGCACTTTTACTTATTTGTTATAATGTGGTTTGGGGACTTAAAGAAGAGAGAGGGAGAGAGACTGGAGCAAAGAAAGGTGTCGGAATACCATCACTAGTCATTGTCCCTCATTTCCCAGAATGTCAGCACGGGAATGAAGCCCAAGTTGCCCCTTAATGGGGACATATATGGGGGGGGGTGGGCAAAAAAAAAACCCTTGGAATTTATTTATTAAAAAATTGTGTATTTATTCTTACATATTTAAACTTCAGTCACAGTCACCTGCAAAGTCCTCTCCACTGGATGCAATACACCTACTGAGACATTTTCCCCACTGCTCAGACAGTTCTCGAACTCATCGATTTTGATGCCTTTTAGTGCTTCTGCTGTTTTTTGTTTCACCTCTTCCACGTCAGTGAAATGTTTCCCTTTGAGGACATTTTTCATCAGGGAAGCAAAAAAGAAAAGGGGGCGCTAAGGGCAAGACTGGGTGAATAGGGAGGTTGGGGCTCGGGAGTCATGCCATTTTTGGCATTTTTGGTTCAAGACAGCTGAACATGCAGTGGGGTGTGGGGTGCAGGGTGTGGGGTGTGGGCAGGTGCGCTCATAAATCACGCATCATGAACTGGGCAAATGCATTGAAAGAATTGTCAAAAAAAATTCATGGAAGCCGTATGCAGCCCCTCACGCCACCACCAGCTGGCACGCTGACACAGACGGGTTCCTAGAACCGTCCCCGAGTGGGAGAGGCCTGTAATAATACAAGGGGCCCGTCCTCCAGAAGGTAATTCTGGGTTTTTTTTTCCTGGGTCCCCCCTCATACAATGAGAAATTGTTTTCTGATACTTTTGATAGCTGTGGAGATAATTTACCAGATTTTTTCCTTTTTAGAAAATATGTAATTTTAAACTTTTATTTATTTTTATTGTTTGCTTTATTGATTACTGACATACGACTTATGATTTTTCATGTAAAGAGTGAATCCATGGAATTTTAACATTTCTTTCATAGTTCCTGAAAGATCTTATAAGAATTAATAAATTTAGTTCTCTTTGTAAAATTAATAAACATTTTGTCAATGCTAGATTGCTTTCCTGAATTTAACTTCTTATATTTCCTGTGTAATCAGTCTGTTTTTGAAGTAGAGGGAGTGTGTAGTTATCCATGTTTGTCTAGAAATAGGTGATGGTAAATAGACGTGCTTCTTGATTGAAGCAGTCTAAGGCTCGTATTAGGCTGGTTTCTATATGCAGTGCACAATAAATAATAAATTTTAATGATAAATTTGATTTTAAGTTTCTGTATCAGCATGTTGTAATAAGTAAAACATTTTAGACCAAGTAAAAACAAACCTATGATTTTTTGGGTATTGTCATCCTTTGAAAATGTGGATTGCAGCTGGGACCCCGGTACGTAACGCAGGTAAGAAAAGTGTGTGGGAACAGCGAGACACAACCAGTGTCACCCAGGGGAACCCGAGCCCCAGGGTGGGGAAGAGTTTGTTCTGTTCTCTCCTGTTTTCCCAGCAACTCATAGCCACGCAGTAGGGCATTTTGAATGGAAATAAAATACTGTTCAATGAATAGATGAAGGAATTATAATGTGAAGCTTGTGCTTGCTGATATGTAGTTTCATTTAACACTTTTTATTTAATCAAAATAAAAAATTAAATCAGTGTCAAAAGATGATGTATATACCATAAATATATTTCATTTTTTTCCTCTAGAAATGTTCTGCATATGATTGACAACATACTATTGATTGGCTTTGCTGACAGTAAGACATTTCTCTCCACATTGCTTTCATGCACTTTTATATTCAACAGGATATACTTATTTTAAAATACTGAATTTTGTTTTTAGTGTAAATTAGACTATATATAATATAATATATAATATATATATATATAATATATATATTTTTAAATTTGTTTTTGTGAAAAAAAATTTCTTCCATATAGGATGAAGGGACCATTTGACATTCATGAAGGTATAAATTTTAGAGTTTCGTTAAGCTAAAGTTTGCTGTGTATCCATACAGTATCACTGAATTGTACTTAGACCAGAACTTACTTGACTTTATGTAAGATTAGAGAGTAACACAGGAAGCATGAAATGCCATTCTTCTTATTAAAGCAAATGTTTTTTCTCTCTTTCTGTCAGTTTAGATTAAAATTTAGTCAAGTAAATATTGTCATGTTGTGCTTTGAGCATCTGCAGTTATTTGGCTATAACAAAAATACTTCCTTTCAATGCTCAGTATTAGGTGTCTATTCGGAATGCTTATTTGCCACCATTTTTCTAAGAAAATGTAGCTTGAAATGGAGTCTCAGCTTTAGGGTATGTTTTTTATAGTTCCTTATGCAGATGGGTTTAACAGAAACATACAAGATACCTGGCGAAAGTTCTTACTGATTATACAATACCTGCATCCTAATAGGTCGTATTTTAGCTCCTCTATTTTGACAAATAGCCCGGCTCTTTAAAAAAGCTCTGTCCATGGTCCTGAAACATCTAATGATGTATGAGCATGTCGCGCAGATAAATTCTAGCGTCAGCCACTGCGTGATAGCGATTCATCAGGTTGTAAAACTTGTGTTTGGGGAACACACTGAATTATCAGGTCTCAAATTTTGTTTGTGTTAAATTAACACAGTTTGTTCTTTCATTTCAAAGAGTTCATAACAATTACCTTCCACACTGTGAAAAACAGCTAGGATTTAATTAGAAACTGTCCACAAAGGCAAATGTCTAGTATTAACAAATAAATTGATATGACTCCAGTACTGGAGACGTTTACAGGACAGTGACATGTTGATATTGAACATCAGGCTCCTGTAAGAAAAGTTGAACACGTGATTATGAACAGAGCAATGAACACAGAAACTTTGTAGCTTTGCAGAGATGAGTGTTGTGCCTATAAAAAGTATGGCTTATTATCGCAGATGGTTTTCAGTTGTTTCAGGCTATCTCCTCTGTACACAAACGCAATTATTTTCCATGGCTATGGGTTTTTGTTTGTAAATACAACTAAAACCCTAAAAGATATTGGCTGTTTTCTTCCCAAGTAAATTTGCTGTTTTTTTCCCCAAGTTACATGTTTACTATATGAGACGCTTTAATAATTAGTAATGTTCGTGGCAGTTAAATTCAATGATTTTCAGTTTTTTAAGCTGTGTTTTTAGGTGCCTTAAATGTAATTAGAGAGAACTGCACTTATTCTGTTTTTACTCTGAATTTTTCTGAGAAGAGATTTTCCTTTCATTAAGAAAACTGTCCTGTTAAATTTTTGTTGAGCTGGAATTATCTGCCTCATGCCATTTTTATATTGGGGTGAAGTGAATTAAAGGGTGAATTTCATAAAACTGAACCCATAAACTTCTATGAATTCAACAGATTTTAAAGGAAAATTCTAACATTTCAGTCTTGGAAAGCCCTTGTCTTCTAAAATTAAAAAAAAAAATTATTGTTAATCTGGGTTAAAGGACCAACTACTTTGACCAAAAAGACTTCAAGTCAGCACCTGGGAGGTTCGTTGCTATCCAAGTACATAAACGTCCTTCTTTGGGGATTATGCAGAACACGTTTCAATGCTTTGTGTGCAACGCAGGAAATTATGGGATTATTTGCCTGGTATCGCGGTCAGGCACACTGAGTGTCCAGAATCACAGAGAGATTTGAAGATCACACCTAGGTCTGAAGTCCTGTAAAAATTTGGCAATATTTTCTGCAAAGCAAGCATCTTAAAGTTGGGTTTCTATGAATGATCAAAATAAGACTTTCAGTCCTGCAGATATTGATTTACAGTATGTAAACTTACTAATTAAATCCCCTACAAAAGCTTCTTGTTAAGAAAAGAAAATCCTTAAGTAAATACATAATTCCCTAGGGGACTTCTTTTCATCACTAGTTAAAAGGTTAAGTACGATGTTATGATTGCCTTTCAGTATTGATAAAGTGCCTTCTCAGATCCATTTTTGTGCCTTATAAAAGTGCAGTTACAGAACCCAGTAAAAGAGCCTTTGTCTACGCATTTCAAATTTCATTCTGGAAAAACACTTTTTTAAACTATTGCCATTTAAATGATATCTGGTCAGATGACATTTCCCAGAAATTATTCTTTATTTAAAAACAAAAACAAGACAAAAGCAATTGATTTTAATCGAAAATGTATTTTTTTCTTATAAAAGAGGTCCACATACTCACTGTGTCTACTCTACAGAATGTGTCCATTTGTTTACACCACGTGTCAATTCAAGTTCATCCGATCACGCGAAAGCTCGTGGCTAATATGTGCGATACAACACGGCAGGACGTATTGCTCAGTTCAACTACTCGTAGAGACGTAAAAAAAATACAGAAAAGTCCTTGTCCACTGTAACTGTAGTCCAGACGTAAGAGTTACATGGAAGTTCTAGAAAATGGAATTATTATATTTGGTTGCCACGGTACCTTGGACGCCAGTGAATTGAAATGCGGAATGTGTACAACTTCCATTGGTCGGGAGCATCACTGGTGAAGCTTGAACTTCCTTCCAGAAAGTAATATTTCTCTGCTTTATTTTCTCAAGCACAACTGCCGTCTTGAGCTTTCCTTTGAAGCAGATTTAGTTGTTCTTAAGATATATTTGCTGGCATACCTATAACAGTTGCTTTTACTTCCAGTGCTGCACTTTTTTCTTTGCCTGTTTCCCAGAGGTTGCTCAGGGGAGGGTGAAGGTCGCTGAACTTAAAGGTTGGCTTCTGTAAGGAATCCCTCACGTAGCTTTGTCCAGCGTCACAGTTCATTCTGTTAGAGAGCCAGCTGAAAAGACACATCACACCGATAATCCCCAGAAAGCCTGCGAGGCAGACCGCAGATGCTGTGACGTAACTCTTTTCATATTCTTTTGGATCAGGGTCCAGCCCTTTTGTGGTGACATTAACACACTGTTTTCTGTGTTTCTGATAGATGGTGGGGACATCGATACAAATGTTATACTCTGTTGACGGGTTCAGGCGAGTGAGATTATAGACTTTGACATCGGAAGGTATCCGAGCACTTTGGGCGGCATGGGAGTCGTCTGTCTTGACAAAGGCTGTCCACTTTACACTAGACTTGAGAATCTTAGAACTTGCCTTCCAAGACACCAGAACTGAATTGGCCTGAACATCTTTTATTTTAATATTCAAGGATCCGTTGTTCTCCTGGGGAAAAGAACCGTCCACTTTGATCATAACAGACTTTAAGTCAGCACCGACCAGATTAGTTGCAATGCAAGTGTATAATCCTGCGTCTGTCGGGGTTATGCCCCTGATGTCTAGCGTGCCTTCAGAATGGACGTAGAACTTGTCCGTGACGGTGTTAGGCAAGAGTCTCTGACCGGACGGTGTTACCCAGTAGATCTCGGGCTGAGGCTCTGCAGTAGCTCTACAGTGGAAGGAAACGTAGCTCCCAGCTTCTAGATCCAGGGCGGAAGGGAAGCTCTCAGGGGCTATGAGAGGGAGACAGATTTCCATCATTTCCCGGAAGTGCACCTGCCGGACGTTTTGGCCTTGGAATTCGGGTGGGTCCACGCAGCACAGCGACTCGGGCTCCATGAACCGGATGCTCGTTTTGTTCATGCTGATCCAGCGGATGACGCAGTCACACCTGATGGGATTGCTGTGTATGCTGACCTCCCTGAGGCTCGGCAGGGCCTCGACGGTCCCGCGGTGCAGGGTGCTGAGGGCGTTGCTGTTCAGCATGAGCGACTCCAGCTTGGGCAGTCTGAAAAACGCGTTGGGGTGGATGTAGGACAGCCTGGGGTTGTTCGTTGCTTCGATCTTTCTTAAGTCCGGCAAGTTATCCACCGCAAGGCTGTCGATGGAAATCAGCTCGGGCATGTTATTTATACCCAGCTCCTTCAGGTGCAGCATATTGCTGAAATCGCCCCTCTGTATTCTATTAATGGGGTTTTTATTGAGATCCAGAAATTTGAGGTTGGCAACTTTTTGAAGAGCAACGTGGGGCACTCTCGTCAGCCTGTTGTCATAAAAAGAGATGCTTTCTAAGTTTTCCAATCCAACCAAGGCGTTATCCGGTACTTCCGTGAGGTTTATACCAGCTATAACCAGGCTGCGGAGATTAATAAGCGGCTTAAAGTTCATGTCTTTGATTCTGATGATTGGATTCTCCCCAATCATCAAAATCTCCAGACTGGGGAGAGCGTCAAACCACTGACTGTCGATCATCTGCAATCGATTTGAATTGAGATGCAGCCGGAGAAGACTCTGTAGGCCGATGAAGGCTCCCGGCGAAATCGCAGAGAGCAAGTTGTGATTGATATAGAGTTCTTGTAGGTTGCTCAGGCCAGACAGACATTTGTCAGGCAGCTCCGTGAGTCTGTTTTCCTCCAGGTACACAGAGAGAAGCCGAGGCATCGTTTTTACGTTAATGTTGGTGACGGAAGATAAATTGTTCTGTGACAAGTCCAGGCCGGTAAGGTTCACTGGGAGGTCGAGGGAGTGTTCGATTCTGGCGATGCTGTTGGTCTGCAGGAGCAGAACCTGGGTGTCAGCAGGCAGCCTGGCTGGGACACTTAGAAGACCTAAGTCGTTGCAGTCCACCGTGGACGCGTCCATGTACACGGAGCGGGGCGTAAACCACGGCCTGGTCTCGCACGTGCACGCCTGTGGGCAATCCGCTCTCCTGCCCGCCGCGCGCACGAGCGCCGTGATCGCCAGGCCGAGCAGCAGGTGCACGCGGAGCGGCGCGCCCTTCATCTTCGCTCTCCTCGTCCGCGGCGGGGCGGGCCCCGGGGGATTGCACCGTCACTGCGGGGGGGACCCCGCGGGAGCCGCCGGCCGGGGGACAGCGCTGCGCGCGTCAGAGGGCGGACGCCACGGGGCCGCGGCGTGTGCCCGTCCGGAGCGGAGTGCCGGCCCCGCAGCTGCGCTGTCCGGAAACGCCGCGCATGTTGGAAAGCAGAGGGTCGCTGTCGCCTCTGCGGGAGGAGACCGGGGCGCGTTTTGAGGACGGGCAGGGGAAAGGGGGTCCCAGGAAACGGTGCAGTTCATTTATTCAGGAGCGTGACCGTCCAGTTCCCACGCTGGCTCAGTGCTTGCAGGGGTAGCAGCGTGGCGCTGACTGTGGCGAAAGAAAACATGGAAGAGAGAAGAATTAGTCCAAAGGAGAAAACACCGTAATTGACATTCATTCCCTAGTCATGCTGACCTCACGCGTGTTCTCAGAGCTGACAGTTAGTTCCGTCTGGGACTTCCGCTGGGGCGGTGCCTGGCCCAGACATTGCACAGGCTGAGAAATGGGGTCTTAAGAAGGCTGAGATCGCTTTAAATATAATGCCCACGCTGCCACAACATTTCTGTTATTTACACATTCTCCTTGTTCGTCCCTTGTAATTGTGCTTATTTATATTTGTCACCCTCTTTGACAATTAGTTAATGGGAAAAAGGGACCCCTTTCAGCGGTGGCGGCTTTCTCCCCCTCTGAGAGAGGCTAATGTATCGGGTTCTAAAGAAGCAATGCTGTCCAGTTACAACCAAGCGCATTAGCCCGCGGTCCCTGCGGCCCCCGGAGGGCAGCTGAGACGTGGACCAGAAGTCCCGGTGCTCAGATGGGCTCCCGGTGCTCATTCCTGCTCCCCTCCACAGTCTCCGCTGTAAAAAGCGACTCCGATTTTGCAGTAACTGGAAGACATGAAGTCTAACGTGCCATAGATGCACCTGCCTATTTTCATTCTTCAGTGCAACTCAGATGAATGTTTTACAGTTTTATTTTTCCCTGAAAATAACTTAGATTCCATTAGTCACTAACAGTGGAAAAAGGAACTTTACGACAGCAATAAAACAGACGCCTGAAATATTCCTTCTTTTAAATGGCTACCGATGTGTTTATCACGTAAAAATAAGCAATGCAAAACCAAGTTGCAGTTTTAACATGTGCGGCCTTTTAAAATGCCTCGCTAGCTTTGCGTACACACTCCACCAGGTGACGGAAGGGCGCTCCACGCTCACGTGGGCCAGGGAGGCAGGTCATTCGGGGCTCTGGGCTGTCCGCACAGACTATAAATCCCGTTTGGTCTTTCATCTCTGCCCAGCAGTGACCTCCCTGAAGGCATCACTGACTGACCCCAAGCTAAGGTGGGGGCTTCAGTGACAGAGAGAAATATACAGTAATTGGAGATGCTGTCTCTACGGACACATAGAAACTTCTTTATTTAAAAATAATCCCTTGTTTTGCAAAATTATAAAACATTTACAAGTCAAAGTCACACCTGATTTTCGTCTTATCCGTTAAGAGCTGGGGTTCTATCTAAAGTCAGGTCCTGAAGTTCCGATAAGTATTACGTTCTCTTGAATTAAAAGCATCTGCTTTTCTTTCTTCCTTCATCTGTTCGCTTATCTGCATTTTCTTCCCTGACCTTCCAGCTGTTACCTGTAATGTTTTTTTTTTTTTTCAAAAATGTTACTTTTCAATGACAGTTTGCAGTCAGCAGCATTTTGGGTTAGTTTCAGGCGTACAGCACAGCGTTAGATGACTGGATACTTTGTAAATTCCCCCCCCACCCCCCGATACCTCCAGGTCCCACCTGGCACTGAGCATTGTTATCACGGTGCTGTTGGCTATGCTTCTTGTGCTGTGCACTTGACATCCCCGCGACTATTCTGTAACTGCCAGCTGGTGCTTCTTCGTAACTTCTGAACGTCGGTTCTGAGTCCCTGAGGAAAGGATGTGGTGCAGCGCCTCCCTCCCTGCAGGTGCCCGAGAGACGCTGAGCCCACAGAGGCCTGCCCCCTGCGGGGCCTCCTCTTCCTCTGTCTGTGTGTCTCCCGCACGCAGCCCGCTCTCTGCTGGCAGGGCCGAGGGGAGCTCAGCGTCTCCTCTCTGCCTAGAACACCTTTGCTTTAAGGTGCCTCGCGCCTCAGTTCAGGCGTCACCTCTCTGGGGAGCCCTCTGCATGCCCCCCTGCCCCCCAGCTGTCGTCAGCTGCCCCCCACAGTGGTCTCTGCTCCGCCACAGAACGCGCTGGGGGCTCTCCCTCGCCGGGGCCCACCTGTCCGAGAGGGTGAGCCTGCCTGACCTCGCCTCCCGCCCTCTGGGCCTGGCAATGACCCCGTAGTAGATGCCCAAGGAAGGTTTTGAATGAACCAATACACGAATCACATTAATTCCTGGACGTGTATAGTCATCGTTCTCACAGAATTTCGGCGATGCAATCTGTTGCGTTCCCCAGTTCCAGTGTTGAGCGGCTTTAACTCGCATAAATGGACTACTGACACAGAGCGTGTCAGCTGTGTGACTGACTAATATAAAGGCACGTCAGACTTGACCTACATATGATATGTGTAGTTTACCCCTCAGCTCGTTCAGCCTCGCGTTAACGGGGACCTTCTGTGTCCCGGGCATTGGGCTGGTAGCCGGGGGACGAAACGCTGGCTTGCTCCCTCCCCTTCATTGGCGTTCAGCCTGCGGGGGACCCAGATAACCTTAGGGGGTTACAGTTCTGTGTCAGAGCAGATATGCCAGCACAGAGGAGGGGCCCCCGAGAAAAGCAAGAGAGAAATCTGCTGCCTCTTTGTTTCCAACATGGACAAAGAGCCCGGGCAAAGCCCTGTCAGCGTGTTCCCATGAATGGCTCCGGGGAGCCCTGGGAAGTCCTCACTCTGCCAGGGAACGGGCCTGTCCCCTTTGCCCGGCAGCTCAAAGCCACACCTGCACCCTCCTCTGCGTCACCAGCAGCATTAGCGATGTTAACGATGAGACGCGGCGGTGGGGTGGGGGCTGCTCACAGCGCCACCTTTTCTTCTGCAGTTATTCTTGGGCGCGTTTTCTGAAGTTTAGGTCTCGATCTAATGAGAACCTCTCTTCTGACCTCACGTCATCAGTTGCGTGGCCGTTATGCCAGAAACAACCACCTGGGAACCTGGTTTACCCTGGAAGCTGTTGGAAATCAGGAGTTCTTAGAGGGGTGCGCAAATCCCGATTTTATCTCCCCAGACCTGTGGGAAGAAACTGTCAGCACAGGGAGCTCCGTGGAGGGTGTGGCCATTGTGCCTGTCCTCGCTGGGATATTGATCCCCCTCCCCACCCCCACCCCCCCGTCTCTGAGCTGATTACACGGATTCACTAATGGACGGTTTGGCAGGGGCTGTTTGCGGCGAGGGAGGCGGGGCTCGTCCTTGTCATCGCATGCTTTATGGGTTCCAAAGCCCTTTCTTATTCGTTTTTTATTTTATATTAATAATGACCTTGTGAGAAGGGGTGGGGACGTACTTTCCCGGTTCTTAAGTGCAGGTATGGAGACCTGTGTGCCTGAGGTCACACAGCTAATAAATGACGCTGCAGGATTAGAACCCAGGCTTTGTCCCCAGGACTGTGGCTCCTTCTCGTAACCCACACTGCGCACACACGTGGGGAGGGGATGAAAGGCTTTTTAATAACCACAGCCAACAAGCGGTGTAGCGATTTTACTCTCAGCCGGGCTGGCATTCCCGTGGCTTCAGCTCTTCAAGTTTGGAAACTAGTTTTATCCACCCACTAACAGCGGCTCGTGGGAGTCACACCAACCAAACTCACAAGGCCCCAACCCAAATGCCAGCACAGCCCTGCAGGGAGAAACCTGGCAGTCAGGAGAGTACAGACACCTGACTCTGCTGGCCAGCGCTCTCGCCCTATTTTAAAATGTCCTGGGGAATACAAACTCTGCATTTGCAGCTGGCTCTTGACTCTTGAATCTGAGGCAGGGAGGTCAGATTAGAGTTCTCAGCCATGATGGTCATCAGAAGTGAGCGCCTGCTGAAGTGAAGGGTGCGCTGTCACAGGGACTGGGACTCTTGAGCCTCAGGCTCCTTAGCCTGACCTTGGACCCTGGCCCCTGTGCTGGGGAGCTGTTCCTGGGTTCACTCATGGTCACCCACATGTGTGTCATAGTCATATGTTTACATGCCTTTTTCCCTGGTGGACACAAGGTTATTGGACATGAGGTTATTTGGTTTTTATGTCAATAGACACGCAGACATTAGATTATGCGTCCCTTTTGAGGTGCTGAGATTTTTATTATAAGGGGCTAATATAGTAGTCCCTTTTATTATTATTTTGTTATTAGTGAGACTGACTTTTGATTTGGTTGTGAGCACATCTGCATGGTTGATGAGCGCCCATTCAGTAAACGTGCGCTCCGCGGTGCCACACAGATGCGTCCGGCCGTGGTTTCTGCTGGATGGGCTAGTGACTGAGAAAACTTTCTCCTTAAGTAACTGACAATAAAAAATTCAGGGAAAAGAGAAAAAGGTATACTCCCAGATATGTACAGAACATTTTTCTTATTGCCTGGTGGTTCAAAAGTAGAACTATCACAGTCGTACTGCAGGGTTCCCCCTGCAGACCTGCCACGTCCACTCTGCAGGCCCCGACTTGAAAACATAGCTGTTCTCAGGGAACAGCTTTTGGCTCCACCGCTGGGAGCACAGTTTCTGCTGTCGGCCGTTTAGGGACTTGGGCAAACTCCCAATTATAATGGTGGCATTGATTTCAGAGGACTGATTTCAGTTTGTCTTTATATATATATACATCTGTATAATTTTTAAATATAAAAATAATTATACCATTAAAAATTGATTGACCGGCTTCATCCCATTTTTACTTGTTGGCATTTCTAATGCCCTAGACCCTCCTAGTTTCCTCCTCCCTCTCTGCAAACTTCATCCGCCCACGCTGCCTTCTGAATACCTTGAAAAAATAACACACTCTTTGAAGAAAGCTTTCAAGCTTAGAAAACTTGAATTACATAATTATTTTATGTTTGTATAAGTTCCCGTACCCCAGCAATTTGTTGGGAGGTTTTCTTCTTCTAAAATAAGAGCAGGAAAATTGTACTTTGAAAAATCAATATTTCCTCTTGGGCTTTAGAGATTTTAGGGCCCCAGCTTGGGAAGCAGCTGTGGAGCCTGGCGTGGCGACTGGGACAGAGCCTTCACTGGACACTGTCCTTGGAGGGGTGGGTGAGTGGGCAGGTGAAAAGCAGATCACTGGCGGGTAAAATAGATTGCTTTTCCTTCTTAAAATATGATAAATAAACGCTATACAAGTAACTGTCACTAACACTAGATATGTTTTCATTAAGTGATGCCCTGTTTTGGGGTGATTATTCATATTCGTGGTCATAATCTTAGGTGCTAGGAGCCAACTCAAAACTAACTACTGTCCTTTCCAGGTTTTTTGTTTTTTTATGTAAAACTATTTCAGAAGGCATTTTTGTACCTTCTTTTAGTTTTAAAAACAGGATCTTTTGTATATTAAAGAAATATGAAATGTAATCAAATATTATTCAAGTTCAAAAGATGATGTTAATGAGATGTCACCAGGAAGAATGGCGACAACTCAGTGAAATGCATTATATCAAGATTCTTTTCAATGGTTTGAACTTGGACTCATACAAGCTCCAAGCCAGCCCTTCTTAGGTTGTTCACTTATCTTTCATTTATTCTGCCATTCAAACTCTCAATAACTATTTGCTGAGGACCTGTTGTATCAGTCACTGTGTTTTCATTTCTAACCTCTTCATACAACTTTTAAAAATTGAAAGAAAAAGAAATTACACAGTGGAATACGTGCTACACAGCAGAAAGAAAGAAGGAGCTCCTACCCTTTGCAACAGCACGGATGGAACTGGGGAGTATGATGCTGAGTGAAATGAGCCAGGAGGCAGAAGACAAATACCATATGATCTCACCTAACACAGGAACCTAGTGAACAAAACAAACAAATGAGCAAAATAGAACCAGAGGCATGGAAACAAGGAGCAGCCTGACAGTGACCAGGGGGGAGGGGGAGGGGAGAAGAGGGGGAAGAAGGGGCAGGGTCTAGTCGAGGGGAACGTGCATGAATGGCCCATGGACACGGGCAACAGGGTGGGGGCTGACTGTGGGGGAGGGGGTGGGCTGGGCTGAGGAGGGCAAAGGGGGAAAACTTGGGACAACTGTAAGAGAACAACAATAAAATATTTAACAAAAGATATTCTTCATTGGCCATGAACTTCAGCCTTTTTTGAGGGTTGATTCAGAAGACTTAAAAAAAATTAAAAGACATTTTTAGATGTGGAGTTTTCCTAAGACATATGGCCTTTCATGCCTCCTGAATTTTTTCAGTCTCTTTGACTTTCTTGTGGGCTCCCCCATGTAGATTTGCCCGAGGAAGAGTCAAAGCCTTGGATGTTTTCTTTGTTTTTACTCATACATGTGATATATGTAGAATTCTCCTCTGGCCAGCAGCCTGGAACTTGCAGTCTGGGCCATTAAAAGAAAGTGATGTTAAGAATTCTCATATCTGACAATATCTTTGATGCCTGTGAACGGTCATCATAACTTGAGATTTCTTTGAATATAGAAATCATTTCTGGATACGTGGAAACTTAGGACGAAGGATCTTTGTCCTGTAGCTCCGCTCGTTTTTCGTCATCGATTGAACAGCTACGTCCTGGCAGGCACCGTGGCAGACCCGGGAAAGCCGGCAGTTCACGAGATGAGCTCGCTACCCACCAAGGCCGTGGTTATTGGAGGAGGAAGCCGCGGGGTAGAAGGCAGTTCAAGAACCACGGGCGCCCTGCTCTGTGGCTGCTGAAAGGAGTTGTACTGAGTTCTGTGCACCCTTCAGCAGCAGCCTGAACGTACTGTGCTCTTCTACGACGCTTGGAAACATCAACAGCAGTGTTCTGGGGCCACGTGTGGGCGAGAAGAAGTAAGACCCACTGTCTCTCGAATGAAGTTGCGGGATGCGAAGGCTCACGAACAAAGCGTGGCTTCCTCCCTGTACCCCTTGTGTGTGCTGCAAAGACCACAGAGTCTGAAGAAGAGAGCGATGTGCTACTTGACTTAAATTCAGCAAATGGTGAGGAGAGAAAGTTGCCATGGCTACACTGAGGCCTAATTTTATTCTTCTACAGCAAATTGCGAGTTAAGTTCGTTTGTATGAAGAACTTAAAATTCTGTTCTCCTGTTACCTGACTTCATATTCCTTTATTAGAAGATTCAGTCTTTCTTCATTTCTAACTGAAGATTTCACATCCCAAAGGTATTCAGTTGTACTAAATGCATTCCTATAAAAAGCTATTTTCCCCCTTGGGAAATACTTATTTTCCAGTTTTTTAAAACTAATTGTTTGACTTTGTCAGCTTTCAGGAAGTGGTTATGGGTGCCTGCATAGACTAGTTTAATGAATGCTATCTTAAAATGTTCATCTGTTTATAAAAATTTGATAAAGGGGAAGAAAATTTGCTTTTTGTTATGAAACATGGGTCACGTCTACGAGATGATTTTGTAACTGTAGACAGGACACCGCGCCTTCCTGTGTATCAGGCTAATGAACATTAAACTTTGCAGTTTGGCTGTATGAATATTATGGTTTCTTCACATTCCGAGCTTAAATGATATCACTCTGTAAACATGAACGCTTTCAAAAAGGTGTCTAAAAAGCAGCTCTGGGGAAACTGACTTCTCTGAGTTTTACCTTCCTACTTAATTCATCCCAAGTTTCTCTTCAGTCCTCTAGTCCTATGTCATCGCCACGTTAGGATCAGTGAATGTTAGTCATTATGGGGCTTTCAAACGCTCTCAGATTAATCACCTGCCAGTTTTCATATTTCATTTTATGTTTCTGTCTACACAGTAGTAATGGAGAAGAGGGTTACTTCCCTCACCGCGTTAAGGCAGACTAACCACTGGATAAGTACATCATCATGATGGTTAAATGAAGCACACATGGGTTGTCAGTAACTATTAATACTGATCATGAACACTATATCCATCAAGATCTTTTGCTAGACTAAAAAGCATGTGGGCTTTTGATAATATTCCGGTTGGAGCCACCTGACTGAATTCGGTATAACATAAAATCCGCATCGTTTTGGTGGCATAGACGTTTTTAGCAGGAACGGGCATACCGATCCATTGGTTCTCAGCTTCCTTTCAGTTGTGAAGCTGGTCCGATGAAGTCTTACCTCCATTCGCAGTCAGTCAAACGTGGGAAAGAAGATGCTTTCTGTTGGCGCCAGGGAGTGTGGCGAGACAGCTGTCTGGAAGGACTGAGGTGGTGCCAGCCTGGTGCTCTTGCCAGAGCATCTGACCCTGAAGGGGCTCCAAGGGCCCCTTCCGACCCTTCCACCTGCGCCCCTGGCCTCTCAGACGTGAGGTCGAGGATGCTCTCTGAGGCCAGGGCACTCGGCTAAGCGGCTCATCCTGGAGGAGTGTTGACAATTCGGAGAAACCTTACGCATCCTCCCTGACGTGAATCTCCCCGCCCTCCTCTAAGTTGCTAGATGGGCCACGGCTGGATCTAGTTCCCTTGGCCTTGACCGAATGCACCTTGGCCTCTCTCCTTCCAGCGTGTGGGACGGGAGCAGACAGCCTGCGTGGGGAAGCCCTAGCTGCACATAGGGACAGGCAGGGAAGAGGGAAATGCTGCGGGGGGGAGGGGCAGGGGGTGGCAGGAGCGGTGAATAATACGCCAGCGACACACACCCCGTGTGCCCGGGCCTCCTGCCTGCAGGGGTTCTCAAGGGTAGTCCTCACGCCAGCCCTGTTGGTAGGCACTGCTGTTATCCTTACTTTTCTTAGGAAGCCCCGGAGGGTGACCTGCCAGCTCTTTGTTCCTCCCATGTGTGCTCAGATCCCTTCGTTATGCCTCTAAGACGCCCAGGCTTCACCAACGTTAAGTTGGTTAAACAAGGTGGCCATTACACCGGGGTGGCTTTTCGGTCACAGGCAAACCCAGCCCAAACCTGTGGGTGACGCAAGGGGCCAAAGGGGAAACTGCAGGCCCGCTGACCCACTGATCCCCCGTCCTCTGCTCCTGCCCTTCCTCTCCCAAAGCCCCCGGAGCCGAGCTGCTGTCTCAGGGCGCCGCCCTATTCAGACCCGTTTTTGCCCAAACCAGTGCTTAAAGATGTGCCATCGCCCAGTCTGCTGGCCGGCACCCAGCGCCCGCCGCCTCGCCAGTGCGTTTAGTCAGGCAGCCTTGCGCCTCCAGCGTTCTTTTCAGAAAGGCCCTTCCTCCGACGGGAAGGGTCCCACAGCTTCTAGGGCTGGCCTCGCCTCTCCCTCTCCGATCGGAGAGCTTTACTTAGACGACACCGAGGAGGCCGCTGAGTGACGATGAGGAGAACCAAGGAAAGAAGGCCTGTTTCACTGAGATGCAGCCACGTCATATTGCTCTCAGCCTGAGATTCCCGCAGCCCCTGGGGTTTGGGCAAAATTGTCACTGCCTTTTCCAAATTGATTGTTAAGGTTCTAGAATCCCATAGAGACGTGTTATAGCATCACCAATACAAAGAAGTGTATTTATCAGAGCAAAGTCGTTTTTGTTATCATACCGTGTTTATGCACTAAAACGCATGTCATGTTAGACCCATGCATTCAATGGACACTATCTCTGAGAATGATTTCCTTAGATTCTGTTACTTTCAGATTCTCAAATCAGATATTATGAGATCCTCACACTGGCTAAGTGCCTCTCCTATCATGATGATGGGAAGACTGTGGGTACAAAGAAATGAAGAGGGAAGACTTGGTATTGTTTTGTGTCCTGGTCATGTCCAGGCTCTTACACTTGAACGCAGAGAACATCCGTGAAGAGCCTCAGCGAGTCACGGACTATTTCCATCCCTCAGGAAACTAAGCCCAGAGGACTCCCTCCAGCGACAATGCAGCGAGTCCCTGCTATGAATTTCTTTTGGAGCAACTGCGAATAACTTAAATAGCAGAAGTCTTTTTTTCTCCTGGCTCTTAAAATAGGATTTGGACAGATTTTGAAGGAGGCTTGGACTCTTTATCATTTTCAGATTTGAGTCTGGTGCTGTGTTAGGGAGAGCCTCAGGGATAAAATAAAATAGGATCAGAAATGTTTCTTTAAAAATTAATTTCCATGTGGTGCCCCAAAACATCAGCTTTGTGGAAGATAGGCAGTTAGAGTAGAGCCACATTCAGGAAGGGTAATTTGCAGGGCAGACATTCCTCTTTCTAGTCCTCTCTTGGAGAGTGGGGAGTGAAATCCGGCTGTGGAGTGTTTCATGCTGATATCGGTGTTTCTGTACACTGATCAGTTACCAGCTTGTTGTCAGGGTCACTTCTCATTATGAAAAGAAATTCTGATTTGTTTTTATTTTTAATGATCAATTTTGCTCAGCTGAACACTTCATTAATAACATTATCTGTGGAGATGATTTTGTACATGATCAGCAAAACAAACGGCGTGTCTCGGCCAGAACCCCTCCCTTTACGCTAGTATGTGTTCCAGGAGAATCCCTCCATGTCTCGGGGAACTCTGATTTATTATAATGCAGCGAAACAGTATTTCACCCAGTGCTGTGGGAGAGCCCGTGCGTTTTGAGTGCCTGCTTTGCTTTTTTCACATTGTTTTTACCATTTCCTTGTTATTTAGCATTTATGTGGTGCCAAGTCTAGGCATCTGCGGGGAAAAGCACTCACTTATGCATTATTCTTAATGTTCACTCATCTTAGATTGCAGTATCATCATCTTCTTTTCCAACTGGGAAAATCACAGAAAGCTTGCTCCATGTTGGAAGGACCTACAGGTCTGTCTTTGCGGAATGAACCGCACTTCAGCCACAGGGAATTGTGAAAAACGGACCCGGGAGTTGGGAAGGACCTGTGCCCCGTAGTGATGTCCATTCTAAAACGAGCGGTCCCTTCCGGCGCGGTGACGATCTGCTTTGTGAAATATCCTCCAATAAGGAGACTTGGAACTGCCTCATTGAACTTCCTTGTACAAATGTTGGGCAGTGCGACCCGCGATGTCCGGAGGTTTTCAGGGTTTATCATGTTTATTCGCATTTTACGTGTGTGAAAAACCGAGGCGTGTGGGTAGGGGTGTTTATTTCACTAGGATCAGAGCCGGGAGACGGTTTTTGGTTTTTTCCTTGTATGTCCTGGACAATTTATATCTGTTTTATAAGAAGAATTATTCTCTTGGAGAAATGTGAGCATGTGATGATCAGAAAATTCTCCATGTGATTGACTGCATTGAGGACCTAACATTTCCCACTTTGTTCTAGTTTTCATTTCTCTTGGTCGATGTTCTGGGTAATTGATTTAGTAACCCCTCAAGTTATATTTTAAAGCAATCACATGGTGACGAAGAAGAGTCTTCCTAAATATGCTTCCCCTGTCCTTGAAACTTCTGATTCCTAAGAGCTCACTCTTATCGCCCAGCTCTGGTTTACTTGGGAGTGAGTGCAGCAGACTGACTTGTAAGTGATACTGTCCTTTTATCTCCGAAAGCATCTGCAGCTATATTTGGTGACTTTCCTCAGCAGACTGCCCGCTTGAGTGTCAGGAGGAATGCTTGAGTGGTGCCTTTCAGCCCCCCTGCGTTTCCCAGGAAAGCATGTGGGGTGATCACCCAGATAATCCAAGCAATTTTTAAATCATTTTCTTCTTCATTGGAAGACAGCCAAGTATCCTAACCCAAGTCTTTGAAGTCCCCATTCTTTGAGTCACCTAAAGACTGTGCACCCCGCTGGTGTAGTTAAAAGAAAAGAAACGAACAGTGATTCCAGCTAGAGTTGATTCTGGGCCCACGTCTGTGGCTCTGTGCGGTCTGACCGGCAAGCACCGCTCTCTCTCGGGCCTTATACGTGGCAGGACGTGACAGGCATAGCTACCAAAAAAGAAAAAAAAAAAAACCCAAAAGTTTGTTCTATGTTGGTTGCCACAGGTAAATGCTTTTATGCCAATCTCAGGAGGGATGGGTTTTGTAGAAGAGATTTGCTGTAAAAACGTAGCCACAAAAGCTCTCCCCGTGCTGCCTCCTGATTGGCTGAGCTTGGCGGAACAGAAGGTCATGGGTTTATGAAGAAGGTAAGGGAGCCTGTGGACGGGAGTCCACAGACATGCTCTAGACAGCAGACGAAGCATATCTGCACTTCTGCGTGCTCACAGGAAACTCATATTTACATGTCAGAGAACATTCTTCCGATGAGAACCCGGAGTTGATGGTCTCCGGGTAGTTCTGTTTCTGTTCTGCGGATAATAAAATGTTGATTTTCATGCTGTTGAACAGGGCAGCATGAATATCAATGTTCTATATTTTTACTGAGCTTTGTGAGAATAAAACATGTTTTGAAAAGAATTGAAATAATGAGCTCCTAGAGTCAAAGAATGAATGAATAACCTGTAGCACCGTGTGCCGTGTGCCCACCACGTGGAGGCTGGGGTGCGGCCGTGGTCTGGATCGTCCGCTTCGCCAGCGCGGAACTGTTCACCCATTTCTATTTGGAAAGTGTGCAGATTTCCCTCTTGGTTTCCCCTTATACTCCTGACCATCTGCCTAAAACAGCAGCGCCATGTTTGCTTCCAGGGACTGTTAGAAAGATTTTTAAATAGAACAACAAAAACTCCACAACAAAACTTGAAAATACCTTCCTGCATTATGGTTTTGAGTTTCCGAAGTCATCATCTCAGCAGGGCACGGAGGGAGCTTTCCTGTCTGTGAGCACGGCTGTGTGTTGTTCTGTTGGAAGAAACTCATTGCTGGACAGGTCCTGGCTCTTCTCCCAGCACCGTGGTGACAAGTGACAGACGCGACCTGACAAGGTGGCACTTTGAAGAAGTCTCAATGGGCAGACACGTTAGCTCCTGACACACCGAAGGTCACTGGTGCTTTATTAGCCATTTCATGTGTAGAAACAGAAGGTTCTTGATGCACGTTAGAGCTTTGCGTCTCCTTCTCCCCATCACCGAACTTAGAGCGACTTAACTCGACGGGCGCGTGGCAGCTCTTTACGTCGGGCAGACAGTCATGTGTGATGTGGCTGAGAGCCCCTTGCAATCACCTAAGATTATTACCAACCCGAGGAGACAGCTTGTTCACATTCTACTTGCTCAGAATGGGCTTTGTGACGACTCCCACTTAAATAAGTTTCCAGTGGTATCTGACCCCTATCCCACTGAACGACTACGCTACATCTGGTTAATGAACAGTCTGGGGAATGTGAGAGTCCCCAAAACAGTGGCATGAAAAGGAACTATTCCTGCTTTTAAGTGAGGAAGAGAAGGGACCAAAGTTAAAAGAGGAAGTAAAAAAAAAAAAAAGACAAATTAGCCATTTTCTTGAAATGGAAAATAGTATAATTTCTGATGCCTACCAAACAGTAATTTTGTGTTAATGGGCAGGGTAGGCCCTCGCTAATGTTGCTTCTCCTTCTTTTTTGGAAATGCCATTTTATTTCTGTGGCAAGATGTAACATGGGACTTTAATAATACATTGCATTTGAGACCAACAAAAAAATTCAGCCGATAACTATATCCTAGCTATTACTAAGTGCAAATTAATATGGAATGTCGAAGCCCAACCATTGTAAACATGCCAGTGTGTCATCTCTATGCACAAAGGTCACTCAGGGTGTCCCTCAGTGATCCTTGCTACAGTTTTCTCACTGCTTCCTGTCCGCAATAGTAGGCAGTCCCCTGGCCGGCGAGGCTGGAGGCCAGATCCTCCTGAACACCCATCACAGTGACCGAATGGAAGGCGGTCATCAGGGCAACTACCTGTGAGGTCCGGACGGAAGCATCTCTGCCTGTAGGGGACAGGGTGTGTCCTAATTAATTTAGGGCATAAAAACACCCTCATTAAACAGAAATTCATATACACCCTGGTAAGGAAGACATGGATGCAAACCAAAACTACCGGCCGGTAGTCAAGATTGGGCAGATATTGTTGGCACCAAGTTTCAGCAGAAGGACCCAGAAAGCATGCCGAGCGTGTGAAATGAGCAAAATTTCCTTAAAAATTAAACTCTATATAATAGGTTCCATATCATATGTACTGAATACCGGGTTCTGTAACAGTATCAGCAGAATTGGAAGTATTTAGTACGACTCAGAGCTTTGAATGGATGTCTCGCAAATGCATCTTCGGGAGTTCATCACCCAACAGAATTATCGTTCACTCTATCTGAGGTAACAACTCCATGGCCTTGACCTTTAATCAGAGCATGAAGCACATTTACGGAATCTCACACTTGCTATTATGATTTCAGGACTGCCCCAGTGAAAGCCTGAGGTTTGAGCACTTCCTCCAGACAGACACCTACAGAAACACATATAGAACCCTGTTATGTAGGCACAGAGTCGTGTTAGGCATCCCTTCATGTTGGTTGCCTTTCCTTGAGCAGGCTTATTTTGGATTTCTAATAAACAGAAGTGGCTTTAAAGCTGGTATACAAAAAAACTAACTGAGCATTTTTTATGTGGGGACCTGAAATGTGGAAACTCTCCGTGTTCCCCTGTGACTGATGAGTTGAATGTAAACTATTTGTAACAGAAAGTTGAAAGGAAGCTTCTACATGTTGTAGGGCTGGTATCATAACATAGGACTATTTAACATGCCTACATAATTAGAACTTTTACAAAGACACTTTCCTTATTCTGGGTCCAAGAAGAAAAGAAGGAAGATATGGGGGGGGGGGGTAGCAGGGAGGGAGAAAGAAAGAAGGGAGAGAGAGGAGGAATCTCTGAATCTCCATTACCTTTCTTTTTCACTTTCTAGTGGGAGAAACTCTAAGTATTGTCTATTTATGAGCATCTGCAAGTCACATTGGAGCTTATCTGTGTCTTCTCGGGTTTAATAGAAACTTTGATTGTTTTCCAGGGTTTCCATCCAGAGTAATTGTTTCTGCATTTTAATATAGTAAGAAGTGGATTGAATAAATGCATAACATATTAGAACTGCTATTAAGCAAATGATTCTATGTGGGACTATTGAAGGAACGCCTTCCTTTTTCCTTCTGAGAGAAACACGAATTTCTCCAATTATTTTAAAATTGATTGTTCTCTGTTGTTGCCCAAGGAAAAGTGGAAACAATGTATTTGGGTGCTCGTTCCTTTTCTTCAGTGTGATTAACCAGGGGAGCAGGAGACGAACACAGCAGCCAGTCAGATGCGTTTTTCTCGCAGCCCTGTAAGGCCCCCCGAGACTTCCACCGTGTCCCGTATGGCCCTTCCATTGTACGTCCCTAGGACCCGTCAGCAGCCCTCCTGCCGCCATCCTTTCCCCGCCCGGGGCCCTGCCTCACTGCTGGGAGCCCTTCGCTCACGCCTGGGTAGCCAGCACCGCAGAAGGGGGGTGCTTATGGCCACGGTGGTGGTGAGGATGGGTCTGTTTGTTTCTTAAGGGGACCGTTTTCCTTCCAGAGCTTTCCACCAGTCAGGGAGCTTCCAGGGAGCCCAGGCTTCTGTTGCATCAAAGGGCTGGTAACTGGGCTCTTTCAGACCGGCACCTGCAGAGTTTACGGCGTTCTCAGCCTCGCCACTGAGTAAGGAGAACGGTGACTCAAGCTTATATTGTTCCATTTTCGGGGCCTTCAATGTCCTACATGCTCGCCTCCACCCTTTGAAGCCCCAGTTGGGAAGTACACCGGTAATCGATGAGTGTTCTTCCCATTCTGTTCAGCACGGAGATACTCCTTTGGTTGCTGTCTGGTGCACAGATATGGGTGACAAGGTGTGGTTCTCAGGTCCTACACAGCATCCTTGTGGACAGATCATGTCAGGTGTTACTGCGAGAGTAAGAATGCGCTTCCAGGAAAAGAGCCATCTCCTGTTTGCACGTGGCTCCCGTTCCCAGCCCAGGAACATGAGCTTGCCCTGGCTGATGCGCTGAGGCTGAGCACTCGTGTATTCCTGGGGGTATCACGCAGGGGGTGACACATATATCAGAGGAGTTACACTGGCCGAAAGAGCTGCCAGTGATAAAAGTAGGGGTGCTCCCAAAGACAACAGCCCTGTCACGTTCGTATGACTGGGGCCCTCTGTATCCGTCTCTTACATTTCTACGGATTTCTCCTTCCATTTGCATACATCGGTAGTCTACGCAATAAAAATGCCAATGGCAGAAAGCAAGCCCCTTTTTAAAGCCCTGAACAAAGTACTTACTGCCAGGAGATTTGTCCTCTTGGGGTGGGAGGACTGGTAAGAATACCTGCGGTACTGGTGCCATAGAAGGGACTTCGAGGGTTTTTCCCTGGTCTCTCCCAGCAGCTAAATAGCACGTGGCAGTTGCCACCGCAACCCATTTTTGTGATGTGCGGACTCAGGGTGCGACCAGATGTGAACTGTCAGTCAATTTCCGTTGTCACGGGAGATGGTGACATATGCGGTCCCATTTGGCCAATCCCTGTGCTTTCGTGGTGTTTGGTTCTCGTCCGCTCCTTCCCACGCGCTGTCTGCATCACTGCGTTGTTCTCTGGCTGCCTTGTTTGGGTTTCACACAGGACGTTAACCGGAGTAACTCGATGTCACATTCACGGAGAGCTGTTGCAAAATGAAGGGTATTTGGCATCTGTTTTGTCATGTGGACACATGGAGTCTTTGGTTTATCTCCTGGAGAAGAACCAAGTGCATTTTTAAAGGGCACTTTAAAAGTTTTGGCAGTTTATTATTTCTTTGAAAAGACACCCTTTCAGTCTATGGAACCGAGTCCGTTTTTGTCCCCCGGATCCCTTCGCTGGGAGAACAGAGGGCGCTGTGCCCTGGGGGCGTCTAGAAGTCCAGGGTCTGGATTCTGTTCCCTGAGCGCCGGCAAGGGGACCCCCATTGTGAATGCCACTCACTGGGGACAGTGTTGCACCTGCAAGTCCCCTCTCTCTTCTGTGTTCTCCTCCGGTAAGACCTCCTATTCCCTCCGCTCGCTCTTCTTCTCTGCGGCAGCTCCCAGGAGTCACGGCCCTCTCACCCCCGAGAAGTGCGCCCCTGCATCCAGGGGAGGGAGAACCGGGGCGTCTGTGCGCGTCTGCTCTGGTCTGTGTATTAGGACACGGTACTGACACTTCCCTGCGGCCCGGCATGTCCTCCCCACTTTCCATCCCAGCTAACAACCATCCCTTCCCCTCCCTTTAAAAATAGTCCTCTGACATTTGTTCCAAATATCCAAACCCCAAAAAGACGAGGGAGGGAATAATGATGGCACTTTTCTGTTACTAGCGCCGTCTGGAAGCCCCGCTGGCTACCACGCCGCGTGCCTGCGTGTCTCATGTCCCTCCTCCCTTCTGAAGGGGTGTCAGCACCCAGCAGTAGGGGTGAGGGTGCTGCTCACTCACCAGACCGCGCACAGGCACTCACGGGCCACAAACTCGGACAGGAGCGGCGGGAGGGGGCACCTTTCTAGAACAAACAGTGGCATCTGCTCAGTCGGAGGCAGATGACAAACAAGCTGTGTCCCTCTCTAGGAACATTCTGGAACGACACATTTATGGGAAAGCAGGGCCCAGGGAGGGGAGAATGAAAACTGTGTGACTGCTCTTTCTCCTCTCCCTGGGGTTTATCATTTCAAATTATGCAGAAGTAGCTCACGCTGTGAGGAGCGGGATGCGTATGTTCCTGCGCGGAGGGAGCCACTCAAATGGCGTTTGATTCCAGTTCCCGGAGATGGCTGTAGACTTTAACTTGCACATTGTTTTTTCTGGTTGCTTCCATGAAAACAACTCTTAAAGTGCACCACAGTATTTATTTGTCTTCGAAGTTTATGGCAAGGCCCAGAAGGGAAATTATTGGAAGCCGGACACCAATAAGTGTGGCTAGACTTAACAGTTCTTAATAGTTTATAAACGTTTCAGTTAACAGTTGACAAATGTTTTAAAAAGCCCAGTACGTGAGTGGGAACGTGGATGTGCAGGTACTTGTCTTAGGTTGGCATCGGACCAGAGGCAGCTGGAGACACCCGTGTGCTGACTGTAAATCTACACACATGCGAACACCCCTCTTTTGAGATGACGGAGGAGGACAGTTGTCATTTCTTGAGATATGGTTGCATTTGGGGGGAAACAAAAGCTTCCAGAGATTGCTAAAAGGGGATTGAAGCATTATGCATGAGTACTCCCAAGGAGCGCTTTCCAAATGGGAGAAAAATGAGCGCGCTCTGTAAGTCATGGTGATAAATGTACACTCTGTGGCCTTAAAGCCGATCATGTCAGAGTCAGCAATTTAAAAATTTTATTCTGACAACTCAGGCCTTGAGTGCTTATTATTCTGTATTTATTCTGTGCTATGATACAATGCATTCTTTGGGGGGGGGCTGCTTACAACAAGGTTTTTATAAAGCTTAAAGAATAAGCATGTAATGAGATTTATAATTTCCCAATTGTGCCTAGTCTGTGTTTCTTAGAAAGCTGCTCAGGTCCCAGGGAAGAGGACCGGGGCAGAGTGGTCTCCGACCCTTATACATGGCAGGGGAGGGGGAGGGGTGTTGAAAAGGAGTCGGGATTTTCACCGGAGTTGCACAAAGAGCCGGACCGTCCCGTTTCTAGTTTGGATAAACATAAAACGTGCTTTTTGTATGGCTGTCATTTTTTTTTTAGGTTGTGGTTGTCCGTTTAGTTTAATTGTCTCTCTCTTTCCATCCCTCTCTCTCTCTCTCCCTCTCCCTCATTTGCCTGAAACAAAACAACTCTTCAGTGAAAGTTACTTTAGGGCACAAATTCCAAACCTCACTTTCAGGAAATTCCCACACTTGATGCACGGGAGGTCCACCGCCGTCCGTGAAATGCCGCCGGAAAGGGGCGTCGTGGGAAGCGGCTGGGGGCCGTGGGCTGGGCCTCGGCCGGGCTTCAGCGGCTGAGCGTTCGTATAGATGCGGACCCTGCGCAGAGAAGGCGCTGCCAAGAGGCCGAGTCTGGGACCGTCTGGTCATGGTGGCGCTTCAGAGAAGGACGGGCGTGATAGGAGTGTTCGGTCCCCCTGTTCTGAAGCCCTGCCATCGCAGTCCGTGTCGTGCGAAATAACCGCCGGCCGAGGATCGAGTCACCGGGTTTCTGGTTCCAATCACATGCTGAAGTGTGGCGTCCCTCGAGCAAGTGACTTAATATCTAAAAATCTCTCCGTGGCACGATTCTGTTACACCCTAAATTATCCCAAAGCGCTTGAAGCAAATCAACAATCAGTGCCGACTGCATTCATTCACTTTGCCAGCGGCAGTTTCTGGGTGAGCCCTGTTGAGTCCCACACGGACTGGGGAATAATATTTGAAAATAGGAGTTTGTGGACATGTGGGAGCAAAAGGCGTTTGGTTCATTTCTGGCAGACACTCCCCCTAAGGAGGTGTAATCTGCTGCCCTGTAGACATGACCCAAGAGCCAAGACATGACTGTGGGTGGGGGACCCCTTTCGACGGGGTGCCGGCAGCAGGGGCTGTCCTTACCACAGCCTCACACAGTAACTGTGCGCCCCCCTGAATGTCTCCCTCAGGACCTTACCATCAGACCCCCAACTCATTCAGCCCTCCCCATCCCCAGTCTTCTTTTGGGAAAAACACAACTCAGCATGCCTACTGTATGCTTATTCTGTTGGTATTCAAGGAGCTGTTTACCACGATATACACCATTTTTGCTAAATCCTAAACAAGAACGGCAGGCGATGGACCGGGGAAAAGGACTTGAATTCTTAACCACTCGTTCTGAAACTTCGTGCAGAAAATTACTAGAGATTCTTAGGTATCACTCTCAGAGGTTCTGAGATTCTGCGTTGAAAATAAGCACCCAAGCGAATTTGATCTAGATCAGCACAGACACAGCTTAATAAACTTTGTTTTAAATTTGGAATGAGTGTGTGTGTGTGTGTGTGTGTGTGTGTGTGTGTGTGTGTACACAAAGTCTAGACAATGAACGCATTTAGCAAAACTTGGAATACAGTGCCTTCAAAAATCAGAATGGCATATTAAGATGAGAAAGTTAAGAGAGAGAGAAAAAGATTTAGTTCTGTTTGCCATTATACATCCATTCCTATCCGTAGTTCAAGTTTCTATTCATTGACTATGGATATATCCTTGATTAATGGTTAAAAGACCATGACGTGATATATCTAAGTGATGTGATAGATCTAAATGAGTGGTATATTATTTTAGAGTGTCTTCCCTTTGGAAATTTCATAGACGTCTCTATCAGGTAAAGTATGGAGTGGTCCATTGATCTGTAATCAGACATAACGATGTCAGGAGGGGAGCCCCATGCTTCAGCAGGGCCGAGAACTCGAGACAGCGTCCCCTTCAGTGTGGTTGGAGCAGAGGCGGGACGTCGTGGTCCGAGAGAAGTTACTAGCCTAGACAGAAAAAATAAGGCACAGATTTGAACCTATAGGTGTTCATCCTTTTTCCTGGGTGTATAAACCATGAAGAATTGAGAGAAGTTTCTGATATTTCCCAGAGATGGCGAGCACCATTTGGGAGTGAGGGACAGGGTTGAGACATTTTTGTACACGTTCAATCTGCAAGATATTTATGGTAGAGAAAACTTCCCTTATTTTATTCCTGACTTCTGTTTCCTACGAAACAATTCTGGAATTTAACCATGATCATTTTTTTGTACACACTGTACCTCTGAAATTTCACAGATTAATGAGAATGTTTAAGTAGAATCTCTGCAAGTCATAATTTTATTTTAGATTAGTTGAATTATATTGTGTTCATTATATTATTCATGAAATACTAATCAGGTTGCACCATGTGGTAACACTGTGAAGTCTGATTAATTATTATGTAAGCTTTCGGATCTTTGCTGAGGAGCTTAAAGCTCTAGAAAGGGCCCATTGTTGGAAATCTCTGCATAAGAAGTAAAATGCTTCCCGAAGGAGAAACACACTGCGCTACGCCTAAGACACGTGTGATATGGGAGCCACTGTGGCACAGCCTTAATGGAATGGGCTTTGGAGCCAGAGGTTCTGATTCAAGTCAGAATCCAGCCACCACGGGAAGCGGGCACCTGCTTCCCGTCCTGCCTTGGTTCCCTTGTGGAGCCGTGGTGTTAGGTGGCATGAGGCGAGTATGGAGCTTACCCAGGGTCCAGGCTGTTGGCCAGTAACTTCTCCTCCTCCTCCTCTGCCCGCTCATTTTTTGCATGTGAAGGTAAGAAGTGGCAGGAAAAAACAATCCAAAAGTTTAATTTAAATTTCGATGTCTTCTTTATTTCTTACACGGGTTGAGTTAGGTTTTTCATGCTACATAGACCTTTTATTTTTCAGCTGCCTAATGACTTAAAATTTTTTAAAAATCTTTATTCTGAACAGGAAATGTCGGTGACAGGAGCTCTCTCAGATCCATTCCTAACCATGGGAAGGGGCCTCGGGCGCATTTCGGCCTGAATTTTGCACTCAGCTTTCTGTATGTAAGACATACAGCCAGGGAAGGGCTCCCCCGATGGGCCCTGGAGGAGGTCGCACCGTGAGAAATGCCGGTTTGGCAAACAGCTGGTGTGGAATCCCTCTGTGGGGGTCTCAGGTCTGGCTCAGCCTGGGGGGTTGGGGAGAGAGAGGACAGCTTTTGTCACGTAATGTGCAGAGCCGGAAGCTTATGGACGCTGAGCGGGGCTGATGGGTTTCATGGGAAAGGGATGATGCCGCTCACTGTGGAGTATTCAGACTCTTGGTGGCTTCCTTGTTTGAAAGAGGATGCGGGAGGAAGGGAAGGGTCCACAGGCGGGCAGGGGACCCTCAGAGGGACGGGGATCAGTGAGGGGGCTGGGCTGGCTGACCCCAGGCAGGGGAGCGGGGACGTGTGAGGGGAGGGGACCGGACAGGGCCAGCTCACAGGTCCGGCCGTGAACCCGCCTGCAAGAACCCTTTTAATTAAGCACCCAGTTGCTGGGACTGAAATAGGAGTGCGTAGGTCATCTCTCTTCTCTCCAAAACGACAAAAAAGGAGGAAACCGAAGGGACCCTACAAAGAGAGGGTGTCCCAGTCAGAGCAGAGTGCCTGGCACTGGTGACAGGTGGAGGGACCGTGGTCTGATGGGGAGCCTGGCTCCAAAGGCAGTGCCGATGGCCTCGGTTAGACAGTGTCAACCCCCTGCCCCCACCCCCTTGCTCGAAGGCTCGGTCCTTAGAGGCACTTGCCCTACTTCCCTCCTCTCCTGCCTTGAATTAGTTGGAGCAGGTTGCTTTTCTTCTCTAAGCCTGATTTGCTTCAGTGGTTAAATGGGGTTAAGAATGTCACTTGCTTTGCCCTGTCCGAGTGGCTCAGTTGGTTGGAGCATCATCCCGTCCACCAGAAAGCTGCAGGTTCAATCCCCGGTCAGGGCATATTCCAGGGTCGTGGGTTCGATTCCTGGTCACAGCGCATGCGGGAGGCAACCGATCAAGCTTTCTCTCTCTGCCTCTCTCTCCCTTTCTCTCTTTCTAAAATCAATAAATATATCCTCAGGTGAGGATTTTAAAAAAAAGACTATTACTTGCTTCATATGCTTATGATGAGGATTCAGTGAAGAAATGCACGTGAAGTGCTTAGCAGCACGTTTGGCACAGAAATGCTCGTATGTGATGCATGCGGCCTGCTGATACTGTGACCATGCCCTGAGCCAGCAAAGGGGCATCTGCAAGAGACCATGTGATCCGAGCCCCCGAGGCCTCTGTACATAGTCCGTTACTGAATTACACACTTCACTCTTCATGCCTCTGACCGCCTGGCCCAATAGCCGCACACCGGGACACGTTTCTTCGTGTCCATGAAGAGTGAGACTTCGGTGTTTACATGGGACGTGTGCTTGCTCATCACAGGAAACGGGAGGTTGGCAGATGCCTCACTGGTTTTAGAACTTGGCTGAGCGTCACCTGTGACGCTCTGAGCAGCTGTAGTGTTTGTGTGAACGATGCGTGGGTGATAAACAGCACTTAGAGGAACAAATAGAAATGATGTGTTTCGTTAAGTGAATCAGTTCAGCTGCTCACACAAGAAAATGACTTGTGGGATGAAGACGGTCTAAACCTCCGTCTTAGAATGACATTTTGTATGGTTTTCATCCAGGACCTCCCAGGAACAGCGTTTCCAGGGCTGTAAGTGCGCAGCGTGTACTTCTTTTGCGTGGGGTCCGGGCATCGGTTTCCTCTCCCGATCCTATTTGCTTTCTCTCGAACGATACAGCATTGTGACCGAGACTCAGGCACGTGTGTTCCCCTCTCTGCTGTCTTGTTCCCAGTGCCATGGGCCATGTGAGGCACTGACCTCTCGGCCTTCGTAGAAATCAAAAAACCATCTGTCTCGAGGTATATCAAAATCACCCCCTCTGAGTACTAAAACTCCTATAAAGACCCCCGTGGTCTCATGATAGCATATGTTCAGTATGTGGTATGTGAGTGACAGTTTGTTAATGAAAATAGAATATAATGGAGAGCCCGGGGACTCCGTTGGCAAACAATGAGAAGACTGGAATGTCCTGGGTGTCTGGTGACAGCGATGAGGAAAACAGTCCAGGGACATGAAGGCCAATAGGAAGGGCAGCTCTGAAAATCCACGTCTGTGTTTAACATAGTGTGGGTTTTTGTCATTTTTCTTAACCGCAGTAACCAGTAAACCAGTAGAGAGTGCTGGCCGCTCGGAGTTCCGAGGCTGTGAGATGTCACGGAGCCAATTTTACACCAAAGAAACGAGTCTACAAGAGTGTTTGCCTTTCGTGTCTTTATAGTCATTTTATTAATTCTGTAATGTTAGAGAAGATGTCTAACAGGCACAAATCAATCCCCTCTACACAATGAAACGGGGCCTCTTGAAGTGTTTCCCGCAGTCCCAATGCCCCGTACTGTTGCCGTCACCGGTAACGCTGTGACCCTGGGTCGCTGAAGGCCGTCGCTGGCCACGGTGTGGAGGCAGGCTTCGTCCCCAGGAGCACATGCTCCCACCTGGCAGGGGTCACTGCCTCCCCTCTCGTCCCTCGGGGGGTTCCAGTCCAGGGCTTCAGGCCTCTGGAAGCAGAGAAGGCCTGCGAGGGTGCTAAGCCTTTACTCGGTTCAGTGGGTCTCTGGGGAGGCTGAGTCTTCTCAGTGCAGACCTGGGGGACGGTGACATTGTGCTCCGTCCCACGCAGAGGAGCTGCTAGCCTGTGGGACGTGTCGCCTTCCGGATGTAAAGCTTGACACGACAGCCCGAAGAACATGCGGTTGAGAGACTTTCATTTATTCGAGGACAATATACTTTTGAAGGACAAAACCTCCCCTAGAAAGGGCCCTCAGAATAATGCGAATAAGTTTACTGGCATTTTGAGGTCCACGTGTGTCATTTTCTCCCCAAGACAAACAGACCGGGAAGGAGATGACGAAGAAATGGCTTTGATGTCACAGACTCTTTGCTTATTGGTGGTTGAACTTCAGGCGACTTTGAGGATCATGTTCAAAACTTTCTAGCACCCTGGAACATGCCTGAATAGCTTATTCATCCTATTTTATCCATTTTTTTTGAGACCTTTGCTGAGTATCTGTTTATCAATGTGCTAATGCTGTCAGACAAACATATGGATGAGGAGGTGGAACAAGACGCCATCTTTTTCCCAAGAGTAGATGTTGGTTGTGTCCGTCTTGTTTAACTCAGGCATATCATTGGCTGTGGTCTCAGTTAAGAAGGACAGATTTTTCTTTGCCCCAGTCTATCCACAGAGAGTGTGTTACGGAGCCCAGGGGGTGGGGGCCTGGAGTGGGAATTCTGGAGAAGGGGACGGGGCTTTGCTGACAGACTCACGGAGGGCCAGGCCGTACTGTGATCTGTGGTCCGAGGACCCCTGTGCCCCCGACCGCAGCCCCCTGACTGTAGCACGGCCCTAACCTCACGGAGCCCCCGTCTCCAGCCTTCCAACAAAGGTGATCCCCTCACACCTCCCTCGCCAGGTTGTTGCGCGGAGCAGATGAGCTCTATGAACAATAAAGCTCCAAACAAACATTCACAATTATGCTGTTATTATTTTTTTCATATCCCTCCTTACTGCCCCAAAGGTTTTGAGTCAGCGAATGACTAGTATCTTAAGTAAAATTTGGAGAGCATATTTAGAAACGGAGAGACACTTGCCAAAAAGAAAAAAAAAAAAAAACAGATAGGACTGTGAAATTAAGGAGGTGCCACAGGCTGTCACTCCAACTTTGGAAATAAAAAAAGGTAAGCAGGGTGGGGAAGACAGAGGGGAAGAGGGGTGCTGTCCTGAAAACACCCCCATTGTTTCCCAGTGTGGTGCGGAGGGGAAAACTGACAGCGGACCACTGAATCTCTGTAGGTGAATGGCAGCAGTGTTATCACTCAGGTGCTTTAAAAGCAGGGCCGAACCCTAATTTCTATGACTCATTACAGAATATAGCAGACCTTATCCACAAGGCGAATTATGGGCTTGACGTCCGTCCGGGTGTTACATACCCAGCACATCATGGCGGCCTCTATGGTTGAATGCCTGCTTTTGCTTTTAGATACTTTTATATCTAAAGACACGTCCTACCAATTTCATTTTACTTGGCACATATCTATGAACTCCAAAAAAAAAAAACTCTCTCTGAAAGACGGGGCTAGGCACCTTTCGGGGGTGCCGCGCAGGGAACTTGGAGGCGTTCTACCCAAGGCCTCCGAGGAACGGTGGAGCCCCTGGGCCTCAGGTTCTTCACCTGCGACAGGAGCATGTTAGACCAACTACGGAAGGTCCTTTCCATCCTGAAATTCAGTTACTGAGTGAGAGCCTGTCCCCCCTCTCCACTCCCCTATGCTGAAGCTCTGTGATGTGCGTTTATTAATTGCACCTTTAAAAATGTAGCCTCCCTCCTCTCAGCCCAAGGGAAACGAACATCCTAGCAACTAGTGATACACACACTTGACAACTCTGCAGAGAGAGGGCGTGGCTCGGCGGGGCCCACCTTCCTTCACTAAGACTGGAGATGAGCATCCTGTCTGCTTAGCAAACAGTGTGATTTCTCCCTGTGACTTCTTCTGTCCTCAGGCACCGCCTACTTTCTTTGTGTTAGAATTTGATTTCCTTTCACACTGCAGCCTAAGGGACAATTGTGATTCTTGTTCTACTTCCTAGGTGTCTAGGCTGAGGTCACTTTATCAGAAGAGGGCAGAGCGGAGCTCACTGGCTCGGTGGTGGCTGCAGGAGTGGCTGCCCTCTGCTCTGCACAGCCAGCGCAGGAGCTCAGCTGTGACAGGGCTGACGTGGGCAGCCCTTCTAATGTAGTGCCTCACGCTTATCTGCTCTTCTTCATTTCGTGAGACCAAGGAGGGGCACCCAGGTGGTTAAACCCTCAGAACCAGGTCTCCATGGAGCAGCGGAGTGGGCTGCAGGCGTGGCCTGTGTTTCTTGGGATTGGCTGGAGCAGTGTTAGTTTCTATGATGATTTGCGGGCATCTTTCTGAGGCTGCAGGGAGGGACCCCAGTTTAACCTGCTGTTAGCTTCCTTTCAGTGATCTTCAGATTCCCAGACACATACCTCATCTGGGACTAACTTCAGGGGCTACTAATTAACTTACAGAGGTGTATTGTCTCTAAGTCAGGTTTCAAACCTTACTGATCAACTTAATTAGTTTGCAATAAATACCACAATGCCACATTACATAGGAATGTCACACTGGGACAAACTCAGAGTGAGGGTGGGGGAAAGTAAAACATCAGCCCATTTTGTAGCCAAGGGGAAGAAAGCAGTAGGTATAAAGAAGAACAAAGAAAGAGTAAAATAGAGTTAGTGAATTATAAATTGTTCATCTTTTTCATAGGTCCCTAAATTGCTGGCCTAGAAGGCCAATAACACCATTTATTAAGCCGTTAACAGCAACAACCACAACCAAAGAAAAAATTCCAGGTACTCATCAGTATTCTAACTCAGCATGTTGCCTGGGACAAGGGACGCCCTGAAAAGATGGTCCCTTGAAGCTCGTCTTGCGTGAAAGCTGTTATTTCTGGTGTAGCGACATGACTGGGGATGGGGGTTCGGGGCTACGGTTAAGTCTCCCCGGTGTGCTCAGACGTCCATCACCTGGCATTGGCAGGTGTTGATCAGATCACCAGACTCAGACTCACTGGCATACACGCCAGGCGACAGCCCCAGGGGCCATTTCTTAGACGCCAGTGGACACATTATTGCTGTCTGTGATGCACAGAATATGTGTGTGTGAGCTCTATCAAGGTGAAGGCATGAAGCCACTGTTCCCAGGTGTCATTGATTGCCATTTTATAATAGGCTGCGTAGGATTTAAGGATGCATGTGTTTGGCAGGAAAAGTTTCCCCAGAAGAGGTCTAAGAAATACCGAAATCAATACTGCAATGCTACATTCTACAAGAGTTTGAAATCGGGAGGTGGACCGTCTGCGTCAAGCCTTTCCTCTTGGTTGGAAACTTAGGAGGTACCTCCAAACACCAGGTCTGTTTTGCGGCCAGCACAGCACTTCTAATGAATAGCAGAAAAGCAAATAAAACAGCGTTTCCTGTCTGCAATAAATCACCGTGTGTTTTCTATAGCCTGCGTGTGCGTGCGGGCGAGGCAGGCGGAGGGAGCCTGCCAATGCCGCGAGCTAATGCCCAGCGCCGTGCGTTTTTCATGGGAGCCGGAGACCTCCCCTTAAACTCGCTCATTCCGCACAGGGAAAATCGAAGCTGCTGGCACCTTGTCAGAGCTGCTCTATTGTCCCCATTTACAAAGGTCACTGGAATTAATTGGCTTCTTACATTACATATTGTAAATCGGCTCATTTTTTGACACATTTACGGGAAAATGGCAGGATCTAAGTGGCTGGCTATTATCTTTTGTTTTTTTCGGCTCTTGTCATAAACCAGGGAACCAATAATAACTCTGAAATCACAGCCGTAGGAAAAAAAAAATCGCATGCGGTTTGAAAGAAGCCGACTCCATTAACTGTTGGGTTAGTGGAACTACAGGAAGGCCAGAGCTTCAGAGACGAAATGCAAATTCTCCCCTAGTTTCTGTGGTTTTGCGGGATCCAGTAAAGGGGGCAGTGGACCCCCTCAATTGGCCTTGTCTGTCTGAAAGCACATTCCAGTAGCCGCGTCCTTTTACGAGACTGGGAGTATAAATTAGCCCCACCACGTTCCATGAATCATCCATGAATCATGGATGCTCATAGTTTACGGGGAGAGTAATTCTCTCTCAGAGGAATTGCTCCTGAAACTAACAGGGAGAAACGCCAGTGAGGACCCGGAGCACGCTGTTTTCTAGGTGGATATTTCAAATCCTTACTTCTTCCCTTCTTCCCCTTTTCACCAAATTAGGGAGGTTGTACTCAGATCCGTAAGCCTGCTTCCCGTGAAATCTGAGGCACGGGAACAAGGACATATTGTGAAAAATGAATGCATTAGAGGCAGGTTAAGCTGGGAGCTCAATACCAGCGAAGGAACTGGAGCAGTTGGCTGGAGCAAAGGGTCCTCTTAAACGGGAACCCAGCGTTACCGCCGCCCCGCTGGGCGGCTGCTCCTTACCGGGGAGGACAGGGACTCCCCCGGCTGCTGGGATGGCTCCCCGTCCGTGGCACTGCCGGCTGCATCGGCCATCAGACGTTTGCGCCGTCCCTCCCGACCAGCGGCCGGCCAGGGGGTGTTATTACAGGGAAGTCGTTCGCCCCAAGCCGCAGGCTGGAGCCTGGCGCACAAGCAGTCGCTGTGATGCGCTCGTACCCCGCTCTGCCCCGTGGCTTCAGCTCCCCACACACAGCAGCATCGCCCTCGTCTGCATCCCTGGGGGCCGGGAGGGAACTGCCCCGTTGGGGGGTGGGCTTCAAAGCGCGGAGGGATGTGTGCTCTGCTTTCCGTGACAAATACTGGGAAGAGAAAGGGGGGAATCCGGCCGGCCGCCTCCGCGCCCCTCCGCTCCCGTCCCCTGTCCCCTTTTCTCTCCGGCCTCACTTCAACCCCCCCACGCACATCCTCCGTGGGGCGGGCAGCTAGTAACCGCCGGTGGGAGAAGCGAGCACACGCGGCTGGGCATGCCCAGAGTCCGGGGGCTTCTGCGTTTCCATTTCGCCTCAAAAGTAAAAGGAAACGGAAAGGGCTCTCGGAACCCAGGCAGGAGGGAAGCGGCGGGGCAGAACCGAGCTGCGGAAACACACGCAAAATCAAGTCAACGAGAAACAGCGCCCATCCCCACGGACGGGCATGTGCCAACTTACCCCGCGAAGCCGGCTCCGGAGAAGAGCACCTCCGCCCTGCGCGTGGGCCGCCCGCGCCGGGCTCAGCTGCTCGGCGGCGAGGACCCCATGGCGGTGCCCCTGCCCACGCGTGCAGAGGTGCGTGCGTGTGCGGGAGTATCCACAGGCACCGGCTGTAGGTGTGCACACGCGCCCGCACGCCTCCGGCTCCGCGCGCTCCACTGGGAAGGGGGGCGGGCGGCTGCGGCGCGGACCGCCTCGTCCCCGCGCCCGGGCCGCGCGCTCAGTGGGCAGGCTGGGGCTCCCCGCGCCGGGAGGGCGGCCCCCCGGGGACGGCCCGCCTGCTCCCCGTCTGCATGGCGCTGGTGGTGCGTCGCTCACCCCATCAGCTGTCACGCTGACACGGTGCGGCCGGCTCCGCGGTCATTAATAACCGAGCACCTCCACTCCCGAGCGGAGCCAATGGCTCCGGACCGCCGGGAGGGAGCGCTCGCGGCTGCGCGCGTCTGGTTGGCTGAAGCGACCTGTCTGTTCTGTGTCGCTGCTGCTTAGGGTAAAATAAATGAAACAGGTTTGCACATTTTCCTGGGCACCGGCTCCCCTCCCTCCCTCCGTCTCTCGCCGCCTCTCTCCCCATCGCCCGCCCTCCCTCCCCCGACTCTCTGCCCTCTTTCCAACCTCCCTTCTCTCCTTAAAAAAAAAAAAAAAATTAGGGGGAGGAATTTTGGACAAGTTTTCCCTGTTTTTAGGTTATCAGTCTTTCAGAGAAACTGTTTTCTCTCTGAAAATAGCCTGGCACACTACTTACAAGAATGTCCCAAATGTTAAAGACACCTGGGCGGGTCGCAGGGCCTCTGACCCCGCGCTCTGTGAAGTTCTGGGAGAGGATGAGAAGCTGCATCAGGGACCCTCGCTTCCCTGTAGGTCCTCCCTGTCCCAGCGTATGCGCTGGCTGTTCGTAACATATTTTTTCTTTTTTTTAAGCAATGGCATTTCTTATCTGGATTGCCCAGATTTTTAAAAATAAAGCATGCTCACAACATTGGCATATGAGAAGGTGTTTTGAAAAATATATATTTCCAGTTGCACTCACTTCTCATGTGGTGCCATTAACCTGCCAGCCAGACATGAGTGGGACATGTGTCGGTACTGGGTGTGTGTGTGTGTGTGTGTGTGTGTGTGTTTAGGGTGTATGTTTTACCATTCTGGGTATTTCAACTGTGATATATTAAATACTCAAGAAAATGATTTTTCTTTATTCCTAGACCTATGAACTCTGAATGTGTATTTTCCAGGAAAATGCACTATGTACTGTGTATACTGCATGAGTAAAGACCGAATTATCAGAAATTGGGGAAAAGAAACACCAAAAAGCATAACAGTGTATATTTCTGAAAGGACATTTGTGAGTAGTGAGCAAATTTAAAAAAACGCATGTTGTACAACCTTAATTAGCGTAATAGCAAAACATGTTGTCGAGAAGAATGGAACACAGGATTAATTTCTCAACAGGTCAAAAATAGGCTCAATTCATGATGGAGCCCTAGTTTTGAGAGGCTACCCTCTAGTGGAGTAGAAAGAAATGACATTTTTGCATTATTATTAATACATTCACTTTGGGGGGGGGGGAGCTTTGCATCTTAATGCTCTGTGTTTATTGAAATGACATAGGCCAGTAGTTTGCAGTTATGAGGATCATAATACCAGAAAATTAAATAAAACAATATTTTGTGTCTAAGAACTGAATATTTTTACTCTGTAGCTTTTTTAAAGTTTCCAAATGCTTTGTGTTTTCCTTATATAAATATGTATTTGAATAGTTCCCAAACTTTGACATAAAAATAAATTCAAGACAGAAATAATTTATTAATCTAGTGATATCTATTCCAGACTGTTATTGTAAAGTTTTATTTTTTACCAGATACCCTAGTGTTTACTCTGTAAATGTTAGGGATTTGTGGTCAGAGGTTGGGATGCTGTGATGGAGTGTCCACACAGAATTAACTGTCCTTTGAAAATCGAAGTAATCATCCTCATTACCCCTCCCCCAGTTTTACTCTTCCTAGCTTCTACTTCCTGCATATTTCCAGTCATTTCAACACTTGCAGGATTTTATTTCCACACATGAGATAATTATATTAAAATTGTGATCATTACCTGAAAAAAGAATTTTAGTTTTCTGCCACTGGTTCCTTAAGCATTTCATTTTGCTTGATTGGTATTGATTGTGTAATTGACAAATGCAGTAATCAAGCCGATTATAATGTACTCTCATAATGAAGGTAAGTGGTGATAATCAAACAGATGATTAAACTACTTTCTTGGTTTATAAATGAAACCAACTATCTTTAAAATTTTAGTCTCTTCCAGGAATCAAAAAATATCTAAGTTTTAACTTAGCGAGAGTTGAATATTTAAAAATGCTACCTTATGCCATATCATAGGACATTTTTAAAAACTAAATGGTGACCTTTTTCTGGCACGTAGAGAATGAGATTGCTTTTCTTGCAATTGTCTTTTTGATGTAGGCGTATCTGTGATAACTTCAAAAGATTTCATACTCGTCATTTTATAAATTTAAGGTCATGGAACATTAGAAGTGAGCCTTCAGTGGCAGAGGCAAACAACTCTGGTTTTGGGTAAAAAGGGTGATGATGTTGTTCTTTGGCTGGAGTTCCTTTTACGACAAGAGCTTCAGCAGCTCAGCAGAGATCAGTGTTTCAGGCAATCAGCACCTATCAGTCAGGCCGTCATTTACTGGAAATATGAAAACTGACTCTCCTAAAAGATATGTTAAAAACTTACTAAGTGATCACAGCTTAATGAAGTACCACGTGAAGACAGTAAATTGTGACTGCATATGGATTGCAGGGCTTTTGAATTTGTACAATTGTAAAAGGTGGTCAAATTAAAACCATAGATCTTAGAACTCTGGTGCCCTGCCTTGGCCAGGTGGCTTAGTTGGTTGGAGCATCAACTCATGTACCAAAATGTTGTGAGTTCAATCTCCAGTCACGGCACATACATAGGTTGCAGGTTTGGTCCCGCTTGGGGTGTGTATAGGAGGTACTCAACTGCTGTTTCTCTCTCACATTGATATTTCTCTCTTTCTCTCCCCCTTCCTCTCTCTCTAAGATCAATGGATATATCCTTGGGTGAAGATTAAAAAGCAAAACAAAACAAAACTCTAGTGCCCTGAGTCCTAAAAGGTCAAGAGACCTGTCAAAGTTCCCACGGTTGATAGAGGGAGCAAGAATAAGGATCCCCAGGTCTTCTGAGACTTCCTTCACCTTATCACCCTTCCATCTAACTGGGTAATTGCTAGCTCTCTGCCTTCTCTTCTTCCCTTCCCTTTATTCTTCCTTTGTGAGTTTTTTTCCTTAGGATCCACTAAAACTTTGGAGAGCATGAGCCTTGGAAATGTGCGGTAACACCTGGATGTACCTGTCAGCTACCCGGCAGTAAAAGTCGGCAGGGCTTTCTGAATGAGTAGTCGGTTCTAATTAAAATGTACTGAAGTAACTTTAAAACGTAAATGAATAATTACAGTCCTTTAATGATGTTGAAAGAGTTCTGCCTTCATTATCAGGTACGAGGGTATACTATCCATTTATTCCTTGATTTAAGATTGAAGTCATTAATTTGTGAGGATGTTCGTTATTTCGTGGAATCCTGGGCCGTGCGTTTCATTCCTGCTGTGGTTGGGGAGTGGTCTGGGTCGTGGCTCCCAGTGCGAGGTCAAGGGCAGCCTGCTTACCTGGCCACTTCCTAGCTTTGTGACCCTGAGCGAGAACTTCACATCTCTGCACCCCAGTTTCCTTCTGGGATTGTTACGACGATGAAGGAAGTGCGTGCGTACGTGTGAAAGCTCAGAATGGTACCTGGAACACAGGAAGCTGGAGCGAGTGTCGGACATCCCCATTATTGCCATTATGGTCACTGTCATTGTGATTGTCGTCCTCGTCATCCCATCGATGTCATTTGTCCCAGCTTCCTCTGTGTTCAGGATGCCCCTCCTACCTCCTACACCAGGCCTCGCCTCTCACAGGCCTGCCCAGTCCTAAGTAAGTTAGTTTAGTTCAGTAGCTGCTTCCTGCAGGAAATCTTCTGAGACCCTGGAACCAGAGACGATCCCTTATTTTAGCCACAATAGCATTCTCTACCTCTTCAATCACTAACCGCTTTTTAAATGTATTATAATTATTCCTATCATTTGAATCATTTCCCTTTTAGCCTAGAAGCTTCTCCTGGAGGGCACCTATTTCTTATTCATCTTTAAGCTCCGAGGCACATAAAAACATGGAAAAAACAAGTGTTGAGTGATAACTGTATGTTTCAACAGTTATTTACTCTTCACAATGTCTTTATAAGTTAGGTCTTTTTATTCACACTCGACTGTGTAGAAACATTGACTCAGAGAAATTAAGTTACTTGCCCATGTCCCAAAACTATTAAATAATGGAGCTGAAACTTGAACTCGGTCCTGGATGCCTGCAGAACCAAGGCTTTTCTTACTGCACAAGGCACTCAATGTTTATTTGTAAATAAATGCTTGATTGATGGCCGAGCCAACCAATTCAATGTAGTCAGCAACAAGGGATGCTAAAAATAAAATACTACTTTAAAGGAATGAATTTTATGCATTCCACAGTGGGTACCCTTATGGGGCTTTGCTTATTCAGTGTTAATGACAAGCCTTGTTATTGCCGGCAAGATTTGAGAAATGGAGCTCCAAAGAAATGCAGTGCCTGGCAGGAGAGAGGTGTTGATACCCTTGGAAAGCTAAAAAAAATGTGCCTGGCCACTGAGGAAGAGGGGGTCCAATTCTGATAGCAGATTAGCTCTTCATGAAGCTGGAAACACGGTGTAAGGGGGGTGCGTTGGCTCTTTGCGGGAAGGTGGAACTCAAGAAGCTGGATCGGAGCCTATTTGCCCTTTCAGAGGAGTTCTGAAAAGGGGAACTGGAGAAAAAAAATGAGTTTCTCATTTCACTGTGGGCCTTACTGTTGATGAGAAACTCCACAACTCCAGTTGTGGCACGTAACTAACTTCGCAACTCGGGAAAATTCACAGCCAAGGCTGAGAAAGATGTCAGAACCCAAGGAGGTAAATCCTTCTCTTTCGCTCTCTCTCTCAGACTCCGCTCTCCTTCCCCCCTTATCCCCTTGTCTTTTTCTGTAGTTCTGGCCCTCATCTTGATTTCTCTCTGCATCTCTCCGTCCGTGAAGAAGCTCCCTCATCTCAATGAAAATAAGTATTGCTTATTTTTATCACATTTTAAATTTACTTTTTATTATTGTATCTCTCTTGTTACAACATGTGTTCTCACTTGTGTTTATTTGTGCCTAGGTAATAAGCAGCTGGAAGGCAGATATAGGTCCTCTTTGCTCTGTATATTTAATAGTATCGTTTGCGTATGAAAGATCAGTGTTTCTTTACTTCAGCCTCATTGAGGGCCTGGAGGGGTAATTGACTACTCTCCTCAGCGGGCTGGTTTTGTTCCAAACATGTAAGTGAAATCAGATCATCACTTTGTTAATAAAGAACCTCCCACTAAAGAGGATACGTTTGGTCAGATCAGTGACTTTAGTTACACCTAAGTTAATTTGTAAGAAAGCTGTTATTTTTGGAAGAACTGTGTGTTCTTCAACTTGGCCTATTTCTTCGCTGACCACTTCCTCTTCCATCTTCTTTCCTTACATGTTCAGTACGCTGGGTCCATGTAAGTTCTTAGATTCATGCAGGTTCTAGGCAAAACTTCAATGCCGAGAACCAAGGTGGCATGTGAGTTCTAGGAAAAAATTGAGGACCGAGATGGCATGAGATAACATTTCGCCTCTTGTGCAGTGTTCTTATGAAAGGTCTGTTGTTTTTTTTTTTAAAGATTTTATTGCTTTATTTTTAGAGAGAGGGGAAGGGAGGGAGAAAGAGAAGGAGAGAAACATCCATGTGTGGTTGCCTCTCCCGCGCCCCCAACTGGGGACCTGGACTGCAACCCAGGCCTGGGCCCTGACTGGGAATTGAACCCTCAACCCTTTGGTTTGCAGGCTGGCTTCAATCCACTGAGCCACACCAGCCAGGGCACAAAATCTGTTTGTTGTTGTTGTTTTTGTTCTTGCTTTTATGTGGGTTCTTTTGTAAAGGTGGCTACTGAAAGTAACCAGTTTGTGTCTCAGCAAAGACCAAGGCAGTCATTTCTGAGCAAGAGAAAGCAAACGTTTTTGTCAGTGAAGTATTTATGTGTCTAGTTATAGCGCACCCTCTAGACAGGAAAGGGCCATTTGAGTTTTCATGACTGTTTTGCGTCACTTTGCCTGACTCACGTGGGAGCACAAAGGTGCCTGTTGTCACTCTTGTCCAATTCTGATCCTACATTGATGGAGCGCGTGGGAGGTCCAGAGCTCAAGTGCTCCGCGACTCTTTCGACTCTTTCAGTGACTGTCCACAGTCACTCCTTGAGCACAGGGGAGGTGTCTTCCGGAACGGAAGCCTCTTGCCACACTTAGCGAGGGTGGCCGAGGAGGCGGGCGTGTCTTGTGGGCGTCACCTGCACTGATGCCAGGGCTGCGATTTCAGCTTTAAATCCTACCACCGTCTTCGCTCCGTCTCACCGCCCTGCTGTATTCTGACAGGGCTGTTTGGGGGGGGTGTGCGCTCAGATCTTCCTCACTGAACTAACTACCTTTGGAACTGAGTTGGCTAGGTGATGACAGGGGTAGTTCTGGGCACATAGTGCATGTGGATCGATGAGCAGACTTCCCTTGACAGCATTCATGTGCTGCCTGTTGGTGGCACTTACCTCTGCTATGTGTACCGTCTACCCAAGGAGTCAGGACAGGGGAAAATGGACTGGTCTCTGCCAGCCGCCTCTGGAAATCTGTAAGTAGCTGTCCACATTAAGTATGTGTAGTAATCAGAACACGTTCGGCTGCCAGGGAAACAGGCCCCATTTAAACTAGTTTAGGTTAAAACTAACTTAGGTTAAACGTCGGTTAAAACTGCCTTGCCTAGGCATTTGGGGTAATGCAGTCTCATGTGCTCAGATTGGGGCAAAGCGACACTGGACCTCAGGAACACATTGGCCGTGGACTCAAATACCGGTGATTCTCTCTCTCGTCTGCTTCTCTTGGAGTATTGGGTGTATTCTCTCTTTACATGCCCAGCGGCCTGGCCACCAAGACCTCCCAAGTCCTTCACCTCAGTTTTGCCACTGCGGACAGACAGACTGTCCCTTTCTTAGTTCCGATGTGAAAACTTTGGGGGGAAAGACCTCTGACTTGCACTGCGCGGTCCACCTGCTTAGCCAGGGAACATTGAATGAAGTATTCTCTGTCATTCTGACGCACTCTCCGCCACACTTGAGGGTGGAAGACAAGGAGAAGCTGCCCAGGAGAAGGACGGTGGCCAGTCCAAGGAGCAACAAGAACGTTAATGGCGTTAGACACCGTTCCCTGCACACTGGGCCCCGGCTCCGAGCTCAGTGTGGCCCTGACTTCAGCGGCTCTAGTTTGTCAGGGTAGCTCCTTAGCAGACCCTGCTTCCTCCTTTTCCAGTGAAGACCTGTGATAACAGTTTGTGCGTGGCTGAGCCGGGGTCGGAAGCCGCATCCATGTCCCAAGCCTGGGATCTGAACCGCTCACCGCACTGAGTGTCATGCTCTCTGCTGCCGGGAGACTGGGGATGTGGCCGTGAGCGCTCTCTCCTGCTCGTGTCTGTCTCCCACGCAGGAGTGGGGGCTGGCGGGGGCCTCTGCTTCCGGGCCCAGCCGCAGGGTGAGCATTGGAGCCCCAGGCTGGCCTGGACTTGGTCCTCTGTGCCGTCCTCCGAACTACGGGTGGCCTTTAGCTGAGCTCAAAGCCCTGGAACCTCCACCATCTGTCGGCGTCCCGGTCAGGCCGCTCGCTGAGACCCGGCCTTCTGTCGTCCTTGGGGGTAACTGGACGTTGGGGGTGGGGCTCTTCCCACCGCGCCCCTCGTTCCACGTGGTTTTCTCCGGCATCACCCGGTCCCCTCCGCACGGAGCCTCGCAGCTCTTTTCCCTGATCCACTCGGCGCTGGTGGCAGGTTTGCCAGGCTTCCCGGGGCCTCCCGACCTCTCGTCTGCCTCCTCCTCCAGCTGAGATCCCGTCTCCTTTGGGGAGCCTCCCGGCTTGGAGACCCCTCACTTCCCCATGCCTGCGGGCTGGGTGTGTGCGTGGGGTGTGCACGTGTGTGCACACAAGGACCGACAGGGGCTCGTCTGCTCGCACCCTCTGGGTCCCCGATACCGACCGCAGGCCGGTCACTGTGCGCGCTCATAAGGCGCCGCCCACTCCGCAGACGTCTGATCGCGGTCCTGCTCCCCGTGCATGGGCCGCTGGCACCCCGGACTCTCCCCGTGAACAGCTGGCCTGCTAAGCTTCCCCGGAGCTGGGTTTTCTTGCGTCATTATTTCCTTCGGTTGTTGTAGCCCTGCCTGTTTGTCCGGAGACGTCCGGGCTCTTTCTGTCCTCCTCGGCCGTGCAGCCTGGACTCACCCGTCAGTAATCCTGCTGATCCTACCTCCCGTTCTCTTGCATCCTGTCCCCTATCGGTCGGGTCTCTGTCACCTCGGGTCTTGGTTGCTGCAGTTGCTGTTAAAGTCCTTGTTCTATTCATCCCCCCCACCCCCAGTCCATTTCCTAGATCTTCTCATGTTCAAAATCAAAACAAAAGAACAACAACAACAAAAGCAAAAACAAAAAAGCACCCCACCGGTTTGTTTCTTATCCTGAACAGAAGAGTGTTCCCAGCTCCAAACCCTGGCTCCTTCCCAGGTCGCCTGCGCACGGCCCACGTTGCCCCATCCACGTAAAAGGGTTGTGTCCCAAAGGCACCACGCTGGGCGTTCTCCGTTCTGCGTCTTCGCTGATCCTAGCGAGGGAGCTTGGGTGCTGCCCCCCACACCTCATGGTCGGGCCCCCACTTTTCTTTAGCGAGGCTGCCTCCCACTGTTTGCTTCTTCGTCCTCCATCCACGCTTCTCTCTGGCAGGACATGTGTCCCCGGCCCGGAGAGGCAGGGAGTGGCGCTCTGCAGACTCCGGGCCGCAGTACAGACTCCCTGGTCAGGACGCAGGGCTGAGTCAGTGAGCGAGCGCGTTTGGAGGACAGGTGGGATGGACACAGTCACAGCATGTGGAAGCGCAGCAGCCTTTCGGCTGTAAATCCATAGTCGTGGACGTGTAGACTCGCGTGAACGCGTCAGGGCCGTGCCTGGGTTCGTGTGGGAGCTGGCAGCCGTAAGCTGCGGCAGGCTGGTCAGAGACCCCTGCTCTGGCTCCCACGGAGGAGACCCGGCGTGAGAACGTGAGCCCCGAGGGGGCGTCCACCTCGCATTCTGGCAGAAAGGGCTCACGACAGATGGCTCTGACTGTTGCAGTTGTTCAGGAAAATATAAGTGATTTCCCTCGAACTAGCCACAAAACACGGCGGAATAGACCACAATGTGAAATACGTGTCACTTTGCAAATGTGGAAGGTATGCATGCCGAAACTATAAAAGTGCCTCGAATAATAATAAATCGCATGTGTTGAGTGTTAACCACGTGCAAAACTGTGGCACACGGTGAGCACCGCGTGCACCCAGCTTTAGTTCTGCATCCCTGCAACGCCCCCTTCCCACAGCGCAGGGGACCAAGCAGGTTCAGACGCGTCGGTTACCTCTGCAGGCGCAGACGCGGTGAGCCGCTGGGGCTGGAATCGCAGGCCTCTGCCCTTCCAGTATCGTGTGAGGCCCTCATTCTTCTCTTCTTCGCGTGTTCTGGAGCGAAACCTCTGCTTCCCGCGTTGGCTTATTTGTGACCAGACGCACACAGCCCGCCCCCAGGAAAACGGGCGCAGTAAGGGAGCTGCCCCTCACTTTTCTCACTTCGGAATCTTTGACTACATTCCTCCCTTTCTAATGGGATGATTCAACACATTGTGAACATATGTATGAACTCTCATCCTCAGAGGGGGGCGTTATATCAATTCCGATAATTAAAACAATTTCATGTTGGTTTCTCTTCTAGGATGAATAATAGTTGTGTTGCTCTGTGAAACAAGTCAGCTCTTCCTGTAAGTGTCATATTGTCCCCAAAATAGATAAATAAGTGGCTAACTAGGTACCATACATAACACCTGAACATGGCTATACATCAAACTACTTGACAATTTCATTTTTGATACATTTATGACTATAAAAAGGCAAAATGTACAGGCTTTCCTAACAACATAATTTCAAAGCTCCTTCAGAGACGATTGCTATACAGGAAATGGGAGATCAGAAGAGACGGTCCCTAAGCAGAGACAGAAAAAGGAACAAGACAAGCCTAGGTGTTGAAGGTGAGGAAATTCTTCAAAATACATTTAAACGAAAGCATCACATGTCCCTTTTGTGAAACCCCTTATCTTTCTTTCTGTTCCTTGGACATGATGCACAAAATGAGTAAATTAACCTTCAGCAGGACACCCTTCGCCTCTCGTAAAGGGGATGTTGTTTGAGCTTAACAAGCGATGAATATTCAGACTGGGAGGCTCCCGTGCATGAGCTGCAGGCACGGCGGGGAGAGCCCTGGCTGGCTGGCTGGCTGGAGGGGCAGGGCCGGGGGCTTTCACACAGTCCCCATTGCTAAGGAAACGGCTCATTTTGTCTGAACACGCTCTGAATAGATTCTCATTTGAAGTCTAGTGCTCAAACCATGAGGATCGCATTATAGAGCCGAGAAAGGAATGGGGGGAACAAAAAAAAATGCTTGGAAATGCCACCAAGCCCTTACAAAGCACCCGACTGGAATAACAGGCCACGGCACAGAAGGTGCATTTATTTTTGCCGCATCCCAAGCTATTCTGGTGTTCTAGAAGTGCACGCCTTTGCCTGCCCGTGGAATGGAAATAAGCAGAGCAGATGCTCTTCTGACCTGTTCTTAATTCCTGCTCTTGCTAGGGTCTCGTGCGGAAGCGTGCCGTGGAGCACAGGAAGGCTGAGACGTGGCTCCTCAGATTAGTCTAGGTTTGCTTCCTTGCGCCTCATAACGAAATGGCGTCGTGCTATTGCCACGCCAATGAAAAAAGATGGGCAGGATCAGACCTCAAAACCTGCAGCCCCCGTAGTGTCGCCGCTGCCTTCAGAGTGGCTGTCCCGCAAGCCGGTGCTCGGCGCTCTGTTCTGAGCATCCCGTCCAGCTCGGGGGTGAGAAAGCGCTGCCTCCAGCAGGTCCTTGCTCCCCTCTCTAGCTCCTGGGGAAAAGTCACATGATCTTCCTTCCTTCCTCTCCCGGGAAAGCAGGCTCTGTGGGACGTTGTTTACATCATAAACTTTATCATCGCCCGCCTCATGCTGTGATAGAGGCAACTGATGTTTTCTTAAAGGTACGTAACAGTGCCCGGCACACACCCCGATCAGCAGTGGCCACTGCAGGGCACGGAGGCACCACTGCCTCCATTTTGAGCCCCTGGAATGCTTCACGTGTCAAGGCAGCCATTACTTTCCAAAGCAGCACCTGATAAACATTTATGGATCCCTTGTTATTTTGCTACTTTACTATTTAGCGGATGCTCATAGCAGCGAGGTGACTTGTCTGCATGGAAGTAAGTGACTGAACGGCATCCTTGGACTCCGTGCCCAACTGGGGCTGTGCGCTGGGGGCGGCTCCCGTGTGCGGAGGGGGCTCCGGCCACCCCTGGGGACACCCATGTTGCAAAAGCTGCCGACGAGTCTGAAACCTGGACACAGGCATGAAAAGTGTCTTTCCTTCGTGGGTCCTTAAAGATCAATAGTATAAAAATAACACACGTCAAAGCCAACAGCATTGTCAGAAAGTCTTGGGTTGCTTTTTAAAATGTTTTTCTTTTTCCTCAAGTTATTATATCTTAAATGTACTGGCAGTCGTGCATGTTTGAGACACATATATTTCAAGTAGCTGTCTCTTTCAGATCTCCTGCTTGGCTAGGTTTGAGAAATGCCAGTAATCTGAGTTGTTTTCCAGAATTTAATTGTGTCCCAGTGCCACTCAAAAGGCCCTCGATTGGAAAGAAAGGTTGTGAACGTCCATGGTCACTTATCCTCTCGGCAACATCCTCCCAGGTTCTGAGGATGAGCCTTCGCTTCATCTGGAAACGGACAGCCTGGAGGGCCAGCTGCTTCTGACCCGAGGGGCCCAAGGACTGTCCTTCCTGTGTATGTTAGCGCCTCCACCGTGGAGACGGCTGGCAGGAGATGCCAATGCTGAGTGAGACTCATTACAGAGTCTCTGACTTTGAAATGAGTGCACATATGGCTCTTACTGTCAGGGAGATGCTGTCAAGGTTTGGCAAAGGTCAGGGCGCGTGTGCCTTCCTGATGTTGGTACCCAGCATGTGCCTGCACACAGTAGGCCTTCAGAGAGGACACCAAACCGGATTGTCTGAGAGGAGAAATAAATATAACAAAGTCGGCATACGTAAGTGATCCTTAGCCTGGCTTAATTGGTTGTTAAGTGATGGAAACTTCAGATGTTTCACTCGACTTAACAGTTAGCTGATACGGGCCCCATGTCTCTTCAGTCAGCCACAGCTCTTTCGGAAGCAGCCTGTGAGTGTGTATACAAGTGATGGCATCAGACTGGAAGGACAGAGCCACATCTGTCTGTCAGACAGCCCTTGCTTTGTTTCAGGTCTGCGTGGTTTCATTGGTATTTCATTCTCGTGTTGGGAGAATTCTCCAAACGTGTCCAGGTACCATGAATCATCACTAGAGTTCTGCTTCTGCCTGCAGCAGTCCTATCTGAGGTCTGTGGGAACAGCCGTACATTTCAATGAAGGCCAAGCCTCCTCTGACTTGGAGACATGAGGCCAGCTTGGAAGACCTACATGTGTTAGTAGACCAAATATAGTATATGCACAGAATCGTCCTGAAGTCCGCTGGGCCCCTCCCACCAGTGTCGTGGGGCAGGGGGCTCTCAGAAGACCTGTGTTTCTTTCCTAGGGAGAAATTAAATGTTATCTGAGGGCTCTCTCAACTGAAAAGACTGGACCAAGTCTGAACGAGACAGGACACTTAGGGCATTTGATTTTTGCGTGGCCAGCGGGGGAGAGGCTGGGCGAACGGCAGCACCTGTGGATGAAGGTGAATCGTCACTGTTTCCCTCCGTGCATTCCCGACTGGGGAGTTTAGGCTGGTTTGCCTGTTAGTTGGATAACGGCCAGATCACATTCGGATGTTTGGCCGTGGTGCCCAGAGGAGAGATCTGAGGCCCAGGGGGAACTCAGAGGCCCTGAGTGAGCCCCCGGCGGGAAGCCCTGGGGAAGGAGGGGTGTGCAGGGGAGGCAGAGAGGCCTGGAGCTCTGACCCAAGGATCATGTCTTGTGAACCGACAGCCGAGAAGGCACCAGAGTCGGAGGAGGAGGAGCGCCCAGCAGGAAGGAAGCCTGGAGCTCAGGGTTAGCGAGCCCGGGAGGGAGGGGCACGCTGTCCGAAGGCCCCTGCAACTTGGGTACCACTGACGTAGGTTTAAGACACGTGTTAATAAAACCTTTAAGAGTTTGAAAACAAGGTTTAAAAAATACATACCTAGATTTTTCTGCTCCCGATACAGTGAAACTTATAAGAACACTGCCTTCCGGCAATTGTCCCTACGTCCTGGCTTCCAGGCCTCATCCACCCTCACTGGCCCTTGGTCTCTGTCGCCCCATGGAATGGTTCTTATCCTTCACCTTCATGGTGGCAGATTCCCTATTTCTGGGAGTTTGTTGGTTTTATAGCACAGAGTACTGCAAAACAACTGTTATTGCTGAGATTTGATATGTGATCACCATCTTGGCCAGAACCAGAAGTGGAAGGATGTTTCAGGAAGTAAAAATCCTTGAATTTTAAGAAAAATTGGGAGTCCCATCACCCTCTCCTTTTGTAATCAAGCCCCATCAGCAAGAACATTAGAACACTGATTACCAGCCGTGTCTGTCTGGGTGGAACCTCTGTGGGTCCGCTTCCCTTTCTAGCTGGTCGGCAGGGGACGAGCACTTAGTCAGAACTGGGTCCAAAAATGGGAGGAGGAAAGGTATGCCTGACGTGCCCATGGGACCAAGGTTGGCTGGGTCTCGCTCCAAACCCTAAGCAATAAAGCTCTTCCAGCTCTGTTAGAATTGAACCTTGCTTTGAAAGATTATTGCAAGTGTCCTGTGTGTGAAAAGCAAATTAGTATTCCACAAATTCTCTCCAACATTTGAAGTGGTAACGAGCTAAAAGAGAGACCCTAAACTATTTCATGAGGCGTCATGGTGGGTGGATAGACCGGGTCTCTCATCCTAGCTCTAACTTCAACTTAGTGTGTTCGTTTGGGTAAAGCATCTGGCCCTCGTTTCTGTATCCACCAAAGGAGAATGTTAAACCTGGTCACCTTTGAGGTCCCTTCTAGCTTTTATGAGAATCTAGTTCCAGCAACAAGCCGTCAGGATGACTAGGGTGAGTCCAGGAAGTGTCTTCCGTACACAAATGGTCAGAGCTTTGACCTTCTGGATCCTAAGGACAGGCCAGGGCCAGGCCAGCAAGCCCACGCATCCTTCCACGTAACGCTTTTTTCCTCAAATGTCCTTACATAGAAGCCAAAGGTTAATAATTAAAGTAAGTTGCTGTACGGAGCATCACAACTGAGTATTTATCTTCCCGAGTGACAAGCTCTGCTACAAAACAGGTAGCACACATTCGGAAACCCCTGAGGGAGGGCCCCGTTTGAGCAAAAGGCAGTTAACAGAAGATACCTCCCCAGGGAAGGGGTGGGATCCTGCACCTCACACCTCAGGGACTCCTAACCATGGACCCAAAATAGCAGCAAAAGTAAGTGAAGCCACAGGGAATAATCTCGCACCAGCAGGCAATTAGACTTGATAAGTAAATGGGATTTCTCATTTCTGTTTGCTACGATTTTAACGAGAAAACGGCAATTAAGAGAGAACGCAGCTGAGAACAGCCTCAGAGCTATACAAGCACGCGGGCTCGAACGAAGATAAACTGACCTCGGAAACACAATGTTTTAACAGATAGGTTTTCATTTTGAAAAGAAAAAAATCCAAACTTGTAGAAAAGTTGCAAACAGTATGATGAGTTCCTAAATATTCTCCCCGATTGATAAAATTGTGACTTTCTTTCTCTCTCTCTCACTGTGCTTCTACCCTTCTGAGTGCTTCGAGAGATTAACAGGAGAAAGGGACCCGGTTTATTACGTACATACGTGTCGGGGTTCTGTAAGAATATGAACCCTAAAGCCCTGTGGACATACCCCTGAAAGGCTCCCATGCCATCGTTAGCTGGAGAGACAGGGAGCGGAGGTGTGCTCTGGGACCTGAAAGGGCAGGAAGGCAGCTCACATGGAGACAGAGAAGCAAATGCTCAGGAAGTTAGTGTTTGCTGGGGCAGCTTGAACAACGGGAGACACCTAGGACTTCGATCAAAGGGGCCTCGCCGGGTTCCTCCCTGTCTGTCACACCGGGTCACTCTACAGGTACCTCTGAGAGTCTTCTAGGCGGTTAGGGGGAACGTCAGCAGTTTCTCCTGCGTCTCTTATTCCGTAAAAATAACTAACTTAAATTAATTAATATCCTGAAGAGGCGTATTTTGGGGTGTTAATCTCTGGTCCTCCTCACTTACATGCATGTGGTATGTAGGTGAGTGCATATGTATGTATGTACACATATTATTATCATTTTTATTGCTATCATCATCATCGACCTACTTGAAAGTAAGTTGTAGATTGAGGGCCCTTTGGCCCTAAATCCTTCTTAAGTAGTTTTTTTCTCTTACATCAAAAAAACACTATAATCAAAGTCGGGATTTTTCACATCAGTACAGTGCTGTTATGGAATATGTAGTCCATGTTTAAATTCCACTCGTCGTTCCAGTAATACCTTTTATAGCCAGTACTTTGTCCTAACTAGGCGTCCACCCCAGGGTCACGTGTTGCCTTCGGTTGTCATGTCTTTTCTGATGTCCTTTTCCATGACATGGACATTTAAAAAAAAAATTTGTAGAATGCGCCTTATTGAGGGTTTTGCTAATGTTTCCTTATGACTGGACTGGGGGTTTTAGATTTGGGAAACAATCCATGTAAGTACATCCTATCAATAGGCTACCAGTTTGCTACCGTTTTAGTCATACCAACCTTGGTCCTTTACAGAGGTGGTATGTGCCAGCTTTCTTTCCTGTAGCGTCCACTTTTATTAAGTAATATATTTAGTGGAAATACCCTATTTTCATCAACTTTTATGCAATAGTTCTAGCATCCAGTGATGATTCTTGCCTGAATCAAATGCTATTATGATGATGCAAAATGGTTATTTGTAAGTCCGTCTTTCCTTTTATAGTTATTAGTTGGCATCCTGTTGTCAGGAATAGATTTCTCTTCTCCCTTTCTGTTTTCTACCAGTAAGGACTAATGGACTCCTTTCCCCACAATGAGCTATAAGCTATTACCATCATTATTCATTGTGAAGCTTACATTGTCCAAGATTTGGCCGTGGGCAGTTCTCCTTTTAAAATATCCGTTCACTCATTTGTCGTGACCCCGTTGTATTCTTTATGAGCACTTATCATCAACGCGGTCCTGAGAAGCCTGCCCTAAACTTTAAGAAAATGAATTGAAATTCACGTATCATAAGATTAATCATTGGAAAGTGCAGTGCACAATTCAGTGGCGCTCAGTGCGTCCCCGGCGTGGCGCGGCCACCACCGATATCACCTTCCATCAGGCATTTCCAGCAGCGCGGAGGAGAGCCCTGCGCCCACCACCAGCCGCGCCGTGGCCCTTCCCCTCAGCTCTCGGCAACCGCCAGCCTGGTTTCTGTCTCTGGATTTACGAGTCACGATACTTACTAGAAATGGAATCACATAACGTGGGACCTCTTGGGGCTGGGTTGTTTCACTCGGCACACGTTTTCTGGGTTCATCCACATTGTAGTAGAGACTACTGCTACCGCAATGCTGCTGCTACGACAGATCAGTGCGCATCCTTTTTTATGACTGGCTCATCTTCTGTTGTAGCTCATTACAGCATCCACGGATAGTGCCTATCCATTTACCCACTTACGGTCCTTTGAGTTGATTTCAGCTTTTGGCTTTTGTGAATAATGGCGCTATGAACATTCATGATCAAGTATTTGTTTGAAAACCTACTTTTAATGTTGGGGGTTATATATCAAGAAGTGGGATTGCTGGGTTACATGGTAATTCTATGTTTAACTTTTTGAAGAAGCACCGAACTATTCTGTACAGTGGTTGGACTCACTTACGTTCCCACCAGCTCTCTCCATCCTCGCCAGCACTTCTTGCTTTCCAATTTTTTTTATTCTCACCATTCCAGTGGCTATGAATTGGCATTTCATAGTTTGAATTTCTTTAATGCCTGTGTTACACATCTTTCCATGTGCTTGGCAACCATTTGTTTATCATTTTTGGAGAAAAATCTGTAGAGTCGAGTCCTTTGTCAATTTTTTTGAAGTGGGGTATTGAGTTCTAAGAGTTCTTTATGTGTTAAAAACTTATAGTAATATGTAACATTGTATTATTAAAAAAACAAAAAAAGTACAGATATTTTTAAAGTCACTATTTTTTTTTTCTGATGTGAAATTTAGGTCAACAGACTTGAATTAATGATAGTGTCCAGAAAAATATCTGATAAGAAATCCTTTCTAATTACTTCCCTACACTTCACAGATATATCTATTTATGTGTGTGATTAAGAAGTGTAGGCTCGTCCTACCTGTAAGTATATCGCTGCAGTGAGGACTTCACCTGCTGCTGTACCTGCTGCCCAGGGCGGCTTCAGCATGGCTGTGCTGGTGGCCCCGAACCTCTGGGGGATCCCCCAGTGAGTCAGCAACCCGAACTCAACAGGGAAATCATTTTACCCTCACTTAGCATTCCCTGCTGAGGCTCGATGTGGCAGAGTTGTAAAGTCCCATTTGTAAAACAACTTCACCTGGCCGAGTGTTCGCCAACCTTCCTTATTTTCTTAATCAAAAATTCTCCGATCACAGGCTGCTTTCTAGACAGATCGCATATTTATTTAACCAATAAATAAATAAATAAGTAAAATATCCCTCTAGCCACTGTTCCCGATATGATTACTGCCCTGCTCTTCCTCAGCTGAATGCTAATTGCTACTCGCCATGACCTTCTCAGCGGGCAGCCCCGGGCTGTGCCACTTTCAACTCCGGTGGGACGTTTTGCAGGATGATGAGGTACTGACATACCCTCTGAGGTGGACCCTGCACCCCTTTATTGTCATGGCACCCAGTACTTTCCTAGTGGAATTTATAGCTTTTTTTTTTTTTTCATTATTCAAAGCTTCTTTGACTTGGGGGGGGGTGAGCACACAATACAATATACAGAAGATGTATCGTAGAATTGTGTGCCTGAAACCTATATGCTTCTATCAACAAACAAACAAACCAAGCTTCTTCGGACTTTACACATTGGCAGGCATTTTTCTCACTGTGGTTTTACGTCTAGTCCTATACTTTTAACAAAAATGCAAGCTACTTTTGCTAAGAACAGTTTTCCTTTCACTCTGTGAGTCTGTGTGGTGCGGCGCCGAATCATACAGCGGGGAGGGCAGAAGCAGGCTTACGGTGGTGAGCGCACGACACAGAGTTGATTCTTGTCTCGTTATTGATTAATTATCACATTATTTTCTGTGGGAACTCGGTAAACCTGCTCCTGCCCACCGTGTCCCCATCACCTCTGCCCTGTTATGAATGAACTGCGTGAACTCTCTTCAGTGCAGTGACGTGAAACTTCCACATGGTTGTACCAGGACTGAGCTGTGACTTGTTCCCGGATGTGTTTGCAAAGAGTGGGAGTTCCTTTGGTCCTAGGACCTCGTTCGATAGCACATTCAGGACAGATAGAGCCTGGGGGCAGGTTCTTTGAAATCGATATGGTTGACTTTTCACCTTAGCTGCCTCTCCAGGAAGGAGACCAGCTCAGATGGTCCCGTCTCCCTTGGGCATCTAGACCCTAAATGGTGACCAGGTGGGGATGTCTGAGAAGTGCAGTGAAGGCGCCCCAGGGGCCATTACTTGGGGTGTCTATATGTGCTCGGGATGACATTGGTCAGTGTAATCCATGCTCATTGTAGTTACTAATTCCCAAGCTCCCATTCAGACACGTTTAAAATTTTTCTACATAGAAACTTGTTATGTTCCAAGAGAGCCTAGATATTGTCCATGATAACTCTCATTTTATGATTAAAAACTCAGGTACAGTGCCCTTTATGGGCTGTTGTTATAGATTAGCTCATTATTATTCCTCAGTGTACCAAAGATTTGAGTTCCAAGGACAGGTAACAATCATCTACCAAATAAACGTCACCTGCAATGCGGCCGCCCCGTTCACACGTGGCCAACTGATCGGAGCGCTCCTTCCATCTAAGCGCCGGGCCCCTCCTGCATGCCCCCCACTTATTCACAGTGAAAAGGAGTTGGGACAAGGGAAAGAGTCTGCTCGCCTTCCCAGATCTAGTTCAGTCTCCTCAATTCAAAGGAGAGAAGATCAAAGAAAAATAATAGGGAAGGTATTTGCTTAGATTGCAGAAGGAACCGCTTGCTGAGCAGACCCTTGCCTCCCTGCGCCAGCGCGCGTCCACACGCCCAGTCTCTCCTCTTAGCTGAGCTCCAGACTGAGCGCTGAGTAAAAAGCAACTCTCAAGGAACCCCTCTTCCCTTGTGACTGGCAGCGAGCTGGCTTTACCCCCTGATTAGCCCATTAATTCAGTGAACAAAAGAACAGAGGGGAGTTCGGTTAGACACCGGAGACGGCTTTGCTGAAATTAGGGCGGCCTCATGGTTTCTTCTGGGAAGTTGGAAATTCGGAGAGTAGACAGGGTGCCTTTCCATATTGCTCTTCTCTAGATTAAATTTTAGTTGGGAATTAAGGAAACTTTTTAATTGCTTTTGACAGCACCAAGAAGTTTATTCTAGTTATTGGCTAATGTTGATATATGTGCTATTATAAACGTAAAACCAAAGATAACCTTGAATGATAATTTATTGTTCTTCCTCAAAAATATTTTTAAACTAAAAAAACTTTGCTGAATTTTAGAGCCTACACCACCCGTCTTTTGTCATTTTACGCCCCACCCCCCCCCAGAATTAGAAGGCAGTACTGTTTTTACAAAGTATTCATAAAATGAAGAATTTAAGCTGCATATTGATTTCATGAAAAGAGGAAGATTAATCACTTCTTTCTTAGTGTGGTTTGCATATTAATTTATATCAGCTTAGAAATGTGAGCAATTGTTTCATACGGAATACATTTTTCACTGCCACAGTTTACTGTGAAATGTTCCTTTTCTACAGTGAAAAGCGCTGCCTGTCAGTCACAAACGTATTTGCACAATTACTAGTGATGCCTGAGACGAATCGAGCCGTCTGTCCTGGCGCACACGGCTCCTCCTCGGTGTTCTCCCGGGCCTCCCGACTGGGGAGCCCGCGCCTGCGTGCGGGTCAGTGCGCACATTCACCGTGACCTGCGCGGGGTGCGCGTGGCTTCAGGTGCGCGTGTGTTTCTGGCTCACACTGCAGATGTCACGGTGCTGCACCGGTTCAATTCAGGGGCTGCTAAGCCCGGAGGCCGTCTTCTGTGAAGGAGGTTGCGTCTTCCCCACCGCAGCCTGAGCTGCTGCTGAAAGCCTTCTGCGAGGGACCGGTTCTCTCCAGGGCCTCCCGCCTCTCCTTCCCTGCTCTGCCGATATTTCTTCTGCCTGTTGTAACGGGAAGAGCGGAGTGTCTGCCCTTAGACACACCCGGGTTCAAGCCTCCCTTTCACCCTCACTGTGTGACTCGAACGAGCTGTGGGGACCTTTCTGAGCCTCCCTTTACTCATCGGTACAGCAACATGGTTTGCTGGGGGGAAAGGATGCAGATAAAAACCGACCAATGAAAGCAGCACATAGGGCGGGGGCCGTGAGAGGACCACATGCAAAGCTTCCCTTATCCTCTCCTGGTGGAGCCGGGACACGCTCTTCTCCTGGCGTGGGTGAGTGACAACGGTCACGTGCTATTGCCAACCAGGGGAGCCGGCATTCAGAGTTTGTATTGGGACTCGAGGACATGGGCAGGATTGACTGACTGATTGATTGATTGATTGCTCGAGTCATTGATCTCAGTCTCTAGTTTAATTGAGATGAGGTGACCCAGAGTTCCCACCCTAAGCCACGTTATTGGTTTTTCTGACGTGGCCAGCCCCTACCAATGTCATAACTTAGACCGTCCATCATAACCCAAGGCTTGGAGGCTGTCAAAGACACTCCTATAATGTTTCACCGGCAGGGAGATTACTTTATAGAAGCTGAGGGCAAAGACCAGACCTCATTCTGGGCAAGGTTTGAATTTTTGCAACACAGTCGGAAAGAATGGAGCGTGAATGTGGTTGGGAAAAAGTTAGCTATTGGCCCATTTTCTGTAAGAATTCCTTCAGCCCTGGCTGGGTGGCTCAGTTGGTTGGAGTGTTGTTCTGCATACCGAAAGGCTGTGGGTTCGATTCCCTGGCAGGGCACATGCCTAGGTTGCATGTTCCATCACCCGTCAGAATGCATATGGGAGGCAACCAATCGATGTTTCTCACATGAATGTACTCTCTCTCTCTCTCTCTTCTCCTCTCTCTTTTCCTCTCTCTCTAAAATCAATAAACATATTCTAGAGTGAGGATTAAAAAAATTACATCAAAGAGTAAAGGAAATAACCAATGTAAAGGCCCTCCTACGGTACATGGAACTGTGCCCGTTTAACATGGTGTCTTTTAAGCATGCTCTTTCAGCCTCCTTTTTACTCCAGAAACAGCATATGTTCCTGTGACTTCTCCTTTGGTGTTTTAGGTAATGATTTTCATATTTTAAAATCTCCTTCATTTACTTACGAATTTATTCATTAAATAAGGATCTTTGAGAGCTCACTTTATCCAAATTCAGAAATGGCTCCTACCCTCATAGAATTTACAGACAAACAAAAACAAAACTAACTACACACACACACACGCACGCGCGCACACACACACACCCATACAAGTAAACAAAAAATAGGCCTAGCTGTGAGTTACAGGAAATACATTAAGGGAGGGAAGGGCGCAGAGTCAGAGTAACAGAGGGGCCCCGCTGAGTGGGGGCGGAGATGATGTAAAAGCCGAGATGCTGAGGCTGCAGAGGAGCGCCCTGGGGTGACTCCTGGGTGTTGGAGGACATTCCGTAAAGAGGGGCAGTGTTTCCCGGGGCAGGAAGGAGCTGATGTGAAGAGCAAATGACAGAATATTCATGAGGCTGGGAGCTGAGCAAGGGCTGTGAGGCAGAACAGAGATTTAATGCAGGTGTCGTGGGGAGGTCATTAAAAGGCCTTTATGCAGATAAATGAAATTATTCAGCTTACGCTTTAAAGCATCACATGGGCTGCACTGTGGAGAATCGACGTGGTTTGCGGACCGGGTCGGACACAGGTACAAAGCGGCACCCCAAAGGCCTCTTCGAGGTGTGCTGGGGCCGTGAGAGGTGAGAGCCGGCAGAACGATGGAGGGGGCCTCGGAGGCGCCTCTGGGTCCGAGATGCCCTTGGGGGTGGTTTTGGTGGGACCGGCCTGTGGGCAGTGTGAGCAGGTGGTAGGGACAGCACGTGACCCCGCCCACCCCTGTGCCTCCCGCCCCCGCTGTGAGCAGGGGGTGCCGGTCTCTGGGCTGGAGGCCAGTCTCCGTAGGTTTGCTGCTTCATCCTTTCTGGTGCCTGCGGACAGTCATCCCTGGCTCTCCAGCTGTCCGGGTCCAGCCACCCTCCTGGCCCCCATAATGAAGGGCAGGCTCAGCCGGCCGGTCGGGGCCCTCTCTGTAGCTCGGCCCGGGCCTTTCCTGCCGCCCTGGCCCCCTCCTCGCCAGCGTGTGGCTCGCCAGCCATCCTGACCGGTCGGTGTGCTCCAAATGGCCCGCTTCTCTCCCGGCTGGGAACCCGACTTGGCCCAGACTGTCTGCTGTGCTCACCCCCGAGATCTGATTTGGTTTTGAAAGTTAACTGATGATCCATATGTCATTCTCTGCATTGGATCATAACTTGGTCTGAGTCCCAGAAAATATACTACCCATTTTTCCCCCAGTGGCTTGTGAGAGTAAAATGCAGCTAAGTAAAATACCTCAACATCTAAGGCATTATTTGAATCAAAAGAGAGAAAGCAAGCAAGCTCTGGAACTAGATACAAGAGTCTATTTTTCCAAACAGCTCAATTTGAAATTAGTGATCCACATGGCTACATAATAATAATAATAATAATAATAATTAACTTTTCTTGAGTTCATAATGTATTACAGGTACTATCCTAATGCTTTCTGGTTTAATTCCTTCAGTCATTCGAAGGAAATAATAAGATGGGTACAGAATGATTTGCATTTTGTAGGTTTAAGACTGAGACTCAGGAAACTGAGGTAACTTGTCCCAAAGTCTTACAACCACAAAGGCCTGAGCCGGGACTCAAAGAGCATGACTCCTGAGCATGCCCCGCTCGGGACCCCGCTATGGCACCTGTTCGTGGAACCCCGAGTGATACAAGGAACTCAGAGCTCAGAGTTAGGCTCAGGCCCACCGAGGGAGAAACGTGGAATTCTTGAGTATTATTTAAAAGTTTAGATTTATGTTACCATATTTTCCTGAAAGGTCAGAAAACAACAAGGTATGTGCGATAAAATCATGCGATTTCTTCTATTAAAGCTACCGAAGGCCTCTTTGAACTTGAGCGGTGGTAGTTGCCTGCAACTGCGTTGAAGATGAATGACCAGCTCACGTAGTCTTTCTGGGTTGTCGGTAATAGGCTGGGGTGTAAAGGTCGGATTCTTCCTGACAGCAAATGAATATTTATTTTTTAAAAACTCCCTTTTTTGGCATCCTTGGGTTGATCAGCCTGCTGTTTACAAAAATAAATCAGGGAAGTCTTGGCACATTGTGGACTCTGTTTTCTAGACACAGAAGAAATGCAGACGACCTTCCCATTAGCTCACTGACTAATGAGACAGCATTGGCTACTTTCACAGGACTGGGTTCTGGCAAGAACAGCTCTTTCTTTTCTTCACAAGTAGGTATTTAGTCTTAAAATTATTACCATATGCCGTAGAGTGAAAAATATATTTACACGTACATACCCTGAACAAAAAGGCTCAACTTTCTTATGGCATGTAGATGGCTCTCATTTCGGATGCTCGACGTCCCCAAGGTGGAAAAGCCAAGAGTATTGGGGAGATTTTGGCGTACGGTCTCCTGCTGCAATTGTGAGTAGCAGCTCATTGCCTGTCCTGCTTGGTCATCAGATTGCATAAATGACCAACATCTGTCCCAAATACATGTAAAATCAATGCATTGAACTTTTATGGAGCGCCCCGTTTGTTCTGGCTACAATTTTAGATCCCAGGAGACTGGAGGGGATGTTAAGAGAGAGCCTTCCTCTCATGAAGCCCCCAGTCTAGCTGGGAAGACAGGTGTGTCCATCATTAAATACTTCGGGGAAGCAACATTGAGTGCTCTGCCTCTTGTAGGCTGCAGAGAGAGAAAAGCTTAATGATCCCTGGAACAATTAGAGGAGGTGTACGTTCTCCATAATCTTGTACTGGAACATGGAAACTCGGCTGCTTTGTGCAGCCCGCTTAATTTCATCTCCGTTTGCGACTCCCGCTTGGTGCGGCTAAGGCCCTGCCTTGTTAGCGACCACCGCTGAGCCGCGAGAAGGGCGACACGCGGAGGAGCGTGGTGCGGACGCGCAGGGGTGACAAAATAGAATGAGTTTTTAATGAAAAATCAAGGTGATGACTTCAGTTATTTAGTTCCGTTTTCGAGGGCTCAGGTTTTTTTTTGTTTTTGTTTTTGTTTTTGTTTTTTTAAGCAGAAATATGGTAACAGGGCTTCAGTCAGCTCATGCCGGGCCACTTGCTGAAGGTGAGCGTCCCCTAAGACCTTTCTGAGTCTCTCTGAGGGGCAGGGAAGACAGCAATACGTCGGATAACTATTCGTGGGTTTCTATACGCTGATATGTTTTGAGGCTTCTTAAAGCTTCCTCCTTAAGACGGGTTAGAAGGTAGTGTGGACTATGTAGGCTTATTCTTCTGCCCTCAGTAGCCTCATGTTCACAGATACTAGGGAACTTAATATAAATATATACCACAAAGAGCCTCGAGCTCTCTGCCATTATAATGTTATTTGTGACTGCATCCTGAGCTCACGTATGATGGAAACAGACTGTTTTCTAAACGCCAAGACCACTTCTTAGTTTAAGCTTGTTTATTTATTTATTTATTTTTTTTACAAGAACTCTTTGTTGTTTTATATTTGAAGTTTGAATATTTCAAACGGGCTGGCCAGTGTATTCCAGAACTAAGTCTAAAATGCACATGATGATTGTGTAGAGTCATGGTGTCCATCTTTTTTGGTACATTTTTATTAATCGTCTTTATTTAAACTTGTAGCAGGAACTCACCTTTCATGGAGGTGACAGCTTCCGTTGGAAAGGCTGTGGCTTCACCTTCCCCGTGTCCACAGGGTAAAGGAAGAAAGCAAAACATCGGGGCTTTCGGGACATCCAAGGCATCGTAACTTCCAGGTGGCCAAGTTCTGCCCTTGGCAGAAAGGGAAACATCACTTGCCGTGGGCCGATATGTCATGGGAGTGGGAGAACGCAGTGGGAACAATGTTTTGTGTAGGATGAGCATGATGTACACATGCACGTTGTTCATATGCACATGAGTGTGTGTGTGCGTGTGTGTGATTATATATAATATATAACTGAAGACATTCCATAGGGAGAAGAGTGTTTTATAGCAGCCACATGTTTTGTATTAAGAAAGGACGTTTTTACAGTGGTTATTTGACTGTTTTCTTTCCATTGTTGAAGAATTCAAGGCGGCATTTCCTCCAGTTTGAAAGCGCTGAAAAATAAAACTGAATGAGCAGCTAGTTGGTGAGAGTTTTGACTGAGGGGTTAAACCTAATATCCATGATCCCAAAAGTCTGTAATTTGCCATTTATTCAGTTCCATTTATGTGGATTCCTATGAATGGTAAATATTGTCCAACCCTCTTTAAAGTAAATATCCATAGGCCATTAACCAAGGGATCTCTTGTGTCCCATTATTTTATGAATTGTTACATTTCTCTTCAGTGAGACTTGTTTTGAGGTTAGGCTGTAGTGAACGAGAATTGCGATTAAACAGATTATTATTTTAAAACCAGGTTGGAACCATCTCTTTCTTCTCTGAGGACGGTTAGCTCAAAGTGATGAAATCCCTTCCATTTTCTGCAGTGGATGAGGCAAGCGGCTAATTCCTGCTCCCTGGGCCTCGTCAGCTGGCCCCGGTGAAAGCGCTATGCCCACGAAGCAGACATAGGCTCGAGAGGTGCAGAGAGAGGAGCTATGATTCAGGGAGAATGTTCTTCAGTTAGTTACTATGCCCGCAAGCCAAAACATCGCGTCCTCCCTGAGCTGAGAAAAGAATGTTGTTTACAATTTGGAAAAGGTACATGTGTGAGCAAGAAAGAATTCAAGCTAATTTCAGCTAGACATGAAATCCGGTTGGAGATGATAAACTCTGTTAAGTCGGTTGGGGGTCCTGGTATGGTTATTATGAACGGGGTTCCCATCAAACATTTGAAATATCTAGAATGGATAACTACTTGTAACACTGTTGATGCATCAGGATATCGAGAGGTATGGAACCCTGTAAGTGGCTTCCAAGTAAATACAGTAAACATAAGAGCTTCCTCTTCTCCCGCTTTGACATCGCAGACTTCATCTTGGCTCTGGGCCCGAGAGGCAGGAAGAAGCGATCAGGGAGCCAAGTTGTCAGTGCCGTGGCCCAGACTTTCGTGGCTGACAGCCCGCCATTAGTGCGGGCTTTCTGTAATTGAATATGCTGTAGACGATAAAGCCTGCATTAGTGTTATTCCCTGTGCTTTTACTAGAAGACTGTCATTAATAACACTAATTCTGTTCAGTGCCGCACCATGCTAAATAGGTATGAGTATACTCGGGGACACATTGTTCCTTTAAAGAAAGAAATGACTTATTCGGAAATGCGTCTTTGAATGTACAATTAGAGGTGAGTTTAAAATAGCACGGTTTATCAACAAGTTAGGCTTTCATCAATAAAATTAAGATCATACAGAATCTTTAACAACTGTTCAATGCCATGAGTTTTTATAAAATCTATCAGTTCTCAAAGTAATAGCTTATGTATGTTATTACCACATGAACATCGATTTAGTAAATTTCTGGTATTCGCCTGTACTGGCCACAAGAAGTTGCGTGTCGTATTTCAGGACTATCAGCAGGCATGTTTACAGACTACATATACCTGCCGGGTAGGCTGATGTTTATCGGCTGCAAGTCTCTGCTGTCTCTCCTGAATCCCCTCATTCCTCAGCCCGCTCTATCCTTTGAAGCCTAGTGGGTCCTTTCCAATCAGACATTAGCATGCATTCTTTTTTAACTTTTTAAAATTCATTGACTTCTAGAGAGAGAGGAAGGGAGACAGGGTGGGGGGAGAGAGGGAGACATTGATTTGTTGTTCCACGTACTGGTGCATTCATTTGGTCGATGCTTGTATGTGCCCTGACTGGGGATGGGACACCCTTGGCGCATTGGGATGACGCTCTAACCAGCTGAGCTACTGGCCAGGCCCCCCCACCCCATGCATTCTTGAGTGTGAACAACTCAGCTGCGCGGAGGGGGAAGGGCTGTGTTCCCAGAGTGGGAGGTTCGCTAAGGCAGGCAGGGGTCGGAGCACACCTGGACGCAGCACCCAGCAGAAAGGCAGATGGTAGCAGAGTGGCAAGGCCCAGGCAGGGGCTTGTCACACCCTAGATGGGGAATCCCACAGGTGTCTTAGCGACGCAAAGAAGCTTCCGAAGAGGAGGTCAGGGCAGCGGAGGTGTGAGAGCCCTTGCGCCCTGAGGTGGGGGCTTCCAGACTGGGAACCACATACTGCAATGCAGCAACAGCCCAAGGACCGGAGGAGGGCGTGAGCGTGGGGTCCGTGTTCTGCGTGGTGGCCACTGTTGAGCCAGCCCACTCTTTTATTTCCTGTTAATTTATTGCTCTTTCTGTTTTTTTCAAATGGACGACCTGTGTGTTGAGCCTGTAATTTTACTCATTATTCTCTGGTATCCTTTACTCTTTTCTGCTTCAAATCGATCATACTGAGGAGGCCTTTGGCGCCGTTGCGGGGGCATGTTGTGCCGTAGAGAACGGGAAAGCGGATCGGGGGCTTTAGGGCCTGGCGTGGGGGCTCCTCCGTCCAACAGAGGTGGGTGCTGCTGTTTTCTTTACCCTTGACCACATCCTCTGTCCCGATGGAGGCGTTTCTCTCAATCGTGTTCAGCTTGAAAAGTTGCCTCCCTTCTGGGCGGACATTTCTGCAGGGACTTATGCGCTCCGTTCCCAAGGCGGAGTTCGCTGCTAAAGCTCTTCCGCACACACGAGGCACCTTTGACGCTTCTCGGTAACCTGTCCATTGTGTATCATGAAGACTGTGTCTGGTTTAACGGGGCCTTTTGGTGACTCTGGGTGACAACCAGGTGTTGGTGCCAGCACGCACCCCTTTAATAGTTTCTTTGAAACAAGGCAGGGAAGCTCCGTTTATCATGCTTAAACTATTTCTAAGAGGAAAGGACATTTAAAACGTCAAAACAACAGAATGATTAAAAAATTTTCTGAGACATAGATTTAAAAAAACCACATCTATATCTCTATATATGAATCTTTAACTGCCTACATATTAAAAATGTCAAATAGAATTCTTTTTAAGTACAATCTTAAAAATATGTTTTCACAAAGAAGATAGTGGTTTTAAATTTTTGTGCACTCATTTGCTGCTTTTCCTAGTGACCCAGTTTTTAATTTTCCTTTTATGGCAAATTACCACTTTGCTGCTTTTTCCCCTTAGTAATGATTCATGTACATCTAATTTCTCTTTGAAAATGATTTGTTTCTTCCTGGATTGCCTTCCTTCACTACCATAAAGACCTCTTTTAATTTAAATTAAAATACTAATCACAAAATGATTAATTTGTTTAGGAATTAAGAGTTTTAATAATCTGTAATCTGATAATAGTTCCTTCTTGCTTAGTCTTGTAGAATTGGTTCAACAGAGGTATTTATTTATCAGAAGGCCATTTGATACATTTGGCAGCGAATAGTTTCTTCTCTGTGGTGTTTCTTGGGATTCTTTCTCCACCATATTTCATTGTCTGTCTTCTGATGCACAGCTAAGCTGACGTGGTGCTGAATTTTGGTACGGAGAACAGAATCCCATTAGGAGGAAAGAGCAGAGGACCAAACCTAGAAAAGGAGGTTATTAATTTAGGCTATTGAGCTGGAGAAGCACCTGTTCTGAGAGGCAAGCAGACGTCTCCCTCTGTTCTCTGCTGACTACTGAGAGTTTCCAATATTCTCTGTTACCTATTCTACAAAAGAGGCCATTTAACAACATACTCAGTCATGATGCTTTGAAATGGTACAAACTAAGATTTAAAAAAAATTTTCAATATATAACTGAGCATTTTTTTAATGTCTTCTGTGATTAGTCACAATTAGAATGACTCCGTTTTTCTTGTTATGGCCAACTTCTCTTTCAAAATGTAGACACTGCTCAAATATTTTCCCCCCAGGAGATTTTTAGGTATGAAAATATGAGCCCTAGTGAATCTCTGAGTATTTTTATACTGACGTAAGCAGCCTTGTATTTATAGAGAAAATTTTATTTAAGGGATTCAAAACATTTTAGAAATCTTTTATGATGAAAATAAGAACAGAGCAAGACTGATCTAAGGTTTCTTTGTCTTGTTTCTTTGCTGTAAGTATTTGCTCAGGAGGGTTCCCTGGAGGCTTTCCCAGGCTCCCCGGGGAGGTCTCTAAGGGTCTCAGAACAAAATAACGCAGTGGCTTAGAAAAACAAAGCCTAATCTTAGTAAAAATGCTGACCAAATAGAAATAAACAGTCACACGCTGGCCTCTTTGCCATTGTCTTCAAGTACAAAAGATGCATAAAAATACTTAGATCATAAAAGAAAAATAATCTATCCCAGGCCCTCCCTCTGTAGAGTGCTGAATATTTTTCTTCTATCCACTGTTTTCCAATAAGTCGGCTTTCTCATTTGTTAACTGATTTTCCAGGAATCAGCTCACTCGTCTTTCCCTGAGGTTTCCAGACAAGAGGCCCTTGACTCAGGCAGCAACTTGAGTGTATCTGATGCCTTTCAATGAACCCGGTGCTGCTACCTTTCAGAGGTACCCCACGGCTCTCACAGTGGGCGTTTTCGGGGATAGAAAATATACTGATATACTTTTGAAAGGAGATGGTACATCTTTGGCACGAATGTGGTTGAGCTAGAAACGGGTGTGTTTTCTAGGCTTGCATCAGGGGTTCGGCAGTAATTAGTTCCAACATTGAGTCATCTGTAAAACTGAGACTCAAGCTACGGAACCTCACACGCAAGAGAAAATTCATGTGTCTGACAACCTCCGGTTAGGAAGCCTGGCAATCTGCCGGGCAAGAAGTAGAAAAAAGAGGTTTTCACTTTAAACCAGAATATGTAACATGAGCATTCCTAAAAAGAGAACGGCCCTAAAAATGTTGGTATTACGTGGGGACCCTTCATGTGGTGCGTTTTCTTTGAGTCGCGGCAGCCCTTTAAGTAGGTTTTATTTATCCCCCTTTTGGAGATGGGAGAACTGAACTCCGAGAGGTTCGTTTGATTTTTCCCGAAGTTGCAGAAGGTGGACGTGTTCGAGTACCAGTTTGCAACATTGTGCATCTGGCTTCCAAGTATATAAGGTTATTTATGGCCTCGGCAGTCTGCGTGGAACAAGCCTTTGAGGACTCAGGAGGTTTCCGTGAGGGGGCAGTCGGGGAGTATCCAGCAGGCGCTATGGATCGCGGGGTCTGTGCTTCATTCCTAGAAACAAAACTTTTTGGAACACAATCACTTTTACTTTAATAGCAAGATTAGAATAAAGTAAATCCCAGAATTTGAGAACATACCGCTCCTCCTTCCTCTTGAAGGGGCTCAGACCAGCCCTTCCTAAGGTGTTATCACTTCAGGCCGTGAAGTATTTAGAGCTGAAGGCAACCGAGACCCTGTGGGCCCAGGAGAAATGAGTAACTCTCCCTTACAGAATTTAAATCGGGATCTTGCCCTTGATAAGAGTTATCACCAGAAATAACGTTTTACGACCTATCTGTGGGGCAGGGCAAACATCATCTAATTACTGAACAACTGCTTTTCTTAGTCTGAAAATTACACTCCTTCCCTTTGAAGCCTTGTGGCTCTTACTTCATTCCTTGGCTCAGGGTGCCCTATACACCCCATTTTACCTTTTTGTCTGTGAACCTCTCATATATGTGGGGTCTCTGACTCTCTCATGTATGTGGGGGTCCTATAAGTATTTATGTAATTATATTCGATGATTTTCTCTTGCTAATCTATTTCATGTTGATTTAATTATTAGACCAGCCAGAAGAACTCGGAAGGGTAGAGTAAAATTTTTTCTTCCCCAACACGATCAATTTTCCTCACAGCTGGACCTGAGGAAATTCAAAACTCAAACCTTTGACCAGGGAGAGAGAAGTTGTGTTTCTCGGACTTCTGGGGGGGTGTCAGACCCCTGTGTCCTTGCGCTTGCCAATGGAATATTCCAGTGACTCCTGTAACTTCCGCCTTCCCTCATGGAAAGGGATGGGAATCCCAGCACGTGGATAACTTTCCCAGAAGGAGATAATCTGCCTAATTTCTGCTTTTATCCCTTTTCATTCTTAAAGTGGGAGTGGAACTGAAAAACTGTTTTCTGCCTACTTCCTTTGCAGTCCTCCAAAAGAGGGCTAGCATTTTCTTGTACTTCAAAATTGGTTTTGGAAGTGCTTTATTTGGGAAACACTTTGAGAACTTTTGTTCTCAACCTTTTGGGGCTTCAGATAAACTGGGACAAAGACCCAATTTATTATTAATGTTAATAATATTTAACAAAGAAAGAACCTAAGCAATATAGAATTTAGGTGGATCAGAGGGAATGGATATTTCAAGGTAATGACTGGGTTCTTAGAGTGATCAGTTATCAAGAATTTTAGAACTAAAATTCACTTTACTATGGACTAAAGTCACAATATTTCATGACTCTTTAGAAGTATCATTAAATCATTGCCCTAGGTTTTAAATAAAGCCATTTCTTTAGTGCTGTGATTTTAAAAGATGTCCTGGAGGTATTTCACTATCAGATATAATGGTATATATTTAAGTTGGTCTCTGCTCGTGGTGCTGAACATGCCAATGTAACAACTCCGGGTCCAGTTAACAGGCCATTTTGCCTAGGTTTCCAACGGATGTCTATAGTATTTGGATATTTCTGAATCTCTTGGGCAGACAGGGGCCAACTTTGTGTCCCTTATAGTACTTTAGAATGGTGCTTTGCAGAAGACAAGGTACTCAGGGAACAACGACTGCTTAATAATTCCAGTGTGCAGATGACTTTGGTAATCTCTGCATTAGAAGCATCTAGGGAGCTTCGAGAAATACTTCCGCTTGAACCTCCGCTCACACCGGTCACCTTGGAGCATTGGGGGTCGGGTAGGTGGGCAGCCAAGACTGCCAGCCATTGCTTCAGAAAAACTCAGAAGTTGATATTCTTCTTAAAAACGGAGGCTTTCAGGAAAACTACTAGCTTCATTGTTTATTAGTCCTATAGGCAGTTGTTGAGTAGGTTCTCAATAGGTGGCTCCACGGCTTAATTTAGGAAGCTTTCTCACGAAACACGCAGTGGGTTAGGGACGTGTGTTTCCACCCTACTTCTACGCGGGCTGTAGAACTTGAGTAGGGGTTGGCCCACCAATACTTCCTGGTAAAAGAATTGATAACAAGGGGTTTGATCGGGGCTCCCTTGCTGCGTTGTCATTTCCTCTTACCGAATTCCCTGTCATCCCTCCCCGTACTGTGACTTATAGAGGTCCCTCCTCACGTTAGCTTCAAGAATCATCGGTAACTACCTCTATTGTAGTCAGTAACTACCCTTCATTGCACAGGAGGTAGCTCTATGGGCTCAGCTTCCTTGTCCATTAATGCGATGCACATTATTAGCACGGCCTATCTGCCATGTATGGCGGTGGGTCCTGGGAATATCATTTATGACTAAGTCGCAGGCCCTGGCCCTGAGGAACTCACAGGCTGTTCCAGTTCATTAGGAGAAATGCTAAGATAGTGGCTAATACCAGATGTCAGATATTTTATTTCAATCTGGCCAGTAAGAAAAGTGGCTCGCCAGGCAGTGAGCACGCACGGTCTGATTCCTTCTGTTCTGAAATTGGATTCGGTAGGCGTCTTGACTGTCCTCAGGCAGCTATGCATAAGCCTGCTCTATCCCTCTTCTTCCTTAAACAGATCAGCAGTCCACTGAGGAGAGAGACTTAAACACAATCTCAACCCGGTAGCATGCTCTTGTCTGCTAATGTGTGGGTCCACACATTTTCTGAATACCTCAAAAATGGCCAGCGGCGCCCATTCTCTGAAGAGCGAGGCTCACTTCTGTTTGTGATTCTTGTTTAATTCATTTTTACAATCAGTCCTCTGAGGCGGGTAACTTCATCTCATTTTCTAGATAGGAACAGCAGGAATCTACAGGGAAAGACTGTCACAGACGTGAGAGAATATGGGGAAAACCAAGATTCCCTTATTGACAGTACAGTGTCCTTTTAGTCCAAGGGCACCAAGGATGAGAAGTGACCAGTGCATGCCTTTGCTGTACGGAGGGTTCCCTTTATGTAACACGTGAAAGGTGTCCTGGCCGTCCTCTGCGCGGGCCCTGGTAATGCCCCCTCCGCTGTTCTCACTGTAGAACAAGCAGCAAGGGGAGGTGTCTCACCCCCTGGCGTGGGTGCTGACTAGCTGTCCACTGCTGACCCGAAGAGCGTGACCCCCCACGGTGGCATGGAGAGCCGGGGGTCTCACTTGCTAGGGAGCCCTCCTTCATTACTCCCAGACTATAAAAAGGCTCAGTTACTAGCTGCCCGTCTAAAACATGTGCCAGGTTTTTGCTGTGTGAACTGGAAGCCTTGGCTTCTGAGGTTTAGGAATTTTCCACACGTATGCAATCTTCTTCCTTACGAGGGCATTTCGTATGTCCCAACCAACCATGTTCATACCAACTAAAATTTCTTGATCCATCTTCTTTAATATAAAGTTTACTTATTTTTATACTCTATTATCAATTAAGCATCTGAAAACATTTTACCAATTGCTCTGTTCACTATGACTTCTAATCTCTTCCTTTCTCCGGGTTCACTTTTCTTTGCAGAGTTCCAGGGTGGATCTGGTTTGGGGGGGCCCACTTTGGGGACCTTCTTTTAATAAAATATAAAATCAGGAATGGAATTGCATATATTTATTTTTTAGAATAGGAGAAGATTCGATGATGACCGAAGCCCTGTTAGATTCCGTCCCTTCCTCCTGAGGTCCCTGCAGGCAGTTTTCCCGAAATGCCTCGTTGGCACGTCGTCCGTCTCGGTCCGGGGCACCGCAGCCTCCAGCAGCTCCGAAGCGGGGGCCGGGGGCTCCAGCTGTATTCGTTTACACGAAACCCACCTCTGACTGACGTTCACCCTTTGCTCAGCGCGTCCGTGATTAATAGTCCAGCTGGCAGGAGTTCCGTTCCCTTCAGCACGTGGGAGATAATGTGGAACAGTCCCCTGTAATCTAATGACGCTGCTGCCAGTCATAGTGTCTCCTGGACCCGGTCTTTTCTCTCCGGGGGCCACCAAGCTCCCCTCTCGACTGTGACATGTCGCAGTTTCCCTGCGCTGCCTCTGCAGGGAGATTTATTTTCGTGTTTTCTTGCTGGGTCCTGAGAGGATAATGCTCCACATAACTGTCCTCAGTTCTAGAAACTTCTCACTCAGGAGCTCTCCTGGCACTGTTCGTCTACCTTTCCCTCTCTGTCTTCCGGGACCGCTCCTGTTGGAGCCTCCCGGGCTCTCCCTCATGTGCTGTGACTGATTCCGTGTTCTGTAGCGCGTTGTCTTCCCAGGGTCCGTGGCGAGTCTCTTCTCAATACCGTGGGACATTCCCTAATTCTCACTGTAGCAACCTTAGGTGTACGGGGTATTCAATCTATTTTTCTAAAAAAATTAATAACTACATATTTATATTTTCAAATTTCCAATGGGTCATATGTACTTGCTGTTGTTTAATTTCGGACTGTTTTCAATTTCTTATGTTTACTTATGGTTTTTCTTTTATCTTTTTGTTTTTCTTTTAAAGATCTCTATTTTTGAACCATTTTAGATGATACTGTTTTTCTGTTAACAAGTGCTCTCAGTTTTCAAAATGTTATTTCCTTCTTTTTTTAAGTATATTTTATTGATTATGTTGTTACAATAGTCCCAGTTTTTTCCCCTTTGCTCCCCTCTGCCCAGTACCCCCCTTCCCTCCAGCAGTCTCACCCCCCTTAGTTCATGTCCATGGGTCGTGCACATAAGTTCTTCGGCTTCACCCTTTCCTATATTATTCTTAACTTCCCCCTGTCTATTGTGTATCAGCCGGTTATGCTTCTTAGTCCCTGCCCCATTTCCCCATTTCTCCCCCTCTCCCCTCCCAGCTGATGACCCTCCAAATGATCCCCATGCCTATGATTCTGTTCCTATTCTGGTTTGCTTAAGATTTTGTTTTTATTTTTAGATTCAGTTGTTGATAGGTATCAGTTTGTTGTCATTTTAATGTTCATAATTTTGATCTTTTCTTAAGTACCTTTGACATTTCATATAATAATGGCTTGGTGATGATGAACTCCTTCAGCTTTACCTTGTATGGGAAGCACTTCATCTGCCCTTCCATTCCAAATGATAGCTTTGCTGGATAGAGTAATCCTGGTTGTAAGTCCTTGCTTTTCATCACCTTGAATACTTCTTGCCAGTCCCTTCTTGCCTGCAAAGTTCCTTTGGAGAAGTCAGCTGATAGTCTTATAGGCACCCCTTTGTAGGTAACTCTCTCTGCTTTTCTCTTGCTGCTTTTAAGAGTCTCTCTTTATCTTGAACTTTTGACATTTTAATTATGGTGTGTCTTGGTGTGGTCTTTTTTGGGTTTAGCTTGTTTGGGACTCTCTATGGTTCCTGGACTTGTATGTCTATTTCTTTCACCAAATTTGGCAAGTTTTCCCTTATTATTTCCTCACATAAGCTTTCAATTTCTTGCTCTCCCTCTTCTCCTTCTGGCACCCCTATGATTCAGCTGTTGACACATTTAAAGTTGTCCCAGAGGTTCCTAAGCCTCTCCTCATTTTTTTCAATTCTTGTTTCCTCATTCTGTACTGGTTGACTGCTTTTTTCTTCCTTATGTTCCAAATCATTGATTTGAACCTTGGTTTCCTTCCCGTCACCATTGGTTTTGTGTGAATTTTCTTTTGTTTCATTTAGCACAGCCTTCACTTCTTCCCTTATGTGTCTGCCATACTTAAGCATATCTGTCAAGCCTGTGAGCATCTCTATCACCAGTATTTTGAACTCTGCATCTGTTAGATTGGTTATCTCCTTGTTGCTTAGTTCTCCCACTGGAACCTTGACCTATTCCCTGTTTTGGGCCATACTTCTCTGTCTCCTCATCTTGACAGGCTCCTGTGTTTGTTTGCCTGTGTCTTAGGTAGAGCTGTTGCACCTGTTACATTGTAAGGGGCAGAGCCTTAGGTATTCGTCAGTACAGGGTGACCTGTTTCACCACGTTGTGGCGCTGTGTGTGGGGGAGGGGTCTGAGAGGGAACAATGTCACCTTCCCAGCATTCGCCCCTTTTCCAGGCACTTCTCCCACTTCTGTATGGGACTGGCGCCCCTCTAGCTGCTACCCTGGCCGTTGTTCCCAGAGTGGGTGGGTCTGCGGACGTTCTAGGACTGTGGGGGCCCTTTAAACAAGCGAACTCTGCTGAGAGACCGGCAGTTTCTTCCCCAACCCCCACTGGCCTGCACAGTCAGAGGCAATGAGGCTTAATTTTTCCCGGCGCTGGGACTGTGAGCTGTGCGGTCTGTTCAGGAGCTGGGAACACTCCCCAGTGTCCCTCCCGACTCTTAAAATGTGTGACTGCGCTTTCCGCCGGCCTTCTGCTGTTGCCACCACTGCTGCCACCACCACACCGTGTCCTCTCCGCCCCAGCTCCGCCCCTCCTACCTGCTTGGATGAGTATTTATTCTTTATATCTTTGTTTGTTGGACATCCATGCAGCTCTATGTTCTGGAACTTCTGGCTGTTTCTAGTTTTGAGGTGGTTGTGTTCCTTCTTAGCTGTGGAGGGAGACACAGCGTGTCTGTCTAGGCCTCCATCTTGGCTGGAAGTCCTGATTTCCTTCTTATCGTTATTCTTTTTAAATGAATTTTGGGATTTTTTGATTGTTTATATTCTTATCTTGTGCGGGAAATTTTAATTACGATCTGTGCGAGTTCCCTGTAGCCGCTATAACAAATTACATGAACTTAGTGGCTTCAAACAACTCTGACTTATTATCTCCCAGTCCTGTATGTCAGGAGTCTGACACATGTTTCCCCGGCTTGAATTTAAGGCGTTTGCAGGGCTGCATTCCTCCTGGAGGCACAAGGACAGAATTGGTTTCCTTGCCTTTCATGCCCCCAGTGGCTGCCGGCATCCTTGGCTTGTGGCCCCTTCCACGTCCAAAGTCAGCAATGGCCCTGTGAGTCTTTATTCTGCTGCATCAGTCTGAGACGATGACACTCCTGCCTCCTGCTTCTACGTTTATGATCCTAGTCACTGGGCCACCAGATACTCTTCCCAATTTATGGCCTGTTTACTGGCAACTTTATTTCTGTGTGCAATCTAATTCCTCTTTACCATGTAATCTAACATAGTCACCGGTTCGGGGGACTGGACCCGGACCTCTCTGGGGGCCGTTGCTCTGCCTGCCGCCTCATCATGTTTGCTCATCACCCCGGAAGTTTCACTGGCCTCCGACCAGTCTCCCGGGGCGTGCTGTGACCTGCCAGCTGCCTCTACTTGCTCCCCGACCTTGGGGCCAGCAGACCAAGGCCACCGCTCCTCGGCCGCTTGCTTTTTCTGTCCGTGACAGCTATTTTGGACAACTCAAAAGGGTCACACTTACATTTCTCTGTGCAGCTAATTATTTCTGGCCTAGAGATGCTTGTGTTTGTGAAGGGTTGGGAGGGTGATGCTGAAATGTTGATTTATTTTTAACACAGCAATTTAATTTTTTTTCTTGTATTTTTCTGTCACTTTGAGTTTTTCACAGAGGCATGGCCTCGAAGCATGAAATCAGTGTCATCGGGGCAGATAATCTTCCCAAAATTATCTTCCAGGATGTGTGTCTGCCAGTCCCTTAGTTCGGCTACGAGTGAGAGTGAAATTGGGCTGTTCTCTGAATTTTTGCGCGTGATTACTAACTATTGATGCAACCTCTGCTAGTATGTGGTTGTCTAGCGTACCTACTTGTCATGTCTCATAAGCCAGCAGATTCTTGAACTCTTGCTACTCCTTTTGAAATTTTGTCTCAGAAAAGCAGAAATTCAGGGATGGCATGAAGTTCAGAGATCTCTCTGGAGACTCTTGAGATCTGCCCATCGATTCTGTCGGACCACAGGGAGCCGAAGGCCAGGAATACATGCTCTGGCCCCTCCCTCTCCTGTGTAGTTGATTTCACGGAACCATATGCTTTCACGCCAACGTCAGCTTATATTTAGGGAAAAAAATCTGTTTTTCATCCTAAAGTTTCTCTTAATCCCAGTGTCTCTACCTTGTTTATTGCACTGAGCTTTGGCTCTGTGTTCCGGGGCTGCCATGTTCTCTCCTCACATGAAACATACATTTTAGCTGGGGATGGGAAACAGACAATAGCCAAGGACATCAATACGGTAAATATCATTTAGAAGTGGTATGGATAAAACCAAACTGGATTATGTGACTGCATGAGAGAGAGAGAGGGCACGCATTTGTTTGGGCATTATAGTAACGGTTCCGCTGAGGAGGAGGTAGTAACTGAAGTGAGCCCTGACAAAAGTCGTTAGTCATGCTACGGTTTGAAGACGGCTTGTTCTGGGCAAGAACAGCAGTGAGGGCAGAGCCCGGAAGCAGAGCCCAGCCTGGCGTGGGGTGGAACAGAGAGGATGTGCTGGAGCCCGGGGGCTGGGACGAGCCTGAGGGACAGAGTTCTAGGCCTAGATCACCACAGTCAGGAGAGGGCTTGGAATTCTGTGCAAGGCCAGTGGGCAGCCCCAGGGAGTTGCGTGCAGAAGAGTGACAAGGTTTCATTTGTGTTTTTGAGTGACCCGGCTGTCCTCTGTGGGGAGAGCACGTTGCAGAAAGACCAGCTAGAGGGCCCCGGAATGATCTAGATGCGAGAGGGTTGTGCATTGGCACTGAAAAGAAGAAGCCCATTTTGAGGGTAAAACCTACAGGCTTCCCTAATGGAAAAATCTGGGAGGTGGAGGATAAGGAAGAACCAAGGATGACTCTTGCTGCTTTGGCTAAGTCATGGGGGGACGAGTCCAATGGTTTTGCTCCTGCAGAGAAGCAGGTTTTCTTCATCCCACAGCTGTTGGGACCTTTGTGTCCGGAGGCGAGAGTGAGTTCCGTGAGCTGTTTCCAGTAACTTCTCCAGCAGGATGTCATCACCGTTGCTTGTGTGTTCATCTCCCTATTAGCTCCTTATTACTGTCCTCTGTTTCTGTTCTCTCTACATTATCTTTCTCGCTTAAAAGAATTTTTCCCAATATATTATTTGCATCTCTGCAACCTGCCTTAAATCAAAGTAGAGGATAAAGAAATCATGAATAAACATAAATAAATTAGAATCAGAGAGCATCCTGAATTGTCCACACACGTAACCTTAAAGATGACTGTCATTCACAGCATCACTTAACACACACCCTACTTGGTGATGGTACAGAAGACTCTCAGATTTAATGAACTGTCAGGTGTTTGTTTGTCCGTCATTCTTTCTGCATCTGTGTTGTCTCTTTGTATTTATTTTGTTATCACTCATCAAGCCATTTTAAATAGTTAAGAAATCAGACATTAATAAATTGATGCACAGTTGACCAGGTTCGTTTATTAAGATATCCAAAATTACAGAGAGTGTATGATACTGGCCTCCCTAGCGGACAAGGCGGGGATGCTTTAATTTTCTCCCTTCTCTGGGTTCCGTGCCGTGTGAAGGAGAGATGGCGATGCTGCTTTTAACGATCAATGGGACGCGAGTCCCAAACAGACCAGAGAGTGCCCAGGGAACAGTCAGTTCCCTCTGCTGAAGAGGGTTCCCGGAACACAACTGCTTGGCAGAATGGCTTTTGATTGATACCGAAATGCCAGCATTAACTCGGTGAATGCCTCGGTGCTCTGTTATCATTCTCGTAGGTGAATTCTTCTCAGATTATGAACTTTCTCACGCACGTCTCTCGAAGCCTCACGGACAAAGGCGCCAGCAAATAATGAGTCATTCTCTTCTAGGTCAAGGTACGGTGTTGATCTCTCCTTAAGATTCCTGTCCACAGCTGTTTCTCCGTCTCGTGTTTTCTAATTAAAAGCGTTGTATCCTATCCCACTTTCTTGTCTGGAACATACGAATTCACACGTCTTCACTGCACCTGTGAAGAAAGGGCATGAAGGCCACGGATGTAATTACTTCTCCTTTGGATTAAAAAGACCGTTCCATCTGGTCGCACAACAAGACCGTCATTTTCCAGTATCGCAAGACAACTTTTGCCTGTTCTTTTTTTTTTTTCCACAGAGTAACTTGTTTTTATTAAAATAAACTCATCTGTAAAAATTGTAAATATGACTGATTTCAACAGCTGCGTGGCTCCAGAAGTAAGTGTTTACCCACGGATTGGCACAGTTAGAAGAGTCTAGTTTTTTTTATGCATGTGTTTTGTGGTTTGTCAGGCGCAGTCTGGTATGGCAAAATTACAGTACTGTTTGAGATGAGGAGTTGTCCAGCAGGTCTTAAAACACACAGCAGTTTGGCTACTCAGCCGCTTCCACCTTGGGAACAGGGGAAAAAACATTTGTAGGAAACAAAGAACTTTGAATTAGAACTTCTAAGCCCTGGTGTCATCTGAAGAGGAACAGGCTTCCAAAAGCACTTCTTTGTAGTAGTTTCCTTCTGTTATTGATTTTCCTTTTCTATTCTTGGTGAAAAAGTCTCCTTAATTTCTCAGAAAATATCAGCCATGATGCTGCTGCTCCTGTCCTCTAGGGTCTTTCCAGCCTGAAAATCTTATGTACCCGTCTGGGTGAGTATTTCTTCTTTATACCTTTGTTTGTTGGACTTCCATGCAGCTTGATTTTCTGGAACTTCTGGTTGTCTCTAGTTCTGAGATAGTTGTGTTCCTTCTTAGTTGTGGAGGGAGACGCACTGTGTCTGTCTAGGCCTCCGTCTTGGCCGGAAGTCCTTCCTGTCCTCTTTGCTCTCTTTTTTAATATCTCATTTTAACCCATAGTACTGATAAGGAAATGAGGTCATACCTAAAGAAAACTTGCAAATTTAGCTAAGAAAGGGAATCTCAAATTCTGCAAGACTGAAATGACAGATGTCAAATTTGCATCTCCTTTAATGTTTATGTATTTTCCTCCAGGCGCTTTTGGGTACTTTATAGATAAACAGTTCAGATGTTAATGTTGGGGGCGGGGGGAGCAAGAAGGGGGATAGTGAAGTAACCCTGAGGTCCCAGGCCTCTTGGGGAGTTGATTGCAATTCCATGTCACTGCAGTGTATTCAGGCTTTTGTCAAGTTCTTGCTGCTTTTTAAAACAATCAACTTGTTTGTTGAGTGTGTTTAATTCATGAGGGACCTTCAGGAAAGGATCTCACAGAAGCATCTGTTTTTACTTCACGGATCGGAAGCTGAAGGGGGAGCTCCTGGAGGGCCCACCACAGGCCGCCCGCGTTGGGACGGGAGCAGCGGACGGGGTCCGGGGCGGCGGGGACACAGCCCAGGGCGCGGGTGTTCCTGAGCTGAGTGGCACCAGGGGGAGCAGCTATGAAAACAGGAGTTTGACTCCTTTGGCCTCGTTCACTTCTGACATGTATTTTTAATTCAAGACGTAGGTATTGCATTTCAGTCAGATGCCAGGGACTCTGCAAGGGCTGGTGTGCGTGACGCAGACGCGGCCTCTGCCCGCTGACCACGCTCAGCCGCCCTTCCCTTCTGCACAGCTTTCCCCTCCTTGGAACGGCCCGGGGTGAGGGGACGGGGTTAGTAGGGGCTGGGGACAGCGGAGGAAAGCAGGGTTTGTAAGCTTCTCCAAAATCCCGAAATCCCATTCTGATGTTAGCCATGAGCTCCTGCAGGGTGGTCACAGCATTCAGGTGTCCGCGGTCCCCACTACAATCCCAGGCAGAGGAGTGACACGTTGTGGACCGCTCACGAATACACGCATGTTTTCAAGCGCGAACGTTGGTGACCGATAACGAGTTAACTCGTGTTGGCATTGCGTTAGCTGCTACAATTCTGAAAACGGAACGTATTACAGGATAATCATTTTCCATCGCGTTTACTTTATTATAAATTTCTTTTCTGGATATTCCGGTTTTTATCACAATTTTAACATTGCAAAAATTTCAAGTATGGCACATGGCGGCGGTGGAGAGTGTTTCAGGACTCGTGTGCGGGTGCTTCTTCTGACTTTCCGAGTGACTTTGAAGCACGCAGCAGTGATGTGGAAGATGACAGTCTGTTGGAAGATAGTCATGAACCTGATATTAGACCCCCAAAATGGCAAAAATAAGTGTGGTAGACTCTGCGTAAATTATACTACGTAACTATACTCAGGTTTAGTAAAAGTAAGAATCTTTAGATCCTCACTGCTTTTCTTTGCCTTTTACATTCTATAAGGTTTGTTTTCTTTTTTTGTGGACACAAGCTCTTTTCTTAATTTGGGATATGGTGTGATACCTACCCCTGATTATAAGAAAAAGATTTTCATTTGAAATTAGGGTTCCTCGTTGCAGCGTTTGCTAGCTGTGGTATGGTTGCTGTTTTGCCTGTATTTCTGCAGTCTCCTGCCTACCCACAGGAGAGAGTTTGTGTGTGATGGACAGGTGTATTTTTCAGCAGAGATATTAGGTAGGGTGGTCACATCAGCACAATTTGCTTTTTACTTCTAAAGAAAAGGCAGTGCATTTTAAACTGTCACCTGGAAATACCTATGTAAACTTTCGCACCGAACTATCTCATTTTCTGTATTTTCTGCCAATGATTAGTGTATTTTCATTACCTTTCCTTGTTAGGTTATTTCAAGTCATACATAATTAATTACCTTAAGCTGTTTTAGAAAAGCTTACTTTTTGTCTGATATTGAAAAGGTCAAAATTCTACTACTTAAATCACAATACCCGAGATAACCCAGAAAGTAAATACTTGAATAATACCTCCCTGTTTGAGGACAGCGGAGTTTGTTTATATTGTAAATGTTATTTCGTAGTTCACTCAGTTCCCTGGCTGGGTAATGACGACCGTGAAATTAAAATGACCCCTTTCACGAGACCGAGCTATAGGATTCATTTACGACGCAGCTACTTTGCTTTGATATTACTCCTCCTGAAATAGAAAAGGATGTCCTGCTAACGCATCTGAAGTGGGCTTTGAAGTCCCCCATGGCGTTGGTGAAAATTAATGCCTCCTGCGCGTGGCCTCACATAGGTCTCGTGATTCTCCTGGACTGCTGACTCTTCCTCTTCTCCTCGGACTTGACCGTGTCCCATTGATCGCAGTCCAGACCTTGTAGAAACATCCACCCTCAGAGCAGTGTGTGCATTGCTGCCTGTTCACCTTCCCCCTCTGCCCGTTTAAATGCGTAATTCCCAAGATTCATGTCCCATTCCAGGTCCAGGAGTTTAAGGTCATCTCAGCCTTTGAAACATACAAGGTCCTCAGAGCTTGATGAAGAATATCGGCGTACAGAGGAACGGTGTAATGATGACAAAATCCTAATTAAAGTTCTCCTTGTGAAACATCTCCTCTGCAGTGCGGGTGACCTTAGACCACAGCCTTACCCAGGGGGAGAGGTCGCTCATTGTTGGCCCTTGGCATTTAGTTCCCAAGAATATTTATTCTGTTGCAAAACATTATCACATGAAAACATTAACAGACAAAAATGTTTCCCTTTATTTGAAAAACTCCCACATGGTAGTTTCTTACCACACTAGGGAGACGTTTATAATCTTAGTGGATGTATTAGGAAAATCATTGGTAGCAATTTTGAACATATTGAGGCCCTTGTTCACCTACCCAAAGCGACAGAAACTCTAAAATAATCTGGTTTGTAAAATACCTGGAATACCACTGCCCTTTTCCATGGGTACAATACCCTTAAAAATACCCTTTTGCATGATAGACTCGAACAGCTTTTTAATCAAGTAGTAACATTAATAAAAGATAAGTGTAATATCACTAAAATTCCAGAGTGCTTCTGGAAGTGCTGACGACTTTATTAATCCTTTATTTTTCACTCACTGGACAGTTTTTGGCGAATCATTCAGTTTCCAAAGGGGCCAAGTGCTGTGGAGGGAAAGAAGAAGGAGAGTAAAGAGGCCCTGGAGCATCCTGATGCTTGTCTTCTAATAAGCATCTAGAGAGAAATTCTAAAGCATCAAAGAGCCAAATTTATAATGTCATATAAATACAATAAAGAGCACTCAGGGATTTATTGAATCTGAATATTAAAATCAGAAGTGACCCGGCAGCCCTCAAGTATACAAACGCTGTTGTAGAAATGAATCCGTGAGACCACCCAAGTGGAGGTGACTTCCTTGGGCTCACCGGCTGTATTTTGCACAGCTGAGACCAGAGTTGAATTCACGGTGTTTTCTCTTTTGGGGTCTGGTTTGTGCAGGCGGAGGACTCTGGAAAATTGTTATTCCTGAACTTCTAAGAAATGACATTATAAACAACAGTGAACTAGAGCTAGAGATTTTAGTTTCTTGCGTTAGCTTTACGGTTAATCTAGCTTTAAGATTCCCTATTTCTTGACCTCCATTGGCACAAAAGAGGGTCTGCTATGAGCACATAATAATGAAAGATGGTAATAACGACAACGACTGAAGTTTACAGGACTTCTCGTGCGGGAGGCCCTGCTCTGAGCCCTTTCCACCCGCAGTAACGCGTGAAGTAAGTGCCGTTTTCATTCCCATTGAACTGATGAGGAAACTGAGCTCCAGAGAGGTCGCTTGCCCGACACCAAGCCTGGAACGTTGTAAGAGAATGTGCGTATGGACTGACCAGCCCGATCCATGGCAGGGGACTCCTTTGGGAGCGGAAGGACTATGCTGAGGAATAGCAATAGTTAAGAAGGGCTTCTCCCATGAGAAAAGCTTTTTAGAAAGGATGACCTGGTAGTTCCTTTTGTTGCATGATTGTACCTAATACTTCTGTACGCTTTCCCCTCACTGAGAAGAGGAGTCATCAGTAATTTGAAAGAGCATCCGGCCACAGCTTGTGTCCATAATCAGTAGACACTGTCGCTAGAATTTCTATATGTCAGCATGCGTATGACTGAGCTGAGAACCACGGTTCCTTGGTCACATGTGTGTGTATGACTTTCCACCTGCTGTCTGTCATGCCTGTAGAAGCAGCCCCTGCTGACTGCCGTAACTATGAGGTCACGTCACTCCGTGTTTTTGCTCAGAGTTGGGCATCATCATCTATCTCTTGTTTGCTTAAAGATTTTTATTTAGCTCTTCTGCTTCAGTTTATTGAGTACCGGTTGTTTACACGGGGAGATGTGAACAGGGGCAAGCGATGATACCTCTTTATTCCTTCAGGTCTTTTCGTTTTAGGTGTCTGCCAGAATTCGTTGTCTCAGAAGACGGAGAAAGAGGTCTTGTAGTGCTTAGTTAAACTCCCCACTTTAGGAGGCTCGGAGGAGCGGATGCCTTCTTAATGCAGGACTATCCTCTCGAAGGAGCATCGGAGCCCTTAGTGTTTTCTGGTTGCCTGTAACCTCCTCTTATTCACTTGACCAGTGAAACAGTAAGAATAAAAGTACTGTAACTATATAAGGTCTGTAATGGAAGTACAGGTTAGTTATATATGGAGTTTTCCTCTGTGTAGTTCGATAAGCTTTAATTAGCAGTCTGTTTTATTTCCATTCAATGATCTTTACTCAGCTCCTTCAAAGCATTAGGTGCCGTTGCAGGTGTGGGAGCCCCGGCCTGCCCCCGTGGCCATTAGCCCGTTGTCACTCTAGGTTACGCGTGGAAGCAGGTAAGATTCCCATAGGATCAAGTTTAAGGTTTTGCAGACAGGACAAAGCAAATATGCAGTGTTTTATGGCCTAAATTTATTCTACCTGCTCTGCAGAAATTATTAGAATACAACACAAGATAATGAATTTTCATGGTACAAACTGGGGTATTGCTATTCTGCAATACAGAATGTTGTCTAGAGCTTTTTCTTTTTCTTCCTTTCCTCCCTCCTTCTCTCCCTCCTTCTTTTCTTCCTTTGTTTGGAGGGGGTTATAAAGTCATTAGAAAAAAATTAAAATTAGATCTATATAAATTAAAACACATTTCTAGTAGTTCTAGCTAGTGAAAAACAGACTATCATTTGGGCCATTTGGTAATATCTAGAGAATGCAGTGAGAAAACTCTAAAAAATCAAAGGATATTTAAAGTTTAGAATAATGATTTACGAAGTAATATCAAAACAAATGAAAGTTTAATAACCGGTTATATGGAGGTGGATGTACTCATAAAGTTTGCTCTATCATTAGAATTGCTTTTTTGATATATCTAGAATAACCGGTTTTTCCCTGTTTGCCGGGGATTTCCGGGTTTCGGCACCGACATTCCTGTATCCCAGTAAAGCCTACGTCCTGAGCAACCAGGGTAGTTATTCACCCTCATGATATCTGACTCTGAAGATTTAATTTTCCCAATGTCACGGGTAAAGTAATTTACAAATGTCATGCACAAACCCGTCTAGCTACAGGGTCCATATGACACATTAATGTTCACCGAAGCACAGTGGCAGATGCTTGAAAGATGAGGGGATAGGTGGGTAGGTGGGTGGCTGGCTGGGGGTGACTGTGTCATATACCTTCTGGTTAGTTAGGGAATGTCACGTATTAAATCTGAATCACCTCTGAAGACCTAACATAGTTGTCCTTTGTTTGTCAAGGTGTCTGAATCCTGAAGACGTGACCCCTCTCTTCTGTGCCTACCCGTTTTGTTTAGACCTCTACTGTTAGACTTACGGAGTCGTATTATTCTTAGTTGTGTGTGGATCTTCCTTCTTTGCTAGACTGTGAATTCCTTGCAGAGCTAGGAGTGTGCTCACCACCTCTGTGAACTTCAGCTCTCATGTCCTGCCTTGTGCCAAGTGAGCACTGAATATGGTATTGCTGAATCGAGCATTTATTCCGCCCCGATTTTGTCGCTTTTTATTTTTAATTATTGTTATTGATATATAATTTATGTGCTATACAACTCACTGGTTTTAAATGTACCGCTCTATCTGTTGTAACAAAATCAAGGTAAAGAACATTCTAATCACCCCCCAAACTCGCCGTTATTCTTCGCCCCTCCTTGCGCCGGGCCCCTGGCCCCTGACGAGTGCTGATGTGCTTTTCCTCACCGCAGTTTTGCCTTTCCTAGCACTGACTACACACTTCTGCGTCCTGCTTCCTTGACTTGTCATATTGCTTTTTGAGACCTGTCCATGTCATTGCCAGTGTCAAGAATGTGTGTCACTTAATGCCGGGTAGTATTCCATTATATGGATGGACCACAATCTGCGTATCCACGAAACCGTGGGTGGGCAATCAGGGCTTTCCAGTTTCTGGCTATGATAAATAACACTGCTGTAAGTCTTAACACACACATTTTTATATGGACACTGGTTTTCATTTTTAATGGGCCATTGTGGAACCTCATGGTTAAGTGGATGTCTAAATTGATAAGGAATTGTTGCATGTGTTGCAAAGCAGCTGACCCTTTTGCAGTGCATGAGAATTCAGCGTGCCCTACGTCCTAGCCAACACTTGATACTGTCGGTCTTTACAATGGTAGGCGATCTAACATGTGCGTGGTGGTAACCCACTGTGGTTTTCTTTGCATTTCTCTAATGTCTGATGATTTTGGTGCATTTATTTATAATTTGCATAGCTTATTTACTGAGGTACCTGTTCACATATTTTACCCATTGTTAACATTCAGCTTTCTTCTTTGTAATTGTACTGCATGAGCTCTTATTTTTCTGAGCATAAGTCTTCATCAAATATATGTCTTACAGTTTTTTTCTACAAGTCCTAATTTTTCATTTTCTTTACAGTCTTAATTCAGTGAGATACAATGAACCAACTGTTTCCTTATGCGTTGTATACATGTTTTTGTATCTAGTAGAGATTGCCTAATATAATGTGACACAGATTTTCTCTTATGTTCTCTTCTACAAGTGTGATCATTTTAGGCTTTACAGTCAGGTCTCTGTTTTGAGATAACTTTTACATCGGGTTGAGAGAAGGGTCATGGTTCTTTTTTTTTTTTTTGCCATATGCATATATCGAGTACAAATTGTTGAAAGATTACTATTATTTTTCCATTTAATTATTTTGGCTCCTTTGTAAAATATAAATAAATTGGCCATATAAATGTGGGTCTTTTATTGGACTATTTTGTTCCATTAATCATAATGTCTGCCTCAAGCACGCTGCCTGTATTAAAATAACTTTACAGCAAGTCTTAAAATTAGGTAATGCAAGTTGGTCAACTTTGTCCTTTTCAAAAGTGTTTTGACTATTCTAAGTCTTTTGTACATCTGTATAAATGTTAAAATCAACTTGTCAGTTTCTGCTCGGAGTTTTATTTCTGACATTTTTCATTCTTTGTATTGATCTGCATTTCCATCTGGTGTCATTTTCCCTTCTGCCTGAAGAATTTCTTTAAACACTTTTTTTAGTGCAGGTCTGGAGATGAAAAATAAGTTATAAGGAAAAAAATAAGACCAATGTTCTTCATAAAACAGGTGTAAAAATATTTAACAAAATTTTAGCAAATGAAATCCATTAACATACAAAAAGATATTATATTATGAAGCGAGAGAGGTTTATTCCAGGAACGCGACGGTGGTGTGACATTAAAGCGATGCGATGCAATCTACCAAATTAATAGTAAAAAAGGAGAAACCTCTGAGCCTCTCAGCAGATGCAGATGCAGCGTCGACCAAATTCAACACCCGTTTGTGATGAAGACTATCTGTAGTCTATGAAAAGAAGGGGAACCCTGCAGAGTAGATTTCAAAGAAAAAAAGGTGTATAAGTATCCTCAGACTCAATGACAAAACGTTCAACCCTTGCCATTTAAGATTACGAAATGATATCCCATTTAATTACCCTCTTCTGTTCACCGATGAATTATACTATCAAGACTGCCCTGGAGGTCCAAGCCAAGGCCAAGTTTAGAAGTAAATTCCAGGATAAATAAATCCTTCAATATCAAAAGAAACCATATTTTTGAGAAGTCTGGTAAGCTTTGTAGAAGGTCATGCTCCCTTGGTGAATACCTTGTCAATGTTCCCCCAGCTTCTGCTGGGTAAGACCAACTGTGGCGGTCAACATTTCTTACTGTTACATGAAGTTAGTACTAGATAGTTCACAGAAAACCTAATGAAATGATTGGGTTATAGGAATTAATACATAAAATAATAGGCTCACTAAATACAGAGACTACATGGCTCTTATTTGCAACATAGGAAATCTGTAATTCCAAGACTATATGCATACTTCTGTATAATCTCATGAAAAATGTTGCTTTCTTAATCCCTTCTGAATTGAACATAAATTGCTGGATCGGGATTGAACAACTTTCCATTTATGAAAAAGAGTAGTAACGTGGCAACATCAAATAGCTCACATCTATCAGAATAACATTTTACAAATGACTTCAAAGCACATTGCAGCCGTATTGAGAGAAATGTAATTTAATTTTGTTTCAGGGAGATGGCATGTCAGTAATTAATAATCAGTGATTCTTCTCCTCCCCAAGCACCACCTGTGTATCAGGGACCAGCTCAGATTTCAGCTCGTGGAAGTTCTTCTAAATCGGCCTCATTGCGGATGCTTACGACCTCCTCTAAATTTCCTTAAGTTATAATCTCTACCACTCAACATATTAGCATTTACATCGTATTGACGCTTAGCTTTTATGATCATATGTGTAATAATTTTAATTCAATAAACTTTGTGTTTTAGAGGAGTTTCAGATTTACAGAAGAGTAATGGAAAAGTACAGAGTCCCCATGTACCCTCCGCCCACACACACAGTTCCTCTTACCATCGTCATCTTGTTGGCCTGGTACCTACGTTGTCCCCTTAGATTTTACTACTCCTGTTATGCAGCCGATGGGTTTTTGCTCGTACCAGCATGACAGTATCATACAGAGTAGCTTCACCGGCCTGGAAATGCCCTGTGCGCTCACTACCCGTCCCACCCCTCTTCCTCCGGGCTCCCACCCCCCGAAAACCACTGATATTTTCACAGCCTCCCAAGTTTTGCTTTTTCTTATTGTCATTGTTTTAGAATGTCCTCCAGTTGGAATCACATGGCATGTGGCTTTTTCAGATCGCCTTCTTTCATGAATTGCTAGCTCACGACTTCTTAGCATTGAATAATAATCCATGGCCTGGGTGTTCTACATTTTAGTATTTATTTACCCAATTCAAGTTTCGGCACTTGGGAACAGAACTGCCATAAGCATCCAAGTGTACATTTCGGTTGGACATGTTTTCCGTTCTTCTGAGTGAATACGAAGGATCACAATCGTTGGATCGCACTGCAAGGCACTGTTTGGTTTTGTAAGAAACTGGCAGAGTGTCCTCCACATCAGCTGTGCCGGTTTTCACTCCCGCCAGCGGGGAACGCGAGGCCCTGCCGCTCCACACCCTCCTCCGCATTCGGTGTTACCAGCTTTGGGTGTTTGTCGTTCTGTTAGGGCTGTCGTGGTGCCTCTTTGTCGGAACTTGCGTTTTCCAGCGATACGTCGTGTTGAACATCTTTCATGCGCTTACTGGCCGCCCATATGCTTTCTTTGTGGGACAGCCATGCATGTCTTCTGCCCATTTTTTACAATCAATTGTATTGTTCTTATTAAGTTTTAAGAGGTATTGTGTGTGTGTGTGTGTGTGTGTGTGTGTATAGTTTGGATGCAAGTCTTTTGTCTGATATGTGCTTTGAAAATCCTTTCTCCCAGTCTGTGGATTGTCTTTTTACTTCCTTAACTGTGTCTCATAGAGCGGCGGTATTTAATTTTAATAAAGTCCAACTTATCAATTATTTCTTTCATGGATTTACTTTTCACGTTGTACCTAAGAAATCATTGCAAAACCAAGGTCACCTACCTGTTCTCCTATCTTCTGAGAATTTTTTGTATTTTCCATTAAAATCTGTGATCTATTTTCAGTTAATTCTTGTGACAGGAGAAAGGTCTGTGTCTAGATTTGTTTTTTCTGCAAGCGGCTGTCCAGTTGTTTTGCACCATTTGTTAAAAAGAATATTCTTTCTCCATGGAATGGCCCTTGTGCCTCTGCCAAAGATCAGTTAACTGTGTGTGGGGGGGTCTATTTCTGGGCTCTCTGTTCTGTTCCATTGATCTGTTGGTCTGTTTTTCATCTTCTTTGTTTGGCCCCTATCATGCTGAAAGGGTTACAATGCTGAAGAGTTAAGTTTGAAGTCGAGGAGAGTCTGTCCTTCTCCTTCAATATTGTGTTGGGTGTGCTGGGCCTTCGACCTGTCCCCATGAACTTTAGAATCCATCTGTTGACATCCACGGGATGACCTGCTGTGACTCTGAGTGGGATTGCGTCGACTCTGTGGAGCAGGTCGGGAAAATCTGACCTCTTGACAATACTGAGGCTTCCTGTCCATGCACAGGGGATGTCTTTCCCATCATTTAGCTCTTAACGTGGTTCCTTTCATCTGAGTTTTGCAGTTTTCCTTATAAGGGTCTTGAACGTATTTTGTTAGATGTATCCCTCCGTATTCCTTGTGTGTGTGCTCGTATTAGTCAGGATTCTCCAGAGAAATAATAGAAACCAAGATCTGAGTGGTAGGTGTGTTTATTGCCGCCGGAACCAGTGTCCCTAGCATCTCTTACCTGATAGAATAGAGAAATAGATCTACATACTACTAACCTGATGTACACACAACTGGAAACATTATAGGAGACATATATAATTTTTAATGTATATACTTATATATAGTTCTGTAATATATATGCTAAACTTGAGTTCATATGATGTCTCCTAGCCTAATCTGTTACCATACATGTCATCCTAATCACACCCCCATCCCAGCCTTGCTGACCTCTGACCTCCCAGTAACCGTGACAACTCTGGCTCCCACCCTCCATCATTCACCCACTGAATTATTCAGTTCATGCGTATGTACATGTGTACACATGTTTCTGTTCAGTTTCATTTTTATCCTCCTTTGGATGCATTTTTCTCTCGAAATCCTTACTGTTTGGTCAGTTTATGTACCTCATTTGTCGGCCTTACTGAGGGTCAGCCATGCAGAATGTGCCAGTGAAGAGCATCAGGTTTTGTAGAAATGAGAAAATGTACAGGAAGATACTTTTTTCAGTTGGCAAGTACTCTAAAAATATAAAGTAGTTATCCAGTCATCACCGATCCCGTCAATAGCTCTCCGTTGCCAGTTATCAAGTGAGGATTTCAGCAGGAGGGTCATTTTATGAAATCAAAATAGTCGCACTGAAGGCTTCCTTCAGCTTCTGTTCTGTGTTGTCACTGTGGGCACGTCAGCTGGACAGTCTGGCACATACGGTGGTCGGCTATGTCATTAATCATTCGTCCCTGATGTAAGGAATGTCAGCGTTATTCTCATCAGTGACTCAGAGTTGGTAAATGAAGTAGGCCACCCCCACTCCCGAGGATTTCCTGGCCTTGAATCTCAGCGATAATTCAGTGAGATTTCTCCGGAGGCTGCAAACCTAAATCTTTAATCCGAGTCAAAACTGGCAAATCCTCTGACCTCCCCACGTGTGGTCTGTAGATCCTTCGACTGTACAAAGTCCACGTGAGGAAAAGGAAGAGAAAAGAAAATATTTCATGATAACGAAATGAATTCCTTTATCTATTGACCTTCGTTACACGATCTTATGTTTTCACATTAAATGGGGAAATAAGAGTTTGGCTATGAAAATAAAAAACGCTTTTGTAAGGGCACCAATTTTTAGCACATTTATGGTTTTTGTTCACTTACTTTCTTTGCTTTAGATGATGGGAAACGGTGGCGGGGGGCTGATTTATTTTTAAGTAATTGCCTTAACTCTCGAATTTCCTTTCCGTGATCAGACAGAGCAGTTCCCTCCCAACTCAGCACCTCCCTGTCTCCACCACTGGGCTCCTGAGGAAGGATGTCCTCTGCAGGACACGGGCTCCCTTTTGCAGGACACGGGCTGGGATGCGCTGGATCTGGCTTCCTGGAGAGAATCGAGCTCAGGGAGCGGAGGACTCGGGCAGGCCAGGTCGTCTGTCACTGGGACACAGAGTGACTGCCTTTTTCTTCTCTGTCACAGCGCCTGCAAAACATGATCTGGAGTCTTGCCAGAAATCACTCACGTGCTGTCAATATTTTTTTAAGCCGTTCCTCTCTTTAACAATGATTTTCTTAAAGATCTGAAGTATCAGGCTCCCTCAGTTGGACCAGAAATGTATTTCTGGATTGAAGTGGCTAAAATTACAGCTGATGTGGAAAATGATGAGCAATCATCTGAAATGCCCACATACCTTATTTTCTAAATATCACAGTCATTTTATTTTCTTCTAACACAGTGGGCTTGAATTTATATATGTTTTTAGATGTTTGCCCGTTACTTGTGGACTCTAGGTATTGATAGGGGTAATTTGGGATATTTCTTTCTCTGCTGAGGCTAGGTGATTTTATTTACATCCTTTGGTTCTTGGGACAAGTATTTGAAAGGAGATTATTTCTGCCTGGCCAGAGCCCCCTCATACAGAGAGACAGGTAGCTCTCTCTCTTCAGCCACTTCTTGGTAGTTTGATCTTAACGAACGCAACTGCTCTCTTTATAGTTCAACTTTTTCACCTCTAAAATGGGGGAGCGTCTCCCCAGGGGGCCCCACTGCTCAGGAGGGCGTTGGAAAGGGGGGAGACAAGGTCTGCTCTCAGCTCAGCTGGCCCTTGAACCACGCCACGCCGTGGAAGCTGTCACACTCTGTCACAGCACGTGGGTTCTGCCGCTGCTCTGTGGGAACTGGATCAATATCCGCAACTTTGAAATCTGTTGAAAGCTCAGGCAGTGAGTGGCATTGTATCAACTGTAACTATTTAGAAAACTCCTATTTGCTTTCTTTAAAATAACTCCACCTGAATGGCTTCTTCAGTAGGTTTTAAATAGTGTTTCTTTCAGAAGACTGATAAAAGCTGCTTACCGCAGTTGACTCTATGAAGTACTTTTAAAATTTATTTAAACATTGCCCTTGAATATTAAAGAGCGACAGTAGTTACTTTCTATAAAGATCATATAATTTTAATTGATGTACTATGTATCCTACTCATCAGGTAGATTTCAGAGTTGCTTAAGAGGGAGCTTCAGATTCCAGTGACATCTGAAGATTTTGTTTTCCAACTGAGTTTTAACAGTACTGTTCATAGCATTCTGTTCCCTATTTCAAACCCAATTTGGGTTGCAAATATATGTGATGATTCTTTTTTAATACATAGCCTTTTTCCTTAGCAAATATTGTGATATTAAGAGAAAAGGGAGGAAGCAAGGAAAACCATGGAATGCTAATTAAAAGCTTAGTATATTAGTAGCATCTAGGACCTATTATAGAAATGAGTTCTCAAAAAATGAGGCTCATATTGAAATACAACATAGTTGTTGTTTTTTTCAGAGAGCCTCTTTCTGATGGCATATTTGATAAGCAGTTTCAGACCGTTGTACCATATTCATTACAAATAAATTAATAGTTTTTCCATTGCATGAACATTCCATCACAGCCTTTTGCTATTCTGTTTGTTTGGAAAGAAGATGAATATTAAATATATTCAGCAGTAATGGCACGCAGGGATTCCCCTATGCAAAATCCCATTTGTATAATTTGTAGAGGGGGCCGGAGGGAAAGACCGTGGTAGAGAATGAGGAAGAAGGCACATGCCAGAGCGAGTATTTGGGGCTTACCACTGACTGCAGGTTCAGCGTGAGGGGGCCTGATGTGGAAGCTGTTGGCAGAGCTGCCAAGTTCACGGTGACTGGACTGGACGGTGGGAATCCACGTTACCGAGCTTTGGCTGAGGGTGGAGAGGCCGCATTCTCAATGCTGAATTTGGTGACTTATCTGCAAACATTATTATAGACCAGTTTTATCCTTTAAGGTGTCTGTGAAAAGAATGAAATGACAGAGTTTGGTTAATAGTTGTACAATTATTCTTTTTTAAATGTATGTCTGCTATTTATTTTTGATTTTTTTTAATGTAAGCACATGAACCTTTAAAGCAAACTTTAAGAAGTTAATTCTCTGCAATGTACAAGACTTATTTTTGCTTTGAGTATTCAAACTGTTAGACAAATCCTCGGTTTCATTTTGCTTTTGCCTTTAAAAGAAAAGAAAAGAAAATGGAACAAAACAAAAACATTTCTCCTAGTCTTTCTTTCTAAGTGGTCAGGCTTTGTAATTAAAAATACTAATAATACTCCGTTAGTCGGGGATTTTAGATTTTTACCTCTTCTGAATTTCTGCCGCCATCCCCACCCCTGAAATATACTTTTAGGATTTTTATTTATTTTTTGTCTGAGTTCTGTGTAACTCACAGAGAACCAATATTAGACTTCCTTGCATATGACAGATCCTCAGAACTTATGTGTTTTATCAACTGAAGATGAACTTCCCTTAGCCGTAATTTTAGCAAATGCTTCAACTGTGTTTGTAGGTCACGTGTACTGTCCAGAGTTCCCCATGGGGCCGATGGGCCTCAGCCGTCCCTGTTACGGAATGGTCTGCAGTTTCTGCGCCCCCAACCCCCGACCCCCACACTATTGCTTGGAGGGGACATTGTCCCCATTTCAGCCTGTGGCATTTTACTCGTGAAGTTCAGCGAACTAAGTATTTTTAGATATTTGCACAGGACAACACACATAATCCTGGCATGTTTCGTAAAGTAGAAAAGGCCGCCCACACCGTTCCATTCCAGGGCGTGAGCAGCGGGCGCACGTAGCCTCCTTTTCTCTGTGTGTCGATCTAGACCCACCAGTCAGGTCGGAGCAGTCAGCACTCGGCCCCGACCGGTCACCTACGGGGCTGATTTCTGCCCCGGGCTTCGGTTCCACCGCCATCACGCCCAGCGGCGGGGCTGCGGCGGGCGTCCAGGTGGCTCTTTATCCAACAGACGGCTGGTCTCCGGCCTTTTCATCTCACGGCACACAAGAACTCATTCCTAAAAAGGCGTGACATTCCTTGCTTGTCTGACACAGAAAGGTAGCATTCTGAATCATTCACACGGGACAGGTGTTGTTGCTTTGGTTGGTGTCATCTCTTTATTTGGCCACCTGCGGGAGAAGAGGCGGCGCCCCTGACTTCAGAGTCGGCCGTCGCGTGGTTTCTGAAGTCCGGCAGCTCGCCAGCTGAGCATCACTGCCGTAGACCAAGCCCACGGAGCGGCGAGTCCGTGGCGAGTCAGTGGTGAGGGGTCGCTCGTCAGGCTTTCCTCATTGCTCACACCTTCAAGCGGGTGGTGACGTGGCAGGACCGAAGGTTTAAACCAGGTGACACAGAAGGAGGAAAGCAAGTTATGCTAGAAAAATGCACCTTGTTTCATTGGCTCTTTCTGAAATATTTAAAAAATGTTTTTCCTTTATTTTTTATTGTTAACGCTATTACAGTTGTCCCCACTTTTCCCCCTTTCCCCTCCCCAGTCCCCCCAACCCTAGGCTACCACCGCCACTCTTGTTCTGTGGCCGATTCCTTCACCTTCTTGCATCCATACCCCTCTCCTGTCCCCTGTCACCTCTGACAGCTGTCAGTCTGTCCTCCGTGTCTAGGGCCCTGTCTCTGTTTTGTTGGTTAGTTTACGTGCATTAGCTTTCACATGTAAGTGAGGTCATATGTTCTAAGGCAGCGGGCACCTCACGAGCCATCTCTGACATCAGACAGACAAAACCTAAGAGAAAATAAAAGCACAGCGTTATATATATCTCAAGCATCAGAACCCAAATCTAAATAACTATTTAATCCTTTCTTCTTCCTTCATCAAAACAACTGGGGCCGTGCCAAAGACACCCTGAAAGGGCTTAAGAGCAGAGCAGGAGTGATTTCAAGCATTTAAAAAGATGTTGCTTTCTGTAAGAAAAATGATTCTATTTCTTTTATTTACTTGACTACGTGCTTGCTGTAAACAGCTTAAAATTAAATTGAAACGCCCCTAATCCCTGGTTTTTCCAACCTACTTGATGCGGTGTCTTCAAGTACATTTGTGTTGCAATTTCGAGCTATTTATATGTAAATGGAAAGCCTTCTGCAATTGGCCCAGAGAGAGCCCTGAACACCAGTAAACTAATCTGAGGTGTACATTTTCCTCTCTGTTATAGATTCATAGTGACATTGAGGGCAAACAGTTTAATCCCATGTCAACATCACTCTCCGGGACAGGACGGGGACGGGTAGGGGAACTTCGTGTTCAGGATTAAACGGTGAATTTTTTCTGTGACACCTCTCAGACAGCCGCCCGGCTTTAGAGGGCGCAGAAAGATATTAACTTCTGACTGCCTGGCCCAGGAATTTAAATTATTTGCTTTGGGTAGGAGAATGAAAGCAAAATTGCATGGTTGTTCTGGCCGTGATAGACTTGGTGTTATAGAATTTCCCCTTGTAAAATACGTGCTGCTTGAGACTTTGGTGATAATGGCAACAAAACAATTTCTCTGTCTTCGTATGTTTCCCAACGTGTGTTCTTTTGGAGAAAATATTAGCCGAAAGACCTGTCTGGTGGGCAAGGACATTTAACTCTGTTAAATACTCTGGGAACTGCTATACCTATTATAAGTCATGGAATGTTTCAGCTCTGAGGGGTCTGAGTAAAAGATACCTGAATATCAATTTTTATTCCAGAGAAAACAATATTAAAAAAAAAAAGATGTAATACTAAATTAGTTAAAATGAGATTTATTACCCACGCGGCCAGGTAGCCACGCACGCCCGTGTACCTGTCCCCCCGCCCGTTCCTTCAGGGACTGTGCCCAGCCAGGCTGAAGCACTGGGCTGGGGGCTGGGTGCAAGCAGGACCCTCACATCACCCTCATGGAGAGCTGGTTCTGTCTTGTAATTAGATCTGCAAGCCCACGTCCGTAGCTGAATGAAAGCCGCATTAAAAAATTAGCTCTTTCCTGCCCTGGCCGGTGTGGCTCAGTTGGTTGGAGTATCGTCACGTAAGAAATCAATGTTTCTCTCCCCGCCTTCCCCTCGCTCTAAAATCAACAAGCGTGTCCTCTGCTGAGGATTTTTTTTTTAATTAGCTATTTCCCATTTTGAAGAACTGCATGATTCTGAATATTTTCCTTTTCAAGATTGTTAGGAGTTAACGATTTAAGCACAACTTGGTTTAGATGGAACGCTTTCTACTCTGTGGCCCCTAACTTGACAGTATTGAGTGTAATCTTTATGTTTTGAGGATCGTGGTTTTGGATACGATGCTGCCATCTAATTCAGTACCTACATAATCTAGGTGACTGGATTATCGTACTTGGTTTTGATTTGGATTTCTTTTCGGACTACCAGAGGGGCAGATATTATCCCCTTGCTGGAGTGTGCGCTTCAGTTGCAGAACCTTCCCCCACATCCTTTGTGTCTGTCCCTCATGGGTACAGATACAGGGTCACTAGGATTACTAAATTCATTACATTTTCCCATTAAAAAAATAAAATAAAAAATGAATTAACTTTATGACCTGAGTCCCAGGATGGTTTTTTTTAAAGGCCATCTCAGGTCTGTTACCCAGGGCCTTGGGGAGGGGATCAGCCCATTCGGTGAGGCAGCAATTAGGTGTCGTGACATGAACTGGTGGCCTTTCTGCGTCTGCTTTTAGTCCTGGAGCTGCAGGATAGACAGACTCTCCTGGCGGTTAACCGAGGTTTTTATTCCGTGCATGTCAGCTGTTTCTCCGTGCCCCGCCCCCAGTACTCACAGGGACATACATGCACCCATCAACAGCAGCTAATCCCTACGAAGCTTCAGGGAGCAAGGGGTCTCAGCGTCTGGGCAGAATTAGACAGTTCTGCCCCTCCCCATACCCCTGGAGAACTTGATTCATCCCCAGATCCCACGCTGGAAAACACGGTATAGATCGACTCATGATATTGACTTCATCGGAGCCGGATGGCAGCGTGCGCCGAGCTCCCAGCCAGGGCGTGGTTGCCTTTCTTGGTTGGCGGGAGTCTTCACCCTAAGAATGCCGTAGGGACCCTGAAGTGATGCATCTGAGAGGTGCTTTTCTGCCACGCCCACCTGTGTTCATTGCTGTCACCCTAGGCTACGTAGCAGAATGCTTAAAGCTAAATTCGGTAGAAAACAGGGGATTTAGATGGTGGCTCCACCTTCAGACCAGGCTTTGTTGGTTAGACCCGGCCAGTTTTAGTTCCTTTGCGAGGTGGGTGGCATCATGCTTGACATAGATCCTTCTCCTTAAGAAAGGCCATTGATCGATTAGGGTAACTGAGCGCTCGAGGTGGGAAGCATATTTATTATGGATGCCCTGCTGGCTTTCAGATCAGATCTTCTGAGGCTTATGAGAGAGCCCGTATTTGCTAACTAAAAGAGAAAAGGAAATGAGATGAGGGAGAGGAGAAGGGAGGAAGAGCGGTGGGGTTACGGAAAGAGAGTCACCTCCCCGCGGGAGTGGCTGACTTCGAGCTGGAGCGTCGGTGTGGTTCCCTGGGGTGAATACCAGGGCCCGGCGGTGTGGTCACCGCCGAGTGACTTATTCGTGCCTTAAATGTATACGACTTCTCGATCATGCGTGGTTCCTCTCAGGGCACGTGGCTGTTTCCGAGGTTCACGTCTGATGGGGAGGAACCGGGTCCCTGTTAGTTACCGCAGATTGTAATACTTTCTCACCGTGAGCAGGAACTGGAGAAGCACGTCAGGAGAGTGAGGAGGATGGTGTCCATCACTGATTTTAAAATCGCTTCCTCTCTCCTCCTTCCTTACCTTCTTTTAGCCAACGCTCCTTTGGGAAGGAGAAACTGCGTAACATTGTCTTTAAAACCTGTCTTTGAAATGTTTGTTCCACCGCCTTTAACACACTGGAAATAGAAATGGACGTGGTCCTTTGACCAAGTGTATGTGTTTGCATTTTTCCGTGTCTAGAGTGTGTGGTAAACGATGAGCATTTATGCCGGATACTAAGGCCCATCAGAGGCTGTGTGTTCTAACACGATACAGAAAGAGAGATTTCCTGTTGATTTCAAGAGATTGAACGGATGTTTTTAAAGCATTGCCTGTTCTGTGCGAGATACTGTGCTCAGCAAGATGAGCTTTCCAAAGTATAAGCAACGGGAAGGGGGGACGTTACGTTTTCTGTCCAGCAAGAGGCCGTAAAAGCCCGCAGTGTGCGGTGTAAGAGCGCCGTCACTTCCTACAGCGTGCCGTCGTGGGGGGGGGGGGGGGCTCCTGGCCGCTGGCATCTGTGTCTGCTTTGCTCCTCGTGAAGCTCAGGCGTCTGGACAGACACCAGGACACGACTGACATGCGATGAGCGTGTGCTGACTAGTGGACAGAATACACAGGGGACGGCTGAGCGCCGCCTACGTGAAGTGTCATTCGGGGGTCAGGAGAGCCTTCACAGAACATGGCGTTTGGCGAGGAAGGTCACGGAGTTTCCTTCCAACATATGCCCTTGCTTCTAATACTTCGTTTTCGGGGACTAACTAATATTGCCAACAGGCCAGGCTCGGGAACCCCGCAGTGGGGCGTCCCTTCCCAAGGCGGTCACTGCTGATTTATCCCGGCTCTTAAAGCGCCGTTTAGCTGTCCAGGCGCGAGTCTGCCTTTCTCCTGCCTCCTCTTCTCTAAGGTCGTTTTCAAAGGCAGACAGAAGACCCTGAGTAAGAGGAGGAGAGATCCTTTTCTCTTTCAGCCGGACTTCTTGGTTTAGTGAAAAGCAGGTGGGGGCCCCCTTCCTGGCTGCCCCCCTCCGGCCAGCAGCCCTGGATGGGCCGGCGAGGGACGCAGCCACAGGGCTTCCTTGCCCAGGGCCCTGTCTGCTTCCCGACTTCGCTCTCCCTCCAGGGCCCCTTGTCCCTCCAAGCACAGCGAGGCTGGCGCTCCAGCCACGGAGGTGGGCAGAGGAAGGAAGCCGGCAGCCAGGACGCAGAGAGGCGCATTCGTCCCCTCGTCCTGCTCTCCTCTTCCAGACGTCCCTCTCTGGGCCACCAGTCCTGTCCTCTACGGAGCGGGGTGGCTTTACCTTCTACACATTCTGTGAACCCAGGGAGTGTTTCCGCTTGGCCGGCGGTGCTCAGAAGACAGACTCTCTCCTCCGTTTTCAGAGAGCAGGTTTACCTGAACAGTGTCCAGATACCGAGCGGCTAGTCATCAGTGGACACTGTCACCGCCAGGTTGTCTACACCCCCTGCTGGTCTGAGCTTCGTCACTGACTCAGGTGCCTTTTTGTCTGAAGGAACCAAGCATTGGACCACGTATATGTAGCCTATGTAGAAGTATAAAAAAATATCAGTGCCACTATAAAATGGATATTCTTAAGGAACACTGATACCTATAAAAAAAAACAAAAACATGCTATTTTTTATTGGTTAAGAAATCATGGGCCCGGACGACAAACCACACAACTCAAATGTTGGGGCCCCAGTTCACAGCTGTGAGGTAGCAGGCAGGTCTTGCCCCCTCTCTGAGCCTCAGTTTCTTTTTATGCAGAATTGGGGACAATAACGTGCCCTATCTTTTGGGATCGCTGGGTGGCTGAGGATTAACGCAGTGTGTGCAAAGGACACAGAATGGTGGCCTGGAGGAACAAAGGGCGTATCTGTGTGAGTCACTGCTGGGAGTGTCTCCACCTTTCTAGGTCTTAACCACAGAGCCGCCTGGGGTCAAGGTCCTCCTTTCAACAGGAGAACCTGTTTCTTTTCATCAGAAGCTGCGCTGTGTTCCAGAGCCTGCCCTTCCACACGGCTTCCCACTGTGCAAGGGGAGGGTCCTGAGATCCCTCCTGCATGTGATCACTTACAATTCACAGCCGGTATCAGCACGGGTTCCTCTGAGTGGCTAACACCATGCACCATGAACACCGGTGCTTGTAGCAAACAGCCAGACCAGCTCTGCAGCCATGAAAATTGTCTTGCAGCCTTTCAGAATGATGTACTTATAGGAAATTATTAAGTTTTCCCTACTTCTGAGAAATAACTGGAGTTCAAATAATAGTAGAATAGTGATGCTGCCTTAGAATTGGAAAATAGAAAAGCAAACGAAGACAGTTTAAGAATCGCTGTAACTGTGTGTGATTGCTATTCCATTTTGGAGCCTAACTGCACTAAGGATACCCACGCCTAGTGATGCTGAGCATCCCTTCATGTGCCTATGGACCCTCTCTATGTTCTCCTTGGAGAAGTGTTTGTTCAGGCCCTTTGCCCATTTTTAATTGGGCTGTCTGTCTTCTTGGTGTTGAGTCTTATAAGTTCTTTATATATTTTGGAGATCAATCCCTTGTCTGATGTGTCATTGGCAAATGTGTTTTCCCATATGGTTGTTTCCCTTTTCATCTTGCTGCTGTTTTCTTTAGCTGAGCAGAAACTCTTTAGTTTGATGTTGTCCCATTTGTTTATTCTTTCCTTTATTTCCCTTGCCTTAGGAGATGTATCGGTGAAAATATTGCTACGTGGGATATCTGAAATTTTCCTGCCTGTGTTTTCCTCAAGGACTTTTATGGTGTCACAGCTTACATTTAAGTCTTTGATCCACCTTGAGTTTATTCCGGTGTGTGGTGTAAGTTGATGGTCTAGTTCCATTTGTTTGCACGTCCCTGTCCAGTTCTCCCAACACTGTTTGTTGAAGAGGCTCTTCTCACTCCATTTTATGTTCCCTCTCCCTTTGTCAAATATTAGTTGACCATACAGACCTGGGTTTATTTCTGGGCTCTCTATTCTGTTCCACTGATCTATATGTCTGTTCTTATGCCAGTACCAGACTGTTTTGATTACAGTGGCCTTGTTGTATAGTTTGATGTCTGGTATTGTGATTCCTCCTGCTGTGTTCTTCTGTCTCAAGATTGCTGTGGCTATTCGGGGTCTTTTTTGGTTCCATGTAAATTTTTGAAGTATTTGTTCTAGGTCGGTGAAATACATCGCTGCCATTTGCGACAGCATGGATGGAACTAGAGAGAATTATGCTTAGCGAAATAAGCCAGGCAACCAAAGACAAATACCATATGATATCACCTGATACAGGAGACTAGGGAACAACACAAACTAATGAACAAAATTGAGCAAGGAACAGAGTCACAGTTACCAGGGGGGAGGGGGCAGGGAGAGAAGGGGGTAAGTAGGGGAAGGATTTAGCAAAGGAACTAATATAAATAACCCATGAACATGGACAACGGGGTGGGAATCGACTGTGGGAGAGGGGGTGGGCTGGGTGGGGGGGAGCAATGGGGGAAATAGTGGGACAACTGTAATAGAAAAACAATTAAAAAAAAAAGAAAAAAGATACCCATGCCTTTCATTCTCCTAGGTGACTAATGGTTTGTCCAAAAGATATTGTGGAGAGGGTTTGTTGCTTTGGGAAAATAGGCTTTCGATAAGTCAGAATGGCTTTTCTTTGGAAAGTCGGGAGCCTTTCTTTCTGCTCAGTGGGCATTTTCTCGGACACCGTTTCCGTAGGATCTGTTCTGCTGGCCCCTTCTATGTCCGTCCACCCTCTAGGTGGCTGGTCTCAACCTGTCTGAGCTCTGGGGGGGTGGGGGGGGCACATGTGGGGTGGGGACGGGGCTGAGCTGGGCCTCCTTGGGGAACTGAGCACAGCGGCACAGGTCAAAGCCAGAGAGGCCTCCGCCTCTCCCTACGACCAGTAAAGAAGGCGTCGTATCCACGGAAAGGCAAGTTTAGTGTCAACGGAACGGGGAGGAAAAAGAAAGACAGATCTCCAGAAGCAGGACCGGGGTATTTGAGCTTCCTGGCTTTTCGCTCACTGATCTGTGCTGTTTGGGGGTTCTAGGCACAGGCTTGGGATGCCCAGAACTGTCCCTCCAAGGACGGACCCACGTAATAATTCCTGTTCCAAGTTAAAAGTATTACATTGTCTGGATTTTGAGATTACTGGAAAATAAGAAATAACACTATAGTTACAATAAGCAAATATATTTAGAAAATACAATTTGCAGGTCTATTGATTATAATTATAATGAAATATCTATTGAGATGAAGTGGTTGCTGTCATCGCAGTGACATTTCCACTATTTTTTTTCTGATCAAAACATTATTAAAGTGTAAACATATCAGAATACCTTCAAATCACTGATATTATTGCAAGATGCTTACAAATTACTGAGCTTCATTTTCAAATGTGAGGAGAAAAAGAAGACAAATAAGCATTCTTGTAACTAATCTTCTTCCCACCAAATTCATATCTGAGTTTAACCTAGATGAAACACTAGGCTTTTGGTACAAATTGAAAATGTAGTTTTAATTTTAGATGTTGAGATAAGATGTCAGAACGTCTTATCCAAGCTGATTGATCAATGTAGTGGTTTTTGCAATGTACACTGAGTGTCAGGCAAGGGAATTTCATATTTTTATTCTTGTAATTCTCTGGCATAATCCACTGTTTTTAGTCATTAAAGCTGCCTTCTCGTTGCTCCCTCAGAATTCCTAGGGAGCTGAATGCAGTGATTCCAAGAAAATAATTATTAAGGCGCCTGAAAGAGCTACTTCATATTCCTCAGTGTTTGAAGGGGGTGCTGAGTGCTTTGGAGGAGCTTAAAATTGTGCGTCAGGGAAGAGAGATCACGGGGGTGTCAATCACCAAACATCAAAAAGCCATTTTGACAAAAATCATACACTTCCACCTTTTAAAATATATTGATATAGTGCTACAGCCGTCACTGATATTTTGCTCCAGCACATTTTCGTCACCCCCCCCAAAGAAACCCTGTCCCCATCAGCTGTCATGTTCATTTCCCTCCGATCCCCCCGACCTTGAGCAGCTACCCCTCTCCTTTCTGTCTCCGTAGATTGGCCTATTGTGGACATTCCACATAAAGAGAACCACACACCAGGGCCTCGTCTTTTGTGGTTACAGGCACCAAACATAAAATTGACTAAGAAAAACGGTACGGAGTTTGCCCCCAAATTTTAATTTGGGAGGAAACTCCGTACCGTTTTTCATAGCATGACACCCACTCTGATCCCCCCAACAGAGCACAAGGGTCCCCATTTCCCCACCTCCTCGGCAACACTTGTCGTTTTCTGCTTGTTCTCATAGCTGCATTCACAGCGGGAGGGGACCCCTCCCTGCAGCCTTGACTTGTGTCCCTCTGATGCTCAGGGACACGGAGCTGCTGCTGTTCACATGCTTGTCGATCGTCTGTGCACACTCGTTGGCGAAGCGGCTCTTCAGTTTCTTTGCCCATTTTTAAGTTTGCTTATTTGATGTTTTTGTAGTGGTGGTGTTGTGGGCATCCTTTAAAAATCCTAGGCGTGCGCCACTTACCAGACACACACGTGGCCAGTATTTCCTCTGATTCCGCAGGCCGCCTCTCGCCGTCTGTCGCTCGTGGCCTCTGACGCGCAGGTGTGGAAGCTGGCAGTCGGCCCGTGGGTCTGTTTCTGTCCTTGTCACCTGCGCTCTCGCTGTCACATCAAGCCTTCCACATGTGCCCGTGCAGGGTCACCTTTCGGTCGTGAGAGCTGACAGAGGTCGAGAATTCAAACCGAGGTTAACCCAGGCGCCATTTATATTTCCAGTTAAAATGCCATTTATATCGATAGCTGGTCACGATGGTGCCTGCGCTTCTGAAAGGCAGCCGCCCGCGCAGGAGCGGGGCCTGGCCGGGAATATGTGAGTCCAGGAGAGCCGGGGACGTGGCTGGTTGTCCTCCCGCGGCCCCATCCCTCCCCCCGCCCCACCTCAAGGCGTTCCCGAGGGGACTTCTTCCATGTCTGTCTTCGCACGCTTTTTCTTGGTGGGATGCAAACTGTGCGAGGCAGGAGACGTGATCTGGGTACTGAAAACCGGCACGGGGCGCAGGCGCTTGGAGCTGCGTCTGTGGAGCTGTGCCGTGGTCAGCTCGACGCGAGTAAGGGACGCGCCCCATCCAGGTCTAACTCCGTAGCGGGCTGCCTTGCTGTGCGTGGGCCCTTCCCCGTGGTCCGCAGAGGGTGTGAGCGGGGCCGGGGGAGGGGCCGGGGGAGCCACGCACCTGTTCCCCCCTGCCCCCCCTCCCCGTGCCTCCTTTACATGGGCATGGCCTCTTGTTGACGCGTTTGCCAAACCAGCAACGCGACCGCGGTCCTCTGTGGCAGCTCCCTCACAGCGGGTGGTCCCTCCCCATCCTTTCAGCTTTACCCGCGCGTCTAAGGCCACCTCCCCTTGTCTGGCTGCCACGTCCCTCCCCAGGGAGGCCGAGCTCCGCCTGCCAGCCCTGCCACCCGCCTGGCCTTCTGCAGGCACAGGGGCCTTCCTGAAACAGCACACTCCCGCCGGTCTCCGGCTTAGGGACGGTCGAGCACCCCTCCACGCGGCCCCCCAGGCCTTCCCGCCCTGGCACGCGGCCCCCCGCAGCCGCGTCTGTCGCTGCTGCTCACCCCTCTTACAGACCTTCGCCTCGGAGCCCTCTCAGCGCCTGAGTGCCTCTGAGTGTCACGCAGTCTAACCCTGTGGCTGACCTAGCACAGCGCCCGACCCACTGGGGACTCAGTGAGCACTGGGCGGCGGGACCCCCAGCCGCAGGGGGTGTGCACTGCAGGGACCCCTGGGCGCTCCCCGACGACAGATGCCCTCACAGTCAGGGTGCTTTCATAAATCAGACACAGTGGGTCCTCGAAGCTTCCTCTTCCTCATCAGCAAGACAAAGGCTAAAGCCTTTGCAGGTAAATGTGTCACCTAAAGGGGTCAGGCCGGGTCACCTTGGAAATTCAGTTCTGTGACCCTGGATACATATAGACACCTATCTCGACCTTCAGCTCCAGAGAGGCTAATTTTATATAGATAGAGAAAATATATAACACTTCCTGTTTTATATATAAATATTTCCACTCTATATCTGTAGTTATATGTATATATTTTTGTGTATATATAATATAAAATACTTTATATATATATATATATGTTCTAAATCTGTATTTATTTGCCTTCTCAAGCTTAATCTCTATCAAGATTTGTTTTCAACGTGTTTAATGCTGCGTGTGAGCTCAGCTCCTGTCTGATTTGCCTGCTTAGTGGCCTATATAGACATCACTGTGAGTGAGCCCTGGAAACTGGACGCGGGGGAGTGGCTGCATTCATACCCATTGGCCGCTCCGAAATATACATTTGTTTTTATATTACTGACTGCGTTCCTGGGAAGCGCCGCTGGCACCGAGTGGGGAATTTCTGGGGGTAATTGTTATACTGCAGGAGGTGCTGGAGCCCTGTAGGGGAGAGCATAATATAAATTCCAGATAATGGAAATAAGCGCCCTGTTTTCTCTGAGCACGCGTGCTTCTACAGCTCATTAGAGATGTGGCACGTTAGAATTTGCTAGATCAAATGTTCACTGAGAGAGCTCATAGAACATGTTTTATTTATTTCTCCTCCTAATGGAATTCTTGTTGGCCTGGCCATTGTGGCTTGGTTGGTTGGATCATCGTCCCATAAACCAAAAGGCTGCGGGTTCGATCCCCAGTGCAGGTGCGTGCAGGGGGCAACCAATCAGGCGTTTCTCTGTTGCATCAATGCCTGCCCCCTTTCTTCCCCTCTACTCTCTCCCTCCCTCCCTTCCTCTCTCTCTAAAATCCATGAAAAAATGTCCTCAAGTGAGGAAAAAAATTTTTAAAAAGAATTCTATTTTCCTGTAAATTGTGTCCCGCTCTGACTCACTGAATGCCTGCGTCCCCTTCCAGAGGCAGGGGCCGGGAACTGACGTCCCTACTCTCTCACTGTCGCACTCGGAAGATGGAAGCGGCTCAGGAGAAGCCAGCTCCAGGGTGAGGACAGGCCTCAAAGCCCCAGAGGAGCTGCGGCGCGAGCGGAGCTGAGGTCCCAAGAGTTTTGCTCCAACTTTCCCACCAGACACGTGTCAGCCGGTTCCAAACTCAGGTCCCGCCCATCCCCACGCCGGGACGGTTTCTTGCCGGTGAGCAGTGCACTGTCACCTACCACTGCCACACGAGCAAGCGGGTAGTTCCCCCTTCCACTCACGGTGTGTCTGCTCCGTGACCCTTCATGGCAACGAGAGGCGTTGGACACCTTTCGTCCACCTCGTGGCTTCAGCGCACCATGGTGTCAGGACGCATTCCTTGCCTGGTCTTGGAAAAGGAGACAGCGCGTCTGGAGGTATCATCACCCAGGCCCGGCGAGCAGTCTTGGTCCACAGAAGGAGTTTTGTGTCCCTGAGTCCCCGTCCTCGCCTCCCTCGCCCAGGCTGTGACTCGGAGGGGTGCCTGGGTCTGGAATTGGCCCGCTGTCACCCGTGAGAGAGACACTGCTTTTCCTGGGCAGGCTGCCCCTCAGGCGTCCCGCTTTCCTGAAAGAAAATGGCCCCTCAGCGCATGGTTTCATGTCTGTTCTTTAATGCACACACCTCCCTGTGTCCGTGTGGGAGCACGCGGCTCTAGGAAAGGGCCGGAGCGGGACGTCTGCAGGTGAGCTGTCTCCCTGAGTTGGGTGGTAACAAGTGCCCCTCTCAGCAAACAGGAGACCACGGAACGTTTAGTCTCGATAACACGGCGTGATTAAGGCTGCCCACTAGTATCTCTCTCCCCGGGGTGCCTGGGCCCACGGGTTCAAAAATCCCCTGGGAGGGCTCCTCTGCTTCCTCTCCACCAGCACTGCCCATCCGCGCGTGTCTACCAGCCTTTCCTAACCCCCGCCCTTGTGTGCTGGCCCGCCTTCCAGGGTGAGGGGACGCGGGACGCATCTCCGCCTGGGACGCTGTCAGTGCGGGGCCTGCGTCTGGCCTTCGTTGGTTTGTTTGCTAGCTCTGAGAGCTTCATTCAGCAGTCAGCACTGAAGCCATTCCTCAGACTCACCTCTGGTCAAAATTGTGCTGCGTTCGTCCTGCGGAGGCCCGAGCACCCTTTCTCCGGGTGGGGTGTGGCCGGGGGACGCCACGTGCTCCGCACCCGGGTGCTGCTGCGTCTCCCCTGGACACTCGCTTGCTTTCTCCCTGCACACATGGGCTGAAGTCCCAATGGCTCTGGGCCTTAGAAACCCACTAGATGGCCACACACCCCAGTGTCCTCCTGTGTAACATAGGCATCTGGTCTGGGTCTGCACCCCGCTTCCAGCCCTGAAACTGTGCACTGAGATCCATAGCAAGGGTCATTCTGAGGGCAGCATGCTGACGGTCGGATGGCACATTCTTCGTAGCTGTGATGCTGAGTGTCTGCTCCTTGGACCCGTGAGGATGTGCTTCTGGGTTATGCTGTTCCCTCCTCTGCAGGCGTCTGTGTGGATCTGCAGGCCTGTGCGTGGGGGGACTCATTCCAGTGATTAAACGTGATGAGCGGCCCTTGGAGGAAAAAGAACCAGGGAGGAAGTGAAGATCTGTCTCCATAGAAATAATTGTTCACCTAAGATATCTGTTACGTTACTAAAGACATAAGACCACATGGCTTCTCTAAAACCTTTCCTTTGCTGTTCATGGAAACATTTCTATGTTCAATAGCAGGTCTTTGGAAGTCTGTGTCAGAAATGAGGTATAACTGAGACAGAGAAGCAGAGGATGGTGTAGAGAACGCCCCAGACTCCTGTCTCCCCCGAGACTCTCGTCTCTCTTTCTCTCGTCTCTTTCTCGCGCCTGTGGAACCTGTGGGAGGCACGTGGGATATTTACCGGAGAAACCGGCAGATCAGCTGATGTGGTTCAAACCTCAGCTGTTCAGTAGGACTCGGCGGTAAGTCAGCCAGCAGCTGGGCTGCCCCGTCGTGGGGACGACAGCCCGGGAGTTCATTCCGGGAGTTCCTCCGTGAACGAGGGCGGGCGTTTAGGAGCAGGAGCAGTGCCCGGAGCACGGTTACCGAGAGCGTGTCAGGGTCGGAGCCTCTGTTCGACTTCCCTCTCTGTGATCTCCAGACCACGGCAGGAGATCTTCAGCATCTGCTCAGGGAGCACCGAGAACCTGGAATGTGAATGGAACTGGTTTTGTGACTCTGCTTCTGCTGTTGCCAAAGCTTGAACATCTCTCTCTCTCCTCCCTTTCTAGACAGACTGAAAACCGAAACAAAAATAAATATGGCGAGAGCCATGTATAACACGCACGTTTTCAGTACGCCCAAGTTTTTAATGGTCACATGTTAACGATTTAAGTTGGAAATATTTCATCTGAAAGATGCCCGTCTAGGCCTGGGGTGCTTGCTGTGCCTCATGCTTATTGGTGTTTTCAGGGGCTGCGGGTGGTCCTCTGTGGGGTCTCCTCATCACAGCCTCTGCCCCCTTGGAATGTACCATCGTAGGAAATTGTTAGCCTTGAAGCTGAGATGGAAAAACAGGCTGAGAAAGTCATAGATTCGGCATTAAATCTGTAATTGCTCTGGCTTGCTCAGATAGTATTGATGAGCACATTGCGATCCCTAGCATTTTACCAAACATCAGGATGCCCATTCTGGCCAAACTAAAGGAATGCTTTGCAACAGTAAAGCTACTTGTGAGCAGAATCTTCTGTGTAGAACAATCTGGTAAAGGCCTGATAACCGAGCTTTCTATTGTTTCTGAGGTGTCAGGCACACAGATAAACAGTAAACATCGATTGTACTGAAAGGACAGCCAGAAAAAATTGCAGAACGGCGTCGGAGCGAGTGGTCGGTTGTGTATGGATCCCACGTGCGAAAGCCCTTTAGCTCGGAGCGTGATCGATGGAAGCCGAGGCCACTCAGTGGGCGGGTCGTGATGAATGACTGACCCCGGGATGACCCACAGCGGCCCCAGGTCCGTGCAGGGCCCTGCTTTTGTTTGGAGTGATCTATCTCATCTCCAGAAATGGCTAACGCGTCCTTTATCACTCAAGGCAGGCCAGTGCTGACCCTCCCGTGGACCGTTTCGCCGGTCTTCCCACGTGGTGGCTCCCTGCCCCCTGCTCGCTGCCCACACGCCATCAGTTTTGAGTTCTGCCTGTTCCAGGCTGAGGACGCAGCGGCCCCTCCCCTCACAGAGGCCCTGTCGGCATGCAGGCTACACGCTTCCGTGTGTGGGTAGCATGAGGAGGAGATGCAGCAACGAGCGGTAACAGCAGCATTCTGTGTTTGCATGTGAGTGTGTGTGTGTGCGTGTGCGTGTGTGTGCGCGTGTGCGACTGTGTGTGCACGCGCGTGTGTGAGTGTGCGCGCGCGTGTGTGTTTGCACATGCGACTGTGTGCGTGTGCGTGTGTGCACGTGTGTATTTGCGCGTGCGACTGTGCGTGTTTGCGCGTGCGACTGTGTGCGCGTGTGTGCACACGTGTGTGTTTGCGTGTACGACTGTGCGTGTGTGCGTGTGTGTGTGTGTGTAGAGCCATCTACGAGTGCTATGGAGAAAAATCAGGTTTCAGGCGGGTAGAAAGCGCCTCGCTGCCTGAAAGCAGTGTCCGTGACATGCTTTTCAGGGAAGCGCGCTTTCCAACATGATGAGTTTGGACCAGAGACTTGAAGCGAACGGGGGAGGGAGCCGTGTAGGGCAGAGGGCCCGTCAGTGCCAAGTCCCTGAGGCCGTAGCACTCACAGTACAGCAGGACAGCCCGTGTCCCCCACAGTGCAGCAGGCGGGGCTGGTGGGAGAGGGTGGCCCGGGGATGCGCTGGGTGCCGCCCCGCGTGGGGCCGCAGGGGCCGCGGGTGGCTGGGAGCAGAGGAACGTTTCAGTGGCGTGGTCCGGGCTCACCCCGGTGTGGTGCTGAGAGCAGGGACTGGGGAGCGACAGGAGAGAACATGGGAGCAGGGGTGGGGACGCTGTTGGCGTCTTTACGCAGGGCGCAGACTGTGGCCTGGAACGGCGGCCGGGCGAGCAGTGAGGAGGCGCTGGCTCATGGGGGTTCGGACGGGAGAGCAGCAGAGATTTGCTGAGGAATTGGGTGTCGGTGAGAAACAAAGAAAAGAGTAAATCAGACCTTCAGGTTTTCAAGCTGCAAGGGTGCGGCTGCTATTTCCGTGCGATGTGGAAGGCTGGGAAGGCTTGCACACGTAACAGGGTGGAAAGCGGGGGTCAGACTTCTGGCCGGCCACCTGCCACATTTGGGGTGCATGTGCTGCAGCCACGTGGGGACGACAGGTGGGCAGCTGGGTGTGTGAATCTGTAACTCAGCGAAGTCTGGAATGAATGTCTATACAAACATGCATGTATTGTATATGCGTACGCGTTTGCTTGCATAAGTATGCGCACATGGGCTCACATATGTGTGTGTGTGCACACAAGCACCTGGCACTCACACGTATATGTACACACAACACACGTGTGTGTACACACACACACATGACACGTGCATATGTGTACACACACGCACATGAGGCTGGGTTAGCTGAACTGCAGAGTGAGTGCGGGCGATGAGGGAGAAGGTCTGAGCCCCGGGGACTCTAACACATCCAGGTCCGGGAGAGGAGGGCCAATCAGCAAGGGTGGCTGAAAGTCACGGCTGATGAGGCGGAAACGCAGTTAAGGAGGGACCATATTTCAGAGGCCCAGTGAAGGATGCATGCGCCTCAAGGAGGGAGTGACCAGCCCTGTCGGCGGCTGCTGACCCCAGCCAGTGCTGTTTTGATGGAATGGCAGGGCCTAGCGTCCACCTGGCATAAGGACGCAGGGAGGAATGGGGGAACTGAGAAATAAGACAGAGGTGCGGGCGGGTAAGGATAATCCAGCAGAAACATCGGAAGCAAATGAGAAAGGGAAGCTGTCTGGAAGGAGACAGATCTCCGAGAACATACCTGATAGCAGCAGGCTTTCAGGAAAAAGGGGAATGTGGGCTCCACTGGGGAGAGTCTGGGGACAGCAGGTCCAATAACGGGACAGCGGGACCAATCAGATGCTCAGCTCCTGGACCGGTGACGTGAGGACCCGAGACGCTGGAGAACATGGTTGCTCTGGAAAGACACAGAAAAGCAGGGGACTATACGCTCCCCAGAGTAGCAGCTGTCAAAGGTTTGTGCTTCATGCATGTCTCACGAATGGATGAATACTAAAAAAAACGGCTGCTGTGGGAAAACGTACACTTGCTGGAGAGGGTTAAGCTGGTTGCTTCTTAAAATCACTTTCAGTGTCGGAAGTCCACGCGCCCAGCTCTGGCCAGGTGGCCCAGCTGGTGGGGGCATCACCTCGTGCGTCAAAGAAGGTGGTGCATTTGAGTCCCGGGCAGGGTACATTACCTAGGTCGTGGGTTCGATCCCTGTTTGGGGCACATATGGGGGCAACCAATCGATGTTTCTCTCCTCTTCCCTCCCTCTCCCTCAAATCAATAAACATCCTTGGTGAGGTTTAAGAAAAAGAGACAGGCAGCGTTCTAAATGTAACCACCAACGTGGACAGCAACATAAGCAGGAGTAAACAGTCCGTAAACAGGAGTTCCGGCCCGAGTTCTTCGGGTCTGTCTGGTGTTGAGTTCACTATCCCAGCCCTTCCGATGACGAACACGACTGCCGGGGGGGTGGGGGGGGCTCCCGAGCCGTTCAGGACTTAGTCGCTGTCCCCATGTTGGATCTCATCGTCACCTGCAACAGCGTGAATTAGATTTAGCTGCGCTGATTTGATAGATTTGATGTGATAAGTGAGAATACTTTTCTTTTCCTTTGCACATCTACCCTGAGGTTTTCAAAATCCAACATTTATTTGTTTTCCCCAGTGCCCAGTTGTTTTATTAATGGTTTTATTGCTGGAAGGTAAGGAAATAAACCGCCCATGTAGCATAAACTGAAAGTAACGTGCCCAGAGGCAGGAGCCCGTGAGCATGGGCCCTGAGGCCCGTGTCCCAAGGAGACCCAGCACCCCTTGGCTCTGCGCCCTTGAAGGGGGCGGTGGCCAGAGCGTGCCGTATTGTATTGTATTCAGCTCTGAGCAGGTCTTAGGGCCATGGTGTTGCTTCTATTCTGGGGGTAATGATTTGTTTCCCAGAAGATCTTAGAACATGCAAGGAGGCAGAAGTGGAAACTTGAGACCATAATAGTAATCCTATCAGCTCATGTACCCAGATGTGGACTCAGGGACAAGTCCTGAACTAAAGGCTTTGTGAGAATTGTTTCAGCCTCGTGGTGACCCTATGAAACCGGGATGTCACCTCCTTTTCTGTAGAAGCTGAGGTAACTTGCATAATCACCAAGATGGGACGTGGTAACACCGCGGAAACCTAGGCGGTCTTCCCCGGCCTCAGTGGGCCCTGAGCTCTCCTGCGGGGCCCCGTTCTCCCTCCCGCCTTTTCTCTCAACGAACCCATGATGTGCGGCAGTGACGCCTCACTTTCTTTCTAAAACTTCCCCGTAGGTACTAGCTGAGACTATACAAAGGGGTGCCTCTCAATTCCTTAAATAAACATCTTTCTGAAAATCTGTTTTAAATGAAATTTCCAGGTATAAACTCAGAGGCGCAGCCCGTGGAGTGGGGAAAGGACCTGGATTTGCAAAGAAGGACACCGACTCACACAAACACCTTTTTCTTATTTCACCAAACCTAGTGTTTAGTTTTGCCTTCTGTACTCCCCTGTACGTCTGCGATTTACAGACTGAGAACACTAACACATTAATGGCTATAGCAGATCTTTATTTCCCCAGTACTTTGTAGTTTACCAAGACACCTACTTTGCTGTGACCTCTGGCTTTATCTAAGCGATATTTTGATGATAGTATGACCACGTGAGTGAGTGACTATGGAATAAGCCAGTGTTTGTTTTACAGCTGATATGCTGTTTCATAAAGAACATCTCCTTTGGCACTTGTATCCCCCGAGTCTCTAAGATAGAGAGGCGAGGACATGCATCAGTATCATCTCCACTTACATCTCAAGGGAGACCAAACAAATGAAGAGGAAAAGTCTGGGAGGCAGGCCAAGCCCAGGCTGTTCGGATTCGGCGCATGACAAGATGCTGATGGGAACTAAGAACGATAAGGATAGTAGCGGTAATGCTATGGTCATGGAGGAATCCTTCCAAAGGACACGCATGACTCGAAGGTTGCAGTGTCTGTCTGTGTCACCAGGAGAACAGCTCAGGAGGCGGCACCCTCACGGCAGCGGTACCGCGGCCCGTGATGTGCACCGGGGGAAACTTGGCCTTACCCACGTTCCCCCAGGTAGTCTGTCTCCCATGCACGGGCTCCCCCTCCCCAAACTCACACGAGGCAGTGAAAGTGAAACCGAACCGCGCGCATGTTCTTTCCGAAAGGAGCCTTCTTTCTGGTGCCCCATGCTGCTGACGACTGCTCTCCGGGGTGATTCCCAGAGTCAGGCTGCGTGGGAGCTGAAGGGGTGTCGGGAACACCGTGGGGTGGACCTGCCATCAGAACAGCTCAAGCAGTTCAGCTACATGTATCCCTTGGCCAAGCACGTGACACGTGGAAGCAGAACTGGTCTAGTCACTTCATTCCCTGCACCCCCCCCCCCTTCCCTAGTACGGCTTCTGAAGGGCCCCGTGAACTCCAGGTGTGAGACTTGAAACCCCCCATCTGAACCACAGAGCGTTCTGAAGAATGGTGTCTGCCTGGAAACAGACGCACGTCTGCAGTGGGAAGGGGCGGGCGGCCCAGCTCACGCAAGCCCATCATCTCCTTCCCCGAGGACTTCGCTGGCGAAACCGTGGTTGGCTTGCTGGGTCCCTGATGTGTTTTCCTTGCTCTTGGTTTCTGACCAGCCATCTGCGCACCTTCTCCTGGGACGTTCACACCTTCGGCTGGCTAATCCCAGACGTGCTTCTCCCTCGGGGGGTCTGAGAAGAACTCTGTCGCTCTAGGGTAACCTTGGCCTCCTTCTTACATCTGGTACTCTGTTTCTGCAACTCGCAGAATCCGCCGGCACCTCACAGGGCCTCTCCCTTTGTTCTCCCTGCACTTGACCCCTGCGGTAGCAGGAAGTTCAGTGAGTTTTGCCAAGGAAGGGAGAGGGAGCTATGGCTAGTAGTGATATTATTGGCGTTTTATGTACCAGCGGGCACTGAGGTTTAATTCCATTTTGCTCTGTTCCGTGGCGATGCCTTGAGTACCTCTCTGCGTCGTATTGGCAGGTTGGAGGAATTTGGTGGGGTCCCTTTTCTGGCTGTGAGCTGGTCTCCCACCTCTAATTGTGCGCTTCTGTCTCCCTCGCATGAAAATGGATGACCTGTCTGTTTTTCTCAGCGACCTTGTGAGAACAGGGTCTGCGCCCGTTGTAAATGGGGATGACCGTGTGACCTTGGTCTGCCACTAGTGCTCACTGTTAACTATGCATGTCTGAACTTGGCTTGACACTTAATTATCATTTTTATCATGTTCTAGCGGTGAAGGATTTTGACAGATTATTAATTGTGAGATTCTAGTAAATTTTTCTTTAATTGAATCATGTGAGAGATAATTAACTACCTTCTAAATTTCATAATAGTAGTTACTCAAATGGTGATGGGGGAGGGAGGAGGGAGGTGGAAAAGGTATAAGGGGGATAAATGGGGATGGGAAAAAATACAATAAAAATAAATTTTAAAAATAATTCTGTTACTCAAAAGAGAGAGAGAGAGAGAGAGAGAGAGAGAGACAGTAGCATACACTGGAAAAGATAGTATCTTGAATTAGGTGTGAGTTTAAGATCCGTGCCACAACTGATAGGGTCTCTCTGGCAAGTTCCAACTTCTGACTCTTCGTTCCCTTACTGCTAGTTAAACAACCAGACTGTCGTCGCAGAGTGACTGGGCCATTAGCAGTGCCTTAAGGTTCCGTTTGTTTGCATATTTCCAAAACTCAGCAGTGTCAGTTTTAAAAACCATTTCATTAAGTGTGAAATATAATTTAAAGGTGGTTTTTTGATGGGTATTTCCCTAATGAATAAATAATGCTGACTATATTTTTATTTTTATTTTTATTTTGTCAACCATATATCGCCTATAAAAAAGTATTGATAAAAAGAAAAAAAAAAACATGCTTACCTGGGAGGGGAGAGACCCTGGTCATGAAGGTGGCTTTCCCAGGCAGGGCTTGTCTGCCACCCTCCGGGTGTGCTGACCCCTGCGATGTCCCCCAATGTGGGAAACTCGACGGCATGATTTGTGGTCGTGGGGGACTGCGTTTGCGCCCCCCTAAAAATAAATAAATAAATAAATAAATAAATAAATAAATAAATAAGTAAATAAAATAAGAGATAGTTATAATGAAACAGGATCTTTTCTGATATAAAAGCAGCTGATTTTAATCTGCCTTCTCCAGTTTTCTTTAATATCTTTAAAATGAACCTGTCACAGCGTTATTTAAGGACCTACTATATTTATGTAATAGTTTTATACTTTTAGCCCACTTTCATACTTGATTGAGTATGATAATATACCGTATGAAAAATATGTCAGTTGAAGTCATGCTTCAGCGGATTTTAATTATATTGGGAACCTCATAGAAGATTGGCTTAAAATGATGTTTGAAGTAATTAAACATTCTGTTATTTCATTTTCTGGGAACAAAATAATGTTTCACACAATAACCACCGGCAGGTGTTTCGGCTCTTGTGTCAGAGACCTAAACACGATGTGCGTGCCCGTCCTGGGGGCCCCGGGGGCCCTTCCGCTCTGGCGGCACGGGCAGAGGGTTCCCCATGTGCTGTCGGTCCTGCTGCGTCCAGGCGTGTCCACCAGCCGTGACACGCTGACGGGCTGGCCGACGGGTACCATTGTCCACACGGCGCGTCTGGCAGCAGTTCTCGTCCGGCGCGCTTGCGGCTGACTTCGGCCTTTTCAGCTCTTTCACTGTCTGTTTCTTGACTTTGCAAAACAAGCAAAGGGACCAACATATTGGGGAGAAGTTCCATCGTTTTCGCCTGCGGAGGGGAATCACCCACCTGATTCTTTAATGAGTATTTAATAAGAGGTAGATTGTAAATGGTATGTGATAAGAGGTATTTACAAAACGAAGCCCCCTTCACCCAAATAGGTTACCACCTCATTGCCTTCTGTACCCATAAAGGCATAGCTGTTACCACGGCTAACTTGAGACTAAACATAAAAGGTTACTTAGAGGCAGTAGATCGGGAATATTGTGCTTAGTTTCTGTCCCTCATGAAATAATGAAAAGAGATAAGCCTTCAACAGAGGAGATGGATTCTGGGCTGACAGTCAGCAAGGAGGGCCCATCGGGGAGGGTTAGTAAGAAGCAGCTACACATGGGGCTTCATTGAAACTACCTTCATCCTTCTCCCCAATTCCTGTCCTCAGAACAGAGTCCTGTGTCAAGTGACCCATTAAAGCCACGATCCAGGACCAAAGCGGGTGGGTGCACGGTAAAGACGTTGAGAGGGTGGACTTGGGAAGGCTAACGCTTCTGTGCGGATGTGGACGTCACAGAGCGAAGGCAGGAAAGCCCTCACTGGGGCATTTGAGAGGCGTCTGAACCTGTCTGGGCGGGCTCCCTGCTCTGCGCTCCTACCCGGCAAGGTCCCAGCTTTAGCCCTTTGCCTGGGGTGCCTTCCCTGCAGGACGCCCCGTGCCCCACAGATCTCCCAGTCAGAGAAGCCACTCAGGAAAAGCCCCAGCGAGCAAAGCCCTCCTCCCAGAGCAGCAGGCGACACCTGCGTCAGCAGCTTCTTCTCCCCGCCCAATGACAGGAGCGGCAAAGGTCAAATACGTGAAGGAGGACGTCGGTCCCAGATGAAAACTCGGGGAACATGAAGCTTATTTTTTTTGTTGTTGTTCATCTGACATAATCAGAACGATCTGAGAGCCTGAAGTAAGAGTTACGGATACTCTGATAAAGGAGCCGTTGGAGAACGAGAGAGCGCTCTTAGAAAATAAAAATGTGATTGTCAGAATTCTATCAACAAAGTTAGAAAACATCGATAAAATCACGCAGAAAGTAGAGTAAGAGGACACAGAGAGAAAAAGTGTAAAAACTAAACCTGTAAGGAAAGATACATCTCACAAAAGAGGTGGGAAATAAAAAAACAAGGATTTAATGAGAAAATAGTAATGGACAATAGCCTCGATCTGAAGAAGGACATTTATCTTTCGAGTGTGCTTCTACAATAATGTGCACCGAGATCCTGGATTTTTGGAGCACGGTAAGTATGAGATCATAAAAGCTTCAAGAGGAGGAAAAAAATATCTTAAAAAGGAACATGGAACAGATTTCGTTTGACTTCTCTGGGACTCAGCTCTGGATACCAGACAGAGCATTGTTTTCAGTTTTGAGGCAAAATCTCTTTTTCAGCTTGAAGTGGTATTTGCTTTCTCTTCTGGTATTTTCAGATATTTAAGAACTCAGAACATTTCTCTTTTAATCCACCACCAAAAAAAATCGGGACGGGTACAGATTGCTGTGAGCTCTCCACCAATCTTCCTGTGGAGAGATGTCATCCTCTTTCTCTGCCTTGAACCTGAGAGAGCTTAATGCCAGCCTTGACCAGTTGGGTACCGTGAAGTCACACTGCGCCAGTTGCCTTAAGAAGTGGTCAGCGTTCACTCGCTGTCATCTGGAAACTCTCTGTGGGACCCCTGAGCTGCCATGTGGGAATCCAGCGACCCCAGGGCTGCCTTCTAGAAGTGGCTTCTCTTAGGCCATCCAGTTGACAGTCCCCTCTGAGCCAAGCCTTCCAGTCGTCCCCACCAAGGGGACATGAGTGATGCCATCTTTGAATTAACGCCAGTTTCATAAGGAACAATTTACACACATGAAGTTTGAAAGAGCAGAGTCTATATTACCAAGTACATGAGCTTACGAAGTGCAACAGAGCTTCCCTTCTGCACAGCTAGAGCACCTTAGCAAGTATAGTTTTACCTACAGGGTCCTGCATGTAAAGAACTTGGCAAGTTCTGAGTGTTTCACACATATCTCCCTTTCTAATGCCCTGCTTGTGCATGGTGATTATTATTTATCCTCCCTATGGAATGAGCTAAAGACTTGGAGGAAATGTTGGCAGACCACACGTCTGAGGAAGGTTTTGTGTCTCAAATATATACGCCTTAGCCATCAAAAGGAAGGGACTTTGGAAAACACCGAGCAACTTGGATGGGTCATAAAGGAATTATGCTTAGCGAAGAAAAATAATAAAAAGGCACATTTGATATGATTCCATTTCTATCACATTCTTGAAATTACTACATTGTAGAGATGGAGATCAGGTTCGTGGTTGGCAGAGTTTCCAGAGATGTGGTGGGAGGAGGGAGGGCGGTGGGTGGGGCTATTGGAGGGGAGCTGGGGGGTCCTTGTGATGGAACTATTCTGTGCCTTGTGCAGAGTGGTAGTCACGGATCTACATAGAAGGTCAAATTACATAAAACTCAATACACGCACCAACACACACATACAAAGTAGGGCCTCTAAACCTGCTGAAGTCTGAATCAGGTCAGCGAGTCCTGTGGCCGTGACATGGTGCTGTAGCTACGCGGGAGGTTACCACTGGGGAAATGGGATGAAGGATCCACAGCATCTGTCTGTATTATTGTCTACAACTGCCCATGAAGGAGGGACGGGTCCCTGGCTCTCCGTCTCTGGGTCCCAGAGTCAGGACCACGAGGCCATGTTATTTCCCAGCAGGGAGCACTTCCCGTGGGCAGGTCACCCTCCTGCTTCACCCCCTTCACTGGACAATGGCTGCTGTCCTGCGATGGCTACATTGTCCCCTGGGCCGTCCCGAGCCCTGTGCTCCTGCTGCCACCGCCTTCTCCCACCGGGGACCACTCCCGTGGCCTTCTCTTGGCTGTAATATCCCCTCTTCGGGGACGCCTTCGCTGACATTCCAAACTAGGTCAGGTGGCCTTGGAGATGCTCCTGCAGTGTCGTCACAGCACTTACTGGACATGCGATCGTATGCTTGCCGGTGCCATTATTTGACCTTAATCTTGCAGTGTAACGTACCGACATTTAGGGCTCTTCTGTGGGTCGCCCAAAGCGGCACACCTGCTGCAGCAGTAGAGCTGAGACTGAGCCCTGGGCTTTTCCCACGGTGGCACTGAGGGCATCCTATGCGCATCCCATCTGGTGGGACTTCTTTCCTCAGCATCTCGTACATGCTGCCAATGGACTTGTGGGAAATGACCCCCCTGTAGAATTATACTTCTTTACTGGTGCCCTTCCATGGCTTATAGGGAGGCAGGAAACACACACAGCTTGTGGTTCATTTGGCTTAGGGCACAGAGACCAGCAGAAGCTAGGGGGAGTGGTAGCATGTCTTTGCCTGGCTTTCCTCTGTCTGGGGCTCACGGCTACTGGTGATGTTGCAAGAATCCTTAGAATCTTGCCGGATCTGGGAAACCACCTGATTCTCAGAAGCTTAAACCAGAAAGAACTAAAATATAAAATTCTCTGCATCAAACGTGTCCATTTCAAGGACTGTCTGTGGACGTTGGACTCTGCGTGTCACTGAACCAAACTCCGTTATCACAAGGCACCTCTTGATCTCAGGGAAGAAGCAAAGTCATTTCGCTATGTCCCTGAGCTCATCTTTGGCCTCTTGCTGATCAGCGTCTGGGAAGAACACTTTTCTCTCACAACGGCTCTTTACCATAAACACCAGTATGATCATTAATGAGGTAACTAGAAATAGGTTCCCGCGGGGTTCAGGTAGGAACTCACACTTCTTCCTTATTGGAGAACGTGCCACCTGTCCTAGCATCTGGTCGATCTGTTCTGAGTTCCTCCTGCGTCCTCCCAGCTCCCGTTGTCCCCTTCAGCGGGCTGCGTGACGTGCGCACCCCCCGCCGGCCTGCATCGGCACGCGCCTTCTGGTTTCCCTGATCATGTCTCCGTGTGAGCAAGTGATGGACGTGCGTGCTGGTTTCCTTCTCTCTACGGCGCTTTTCCGAATGTCCCCTTTCCCTTCTAATAGAAACGGTGTGCGGTTGTGGTGCTCTGGTTTCCTACCCGCTTTGAATGTGCTGGAGCTGCGGGTCTTTGATGGGAAGATTTATTTTCTTATTAAAGCCAGGCTGAAAATACGCCCCTCTTTAATTTTTCTTTGCACCATCTTTCTTTCTGCGTAGCAGCAAGCAAACCTCTCTCCTGGCGTGGATCGCCTGGGGTGCTATTCCGTAACTCCTCGCGCTGCAGGCTCTGATGAGCCGCACCCGTCAGCTCTGTTCACGGGTGGGACAGGTGTTGACGAGATGGTATCTGCCTATTAGATGGCCTGTTGTAGTGGCTACTTTAACAGAAGGAGAAATTGCAGAGGCTTACATAAGGCAGATGTTCATTTCTCTCGTACACAGACATCCAAGTTCGAGGTGGTCTGGAAAAGGGGGTTGGGGGCAGGGCTCCACTCCAAGGGATCGTTCAGGCACCAGACACCCCCCCCCCCCGTTGGTCCCCAGCCCGTTGGGTGTTTCTGGCATCTGTGCAGTCGAAGACAGAAAGTCGGGGAAAAGCCGAGGCCACACCTCTTCCTTGGAAAGGCACAGTTGGGGAGCTGTGCATGGGGTTTCTGCTCACCCTCATTGTCTAAGACCTGGTCATGTGGTCACAGTCGGCAGTAGGAGAGGCTGGGGACGGTGGCGTGTAGCTGAGGGCTCCATTGCGCCTATTGTTAGAAGAAGACAGTGAGGGTGGGCATGTAGGGACACCTTAGTGCATTTTGCATTTAGCCTCAGGGGAAGAAAGAACCCCGAGGACAGAGCTAAGGGCAGGCTGAGTTCCCGTGCGGTGTGCCACTGTAGACAGCTGTGGGCGAAGGGTCGATGTGTGGTTTCTCTATAGAAGTCATGACTTGATGAAAAGATAATGGTGACTATTTAAGGAATGAGTGACCGTTCCTGAGCACATTAACGTGAATACACAGAGAGACATGCTTGCTCTTTTTATTCCGTGAAAGGCCAGTGAGCGTGGGCTCCGGGTATGGACAGGGGCAGGGGCAGAGCCCGGACAGACAGGAGAGGCGCTGCAAAGGCGGACGGCCCTGAAGTGGGCAGGGGACAGCAGCTTTCAAGCTGCGGTGTCCAGCACAGGCCTCCGTTAGGGCACGTCCTCCGTAAGACGGAGCAAAGACGGGAGCGTTGCGGTTTGGCTCTTTCCAGGGTTTCCTGGGGTTCCTGGCTGCGGAGCAGGAGAGAGAGCCGTGGACTTGTTTTTTGACCACTTGAGTCTCAGGTGGCAACGCCACATGCAGGTGGCTGTGTCTGGGAGAGTGTCAGTCTGCTGGGCGGGAAGTGAGCGTGTAATACTCACAGGCGCGAGAATGCCAAGGCCAAGAGAGAAAAGAGCCGGCTTTGAGTAGGACCTAATGTTCATTGGGGGGCGTGAGAAGGCCTAGAAAAGGAACGAAAAGAAAAAAAAGGATGCATCTTCATTGTGTTGGTAAGGTTGCCGTGAAGGAGAGGAGCTGCCCCCAGGGCGGACTTTCTAGAGAACACAGGGTGAGGAAACCAGCCCAGTGATGGCCTCCCGGGGCAATCGCTCACCTCTAACAAGGGGCCTTTCTGCAGAGTGACGAGGGTGTACGCGGGCCCCGGCGGCACAGTGACCGGCGAGCTGAGGGGGCTGCGCCAGTGCAGGGACGACATTGTCTCTTCCTGTCATCGCAGCCGTGAGAGTGGTGTGTCCCCGCCTGCCGGGAGCTCGGGGGAGCAGGCATGGAACGAAAGGTCAGAGGGCGGGACCGTCTTAGGGAGGCCTGGCCTTCACTCTTCCAGTCCTTGGACAGGAAACAACGCTGCTGCGTCTTCCTCACGCGGGCACGTCGTTCTCCCTGTGATTTTACGATCGACTTCCCTTCTGTCTTCACGTGAGGTCGGCTGATAACTCAGTAAGCGTGAGTAGGTTATCATTTCTCATACCGTGTATTTCCTTTGAGGCAGAGGATTCTCACGAAGGAAATTGTCTTCCTCCCGCCTAAGTGATTTGCAGCTGGGGTCCAGCCAAGTTATTTTAACTGCAGGGACTGAAGGCAAGTGGCCTCCAAGGACAACATGAATTTATTTGGCAAGAAGTGGGCAATTTGAATAAGCATTAATTATGGCATTGTATCTGAAGATATTCTTAATTATACTTATATAGAGGGTGGCTGAATTTTGATCCATTTGGATGAACTTTCCGTACAAACAAATGCCTGAGTGATCTGATCACGCCTACTAATGAATCTGCTGTATATTGTAAGCCTCTTGCCAAGACATTGAGGAACTCGGGGATGTTAAAAAAAATACATCTTTATTTGAATTTCAAATATGGCTTAGATTCTGTTTGGAAAATTAAACTAGATTGTGATTATGATTTATCTTCCTTTTGAGGGCTGACCACATTATTGATGCATTATCATTATACGTCTTTGTTTAATGTTTATGAACGTCACACTTTATGCTTGATATGGGTCACACACGTATAATTATTTTGCATGTCATTCACTAACTCGGCTATAATATACATAGTTGGATATTTAGGTTTGAAACAACTGGAAATACTCACTTCAGTAGGTATGTTGTCAGAATCTGTGGCTCTTGTAATTTCTAACCAGTATACAGTAATTTAACATTTCCCATGTGTGATATATGAGGCCAGGGTGCACAGGTACTGGGGGGCTGAATCCGAGACTCTCCTCGCCCTCAGCAGACGTACAATCTCCTGGGGAAGTGAAGTACATTCACATAGAATTGTATCGTATATTATACTTTATGTAACAAAAAATACATGAAGCATGACAAGGTTTACCAAAAGCAGAAATGTGGGCCACAGCGACCGTTTCATAAAGGAGAGGCTGTTTGAGGAACGGCGTGGCCAGCGGATAGGATGCTGGGGGCCGGGGTGGAAAGGAGGCATTTTCCAGGCCGAGGGAGCAGCCGCAGCAGGAGCAAAGCGAGGGTTCGCGGGGTCTCAGGTTGGACGGGGCTGGTCGGCCGGGCACCAGTGAGCCCGCAGGAGACGGGGCTGGGGCAGTCGCTGCGGAAGGTGTGCTGGGAGAAGGCTCCTACAGGCATCTCTATGCATAGAGAACAGGAAGGCGTGGTGGGGGTTATTGTCCTTGGAGACATGGTTTCCTTCCCAATTAGCAGACTCCCCTTGTTGTGTATCTTTCAAATTCGCAAAACTTAGTCACTCGGTCTCTGTCTGGGGAAAAGAACCAGCCCCACCGCAGGGAAGATCAGGGCAACCCTGCCGACCTGGGTTTCCATTCAGAAAAGCCTGAAACGGGAGATCTGAATGTTGTCCTACACAGACAAGGACACACTGACAAGACAGAAAACAATGTCCACCAGGAAACGGGAAGCTTTGCTTCTATTACTGGACCATGCCGCCTTTAGGAAATTATAAAATATTCAAAGCAGCGATGGCAAACCTGAAGCGGTTTGTGAGTAGCACCATTGGGTTATATTGCGTTTTTAAATGTTGAAAACTTTGTTCATCTGTTCCACGGAAACATTTAGAACAAGCCGCATTAGACGGAGCCAGGGCTTGGCTCCCCTCCATTTCTTCATATGCTGAGAGGCTCCGGACGCAGACGTGGCCTGGGCTGCCCTTGACCCCCAACAGGCTCTGTGAGGGCCACGACGTTTACATAAAAAATGGGCAGAGCATTGCCCCCCGTTCCTCTTCTGCAGGCTTTGCACCCATCGTCCTCAATGAAGCACCAGTACCGTGTGAGCAGACTATGGGGTCTGGGCCGATCCAGCATAACTCAGGACATCTACTTTCAATGATAAAACACGCCTTCTCACCTTTCTGTATGGAAAATACAGAAGTTCCCTTCCCAAGGGAGAAAAGAAGAAAGGGCACTAACATGTGCTGTTATTAGAAAGGCGACGCATGAGCACGTTAGTTCTTGTCCAGAGACATTCCAGAACTTGCCATTGTTAAGAGCGTGTCACCCGAACATGGCTCTGGTCTTAGGGATCTAACTTTCTATGTATCACGTAACTGGGGAGCCGGCGTTTCTAAAGTGGCAACGGTGTCTCCAGGCTTATGTTTTAAAAAGCCAGGCAGGCACTGGCTTTAGGGAGGCTGGTTAGGTTCATCCGGGAGTCCAGCTTCACGACACTAAGGGCTTGTATTTGGGACATAACGCAGTGAAGGAGGCTTTCCGAGGCAAAAATGAAAACCAGTCAGTCTGCCTCTTCCTTCTGCTCCAGGTTGCGCAAGAAAATAAAAGTAGGAGGCGTATCCTCCTGTACTTACCATTTGTTAGGATAAAACTAAAATAATCGAGATGAAATAGGTAGAGAAGCGATGCTAACTGTGACTAGAGCACAGGTACTAATCGGAGGTGTGAAAATAGATTTGTCTGCGGTTTTAAGTACGGTCCATTCGGATTTCCTGCGACTCTACGGAACCGGAATATTCACAGTGGAGTTTTTGGCCAGGATTATTTGGGGAGGCAGGGGCCATGAATTCGAAGCTAAAATTAAACAAGTTCACAAAGATTGTCACTTAAATGTGACTTCAGGTTTTCATGATGATGGGAGATAATTATAAGTTGGTTTATGGTTAGGGGCCTCACCGCAGTGTGTGTCGCTAAAATGCCTTATTCAGGGGGCCGTGATATTTTACCTATCTATTTGAATCATTGCCTTGTCAATCCCTATTTGCCTCTTGTCCCTGAATGCTGCTTATTAGGATCAATAAACAGAAAATGACGTAAGCATTTTTACTGAGCGAGGCTGTTGATGAAAGTGATCGTTGGTGTATCGGTCAGCGCAGGTAATCGGTAGCACGAATAGTGTCGGATTTTGTCTGCCCAAGTCACAGTGAGTGCTCCGAAATGTTATGTTGCAGTTGGTTGAAATTATAAAATATAAAAATAGATTCCAATAAAAGTTGACATTATTAACTTTTTCACTACCAACAATTACGTTTACAGTTTTTTCCCTGATGTCTTAAGAGAATGTGTCCATCAGGTGGTGGTGGGGTAAGAGATAAAATATGTGTATGTTATTTGGTTTTCACTTTTACTATAAAACAGCTTCAAAATTTTGTCATTGGTATATACTTAGTTGCATAGAAGTATTTATTGTAAATATATTATGTATTTTCAACAATGAGAAACAGCATGGATGGAACTGGAGAGCATTACGTTAAGTGCAATAAGCCAGGCGGCGGAAGACAAATACCATGTGATTTCACCTAAAAGTGGAACCTAATGAGCAGAATGAACAAACTGGAAGCAGAGACATGGAGATAAGGAACAGACTGACAGCACCCAGACGAGAGTGGGGAGGGGGTAACACAGGAAAGAAGGGGGAGGACCTAGTCAGGGAACAAGTATAAAGGACCCACGGACATGGACAACAGGGTGGGGATTGCCTGTGGGAGTAGGCGGGTCAGGGGAGAGCCATGGGGGGAAAATTGGGACAACTGTAATCAAAGAACAATAAAAGGAACGAAAAGAAAAAGGAAGAAAGTGAACTTGCAGATAAAAATTTAAAAATTCGTCGGCAGCCGTCCGTCTCGAGAGACGATGGTGTAGCTTCTTAAGAGTCTATCTGCACCGCCGAGAATGGTTGTGCAGTCCGACTCGGGAGTGACATCGTATCTGTCTCCTCCCGTGTTGAATCGACATCTTGCGATGACGCTGGAGTGTCCTCTCCAGTGAAGCTGAAGCTACAAAGCCTGGGCAGGGTGATATGGAGGGTCTGCTGTTGCCCATGCAGCAGACCCCCCCTCTCTTCGCAGCTGAAGGGTCCAAGGGAAAGACGGAGTCAATACAGCTTGGCTTCAGGTGCGCCGCAGGAGTTGCCGGTGTTGACTACAACGTCAAACCGCCTTAGGGACTCCGGCTCCGGATTTTCTGTCGGGGTTTACTCCCTTAGCCTTTCCCCTGAAGAGGTGTGCCGCAAGGCAGCGGAGGTTTTTTGGTGTCAGAGTTTTCCTTCTCTGATGTGCCCTGACTGGAAGATCGAACCAGCGACACTTAGCTCGCAGGCCGACGCTCAATCCACTGAGCCAAACCAGCCAGGGTTAAAAATTTAAAAATTAACCTTCTGTAATTCCAATACCCAAATATAACTACTCAGAAATAATATTTAATGTCTATCCTTCCAGACAGTTTTTTCATATGCTCATGACCATATGAATTTTTAGAAAAATTAGACCAGATATAGCACTAATACATCTTAATATATTCTGAAAATCCTTCCAAATTTTCAGACATTGTTCACAACATCATATTTATTGAGTACATTCTACTCTATTTTAGGAACACTGTAATTCATTTACTTGCTGTTTGGATTAGTTTTAATCTTTTCAAAAATAGATTTTTTGTTGTTGTTGTTGTTGGTACAAATAAGTCCAAGAGGGCATTAGCTGACAGAAGCAACTATAATTTTTCATATCTTTAAATGAATGTAATGCTTTTTAACTAAATTATAGAGCAATCTCATCCATAACCATCTGTGAGATGTTAATGCATTTTTGGCAAAAAAGAGATTCTGTTCTTACAGAGGCTCTCAGAACCCTGCCGTAAAGAAATTCACCTCCTTTCTCTAATCCAGTGTTTACGCTCCCGGGTACCCTGGCCTTCAGGGTCTCCCCTAACCTCTCCGAAAGCCAGCGTTTCTGAGGCCAGCGTTCCCGGAGACACAGCTGAGGACAGGCTACGACAGGATATGACCCTCAGAGAAAACCTTTGAAATGATTAACACAAAAGCAAATGGAAAGAGCCATTAAATTTTCACATGTGGTTTTAAAAAGGGAACTGTTTCGGTTCAGGGAGTGATGTTCCCGTGTTTTCAAGAGCAGGTTCACAGAGCGCAATCCATTCATTGTCAACACCTGTCAGCTCGGATTACCCTCTTCTCCGTCAAGAGTTTAAAAATAACAAGAACACTCTTTCTGTGTGAATTCAGCTATTGTTTTCTTCCTTGACATCTTTATAAGTATTATAGGATATTTAAATCAGGGAATGACCTTGTTTGACCTGTCTCTTTTGCATTTTCGCCTGTTACCTGCCCAGGTACTCTAGGTAGGTATAAAAGTGGTGGCGTAACCTTGAAAAGGGGCATTTTTGTTACTTTTAGACTTTCATCCTTTCTCTCCATGAGTTTAATGTGTATTTTTTTCTTACTCTGCTGGTGTCATCTGGGTTAAGATCGTTTGCTATTCCAGAGGAATTTTTTTGCCAGAGGAATCTCCCCTCAGGGAAGTAGGCAATCCGAGATGGAAAATATTAAAAAATTAAAATCCGTGTAGCATTACAGAAAGTCCTAGGGTGTTTTCTCGATGGGGATAGTGTTATTTATTTATTTACTTACTTATTTATTTAGCCAACTGCGAAGAGGCACTTCAGCCCATTATAGCCACAGCTCTGGAACTGGGGGGCTGGGGGGAGCGCGTCTTTTACAAGGAAACGAGCTGAGGCCCAGGGAGGCGATGAGAGCTGACCAGGACTCAAAGCTTGGGTTTGTGACTCTGAAGTTTGTGGCCTTTCTTTGCTGGAGAGCATGTTCTTTCTCACTTACCGTTACCAGCTCTGTGAGCCGAGCCAGGCTTCCCACGAGGGGTACTAGCAGATAATGTCTATGGCAGGAATTTCAAGAGACCTGGGAGCCCAAGGGAAATAGTCGCAGTCCTTGTTTTTCAACGAAAATACTCCTGTGACGAGAGTCAAGCATAAGGATGAACTCAGCCAGCCACTCATTTTATAAAAGATGAAATACCACTCAGAGAAGACGAAGAAACATGAACACTGAAGTAAAATACCTACTAAGATTTTTCTGATTTGTCGCCATTACAACTCTGATTTCAGCTCTCGTGGGGCCGAAATCATGACCTTCAGCGGGAGGTACTCACACTTCTAGCGTGTTGAGATGGAACCGGAGACACTGCATGTAACACATCTATCGTTTCCGTGTGAGCATCCTCAATCTTTTCTTGACTTTGATCGAAAGGCAGAGAGGCGTCTGCTTTGACTGATCTTCCTTCTTCTCCAAGAATCCCGGCCCTTTGGGGGATAAAAGCACCAAACCTCTCATGTAGCTTAAGCAGAAAGTGAATATGTAACATTAATCTGACCTCTCCCACACCCATCTCTCTATTTTCCGACAAACTACGTTTCATGGTGTCCAGGTAGACACCGCCGTCTGTGAGCACCCCCGGGAGCTGCATCCTCATGTCCTGTGTTGTCTGTTACGCCGTCTCAGGGGCGGCGTGACGTCTGAATTCCTGCGGGGGAACTTAGTCCATGTGGGCTCCGGTGCCCTCTGCTCAGTCCTGCGGTGGCAGGCATGGGTGAAGTGTCAGCCTGTGAGTGTGGCATCTGGGGTCCACACACGTTGTACTTTTTGGAGTGGGTGAGTGATCATGAACTGAGAAGATGGAAACCTACAAAGTTTAAATACTCAACTCTTAGCAATGAAATCAACAACAGGGGGAAATAGCTCCTTTCCCGTTCCTTCCGCTGGCACCGCCTCGGTGTGCACGGACCTACAGGGGGCCGAGGGAGCCGATGCTGCCCGGGTGCCTGCTGATAACGCCCCCCCCCCCCCTTCTGATTGGCCAGCGCTTTGTCCTGACACTGGGTGAGAACTTGGAATTGGCCCTCTAGTCCTTTGCACAATCTGAGCAAAGCAGGGAGAATCCATGAATTTTAATTATACCCGTAGGTCTGCGAGAGATTGCAATGGTACATATTGAAAGCATTTTGTACGTGACCCCGGGTGAAGGTGGGTGTTGCCTCTGGATTCTGGTAATTAAATTTCTAAGTGATGATGGGAAGGGAAATGATATGTGGAGGCAGCAATTCCTAATACGAACTTTGAGGAGATTGTTTTTTAAATTGTACTGCAAGAAGCCATGTTTTTTACCAATCTACCAACTAAGGGCATTAAGACCATGTCAACCTTTTTTTTTTCAGAAAGGAGGACAAAGCTTTTGTTTATGTGTGCTCACCTTGACATTGAGACTTCTAGGCTTCCCTGAAGTCTGGGGTCAAATAATTTGCTTCCACTCATGCTTCTTAGAATTTAGTTTTTATTGTTTGTTTCATATAGAATAACCGTCAAAAACTTCTATTAAGTGGCAGAATTGACCAATTTATTTATACTTTTAAATAAAACAAACTTTTTATGTGGAATTCATCAGACATTTTCACTTCATGGAGGATTTATTGACTGATAACTGAATGAGTATAAACAGAATCAAAATTATGCCTGTGTGATGTTTAATAGTGATAAGAATAATCTTAACAATACAGCCCTAAATGGGGGGTGAGGGTGTCAAGAGGGGACAGGTAACCTTAAGTCTACGGCTTTTTGTTTTGTGGGATTATGGGGTCATTGGTAATGGTTCTGTTATATGACAGTATGTGACTTAGAAAACTCCACAAACTACCATTTCCACAAAAGACTTAAATTGCAAAAATTCTAACTTAAAAAAATACCTTTATCCATTTGATGAAGTTGAAAGTGGATTATTTACTTTGTAATAATAAAGAAAGCCTTAACTTCAAAGGACCCAGTCGGTGTGGTGGGCATCTCCCGTTCATATGTTTTCAGACACACGTCGGTTCTCACAAACAGACCTGCGCAGTCACAGTGGTGTTTTTAGGCAGCTCACGGACCCTGGTGTGCGGCTCCTTCGTGGTGCCCACCCATGCGCTTCGGTTCGGACCCAGTGGCACCACCTCCAGGGGCCAGAGACCTGCTCGGCCTTCATGTGTGCACAGCCCCGGATCCCCCACTGAGACCGCCAGCAGCGGCACAAACTTTGACGTTCCGTCCCGCTTCCCCCGAACACGAACGCTGACACACTCGGGGCTCATCTGAAACCACTTGGCTTTGAGGCGCTCGTGACCCAGCGCGGGCCAAACGCGCTGACTAGGGAGTTCCAGATCAGTGGCTTCTTCCTGGAGACATGTGCTTCACCTGTCACCTGATCCAGTTTGTACCTTCCCTTCAGGGACGCAGCAGGATCTAACTTTTGGAGGACAGTCGCTCGAATGTGTCCATAATATTTTGAAAAACGTGACAGTTACACAGGGAAGCACCACTGTGTCCTTTCAGGTTTTCTACTAGAACCTGAAATCAGGCGGGAGCATGAGTAAGTGAGCACAGCTACTACATCAACCACCCTCAGTGAAATATTAAAGAATCACTTTGAGCCCTAACCAGTGCGGCTCCGTAAGTTGGGCATTGTCCCGGAAAGCGAAAGTTTGCTGGTTCAATTCCCGGTCAGGGCGCATGCCTGGGGGGCCCGATCCCCGGCCAGGACGTCGGTGAGAACCAGTCCATCCATGTTTCACCCTCCTTTCTTTCTCCCTCTGTTCCCCTCTCTCTAAGAATAAATAAATTACATCTTTTTTTTTAAGTTTTTTAAAAAATGACTTTGAAAAAGATCCTTCCATGAGTATTTGACCTTAACTGCCCACTGTCAGTTTTTTAAGTTAATTCCGATGTATTTCGTTCCTCATTTCTTATTCCAATGAACAGAACAAAAATCAAGAGAGAGTACTTTTATTCCAGACACCGAGTAGTTGTTTCAATAACTGACAGGGTGGCAGGTGTGGCTTGTGGATGGTGCACGGGAGACAGCAGAAGTGGAAGGGTGCCCGATGTGGGGGTGAAAGGCGATGAAAGGGCAGTAAGGCAGCCCTCGAGATTTACTTTATAAACATTTTGTCATGCCCCAGGAGAGTAGTTACAATTGTTTATTTTGTCAGGCCCAGTCCTGGTAGTGAGCTTAACAAGGTTTTCCTACATGGTGTACGAAGCATAACCAGTTGGTTGGATTTGCCAAATATAGACCTAACTGTAGGCAAGAATTGTTAATTACCCACATAATTTTCACAGTGTGACTGCTGCCGGGCCCAATAATTCAATTCTCTCAAAGCCCTAATTTGGGTCAGTCTCTCATTGACCACCAGTATTGATAGAATTAATGAGATAGTCACAAATCTTTCCTTTGTAATTTGTGTTAGTCTACCTGAAACTTCTCATTCTTTGGGGAGTCAAGAACTGGAAAAAACATGTTTTAAAAAACGATCGCATTTTGAAAAAAGCGGATTAGAAACCATCCTATACTATTTCATTTAGAAAAAATAAGTATGTATAGAAGCTTTAAAAATGAGAAAAAGTAAATACCAAAATATTACTTGCAGTTATTACTGGATTATGGGAACAGTGGTGATCTGGGGAAAGAAAAAAAAATGCACATTAATAGTAAGAAACCAAGAGAACTAGGGAAGTCTTTGGAGAAATGTGTAGAGCTAGGCAGACAATATTGTACACTGTACCACAGAGAAAATTGATTTGTATGAATATTCATGTCGTACATCTATTTGGGAGAAATTGTATGTAAATCCTGTGAAGCTCAAGAACACCTCATGGGACCAAACAGTTATTCTAACACTTGATCATTTCTAAGTATAATACCAAATATTGACCTTTAAAATATTAATAACAGTAAACTGCCTTAAATTTCTCTGTAGATCTTCCTATTAATTTAAATTGCTATTAAGAATTATAATTTTGAAATTTATATATTTCTAATTGTTTTTATAAGTCACACAAATGTTACAACAAAATGTTTTTAATTTACTGAAATTTTTGTTTTTTCTTTTTCTTTTTGACCAGAGGGCTTTGTATTTTGATACATACTTTAGAAAGCTCTATCCAAAAATTTAGACATTAAAGGGTCAGAAGTATTCCACATGGACTTTGTATCAATCGTTAATCTACTCAAACCGGATTAAATAATTTTCCTTACATGAAATTATGGAACGTTTAGTGCAGATAATAATCTTATTTTAAATAGGATGTGTTTCTATTGACAATAGTGGAATTTGTTTATCCCATATCAAAGTTTATTGTGAGTATATAACTTTCAGAAAGAATTAAAATACTTCTGGCTGCCATCATTAATTTCTCTTTGGTATTACTTAAAACTTTTTATATTGTTTTTTAAAAACTGAAACTCCATTGCAAATAATAATGGCCACCATGAGAAATGATGATACAGCTCTCTGAGTAATAGATGGAAAATCTGATACCATAATGCTGGTCTCAGTACTAACAGTCTGATGTGTGCTTTTGAGACAATATTTGTTTATCTACGGCATACCTTTCTCATTGTAAAATATAGATACCCCCCAATATTGTACTCTTTTAAAATCTTTAAAACACCCCAGTTAAGTTAATAGCGGCATTTTAGAATACTCAGGATAAAACCCTAAAAAATATACTAAAACGACACACGGAAAGAAGGTGAGACTAACAAAGGCACAAAGGACTCCCGTAGCAGCCCTCTAGTGCCTCATTCTGAGTGTCTCCCAGGCTTCCGATTTGTCTAGTTCTGCTTTTCAAAGTTGTTCTAGGAATTATTTGCTGTATTTCCTGGACATTTTAATACAATATCGTTGTTTTGGTTACCTAGCTTTTAAGTGAGGAGCAATTAGAAACACAACAGATAGAACAATGAGATTCCCTTCCCTTTCCACACAAAATTGGTTGATTGAACTTTTGCATTTCACTGGAGTAATTAAACTGTAAGAATACATTTAGCTACAAACTCAACAGCTCATGAACTAGTGAGAAAAAAAATCAAGAAGTGACCGGGCCTGAAATTGGCTTAGTCTATCTAATATGTGTCTTTAGTTAATAAAAAATGTCTTATAGAGAAAGTTCTAAAAAGGAAGAAAGGCAGAGAGAAAAAGGGAAGAAGGAAGAGAAGAACAGGGAGGAGAGGAGAGAGACGGACAGAACTATTGAATATTTGACATGCATTTGGAAGAAGAGTCAGGCTTTCTGCATGGTGACCGAATTGCTCTCCGGGTAGGACAGAGCACACCAGGGGTCACAGAACATTACAGTGACCTTTGTAGTGAGAGGCTGATTTTGTGATTTTTGTTTCAGAGATTGTAGCTTCTTTCCTACTGAAAGTGGAGCTCACCGATACACTGTGTTATCTCATTCTGAGACTCAGTCTGTGAAGCAGATGCTCAGAAGCTTATGTCCAGCAGCTCATTTGAGTCCCTGCAGCCACATTGGTGGGTCAACTGTACCACCGTCATGACCTGTTTTCACTCATGAGGAGATAGATGCTAAGAGAGCTGAATGACTCACTCAGGGCCATGCAGCTCCTAGCATTTGGGCCTAAATCCAAAAACTGCCCTGAGTGCCATACTTACAATGAGGTCAGTTCTGTAGACGACTGCCCTGCGGGGTGCCTGCCACCTGGTTGTTATTCCACAGTTACTTGTTGAGTGAATTAATGACTGACTGTAAGAAATACATTCTTCTGTACCCTAGGCTTTGTGACATCATAGCTTCTCATCGTTGTGCCTGTTTGAAGCGAGGATTTGTGTTCTGAGCAACCTTGGAAATGGGCTGTTTCTGCTTGTTTACCAGCCGTGTGCTCCCAGACCACTTGTGGATCCCATTCCAGGGTGGAGAGAAACATGGAATTTTTAGAATGCCGAGCTTTTCCCTAGTAAGACATTTTGTTGTCCCACTAGTTTAGAATGATACTCGCGGTTTAAAGTCGGTGTTATGGGTCACGTTCATTTGGGAGCTAGCGGGGGCTTTCCTTGTGACTCAGGTCTCTACGGAATGCACGGGGAGCCAACGCGCTGGATTTCCCTGTGAGGCTCCCAGCGTGTCTGGCAAAGATGAGCAGGTCCACTGCGTCAGAAGCACCCCGATGCTTTTACAAAGGTGGATTCCAGATGGACAGGGCTCAGCCCCGGACTTTAAAGTTTCAGAGCCGCTGATCTGCATGCGAAAATCTGCACTCAAAATTATTTATTTTCACGTCAGTATAAATCCTTTTGGAAAGAACTGAGGAGTTGTGCATTTGTTCAAAGTTCCAGCTGATATTTTTAAATTAGATCATAAAACTAGACCAGGTAATTGCTACTAGGCTGATAAGTCATTTTGGGTATTCATGAAACAAGGGCTAATATCAGTCATGAAAATAATAAGGAATGGAATTCAGATACATGCAATAACATGGGATAACATTGAAGTCAGCGTGCTAAGTGAAATAAGCTGGACGCAAAGGGCCCGATCTTCTATGAGTCCACGTCTAGGAGATACCTAGTAACGATATGTTGGCATGTCTCTTATGACCTAATGGTCATTAAATGTTTCCTGTTTAAGTTCCAGTCACTGAGGTAGGACTGGATACAGTGAGCAAGAAGGTAGAGACACTCCCTACTTTCACATGTGAGAGCCTCCTCGTGGAGGTGGGCATACTATGTAAATAAACAGATATCAGGCACACGGGAACTTCTAACATGTTATGTGGTCTTAGTGCTATAAGATTTCCAGAGAAGTAGGACGATTCATGATGGATTCCACTCTATTCTTGGGCTTTGTGGCTGGATCTTCACAACCAGACCTTCCCTGGTTCTTCTGTACTTCTACATTCAAAACCCGTTTTCACGTTTACCTCAAAGTTATTTGCTTGTTCCGCTTTGCTGTTTTAGGATTTAAATATGAGATTATGCAACCGAGCTTAATGAAACTAAAAGCATCTAGGAAACCCTAATGGTACACAGGGAAAAGCAACTCACTATTCATACACATGCCTTCGATGTGTCCCCAAAGCGTTCCTTTGTGGTGTTTGGCAAGATTTCTAATGAAGCCAGTGTTTCACCGTCCCTGTGACAATAGAGCCCACTGCTTGTGTGTCCCCACATCCTCAAGGGGTCACTCAGCCCCGTTTGAAATGGGGAGGCTCTCTTGGAAAATGACATGGTACCAGGTCAATATGTCCGCTCTGCTGACTCGGCGTAAGACACGGAGGAGGCGCAGTCCTGAAAATTAGCTTTTCTGGATCAAGATGGTTTTTTAGTTGGCACTTAAATTCTACGTGCAATCTCCAAAGCTAAGGTTACGGTGATGTGGTGATGTAGCCCTTTAACACGTAAGGAAAGGCGAGGGTGAAATGAAATGGCCATTCACAACAGCAAATAATTAATTGAGTCTCTTTGTTAAGAGGCAGGAGGTCACGTACACACCGTCACGACGGACATGGTCTGCATTCTGAACAGCAGAGGCTCTGACTTGGAAGTGATTAGAATAGATTGCTGGGAACTAATTAAAATGTGCTTTTATGGTAGAAGGGCAGTGCTATCGTTTGGAAGATAGTGTGAGAGATTCAAATATGGTCACTTACTTTATACTTTCTGTTCTGTGGAGTTACAGCCTCTGCGCTCCATGTCCCTGCCTCTTCTTTTAATTCTGTGAAATTACTTGTAATAATTCTACAATCAGATATTGATTATCTGATTATGTCAGTGTAGCTATGAGTATATAGACTTTTAAGTATTTAAGTTAATAAAAAGGAAATATGACTTTTTCAGAAACATTTGAGTCAGCTTTCTCTTCCTCAGAAGACACCTCGGAATATTGCAGTTAAACCTTCAAAGCCTGGAATTCCGAGGACGTAGGGAGCTCTCATTGTGCAGGATGAGACGTGCAGGAAGTTTCCCTCCTTTGTGCCACACAGAACAACACAACGGGAAAGCAGTGTGTTGAAAACAGAAAGCCCAAAGCAAGCGTGCATATATTCTAACTGAAAAATGATACCCGAGAAAGATGAGTGTCCAGACTGTACCCAGGCAGTGCTGCAGAAAACCTTTGGGAGGGGGAGTTGGGAAGGACCTGGGGGGCACGCCTTGGATCGTGCCATAAAGGATCGAAGGGAGCCATCCATCCGAGGGCCAGTGGCCAGTTTGGACGGATGGGCCCTGTGTCGGGAGAAGCCAGGCGAGCCGACGGCCGAGGCCACAAGGAAGCAGTGGAAGGTGGGGAAGGTAGGAGAGACAGGGCCTGGCTCCGCGAGGCTTCGGGGCCGCAGGTTTTAAATGGGGCTGAATCAGAGGATTTGTGTGAGGTGTAGTTTAGTCATTCTGTTATAGCTTTTCAGGAAAAGCATTTTATTTTAGGGAATAGGCTTAGGGGATTTCAAAGTCCAAAACAGAGTCTTAATAATGTTACATAACTCAAAACATCTCTCTGCCCGGTCAATGCAAAACGTTATGCATTGCCTCTACGCCCACCCCGACGTCCATTAGAGCCCAGGACACATGTTTGCCCCGGAGATCTTCCTTAGTCACTGATGTCTGTTCGCCTGTCTCTTGGCAAAGCAATGCCCGCCCTTCCGTCCCCCCACCAAGTGAAATGAAACTGAAGCTCAATCATTCAAGTGAAGAACGGGGATAGTGAGCACATGTTTCTTAAATCTGCTTCCGTTTCAATCCCAGCCTCCTCCATGCATTTAACCGATAGGAGATTGTTTCCCTGAATTCCGTTTGGCACTGGTGCCTCCACGGCAGAGGTATTGGAGGATTCTGAGTCATTGTCCCCATGTCTGGGTGACACCCAGTAAGCTTCAGCAGTGGGGTCCATATGGAAACCAGCCCCCTGTGGGTTTTCCATACACACAGCAATGAGGGCTTGCTCTCACGTGGACTTCGGGATCTCTCACTGCTGCCCTGGGCTTGAGGGAAGCTGTTGATCCCGCGAGTCTGAGCCACAGAGCAGCTTCCTGCTGGGGAAATGTACAGCTCACGAGGAGACGGATGTGACCGCCATGAGGACGAGGGTCCCTCCTGTGTGCCTGCAGAAGACGAAGACCGTGCCCAGTGGGGTGGGCGGGCCTTCTCAATTGTCACTGCCTCCAGCCTAGAACCAGCGTGACTTCCGTGGGGAACTGCCCGTGTGGGCAGACATTGCGTGTTTCAGTTGAAGTGGGTACTCAATTATTTGGAGCTCAGTTTTAAGTCTGCCGTGTGTATACACTAAGCCATGATGATAGAAAGGGGTAAATCGCCTGGCAAGTTGTATCTTCTACATGCTAAGTTTCTATGAGAACGACATGCCTGACTACACGCGACAGTCATTGCTGACTGTCCAGGCAGCTAAAAAAAGGCCAGGAGACGATCTTCAGTGTCACAGGTTGAGGCGCGGTTGAGATTTGGGGAAGGGATCCCTTGGGTGTACTGTATCTAGAAGCTTTGTAGCTGGCAATACGACCTCTGAATTTTCTTCCCAAGAATCAGGCTTTGCCAGGACAAGCTAACAAGGGAAAGGACACTCGCAGGCAGTGAGCTGCGGCAATATGGGACTTTCTGGGACTCGGGGGCTCTGTTACATGATCAGAGCCCAAACTCACCAACTGCAATGGCCTTCGGTCCTTCCACACAGAATCCGTGGACGTCACTCTCTCCTGACCAAACCCACTCTGCTCCCCTCTGCTCACTGCTCTGTGCCTCTGTGACTTGGTTTACCAGTAAGGTGACTTCTGTTAGTCCCTGGATATTGTGTCCCCCATCTTCCTTCTGTTGTCCCCCACGTTTCCTCCCTGCCTCCCACAATTCTTTTGGACTCCTCACCCATTTTTTTTGCCGTTCTCAGTTTGCCCGCCTTTCACTAAAAGGCATCTATTCTCAACCACTCAGAACCCTTTTATAATGTAAGCGCTCTCACGTGGCAGCCACGGCACCTCTGCCACGTGTAACACCTGTACCCCAAGGGGCAGAGGAGGACGGGCCCACTGGGAGACCTAGAGGCGAACGCACACCTGTAAGGACAGGAGTTAGACATTTAATTTAATCTTAGTGTCTTCTTAGTGTCAAACGTTGATGAACTCTCATAGTAGCCGCTTCCTGCAGTATCGGTAGCAGGAAATGGAGTGCGTGGAAGACGCTTCTGACGACTTGCAGCAGCAAGAGCCGTCAGGGGCCCTCGAGCTGAGCAGGTCAACGCTGCTGTTGAACCGGCAAAATCCCCAACCTCACATATCTTTTTCCGAAGACAAAATTTGCGAAGACTACTCAGTCTGCCCTTACGGGGGGCGTAAAGTTGACACACGCTGACATTTTCAAGGGAGCAAATTGTGTGTAGTCGTTAGAGCCTGAGAACTCGCCCGCAAAACAGTAGTACGGTATTTTAAAAATTAATAAGTTCAACAGTGTTAGAAATGAGCCATCTGGTACCTTTATCCAGACCTCTACATGGCCAGCAATCTCCAGGAGATTGAGTGTTTTAGAGAAATTAGGGTTGTTTCAGTAATCGGGTGGAATTTCACCTCTCCCCCCACACACCTCATTTCACTAGGAAATTTGGAACCCAGCAGCAAGGTCGCAACATTAATAATGCATGTCACTGCAGTCGCTAGAGAGCACATTAACCCACAGATAGATATGATGGAATAGGGAAATGCAATGGCTACCAATTCTCAGGCCATAAAAGCCAGGTGCGTGAAAACATGTAAGTGTTTTGCCATCACCGAATTTAAGTTTCTTATTGCCAGAAAAGTCTGTTCTTTTCAAATTGGGGGAAACGAGTTTTCTGAGGCATTTCAAAGCGCTTTGATGTTTATGGGTGTCCATCATGCCCAAGGAGCATCTAAGCTCTGGGGCTTCGTAGTGTGGTAGCAGCTGGTGGGCACCTGAACCCCATTGACGTCTCTCCACGCTGCTGTCCCCTGACATACATGGCCTGTCTGGTTCTCACCTGCCATCCCCATGCTGGGAGCCACTGTAATGTCCTCATTTTCATCTGACTCTTTATAAGCTATTGCCTGGCCCTGGAAAGTGTCATGTGGTCATTGTAGTCATGTGACAAAAAGTCTCGGGGTTGGTACGTCCGTTTAGACCTCACACTTTGATCTGATCATGAACGTTTCTTTGAAGACACTTGGGTCACGCTGTTTGGAGTGGAACTCTGAGGGCACACATTGAGCACACTGGGCAGACTCCAGAGCTTCATTCACCAGAGATACAAGAGTCACGTTTGCATTTGTGAGGGTGAGCATTCTGTCTCATTTCCCCCCAGATATTTGCCAGGTGAGAAATGAATTATTGATGAAAACGTGGGTGAGGGTTAAGTGCCGGCTCCGGTAAACGGGTCAGATGCCTTTGTTCTCGCTCTCCTCACTCTTCCCAAGACACCCCCTGCCCGAGACCTGCCATCTCACACCCCACAGTACGACCAACACCCCGGCAGAGTGGCGCGTAAGCTCTGAGGACGGCCTGACACTGTGCCTTCTCCCTGAGCATTCCCCAGGTGATCCTGTGGGCATGGGTGTCGATGGGTGACTGTGTTGGCATGGGAGACAGCGGTTGACCACGGAGGCATGGGTGACCACGTACGCACTTCAGCTCCTCCACACGAGGATTCGCTGGGCATTTCAGTGCCCTGCCCTTTCTGTGCCCTTCGGATGGGTGTGATGTGGTTTGGGCTAGGAAGCAGACACCTTGACCTTGCAGGCTGTGGCGCTGTGCCCATTCCTCAAGCCACCACAAACGTGTGGCACTCCTTCCCAACCTGGTCGAAGCTAAAAATTCAAAACTGGTGAACTCAGCAGCAGTATGCTGGGTATAGGGCTTGACTGGTGTTTTAATTCCTCTGAAGATCAGTTATGCCGTAAGTTCCGTGGCCGTAAATGGAACTCTCTCTCAAAGGCATCCTCAGAGAGATGGTATGGGTACAGGGCAACACATGCCCCGACTGCAGGAGGACGAGTCAGACACCCCCCCCCCCCCCCCCCCGAGGGCATGCCCTGCTCTGATTGGGGACGGAGGAGTCCCGCGGAAGGGAGGGCTGTGCTTCGGCGGTCCGTGCGAGAACCACCTTCGGGATCTGTGTGCGTAGGTCTGCGTCTTCCCCCAGCCCACGGAGGTGCTCACCTTGAAGCAGAGTCAATGTGTGAAAACCCAGACTTACAGGATAAATAAGTCAGGGACTGTGGTTCTCAGCCCAGAAGGTTTATAGGTCAGAGGAGTGTCATTAAATGGTGCGATTCCATATTGCACCGTGGAATCCACAGAGAGCCGTGTGTGTGTGTGTGTGTGTGTGTGTGTGTGTATGCTGTATATATTATATGCCTGCTATACATATTTATGTATATGCAATTTGTTCTGGACATTGACATATACTTGCAATGATGTTCACTACCAGAAGATTGCAATATTCTGTTTTCGCATTCTTGAATTAATAATCATTAATAGAAATTACCTCATTGTTAACATTATACTAAATTCCATAGACTTTTTCATAGTTAAGTGAAGACATTTATTTTTTAGAATCTACACAGTCAAGTAGAAAGCTATTTCATCTCTCTTCAATTACAGAAGTTAGTCACAATACACATGTAATTGATTTTACATATTCAAGGCTGATTTATTAATAAGACCAGTTGTCACTATTTGCTTATTAAATCTCTTCTAATCATAGAAACAGTGAAACACTGTGAAATTTAACCAAGGAAATGGTTATCCATAAAACACAGTTTACTTTTTTATTTCGTATGTACTTTTATTATTTTAATTTAAAATTTTAATTGAATGTATTGCGATGACAGTAGTTAATAAAGTTACACAGGTGTCAGGTGTATGATTCTATGATACATCAGCTGCATATTGTTCTGTGTGCCCACCACCCTAAGTCAGGTCTCCTTCCATCACCATTTGTCCCCCTTTACCCTCCTCTTCCTCCCCCTCCCCTGCCTCTGGCCGTCACCGCGCTGTGGTCTGCGTCCGTGTGTAAGGAATTCCAGAAGGCAGACCTGAGACCTGACCCTGCTGTTCCTACTGCTACATTCTTCGGTCTCTGGCCCTGCCTGGGACCTCTCCTGTCCTCTGAAACGCTCTCCTCCTGCGGCTCAGTGGCCTGGCTCAGGGGGGGTGAGCTTTGGGAGAAAAGAGGGAACAGATACACCCTCCCTTCCCTGGTGCGTCCACACCCCACACAGTGAGCGGGCGTTGGCCCAGTGCTCCGAACATGAATTTGCCTCTATACACATCACCACCGCCCGTCCCTGCCCGATGGGGACCCTCTCCGCAGCTGTCGCCTCCACCAAGGCCTGTTCTCTAAGGAAAGATGCTATGATAGAGGACACAGTTGAAGCATTCGGCTGGGTTCTTGCCACCGCTTCTAGCATTCACTCTGCTGATACTGAGGCCCTCGGAGTGGAGCATTTTCTGAGATCAGGACAAAAGCAATACTTAGGGATCATATATATGCAGTTTTCTAAGCGAAGAGATAGGAAAGTCTATGTGGCTTCTTTTGTTTCAGTTTAAGAGGATCACAGAATAGGAAGGGAGATCTGCAAGGGGAGAATGTAGCTGAAATACTGACCTAAGTAAAACGTCTCCAAGTACTGATTAATAAAACGACATTGAATTTAGAAAATGAATCATTAAAAATGGGGTTGTATGAGAATATACAGCCTCTGACACTGAAAATCACCCATTTTCATCTCGACTTCACAGACAGTACCCATTTAATTTAAAATTAACCTGTGACTTCCCATTATGAATACAATTACATTGAGTTTTAATGTTTCTTCAGTTAATTGTGTAATAAAACCTGACCAAGACTTGGAGCTGCCTTTCTTGCCCTCTACTGCGACTCTGAGAATCCTTTTACTGGAGGATTTTTGAAATTAATCTTCTATCTTTGTAAGCCTTAAAAAAGGATTGTGACAATATGCTTGGGCCCCATGAATTGATCTTCCCTGTGGATTTATTTTAGGAAGGGCTGACTCTAAAGCTGACCGAGTCCTTACTGCGTGTGAGACCCTCTGCCAGAGCTCCCCTTGCTGTCTGCTCAGTAGTTACATGACGCTGGGGGCGGGAGAAATCTTCAGGACGTCGCGAGGCTCCAGGCTCGCCTGCCCTCGGACACGAGACCTTGGCAAACGAGCTGTGGGGACTGAGGCAGGTGCCCAAGGATCCGGTTCTCAGCTCCAGAGCACATTCTGCACGCGGGCCTGGGGCCGCCAGATCTTCTGTGTTGTTTTTCTTTCAAGAGGAACAAGAAATTAGAATTTTTATGTGAAGTCTCCTGTTTGCTTGGCCAGGTTGAGACTGAAAAGTAAACACAGACAGGATGTGCAGACCAAACAAAACCTCTCTGCGCACTCGACGTGATCGGCCGGCTCCGGGTCTGGCACCTCTGACGCAGCCCTGTCCGCTTGCACGCCGGCCTGCACTCAGCGGCTCACCTGAGGTCCTCCTGGGAGAGTGACAGCCATTTCCACTCTGCCCAAGGCCACCTGATTTGCAGGGCATGTGGGGACCCGGCAGACACACCCCACCAAGGCCATGGGAAATGGGAGAGATGCCTCTGTTTGCTCAAACCTATGAAAACCATGCAACCCGAGCAGTATTGTCAAAACAAACAACAACGAAAACAAAAAACAAAAAAATTAAGGGAAGCTGTCATGTAATGACTTTTTAAAAACAAATATGAGTCTTCGTAACTGTGTTGGGTGGACTTTTCATTCCACATCTTGTTTTGATCATGAAAACAGCAATACTTGCATTTTAAAATTATGATAGTGTACAGTTATGTGATGTAATGCATGCCCACCCCAAGGCCAGTACAAAATCTCCTCTCTAATGTAAGGTAACCCCAGATTAGTTCTTACTTTTCCCTCATTAATGAAGAGTTAAAGTTTAGACCTTGCTATAATACGTGCAATGCAATTAATGTCCTATAGATTGTGGTATTTTGGGGGGATCAATGTTTATATTAATTAGGCTGTGGCTAAAGTGACCTCTAATCCTGAGATCTTCTATGACAATCTGGGCCCATCCTGAGCCGTGCTTATAAATACAAAGGTCGACTCAGTCACAGAGGGAGGGTTGATGATTTGACTCTGAATGGGAAAGGGCGCAGAGCGCTTAGACGCAGGTTAAGGTACACGTGTGACGTCAGCACCTGCATGGTGTCAGGCACAGAGCTGGTGGGACCCTTGCTAGTCTCCTCACCCCGCAGAACACAAGAGCTGCCCCTCTGAAGTGTTCTGGAGTCCCTTCCCAGATCTCCAGACAGCGGCAGAACTACCATCTTTGGGAGCACACAGGAACGTGAAATCAGTTAGAAAGAGTGTAAGACCCAAAATATGACTATTTGGCCTGTCACAGGGTAAAAAATGGCAGCCTTTCTATCAAGACAGGAAGTGAAATTCAGGAAGATTAAGTATCACAGATCTTACAACTGTTCCGTCCCCGTAGCAATGCTCATTAGAGACAAACTCTGCCAAATCCAGCTGCCCTGCGCGGTGCAGAGAGGGCCTCTTGTCCCGCGCCCCAGAGAGCCTTCGCCTGATGAAATCATTGGCATGAAACAGAATGATGAGAAGCCAGGCTCCAGAAACAAATATAAAACAATGCTTATTATGAAAATGCTAAAATGACAAATTTAAACGCACATTTTAGTACTGATGGGGCAGGGATACGTTGTAGCCCTAAAGTGAGCCCTCATCCGTCACTCATTATACTTCACTTCCTAGAATATCTGCAAGTGGCCAAGAAAATTCAGACAAAGGGAAATTCAGCGCCTCTTGCAATGTAAATCTGTAATAATTTCCATATCCTTTCTATGTATTTCAGCAGCCTAATGATTAAAATACAGATTTGGAGCAGTAATGGGATTAATGTTAGTAATAGCTTTTTTCATTTTGAATCATTTGATTGGATCCAAGTTTTATATTACCTTAAAATTTACTGATATATTTTTATAGACATATTTAAGTAGTAATTCATAAGACTTTAATTATATAGATAGCTCACTTTGCATATTGTATTTGCTTTGTGAAATTAAGATATAGATTATTTTAAAATATAAAAGAGTTCTTTCCCCTGGTTGGTGTGGCTCAGTGGATTGAGCACCAGCCCTGCAAACTGAAAAGTCACAGGTCTGATTCCCAGTCACGGCACGTGCCTGGTCGCAGGCCAGGTCCCCAGTTGGGGGCGTGTGTGAGAGGCAACCGATCGATGTTTCTCTCCCTCTTTTTCTCCCTCCCTTCCCCTCTCTCTAAAAATAAATAAAATCTTTAAAAAATATATAGACAACATCCACTCAGGTGAAATTTTTGCGTACATTCATAATCATTTCAGTAGGATGAATTCCAAAAGGTATAATTGTTACGTTAAAAAGAATATAAGATCTTGACTTATTTACAGAAAGTCATGTTACGTGACCATGCACTTTATATTCAGTTTACTCACGTCCCTGAGACCTCAACAACAAACTGTATTAGTGATATTGTTTCTTGGTCAATACAATAGGAAAATGGTACTCCATTGTTTTAATTTGCATTTCTTTGGTGGTCACTGAGGTAGAATATATATATATATATATATATATATATATATATATATATATATATATTAAATGTTTCTGGTTATCTAAGCAGAGAGACATGGGAAGGGACTTTTCTGAATGTAGCCTATACAGAGGACATGCATTTCATCATCTTGGGTGAATCCATGCTCTAGCTGTACATGAATGACATTAATTTATAGAAATATAATATTTAGTCAATTCCATGGAGGGAACAGTTCAAAGACCAATCAAATTTCCTTTTAGAATAAAAACTAATTAATGTAGTAAAGAATTCTGAGACTAATTGTCACAAGTAATGCAAATGGTTTAGACACCTTCCTTTCTCAGCAAGCTATAATGTAGAATACTCATCCAGCTGATGCTTCCTGTTTCCTTGGATGAAGTGTTACGCTTTGAACATAATCTTTTCAGTGTTTGTGCATTTATCTAATTAAAAAAGAATGAATTCAATTCAGATGCGACTTGAATAGATAATATGTTTACTTGTCCCTGATTTTCCGATACATATTAACTGGTCATTGATGTGAAATGGGTCTGTTAAATCAAAAGACTAAATGCTATAGGCAGCAAATGGCACCGATGAAGACGGAGTTACCCACTGCTGCGTAACAAAGTACCCCGCCCACCTCCGGCAGTTTCAAACGAACCTCTGGCACCTTTTCTGAGGGTCGAGAGGCCATAAGCAGCCCAGGTGGGGGTCCTGGCCCAGAGTCTCTCCTGAGTTTGCAGTATAGCTCTTGGCCAGAGCTGCACCCTGAGGCCTTGACCGGGGCCGAAGGGTGCATCTCCAAGTCCCGTCATGGGATGGTTGGCGGACCTTAGCTCCTCCCCAGGTGTCTGTCTGCAGGGCTGCTGGGCACAGACAGGGCTTCCCCTAGAATGGGAGACTGAAGAGCTAGGGGAGGGGGAGGGGAGAGGAGGGAAGGAGGCAGGCAAACAAGGGGGGGTGCTCATTTAGAGTAAACGGTGTTACTTTAAGTAATTATTTACCGTAAGCTATTGGTCACAGCGTAAAATAAATGACGTGTGTGCTGAGTGTATTAGAAGCTTATCTGTGTCTTTGAAGTGCCAGCAGCCTGTTTCAGCACTTTGAATGACATGGTCTTTATGGCTCGGCCTAAATATTGTTTAAAAGAATTTCCTAATTCTTCATTTTCTAAAAAAATACCTCCATCCTCAGTGTGTTCGTGAGGATTTAAATCACTCTCCTCTCTCCATTTTAAGTGGAATGAAGACATTTCAGTATGTTATCATTTTAAAGAAATGCCTGACTCATTTTTTTATGTATGAATCTTCTTTGCTGCAAGTGCTTAGCTTTAATAATAAAATTCTTTATCGCTCTTTATTTTTAATTTTTGTGACGTCCCAGCATGACTTCTTCTCCTCCAGAGGGTTCCTTCCTGAGCGACTCCACATCGCTTGGGACCTCAGTAGCATTAATGCCATGGACTCAGGACTCAGGACTCAGGATTCTGTAATGCCTTTAAGAAGGGTTATTTTGCTGTAGAATTTCTCTTTGTTTTCTTAAAACAACAGAGACATAATGGATTGTATAATCTTATCTCATTCCAGGTCCCCTAAAAACCCAGGACAGAAGATCATTAAGAGAGTGATCGCCCTGGAAGGAGACATTGTAAAGTAAGTGCTTAAAGCTGGTTTTTTTGAGTAAACATTATAACTGTCCACATTTGTGTTGAGTTTTAAATCACACTCCATGGGAAGTACGTGTCAAAGAGGACCGAAGCTTTGGAGACATTCCAAATGAGAGGGCACGTTCAGACATTTCAGGAGGTCAGACCCCCATGAACCTGCCGGTCCTATGGTTCTCCTTTAACTGAGAGGCACAGGAGAAATTAAACAGTCATTAAACTGAAATGAACCGTGTTTTCTAAAATGACAATTAAGTCATTGTTTTTCAGATATGAAAATTAGCACGGTTGTTTTAGATTATGATGTAAAGGTTCACGTTAGAAGCATGTAAGAACGTTTGATTATTTTAGAAGCAGGCACAGAAACTAAGGGGGAGCTTTAATTACAATAGAAATGGAGGAAATGGGAAAAGATATGAGACAAGCTTCTGAATCAGTCACAAAATAGTAGCATTAGAAAGTAGCATTGTAGCAATCGGGTGTCTTAACAATGAGTAGTGATGTCCTGTTTATTCTACTTGCTGATAAATGTAGAACCATGTTTGAGATTCGACAAGTTGATGTGGCCTCTCATTTTGGTTCTTACTTTAAATAAATTGTAGCCAGGTGTGTATAATGTGGGGGTCCAGAGGCTGGTAAAACTATATTCAGAAAGTATTCTGATGATGATGATAATGATGATGATGATGATTTATTTATTTTTTTGGAAAAAGCTGGGCTGTATCGTGTCTGTGTTAATGACGGGACAGGTTAGGTATTCTCACTGAAGGGGGCCTTGGTGGGCTCGAGGGCAGAGTGCAGGCAGGTGTCCCCCAAGGACGGCCTGAGGGTCTGGGAGGGCAAACCGCTCTCCTGATAATCTCAGATGGCACTTGCCCTTCCCACTCCCTTCCCTGTGTGCCCGGTGGAGTCTTCCAGAGGCCACGTGAGCTGTGAGGTTGCCCCAAACTGACTGCAGGGCCGGCGGGAATTTGGCTTCTTTCTACGCAGCCAGACGCTAAAAAGGTTGGCAAAAATCATGGACATGCCACTCTTCGCTCTCGTTCTTGTTTCGTTTCAAAAAACAATTATGCTCTTGTCATGAAACATGTTCTTTTTGCTCACATAGGTTTGTTGTTGTTTTAGACGAAATCACTACAGATTGTTTTTCTAATTCTCCATTTTAATTCCTAGTACTGGTGCCTACTGACAGGCAGTACCCACATGAACAAAACTGCCTTGAGACCGCGGTTGGTTTTAAAAGTGGCAAGGTGTCCTCAGAGCAAACGGCCGGAGAGACTGCTGGCGTGGGTGGGACGCGCGGCCCCGATTTCCATGTCACGATGACCTGCTCATTAGGGGCCCGCATGGTGTCAAGGCGGCTATTGAGGTGTGGCTCACGTGGGTCACGTTTGGGAGGGTTGCTTGCTCTGCTCTTCCTTTTAAAAGCTTCCTTGGCATGGTGAAAAGTGGACGTGAACCATTGGTTCAGAGCCTGCAGCCACGTATTCCTGAGGCTGTAGAGGAGGAGACCCGTGGAGGTCGGAGCTTCCTCTCTTTATGTCAACATTGATGACAGTCAGCAGGCGACCGCTCGCTTCTCTGGACACCTTGGCTGGGAGAGCAGTCGTTTTGGGGCGTGAACCCCGATGCGTGCGCTTACGCAGAACACGCACGGTAAGAAGCCATGGAAGTGATGTGTAGGCAGACTCATTACCTTCACCAAAGTACTTGTCATCGTGATTTGCTTTTTCTCATTCATTTGCTGACTCACGGGGAAGCGCTGTTTGAGACAAGGGGGGAAAGGATGCGAAGTCCCAAAGTGCAGGCCGTCCGTCCGTACGAGTGCCCCGCCGTTGAACTTGTCCTCAGGCAGGAATATTTTTCTCTGAGACACTCGTGTTTCTGCTTCACGATTGTGTCAGACATGAGGCCGGGTGTCCTGTCTCATCTCCCTCGGTGAGTTGCCCTCCGCAGACACGTGAGACTGTGGGTTCCGTGGGGCTCACAGCCTTCATGAGGAGTAGTCTTCCTAGTCCCCATTGAACAGGGTAACCAGAGACTGTATCGCCTAAACTAGGACACGTCTGAGGGTGAAAAGGGATGATTTTAATAATCGACATAAACGGTCTCCCAAGGCAAACGGTCCTCTACACACGGTCACCCTCGCAGGGAAATGTAATCCACTTAATGAACCACTTTGCATGATGTGATTTTGTTTACCCCACGGTCCTGGAAGCAGTCTTAGAAAACAGAAGCGCCTCCTGGCCCCAGGAGGAGCAGGGGCCGGGCAGAGTCAGCGGTGGGAAGCAGCCCGCCCTGCTCATGGCACGGACTTTCTCCAGCAGCTGTGGGTGCTGCTGAGTGGTCATGGGTGGAGAACCATGAGAATTCTCTCACTGCAAAATGTTTGAACAATAATCCTTCAAGTCTAGAGACTGTCCTGGAAAATGTCAAAGTGCCCTAATTCATTAAAAATAGCTTTCTGGTATTCGCAAAAACAAAATCCATTGAATCGCTAGAAATTAAACACTTAAAAGCTTGTTGATTTTAAACGTGCTATTGAAGATATGGAAATCCATATTGGCCTATCACAGATGTTTGAGTCACATTGTGTCCCAGCAAGAGATGAAGCGCTATAGGGAGAAAAACAGAACCAAACCGAGTTTCCCACTGGAATTTTTTTTTTTTTTTAATGGTCGGTATGGTAGCTTTGAATAAGAGAAGCCTAGTGTGTTTCAGAGAAGGAAAACTCTGACTCCAAAAAACCTCCGCTGCCTTGCGGCATACCTCTTCAGGGGAAAGGCTAAGGGAGTAAACCCCGACAGAAAATCCGGAGCCGGAGTCCCTAAGGCGGTTCGACGTTGTAGTCAACACCGGCAACTCCTGCGGCGCACCTGAAGCCAAGCTGTATTGACTCCGTCTTTCCCTTGGACCCTTCAGCTGCGAAGAGAGGGGGGGTCTGCTGCATGGGCAACAGCAGACCCTCCATATCACCCTGCCCAGGCTCTGTAGCTTCAGCGTCATCGCAAGATGTCGATTCAACACGGGAGGAGACAGATACTACCATGTCACTCCCGAGTCGGACTGCACAGCCATTCTCGGCGGTGCAGATAGACTCTTAAGAAGCTACACCATCGTCTCTCGAGACGGACGGCTGCCGACGACGAGTGTGTTTATGGGGCTGTCTTTGAGGACGGTGCCTTGGTAGATGAGAAATCGGGAATGCATGCCATCCTCAGTGGAAGGACAGAATAAAAAGGAAACGTGGAAAAAAGAAAGAAAACCAACTTGTGTCCAGGACCTTGCAAAAGATTGGAGCATAGAACGTTTAGACCCCGGAAGCTGATGGGAGCCGGGTGGGTGGTGGGGTTTGGGGGCCTCAGGCAGCAGGATCTTGAACCGAAGGTTTTCAGAAATCTCTGAGGCCCTTGGCCTGGTTTAATCCGAACCCTGCCTTTCCCCAAATCAAATTGTCCTGGCACTTTCTTGTTTAGTACAGCGTTCCCGCACGTATCGCGGGTATTACGTTCCACACCCCCGCGAAGTAGGAACCTCACATTTATTCTACACTCTTAAGCTTACGTAACTTTAACAACACACGTATACAGCACCGCAAAATCCCACGATACAGTGAAAAATCCGCGATGAATAATTAAATATAATACTTTTAAAAATTCCACGATACAGTGAGGCCGCGATAAGTGAACCACGATCTAGCGAGGGACGGCTGTCCTTAAGGTCTGACCAACGCGGTCACTTAGTAACGAAGGGCCTGAGCAGGGAAGTGTGCCGGGGCCGCCCAGCAGTGAGTTTACCACTAAATAAGAGGCTTTTGTGAAAAAGCATGGGTTTCCCTCTGATGTCAACCAGAAAAATTATTCATATCTCCCGGACATCCTTCCCCTCTTCTTGCTAAAGAATGATAATTAATTTTTTACTAAATAATTATAGGTTAATCATTTTTTTACTAAATAATTATAGGTTGGTAGGTAGGGAACCTATGCCTTTTTGGAAATACGTCTTTCTTTTCCGTAGTTGTAGGCAGTTACTTATCTCACTGCTGCAGTATCGGCGAGTAAAAACCGACTTGCGAATGAAAACTGTCTGCCTTAGCAATAGGCCTTTCTTACCAAACCCCAGAGTGAGAGTCCCTTAAATTCATATGCAGGAGTGGTAATCTCGGCTTTTTAAGGTCCAGGTTATTTCTGTAATAAACCGAGCAGTGTAGGGAGGTCTCAGAGGCCCCGCGACAGCGGCCCTGTGTGTGTACTTCCATTTAGGAGACGGGGCAGCTGCTGGGGGTCACTAGGCCTTTTAGATTGAATCGCTTTTTCCAGTAATGGTGACACCCACTACTGGGGTCTTTCCCCTCCCCGCTCCCCTCCGTGGTTTCTCTGGTTCCATTTTCTACCTTAGTCTCCCTGTTTAATGAAGAGCATTCTCTTTAGATATGAAAATGCCCCGTATTCATTCATCATGCACAGACATTTATCTGGTTGGTTTGGTGTAGAACTCGTGAGTCCCAGCTGTGAATTCAGATCAGCCTGACTTGGATCCCAGCTCTGTTGGGTAGTGCGTTACGTTACCAAGTTACTTCATCCTCTAAACCCAATGGTCCTCACTTGCAGAAGGAAAATCACAGCAGTACAAGCTCCACAGAGTTTTCTTGAGAAGTACACGAAATAAGGGATCTAATGTGGTCAGCACAGCGCCTGGCATGTAAGTCTGTTTTCAAGAAATATCAGATAGTACTATTACTAGACATCATGACTTAATTGTTACTTATCGAGGGCCTCGAGGGCCTACTATGTGCTGTACAGTGTGCTGGGCCCCGGGGTTGTAAACATCAAGAGCCCTGGCTAGTTCTCATCTTCTGGAACTGGCGGTCTGGTGGAGACACAGCCAAGCTAACAAAGAAATGCGGTGGCACAAGCAGACCGCCACTAGGGGACGTGCCACGGGCCCCTGGAGCTTACGAAGGGGAGCCTCTGGTCCACCTGAGGAGGCAGCCTGTGCTGGAGACAACTTCTGGGTTCAAGTTTGAGATGAGAAGGGAATCTACAGCCTCCCCCCTAACCGTGAATGAAGGCTTACTGTGGGAAATTCAAACAATACCAAAGCCTGTGAAGTAAAAAGGAGAGATTCCCCAAGGTACATCTGGTGAGTATCCTTCTGATGTATGTATCATTCATGGTGGGTGGCTGAAAGGATTAGAAAAATATTTATCTAATGGCAGTTTCTCCTTTGAATATTCCATAAAGAAAAAATATATACTTGGGATCTGTCTAGAAGGACGGATGTCTCCCCATGTGCATGGTATGCAGCATTACTAACTGGTATACTAGGTAGGTATTTGAAAGCATGGTAATTCCAGATGCTTCTTCGGTACCTACATGATAAGGAGCAGCATTAGGAGGAACATGCACGAAGCTATCACAGACATTTTACTAGGCACCAACCATACCTAGACAAAACCTTTTATAGGAAATTAAAGGCAAGAACATGAAAATACATATGAACACAACGTCCTCGTTATGTAATATTTTTATATGGAACTCATTATATCTGAAAGATAGTGTTAGAACTGTCATGTCCGCTCTGGGGCGGGGGGGCTTCAGGTAGGAGCTCGTTGGCTGAGCTTCCTCACGGGGGAAACTGCTGCAGAGTCACACAGGAGTCTCCGACCTGGCCGTCACTGTGCACTTCTTCTCGCTTGGCTTTAAAGCGGGCGGTCTGTCCAGGACTTTGATGCCTTTGGCTAAGCTCCTTATCTGTCTTCTCGGCTGGCTCTGGGACTTGACTTGGGAGTCCGTTCCCTAGCAGGAGCAGCCACGGGGGGGCTGGCTGGCTGTGAGCCTTCTTTGCTGCTGCCTTCACGACCTTTCTTAGTAGTGTGACTTTCTGAAGTTGTGAATTCCAAGTAAAAATAGAGAGAAATGCTAACTTCGGGCCATCCTTTGAACTAAATATTGATTTTTTTATTTTTCTCTGCTCAGAGTATCGTAAGTCTGTCAAATATTTTGAAAAGACATAAAAGTGTAATTATTGCAGTAGGACGCTAAAAAGATTCTCTTAAAAGACCCTTTTAACTAAGCTTAAGAAGCATGCCAGAAAGAGTTAAGACTATTTCAGGTTGAATAATAAGCAATTAAGAAACAGATAGTTCTTGCATTTTTGTGCAATTTCAGTTGACCTTGTGTAAACTTAAAATTGACCATCGTTTCTCTTGTAAAAGGTTCAGAGGAAGAATTTCACTCAGGGAGCAGATGTGTTTAAAGTATTGATTTAACTAAGTTGCAGACCCTCTTCAATTTTTCTAAAAATCTTTTGTATAAAGTTTTTTGAGAGGTCTGAGCAAAAGGAAGGCAGCATGATGTAACAGAAAGTGTCCCTCTCGGAGTACGATGATAAGAGATGTAATCTCAGCTCCGGCCTTTGCAAGCTGTGTGACCTGGGGAAGTGCTCGGCCACTTGGAGTTTTCTTCTTTCCAGAGTTATTTTGAAGACAGAATTTGAAAAATAATATATGTGCTGCCAATCCTTTGTAAACTTTAGCACGCCCTCAGAATTTAATGTGTTATTAACTCACGTTCTATGTGAAATAATGGTTGTGACTTATTTAGCACGGAGCTCACGGAGAGCTTAGCAGAATGCCTTGCCCACTCGAGATTATCCATTTCTTTTTAGTCCATATTTTATGACACCCTAAATTTGGAAGAAAATACCTTTAAAACTGTCCATGCAAGTACTGAAATGCTGGCCCCCGTGCCTTTGGGATCCTGACCTGCCTCCCCATGCACACACTTACCTGTTGCAAAATCCTGCACTCTGGGTTCTTTCTGGGGTCTGTTCTGTATTCTGTCTCGAGCAGGGATCATGAAGCTTTATCTGTAAAAGGCTGGTAAGAAGTAATTTTGGGTTTGCAGGTCATACTGTCTCTATCAAAAGCACTCAAATCTGGCACGGCCATGAAAAAGGAGCCATTAAATGAACGTTCCAACACAACTTTAAAGATAGGTGTTCGGACTAGATTTGGCTCATGGTCCATAGTTTGCCAGTCTTTGGTCTGTATTATCTACTTTTGTTCCCTTAACTTGGGAATCCATAGAAAATACAAAACTTACTTCTCATCGTGGCTAGTTGTTTAAATACAAAGAAGAATTAGCCTGAAAACCAAGGGCTCTTTAGTTGTTTATTGATTGAACGGAGCGCTGCTATAGCCACACGGGCACATCTGGACAGTGAAGACACCGGTGTTGGGCTGGACGGGGAAGAGCGGCTGCCCTTGGCAGGCCATCCCCGGTGGAGAACAGACAGCCACAGTGCGCATGAAGAGGACAACACATCTCATCGCCTAAATAGTTCCTTCTCACTACAGAAGGAACAGCCCCGCCCTTGGGAAAATTCAGAACACTGTGCCATGCTATTTTTAGCTCGTCTTATAAACCAGGTATTGGAACTGCAGTTATCTTCTGGCTGTTATTTTTTAGCTCCGTCAGCCTGTGGGACATGGCACCCATCTACAGAGGAAAAAACTAATATCCTAGGGGACCCTTTTTGGTTCTTGTTGTTATGGGAAAGATTCAAATGGAATCTAAGTTATTGAAAACGGAAAACCCCGCACTCACGCTGCCTGTCACCACCAGATCCAATAAGCAGAGACAGGGGTTGAATCCTTATGGGCGCTTTATGCAAATGGCCAGCGACCTGAGAAGGTGGCAGGTTATGTACCCTAAAGGACCTGTCCTCCATTTCCTTTTCAACCCCAAAATACTGAGGGCAAAGTGTAGGTAAGGGATTTGGAATTCAGGAAAGAGGTTAGTCAGATAAAAGCTGCAACCTAGCAATTTCCTTAGCATCCTTTCACCCCTTGACTGGTGATTCTTTATCTGTGTCCTGTGTCCTGTGTCCTGTGTCCGGGGCGGCCAGGATGTCTCTCCCTGGAGCACAATGGCTCAGATTCCATCTGGGACACAAGGGTGGGATGGCTTGCAGTCTCCTGCAGTCAGGGTGGGCCGCACCTTCAGTTCCTGGAAGGGTAGCTTTTCACATGCATTAACTACTAAGCTTATTAACTATTAAATTACCTAAAACGCAACGTCCCCAGCTCTTGAGTTCCCCCGTCATTAGGACAGATGCCTGTGTACACACTATCACAGCATCTGAGGCACAAGCCGTAATTATTCCCATATTTAAAATGTTGATTTTGAAACTAAAGTCTGTGTTCACAGTGTTGCGAAATTGGAAAGTGTTTACTGACCACGACACTAAGTGTACGTTCTCGTTTCTTCCTGCAAAGCAATCCTGCACGAGATGCTAGATGGTTTCTGTGAACAGAGCTAACAAGAGTTTGAAATTGATCATCCTTGTAGTCGTGATTCCAATGAGAGTATGAGTGAAAAGATTGTAATTAATATTTTTATTAGGGGCTGACGGTTGTTGGTGTTTCCTTGCCAAAGAGTAAATTGTGTGACGGAAGTTGTATATCTGGGGTGCGACGAGTCATTAACTTCAGGCTTCTGCAACCGGACACCTGGGAACCAAGGAGAGTTTCTCCTTTGCTTATTACACAGATCAATTCTACTCCCTGACCATGAAGAGACACCGATTTCAATATGCGGCCCGGAGCAGGCTGTGATGAACACTCTGTCCCTACCGCGGCCCCTCTAGGTCTATTGATATTTCCCAGGAACATTTCTGGAGCCTGGATTTCAATTTTACATACATCAAATAGTAAATGACTGTGTAATCTTTTACTATAACATGGAGAGGAGCAAGCAATACATACCGGCATGGAGTTTAGTAGGAGAGAAAGCCCCCCTGAAGGAGTTTCTATTTTGAGAGGAAAGTGTAATAAGCAGTAGGCTTTACAAAAGCCCGCGATGCAATAATAGAAGAGGAAAGGATGAATGCATGGCAATTTAGGAATATGTATGGGAAAGTGAGGTGACCCTTAATGGGTTTCTGTCGCTGTCTTTGGGGGATTATGTAAATCAAACCCGATTATAAATCTAACGCAGCAATCATTAAAATCAAGAAAACCCTTGCTGCGTGATGGAAGTGGAAATGACTCCTAACTTTATCATGTTGCCGAGCTCAACTTTCAAAAAATAATGCTTTTTCAAAATTAAAACTTGCAACATCCTTAGCAATAACGTGGAGGAAATCAAGAAAGATGTGATAATAAAACTTGCACCAGAGTTTGTTTCCCCATTTCCAGTAATGTCTGAAAATGCCACCATGTTCAGCCAGTAGTGAGTCTTCCCTTCATTTCAGTCTTTGCTAATGTGGAAGGTGAAAAGAGCATTCCTTAGAGTTGTTTTCATTTACATTGTTTTCATTGCTAATATGAATAATATTTTAGAATTTATTAGCCTTTTATTTCCTTCTCCAAGGACTATCTATTCCAGAATTGTTCATTTTAAAATGGTATTAAATATTTTCTTCTTGGTTTGAATATATTATGTATATTAACTCTTTGTCATATTTAGATCAAATATATTTCCAGTTTGTGATCGGTCTTTTAGTTTCATTCTTATAGATTATACATAGGAATAAGTTTTTTTTGTCATTTGATCTAATTTGGTGGCTTAAGGTTCATGAAAGAGAACCTTAGAAATTGAATTATTTGCCGTAATTTTTATACTGAATCTATTGTGAGTTAATGATTTTAGTTGTTGATGCAAATCTATGCATTTTACAAATACAGAGAAAAGGTAGTTTACTATAAAGCTTGTAACATGTTTTTCACAGTATTTTAAAGTTATAAAAATATAGAAATATTTTATTGTAGAAAGCCATGCATGTCTGTACACATCCCATTGACAACATGTGGAGGCTAGGTTGTTCTAGTAGTAAGGTTCTCAAAGTGTGAACCCTGGGACCTTCGGTCTGTCATCCCAGAATCTTCTAGAAATGCAGATTCTTGATTCTCATTCCCACCACACTGAGCCAGACACTCTTGGGCTGAGACCAGCAGGCAACCTCTCAATTTTAGAGAGCCCCCCAGGGGAGCATGCTGCAGTTGGAGACTGTGTTCTGGTACTAGGTCTGACGACAAGGAGCTTTGTCCTTGGAGTGAGTGGTCTAAGGACTAGACTTTGGTGTAACAGGGCGCAGCTGGAGGTGCCTCCCAGCCGACAGACAGATGTAATGTTTCAAGTCACAGGACTCAGCCCCGGTATCGTGATGGCTGCCACCGCCCGCTGCCCATGCTTAACCTCCCACTGTTGGGACTTGCGTTGTGAATTTTGGTGGCAAAGCATACAGAGGGGCGTCACGCCCCAGTGTTCCTCTGGGCCCTATAATGGCTGCCACCACCCCCCTATTATTTTTTAAGGCGTTCCCTCCCGCTTGCTTTGTAACCTCAGCCCTCCCCGAGTGCCAGCGCTGCTAGGAAAATGGAAAGTGGCTGGGGATAAATCAGAGGGCCTTGCACTGGGTGACTTCCAACATGGCCGGAGCTCCGCAATCCCATTAGAGTTGTTTATTATGTAGAGAAGAGGGAAGCAGCCAGCACCTACATTTTTGTAGGAGGATTAGCACTAGGAAGGTTGAGTCTCCATTCCGGGTGGAGGGGTGGGTCCTACCCCTGGGTCATTCCCCATGGCTGCCCTTTACCAGGAGGCTCTTGGACGCAGACCTCGGAGGTCTCCCACGAGGGGAAAGCGCCCGAGACAAGCAGGGAGGACTTCCTGTCACAGCACCAGGGAGACGGTCCCCAGGCCTCCCTTATTCCCTCCCTGCCTCTGTGCCTGCCCCCTCACTCACTCGCTGGCTTGCGCTCACCCATCCATCCCGCACACTTACTTGGGGGTGACACACACAAGATGTCCCTCTCACTGTGCCTCCCATCCTTGGGAGTACGACATGTATGGCCCCTGGTGACCTGTCCCCTGGGCGTCTCCCCAGCAACGCAGAGAGGCTACAGTTTCCTGGCAGCTCAGGACCGGTTCACATACCGTTGCCTTTCGTTGGTGCTTAGCTGACCCCCTGCCTCTTCCATTTCTAGGCATTTATCTTGCACATGACGGCAAAGGGGTAGCACCGGGCACCACCTGCAGCGTTGTTGACAATGACACCTTCTGACCTTGTGAACGTACATTAGTGTAGTGAAGAATGACTTGGGGGACACGCACAAGACACAGCCTGGAAGAACCGAGAAGAGAAGGGTAGATGCACACGTGTGTGCACACTTGTCCCGCAGCATGCTGTCGGGTGCCACAGCCTGAGCCCCTTCACCTCTTCCGCCCCAGTCACGGTCCCAGACCTCACCCCCACTCTGCGACCTGAGTGGGCGAGTGAGGACGGGTAAATGTGTCCCTTCTGCCCTTAGAGAAGGGAAGGCGAGGGCCTGAGGGTCAGGAGTGCGAGGGAGGTTGTGCACATTGTCCTCTTTAATATTGTAGGGCGTCACCTTCAGGGAAGAGCGTCTCCCCTCCTCTCCCCTCCCCTTTCTTCCCCTTCTGTCATAATCCTCTCCTCCTCTTCCTCCTCTTCTTCTTCTTCTTTTTCTCCCCCTCCTCCTCTTCCTCCTTCTCCTCTTCCTCGTTCTTCTTCTTCCCTCCTCCCTCCTTCTTCTCCTTCTCCTCCTCCTTCTTCTTCTCCTCCTCTTCCTCCCCTCCCCTTCCTTTTCTTCTTCCTCTTCCTCCTCCTCCTCTGTCTCTGTCCCTTTCACACATGCAATATACACATACACGATTTGTCCAGAAAGTTTCCAGCCATGTACTATGAAAAACAGAGACATTCATTGAAGAAGATACAAGAAGCATTGTACACAGGACAATGGCGCCTCAGTCCCCTTCAAAGCAGGCACCTTGGGACCTCACACAGTTCTCCCAGTTGCCATCAGCTGCCCTGTCGTATTTTCCTGAATCTCCTTGACAGTCTGGAATCTCTTCCCTTTCAAAGGTGACTTTAGTTTGGGGAAAAGCCAGAAGTCACAGGGCACCAAATCTGGGCTGTAGCGGGGCTGAGTCACCTGGGTGATTTGGTGTTTCTCCAAAAGACTCTGCCTGAGACGTGATACATGAGTGGGCACATTGTTGTGATGAAGCTGCCCGTCACCAGTTGCCCACAGCTGCGGCCTTCTGAATCACCTAAATAGTTTCCATGGAGGAATGTTCAAGCTTAACGCAAAATTTGATGCAGATCTGTTGCTCTACTCGCTTGGTCAGTTTGAAAGCAACAGCCACACAGCACACACGCTCACTCAAGGGCATCTACCACCCCCACTGACAGCGAGGTCATCATTGTTCATGCGTGCACATACCAGTCCGCTCTCCTTGGCTGCCAGGTTACATCGATGTCATGCAAACCATTCTCCTTATGTTAATGATGGCTGGACTTGTTCTGGACAGACCCTGTATGTGTATCATATGTATAGCTATGTAAATACGTATGCACACACACATGTAAGAGAATGTGTATATTTGTGTGTGTGTAAACCAAAGATTCAGTTCGGGCCCCTCTTCTTCAGACCTCCTGTGGCTGGGGTCCTCTTGCCCGGTGCTTCCTTCGCCCCGACATTTACGGCTCTCCCCGTTCGTCTTCCCCCCATACCATCTCCCGGTGACGCCCATGTGCACGCACAGCGCTCGTGGGCGCTGGGGACGCGTTGCTTCAGATCGAAAGCACTTCCATGCTCGTGTTTCATCCCGAGCGCGGCACGCCTTCTCCGTCCCAGGCCATCGAACACCACCCCGTGTTCTCACCCTGGCAGGGAGCGTTGTCCTCTTCTTGGCACCCACGGGGCTAGATCGGTCATCGTGCAGGGGTGAGGTCACCTCACTGCCGCAGAGCCTGTCGTACGGGTGTGTCTGAGCTCCCGGAAGTCAAGGGCGGACGCACACGCATGGAGCCCAGCGTCTGGCCCAGCCCCGCTCACGCGGTCCGGCATGTTGGGCATGAGCTCGGTGCGTATTCGTCCCGGGGACTGGCTGCAGAAAGCTGCATGCGGCATTTATAGAACATCGTTCCTGAACATCACTCTGTGAGATGACTGTTTATTCTGGAAGTAACTCAACTTAGACCAATTAGCATCAATCCCGACTTCTTTTCTTTAAACATGCAAGCTCCCTAATTGGCGGAACCTGACTGTTTCAAGCAAGTGGTGAAGAACAGGGGTCTCCGCCACGTGTTTCCTTCGCCCTCTGGGCAGGGAGTGCTGCTGGGATTGTCCCTGCACAGCAAAGGGGACGAGGATGCGCCTGTCTGTTGTGCGCAAGGCTTCAGTGGCCCCGTGTCAGTCAGCTCAGGCGGACTTCTTCTGTGACAGCAAACTGCCCCCAGACTCAGAGGTTCACTGTCACGGAGGCGCGCTCCTCTCTCTGTCGCATCTTCGACTCAGTTAGGAGAGCCTTGCCCCCCGTTTTGTTCCCTCAGGGACTCGGGCCGACAGGGTCTGTAGTCACAGGGGAGATGGAAAGGAAGAGCAATGGGACCCGGGGGATCTTCAGGCTTTGAGTTGGAAGGAGCACAGACAGTTTCCCCCCAGGTGTCCTTGGCCAAGTCAAGTCATAGGGCCGAGACTGCGCTCCACAGGGTGGGTGTGTACTCTCCCCCTCGGATGGGAAGTGCGTGTTTTCAACAAAAACACACGTTACCCATCCCTGTTAGTTCATCTCCTGGAAATTAATTGCTTTTGGCTCCTGCATCAGTGTGTATATTCCACACCTGTTAACTGAGCATGTGCCATACATACGCTGAGCTGACGACGGTCTTCGCAGGAACTGACCGTGAGCTGACGACGGTCTTCGCAGGAACTGACCGTGAGAAGGGCCTTAGAACACACAGGGTCTGTCCCCGCGCAGTGGCCAGGCCGGTTTGCCAGAGAGAAAGCCGGAGTCGGGATCGCATGAAATTAAACGCATTAGCTGACACCCAACTGCATTTTGTATTATTGCTGTTATCATTATTTGATCTTACATGTGAAAGGGCACTGCTGCTGGAGGAGTCATGACATCTCTGGGCCCTTTAATTCTTGTCATTTCAGCTATTTTAGGGCACCTACTTATCCATCTATGTAACATGGACACAAACCTAATTATTTAATGCATACATGTTTCCATGGGTGATGATAAGGTGGTAACGCTGACCAAAAAAGCTGGCATCCCTAATTACTCAAACTCCCTGGGGGTTGGATGTGTAGAGTCATGTCTAGAAGACACACAAAGCCCACTGAGTTTCTTACTTTCATAGTATTTTTTAGCTGTCAGCCTACTTATTTGATTTTCTGTTTACTCTCTGTTCTTTTATGTAGCTATCATTTTATTTCCAGAGAACAAGAATCAGATCAAGCCCTGTGTGGGTCTTAGGACTCCCGGCCTGGGAACGGCTTTCTTGTCTGCCCACTGACTACACGGCCCTGATTCCTAAGCTGTCAGGGCCTTTCTGCTGGAGCTCATTTCTCGTCCATTGTCTTCTACATGTATATTCAGAAGGATCGTATTTTAAGAAAGGATTACGTATTTCAAGGGAGGAAAATCATTCTGGTGTTTCCAAAGCTCACACAGCTGTTGAACTTTAATTAAACAGGTTTGTATTAAAGGGGACTGGAGACTAGTTCATAAAACCAGACAGATATATGCTTTGCCAATGAAGAAGAAAGCTAATTAGGCCAAGTGTAGCAGCTTAATATTAATCTTTAACACACTCCTAGTGTTTTTGTTGTAAATCTTGACTCTGCTAGTGCATTTTTTTTTTAATGAATTATTCTGCAAGTGAATATCAGCATTTGGATGTCAACGATTCCTAGTCAGTCAGAAAATTATAACATCTCTCCATATTATGTTAATATTTATTGCGAGAAACTTAATTCGTGGATAAAATGTAATTCACTGATGAAAATAAGTAGCGAACTTATTCTTGGGAAATAGAATTTGTTATATAAGCCACAAAAATAATCCAGAGCAACCCACTGTATCTTAATAAAGTATTTGATTACCAAGAAATTTTGTACACCAAAATAAGGCCGATCAACTGATTTAAAATTCAGTTGTGTTGTTCTGAGTTTATTCTTAAGTCTTTTAACCAAGTTATGATTTTTCAAAAAGTACTAAAGGGTAGCTGTGCTATTTTAACAAAAATGCACTCACTATTACATTCCCATAATTCTGTGAAGGAGGAGAAACAAAAAGACCCAATAAATTAGAATTTGTTGCCACACCATCAGACCCTAAGAAACTTGCAGATGCGTTCAATTATTGAATGAGTTCACGGTTTCCGTTTGTGTTCTCTTGGGCATGGACTCTGAGAAAGAACACTTTAAAGATTTAGATTTTCCCTTTTCAATAGGGAAGACCTGCAGGGAACACTTTAAAAGCACAAAGATGTTTAAATTAAGCCTGCTGAGAATGAATGCAGTAAATAGAATCAAATTGTGATTTACTTAAATGATTCACAAGTTCAAACCCCCTGTTTCTCTCTCAAGAATAAGTGTTCTGCTTTATTCTCCAAATGGAACCATGAACCATAAATTAAGCATTGACTACAAGCTCAAATGCATTAATGTCATTATAGAAATTTCACACTATTATTCAACCATAACTGCAAAGATCTCTTTTGCTTGTGTGAAGCAAAAGGATCCCAGGCCCCACTCGCTGAAAACACCACCAAGGAACAAGAAGAGACCATCAGTAGCTTTCCAGCCGCAATGGCTGCAAAGATATGAAGGTTTAGAAAGAAATGATGCCGAAACACGAAGCCCGTATGGCACGTTGTCTTACGATGTGTCCGTTGACGTTCTGTGTAGCCACAATACGGTCATCACCAGAACATTCCTGAAAGTGGGATGTTTCTGGACGAGATGCTGGAGAGGGGAATTCCCAAAGCACTCTTCTCACCTGAAAGGGTGCCTCTACCTTAGGTTCGGATTCCCATTTCGAAGGCAGCGTATCACTGATTATGTAGAACGTAACTCGCCAAGGTAGCAATGGCTGGAGAGAGGCAGTGATGGGTGCGCACAGGGACAGTGATGATGGATCCCCCCCCCCCCCCCCAGTACTCTGTCAGGCTGGTCCCTCGTGCAGCAAACACACTGTCTGCACGTGGCGTGGCCGTGATGAAGACACCCGGCTAAGCACATTAGCTGTAAAGGCTTTCTAGGTTCTTCTGTTTTTTATTCCTGCCCCATCCAGTCCTCTCAATGTAATGCTGAGGTTTTTCTTTCTCACGACACCTGAACCCTTCCCTGGTAGTCAGGCTGGAGTTACTCCAGGATGTTTGTTTTCTACGGGAAGCCTGCTGAGGGGGCCAGCACAGCTAAAGATGTTGCTTGTCTTTGTTTCCTTTCAAATTTTCTAAAATAGAGTGACGGACATTTGTATAACTTCAGAGATCAAGTTCAGCTCCCTGACGTCTTAGATGAAGAGACTGAGACCCGACTGGCTATGTGACTTGCCCTGGTTTGCGTAGCTAGTTAAGGAACTAAAAGTCGGCTCTGTTAACCATAGTCCTTTGTGTCACTGGGCATGTGGGTTGGTTTGAACAAGATCTCTAAAGGCTGTTATATTTCTGAGAGTCTACAACTTCGTGATTTCTATTCAATAACCACCAATGAAGCATATATGAAATTTTATTTCTGTTTTTCTATGTTATTAACATAAATATTTGTTATTTTTTAACGTTTTAAAGGGTTCTCCCACTGTGATATTTCTGAAATGAGCGCTCCCTTAAAGAGAGGCTCTGGCCAGGGATAGACTTGTAATCTGTGCTCCTGTTGTGAACCTGTGAGTTTATAAGGTCAGGACCTCCTTCACCTTTTCCCACAAAATGCAGCAGAGAATTCTCCTCTGCACTACGTCTGTTGGGAGCGCTCACCAGTCTTTCCTGGGTGAGACCTCTGTCTCTGCCCTTGGGCTTTGAGGCGTCAGGTGGCAGCTTTTCTTGCTCTTTCTATTGTTGCTATAATGGGTACGGTGGCGAGACGGCCACATTTGATTCCAAGGTAACTACTGTGTTGTACCGAAATACTTGCGTATAGGGCTGTGTATCGTGGGCACACTTTTCTAGGGAAAGATGCCTTTGTCTCCCCGCACAGGGGGACAGAATAGGAAGCCTCGTGCGTATCTTTTTCAGGCTGAGGGTTTAAGAGGGGGAGGGGTGTTCACGGCTTCAGGGTCGCCTTCATTACTTTCCAGGAAGCCCAGGAAATTGTGGGGTCCTTGGGGCCCAGGAAAGCCTTCGTCCCGCAGCACGAGGACTGTCGGGACGTTATTTTTTGACCCTCATGCTAGCTTATGATTTTGGAACCAAGCGACTCTTCTTCCTGCAATTTTGCATTGGGTGGGTGGTATTAACACCTGGGCAAACACGGAAGCTCTTAGGATACTGTTAAAAAAACAGATTCCTGGAGCTCTCCTCAAATCGACTGAATCGGAAACACTGAGGAATGGAGCCCAGAGATGTATAATTTTTAAAAACTTACCTGGACATTTTTTAAAGAAAACAACTGCGTCCATGCCAGACCGATCAGTTATTCCCTGATGGAGGTGATGCCGCCCCCACATCCAGCATTGCAGAGCTCCCCAGGCTTTAAACTTTCTCCTGTCTCTAGGATTCAGCATTCATTTCTTGCTTCAAGGATCTAGCAGTGTAAGCTTTTCTCTTCAGGAGCAAAGAAAAGAATCCCTGCCTGTCATTTGTACTGAATTGGCCAAAAGTTCGATTGGTTCTTTCCCTGTCGTCACTCTAGGAGCACCTAGTTGTCTTTAACTTCATACGAAACAGTTTTGTTGAATCGTATTGTGACAGCTGTCATATCAGCGTGCATTAAAAAAAAAAAAAAAAAAAAAATCAACTTACCAAAATTGGTGAATTTTTGTGTAGCCATCTTAATATTGAAGATGGAAGAAAATACGGAACATTTATAGTGTATTATGCTTTCATTATTTCGAGAAAGATAAAAATGCAACTGAAATGCAAAAAAAAAAAAATAGATGTGTGCAGTGTCTTGAGAAGGGGCTGGGACTGATCATGCGTGTTCTAAGTGGTCTGCGCAGTTCCGTGCTGGAGACTTCTCGCCGGATGATGCTCCGTGGTCGGGCGGACCCGTTGACGTTGATAGGGATCAAATGGAGACATTAACTGAAAGCAACCAATGTTATACTACACAGGATAGAGCTGACATATCCCAAATAGCCAGGTTAATAATGTTATTGGTGAAAATGAAAACTGTGTCTTGTTTTATGGAAAAAACCATATGGCTGCTTGGGCCAGCCCGGCTGGGTACGTCTGAGTCACTGCAGAGCCTGCCTTGTCGGAAGCTCCGACTTCGTGGCACAGGGAGCCTTCCTGATGGATTCCAGGAAAGGGCTTCAGACATCGACTGATCCAAAGGGCAGCGCTCCATTCTGTCTTACCCCGTGCGGCCTCATGTTCTGGGAGAGCTGCGTATTATATTTAAGGATGTTCTTCTTAGGTGATCGTTAGAAAAAATCAATTTTCTTTTTAATCAAAGCTCTCTCGATGCTCACCTTATTGAAATGTGCAGGCTAAAATTGGCATGCATATACAAATTGGTTTTGGAGGGACTATTTGAATTTCTTGTTGTTTCCTTTAAAGGGAGGTGTGTAATGGGAGGGTATTTTTAGAGAAGATACGTGTTATTATTTCCAAGCCAGTCTGCCTCAGAAAATGCTGTCACAGGGCACTGATGCACCGTCCCCTAACTGTGGTTCTTCTGTTGTGCAATGTCTGCCTACCCACCTAAGTGGCATTTCGTAGCAGAAGTATTTGGGGGCCCCCGTTTCGTCCCCTTCCCTCCAGCAAGCACCTGACACAAGGCTGGCGGGTGGGCATGCCGTTAGTGCGAGCTCACCTGGGCGTCGAGAAGCAGGATGCGTTTTACGGAGAGTCGGTCCTGACAGGTTGTTTGGCCTCCGCCTAATAGAAGAGAGCAGGGAAGTCGGGAGAGCGGGAGCCAGGAAGAGCTGAACGGATAAGCACCAGAGGAGGCAAAGCAGAAGCGGGGTCTGGGGCAGGGCCTGAGGGGCCGAAAGGGAAAGAGGAAGGGTCCAGGGTACCGACGGGATGAGGGGTCCCTCCATATGACTCCAAAATTTTTCAGTCAGCTCCTTAAATTCAAATGTCTGCTGTCTGTGTTGATGTAAGACACCTCCAAGCTGTAGAGAGTTTTTTATTAGAATTTATCTGAGGCAAACGTTACAGCATTACCAGGAAGCTCAATCTTGCTGCTCTGGGGACGACAGTTTTGCAGCCCCTCCCCTGGGTTGGAATGAAGGAGGGAAGAAAGGAAGGAGACCCAGAGGTAGGAGAAGGCAGGGCAGGGATCCAGTTACAGGAAGGGTAACAAGATAAAGTGCTCCCTTGAGGGTGGGGAGCTTCCTAGGGGCCTGAAAAAGAGGCCTTTCAAAGGCCCCTTAACCTAGTGAGCCCAGAAGCGCAGACACAATGGCCAGGGCTGGCTCCAGGCAAAGATAAACCTTTCACTAAAAAGTTACAAGCCTGGGGCCTGAGCACCCACCATGCCCTGCTCAGGTAGGAATTTGTGATGGGACCCCTGGGGAGGTCACTTGCAGTTGGATCTATGGCGCTGACCCCTTTTCGTCCACACGGTGGAACCCACACTGTGCACCTGTTGGCACAGCTGAAACAGAGACGAGTCACTGAAGGGGGATCCGGGGGCCGAGGTACCAGGAAACTCTTCTGCCAGGACATGGGTTTGTGCTGTTGCAAACGGGCGGTTCATGGTGAGAGCCAAGCTCACTGGCTTTCGAAATGCAGCGAGTCTGAAAGGGAACTTCCTCCCACGGCCATTCTGAGCCCTTGTGCAAGCTTCAGCCACATGATGCTGCCAGGTTGGAAGTCACACATAGTCACATGTGAGCAATTGCACGATATTGGAACCAGAAAAGCCGGTGTTCACGCTGCCTGTCACCTGCCAGACCCAACAAGCAGAGGCAGGGATTGAATCTTTACGGGCGCTTTATTCAGATGGTCGGCGATCTGAGAAGTCGGCGGGTTTGTGCCCTAACTGACCGCCTTAAATTCCATGATACGCGGACCCTTTCTATAAGGAGAAGAAAAGTGTAGGTAAGGGGGTTGGAATTCAGGGAAAAGGTTAATCGGATAAAAGCTGCAGCTTTCCTTCTTCTGTGTCCTGGGCGGTGGTCCTTGTGCCCTGGGCGGTGTCTTTGTGTCCTAGGAGATGGTTGTCTCACCCTGAAGCACAAGGGCTCAGATACCATCTTGGTTGCCTGCAGTCCCCCCGAGGCTCAAAGGTGGAAGTGCTTACGGTCTCCTGGAGTCAGGGTGGGTCAGACCTCCAGCTCCTGAAACAATAGCTTTTTACACACATTGATTACCAAGCTTATTAGCTGTTACCTGGAACTAGAATCTTCCAACATTTGAGCCCTGCATCAATATCTGGGTCAGCCAGAGTCCCCTGCTGTGTGAGCCTCTCCACCTGCACAGGGCAGACTGAGTGCAGACAGCCCAGTGGCTCACTCCTCCCAGGAGCCTTCGCAGCCCGAAAGGGACTGTGCTCACTGCCATGTTTCATCATCTTTGGTGTTTGTGTTTGTTTTCGTCATGGAGTCGGAACGGAAGTCTGAAGAGGGAGAATCTGCCGTTGCCCCTTATTGAAAAAGAGCCTCTGGGACCAGGGCAGCCTTAGACATAGGCCAGCCCCGAGGGCCGCACCTGGGGCGGGGGTCTGAGGAAAGGCTGGGCGTGTTTCTTGAACCGACAGTCGCGTAGCCTGGAATTTCGGCATCAAAGGTAAAAAGTGTAGGGCGAGACTGGAGACCTTTACAGAACCTTCCGAGTCCTGTGCTAACACAGCACGTGTGTTTGTAAAAGCAACATGCAATTTCTGTCTTCACAAGAAGCCTTACTTCAACATTCACCAAATATTCTCCCCTCCGCACTTACTGTATTCAAATAAACATGCCTGGGCGCAGAGAGAGGGGTCTTTGAAGGAGGTGGAGCTATTCACACGCTCCTCTGGGCCTGCTTAACCACACCTGCCCTTGGGCTCTCTGCCCAGGGCACTTCTGGGTATTTTATGTCTGTCCCACCCAGTGGAGGCAGAGAGCCTGTTGTTTGATCAGTGTCCTCACTGCTCCGGGGGCCGGGCCTCTGACTGTATTGATCAGCTCTGTCCCTTGGCCCTTCCTCCGAGCCCGCTGCTCTGCATAGCACAGGACGAGTGAGGGAGCAGCTCTTCCCAGTGTGTTGAACCCTTCACTGTACGAGATGAAGTTAACACAGCTGTCGCTCCCACACCTTATTTGTGATTATGTTCCCAGCGAGCCCAGTAACAGCCATCTTAAAGACCCTGTGGCAAGGCTGGAGAGAGAGCTCTTCCCGGTGTAATATTCTGAAATAATGTTGTCACAGGTTATTACTGAGGGCGTGGATAGTCATGCATCATGCCTGAAAATTCTATTGCGTCCTCCAGGAAGGCGGCATGAGGTTTTTTACACCGTTCTTTCAATTATCTCTTTCATCCTCGCGTTGTAACCCCGAGGTTAGAGTTCCAAGCGGAGGACCGCAGTATTAGAAGTGTGGGTACAAGGGAAATAGAGGTGGCCTGCCTCCCGTTTTTGCTGAGGCAGAAATAACAATTTTTTCAAATATCATCTGAGAATGTAAAGACTATTCAACACACTCAGAGTAAATTATTTCGCAGCATTTTCAGAAAGGGCTGAGTGTAAGCGCAGGACTGTCAACGTGACGCCTACATGGATTCATTCATTCTGGAAAGAGCCACTGGGCTTTTCCGAGGGAACTGGTGGCGGTCGAGGCGATGTGGGTCCGTTGGAGTGAGGGCCTGCGCTCGTGAGTCTGAGTGGGACTGCAGGGTAAGGAGGTGAGGGTCAGGGAGGGGACCTCAGGACCGATGGCCCACGAGTAAGTGACATTGAGGGAAGCGGGTGTGGTGACAGGTATTGACTGGGCCCCTGGACGAGTGTTTGAGCGTCCTGGCAGTCAGAGAAGGCGGCCCAGACCTGAAGAATAGAAAGGAGCAGACCCGTGAGGATCCCTGAATTCAAGGAGGAGGGACGGGCAAGACCTTAAGGGGCCAGGGAGCTTTGCACGGGTAAGGAAGGGGACGAAGGACGGAGGGCCCTCTGTGGAGTGGGAAATGGAGGTGGGGGGAGCCCGCAGAGGGCCTGGGGGCTGCGGCAGAGCTCAGATTGCATGTAAGTGAGGTAGGAAGCCCCGCCAGTGTTTGAGGCGAGAGAGACGCGACCTAATCAACGTGCTTAAATGCTCGTGAGTCTGGTGTGTATCTGACTCTCACAGGAGGGGACAGGAAGGGACACAGGACGCCGGGAGCAGGTGGGGCCATAGTAATCCAGATGAGGGATGACGATGACTCCCTCCAGGGTGACAGAATCACGGGGAAAGGCCTGGAGGAGGTGGGGTCTGGAGGTTTAGAAGATGGAGTCAGGAGGCCTGCCGAGCATTAGAGATAAAGGCTGAGGGCAGGAGAGGACCACCGCTGCTCCTTGGGGTCTGGCTGAGCGGCCACGCCCATGGTGGGCGGTGCATGGTGGGCGGGCCCACGGAGGAGGGGCAGACGCGCTAGATGGGATGAGGTCAAGGTGAGAGGTGAAGTACAAGTGGGAAGGGTTGCTTCCGCTGTGGGCTTTTTAGGGATTAGTGACATCCACATATGTGTGTGTGTGTGTGTGTGTGTGTGTGCGCGCGCGCGCGCGCGCGCGCGCCAGGGAAACTCCTGATGTTCTTTCGTCCCATGGAAACACTGGGACCATCCCTGTAAACCACAGCCTGGAGGAAAGAGCTCCTGGTGTGCACCTGTAGCCCAGGGCTCCCGTTCTAGTCCTGACGCCCCGCTTTCCACCGACCGCTCCCCTGTCCGAGCTCTCCCTGAGCGCGGCACCCACCTCTCAGCCCCGACCCAGGTCTGCCTCGGCCCTCTATAGCTCTCACTCCCGTCTCTCACTCCCCAGAACAATTTCGTTTTACGTGTATTAGAGTTTAGATTTTAAGTACCATTTACGGCCCTAAGGGGGTATTTTGAGATTACACCATTTATAATTGATCCAACCATTATGTACCGATCCTGTTATGAGTTGCATTGTGCTTGGCTCTAAACAAGAAATTTTAACTTGTACAAGTGTAGCTGTTGCTCTTCATGAATTTGGAATATAATTAAAGATAGAAAACGCATTTGTATGAAATAACTAAACAATAATACCCGATAATTAAGCCATGTGGAAACCATGGGGCTAAATGGATCACCCAGCGTGGTGTGACTGTGGCGATGCTGATGCCACGGGGGTTCTGTGATCTGTGTTCCAGCTTTACTAGTAATTCAGACTGGTAACGTGATGAAGGGCGTTGGGTCTGATACCACAGTTTAAGCCCTAACGGCCCCCTTGCTGTGACCCCGGGCCCATTTCCTGTCTTCCGAACCTCACTGTCCTCCTCTGTAAAACAGGAATAATAATAGCACCTACCCATACGGGGTCTATGACAAATACATGAAAAGAATTGTCTGGCGCCTGGTAAGAATTCTGTAAGTGTTTGCTGCCTTCCTCCTCCTCCTCTTCCTCCCCATATAGGTGTCATTTGCCTGCAGGAATGGAAGACACAGGGGAACTTTCAGGTCTGGGTCCATCCTCGGAGCAGCTCAGGCTGCGGGACGATGGTAATGAAAGGTTGACTGCTGCCCGTGACCTTGCCACGAGGGATGCGGGTGACCTTGGTGAAAAAGGGTTAAAGAATCAGGAGACAGTGAAGGCTTCTGATTGGTGGAGGAGCTGGTCACCGTCTTTCCAAGTCATTGTACCCGAGAGGAAAAGGAAGTAAAGGGTTCAGCACGACTATGAAGCTAGGTGGAAGCACCTCCTTACTAGGTATTGACTTCACGGGGTTTCTGACTTGCACCCTTGAGATCTAAATGTAATGACATGATTAAGAGCAGTGTCCTTGTTAGCTACAGAGCGGATTGCTTCTCTCGAGCCAAGACTAAGGCTGCCACCGAGACACTGACAGCTCCCCTCTGGGCAGATGGGTGTTTAACAGTGGCCATCCTCCCCATCTGCCACCTCCTTTTCTGGTCATTGTCTTATTATTGGGAGCTTGAAGAAATTCACAATTCCATCCTGTGATGACATTTCCCTTTGTAATGGCACCTCCTCTGTCACTTCTTGATCAGTGAAGAATCAGAGAGTGACTCATTCCTGATTTGTTAATGCAAACGCTTTTTGTTATTTAATCATTCTGAGGCAGTCATGGGTAGTTATTTAGCTTTGCAGATTCTTATAAGTCACGAGCCTGCTTCGGCAGAGGATGTTGAGTAGCTGTTTGAATTAGGCAAAGTTAGGTTCAAAAAGTCAATCTTGATTTACAGGTGTTGCGTGAGCAATTCAATGCAGGCTCAGTGAAGCATATTATCTGCAAATAATACTCTGCACTTGTAGAGAAGCAGCCTCAACAGAAAGAGACTTCATTCTATACGATTAATGCACAAGTGCTTTATAAACTGGAGAGCCATCTGCTGATAGAAAACAGCGCGTGGATGGAACATTGATGTGATCGCAGGTGGACCTGTCTGTCCAAGGATAAGGAGGAGTTCTTATGGAGGCCATGATTAAAGGGCACTGTGTTTTTGCAAGTGGGGTAAATATCTGTGACCCTTAAATACCTGAGTGTCATCCCATAGATACCTTAGTGCTAACCCTACACTCTGCCTCACGGGTTTCCATGTTTAGGTGGGCGGAGCAATTTCAGGAGCCTTTAAATCCTGCGAGCATTTAATGCCCACCACTGTCGAGGTCCAAGGAAGTGTGAGGCACAATAGGTAAGAATTCCCCAAATTGTGTCTTCCTTGCGTATTGATTCCCGATAGACCGACCACTTTCCTCGCCCAGGCTCTCCGCAGATGGGACCCCATGTGCGCTGACACCCCATTCCTGTTGCCCTGCGTTCTGACTTGCCCTTGATGGGCAAACTGACTTTGCGTGTGCCCCCGTGGGAGGGGAATGCGCCACCATTGCTTTCACAGACAACCTTGCAGAGACAGGGCCAGGCTAGTGACCTCATAAGGTGTCCGGAAATGTGGTGTCGAAAGGGAGCAGGAGCTGGCCGCCAGCGGAGAGGGCAGCAGGAGGCTGTGGCCAGATCACTACACGGCGCGGTTGTCCTTGGGCACAGGTGTTGCGCAGGGCCAGTCAGACATGTCAAGTTCACGGCTCACAGGTCTCCAGCCCGCCGCGTGCTGGGAGTGAGCGCAAGCCAAGGACACGGAGGCAGAAGCCTCGTGACGTGGTGTGGTCCCCGCAGACATGGCTGTGGCCGGGTGGCAGGCGGGGGCACCAGCAAGTACAGAAGAGCCACCTACAGCAGCGGGAAGGGCCCCAGTGGTCAGGGGATGGCCTCTGGTGTGCGCTCCCTGCCCCGAGCACCGGTAGGGAGGCACCTCTGGCTCCGGAACGGGGCGGGGCGAGCTCCCTTCAGGGAACGTGGCTTCTGAAGCCGAGAAGACCTGAGGGAGGCCCATGCCGCGCAGGCGGAGAGATTGCTGAGAGAGGTGACATCCCTACCGTTGTTCCAGAATGTTCAGAGGCAGTGCAACGTCAGAGGTGCCCCGTGCGCTCTCTCACCGCACAGGGTGGGGGTTATACCCCGAGACAGGAGTGGGTCTGCCTCCGCTAGCCCAGGTTCTTCTTCCCGTGTGTTTTCTGTATGCATTCTGCGGGGAGCCTGTTTCCCACGGGTCGTGTAAATACCGGGCTTTCTCTCTCCCAGAGTGTTTTCTATCCCTGCCTTTTCCCTCCTGTGTCTGTGTCTTTCTTTGTTAACTCTTGGCTTTCAGTTGTTTCTTCCTGTGTACTCACTCCTTGAGTGGGTGCAATGCAAAGCTGGAACATCATATGTGTGTGTGTGCGTGTATGCATGTATATATATGTGTCGGTGCGTATACATACACATTTATTGTGTGTATATGTACATTTACAGGTACATTTGTATTGTATTTGGGGTAAGACTTTATTTCTTCCTCTGAAATTGAAAAGCATAAGAGTTAAGTACTTTATTTCCCTGTTTGTAGAAAATACTAAAGTAAATCACGTGTGCTTCTGTTCTTGGTTGGTGCGCTCCGTGGCTCTTGATTTGCTCTGGAAGCTTGGTTTTAGTTTTCATAGGGACCAGGGAAAGATACTTTTCACTTTGTCTACTTCATTGCTTCTGGTAGGTCATCATAAAGACGTTATTGTAGGCATCTCAGGGACCCCTGGCCCTGCTCTGAAGGGACCCGAGGCAGCGCTGAAACAAACAAGCAGAACACAGGTGAGAAGAGGAATCAAAAAGAAGGAAAAACCTGGGGGGAGCCCGGAGACCCTGCTAAGCTGCGTTTGCTCACTGATTTGATCTGAGTGTCCTACAGGCCAAGACTGAGCATGAAGGAGGGTCACTGTTCCAATTATAGAACAGTAGATACGAAAACCCTCCTAAATTCAGGGGCTTGAAACAAGAGCGCATAGTTTTCTATTGCTGCTGCAATAGAGGAGCACAGATGTAGAGCGCTACGAGCACACGTGTGTTGTCTTAGCGTCTTGGAGGTTCGAAGTCTGTTCTAGGCCCCGTTAACCAGGTGGGGCAGCCTTTCTCCCTGCAGGCTCTGGGAGAGACTCTGCGTCCTTCCCTCTTTCCTCGGTCATTCCTCATGGCGCCGGCCTTGGCAGTGGCCCCTTTCTTCCATCTTCGCAGCCAGCAGTCTGACCATTCTTCTCAACTTAATCTCACTCTGATTCTCTTCATCTGCCTGCCCCCCGCCCCTTTTGAGGACCCTTATGGTTCTACTGGGCCACCTGGAAAGTCCAGGATAAACTAACTCCCTGTCTCAAGGTCAGCTAATGAGCAGACTTCATCCCATCTGCAACTTTAATTTCCCTTTGCCATGTAACCCAACATATTCAGACTCTGGGGACTAGGACAGGAACATCTTTAGGGGACTGTTATTCTGCCCAGTCACACAAGAATAACATTTATTCTGCTCATGAATCTGCCATTTGGGCAGAGCTTAATGGGAACAGCTCATTTCTGTACCACGTGGCATCAGCCAGCTTGGGCGGAAGGCTGGGGCTGGAATCACCTGAAGGGTTTCGCACTAAAACATTTGCCTCTTGCTCCTGGGGACACTCAGAGGGCTGGGGCTGGGGCCAGACCCACTGGCATTCCTTGAGCATCTATGTCTGTCTGTCTGGTCTTTCCGTGTGGTCTGTCCAGTATAGTGGCTCAGGGAGCAGAGCTTCTTATGTAGTTGGCTAAGGTCTTCAGGGCACGGTGGGAGATACTAACATGGGTAGGTAGGTAGGTAGGTAGACGGACAGACAGATAAAAATGGGTGGAAGCTGTGTTTGCTTTTTTTCCTTTTTTTTTTCTCTCGCTCTCTCTCCACCCCCACTCTCTCCCCCCCACTCTCTCCCCCACTCTCTCCCCCACTCTCTCCCCCTCTCTCTCCCCCTCTCTTTCTTTCTTTCTTTTTTCTCTTTCTTTCTTCTTTCTTTCCTTCCTTCCTTCCTTCCTTCCATCTGTCCTTCCTTCCTTCCTTCCTTCCTTCCTTCCTTTCTCTCTTTCTCTCTTTTTCCATCTCACCCAAGGACATGCTCATTGATTTTTAGAGCAAGGGGAAGGGTGGAAGAGAGAGGAAGTGAAACATTGATGTGAGAGAGAAATATCGAGATGTTGCTTCTTGCAGTGCCCCCACCAAGAACCAAACCCACAATCCAGGCATGTGCCCCAACTGGGAATTGAACCTGCAACTCTTTGGTCCATGGAATGATACTCCCACCAAGTGAGCCACACCAGCCAGGGCTAAGCTGTGTTTTCTTTTATCTTCACCTCCCAAATCATGCAGCATCACTTCTGTAACATTATATTCATGAGAACTGCGCCACTACAGCAAGGTATAGTCAAGGACAGGGATTTAAGCTGAAGGAGCATCCAGGAATTTGCAGACATGTTTCAAAACTACCACGGCCCCTTCCAGATTTACAGTGCCCCCCAAACAGCTTTTCTTGCGGATAACAAGTAAATAAAATCTTGTTCATGGGTCTCATAAATGGACATTGTGTGTAATATAAAAGATGATGGCCTCGCCAATATATGTACAGAAAATGCAATGATAAAACTCATAGAGATGTTTATTACAGCATTTCTAAGTGCTAGCACCAAGTATATTTCAGGAAAAAAACCAAAAACAATTCTACAAATTGCTAAAGGCTTTATTCCAAATATATAAGCTTCTAATGGGTTAAAGAGAATCTGGGCAAAAACTTGAAGACTGTAGAAAAATCAATGGACTATACACCAATCAGCCGACCCTTCATGAATATAACATTTTATGATAAAACAAGAATATAGAGGCATTAAAGAGATCAGGTTCTATTCCTTGACAAAAAGAAAAAAAAAACAAAAACAAAGTAAAAATGATCTTTGCTAGTTTGGGGCAGGTCTTTAGGTTTTTAAACTATAACAGGTTGGTGTTTAATTCCTAGGTGAGATAAACTCTCCCCCCTCCTGTAGTCCTCGACTGCAGACAGAAATAAACACAGACTTTCTTTCTTTTTCTTTTCTTTTTCTTTACATAGAGGATGAAAACGCGTCAGCCGAAGCCTGGTTGTTTTCCAGGTTCTGTGTGAGGGCCTTTTGGCAAGTGGCCATTGGCTACTCTGGAGCCCTCTTCCTTGCACATACAATAATGATAGTAATTGATTTTCATCGTTGACATGTCTCTGCACATGTTTAAATCTCCTGGTGCTTGAACACAATTGGAGAGTGACTAAAACGAGTAAGGTCAAGTATGTATGGGATTTCATGTACCTCGCTCCCATGGTGCCTGTTCGTAAATCACGTTTTACTGGGAGGGCGGTAGGTGCTGTGGATGATCACATCGTCCTATTTGTGCCTTCCTTGTGTCGTCCTTGGTCATGTGTTTTCTCTCGTGGACGGAGAACAGGGTCATGCGATCACTTCCACCCTTAGCACCCACGTGCCCCTGAGCACTCACATCTCCTCTCTGCGATTAACCAACGTAGGACAGAGACTACCAGAGAAGTGGGTAAAAGGTAATGGCGTGGCATGCTTCCTAGAAAGCCAAGTTCGCAGGCTTTTTTAATGTCCTTGCCCTTCGGCACCCGTCCCGGATTGTTGTGTTGTTTCCCCGGCTGCTCCTTAGAAACACAGGCAACTACAAAGCACTTCTCAATGCCTGTCCAGTATAGTCTTCCCGTCAGACATAATGCCCGCAGATCTACAGGGGATTTGAATGCCGCATCTACTCAGAAGTGTATGGCTCAGGAGGGACGGGAGAGTATCTGCGGAAAGGGACCCTTTGAGGGACTGGTTTTCATTTTCAGAGACAGATCCCCGTGTACTCTGTGCCTGGAAAGACGGAAGTCCTCGTGAGAGGTCACGTGCCCCTGAGGTTAGAGTTAGCTCATTAAGACCAAATACCCAAAAGCACGCACCACTGTTTATTTTCAGTTCTCTCAACTTGCTAAACGTAACATGGTTTACAGGTTTGAATATCCCCGCAGAGAAAAATAAAAGCTGGTCTTCCTTTGCCTTGCCTTCTTAGCCCTCATATATTTCTTATCACCTTTTCCCCCATATCCTGTGCCTTGATTTCACTGTTTACCCAGTAATGCACGCATTCAAAGGCCACCTCCCGGCCACCTCCCACTGCCTTTCCCTTCGTTATCAGGCCTCGCTGTGAATGGCGAGGCGTCCTTACTATTCTTCAGCCGTTCCTTTTGTTTTCTTTCTCTCGCAGGAAATATCCTTCACTTTTCCTTGAAGGGTGGGTGTGGAAGGGCAGGTGGGGGCAGAGGCAGGAACAAGAGCCTGCCTCCAAATGAGTTCTTCGGTGGTGCACCACTTCTGCCTTGGAGCAATGATGATAAGAAACCGAGGTCATAGAAAGAGCAACATTCAACCATACGTGAATTGTTCTCCCGCTTGAGAAACCTGCTCTTGAAGTGAAGACTTTATTACCCACTGTTGATTGGCATTATTGGATTTTCCAATATTTAAAATAAAAACAACCCGTCCGGCCTCCCACAGAGACGGAAACACACGCTAAGTGATGGGGACCACTAGGGATCCCAGTGCGTCCTTGGAGGGACCCCTCAGGCAGGTGCGTGGTGCTGTGGACTTGGAGGGGCCAGAGGCCATCCACCCTCCTGGGATCTTTTCCCCGAGGATGAGTATTAAGTATAAGATATTAGGGGAAGGGGCACAAAAATAAAAAAGTCCTAATTCCCATTCTCACTATTTTGTCTGCCTGCAGCCCTGCAAACATTCACACCAGAAACCTTAATAAGGTGCCTTGAAGAAAGACGGTCCTCCTTGGCCAAAACCTGGCTTCGTGTTGGGAAAGGCTGGCCATTCCAATAGTTTTTCTAAGCTGTAGAGAAGACAGGGTTTTAAAGAGTCCTGTGAACTGTTACTTAGTCACCCATTAGACTCCATTAGGTGAACTTGGCACTGAGTGACGAGGTAACATGAACGCTACCGTGAAGTCAATGAGGAGGGTAGGCTTCTATCCCCTGTCCATCCGTGGAGGACCGTCCCCGGGCAGGTGTGCATTGCGGCTCTGCTGTCAATCGGCAGAAACGGGGCTGCTGTGGGAAATCGTCCCCAGGACACCGGGCTGCAGCACTGTCATTAACCAAAGTTCTGGGAAATCAGTTGCAGTCTCTCTCCAAGGAATGCATAAATGAGGACTGTCAAGTCGCGGCAACAAGAAGGGATGTTCTAATTAAAGAGTGAGGTCTTTGAGTCCCCATTTAGATCAAATTAATGTGTGGAAAACACATTTGGTTATGAACCAATACTTACCTGTGAGCTGATATTTATATGAGAGGTTTATTTGATACTTCATGCTGAAATATAGTAGGCTTAGTGAAGAGATTTTAAAGGTCCTCCTCATAAAAGGGGAGAATCTCCCTTACAGGTAAACGGCTAGCGAAGCCTCCTTTCTGGTAAAATCCATGATATCTAAGAGTGCAATTTTTGTGAGTTCGTTTTCCAGCTTCCTTGTTAGAGTTCACTTTGGTTTGTTTCTTTTTTTGTGATACTGATGACACCAGATGCTTGTACTTTGTTTTTATCTAGAAAGGTAATTTGCCAGGGTAGTGACCCTATCAAATGCTTGATTTTAATTAATTCTCAAAACAGCGCTTTTCAACAGGAAATTATCTTTTTCCTGTGTTTCCAGCCAAGGGAGAAGTTTTCTCTAACCGTACAAAAATTACTCTTGAAAAAAAATCAAGATTTGTTATTGTCATTGTTTATTAGTAAAAGTTGATTGGGGATCCATACATGACTCACCTTTTATGTGTTCCTTTTCCTTAGTTTAGTCAAAGAACTAATTTTCAAAAGCGGTGATTGCTGGTGGGCCGTGTCATTGTGCCTGGGGGCATAGCCAGGGGCATGGTCACCATAGCAACCACGGGGGGGGGGCTGGGCTCTTCCCAGGAGGGCGTTTGGCTTGGTGAAACTCTTGACACAACGCGAAGAATCTAACTGTTGGCCGTGCCATGCAGTGGAGCAAATCAGAAAATCGATCACATTCCACCTGTTTTTTGTCCTCTGTCTTATTGCACGTAAAATGAAGGTCTGGACAGCGAATCTGATGAGGAAGACCTGACCTCCAGAACGTAGCTGGAAACCACCCTGTTTGCTCACGCTACCCATGTACGGCAACGTGGTGCCCCGATTCTCACAGCGCGTGAGTTCTGCCTGACTGAGTCCTGCTTCCAGTCTATAGAACGAGACGGTATCAGGGCACGGGCTTTCTCGTGTCTGTGGGCCCCTCAGCCTATCCTAACCCACCGAGCAATTGAAGAGGAGAAAAATGAACATTTTCAAGCTTCAAACATTTATTATGCGTTTTGAGGCATTTCATTTTTAACATCTTCTTCCAGAGATACGTATATTGTCAAATGGATTTAAATGGTTTAAGTAAATTATCAATTAAAAAAAAAACCTTCTAAAATATATCCAAGTTCAGCCAACTCAAAATTGGTGTTTTACGTCTTATATATATGTTTCCACTGCGTTTATTTAAATATAACTACCGACTTTGGCCTTTCTTTACACGACCAAGGCCCTTTGGCCCATATGTAGTAGGTGATTGACAAGCACTTCAGGATTTTTATGTGCAGAGATCTGTGGGAGACATAAGGAAGTAGAATTCTATTGAAGCCTGAGGTTTGTCTGTTTCTTTACACAAACAGTAGCACATACATCCTCTCCGGGGAACGGGGCCTCCCAACGACCTCCTTAATAACTAACAATTGTTTCCACGATGTTACACATGCCTCTGTTTTCAAAGCCACGGCATCCGGGTACCGCGGATGTTGCATTGGGGTGCTGGCAAACATGGCCTGAAGCTGGTTCTTCCTTAATCCGGGGAAAATCTGGGGCTGTTCACGCCCCCCCACCACGCTAATGAACCCACTCTGCAGTGTGCCCCCAAGTTCCCCAGTGGTACAAGGGCTCTTCAGGCAACTTGAAATGACAGTGCAGACAGAGGTCCCTCTGACTGATGCCAGCCACCTCGGAGGACGGTTCCTCTGCTTTGACGGGAGTCAGTGGGGAGATTCTTGGGGTTAGCAGAAGCCTGACCATCTCCTCGCGGGGGGCTCAGCTCCCGCCTCCCACTAGAGCAGGGCCTTCAAGAGGCACCTCTCTCTGAAACCTCCGCAAGGGGGCTGAGCCTCCCTGCCCGGGAAGGGCCACCTCTGGCTCTAGGTAGGCGGGGAGTGAAGAGCAGGCTGTGAAAGCCGCATTCTTCTGTGTCTGTTACGTGTCGGAGTTCAGCCGAGGTTATACCGAAAGAAAAGAAAAAATCACATTGAACAAAGTTTATCCCATTGAGCACAGCCATTGTTTCAAGCCCAACACAAAAGGTATCCTTACTCGTGACTGTCTCATTTAAGAAACTGGCAATTCTAATTCCTAGTCCCTTTCCTCTCTCAAATAACTGGTTAGTCATTAAATTATGTTGTTGTTTTTTTGTTGTTGTTTTGTTTTTAAGTCAAGATGTCAGAGGAGGAAAAAGACATCCATGAAAGAACTGCTGAAATTTGAATGAACCTTTTGGTTTGGTTAGTAGTGTCAAACCATGTTAGCGTCTCAGTTTTGATCATTTACTGTGGTTCTGGAGGGGGTCAGTGTCCGGGGCATCTGGGCGAAGGGTCTGTGGGCTCTCTCTGCTGTTCTCCTAACTCTCTCTAGGTCTATAACTTTCTCAAAATACTCCTTTTTTAAACAAAGACTCATATCACTTATCGAAGGAGGAGGGGTGGCATGAGTAAGAGCTGTGATAATTAATGTGACATACCCCAGAATGATAATCTTTTAAAACTTCCAAGTGTAACGAAGGCTACCAGCTTAGGAAAGCATATAGAATATTAAAATATGAGTTCAAAAATGTAAGAGCACATGATCAATTCCCAGCATCGGGACTTGCACGTTTACCCAACCCTGGGCAGTCACCCCACTTGCACGTTTACCCAACCCCGGGCAGTCACCCCCGTGCCACAGGGCCAGTGACAGGGGGCTCCATCTAAAAGTAGCAAAAAGCCCGATGACACGCAAAACCATTAAAGGACTAGCTCTTCAATAGCCTTTCTGTCACAAAGACGTCTGTGAAGTGTCTCCGAACTCTCCCGAATAAATCTGCTCCCTTCTCTTCCGGAGGCTCCTGGCGCTCGCACACCCTACCCGATGGTCCAGCCCCTGACACATCCCACTATGTCCCTAACTGGGGTGCCCGCCCCTTGAGGAAGGACGCTAAATGGTTGCGATGGTCCCTAATACCTTCGTTTACAATAAGTACTCATAGAATTTTTTTTCAAGAAATCATTGAAGTTGATTGTGGGGAAAAAATAGGTGTATGGAAGACCATTTTTGTAAGAGCACTTTTGATTGCTTCTCTTCCTCGAAGCTTGGGTGAGGAGTAAGCCATGAGACCAACACCCCCCAAGCCCTTGTCACCTTGAGGGTGCTTGACCACGCACCCTCCCTCACTGCTCCGTAGAATCAAATGCACACCATCCCCCAAACATGTGGCGTCTCTTTGGGACCAGCGCTGGAGAGCCTAGTCTCTACTTCACTGATTCTGCTCCTTCTAAGTTCTATTTGTGATTTCTAAGGTGGAAATCCTGGCACCTCGGTGGTGGAGGTAAATTCAATATGCCCTCGCCGCCATTTTCTGCCCCAGCCAGTTTCTGTCTCTTGGGGCTCATTTTGGTGAGTCATACATAATAGGGCAAATCAATCGAAAATTAATTACCAGGCATCTGTTTGTGATTTTGAATAGACTACTGAAGTAGGGAAGTAAAAGGTACATTTGAAAGTCAACGCAGCGAAGAGAGAAAGCCACGCAGAAGTCAGCAGACGGACGTGAGCCGCGCCCGCAGGGTCCCGCATGCGGTCTGGCTTCGTGGCACATCGCGTCCCGGTTTGTGGCCCAGGAGGCGAGGTGGCTGCCGCCGTTTGTCGGTTACTGAGACTGACCGAGATTGTATTGGTGGTCACTCTAATCCGCTCAGTTATCTCTTGGGGGTTGCAGGTGTCTCCGCGAATGATGAAGCACCACCTCCGATTGGCTTATTGAGTAGTTGTGGAGATTGATAAAATGCTAATTGATAAAAATACATTGATAAGCCTTTCTTCTTCTTCTTTTTTTTTTTTTGAAACTTAGTAGAGAGATTCTTTTTTTAATGAAAAGAGGAATGGCTTATTAGGGAAGAATCCTAGGAAGGGGATTATGGCGAAAGGCATGAAAATTTTAGAATTTTATGTTTAAAAATAGCTGTCAGAGGTCATAAGTATTTCCTTCTCCTGATTTTATGTCTAAATGCAAATCACTCAGGACAGAACAGCTCTATTTTCTTAACTGTCATGCAGAGGATATGGGCTTATGACTCCCTTAGTAATAATTTCATAGTCTGTGTTTTGAGACACCTTATATATTAATTTATTTATTTGAATTTTTTACTTAATGGATTTTAGAGAAAGGGAGGGAAGGAGGGGGAGAGAAAGAGAGTTAGAAAAAGAGAGAGAGACACACCCTTCGATTTGTTGTTCCACTTGCTTATGCATCATTGGTTGATTCTTGCATGTGCCCTGACCAGGGATCGAACTCACAATGTTGGTGTAACGGGACAGCGCTCCAACCAATTGACACCTGATTTATACGCTGGGAAGTGCCTGAGGGAGAGGCTTGTACATTGAGTGATGGAATAGCCACTCGCCTGTCGTCAGCGGTCAGAGGGATGCTTAGGAGCGGAGTGGAATGGGTGAGAGTTGGGCCGTGTTGTTGGAAAAGGTTGACTTTTATTGGAATAACAGCAAAAAGGTCAACCTCACTCCAGTAGTCATCTCATATTTTCTTGACATGTTTCCTTGTTTTCTAAGTCTGATATTATTTTATTTATAGTCCCCAAACTGGCCCTTTTGCTCATAAATTTATATTTTTATTTATTACTTGTTCTTCATTTGTGATTTAAAATTTTCCTTTTCTTAAGCAACTGTTTTCTTCTGTTGTATTTTTTAAATATGTGATTCATTAACATGGCTCAGAGATGGTGGACAGCGTAACAGAATGAGAGACACCTCTACCTGCCTCCCATTGTTCCCCGCTTTCCCTCTTTCTGGAGACATTATAAAATGCAGGTGCAGGTAGAGACATGCTTATCTACTTGGTCCTGACCCCTTTTCTCACACACTTTTACGTGGAGGAGCGTAGCCGGGAATCAGACTGACGGAGGCCTGACTTCCAGCTCTCAGTTTCTCCCTCTCCACTGTGGGTGAATCTTCATGTTACCTTCGTGGGATTATTAGGAAGATTCACTGAGAAAAAGGCGATAAAAACTTCATCACCGTTTCTGGCGTGCAGAGGCTGCTCACTGAGTGTGATTAATTTATAGCCTTTCAATGAAAGGAAGGAGGAGCAGGAAAAGAAAACATGTGTTCATGTTCCAGAGCTAAGCTTGGCGGCTTAAAACAAGAGATGTGTCTTCTCTCACAAATCTGGAGGCCAGCTGTCCAACATTGAGGCGTTCCCAGGGCTGTGCCCTGCGGAGGGCCTAAGAGATGTCCTCCCCTGCCTCTCCCGGCTTCTGGGGGTGTCTGCCGGCCTTCCGGGGCCGGTGGCTGTACCCCACTAATCCTGCCTCCTTTTTCATGCGTATAGAGTGCCTTCGTGTGTCTCTTGTAGTACTGCCATTGGGTTTAGGGCCTGCCCAGGTAATGAAGGGCGACCTCATCGTGAGATGGTCAACTTTGTGATATCTGCAAAGACCCTCTTTCCAAATAAGGCCCCATCCACAGGTTCTGGGGATTAGGGTGTGTGCATATTTTTAAGAGGTATACAAGTTAACTCATTACTAATGTCTTCTTGTAGTTTATTTTATAATAATTAATTAACACAAAATGTGTTCTCGGGGGCCATTAATGTATTGCAAACTGTAATGTTGCCAATATGGAAGCGATATAGTTATCGAAATGGTGGTAATGAAACAAGCACAAAAAAGGAAAAATACATGATTTTTGCGAGTGTAGCGCTTTGGTTTTCCTGCCACACTTTGGTTCTGTGTGTGTATCTGTGTGGGGAAGAAGGAAGGAAGTAGAGCCAAGGTTTAAAGAAACAAAACAAAACAAGCGAATACATTGATGAGATTTAATCCCATTTGAGAACAGAACCTTGAATCGGCTCGACGCGTCTTCCAAGATTCGCCTCCACTCTCTGTTGTTAATTTCCTGTCCCAGCGGAGGCGCGGCGCCGTTGTGTGAAGGGCGGAATGCTTTATTCATTCTGTGAGAGCACGGAGAAGATGGGAGATAGAATGGCATCACAAGTGTCTTCTCTGTCTCTTGGACCAAAACGGGAGAGAAAATGTGAAAAGTTTTCTTTGAAATCCCTACGAGCACCTCGAAGAATCGCCATTTCTCCGAAGGAACCTGCTCCGCAGGCATTCAGACAGAGGTTCCTAATGCTTCCAAGGTGTCATGTCATCCGCCGGGACCGTCCTAGTCACTGTCCTGTCGTTTCCGTGTGACCAAACCGACACATGGGCTGATTTCTAATTCTCGTTTTAATTTATTTTATTTCATTTTCAGTTGGTTGACTTGTGTTACGCCAATACATCCGTGAAGGCCATAGAGCCCTCGAGGCGTTGTGTGTGACGTTGGCCTTCTCACACGCGTGTCCGCTGGCAGAACCTCAAACGTCTCGCCAGTGCTAAACAATTAACCTCACACCGAGAAACGCCTGACCAGTCTTTTTGATTCCCTGCTCCGCCTGTGTGTTAGGGCCGCTTCAGGAGACGGTAGGATTTCCACTAGGAAGTAGCCTCCGAAGTGTTATTAAGCTTTTCACCCTTTTCCAAATCCTGTGCTCACGTAACGAAATAGTTTCATTGATGCAAGTTTGTGGAGTTTGGAGGAAGGTGAAAGTCAGCTGTGTGTAGTGTTTGCTAACCAACAGAATATATACCCGTGGTTTGCCCTTGGCCCTGATGCTCATTGGATCTCATTGGCTACTTAAGCTAAGAGCAGGGTATGTGCACAGCCTCTCACCTGTATCCCAATATGCAGTGGTTATTAATCTCTCGGGACCTTCCGGGCAGCAGTGGGCCATCTCCTCTAACTTCCATCTTATCCGACTGTGAGGAAGACTACGCCCATCCCCGCGGTCTTAAGTCAGACTTCAGAGTTTCTCTGATAATAGAACATGAAAAATTAGTTTTCAAACTTCACTGCTCCCAGAGTTCTTCTCGACTCTGCTTCATGTGTATGTCTTTAACAGGAGATGACCTTGACCTTCCACAGTGTCGTTTGCTACTAACCGTGTCTGTCCTGCCTGTCTGTGCTGCATACTAGGGCATGTGGTCACTGAGTGTGGCTTGGAGGGGCTCCAGCTTTGAGGTCCAGGACCTTTGGGAGGTAGGGGAGTCCCCACCTCCACTTCAGGGTGGTTGTAGACCTTGATTGTCAACCTAGGAGCAAATAGCAGTCTCTTCCCAGAAAATCTCTGGCTTGTGTTCAACCCTTTTGTTTTCTCCTTTTTATGTGACATTTGAAAAACCCAGACACTGAGTTCTATAAAATAAAGGTAAGAGTTTCACTTCCTAAAAAAAGTATCCCATTATCCTATTCCTATGAGGTGAAGAACCTTAACAGTGGTCGGTGTCTCCTATAATTTTTAATGCTCAGAGAAGTATATATCCATGTACCTCTATGTATTTTATTGTTGTTGCTTTTTAATCCAGGTTCATTAGGGACATGATTTCACCAGAAATGTAGCTCATTATTTGTAATCTATGCCCAGCGCCGCATGCTGTAATTGCATTACCATTTTTAAGCCATTTCTTTACCGCTGAACACACTGCTGCTTATCAGTTTCTGCTGTTACAGATAACGTCGCTCTGACCATGCTCATCCTTTGTCCCTGTGTGGTCTGCAGTCGCCTCTGCTGAACAGATGATCACATCTTCTGGGCCAAAACATTCACTCCTTATAAAACCTAATAGGGGCCGCCCCGTTGCCTGTTTAAAGAAAAGGAGGGGAGGGAAGAATGACTCCGTCTTCTTTCCTCAACTCCGGGCCTGAGTGTTCTTGTCTTTGGCTTGATGAGTTGTATATGGTTTCTGCCTTGGCATTTTAACTGGGCACCAGAAAGAAGGGGATCCGTGAAGGCTGTGCCTGAGTTTGGGGGGGTGGGTGCCTAGCCAATAATCTCAATATTGCCCACACCTTCTTCTTCTGAGAACCTCCGCCTTGCAGGAGGAGAACTTTTTCAATGCATTCACTACGATTTCAGTAGAGGGTATTATTTTGATACATCTTTACTGCTCTACCGCATGCCTGAAATAAATACCTGAATTTTCCAGAAAATCCTGAATAGAAATGAAAGGATTAGACAGGTTTATGTTGATAGCAGTGACGCGTGTCTCTTTCGTCCTCGATAAGCATGGCAACAGCTAGAGAACATATTCAGTTTGCGTTGCCGGAGCAGAGGGTAGGGATATGGTTGTCAGCAAGGGAGGGGGGGTAGAGGCCCCTGGGTTCTGCTCGGTGGTACATGTTTAACATCCGACCCCCAGAGGAGTTTCCAAAACTCCCTCTTTGTCCTCTTTTGGTTGACGAGGAGGATTTAGCGTTTACACGTGTGATTCCTTTTATTTGTACCACTTCAGATGTACTGTTTAAACAAGGACACATCATTGATTCTTTACTCTTCTGTGTTCATGTCCACGAAAGAATAATTTCCACATAATTGAAATCCGAGCCTGACTGCTAAAGTCAAGTTTGCTGAGTGCTTAAAACACCCTCCGAGGGAACGGTGGTGTTGGCGTAAATTAGTGCCTCTTGATTTACATTTTGTAATGTGTTTTTAATTTTACTTGTGAAGCTGAATTTGAATTTATGCACTTTCATAATTTCCGTCTTTTAGATTTGAACTGCTTACCATGCAAGATAGCTTACGTAAACAGTAGTGAGAAAGCATGAAATTCCTGGTTGAGTAATTTCCTTTTCTGTGGCTCTGGGTATGTTTTAATTTTAATTTCTAATCACTCATATTTATGAGTGGTCTTAAATAGTAAAAAGTATTCAGACCTTTTAAATGTGTACATAGAATTAGAGATGGTTTATGTGAAACGTGACTTGAATAAGTGTTTGGGTCTCTTCTACTGCTTGATTCTGAAAAGTTCCACTATCAACATCTCTGTGGGAAGAAATGTGTATAGACATAAAAGCACGTATGATTATAAATGTCATGTCTGTCTGCCATGTGATATGAAAAATAGAGACCTTTATTGAAGAAAATAGAAGAAACATTGTACACAGGACAATGGCACCTCAGTCCCTTCAAAGCAGGCACCTTGGGACCTCACACAGTTCTCCCAGTTGCCATCAGCTGCTCCATCATATTTTCCTGAAACTCACAGACAGTCTGAAATCTCTTCTCTTTCAAAGGTGATTTTAGTTTTGGGAAAAGCCAGAGTCACAAGGTGCCAAATATGGGCTGTAGGGGGGCTGAGTCACCTGGGTGATTTGATGTTTTGCCAAAAAACTGCACGAGACATAATGGATGAGTGGGTGTGTTGTCGCGATAAAGCTCCCAATCACCCATTGGCCACAGCTGCAGCCTCTGAATCATCTGAATAGTTTCCTTGGAGGAATGTTCAAACTTCTCACAAAATTGGATGCAGATTTATCACTCTACTCACTCAGTCATTTTGAATGTGATGGCCACACAGTACACATGCTTACTCAACAGTGTCTACTGCCCCCACTGACTAGTACAGTGAAGTCGTCATTGTTCACACATGGGCGTTCCAGTCCACTCGCCTTGGCTGCCAGGTCACATTGATGTCACACAAACCGTTCTCGTTATATTAACAGTGGCTAGACTTTTTCTGGACAAATCTCTCATATATATGCATATGTATATGTATATGTTTTCCTGGCTGGTTTGGCTCAGTGGATTGAGCGTCAGCCTGCGAGCTAAGTGTCGCTGGTTCGATCTTCCAGTCAGGGCACATCAGAGAAGGAAAACTCTGACTCCAAAAAACCTCCGCTGCCTTGCGGCATACCTCTTCAGGGGAAAGGCTAAGGGAGTAAACCCCGACAGAAAATCCGGAGCCGGAGTCCCTAAGGCGGTTTGACGTTGTAGTCAACACCGGCAACTCCTGCGGCGCACCTGAAACCAAGCTGTATCGACTCCGTCTTTCCCTTGGACCCTTCAGCTGCGAAGAGAGGGGGGGGTCTGCTGCATGGGCAACAGCAGACCCTCCATATCACCCTGCCCAGGCTCTGTAGCTTCAGCTTCAGCTTCACTGGAGAGGACACTCCAGCGTCATCGCAAGATGTCGATTTAACATGGGAGGAGACAGATACCGTGTCACTCCCGAGTCGGACTGCACAACCATTCTCGGCGGTGCAGATAGACTCTTAAGAAGCTACACCATCGTCTCTCGAGACGGACGGCTGCCGACGATATGTATATGTATATATATAGAGAGAGATTTATGTATAAAGATATATGCAGGTATATATGATATATACATGCATTTAAATATAAATGTGTATACATATATGAATATTCATATATATTTAAAAGTAGATTATAATTGTTCTCTCTTAAATATCTTTATTTTCACACATCTTGCAATCCTCCTACTAGGTACCTTCTACTATATTTATCTCACTGGAGGAGAATATTAAAATACAGCGATCCCTCACTTATCGCGGGTATTACATTCCAGATCCCCCAATGAAGTAGGAATCTTACATTTATTCTACACTCTTAAACCTACGTAACTTTAACAGCATACGTATACAGGACCACAAAATCCCGTGATAGAGTGAAAAATCCACGATAAATAATTAAATATAATATTTTTAAAAATCCCATGATACAATGAGGCCACGATAAGTGAACCGCGATATAGAGAAGGACGGCTGTAAAGACTTTTCCGGAATCAGAAATATCTTCCCCGGTGACTAGGAACCATACTGTGTGTCCCACCTACCAGAGTGATGTATCGTCAGCCAACGCTAATGAGTGACAAGAGACAGCTATTAGTTCTACACATGAACTCCATTTGTCATTGGATCCGTTTAGCCAAATAGTAATCTTTTGTCACGTGAAGAGCGCATGTTGGCAGTTCTTTAAGGATAGGGTGTCTTTCTCCCTCAGTGTGGTTTTTGGAGACCTTCATGCACTTCAAGTATGCATATCCACCTGATTCCAGGGCCGAGTGAAGCCTTCTGAAAGCCTCGGATGTTTCACTAGAAGGAGCACAATGATTTTCCTGCTCGACCTTGCTGTGCAGAGTTTTCTCAGTACAGTGGACGCGGATTCAGCTGCCCAGCAAGTCCGCATGAAAGGACACATGTTCAAGGAATTATTCCACAAGGCTCGCATGCCCGGATCTTCAGAGAACGCCTGCGTGCTTTCGTGAGCCAGAACTAGAAATAATTGCGAAGGCGTGGAGAGAAGCTTGATGGCTTAATACGAAAGGGGTCAGGTGATTCTGGATGCTGAGGTTGCTGGAGGCAGAGATGCTGTTTGTGTTTGTAGCTGGTTTCGTGGATTTCTTAGAAATATCTGCTTTGACTTAGCGCTTTTCTGAGTTCACCAAAAGGCGTGGAATGTGGGATTGCAGCCGCGTAGGAAACACCACGCGAGGTCAAGGTCTCCCGTTCCTCCCTCTCACTCCTGCGCCTCGCCCGGTCCCACCGCATGCATGCACTGCCACGTTCTGTCATGTGGGGAAGTGGATGCTCCCTGTCCTCTACTGTCCCTGCTGGGGATGTCTTAGCTCAGGACCTCCTAAGCTGGTCCTGCCGTCGGTTTTGCTCTGACACCCCAGCCCCTCAGTCTCCCCCTCTCACCGCTGTCCTTGCTTCTGAAATGGAAATCTGGTCACCCTTTCATGTAAAACCTTTACACGGCTCATAGCGACAACACCACCAACAAATTAGGACCGAAGTTTCGTTCCTCGCCAGGCCCTGTTCAAAGTCACGGTTATGGTATCATGATAAAGTTGACATCCATTGAGTGTGTTGGACAGGCACTGTCCGAAGCACGTATTTTACAATGTCAGCTCATCCTAAAAAACAGACAGCCAAACAAAACACCCTGCGAATAAGGAACTTTTCTTGTAAAATTGCGGCAGCTGAATCACTAAGGGTTAACTCACTTGCCCAAGCTCCAGGCTAGTGAGGGAGGCGGCAGCATTCGAACCCAGGCAGACTAGCCCCGGTCTCAGCTCCAGGGGCTGAGGCCCTGCTCAGGCTGCCCGTTCCATAAGCCCCCTGATGTCAGAGCCCGGCTCTCTGTCCCACCTCAGTTTTTGCTGGCGTGGCCTCTCCTGTCTTACCGTGCCACCGCGCTGAACACTGAACGGACAGGTACTCTCTTGAGTGAATCCTTCTCCCGGACTCGTGCCCTTCCCCCAAGCTCTATTCCTTCTGGGAAACATCTGTCTGAGGCCCGGGACCCAGAACCCTCACTCCCAGCAAGAAGGCCACCCTGCTATTCCTGTACCTCTGGCCTCACCACCAGCTGAAATGCAGGCCCGAAAACAGATTGGCTGTGGGTGTTCCCAAACACGTTTATGCTAGTGGTACCTGTCATTGTATACATCTAATTTAACTAAATATTATACAAACCAGTGAAACATGAGTAAGGAAAATAGTCCAATGTTTTGAAAAACTAACAATGAGAATGAGTGTTTCCTTCTAAATGGCTGTCAGACATGGGGACACCACTGTGAACACCTGGGAAAGACTGGCAGGTGCCTGGGAGGAGTCTGTAGTCAGATTTTGTGGCAACTGTCTGGAGGTTTTCACTCCAGTGTAAAGAGACTAAAAGTGAGAATTATAAACAGTGTAGCGTGAGTATGGTTTAGACAAGACTCTCAGGACTTCAACTCATAGACTTATTTATACCCAAAGAAAATGGCTTCTCATCTCAAAAGGCTGGTGAATTCATTGTGCATTATATGTTTTATAATACAATGAGACAATTGAGAAACGAAGGGTGATTTTTTGGGGTATAATTCCATGCCTTGCCAACTTAAAAAAAGTTAACCCCAATTAATCTGGGTGGTGTTGGGTAAAAGGATTTCTAATCTCCTTGAAACATGGCACCGTATAGCTTATCACATCTACAGCTAGCCAGTACCCAGGCTTCTTCTAATATAACCTATGAGGCACGACATGGTCTGATTTCCTGCCTTTGAAGGTGCTTTCCTTTCGCCTGAAATGCCTTTTTCTGATCTCTTTTTCCTTTTACTAACTACACTTCATCTTTAGGGTTAGATATTACCTGTTCTGTAATCTTTTTCTAGACCACTCAAGACTGTCTGCATGCACCTCTAAATGTCTATCAGAAACAACTACTCAGGAGAAAACAACAAAAAACCTGTAATTAAAAATTTAGAGGAAATGATGGTATTCATCTTTTCCACATTTTCTTTGCTTTTGTGAGAAGATGTTATAGGACAGTTTTTAGAAGTATAAGGATAAGTCATAAGCTTTTCTAATGCCAGTATCCCATCCAAAATAAACCTGTAGGGCAATCACACACTTGAGCGTGACATGAAGACTACATGGTGCCGAGGAGAGAATCCAAATGACAAGGGAATGGTGCAGAATTGGGGTTTGGAAATGATCAGCTCCCAAAGCATGTTTCTTTGCCTTGTTGTTTTTAGGCATTGGGGTCAGGCTGATCATTTGTGGAAGAGGAAGCGGTCAGTAACAGGTGCTACGAGGCATGTTACTAAACATAAGACACCAGTGAGACAGTGACTAGCCATGTAGGTTCGGGGGGTGTAGAGGCTCCCAGGGTAAGCCTATGTCATCTAATCAAAGCAGTATTTTGTCACCCCGAAGATACTATAATTAGAAGCATTTATTTTCTAAGTGGGATGGTTTTTGGTAAGGGTGAGACAGGGTTGCTTTTATTAGAGTGAGCTAGCTCTCCCACCGTAAGACACGGGGATGGTGTTAATTAGGCAGCTCCGGTGCGCAAGAGGGAACGGCTTGTTCTCCGGACTCACGTGCGCCGGCCAACAGCCGTGTCACCTACGATGTGCCGGAGCTGTGGCGTTTTCTTGCACTGTCGGGGGAGCTGAACAGCCTCAGGTCTCAGAGAGAACCGCCACGGGTGGGGTGGGGTGGCTGCACCCCACGGGCGCTGAAGTAGCGTCCTCGCCGTCACGGGAAACGTGGCGCGTGTGGGGAGCAAGGTCTGGCCCTGGGAGACGCTCATCGCGCTGCCGTGTCTGGGGGATGGTTTCCACGGCAGCTGCCCCTCTGTTCGGTCCGCGCTGCCCAGGCTGGGAGTCCTCGGAGGAGAAGTATGTCACTTTTTGGATGAACACCCTTCAAGTGTTTCCCACTGCCTGCAAAATAGAGTATAGGCTCCCTGCGCTCAGTTTTCTCCGCCGCGGTCCATCCCGAAACTACACCCTACCTTTGCTGCCTTCCGTTAGACCACAGTCCAGCCAAACCAACGAATTCTCAGCCTTCCTGACGTGAACCCTCAATGTCATTTGTCATCTGCCTCCCTCTGTCACCGTCTGTACCACGCCTGACCGTGTTTATTTTTTCCTAATTTCCCAGGTCCAGATCAGCCCAGTCAGACTTGATCCTTCTCTTAAGGGGGTCTAGAGTGACAGCTAAGTCCTTTCCCCTTTCCCTTGCTTGACGACGCCTGAATTACGGTCCCTGTTAACACCACGCAGTCCGTAAGAAGGACCCAGTAAATAGTAGGGTCATGGTACGTTCCTGTGAACGCACAACATCATGACGTTCTTGAGGTCGGAGGCTCTGCTGTACTTCCCTTGGGGATTCTCCTGCACCCTCCAAAGTGTACATTTTTAGATACTCATTTTAATAAATGCAAATTGAGTTCAATAGATAGAAATATACTTTACTTATCATGTTACAAATTATCGTCAGCTGCTGCGCCTCTAATACTTATTCCCCATGTAGTCTTCGCACTTTGATGCAAATCCCTCTACAAAGTCCATGAAATGAATCCATGCAGATGGTTCTGGTGCCACGTCTCTAACTCTGTGTCTATGTGTTTTGAATTATTTTAGTTTATTATCAGAAATGATCATCCTTTCTACAAACCATAAGCCATTAATTTTCTTACAGTGATTCCTTTTATTATCTATGCTGCTAAGTGAATTTACTGTCTAAAAAATCAAAGACAAAATGGTCTTCATACAACCAGACGGTCACTAATAGCCCTCCTGTATAATCATCTTTATATTCAATACCTATTCAGAGTTTTTTAAAAACTTGATTTGTAATTGATGTGGGTAAAATGCCCACAAGGAAGACAACAAAGAGAGGCTCTGGAATTTGTTTATCATTTTGATTTCCAAAAGTCAACGAATGTTACTAGGTTATCACTGTTGACAAACCAACCTCTCTGGCCTTCAAATGTAGTTCTTATTTATAAAATGAGTTGCCTGGCAATTTCTAGAATCCTTGTCAGTTTAAGATTTATAAGATGCTGTTATCCAAATGAGAGGAACAGCGAACTCCAATTAGTTATAGCATTCTGAAAAAGACCATTCCCAGAATTCATACTTAGTCACTCATTCAGTCAGTATATATTTATTGATCGTCCATTGAAAATACAGACAAGCACCATTTAGGAATTAGGACGACAGTGTTGAACGCAATAGTTCAAGTCTCTGCTCACGGAACTTCTAGTCAAGGGGGGTGGGGAGTGGGAGACAGACAGGAACCAGGTAAACCCTGAGGTCAATGGTAAGGCCAGGGAGCAGGTAGGTGCCGTGCTGAGGGGTGGCGGGTGGCAGGAGGAACTACTTTACATGGAGGGGGGACATTTAAACAGGAACACGGAACACAGACTGGGTTAGAAAATGAGCCGGGAGGAAGAGTATTCCGTGCAGAGAAGAGCTAGTGCACAAAAGGGCCCGGTCCCAGAGGGGCCGCGTCCCCGGGGCTGGTGCGGGGGCCTGGGGCCAGTTAGAGGGGCCGAGACTCAGCTCGGGCCGGGGCCATGGGGCAGGGCTGGTGGTTGGCACAGCTGTGAGGAGGGTGCTGCTGGCGTGGTGTGGGTGGGAGCCAGGGTTGCTACCAAACAGCCCAGATTGCACAGGATGGCCCCTCGTGACTAAGAATTATCTGGCCCAAGATGTCCCTGGTGCCAAAGCTGCGACCCCCAGAGGTGAGGGCTTGTGGGTCATGGTGAAGAGGGTGGATTTTGACTGATGCAGTGGGAGCTCTTGGAGGCTTTTCAAAAGCACAGACATAGGATATGATGGGACAGGTGCTGTGGACGATGGCTGAAGACAGAGGAGGGTGAGACAGGAAAGCCCATGAGGAGGTGACGCCGAGTCCAGGGAGGAGATGCTGGTGGCTGGGACCAGCTTGGAAGGGTAGCTGTTGGACTCCAGGTACAAATAAGGGTGAATCCTGGTGGCACCCCGCACCCTTACCTATGTTTTTTCTATCTGGTCTCAAAGTTTCACAGAAATCCTCCTGGCAGAATAGCAAGAAGCGTCTGTGGAGGACTAACTATGTCTTCACAACAACATGAAAAATTACATATTTTTTAAGATTTACTTTATCTACTTGAATGCAATTTCTTACAGGTCAGATGGTCATCATACCAACTCAGTGGATATCCAAGTCAATTTTCTGCCATTTTATATTATTCTGGGTTACATCTGAAGTTTAATACCACCTCATTAAAAGTGAATTTCTGTTCTCCCTACCTGATTTAAGCTTACCTGAAGTTTGTCTTCCATAGCGGAAAAGCCAGGCTTACGGCAGAGAGAGCTGCTCTCTGGTTCCCCGAGGCTTACGTCACTCATAGCAAATATTCAAAGGCAGCCATGAAACAAAGTCTGCTAGGAAGCATCACGGTAAACTTACTGTTTACAGCAAAGTGGCTTGGCAGCTGGGCCGTCTGATCTGCAACCTCATTCTTGCTTTGTCACCCTGACAGGTCACGGGCAAACACCTGCCACCAGGGAGCAGTCCCAGGGAGGGGGAAGGGAGCACAGACTTTTCTGACTTTGAAGCAATTTGCTTTCCCATTTAGACATAAATGCTGTTATTCTAGACATTATAATGTGGGTTTATAATATGGGTTCCAGAAGACTGAAGCAACTGGACTTGACTGAGCAAGATCCCTTGTTTAGTACATTATAAAACCTATTTTATTCACATTTATGTTCTATGAAAAATAATCTATAGTTGTCACATGTGTAATCTCGTATGGACACTCTTAAGAAATCATTATATTCTCTTTCTATAATGCTATTTCAATGAAACTGTTAAAGACATAATAAGGAATATTTGGTGGGAAAATGATGATTAAAGTAATTCCTGCTGATTTTAATTAGGTAATTTTATTATTTTGCAATGTGGACCATATAAAATGAAGAATTTTAATGCAAATTCAACAAATTCTAGTTCTTGTGATGTAATTTTTAAAGAAAAATTTTTATTGATTTTAGAAAGAGAGAAATATGTATTTATTGTTCCATTTATGCATTCATTGGTCAATTCTTTTTTTAAATTGATTTGAGAAGAGAGATTTGTTGTTCTGCTTATTTATGTGTTAACTGGTTGATTATTGCATGTGCCCTTACCAGGGATCAAACCCACAACCTTGTCATATTGGGACCAACACCTTTACCAACTGGTCAGTGCTGGTGATGTAGTTTTATACAGAAATGTAGAAATGTTATTAGTAGGTGAATAACACTTATGATAATTAAAAAATACAAAATAAAAAGTTATGTTCAAAAATTAGTACATCCTCCTACACTTGGAAGATCACATAGTTTTATAACCCTTGTAGGTGATAATGAATATTGTTAACAGAGGAACAGTTTCTCAGAAAATAAACCTGCAAATGTCCATAAAGAACAGAAGGAAAGAAGGCCGACCGTTCATATGTCTGATTAAAGCGTTGTTTCTGTTTCCTGGAAGGCCTGGGAAGTGGCTTAAAAACACTACATCATCCAGTCTGCAATGGGAGTACACAGGCAGGCTTCCAGAACTTTCCGCCCCGAAGAGGATAACCAGTAGAGTTTCCTTCTAAGGACCATGCAGGGCGGCGCCTAAGTTCTTTCGTTGCAGCGAACCCGGGAAAGGCTGATTCTGCAGTGGGAGAATGTCTTCTGATTCTGCACGAGTTATGTCAGGAAGGCCCGGAGCAGTCTGGGCCCGTCAGCGGGGACCCCCATGTTTCAGCTTTTCTCTTAATTTCAGTCACAAGTGGGGAGCGATTCCTTGCCAAGTTAAGGACATGGTTTTTGTTGTTGTTCTCGTTGTTATTTGGTTTTGTGTTTTTGTCGTTTGTTTCTGGGTTTTTTTTTTTTTTTTTTTGGTTTTGTTTTGTTTTATTTTTGGTGTTGGCCTTTGAAAGGTAGCCAATATGCCATTGGCATGAAGACTGCTTTGATATACAGACACTGGAAAAACAGCCAGTGCTGTTTCCTTCTTTCTCTTAAAAGCAGGAGATGAAATTCGGAGGTGAAAGACATCCTCTCTGTACTAGAAACAAAATAACATTCTTATCATCCAGGACGAGAAGTCAGACAGAGCATGTCCTACACGCAGGGCTTCTGAACTAATTCTTATCTTCCTTCAGCCTCCCCACATAATTCAGTTACTTTTCTGTAATTGCTTCTTTTTGTTCGACTTATTACAAAAACATGTAGCTTCTGTCTCGTCTTTGGATCTGCATTTCTATTTTGTATGGAGGAGCGTCTTTATCTCTTACGAGGCCTCTCCTGTCACGTAACATCTGTACAAATTTGTGTCCACCGAGTCCTCATTTATTACTGTGAATAGATTCTAAAACTTGAAGCCAAGTAGTCTATGACAAAATCAATTTTACCGTAGGCTCATCGATATAAAGCAGAGCTAAGTTTCTATGGCATCTCATTAGCGTTATAACAAAACAACGTGAATTAAACATTATTCTAGGACCTGCTGTTCTTTCCTCTGGCTAATCTGTTTTATGTCTCGGGCGCAGCCGAAAACCTCTAAAGGGCCGAGGGAGGAGTCCGCCTCTCCCGGACCTTCCTGCGCTGTGGCGTGAGGGCCAAGCCTCTTGGAGCTCTGTGTATGAAGAGATTTCATTTTCATAACTTAAACAGAAGGATTGTTACGGGGCATCCTACTGCAACCAACAAATCCTTTCATTGGTGCAGTTCCACGAACCACCAAATTTAAGCGGAAAAGGTACATAATTTTGCAACTCATTCTAAAAAGTCAGTATTTTAAGTAATAACAAAAGAATTCAAAAGCTACATGCACAAACTAAAATTGAGGAAAGCCTTTTTAAGCAATACACCCCCCCCCAAAAAACGAAAGAAAATAATAAGAGAAAAAAATTAATAATATCTCCAGTATAAAATAATTTAAGTATATTTATGTTTTCTATGCAATTATAATGACTGGATGTCTTCACTACTAAGTGACTTATAAAATATTTCCCTTAATTGATGACTGCATGTCTCAAGGAAATAAGGCACTAAGGAAAGAGAAATATGTATATACGTGTACAGTGATCCCTCACTTATCGCGGGTATTATGTTCTAGACCGCCCCCGCCGCCCCCCGCCACGATAGGTGAGAATCCGCGAAGTAGGAACCTTACATTTATTTAGTATTTATATATATTTTAAGGCTCTATAAACCCTTCCCACACATTTATAAACCGTTCCCAGTCCCTTATTAACCTTTCCCACTCCCTTATTGACCTTTTCCACACTTTTATAAACACTGTTTATGTTCTTAAACATATTCTACACTCTTACACCTACGTAACTTTAACAACATACGTATACAGTCCCGCAAAATCCCACGATATAGCGAAAACTCTGTGATAAATAATTAAATATAATATTTTTTAAAAATCCCATGATACAGTGAGGCCATGATAAGTGAACCGCAATAGAGAGGGACTCCTGTATGTGTGTGTGTGTGTGTGTGTGTGTGTGTTCCTTCAGTGAAATGGGATTTGAATTCTATACTACCTGCTTTACCTGGTACCTTTTTTCTGTTCTTTGTAATCTGACTCAGTTATTCACAATGGCTTTCTTGATTAGTCCAACCTAAAACAATACCATCCTTTGAAAACCCATGCAGTTAGCAAAATTTGACTTGTTCATTTATTTATTCCTCTATTCTTTCATTGTATCTTTACAGATGCTTCCAGCTTGTTCAATTTTTCTATGGTAGTTTAAAAGGTCGCCTATATTTTATAGGGCACTTTGTTGCTCATTTTTTAAACCATTTTCTTTATTTTTTATAGATTTTATTTATTTATTTTTAGAGGGAGGGGAAGAGAGGAGGGAAGAGGGAGAGAACATCAATGTGTGGGTGCCTCTCACATGCCCCCACCTGGGACCTGGCCCGCAAGCCAGGCATGTGCCCTGACTGGGAATTGAACTGACGACCCTTTGGTTCGCAGGCCGGCACTCAGTCCACTGAACCACGCCAGCCAGGACCCTGTGGCTCATGTTTTGAATCATGGTTTAAACTGTGGTTTGGTAGAAGGCACAGTATCTGACCCACACCATTGATACTCTAACATATAGAAGTCATTCAGTAATTGTTTATTCATGTTAACGAAGAGAAAGCATTTTCTTCGGCCACAGAGGTCATAAGCTGATCCTCATAAACTCACCGTAGCCTACAAGACGACACAGCATGAGCGGCCGCCCACTGCCCAGGTGAACAGCAGAGCCCAGGTTGAGCCATGTATGTGGTATGGCCTAGAATGGGTGGAATAGAATGTTTGCTAAGTATTGTCATCGTATCAAAGTCTCACCACGGTGGCAGTGATGTCCACAGGCAGCCACAGATATTTTTGAGATGTACGTTTAACAGGAGAAAACATTCTAAATATCAAGAAAATTGCCACATTCAAGCTCCTGTAATCCTAATTTAGAGGAAAAAATACCTCCGGAACATGCATCACTAAAAAAAGAAAGCTGTACTAAGCATTCCTATTAAATTTGTAAAATTAATTCTGCAACTTGATTGTGAATATGTATAAATCTGACATTTAATTTAAATGAACTAAATAGAGTTGTCCTGATCACCTAGCAACAGCCTACAGTCTATTTTAAAATGACATTTCATTTTTCTCCAGTGAAAAGAGGCTAAGACCTGTTCCCGGGAATCTCCAGTTCCGGCCCACGGCGCAATGGGAAGGCAACTGTGGAGTCTGATTTCTAGAGTCTTTGCCCTTCCTCGAGCTCAGTAGGTGACGTCACCTAACTGCTCCTGTCTACACTCTCTGTGCGCAAAACAGTTACATTACATTATTACTGGAGTATGTCCAACTGCGAGCCTGAGACATGTAATCGTAGGTAGCTATGGGCGATTCTACTCGCTAGAAATACTATTACCAAATGTGCTCAATTCGCCGTCTATTAATTGCATACATTTTATTTCCACTCTACTACAAGCTCCTTCTGCATTTAGTTCCTGAGCAAACATACCCCCAGCAGCATTTAGAATCAGGAGAGAGAAGGGGTGTACTGAGCAGCAGATAATCTTGCCCTGCTGTGACAGCAATGAGATCTTTGGAGTGTTTACAATACTGACTCTGATGGTGGATCTTAAGAAACAATTCAGCTCACTTCCCTGCTTGAAATCCTTCTACAGGATGAGAAAACAGTGATGGCGTTTTGTGATCAGGTCCCACAGATACTTCAGTTCATTTCACAGACCTGCTGCCCTTTTGCCTGGTATTAATCAAGCTATCATCCTCTTGATTTGTTGTTTGCTTGTTATTAGCACGTTCTCTGTGCCCTTTTGTTTATGCAGCATATGGCTAGAATTTTTACCCAATTGGAGAATCTTTCTTTTTTTAATTAGCTAGATTAGTCCATTGACTTTTATTATGTTTACTGATATGTTTCAATGCAATCTTATTTTGTACTTTCTATGGGTCCTGCTTCTCCCTTTTTATGTCTTTTCCTGGACTCTTGCATTAACTAAGATTTTTAAATTGGATTTTTGTCCTACTAGTTAGGAAGTTATAGATTACATTTCTACTATTCTTAAAATGTTTTAAGTGCAGACTGAACAAAGTTTAGTGACATTGGTATCTTACTCTTCACTAGAAAAGTTCAGAAACCTTAGGAAAAAATATGTTCAATCACTTTCCTTTTTTCTACATGTTATTGGTCTAAGTTCTCACATGGGAGAGAGATAGGCAGACAGACAGACAGACAGCACTAGAGGGAGAACACAAACACTTCTGTGCTCTCTTCATGAGGGCACTAATCCTTTCATGAGGGCCCCACCCTCATGAACTCCTCTGACCCTAATTATCTCCCCAAGTCCCCATCTCCAAAGATTGTCGATCTGGGGGATCAGGCTTCAACATGGAGATTTTGAGGAGACATATTTCAGTTCATAGCACAAGGTAATTCAATTAAGAAAGAATAGTATTTTTTTTTTTACTTTTTTCAAAAAATAATGCTGAAATAGTGAATATCCATATGTGAAAGAAAGGAAGAAAGAAAGAGAAATAAACTTTCTTACTATATTAACATAAATTCCAAAACTACAAAAGTAGAAGGAAACATAGAAAAAAATTGTTGTGACTTTTGATTAGGGAAAGATTTCTTATGGTACGAAAATCATGTCCCAGAAAAGAAAAAAAAATTGGCTAGACTTCATCAAAATAAAAATGTTTCTTAGAGGAAGATTAGCAAAAACATGAATCTGATAAAAGTGCTTCCAGACTATATATTTAAAAAAAAATCATACAACTGAATAAGTAGACTAACCACCAAGTTAAATATTTTAAAATGTTGATAGAGCACCAAAGAAGAAAGCACATCACAAAAAGTGCATAAAATCATTAGTTGTTAGGGAAACGGGCATTAAAACCTCTCCATGCCTCTAAAATGCCTCACGTTGTTAAAAGGGGTGATAATGAGCACGTGCTGGTGAAACGTGGGGCACTTGCACTCAGACATTGCTGGCACCCGTGCTTCGGAAAAGAGTGCGACCGTTTGTTAGGTTAAACGTTCAATTACTAGGTGACCCAGGCTTTTCACCTGCAGATAGTCACCCAAGAGAAGTGAAAACGTGTCCACGCAAATACTTCCACTCATCTGTTCACAGCTACTTTATTGACAGTAGCCGGAAACTGGAAACTACCCAAATGTCCATGAATTATTAATTGAAAAACTAATTATAGTGTATCAATATAATAGTAACGTATTAAGAAAAAATGGAAACAAAATGCTAATACATGCAATGACATGGGCTGATCTCACGCATTAGACTAAGTTCAATAAGCCAGAAGTAAAAGAATACCTATCAGATTCTTCCGTCTAGGTGAAAGGCTCGCGAAGACAAAACTCGTGACATCCAGCAGCTCAGCCCCGGCTACCCGGAGCCAAGGACGGAAGCGAGCGCAGGTGCACCTGCAGAGGGGGGCAAGGAAACGGGTTTTGATCATTCAGGTGTTTTGTATCTTGATCTAGTGATTATGGCATTGCATAGAGTTTTGAAACTCACTGAACTGTGTACTTTAAATGGTTGAATTATACTTCATGCAAATTATACTTTAACAAAGGAATTCTGCTTTGAATTTCATTTTTATTTCTTTGATTGTAATCTAAGTTCTTTCACTCTGGCGATTTCTCATAAGTTTTCTTGGGGGGAGGGAGTCTTTAGTGTTCTGCAATCATTACAATGTATCAAGCCTCAATTTCTTTCTATGCATGTATCACACTTGTGATTCACTTTGATTGCAGAATCTGCGACTTCACGGTCTCAGCCATTCTGAAAAATTCTGTACCCCTATCTTCCTTGTTTCAAACATTACCTCTTCCTTGTTTCTTTTTATCCCCTTCCTTAGGACTCTGATTATACTTGTTAACATTTTCTAATGTGTTAACATGTTCTCTGTGTTTCTTTAATAGCTCGTATATAGTTTCCATTTCTCTACCTCCCTGTGCTAAATTCTAAGTAATATTTTAGCTATGTATTCGAGTTCATTACTTCTTCCTTTAGTTTGTACTTATCTGCTTTTTGTCTGTCTACCTAATTATGTATTTTAAATTTTAGAAGTTATGTTTGTTTTTTTCAAATGTCTGACTTTTAAAAATAGGATAATATTGCTTGCATATCTTTTTAATTTCCTGTTTTAATTTTAAAAATATTTAAATATGTATAATTTATATTCTGTGTTTGATAAATTCATTGTTTAAAAGTCCTGGGGTCAAATTCTGCTCTTCATTGTTTGTCTTGACTCATTAACGCTGGCCGTGTTCTTGTGAGTTCTGTTATTTTGAATTCCGGATTCCTCTCAGCTGGGACTTACCTATAGAAAACCCAAAGACTCTGAACTGATGTATTATCCCTGAAGAGTTATATTTTTTTCTGCCAGATTCCTGGGGCCAATTAAAGATCATTCTGAATTTTCCCACCTCACATACATACTGTGAGCTGAGCTTTGATCTCAACTGAGAGCAGGTTGGGGATCTTCAAGGGAGATTTTTCTTCTGTTGCAGACACCAACCCTAGACAGACAGGTATCCTCATTTTCCTTTCCTGATGGTAAATTCCTTTTTTCTTGTCCAGTCTATCAGTAATGATAAAAGAGATCTTGTTCCAACTTTTTTCTGATCTTCCTGAATCCTTAACCCTAAACTGCTGGGCTCATCATGACAATCAAAACCCAGAAGTCTGGGATCAAGGTCAGGGCAGCCACTACTTTGGACGATGAGAAAAAGCAATGGAATGGTTTGAATAATAAAGAAATAAAATATTCCAATCAATCATGGTTTATTACCCGAGTTAAGAATATATGATTGTGCACATGTACATATGTTTTGGGGAAAAACTTTGAATATGAATTTGTTCCTTTTTGTGGTATCAGGATTACATTGATGATTTTGTATTTAATTGACAACACTCAAAAGATTCAGAGACTTAAAAAAAGCAACCATTGTTTTCAAGGTCAGATCAAATTGGAGACAGTCATTCCTCACTTCATTTGTAAGGTCTCGGTAACTTGTCTTGGTAAAGCTAGTACTAAAAATGCCTTTTTGTAGACAGGTAGGTAGAGTAGTATACAGAACTCATTTTTGACTGTCGAAACCCAAATTATTTGCAGGCCATAGATATATACAACCTTGTAGGCTGACACCCCACTTAACTGTTAAATCACCTAAAAGATTATCTTGTCTTTCTTTTATGTGAATTCAGGAGCACGAAGCTGTTTAAAATTCCATCCCCCGAGAAATTCGATTAGGAGTGTTATATTTCTTCAGCAGTCCTAGAAGGGGCCAGCTCAATATTTTATCATTATATATTTTTTTCTAAAGCTACTTTGGGTTATTTTTCGAAAAGTTAGATTGAAACCTGGGAAATAGAATAGAATATGCACTGTGCAGGTGCTGTGGATTTCACCACGGCTATGCCGCTCAGACATTCCGTCCCTGCCTGTCTGGTGTCTAGGTAAACCACGGCCTGCTAGCATTGCGACATGCAAAGGTGGAAGTGGTCAGTAACGGACTGTCCTTGCACCGACAGCTGGGCGTATTTAAATATGTGCAAACAGATAGCGCTTTCACATGTAAGTTTTAGAGTATTCCAGAATGGCGTATGAATAAAAGAAAGAAAAAAAAAAAAGATACATTGTACCATTAAAAATAGTCTACAGTCACAGTGCAACTGTGGGGAAAAGACATTAGTGAAGCGTGGCTCGGGGAATTTGCAGAGACTGGTGCTGACAGACAGTGGAGGATGGACACATTCTGCAGTATGAACTGGAAGGAAATAGTGCAGCCATAACTACCAGCGCTGCTTCCTGTACATCAGAACTGAATGGAGTATTTACTTAAGACGTTCCAATGTTAGGAAAATCCACTTATCAAGTGTTTAGCCAGTACCACTTGATCCGGAGAAGCACTTTTAGAGGTAGGTCCTCTATTTGCCCTGTTCTGCCAATGAGACACTGACGTTGGGTCTCCTCAACTTGCCGAGATCACATGGGCTTGCAGGTCAGGTAGGACAGACCCTCCCACCTCTCTCTCCAGTGTGTCCTTGGCTGACTGCCAGCCTCCGTCTCAGCCCAGTCCGCACGTGTCTCGTCCACCCCATGTTAAAGGTGGGCAATCTGCCTAAACGAAGTAACTTGTACAAGACTGCTTACGGGGACCAGTATCACAATCAAAATGGGTTAATCTATTTCATAGCTTTCTGAAATTTCCCCTGCGTGATTCTGCCTCTGTGACCGTGGTTTTCACTTCTTCGTTCATTTGATTATGTATTTAACGAGTGTGTGTGGGGCACCTTGCACGGTGCTTTCTTCTGGGCTCTGAGGATACCATAGTGAACAAGAAAGTCAAACTTCCAAAGGTGACGTCCTAGTGGGGAGGGATGGGCAGTAGGCAAATCGGCCAATAAGCAAAGGGTGAGCAGGTGCAATGAATAACAGTGAAGCTTTGGGAGGGGCTCGGACATCACGGGGAGGCGGGTGAATCTGAAGTTTTTAGGTAAGAGGGTTGATGCAAGTATATATGTAACTGCCAGTGGTCATTTTATGACACTCATTTTCTGTCACAAGGACCTTGATGTCTCCGTTTATATGACCTTGAAACTGAATCTGAGTTTCGTATGATTTTGCTGGTTTATGACTTAAAACCTACCCTTTCAGTGCAGAAATGATGTTATGCTGGTTTCATTTCATAATTCAGCTGGAGTGATTAATCCAAGAGGCAAAATTTTTTTCTTTATAAGTACTTGTCCCAAACAGCTCTCTTCATACAGTGACAACTGTGTGGACCCAATAGGAGCAGGTGCCTTGCCAACAGTTAAGTGAAAGCAAGTCTCTCTCCCTGTCATTCGTACTCTGTGTGGGACCTTAGTTCTTAGAGGCGATCTCATGATGAAAGCAGTAGTGATGTCAAGAATTTGGCCGGTTTTAATTGAATACTTTTATTACAGAGTACATGGCGGTAAATGTGTTCAACTTGTTTTTGCTTTTCCTTAAGAAACTGGAACTCTTCTTCCCAGTACTAATTAAAACTAAACAGCAGTCATTAATTTACTGTTGGCTTCTAATGGCTACAGCAGCGCTGCCTCGCATGAACGATTTCCTGATCTAAAGCGCAGGAATCCAACATGGAAACTATCTTGAAAATTAAAAAACATTCTAGATAATAAATAGTTTCCATTTCTACAGCACCAATTTATGTTTAGCTTTTTTTCCTTCTGCACATATAGGACCTGTTAACAAACGTGGTCCTACGGGGACTCCATCTCACAGAACTGTGTGCGAAGCTCAGTTTCTGGGCTTAACTCTGTCGACTGGAGGTGCCCAACCAACCATTCACTCATTCATTTAGTTTTCTACCCGACACTTATGGAAAAGCTGCTTTAGAGCAGGCATTTTCCCAAAGACGCTGGGGAATGAGAAAGAGAAAGGAAAACGAATAGTCTCTGCCTCCTAAAGAATTTATTTTAGAATTAGATGCTATTTGATTCTAATTCTGTCCCTTTTAGTTAATTTAACTGGTTTATTGTATTTAACCAATCTTGTGTTGTTGGGTATTTAGGAATATATATAAAATATGTATGTGTATATATTGCTATATCTAAATATTATATGTAATACATTCATTATATACATAATATTACATTCATATTATACATAATATATATACATAATAATACATTCATATTATACATAATATAAATTATACATATATGTATTATATATTATATATATAAAAAATAAATGAAAGGCCTGTGTTGAACACCCCCATAGTAAATATTTGTTCATACTTAAGATTATTTCTCTGGATCTCTACCAGTAGAATAACTAGGTCAAAAGGGATGAACATATTAGCCTAATTAATAATTTTGAAAAAGTTAGGCCCACGTGGCAAAGCAGGGAAAACCGGTCGCTACCGTCTGCATGGCCACCAGTCCTGGGCTTGCTCCGTGTCCTTGACCGCCGTGCGTCCTGTGAGCGGCTCTGTGTGTCACTGACCACCGAGCTGCAAATAGTTTTCAAAATGGTTAAGCCTTTAAAATTTTTCAACTGCTATTAATAGTCAGTGTCTAGCACAAGATCATCGAGGCCTTTTTTCTTTCTTTCTTTTTTTTTTTTTTTTGCTTATACAGCCTGAATTTTACAGAATTAAGATTTCATGAAAAGTGCTGTCAGTCAGTTTGAGAAGTTTCTTTGACTGGAAAAAAACAAAAAAAAAGATTACCACTAACCAAGCATTGAATATCGACTTAAAAGCAAATGATAGGGAAAAGAAATAGATCAGTATTTTGTCAAGGCTTATTGAATTTCATCAAAGCATATTTAGGATATTGTGAATTAAATTAAGTCCCCACACATGGTATTTGGTGCTAGTGTGTTTTGTGTAAACACAAAATCCTACCTACAGAAACGTGAGAAAAGAAGGTAGTGCGGCCGGGTTTCCGAATCCTAACCCCATCTTACTTCCACGGCGGTTTTCCCGTCGCCTCGTGGTTACGCAGCGTCTCTGGCATCCCTAAACTGCCCCCCTGCCTCCCTCACGCTGAGGCCCGGCTGCTTGATCTCTTAGTGTCCCCACCTCACTGGTGTCGCTGTTCCTTCCAGGACCATCGGGCACAAAAACCGCTACGTCAAGGTACCTCGTGGCCACATCTGGGTCGAAGGCGACCATCACGGACACAGCTTTGACAGTAACTCTTTTGGGCCGGTAAGTCACCTCGTCGCCGATGTCACTGGAATTCACAGGTGGGAACAAAAGTGGGGTCAGGCTGTTTGCTCGAGGGATCCGTCCAAGACCGATCATGAACGCTATAGTGAAATAACTTATGTTTGACAGTCTCCTAGCACGTGTCTGAGAGAGGCCATTTCAGCCATCACCACCCCCGTGTGTGTGTGTGTGTGTGTGTGTGTGTGTGTGTGTTTTATAGAAAAGAGCACAGACACTCCCCAATGGGAAAGTCGTTCCCCCCCCCATAGAAGGTCTTTGCACCTTCTGCTTTCAGTTAGTGTTTAACTGATATAATGTGGGAAGCACCTATTGGCATTAGATTTCTCCATCATTTGTTAAAAATGCAAATATCGTGGAAATCACATGGGTAAGTAACGTTTCATCAGCATTTAATTTACAGCAGAAGTGCAGACGCTCCTTGTGCCATGTTCATGGTACATAAAACATGCAACTCGACTGATATTTTATATGTAGTTTTTCATTTTGAAAACGTACAGAAATTCTCTGCTTATGCGCCCTTACAATAAATCACTATATACAGCAGAAAACCCTTTAGTTCAGGATCTCCAGGTACCTCCGTCTGTTTAAAAATGCAGATCTTCACCCATCAGATTCTCCTTAAGTGAGTCCTATCTGTACTTAATAATTATGTGTAGGTTAATACTGAACACCTTCAGGTAGGTTTGCAAAAAGTTACGTCCACATGGTTGTGTCTGAAACTGGACGTTGGTGTCTCTATGACAATCTCCTTTGCGTTATGAGGGACCACAGTGTCCCTAGGGGTGTAGTCACTTGGGCTCTCCTTCGGCTAGAAGCACAGTCACAGAGATGCGATTGGATCAGAATTCCAGGTAAGTGGAAAAAACACTCCTGCTTATTTTTCCTAGTTGCAATGGTGATAAAAAAACCTAAGGCCCTGTTTGCTTTTGAGTAGTAATTGCTACACAGAGTTTAGTTTTTGTTGGGCACACCAAAGGCAGGACAAGCAGAAGTGCTGTGGGTCACCTGCGGTGTGGAAGTGATTGCTGTGAACAAACTCAGGAACAACTTGGGAGTGAAAATAAGTCACCTAAAAGCAATTTTATTTCTCCCTCATCCATAAGATTAAATCTATTTATCAGATCATGTTTTGGACCAAATCAGCATTAAAATGTTCATTAATATTAGTTTTGGTTTTCATTTTTAGTGACTCTGAACTGGGGCATTACAAAATGCTTTGTTATTGGTTGCAGGTATGTGACAAAGGTCTAAGATTGGTTTGCTTTTTCTTTATTAATAAGTTAGCCAATGCAATATTACTTCTATAATTAATATTACCCCTAGCACGTTGTATTCCACCTGCATTCTTGCTCAGGAGAGGGAAGGATGGGGTTCAGGTGCCCGTGACCCATACGCAGCAGGTCTAGCCCTGGGGGCCCGTCCTCTGGGTTCTGTGCACGTCATTTGGAACCACTGACCTACGAGCTCGCCTGGGAGAGTGTATCAGTTGTGGAAATATCCTGTCCCTGACATCTTATAAAAAGAGAGAGAAGGCAAGAACCATGTGTGAAGAGCAATTTCATTGTGTTTGTTACAGTAACAACTATAGTGTGCTCAACTTAGACAGATAGACTGTGTGTAGCACCTGACTTCCATTCGGTTTCTATCAAGTTTTTAAAGGAAAGCTACTTTTTCATTTTAACTTGAACCTGTGGTACGAGTCTGAGGCACGAAGTTACCTACTTATTATTTCCTACTTATTTCTTAATTTGCATTTCTGATTTGGCTTATGGTTGCTTTATGTAGGCGCTGGATGGGACTAAATAGTTTTACATGTGTAAGTTGAATGAGGGAATGTGAATTTAAAATAGCAATAGTAAGTTATTGTAATAGACTGCATTATAATGGAACAAGCTTCCACGCTGTCCTTTGAACTTGTGATGCCGGTGTGGAAAGGAACTAGCAGACACACTAACGATCACAGGCAACATGTTACAACAACACACAAAATCAGATAATCTTGGTGACAAACCTCATCAGTCACTCAGTTTGTATGGGTTTATAGTTCCTCATGTCTGAAAGGAAACATTTTCTCTTCTCTGAATCCATCTTAAATAAACAAGAGTGTGTGTATGTATGTGTGTGTGTGTGTGTGTGTGTGTGTGAGAGAGAGAGAGAGAGAGAGAGAGAGAGAGAGAGAGAGAGAGAGAGAGAGACTGGGTAGGAAATGTTTCAGTTATGAATGTATCTTTATTGAGTATCTTATTCCTAAACCTCGTGACCATATCTTCATCACACAATGATACAAAATGTCCTATCTTCTTGTAATATCAATTGACTGATACATGACGTTAGCTTCGATTCTTAATAGGAGAAATACCTTTTGTAAGTTCTGTTTAAAATGATCATTGTCTGGAAGTGTCTGGAAATTACTACTTGCATTTACTGGATTATATATTGGAGCTATCTGATGATTCTGGTATGTAGATTTATGATTGCTTAGAATATTGGATGAGCTCGTCCCTTGGTAATTATTCTGTGGGACAAATTGAAGTCTCTCCCTTTGCCATTCCTACTTCCACGTGGAGGGCACTGGGACATTGTTTATCGTAGCTGTGCCATTGTTTTGCTGGCACCCAGGAGGGACCAGTTAGAATAAATATTGATGAATTTTCTGCTGGCTTTGTACACATGCATAACCGTGAATTTTCAAATAGTGATTTTTAATTATTTCACATTTGCAGACTCTGCTTCTATTAAAAAGGTATGCGGTAGTCCTTTCTTCCACGTATTACAATATTCGTTCTGGTGCTTGTATTTGAAATGTCCTGTTCAATCCATTTCTGTTCAAATGGGACTCCTTCCGTGGTCTCCATTTAGGTTCTATATGTCCTGTCTTAGGTGTTCTCTCATTTTTATCTCGTTTTAAGTCATGAGCCACTAAGATGCTACACTTCCATGGTTTATGTTATACTGATGTGTTGCGAGGAATACATGTTATCATAGAAACTCTAGTTACTCAGTATCCAAAATAAATAATGTATTTTAACTTCACTGAACAAAACCTATTAGAGGGAAAACAAAAAACCAAAAAACCCTTGCCTGACATATTTCAAGGCAAAGATAACCTTTCCAAGGCATATGAAAGTATTTTGGTCCTTAAGTTTGTGACCGTCATGTCACCGTGTGAACAATTTGTGTTCAAGAACCATGAAGCAGAACTGAACAATTTGTGTGCAGAAGCTATGCCTGACACACGGCCTCTCTCTGAGGCTGGAGCTGCACGCTATGCTCAGTAGGAATTCTTTTGAGTTCCAAGTCATTTGGAAAATATCTCATCATTTATTCTTATGGACACCTCATTAGATAAAATATTAGCCCCCTAGTATGTTTTCTTGAAGCAAATATGCCAAATAGATTATAGTTTTTTATCGTTTTTCAAATACACGAGTCTTAGAAATGTTACTTATAATTAACTGGGCTGATGGTCTAAAAGTGATTATCTGTAAGAAAGCATTGACATGCAGAATAAAATTCTATAGTATTTCTTTTGAACATCATGAAATTCCAAGGGTTTTTACATTTTAGAATAGTGAAAAAGTGAAGAGCAGGAAAGGTAACGTTTATGTTTTTATACCGTGCGAGCCTTTCCTTTATGTCTTCACGGCCTTTTTCAGCGTTTACTGGTTTCCCACACGGAGGTCGGCCTGGATTCCCATGGGTGGAAGGGAGCAGGGGAAACAAGGACGCGGTAACTGCAGAGAGGTGGCCGGATTGGGGAAGACACGCGGGCGGGGAACGCTTTAGGAGCGTTACGGTCTAGTGATGCCTGTCGGTAAATTTTTCCTGACTTGATGCATCTTTGGTGAAAAATGAAATCCAGTTTGTGAATAACCAGGGCCGCAAAACAGCCTTCTTAGAGAGGCATGTCGGTGAAAGACAAAGACGTGGAAGCTGTGCTATTTGGGGGACCACGTGGCAGAGGGCGGCGTTGGGTGGAGTCTGGGGAGGTGGTTTGGGGTCTCTGAGATGGTGGGGGTGGAGACTCGGGCTGTGAGTGGGGGGCAGCGCACCGAGCCCCCGAGTCTCCCCAGTCCTCTGTCACTGTCAGAGGCCACCCTTGATGCCCAGGAGGAGCCAGGCGCAGGCTCCGTGGAAACGGGCCCTGCCCTCGAGGGCGGGGAGCGCAGCGGGCAGGCAGACCAGCCGTCGGTCGCTGCACAGCCCGCGTGCTCTGTGCCCATGGACTGCGGGCCGCTTAGAGGTAGACACGGCCGTGCGAGCTAAAAACCCGCAGACAAAACCTGGAAATCTCCCAGGAGGGTTTGGTAAATCAGCACTCAGAAACGGGCGAGAAGAATGACGAGTGGGTAAAACCCCGTTCTGCAGAAAGCACCCCCGCTGGCGCGCGGTTGGTGAGGGAGGCGCTTCGTGCCTGGGCTGGTACAACCAGGATATTCCCGTGGGCACGTGAGAAGGAACTGACATTTCCTTTGATTTGTTTTGAAGTGTAGCATTTTCCTTGTGTAAATTCTCTCGAGCTGCTAGAATAACTTTTATTTAAAAATCAGCCATTTTCAAATAAAGAAAAAGGTCACTAGGCTGTGTTGACAGGATCCAAATTAGGTGTTCTATCCGCACTCCCTTTGGGAAATGATGCTTAGCCTTTGATTGGCCATACTTTCTTCTTTTCTTGTGGGACATGCTTTTGTTCATTAAAACGTTTTGTTGGGAACTAAAATAATCTATATTTTATATCCAGTTAATGGTAACAACCGTCCTATGGATCTTAAAATCATAGAACCTTACCTTGATGTTTTCTGGATATTTCTCAGAGTTCCCTTCAACCAAGATGGAAACTAGCAACCTCACTTATTTTATTTAGGTGTAATTTTTATTGGGCTGGTATACACATGATAAAGGCATGTACTTCATAAAAAGGTCAAAGGCAATGAAAAGAAAGCCATTATAATTAAAATATCTGTATAACCAAGATAGGTCATTTTCAGAAAGAAAGAAAAAAGCCCATTTTCTAGAGCAATACAGTGGTCCTTCTCTATATCGCGGTTCACTTGTGACCTCATTATAACACAGAATTTTTAAAAATATTATATTTAACTATCACGGATTTTTTGCTACGTCAAGGGATTTTGCGGTACTGTACAGTAAATACTAAAATAAATATAAGGTTCCTACTTCATGGATTTTCACTGGTCGCAGGGGTTCTAGAACGTAATTCCCAGGATAAGTGAGGGATCACTGTATTCTAAACACAGAAATGGCCGCATGACCAAAGGAACCACCAAGCCCCTGAGAGTTAGCATCGCTTTTTGTTGGATGTGTTACTCTCCAGTCACGACATTGACAAGAGTGACAAAAAGTGTGTCACTTTAAAGAGAGAGCCTGGGAAGATAATGGCAGCCAGGAACAGTGGTGACGTAAATAATTATCACCCCCCACCCGCAACCCCGCCCCGAGAGTGAGACAGTCTCAGCTTCCATTTTCACGAAATCAAATTTCGTCTTACGCCTTTATCTTTCTGCTGGTGTAGAAATCATTTTCCACATGATTTCATTTTCAGAGAGGAGAAATGTCAGCAGAATTGTCATTAGACTTCATTACCATGGCAGACACTATTCCTTTGGGCTGTTTAGTTACAGAATTAAGCATGTTCATTTTTCAGAAACGTATATTCACTGACAGTGGGTCAGGAGCCAAGATTTAGTTCAATATATGCAATGTTATTAATTTAGCCATTTTATAAGATCTCAGAACTTTAAAAAAAAATGAGATCAAGAAGCCCTTATCTCATTATTTGTAAGATACCACTCGTGGCTGCATAGAAAAAATGAAATGGACCCTACAGGGGGGTTCAAAGGTGGGGAAAAACTGGTGATCGCTTTGCCTGGACGACACCAGCAGAGAGAGCTGCCCCGAGTGTACTGTGTGACTCGGGGTTTGAGATCGAGCTGCCTCATTTTAATGGGTATCTACTTACAAAGTACTTACTGGGCCATTGCTCTCCCCTTTTCTTCCTACGCAGACACCAAACTCTGTGAATGACTGTCTTTTGACTAAGCTCCTGGGAGATAACTTTCCTTGGACATTTTTACTTTTCCTGAAGCTTATTGAGTGATCCTAAAGGGAACTGTGTTTTGTGTCGACCTCTTACTGGGTATGTTTACCGAAATGACTGGCAGGAGAATTTAAAGGTCGGTCTGATGGTCAGCGACCCTGGTGATAGCTTCCTGTGTCTCGGAGTCATGTGCGGGGCCCCTAATGGACCACAGTTCCCACACTGTTAGGTACTGTTTTACGTACGGCCCCCGTGGCTTTGGGGTGTATTGACATGCACCTGACTGGGTGAATCCGATGCCGTTCTTGACTCCTGTGCTGGGGATCAAGCTGTGCTGTGCTCTCTGGACAGAGCATCGCAGACCTCATAGCTTTAGCATCAATCAATACTGGTGATTCCTAGCACATGCCTCCTGGGCAATTCTGCTCCAGCCCTTCCTCCGGTCCCTGCAAGTTTTTCTGAAAAGAACTTTGATCACATCATGCCACTTCTTAAAACAATACCATCAGCCTGCAGCATCTATCCCGCTTAATGTAGAAACATTAGAAGCCTTCCCTTTAAAATCAGAAACAAGGCATAAGGTCCGTTCTTACCACTTCCATTCAACATTGTGCTACCAAGGTCATTGCCAGTGCAGGTTAAGGCAAGAAAGGGAAATAAAAGATGTAGAGATTTTAAAGAAAGATTCTAAACCGTGTTTTCTTCCTCAAGTATGTGATTGCCTACACAGAAATCCCAAGAAGAATCTGCAGGAATATTAAACCAGTCCTTCAAGTTTACTAGTAGCATAAAGAGCTCTCATATGCAATGATCAAGCCTGTCTAGACATCATCAACAAACAGAAAGTCCACTTTTATAGAATCTGCCATTCAAAATAGTGGTTAAAATTCAGGGTAGCAGCTGCTTCTGGGAGGGCAGGGAAGGGAGTGACCGGGGAGGGATGGGCAGGTGCGTTCTCGCCACTTAAGCAGGTTGGTGCGTATGTGGGTGTTCCTTAGACTATGCTCTACAGCTCCTATGTCTGGGACATAATAGAATAAAAAGATATTAAAAGTTGGCATCAGCAGCTCCCCGTTACTCACAGCAGGTCTTCCCCTTCCCCTAATGCTTATGAGGTCTTGGGCGTGGAAATTTACATAACACGTATCTAGTATGTTAACAGCTGTATCTAGTTAACCCTGTTAGATGAAACATGTTCCTTTCTCTTAGTGTGAGAAATATACCTTTATGTGGTTAAAACCAGCAAACACATAAAATGACTGAATTTAATTATCATTACCAAGTCTGAATATTCCGCTGAAAGGCCTATGATATTTGAAAGAGTACTCTCATATAAGCACATACAACTCATAAATTATTATGTGCTTATTTGCAAAAATTTTCTGACCTCCATTTCTGCAAAATTACTATGTTGTAATAAAGATTTCCACATAATTTGCATTCAATTTGTAATAACTGTATATTATATTTATTTAATAATATTTAAGTGCATTTAGAACATAGAAAATCAGAATACACGTTTATCAAAATGTAAATGAAAAATAAATGTAAAAAATTACAAAGTAAATTTTTTCAAAATTTTCTGAAATTATTTTTGTAAAATATCAAAAGTACCTTTTAAAATCTAAAGACAAAATAAAATGACTACTAATGAACATAAAGTTATATAAAATTATTTAAATAAAATGGAATCATTAAATATTGACAGAATTCATTCAATCTGAGTACATATTTTTATGAAAAGAAGTCTGTGTACCGGCTGAGAGTTCGGTTTCCATATAGGTGTTCATGTAAAGAGTGAGCAGTAGTCTTCACTGATTTTGTGTCCTGAGCTACAGAAATACAAATTTAAGAGGCTCTGTAAAGCCACTTAAATGTTCGGACAGGAGGGTGATGGGAAGAGGCCTGTCAGCGGGACTGGCTAGGGAAAGGTCAGATGGCCCACAGGCTACAGGTAGGGAATGCAATTACATGATGGTGGTAGTATTGGTTCGGGGGGAGATGATTAGGCTGTAGACTAAGGTGATAGTGATAAAAATATGAAGAAGTGGATTGATTTGAGGGCCCTTAGGAACCAAAAATTGACTGGGTATGTATTAGATTCAGCTGCCTGGAATTAACTTGCCCCAGCCGAAATACTCAGCTGCCTTCATGAGTGCCTTTGAACGATGAGGCTTTAAAATGAAGCACAAGGAACTTAAACCACAATGGTATTTTGGTGGCCATTTTTATGTGGAAGACCAAAAGATGGGGGTGACAACGTGATGTCTCCAAGCTCCTGTAGTGTGCCAGGTACACGGGCCGATGCTTGAGCGACTGATGTTGACTTGTGGATGGGAATCGCGCTGCCTCGTAGCGATGGGACCTGCTGCCCTGACCTTGGGAGGGACAAGGGAAGGGAGTCTTGCTCATGGCTCGTTAGAACGCACAGGCTGGTGTCAACCCATCCAAACCCAGTTCTCTTACACTTGGCATCGTGACAGCTGGCGTTTTACCCACCTGATTCCTGGCCCTCTGCTCTGTGTCTAAAGTTCTCCCGTGTCTCAAAAGGTAGAGGCGAGACCTAGAATGTGGAGCCTAATGACAAAGAAGTGCACCAGGGAGACATAAAAGATCGTTAAACTGGCTGATGGCAAAGCAGGTTTAAATTTTTTTCTCTTGTTATTTACAATTATTACTTAAAATGTAAATCTGTGTGATATATATTTTAAATTAAAATGTTTTTAAAGAGAAACTATTAGTTTCTACTTACATTAACTAATCCCTTCTCTCAGTAAGTTCACTGTATTAAAATAAGTGCTGTAGATTGCTATTCGGTGAGGAAATTGGGAAGCGCTCAGTGGAGGAGAGGGGAAATGATAAGGCTTCACCAAGGTGTGGAAGATTAGGCTTCTTTTTTGATCAAGAAACCTGATTTAATAAAGATAATTAATTAGGATCTGCTTTTACTAAAAACCACATTGGACGGAAGTTTTACTTTGATCCCTGTTGATTTTATTTATAGTTGAAGAGCTCCGACCAAACCAGTTGGAAGCTATTTAAACCTCCTGTTCGCTTTTTCCCCACAAAGGCTTTCAAGTCGATCTGCCTCCTTCTACTGGGAAGCAGCCGGCAATGAAACATTCCTTTCAAACAAGCCATCATTATATTTAGGTTGTTCATATAAATCAAGTTTCACTTCAAAAAGTGAGATTATAAATGATGTCATTTCTACAAGTCACTATGGACTTACATTGCCTCTAGTCAAGGAAAAGTTCTAATCTTAAAATATTTGGTCCAGAGGCGTTTAAAACAAACTTGTGTGTTTCCTCTGACAGTAAAAAACAAAACAAACCCCTCAAAACAGAAAAGCATAGGTGTCTGTTCAGTCTTTCAAACAAAGAAAACTTATAGACTGAAGAGGGGGTGGTAATGGCATTATATGAGTGAGGTCTTGAAATCTAAGGTGTGGCTTCCCCAGGCTTGTTTCCAGATTTAATGCATTGCCCTGAACCGGCTGAACAGTAACGGGCAAGGTCATTTCGAAGGTCATTCATCAAAGTGCATGGTATTTAAGTAACTTTTTTTCTTTTTTTGCCCAGATGGACATTGCTGGTCACATGGGTATATCTTTTCAATAGCATTATACTACTGAGTCACAAAAGTATACTTTATAAGATCTTAAATACGTTTTCCAGAGTTAGTTCTTATTGGATTTTATTATAGGCACGTAATGCTCATCTATATTTTAAGTGTGTATGGGGTGCAGGGAGAAGCTCCCATGCTTTAGCTGACGTATTTTTCCCCTTTAGAGGAGGCGCCTGTTTGATTGCAAGGAAGCCTCTCTACAGCCTTGACAGGTGTCAGATAACAATATTGTTTTAACGTGAAATTACATTACATGCCTGCCACCCTTTGGAGTTCATTATGCACGATACCTTTTCTTTCTCTCACCAAAGGGAATTCAGTACGAAAGCCATGAAACGGGCTTGAATAGGACAGGCCTGAATATAAGGCCATTACCCTAATTGGTATGTCCTGATCCTTTACGTCCAGGAAGAGTGTCCTCTTTATAACATTATTTCTTTACATTCTCTGTTTTTAATTTCCGAAAGGCTCTGACAGGACCATGGGGACTAGTACCATGCTCTCATGATTAGTATATCTGTTCAAATGTGCTTTTCTATGACTTCAGTCCAGTTTAAAAATAAACCAGCCCCAAACATCCTGAATCAAGCAAGGCAGAGGCATTTACAGATGAGCATGCAAAGTACGCTCTACATATTCTTCATGCTTGATTCAAAGTCAACTGGGCCTGGAATAAATTTTAGTGTCTCCCTGGCTCATCAGACATTCTGTGTTCTCAGCCCCTGATTTCTGTTACCCACAGTAGTAGCCCGCCCTTCTGCCTTAGGAGTCTGCATGTCTCCCCTGCTCTCAAATCCTTTACCTCTCCCTCTCCTCCAAAGGAGGAGATGTAAAAACCTTTCAGAGAGTCAGAGAGAGAGAGGGAGGGTGACACAGAGAGAGAGAGAGAGAGAGAGGGAGAGAGGGAGAGAGAGAGAGAGATACCATCTCCTGCAAATGTTACTTTCAGCTGTTTATAAGTGTAGCATGAATCTTTGTCCTCCCCTCAGCAGCACCGTAGAAGGGAGAAGTAGTGGAAGAGCAGAGATCAGGTAGCTGGCAGAGCTGTTATTTGTGCAGTGGCGGCTCCCCCAGAGTGCCACCAAGCCCCCTCCCTTGTGCCTGGAGGCAATGGCGAGTAGCGCTTTGAGTGCTCTGAACCACTAGGCTTCCAGCCCCAGCTGCCCAGCTGCCGGTCTCCCCGCTCCGGGGCCTCTGAAGCTGTGGGCAGCCCCGCCCCAGGGCCGTACCCATGCACATCACAGCTGGCGCCCGCGGGAGGGAGGGATCTGACCTCGGGCTCTCCACGCAGATGGTTAGTTTGGGCCCTGGGTCAATCGTGAGCCAGTGGGGGAGACCTAGAAAAGGACTGTGATCGGCTGGCTTGAGTCAGAGGCCCCTCCGGGACCAGTCTGTCATTGTCAGCGGTGGGCACTCTGGTGGTCATAGTTCCGGATCAGGTTTCTACCCCTTGGCCAACTAATGGGGCTGCGGGTGGGGTATATACAAATTGTGGCAAGTTCATGGAAACCCTGTTTTGCTGGTGCCAACCTAGAGAAAAGGGGTTGCTGTTTCCAGCTTCTACAGGGGGCTGGGCAGACAAAGACCATCCCACCCTGCCGCATAATGACAAGGTAGAAAGCGTGAATTCTATAACAGAGACAGAGAGAAAACTCTGTAGTTGATAGAAGTGCTTACTTCCAGGGGGAAAGCAGTGGGAAGGCTTCCATGAATTCAGCTTAGAAAAGCCAGGATTTGGGCTTGTGGCCTTGGGGGAAAGTCACTTCCTAGAAATAGAGAAGAAATTGGCAGAAGCATGGAGATGGGAGTGTTTGAGGTATTGGGTAGTTGAACAATTTTTTAAACAAAAATTCAACCGTGGGGAGGGTTGAGTCTAAAGCAGAGACCGAGGACCTTGAACATCACACAGAGAAGTATGGGCATTATCCTTCTGTCCACGAAGTACCCAGATGGCTTTTGAGGATGGTGGAGGAACAGCAATTTAGGAGCAATTATTTGGTAAGATTGTGTAAAATGATTTGAAGAGTGTAGAAACAAAAGGTGAAAACTTCAAACCTACAAACGTCCCAGAGTAATCCACAGAAAACAGATTAGGACACATGGTGCCCAGGAACACAAAGAACGTACACCCCTCTCTGTTCATTGCCGCGTTATTTACAACAGCCAAGACCTGGAAGCAGGCCAAGAGCCCATCAGTAGATGAGTGGACAAAAAAGCTGTGGTACATTTACAAATGGAATACTACTCCGCCACAAAAAAAAAAAAAAAAATAGTATACCTTTTGTGAAAGGGTGGATGGACTGGGAGATTATTATGCAAAGTGAAACAAGCCATTCAGAGAAAGACAAGTACCACAGGGTCTCATTTATACAGGGACTCTAATGAACAACAAAAACTGATGACAAAGTGGACACAGAGGCATGGGACAGACTGACAGCTGTCAGAGGGGAGCATGGGGAGCCGGGTGACAAAAAGGTGAAGGGATGAAGCGACACATACACACACACTATACATATAACACACAGACGGACAACAGTGTGCTGAGAGCTGGAGGGAAAGAGGGAGGGGTGGGAGAGGGTAAGGGGGAGAAAGTGGGGAGGGAAAGAGACTTGGCTTGGGGCGGCGGGCGCCTGTGCAGATCCTGTTTTGTCGAGTGGTACACTTGAACCCTGTGTGGCTCTGAGATTTCCGTGGGCAGGTGCGAAGTAGGGCTTTGGGATTTTTGTTGTGTTGTTTTTGGCACACCCCGGTGCGCAGGTGGATGTGGTACCAGGACCCCACTTGGAGGAATGCTCATCTTGGGAGTCATTGGGAGAGTCTGGTTAGGAACTATTTGAGCACGAAAGAGCCATGTTCACCCTGGCAGCTCACCGAGACTGCCAAGCCCTGGAAACCAGCCCCTGTCTTGGTGAAACTTTTCAGAAGTCAGAGCCAAGCAGAAGGCTGGAGGCAGGCCGGCTCATTCCCTCCACAGTTCACATGGGCTTCGTTTCATGTGTGCCACCCCTCCATGGAGACGTCAGCTGGAAATTTCATAGCATGACTCACGCGAAAAAGAGCGTTGAGCGCTGCAGTTGCAGTGGAGGCAGTGCCGGCGAAGAGGAACATTTTCTAGGAGGAAGCGTTAGGGTGTTTTGTGGCGCTGAGATTCTGCTCTCTGCTGGCAACCCCTCCAAGTCCAAGTGCAGTGCAGCGTAAATGACAAAGGGTCACTTGGGCTTTGTAACACCCGGGAGGTTGGGCTTCATCCCCGGCTTTTTGGCCGTTTTGCTCTGGAGAGAGGGCGGGGTGGTGGGTTCTCCTTGGGGTAACTTACGCGCGGCTCTGTGTTAGTAGACTCTGCTTGGCTACTCTTGTTCTGTCACTCATGCTAAGTCTTTAAAAAAATGTCCTTGTGTCTACAGAATTAGGAGTAATAACAGCTATCCCATGCTGATAAATTCTAAGATCCAAATTCAGATTGAGTTAATGTGTGTCAAAGAGTATGCTAGGTGTTTAAAAAATTCTATTGTCTCTTGTCCCTGTGTGACATTTATGTCTGTCATTTACCTGAGGTTAAAAGCCACCGAAGTCCGGAAACCAGACTTGGAGATTCTTTGCGTCCCCTCGTCTTCCTCTTCACCGCCGTCCCCTGTCTTCCACAGTGTCCCCCGGCAACTCAGCCGGACAGGTGCCTGGCCCTTTGGCTCACTCACTTGGCTCAGGTTTGCCGGGGCGCCTGTCCTGCTGGCAAACCGTGAGCTCTTCCTCGTGCCCGTCTTATTCAGCCTTCCGGCCTCGTTCCTCACGGCTGCCCGCTTCCTCTCTCAAACGCTTCCAGAGTGTTCTGCCCCGAGCCTCTCTGAGCCCACACACAGGCGCGGCCGTTCCCTCCGGCCTCCTGCGCTTCCACGTCCTCCTTCCCTGCCCGTACTCCTGTTCAGCGAGGCCCAACTCCCTCCAGCCTCCGTTCCCAGGTCAGGCTCTCCCTAGGAAAACGGCCCAGGTCTTCAGCAATGTTCTTATGCATCCGTGCTCGGCTTCCTGTCCCCAGGTCTTGCCACGCATGGACGTTCCAGAGCGCGTCTGACGTGATACTCTCTGTTCCCTTCCTTCCCACCCGTTTTATTTGCTCTGATTTTCCCCGTTTTAGTAGATGGCATCGCTGTCTCCCCAGTTACGCAGGCCAAAGAGTGAGAAGGCCGGCCTGGTGTCCCCCTCGGTCACTCCCGCCTCCCTCTGTGCCCCCCCACGCCCCACGTCGTGGCCTGAGAGCGCGGCCACAGCCCTGCACCTGGGCCCTGAGCTCCTCTGCTCTGTCCCATCCCCGCTGCTGCCGCCTCCCCAACTCAAGTCGCTGTCCTGTCTCCCCGCCAGAGCTCCCTAAGGACAGCCTTTCCTCCTGCTCTTCTTCATTCCGATGTTTAGGGAGCAGCCAGGGCTCCCGCCCTCCACAAGGCCCTTCGGCGGCTCTCTGTTGCTGGTGGGACTTAAAACCTGCCCCACGACATTTTTCTGGCCCACTTGGCCGCGGCCTTCGGGGCGCACACCAGGGGCCCTGCGTTCTGCGCTCTCTGCGTGAGCCGCTCTGGGCTTGCTCCAGCTCCTTGAGCAGCCGGGGATCCTTTGTACAAGCGCCTCTCCCTTGAGGTTTTGTACAGCTGGCTCCTTATTTCCCCTGTTTCACGGAAGACTTTTCTGCGTGTCTGCTCTAAAGGGGAGCACGCCCGCGCACACCCCCTCCACCATCACTGTCATTACCGTGTTAGGGTCTCCGTGGCCCTCAGCACTAGCTTATACTCTGTCATCGCTGTACGCACTTCCTCCTTCCGTTCCATCTCCTCCAGTAGAAATGAAGCTTCACGAGACCAGGGCCCTTGCCTTCGCCGCTCACCGCCGGAGAGCAGGCCCTGCTCAGGCTGGGCACGTCCTCCGCCCTCGTTCGGTGGATGTGAGTGAGTTTCTGTTCGGGAATGAGCGCAGCTCGAGGGAGCCTCCCGGCTCAGAAGGAAGGAGGCAGTGAATGTCCACACAGAGGACATCCTTGCAAAGACGCCCTGATGTCCGCTGCTAGTGGCAGTGGCAACCGGAAGGAGGCTCATGGGGCCGTGCGCTCTGCAGGGCGCATTTGATGAGACGGGACAGGGAGATGTTTTCCACCTTAAAGACGCATGGCGATGATCCAGCCATCCCAGTCCTGGGTGTGTAGCCAAAGGAAACGCGGAGGGGACATCGCGCAGGCGTCTGACTCCCGGATCCACTCAGCATTATCGACAATGGCCAAGACAGAGGAACAGCCTGAGTGTCCATCCAGCAGCGGGGGTGGGTCTCGGAGATGCGGGGCGTACGGGGGTGGGTCACGGAGATGCGGGGCGTACGGGGGTGGGTCACGGAGATGCGGGGCGTACGGGGGTGGGTCACGGAGGTGCGGGGCGTACGGGGGTGGGTCACGGAGGTGCGGGGCGTACGGGGGTGCGTCACGGAGGTGCGGGGCGTACGGGGGTGGGTCACGGAGATGCGGGGCGTACGGGGGTGGGTCACGGAGATGCGGGGCGTACGGGGGTGGGTCACGGAGATGCGGGGCGTACCTGCAACGGAACAGCACTCAGCCGTGAGGAGGAGGGGAACCTGCCATTTGCGTCGGCATCCATGGACCTCTTACTGCTGTATGTGTCCATTATTCTTCAATAAAGCCTGTTTTTAAATAGAAAAGATAACCGGGAATAATAAAATAAAGCTCAACTAAATAGGTCTTTGTGCTAAAAAAAGAAAAAAAAGAGAAGAGGAAGAAACATGGTCTGAAATAACAATAAAAGCTAATCAAAGAAGAAAACCCAAAACAGATGGTGAGTCCGTGAGAGCCAACAGGACCAGGGTGACCGGTAAGGACAGGGTGTCTTTTTGGTGTGGCCCAGCCCTGTCCCAGCAGGTCAGTGGCCCAGACAGGCTGAAACCTGGGGGAGGGGCTGAGCAGAAATGTGTGGCAGGGTCCTTAGGGGACACACAAAAAGCCCTTCCTTATCTGGAGAGCCAGTAATAGAACTCTAAGATATTGGTGCTTTTAAGATATCAGTGGGATGTTAAGAAGGCAGAGTCCAGTTCAGCAGAGGATGATCTGAAATCCGGGGGTAAATAAATAAATCTCCCTGGGAAGGTAGAAAAAAAGGTGGGGCCAGAGCTCCTGATCCCATCCTCAGGGCTTTCTAAACAGAATCCTTATTACCCAGGACTAAAATCTTCAAGCAGCATCTATCAAGGTTTAGTGGGCATCCAAGTCTCCGGGGTGCTTGTTAAAAAGAGCGGTTTCCTGGCCTCCTGCAGACCCTGATTGGTGGCACCTGTGCGGGTCTGGGGACGCTGCTTTTCAGCAAGTGCTCACTGAAGTCACGCTAACACCTCTGACTCACTAATGCCCTGGCTTGCAGTCTTAGCTGTTCTCACGTAGCATTTAAAGAGTTCAAGTATACTGTGAATGCTTGAAGTTCCTTTTAAACTGTCGACGATGTAGATAGAGTGGAAATCCAGACAGATCTCATTCCACGGCGTGAACGTTCTCATTTTTATTACACTAGTCCATACTCTTGCCTTTTCTCTTTTCGGTAGAGTTTTGAAAAAAATGTAATTCATTTCAGATAATTTACAAATTATTTGAATTTACGGAATTAGACTTTAAATGAGGCAATTAGGTGGAAGCAATGAGAGGGCATGTTGTTTAAATATTTAGTTTCTCTTATTAGAAGTTTTAATGGCCCACGTACAGTTGCTTCTACCCACAGATTTTCCCGAACTCTGGGAGCAGGAAGTCTCTTCTGTTATTGACTTAAGCAGTTCACGTGTGAGCAGGTAAAAATTGAAGAAACTATATAAATTGCGAACATGGTAAAAGTGATGGCAGTACCTAGAGAGAATATTCTTGTCATAGAAAAACCGAGAGCTTCCTTTATCAAGAGGATATTAAAATAACTGGAGTCTCCTTCACTTTTTAAATTCTTTCTGGGAATTTTGTTTCTGTTTCAGAAGTTTGTTTCTGCATTCAGTTCTAGAACTGTGAACTTGGCTATTTTCCAAAACAAGAACTCGGTTCAATGGCAGAAAGAGTAATGGAGATAGACTAATTGCTTTGAGGGAAATGGTACATATGAAAAGTACCAAACCCAGTGCTTGGTGGGGGATTCTGCTCATTAAAATGATTTATTTGAAGAGGGTGGCTGTCTCACTGCTTCCATAAACAGACCAGGGCCTGTCTATGCCACGGTTCACACATTCTACTCTTAGAGATTTCCTGAAGGTAGAAAATGTCTTAGTAACCTTTGTGTCTTGGCTCCTTTGCCTAGCACAACGTCCAGGACTCAAATGCTTAGTGAATGTCTTGATGAGAGCCGTTTGGAATAGAATATGCAGTGATTATATGGTGATTTGAACCCCCCACCCCCTGGGCTCAGGTTTGATTATTAGAATGATAACTCTGTCACACACCGGGCCTCTGTTAGACTTGGGGTGACCGGCTTTGGGTCTGGTGGCTGCAGCTGCTCGGAGGGTTGTCTTGCTCTGACACAGCCACTACTGCTGTCATTACTACGTCTAGCAAGGCCACGCTGCTTTTGCTTCAAACAAAACAGAGGGACCAGGAGAATAAGACAGACAAAGGAGCCCTTAGCCCAGATACGCTACTCCAGGTGCTCTTTTTCTCGGCTTGATTTAGCTTTGCTCATCCAGCACCTCGTACTCATCTTTATCGCTGAATTTTAAACAGGGTGGTGCATTTTCTTTTTAAGGCCCAAGGACCTTCTATTCAAAATCAAAAGAACTGCAGATAGAAACATCTCAGTTTGTGTCGTGTCTTGCAAAGTCAGCTGCCTCTGCTTAATTGCTCTGTGTCATCGCTCAGTGTGTTGATTATTTTTGTGTAGAAGGTCAGAGCCCCAGGGGAGCGCCTAAGGGGATGTCCTCCACTGAACAGTGCGTGGGGGTGGCTGGGAACAACTGTCTGCCCCAGAAAGCTCCGTGTGGGGATAATGAGTTCAGGCCTTGCAGAAATGGGCCAGCTTCAGAGAATGGCACTTGAGGGTAGTCATGCTTAGTTTTGAAAGGTAAGAACTTCCCAACAAAAGCCTGAGTGGTTGCTTTCCCGGGGGAGGGAAGGGCAATGCCATTCAGCCTGATCCAAAAGGAAATCTGGAACTGAGGGCCAAGGAGAGATACTCAGAACCTTATTATAATAAAAATACAGAGTAAGATTGGGGGCGGGGGTGGTAATTGGGCTCTTATTTCTCACCTGTCCTCCCTCCACATTCACCTATATTATTTTGTTGCTCATGAACTTAACTGTAGGAATGTTTTACTATGTTCTCTTTCTCACTGCTGTGGACTGTATTGTGTCTTCTCCAAATCCCCGTGTGATGATGTTCCTAGACTGGGCCTTTAGTAGGTGATTAGGGTTGGTGAGGTCATGAGGGTGGGGCCCTCATGAGTGGATTAGTGTCCTTATTAGAAAAACACACACCAGAGCTCCCACTGGAACCCGACCAAACTGGCACCCTGACCTCAGACTCCCGGCCTCCAGAACCATGAGAAGTAAATTTCTATTGTTGAAGCCACCTGGTCTTTGGTGCTTTGTTATGGCAGCCTGAGCTGGCTAATATACTCACAGAGTAATCATTAGTTACCATGGGAATGAGTTATTGGTTAAGGAGGTTGTATATAAAAACATCACATTTTAATAAACTTTCCTTTTACCAATACCTTCTTACTATGTATACAGTATTCCCTCACTTATCATGGGTATTATGTTCTAGACCCCCCCCGCCCCCGCCCCCCCCCCCCCCCCGTAGGTGAAAATCCGTGAGGTAGGAACCTTGCATTCATTTTAGTATTTATATATATTTTAAGGCTTTATAAACCCTTCCCACACACTTATAAACCGTTCCCAGTCCCTTATTAACCTTTCCCATTCCCTTATTAACATTTTACACACTTTTATAAACACTACTTATGTTCTTAAACATATTCTACACTCTTAAACCTATGTAACTTTAACAACATACAAATACAGTCCCGCAAAATCCCACGATATAGCAAAAAATCCGCGATAAATAATTAAATATAATATTTTTTAAAATTCTGTGATACAGCGAGGCCGTGATCAGTGAACTGCAGTATAGAGAGGGACTACTGTATGCCAATTTGAGGGTCCTTTCATTTATTGGAGTTTCCTTGAACATCTTGGAAAGAAATGTTGCCGTGGCTGGTGGTTTGATTTAGAGAACCCTGGGGTCTCCCAAGGACGCGTCCATCCATGTGGAAAGCCCTGGATTTGAGATTCATTTCTTTAGGGTTAAGGCTTTGTGTCTCTGAGAAACCAGTGGCCAAAGGTAGATACCCCTCAGAGGATGCTACATGGAAGCTTTCCTGTCACTTTTCTCAGTGTGGAGTAATCGTCCAGGCTGGTGTGTGATTATTTTAGAAAGGACAGTGAAGACTCTGAGAAGAGGAGCTTGGAAGACGGAGGTTTCACTGTTGGAGACGGAGGCTGGTCTGGACACAGGTTCCCCCACGTTGTCACAGGAAAGGAACTTTGGGGATACCCACCTGCGCAGGAGGATTTGGGTGACGGCGACAGGGTTTTTGAAAGCACCTTCGAAAAGGCGACTGCACTGGGTTAGGCAGTTCTCAGGTCCAGCAGCAGGAGCTGGTCGCTGTGCCCTTCTGTCCCCAGACACACTGCGTCTCACAGCTCCTCTGCGACCAGGCCACGTGGCTCTGTCTTGCTGGGGGAGAAGTCCAGCTGCCGGGTCTGAGATATCCAGGCTGAGGGCGGTCAGTAAGGCCCAGAGCAGCCTCACGGGCACTGCGGCCGAACTGGGCCCCGTGACTCAACTTCCCTGGGCCTCGTTCCCTGTCTGCGCCACATGGGCCACCGAGGCTCAGTGGTGCTCTGGCCACCTGGCTGCCCAAAGGGAGGCTGGCGCCTTGGCAAAGCTTTCTTGTATCCGTGGGCTTGGGTCTTTCACTCTCCAATCTGCGTCCTGGATTTTCCTTGCGTGCTCCTCATCCCGTCGGACCTTTTCCCCAGGCTTGTCTCCTCCTCTTTATGTTGCCTTTTTGGCTTCTTCTGTAGCCCTCAGGCAATGAACCCTGCTCGTGTTCCCCCCCCCCCATTAATGGGGAGCTGGCCAGTTGTCCCCTGGGACGTCTGTGAAACTGTAGTTTCCCCGACTTCATCAGGCTCAGACATCCTTCCCCCTTCTCTTTGGTTTCCTTCCCCACTAGCTGCCTACCTACCGGGCCGTGCCCTCCGGGGAGGCATTAGAGGGAAGCTGGCCCCACAGAGTTCAGGGTGCAGAGGGGCCTGGGGTCTGCCCAGAGGAGGAGGCACCCTGTCCCCTGGGCTGTGCCTGTCCTCTGTGCGCTGGGCCAGACTGCCTTCCTTCTCTCTGTCCCTGCCCTGTAACCTGAAGAGTCTCAGACCACGGCCTTCCTGCTGCGAATCTGGTGCAAAAGCAATGTCTGACTTTTTTAAAAGAAAGTTTTAGATTGTATTTATTAAATTTGTGCCTCTTCTTATAATTTTTTGATGTCACAGTGACTAATCTATACCTTATGTTTTCAGATTATTGAACTATTGTTCATAATCGTGTGCAATATTTGCACCCATGTTCGTCCCATCTGAAGACCACAGTAGAAATGTTTTTCTCTATGAGTTTCATAAATCCAAGTACAGCAGCAAAGTCTAGTCAGAGCGCTTATGGGGACGATGCAGGGACTGAAAGAAGCTGCAGGAGGTGGTTTTCCCGTTTCCAAAGTGGGGATTTCAGTTTGAAAAATGAGCTGAAAGAGGGTTGTCCAAAAAAACTCGATTCTGAAGTGTTGGAAGCTGCTGTCACAGAAAACCCCACCATCACCTCTAGGGAACGTGCAGAACAATGTAATGGAGCCCATACAGCCGTGCTACAGCAACTGGAAAGGATCGGGAAGCTTTCAGTGGTTGGAAAATGGGTCCCACACGAACTGTCTCCAGAGAATCTGCAGCAGCGGTTGCTTGTTGTGAATCGTTGCTTTCACGGCAACTTCAGGCACCATTTTTAGGTCGGCTTGTTACAGGCGCTGAGAAGTGGGTCCTTTCCCATAACGTTAAATGCAGCCGATCATGGATCAGTCGAGGAGGAAGGAGAGGTCACCAACCAAGAGGAGGACTTCATCCAAAGACGATCATGTTGAGTGTGTGGTGGGACATGGAAGGAACTGTCCATTACGAACTGTTAGACAACAATCCAACAATTACTGCTCATCTTTACTGTGAACAACTTTGTCATCTGAAAGCAGCTTTGAACCCAAAGCGACCCTCCTCAGTCAACAGAAAGGGTGTCATCTTCCGTCACGATAATGCTCGTCCTCACACAGCTTGACTCGCCAAAAATTTCTTGAAAGAACTTGGCTGGGAAATACTGCTTCATCCTCCATGTTCTCCTGACCTTGCCCCTTCTGACTGTCACGTGTTTCGGGGACTGCAGAGCCATTTTGATGGTCTTAGGTTGACATCGAGAGAAGAGGCTGAAAATGAGTTGGATTCATATTTTTCTTCAAAACCTGAAGAATTTTACAAGCGTGGCATTTATAAGCTGGTTGACAGATGGGATGAGGTTCTAGAAAACCAAGCAGGTTATGTTACCGAATAAATATTTTCATAAGCATGGGCTTTTTCTTTTTAAAATAGACCTCAAAACCGGACATTATTTTTGCACCAACCTTACACTTACAGAGGGTCACGTGACCTTGACACTGTGCTTGTCTCCAGGTCCCTTTGCCACTCAGGCTTCCCACTAAAATTGGTTCTCTCTTTCCTTTCCTTTCCCCCAAAGATATGTTACTCCCAGTCCAATAAAAGCAAGAAGCCTGAAATCTGAACCAAAACCCCAAGTATAGTCGATATTCGTGGATAAGGATGCGTGATTAGGCTCTACTATTAAAAAAAATCTTATTTAAACATGTCAATTATGTCCTTAAAATATTAGCCAAGGGCTATAGAAGTCTCCGCTGCACAGAGTCCTTTGATCAATCTTCTCGGGGACAATTTTGCTGTCTGCCTATCCCTGTACACAAGTACCTCCTAATACCTAGATGCATCTTGACATGCCAAGATGAATTTTGAAGTAATTCTGCTTTGTGTTAATATTTAATTGCTACTTAAGTGCCCTGATACCCACATACTCCTTGGAAAAAAATAATTGGAGGAATAAATGCAAGATTCTTCCTTTGTTTCTCCCATTGGAAACATAAATGAGGTCATACCAAATGCTATAAATGGAAAGCTGCCTTCACTGTGAACTTGCTTAATTAACAAAAAGAGAAAAATTCAGAAAAGTTTGTAGCTAAGATGACTTTTTCTTTGGGTTCATCAGTGCTGCCTAGATGATTGTCTTGTGAAGGAGAGTGTCTTTTGTGATTAAGTCACTTGTCAGATTTGCATTGATATGCAAAGTCTCATCGTCTATCTCAAAAAGCCCCACCATCTGTTACTAACATTTAGCCCACAGGAAGTCCAAGAGAAAAGCATTTGTAAGGTAAAAATACACCAGCCGCAGCCAGAACCTCAAACAATTGTTTATAATGAAGAAAGGGAACTCAGAGTAAATGCTGATTGAATGTGGCTGGTAAGAATGACATCAAGGACCAAACTGAGCGTTGGGTCAAGAGGTGAACATGCTGAAGGACAGGAAGTATATTTACATTTATTTTTGGAAAAAATTTTCAGAGAAGTCTCTGTCTTAATTTTTCGTTTGAGGATGGTTGAAATGTGTTTGTCGGAATTTGTCTTCTCACTCATTCAATTATAATATTTTTGGACCCAACAATGAATGAAGGAATGTGTGTATGCACTTCTTAACACTTAAAAGTATTAAGTAACGCAGGAAATAGCTAAAATTGATCTTCAAATATATAAATTTCACATACTGAACTCTAAGCACTTATGCTAAATGTGGATAAGCAGAGCTAGCTCACTGAATATCCTGATGTCAGATAAATGGCATAATAGTAGATACATAGATTTAGATATTAAGTATGTAGATGTTAAACATTGAGATAATTAGGAAGTGTCCCTTGAGTGGAACATAGCCACATTAAGAAGGGTGGATGTGATCAATGAATCAAGGCTCATGGGATTATTAAACTGAAGAGAAAATAGTTTGGGGTGAAAACGATGTGGTGGAATGGAATTGATGGACGTAGTTCTTAGAATTTCACAATTCTGGCTTCTGGTCTGTAGTTAGGCTTGTAGAGGAAGTGGGTAATTTTTTAATTGGTTTATAGGCCTCAGTGGGAAGCATGTTTGTTTTGTGCTGAGTGAGAATCTAATATGAGTTGATGCACAGGTAATGAGTTCAAAGAGATTATTTGATGAAAAGATGGCGAAAGGAAAATTATGTCTCAAACAACCCAGGGGGGAAGGTATAAATAACCCTTCATAGACCCTCTGTTTCTTGTAGGTGATTCGAGAAAACCAACAGAAACACTCAAAAGGGAACACGAGCGATGCTAAGCACACTTGTTAAAGAATTCTAGGAGCTTTTGTTGTGATGGGTACATGATACTTTGGTCAAAACTGTGCATTGTGCATACAGTCATGCTCCTCGTTGTAGCAGACTTTTTTCTCTTTACTGTCCCACGCTTGTGTGTCCCCCTGCATATTTATCTCTGCTCCACTCCTGCCAAGTTGCATACCGTCATACTGAGGCCACTTCCACTGTCACATTAAAAATTAATTATTGAACTTGGTATATTCTTTGCTGTCATAAGTGCAATGCAGAGCAAGTAGAAACAATTTTACAATGCGGATGCCTTCCGGATTTTTGTTCGGTCCTAACAGAGCTAGGTGTGGTATGCCCTGTCCTAAGCAGGGGTCCCTGCCTGAGTGTGCGTTCTTTGTGGGAGAACGTGCTGCTGTTTCCGTGAGCCGCTGCCCCTCCTTTAAGAGGACTGTGCCCCCTGCCCTTTCCTAGGGGTGATGGGAGCGCTCCTTCTGGGAGGAGAGTGTGTTCCCCACCCCAGCGAGCTCAGGCTTCTGAGTGGGACTGGCTGCGGCCAGCAGAGCGTGAGTGAGTGGCATGTGCGCTGACCAAGCCGACGTCCTGAAGGCCATCAGGCAGGCAGCTTCTCCATCACCCGGCGCCCCGAGAACAGGCATGTCCCGATGGGTGCTGTCTCTCAGCCTTGGAAGAAGATACATGGGGCCGAGCTAGGCTTACCCACTGGGACCCATGGCTGACATGGGAAGGAAGCAGAACCTTGGGAAAGGGAGCAGTCAGCCTCTGTGACAATGAGCCCCTGGGAGTTGGAGGTTGTTGTCCAGAGCAGTGGCGGGTCTGAACCTTCAGCTGACTTGAGAGCTCATGAACGAGCCCGGGGTAGGCCCGCGGATGCCAGCAGGGGATTCGAGACTCCAGGCCCGGGACAAAGGCCAGTGTTACTCCCAGCCACGCCAACGGCTGCAGTATCAGCATTTGTTCTGGTTCCACTTTCCGCAGGGTGGCGTGAAGCGCTCCAAGCGCTAACCACACACACAGGGCATGTGTCACAGGAGAGGAAGCTGAGCAGACGGAATCGGGGTCTTTTAAAAGGGGTGGTAAGAATGCCAGCCCAAGGCTTCCAAGGGAGACACCGCTGTCTCTAAGGCTACCTCGCTAAAGGGAGAGATGTTCTCTTCCTCTGCCGAGGCTGGTGACGATGTAAACATCCTTGAAAGATACTCTGGACAAAGGCAGCCTGTACCTCTGCTCACAAGATGCACAGCAATGCGGGAGACCCATGGGGACCTGTCTCCCAACAGAAGGCAGAGACTGGTGTTGGGTCTGCATGTACGTGTTACGTGCTGAGGACCCTGCCAGCCCTCAAGGAGCTGCCATTCTACCTGGAAGACAGGGAAGATGACACAGATAAATAACGACAACAGGCACGGTGACACACACCGGAGTGGGTGGGGAACGGGACTTTCTCTGGTCCTTTCAAGGTGAGGCCTGTGGACGGTCGGCTTTCCCTTTCCAGTGCCGGAGGCTGAGATCACATCTAATTTTCTTCTTTTCTAGCCGCTGTGTTTTCTCCAGCTTGAATCTCGTCTCGCCGCCTTCGTGCGTCTTGCTTGCTTAATACAAGAGAGCGCTGAGGCAGAACAAACTGCGACATTAGTCAATTTAGGGAGAATGTGTTCGGGATTGTCACATTCTCGTGGCGGGAAGTAGGCATTTGCCTTCCTTTGCATTATTATTCAGTGCATTTATAAAATGGAGTTGTTGCTCTCTGCTGAAGAGGAGACTAAAACAAACCTAAGTGTTCAGAAAACAGAGGCCTCTGTAGACGCCACAACAGGGGATAAGGGTTAGTTATTTTAAGAGTCCAGTGTAAAGATTTTCCTTTTCTATTGACTTTCACTTTAAGAGTCTACTTCTCTATGGAAATTTCTGGTACCTCCTGGGGACCGTGGGTGTGTAAAACTCCACGTACGCACACGTCTGAGTGTGTGCTGTGTAATGTTTAGACAGCCTTGCACATTTTAGTTCAGAAGACACATTGTATACTGGAGATGTAAGGATTTCTAAAATGCTTGTTAATGTTCATATTTATCACATAAAATATATATACATGTTTATGTGACAAATATTTTAGAAACATGATGCTGGTCATGTGGACATAATTTATAATTTTGTAGTATGATAATGTTCATTTGAATTAATATCTTTGTTTTTCTTGTTCCCTGAATGTGCTATAGGAATTTGGATATTACTAGAAATACTTATATTTTCATATGATATTCCTTTACTCTGGTCACTTTATTATTTTTTTAAGTAAGATATATGCTTACAATTTGTCAAACTCTTTACAGTTAGTTGAGAAAATTTTTTTTAAGTATATTTGTGATTTTCTTGTTTTCTTGTTTTCTTTCTGGCCTGTGGTTCATCACAGGCTTTGGGGGACCTTGGAAATGTATCTTCAGATTGTCAAATTCAATGTCTTAATAATTAGAGAAAATTACCTTCCTAAATATTTGCCAAGGTTTTGGCATATAAAGCCTTCCCTAATTTTTTAAAAAAGAATATTTCTCCTTCATGAAAAACACCAAAAAGCATTTTCCTGGGAGAACTATATTTGCTTTCTTCTTCTTAATGGAAACTAAAAGAGCCAAGATGATTTTGCTCATTTGTCTTTTTTATTTTATTTCATTTTGTCTTTTAGTAGACCCTGTCCACACCCACAGTGGTCCATCAATGGCTCAGCCTAAAACAATTTCTGATTCTAGTCATCCTATTTCCTCTTGGCTTTGAGACAGAAAAAGAAACATTCTTCAAAGCTTACCAGCTTATTGTATTTGGAAAACATGTATTTTTGCATCGTTTCTTGAATCCATGAGACATGCTTTGATCCCTTGATATCATTTGACTGATTGCATATAAGTGTGACTCTTTGTGCTTCCAAAATTGAAAGTGCTGTTTTGATTTTTTTTTTTTTAAACCAACAAGGAAATCTGGTTAACCTCTGTTTTAGCTTTCTTAGGTTTTCTTTCTTCCAAAATGACGTGGAGAAATACAAAGGCAGTAGGTGCGTTCCCTCGCCAGGGACACGTGGAAGCGAACACTTGGCTTCAGAACGGCCGACGGCGGCGAACGGCCTGCGCTCAGTCTGACCCCGCGGGGGGTGGGCTAACCGGTGGCACAGCCTTAGCACCGGTGAGAGGAGAAAGGCCGTGTCTCCGTTTGTAGAGAGAAACAGGCCTAGCCCAGCCGGCCACATGTGCCTCAAAGCCACACTTCTGGCCCTTCCGTCACAGTGCTAACTGCACGGGGGGACAGACGAGCGTTCAGGGAATAGGCGGTGTTTTGCTTGGCTCCTAGGAACGACATTTTTCAGCTCTGTAAGTGTGTCTGTCAACACTGAGTTGGCCAATAAAAAATATTACCTTCAACTTGGCACTGCTTGTGGACTAATCTTAGGGACGCCAAGGACGCTATGTATGCAAATGCCTCTATAGGAGACAGTATTGACTGTGGACTGAGCGGGCTGGCCGTAGTATATTCAAATGACTGGAATATTTCAGAAATATGAAGGAGAGTGGAAAGTGTGATATTGATAAGTTAAATGGTCTAATACTCTCCTCTTTTCCTTTTGCCCCAATCCGGTTTACTTTGTTCATCCTGCCGAATGGCACAGAGTGGCGCCGGGCGGTTGATTTGTTTACTGGGACCATTCTAATGTGGAAGTTCGCTGCTTAATCAATTCAGAGTAGACTCCCTGGTGATTATAACAATGACAATAATAAACAATGATGCATGCTGTATGTCAGCTCATGAATTCCTAATATTAATGTTGTAAGCTCAAAAGATAACAGCCATGTAAGTTCAAAGAAGATAAGATCAAGTAATAAATTTATAATTCAGAATTCTATATAAGTATGATTATGGATGGTCTCCAATAACTTGGACGCTCTGCTTATTCCAAGCTTAGAATTGCAAAACTATCCCGCTGACAAAGGAGGAAGTTTTTAAGGTTTTTATTTGCATGACATTTACTCCTCAAAGACATTTTTAATAGACTTTATTTTTAGAGCCGTTTTAGGTTTACAGCAACATCGAGGAGAAGGTACGGAAATGTTCCGTGTAGCCCCTGCCCCCGTGTACCTGCACAGCCTCTCGCGCCGTCAGCATCCCAGACCGGAAAGGTGCCGCTGATACGGTCATTGAACCCACACTGACGCATGGCCATCGGCCCACGTCCATGGTTTACGGTGGGGCTCACTTTCAGCGCTGTGCATCGTTCTTTGGGTTTTGACAAATGTATAGCAGCACGTGTTCACCATTATAATACAGAATAGTTTCACCGCCCTAAGGCTCTTCTGTGCTCTGTCTGTCCACCTCCCACTCCCCACTGACCGCTGGCAACCGCAGAGCCTTTTACTGTCTCCACAATGTTGCCTTTTCCAGAAGATCACGTGCTGGCGATGTTACGGTAGGCAGCCTCTTAAGGTTGGCTGCTTCCACTTAGTAATCCCTACGTCTTTTCTCGATCTTAAGGACATCTTGGTTTCTTCTGAGTTTTGGCAATTGTGATTAAAGCTGCTCTAAACATCCATATGCAGGTTTTTTGTGGACACAGGTTTTCAACTCATTTGAGTAAATAGCAAGGATGTGATTGTTGGATTGTACGGTGAGGGCGTGTTGAGTTTTGTGAGACACCACCTAACTGTGTCTGTAAACGTTTTCGTTCCCACCGGCAATGAGTGGGAATTCCTGCTGCTCCGCATCCTCTCCAGCATTTGGTGGTGTCAGTGCTCCAGATTTGGGGCATTTTAATAGGTATTTATCTATTATTGATTTGATGTATAATTCCCTAATGACCCGTGACGTGGTGCTCCCTTGCAGTCAACGTGTCTTCCTTGGAAAGTGTATGCTGAGACCTCTTGCCCATTTATAAAGCACATTGTTCCTTTTCTTATTGTTGAGTTTTACCAGTTCTTCGTCTATTGTAGATAATAGTCCTTTGTAAGATGTGTGTTCTGAAAGTATTTTCTCCTAGTCCGTGGCTTGTCTTCTTCTTCTCTTGAGAGTGTCTTTAACAGAGCACAAGTTTTAATTTTAACGAAGTCCAGCGTATCAATTATTTCTTTCATGGAGCATGGCTTCAGTGTTGTATTTAAAAGTCTTCGCTGTTGCCAAGGCCATGTAGATTGTTTTCTGGGTTATCCTTTGGCAGCTTTATAGTTTTGTGTTTTACAGTGAGGTCTGTGGTCCATGTCTAATTAATTTTTGTAAAGGGTAGAAAGTCTCTGTCTAGCTTCGCCGTTTGACATGTGGACGGCCGGTCGTTCCCACACCATTTAGGGACCTATTAAATTTTTACTGGAAAAAAATCAATATGTGGAAGAAACATTTTAATCTCATACTTTGCCTTGAAGTATTTTCTAAGAACTCTATTTGAATTTCTGTAATTCTAGCATTTAGGTTTTTGTGTGTGGCGAAGATATCAGGCTGACATAGTTAAAAGACTGAAAAAAAAGACTCTGAAGGCTCTAAATTCTCTACTAATCCAGTTCTTTCAGTCAAAAGACTTTAAAGAGACTTCGAAATCCTCAGAATTTTTATGAGCACTCTGTTTTATCATGTTTTTCCAGCTCAGCCTCTAGAATTCTAAAATTTACCTTTTACGTTAATCAAAGAAGCTAGTCGACCAGTCATTTCTGGCGAAAGGGGAGAGAAACAATAAAGGAAGAGAATGTCGACCAGTCCTTTATCTGTTGTGGGCGAGCTCCCCCCCCAAATGGCGGATCTAACGGTTTGAGAAATATTTGATCAGGAAGCAGAAGGAAATAATTTGAAAGTTCTCTCAAGTCAGCCCGGGCCTCCGGTAGGGTCACCACCGCCAGCCCTGTGGACTCCAGGTGCTTTTTCGTGCACGGGGCTGAGTTCCGAGTCACGCATTTGGGTCACCCATGGGTTTCAGACTGGTGAATGGTTGGTTTTAATTCTCCCCTCTCTGCTATTTCAAGGAATTTTATTTGTTTTAGAATCTTCCATACACTTAAGTCTGGACTCAGTAATCACCTCTCTTGAGTTCTTAGGCACTAGGATGCCTTGTGACTAATCTAGACCTACCACGTGTCCAGGAAAGTGTATGGAGAAAAACAGAATACGCCGTTCCCAAATGGGTACTGATGAGTATTCCAAATCCAAGAGGATAAAAAGTATACGAGTGCTATAATTTTTATTTTAGATTGTTTTCCACTCCCTGATGCATTCCCAGAAAACTTGGGGAGTATTTTGTTGTTGTTGTTATTACTTACAAAAAATGATTTATGTGAATGTCACTGAAAGGGAAAAGAGATTGAAGGGAGGAAACGCACATGCTTAGTGTGGGGTTTATTGGCACTAGTTTGTGTCCGAGCTTCCTGGCACCCTAGGAAACAATGGAGGTATTACAAATAGCATAGTTTTTATAATTAGGAAGATGAGTCCGTACCGTTGTTTCGAAAGAGTTAACGCCGAGTGATGAACCCCAGTTCCCTTCTTCGTGTGTTCATGGCAAAGTAGTAGCAGAAATGACATAGCTGTGATGGTGATTAATCTAAAAGACGATGTTTTAACATTGATACACTTGTAAATCAAGCTCGTTTCTCATCTGTGAAGCTGTAGGTTGTCGCTGCAGAAGTTTGATGCAATCCAGACATAGAAGGGGCTCCAGTACCCTGAGGACGGGCTGGGTTCTGAATCCCTTACTTAGATGGTGGTTTTCCTACACATCAAGTGAAGTCCGTGCTACAAATACAGATTCCTGGGCTCTACTCCTGGACTGTCTCAGTTAGTCAGTTTGAGAAGAGGCCCAAGCATTGGTGTGTTTAACAGCTCTCTGGTATTCTAAAGCCGCTAAGTCTAACCAGCATTGGAGACCACTGGCTTGGGCTCTCTTTTTCACGTTTCTTTTCTGTGAGTCAACATTTTTTATAGAAATTAAATCACCGGTAGTTCAAAGTTGTTCTGTCCGAAGGCAGCCTCCATGGCAGGGGCTCTCTAGTGCTGGGCTGGGGCAGAGCTCCAGGAACCGCACAGCGGGCGGCCTTTCGTTCTGCTGGGAACGTGACGGCGCCGGCCCGTGGCCTGGGCTGGACCCCAGGCCAGTCTCCCCTCATTTCCCCCGGGCCAGGCCGGGTCTTCCTCGAGAAACAGTGTTGAGTTCGCTGCGGTGCCTAAGCCACGGATGCGTCCTGATGTCAAGGGGGAACAAGTCTGAGACGGTTTTAGTTGGGAAATCCGTGGAGAAAGTGGCCCCCACAGAACGGTCCCCAGACAGCCGAGCACGCTGCCCTGCTGCTGTTCACCGCGGAGCAGGTGAATGTCAGGGACCATCTGCCAGAGGCCTCGGCTCTGCTCCGTCAAGGTTAGTGATGAGTCATTCTCCCAAACAGCTGCCGGGCCCAGAACTCTCCTTTGTCAACCACACGCCTGTGTAACGAAGAGCCAGCCTCTTCTCCAGCGGCAGGAGACCTAAAATACTGAGGTTTGGCTTCTCATTAATTAGAGGCCTCTGCTGGTTCATTGTAACATTCCAAAGCCTATCTGGATCTAAATGTTCATTAAACATGACTCTTCTTGTTGTTTTTTGTACCAGAAAGGAAGATAAAGTGGCCATTCTCTCTTTTCAAATCAATTTCTCATAAGAGAAAGATTTATTTGACATGGCAGGTCCTGCTAGCTCTTCAGGACACTTATATAATTTGTGATCTTTCATAAGAAAATAGCCTGATTTTCCCTTTTCATGAATTTGTATCGAATAAAACAATGTCACTTCCACTATCTATCACCAGCTTATGGACGGCTGCTTTTGTCTTGCCTTAGTTTCCAGGTGGCATGTTCTGGGTGACGGGTTTTCCTTCCAGAAATTAACATCATTTTTCTATTGTCTCTGCAATAACATTATTCTGCCCTGAATGGCCTGGACTCACAACCTTTAAAAAGCTGTACCTGCTTTTTAGCTGAGGACTCTTTTAACAGTTTGGCACAACAAGGACCCCTGGCCTTAAAAAAGATAGATTGAGTCCCTTAAACTGTCTTTTTCTTACAGTCTCACTGTAACAGACTGGATGATGAATTTTTTAAGTGGTAGTTTTGATGCCCTTCTCGGTGTTTTTACTGAATGTTCTATAAATCTGGTAGTTTTGGAAGGAAGTGCATCAGGTCAGAAGAAAGGTTGCTATAGTGGGTAAGCAGCTCACACCTGAGAAGAGCCGTGCGGAAAGGGCAAATCGGGACTTGGCATTTTTTCAACACTTTTTTGAAGCCTTATATTAGGATAAGCATATGGTTTTTCATTGCTTTGTGAGCACTGGGTTGATTGATTAGTTTGTGCTCCTATGTTACGTATAATTTGTAAAGAGATTACTCAGATCCTCGCCCAACACGAGGTCTGTCCGGAAAAAGTCCAGCCATTGTTCATGTAATGAGAATAGTTTGTGTGACATTGATGTAACCTGGCAGCCCAGGAGAGTGGACTGGAATGCACATGCATGAACAATGATGACTTCACTGTACTAGTCAGTGGGGGCGGTAGATGCCGTTGAGTGAACGCATGTGTACTGTGTGGCCATTGCACTCAAAGTAACAGAGTGAGTAGAGCAACAATTCTTCAGATTTTGCGTTAAGCTTGAACATTCCTCCACGGAAACTATTCAGGTGATTCAGGAGGCCGCAGCTACGGGCAACTGGTGACTGGCAGCTTCATCACAACAACACACGTGCTCTTGTATCACGTCTCATGCAGAGGTTTTTGGTGAAACAACAAATCACCCAGGTGACTTAGCCCCCTGCAGCCCCGATCTGGCGCCCTGCAACTTGTGGCTTTTCCCAAAACTAAAATCCCCTTTGAGAGGGAAGAGATTTCAGACCATCAACAAGATTCAGAAAAATACGATGGGGCAGCTGATGGCAACTGGGAGACCTGTGTGAGAGTCCCCGGTGCCTACTTTGAAGGGACTGGGGCATCATTGTCCTGTGTACAATGTTTTGTGTATCTTGTATCTTCTTCAATGAATGTCTCTATTTTTCGTAGGACATGGCTGAATACTTTCTGGACAGACCTCGTATAAATTCAGATCCAGACCGACAAGTGTGTGTCCATTTTAACTTCAGGAGTTGCATCTAAGCGACCCATTGTAGGACTGATGATAGTGCTCAAACGAAGGGGAGAGGCGTGGCAAGGAACCCCAGAGAAGCTGAGTCTTGGGTAGGGTTTTGAAAGCAGAGGGAGGGACAGATTTGGACTGGGAAAATCGCAGCATAATTCACGTTGAAAAAACTGACAGCCAGCCAAAGGCACAAGGGACACGCGGTGTTCTGTTTCAGATCCTGGAGAGTTGCCCCCTTTTCTTTGCAGAGTCTGCCTCTGCTCAGGGTGGTTCTTAGCGTGGAGCCCGAATCCGCGTAGAGTCGGGAAGGGTGTCACACCGACCTGGCCCGTTGCACGTGGTGACACACGGCCCCGAGAGGCAGGCTGACTACCCCTGGGCCACAGAGGGCAGGTGGGCTCAGAAAGCCCCGCTTCCGGCAGGGAGCGGATTCCCCGGCGATCCGCTGCTCCGTCGTCCCCGACACATTTGATCTTCCTCAGCCTGGACGCTATAGACGACAGAGAAGGTTGAAGTGTCCCATGTGCAGGGAGTTATGTCAGGTCACCTCAATAACTCATTTTTTTTATTGCAAGTTCTTTCTTCTCGGGCAGAAACTTCAGTGATCATTTAACAAAAGAGTGAGTTCTTTCTTGTGCCTGTTATTTCCTTAGCGTGTATTCGTACCCTGGCTGAATGTTGTTGGCCGGTCTCACCTTGGTGTGTCTTCTTAAACTGTGATGGAGCTGGTCACAAAAGATGTGCATAGCTGTCCCTTCAGGGGACTCCTTGTCAACACGGGCTTGGGAACATAACACGTATATTCTTTAAGAGGGCAAAACAGCCCTCTATTCAATGACAAATAATTGTTCCACAGTTGCGCTGGGACTGCCCGTGACTTCCAGAACATGAGAGTCTGGCAGGGGACAGACATGACTAAGCAGGCAATTACTAGACTCTCATGCGACCCATTTTACTTCAAGATCGTGGCGTGCAATTTGAGGTCTGATCATCTGATAAAAACCCCTTTGAGCTGACTTTTATGTATTTGTCTTCAGGGTCTGTGTGGGATTCAGGGTCTAGTACAATGGCGTTCTATTCAGTAATCTTGTGAGTGTGCGTTTCAAGTTAAAATATGATTAAGATGAAGGAACTAAAAGCACGTTTGCATTATTTTGACGGAATGAACCTCAGTGTAGAACACTCATAAAGATGAATGCTTTTTATTAACGATTTTATAAAAACTACCTAGTTCTCCCTTGTGGGTTTTACAAAATTACCCAGAGTAAATATGCGTCCACTGTTGTTACTCTTCCACGGGATACATAACTGAGGGGTTTAGTAAAGCATACTGGGCTTAATACTTAACATTGAATAGTAAATTGATTCTTTCTGTTTCCCGCTGATACATTATGGTCGTCGTCGTCGGCAGCCGTCCGTCTCGAGAGACGATGGTGTAGCTTCTCGAGAGTCTATCTGCACCGCCGAGAATGGCTGCGCAGTCCGACTCGGGAGTGACACGGTATCTGTCTCCTCCCATGTTGAATCGACATCTTGCGATGACGCTGGAGTGTCCTCTCCAGTGGAGCTGAAGCTACAGAGCCTGGGCAGGGTGATATGGAGGGTCTGCTGTTGCCCATGCACCAGACCCCCCCTCTCTTCGCAGCTGAAGGATCCAAGGGATTATACATTATACATTATAATCGTCAATTTAAAGATAAAACAAGGAAAATATAAATATGCTAAGTGGAAAAGTAGGCAGTGTTATTTCTTCCAAATTTAAGGTAACATTATATCCTTGTAGACTACTAGCATGCACGTATTGATGATACATATATACCCAGCTGAGTAATACCAGTTAGTTTTAAGTATTTTGGACTTTTTATTTTATTAATGATTATAAGAACTATACTCCTTTGTTTCCAGCTTGATTTAATATTCTTAGTAAAGGCCGAGTCCACACCTCTAAACAAGACAACAGTTTTGCCTAATGTGCCAGCAGCATTCATACCATGTATTACATTCCGTCGAGTTTCGTGGTTATTGTTTACTGCGTAGAAGCTACAGCTTTGTGGCTAATTCATGTTAAGGAACATAGTCCAGGGAACCATAGATTTGCCAGGTAACCTATGTAACTAGTCAGTATTGACTGTTTTGCTTTGAAGCTTTCTTTAGTTGAATTTTTATTTCATGAGAAAAGTTACATAAAATTATTATACCCACCGTCTTTTCTTGAACAACGATAATTTCCAGTGATGCATCTTTAGCATTTCCTTCAATCCGTTTTCCGTGCGCGTTTTGAAAGAGAGCAACAGGAACCTGATAGTCGAAGTCAAGTTTCAAAATAAGTCTCGAGCAGGTGTTGCCCCTCTTCACGTATAAGGAGCGCGTTTCTCTCTGAGAGCCCTCTCCCGGCCCATCGTCTCCCGCGGGAACCCAGGCGGTGGGAGAACGGCCGCACGCTGCTTCTGCTTTGGGAGAAACCAGCTCTTTCTGTCCCAAAGCGTTGCCCCCGCGTCCTGGTCACCTCCCGTCACTCCCTGTGTGCTCGCCGCCAGCGCTCGGCAGCAGCTGAGGGGGGAAGACAGAATAAGGAGGAGTGAGAACCCCCGAGCACGGACTCCAGAGATGAAGGCGCGCACACCGTCGTTTATAAAAGCCGAACTCTTTTTGTTCGGATGGAACTAAAACGTCTTTAAAAACCTGTGTCGGCTGCGACTGGTACGTGCAAGGCAGACGTGGCAGGGCCCTCCGACACGAGCCATTCGGCGCAGCGTGTCTCGGTTTTGTGCTTCTGTGGGTTTCGGTCCAGCCTCTGCCTGCTTGTGTGTCTGGGCACGTGGAGGTGCTCAGACACGTGGGTTTCGATGAAAACAAGTTCTACATTTTGTCCTGCAGCTGCTTCTCTAGTGGAATTGGTCAGGTTTTTCTAGTCATGGGTGGCTGCCTGCCGCACCCCCTCAAACCGTGGGGGCTTAAAGTGCAGCAGCGCCTTCGGTCTCGGGCAGGGCCCACCAGGGACGGCCATGCAGCCCCACGTGGTGCCCGCTGGGATGGCGCGGAGTCTGGGGGCTGGAGTCGTGGGAAGACGTGTTCGCCCTGCGTCTGACGCTTGCTCTCGGCCGCGTGTGCCCCCTCGGGACGTCGCCACCTGGCCTCTCCACGTGGCCTGAGTTTTGCTGGGAGACACTTCTCCATGAATATTCCTCTTTCGGAATGGTCCAGGGCCTCTGACCACGGCCACGATCGCAAATACAAGGACGCTTTCAGCTTTCATAAGGGGCCATTCCAGGATAGCAAGGCTTAGGAACGCCTCCCTCCTGACGGGGGCCCAGGGGAGGGTGGGGGGAGAATGCCCTTCTTCCGCCTAGATGTGCTCCCACCCCAGAACTAAGATAACGTCTCCCTGCCCTTGTCTCTCCTGGGGGCAAGGTGGGCACATCACCGGTCAGGGAACATCAAGATTCTCAAAGAGAGTGTGAGACCGGAAATTTTGCTGGGCCAACTTTGGAAAATTCAATCGCCACACATTTCAATACAAATAAAGGTGTCTCACCCTTTTCACGTCTGCCTAGTGTAAGTCTCTGTTGCTGGGCATTTAGGAGTTCCACTTCCCTTTTAGCCTGGAATGCCCTGGGCAGCGAGGTGCGGGCAAAGGCTTTTGGGCCGTAACTGTATAGGTTAGTCTCATCCTGGGAGGCATGTGGGAGGGCCAAGGTGAGGCGGAGTTCCCAAGCCAGAGCCGCCAACACCCAGTACAAGGGAATCGGGCAGTCTTGCGGGACTGTAATCTAGGAAGTGACATCAGCATCGTCCCAGGACGAGGAAGGAAGGGGGAGCAGTTCATCCTCTGACCCCCATCTTCCAGCAATTATTTTCCTCACGGGGCATCGATACCTCTGTTGTCCTGCGTCTGCGTGGATGGCATCACTTCCACATAAGACTCAAACCTGGAGTGACTTAGAGGAGGTATTAAGTATGTGTATGTGTGTGTGTGTGTGTGTGTGTGTGTGTGTATTTCACTGTCTGGAATTTTGGTGTAAAGATCATCCGTCTACATAAACCTATGTGTCCCTGCCAAATTATGCACTTAAAATTAGTTACAGAATGGAAATCTCAAGATCACTGAATATACAGTCAAGTATAAATTTAAAATTTTATTGTCTATTGACAATTAATACCATTGTCCTCTATAAAATGTATATACATTTATACTTTACCAAAGACTCATAAAGAAAACTTAATCTCATATGCTAGATGTTAATTAATGTCCCAATTACTATCAATCTAATAGGCAAAAAAAAAAAGGTTTTTTTCCCTAGTTTTTGTTTGATTTTTTGTACGTGTGAGGATGAACATCTCCTCAACATGCATATTGATTACCTTCACTTTTTCGTTAGTCAGAGTTGTTTCTCCTCTCTGTTCCTGTTTTTCTCATGGAGGGAATTCCCTTTCTCTTACTGATGTTGTAGCTTGCCATGTAGACTATAAATAAGAAGTGTTTTTCTAAGTTTTCAAATAGGTTTTCCAGTTTCCATTTATTTAATTTTGTTTGTCATCTGTTTTGTAAAAAAGGATGAAAATATACCAGTTTTTTGATTTATAGTTTCTCGTTTTTTAGCATTCAATCTTACATTCTATTTTTATTGTATTTTCTTATTTGTCATAGCTGGTTTATATATATTTTTATGAATTTACTTTCTGATTAGTCAGTGTACTATCTGGATCTACTAGTTTTCCTGTTGATTCTTTTTGAATTTCTAGGTAGACAATTATATCATCCTTAAACAAAATTATTTCCTATACATTCATGTCCGTATGTTGAATTCTACTCCAAAATAAAATATTTTTTTCTAAATATTGCATTATAAACATTTTCTAAGACCCCTAAAACTATTAATTTAAATCCCTGAATTACTTTCTACCTATGTAGCATAATCCAATTTTGGACTCTGTGGTTGTATGTAACATTTATAAGTAGTGCTTTAATAATCATCTTTATAAATGAATCTTTCCAGCATCTCTGATCATTGCCATGGAGCAGATTTCTAGATGTAGAATTAATGGGTTAAAAAAACAAGACTCATCCTGCCCGTTGTTATATTGTCCTATGGCTTTCCAGAGAAAGTTTACAGCCAGACAGGCCCCGGGGCGGTGTGTGCAGATATTCTTGTCGCTGCAGCTCATTAACTCTGTCACAGCTCATGGCCACGACTGCCAGGCCCTCAGGCCCCCGGGGGCGCCGTTCCCTCCCTCTGGGACCTTCTTCCCTCCCACTTCAGGGTTCACCCCGCTTCTTCATCAGCGGCTGGCCCGAACCGGAGTCCCCTGATTCGGCTCACGTTGGTGCATTTATACATTTTATGGTGCGCATTTCAGTGTGTAACTGACCTTGGCCTGTGTCACTGCTGTTGGACGTCTGTCCTGTGCACCAGACTTGATTCTCCACTCTGGCAGGGACCGTGTAGCTTTTGTTCTGAGATGCACCCCAGCACGGTGCCTGAGACTTACGTGGCCACCAGATAGTGGGACTGAATGACAAGCGTGAGGATGGCGCTTGCTAGGGGGGGTTTCCTCTTTTCCTGCTCTTCTTTATTCTTCGTTCTAATGCCCCGTATTTATCTAGTAAAAATAATTTCCTGTTGACTTTGGTGTGCCCTTCGATACGCATACTGTTGCCACCTTTGAATCACGGCAGTTCTGTGTAAACTTCTAGCTCTTAAACGCATAATAAATGGTACACGTTGGATTTATTTATTTGTTTGTTTGTTTTTGCCCAAGGAAGTTGAAAGTAAGCTTTTATTTGCTTATCCGTTTTGGATTTCTTCAAGATAGTTTGTCACGGGGGGTCAGTTATTAAAGCATCATCTTAAAATCTTTCCTCTAGGGGTAGGAATAAATGGAACAGTGTTTAAAGACTGTATTCACCACCTTCTGTGTCTTTTTATTGTTATCACCCCTCAGCAGGGCTGACTGAGAATCGCCAGCAGAACGCTGTACGGACTATCTCGACTAGCTCATTAACAACCATGCATTTTATCTCAGCTTTTTTTTTTTTAGTAATTTATTTTTTTATTTGTTTGTTTGTTTGTTTGTTTATTTTTAGAGAGAGGGGAAAGGAGAAAGAGAGGGAGAGAAACATCACTGTGAGGTTGCCTCTCACTCGCACCCCCAACTGGGGACCTGACGTGCATCATAGTCATGTACCCTGACTGGGAATCGAACCAGCGACACTTGGCTCACAGGCCGATGCTCAAATATCTCAGCTTTTTAATAATCTGGTTTGATAGAGCTGGTTTAGTTTTCCTCAGCTCTGGTTTTAAATCGAATTAAGACACCTTAAATTCCTCGGCTTCCACTTGGGCAGCCTGCTTTGCTCCTCCTTTTCAAGGTTCAAGGCTTCTCTGATGAGTTTCTCCCCTCGCTCCCCTGCAGTCACGCTTCTGTCCCTTAAGCTCTGTCACACGTAGTCACAAGGCAGACTGCGCACCAGCCAGTCTCACCGAGGCAGAGCCGAGGAGGACTTCTCAGAAAGGCCCTCTGCCGGCCAGGTAATTCAGAAGAAAGGCCCGTCTAGGTGTGCTGGAAACTGATGTCCTTCCCCCTCCTCCTCACCTCTTTTGGCCTCTGACCTCTTACTATTGCCCCTCCCCTCCCCCATCCCTTCAAAGGTTAAAGACAGAAGAGCCGGGGACAGAGGACGCTGGCATGTACTTTGCCCTTTGACAGGCCTTCGTAGCTGAATTTATCACTTCCACTTGCAGTCGGCCTCTCTTGTCCCGTGGCCTGTGGCCTGTGGCCCCGGACCCCAGCCTCCTTTTCAAAGACACCGTGATAAGGCACACCATCTGGTCAGCTGGCGCCGCACCCAGAGAGATGTGGGATCACAGTGCAGAGAAGCTAATTATATTCAGTGAGAGTTTCATGATTTGCTACTCTAGCCAAATAAACAACAAAGAAGATTACGAAAGTATTTTCTTTCTGTTCTCCAGGTTCATCAGATACAAAAGCATAAGGAAAAAAACATATCTTCCCCCAATAGTGAGAAAATTATTGGGGAAGTCTATTTTGCGTAACTGAGCCTGCATATGTTCTGAAGTGTAATCCTTTTGGAGCTGAGATTGATAAGAATATTTAATGTGTTTCTGCCCCATTTTACAGCGGATGGTTTTCAAGCTAAGAGCTTTAATGTATGTCTGCACTGCTAACGTATCACTGGAGGCTCTGAGTGTACTCCATGAATTTGAGATTTATTGACCCAGTCTTTATTTTAACCAAGACATATTTATGTGTGTACCCTTCTGAAAGCCAGGCTCTTGGGACAGAAGCAAATGTTTAAATCTCACACCTGTTCTTAGACAATTTGATCCTGCGCTCACTGATTTTCCTGCAGTTACCTCTGCAAATGCCTAAGAACCTTTGTTTGCCAAGCCAGATATAGTTCAAGTTGTGTTCCACAGCTCTTACCTAAAAATTCATTTTCCCCTAAAAGCCAGTTCTGAAAAGACGACCTCAAGCTACAGTATTTCCACATTCGTTAATTCCATACTACACCTATTGAAGTCATGTAGAATTTGCTTTGAAAGGCGGTCTGAACGACAGATCTATTATGATGCAAGAGAGCCAGGAAGCTGTAAAGCAAGTGTGAAAATATTCTTGTGGGAATATTTGTCTACATTCTAATTAAACTAAATGGTCCTAGATTAGCCTTACTGGTCATCTGAAAATAAATTCCTGTAGAGACGTGATCTTTGTAATCTGCCATTCATTTCCAGGCATAGACTTCCCTTTATAAATTTTAAGGATAAGAGCTATCTCCATTTTCAAAATTAGTTCATCCATTGCTTATATACTGACAAAATATAATTGTCAATTAAAAATTTTGAAGTGTTGCACTGAGAGCTGTGAATGGCACACTTGTTAACCCGTTCGAAGCACCACAGGGGCTTTAAAATCTAAAGCTCACTATACACGTAGAAGCACCACTTTTCCCAGTGTGTCTAATGGGCCCTTGAATTAAATAACACCGTTAACTAGTGGCCTTTTTGCTTGAAAGCTCGGTGCCTTCTTACTACAAGTGCATAGCCAAAATTATCATAATTAATAATTAAGTTCTAATTTAAGAATTAAACTATTGCCCAAATTGAGTTGAACCCCACCAAATTGCTAGAAGGTATAAAGCTATTCATACTAGATTCTTTTAAATATTTTATGAAAGAAAGGTTTACAATGTGGGCTAGTATATGAAAGTTAAAAAAAATATATAGAAAATAAACAAGTTTTTCCTAAAACAATTGTGTGTTAAAATAAGCACTTAGGGCACAGATTTTAATGGCTCTTTCAACTATCACATTGCATATACACAAATTAAAGGGAACCAGACATTTTTAGTGTTACTAAAATGTTTCTAAAACGCTGTTTCATTATGTTGGATGTAAATGTACATTTTTTCAAGCCAGGATCCCTGTAACAAGTCATCCCATGGAACGTCCTACCTCTTCTCCCCCTCCATTAACGAGACAGCTCTACCTTAACCTCCTCAGTTATGTCTACACAGACCTCAGCCAATGATATCAGAAGCTGTCTGAGAGGGAATCAATTTCTAATTGTATGTGTTATGGAGCCCTTAATGGATCTGTTGCACATGTACGCGTGGCTCAGAATCCCAGGAGGAAGTAGGTGTCACACTCAATCGGTGTAATTTGGGGACGTTTAATGAGGGGACTGTTTACAAAGGCGTGAGCAAGGATGCATTCCACCCTGTCAGCCACCGGAACGGCAAGGGCCACAGACAGAGGCCGGGGACACAGAAGTGTTTAAGGAGATTCTTTTGGTGGTTTTTGTTTTTTTAGTTTTTATTAATTTATTGCGGTGGCTTTGGTTAATAACATTATACAGGTATCAGGTGCACAGCTCTATAACACCTCATCTGTGTATTGTGCTGTGTGCTCACCACCCCCAGTCAGGTCTCCTTCCATCACCCTTTATCCCCCTTTCCCCTCTTCTGCGTCCTCCACCCCCTTTCCCTCTGGTAACCCCCATACTGTTGTCCGTGCCTATGAGGTTCTTTTTGTTTTGTTTTTTGTTGTTTACATAGTCCCTTCACTTCTGTCACCCAGCCCTGCCACACCCCCTCCCCTCTGACAGCTCTCAGTCTGTCCTTCACGTCTGTGAGTCTGCTGATTCTTTAATAATTGACGATGGACCAGTGCTTATGTGGGTACCTTCTCCCCAAGTTCCGATACCACTTGCAAATTCAGGTCTCAGCCTCAGAGCTGGTCTGGGAGCAGCCAGCTGGAAGCCAGGCACTGTGTAGGCCCACAGAACCCTGAGAACACAGGGACCATGGTAACTCCGTCATGTCATTTGTTAGCCGCTTCTAGAGGAATTCCATCCCGCCAGGTCGCGTGTTTACAAAAAGCTTCTTCCCATCCCGGTCTGTGCCCTACTGACTGTGACTTGTTATCCTATTAACTCATCACTGGGTCTGCAGTTCATTAATATGTCCTTTGTAGGTGTGTCCAGCTATAAATGAGGGTGAACCAGGGGGTGCGGCCCAGCGTCTGAATGTAATTACAATGTTCAGTTCAGCACGTGCCGTGACCTGCTGAGTCAGTGACCCGTCAGGGGGAGGGTGGCCCCGCCGTGTGATGCATCTGAAGAAAGATGTGTTATATGCAAACAAGAGAAAGCAGAGAGTGAGAATAATAAGCGGGGTTATTAAAAGATTTCTAATCTGTTGCTTAGCATGTATTGAATACAGTTTGATATATGCAAAAATAATACAGCTCATTTCTACCCACTTACATTCACAAAGAAAGAAAGAAAAAAGATTTAGGAACAAAAGTTATTAAGTGTAGCACGAAACGATCTTTAAGGAATGAAGGCAAGTGTGTCAGTTGGGGGAAATAATTGGAAATTTATAACCAAATGGCTTCCTCGTCCTGGCGCAGCCACCCCTGGCCATGCTCCCCAGTCCCTCGAGCTGGGGCTGCCTGGGTGTTTGGATGGAGCAGGCTCGTGAGCCAGGGACTCTTATTCTTGGGGGCCTTCTTAGGGTCTTTGATGGTTGGAGGCTTCTGAGGACCAAAAGTTCGGAGTCTGGGAAAATCTCCGGCATGCCCACAGGAAGCAGGTGAATCACCCCTTCGGTCCCGGGTACTAATACCTTCATTCCTCAGCACACAGTGACAGGTAGAGTCACACGGCCCCCTATCCAGACTTGCTCTTTCACGTCTTCCCCCAAAAGGGTCCCTGCGCCATGGCTTGTGGAACCTTTGCCACGAGAGTTTTTGTTTTGTTTCGTCTCTTCGGTGAAGTAAACGTGCCTCCTGCTCTGAGCAGGAGCAGTGATTTAGACACCTGTTTGCAGACCTCGCTCCTTCCGGAGGTGCTCTTTTGGTGACATTATGAGTCCAGATGGCACAGATGACAGGTCCATGTTCAGGGAGAAATTTGCATTTCCAGGTGAGTGCTTCCCCCCAAAGCCCACCCCTGCAGATGGCTCTCGGGGTTCATCTCGGATCTGTTCCTCTGAGGCTCACTGGTCCTGCGGCAAGTGTATGGCCTTCCGGCAGGTTGCAAAGGGCACCTATGTCATTAGACCAGGTTCTGCTTTGCTCCCTAAAGTTAGGACCTCTGCGAAGATCCCAGCGCTGACCCATCGATTGTTCCAGTGCTTTCTGGTGGGCTTTTATCCATCCCTACAATTTCTGTGGGTAGCAGGAGGCAACCCTCGCCCCACTAAGCTTCCGTGCCCTGTGCTGCCACGTGCTGCAGTTACTTCTTCTTCAGCCTGGCTGGGGCTCAGACAGAAGTGGGAGCAGAGCATGAATGCTAAGCCACGAAGGCTGTGAACACAACACTGAGTCCTCTGCTCTGAGATGGAACGGGGTGCGACAGTCGGAAGGAAGACAGGGACTCCTTCCTCCTAGTGGCTGGTTGGGTGCTAATCCGTCATCAGTCTCCCCTTTGACCAGTTGCTAGAACAGCGACCAGATCCATCCTGGCAGGAGTGATTTGGGCTAACGTGCGCGTGTTTTGTAGAAGAAGAAAATCTACCCTCTGTCCTCCTAGGTTCCGTGGCTGGGCCTGAGAATTAAACTGACGTAAGACAGATTCACAAGAGAAAAGCGTCCCATTTTGTAGAATCTTTTTATGGGCCCAGATGGGTCCTCATAAGAAAAACAAAGACCCAAAGAAGCAGTCAGAACTGAGAGCTTAGATCCTTCTTTAACAAAGAACAATAAGTCTATGGAGATGTCATAAGACTGGGTGGTTTCGGTGAGAGGCAGTACATTGCGGGACAGTGACAAGGACATCGATGGGGAAACCGATGGACGATAAGGGCTATTTCAGTCGGTTGGTCGGTTAGATGCGTTGCGCCGGGGGTTCCTCGTCTCCAGTGCTGAGAACGTTCTTCTTTTTTTGGTACAAGAAGGGCACCTCTCTCATGGGGAATTTTATGGCCTGCTCTTAGGTAGAAAGGGGGGAGCAGGAAGTCCTTCCATCTGTTGTCTTTTCCGTGTCTGCAACTCAAAACCATCCATATGCCAAAGTGACCCATTTCCATGTGGCACGTTCTAACCCCTTCCCTAGGGAACATGTATACAGTATTCCCTCATGCATCGCGGGTATTACGTTCCAGACCCCCCGCGAAGTAGGAACCTTATATTTTATTCTACACTCCTAAACCTACGTAACTTTAACAACATACGTATACAGGACCGCAAAATCCCACGATAGAACGAAAAATCCGTGATAAATAATTAAATATAATATTTTTTAAAAACCCTGCGATACAGGGAGGCCGTGATGAGTGAACCGCGATATAGGGAGGGACCGCTGTAGAGGTGGGAGCTCCTCTGCACTGTCTTTGTATTAACGTGGCGGGGGGCTCATGTCTAGGGGCTGTTCCTTCCAGATGGACCGCTGTGCTCGGCTGGGGAAGGGCTGTACTAATCCTTGCTACAGGGCGACCCCGTCTGGTGTCTTTCTGTGGGATCCCTTCCCGTAAGATACAGTTAAGATCCATTTGTTATTTATAAAGAAGAGTCAAGGCGTCTTGAAAAACAAGTTGCAGTCAATAACTATGAAATTGGAAATAAACTCAGAACAATGAAATTGTAAACAGGAAGAAGTCAGAAGTGACTTCAAGTGGATTTATTGATGGAGGTGAGCACCGACCTTAATGCAGACGATACTGGCGTCCATAGCGAAAAAAGAAGCTACTTAATTTGCGTTGCTCTCCTTGCTCAGCCGAGGAGACTTTCATATTCACCTCGGGGGGCTCCGGGCCTGCGCTGGCAAAGAGGGGAGTGGGGAGGCTGCCTGGGAACCAGAGATAACGGCCCAGCTTTGGTGTGTCTCTTCCTAAGGAATCTGAGATAAAACCAAACTGAAATAAAATCTTTGCTGGCCAAATCAAAGCAGAGCTGGGGGTGGCAAGAGACACCCAATAGCAACTCCGGGCGAGAACTGAGATCCACGAGGTTATCGATTACCTGCGCCCCCTGCCTGGCACCCTGGAACATAAACTATGATGGATAATGGGCGAGTTGTTGTATTGAAAAGCCACAGAAATGGCCATTGCTGTAGCAGGTCCTCCTAAGATTAAGGTTCTGAAAAAGCTGAAGGCTTCATATTATCGTTTTGCCTTCACGAACCTCCTGTGACGTCTCTAGAAATCAGACACGGCCCAAGGATGCCCCTGGGCATCAGGACGCAATTCAGGGTACTTGGGTGCAGTGAGTGATTGCAGAGCATGTGAGAGGTCCGCTCTTTGGCTGTGTTGGGGGAAAATCAGCCCTGATTGGGGGTTAGCAATGCGCAGGCCTCTCTGGGGTTCCTGAGTTAAATAAGCGGTATTGATCAAGATGTATTGATTGCATCTTGTGTTGGAGGTGTGGGGTGGGGGCACCCAGCAATGTACGTCATGGGCAGACGGTTACCTAAAGTCTGCTTCTCGGGGCGGGGGGGAGACGAAGAGGGAGGGAGGGAGGGCCATCTCCACGTTCTATGTAGTTATATCAGTTAAATGGCCAGAGAAAACTGAATGCCCCCTCCCATTTTCTGAGGGCTCCATAATCTTGGGCTGTAGAGTCCCTCTAGAGAATTCTAACTTGCTTGGTGGCACGTGTGAGAAAAACAGACTTTTCACTGTTGCAAGTGTCACACGTCTCTGGGACACGCCTGGCCAGGGTGGACTGGCAGGCCACCTGGTATAAAGGGAGTGCTGAGGGAGGGGGCGGAGGCCAGAGCACAGGGCTTGGTTGTTCTGCAAAGCCTGTGACTTTGCCGCAATAAAGACAGTGCCGTACAGATGCAGGCTGGACGCAGAGTGACACTGTCGTCTGAAGTCTGTCCGTCAGGGGATCGGCGTCTGCAGACCCCGCCGGGGTCTTCAGATTCAGTCAGGGACTCCCACGGGGGCTCCAAGCCTCTGAGGCTGTCTTCTGTCTCCAAGCACGAAGCACCTGAGACCTGCCTGGTGACACATCACACCGGGGCCCCTCGCAGGAAATCGGTGGCCCCGAGTGTCCAGAGGACAGGCGCAGCTTCTGCAGGCTCCTTCTCGCGAGGACTTTCTCACGCCGGGGGCATCCTCCTCCGGGGCGCGCTGGCTCCTGTACCGGCCATTGCTGCGCGTCGTCATTTCCCTGTGCGATGTGGAATGTCTCCGCGTAAATCGTCCTCCGTGGTTGGTTTCACTTGGCTCCTCATTTCGCAAACAAAAGCTGTGCACTCACTCAGCTGCCCGTGACCTGGCGTGGCGTGCTGTGTCCTTTAGGGACACGAGGAGCTGTGCTGGGGAGAGACCAGGCACTGGTGATGACAGCGAGGCCTCCAGGAACCTGAAGGAGTCTCCCGAGACGCCCGTCCCCACGTCATCCACTCAGACGCCGCCCTTGGGAGGAGCTCCTGGGAGGGGACTGGGCAGACGGGATGGAGGTTAGCACTCAGCTGCCTGGGAAGGGGGCAGGGAGCCGCGTTTGTCCAGGTGGGCCCTGTATAACCACCCGCGTCTTTAAAGCCGGAGGAGGCGGTCCCGAGGTCAGAGGACGCGGTGGGGTGCGGTATGCAGTTCGGAAGCATGAGGAGGATTTGACCCCCTATCCCTGGCCCTGAAAGATGGAGAAGGCGACTCGGGAGCCCCCCCAGAACGGGTGTCCTCTGGAAGCTGCGCAGGCTCCCTGGCCCATCACCAGCAAGGGGATAGGACCCGAGTCCCCTTGCTGCGTGGACCTGAATTCAGCTGCCTACCCAAGTGAGCTCGCACGCAGACCGTCCCCTGGACCCCAGACATCCGGCCCCCGGACTTGGGCCTCGGGAAGCCCAGAGCAGAGGACCAGGAGCAGCCCGTCCCAGCTGTGACCTACAGAACCGTGAGACAATGATCTGCCCTCTCTCACGGGTGTGGATCTAAATTGTTTTGAGTTGGTTTGCGGTGACTTGTTGCGGCCACCTTAAAAACTGATCTAGGTAAGGCTCGGATGGCCTTGGAGGGCTTCAGTGATGGGGTGACTTGAATTTGACTAACTAGTCAGAGAGAGAGATGGTGAGGAGAGTAAGAGAGAATGAAAACAGAAGAGGGGAGAGGGGCCACACATTAAGGCCCGTGGAGGTGAGGGAGCCCGCGTCCCTCCCCAGAAAGCTGTGACCCTAGGCAGCTTCTAGCAGGTCTCGGGGGAGAGCTGCTCACAAGACCGGGTGTGATTCTAACTCTGCAGTATTTTAACGGCTCCTGGCAGTGTATGATGGCTCCCTTTATCCCAAACTGTGTACGTACCCCCAAGTACATCCTGTGTAATTACAGGACTTATGTGTATGCAAAACCATGGCTGCTGGGCTCTAGGAAAATAGGAGCATTCTTCCAGGATCTTCGGATTCCAGGCCAGTTCTGCTTTATAGGCTGGTTTGAGAAACAAATTCCCACATAAGATCCCGGGTTGGCCGAGAAGTTCGCTTGGTTTTTCCGTAAGATGGAATGGAGGTGGCTCTAGTAGCTCTTAGTTGTCTTTCCCTTCATCTGAAACAGGTTTGGTAGATTGTATTGTGATAGCTGTCCTATCACGTGCATTAAAAATATCAGAATTGGCGAATGTTTGTGTAGCCATTTTAATATCGGAGATGGAAGAAAATACACGTTTTCAGCATATTATGCTTTATTTTTTCAAGGAAGGCAAAAAGGCACTGAAACCCACAAAAAAGATTATCTGTGCTGTGCCTGGAGAGGGTGCCGTGACTGGACGTGTCAAAGGAGGGGTCTGAGAAGTTTCGTGCGGAGATTTCTTGCTGGCCCATGCTCCGTGGCTGGGTAGATCAGCTGAGGTTGATAGCAATCAATTAATGAGAAAGACATTAATTGAGGGGTGATTTCCTCATCCCTAACATCTGCCCTCTTTGGGTCTTCTAGTGGTTTCTGCATCTCTGTTTTCTCAAATCTCATCCTCGTTTTCTGTGGAGACCCCCTCCCCCCACTGGTCGAGGCATTGGAATAAATATATCTTGCTTCTGCCCTAAACAACCTTCAAGAGCCTTCAAAGATGAATCTAATTATACATCTTTTTTTATAAACCTCAGAATTTTGAGGAGTTCGGTTCTAAAACCAAATTTATTATGTTCAAAGCTGCCTCTGGATAAAAGGCAAGTATAACATTAAACTATTAATCCGTTCATGCCGTTTAGTGGTTTAAATTATTCACAGCTGTTTGTATTTTAGTTTCATAAGAACACGGCTTTTATCTGCGAGGCCGATCAAATGGGAAGGGATAGCCTTTGCCTTTGGAATCCCTGTCAGTCGGGTTATTTTAATACAGCCCGGGCCCTCGCCCCAGTGCACTCTCTGAGCTGTATTCCTACCACACGCACATTCGGCCGAAGCACTGAACAGAAAAACTAGGTAAATTAAACACGAACCATGAAAGCAAAACGCTCAGCGACCATTTCCAAATGTAAAGTGCTTCCAAGCTGTTAAGCTCCAAATCCCACTCCCCCCGGCTCTCATTTCCCCTAGAATATAAAGAAGATGATGCTCTACAAAATATTGGGTGACGTCTGTTTTTAGCGCTCAGTCTACGTCGCCCAAGCTAATCTGTGAGCTTAGCTTGAGCCCCTCCTTTTTTTATGATGTTAACTCAAGAACTCTAGGTAGAGAATAATCCTTCTGAAGTTCTGCTTTCTTATTCGTAAACTGGCCATAATGTTTATCTTGGCCAATGTCACATGGCTCCAGGAAGCTCAAACAATATAATATACAAAGATATAATCTCTAAATAGCTACACACATGTAAGTGATTTATGATATTTAATCATTATTAGTGATAACTTTACAGACTTAAGATACTACAAAGAATCAGAAGGCAGAGAATTTATACCTGGTCAAAACCTAAGGCTTAGAAATGTCATTTCAACCTGAGGTATTTTATTTAGCTTCTAATCTTTGTTTGATTCCAATCATTTTAAAAAGTAACATTATGCCCACTCAATTTTTGCTTTTTACTCTCTGCTTCTTTAGAGCATATCTGATTTGCTAAGACTTCCAGAACTTTTAAGGAACCTGGTTGCTTTTCTTGGACAGTCTTGTTAGTGTTCTACTCAGAATTGAACTTCATCTTTGTACACCTGCCTGCTCTTCATTTGAAATATGTGTTATTAGTACCACCTAAGGCCACATTTATTTATTCTCAGTCTGTTTATTCTGTGATAAAATGAGTCAGGAATACTGGTGTGTATGTTGGAGGGAGCGGGGCAAAGGTATTTTGCAGTAATTCCTTGGATTGTACAATAAGAAGGGCCATTATTGATTATAAAATACGAATGCTTGATCTGGTACAAGGAACAGGTGCCGCAGTGGTAAAGGAATTTGCCTAAAACCACCCAGCTGGTATTAGCCGGGTAGAGTCAAACGCCTGTCCTCCTAACCCCAAGTCCAGAGTTCTCTCCCCTGTACAGGGCAGCAGAGGACGCCCCAATGCCCCAAGGAAGACAGCCCAGGGCAGCGGGGGGGGGGGGCCAGCCACGTGGCCTGGGGGCGTCCGCGGCCGCCGCCTGCTGTGTGAGTAAAGACTCATCCCTTGTCTGCGGCTGTTCTCACACCACAAGGGCAGAGCCGGACAGTTCGCTCCGAGACCCTTGGGCCCTACAAAGTAGAACGCATTCCCTCTCTGGTCCTTTAACGAAGAAGAACATGCTGACCTCTGGCTTAGCAGAAAGATGAGCGCACGTCTGGCCGGGACACTCGCGGGCAGGCTCTTTCATTGCGCGCTTGGTCTTACTTGTAGTTCAGAATAAGATGTCTGGCTACTGCAAAATCAGCCGCCGCTCTCACAATTAAGGACCAGCTGATGGTACTAAATGTGAATGTGTACTTACCATGGAAGGATCGACACATATGTTCAGAAGACATTTCCCACGACATGGGGATTTGTTTTTATTATTCGTCCTCATATGTTCTTGAAGGCAATGGCGATGTTTGATTCAGAGCGGTGGAAGGTGACGCAAGGCACACAGCAGCTGTGCTCAGACGGGAGGGGGCCAGCCCGTGAATGAAGGGATTGGGTGTCTTTGTCCCTCCAGGCTAACAGAAGCTGCACTCTGGTGGTTAAGCCCCTGTCCCCTCCTCCTCCCCTCTCTGGGCAGAATTCACCACCCTTCTGTGCTTCCGGAATACTCTGTACAGGGTTCCATCATAGCGTCCTCGTGCTGCCCTGTGTGTATTTGCGTGCACACTTGTCTCCACCGCCCACTGGGAAACCCTTGAAAGTGAGGATGGTCCCTTGCCCACGTGAGCATCCCTGTGATGGGAACAGCCCCCGGCTCCTGGCAGAGACAGTCCAAGTGCTTGATGAATGAATGTGTCATCATCCAGGATAGCAATGCCAGGACCCGTGGGACAGCTCAGTGACGGGGGCGTGGTGGCAGTCTGACACTGGTGTGACGGTGGCCTAAGCAGTGTGACACAGTCCTCAGAGACCCAGACCGGGGTTAGGATGCCTGCGTTTGGACATCAGCTGTGCTGGTTACTCTTGGTCCCTGGGCAGATGGCTTGACCTCTGAACTTCAGTTGCCAAATCTCTGAAATGGAGAGACTGTCGACAGCAAGTCTCTCACTGTGGTCCTCAGACCCTCGGGAAGGCCCAAGAGCCTGTAAGGAAGTCTGTGAGGTCAAAAGTACTTGAATAGGAATGCTAAGACATCACCGACCTTTGTCACAGAGTTTCCTTAGAGTGCAGAATCCGGGGTGGGAAACCTCCCGTGCCCCAGCACAACCAGGGCGACCGAATGGTGATTGGTGTGTTCCCCACAGTTCATAGGCAGAAAAGAAAAAAGAAAACACATGCCATGTTCATTTAAGGACGACCTTGATGATGGAGTAAAATTACTAATTTTCTTAATATCAGCCTTTGGGTACAATGTCTTTCTAACCCTTTGTGTGATGAAATGGGAAGTATGGATCAATCTGTTCTGCTGTTTTGAAGGACAGTTGGAACCTTAAGGACAGATGTTTGTTGTTAAGTTGCCAACCGAACTAGCCACTGGTTTACCCTTAACACAATTTTTACTTAAAGACTCACTGACAAACTATAGTTTTTTTGGCTTTTGTCTTTGGCAGATATTGTCTCAAAAGTTAATGAAGTACAGTATGGATGGTCCTCCAGACTAATAGATTTTGATAAAAAGGAGTCTTTTATGTTGGAGGTGATGTGTCCCTGTAACTGTGGGTAGTACTGACCCTGTACACACTACGTTTTCTTTCTACACATACTTACCTGTGATAAAGTTTATCAGTCATGCACATAAGAGACTCACAACAATAACTAATAATAAAATAGAACAATTATAACAATATATGGCATTGAAAGTTATATGTATGTGGTCTCTCCCTTTTTCTCAAAATACCTGGTTGTCCCATATTCACCTTTCACCTACAGGAAGCACCTCCCAGCTCCTCTTCGGCATATGTGAATTGCCAGCATCAGTACTCTTGTGCTTTGGGGCTATTTTAGGTAAAATAAGGGTGACTTGAAAACAATCACTGCAATCCCGAGACAGTCAATCTGATCCCTCCGATGGCTACTAAGCGACTAATGGGAGGGGACAGTACACAGGGTGGAGATGAGGAAAGGGGATGAGTCCCCTCCCGGACGGGATGGAGGGGAAAGGCATGAGATTTCATCAGGCTTCTCCGAAGAGCATGCGGTTTAAAACTTAGGAATCATTTGTTTTTGGAATTTCCCATTTAATATTTTCAGACCACAAGACATGGGATCTCAAAGTACAAAATGACAGAAGTGGGTAAGTAAGCACCTCCGTCCAGGGAAGTAGCATATATTTTGCAGACATTAGAAAAATACAGGTGAACCTTGAACAACATGGGTTTGAACTGCGTGTCTTCACTTACAGGTGGCCGCAGAATTTTAATGCATTCAATACCTGACTATTCAGTCGGGGCACTGACCTCTTTTCTCTTAGCCTGTCAAATAAAAAGGTGACAAGAGCCAACACAACAATAACCATCTAGTGCAAATGCTCTTTCTTGAACCGTAAATATATTGGTTATGTGATAGAGCTGCATCTCATTATCACATTGCATAATAAGGTTGCATCTGATTGGTTAATACATGGTACCAGAAATCCTAATATACAAGTATAGGTATCTGATTTTTCAAAAAGTCACTTTGGAGCAAAAATGGTAGGTAATTACTATTATTATTTTTTTGTAAGTCAATCAAAATGATACCTATTTTTTTTGTCAGATTGACAGAAAAATATATTTTTGGGTGTGCTGCAGAATTTTAGTAATTAGTGTATGGGGCCATGGGATGAAAAAGGATGAAAATCATTGGTCTAGGCTAAGAAACAAACACCACAAATTTCCTTCTGAAAATAAAGAACATTCCATATTTTATTATAGTCTTTAAAAATAACTTCATGATGATTGCCAGTACTGCTTTTTGAAATGCCAATATATGATTGCAATATGTTTACATACATATTGTATATACAAATACATTTTTACAAAACAGGACTTAGGCCATTGTGTGAAAAATGGATGGATCTTTCTGGAAAAACAAAGTAATAACTTATCCCAACCATCTTATTGAAAGAAAAAAGCCAATTTGAATAATGTTGGGCGATCAAGCATACCAGCATTGTTTTTTATGTCTTTAATTAATGAATTAGGATACAAAAACTCAATAAAACTACAATAAAAACTCATAAACATCGTTTAAATCTTCTTTCCACATCAGCCATATTTATGAAACTGACATTTCTATTTAAATGGCAGTTAATAACGACAGGATTTTGTTTAGTGAGTCAAACACTACATGACTCAACAGACATTTGTTGAGTATAGACTGTATGCTAGGTACTGACTTCTCAGTTTTGAATAAGATGTATTTCTTGCATCTTAAGAGTTCAGTGGCTATAAATGTAAGCAAATAATTAAATAAGGACTGTGGTACAGTGGGTGGAGCATGGGGTTTTGAAGATCGACACATTTTAAATCTGGGCTTTATCACTTCTGAACTGTATGGCCGTGTAACCTTCCTGTGCTTCAGGAATTTTGTCTCTAAAATGGGGCTATTTTCATTTCATAGCTTTTTCATAGATGAAAGACCGCATACTCAAAGCACAAATCCTAGAACTAAATTCCATCAATTCCTGTATGTTTATTACCCTAAAACTACCACATGAAAGGTATTTTAATATTGAAATGGACAAGAAAGAGTGATTAACTTGGAGACTGGGAAAGGGAAGAAGACCATTCTTGGAAGAGGAAGTGTTTAGAATACAGAGGCGTTCACAGCAGAGAGATTCCCACGCACAGAGCCATGGAGCCCATCCATGTGTAAGTGTGTGCACCATGAGTTGTCTGGGGAGGCTGGAGCTTTGGGTGCAGAAGACTTGAGATGAATGTGGTTGGGCTAATGGTCCTCAATCACAGAAGACCCTTTAGAGCCTGCAAATGATTCAAGACTTTTAGCAACAGCAATGGGGATGAGGTAAATCTATTAGAGCAACATTTTGAAGCTAGAATTTATAGACTCCAGTGATGGAGAGAAAGGAAGAGACTTCTAGACTTCTGAATTAGGATAGTAATTGTGAGTATCATTAATCAGAAAAAGGAATTTAGAAGAAAAAATGGATTTGGGAGAAAATGATAAATGTTATTTCATTTTCTTAAATCTGATTTATCAAGACCTTAGGCCAGGAGAGAGACATAGATTGCAGAGGAAGTTTGAGAATGCTAAGTGTGTAGACAGAGTGGAAGTCAGGAATCTCAAATTGAACATTGGCTTTGTGACAGTCTGTTTTACCTCTTCTTGTTCTAAAAGGTATTGTTGAGTCCTTAACTTTGTAAATAGGATGGCTCATAAATGCCTGGGTCTTGGCTTTATATTTTTCCATAAATGAAATCCAGATAAGAAACAACTACTCGATAGCCTTCATGGGGTTGTATGAAGGATCACATTTTTTTTTAAGTTATTTTTTTCAATTATAGTTTACATTCACTATCATTCTGTATTAGTTTCAGCGGTACAGCAAAGCGGTTAGAAAATCATATACGTTACGGCGTCCTTCCCCCACGGCCTCAGGTGCCCACCGGGCCCCGTACACAGATGTCACAATATTATGGACTATGTTCCTTATCCTGTAATCTCCATCTCTGACTGTTCTGCAACCACCTATTTGTGCAGCTTAATCCCTTCACCTCTCCACTCCCTCCCCAGCCCCACTGAAGTACCTTGAAAATGTTGCATATACAGTCAGAAAATGCCAGATATAGCGATTAAAGACAAAGCAGAGCCGTGTCAGCAGAAATGGAGCGACGAGTAACTCTCCTGGCAAGGACTCTGTTTGCGGCTACGTTGTAAAGCAGGGCCATTTATTGGGAAGCAGCAAAATAGGGGTGTGGACTCTGAGTCAAGCTGCCTAGAGCTGAGGATCAGCCATTTATCTCTTGGACTTTGGGCGAGATATTTGGCCTCTTTTCTAAAATGGAAATCGTCAACATGTTTACCACACAGGTTGCTGGGAAGATAAAATGAGTGTGTATAAAGCATATAGGACAGTGGCTGGCTCGTAGTTGCAGACCGGTGTGTAATGGGTATTTTTACTACTGTCATCAGAGGCAGCAGCAGCATGTCACTGTCATCGGATGGCAGATTTCAGTGTGGCAGGGGGATGTCAGAGATAATGACACCCATTTTATAGGTGAGGAAAAGGAAGCCCAGAACTGCTAAGAGAGTCAAGTGCATGCCCCTAGTGAAGAAGACTGAGGCTCCAGGACTGACCAGCGTGGGGCACTTGTTACCTCTCTGTGTTGAAGTCGGACCTCGTGTCTTCATGAGTAGGTTAAGCGGAAGTGTAATTTTAGTTGAAGATTAGTATTCCTTACACACCAAAGAACTAGAAGTGTGCTTTATTAATAAACTTGCCAGTGGACAGCAGTTTCACTTTATGTATATTACTTCAAGTTGAGCATGAACTCTTATGGGTGTGTGCATATTGGGCAATATATGAGTAATAAAATATTCATAATATCATGCATGCATGTTCAGATAACAATAGTTACTCGGTAGTAATTTGCCGACTGCCCAGTAGTCAATGGGAAACAAAATGCCAAGATGCCGTAATGATACTTCTTTGGTGCAACTTCGATTTTATATTTCCTGATTCATTAGGTAAATTAAACTCATACTTTAAGAAGAGATCTTCTTGTTTTGTGAGTTCATAAACATAAAATATGAGACCTCCAGCTACAGTTACGGGACACTTGCACGTTTGCACACGACACTTCTAGCATCACAGAATAGCATTTAATAGCACTTGAGTTTCATATAAAATATTTTCACCTGCAGAGCCCAGAGCACCTCATAAATATAGATGCTGTTAATCAGAGACTTGAATAAATAGATGGGTTTTGTATGATACCCTGAGGATAAGTAGATTTGGATTCTTATTAGATTTGTGCAGGCTACTTTAGGAGTTAGGTAGAAGTGATAAAAATGAGCCCAGATTTTTATCATCTGCTCATAAGAAGAGGTGCCAAATGAAACACTTGCGAGCATTATGAGAGACAGACAATAGCTGGGTTGTCAGACCCGAAATATGACAAACTAAGGTAAATAATGGCAAAATAAACAAAATAAAACAAAAAGAACAGTAAATTAAATATGAGTTAAATGGTCTAGAGAAATTAAAAGAAAAAATGGAAACTATCCAAATAACACATTTATACAGCCTTAATTTAAGCCCATCATGAAAGTGAATACTTACAGTTTTGCTTGGAAGATATAGTTTATAATTTTAATTGGGAGTTTCATTCTCTTCTTCCTTTTAATATTTGTTATCAGTCATTTTTGCCTTTCTGAGTTCCTTTAGCTTAAAAATCCTTTCCTTTTTTTTTTTTGCAATAGAACATTTTTTTGCAGAACATTTTTTTAAACACCTGAAAGCTGTTTTTCCTTTAGTCCTTATGAATCACATGCAAATAAAAACAAAACACCCACAAAATTTTAAAGCAGCAATGCTGAGAATGTGGGGAAAGAGATACCCTTGTATTCTGTTCGCACCGTGGGGCGTTTTAGTAATAAAATCCCTAGGGCCTAACTTATAAAACCGCCACGGAACCCAAAGCCCTCCTGCTGGGTAGTTTGAGGAGTTCCCGTGAGCGGCTAACACTCTCTCACTGTGGTCGCGCCCGCTCCTGTGACTTGGTGGCCTCGGTGTCTTGGGTTGGCCCAAGTGAATGAAAAAGTTTAGGAAGAAAAAAGTGGATGAAATCCATGTTTCATCAACACATTTCGGGGCCCCTTGGCTCACCGCGGCGTCACCAGACCTGCCAGCGCGCTCCCGCCTGCGCCCTGGGCACTCGTGTCCGCGCAGAGCCGTGGCTGCGGCTCATAGTGATGGCCTCCGCCCCAGGTCTTTCCCAGTCCCGTCGGGCCTCGTCCCCACCCTGTCCCCTTCTTTGAAAACGTGACGCACCACTTCTGTGACAGAGGAATGATTCCCCGCAGAGGAAAAACGGGAGTGGGGTTTAGAATTTGCTCACTTGTTCACTTTGAGCTGATCCCGGAGAGAATAAAGTGGAATGGAAGTGGCTAATTTCACGCAGAGAGAACCCAACCCTGCCAATCGAATCAAGATTGCTATATATACATATATACATATATGTATATATCTGTATATATATATTTTTATTTTGGACTGATGTTTTTAGTTAATCTACACCAAAAGCATAAAAATAGTTTATGTTCTGAATTAAGTATAGAAAATATTTTTCTGTCTAGGAATTTAGTTCTGATGAAATTAATTTCACGGAGGAAGTAGCCCACTTAAATGACTTTCCTTTGGGTGTAATTTTAAAGTGTTCTTTTTTTTAATCTTAAACTCAGATAAGAAAGTACTAAAAATGTACTTTCGTAGAGACTTAATGAATATTAAAGTAGCCTAGGGCAGAATCTATATGGAAATGAAGGAATACTTGAGTATTTATTTGAAATTTTTGATCTTGCCATACAGAATTAAAATCTTTAGCTTCTTTATCTACAGTAATACATTTCTCTCCCATTGCCCCCTGGTAGCTCCACTTTGATTTAAAAATGTTTTAATTTGATGTCTTTAAATAATTCAAAATCTACAGAAAATTAAAAATTATTATACTCAGTACAGACCCCAAGTAATTCTGGAAAATTTTTTTCTGCTAAAATGACCCAATCAAAAAGGAAAAATTAGTTTGACCTCACTTTTTGCTCCCAACAGGAAAAGAAGCTTCAGTTTAAACTGAGAATTAATTATTGAATAAAGAACAAAAATAATATGGGTTAGAAAGTTAGAACAACTCCTCGGGCACCTGTTTCTACTGCATATCCTTGACTCCTTCACAATGGACTTAACCCTGAAAAGAGAGGATGGAGTTAAAATAAAGGGGACCCCGCCTTCTTGCAGGGGACTCCTCATAACTCCTGCCCAGCTCCCAGCTGCTCCGGGTCCGCTGGGGGACTTACGAAGCCAGCCAGCCTGCGTCAGGGAAAGGCAGTACTGTTGGAAAATGCCAGTTCTGTGAGTTGACATATATTTTGGTATAATGAACGTGAGCTTGACATTTGCTTGGCTTGCCTTTATAAGGAAGAAGAAATGTGTAAGGAAGTAGAACCTATGTATAAAATTTGGGGTGAGACTGGAAGAAAACCAACATGGATCCATTATCACCCCATTCTCTTCTGCCTGTGTCTTATTCTTAGTAATTTGGCAGAAGAAAAAACTCACCTTCATGGAATGCTATTACCGATGACATGATTTTGAATGGAGTATTTTTTTTTCTTTTTAGGCTCTTTCTTTCTCCACCGTCTTTTCTTCCCTTTGTTTCCTTCACCATTTCCTCCCTTCTCCTCTCCCCAGCTTGTCACCGGTAGATCCACTGAGCCCATGTTATCGGCTGAGCCAAGCGCGCGGCATCCGTGCCAGACATACCCTCCAGAATAAAGCGGGTCTGGTCCTTTCCCGGAGGAACTGGGACTCCAGGAGCTGGAAGCCTTTAGCCAAAGCCTTACAGTTAATTTTCAATAAGCTGAAAGAAACAAAGGGTGGCAGATATCAGTTTTCAGTAGTTACCCTGCAAGCAATACAGTGTGTGTGCATAAAAGCTTAATTTCCGAGTGTGTAAGATCGAGTAAATATGGTTCCTGACACACTCATTGCTATGGTCCCCGTGTGCAGGTTTTCTCTGTGTTGAACAACGCGATGGGCAGAGGCAGTGGGGTTTTGAAAAGGCCACCTCGTGTCCGTATTTTGCATGGGAGCCAAGAACAGCCAGAAGTCCCCTAGGTCTCCATCGTCACTTGTGATGTTCTTGGACGCTGCCTTTCTTCACCCGCCGCCTCCCTCTCCTGTGAGACTGTTGAGACCTTGACCCCAAATCCCCAGCCCTGACGCAGTTGTGGGTCCAGTCCAGGGCTGCCCTGACCTGGTTTTACTAGAACCAGCCAGTGACTTTTGTGCTCCTGCTGAAGAAAGCCTTCCAGTGCTAGACCCTGCTTCCCAGATGAGATTCCGAGGACAACGGTTTCTTCTCTGTTTTTCTCACATCCACCTTCTTCCCTGGGACTCCCAGCTGTGGCTCCTGCTAAGTAAGTCACGGCCGCCAGAGATGCCACAGGGGCGTTCCAGAGGGGGGCTGCCGCCTCCAGCCAAGGTGGTGGCCCTCCTGTTGTAGTTCATCACAGGACAGAATATCCTGCCGGCGGTATCGTAAATTATGTCCTCTCTGGGGTGCAGACCACTGTGCTGTGATCAAGTGAACTGAGTACTTCTGTGGCCCTGAAGGAGCGGTGTGAATAATGGAAGTGTGAGGGGAAGAGGCCCATTAGTTCCTTACGTCATACCACTCCGTGTAGAAACTCTTTCTGTGGGTCCGTACACACCTGTCGGTCCATAAATATGTATGTGCACATATGTGTGTATGCGTATAGATAGGCTTGTTTTACTGACAAGTGTACATGACAGAGAAATAAGTCTGGAAGGAAACACAGCAAACTGGCACCCATGATTACCCCTGGAGACGGGAAATACAGGCAGAAGTCGCAGCGAGCTTCTGAACTTGAACCTCAGTGAATGGCTTAGGTCACTGGCTTATCTCTGAGGCAAGCCCTGTGGCCCGAGAGTTAGAATCCTTTCACTGGGTGGGCCCGTCCTCAAGCCAGGAGGGGGCAGCGGGTCCACCCAACACACCTGTGTGATCGGCTGGGAAGGAGAACCAGGTACAGTCTCCGGGAGGGTCCTGGCCGTGGGCAGTGAATACAGCTGCTGCCCGTGGTGACACTTTCTCTTCTTTTTTCCACTTTATTTTTATCATTGACACGGTCACAGCTGTCCCGTCCCCCCGCTCCCTTGCCCACGTTTATCCAGCCCGCGCCCCCCTTCCCGCAGGCCTTCTGCGCTCTCGTCCGTGTCTGTAGGTTACGTGTGTATGTTACCTGGCTAGTCCCGTCACCTCCTGGGTTTCTTTACAACGTCTGGGCATGACTTCGCTCACCGGAAAGCTACACGTGGTAAATCTTAAAAAATAAAACGAAAATACACAGGTTTTCAATTTTAATTCAATCGTTATAGATGTTGAACGAATACTTATGCCAGAAACCACAACTATAAAAAGTAACAGCCAAGGAAACGGGACGTTGTTTGTACACCCGCCTTTCCCTGCAGACACATTTGTGACTAAGCCCAGGACACTGCTGCTGACAAACTGCCACCCTGCGTTTGTTTCTGAATATTTGTTTGTGAATATATTACCCTCAATCACACTTCTCACTAGACTAGGGCTTGGCACGGAGGCCTCGTCCGTGTGAGTTTTCAGCGTTTCTATGATCTTGTTTTTGTTGGTGCTTAAGGTTACTCTAGATTCGGCAAAGCGAAAATGTCTGTCCATTAAGCCTTACGGTGCTTCTGGGTTGCATGCACAAATTAAAGTATTTTGCGATGTTGTAGGACTAGGGGAAATTGCCAAAAAGTAACGCTGTTCCTTAAAGAACTAGCGACCCAACGGAGAACTATTATGTATTATTGGTCTCATCACCTGCCACACCGGTTGGGAACCGCCCGCCCAGCATGCGGGGTCTGGCATCATCAGGCCCCAGCCCCTGTCCTCTGTGCCCTCAGCCTCTCCTGTCCCCTGGGAAGGTCTGTGGCTCTGGGTCGCAGGCCTGTCGGAAATGGAAGAGGTCTCAGCACATGTTCAGGGAGATGTTCACATTTAATAAGGAGTCACGGTGCCCGTAGTGACGTTCCTGGAAGATGACTTGCTTCGTTGCTTTGAAGAACACCCCATGTTTGAGACCCACAGGCTTTCCCAGGCCGATCACTGGCTAACGAACCCAGGAGGGTCACGGTCCTCCCAGCACAGCAGGATGCTTTGGAGGCAAAGCTATTCGCTCCTTTGGAAACATACCCTACAAATGTTAACTCGTGATTTCCTCCGTGGGTTGAGCCCCACTTTTCTGGCTGAAGGATTCAAATGGAAACAGTCGTTGTCCCTGTGGGGCAGCCGCAGGTGGATCCTCCACAGGCCTTTTCAGCTGCACACCAATGAGTGAATTAGATGCAGCTGTCGTTGTCACCGTTCACCAAGTGGCGGGAACCCAGGCGAGGAGGAGGAAGAAATCAAGGGGGTTCAACAAGGATCGGCAACACATTTTCAGCTGAGAGCCGGGGATGGGCAGGTGCCGGCCGGGCAGGGTGGTGGGGGTGAGGACGCCCATTCTGGGTGGCAGGTGTGTGGGAAAGACGTGACATTGGCCACAGCCACTCAGAGCCTGCTGCAGTGGGGCTTCTCTTCACCCTCCTGACAATGCAAGGCATTGCTATGCCCCAAAGGGCGTGGGAGTGTCTGGAACCTAAACCCGGGAAGGAGAGGGCCGAGGAGGAGTGCTTATCCCATTTAGGTTACACACTTCAGGTCGATGCCGTCGGGCGGCGGGGCTTCAGAACCTGTTTTGACGAACTGCGCTTGCTGCTTACAACTCAAGAGCACCCGGCTGACAAAGCGTCGGTGGCCCCGTCAGGGACACGCAGGAGCCGTTTACTTCAGCTGGTGAAGAGCTTCGTCTTAACGCTTGACTTCCTAGGAGGTTTGAGGACGCAGAAAGAAATGATTACATTTACCTCATGCATAACCTGGTTTATATCAAGTAATATCACCTTTTGGTGGGGACCTGCTTGTTATTAATAAAGGCTACAACATAGTCTTTTAAAATAACGTTTTTAAACAAAAATATTTATTTTAGAAAGTGCAGAGAGCATCTGACTCAAGTTAGTGAAGGAAAACCCTTCCGAAGTATCAGCCACAGTCCTGTTCTGAATTCTGTCCATAATCAGAAACTGAAAGTGGCCTTTGGGTGCCCTTTCTACATACAACTGGAATTGCACGTGTGCGTATTTACACGCGGGACAGTCATTTGTCACTGCTGCAACCTCGTGCCTGGAACAGCGTCCGACACACACCCGTGTAAGCTGACTTCTTCTCTTCTGTGTGTATGTGTGTGCTTGTTTATCCATTTATTTATCCTTGTTCTACTACAGTTGTCCCAGCTCCTCCTGTTCCTCTCCACTGGCCTGCCCACTGCCGCTCACCCCCGTTCCCACAGTCGGTCCCCACCCTCTTGTCCATGACTGTGTGTCACTGACACTTGTTCCTTGACTAGACCCTTCCCCTTCTTCTTTCTCAACAGTATTATCCTAGTGTTTTCAGTGGGCACCATGGACCGGCGATACCTGCTGGCATATGACTGGGCCAGCTCCATTCATTGGTGGGAATTTGCCCCTTTTCTACCTACTAACCAGTCCCCCATTAAAATAGGATCTTCCGGCCAGGGTGGAATGAAGAAGGGGACGTTAAAACGGTCACTGAGCTTCACTGTGCAGTGTTATTTCTGAAGAAGACGGTGTGTCAGGGGCCACACCAAGGAGGACGAAGAAGGATAACAGATGTCTCTGTGATTTTAAAGCCACTCCTTTAAAGAAAGGTGGTTTCAGCTTCACACATCTCTGCATATTTCCAGGGAAACCTCAAGGCTGGATGATGTCGAGGATTATGAATCATGACGCCTATAATTGAAGTTTCAGGGCGCTGTAATTAGTGTATTGTAGCTTTGAAGAAAACCACACAGAACCATATTTCGGTACAATTTTAAAATCTCTTCATCCGGGTTTCATGTCTCTATTTCTGAACTGTCTCGTAAACAGCCCAAGACTCTGTCCTCTTGTCTCCGATAGATGCAAAGAGCACTTAAGCCCACACTCAGCTGTTTGTTTGTTCTGCTTTCAAACGTCCTGCGGTTTCTGTTTAGTGTTCGGCAGAGTGGTGTAAGGAAAGCCATCTGCCCCGCAGCTGCTCGGGGGCTGCCCGCGGCTCTTCTTTGTAAGAGGGAGCCGAGGGCCCGTGCAAAGCCCTGGGCCATCGCTTGGGTCTCACACCAGATGCTCTCTGCGGGAGTCCTGGGGCCGAGTCCGCGGACGGCTCGGACTCTAGTGACTGCATTCACGCACAAAGGTGCCTAAGCCGAGGGCACTCTGGTCCCCTGCCCCTGTGGGAATGCAGACGGGGACTGGAAATGCTGCCTGTGCTGAGGTGATCAGCCCACGGCGCGCGTCCCGGTGCCCGTGGCCTGTGGCCACCGTGCCGGCATCCTTGCTGTGTGCTGGGATGTGGCCGCAGAATGAAGACGAAGTTAATCCCGATGGCCCGGGGTTCAGTAGGATTTCTCAGTCCTGACCATGTACTCACAGAGCTCTGGTCTCTCTGCAAATACATATTTTCAGCAGATGCTGCGTGAGGAAGGAGCATGGAGTGAGATGTCATTATCAGAGTGAAAATCCATTATTTTGCAACTCACTGTCCCAACCGTGGCAACCTTTTATTTTTTAACAAGGTAAAATGAAAGCCTCTTGGAAATATTTCAGCAGACCGACTTCTCCTTTCTCTGAGGCGGAAGCGTCTCGGCCTGTGTGGCTGTAGGGCCCGTTGCAGTCATAGGTCACGGGCACCGAGGCAGCGCGCTGTCTCCGCTGGGCCCGGGCGCGCCGGCTCCTGTGACGTCCGTCGGGGCTGAAGGTCGGTCCACGGAGGTGGCGGTTTTGTGAGGACGGTGACGTGACTTGTGTGCTGGAGGATAACGGGCACCTTAAATAACTATATAAAACTAGTGAGGTGAAGCTAAAAGAACACTTTAAGGTTTTCTATACACAGAGTTTTAAGCATTTTTAAACACATATGAATCTATTCATATATGTATTCAGGTATTTAAATGATTTTCCCCAGATACTGGTTTGGGAATGCCAGTTGCTTTCATGGGTATCCTAATTGATTTCAAATAATCAAATACGCATTTGGCAGAAATTCAACTTTGTGTCTGGGTGGCCATAAGGACCAAGGGGCCACTAGCCAAGTGAAGTCGCTAGGGAGAGGTGGGCGTGTTGTGCCCTTTCTGTTCTGTTCTGTTCAAGATGGAGCTGGGTAAAATAGACACACAGAGTGTTTTCTATCACACCTTAGAAACTCCAGACCCATGTTCAGGTTGATTTTTCCGTGGCCAACTGGAGACACACCCTCCTGGGTGGAGAAGAGGCAAGACAAGACTGCACTGGACAGAACAGAAGGAACTCTGCCAGCCTGAAAGTGGGCAGTACACCAGGAGGACGTGAGCGTCCCCTCCAAGAATAAAGCTGCTCAGGAAAGAGGACCAGGGCAGGTGTCTACAAGGAGTGTCAGTATAAAATTAGAGCATGTTTTTGCCTTTAGTATGTGCCGTAGCAAAAAAATACAAAGCTAGGAGCCAGAGCAAGCTTCTCCAGAGCGACCAAGAGGCGGTGCAGAGATGGGGACTGACCACTTCCCCGGGGCAGCAGTGCGTCCTGAGAAACTATTTCACTGTCTTCAGATGCCCTTCACCTTCTAAGATGACCTTGTACTTTCTGGCAAGATTAAAATGTTCTCATCCTTCACCTCACCATGCTCTGAATATGCCAGGGAATTTGAAGGGGCTAAAAAAAAAAAAAAAAAAAAAAAGACATTTGAATTGGATTCTATTCCTATATTGCAGGTTTAACCATACATTTGGCAGTCATAGGCCTGAGCACGGAAATATGTTATTACTTGCTCTTTTAGTGTATAGTATCCCTTTAATTGAAAATGTTTTTTGAGGCCAACCATATATTTTTGGCAAGATTTGTTAGAAATTCTTCATGCTTGATTAGGATGAACAGGATTATCTTATAAAGCACGTAGATAATAAGGATTGATACATGGAATACTTATAAAATAAATAGGTATAATCGTCGTCGGCAGCCGTCCGTCTTGAGAGACGATGGTGTAGCTTCTTAAGAGTCTATCTGCACCGCCGAGAATGGCTGTGCAGTCCGACTCGGGAGTGACATGGTAGTATCTGTCTCCTCCCGTGTTGAATCGACATCTTGCGATGACGCTGAAGCTACAGAGCCTGGGCAGGGTAATATGGAGGGTCTGCTGTTGCCCATGCAGCAGACCCCCCCTCTCTTCGCAGCTGAAGGATCCAAGGGAAAGACGGAGTCAATACAGCTTGGCTTCAGGTGCGCCGCAGGAGTTGCCGGTGTTGACTACAACGTCAAACCGCCTTAGGGACTCCGGCTCCGGATTTTCTGTCGGGGTTTACTCCCTTAGCCTTTCCCCTGAAGAGGTATGCCGCAAGGCAGCGGAGGTTTTTTGGAGTCAGAGTTTTCCTTCTCTGATGTGCCCTGACTGGAAGATCGAACCAGCGACACTTAGCTCGCAGGCCGATGCTCAATCCACTGAGCCAAACCAGCCAGGTTAATAAATAGGTATAATACATGGTAATAAATAGGCATAATGCTCTCTTAGATCCACATCACATTTTCCTTCCAAGTCCCTGTTCTATTTTAATGCATTTTATCATGTTAACCTATTACTGTTTCTATGAGTTAAATGGATGGAAAGTAATACTGCACATATTGAAATACTATGGTACAGTAAAGTGACGAGCTTCAGAGCAAACATGAATCAACTCTCTTGAACTTATGCTGATGAATCAACTCTCTTGAACTTATGCTGACATCTGAGCTTATTGATTAAACACCTGTTTTCATAGTGATCTTGTGGGTTTACCTGTTCGTCTTCCTACCAGGACCCCTCTGTGATCAGTGGAAAGCATTGCCACTCATTGATTTATTGAATTCAAGGTTTTGCCCCCCACTTCAGCAAGGCTTGATCCAGTCGGAGTAGTTGACTGGAACCTTCTGAAAATAGATTGGATAATGCCACAGGTAACAGAATTTTTACTTCAATCATACCAACAAGTTAACCTCAGGTCTTCCTGAATCTCCATGGCAATCCAGGAGATAGTTTGAAATAATGTAAGCTTCTCTTAATTTTAATTCTAAATCATATTACTTTTCTACCTGTGCTGGGCTAGGCTACGAAGTCTTACCTAGATTCAAAGACGGGCAAAATCGTTGAGTTGGAGTTAGTTCAAATTTGCTTTAACACAGCAGAGAACTACTGTCTAGGCTGCAGGTCTATGCCCAAGGCTTCATGGGTTTCATGGAAACACACTGGAGATTTGCAGCTCTTGGCTACCATAGAGAATGAGACATTCTTGGCAAGGAAGAGAATCCTAAAACTATGGGCCTGCTGCCTTTTCTCCCAGGCAGCCCGTGAACACCAGTGGGTAAGACAGTGAACCAACTGGTCGACCAGCATGCCGCCAGCCCATATCAGTTACCCAGTGTTTCAGGCCTGGACAGTGCTCTGCGCCAGCGTGGGGAAATTGCTCCTGACCAAGGCCTGGGCACAGGGCCTAGGTAGTTGCCATTTATATCCAGAATGGGGCTTTTGGGCCTGTGGCAAGGCTCAGTCTCAGCGAAGCAATAGATTTAAACAGCAACAGGCCCTTCCAGGGTCAATGGCATGAGCTACGTGAATAGTGAACAGCAGATAATGCATGCAGGTGCTGGGTCAGAGGGTAGGCAAGGTTCTCATTTTCTAGCCAGACCTGGAAAACTGGCGGAAGCCTTGGGCAGGCATCGCTTTCCGCTCTCTATGGCAGAGCAGTGAGCTGGAGTGGGGTCCCGCTAGCTTGCTGCCATCCTTATATAAAAATGAATCTACTGAATTACGGGATGTCATTCAGGTGCTTTGATTTTATTCCATTAGGGTTTTTATTCTTCAAGCCTTTGACCCACTGTTCCTGTTAAGGTACCTTAGGACTGGTGGCCCCATTTGTGAGGTAGCTGGTTCATTGGGGATAGCACAGGCCAAGTTCACCTTGGAACTGCTTCTTCACTCTACAGCTGCACCAAGTAAATAATTCCCCCCATTAAAAAATGGTTTCGGGCCCTGGCCAGGGAGCTCAGTGGGCTGGAGCGCTGTCCCAATCCGCCAAGGTCGCGGGTTTGATCTCCAGTCAAGGCACATGCAAGAAGCAGACGATGATGCATAAGTAGGTGAGAAAGCAAATCCGTGTTTCTCTCTCCTTCTGTGCCTCCTTCCTTTCCTTTCTCCCTTTCAAATCAGTAGATAAAATTTTTTTTTAAATTTTTAAAAATTAAAAAAATTTTTCTTTAAATCAAGACCTGTATTTCTGAGTTCTAAGCTTTAGGCAAACACATGGTAAGCATCCGATTCACAAACATTGGGGTCTCTATGGGGAGCAGTTCTCTGCAAAGACCTCATCTTTGAGCTGACTGCTGTCCTGCTCCTGCCAACAGCATCGAAGGGAACACCTGGCATTTGAGATCAGTGATATTCACCACCTATTCCTCTACGATTTTTTCCAAAGTTTATTCATATTAAAAAGTCACCAGGAGGAAATGAATGTGCCCAGATCACTCCTTTTGTCTCTTCCCTGCAAGACGACATTCTCTGCCCCTCCATTCCATGAGCTTCAGGCTGCGCTGTCCCCTCCCAGTGGAGAGGGGCTGGCAGGTGGCCAGTGTTGCTGTCACCCATCCAGTAGAGGGGTATTAGGAGGTATTAGCAGGCTCACTGTGGTTACACAGATAAGCCTGTTCTGTGATCCGCTTTTTCAATAATAAAGCTGACATTTTGATCTCCTTCTTTGTCTCTCTCTCAGGTCGTTCCAAACTAGGAGACAAAAATAATTTCTAATTCTTGGCCTCTGAAAACCTCAGCAACAGAGAGGACAAAGTTCAGAGGATGGAGATCTATAATGTATATCGGAGTAATTATCAGTAAAGATAGTATGGTAGGAGTTTTCATTTATGGTTCGAGAAGAGAGAGAAATGTCACTGTCCAAGTATCATAAGGAAACAATGCACAGATACATTCAGAGAGTTACTAGCTGCCGGAAGAGAAGAGCTGTTCGGAAGCTCCCTTTTCCTGCCTGCGTGGCTCCAAGTCAGTGTGGCCCCTTCGAATGACCCCCACCTCCGAGAGAGGCGCTTTTTACAGTGTTTCGGTGGTTGACATTTCTTTTAAGTTTTGGTCAGCAGCGGCCCTACACGTTTGTCTTCTTTTACATGCATGTCAGGAGAAAGACTTGGAAGTACGAAAGCCTTTGAGTGGCTCTGCCCTGGGGTTCTGGTGTGATTTCTCCTCTCGGAGGTCTGTACGCGGTCTGTGTTGCTACGTCGCCGTGGCCAGGAGTCTGCGTGTGTGGAGCCTTCTGATGGCTTGCGTCCCAGATGTCAAGGCTGCCCATCTAAGGGGCCCCCAGTGAGGCCATCTGTGTACGCAGGTGTCAGGGCGACCCTGCCAGGACAGTGGCACGCACGGGTCTCCGTTATGTGAGGCGTCACTGTTCATCTCTTGACGTGTTTTTTTTAATCCGTATTTGGGTGTTGTGTCCAGGGCTCTCTGGGAGTCAAAGAATGACTCCTTGGTTCTCGGAACTTCCGCTCACCTAAACCATCGTGCGGCTGAGCACTGCTTTGGAATTCACGTGCCGACTCCGAATCCATCGTGTGGAAACAGGACCACTGTTGAACCAGTCACTAAGGCCAAACATCTAGGAGTCATCCTTAATTGCTCTCATTATTTTTTGCCCAAACGATAATGTTTATTCAGTTGCGCTTTCAAAATACACCCTGTGCCTGACCATCTTGGAGCCCCTGACTTTGCCATCGCGGCCCAAGCCACCGCCATCACTGGCGTGACAGAGTTGCTGCAAGTGCCTCTGAGCTAGTCCACAGAGCAGCCCTCCTCCTCCTGCTCTTCACACGGGCCCTTTGCCCAGACTCCCAGGACTGTGCCAATTAGGTCACATCACGGGCCTGGCAGTGTCCCCCGCCGTCCCCCAAGACAGACTGGTTCCTTTTTTCCATTTTTCCAGTGAAGCGACAGCAATGTCACAAAACTGGGGTCCAGCTTAAGCCCGCCCTGTTCATAGCATCTTCACGGTAAGAGGTACGACAGGTCCTACATGCCCTCTTCTGTGTCTCCAAAGGCATCATTCTCTGCAGGTGATCATGTTTGCTAGCCCTCCAACATCTATAAATGTCAAAGGGCAACTGAAAAATCCATCTGATGCTTTTTGACCAAAAGATATATATTAAGATTCAAGTAAACAGCTATTGTATTTGATATAGTCTATTAGAAAAATAACTCTAGGAACTAGACTAACAAGTATTTTTTTTAATGTGGCTGTTTTATCATGAAGTTTTGAGCAAATATAAAAACATATTAGATTAAAAAGACATTTGTAGGTAATATACAAAAATATAGCAATATTTCTAATAACTATTCTTTTTGTGAATGCACCCTGTTTGCCCACAGAAGGACTTCTATGCCAAGGTATGGGCTGCCGAAACACAGGGTAGCTTCTTTCCAGGGACCTGAAGTATCTTGGAAAAACTAGATATAAAATGTAAAAAAGAAAGAGAAATATCAGTATACAATTGGCAAACGACGATTTTATATATATGTTTGGTAGTAAACCGCAATGTTAAATACTGGCTCCCATTAAAAAGGACACAGAGAGGGAGGAGACTCGAGTTTTATCCCAGCAAACAGAAAGGAATTATTTGTCAGGATGTTGGAGAATCACATGCCTCCCACTGAGAAATGTTTCCAGATGTTCTGCAGCATCAGGCAGCACTCTCTGAGACATTTTCCTCAGGCCACAGAGAGAGCCGTTTTACTTCAATATCTTTCTAAACAACGCAGTTCTTATTGCCACGCTCAAAGCAGGTTTTTGTCTATAATTAGATGTTACCAGTAAAATATTAAAGTATGAAAATAGCATTAACACAAGTATACATATATACACATATATGAAATATGTGTATATACAAATATGTGTGTAAACATAAATAACTGTGTATGTACCTAGCTGAGACACTTGCAGGGAATCGCCGTGGGAGCAGGGAAAGAATAGGTAGAACCCTGTGCAGAAAGCTATCTAGTGTTTATTTTAAGTATTAACGATGGACTCTGTTTCGTAGATGTACGTTTTCTAATGCGGCCAGTTTGCTCCTTGTATTGGGTCATTCGTTTAGCTGGTCTTTGAAGTCCGACTCCTTAAGCGCAAGCAGCATTAACTGCTGTGCGCACGGTGCTTCCCAACAGAAGAAAGGACAGTATATAGTTTCAGAACTGTTGGGGGGGGGGGGTGAAGGAGAGAGAGGGGGAGAGAGAGAGAGAGCGGAGAGAGGGAGAGGTGCCCCTTTGAGGGCCACGCGGTGTGTGAAGACTGAGTCAGAGGTGACCAGAAACAAGAAAGAAAAGCACACAGCGCAGGCAGAGAGCCTACCGAGCCCTCGTGGCGGGAAGGAGTGGAACATGTGTCGGAAGTGGCGAGGACGCCGGGTCGAGCCGTGCACGGCAGGGCCCCGGGGACAGCTGGCGCGGCCGGGCTCTGCAGCGGGGTTGGCTGATAGGACAGGAGCCCCAGGCACTGAAGCCTCCGTTCGCCGCGTTACGGAGTCAAAGGGCAGGACGTTCTTATTCGTGTCTTCTTCAGCCCGGTGTTTCCAAACTATCCCTCCCACGCGTGACTGCCCTGTGCGTACTCCACCGTCGCAGTCTGCGCTCCGACGGGCCCACAGTCGGGCACGGTGGCCACCGCTGCAGATGACACAGCCCTCGTGCAGCAGGAGAGCCCCCAGTGGGTTTCGCAGAGATCTGGCTGCGCCCCCGCCCGCCCCGACACAGGACTCTCTGGGGGGGCACAGGCGTCAAGGAGTCCCTTCTTCACTCTCCCAGTGGCTTTACGTGCAGCCAAACACAAAGGGCACCGTGCGGAGGGGGAGCCTGGTCAGGGGTTTGGCTTCCATCCTGGAGCAATGATAACCATTCAAAGGGCTTTAAACAGGGATGCGGCGCTATCTGATGGATATGTTTTTTAAAGCTCGCCGTGGGGAAGTCCCAGAGAACAGATTAGGCAGGAATAAAGGAGGTGTCAGTACTGGCTGATCCTTTCGGCGGGTCTGGCAGTGGCCTAGTTCAGCGGTGAAGGCTTCGTCGTGGGTGAAGAAGGAATCAGGAGTTAGTTAGAAGAGAAACGTCTTGAGGGGAGCTTGCGTGTGCTGCAGGAGCGGAGGGAGACTCTTTGTTCAGTGTGATGGAGGGTGCGGCAGGAAGATGGGGATTTTACGTGGGTTTTCAAAGGCAAGCGACTAGGTTCTGCATTCCAGGAGTTTAGAGCCTGTACATCCAAGTTCTGAGTGCGTCCTAAATGGTAGACTACGATCGTTCCATTGCTGAGAACCCCGCAGACTTGGCTGCCCAGTGTTTTGTTCATAAACCGTAGGGCTGACGGAGTTTAAGGGTCGTGCCGCCGAGGGGGACTGTACCCGGCTCCGTTCTGGTTACCGAGCGTCAGCCATCCAAGGCAAAGGCCAGCAGGAGGGCAGTTCTGAGGTTGTTGAACTTGTGGCTCATTAAGGGCCTTGGCAAGGAAATGGTAGCTCGTTCCAGAGTTGTAGCACGTTACTTAGGGTTTCCCTGCCCTCTCTGTGCGCCCTGAGAGCCGAGCCTGAGGTCGTGAGAGCCAAGATGGAGAACAAGGAAGCTTGTCTCTATCTGCTCCTCTGACCTCCGTGTTCCTCCTTCCACCCAGTGTCCTCGAGTGGGCCCACCTTCCGCCACGTCCTCCTGTGAAAAAGCACCATCATTCCTTATTTCTGCCTCTTCCATGATTTGAATCTACCCACTGAAATCCAGTCATTGAATTACATTCTGGGTGCGGGTCTTTCTGAATTTTATTTTCAGAATCTTTTCTGGTCTTTCTATATTCCTGTCCTTTGTTATCCTCTCAAGGAGGCAGTAACTCCTGCAAATACCAGCTGGCCATTTATTCTGTCCCAGGCTGGTGGTAGTTTCTTATGCAGCAGAAGAGTCAATGCAACTCTGAACCAAGAGTCATGGGACGATGTCGTTGGTGCCCTAAACCAAAGTCCCATGGCAACACCTCCCCGGAGCACAGGGAGCACCATGGGCTCCAAATGTCGGCCTCAGTGTGGGCTTCATGTGCACACAAACAAAACTTCCTTACAGGTGTAGTTTTCACTTGAAGACACTGAGTATGTGCGAATAAATGTCTTAAAGGGAATACTGCGTCAGATTGCCTTAAAGACGTTCTAAACAGTGAAAAGAATAAAGGCTGCAAAGGACTGGTATTGTTCACACGGGTTTCTTTCTCTCTGCCCCCACTTCCCCCACGAGGCTGCATTAACACAGTTAAGCAGCTTATTGTCAGAAGAGGAAGCCCTCAAGGTGCAAGTACCAACGGAAAGCCTCCTGGGACTGTCAGACTCAGACGGCAGGGTAGACTCTTACCCTGTATAATGTTTTCCCCTACTGTTGATTCTAATTTAAAATAGTCACATGTATGGCCTGTCCTTGCAAGTGTGATCTTCTTGAGGATGGGCATTGTACCGTCTCCTTTAGACTTAAGGTATGTTTTGAGTCATAACCTGTGAGCCCAATGGCTGTCTTGGCATCTACTTTCTGGGCATGAAGGGACTGCAGGGTGGGGATGGGAGAGCCGAGGAGTTACAGTGATGCAGGCAGAAGGGAGCGGAGCCCTTCCCGCCCTGGGCAGGCTCACGCCCCACGCCAGGAGCGCGTGGGGCCGGCCACGGCCACGGCAGCCTTCAGCTCTCGCCTCTCCCGCCCACAGCTGGACTAGAAAGAAACCGGGATATAACAAGCCAGTCTTCCCCTATTTCATATTCAAAGGAGAAGGCGGCAAATTTATTGAATTAAGTGATGATTCTCCTTTATTAGAAAAGAGAATTTGATTTCTATTGCCGGTTAATTTTTCAGAGAAGTTGAAGGTCTACATAGCATGTCACCTTAGGTATATAATTATAATGAAACTTTATATATGCTTTTTGTGATTAAAAGAAATATAATTAGGTAGGCTGACTTCCCTTTAATTATCTCTTTAAAGTTTTATTTCAGGCACAGGCTATTGTTAATATTTTATGTGGGTCTGTTTTATTTTGGATGACGACTTTGGACAATTCATAACATGTCAGATAAGTTCCATTTATATCTTGCTATATTATATTTGAATTTGGAAAGTGAATATTTTAATTCATTTTAGGAATATACTTTGTGCCTAGTTTTCTTAGAATAAATGATAAAATGTCTCTATCTTAGAAATGATATAGTGAATCAATATTTCATTTTATCGATAACTAAGAATACCATAAGGGTAAATTAAAATTCAATAATTTATTTTTTCTATTTTGAGTTTGAGATTCAGATAAAACAATGCATTTAATTTATTTAAACATGTTCTGAAAAGCGTAATGTGCAGACCTTAAACTCACACATGCAGACTAAGACATGCTGTGCTGTGCTGAGAATTTTTACTCAGCACGGTGAATGCAGATGTTCTGCGTTACTGGGGAACAGAAAGCACAGATATTCAACTGCTAATTTAATAAGAGGATGATCGTTCCAGCAAAAGGTCAGATACATCACTGAGGAAAATGTACATACTTGGGGGGTTGCCCTGCATTGATGTCAAACATAGTATATACAGGTAAAAGCCTCCTCAGTGATCCATGAGTTCTTATAAAATCATGATCAATAATTATCCTTACATTTTGCACAGTGAACAAGGGGCACACGCATATGAAGTCCTAACTTGGAACGTCTTTGTCTCCTAATGAAAAGCCCACATTAACAGATGATGAGCCCGCACTGGCAGGGCCACCGCCTCATGTGGCTTCTAAACTCAGGAGACAGAGACGGCCAATAAGGAGAGATGCAGGGACTCAAAGGGAGGGGCTGGTGCTGTGACCCATGACCCTGGGCTCTGAGGAACTAGAGAGGGTGACTGAGGGCACCCTCCTTTCTCAATGAGATTAACACACATGAGTTTAGGTATTGAAAAGTCTCATTTTAATGCAGATGAGATTTAAGGTAAGACTTTTAGATTTTTCTCACCAGTGGACACTTATGCAGGAATTGACTCCTGCTTCATTACAAACCATGAGGGAAGGGAACGGGGAACGTGGGCTTGGTCACCTGGGGAAGGGGCAGAGGCCATAGGGAGGGCCTGGGAGGCATAGGCAGGGTTGTGAGCTGAAGTCATGAAATGGGAGGTGGGAGGGATGCAAAGCAGTGGGATCCATAAGAGGCGGAACGTTTACCTCTGAATGTCCTGACGCCTCCACTAGAGTTAGTGCTACAACGTTTGCAGAGACAGAGACATTGGGAACATGTTTTTCTTGGGTAATAATTTTCCTTTGCCAATGGTGGATTCTCAATTCTCTCTTCAGCACCAGGGTAAACCATGACATTGAGCTCTTTCAAAACACAGTCCCTCTTTTGCATCTACTATGTAGAGAAATAATCCAGAGAGTTCATTCCTAATTCAGCTACAGGGATTGAACCACACACTTCCCCTCCTGAATGCCAAAGTGGTTTAACCTTGTTCTGAGCTTTGGAGGAAGGCACTCAACTTATAATGAACTAGAAGAAGGAATAAGTTGATCTCAGACTTCCTCAATAGATTTTTATCTAGGCAAGCCAGATAAATAACTCGGCATCAAAGACAACCGTAAAGGCAGAACAAAAAGTAGAAAAATATGACCTTCTGATTTTAATTAGCATTATAGAATAGTATGTTCTTGATAGAGCACTCATGCTAAAAGCTTATAGAAAAATTGTAATTTCATGTGTTTCCTTTATATCCAACCTGTGGTTAAAAAAAACAAAAAGCAAAATTAGCCCTGGCTGGTGTGGCTCAGTTGGTTGGAGCGTTGTGCTAGAGATGGAAGGGTCATGGGTTCTGTCCTGGGCCAGGGCACATACCCAGGTTGTGGGTTCCATCCTCAGCTGGAGAGCGTATAAGAAGGCAACCAATCAATGTTTCTCATATTGATGTCTCTCTCTCCTCAACCCCTCCTTCCCGCCCTCTCTATCTAAAAGCAATTAACAAAAATCATTCTCAAAATCCAGATCTGCCACTAACTTCCTTGGTAGAAAATTTCCTAAGGATGATGCTCAACCAGTCAGGGACGAGTAAATGCTTTTATACACTACTAGTCGAGAGGCATTGACGTAGAGCTTTGTGAATTATGGAGAAAACATTCTTGCTTTGTTCTGTTTTAGGTTATTTTACCCATTGAAAAAGCTTAACTCTGATAGCAGTGACACTAGAGCAATAAGAATAAATTCATTCACTTACAACAGAAGTAAGTGATGATTAATGTATGTATTTTAGGAGATTACTGTTATCTTAAATCTCCAGTGCTTCTTCCATGATAGCATAGATGCTAAACAGGTGTTCCTCAAAGACAACATTCTGAACTGTAACAACATATCTTCTATTTGCTGTGTATTTTTTAAAAACGGCATTTTCTTTAAGGTCCATATTTACTCACACATGTGAAAACACCCACCAAAGATCGAATCTATTTTTCTTTTTTACCCACAAAAGTTCCCAGAGTCTGTATATTAGATTTCTCCACTGGAAAACTTTTATATGGCAAAATATTTTTCACATCCTATGTTTTTGCCTTAATTTGGCGGCCGGAAAACCAAATGTTCATCTTAGTGAAGGCAACATATTGTCATCGCCCTCCTAACCCAGCACAGCCATGAAAACCACCCAGAAGTCTTAAGTGTGAATGTTTCAGGAAACAGGAACGCACGGCTGTCGACCCGTTAGAAAATGCTAGGTTTCCTTTTCTGGAGGAGCAGAACAATAATTGACAAACAAGCCAGCCTTAGAACAGGAAACACTTCTTTTCATCATCTTAAAATTAAAATAATAGCTTCGAAAACGAGAGACTGCATCTGTAACCACCAAACTCTATCTCCTTTGACAGTTTATTCAGTACCAAGATTCTTTTTTCTCTTGTAACTGTCAATATGGAAGTTTTAATATAGTCAGTCTGAAAGCCACCACTGAAACTAATCCTTAGAATAACGCCGATTATAGCAAAAATAATGCAGAACGACGTATCTGCCAAACGTATTTATAGAGCGAAGCTTATATAACTAAGACATCCGATGCTGGGAGCAGTGTTCATTCTCTAGCGCTGAAGCTTTCTCAGCAGCAACCCTCCACATTATTTTTGGGTATAGAATGCTCATATTAAATTAATGGGCTAAAAAAGTACTATTCAATTTATGGGGTTGCATTGGAGCAGCGAGTTTAAAATTTTTTGTTTTTTTTCTGTGCAAAAGGTAAGGTAGGAAATGTGTCTATGTGGCAAGATGGCTCTCAGGTTGTCCCAAGGATTTGTATCTTGCTTCGTTGGATTGTAGCAAACCTGTTTTTCCGCCCGCAGGACACAGGAGTTTGAGGGTGCTGCCCCAGCTCAGAGGAGTTGCATCCGTGTATTTATTTATTGCCCGCGTCTTCCACGTGTGGTCTGAGCAGGGCACAGGCATGCTGTTGAGAGGGGGCCCCGTGACAGTCCCACAGGGGTCAGAGCCCCAGCCAGGAAGCCCGCAGCCCAGGGTGTGTACTGGCGGGAGTGTCCGAGACAGTCACCAGAATCTCCCCTGATGCTGACCCCTCACTACTTTCTTTTCTTTACCCAAGTTTAACACAGAGCCCTTGTGACATATATAGCTACACATATGAACAAGCCCCCTCCTGGGAAGTTTCAGGGATGAAGTTCACATGGTCCCTACTCTAAACTTCAATAAGAAACACTCAGTCAATGGGGAAGACATACTTTAAAAAAATAAATAAATGAAGTGCTTTGCAATAGGATGGAATAAATACAGACCCATATTCAGGGGACACAGAAAGGAAGCAACAGTTTCTTCTACTTGGGGAGAAAGGGCAGCTTGATCTGAGCCAAGAGTTCCCAGGCGTTTGTGTCACGTATCGGTGACTTCCAGGAACGGCGGGTAGGGGGCAGCTGCAAGTCTCTTCCCCCGTGAAAAGGAAAGCAGATCTAGCATCAGGCCCTAATTTATTATCAGGCGGCACGGACCCAGTCTGGCCTCTGCCCTTTCAGGAACGCCTGACCGTTAGCTTTCACGGAAGCTTACCTCCAGAGAAGGCACCACAGCCTTAGGGGGGCAGGGGCAGGAAGCCCCATTTCCGCAGGGGACAGGGCCCCCCATTGAAGAGGCGGGGAGCTCAAAGAGACCCTAGACTTGGAGCGCTGTTTGGCTCTTGGGCCCATTGGGGTCTTAAATTTTGTACGTGGAAGGACAGAGATACCTGTACAAGCTTTCCGGGAAGCCACCCCTCGTAAATACTGCTCGCTTTACTAAGGAACGATTCCCTTTACCATGACCTACGTCGATCGACTCGCCCTGTGGCACGGATACGCTGGTGATATCTGAAGTGTGACGCCGCCGTTTCTGTTACTAACTACCCCGCAGAGGGAACTACTGCTTAGCGTACTCGGGTGTTTGTCAAAGATAATTTATGTAGACACAGTCGCCGCTTATTATAATTTTTTTTGTAAATTATAGACACTTTATTGGCCAGAGTATGACTGCTTTACCTCTGCTTTCTGTCCTCAAGAAGCGACTCTCCACAGGTTCTGCGCGCGTGTGTGTTGTTGCTTGTTCTGGGTCCCTCGGCGGGAAGCTGACGTTGCCCCCGGGCCGAGGTGCGAACACTGAGAAGCAGCCTCCGCCCTGTGGGAGGAAGGATAACCCCCTCCAGCCCTGGTGGCCGCATACTGTCACCCTGCATTTAGTTTACACGAGATGTAATTTTTTATTCAGAACTTTCCGTTATGAAGGAAGCCCTTGCTGTGGTTTGTGGCACTGGAGAGCGGATTCAGCCACCAGCCACCCAAAGGGCATCATCAAACTCTGGGTAACTAAGGGCCTAAAAATCACTGATTCTATTTTCTTTTCCCTTGTAAAACGTGTCTCACTACTATGAAGACCAGATATTTTAAAATCTGATCAAACTACAAAACCCTAGACAATCTCTTTACGTGGCACCCCCATAATTTTTCAGTCCCCCCCTTCCCAGCATGTGGTCAACTGTAAACAGTCTCCAACAGCAACAGTCATCAGAGACAGAAAGCAAGTGATTTCATTTCTAAAGGTACAAAAGTAAAGGTCCATTTCCAATACCTGCCTTTTGGAAATGCCCCCTCCTACACATTTTTAGATTCTTAGCCCCAACGTAATGAGCTGGATCTCTGGTGGAAAATAGACTAAAGGGTAGTAGTGCAGACACTTAACCTTGTTTTTAAGAGCAAGCTGCTCAGATGCCCCTGCCCACCCACCATCCAGGATGGTGTAGCTCCCACAAGAAAGGGTTGTTTCAGGGTGCTGTTCCCCCGCACCTAGAACTCTCATTCTGGATGGGTGTGTTGCTAGATCTGTTTGAGAACAGCCAGGTTAGGTGCGGTCATAACTTTCACTGTCTTTGTTGGACTGGTGGTTTCAGTGTGAATAACCCTTTGGAGACAGAGTCTAAGGAGAATTGTTCTTTTCAGCTATCTGCTGCCACATAGCATTGGGTCCGGGTTCCAAGTCAATGGTGGTCCTTCCTTACGTATGGTTTCATAGCTGCAGTTTCGGGTACCCCCAGTCCACTGAGGTTCAGCAGTATCAAAGAGAAAATTCTGGAAGTCAGCCATTCATACATTTTAAGTTGTAGGCCATCAGTGTGTGTGTGATGAACTCTCACACGCAACTGCTCCATCCGACCCAAGACATGAGTCAGCACTTGGTCCTGAGTATCCACACGGCACTTATAGTACAATAAGATATTTTGGAAGAGAGGCCACATTCATGCAACGTTTATTATAGTGTATTATTGTAACTGTTTTATCTTGTTATTAGTTATTGTTAATTTCTTACTTGCCTAATTTATAAATTAAACTCTATCATAGGTATGTATATCTGGGGGGGAAAGTATACGTGGGGTTTGGCACTACCTGCGGTTTCAGGCTTCTACTGGGGGGTCTTGGAACGTGTCGCCCATGGAGAAGGGGGCAGCTGTCATCTGTTTCTGTACCTGACACTCCGTGGTTGATTTTTTAACCTTTTACACAGGACCCTCCATGCAAAATGTTCCATAATATTAGGTGGAGATGCTGGTTCAGAACGTCTTCAGATAAGAGTGATCTAGTGAATCATTTCTACTAGTTTCTGAAGCACCTGAATTCTCTGTGTGTCTCAGCCAATTAGGAGGTAGATTTACTGCTCTTTGCTTAAAGCAGTTGCTACATGATAGCCCCAGGCAGGCTATGAGCATTTTATCTGTACAGAGACCTTCCAATATTGACAGGTTCAACATTTCATTTGTTTATAGAGTTGAAAATTCTTGTTTCTAGCATACATTGACTGAACTAAAAATACCCCTTTTTTATTTTTTTTCTCTTTGATAGCCTCTTATGAAACCTTGCTCCAAGATGACAAGGAACAGTTTCTAAGTCTTATTATTCGGAACTTATATGTTGCCTTGGGAATACAGTGTATGAACACAAGTATCTATGGATATGTATGTACATGTGTGTATATATAAACATGTGCATGTGTGTAACATACATTGATTTACTTTCTAGAATTACACATTTGCAATTAGTTTAAGAACAGTACACACTTGAAAGGACAAAGGAAAAGGCTGAGAATGGCGGACAGAGCTTCCAGGGCCAAGTGGGGTTTCCTCCTAAACAGGTCAGAGGCCAGTCAGTCCCTGGAACGCAGAGCTGGAGGCTCTCCCAGTAACAGAGAGGAGGAGACCGAGGTAGTCTATCAGTTGGACAACCAATCCCAGAATAACTGGGAATTAGCCAAACACTGAAGTGATGAGCACACTACAGAAGCCCCCAATCTCCCTGGAATGCCTGCCATTGGGTCAGATAACCCACAAGTGCCGCATCTACTGCACAAAGCCTTCTGGTAAACCTGCTTTACCCCACAATTGCCATTTTCTGTACCTCCCTAATGGAACAATTACCCAAAAAGGGCATAAATACCACCGTCGGTACCCTCCTGTGAAACCGCAGGGCAGCGCAAAGAAACATGGCCATACTGTGTATATAAAATTGCTCCAGTGACAGCTACTGCCACCAAACACATCCACAGGACAAAGCGCGACAGAGTACGGATTTGAACGTCTATCAAGAAGTTTGGGAGGTGGGCGGGGAGGGTACTTCCTCATTAACTTTAATGTATTCACAGAAGTCCACGAAGTAAAACACATTTCGCTGATGGTTTCCGATTATAAATGAAGGCGAATTTCTCTTCACCCTTTTAATGTGTTCACAGAAATGTATGTGCATTGTCTGACGAGTGCCATGGGGCCGAGGAGCCCGTGCGCGCGCAGGGCGTTGCGTTTGGGCAGCAGTGAGCCTGCGCGTCCCGAGGGGCCTCCCATCCGCCCCATCCGCTGTAGGCGATCAAGGATGCGGCTCCGTCGCCCGGGTTCTTCCCGGAAAAGTTGCTTGACTTCAGCGCCTGAGATTCCATTGCATTGTTAGATTTTTTTCCCGTAGATCTTAAGAGAGACTTGGGATCTCCGGGTCTCTGGGTCTGGGTCAGGAAGGCAGCGACCCTAACGGCTAAGTCGTGTGCGCGTGGGAGCGCAGCGCAGCGGGGCCTCTTCAGGGGCCGGATCGGCTTGAACAAAGGTTGGAAAGCAGAGGAGTTCAGATAGTCCACGTGTCCGTTTCTGAGTGTCCGTTTCTGAGAGCGTGCTGTGCTAAGTAACCAGTCTGATGCGTGTTTACCGGGCCGCACGCTGCTGTGTCCGCACCAGGAGACAGGCAGCTGCTTCGCACCCAGGGCAGCCTCTGCCCGGCCTGCGGTGTCACTTCCAGGTCTCTCTCCTCTTACTTTCCTTCTCTCTCTCATTTTTGTTTTCATCCACCTTCTGCTCATTTTCTTTCCCACCGTCCATGCCAAACGGCGACCAGAAACAGCACGGATAATGCCTTCCACGGACGGTTCATTAATTGCAGCTGAGCCCATCATTTCGACCTTGTTTTCTGTCGGATCTTCACGTGGAAGCTGCTTGAAGTGATCAGAACTGATTAATTTGCATTTCACTCCCTCTTTTCACCTCTTCTTGTTATCTCGTGAAGATGCCAAACTGCTGGAGCCCTGGATGAGCGAGTGGGAAGGGCCGTGGAGCAGGAGACCTGGGTGCTGCTGTGTCCACTGAACAGTCAATCCCAGAACAGTCAGGAACGAGCTGAATACTGAGTTGCAAGCCGGCACGCAGAGGGAAGGGAGTCGGAGCCCTGGGAGCGTTCTCGCTGTGAGAAGACACCCCTGGGCCTCTGGGTGAACGCTGTCTGGCCCGGAGTTCAGTGTGGAAGTTGATGAGCCTAAGAGGCTGGGCACAAAATGCAAGATGCCACCAGGAAAGAGCAAATACTAGTCTAGGTAGGAAAAAAAGAAAGATGATGATAATAACAAGGCAGGTGCACCAGCCATCAAGAAAATAATTTAGGGACATCGCAGAGCAGAGAGGGAGGATACAGTAGCCCTGTAGAAGGAGGTGCTGGGAAAGAGAAAACACAGTCAGGAAATGGTGCTCTGGGATGAATAGGCCCCGGGGCACTTACAAGGATTGCAGGAGTGCGCTCTTTGTTTTCCTGGAGACATCCTGAGCATCCCGCCCTCCCTGCTGGTTTCCATGGAGCCAGCTCTACCTGGCAAGCGCTCATGGGTCCCCTTCAAGCATTCAGGGAACACCGAAGGCGTGCCCTCCACCAGGGCGCTGTGCTAGTGCGGGATAACCACACACCAGCCACGCCCTGCGTTTCCAGGGAGCTGATGATGCCGTGCGTGCGTGCGGGAGGGAGACAACTGAGGGATCACAGCGCGGGGCAGCCAGTGCTAGGGTGCGATGCTCAGCCTGGGAGGGGGGAGAGGCTTCCTCCAGGCAAAGATGTCTGACTGAGAGGTCCGTAGGGCCCACGGATGCCGATGCCGCCGGCAGGGAGAGAGACAGAGGGCGGGAGGTGCTGATGGGGACACTCCAGGCAGAAGAAGCAGCGCGTGCGGCTGCCTCGTGAGAGAACAAGGGACTCCGTGAAGCCAGAAGTGCTTCCGTGTGGCCACTGCAGGGCCTGAGAGAGAAGGAAGTGAAGAAGGCCGAAGGGAGTTTATAACTTTCAGATCCTCCCCAGCTTTTTGAAATATATTTGATATAGAGCATTGTGCAAGTTTCAAGTATACGTGCAGCCGTAGGCATTGCAAAATGTTTGCCATAATAAAGTCAGTCCGCCTCACATAATCACCATCTGGTGGTTATTGTTATAGTCAGAATGCTAAAGCCGTTTTCAAGTGTGCAGGGCAGTGCCCTTGACTGCAGCCCCCATCCTGTAGATCAGCCCCCTGGAACGGATTTATTTAATAACTAGAAGTTTATACCCTTCGGCCACCATCTCACCATCCCCCACCCCCCATCCCCTGGCAGCCGCCGTTCTCCTCAGTGTCTGTGAGCTCCTGTTCTGAGATCCCACGTAGAGTATGTGTCTTCCTCTTCCTGACTCAGCTCACGCCGCAGGATGCCTTCTAAGTCCATCCAGGTGGTCACAGAGGATGGGATTCCTTTCGTCTGTATGGCCGAGTGATAGTCCTTTGGCTACAAATACTGCCTGTGCCTCCTCCGTGCGGTGGTTGGTGGATACCCAGCACGCTGCGTGCCGGGGAATTTGAATGCCTTTTAGAAATGACGAGAATTATCGCCACCCGTCCACAGTGTGTTCAGCTGTATCCGTGTCATGTCTATTATGAACATTTAATGTCACAATGAACACAGGAGGGCAGATAGCGCTTTGATATACTTCTTTTGTCTCCTTCATCTATACGCCCAGAGCGGGACTGCTGGGTCGTAGGGTAGTTCTGGTTTTAATTTCTCATGGAACCTCTGTGCTGTTTTTCATACTGGCAGCACCGAGTTACGTTTCCAACAACAACGGACCAACCTTGATCCCGTCTGTGTGTTTCATAAAAGCCGTCCTCACAGGTGCGAGGTGTCCTCATTCTGGTTGGATCATTTGTGTTTCCCTTGCGATTGGTGGTGCCGAGCGCCTTGCCCTGTATCTGGTGGCTGGCTGTTCATCTTAGGGAAAATGTCTATTCAGGGCCTTTGCCCATTTTCTGATCAGATTATTTGTTTGTTTTTTTTTCTTTTTGCTACTGAGTTGTATGAGTTCCTTATATGTTTTGTCCACTGTGATTTGTAAATATTTTTTTCCTGTTCTATAGGCTTCCTTTTCATTATTTTTTTTTCTTGCTCTGCAGAAGCTTTTTAATTCAATGCTATTGCACTTATTTACTTTTGCTTTTATTGCTTGTTCTTCAGGTATCGTTTACAAAACATCATTGCTGGTGCTGTGGTCAAGAGGCTTTGCCTTGTGCTTTTCTTTTGGATTTTAATGGTTTCAGGTTTTACATTCAAGTTTTAATTCATGTTCAGTTGCTTTTATGAGTGGTGTAAGATAAGGGTCTAGTTTCAGTCTTTGCATGGGAATATCTAATAATCCCAGTACCATCTATTGAAGAGACTGTATTTTCTCCACTAAGTATTCTGGCTCCCTCATCAAATATGAGTTGACCATGTAGGCATGGGTTTTTTTTTTCTGAGCTCTTGAGTCTGTTCCATGGGTCTGTACATCCGTTTTTATGCCAGTACCATACTGTTTTGATTGTTGTAGTTTTGTAATATAGTTTGAAATCAGGAAGTGCTCACCTTTCTCAAGATTGCTACGGCCGTTCAGTCTCTCACGTGGTTTCATACGGAATTTGGGATTGTTTGCTCTGTCTGTGAAAATGCCATTGGAATTTTGATAGGAATCGCAGCGAATCTGTAGGGGGCTTTGAGTAATGTGGACATTTTAGCAGTATTTACCTTTCTGATCCATGAGCCCAGAGTATCTTCCTGTTTATCTGTGTCTTCCATGTATTTCATCAGTGTCCTAGAGTTTGGGGAAAGGGGAAGGTCTGAATGTTATAATTCAGGTTGCCCCTCTCTCTATGGAAAACCTTCCAGTGGCTTCCAGTGCAGGCAGAATAGACTCAAAACCTGATCGCGCCTTGCATTTGTCCCCTTCTTCACACCCTGGCTTCCTGTTCTTTGCTCTGGCTTTATCATTATTTTTTAAAAATTCTGTCCCTTTAATATATCCAGGTCAGTTCAGTCCCAGAGTTTTTAAATTCAGGGTTCCCTCTGGTTTTCTGCTCATTATTCAAGTCCCCACTCACATGCCACCCCTTCCTGGAGGCCTCCCCGAATCAACCCACAGTCACAGCAGCATTCCCAGTGCTCCCTGTTATGTCTTCTGGCTTTATTTTATACACAACACCTCCGTGTCCTGAAATGGTTGCATGTGCTCATGAGGCCTGCCTTCTTCCACTAACAGTGAGAGCCGGTGGGCAGGGACTCTGGACAGTCACTTCCTGCGCAGTGTTGGTACCGGGAACAGCACTGGGCACCGAATGGCTCTTCGCTAAAATTCTCTTTCAGCACTTGCAGGTGAATGAGCAGAGATCAGCTTCATAAATTAGGACTGTTCTTAGGATGTATACCGAGAGCATCCCTGACTAGAGCAGGACGTTCTCTGAGGCCCGGGCTTTAGAAGAATCACCGGGCTGTAGCGTAACTCCCGAACTTGGGGCAGAAAGGCTCCTTGGGAGACTTGAGATTGCTGCAGCCCCTCCCCACCCTGAGCGCCGACTGGCACCACGGGAAGGCGAAGGAAGGAGTGAGGTGAGACAGAACACAATCTCTTATCGTTGATGCAATGAGATACGCCTAGGAGGGAGGGGGAAGAGTCAAGATGATAACCAGGTGTTTTTCCTGTGCATCTGAGCAGAGAGAAGCGTGCCCAGGAATCTGAATCTCAGAGTCGTCGGCCAGCAGATGGTCAAGGAAGCAATGGGAGTGGAGGCAACAGGGAGACCAGGAAAAGGGGGAAGGGGAATTGGGATTTCACTCATGCGTTCAAAATCAAGTTAAGAGGAAAACATTAAAAGTACTATGAACTCACACTGAAAGTAAATTAAAAAAAAAATCTAGGTTTGAGAATATAATTTCTCGCTTGCATGGCGTCTCTTCTGGTCCTGTCTGCTCGTGGATCTGGTCAACATTTTCAGCGTCACTGGGATGGGGGAGCTGCTTCTGTGGTAGATCAGGTTATATTTAGGCAAGTCTCCCTGACTCATAAAACAACAACAGTCTGGCTTAATAGGATAAATAAATTACGCGACAGACTAAAAGGTCAGTTTTGCATTTTGCAAAATAAATATTAGCACAAGAAACACAGGAAATACTCATAGCACTGTAATGACTCTAAAATTAATAGCTCCAGCTAACCATTAATCAAGTCATTGAAAATGCCAAACCGGACCTTGTCTTCCTCCCTCACACAGACAGGACCCACGGCTCCATTAAGCAGGAAAATTGCCGGAAGTTTCTCCGGGAGCACCAGGGTCCTGCACATCAGACTGCAGCCTTTGGGTACTTCCTGCTGAAGTTTCCGTTGATCCATTCTCCTGGCCCCTCAGAATCCAATCAGCTACGATTCTGCCATCTTCACAGGCGGCGAGAAAGCCAGATATGGGCATGTTCTCCCGAAGAAAGAGAGTTAGAACCAATACAAGTTCTCAGTTTTCTTAAGAGAAACATAGTTCAAAAGGGATTACAAAATAAAAGTGTGATTCCACCCCCACCAGGAAAGTTTACCCACAAATAGGAAATGACAAATTTATTCTCCTTGTTTTTATTGTTTTAGGTTATATACATTTATAGTATGCCACTAATACTCGACAAGTAAATTCTCTTCAGATTTGGAATTAAATATAAGCTTATTAGGAGCCAGAAAGTAGTTGGAAATGACCTATCTTTAGCTATTGTTTCATCTGTTAATTCATTTAAATCATCTCTATGTTACTTGGAAATGTTTAATTTATCCTATTTCTCTATAACTCCAGTACAGCCACAACAAATTCTAGTCTTCAATAAAATCATTGATACCATTTCAGATTTGAAAATCAAGCATGGAAAAATCTAATATATATATATATTTTTTAAAAGGCTTCAAAATAGTCATTAAAGATACCCTAATTAATGTGTAAGAATGATCAGGGGTTAGATTAAGTCAGCAATAATAAAAGTGAATCTCAGTACAAATATTTGGATTTTTTATAAATTTTTCTCTAGGACTATATAAATTGTTTTATTAATAAACCTTAGTTGTCATGAAAGTAAGCTTTATAGAATGTAAGTAGCATTTTTAGTGTATACTTTAAAACGTTGAAATGATTTTACCCCCAGGGATTGGACCTAACCATTCCTGCCCTCTAGTGGCAGCCTACCCTAATTACAGGCAAAGAACTGTGTACTGAATTTATGCTCTTAAATACATATGGTAATGTCATACTGGGGAAAGTCATTTCAAAAATATTGGGCATTCTCTTCTCTCTGCATTGCCCTCCTCCAGATTATTGTAAACGGGCGTACGTGGAGTGTTACGATAACTGCTTCAACCTACCCACAACTTTTGCAAATTTGAGGTTTCGTCAGTAACCTTGTTTTCTCCTTTGTGGTATAAATATATCACTCTCCTTAATAACCATTTAATGTCCTACAATGACGTTTATGGTTAGAAACTCCTACTCATCATTAACCTTAGCAATCTGATTTATTGTAAACATATAATATTTTATGAGGGGAAAAGAAAACTCTTCCTCTGGTTCTACCCAGTTCTGCACAGCAATTATGCAACCCTCAAATATACAGAATATCTCACGCCTTGATTTTCTACCACATGACAGATGGCAGGCTTTTCCTTGCAGATTGCTGGCTGAGAATATACCACTACTGTGTCTAGAGCAGCAGTAAGTGTGTCTCGTCTTCCTTTTGCAGATGAAAACGTTGGGGTTTGGGGTTCAGGGTTGAGGTACAGTTTCCAGAAGCTCTTCCCCTCTTACCTGGAGCCATTACAAGAAACTGCAATAATAATAATTAGTTTTCAATGTGTAGTAAGATCTCGGTTGGCTACAAGACCAGAAATGGAAGAATTGAAGCATTTATTTTGCGTTTGGTAGATTTATGAGGATTGCATTCAAGGGCAGTGATGCTACATTTAAATAGTAACATTTTCTTCCCACGAAATTTACTAACCGAAAGAAGCTGGCTATTATCTCCACTCTTTGGGGTCCTCACTCTCTTTTCTTGACATTCTAATTCCTGTTCAGGGTATTTTTGGTTCCATATAAATTTTTGGAATATTTCTTCTAGTTCTGTGAAATACACCATTGGTACCTTGATAGGAATTGCATTAAATCCACAGATTGCTTTGGGTAGTGTGGACATTTTAATTATGCTGATTCCCCCCATCCATGAACATGGTATGTGCTTCCACTTACTTGTCTCTTCCTCAGTTTCTTTCTTTAGTGTCCCATAATTTTCTGAGTACCTGTCTTTTACCTCTTCAGTTAAATCTATCTGTAAATACCTTATTTTTTTCTTTAATTGTAAATGGGATTGCTTCCTTAGTTTCTCTCTCTCATAGTTCATTATTAATGTATACATTTTTTTAGACTATTTTTAGAGCAGTTTTAGGCTTAAAACAAAATGGACAGGGAGGTGCAGATATTTCCCTTATACTCCCTGTCCCCACACGGGAACAGCTTTCCACGGTCTGCATCACTAACCAGAGTGGTGTCAGTGTGTGTGTGTGTGTGTGTGTGTGTGTGTTATTTAAAACCCAGGAGGAACCTACACTGATGCACCATAATCACCCTAATTCCATCCTTTAAATTAGGGTTCACTCCTGACACGGTGCATCTCATGGGTTTGGACAAATGTGTCATGTCATGTATTCGTCATTATAACGTCACAGGGTATTGTCAGTGGCCTACAAATCCTCCGTGCTCTGCTCGTTCATCTCTGCCACCTGCCCGAGAAGCCACGGATCTTTCCATTGTCTCTCTAGTGTTACCTTTTCCAGAAGGTCGTAGAGCTGGAATCAGTCCATATGTCACCGTTGCAGACTGGCTTCCTTCACTTAGTAACATACATCAAAGATCCCTCCATGTCTTCTCAGCTCATTTCTTTTTAATTTCTTTCTTTTTTTTTTTTTTTTAGCATTGAATAATATTCCATTGTCTGAACACACTAAACAATAATGTTCACCGAGCTTTCTTTTATCAGCCCCACAGCCTAGCACACTGCCTGCCCCAGGGCTTTGCTGACAAATAGCAGCACCCGGTGAATTCGGAGTGAGGGAAGGAGTGAATCTATTTCAGTCCATGCTGGAAAATGGGGCGTGAAGGTAGAGGGCTCTTTTCTGCGCTGTTGAATAAGCAATGCATTTTTTATCTCTTCAGGGAGCTAAAATAAAGGATCGGTTTCCAACCTTGAAATCCCATACCCAGCTTCCTAGCTTTTCAAGTGTCGTCTGTCACTTCCCTCCATTTCTCCTTTCCCCTCCCAGGCACCCCAGGAGATTGTGGGTTTCTCTCTCAGCCGTCACCCCACGGAAGAAAAGGCACCCAGGGTGGAATGTGATGAGCTCCTCTCCTCCTTTTCGGAGCTGTGATCACACACAGAAGCTCCATCCTGTACTGATGTTTGAGAATCTGTTTCCATGGAGCGCGAGTCCCCAGCTCGAAAGTGGGTTTCATTGCGCACACTATTATAGGAAAAGGGGATGATTAAAATTAAACTTTAAAAACCCCCAATTAATAATAGAAACGGGGAAAATGTTTTCAAAGTTAAACACAGGGTGAAGTGTAATGAATTTTTATGGTTACCCTTGCTCTGCAAACATTATGTTCTATTTTATTTTATTTTATGTTGCTTTCTGTTTGGGGGAATTATATTGCTTCTAAAACACGCAGCTGTCCACTAGCTTCTGGGCATATATCCAAAATGCAAGTGGACGTTAACTGCTTTTGCAGATAAGATGTCCTTCGAGACTCCCAGGAGACTTCACTGGTTCACCTCTACCAAGGGGGCCTGGCCTGTGCCCTCCCAGACAACGCTACTGAGAGAAAAAATAATAGGATTTGGTGCTTGTGTGGAGATCACGAAGGATACAGAAGAGTGGAGGATAAATGCAGGATTTTGGAGCAAAGATGACTTGCAGTGTGAAGGTCACATGGGCCCCCCGGCGGGCCTGCAGGCATGTGGGTGCAGAGGCAGGGATGAGCGCGTCCCACGAGGGTCGGCGTCAGACCCCGGCCTTGCTCTCCACGCCAGTCACGATCCCACCCCCAAAGCGGTAACCTGTCTCTCCTCCATGGATTGAGGGAGCTGGATTTATAGTTTCTGTGGAACTACCATTGTCCCAATTAGAATTTACTGGGGTTATAGCTCAAGTAGTTTGTACATTTTATTGCTCTTTGAAGCTCGTTAATGCTGAAAAAAAAAATCGTGTGTTTACAAAAAGTCTCTTTTCCCTGCTACAAATTCCATAAAGTTACTCTTTTATAACTTTTAGGAGAAATAAATTTTAGAAATACATTAGAAGGCCAACAAAATGAGCCACAATTGACTATTTTTAGATACCTTGAATAGTTCCATGATTCCACGGAAGGTGGGTGGGGTGGGGCCCCAGTGCGGGCCAGGAGGGCTCTGCTGTCGGCAGGCCGCTGTGGCACAAACGGGATGCTGGGGACGTGCTCCGTGAGCCCGAGAGCTGTCACTAGCACACCAGGTGTGCAGGGAGAGCGCTGAGCAGGCTGTGACCGACAGTGACCGCGGCAGACAGGCTGAGAGCGGAGGCTGCCCGTGGACAGCAGGTGCTCGCTTCAGCTCTTCAAGGCGGGGCATCGGACCCCCCACTGCCCCCCCCCAATAAGGCGGCTGTAGGGGTTACGTTAGATTCACCATTTCCGCGTGCCGCGTTCCCAGCCTGGAGGGAGCCTCTGATGAATGCGCGTGGTGATTTCTGTACAGATTTAAAGTCTACTTGATGGATGCGTATCTCCTTCAACTTCATGGCATCATGAATCTTCCCCCAGAACGTGTTGAATTTTGAGGGTCATTAGCAAGGGCTGTAGTATATTGTTCCCTGATTTCATATAACCTGATTCTACCCTAATAATAGGTCTCAGTGTAGGCGAAGAATTCAAGAGCTTTCTGTCCGGGAACTGACCTCATTCATCATTTGAAAGCTTTATTCTCTATTTAATTGAGAGGGCTGATGGGTGGTCGGTCGAGGGAATGGCTCTCCTGAGTGTTTGCGTGTTTGTTTGTTTGTACCAACTTCATTCTCGGGGTGTCACGGTTTCTGGCAGCCAGCCCATTGTCTTACTGGTGGCGTGCTACTTAGTATTCCAGCTGGAGAAAGTTCTCAGCATGCCGTCTGGAGAGCCACCACGTTAGAGAGATTTGCAGGGACCAGACGTTTACAGTCTGGATGGCTGGAAGCCGGACCACCTTGGGCTTAGATGTCCAGGGACAGCGCTCCCTGACACAACCAGCCCCCTGTCCCCGACCCACAGCAGGCGCCATGTCTGACAGCGGGTGCTCTCCATTCCCCCAGTGTCCTCGTCCTCGCGGCCCTGCAGGGCTGCTGCCCCGTACCCTCCCCCGCAGGAGGCCCGTTGACCTGAGACACCAGCTGGCCCTGTGGTGTGAAGCCTGTGGCTCCCTGGACCCTCGTTTGCTCTGGGGTCTCCATCAATCTGGTGAATGCTGACTGCTCGTCCTCTGTAGTGGTCGTGAGGAGAGTTTATTCCAAGTCATCGCGATCGCCAGTGAACCTTCGGAGGTTTTTCTAGGCCCTGAAGTGCTACAAGAGACGTTCACACGAACGCACCACAGAAAAAAGAACGCAGGCACAGAAATCCGGTTCTGCGGTGTGTTGGGACGGAAACAAAGCCAGCATGTTCCTCTCTGCCTTTCTCCGTGGTCTGGTGTCTGCCGGGCACTTCCCTCCTTCCCGGGGGTTGCCCTCTGGGAGGCGGGGACCACAAAATCTCTTCCTTATCAGCTGAAAGCGGAGACTCACCGATGAGAGCCGCCTTCTTAGGGGTTGGCGTGGGCATTTCATTTCTAACCTTTAATGTATTTACCTGCAGAAGCAGCTGAAAATGGGAAAACGTCAGCCTCCAAGCCCTTCACAGCGATAACACATTTTCATCTGCTGCTGGACTCTTATAGTTTCCTGAAGACAAGTGGGCCACAGATGATCTTTATGAGAAAAAATGTGTTTCCAATTTGAACTCAGTCTGGAGGGAGGTCCGGTGTAGGACGTAAGCAGCTTCTCTGAGGCCGGGGCAGGGCAGCGCTCGCTCACAGGAAGGGGGTGAGTCTGCCCTAGGCCTGGATCTGGGGGTTTAGACTGAGTTTCCAAGGCACCAAGGCAAGGGAATTCTTAACCCCAGGCTGGTAAGCAGATTATAATAAGTGGGTAATAATTAGGAAAATAAAACTCTTTTCTTTTTTGATGGCCAAGCACAGATGTCTTCACTTGATTCATATGAAATGCGAGGCCTCACCACCATTGAGGAGGAAGGAAGCTATTTTTTTTTTTCTCAGAAAGTGCTGAAGCAGATTGTCTATTAAAAAGGCTTAATAGAAAATTCAAAGACAGAGACCTCACAGCAGGGGGGAGAGTAACGGGAAGGAAGAGAGTGGATCTAACAGTGATAAGCAACCTAACGCCAGGAAGTTCAATGCTAAAAATTCATACGATGTAAACTCAGTTCATTTATATGCTTTCCAGTCGGAGAGTATTAGAGCTGCCCACAGTCCCCTGAAATAGAAATTGGACCAGGGCATGTGTGTACTTTCTTAAGGAAACAAGCAAACCCCTAAGTCTGTATAACATGGTACCCAGATAGGAACAGCTCAGAAATCCATGTCTAGTATTAAAAAGCCTAGTCAGGAACATGTTTCCTGATTCTGTTTGCCAAAGCGGCCCCTGAAAACAGATTCTTTCTCTAAATACTTGGAACTGGTCAGTATCGGTACGGTGGCCTCTTTCTCTCATCAACACTTGGACAGACCTTCTGTAAATGCACCCGTCTGCTCCGTGTCTTGTCTGTCCTGACATTTTATCTGACGTGCCTCCATTCTGAAGTGTATATACTTCAATTCATTCATTCAGCAAATATTTATCTCATACCTATTCTGTGCAAGTCCCTGAGGACCCAGCAGAAGAAGATAAGGGACTCAGAGTCTGGTGGAGGTGACAAATGTCAACAGATCATCCCAAGGCAGGCTGAGCAGACGCACAGATGAGAGCTGACTTCTCAGTGGCCTTAGCACAGGGAGGAGCAGAGTGTGATGGGGACACAGAAGGACACCTTCTCCCCTGGGGGACCCAGGAATGCCTTCCAGTGGTAGCAATACGTGAGCCGTGTCTCCAAGGATGAACCGGTGTGTTTAGAACCTGTAGTCAAGCTCACCACGCAATTTTCTTGTGGCAGTCATGGCAGCTGGCAGATCACATGTATGCTGTTTATATAAAAGGAAAGTCTTCTCAGAAATGAAACTTAACTATAGAGAATGCTAAGACATAATGAGGAAATATCTTTCACTGGGAGGAAAATTAGGAGGATCTACATGATAGGAATAATGCACCATGAAAAGACGACCTCCCCATGGCTAATGCCAGGTAGACAGAAGAGTCTACAGGTACCTTTCATTTTGTTCTCTATTTGGTCATGGCAAGGATTTGGTGGCTGTGAAGCCTTACTTACACAACTTATTAATTTTCAGGCACTGGAATCACTAGTAAATGCTGTATTTCATAATCAAAGACAAACTAAGTCATACGAAGGTTGGATGTCTCATTTGGGGGTCCGGAGCCCATCATGACAAAACAGTGAATTAAACGTCACAATCTTGATTATTACTAATATCCTGTTCCCAAAGTAGTAGGAGGCTTTATTGGAGGAAGACTCTGTCAATATTGAATGCTTGGTTGTTGACTGTGTAGCTCAGTGGCACATGCCCTAGGGACTCTCCCGTGGGCAGCTAAGGCTGGTCTGTCCCTACTTCAGCAGGTCCCTTCCCTTGGACCTACAGGGACCTCACCGTAGCAAGTCACATGCTCTGTCCTGCATCATCACACTTTTCCTGCCAACACGCTCTTTCCTGACAGCTAGCATGGCGGTGTTTTTCCATCATTAAAATATGCATATGTATCTCTGCATCAGCTTCCACGTCTTGCGATTTCCTATTTCTCTCACTTTCTTCATTACCAAACCCTTTCACAGAGTCGTCCCCGTTCGTGGGGTGTATCTCTTCTCCTCCTGGTCTCCGGGAAACCCGCTCCAGCCCAGCTCTTGCCCGCCCCTTCACAGAACCTGCTCTTGGGAGGGCCATCAGTGAACTCCGGGCTGTTGGCCTCAGGGGTCCATTCTGTGACCTCAGCTCAGTGGGCCATCGGCTGCTCTGACGCAGGAGACCCCTCTGTCCTTCCTTCCTTGAAACACGTCCTCCCTGACTCGATGAGAACACGTTTTCCATCTGTCTCCTGCTAACGTAGATGCTCAGTCAGAACTGAAAATTCACAATGTCTGATGCTGGACTCAGAGGCCACGCCACTCCCTCCCTGATGTCCCGTTTCCCCCCACCCACTTCTGCAGGTGCGTGTGGAGGGGAACTGCAACTCTGTCCCCTTCTCTCACACCCCGCATTCTGTCCATCAGCCAGTCATTTGGGCTCCACATCCCCGTCGGCCCAGACTCGGAGCAGTTCTCTTCCCAACTCCGCTGTCCCTGCCCTGGCCTCGGGGATCATCGTGTCTCCCGGGCTGAGCACGGGCCCCTGACTGGTCTCTCTGCTCCGTCCTTGCTCAAGTCTGTTTTCAACACAGCGGCCACCGTCATCCTGGCAAAAGCAAGTCCTCGCCTCGAAAAGGACTAAGGCCTTCACCTTCTGAGATCCTGTTCCCTTTGTGACATCCTTTCCTATTGCTGTCCCCTTCTCCCACGAAGCCCTAGACTCTCTGGCCTCCTAATGCCGGGGTGAGCAAATGTTCTCTGCAAAGAAAAAGACAGTAGGCAGTTTGAGCTGGTTTCTGGCGCCGCGACTGGATCTGACGTTGGAGCGTGGGAACAACCATAGAGAACAGGCTCACGCATGGACGTGGCTGTCCCAGTTCCTCCTTGTTTACAGACAGGCGGCAGACGGCAGACCGGACGGGCCCCATGGACTGTGGTTTGCAGGCAAAACCCCTGCCTTAGAAGACGGGCTTTTTCCGTTGGCTCGAATGGATTCTCTTCCTCCAGGCAGACACAGGGCTTCCCCTCCCCTCTTCCAGGAACGTTCTTACCTTGTTAGTGATGCTCTTTTAGTTGTCGTGCTGGCAGGACACGGGCAGCGTGCTCGCGTGAGAAACAGGTTAGGTTCCGCAAAGGCGTAGCCACAGAGTGGGAAGGGCAGGAGGGGATGCGTACCCCAGGCCTGGTGAAGCGGAGCCCTGCATGGACGACGAGGAGGAGTGGTTATAGACCCTCCATCCCCAGAAGTGGGCGGACAGGCCCCCCTGAGAGAAGCAGTGACCTTTGAACTCCTGCTTGGGATCCCTAAGATTTGAGCCAAATATGAGGGCAGAGGGCATGGAAGGTCAGCCTCCTGGGTCAGAAGGGCTCAGAGAATGGTTCAGGGTCTCTCTGCTGAGCTCACCCACTATAGTGAAAATTACAAGCAGGACCTGCTGTGTAATCGGAGGGACCGCTTGTTAAAAAATTAAGACGTTCAAGCCGGTGGCAGCGGAGCGTCACCCCTGCCATGGAGCCCTTCTGAATGGGGGGCCCTGTGGGGCTGCCAGGCAGGCTGCACACCCCTGCAGCCAGCCTTGAGGTCGCCATTGTCCCCAACGCTGCATTCCCTCTTCTTCCCCGCTTCTCCCTCCTTTGCACCTGACTCAGCCTCACGCGCCGTATCGTTAAACTGACTTCCTTTAGTATCCCTCGGCCTCACCTGGCTCTCAGCTCCCTGGGCAGAGACTTCAGTGTCTTCCGTGACCTGTTGCCTATGACGCCTTCAGACACTCCCGGTGGACGGGAAATGCAGCCGATATGTGGAAATATGTGCCGTGTCAGTGAATAAGCGCCCTCTGGGAAAGGAGAAGGAAGGCTGCAGGCAGAGGTCGCGAGACTCCTGGATTCAGCTGGTTCCCTTCCCGTGGTCTCGCCGCGCTGATCAGCTACAACTCAGCACCAGCTAACCGAGGCCACTGTCCTCCATTGGAAACGGTGGTTTTTTAAATTCTCAGTGTTTAAGATCATCTGTCGTAGTAACGTCTCCTATAGACACGTCATCACAGCAGGCCCTCTGACTTCATAGCTGGTTGAGAATAGAAACGTATGCACGCACGCCATTTCTGAGTTCTCCGAGGGTTGCTTCCCGGGTAGAGCTGAGCTCTGCCGGCCCAGAACCTCTGCGCCCCGCGTCCCGGGCTGCGACCGCTGCTCAGTGTGCAGGTTCTGCCGTGCGCTCGCCCGGAGCCCCTCAGCGCGGCCCCTCGGGTCACCGCAGCACAAACGCTGTCTCCAGCCTTCGCTTTCTTCCTGGGCTTCAGCATCTCTGCGCCACAGGCCCACGGCTGACTGCATGCATAGCGTCCCCGGGAGTCTCGCAGGGATGCACGGCAGGCCCCTCTCCCACCCGGCCACCGGTCTACTCTCCCCGCCCTGTCTCTGCAGTGGCGACTTCGGCTCCCGTGACCCACGCCGGAACCCTAGGACATGCTGGGGGCTTCTCCGTCTTCCCTGGGCACCCCCCAGTGAGCCCCTCGCCTCCTGTTTTCCGCCTCCCAAATACCTCCCACCCCCGAGCTTTCCCTCCCATCCCCGCTCACTCTGACAGCGGTCCCAGGGCGTCTTCTCGCCTTGGCCGGTGCTGTGAAATCTGTCCTTCATGACGCTGCCCACGCAGTCTTCTCACGTGCAGGTCTCACTGGGTCCCTGATGTCAGGCTGGCTCGGGGACCCCTCTTCCCCTGCAGCATAAAACCTTAGCTTCCGTGGACAGCAGATGAAGCCTCCAGGTACTCTCTCCCTCTGCCTTTCCAGTCCCTGCTGCTTCACTGGGAGGCTCGTACGTCGTCAGCCATAGCACCTAACGCTGTTTCTCCTACAGAGAGGGCTTTTCCTTCTCTCATGACCCCAGAAAACTGATGATTCTCCTGAAACCCACCTCCCTCCCCTCTCTCTCCACTGCACCTGTAACAAGTCTATTACAGCCGGGCACAGCACAGGTAACAATTCTATTACAGCCGCGCATAGCGTATTGTGTAACACCCCTATTATAGCCTTGCATGATTATTGTAACAACGCAGCCATAGCCTTGCATAGCGTGTGTAACAACTCTGTTAAAGGCTTGCATAGCACATTGTAACAACTCCTTATAGCCCTGCATAGCACGTTGCAAAAGTCTGTTTAGGTATCCTGCTCTCCACTGGACTTGAAGCTCCTTTGGAGAAGAGATATCTTTCTATTGTTGTATCTACATACCTAGCACTGTGACCAGCACAGAGTAGGTGTTCAATAAATTGGATGAACAGATGCTACATTTAGATTTTGGTTACTACACAATATTCATATCTGTTCATAAGTTTAGAACTACACAATCATAATTTGAAATACTTAAGTTATAAAGTCTTTTAACCAATAATTTAAACAAATTTACTTTTGTCCAGAAGGTACTAAAGGAAGCTAGTTTTATTTTCCATAGTGATTGTGAAAAAGTTGCTTTTTAGAGTAAAAAATAGTAGTTTTAATTAAGTTTATTTAAAAGCTTTAGAAATAAAGCTAAATGTCTCTTGAAATAAAAGTACATACGTGTACAATACTTATTCACACTGATGAACAAAAATTTTAAGAAGTTGTAAAAATTATAGTTATATAGTATACACTATCAACCGTATTTATTACATTTAAAATTGGTATTTTTGGCACATTATTTATGTTGATATTATTTATGTGTTAACCTCATATCTGTGTAATTGTTCATCAAGTAATAATTTCGGTCTAAATATATAAGGTTGGTGCAAAAATAATGTCCGATTTCGAGATCTATTTTAAAAATGAAAAAGCCCATAATTATGAAAATATTTATTTGATAGAGTAACCGCCTTTGCTTTCTAGAACCTCATCCCATCTGTCAACTAGCTTATAAATGCCACACTTATAAAATTCTTTAGGTTTTGAAGCAAAATATGAATCCAACTCAGTTTCAACCTCTTCTCTTGATGTCAACCTAAGACCATCAGAATGGTTCTGTGGTCCCCGAAACAAGTGACAATCAGAAGGGGCAAGGTCAGGAGAACATGGAGGATGAAGCAGTATTTCCCAGCCAAGCTCTTTCAGGAAATTTTTGGCGAGTCAAGCTGTGTGAGGACGAGCATTATCGTGACGGAAGGTGACACCCTTTCTGTTGACTGAGGAGGGTCGCTTTGGGTTCAAAGCTGCTTTCAGGCAACGAAGTTGTTCACAGTAAAGACGAGCAGTAATTGTTTGTTGTCTAACAGTTTGTAATGGACAGTTCCTTCCATGTCCCACCACACACTCAACATGACCTTCTTTGGATGAAGCCCTCCTCTTGGTTGGTGACCTCTTCTTCCTCCTCGACTGATCCACGATCGGCGGCATTTAACGTTATGGGAAAGGACCCACTTCTCAGCCCCTGTAACAAGCCGACCTAAAGATGGTGCCTGAAGGTGCCGCGAAAGCAATGATTCACAACAAGCAACCGCTGCTGCAGATTCTCTGGAGACAGTTTGTGTGGGACCCATTTTCCAACCACTGAAACCTTCCCGATCCTTTCCAGTTGGTGTAGCACAGTCGTGTGGGCTCCGTTACATTGTCCTGCACGTTCCCTAGAGGTGATGGTGGGGTTTTCTGTGACAGCAGCTTCCAACACTTTGGAATCGAGTTTTTTTGGACGACCCTCTTTTGGCTCATTTTTCAAACTGAAATCCCCACTTTGGAAATGGGAAAACCACCTCCTGCAGCTTCTTTCAGTCCCTGCATCGTCCCCATAAGCGCTCTGACTAGACTTTGCTGCTGTCCTTGCATGGGCACCTTTATGACACTCACAGAGTGAGACATTTCTAATGTGGTCTTAGGTGGGACGAACAGGGGTGCAAACATTGTGGACGACTATGAACAATACTTCGATAATCTGAAAAAAAATAAGGTATAAATCAGTCACCGTGACATCAAAAAATTATGAGAGGCATGAATTTAATAAATACAATCTAAAACTTCCTTTTAAAGAAGTCGGACATTCCTTTTGCACCAACCTGATATTTTAATTTTAGAATACATCATCAGAGCACATCAGGGCACATCAGAGAAGGAAAACTCTGACTCCAAAAAACCTCCGCTGCCTTGCGGCATACCTCTTCAGGGGAAAGGCTAAGGGAGTAAACCCCGACAGAAAATCCGGAGCCGGAGTCCCTAAGGCGGTTTGACGTTGTAGTCACCACCGGCAACTCCTGCGGCGCACCTGAAGCCAAGCTGTATTGACTCCGTCTTTCCCTTGGACCCTTCAGCTGCGAAGAGAGGGGGGGTCTGCTGCATGGGCAACAGCAGACCCTCCATATCACCCTGCCCAGGCTCTGTAGCTTCAGCTTCGCTGGAGAGGACACTCCAGCGTCATCGCAAGATGTCGATTCAACACGGGAGGAGACAGATACCGTGTCACTCCCGAGTCGGACTGCACAACCATTCTCGGCGGTGCAGATAGACTCTTAAGAAGCTACACCATCGTCTCGAGAGACGGACGGCTGCCGACGACGACGACGCCGACGACGACATCATCAGAGCATGATGATTCGATTAGAAGCTGGCTCCGCTGTTGAGCAGAATAGCATGGGCTGCAGCCATGGCTTTCCCTGGGCTTCTGGAGGACACACTAAAGAGAGGATGCTCTTGGTGGAGGAATATATACAGCAATAAACAGTTCTGTGGGCGATTAAACAGTGAAGTGAAGCCAAATCTCCCAATTACCAGCAAAAGGCTCTTACTGCAAATATGTTATGGTACCATGAAAACTTCCTTTCGCCTATTAGGTTTTATAACATATTATTTTATGAGCTTGAATATTATTAGCTTTATACTAAGCAGTAAGCATATGTTGACGCTTAAAAATCCTAAATAGAATTTCTAAAATTCAAAATCCCAGGTAATACCACAAGGCCCCAAAATAACTTTTCATTTTGCTATAAGCTATCTCTCTGCCCCTACAAAAGCAGAGAGAAGAAGACTGACATTTCATCCAGAATAGATATGTCTTTGGGTAGAGATAGCGGCTGAGCGAAGCTGACAGATTTCTACAGAAAAGCAGCTCATAGACAGAAAACCTGTACTCTAAGTCTCCAGGCTATTAAATCTGAACCTTCTGAACAAAGACAGGTGCACTAACCCCAGTCATCCCTGAAATAACGTATTATTTGTTTTAGAGCGCCATCAACACCCACTTATTACATGAACTGGAATATGATTATTTAAAAAGTAAAATACAGAAAAAAAGCTGGAGAAGCGTTACATTACTTTTCTTCTTGGGTGCTCTGAGCTGAATGTTGCTATCTTTTAGGCTTTGGCCCCATTGTAAGGACAGGCTTCAAAAAGAGGTACATTTTTGGATGGGGTTGTGTAAGCTTAGAAGCCGGGGAAAACTCTAGCTAGAGGGATTTCCGTGATACAAAGATACCTGTGATGGTGATTTTTGTCTCTGTGCCAGATTTTCTAAGGAGAAACTCAGGACCGGCCTTCTGGGAAGCTTGGATGGCACCCCAAAACCTTGTAACAGGAAGTCAAGGTAGCCGGGCCCCCAGTTCTCCATCCACGTGCATTGTAAAGTGGCTCCAGACCTTAATACACATAAGGACCAGGCGTCATAGTGGTGTTTGGACACAATTTCCTTCCATTGCCGGCACTCTGCCTATTTCATCTCTGATCCTCTGCCAACACACACACACACGCATGCACGCACACATGCACACACGCACACACACACACACACACTTCAAATGAGAGCCTTGTAGCTCTATGGCCATTTACCTTCGGCTGTGTCCCTTTGACAAATCGCATACACTGTGCTGTCACCTGTCCTTGCTGCAGTAGGATGTCCATTCAGGGGCCATCAGTTGTGAATAAGTTATGATTCCTGAGCAAGGTTGCTAGGAAACTGTGATGTCTTAATGTTGCTCTGATCAGGTGGGACGCAACATCTCCCTGAACATGGGCTTCCTTGTCCACACGTAGTTCCATTATGACATCATGTGGGGTTTTGTCACAAGGGTTGAGTGTCAGAAGGCAGGGGTCCATTTGCAGGGGTCAGTAACGAAAATACACTGCATCTCCGTTCCTTGGTTATGAATTAATAAATGAAAAGTGCTCTGATCCACAGGGCTTGTTTATACACCCCTCCCTCCTCTTTTCTAATATCTAAGATCTTTACGAGGAGCATCTTGTACCGAGCCAGTAGTTGGAACGGTCACGGGACTCCTTAACTAGATTATGTGAGGAAGAAAGATCTGAGGAAATTCAAAAAGTAGCTGTTGATTTATGACAAAGTAACGGATTTGGGGGGATCTTTGCAGTTTTTCTTCCATCTCCTTTCCCTTCAAGCTCAGTGAGGCATCTCCCGCGGAGGAAAAGCGTGGCAGGCAGCGTTAGGAGGGTGCCGTGCGCAAGAGCCGTTACCTTAAGGAACCTCTCCCTGCGCTTCCCCTGCCTTTGGCCAAACAGAGGACCCTAGTGACCTGTTCCCGGAAGTCCATTCCAGCTTTAACAGCCTGCAATCGGTGGCACTGACTTGCTGCAGATTCAGCTCCTCTTCCGTTCCCCACGGGTGCATCGTGGCGCATCCTGAACCCAACCTCTCCTTCAGATGGACCGTTTCTTCTTCGCTCACCCCCATCCCAGCGCGGAGGTCTCCCCTTTGATGGGCCGAAGGTGGGCCTGCCTGCCACTGACTCTGCCTCCCTGGGCGGGTGGGGCAGGGTGTGGCACAGGGCATTCATGACGCAGGGATAGCCACGTTGCCATGGCAGAGACGGGCCAAGAGCCCAGAGTCCCTGGGACGCTGGCATTGGAGGCAGGTGTGAAGAAAGGCGTGCGGAATAGGATCGATAATATTGTAATAACCGTGTACGGTGCCAGGTGGGTGCCGGGTTTATCATGGTGAGCGCTTCGTAAGGCACGTACATGTCTAATGGCAGGGTTGGTCCTCTAAAACTGGTATAATACTGTACGTTAACTGTAATTTAAAGTACAAAGATTTTTTAAAAATAAGATATAAAACAACAATAACAAAAATAAAACCAGTAACAACATTAACAATAGCGAGGATCCCATCACTTCCCGCTGTCTAACAGAATTGAAACCAGGATTTCAAAATACAAGTCAAGTCATTAGATATATAAATATGCATTCATACGTCGGGAAGAAGTTAGTAATAATACACTTTCGTACCAGAAAACACTGTCGCATTGAAAACACCCACGGGACACTACGATCTCACTTAGACCTTGGAGGACTGGGATAGCGAGGCATCACAACACACGTCTGAGGTCCTTTTCCTGCAGGGATGGCCAAGCGTGAGCCCTAAGCAAACTACTGTGGTTACCATCAGTTCGACTGATCAGAGGAGGAGGTCTCCTGTCCTGTAAATGCTGTGCAGCCGACCATCTCTGTGGTGCTGAGCCTCACAGTCGATCCCCTGAGCTACTTCCATCAAGCCTAATTTTTTTATTTGCTTTTATTATTTTTTAATTTATTTTTATTTCCTATTCCTCACCAAAGGATGTGTTCATTGATTTGAGAGCGAGAGGAAGGGAGACCGAGGAACAGCGACGTGAGAGATATCCGTTGCCTCCCGTATGCACCCTGACCTATTTTTAAAGATCCAAAGAAAAACTCCGTCCTTGGCAGTGGTTCTCAAACTTGCTCGTAGAAGCATCGCTAGGGTGCTTCTTACAACGGCAGGTTCTTGGGTCCTGACCTTGGAGTCCTAGAACTACTGACTGAGAAAATGGAAAGTGGGATTCAGGAATTAGCAGTTTCAATAATCTCTGCCCACCAAGGGGATGAGCATTTATCAGGTGAGAATGGAGTGGCATAGAGCTTCTCAGAAGTGAATTAAACATGTTCTGGATACATATAACCTTCTAAAGTCATATCTATCTAGTCACGTATTTAAAATAGGATTAATGCACTTTCTAAAATCTTCCAACATTTCCTAGACATGAGTGTAAAATACCGTCATGTTGCCTGTGATCACGGGATGATTTGGAAGCGGGTAGAGCCCAGCGCAGGTCGGACCGGCCTCGGCTGTAGCTCGTTCCGCAGCAGTCCCCTGGGCGCCGGTTGCTGGGTCACGTCTGCGCGGTCACCTGCTGTGCCGCACTGCAGGTGGTCACACCCAGCCGCGTCTTGTTCGGTGTCCCAGAGACGCTGCCTGCAGCTCGGCCGTTCCTCGGGGCCGGTCCTTCTCTCCCCCTCCGGCCTCTGCTCCTCGTGAATGTTCCGTCTCAGCTCCGCACGGCCTCGTCCAGCGGCCTGAACACTGGCTTCGGAAAAGATTGTTTGTAAAAGGCTTGAGGAACACATTGAGATGTCTAGACAATGAAAAAAAGGATGCCAGCCAAGTAGTAAATCGTGTTTTTAAAGGAGAGTTCTAATGATTTTAAAAAAAAAATGTTTTTCCCTGGTTCAACCATCCATCGCATGAAATGAAATTTGCTCCGCAAATACCAACGTGCTATTTTTCCATAATGGCTTTTTCCTCTCTCTCTGAAGATCCGTGGCTTCCCTCAGTCTCTTAGTGAGGGACGAAGTGGAAATTCCCTGGGGGGTGTTTTGCTCTGATGGCCTCTAGCGAGGATTTTGAAAAGATCATAAATAATTAAAAAATAAAGACATTCTATGAAACAAAAAGGCTTACCTCTTTCATTCTAAAAGGAATATCAAGACATTCTTTGGCGGCTCTCTCTTGGGAGCATGCCCCTTCCTTTCCCCACCCCCGCCCCCGCATGTGGCCCTGCCATCCCCCCCTCAGCTCCCTGTCGCTCCCCTCAGCCCCAAGGGCCCTCCTTCTGCCTCTGTAAATTGTTTCCTGAGTCCACACCCAGCTGCCTCACTTCTCCTACCTCCGTGACTTTCTAAAGAAACTTTTGCTTGTAAAAAAGTCTTTTTTAACTTCAATAAAATTGACTTCATTATTAAATATTTCAAACACACAGAAAAGAATATTGCGCGCAATCATGTACCCACTTTCTGAGTTGAACTGATGTTTATATTTACCATCTTTGCTTCAGAATATTTTTCTCTGCGCAGATGAGTTATTATGGCTAACCCTAAAGCCAGACTTCCCTCTTCTCTTTCCCTCTTCAGGGTTAGCCACTTCCTGTCATCAGCGTGGCATTACCACCTGTGAGCTTATGCATTTATATAGACACAGATATAAAACATAAACCATCCTTTTTTAAACTGCGGTGTGATTGGCATATAATGTTATATCAGTTTCAGATGAACCACATGCTGATTCAATATTTGTATATATTGCAGGATGATTGCTCCCAATGTGCGGCTTACATCCATCCTCACACATACATACAAAGGTTTTCTTCTTCTTCTTCTTGTGATGAGCGCTTTTAAGACCTCTTTTCAAAGACGCACTACAGTCTTGTTAGCTATAGTTGCCCTGCTATTCATCACGTCCCCAGGACTCATTTATTTTAGAACTGGGAGTTGGTTCCTAAAAATATTCTTTAACGTGAAACCTTTTTTTATCATTTCCATTCAAACCAAGTCGTGACATGCTTTCCGACAGGTGTTACCTATCTCAAAATCATGGTATTTTCACCAAGTGCTTTTGCATTAGCTTTGTTTTTGAAATACTTCATTAGAATATTATTTATTTTGATTAATGAGGGGCTTTTTGTGGGTGGCCCTGTCCTGTTCAGGAGGCAGTAGCGGGCCTCGGCCACCGGCACGCTGTCTACCACGGACGGCATCCTCACCCAGTTAGATTAAAATTTGGGGCAGCATTTAATTGTTTCAGGGTTTTGCTATTTGTTATTTTAAATTTCCCAGAGTCAACCTCCTTCATTGCCATCAACTTACTATTTTCTTGTCATTTATGTTCCTTTCTCTTGTTGCAAAATAAGTTAAGAACATTTAGTTACAAATATATTAAGATAGCCTTGTTTGGTGTGGCTCAGTTGGTTGGTGCATCGTCCCTTAAACCAAAGGGTCGCAGGTTCGGTTCCCATCAGGGCACATGCCTGGGTTGCCGGTTCAAGTTGGGGTGCGTACAGGAGGCAGCCAATCAATGTTTCTATCTAACATCGATGTTTCTCTTGCTTTCTCCCCCCTCCTCTCTAAAAGAATGAAAAAAAAATGTCCTTGGGTGAGAATACAAAATTTTAAATATATATATAAAGATAAATGCAAAATATATACAATTTAAAATGTACCTTTGCTTCTATTTGCAACATAATCCCAAAATATCCCAGTCGATATTCAGGGTTTTCCCCAAGTTGTCTGTTCTTCCCCCGACCCAGGGCTTTCGGTGCCCCTGAGAATCACTCTTTTGGAATCTGCCCTTGACCAGTCCCTTCGTGGATGTGAAATCAACGGCACTGGGTTTCCCTCTAATGCAGGGACCTTCCTCGGTATTGCTGAGAACGCTTAGAGCCGGCCCTCGCGTGCTGCTTGTGTTGATGTGTGTCCGAAGGCCCAGACCAGCGAGGAGACGCCCTCACTGTTCGCCCTTTGTAGACGGGTTTGTTCGTTTTTAGTCCTCGGCACCACAGAGGTTTTGGCAATATCATTTCAGATGAGACGCGCATGGGGAAACTTAAACCAGGTAGTCCTTGGAGCGGTTATCTACTGGGAAGTTCGTGTTAGTGACGTTGCTGCTGTTCTCCTGGGCCTTGGCAGCCTCGCCAAGTCAAGCCATTGTTTTCTGAGAGTTGAATGAGCTGCAAAAGGGTTTGCTCTGGTCTCCACTCGAACATGGTGGCAGTGGTTTAATGTGACCGTTTAAGCTCGTAGCAGAGCTGATTTCATTTAGCTTTTACTTAGCCCGAACGTTGTCTCTAAGTACTATAGAGAGGCCTTCTGCATATTAGATTCAAATGCATTCTTTGATAATGCATTGCTTCTAAACGATGAAAAATTACCAATTAAATTATAATTTAGGTATTTTCTGTCACGTGAAGTAAAACGACTCTGAGTGTTCTTCAGACTGTCCCTTCTCTGACCCGGGGACCCGGTGCCTCTCTGTTGCCCTGTGAATCTCTTCTTAATATTTAGTAACTTTGAGAATCTACCCATATCTTTCTCTGTCAACACGTTTCATAAGATTGATTTTCAATAACACTGAATTCTGGTGATGTAAATGTAACACGTCTTTGTGCTGGGGAATTTGGAAAATACAGAAAACTATAAAGAATACGAAAACTCATCACTGATATAACTCCCTAGCCAATACTAAACACTGAGTATGTATCCTTGCAGGCTTTTACCTAAGTAACCTGGGTAGGAACCTGTGTATGTGTGTGTGTGTGTGTGTGTGAATTCCTAAGTTGCTTTACCCATTTAATATTATATCAGCGACATTTTCTTCATGTTATAAAATAAGTTTTGAAAATGTAATTTTCAGTAGTTGCATGTTTTATGGAATGGGGTATCATAATTCCCTTAATAATTTTCTCATTCTCCTACTTTGTATCTATAACCCGTTTCTAATTATTATATTGTATTGTACTCTTACACATTATTTTTACAATGAACAGCTTCATTTATAAACTTACTTATGAATATATTACCTCATTTAGATTCTTTCCCGAGAATTACTTTTACACGTTTACTCATCAATATACATATTTGTAAACCTTTTACATTCATTTCTGTTGTGCTTTTTGGAAACATTGGGATGACTACGTTTTTAGAAAAATGCTCCCATTTGAGGAAATACACAAATGGTCCCCGTTTTTGTGGCTATGACACGCGTGTTCCGCCTGCGGGAGTTACGGTCTGGCGGCCCCGCTCAGGCTTCCCGTCCTGCGGGACCCGGAACGATCCCGCTGTGGGAGCGCTCGGCTGCCCTTCTGGGTGGAGACCGGCTTTCCCCGCACAGACTAGGGGGGGTGCTCCCATCGACACCCACGGTCTGGGCTCTGTGACCAGTCTGAGGGGCTGAACCCTCAGTGTTTGCACTGATTGCCGCCTGAGCAGCAATCCGCCAAGTGATCCATACACCCCAGTCCCCTGCAGTTTGAAAGACCATATCAGAAATTCACATCGCTCTTATTTAACAAAATTCTTTGATCATATTTTATAATTTCCATAAAATCTTAGTGCAATCATAGAGTGCGCGTGCGGTTTGTAAACCCACAAACACGCGTTCGGATTACATACATTTCACACTCACAAGTGTGCACGTGCACTGAGACCGAGGCCGGCCTGCCCCGTCCTTGTCCCCTGCCTCCCTTCCAGCCACCTGACCTCGCCCAGCGTTCCTTTTCGTCTGGGCACTTGCTACCTACCTGCCTGACCTGACCTTTCTTGGCTGTTAGGCAGAGTCTCATGACTAACGTCTGGGCAGTAAGATTTAAGTGGCACTTCCCAGAGGGCGCCGTGAAAGGGAGCCACGCCATTCCGCACCGTCTTGCCTCTTAGACCCCAGGGGAGACGGCCGGGCCTCGGCAGCTGGCCTGGGCTTTGAGGAGGCTGTGCGCGGAGTGGCAGCACCATGGGAGGCGGGTAGATGGAAGGAGCCTAGTGGCCCAAAACCCTGAGCATCTGTCATTCGAGCCCCAGCCAGCGTAACTACAACAGATACCTTGGGTAAGCCACTGCTTGCTGAGGGCGGTGTGTCGGGGGAGGGTCCTCCATTCCTTACAGCCAGACCCGATCTTAACCGACCAGGTGTCAGAGAAGCTGGAGTCCGCTGCTCATGAGCACCCGTCCGCTCCCTCCATCCAGCCACACTGCCACCAGGTGCCTGGGCCCGTGAGGGGACAGGAGTATCCAGGGTCCGGCACTTGGGAACTTGCTACCTACCAGGACATTGAAACTGTCAGCATGTTCCTGAAAGGCAATTCCCTAGCTCGGGGCGCGTTAATTTTCCCATGAGTTGCCGATGTTCGTGGGCAGCGCGGAAGACCCTTATGCAGGCGCTCTGGCGGGGGGCCAATGCAGGAGGCTTCCGTCCACTGACTCTCTGCGGAGGGGAAGTCGGCGCCTTGTCACGCAGGCTCTCCGAGCGTCTGCATGATGCCAGGAGGAGGGGGAGGCCGTTCTGAAGATCTCTTTATGGTTAATTAGAAAAAGCTTTAGAGAGCACTCTTTTTTTTTTTTTTTTTTTCTAATTAAATTTTGAAGCTTCTTTCAAAGCAGCTAGCTAGTCCTAATACTAATCAATAGTGGGAAAGTAATGAAATATGCTTGACATACAGGGAAATATTTTTATTCAGTATTATTACGCTCCTAAGATGTTTTACAATCTGTCCCCGGTTGCATGTCCTGTTCTCTCTCTACCTGCTGCCAGGTCACGAATCCTTCCTGCTGCCCAGGCCCCTGAACATCACCTCAGACGTGTTCTCCCAGGACTGTGCCCCACCCCCTTGGGGATCAGCCTGGACATCACTGTGCACAGGCAGCTCTCCCAAAACATCCCCCTCATATGATCCCATGAGTGGTCTTCCCGTCTCTTCCATTCTCTCTCCAGAGGAGTGTGGTGGGGGAATAAGGGGGTGCAGGGTGGTGGGATGGAGGGAAGTGGGCCTGGACACACCTGTACTCCAGTCAAGGTCGTGCAGCCTTTAACGACTCACAGCCGTCCCCAGGGACACCATGCCGTTGGTGCCAACGGTTCTTGGGTGCAGAGGAGGGTCCAGTGGTTTCTGATGGGAGGGAGACGCGTGGCATAGTCCCTGTGAACGTTCATGGTCATTAAGATAACCCAGGGGCTCAGAACCATGTTTATGAAAACACACAAAACCGCTGGAATTCTTGGAATGCCTTTTCTCTATTTATAAAATGTCTCTCTTCCGACACACACGTACAGAAATGCTGAGGACATTTCCCTTCATCCTTAGGGACCTTGGAGAGTCCTTGCCTAGCAATCCTCAGGGAACCTGCAACATTGTTTTAGAAGAAGTTACAGCAGCGTATCGGACACTGTCGCACACAGAGCCCCGGGCTGTTCCTGAGTGCAGCCGAGCCAAGCTTCTTTCTGGGCGGGCTTGACAGGGTTGACCTGATCCAGTTCGGAACTTAAGGTGTGAATTCTGACAGTAATTTCTCCCAACTGAAGCCCCGTTTGGGACTCTGGCTGTGGGACGGGTGTCCCTAGGAGTTCCCCTTAACTCTATTGAAGCAGAATTCAGTTTCAGATGAAAAACTACACCAACGAGAATTTCAAACCAAACAAACGGTTACCATTTAAAACCTGTTATAGAGGTAGAAATCTCAGAATAGTATTTATGCCTAAAATATGCAAAGACATTTTGACAGGCACAAATCCATTCGGATATCATAGCGTTCTACAATATTTTGAGGGGTTGTTGGTAAGAATTATGTAAAGAATAGAAAATAACTAGGAAAGCTATTCATCAAAGTAAGATCTCAAAATGTAACATAAATCCTTTAGTATTTGTAATTCATATAAACTATGTATAAGCTCTTTCTACTAAGCATTTGCAAACGTTTCCACTGACTATTTCATGAGTGGTGTTTCTCAAGGTCCTTGTTCTTACTGTCGCATAACGGCTGCTCTTAGGTGTGAGAATCACTTGGGGTCACAGCTTAGGGCTCCACGGCATCTCTTTGTGATCCCCTCTATGTTGTCCCTCGTTCATCTCCGTGGTCATAACCAGAGGCTATAAAATAAAGGTTCCAGTTAGTATCTCTCAATATACTAATTGGATATTATCTTTTTTGTACAAAAGGAGGTTTATTGAAACTTATTGCCAGACACGTGGGCTGTGTCTTTTTGTTCATCAGTCACTTTTGAGAACTGCTCCAATTGCTAATCAGAAAAAAATTAAGAAAAAAAAAATAAAAAGCCCTCCAAAGAGTGAGTCATGACCGGCTACTTTCTATTCCCTTTCGTCAGGGAGAACATCCATCTCCAAGTTCAACCCAGAGGCTCCCACACACGTGCCTTTAAGTTTGCTCGTGAGCGGGAGCTCCCTGGGCAGGTGCGTCCCCGTGGTCGGACCGGAGGCCTGGTCAGGGTGTGCGGGGAGCTCATTCCGTTAGCGGGCGTGACACACACTTGCCTGACGTGTGCCCGTGGGCGAGCCCCCGCCCTTTGACACTGACCAAGCAGTGTTTCTTCAGCCGAGAGCTGTCGTATATGTTTTAGCAGACGTGCCGCCATGTCCCAGGGGCAAAGACATCTTTGAGGAGGACTCGGGAGAGCTGAGCTGTGACACGTTTGCTGCGTTGCCGGTTGCCCAGATAGAGATTGTGCCCTGCCCAGGTTGTCGCGGCTTCCCGATCCCCACGGCCTGAGACACGTGACAGCGTGAGGAGCCATTGTTTTCGGAACCTTGCTTGGCCCATGCATTGCTTGATACCATGCTCTGCCCTGTGCCCCCAGCATTGGTGCCCAGCCCCCACCCCTGGTTGGTAATTCTAGGAAAAGCTTAGCTCAGATCTAGCTAGTCCCTTGTCATTGCACGCAGGGCCTAGGTGGACAGGCCTTGATGGTGTGTATTTGCCTTTTAACCTCTTGACATTTACCATCATAACAAAAGTTGGGATATATTTTCACATTAATTGTACACTGTATAGAATTATTTTCCAGGAAACCTCGTTTCCTCACATGGTGACATCTTTTTTTTTTAAGTATTTTTTAAAAAATAATGTTTGTTTATTTACTTATTTGTAGAGAGAGGGGAAAGGAGAAAGGGAGGGAGAGAAACATCACTGTGTGGTTGCCTCTCACTTATGCCCCCAACTGGGGACCTGACGTGCAACCTAGTCATGTGCCCAGACTGGGAATCGAACCAGCGACACTTGGCTCGCAGGCCGATGCTCAATCCACTGAGGAACACCAGCCAGGGTTACACTGTGACACCTTTAGTCCTCATAGCTCTTATCATTACTGTGGACGTTTGCTTTGGCTAAACTATTTGCCGGGGAAGCTTGAAAGAAGCAGTCACAACACCGGTAACAATTCTATGAAAACAGGCTGCCCTTCACTAGCGCTCTGCGCTTGCCCGACTACTGCCGGGCACTTCCCCGGGCGTCACGTCACGCAGTCCTTGTGACCCCCAAGAACAGTCCGAGACTTCAGATGGGGAAGTGCCCCAAGGTTACACTCACAGAGGGAGGTGGCGCCTGTCCCTCCTCAGCTTGTCTCTGATGTGACTGTGGGCCGCAGGGCCGTGATGCCATTGGAGGGAAGCAGGAGAAGTCTTTCTGAAGCTGATTTTGTGTAACAAACGCTGTTTTCACATAGTGTGTCTCCATCTCAATGGAGCCGGTGGGGGGGGTTGGGGGGGGCGCGGACAGGCAGCTGAGCCTAAGGGCGAGGGGTGGGCTGTCCCACAGCACCTCTTGCTTGTGCAGTTGCCACCCATCCAGGGCCCCAAAGGAGAAATTTCGGTTTCTAGGAACCTGTTAGTGAAAACGTACTTTGAATTTCACCTCTTCTGGAAAAACAAGATAGCAAGAATCCAAATATAGTTCCTTGCCATTTTGAAGCAGCAGTAATACCCACTAAGAATGCTCTTCAAAGGGTCCGTAAATATTCAGCATAAATATGGAGTTCCTGAGAGTCATATTGCAGCGGATGTAAGACAGCTCAGGTAGGAACAGAAGGTCCGAGAGCCTGCGCCACACCCCAGCTACAGCTGGTCATTAGCAAAGGAGCAGAGCGAAAACTAGAGTACATCTTATTTTCCAAAATTTAAATTGTTCTGGTGCACACAGATGAATCATCCCGTGGCACTAAATTATTTTAAGATAATACTGACATAGCCATTTGTCCTAATAAAATCGTAAGCAGTTGTGACAGTGTTCCCGTGGCGGCCAGCTGCTGGGTGGCTGTTTATGTTTTCTGCTTTCACTCACCCCTTCAGCCTTCTTTTCCTTCTCTAACTGTTACCATTGCCTTGAAGAAGAGCAATTACTTTCTGCATAAATGTTTTGTTAGAATAATTACCAGACTCACCTGGGGCTCTGACTTTTCATGCTTAGCTCACTTTCTAAAATGAAACAGAACATCTCTTTCTTGTTTCGTTAACAGCCACACCTTAATTCCAGTTTGGGTAGCTCTTAAAATGTTGCTCCTATTTCTTGCTTGGAGCTTCTTAGTTCACGGCACCTCACTGGACTCTGCTGTGGGTTTCATCCAACGCCAATGATGTGATCCTGCCTCTCCAGTCAGTTGCCCAGACATCATGAGGCCTCCAGAATTTTAGCTGACATACATCAGTCATCCAAAATTGTGATTATTAGACTTGAAACACGGAGGTGTAGAATAACTCCAAGTTTTACAGCTGTCAGAAGCAAGAACATATCGAACGGGTTTAAGCCAAAAATATTTCATCTCCAGTTTGATTTAGTTGATATTTTGGCTAGAAGCGCAGAGACGCTGTAACATAGTAGGTGGTGATGGATAGTGGAAGGAAATTAAGAAGTGCCGTAGTTCAGAACCACAGATAGGGCAGGTGGCCAAGGCGCGGTCTTGTATTCCCCCCAAATTGACAGCTTCTTCTCAGTGAAAGCTCCTTGTTTTCTGTGATGGTCTCAGACCAAGGTCATCTGATGATGCAAATGACACTTGGCTTCTTTGATCGTGCCTTCAAAGGTGTCCAAGCAGCAGAAAGCGTCTTCTGTTTCACTGACACACACTCAGTTCATCCTTAGAAACACCCCAGACTTGAAAGAACTTCCTCTTGGTCTGTCCAACTGCAGAACAGAAAACTGCCAGGGTACATTTTGAGAAGTTGGATTTTTTTTTTTTTTCCAGAGCCCTAGGAATTCATTTGTAAAAAATCTACAGCTTTTGCATGACCTGGTTTTTAAAAAATTCCTGATTAGTTGCCTGTGATGCTTGGTTGTGTATTATATGAGTCATTAAAATTAGTGAAAGAAAACCTTATGTTTTATCATTTTAAATACCTGTTGCTGAAATTAGGGCCTCTGAGTGTCACCTCATGGGCGTTCGTGTCTGTGCTCATCCCTGTAACCGCAGCTCCGAGTCAGGTGGCGCTCAGGCCAGTTGGAAACGAGTCCCGACTCAGACCCAGCCCAGTGGGTGCAGGGAGCCCACCGCCTTCGTTCCGAAACACTCGTTCTTAACTCCCTGACGTTTGTCCTAGTCATGTCACTTCCCAGATTTTGAACTTGATGTTTTCCAAGGCAGAGTTTTCCCACAACAGCATCCTCATCTGTTAACATCCATTGGTGATTTCTGCTCTTCTCTGATGGTGGTTTTGAAAGAGAAATCAGTCTTCAATATCTCATTCCTTCGCTCCTCAGTGCGTTCCAACTTGGGCTCTGCCACCCAAACTCCACAGAACTTGGCCTTGATGGGGCTTTTTAAGTGACTTGCCGAAGCCCGTAGCCCGTCTCAGTGCCGCCGTAAACGGCTTCCCCGTGACGGGCCCTGCTTTGGCTTCCAGAGCGTTGCCCTGTTGGCGGTTTTGTTCCTTCCCATAACAGATACCCACCCGCATGTTCCAGGTAGCGTGACAGGCACTGCGGACGCGGCGAGGTTTATGTTTCAGACGGTGCCTCGCTTGTCACCTTTCAAATGTTGTGTTTACGTGTGGCCGACTGGCAGGATGCCAGCCTCGGCCTCCTTTCTCACTCCAAGTCTTAGACGCCGACCCAGATCTTCAGCAACTTGTAGTCCTCCTGTTCCTACGACGCTCCAGCACTTCTTCACTCCAGGCCTCTGTCGTGACCTGTCCCCCCGTACTTGTACCTGCCTGCTTCTCGTCCTGGGATTCCGGTGTCGGTAACTAGCACCATCTTTTTTGTCAGTCTGAGATATTAGCAGCCGTTACTTTCTGTTCACCTGAAATGTCACTAGAAGCCGTTTAACCTGGCCAACTGCTGGCGACGATGTCTGACGAGGTGTCGGGGGCGTCCCAGCTGACTCCCGACGGCCCCCGGTAAGGGATCCACGTGGAGGAAAGACATTTGCAGATCCTTTGAAGCTCTGGTCAGCCCGTAGCTGTGAAGTCCCCCGTCACTAAGTCCCTCGTGATGCCTGCTATGAAAGAGCAGGAAGGGGGCATCGGAGTCAGTCCCCTTGTCCTTCTCTGTGGTTATTTCTAATGGGAATAATAGTAACGACCTGCTTGTCTGTAAGATGACTACTGGCTTCCTAGCATTAGGTTATAAAATAAGTGGACTTGTTTCCCCAGGAAAAGGCACTGGATCTGGTCTAAGCAAGTGCTTGGCTGACAGTTTCCCGGATTCGGGGCAGGGAGTGGGCAGGTGTGGCGTGCAGGGCGGAGCAGCAGAGCTGGGCCGACGGGATGCCGAGAGAATTCCAATAACCTCCCGCTGCTTAATTAACTTAAAGGTGGGTCTCCCCGGCGCTTACTTTCTCCCCAGAAGACTTCAGAGTTTACTTTCCCTGATAGTCCTAGTTCCTTATCTTCCCCTTGAAAAAGGCAATTTACTCTTAGTCTAGCAAAAGCCAGTACAAAGAAATTAAGTGAATAGGAAGTGACATTACACCACAGGCACTGGGCGGCCTGGGTCAGACCAAGTTAATAGTCTGATGAACTGCCACCGTGGCGCCCAGCGTTCATGCTGTCACCGGGCTCCTGTGGGGACAGTTTGCGGGGGCCTGTCTCCGTGGCGACCGGCCGTGGTGCGGAATTCACCACCTGTCAGTGGTCAGGGGAGGGTCTCTAAGTGGCAAAAACCAGAGAACCATAACTATTCCTGAGAATCGTTGACAGTTACACGTTCCATTGGAAAGCGGCAGTGTTTAATAGGCGGGATCACAGTGCAATGTAAGGAAAGAGTGATATTCCTGGGGGTCATTATTCTACCCGAAGTAACTTAAGTTCTGTTTTTTCTTATTCCGCCGTCTGAAGGTTGTTATTAACACCTTGCTTCGGTCATTTTCCCACTCTGCATATGTAACTAATAGAATTATGTTGACTCTTTAGGAATTATAAAACCTATTAAGAATTTGAGGAAGTTACTCTTAAAACCGTCCTATTGCCTATGGTATGTTTTTAGGGTTTAGGAGCAATTAGAAAACTAACCTTTTCTATATAACTAGCATGCAATAAACTGTTCCCTGTGTTACATGTTTATTTTGAAACTTAGTCATTATGTGAGCAGTAGTCTCCATCACACCAAGACTTATTTGAAAACATCAGTTTTTATTTTCTGAACACGATATAGTTTTTTTTATAATTTATTTTTTGCTCCCCATTGCTTCTCGTAGCTCATACTTCCACTAAATTATTTCTACAAGACAAACTGATTTTGTATATTGATCTCGTTTAAAATATGAATGAGGGACACACCGAGGTTTTGGAGTGCATAAGTAACAGGAGCAACCTCTGGGGGATGAATGTGTGGGAAGTAAAGCGGAAATCATGCTGGTGAACTCCACCAAACTCTGGACACTTTATTTTATTTTTAAATGCAACACTCTATCAAAAGGAGGGGGGAGGGACACTTCTTAACTCATTAAAAAAGGCAAGAAATACTTGGTATCAAAATTAGGCAAAGGCTTGTCCTGACCACTGTGGCTCAGTTGGTGGGGCCTCATCCTGCAAACCGAAAGGTCACCAGTCCAATTCCCAGTCAGGGCACAGGCCTGGGTTGCGGGCTCTTTCCCTGGTTGGGGCGTGTATGAGAGGCAACAGATTGATGTTTCTCTCTCACGTCGATGTTTTTCTGCCTTGCTCACTCCCTCCCTTTCTCGCTCTCTAAAAATAAATAAATAAAACTCTTTTAAATAATTAGATAAGGAAAGAACACTATAGGACAGGATTCCTATAAACACAGACCCAAAAAAAAAACAAACAAAACAAAACAAAAAAAAACTTATGAAAATATTAGCAGATTGAAGCCAATGATATATAAAAAGGATACTATATCATGAGCAAGTGGGGATTATCCCAGGAATGAAATGTTTAACTTTCAAAAGCCAGTCAATGTAAATTTTCATTTTAACATAATGAAAGAGCAGAACCAAATGACTATCTTAATTTATACAGAATAGTGATCAGTGCTACTGTGAACCTTCACGAACAAGTGCTTGTCTTTAATTCTTTTGGCTCCATACCTCAGAGTAGAATTGCTCGGTCGGTTTTGGTTTTGGTTTTTAAACCATCAAATAATCTCTCTTTCTCGTGTGTTCATTCCGGAGTAACATCTCACAAAGCCTTGGTGACATCCTGGAGCTCACGTTTGTACCTCTTTTTGCGTAAATGTTGAACTCCCTACTTCTTGGACAGGTCTTGGAGGAACTAGAATGGTTGTGCATAATTCTGTATTTTCTAGAGAAAACCACGTGACCTGATAACACATGTTGACGAAAGCCAGGTCTTGAATAGGAAAATGGCATTGAAATCATGAAAGTTAAAACTGTTGGTAAAGTAGGAAAACACTCGTCTTAGAAGGAGGCCTTTAAAAGTGGAGAGTGAGGAGACTCAGGAGAATGTTCCAGATAAAAACCTGGCAGGGATGTCACAGGAGAAAGCTGTCCCCAGTGCCTCCTGCAGCCAGCTCAGATGCATCTGCTCAGAGGCGCCTTCCCCAGGCTCAGTCACCGGCCTCTGCTCCTCGGGTACTTGGCAGCTCCCCATGTCTAGCAAGTCTGGTTGTGTTTTGATGCTTTGTTTAAACGTCTGTCCCTCCCACCGGGTCACCGACTCCCAGGGGACAGGGATCGCCTTTCGTATGTGCATCTTCCTCTAGCATCCAGCAGGCCTCCCATCCCACCAAGGACTAAGCCCCTGACTGATTACATTTCCCTTCTTTAGTGAACGTTCATCTTTGCAGAGAGTCAGAGAGATGGATACCATCCATATCTGAATCTTTGGAGGGCAGGCGTGATTCGGAACTCAGACTTTTTGAATGTTGGGAAGGTGAGCTCAGGGTCCATCAACAGCACCTGCAAACAGTGTCTAGACCACATGGGACACTTCGCTCCCAGCAGAGTCTGGGGAGACTTCTGTAACGAAGCACGTTAGAATTCCTGCAGCAGAAAGTATGACTCTGCACACGCGTGGGATAAATAACAGTGATCATTTCGTAACAGTTCCGGTCAGGTCAGGTTTACCACCAGAGTTACAGAAACCTTGACTGTTTGCACAGCGTTCTGCCTTCTGCAGTGGCAGGTGAGGTTCTGGGGCCTCCTCTTACACCTGCAGGAGGGAGGGGGCCCCCCTAAGGGACCCATTCATACATGCGAGCACCCTTCCTCTTTCAGTGCCGTGAGGAGGAAGCACACATGCCAGGTGTTGGTGGATGGGGACGTATTCTCGTCACTGACACTGGTAGTGTGGTCCCCGCAGGAAGCCCAGGGGCCCAGTTCCTTCCCCACGAGAAAATCTTTCCTGTGGGGCCACCACTGCCCAGGGGCTTTGACCTTGTCTGCTGCTCCTTCCCCTCTGTCCTAACTGACTTCTGCACTTTCCCAGAGCCTCCTAGGCCTCCCTTCTCCATAGGTATGATACGTATACATGCATAACTCACAGCTTAGCTCGGAGGATTTCCCACGCAGTCCTTGTTTGCCTTCTGCTCACGTCATTAGCACGTGACCCTTACACCTCTCACTCAACCAAAGCCTGGCCCTTCCTGGTTTGTCTCCAGGCAGTTGCCAGACAGCGCTTGCTCAGGAGTGCGGCCTCTGTGTGTTTCTGTTTAGAGAGTTACATTTATGTGCTCCATGGGTGTGGGGGTGATCAGTGGGCCCCACCTGTGGCCTTTGTCCCCCTTGTCTACGCAATCAAGGTATGCTGATGGCAGATTCAAATCTCTAGGGGTTAATCCATGTTTTAAAACAAAGTAGGACCTGGCTGCTGTGGCTCAGTGGATTGAGCGTCGGCCTGTGAGCCAAGTGTCGCCGGTTCGATTCCCAGTCAGGGCACAGGACTAGGTTGCACGTCAGGTCCCCAGTTGGGGGCGCGAGTGAGAGGCAACCACACAGTGATGTTTCTCTCCCTCTCTTTCTCCTTTCCCCTCTCTCTAAAAAAATAAACAAATAAATAAATAATTTTAAAAACAAAACAAAAAAGTAGGTAGTGTCATTTCTATTCTTCAATCTTTTAAAAAACCTGTTTTTTTGTATTTTTAAACAGTGCACTCGCTTCTTGTCCCGTATATTTGCTCTTACCTGCCTTTATTTCTTACCTGGTTTGATTTACTTAGACTGTACATCTGTTTTGGTTGCTATTTATAGAGACACTCACCTGTATGCTGTTTGTGAAAGGGATTATTGTGATCAGAGCAGGGACGCGGGCGTGGCACGTGCTGTAGGGCACCCGGGCTCGGCCCCGGGTGGACCCCTGGCTCTGAGAGGGCACGAGGGTGAGCGAGGGCAGACGGAACTGTGAAGGGCCTCGGGTGTCAGGCAGGGAGGCTGACGCCCTCTGAGCTTTGGGAAGCTGGCGCTTCTTAGAAAAGTGTTCTTCACAGCGTGAGTATTGTTCCCGTTGGATCTGACTTTCAAAGATAATTGTAGATAATTTAATATACGGAAGAATAAATATCCTCTGACCGCGGCTTTGTTTCATGTGGAAAACCCCATCTCCTTAGGCTGCTAAGTAAAGTCATCAGAGAAAAAAGTGTGTTTGCATTTCCTGTGTAGAAAACAGTTTAATCAAATAAACCTGGAAGTTGTGCGCTTCACCTCGTCCCTCCTGTCCGTCCTCTCCGGACCCTTGCTCTAGTTCTGAACATTTCATTACATCGGAGTTGGCTCCCGTTAACTGTCTCCTTCCTTCCTTAACTCCTTCCCTGCGCCTTTCCCTCTGCGCTCTCTCTGGACTCTCCCCTTGCCTTGTCTTCGCCAGTGAGCGCGCCCTGAGCCACGAGGAGGAGCCGAGTTCTGTAGGTGGGGGCCCTGTGGAACGGGGCTGGGGGGACCGGAGGGGCCCCCACCTGCATCTCCAGCCCCTGGAGGAGAGCAGGGCTCGAAGGCTGTCTGCCAGCTGCCGGAGTCGCCAAGTGGCACCGGTTCAGTCAGAGCGGCAGCTCAGTGTGAGGACCCCATGCGGCTCCTTGGCGGGGTGTTCACAGCGCAGACCGGGTGACAGACAGCACTGATCGCTTTCCAGCCAGTGACGGTGGGACTTCCCGGGGCAGAGGTGTCTGAAGAGGGGGTAGGAATATACGCAGGGCTGTGTGTACAGCCCTCCTCTGATGCGATAAATAAATAAATAGAATTTTGGATCTAAAAAATAAGAATGTGAGCTTTACTAGCATTTGGTTTGAAGGAGTGTTCATACTGTGTGTACATAACATTTTTAAATATATAAATATGGAGGTGATGCTCAAGTACTTTTTGCGATGGGGTATATAATCAAAATAGTTTGGTATCTTCTAATCTAGATTATTCATTCCCAACCTTTGAATGGGTTATTGGCAGAAGCCCATTCATACAGGTCGAAGGACCTATTTTCTTTCAGTAGATACTAAAAACACAAAAATCTTCCCAGGATTCGTAATGGTTATGCAATGTTTTCTGTTGTGGGGTTTTAAATTTTACTGTATAAGTGGATTCCTTTGGCCTGAAAACACAGCGACTCCTCTGAGGGAGCCCAGGCACGCGTGGGACGGGAAAGTGGGATCCCAGCAGAACGTTCGGTTGGTGGTCAGAGTATGTAGCCTACCGAAAGATTGTCTGCGCTTAAGGTCTCTCTCTCCCTCTCCCTCTTTAATAGCAGGCGTGTTTTTCCCTCAACAAGTTCCTTTCTCCCCCAATTCTGAGTGAGTCCTGGGACAGGTCACTGCCGGCGTCTAGCACAGTGTCCCTTTGTATTCACATCGGCATGAGTAGCCAGGACGGCCACCAAATGCCATCGCCTACCTGTCGGTCCACAGACCTGTTTGCACCATTCTTGAGGCTGGAAGTCCAAGATCAAAGCATCAGCAAATGTGTGCTCCCCGCCACCGCGAGGCCTCCCTTGGTGTCTTGTAGGCGGCCACCTTTTACTGTGTCCCCCCAGCATCATTCCTCTCTGCACAGACACCCCTGCTCTCTGTGTGACTCAGTCTTCTCTTCTTTCAAAGATATCAGTCAGACTGGGTCTGGGCCCACTCTGGTGGCCAGCCTGTGGCCTCATTTCAACTTAGGGCCCAAGACGTGTCTGTGGCCTGTGCCCTGTTTTGAGCTGAGGGCCACCTGAGCTGCAGGCTCAGGAGAAACTTCTGTCCGTCCAGAGGCCTCACCCACAATGGGAGATTAAGATAACCTTTCGACCTATCTGCAGGGCAGGGCAGGCGAACTCCTCTTTACTAAACTTCCGCTCTTAAGACCCCGCAGTGAACCTTTGGAGCCCCAAAGATGTCCCCTCCTCCCTAGTTCAGAGTGTCTGCCCTCCTGCTCCCCCTTGTGTCTCTGAACCTGCCGGCCTGGGGGCCCCTCTCTCCTGTGTGCGGGTTCCCGTCATGCGTCTGCATTAGAGTGGTTATTGTGTCTGGCGTCTATTTGACTAGTAGGTCAGCCAGGAGAACCTCAGGGGTAGACGAAGGTCTCGTCCTCCCCCACTGCTGGTACTGTGAGCAGGAGAGTTGACTAGTCTTAACTTTTATGATTTGGGACCCAACGGCTGCCATGTCCCAATGTCATCCGGATGGACAAAGTCTGGCAATCAGGGGTCATTTCTGCAAAAGCAGAGCGGGCTTCAGTCACGTGCACCACAGTCTGGTGCTACCTGAAGTCTTTTTAGTGTGTGCCTCGGTTTTGATGACAGATATCTCAGATTGCTAGGGATCTCACAATTTCTAGAATGCTCTTAACATATACAAATACAGCACGAGGAAGGCTCAGCGTTATTTATTTGGCAGTGCTTTCAGGTAGTTTCTACACACCAAAATAAGCCTAATTAGTTTAACATATCTCTTTTTTAATGAGAGAAGACAAATCTTTTGAGGTGTTCCCAGGGCCCTTCTGGAATACCTCAATGTTATTCCCCAGGTCAAGACTCTATAATTTAAATTTTGGGAAGTCTGTCAAAATATATCAAAAGTTTTGGGCATCGGACTGCATCGGGTCATAAATAATTATGAAGCAATGCTTAATTAGCAGAACTTAGTCCTTAGTATTGAGATTCTGTTTGCTTACGTAGTATAGGAATTTAAGACAACAGAAAATGGAACAATATTTTGATAAAACACAGAGTCTTCGCTTTCTGGGCAGAAAACTTCCACCCACTACCAGCGATAGGCCAGCCTCCTTTTCAGGAGGAGGAAACCAAACTCTAATTTTGCATCAGCTTACTTGATATTTAAATTCACTTACTTGATTAAATTAATTTTAGTCTTACTCAGCTTGACTACACATGAAATTTCCTGTCTCAAGATTCCTTTTTCGCATACCTACAAATTCCTTTTCACATTCACTTTTCTTCTTTCCCCATTCTGAAACAACCAGCCTCGCTTCAGGACAAAATTAATTTCCTTTTCCTCAAACATACCATCTCATATCTCATACCTTTCATTTTGGAGCCAAAACATATTTCTATTTTTTGTGGCTTTCATTACATAGATTAGAATTATTAACCTTAAAAAAAAAAACTTAATTTCTAGTGAAAACTAAGAAGTAAGCAATTTGAACGATCTGTGAACATATACTGTACTTCTTAGAAAATTTTTTAAAATTTGGGGTTGGGAGGGAATGTACTTTTTTAGAAAAGAATGAACGACAATAAAAAGAAAAGATTTTGGAAAATCGCTACTTTGTAATCGTTGACGTAACAATTAAGGCAGGATCATAAATGCATGTTAACACTTTTGGCTGGTTTAGAGAGCAGCTTCCTTCAGAGAGCAGTGAGATGATTAGATGAAATGTTGTTAATATACAAAATATTTACATATCCCAAAATATTATCCCGCAGATTAATTCCTGGGATGCACGTTTGGCTCAGTATTCATAACTCAGTTAATGTGATGCCCCACAGAAACAAAATGAAGGATAAAAATTACATGATCATATATTAATAGATACAGAAAAAAATCGTGTGACAGTATCCATTGTCCATTTATGATAAAAACTCTCAGCAAAGTGTGGCTAGAGGGAACACACCTCAGCGTAATGGGGCCATGTGTGACAAACCCACATCTAACACCATACTCAACTGTGAAAACCTGAAAACTTTTTCTCCAAGATAAGGAATAGGACAAGGTTATCCACTTTACCACTTCTGTGCCACGGAGGACTGGAAGTCCTAGCCACGGCAATGAGATAAGGAAAATAAATAAAAGGCATCCACATTGAAAAGGAAGAAACAAAACTATCAATATTTGCAGATGACATGATACTGTATAGAGAGAACTGCTAAGAAGTCACCCAAAAAATTGTTAGATCTAATAAATGAATTCAATAAGGTCATATAATACAAAATTAATAATTCAGTTGCATTTTTATATGCCAATGGCAAACTATCAGAAAGAGAACACTTTTTTAAAATCCTATTTATAATTGAGTCAAAAAGAATAAAATACCTAGGAATAAATTTAACCAAATTTAAAACTATCCCCAGAAAACTATAAGATACTGCAAAAAATACAAATAAATGCAAGGCTATACCCTGTTTGTGGATAAGAAGAATTAACATTGTTAAATCATCCATACTCCCTAAAGCAATTTACAGATTCGGTGAAATCCCAGTCAAAATACCAATGGTATTTTTCACAGAACTAGAACAAATCATCCTAACATTTATATGGAGCACAAAAGACCCTGAACCATCAAAGCAGTATTGGGAAAGAAAAAGTTGGAGTTATCATGATGCCAGACATCAGATGATACTATAAGGCAATAATAATCAAAACAGCATGGTACTGGCATAAAAGCAGACAGGTAGCTCAGTGGAACCCATGTATAGACCCACACCTACGTGGTCAATTAATATATGGCAAAGGATGCGAGAATATACAATGGCGTAAAACCAGTCTCTGACATAAATGGTATTCGAGAAACTGGGCAGATATATGTAAAAATAGGAAACCAGGCCACTTCCTTACATCATATACAAAAATAAATTCAAAATGGCTTAAAGACCAATTATATAACCAGAAACCATGAAACTCCTAGGAAAAAAAAAGGCAGTAAACTCTTCAGCTTTGCTCTTATCAATATGTATTTGAATGTCTCCTCAGACAATGGAAATAAATGAAAACTAAGTGGGACCACATCAATCTAAAAAGGTTTTGCACAGCAAAGGAACCGTCAACAAAATGAAAGGACAACCTACTGAGTGGGAGAACATATTCACCAATAATACATCCAATAAGGGGTTAATACCCCAAATATATGAGGAACTTCTAGGACCCAAATAGACATTTTTCCAAGGAGGACACACAGAGGCCCAATAGACATCTCAGCATTACTAACCATCAGGGCAATGCAAATTAAAACAGTAATGAGATATCACCTCACACTTGTCATAATGGCCATCGTGAATAAATCAACAAAAAGGGAACCCCCCCCCCATCACTGCTGGGAGATTTGTAAATTGATGCAGCCACCATGAGTTACCTCAAAAAGTTAAAAATTGAACCATGATATGAACCAGCAATTCCACTTCCAGGTATCTATCTGAACAAATCCGAAACACGCATTCAAAAAGCTGTCTGCACCCTTATGTTCATTGCAGCATTATTCACAAGAGCCAAGGTAAGGAAGCCACCTAAGTGCCCACTTGATAGACAAAGGGATGGATAAAGAAGTGGTACATATATGCAATGGGGTATTATTCAGCCACAGGAAACCAGGAAACCTTGCCATTTGGAAAAACATGGATGGACCTAGAGGGTATCATGCTAAGTGAAATAAGACAGACAGAGAAAGACAAACATCGTATGATTTTACTTACATATGGAAACAAAAAAAAAAAAGGAGCAAACAAACAGACTCATAGATACAGAAACAGATCATTATCAGATGGAAGGAGAGAGGTTTGGGGGATGGATGAAAGTGACAGAGGGGATCAGGAACTAGAAATTGCCAACTATAAAACCAGCATAGGGAATATTAGTCGCTAATATTGTAATAACTATGTGTGATATCAGATGCGTACCAGACTCACCGGGGTGATCTCCTTGTAAGTTACATGAATAGCGAATCGCTGTGTTGTACACCTGAAACTAATAAAACATTGCATGTCATCTGTAACTGACAAAAGTATCCTACAGATTCATTACTAATTACAAAAGCAAAACGATTCATTGACGATGGAGAAATGTGGCCAGCATCACCTTAATCAAGCGATCGAGGTTGATATCACAACAGTGGGGCAAACTGGTATTTTGTGCCTCCTGATGGGGTGGAATGGGAAGGATACAATGGCAACCTGAATGTATTCAGGAGGGGAAACCGGGCAGTTCCAGACGTAGGGCATTTTACAAGTCAGCTGGCTGGGGCTCCCCATTAAAATGAACTAAATGTACACTAAACTGAAGCAAAATGGGGACAATGATGTCACAATTTGTGATCCTTGATTAAGAATTTTTAAAATAACCTGGCTGCTGTGGCTCAGTGGATTGAGCGTCGGCCTGAGAACCAAGTGTCGCTGGTTCGATTCCCAGTCAAAGCACATGACTAGGTTGCACGTCAGGTCCCCAGTTGGGGGCGCGAGTGAGAGGCAACCACACAGTGATGTTTCTCTCCCTCTCTTTCTCCTTTCCCCTCTCTCTAAAAATAAGTAAACAACTAAAAAATTATTTTACAAAAAGAATTTTTAAAATGAAATAGGTATAAAAGACATTGGAACCATAGAAAAAATTAAATAGGGGCTTATATTAAGAAATATATCAGTATTAAATATCTTGCATATACTGTATTGTATTCATGTAGGAAAATGTCTTCTTGGGAGATACATGTAGAATTCTTTCTTTAGGGGTAAATTCAACATGATGTCAGCAACTCTCAGTTGGTTCAGGAAAAAGAAAGTGTACAAATAACGCGATCACACACATGAGAGAGGAATAAATGTAGCAAAACGCAAACAGCTGGAGAATTTCAGTGAACAGAGCTTTCATGTGCCACATTTTCGAGTTTTCTAGAGGTTTGATTTTCAAGGTAACAGGTTGAAGAAAAATTTCTGTATTGGGCCCGTGAGCTTCTTGGTACCCTTTGGGTTTATTCTGTTTGTATATCAGGCTGTGAAGGTTTTCTTTTTTCTTTAAGAAATGTGTTTTTGGTTCTCTGGTTGGAGTCTCTCCCTCGACACTTAGCTCTTTCCTTTGAGGTTCTGGGCAATGTGATTTTCCAAATGCACATGCTAGCAAATAGAGTAACTCCAGTGAAAGAAATGTTGTTTGTTAACCTCCACGGAGCCCCAATTGATAGGAAAAGCATTTGAAAATGGACGAGTCACAGCCCCTCATAGCTGGCGCCCCAAACAGGAGTGCTTAAACAGGAGTGGGCTTGGGAAGCTTCTAACCACCATTGGCACATCCAATACCAACACCGAGAGCACGAGGCGCCCACGCAGACCTGCTGAAGGGTCCCGTCCGCGGAGAGGGCCCTGATCTGCATTTTCATTGGGTTTGCCACACTCCTCTGTACACCACAGGCCCTGTCCCTAGTGACCCCAACAATCTTTCAGGGCTCATTCCTTCTCCGCCTTAAGCCCTCTGAGAAAGTTTCCTCCCCTCCCCTCCCCTTCCCTTCCCTTATGGCGCGTCTCTGCTGATGGGGGTTCTTGGCCGTCTGCCCTGATCTTTATACTTGAGTGTAAAGACCCACCTTGCAACCGTCCGTGCAAGCAGGCTCGTGAGGGGGGCGCGGAGGCCGCAGACCCTGGAGCGGAACAACTAATGGGTCACTGAAGCCGGCTTCCACCGCCGGGCAGCTGCCTGGCTGCCCACAAGCTCCTGAGCCGCCTTGACCTTGGCGTTCTCCTGTGCAAACCGAAGATCCGATCAGCGCCCACTTGAGTGGCTGGGAGGGTTACAGGCACGTGCATAGAGACAGCGTGCAGAAAGGTGCCCGGTGTTTTCTGCCTTTAAGTTTGAGCGTCCTCTGTCCATGGAACACCACACCTGGATCAAATTCTGTTCTCAAGGCGTGAACAATGGCCCTTACGCAATAACTCCCTGTTGGCTTTCTCTGTCTCTCTCACGGATTCAGGTTTCCCTGGGCCTCCTACACGCCCACGCTACGCACATCCTGTGGCCCCCCGAGCGCTGGCAGAAGTTGGAGTCGGTTCTGCCTCCCGAGCGCCTGCCCGTTCAGAGTGCGGATGAGTGAGCGTCCCTGTCCCCCGTTCCATGCTGCCTGCTCGGGAGGCCGACGCACCCACTGACAGCAGGAGGATGACCATGCGAGATACTGCCGCGCAGGAAACTTGTCTATCACAGTGACATGATTAAAGAAAGAGTTTGAAAATATTAAACAGTGTTCAATGGCACCCGATTTTGTGGTTAATTGTAACACCCTATTGTTTTATGTCCCCCCAAATGTCGTCCTTTGGGAATGTGAACATTTTATTCCCAGGTACCTTTAGGGGGTGCATGTGAGATTTTGCTATGCACATTTATTCTGTTGATCGTTGAGTTTTGATTCTGGTGCTTGCTGCTCAAAGAATATGAAAATGAATATTTGATGAAAGTTATTGCTTGAGTCCTGGCATTTAAGATGGAACATGAAGAAATGTATTATACACACGCTGATAGGGATTATATTGTAATTGACAGCATCTACAATGCAGCAACTGCCTGCTGGGATGAACAGGAGCCGATGTAAAAATAAAACACTGATTTGCTCAGGTCCAGTTTTTGGTGTTTGTCATTGGACCCGTACACCCCATTAATACGGAATACCTTATTGATACCATCGGTCCTCCAAAAGAGATACTTCCACACAATCAAACCTTTCTTATTGGCCCTTTTTCATTAAAAACTTCTGAGTGATCTCACGTCTGTTCACATTGATGAGTAAGTCCTTTTATCAATACTGGGTCACTCTTTGGTAAAATGTCCTAAGTGAAATGGGAAAAAATATCACTCCAGCCGAACCAAGTTTGATTTGTACCCCAGTGATTTCACAATGTCCGAGGCTCTTAATACTGAAATCACCCATTGCCAAGGGCTGCAATATTAGCATAATAGATTCTGTAATTGTATAGAGAAGGAGGTAAATTGCCAGCCGGCAGCTCTCTGTTTATGAAGCTTTTCTTCTCTTTTTCCCTCCCATTGGTCAGAGACTTGGGCTGATAGAACTAAGTCTCTGAACTCATGCCCCCCTTATGCCTAGCCTTGTTTTCTCCGGCTTCATCAGCAGGTATAGTCCCAAACAGCAATGGCCAGCCATCCCACAAACCCATTAGCTCACAGGAACAGAGGAAGACCAGAAGAAAAAATAATGCATATTAAGAGCATATGTTACTACTAATTACTAATAATTCATTATCACAATAGCTTGTTCACCAAACATCAGTGAGTACTTAAGTAAATCCTAAGTGAGGTGAAAATTAAGCTTTTCAAAGAAGATGCTGAAAACATCTCCACGAATCTCCATTACCTTTATCAGTTCTTCAGTTCCACTTTGCCCTCTTCCCTAATTTGAACGACATGCTCTGACCTTTAACTGCAGTTTGCCAAATGCTTATTGCTGCTTCCAGGCCTGTGATTTCCTTTTTCTCTTAGCAAAGTGCATCCCCCGGGATTATGTGTAAAATGTCGAGTGCATAAGTGTATTGACACTTCAGTTGCTAGAATGTAGGGGAGTCTGGGGACCACAGTTGAGAGGATTGGGGGTAGTGATGACGGGCGACAGGGCAGACAGCAAATCGAGGGGTACTTGGAGGAGCTAGTATATACCATTGCTATGGAAGAATCGACATTTTAACCGAAAGGCATACTGGTTATCAGTCTTGCTACCCGATTGACTTCTTGAGTCCTTCCTACTCAGACTGTTAATACAAGATTGTAAATCTTTGGAGAGGAGATAAGTGCTCTTTCTACTTAATTTTGTATTCTTTAGTCATCTAGCACATCCCCAGCAGAATTAATACTTGATGCTGGTTCAGCCACTCAGCTCATAGGTTTCCTCCCCCAAAATGCACCCCTAGGCCGAGCTGTGCACTGTGCTGCCGGGTGTGTACTTTCCCATGAGAGCTGCGGTCCCTTTCAGTATTAGCCTGGGGAGAGGGAGACCTTAACACTACTACCCCCAGGGAGTAGCAAGAAGCAACCCGCCCAGGAGCCAAAACCTCGAATCTTCACTAATGGCCTAATCTTGCCATAGGCCGTCTCTCCTTTATTAGCATGGGACAGACTTCCACAAAATCACTCTTCTCTTTTTCATAGAAATGCCTCTAAGTTATATTTTTCCGCTTCCTTTGCGGTTAGTTAGGACCATGTGTCTGAGATCTTGCCAACGCTGATTATAACTGAAACCGGTGAATGTTCCTGACGCACGAAACCACTCCTGGGCTCCTCAGGGTCGTTTTTCTGTCTTCTGCTGGGATGTTCATGAGTTTAAGGTCTTAAGGGGAACACGCCACGGAAAATGGATGGGCTGCTGAATGAGCACCTGAAAAATAGCCAGCCCAACTGGGACATCTTCCCAGGACCATGAAGTGAGCAAGAAACAGATTTCTGCGGTGTGGCATCACAATAGAAATGTTGGCGGTCGTCGGCACAACCAAGTCGACCCTAATTATGTCGGTTCATTAATCCAGAGGAGGGGCTCCAGTCCAGCTTCTAGGAGGTCTTTGGGTCACCTCTGCTTTGGCCCAAGACTACCGTGTCCGTACTTAAGAGGGTCAGGTCCCTGTTTGCCAAGTTGGAACACAAACCAGAAATGCATTTCACTCTCAAAATCGGCTCATTATTTAACTGTTCAACTTCAAATATGCAAGACACCATTATGCACACTTTGATATGCAATCAGTAAGATGATCGAATTGGGGCTTTCACTTGGCAGGTCAAAAAGGGAAGGGTACCCAGGGCACCTGGGAAAATACAGGGGTGGACAAAAGTAGGTTTGCAGTTGTTCATGTGGGAAAACACACGCAGGTTGTGATGGTTACCGTCGCTTTATTAACCGTGTTGCGTGTACTCACAACGGAGTCTGTCTTGGAATAGTTTACACGAGGACAGGGTTAGTTGGGGTTTTATGTTCATTTGATCTCGCTGACATTTATATTGAAGCTGTAGTCACTCTGTCATTGCACTGCATGCCTTTAATCATGAGATGAGCAAGTCTTCATTCACTCCTAATAGGAGCCTTAGAGGAGGGTGGGATCCAGTCTCCAGCAGCCAAACAATCAACAGTCACCCGCTAGAGAGTTCACACAGGAACTACGGCCCTGACGAGAGAGTTCATTCCCACGCGCAGCACCCAGGGCTGGCTATGGTAAGGCTCCGCTCACATTCTTCATCACGGGTCTCTCGTTGAGCCTTTCGGTCCTCTCTCAAAATGTATGTCTGTTTTGGTGAAACATCGCTTCTCCAAGGTCAAAGAGGAGACTGAGCGCCCTAAACATACATATTTTCTGTGCTGATCATCCCAGCCCCACTCCTCCTTCCTGTGAGAACAGAACGCAACACCCCAGTTTTCTCAGATTTTTGCAGTTTCTGAGTTCCTCATACAGAACTTTCTTCTCTGCAGAGTGTGACGGACCAAAATGCTGTCTAGGTGAAACCACAGCACACCTTTATTCTCCCCCTGTATTTACCTACCTCATCTGCTCCCCCCTTGGAAGACTGATTCGTACTTCCTGCTCCCAGGGCTTTTTATACCTTCTCCTGATGCTCACCCTCAACTAATGGTCCTGCTTCTAATTTCATGAGACTCTAAGGAGTAAGGAGGACTTCACCAGTCTGCCACTATCATACAAAACAACCTAGTCGGACCTGTATCCTTATACTCTGCTTCCTGCCTGTTCTTAGGCATGTGCTGATTAACCCTTTGAGTGCCAACGTCGCTGGGAGAGACGCTGACAAATTTTCCCAAAAGTGCCAGTGTCCCTCCCAGCGACTCTTTTTTTATTTTTATTTTTATTTTTTTTGATGGCTATAAGTGTAAATAACAATGGAATAATTTGTATTTTGTGTTTTTTTTCTTTTTTTGGGGGGGGGACCTCAGGTTATATATTGATATAATTTTTTCTCATGTTGATCCAAAGTTTGAGTTACACAAGGCATTCCAAGGGTTAAAATGCACCTTTTCATTTCACAAAGTTGAATTAATGTCTCAGAGGGTAAATTTGAATGTCTAGCCAGACATCAGTACAAATTACCCAAGAAAATGTATATGTAGGAATTTTCTTACGTCCACTGTGCAATAGATCCAAGCATTCTCCCCTGGTCAAGGGAATTTTTCCAGGCATGAGCCCTCTTCTCCCAGAGCATCAATTTCCCCTTTTTCAAAAACACTTCTATGAGCACACGAATGTGCTGTAATGTTCCCCGCCTTGACATGCGTCTCTTTGTACCCTGGTTACGGTCTTGGAGAATCTGGGAGCGCTTTTCCGCATAAAGTATCTCCTGGAAAGAGTTGCCCACAGGTTCTGTCTCTAGTTCCTCTGTTGGTATTCCCTTTGAAACCAAATCCATGCAAGCTTTGGCCCCTCCCACTCAACTAGAACTTTCTGTGTGAGGGCCACCAAGCCCTCCAATACGCCAAGGTCAGTTCTCAGCCCTCAGTTCGCTGGGCCTTTCAACAACATGTGACGTCTCTTTGCACTCCCTCCCTTGAGAGTTTTATTCACGGCCTACCTGGGATGTGGCTATTTCTTGGTGCCCCGAGCTTCGCTAACGACTCAGCCGTTGGGTAGCTTCCCTCTCACCTTCCCCACTTCCCACCGTGGCATCCTCTGGGGATCACTCGCTTCCCTCTTCCACCTGCAGTCGCTGTGGATGGTCCCTGAGCCTTGCGGAGAAAAGAATTCCTGGCCAGGATGCTCTGAGCCCTGGAGCTCATGCATTCACTGGTTGATTCCTGGATGTGCCCTGACCGGAGATTAAACCCACAACCTTGGTGTATTGGGACGAGGCTCTAACCAGCTGAGCTTCCAGCCAGGGTAGTATGTACAATTTTAACTTGTCAATCAGACCTCAATAAAGTCAGGGGGAAATAATGGAAAAGAAAATCTAGAGCTTTCAGTTTTAAAACTAGATATGAGTATGAAAATCACCTAGAAAATATTCTCTTATTTCCAGAGAAATAAAGACCATTTCAAAATATTCTTTGAGTGAAGAAATCTGGAACACCCATTACGTTCTTTATTCTAATTACACGTATACCACCAAGCCCTTCTTTGGGAGGGTATCTTACATGCAGAACGGAGAAATGAACCTGACTCTGTACCCGGGCTTCATTGCTCTAATGACAATGGTGAAGGACATGTGCCCAGTCAGGGGGATATAATTATGTTTAGGAAATAGATGCTGAGCTCTTTAGGGGAAAAATTTCCTACCAAAAATGTTCAGATCGCTGACCATGAGTGATGGCCATTATATCATTTTGTCAATTTTTTGGCAAGTTCGAAAGTTTTCAAAGTTTTCAAAATGGAAGTGGAGAGGAGGCTGTGAGAGTCGTAGGGATAAAACAATAATAGCTCTTCCATTTAATCCTCCCCCCTGCCCCCCCCCCCCAGAAACTGTGTGAATGAGACCAGGACATTGGTTCTGCAGTCTGCTTCAGTACACTCCCCATGCTGGCGCCCTGGCCAGTGTGGCTCAGTGGGTTGAGTGCCAGCCTGTGAACTGAAAGGTCGTAGGTTCTATTCCCAGTCAGGGCACATGGCTGGGTTGCAGGCCAGGTCCCAAGTTGGGGGTGCACATCAATGTTTCTCTCCCTCTCCCCCACCCCCAGAAAAAATAAATAACATTTTAAAAAAGATACAGTTCCTCTGCTTCTCCTTCAAGAATTAGCTCACATATGTTGACTTTTCTCTCTTTATAACAAGAAGTCTTCCTGATTACTTCCATATATTGCCTCTGAGGAAAACCAAGATAGAAAATTGGGAAACAGCTCTCCGTTATGACATTTTGTTTTTTAAAGCGTTTTATAAAAAGCTTCCAAGAGTGCTTAGTATTCATGTTTAGAATATTTTACTCTCTCCTCTTCCCTGGATCCATTTATTTGTTCTGTGGGGCATGGTTCAGTGGAATTCGCGTGTCTGAAGAATACAGTCACGAGCAGAAGTAGCGGAGGAGAAAAAAAGGATGTGGGAAACCACGACCCGATGAGCAAACACCGTCAGAGGGAAAGTGGACGGTGCAGCGATTTGTATGGCTATTGCGTCTCCCTTTCTGAGACAAGATGCAGCCCCCTCAGTCGTAAGGGCTCCTTCTGTCCTAACATAAATGTTCCTGTGGGTAAGGGGACGATAAAGGCTGTGAACAGAACAGAGTTAAAAAGATCTGAAGAGGGAAATAAGATTAGAAGTTGTTAGGGTTAAACAGTCCTGGGATTAAGCAAAAACAACCTGGTTGTAATGAAGAGTCTGTAACCAACCAGGCAGCTTACTCATCAACACTAACGTGGAGACGCCCTCCTGGCTTTGCCCACCGCCCCAGCCCCTCCCAACTGGCTCCCCATGATCGTCGGCAAGGAGCAGCTAACAGGCACGACTTATCAATTTTATCTCTGCATCTCGAAGCTCTGGGTCATGGATTCCAGTAACTGAGCTGCGGGTTCAGCTCGTTTATTGAAACATTCAACAAATATTCATTGAGGAACTACTACGTTCCAGTCCCTGCCCTTAAGGGCTTACCGTCTCATGGGGAAGGCACGTATGAACAGGTAGCTGCGGTAGCCTTCACCGTGGAATAGAGAAACATGCAGAATGCTTAGAACGCACAAGGAGGGCAGCCGCTGCTCTGGGGAAGATGCTCCAAAAGCAGAGGGTAACCCGGGAGCAGTGCCTCTTCGTGGCTTTCTTTGTTCGCAGCCAGAGAGAGGAATATAGACGTGGCCTTGAGTAACACCCACACAGCTGTTCGCCCTGAGGAAGAAAGGATGTAAGTGTTAATGAGCAGTTCAGTAAAGATCAAACCTACCCTTAAAGAGCGATAATTGTGTAACACAACACACAGGAGCATCCAGTGTAGGTGGGAAAAATACGGGAGGGCCAAAGGCTCCCTGCCCACACCGACACCAGACCCCACAGGACCAAGTTCGATGCCATTCCCTCCCCGCTGCGATGCTCGCTCCCGCTCCTCTGAGGGCCCCAGTGCTCCATCTACTCCCTTCTCAGGACTCGTATTGTTTACCCTGAAATAAGCTTTCTGAAGTTTATGTCATTTATTTTTTATCTTCTTAAACAATCTCCCGGGGCCCTGCCCATCGAAGCGCTCAGTAAACACCGACAGAAGGAATCACTGATACAGAAGCTCATGCCAGAATTCATAAAGAATATCATTCGCTTAGACTGATGGCCTGTCTCTGTGGAGTTGGGAGCTGGACTGAAGAAGTGATGACAAAGGGGAAAATGAGACCATCGGGGGGTGTTGTGAGGAGCACAAGGTCCCAGGGAGCCCCGGAGCCACGCTGAAAACGTGGACCGTCGCCAGAGAAAGGTCCCAGTTTCCTTTCCGTGACTCCCTGGGAGTGACTCCGGGATCACGGAGATTTCTGCTGTGAGTCTCCCTCACCATTTATTGCGCGTGCGTGCGCACACACGTATGGCAAGGAACTCGAGAGGGCAAGGCTCTTGTCACTGGTCCCCGGGCACCATGACATACAGAATATTAAAAGATTCCAACGAGCCAACATCCAGGGGAGTGCGGACAGACTGAAGAGGTAAGGCAGGTAGTTCATCTTCCGGAAGGCACTGAAAGGGAAGACAGGTTTGTTCACCCAGCGAGCTGCCGCCGGTCTACTTTGGTATGATTTGTTTTCTCACCCGGTGGGAAATCTGTCTTGACACTGAATCACAAAGCAAGGGATTCCTGGATCACTGAGTAAGGTTAGGTGTTGAAAGAGGGAGAGAAAAAGCATCTCATCAACCTTCATGCCCGAACTAAAATCCACGCAAAATGTGGCCCATTTACCAGTGTTTCTAAGCACATTTATTACGACTGGAGGGAAAGAGAAACCGAGGAATTAGCAATGAGCCTTATTATTACAAAGCAATCTTTTCTTAAATCATCATTCAATAGTGATTCTACATGGATATCTCAGCCAGAAAATTGCACTTGCTGCAGAAAATTATATTGTATATATTACCATAAAGATAACATCTCAATTGTCAAAATCATTAAGTGCTACCCAGGTGAATGGCATCAATACTATAGAATCCTCAAATGGGTGAGTGTTTCGCATTAATTGTGTAATGTCTCTTTTCTTGGCTTGACATAAGCCAATGTAGTATTTTAATAGGACTAATATTATGTCAGCTTAAAGGACAAGCTTAAATGTTTTTGTCCTCTTCTACAATGTAGATACACAAATTGGTATAATGGTTTTCCTTTCTGTAAAAGATAAGATGTCCCTGTTGTACAGCTGACGCTGTGGATTCCTTCTCTACGTCCATTGCAACTTGGCCCACTCTCTGTAAATGTGCCGCTTGGGGGGTTGACTCCCAGCTCTATCAGGAGCTCGGATTAATCTAGGGCAGTCCGGATAACCTTCTGGGCCTGGACAAAATCTTCCGTTTAAGGATGCATAGACTTGGAGTTCCCCTATACATGGGCAGTGATTGAGAAGTGGAAATGTGACTCATTCCAGAACCCTGAGACGCAAGGAGGGGTTTCCTGGATTCTTCTAGAAAAGATGTTCTCTCCCTCATAGGAGAGTTTTGTGAATCAACTCTTCCCCTTCCTGTCGACATCATGGTGAGTGGCTGTAAAGACAGAAAAATAGCTCACGCACAACCAAAGGACCACTAAGAAATGGAGCTAAAGACACTGACTTTCTGTGATCCTAAACCTTGTCATTTAGACCTGTTCCCATGAGTAAATAATTGTTACTTGAAGCATCATCTTTCTGATACACACTAAGTAGAAACCTATTTTAAAAACAAAACAAAACTTAAGTATGTATCAGAGTTACTTAATGACTATCTGACCAAGACACGGTACCCGGAACTAATGGGTGGCTCTTGACCACCAAGGAAAGGAGAAGAGAGGAGAGGAGAGGGAAGAACGGAAAAAAAAGAGTAGGGGAAGCAATGAGGGAGGGAGGGAGGGAATGGAGGAAGGGCGAGGGAGAGGAAGAGGTGGGGCACATGCTGTGTCATGTGAGGGCATGTTTCACTTTTTTAAAAACCCGACTCTTCCGGAGTGGCTGGGCACGTCCGCCCGCAGTGCGTGAGACGTACGGGTCCTCTGCATCCTTGTCAGCGTTTGGTGCTATCAGTATTTTTTATGTTAGCCATTCTGATAGGCGTGGCCCGATGGCTTACGGTGATTTTAACTTCCCTGTCCCTAAAGGCAGGCAGTGTTGACCATCTTTACATGTGTTTATGCGCCACCGGTACAGCTGCTTCAGTGAAGTGTCAGTTCAATTATTTTGTCTCCGTTCTGACTGGATTGTTTGTTTTCTTAATATTGAGTTTACAGAGCTTGTTATATATTCTGTGTGCAAACAGTCTGCCTGGGACATGATTTGCAAATAATATTTTCTCCCCATTGCTGCGGAACTTTTTGTTTTCTTTGCTCTTTCGCCTTCTTAATAAGATCTTTGGCAGAGCAGTAGTTTTTTTAAAAAAAATTATAAAGTCTAATTTTTATTCTTTAATTTTATAGACCATGCATTTCATGTCACGTCTAAGAACTATTTGCCTCATGCGAGGCCATCCGTACTCAGTTAGCATTTCCATTTCTGCTCGCCTACGTTCCCCTTATTGCCGGTCCCCTCTCCCATGAGTTAGCCCCTGGATCGGACTGTGGAGGAAGGGCATCAACCCCGGGCAGGCACTTATCCTACGAGCCCATGATGGTGCCTGCTACGTGCTCCAGTTCTTTCATGGTGATGGCTTATCCAGACCCACTTCTTGGTGGGGGTTTCCTCCCTGACCCAGAAGACCAGGGAAAAGGCACTCTTACACATATTTGTACGTGTAGGTAAGAGTAGGTAAGAGTAGGCAAGTGATAGATGTGATGTCAAAGGGAAACAGAATCTCCACTTTTGAAAAGCTGGACTGAAAAGGAGAGCCAAGGAAGAAGCTAAACTAAAGCAGAGAAGTCAGGGAGGCAAAGAATATACGAGAATGGGTTTGGGCAGGGGGCCCTGAAAACGTGCCCTGATGTAAGCGAACACATTGCTAGTGGCTTTAGAAAGAAAGGCAACACTGGGAGCTATTCCTTAGAATTAAATTCACCCTGTGACGGGCTGTCTTAGATGCTCCCTATCAGCGGTTCTCAAAGGGTGAGCCAGGGAACCCTGATGGGTCCCTGAGCCCTTTCAGGGATCTGCAAGTCCCAGCCTACCTCCTTAGTAACAGCACTACCTTATTTGACGTTGTCTGCCTTCATCCTCCGTGAGGGTAAGTGGAGCTTCCCAGAGGCGACCCGGCGTATGCTACTGCACCAGGGTGAAAGCAGAAGTATTTGTGAGAACCCAGCTGTCTTCTATCAAGCCAGACCAAAGAGCAGATTTTTAAAAAATGTAAAATGCCTCTTTCCCCTCGTTTTGGCACAAAGCACTAGGTGGGTAGGGAGCTGGGTCGAACCGGACAGAGAAACGCTGAGGCTCCAACGAGGGAAACCTTCGATCGATGGAATCTGTCCCCTTCAGACTAGACGGGAGGTTATATTTAGGATCTAGCGGGCACGGCGCTCTTTTTCTCCTCTGTGATTCCCCCGGAACTCCACGCTTTTGCCGCAATTTGTCCCTCTCTCTGTACCTCTGCGTGAGCTGTATGGCGGGGACTCTGCGGGAAGGGAAAAGGCAGCCTGGGCCTCATCCAGACGGGCACCAGGAGGCTGCTCGCTGACCGACGGCGGAGCGAGGCCGGCCCGGAGTTTCGGGGCTGATTCGCTGCCAAGCGGTGACGTTCAGAGCTGCCCACAGCAATGGGACAAGCACAAGAACGTTTCTGCCAGACCCCCTGACACCCGTGAGAGGGGAAAGAAACCAGGTGCAGTCCCCAAGGAAGGAGCAAAGAAATAGACTCTTTAAAAACGAATCCAGCCAACAAATATCAAGCGTTGACTGTGTGCGAAACAAGCCTTCCTGACCTTGCTCTGTGATTCTTGAGCTGGAACATGCGTACGGCGCTCTGGACTGAAAAACGCGACGTAAAATAACATACCCTGCCGAGGTGTCAGTTTTATCCGATGGTCAACTGCAGAGTGTGTTTGCTTAGGTCCCAGCTCTAACTGCAGCCACAGAGCAGATGGGTATGATCGTCCGTCCGTCCGTCTGCACGATGTTACAGTGTCGTCCTGCTCCGAAAACCATCGGGGTGGGAGCGAGAGGAAAGCTGAGGGCTCCGGGGGGCACACTTCTCCTAATTTCACATCTAGGCTCAAAACTGGACCGTGGATAGCCCATATTTGATTTCCAGTTGAAAAAGATAACATATATAAGTTTATATGTTCATATACAGGGTAAGGCAAAAGTAGGCTTACAGTTGTTTGTATGGAAAACGAGACAATAATTATAAATAATAATAGAAGAATAGACTCAGTGTTTCACGTACTGACAGCTGTAAACCTGCTGCTGCCACACCCTCGATAAACGAGCCCTCAACCCTCAGGGTTAGGTTGAACCGTATGAAATTCCTGATTTTCAATCAGGAGTGAAATAATAATACCAATGACAAAATTGGGAGGAAGGGCAGGTGAGGTCACGTCAATGTAATAAACTTTTCATTCCTAATTTTTATCATCAATGTAGACATACATGTGTTATCATTAGGAATGTGACCTTCAAAAATTGAAGAGTGAAATCAAGAAGAAGAATTGAAGTGAATGTGGAGAAGGCTTTTACTCTTTAACAAGTATTTTTCTCCATCCTTCTAACTTTTTCCCAATTACATCAATTACTTTATGATAAAAACTCCCAATAATTACTTTCGCTCCTATTTTATAACACATTCAGTTCATACTTGTTACAGCCAGTATGAAGCATTTAGCTTTTGGAATATATATTTTTAGAAATATGAAAGTCATTCTAATTTGTTCCTATAACTAGTTAGGTTTTCTACATAACTTTTGTACAACAAATTAATCTCCTTTTCAACTTGAACTAATATTCTGTTTCTCTTTTATTTGTGCTTAGCTTCTGCAATTATTTTGAGGACAAATATTCTATAAGAGGATAGTTGTATAAATCTCTTCTTGTTTCAAATATGAAAAAGACCTTGGTCTAAGATATACAATAAGTCTAAACTACAACAAAACTTGAATTTTACTCTTCAAATTGTCTGCATGTATTGCCTTACTAAGAAAATCACAATCTTAGAACCTGTCTATCTTCTCTTCATTTATCAAATTAGCATTTGACTTTTATTTATTTACTTATTTATACTTTGGAAAGATGAAAGGGGGATTTGATTACATTTTTAAAAAAATGAATAGATTGCTGTAGAGCAGGTCTAGGTTTACAGAAAAGTTGAGTGGGCAGCACCGAGAGTCGCCACGTGACCCCATCCCTCCTGCTCGCCTCTTGCGTCAGTGGGTACATTTGTCACAGCTGATGGGCCCATCACTAGATTCATTCATCTACTTTATTTCGATACCTCTAACTGGCTTCTCTATGACTCACAAGCGTCTGTTTCCGACGGTCTGTCAGCCCAGGGCGTTCACTTCATGCTGGCCTACACGTTCGGAGCGAGGCTCTGCTGCAGGGGCTGTTTCAGGGACCAAGGCTGGCAAAGGGCCGTCAGGTGGAAGGCATTTCACTTAGCGTCCTGTGGCTCGGAGCATGGTGTCCAGATCGGCACCGGTGACGTGTGTCATCAGGAACTTTGGTAGAAAGAGGGCTCTCAGGCCCCACCTCAGACCCAAGTCAGAATCTGCATTTTGTGGGGGCAGGAGATGCACAACCTAAGCGGGCATTTTATTGCCTCAGCCCAGGGTGACATCACTTCCGTTCCAAGCCCACTGACTAGAACCAGCTACATGTGGGGTCATCTAAGCCTGAGGAGACTGCAGGACGTAGGTGAACCCGTAAGATACTTGATGAGCATCACCACCCCCACACAGCTTCAGTCCCCTAATTTAATAATAGAGTTGTTTTTTAATGATTATGGGTGAAAACTTTCAGAATCCTGAATATGAAGGCTATTCACTTGAACATGTCAATTACAAATTTATCTTTTCCATTTTCATCAATATGAATAAGTAATGTAACTGCTTCATACCAAATGATGCAGTAAATTTGATGAATCCGTGTGCTTGATTCAGATGTTCTAGGAAAAACTCCAATTCCATTTAGCTCCTTTTTCGTCATAAATATTGATGTTCAGGACCAAAATCGATGCGTATGTGACACAATATTTACATACCCCAGGAAGTTCCTGGACCGTTTATCCAGTTCACATTCTTTGAACAAACTAGTGAAATCAATTACAGTCCTCAGGCAATCAGCCCAACATCGATGATCGTTTTTGTTCAAAGCCATTGTTAGAGCGCACTTTTTCTGGGGTTCACAGGGTCCTCGTGTGTCACACATTGGCCACAACACAGGACCAGAGGCGAGCAGCAAACTTTAAATAACACACAGAGCAAGACCCGAGTCTAAGAAGGAAGAAAGGAAGGAAGTTATTACTGATGAGAATGTAGGAATCTGAGAACCCTCATAACAAGGAATGAAGGTCTGAGCAAAAATTATAGGCCAGTACAATTTCATTTGGAATATAAAATCATAAGAATGGTTCGGGGATATTTTTTTTAAGAGCTAATACAAGAAATCAAATTTCTTTATTCACTCAACAGTGTTTATTCTCATTTTGCCTCAAGGAATTTTAAAGCGACTGCCTGTTTCTCTGACATTTGCTTTAATTTCTTCCTTCTCCTTGGTCCCTTTTAAAATAAGGCAAATTAATATCAACCATACTAAGTATGTCAAATATTTAGAGGTTTGTAAGATGAGATATCTTTATTCTCATCTGTATACTGAGAATAAAATTATTTATCCCTTAGGCAGAAAATGAGGGTGAAAATTTAGTGAAGGGTCTGACACCTGGTTGGCATTCAAGAAATGATCATTATTATTTTAGAAAATAACCTTCTGTCTGTCTCATTCAGCATCCCAGAAATTGTGGGTGCCCCCTCATTAGAACACTTTCAGTGACAGGTAGCTCCCTGCTGGACTGGCTAGCTGATCCCTTCATGGACAATTCTAATTTTTTTTGACAACTCTAATTTTTAAAATATGTTTCTTATGTAGATTCTTTATGTGGATCTTTCTGTTAGTTACATATATTTGGTCTTATTAATGCCTTCTGGAGTAATCTAATATAAAATGTATGTTTTAATAGTGATGTCAGAAGTGATGGTGTCTAGCCCTGGCCAGTGTGACTCAGTTGGTCGGAGTGTCATCCCACGGAGAGGTTGTGGCTTGATTGCCCGTCAGGTCACGTATCTAGGTCAAGGGTTCGATACCTGGTTGGGGAGCCTAGAAGAGACAACCCATCAATGTTTCTTGATCATGTCACTGCCTCCCTCTCCCTTCTCTCTCTCTAAAAGAAATGAAAAAGTGTCCTCAAATGAGGATAAAAAAAGATGGTGGTGGCTTACCGTTATGCTTTACACCTAGAGTAATACAAAATACTATTGAATGTAAACTAATTCAGAAGTAAAATTTAGAAAGAAGGAATAATGTCAAGAATGTTCTTTGTGAAAGGTTGGCAGTTTTAAATTCCACGCGTCCTACATTACAGAGTCACCGTTAACGTATTCGTAGGCTTAGCCCACATCGCTCAAGCAAACGCGTAAGCCGTTTGCAGCATAGAAGGCAGCAGTAGGTCACAGGCAGCAATCCCAGGCACCTGCTGAGACAGACAGCAACGCACTTCCGAGGACGTTTGTCCTCTGCTTCAGTGTCGCTCCCTCTAGTACAGGCTTGTCGTGGACAACTGCACATCCTGTGGAACCGAGGAGTACACGGAACAGGACTGGAAGGGAGAAGGCAGCGGGACGCAGCTGGAACTCTGTGGCCCAAGCCTTGACAAGAGCCACGACTCTGACAAAAGGCCCAGTGAAGTGACACCTACTGACATCAGACGCGCCTTTGCAGCGCTAGGTCTGTGCCTGCTGCCCTGGTGCCGCTCCCGGGAGGTATTCCCTTCGGAGAGAGATGTCGGATCAGCGATGTTCTTTACAAAGACATTGTAATTCAGGGTGAAATGTCTCCACATCTGCCTCGTCTGAGCCCCCAAACAACTGAATACGGTCGAAGACCAAGCTATTCCTGAAGCAAGTAAACAGCTACTTCTTGCTCTGAAGGAACGCACCTCCGAGATTTTCTGCCTGTTTTTCATTATTTTTCAGCTCTTTGTATATTGCAAAGATGGTCTTTTTCATTTTGAGAAGCTTATCCCAGATTGCTTCCAAGCATTGACAGGCTGGGCAAAATTGTGCATGAACTAATATAAGCCGTGCATTATATTCCTGCCATTGCCTGACTCACCCCATCCCACGGTTGGCTCAAATCGAAGACACGGGGACAGTACCAGGTGTTTCAGACCCTGGGAGTCATATTTCTCCCGGTGCTTTGCAACTGTCACCAGACAGAGACCCTCAGGGACATGCAGTGCGTTGGTCATGGGCTAATGGCACTCGCTCCTCTGACAACCGAGAATGAACTTAAGCCTTTGAGGTGAGCAGAAGTGTTTGAAAATTTTATTTATTTGAAATTTACACACTACTTAGTTCCAAAAACGACTTCAGGGAACTGCCAGAGAGGAGGGGCTGTGTGCCGAAGAGTTCCACGCCCTTTTCGCTGTCATAACGTAGCCATCAGACATCGTCTCTCCCTGCATGGCAATGGCGCAGAATGGCGTGAGAGCTTCGTGGCTGGAAACGCAGATTTTGGACGCAGGCGCATCTTGGTTTGCATCTTGGCATGTCCCTCCCTAGCTGTGCGGCACTGACTTAGGTCCCTGCTCCAAGCCGTGGCCCCTTCCCCTCTGAAGGAGGCTGGCATCTCACTAAGTTATCGTGAGAGCTGGAGCGGATCCCTGATGTAAAGCAGCACCACAAACGATACGTGAACACCCTTTCTTCGTTATCATTAGCTTATCTTCTGTCCAGCGAGGTTCTCCTCCAGTGCAATCATATATCCACGCAGTTGTTCGGTAGGCTAAATGGTTTCAAAGTTTTTAACTTACGGAAGACATTTATTTTTAAGCTTCTATGGGTCCTCCTTTGTTTTGGAAGTGCTCGTCCAAACTGACACTAGATCCTGGCGTCCTTTAGCAGCGCCGAAGGACATTGGAGACGCATCGTAGTGACTGTGAAACCAGACGTGTGATCGTGAAATGCCGGGTTCTAAGGAAGGCAGGAAACACACTTGGATTAGTCCATTAAAAGCGACTGGACCTGGTTATCTTTCTGCCTCTGACATTCGCCCGGGAGAGGTTAGGAGGTTATAATGTGTTTCTAATATGAAGTAAATGAAAGATCAACTTTCTGAATATTAATATTTTAACAACCAGGTGATAAACCAGCCTCCTAAGTCCACATGTGAGAAAAATACAAGGAACACCGACATCGGGCACACGTTTTCTTGTTACTTTTGATGCGTTTCAAACGGGAGCTTGTAGTAATGACTCTGGTTTGTCTACCGTACATCGTCTGTATATGGTATTGGGTGCGAACCATCCAAAGTCAAGTCTCCTGCCATCATCCTTTATCTCCCCTTTAGCCTCTTCTATCCCCCACCCCTTTCCCCTTGGTAATCACCATACTGTTGTTCGTGTCTATGAGATGTTTGTGTTGTGTTGTGTTTTGCTTCATCCCTTCACCTTTTTTCACCCAGCCAAGATTTGGAAGCAGCCCAAGAGCCCATCAGTAGATGAGTGGGTGAAAAAGCTGCGGTCCATTTACCCAATGGAATACGACTTGGCCATAAAAAAGAAGAGATCTTACCTTTTGTGACAACATGGATGGACCTAAAGAGCATTATGCTGAGTGAAATAAGCCAGTCAGAGAAAGACAAGTACCATCTGATCTCACTCATGTATGGAATCTAATGAACAAGATAAACTAACAAAGAAAATAGAGTATATCAAACTTTGATACAACGTAAACTTTTAATTATGTTCCAATTTAAAAATAAACACACTAGTTTTCTCTTTCTGCTCAATCTACCTTGGGGTCCAAAAAGATATGGAAATAGAAGCATTTTCCTTGATTTTTATTTTTTCGTTTTTTTTAAATAAAGATTTTATTTATTTTTTTTTTAGAGGAAGGGGAAGGGTGGGAGAAGGAGAGGGAGAGAAACATTAATATGTGAGAGACATCAAGTGGTTGCCCCTCGCACGTGCCCCAACCAGCACCTGGGCTGCAACCCAGGCAAGGGTCCTGGCTGGGAATTGAACCCGCAACCTTTTGGTCTGTGAGGTGATGCCCATCCACTGAGTCACACCAGTCAGGGCTGAATTTTCCTTGATTTTTAAAGGCCTGAAAAGATAAGAGGTTCCAAATAAGATAGAAATTTGGTTTTAGGATAATCACAGTTGGAGAGACACTGGCATTTGTCGCTATTCAAAGATAAGGTAACAGAGGAGTTCCAGAAAGAGCTTAGAGCTTCTTCTTGAAAAGGGCAGTAGCTATAAACCCAGATTATGCCCCCAATATGGCCATTTATTAAAATTATGCTCCCCTCTTCATGATTGGGAAAATCACGTTGTTTTGGAAATTGTCAGTGAAAGAGAAGGTAGAAAAGGTACATGTACCTTTTCTTTATACTATACTCTGCTACTGCCCCCTGGCTGGTTTGGCTCAGTGGATTGAGCGTCGGCCGGCGAGCTAAGTGTCGCTGGTTCGATCTTCCAGTCAGGGCACATCAGAAAAGGAAAACTCTGACTCCAAAAAACCTCCGCTGCCTTGCGGCATACCTCTTCAGGGGAAAGGCTAAGGGAGTAAACCCCGACAGAAAATCCGGAGCCGGAGTCCCTAAGGCGGTTTGACGTTGTAATCAACACCGGCAACTCCTGCGGCGCACCTGAAGCCAAGCTGTATTGACTCCGTCTTTCCCTTGGACCCTTCAGCTGCGAAGAGAGGGGGGGTCTGCTGCATGGGCAACAGCAGACCCTCCATATTACCCTGCCCAGGCTCTGTAGCTTCAGCTCCACTGGAGAGGACACTCCAGCGTCATCGCAAGATGTCGATTCAACACGGGAGGAGACAGATACCGTGTCACTCCCGAGTTGGACTGCACAGCCATTCTCGGCGGTGCAGATAGACTCTTAAGAAGCTACACCATCGTCTCTCGAGACGGACGGCTGCCGACGACGACTATCAAAAACATCAGTTAACCTGGTGTAAAATTTTACTAACACAACGGTTGATAAATTCATACATAAAAATTAGCTAAGCAGTTGTTAACTGCTTACCACAAATACCACAGGGAAAAGGCTTTTAAACAAGAATTCATCACTACAGAATTGGCTGTCAGTGGGTACAATCATCTCTTTCAGCAGGACAAAGAACTTATTAAAAAGTATAATTTGCTATTTCATCATACCTCCTCTCCACCTTGGATTTGAAATGCTAATCATTCATGGGTTGCTGCTGTTGTTTGTAATGCCTTTAAAATTCATTACAAACTACCCCAAGATTGTAAACACCTGCATACATATGTATCGAAAATCAATACGGCTACCCTCAAGTGTTTGAAAAAAAAAAAAATTACAGCTATCTCAGCAGTTCTACCAGTTCATTACTACTGTGATTTCTTTTTATGGTATTTTTTTAATGTTTTTGCAATATGAGAAAATATATGGTCCCAGTTTATTTATCCTTCTTGGGAGAAAGATAGTTCACCAAGTCCATTCAAGTTTCTTTTGGATATGTATCATCCAAAGTACTAAAAAAAAAAATCTTTATCCAGATGTTAAAATGAGCCAATGACTATTTAACATAACTGAACACGTCCGTTCAGAGGCTCACTCCTACACAATTCTCAGGCCACAGAAAAAAAAGGGGGGATGAGGAGGGTTTCCTTAGAGATGATACTGAGCACACCAGCCAACAGCCCTAAACTTCTGTCTGGGTATTTTTCAGATGTTTTAGGAAATTATCATAGGAATCCATCCAGCTTTCCTTTTGAGAGCGAAACCTTGGCCGGCTTTCAGGTGGTGGTGATGGACGCAGACTTGACTTTGAGTGGTGAACACACATGATGCAGATGATGTGTTAGAGAGCCATACACCTGAAATCTACACAATTTTATTAACCAGTGTCACCCCAATATATTCAAGAAAAAAGAAAAAAAATTTTTTTGAATTTACAGTAGCCAAAATGAGAGACATTCATTCATTTGTTCACTCATGTTGCGTGAATTTAAGGACTCTTGATTTAAAATAAATTTTAAGAGGTCAGGATGGAAATCAGGAGAAAAGAGATCCCTTTCTGTGAATCAGAGCAGGAACGCAACTGTTCTCAAGGTCTGCTGCACTTCCCAGGGGGCACCAACTACGCGCGTTTGCGTTCCAATCTTATAATAAATTAAGTACCAGTCACACCGCGAATTTTCTACTTCGTGGAAGAGAAAGAGAATAGGAAGGACATTGCACCGAATGACTTCATTTCTCATTGTGGTAATACTCCTGACGTGATTTGGGTAAATGACCCTCTCTCTGTTAACACAGTTTCCTCATCTGTAACTTAAGGGCGACTTTGCCTACACTGAGTAAATCCTGGCATACGGTTGGCCCTCATGAATATGACTTTGCTCTAAATTTGGGGGAAAAAACCCAGTATGTAAGCACATGGCACACTTTCAGGGAAACCTCCCAGTCTACTGAGAGTTAGGCAGAGCACGTGTTTCTCTTTGGGTCTGTCAGGGATGAACCCATGTGTCAGAAATATGATGTGCACCGTGGCAGACAGGAAGCAAGGTGACTGGACTTGCCTCTCTTTTCCTGAGACGAACCCAGCACGCAGCCACGCCTGTTTCCCAGGTAAATGGCTGTACGGGGCTGCTAAGGAGGTCCTGCACATCATCAAAAGCCTAAATTACTCCCCTGGGTCTCTGCTTCTGCCCGCACAAAGCAAGTGGCACACTCACAGTTTGGGGGCACAGCTCCTTGATCTAAGCCACGCTGCCACCGAGACCCTCAGCCCCCTAATAGTCGGGTAAATATTCCCACGTGTTCTCAGGAAAGCCCAGGCCAGTCAAGTCACCCCGATACAAATGCAAATGCTACAGTATCCCGTTAATAAGTGTCAAGCCCTCCAGCAGAGACGGTAACATGGACATTTAGGTGTTAGGAAGGAAGGGTCGCGGCCAGGTGCTCGCCTGCCCAGCCTGGGGCGCGGGGTATTTAGCGTGGCGAGCAGCCGTGGAGGAGACGCTGTCCACTTCACAGGGGGCTTGTGGAGCAGCCTCAGGCGTGGCAGGCAAGGACGCTGTGACCGGAGCTCATGACGGGCCGCGTGTCCTGTTCATTTCCCCGACGGCGCCCTCTCCGTGTCTCTCCCCACTCATTACCTTCGTGCGTCGAACGTCACTTGGACGTATCTCTCTTCTAGCCACCGCCCGGCAACTTGAACTGGGCCAGGGTCAGTGCCACGCGTGTGGTTTTTCCCACCGAGTCCCCAGCCCCTGCAGTAACACTGGGCAAAGGACAGGTCACAGAGCCACGGACGCATTGAATGGATGAGGGGTGCTCAGCACCCCGTTCGGAGACTGTGCCCCGGCCCGAGTGAGAGGAGTCATGGGTTGTGAGTGACAGACTGAGGCCCTACAGCTGAGCGGGGATACGCACCCACTAATGGCCGGTTGAGAAACATGGAAAGTGAAAAGTTTTTTAAATTGAAAGTAAGATTTACATTATGCTGTGGTAACTATATTAGCTTAAAAGTTACCTCAAGATGACTATATAGATGGAATATCAATACCTAAACTGTTCCATGGTTTTTTTCCATCAATAATTTGGCACATCCCAACACCTGTCCCATTTCACCCGAGAAGAGAAGTTTACCATTTATCTTTTCCTGTCGGCTGGATGTTTGGAAGAGTGCAGGCCAGGAAGAAAGGCTCCTCTACCCCTCCAGGTGCTTCCTGCTGGCCTAATAGGCACGTTGGCATGAACTGATTCATAACAGAAAATAACCAAGTTTAGTCACATATGTGCATATGGGGATCCTGCATACACGAGTCAGAGGCCCCCCATACATGAGCTTTGGGAACAGAGCGTTAAAACGAGGCCTATGTGATGTTCTCAGCCAAGGATGAGGTGAGGTGACTTGGGATCTTGGAGGGGAGGAAGGTCATTCATGGGACGAAAAGAGCAGATGTCCGGTAATGAGATGTTTGCCCTTGTCAGAGGCAGGTCACAGGGAGTTATTTCTGGTGATAATTCCTGTGATAGGCAGGGTTGCCATTTAGATTTCCGGGTAGTTAGAGGAGGGGCAGAAGATCCTCCCGCGTCCTCAGGGTCTCAGTTGCCTTTAGCTTCAATAATCCACATGTCAAAGTATCAAATCTTGGGGAGGCCTTTCCTGAACCCCTTCAAAAGGTATAAATAAGGTTCATTAACTCATATTTTTAAAGCGAATTATACTCAACTTACCAGGTATGGTCAGGAGCAAACATAAATACCAAACTTTTATTTGTATTACAGTGACAATACTGTTAATATTAAAAACAAACAAACAAACAAAAACACCTACAGCCATTGCCAGAATCGAATGGAAAGTGCTAAGAATGAAAACCCTGTTAACCAGTGCGCTGCAGTTCTAAAAGGTCTACATCCCGCATCTCCGATTTTAAGAAATTCTTCCAACCACCTGAGTCCCTATTCTGCCTCCTCTGGTCAAAACGGAACAAACAAGACAATCTCAGAGCTAAAAGCCTCTGAAGAACCCACCTCACCATTTCGGCTTAGCTGTGCCCTCTGAAAACTTTCGGTAGGAAAGCGTTCGCCTCACCCCAGAACAGAGCCCGGCAGCCAGCCCGCTGTCCGGGTAAGTTAACGGGCTCTCGCCAGAAAAGAATCAGGGGACGTGCTGGTGCCCCACGGCCCGATATTCCTGACAGCTTCCCGCGCGAGTGGGTCAGATTGTAATTCCATTTGAATTACGAAGTAACTAGGTTTCTCCTTCGGGAACTGGTTTCCTGCGTGTGTTTAGAAATAGTGATTTTCGTAAAAAGCCCCAATTGCCATCCGAAGCCCCCCACCTGCCCTCAGGCATCTGTTGACCGTTACTCCGTTCACTCGTGGACCGTGGACCGAGTGCCTGCTGTGTGTCCAATTCTCACCTGGGGCTGGGGTTTCACAGGTGAAACAAAAGCAGAACCAGGATTGCTGCGCACCGGGCTCTGACCGCCTGGGAAAGAATTCGACAAACAAACAAATCCCCCTAAAGTTTTGAATCCATGATATCACAACTGTTGCATATTGGGCGCAGTTTCTACATCATAAAGTCACAATTTAGGGGGTGGCATCCAGTAGCCCACCCCCCGGCTGCTGAGCACAGTATTGATTTTATATGATGTCAGGGCCGATAACCGCCCGCTGTGAACACACCCTCAGCTTCCTCTGACTTGGGTAGTGCTCTGTTTTCTTCCCGACCCTTTCCTCTCTGTCCTTTTATGACCAGAATTCTGACTCTATTCCAATGCCACTCCAGTGAGGTCTTAGCTCTCCGGCCTCCGGCCGACCTGCCTCTAAGGCCACTCTCTGACAAGTCAGGAGGAATTCTGAGTGATCTCCTTCTTTAAGCAGAGACAGAACTAGTGGGCCCTGAAAACAGAGAAGGCGATATCACAGGAATAAAACCTGAAGATCCCCTAAGGTCGTGAGAGCTCAGAGGAGAAGGGTGTGGTTTGATGCATCTGGGACAGGATAATCGAAGGCCCGGGTGACGAGGGAGAACGTGACAGAGGGTCCTTACTGGGGGCCGCAGTTCAGAGGTCACCGGTGAGAGGGGCGATTTCAGCCAAGCGTGGCAGGAAGGTGGCTTTGCAGGGGGAAGGGCACCGGCAGCTGGTGTTGAGAGAGATCTTTGGTTTGTTTGGGTTTGGACTTGGTCTTTAACGGGCGATCGCTGTGGGTCATTAAATGCCCAGAACACGTTTTAAGAACCAATCCCCTGTGCACTCTATAGTCTGGGCATGAGCACACTCGTATGTGGCATTTAGATGCTGGGTTGACAGAAATAAACTGAAGGGCTCCAGTCTCTCAGGTTTAAAGAGGCAATAAGCCTTCATGTCCTGGCTGTTGTGTGTCCTTGTTTGAGTCGGAGGCTTGCTGACCATCCAGCGGTCCTTTAGAGGACCCATCCGTGTCACAAGTATGCCAGGTGTGTCGGTGAATCGGGGCGGGGTGGGGCACGGCTGGATTGTTACAAATAAAATGCAGAATTGAATTGTTTGCTGGTGATTCCAGTAAATTAAGAAAGTCTTCAGTTTGTAACAGAATTCCTAGAACGTGAACTAGTTTTAAAGAGATATGACAGGATTCACAGCTCATTATGGGGAAACGGGGGGAGAGAGGGGAAGACAGAGCAAGGCCTCGGAGGGACCGTTTAGCACAGTTACAGGATGATGAGGATGATAAAACTTCATCTAGTTTAGATTTTAGCTGGTAATGAAGAATTCATACATTCCCTCCGGCTTTCAAAGGGGCTTGGATTCCAACAGTAGGCACATTAGCTTCCGATTCCTGGGGAGTTAAAGACGTTAATGGGAGAAAATTATTTAAGAAATTATTTTAAAGTTCCATGTGTAATTACTTGTTTTATGCATCGTTCAGTAGTGGGGCGGCCACCAGGTTGTAGAGTTCATCTTCCTTAGACAAATGAACGGCTTGCTAGGAAAATGGCTTTAAGTCCCATGCAGAGCTGTTCCTAAGAAATGTTGTCATAATCCTAGACAAGCCATTCCATGATGGGATATCAGACGGATTGACTTGCATCATCTAGAAAATGAGTGGCAGGTACTAACACACATACACACACAATAAATGGAATTAAACATTATCTATTTGACTCAAATGTAAAAAAAAAAATAGTAGCTAGTTCATAGGAGATAAAATAACGAGATTAAATCAATACAATTAAAAACAGATGGGATTTTAATACTTTCAGAGATCTGACACACTAAGTTCATCGCTCTCATTTCACTGCTGGAGAAGCCAAGCTCCCTGTGGGTTTTCCCCCCTTTTTTCTTATCCTATTTTTAATATGCTCCTATTTTTAAATTTCCAGTAGGACACCTTACATCATTTTTTGACGGAAGGGCTGTGTGTGTGTGTGTGTGTGTGTGTGTGTGAGTGTGACATACAGCAGGAGGGAGGCAGGGACAGATGAGCAAGGGAAGAGGACAGGGACAGGGAAGAGAGAAGGAGACTTGGTCTCATGTTTTAGCCGAAGGCATCTTCTCTACGTGAGCACTGAATCCCAGGCTCATGCACAGCTCAGGCCGCGGCTCTCCCCTCCCCATCTCCTGTAACACTGTGCAGCCATCTCTGCTGGGTAATCACTTTGTAGCTATTAATATATATTTTTATCATCTCAGAAAAGTAACAAACAAAACCCTATTGACTTCAGTTCTTCCAGCTGAGGTTCCTTTCACCTGTTCCTTTTCTTTTTTAAGGTTTTATTTATTTATTTTTAGAGAGAGGGGAAGGGAGGGAGAAAGAGAAGGAGAGAAACATCACTGTGTGGTTGCCTCTCACTCGCGCCCCCAACTGGGGACCTGACGTGCAACCTAGTCATGTGCCCTGACTGGGAATCGAACCCGCGACCCTTTGGTTCGCAGGCCAGCACTTAGTCCACTGAACCACACCAGCCAGGGCCTCATCTGTTCCTTTTTTCAACAAAATTCTTTAAGGGAGCTGTGGATATTCACTGATGCCAACACATCCTGTCTCCCAACCTCCTCTTAGACTTTGGCCTCTGCCCCCGCCCCCCACGTGAAATGGCTCAGTCAGAGCCACCGATGGCTTCCATGTTGCTCAGTGCTCCATTCTCATCTCACTTGACCTTGACTTATGGATACAGTTGGTCTCTCCTTCAAATGCTTCCTTCACTCGGTTCCCAGAACACCACTCAGCTGAACCGCTTCCTTATATCATTGCCTTTTACTTTCCTTTGCTTGTTCTTCCCCATCCTCCCAATCTCTAAACACGGGTGGGGCCCCCCTGGCTTGTCCTCGGACACCTCGTCTACTCACACTCATTCATTTAAATACCAGGGAGGGGTAGAGGAATCCTACACAGATAGTCCCTAGGCCTGGACCCTGCACTCCAGACTTAGGTATCTAACAGTCTCACTCCACCTGCATCCCTCATCTGCATAGCAAGCTGGAAGGTCCTAAGACAACTTCCTGCTCTTCGTCCTCAAGCCTGCCCCTCCCACAGCCTCTGCTGTCTCAGGAGCGGTGACTCCATTCTTCTCATTCTACTGGCCTCCAACTTGGGGGCCATGCCCCCCCCCCTTCAGCACCTCCTGACAGCGGTACCTCCCAAACAGTCCTGGTGGGGTCTCGCCAGCACCATGGCGGGCCCCGCTGGCCATCACTGCCTCACCCGCATTGTGGCAGCAGCCTCCCGGGGTCCTCCTGGCTGGCCTTCTTGTCCGAACCCCCAAAGTTTTCTTTACAGGACAGCCAGCGCGATCCTTTCAAATCGCGGGTCAGCTCACGCCACTGTTCCAATGGGTTTCATCCGTGTTTTTTTTTAAATGTAAAAGTAATATTTTTATTGAAAACATGTTTAATGAATTATGGACACTCCATTCATCAGCCCTTGGGCACATTTAACCAATTCAACGGCAGGGCTACTCAGCGCAACGATGGATTCTCGCCAGTTGAAAGGCCGCTCTAAGACCTGCGCCAGATGCTGAGACCAGAAGACGCGCAAACCCAGACACGTGGCCACAGAAGTCCGCGCGGACGCAGCGAGGGAGGTGGCGACGGTCTCGGGGCTTTGTCCGACGTCTCAGGTGTCACAGAGGCTGGAGGGGAAAGAAGCTGCCAGTCCTTAGATCAGAAACGGAACCTGGGCCGAAAGCACAAACAAAGACGCTTTCCAAAGCTTTTCCAGTGACCCCCAAGTGAGGCACGTGGCGACCGGGCATCCCCAGCCGTGGTATGTGCCTGGGTGGCGACCCTGAGTGCTGCGTGTCGGCCCCACGCTGCTGTGCGCACGTCCCCAACGCAGGCTTTGCTTCCTCTCGTGTGCCTGTGGCATCGTCCTTTTAAGACCTGCTGTCGTCACTGCAAGGGGGCGGGGCACGGGCTCCCTGGGACAACGAGGCCCCGAGCGCCGCCGTGGTCTGAAGGCCCTGCCGCACCCGGTCCCCACTGCTTCTCTGACCCCATTCCCTCCTGCTCTCCGCGCCCCCACTTGGCTCCAGAACCGCCCCTGTCCGGCAGGTCCTCTCCCATGGCAGCCACCTGTCAGCCGCGACATCGTGTCCCTGCCACCTGCAGCGCTTCGTAGGACTGTCCGCACGACGTGCTCCCTAACTCCCTTCAGGCCTTTGCTCCAACGTCCCTCCAGTGACAGCTTCCTGGCGGAGCGACCCTTCTATTTACAGACGCAAAGCCACTGGCAGCCCGGCGCTCCCCGTCTCCCGACCCCGCGTCGTATTTCTCCATGGCATTCGTCCCCACTTTGCATACAGCGTTCACCTGCCCCTTCTACTTATTGTCTCTGGGCTTCAGTGACAGCAAATCCCCGCACCCATTTTGCAGGTGGCGACGGCCGCCCGGCCCCTAGAACCAGGCAGGCGCACAGCGGGCACTCGACGTCCCTGTCCGTCCTCAGATTTGACGACCTCTCAGCAACTGTGCGGGAAAAAAACACAAGATAAGATGAATCTCTGAGGACAGAGCAGCAGATTGCCGCCGGGAAGGGGTCCCTGCGGAGCTCATCTGGGTTGGCTTGATTTTTACGATGCCTTGCGTTGCATCCGCCACTGATTAAAGTTAATGAAGAACCGAAAGCGCCACCACTTAATGCGGGCCGTCATTATTCATTTATGCACAGCCACTTCCGCTGTATTGAATGGGGAGAAGAGGCGCAAAAATGAATTTTTAAAAAATGAACGGGAGGAGCTGACGTTGTTTCTTACAGAGGCCAGTGCCGGCTTCAGGGCCCGGTCAGCGCGGTGTTTAGACTGAAAATTACAGTATCTCTATCTCACCCGTGGGCGTAGTCTGAAAAATACCAAACATTATTCTGTTTTCTCCAATTATTTTGATTTCATATACATTTTTGAAATATCGAATTCAGGTTTTAAACACAGTCAGCACACCTGCCGTCACGCAGGAAGCTCCCTGGTTTTGTGCAGGGCGGTTAATTAGGACTCACGCCCTCTCGCTCCCCAACCCAGGCAGGTGAGCCGTCAGAGACCTTCAGGGTTACGTGGTTTGCTAACTATCGTGTTCCCACTCAGCCCCAGCTGCCAAGTCTCTCTCCTCTGCTGCCTCCCGCCATCTATTATTGAGCTCAGAAAAAGGGCGGACGTTTGGATGCCTGAAATCGATGGGGAGGATCCTTCCGGCTGCAGCAAGTCTCAGGCATCTGTGGTCACCCTGAAAGCGAACCTGGACGGCAGGCCACAGAGCCTGTGCCTTGTGAGCAGTTTGCTAATGAAGTGTGGAGGCCAAGATGCAGTTCCCAATTGCAACCCCCACGTCTCTTTTCTTCCTCCTTTTGTTTTTCTGAGGACAGAGAAATCAAGCTCCCGTGGAGAACAGACGAGATGTCAGTCCGTCCGTCCTCCGACAAGAACGCCCAGCAGGGAGATGTTCTTTCCCGGTGGCCATCGCTGGCCAGTCCACGACCTTAGCTCCCCTTCGGAACACTGGGGTTCTCATTCCTGTTGAAGAGCTCACAGTGGGTAAGAGTCAGGAAGCGGGAAGAGGACTAGCGATTGTCCCATTTAGAACGTAGGCAGTCACAGCAGACATGGGCGTTCAGGACGAGTCCACCTCCACAGCCCAGGAGAAGCTGCTTCTAAGAAGGGATTGCAGTTTAAAAAAGAACCCAAACCAGAAACTGTTGGAGCATTAGCCTTTAAAGGATGCTTGTTTGTATGACAGCGGCGATGACGGAGAGAAGGCCGCACAAACAGAACGAGCAGGTAGCCACAGTAGCCATGAGGTCACTGAGGGCGCTTTGTGACGCGTGCAGGGCGGCTGGGCCGGAGGGGTCTGCTCCAGGGACACTCCAGCCAAAGCTCCCTTTGTGCCGCCTCAGGTTCACACCGGGAACATTTTACGTCCGTTTAAAGGACGCCCAGAAGAGAGAAAGGGGAATAGAAAATACGGGTACACAGAGGATCTCTGGACTTTAGTATATATTTCTGGGCTTTTAAAATGTCCAGGTGGCTTTCCCCATTTATTGTAGGCGTTAAGCCACAGTGACAGAAATGCGGCTACTCTCGCTGGGGCGGAATAAAAGGATTTGCACATATCGAGAAAATAAAACCTTTTTTACTTCCAGCCATGTAACGGTTCAAAAGTTCTCATAAAAACTCATAAAAAACATCCAATTTTTCTCACTTCATGCCAGCCTAGAATGGCTGCTCGTGCTAATTGTCCTCAACGAAAAATACAAGAGTGAGTGAAAAATCCTGGATCTACCCGAGTGAACCCCTATACGTTTGAATATTTGTAAACTGACCTTGAATAATATCAAGAAATAATTTGAGGTAGACTGAAATGGAGACTGAGCTCATTTTACAAATCCAGAAAAACGAAAGTATCATTCAGCGAAATAACGCGTGAATGTTTCTGTGGTATCCGCCCAGATGCCGTCCGGTGTGAGCGCTTCCTCCGGGCTCACCGTGGCAGTTGGTGGGTATCCCTCACAGTGTCGTCCCCGGAATGAAAGGAACAGGGACAACCCCTGAAGCCCCAGCATGCCACCCAGCACTGAATTCTCTCTTTTGAATTTGCTGAGTTGGCTCCAAATTCTGTGTCTGTTCAGCACAAGGAAATCTGCTTTATTTTCTAAGTTCTGTGGCTCGGGCCAGGCTAGAAAGGGTGAAGAAGTCTGAATTCTGTCATCTGTGGAGTCAACGGGTGATGTCGCCTCACATCCAGCTTGTATTCAGGATACAGAAATGCACCTAATTTTCTAGGTGAGGAACCTCAAGGCAAGACAGTTCAAGGGACTTTGAACGTCTCATCCCTGTGGCCACAGCTAAGGCCCTGAGCTAATTCTGTTTATACGAAGGACTGATTCTCAGGGAAACCCCGCTGTTCTGATTGGTGAGGCCAGACCGAGGCTGAAATCATTCTTCTTAGCAACCGAGAGCTCACCGTGTCTTCTCTGCGCTTCCCTGATGTGTCTACACGGTGTGTACGTGTGTGGTTATCTGCAGTCTTTATAACGTTCTCTCTCTCCAGGTGCCCGAGGTCAAATTACTCAAATGTCCCCTCCAGCTTTTACTGCTGAAGAAAGAACAGTCCCCCTCAACAGTAGCGTCTTGATTCAGGGTCACCCTTCCCTCTTCCAGAGCATGTTCTACCCCGGCACAGCTTTGAGCACACTTCTCCATACATGACCACATAGTCCGCTTCTTTAACGCTGGGCAGAATTTTCCCTAGCTTCATTGCAGTAGAATTGACAAATAAAAACTGTATCTACGTCAGGTAGACAACATGACGGACTGATATGCTTCTGTGAAATGACTACCACAGTTAAGCTAATTAACACACTCGTCGCCTGACACACTTGTGTCTGTATGTGCTGAGAACCCTTCAGATGTACTCTTAGCAAATTTTAACTTTCCATACAGTCTTACTGACTAAACTCACCATGCTGTATGTTAGATCTGCAAAACATATTCATAACACATCTGACATGCGTACGCTTTGACCAAAGTCGTGCGGGTTCATCACTATCTATTGTAGAAATAACCTTTCTAAAATCCGTACTTACATACTGATTTAGCAATTGCTTCTCTGTTAACGAAAAGGGAGACTCCTAAGACGGACTTGCCTCAGAGAGTGAGGCAGCTCACCATAGTGGCTATTTTATAAAATTAGGCCAATCCATCATTTCCCAGGGAAGAAATTTTCAGCAAATGAACCTTATCAGTGTTTAGCATCACTTAGCCACCATGGGCTAAATTATGCAGCCTGTAATTTGGAGTGAATTATGCTGCTCTCTCTAGTTTACTGAACACAGAAAAGATAGTCCGCGCATGTAGTTTTAAGAATGTTACCAGTCAGAAGTCATTGTCGAAGAAAACACCTTGGTACAAAAAGCCCTGAGTTTGGATGGAGGAACTGAATACAGAATAGCTAAGAGAAAGACAGAGGGGTGCAGGAAGAGAGAGGAAGAGGAGACAGAAGGAAGGAAAGGAGATAAAAGAGGCAGGAAGGGAGGGAGGGGGGAGGGAGGGAGCAGGAGGGAAGATTAAAAAGAAAAAAGGGAGAAAGAGGGAGGGGAAATGAGTCAGAAAGAGGGAGAGAGAGAAAAGAGGGAAGGAAAGATATTTAACCTTAAAAAGGGGGCAGGGGAGTTAAGTTGGAAGATTCTGCTAGAAAATATGTGCAAGGAAGGAAAATCTTTTAAAGCAACGTGGTTCCGTTCAAGGGAGGGCTGTCGGCCTCAGATGCGTTCAGAGGAACCAAGACGTAGGAATTCTGAGGGTAAATAGTTGTGCAGGAGAAGAAAGGGTTAGCAGGGTGGTTCTGTAGTTTTGTGCAAATGAATCACCTGCTGAACTGGAAGCGAAACAGAAACACAGTAAGAATTTCACCAATCAGTTAAGCACTGTCAATCCGTTTTAAATAATGAGTCTGTGTATTAGTAAACTCTTCTCTGTGTAGTGTGGACACTCGGAGGTGACGCATTGTGTTCTGCAGCTGGGCGTTTCGGCCTCGCGTTGACATGAGTTCAGGCTCACGTCACTCCTCCCCTGACACTAACGTGGAGGTTATGTTCTTCAGCTCTGTCGCTGCTCAGTAACAAGGGCAATTCAAGGGACACACAGCAATCTCAGATCGGTGCCAGGGTGATACAGGATATTAAAGCCCATAGAGGAAGAGAAAGGAGAATATTTATTTGAAGGATATAAAGACCAGGTCTTGAGATTTTATCTAAGCTTGGAATACTAAGAGAAAATAAGCTTTGAGGGTATCTAATGTGGAAAGATGAACAACTAGATAAATGATCACAAAAGAAAATGCAAGTCAAAATTTTAAGGTCCCTTAAAATGTGTTAACTTTTATGGATGTGCTGTTGACCAGTCAATATTTTAAAGGACAACTGCTCCTATGAGTATTTCATTCATCTTCAAGGAGATGAGAAAAACTTGTCTTCAGAATATATTCCCATCATATATATACCCCTTTAAATATAACTGATGTATTTCTTAGTGCATCCTTTCGAAATAACAATTTTATAGGAAAAATTATGCTCTTGATTAATTTGCAAATGTGGTTTTAAACATATTTAAGATTCAGATGCTTTAATACAAAAGTATCACTATATTTAGCTGTAATCATATCCTGAAATTTTCCAATTATTATACGAGCTGAGAAGGAGATACTGTTTTATGAATAGCCCACTAAGTTTTCATCTTTTTCATGATTTTGGAAACTTGAGGATTTCTTCAGGGAGAGAACATGTTTGCTCTTGTAGTAAAGTTCAGTCTAGCTGTCCTGGAAACCTCTTGTGTCTTGCATAGACTTTGAATCCGGTTGCTCGTGAAATTCTGTGATTGATAGGAAGCTAACCAGTGTCAACCACCAGAACTAATCCATCACATACAGTTGTCATGGGACAAAGAATGTCAGTTATTTCTTACAAACTGACTGAGATAGCAAAATCGATCCAAGAAGGTGCAGCAAATTATCTTCTATATATAGCATGAAAATCCAGAGTCTGTGGCAGTCTCAAAAGTTGCTTCCCTAAGCATATACCACATATGTGAATAGGGAGAATTACCATCATAAAAATCCCCACACTATCCAAAGCAATCTATAGATTCAACACAATTCCTATCAAGATACCAACGGCATGTTTCACAGAGCTAGAAGAAATCCTCCAAGAATTATATGAAACCAGAAAAGACCACAAACAGCTACAGCAATCTTGAGAAAGAAGAATAAAGTTGGAGGAATCATGCTATCTGATATCAAAGTATACTACAAGGTATACTATAGTAATCAAAATAGCATGGTACTGGCATAAAAACTGAAATACGAGTCAGTGGAATAGAATAGAGCGCCCAGAAATAAACCCACACCTTTATAGTCAATTCATATTTGACAAAGGAGGCAAGGACATACAATGAGTTAAAAGATAGTTGATTCACCAAATGGTGTTGGGAAAATTGAACAAATATGTGCAAAAAAATTGAAACCAGACCACCTCCTTACACCATACACAAGAATACATTCAAAATGGGCTAAAGACTTAAATGTTAGACTCGAAACCATAAAAACCCTAGAAAAAAAAAAAAACAGGCAGTAAAATCATAGCGCTATTTTTTCTGATATGTCTCCTGGGATAAGGAAAACAAAAGGAAAAATAAATAAATGGGACTAAAACAAACTAAAAAGCTTTGCACAGTAAGGGAAATGATCAACAAGATGAAAAGACAACCCGTGAATGGGCGAACATATTCTCCAATGATATATCTGAAAAGGGGTTAATAAGCAGAATTTATAAAGAACTTATACAACTCTACACCAAAAAAAAAAAATTGATTAAAAAATGGGCAAAGGACCTGAATGAATGTTTCTCCAAACAAGACACACAGATGGCCAATAGACCTATGAAAAGATGCTCAGCATCACTAATCATTAAAGAAATGCAAGTTTAAACCACAATGAAATATCACCTCACACCTGTCAGAATGGCCGTGGTTATTAAAACAAAAAACTACACGTGCTGGCGAGAGTGTGGAGAAACGGGAACCCTAGTGCCCTGCTGGTGGGAAGGCAGACTGGGGCAGCCACTGTGGAAAGCAGTGTGGAGATTCCTCAGAAAATTAAGAATGGAAGTGCCTTGTGACCCAGTGATTTCACTTCTGGAAAGCTATCTGAAGAAGCCTGAAACACTGGTTTGGAAGGATAAATGCACCCCTATATTCATTATTGACAGCGATGATTTGGAAGCAGCCCAAGTGTCCACGAGCAGATGAGTGGATTAAAAAGCTGTGGTACATTTACACCATGGACTACTACTCAGCCCTAGAAAAGAAGAAATATTACCTCTGTGACAGCACGGATGGACCTGGAGAGTATTATGCTTCATGAAATAAGCCAGTCAGAGAAAGACAAATACCATATGATCTCATTTATATGTGGAATCTAATGAACAAAACAGACAAACAAGCAAACAGAATAGAAACAATCTTGTTGATAAAGAGACAGCTGTCTGAGGGGAGGGTGAAGGGATTGAGCAAAAACAAAGAACTCATAGACACAGACAACAGTATGGGGGTCACTAGAGGGGAAGGAAGCACGGGAGGTAGAAGAGGGTAAAGGGGGCGGTACACGGTGACAGAAGGACACTTGACCTTGGGTGACAAACACAGATGCATTCTACCAATGATGTGTTGTAGAAGGTACACCTGAAACTAACCAATGTCTCCCCTGTTAATTTAATAAAAATTAAAAAATAAAAGTTGCTTCCCTAACGAAAAGCCAAGTGACAGCGTGTTAGAAAGCACACCGGCGCGGATACCTGAGGCCCTGAGTAAAAGCCTTAAGGAAACAGGAAAAGTCTGATGCATCTCGGATGGAAGGATCCAAGGGTAATAGAGACGTGACCAGCAGCAATAGTTCTTGGTCATGAGCGCACCTTCCTCTCTCACGGGCCCACTGAACAAGGACGTGCTTTTGTTTTCCAGCCGAAGAGGGCAGAAGGAAGAACACCCACCCTGTAGGGTGTTCTTTCATGCCTGGTGTGTGTAAAACATCCAGCCTCTCCCACGTGGGATTTAGGTGCATGAATTATGACGGAATCTAAAACACGGCTTTCAGCGATGCTTCCCGCAGAAGGTGAAGGGCAGTTGGTCTGGGTCAGTATAGCAAAAAAACAGGGATGTAGTTATTTGCATAAACCACCAAAGGCCAGTATGTACATTTATTTTAGAATGTGGATAGTTGAGGCTGAGTAAAACACAGTGAGAAACATCCCTTCTTTGGTAATGTTTATTGAGCATCTATTGATAAAGCCCCGGAGAAGATAGGGCCATAGAGTCGTGAACCAGCTGCCACCCCCATGCAGTTTACACTCAGTAGAGCCTGGTTCCTAAGAAACACAAGACCTCCCTGCTGGGGGGTTTCTCCCTCTGCGCGGGGCTCTTACACGCCTGCTTCGTTGGTGAGATGCCTCCCTAACTCCTAACTACCCAGACTGCAGTTATTCTGCAAGGCCAAGTTTTAAAAAAACCCAGGAATCAAGGGAATTGAATGAAAGCCCCCTTTATTAACCACTTAGATGGAAAACAAATGGTTGGTTAATTTTACCTGGGGTTTAATAATCCCCACAGGGACCTTGGCAATTAGAAGTGAGATCCTAAGAGACCCATCGTGGGTTATGAAAATGTATAAATCAGAAATTCAATAGGCACAGTACGAAATGTAGAAACTGGCTTCCAAATGTATTTTGTTTACTTTGACAGGTGCAATTTGGCCTCAATTAGTTAATTTTGGTGGTGTTGTGTTATTGATCTTGTACAACATTTCAGAAAATCGGTTAATTCTTTCTTAAGAAATGGATAAGATTGATAAGCAATCTATGGGAATGACTGCATTTTCAGATGAATGAAATAAGAATCATGGATCTTTTATGCAATACCCATTTTATTTCTTAATCTGCCAGTAAAGAACCAAAAGACACTGAACAGACTGAATTTTCCAGGAGCTGTGGTTTTCTGCGGAGGCAGGAAACTAGGTCATCGGGCAGGGTTATCCCATACCAATGAGCCACAGGTCAGCCAGGAAGTCATGTCGTCACTAAATGATACGAGGGGAAAGGGATGGCCGTGGAAGGAGGAGTCGGTCCTTCCTGACTTCCCACTGCCTTAGCCATTTTTATGCAAGAGAGTGACTAAATGGCACCTCAGTGGAGCGACAGGCCCCGGCGTACTCATCTTTCAGGCCGAGAGAGAGATTCTTAATAACTATGTTTAATGAATAAACAGGATATTATGGTTTCCCAGTGATCATTTAAGAAATGAACACACAGCCTCTTGACTCTGCACTGCCAGGCCCTTGTTCCCGGACCAAAAGGAAGCCTCCTTCCCATGCCCTGCTCCACGGAGAAGCAAAGAGTCGCAGAAGGCACATGTTTGACCTTGGTATTTTGAACATGGCCAAGAGCAATATTCCCTTAAATTTTCCCTTCCTAATTAGTACAAGCTGTCTCCTGCTTTTTATCTCTCTACATTTAAGTGGAAATATGAGTCCCAAAAAAGACAAATTGTTCTCTGCTCCTTTCCTGGCTGCCACTGAGACAAACGACGTTCCTATAGGTTATGGGAACACTTCAAGTAGCTAAGAGCCCTTTATTACTTTTCACCGGTGCCACGTGTAATAAAGGGATGAAGCATTAGCCGCGCAGCACATCACTTTGGTAATGAGCACCCACTGAACTTGACGCATTGCGTGCCCCTTAGTCAGGCCTTCCATTGTTCATCCCTATGCACGTTTGGAATAGGAGACGGGAACAGAGGGAAAGTGTGTGTGAGGGCGTGGGGGGGGGGGTATGTGTATATCCTGCTAGGCGATTTGCAGTGCAGAGACCTAAAGATAATGTCAAAGTGACAAAATGTCGTGACAGTCTCCAGTGTGTTTATACTTAAATGTATGTATTTTAAAATAACACACACACACACATATACTCATACACCCTATAACAATGTTTCACGTGACACTGGACTGCATGCACAATGGTAGTCACATAGGGTTACAATAGAGCTAAAATTCCTATTGTCTCGTGACATCATAGCCCTCCTAGCAGTGCAGCGCAAAGCATTCCTCACGTGTTTGTTGTGTGCTGGTGGAAACAGACCTACTACGCTGCCAGTCATAGAAGGGAATCACACACACAATTCCAGCAGCAAGCTACACCGCCTAGTTGTGTGTAACTGTACTCCAGGAGGTTCGCACAAGGTTGAAACCATCTGATGGTGCGTTTCTCGGAACACGTTCCCCTCGTTAAGCAGTGCATGGCTGTATATATACATGAAACTTGCATGGCACAGGGCATAGCAAATGTCCAAGTGCGTTGGCCTGGGAGTTCTGCACACTGGGCAGCATCGGGGGAAGGTGGTACTAGGTCTGGGCCTTGGAGGATGGGGAGGGGATCCTTTGTCACGTGACAGGTCAGTTCATGCAGAAATCAGCCCCGGTCCCTCCCCACCCTTTCATTCTCTTCCAGAGAAGAGAAGAGAAAACACTCAATCACATGTTTTTACAGATGAACAACAAAAAAGACTGAAGGCCACAGACACATTGCAGGCAGTGGTATAACCTACATGGGGGGCTGGTGGGGAGGAAACCGACCAGAGGTGGTGGGTAAGGACCTCTTAGCTCTCGCTACAATGCTGCTTTTTTCTTTTGACAAAAAGTTAACGATGATTTACTGGCTTTTGGAACGGTGATAATATGAATATTTATTACGTAGGTTACTATTTATAATTATTATATTTTACTTTGAAAAAGGACCAGTTTATAGCCCTATAGAAAGGGGATTAAGAAAGTCCACAGGACCTAAGGAGAAAATGGTCAGTAATTCAGCGAGGCCATCAGGATATATAAATCAGAAAGTGTCCTTGTGGACTTCTATTACCAGAGCAGGAAATCTTGATTTTCTTCAACCGACAGTAAGCAGCCTTACGAAGTCTTTGGACAAATGATATAAGTTGTTCTTTCAGATAGACTAAACCTAAGAAAGTGTTCATAAAAGAGTCAGTTATTACTTATATGCACGACCCATGGATATGAACTAAGGGGGATGGGATTGCTGGAGGGAAGGGGGGTCCTGGGAGGTGGGGAGCAAATGGAAAAAAATGGAACTACTGTAACAACATAATCAATAAAATATACTTAAAAAAAAAGAATCAGGTATTGAAATCTGCATAGGTCCCTCCTATGCTGATTTAACTCAACACTGTTTCCTGGGCTGTAGGACCGAGAAGGGAGAGGTAAGCGGAGTCCATTCAGATTGTTCAAGAAGGTGCCATTTAATAAGGCACTGGACTAAGTGGCCATGAGAATCGATGGATGAAAGAGGCATAATTGATGGGCCGGATGCAGCAAAGAGGTAGAGAGGAGCCAAGGATAGCTCCTGGGTAAGTGGTGATGTCGAGAGAAATTAGGAAATCGGGCTTTTTTCTTTTTTTTTGTAAGATGAGAGACATCACAGCTTCTTTATCTGCTGATGTGAAAGAATGAGGAGTTGTGGGGATGCGTCGTGCGGGGAGAGGGCCTCTTGCAGGAGCTGTGCCTCATGGGGAGCGGGAAGGAGGGAACCCAGGGCCCCTGTTGAGGGGTCACTGAGAGTCCCCGCACCTCGTTAAACATGGGCATGGGTACACTTTGAGGAGTTGGAGGGAACAGTCTCCTCTTCTGATGGTGTCTGTGTTCTCAGTGATACAGGAAGCAGGCTTGTTAGCTCACAGAGGAGAGGGTGACAGCTGGACATCTGAGCACAGAACGGAAAGGGGAGAATAGCCACCCGGGCGATAAAGAGAGAATGGGTGAAGGAGAGGACGACGGCTGCTGGGCAGAGCCGGGATCCGACTTCAGGCTGATGCTCCTTTAGTTAAGATAAGATCCGGGGTGACTGATGCGTGGTTTCCTCCGGACGCCTGTCCCCGCAGAGCAGGCCGAGAGCCGATGGGGGCTGTGTGATCGCAGGAGAGGATGCAGTGAGAGGGGCCCCGGAGGCTAAGACGCAAGTAGGAGGGGAGATGAGACACGGTCGTCAGAGTCGAAGTGCGGAGGAGGGACAAGGAGGGCTCGAGAGAGCTGAGGAAAAGCGTGGGGTGAAAAAGAGGCTCGGCCAGGGGACGGAGGACCCCAGACGGTCCGTGCCGTGCTGGGGGCGGGGCACAGCTGGGATTTTGAGGGGGTGACTGGAGCCCGGGGCCTGGAACTGAGGTTTCGGAGGGAGAGCTATTCCCAGGAATGACCAAGTCCGGGGTAACCCCCTGAGCATGGGGAGCTCATAGAACCTAGAGAACAGGATTCTAGCTGAAAGACAGGACTGAAAAAACAAACCAAACCAAACTACCAAGTCAGGGTATTACCATGATTGTTTGCATAAATATCAACGCCACCAAAAACTGGGACAAATGTAGTCATGGAGTGAATCACCTGATAAAATCTTCAGGAAAGGAAGACCAGTGGTCAGGGTATCACTTAGATAAGTAACTGCAGTAAGTCGGGGCCATGGGTCCTCTGTCCGTATCAACGTCAGAAGAAGTCAGGGACCTAGGAGGAGGAGAGAAGGAGCAAAGGTCTGGAAGTGACGGGGAGCATCAGGCAAGGCGACTGTCCTAACTCCAGACCCAGGAGTGTGAGGGGGCTGAGAGGAAACCACCATGACTGGGGAAGACCCAAGAAAGAGCCAGACTTTAGTTCGAGACTGATCTGGAGCAAAGGGCCCGAGGAGGCCGCAAGCATCATGGGTATCTTCCCGATGACCGTGTATTCCAGGGGGTGAAGGCGGCTTTGGGGGCCGAGGAGGGGGGAGGTGGAGGCCAGTGGCAGGACCCTCCAAGCTGCCTGCGAACGAGCAGCCACGCGACAATGAGACGGGTGCCGGGCTCCGTGTGTGACCAACGGAAATCCAGACACAGGACACAAGGAGTTAGTGCCGGCGTCTGTAAAGGGGTGGCCATGTCTGTGGTGATGTGACAGGAACACATGTGTCGCTTGTTCAGTGGCATCAGCACACGTTGAGGTCACAGAGGAGCGTCACATCAGAGGCACACGGGAGTGTTGGCGCCTTCCCTGCTAGAGCCTTGCGGTGGGGGGCTGGGAGAGGCCCCTAGTGGCCAGCGCCTTCTGGAGTCCCCTCCCCGTCAAAGGCTTTAGCACCCCAGGCAGCCGTCCCAGTGTCTGGGAACAGCGATCCGTACCAAGCTCACGTCCACGAGCTTCCCCCCATCAGCCACTGGGCAACGCTGCCTGGAAATGATGCCATGGAGTGGATCATCTAACTTGGACAAAGGGGAATAGGAAAGCCACGACGCAGAGAGAAGTGTTTGGATCTGAAGACAGAAACAGAAAGAAAAGAGCAGACTCTGAGCAATATCCAGGTGCCTCAAATAAGATAAGAGGACCAGGAACCTAATACATGTGAGAAGGAAGAAGGATAAACGATGCGGGACGTCACACGCGCCCCCAGCCACGCGCTTCCATTCCTAGTCGTCCAGAGAGCAGACGCGTTAGAGGGAGGACTTTCTAAGTCTCGTTTGGAATCCTCTGGGCTAGAGAGTTTAAACAGAGCTCTTAGCCCTTCTGCTGGTGTACAGCAAACTCCCCTTACCCTCGGGGCCTAGGCATCAAGACCCCCACGGATGCCTGAAGCTGCAGGTCGCACCAAACCCTGTATATATTTTTGTTATCACACTGACTTCCCTTTTCCCTTAAGGGGCACCTTACTGCTTCTCTTGGGCACATTTGAGTCGCTGACACTGCTGCTCTGATGCTTGGATGTCACTATGAAGTGAGTAAGCTCAGCACGGCCAGGACAGTCCACCGGTGACCTAAATGCCACTCAGTGACCAAAGGCTGGATAGTGTGTACAGCGTGGGCCCGGTGGGCAGAGGGCTGAGCTGGACAGCAAAATATTTCATCACGCTACTCAGAACACTGTGCAATTTACAACTTACGGATTGTTTATTTCTGGAATTTCTTATTTGATACTTTCAGCCTGTGGTTCACTGCGGGCAGCTGCAACCACGGAACAGGTGGGGACTGTACTCCATTCAAAACTACAGTAAAGAAAGTACCGGTCCTAAATGACTTTGATTTTGAAACTTTGAATCCTTTTGCAAAGCAAAACCGCACAACGGCTATCAAACCAAAGCTTGGATGGCCAAACGTGGTCTTTAAAGACATGTAAACCCAAATGGCCTGTTTCTCTTGCTCCTACGATCAAGGATTTAATTGGATCAGGAGAAGGAGAGAAACACCGCCCAGGGCCGCACCCACAACCCAGGCATGTACCCTGACTGGGAATCACACCGGCGACCCTTTGCTTTGCAGGGATGACACCCAACCCCCTGAACCACGCTGGTCAGGACGTATTGCCTGAATTTAACTCACTTTACAGAGCCCACTCATTCGGCCAGGAAACGTTAAATGGTCCTTCACCATGGATAGGACAGAAAGCCCAGCGCAGGATTCAGGAAGAGGAAGGCAGTCCTTTCACGTCCTCCGGGCCTCCTTGGAACCCCTCGGACATGTCCGCGCCCCAGGCAGTGACAGTCCTTGTCCTTCCGAGGCCATCACTCGGCCCCACTACAGACACCTGTGTTGACTGAGTCAAAAAGCTCCTTATGCAACATCGGGGATGTCAAGTCTGATACAACGTTAACATTTGTGTTTCGTGATTCTCAAATTTATATTTTCAATTTAAACATCCCAGTGCTGTAGGTTTTCATTCTGTTTTTATGTACATTTACATATTTTAGTACAACTGGATCACATCATGTGACTGATCAGTTCCTTTGGGCTCATGAGTATACATTTGCTACAGACATATGTTTTCAGCTCACCAATGTTGCAGATATTCTGCATTGCTGTTATTCTGGAAATATGTTATCCTACCATCATCAAAAGCAGCAAGGAGAAAAGAGATATGACTAGGGTGTGCTTAATTTGTTACATTTTAAGCAATCTTCTGGGAAGTATTCTTCATTTAAAGCAAATTTCTGTTGGATGGAGATTATTTTCCAGGTATCAATTTAGCTAAATGATTAGTTCCTTAATGGTATTTTTAACACTGCATAATTAATTTTAAAGGATTTTTTTAATGTTCCCTCAAAATGTGTCCATATTCATTCTATTCAAAGAAGAAGAAAAAAAACCTTAATGGCTGCGTTTGTAAACCTGCCAAATTAATGGCATAAAACACATTGGTCTTTCATTGCACTGAATCATGAATCATTCTCCTTACTTAAGGATTTAGGGGAACTCAGTGTATACATATTTTTAAATTATTTCCTAGAAGTTTCCTTGGCCTTCCCGCGATAATGAATTGCCCTCTGGGTCAACCTCATTCCATAGCTCCCAGATGACATGAAATACCATCGACTTAATCCTCCCCTGCCATAAAATAATCACCACCCTACACCCAATACAACATGAGCATTTTTGCCTTAAATCACATTTATTTGTAGTAGCATGACATGCTTTCCCAAGGAAACAAATGCCTTTAAATATATCTTATCTTCACTCTTCGTTTCATTTCATTATCAAGTCAAAAAGCATCAAAGTATATGTTCAGAGAAATAAGCCATTAAAAAAAGAGGTTTGCCTATTGTTTTTCTTATGTGTAAAATTCCTAATCATATGTAAGTATATGATTTGTTTAGATCCATATCATTTGGTCATTTTTGCCGCCGTTGGCAGAATGAAACCCAAAGCTCACTGGCTGGAATCAGGAGGTCTGGTTCTGGGCAAGCTTCTGATCCGTGCCCTTGACTTTGGAAAGCCTGAGTGTCAGTTTCCTTGTCTGTCAGACGGGATAATAACCACTCCCACCCTGTGCCACCCAGAGTTGCAAAACTTAATTTTTGTAGGCCCCTTAAATACATAATTTATTAACAAACCTTTGTAAGATGGGAAGTTAAAGATGAGTGGAAATCATTGTGGCCACAATTATTATGTGCATAAGATACACAATGCCATCCAGAAAATGAACTATTATTAAGTTCTTTGTTTTCCATAATATTCACTCTAATAGCTGAAGGCGTAGTCATGCATGAGTTTCGAACATATTATTTTAACAAGAGAGAGGGCGTGATAACACCCATACCATTTAGTGCTGAGACTCACTACCCTCCTCCAGCATCCCAGCCCTTTCTCTTGTTCTTCTCTCCCTACCCAGCCCAAGTTGAAGGGATTTGGGAATTGGAATCACGTGAATAACACATCATTTAATTGTCGGTTGTAAGGAAAGTCTGACAATTCGAGTCTAATAGGATATGTACAAGAATCTGTGGCCTTTTATTTATCATCATGACTGATTTTTTAAAAGTCTTCTCAAACACTTAAAATGATTTCTAATTAACTGTGGCCCACAGGATAAGACTTAGATGCCCAGGGGCCTTTGCTGTGATGGATGACGTTGGGCAGGTTGTTCACAGCCGACAGGAGGGGGTGTTGAGGTCATTCCCCTAGACACAGTCATGGCTGGCATGAGTGTACGTGGCACTGGGTCAGGGGCCCCCCGCGTCTGAGCTTAGACGAGAGAGCCCATCATTGGCGCTGGGAGAGTCAGAGAGGAGCAGCTCCTGTCCTCGTTTCTCCCCACGGTGTTCGTGGACGAGAGGCCACAGGAACTTAACTCTTGCTTCTCCCCACGAGCCTGCGGCGAGCTCGGTTGTGTGGTGCATTGTTTGGCTTAAAGCTGCAGGCCCTGTAAACAGGGGGGGCGGGACAGGGTTGTTTGCTTGTTTGTTTGTTTCTGTAAATGATACTCACCCGTGACCTCCTCCCGAAGAGGGGCTTGATTGAAAGTACCTATAAGAAGCGGCAGAAATACAGAAACTACGAGTCAACGAGGGACAGACGTACGTAGTTGAGCCAGACCCCCCCCCACCTCCTCAGCCCCGCCCGTTGGAGGAGGGGTTCCACCAGAGCCCCTTTATCACTGTACTCGCACCACTGTCAGGCAACTGTCCTTCGTAGGTGACATCCCCCACTAAGCACGGAGTGTCCGAACAGGATACAGCATCCCGGACAGGCTGCCCCCAACACAGGCAGAGCAATCACTGCCCCGGCGAAGGCCACGTAGCCTTGGGACCAGCCACACGTGCAGCATTCACTTGGAAGGGCACCGATTCCTTAATCGATCCTCTCTGATCGTGATGCTTCATGGTCAACTGCGATTTCTTCTGCTCATGCTCACACTTAGCCCTCATTTTTTCTCCTCTCATTCACGGCGATGTCATCAGAAATCCAGTAGCACTGGTCCTTGACTTGCGAAGCTAGCATATCCACCCCATAAAAAACATGAGTTTGTATTAGAAGCACAGCTGAGTTCTCCACACGAGGACAAAGTCCCCAGAGCCCTGGGGAGGAAGGGAGTAAAGAAAGGAGCGTGGCTGGGGGACGACAAGCCTCTTGGAAAAGCTGCTCTTTTCCATCCAGAGGCAGCGCGGGCAGAAGGAGCCCATCCCTCTCGTGAGCGTGACGCAGAGGCGGAGAGACCAGGAGTCCCGGCAGCAGGCATCGCCCCAGCGTTTGAGCTCTGCCTTCATCGCTGGCCCTCAGAGCACCATGCCGCAGTTACAAGTGCGGGGACTGCCCAGCGAGTTTAAACACGAACAGTTGGAGGGGCCCGTTGGTCACGTGCGAACCTCAGAAGTGTGGAGTCCTTGCGATTAGCTTAGTGCAGCATACACGCGAGTGAAAGGCCAAGGCTCACAAAGATCTCGGAAGATGGAGCAGAGTGAGGATGAAAAAACTAGGGACAGGACAAGCCCATCTTTTTGGACAGGCCTATCCAAGTATAGAACCAGTTCTTGCATAAATTGGAATTAGAAATGAATGCCCCCAAACCTCCATTAGGCTATTTGTCGTTAAATGTAGAGCATTGTGTTGGTTAATTTAATTGGGAGGGTGTTTTTAGCTAAGATTAACTTTTAAATCAGTGGACTTTGAGAAAAGCAGATTGCCCTCCTTAGAGTGGGTGGGCCTCATCTAATCCGTTGAAGGCCCGTGAGACCAAAAAGGCTGTCCTCCCAGACTGTCTCCAGACTTCCTGTGCACTGACTCTCCTGTGTCCAACATGCCGGCCTTGGACTTGCCAACCCTCACAATTCTGTGAGCCGATTCCTCAAAATGAACCTCTTCCTCTCTCTCTACGCACGCGCTGTGCGTCTGTTTCCCTGGAGGACCACTGATCCAGGGGCCTACGCACATGCGTCGCACACATCTGCGTCCAATGGACAGTTTAGAAAGTGCTCATGGTGTCGGCATGTGCACATACGTGCTCCTGAGCTTTCCTAAACAATCATTTCTGTTATTGAGATTGTTTACACTGTGCCGTTGGGCATAAATGCTATACCAGGTGGGTCTCGAGGGCAATTTCAGCCACCGTCATCCTTCCCAGAGTTTGTAAGCAAACAAGTATGTTTCCCTATTCGGTACACCCCTGTCTTTCTCCCCCAAATGATCCTGACTTCAAACTGGAGATCACTTTGGAGAGGATGGAAGTTCCTACACGTGGAATTGCAATATTCCTTATTCTTTCACTCCACACTGTGTTTGGAAAATTGCTCAGACTGTGGCAGATAGCCGTATAGCATTTTATTGTGTAACTAGATCATCATTAACATGTCTACTCTTTGGTTAGTGAGCATTTAGATCGTTTCCCGGTCGTTCTTAGCTACAGTGGCTCTAGGACTCTTACGTGGGTCTCCCAGAGCACACGTAAGTGCATTGATGTTGGGCACAGGCGTCAGGACGGAGTTGTTGGGTCATAGGACCCATTCATGGTCACCTTGGCTTTCTCCAAAGTTCGGGAACAAATGTTATCCCCGCCAGCACTTTGGGGCTGTTGTTTCTCCCTTCTAACTACCACGTTGCCCTTCCCGGCAGTTCAGCAGACTCTGCTTTATCATGTCCAGGGCTTGGCACTCAAACGGGCTCCAACTATGACGCCAGATGGAGGCATTTCTTAAGCAGCTGTGACATTTTATCATTGGGAAGTTTTCTTGACAACGTAGCGATGTGATAAACAGCGGGCCGTTCAGAAGCCATGCGAAACTTACAACCCAGCAGCTCGGCTTCACCGATGATGCTGCAGGTTCGTGTGATTGTTCTCACTCATGGTCCACAGCGTCCTCCCTGATGGTTAATAGGAAATTCTGCCCCTTCCTCTGTAGTCTTGGGAGTTGTTTGATCTCTCTTTTATTAAAGATTCTTATCCTTCAGTTTTCTGGTACCTTCCCAAAGGGCTACTGTACTTCTCACTTATGTATGTGTTGCTGAGTGGATTATTTTTGCTGGCAGTTTTAATTTACTTGTTATTATCTATCAACAGCCCTTTTGTTGGCTGTTTAAAAGGAAACTTTCATTATGGCACAAGGGTTGTGATCTTCCTACCGCACAAGGTGGTGATGTCGCAGGCATGACAGCTAATGTCTGTTGAAACCCGTGTCAGGCACAGCATTAGGCACTTGGTTTATACTACCTGGATGAAGAATATTGGGAAAGTAGCAATTAAAGAAACTGTCCATTTTCATGGGATTTATTTAACAGTAGAATGGCTTGGTACAAACTAGAAATCTGGGCAAGTTGATTGCATACCTGATTTCTGAGTTCTGCACACGCCCACTCTAGTAAATCATCATGCTTGTGTGTGCACACACACACACATGAAAGCAATAGTGCCCTCGAAAGTCATTGTCACGTGAAGTAAAGTGGCTCTAATAGCGCCTTTTCTTTGCTGGGATATCATTGCTTTTCTTTCTGAACAAAATTTTCTCTGCTATAATCTGTAAAAAATAAGCCCAGAGTCCTAGCTGGCTGAGGGAGGCAAACCCTGAAGCGGCCCTGCCGGCTACGAGAGTTCCCTCTGGGGCCTCCTCTGTCCCTGTGTTAGAGAACAACACCCCCACGAGAAGGGGGTGGGCCTGCTGCAGATCAGAGCGGAGGCTGAAATTCCGGGAAATACGGAGAAGTGCTCTCCGGAACTGGACGCGTGTGGCCCACGTGCTGAGCAGGACCACCACCTGTGGGATGAAAGAAGGAAGCATGGGAATGCATGTCGTAACGCATGAAAACATAAAACCGATGTTTTGCTAACATTTACCATCCCGCTGGGCCCCAGGTCCTCATGAACCTGCAGTTCAGACAGCCACACGTCACCGTGTCCTTGGAGCCTCCTGAAGGCTGGGTGAGGGAAAGACCCACCCCTGAGGCCTTGTCACTGAGCTTGAGCACGTGGTGGTGCTCTGGAGTTGACTGTGTCAAGTTAGACGGGTATAACCTGTGACCTATTTCTGACGGCACGCACTCTGTTGAAAGGCCCCAGAAGCTTTAAAACAATCCCGCTGTGGAAGTGTATAAAACACTTCTGTTGTTGGGAGGGCTTTCCAGACACCATGGCAAAGGACGTGGTGAGACTACCAGATTTGACAAGAAATCCAGATGACATAAATAATCAAGATTACTTAAAATAGCACACTTTAGAAAGCACTGGAAAAAATATTTGACTTTATCCGTCCAGCCATAGGACTTCCCTAAGTATTTCCGTAGCTCCAGCAAGTACCTACATGGTGATTTAAAAGTGATGCTAACCTACGTAGACCTTCGGTCAACTTCCGGATTAAACAACGCTTCCTCCAGGCAGCCCCTCTGTGCCTGTGATTACTCTCCGATTGGTCCCTTCCTACTACCTTCATCCATTACTTTTCCTGTTTCTAAGCCCCTGACATTTTCTTCTTGGCAACTTTCCTTCCTCTAACACATTCATCAACTTATACCTGAACGCAGTCCTATTCCTGCATGGCCAGACTATGATCAAAACATTCACTATAGGATAGAGTAACTCATTATAATTATTTCTAGATGCAAAGGGCCTCCTTACAGTTCTTCTGACGTAAACCCCAGATCTGGAAGGAAGACCTGGACTGCAATCAGGAGATTAAAACAGAAGCATAAAAGCAGCGCAAGTCACTTTAAATAAGAGTCCAGCATAGGGCCTTTGGACAGCCCAGGGATGTTGGAAGCCTGTTCTGTGGAGCTGGGTATATGGAACAGAGAAGGACCTGGGGGCATAAACGCCATTCTCCCTAAGGAGCATGCATTTTCATGGTCTCCAGTGACGTGACTCAAAGGAGTACCGCCACGGAAGCCTGTGTACAGTTGTATGAAACAATGAGGAGAGCCTGCAGAGTGGATTCTTTAAGTCTATTTCCAGTCCTGGTGCAAGGCAGCATCGTGCTGCGTCCCAGTGCGTGGCTGGCCCCAGACTGCCACTCTTGCTCACTGGCACCTGGCTCACACCGTCCGTTCGTTCCAAACGAATTATCTCTCCGTGGCGGCTTTAAGCCGGATGGGTCTGTCCGCTGTGGGAACTCAGCAGTCATCCCGCGCTCTGCTGGTGGGAGCAGTGAGTTCCCGGGTGAGAGGCATGGACGGAGGCTCCCAGGCCACGGTTCTAGAAGCTCTCAGAGGATCTCAGAAAGGCTGTGCCCCTGGGTGGCCTGGCAAAGGGACAAGGTGCTCACCTATAGGACTGGTGAGCAGTCTCCTGAGCAGTCCGCGGGCAGCGGGCGCTCCTGGTACAAAATGCAACCCTGCTACAGGTCAGACTGCGGGTTGAAGTCAGCCAGAAAATAATGACAGTGTTGGTATGAATGCAGTTAAACCCTTGTGGGTAAAAGTTCACAATATCACAGGGGGATGTGGCGGCCTCGTTCCCATAAATACTGAAATACTCCTTGCTGAATAATTCTGTAACGAGAGATGAACAGTAACCTCGTGTTCAGAGGCTGCGCGGTGTCTGGGTGGTCAGCCCCAGCCGCCGCCTTCCCAGCGGGTGGGAGCTGCTTTCCAGTGGGGGCCCTAGGGGCCCACCCCCCACTGAGCCTGGAGGGGGCTCCCCTGTCAGGCTCTGAACCTCACAGCCTCGGGGCCCATTCAGCTGCAGCCTGAACGTTTCTTTGAAAGAAGCTTTCATTGGTTACATTTAAAATACGTGGATAAAAATGCTAAAAATTTAAAACTTGGGAATGTTTTATACAGTTTGGAAAAAAAAAAGCAATGACAAACACAACATTTCCTTTAATCTGTCCTCAATGATACAATAATCTTGATTCCAGAGAGACAAAAACTTTACAGTGGCATCTCAGAATGGATACGAGCCTTTACATACAATGGCTCCAGCTCCAAGCATCTGAACAGCTATCTTTATATGACACTATTTAAAACTAATATGCATGTTAGTGGGGTCACCAATCTGCACCCCTTCGTACAGCAAGTTTAAGTGTGCTTTCCTGTGGGCGCCTATAGAAGCTGCCCCGGAAACACACCTCGGTTCTGCGCACCTGTCCGCTCACCTGCCGCTTCTGCCCGTGCCCAGGCGTCGCGTCCAGCATGTACGACTGGCGAGGCCCCCTCACCGGTCTCCCTGCTCTCATTCTTGCTCCATGTCCCAGGAAGCAGGCAGCTGACCTTGGATTCTTTCCACCACCTCCCACGGCCCTTGTAACCAAATCCAAGCTCCTGCCCACGACCTACAAAAGCCCCGAACATCTGAGTGGCGGTCAGGCCGCCGGCTTCATTTCTGCCCACCTTCTTATTCACTAGACCCTGGGCATCCACTACAGCGGTCACCTTTCTCGTATTTGTTCTGGGCCCAGGGTGCTCCTCCGGAGGCTCAGCCTTAGCCTAGCGGCTGTCCGATAACCAGCCAGCTCAGAAGCATCAATTATACATGCGTGTTTATCTTGCTCTGTCTCCCCAGAGCCTCAATAAAGGGAGCCTACCACCAGCCGCATCGCCTGTCGGGTGTCTGCAGCGGCGGTTGGCTTATGGGTAAACAGGATCACAGCCGCCTGGCAGACCTACCCAGAAGGTCTGGTCACCCCAGCTATTACTCAGATGTCCTGATTGATTTCTGCGTGACTTCTGGCTTGTTTCCAGCACCTCACTTTCGTGCCTCACTTGACAGCCCTCTGACCTCTTCGCCGTTGAACTGATGTTCCAGAATGTACTCACTTGCCCTACCTGCACAGCAGCGTTGACTTCCTGCAGTGCTCTCGTCCGCTTGGCACCTGCAGGGGGTGCTGGCATCAAGTGGCGGAAACTTCCGCAGCCATGCGTCAGTGACACTCAGCAAAACGGACCTCAGAATGAGGACCGAACTTCTTTTCCATTCCATCATTTGGTCGCACCCACAGCAATGAGCCCATGTAGCTCAGTTACGAGCTGGGATTGAGTTGTCCAGTCTGGTCATTCCATTACTAGAAATATAACAGCAGATTGAATATATACGGTGCTCTTAAAGAATGTGCAGCCTTATGGGAAACTGCTTAACAAGTGCCTTAGACGGTGTTTTAGCGTGGTGTACGATCAAGCTCTGGACCGCATGCCGCCAACAGCGTGGCTGTGGGATGGAGAGATGGCACGTGATTACGGACAAAGGCTGATAGTGAAGGCGTATTCGGGCTGTGGTAGGAAACAGCACGGCGTCGTGGTGACGAGCAAGGTCAGGTGCAGGCAGAGCGCTCACGTTCACATCTGGGTTCTCCATCCGCTAACTAGATGGCCTTGGACACAACACTGGCTTTCTATGGCACCGACTTAATGATCACAAACTGAAAATAATACTGTTTACCTTAGGGAGTTGGGATTGGGCTTCCGGTGGATGAAATAGATAAAAGTCTAACTCACTGTCGGGGCACAGAAGGGGCTGTGTGGTGGTCTTGGCACGGGAGGACGGGCTGGGGAAGAACTGTAGGACAGGAAAGGGCACCGACCACTGATGAAGGCCGGGAGCTGGGAATGAACGCAGCACATGCTGAGGACGGAGCGGGACCTGCCTCCGGGAACCTACAGAGGTCCCGGCCCGCGGTAGCCCTCCTTTTCCATCTCACAGCACACAGCAACCGATGACTAAATTTTGCAACACATACACACACAAATTATTATTTTTTTTTGCAGATCTGACAAAAATAGATATACTTTTGAATCATTCACACTGGACAGCTACTGTCAGGTTGACTGTTGCCATTTTTTTTTTTTTTCTGACTATCTAAAGGAGAAGAGGTCAGTGCCCTTGACTGAACAGTCAAGTATTGCGTGCTTTAAAAATTCTTGCGGCCCACGGGTTGAAAATCACCGGTCTAGAACCATCTAACAAATATTCTGCTCTGCCGTTTGATCTGAGACACAAGAATAGGCAGGCAGTTACAATTCCCCAAGCCTTCCTCCCTGTCCCCAAAGAGCATCCGACACCAGGCGCCTCGGAAGTGTTGATGTGTTGATTTTCGCCTGCACAACACACGGCTCCATTCCGTTCCTGCCAGTGTCCCAGTCTCGCTGTCTTAATGCGGGTTGTTACCTCCTCGTCAGGTGACGCCACCAGGCTAGGAGCAGCTCCGAGCCACTTGAATACAGATGCAGCTTCTAGCCTGGCCCGCTGGTGGCCCGGCAGCCCCACGTGAGGACAACGCATCACGTATGCCTCTGCCTCTGACCCATCTGCGGTCCTCAGACTAACTTATTTTCATTTTCACGGGACTGTCGTGTGTCCTTTGCGGGGCGTTTTCTCAGCAGCCACACTGAGGGGTCCACAGGGTGCTCGGGCTGTCTGGGAGCCCTTCCGTGGAGACGCGGTGACAACGTGAGGCTTGCTGCAGGACAGGAGGGCACAGGGCGGTGCCGTGAAGGTTCTCTTCCTGTTGGAAAAACGAGCCCTTATTTATCTCTGCAAACAACAGGCATGTTCTCCCCCTGTTTCCGTGGAGTCTGTAATGTGGAAGCACCGTCCCCATGACCCGGGGGGAAGAGTGCGGTGTTCTCAGACCCTCTTCTCTGAGAAGCTGAGGATGCCTTCAGAGAGTCACAGGGCTCCCACTGTCCCCCGCCCGGGGCCAGGCTCTGCTCTAACCCTTTCCCATCCCCTCAAACTCCCTTCTGTGCCCACACCAGGCTTCCCCTTGGGCCAGAAGCACAGGAGCGTGAGGAAGCCCGTGTGCAGGGACCCTGTGCCTCACTGCCCGGTGCCCCTCGGACTGGATTCTCTGACACCGGTGGTTCTATGGCCCAGGAAAGGGGGTGCCACGGACACACTAGAGTCCTATGCCCAGGCTTAGCGAGAGAAAGAGGGACATGCTTAGTGGTTCCTATGAGCAGTCTGGGGCTTCCTGGGGAAGACACGTGATCTGGTGCAGGGCATGGCCATGCTGACGCTTCTGCCTTAGCCTTCAAATGCCTTGGACCGGCACATCTGGCCACAGCAGACCTCACTGTTCAAAGAGGCAGCAGAATACAAACGCATCACCTCAGACTCTAGGAACTCGGGGTCCGGCAGACAAAGGGCCGTGAGAATCAGCGAGATGCTGACTTCCTTTGGGATGTGCTGGCCTCCCACACAGAGGGGCCACTCCTCTGAGGGCCGAGCAGAGTAAACACAGAGCTGCCACACTCTTTGGCGTCCGACTGGCAGATGTCGGCCCGCAGTGCATGTAGGCTTAGGTGGCCTCAAGGAGCCCCTGCCTGGACACGGGGACCCCGCCCCCGTCAGGACCCCCAGGCTGTGAGGGTGCCCCAGCAGCATCCACAGACCAGGATGTGTGCGCAGGCACTGCCGGGGTGACGGTGAGAGCCAGCCCCGCGCCATTCCAGTGCCACCTTTTTTTTTTAAGCATATTTTATTATGTTGTTACATTCGTTCCAATTTATTTCCCCTTTGCTCCCCTCTGCCCAGTAGCCCCCTTCCCCCAGCAATCCCACCTCCCTTAGTTCATGTCCATGGGTCATGCATATGTTTTTTGGCTTCACCCTTTCCTATATTATTCTTAACATCTCCCTGTCTATTTTGTACCAACTGATTATTCTTCTTAGTCCCTCCACCATTTCCCCATTTCTCCCCCTCCGCCCTCCCAGCTGATAACCCGCCAAATGATCCCCACACCTATGATTCTGTTCCTATTCTGGTTTGCTTAGTTGGATTTTGTTTTTGTTTTTTAGGTTCAGTTGTTGATAGTTGTGAGTTTGTTGTCATTTTAGTGTTCATAGTTTTGATCTTTTTCTTAAAGAAGTCCCTTTGACATTTCATATAATAACGGCTTGGTGATGATGAGCTCCTTTAGCTTTACCTAGTCTGGGAAGCACTTCATCTGCCCTTCCATTCCAAATGATAGCTTTGCTGGATAGAGTAATCCTGGTAATAGGTCCTTGCTTTTCATCACATTGAATACTGCTTGCCAGTCCCTTCCTGCCTGCAAAGTGTCCTCTGAGAAATCAGCTGATTTCCTACCTCCCTGTAAGCAACTCTCCGCCTCTCTCTTGTTGCCCCCAGGACTCTGTCTTTATCTTTCACCTTTGGCATCTCAGTCATGATGCATCCTGGTGTGGTCCCCTCTGGGTCCAGCTCGGCCCAGACTCTCTGTGCTTCCCAGACCTGTATGTCCATTTTTGCAAAACTTGGGAAGTTTTCCTCATTTTTTTCAATTCTTGCTTCCTCGTTCTGCACTGGTTGACTGTTTTTTTTTTTCTTCCTTATGATCCAAATCATTGATTTGAACCTCAGTTTCCTTCCCTTCATCATTGGTTTTGTGTGGATTTTCCTTCGTTTCACTTAGCATAGCCTTCACTTCTTCCCTTATGCGTTTGCTGTACTCAAGCATATCTGTCAAGCCTGTGAGCATCTTTATCACCAGTGTTTTGAACTCTGCATCTGTTAGGTTGGCAGTCTCCTCGTCTGTTAGGTTGGCTATGTCCTCATCGCTTAGTTCTCCCACTGAACCTTGATCCATATCCTCTTTTGGGCCATACTTCTCTGTCTCCTCATCTTACCAGGCTACTGTGTGTGTTTGCCTCTGTGTCTTAGGTAGAGCTGTCACTCCTGTTATAAGGGGCGAAGCCTTAGGGATTGGTCAGTACAGGGTGACCCGTTTCACCACGTTATGGCATTGTGTTGGGGGGAGGGATTAGAGAGGGAACAATGCTGCCTGCCCAGAACTTGCCTCTTTCCCAGGCACCTCTCCTACTTCTGTATGGGACTGGTGCCCCTCTAGCTGCTGCCCTGGCTGTCGTTCCCAGAGTGGGTGGGTCTGCAGATGTTCTGGGACCGTGGGGGCCCTTTAAACAAGCGGACTCTGCTGAGAGACCAGCAGTTTCTGTCTCTGCCCCAACCCCCACGGGTCTGCACAGTCAGAGGCAAGGAGGCTTGGTTTTCCCCAGTGCTGGTACTGTGGGCTGCAAGGTCCGGTGAGGAGCTGGGAATGCTCCCCAGGTGTCCCTCCTGACTTTAAAACGTGTGACTGCACTTTCCACTGGCCCACCACTGCTGCCGCCACTGCCGCCACCACACCGCGTCCTCTCCGCCCTGGCTCTGCCTCTTGGTGCCACCTTTGGGCACTAAAATCCCATTTAAGATAAAGCCAGATAGCCTTTTGGCTTTAAAATAAAACAACTTGCTTATTGGCCTTCCCGTGCAACTAGATATTTGGAGGCAACTGACCCCTGAGTCAGCATCTGCGCTCATGCACATCCAATCTCTGCTGAGCCCCCAAACCTCAAAACTCTGCAGTCAAAGAAGACTGGGGAATGTATAAATCATGATTTTGCCCCCGGGCACTTAGCCACTGTGATGAGGGGCTCAGCATCCTATCCCACCTGCATCCCAATGGGCCGGACCCTGTTCTGGTCATTCTGAGGCGTGCTGACAGCGAAGGGGGGGGCAGGAGCCGCAAGCTCTCTCTTTCATATTCAGTCTGAGAAGGGCTATGCCAGAAGCCAGCTCTCAGGCTCTGCTGGCATCACGGACTGGTGACACTGTACCGGACGGGTTCAGAACCGCATCCGGGGTGATGGTGTAGCGAGAGGCCACAGACTGGTTCAGGCCTGTAGTGCTCCTGACTGAGCCACCAAGTCGCTCATCGTTAGGGCCCGACAGTGGCTGGATAACAGGCGAGGCAGGGGAGCTCACATATGCCTTTCACCGTCAACAGTCATGCATGTCACGCATGCCACGGTCCACTGTACCTCCACGTGGCCTGTCACTAGGAAGATATAGTTGTTCTGATGTTGTGTTGGTTCTAGAAGCAGGCTAGGAGAAGAGCTGACATCGGGCAGCACGGACCATATGGATTTACAGAACAGACACGTGTGTCACGTGTCAGAGGCATGCTTTGTACTGGGCATCCAATGCTGTCATAAAAAAGTAACTTTTGATGCAAACCTAGAAACAAATGTCAACATCAAGTTGATGTTCAAGCAACCGTCTCACACCATCCATAGGGAGTTTGGCTACATTCATGCTTCAGACGACATTGAGACACTTGTTAGATGCTGAATTCAGAGAGTGGTTCACACAGAGCCGACTCTGGGTTCCACCTATAGCGAATCTCTTTTAACTTGACCTTTAAGTTTCTTGTCCTGTTTTAAACAGGAACCAGGGAATGGTTACGTTGCAAAGAGCAAAATAAGATATAGTTTCTGAATAGCCAATGTGACATTTTTATTGTTCTCACCAGCCCTAAGTTTCTTCTTCTTGACACCCACGGGATAGGGGGACTAGCAGTGTTGTCTTGTGGCTTCAGAGCTGAGCACAAACAAGCCTCCGTGAATCCAGAGAGCCGTCTCTCCTTGAAGACTGCCTGTCAGCTCACGTGGGAGGGCCCAGAGCATAATTAACACTGATTACAGCAGGTTTCTTCCTCTGCTGAAACCCTAATATCTGGAGAAAGCAGAGATGCAGGACCCGTAGAAGTTCTTTTCTTCTTCCTTCCAAGATTAGCTATGTTTTGCAGCAACTTGACACCAGGGCCCAAAGGTGTAAAAGCACTATCTATGCACATTTATCATCTAAATCTCCTCCCATTCAGCAAAAAATTTGTTGAGTGTCTATTGCGTGCTAAGCATTAGCTTCAGCACCTCAGCTAGGAACAGGTGAAGAATACAGACAACTCAGCCTTCCTGGCATTTCTGTTCCAGCAGGAGAGATAGACAGTAAGCAAGAAAAATGAATAAAATAGGTTCCTTGCTAAATAATGATAAGTGTTGAGAAAAAGAGAAGAGTCAGGCACATTGGGGTAGGTAGGATATCCAGAAAGAATCCCCGAGAGAAACTAATGTTTGTGTAAGAAGATAAAGGAAGTGAGGGAGCGAGCCATGCAATGGTCTGCAGAAGGAACCCTCCAGACAGAGAACGGAGCACGTGCAAAGTCCCTGAGGCACATAGCGTGGTCAGGACGCAGAGAAAAGAAAAGGCAGCGAGCTCAGCAAGTGATGACAGAACAGGAGGAGGGCCCTGGAGGCCTCAGGAAAGACTCATTTTACTCTGAGTCAGACAGGAAGCAGGAGAGGCTTTTAAGCAAGGTGGTCCCCTCATCCTGTTTACGTTGGAACAGCATGACACAGGCTGAGGAGCTGAAACGACTCTATATGAGGTGCAAGGTTAAGGGGACCAGGTAAGAGCCCCCTGCAATAACCCAGCCAAGAGGCGGTGGGTTTGGTCTCATAGTGTGAACGGCATGGATTCGGGACACAGGCCTGGAAGCTGGGTCGATGCCTACACTTGTGTTGCTTTAGTCATACTGACACAAGGTCAAACAGACCATCGGAAAGCCCTTTTGGACACTCACGTGGTGCCCAGGATGTGCGGTGTCTTCTGCAAACATATGTAGTGAAAAGGCCCACGTCGATTCATCTTCATTCCCAGTACATGTCTGTGTTCCCTGCTCAGGTTGTGTGTTTATGCCTAGTGACCTCATGACAGGAACCATCTTGAATCAAACGAATTCGATGACTTAACTGCTGAGTTCCTTAGGAAAAGTATATTCTACATACACACGATCTTAGACTCCATTTTCATCCTCGAGGGTCATTCCTCCGTGGAGACTCACCACTGGCATCAAAGACTCCTGCTCTCTGTAACATTGCTCACATGACTGCCCTCACGTGTGTGCAGAACGTCGTGAGGCGCTGGTTTTCCTGCGCCATCCGTGTCTCAGCGTGTTAGTGTTTACTCCCGAACAAAACAGTCCCAGTCTTCGCTTGGAAGTCACCTGTTGCAGAAGTGAGCTGCCTCCTCAGGCTTGCATCTCCTCCCCGGCGGTGGCCATGCCCAGTGACTGGTCCATGCGGGGCCTGAAGACATGACCCCTGGCCTTGCTTCTTCGCAGCTCTCAAGGGCCGCGCCCTCCCAAGAGCAAGCCATGGACTTGGCCGCGCTCCCACTGAATCCCAGCTCAGCTGCTCCCTGTGCGCATCCCGGCGTCTGACTCCCTTGCAGGTGTGGCTCCCGGGAACACTCACCCGGTGAACGTACCGTGCAGAAATCTCTGTCTCAGAGGCCACGCTCCAGGCCCCCAAACTAAGACATCACGACCCCCTGCATACACACGATGGTTAATGAAGTTGAACGTTGAAGCCACAGAGGCAGCCCCAGTGCCAGCCATCAAAATCATTACAACAAATATTCATCAGAGGGAGTGAGTAGTAACTCCTATTATGTGAAATTTTGATTCTCATCTAATCTCCGAATTGCTGACTACGTCAGTTTATCCCCAAACACAAGGCTTTTACAATGAGCAACTTTCAAGAGAAAAATGCTTTGCCAGGTATAAAATGTATTCCCTGCTCGTCAGACTACAGGAATCACATGTGCAGAATTTTGTTTTTAAATAGCTGTCAGGGTGGGTGCAAGCGGAAGAGGGTATAAGGGGGATAAATGCTAATGAAAAAATACAATAAAAGTAAACAATTAAAAGTTAAAACTCGCTGTCATTAGACATCAGTGTGCATGATATAGAACAATTACCTGAGCACGCATACCTCTCAGGAGATAAGACCGTTGTATTTATAGTTGTCCTCTAAGTTCCTCAGCTGCTCAGCCATTAATGAAATTATGTATCTGTTGTATGATAAAATTATGGAATCAATGTTATATATAAATATATACATTTTTAAGTTCATATGCGCAAGGTATATGTATCCACAGGTGAATAGGCTGAGAAGTGCTCTCTTGCTGGGGAATCTTTTATAAAGTATTTTAAAGACAAAGAAGCATCGCCTGCCATTGGAGTTTTCAGCAAGTCACTGTTAGTTCATCTCCCTGGAAACAGAAGAGAGCTTCATAATGTAGTGCATTCCAACACTAGCAGTGACCTTGGTAATATATGACATAGCAATCGTAACCATGTACCACAAAACGCTATATATGCAATAATAAACTCCGGGAAAATTGAAACACAGTGTGTGGGAATTATTTTTTTTCTCATTTGTTTGACGAACAGCATCTCAAGATCGGAGATTCTCTCTCTTGCTCCTGTTTCGGTTTGGAAACAATTTCCATTCTTCCTAATGTTTTTACAAAAACAGGTAAACTGATTGTTCTTTGGGGAGCTGAAAAAATGAGCACAGGATCACAATAAATCGCTATAATGAGACATAAATAATTTGAGAATAATGATATGGGCTCAGTTTATTGTTGCTACAAGATTTCATTTGTCATACTTGGAATGGTATCATTCTATTATGTAATGTTAGGGTTAGATGTACTTTTAAAAACCTCCTATTTCAAATGACTTATTTTTCAGAAGAAAAAAATAATAGGCCCAGTAAGATACAATCGTTTATCTGAAGACCATCATGCTATAGAATCAGCTGTAGAATCCAGCTGGAAGCTCAGGTCCTGCCCTTGAGGATGACGAGTGCAGCCCCGCCCAGCACGGCTTCACCTTTGTTCTCCCCCAACACAGCGCAGAGTGACGGGAACAATGTAGGAAGCCTCTTGTGTGATTATGCTGGGAATCTAGAGAGGGCATCATCGCAGCAGCAATGCAGAGCCATGTCTGGGGGATGCAGGACGGCTCCCCTGTGCCGTGCGTTCACACTGAGGACACTGGTCTCTCCTGGCCCTGTTCAGGGAACCCGCCAAGGAGGACCTCCCTGCTTAGAAACAAGCATTGACTTTGAGGGGCGGTGGGAGGGGAGACCCCTGCTCACAGTCACATCATTCCTGGTGCTCGGTATCCAGCAGCGCAGAGGACTTGAAAAAGGAACCTGGCACGGGAAAGAGTCCACGTGCTGACTGAGAACACCCTCAGAAGCTTGCTGTGCACACGAGGCCATGGCTTCAAGAAAGAATTGAGCACAGGAAACTGGATCCACACTGAAGTAGGTCACCGAGACCAAAGGTCAGGAAATTAACATCCAGGCCGGTCAGAAGCGGTGGTGTGCGTGGGGCCGCAGTGGGGGGATGGACAGCCACCTTTTAAGATTGACTTCGTGTCCAGACAACTTGCACAGGAAAATAAAACAACAAAGATTCCCTGAAAATAAGCACACGATGTATAATAACTAAGAAAATTATACAGGGTGGTACCTTGGTGGTGTGGCTCAGTGGATTGGGCGCTGGCCTGCGAACCAAAGGGTCGCCGGTTCGATTCCCAGTCAGGACACATGCCTGGGTTGTGGGCCAAGTCCCCAGTTGGGGGCACATGAGAGGCAGCCACACAGTGATGTTTCCATCTCTTTTTCCCTCCCTTCCCCTCTCTCTAAAAATAAATAAATAAAATATTTTTAAAAATGATACAGGGTGGCATGAAAGGAGGGTTAGAGTTGTTTGTATGGAAAATGATACAATGAATAAATAATAACATAAGCACAAACTGGGGTTCGTGTGCTCACAGCGGTAAACCCACTTTTGGTCCACCTTGTACACCAAGAAGATACAGAAATCCTGATTTCTATGCAACTAACATCACCGGGCAAAGCACAGAGACACAAACCTGTCTGACAACTGCAGGGAGTGGTTCATTAATTCCCCCCCGAGCAGAGCGTTTTAAACGGCGTCGCAGACCCTGAGAGAGCAAACGCCTGGAACGCTCGTCTGGCTGAAGAATGCCGCAACAACACACATTACCACACAGTGTCTGGCAGGTATATTTAGAATCTCACACTTAAATAGTTTTCAAGGCACATAAAATTTTTCAAAAGCAGGCATTCACTAGTTCCTGGAGGAAATCTCAACAAATTCCCCTCCCCCAAATAGCCGTCGTATAGGCCAGATGCTATTATTGCATGACAATTAAATTAAAAATTGCCAGGGTCAGAGCTATTTAAAATATGTATGTAACTACAGGTCATACCACTAAATAGTACAGAAGTTGAATAATAAATCACAATTAAAGCTATAAATTTACCTACTTACAGTAAAATAACAACATATATCAAAATAAACTCCCAAACATATAGACACGCAGTATATGTAATAGAAATGGAACTAAATATTATGGAGAAATGTTAGGTATTTAGTAAATGGCATTTGTTAATTGGCTTTTCAGATGGAAAAAATTAGATCCTTACCTAAACCTGTACTTTGACATGAGATCCCAATATTTTGAAGACGAAAATGAAAATATAAAAATAAACCCCCCAAATAAAAGGTTCTTGAAGCCATCAGAAGAAATTACAGAAGACTCTATGACCTTGATGTAGTAAAGACTTTCTTCAACAGGACACAGCATAATCAGCTGAGGAAATAGGCTGATAAAGTTGACAATACCAAAACTTAAAAATTCCACCTGACTCCAACAACAAAGTTAAAAGGCATTTTAAAGACTCCAAGAACAGTCGGCAATATATATAATAGTCAAAAGATTTTCTCTCGGAATATCAATGAACTACAAATCAATAAGAAAAGGTCAACTAGATGGAGAAAGTATATGAAGCCACAATTCACGGAAGAGAAAACCAAGCGGCCAATAAACTTACTAGGTGCTACACGGCATTAGCAATGAGGGAAGAGCAAAAAGCAAATAAAACAATAAAGAAATAGAATTGACCGCCAAAACCAAAGGTCTGTGTTGCCCAGTGCGAAGGAAGTTGTGGCCGACAGCAGGAGCGCTCCTGCTGGACAACTGGACGCTCTTTTGCAGACCACTCCCACCGGAACTGGGGAGGAGGCTGGGGAGGTTGGGGGGGGGTCGTCATAACCACCTCTATCTCTCCACAGCGCGTGCTTTTTCCTTCAACAAATGCCATGCGTTTCTTTCCGCGTGTCCCATAACTCTACCCTAATACGAGCCTCCCAAGGAAGGGCTGATAAGGATGGGAGGTGTAGGTGCCGCTGAGGGGCCCACCTGGGTCCCAGCTGAGCTGCCCTTTGGTGCTGTGGGCTCCCTCTTCAGCATTTTTAGATTAAATTAGGGTCTCAGTGTCTCACCTCTTCCTAGACATTTCAGTCACCAGCTCCAGCAATGTACGTAAATAAGTCAAGGTGGTTTTGCCCGATGTCGCAGAACAGAACAATCGGCGATTTGTCGTCTAGTATAACTCCACAGGGAACTCTCACCCCTGCAGACAGATGCCAGGGTCCATGCGCACTTCCCACGGGCCTGCCACTGTTTCGCTTCCAGTCCAGGACTGGTTTGGTTGGCTACAAACTTTTCTTTAGAAAACTGAACGGGGCCCACTAATCAATCGGTGAGAATCTGACTACCCGCTATGTGATTAAGCACCTTTTCATTACTACTTTCCGGATGCAAAGGAGACAAGAACGTACGATTTAACCAACAATGGAAAATGACCGACCACTCTTGAAGTGTTTTTCTGAATATCACCAGGGCAAAAAAAAAAAAAAATAGTCCAAGGAGACAGAGCCATCGAGGAAAACTCGACTGTGACTATTAGCGTAGGACTTCAGCAAACCTAAACGCTCTGCTGCTCTATGTGTATCGTTTGAAAAAATACCTGGGTACGGGCCCAGGGGCGGCTGATGAAGGTGGTCCTAAGAGGTGCGGAGCCAGAGGACCTGGGGCTCTTCTCATTCAAAAAAAATGTATACAAAATCAATGTTTATATTCCTCTCACGCAGGATTGGGCAAGGCTAATGCCATTTAGGTAAAGATGAATAACGTGTAATAATAGAGAAAGAGACACGATAGATAAAGTAGCGCTCCTGTTGGTATGGCCCGTCGCACCGTCCCTTCCCACCAGGAAGGCAGTGTCCCCGCTGTCACTCACTGGGTGAATAGGGCTCCACTGATCTTCTTTACCATTTGGTAACATACGTCACCTTACGTAGCGTATAGTGCGTTCCTTTCTGAGACTTCCTTTTGTATTCTCTGTCACATTGTTGAAATCTTAACCTTTCGACAGCACCCCATTGTTTGGCTGTATCACCTTTATCCATTCCTACTGGTGGATATTTGGCTTATATCCGGTTTTTCACGTGACAAAACACTTCACGTTTCCAAAATGGCAGTGACTATCTCTGTGCGTGCTTGCTGGCAAACACGAGGACTAATTTCTCTATTAGAGAGCTAAAGGCAGAGGATGAGGGCTGGGTTATGAGCATTTCCAGGTTTGCTCGATATCGCCAAAACCCTGAGTGGGCGAAGAGGTCTTCTCACCGGGTGTTGTGAGCAGCGGAAATTGGTGCAGCCTTCGCAATCAGCGATTTGGCAAAACAAACCCAAACTGAAAATGCATATAACCCTTGGCTGAGGAATTCTAGGTCTGGTAAGTAGATCCTAACAACATACTTGTTCATGTGTACATAAGTATATTTTCAGAACACTATTAAACACAGCAATTTACTAGTGAGTAATGAGAATAAAATTTGATGCTTTTTGTTGTTTGTTTGTTTATTTATTTGTAGAGAGAGGGGAAAAGAGAAAGAGAGGGAGAGAAACATCACTGTGTGGTTGCCTCTCACTTACGCCCCCAAGTGGGGACCTGACGTGCAACCTAGTCATGTGCCCTGACTGGGAATCGAACCAGCGACACTTGGCTCGCAGGCCGACACTCAAATCCACTGAGCCACAGCAGCCAGGCTGATGCTCTTTTAATAATATTTTATTAAAAAAATAGTATAATTTTAATTTTAAAGTCTACAATCTCAGCCCCTCTCTCTACACACACACAAACACACACACACACCCCAATATGGGCAGAAGGTGCCTTCAGACTGGAGAAGAGTATGTATGAAAAAACCATAAAAGTGTACTCACATGTTTCAGCACACCACATTCACTTCCTATACATACATGTAACAGGAAGTTAAGGAGGACTGTTTCTATAATCCTAGAATGGCTGGCTAGGATCAAAACCCGGCGACGAAGGGGCTCCAAGCACTTCCCTTCTGGGAGAGACACCAATGTGTGTCAGAAGCCTCCCCCAGAGCTAATCAGGAGCTGCTCCACCCCCGTCCCTGGCTCCCCAGCACCTAGTCTATACAAGTGGAAGAATAACAGAAAAGGAACAAAGAAAATGACGGGAGGTGAGAGTCCTCAGGGTGCAGGCTCCCTGGGAGGGGGGCGTGTTCCTCGCTAAGGGAAGTCAGTCCGTTTCTTCTCCCTCCCTCTGGCCCAGAGTCGGTGGCTGTCCTGTGCTCATTCCCAGGGGCAAGAATAGAAAGCAGGGGACTGGCGCGGCCTTTCCACGCCCCACTATGTGGTGAGGGAGGGCAGAGCATGCAGAGAGAAGAGTATCCCCCCTCGGTCTGAAACTTGGCTGGGGACGGAGGCAAGACGGTGCTTCGAACGTGGAATGAGGTCGTTTTTCCCTCGAGAAGACAGTGGTCCGTGCCTGTTGCAGCTTCTTGCTGTTTATTTGCTTTTATAGCGGGAAGTGACCAAAACGTTTGGAATCTACACAAGTTTTTATTAGGGGATTAAGCAACATAGTCCAAGAGACAGGTAATAGTAGAAGACAGACAAAAGGTTTCATGTTCATGCTCCCTAAGTTTGGGCTCCTTAATAAATGGCTGCATGTGCATAAAACCTAAAAGACTAGAAGTATATACATACAGCGGTCCCTCTCTATATCGCGATTCACTTAGCGCGGCCTCACTGTATCGCGGGATTTTTAAAATATATTTAATTATTTATCGCGGATTTTTTGCTATATTGTGGGATTTTGCGGTACTGTATATGTATGTTGTTAAAGTGACGTAGGTTTAAGAGTGTAGAATATGTTTAAGAACATCAGTAGTGTTTATGAAAGTGGAAAAGGTTAAGGGACTGGGAACGGTTAATAAGGGACTGGGAACGGTTTATAAGTGTGTGGGAAGGGCTTATAAAGCCTTAAAATATATATAAATACTAAAATAAATGTAAGGTTCCTACCTCGCGGATTTTCACCTATTGCGGTGGGTGGGTCTAGAACGTAATACCCGTGATAAGTGAGGGCATACTGTACACTGATACAGTAACAGCTATTATTTCCTACTGGTAACATATGGGTGATTATTTGTATTTCAGCTTCCTTGAATCTTTCATAACTTGTAGAATACACTTTAGAAGTTAGAAGGAAGCTCCACTCTTTCGAAATGAGCAAATGGGCCAGTGTTCTGAGTGCAAGAATTATTTGTTCAAGAACGTTACCTGTGAGTTAGTCTTCTACTTAATTCTCAGGAGAAAGAGAAGTGGTAGCCCTGGGCGCCTCTGGCCATCCAGAAAGGAAAACGATCTGAACGCCCCAGTAAAACAAAAAACGGAAGGCCGATCGGAACCCCCGCTGTCGGGGAGGAGAAATGAAAGGGGTCACCACTCTGGCCCTCCTCACCTTTGCGCCCCGGCGGATGCCCGCGCGCTTGGAGATGCTGCACCCGAAGGCGGACCTGAGGCTCAGCAGGGCTCCGGCTACTGTCCCCATCGCTCCCGTCCTCCCGCTGAACGGTGTAACGTGTCCTTGTCCTGTGAGCCGGTGCCTCTGGGCAAACGGCTCCTCCCTCCGCCAGGAAGACGGTCATTAGCGCAAAGCTTTCACCGTGGCTGCCTTGGAGCAAAGCGCCTTTTTCTGCGTCTGTAACCAAGGGGACGCGCCTGCAGATCCCTAATGCGAAGACCGAGAGGAGTCAGGAGACCAAGCACAATTTGGATCATCTCAATTCCAAGGAGATTACTTCCTTCGTTATTCTTTTTGGAAGTATACTTTTTTGATACTATGCTTACAGATGGATTTTTCTTTATTAACCACTTAAATGTTTAATTTAGCAATTTAGTCACTGTAGCAGATCCTACACTTCCATGCGGGGGAAACAGGGTGGAGAGGGAAACCAGATTAATGACTAAATTATTGTTTTGTCTGAAGCGCAAAAATCTTTTAGGCAAAAGTACTAAAAGCACAGGGCCAAAATAACACGCAATTTCCACTTTCTACTTCATTTGGTGCATCTCTTTCTTTTAGTCCCTCTTACTTAATAACAGCAAATTCCGGGTCACAAAGGAAACAGCAGATTTCTGGTTCCCAATCCTATGAAACATAATGAGATGTTGAAAAAAAATTCTCATATTATTTTTTAAAGGTATAAAGAAAGAACAGCAACCTCAGTAGCACTTGCAGTTTTACATATTTGGAAGAAATTGCTTGAATTAACCTTTTCTTTGATCGGCCGCAGATATTTTTGGTGGGATTATTAAAAGAGGTTTGCTTTGGATTAAATGGAGGTGAATCAGAAAGGACATTTTTGGGGGTCCACCCAGTACTGACCCCTGGGTGGGAAAGAGCAAGTGAGCAGAAGCCCACCGCCTCCCTCCCTCTCCCACTCCCCGCTGACCTCTGACCTATATGTGTAGGAGAGAAGTGTGCTGACCTCCGACCTGTGCCAACTGTCCAGCAAGACCCCAAGGACAGGGTTCACTCCTTAGCAGTTAAGGAACGATACCCGTGTGGCAGTGTATCAGAAGTGGGCTCAGCACTGTCACACCTCAAACCCCAGAGTGGGGGCGGGCCAGGCCTGAAACAGCGGCGTCTCCCGGCCTCTTGGTCCCTCCAAGGGCTCATCCCAAGTTCTCTTGTCTCTCTGCTTGTACAGGGGCATAAGGAAACCACAGCCCTGTCCAGGGAGAATGTCCCTGGTTCCCCTGAAACATCCCTCTTCCCTCGAGCAAGGCGTAATTGCAGTTCTGGGCAGGGTATTAGGACAGGCACCCCTGCGTTCTCCTGATAAGGCACGGGTTTTCATCCCCCCCTGGTTTCGTGATCCCGGGGGACGGCAGAGTGCTGACGCAGCAAGTCAGTGACCAGAGGTGCCGACTCTCCGAGTGCCGATTTCCTCCAAAGGAGGGCAGGCGAGGAGGCTGAGGAATTAAGCCTGTGATGAGGAAGAAAGTGTGTCCATGGCAACTGATTTGGATACTGGAGAAGGGAGAAAAGCTTTAGGAGGAACCAGCATCTCTCTCTAAGTGCAGGGATACGTGTCTTGTCACCAGGCTTGCCTTGCTGCAAAAGGCTAGGTGTTGACACCCATCCTGAAGATGGCATGTTAGCAGGGCCGTCGCTGCAGCTTCTTCTAAGGACCCTCAGAGTAATAACAGTAGCTGCCGTCTGCAGCGCTGATCTCTGTACCAGGATCTTTACACGAACATCTCAGTAATTCTCACATGTTGTTCTGATGGGAACACTATCGCCGCCCCCATCTTCAAGAAACTGAGGCTCAGGAAGTGTCAGTAACTGCCCCCAAACCAATAAGCGACTCCGAGGCAAAGCTGGGACCCAACGCAGGACGCCTGTCTCCAGGCGAGTCCTCTACGTCCTTCTGTCTCTGCCTCGAGAGCACCTGAATCACTGAGCATCATGTCATCCTTGGTCCTTCCGGCTTCTGAAAGGCAAATGAGAACACCAGCAAACCAGCCAAGCTAGGTCCAGACCTGCCACTGTTGCGTGAGCATCAATGCCTTGGTATGTTTGTTACGGCCGAACCCTGCCTGTAACGGGTGCCCAGCTTGTAACGCTGCTCAGGGCTGCTGGAATGGAGCATTCCGTGAAGATCAGTAGATTTCAGCTAAAACAAGACCTCTTTGGCTTGCTACGCCTTTTTCATGAGAACTCCCAGGCTTCTCTGTGATTTCTGCCTCCTGTCCCAGGCCTCTGCAGGCTCTAGGAGCCGACTGCAAAAAATCTCTCCCTTGCAGGGTTTTAACTGTGACATTGAAGTTACAACCTCAAGCACAGTCCACTCCAAGACATAGACACCTGCTTCTTTTCCCCTTGTGTTCTCTTCAACACAAGGGATAAACCAGAGCAAAAGCAAAAGAATTCTATAAAACCATGAGAGAGTAACCAATTCAGTTCTGTACTTTTTGTGGAGAGCAAGTTACGGTAAGTTATGGACACAGTATTTATAGGAAGTATTTCTCCAAGTTCAAAGTTCCAGGTTATGTCTATTTTCTCAGGAGCATATATTTTGAGCATTTACTATGCACAAGACCCTGTGCTAGTTTTGAGAAATATAATGCATAACATGTCTCTCCCTTTTAATACAGGTTATGTAGCTTGAACTCCCGCAAGCCAACGTACAATATAAATGACTTCATAAAAAGTGGGCAAAATATTTGAACAGATATTTATCAGAAGTTGATACAAATAGCCACTAAGCACCTGAAAAGGTCCTCGGCATTATAAAGCATCGCAGAATTGCACACGAATCCTACAATGAGGCATGACTGCACAGCCAATAAAATGAAAACATCTGCCAAGGCCCCAGGAAGACCCGGAGCAATTGGAACTCTAACATATTTCTAGCGGGAACGTAAAACGGAAAGAGGAGGTCTGTAGTTGTTTATAAAAGTAAACATACGTATGTGCTGTGACCCAGCTCTCCCACCCTTAGGCATGTCCCCAGGAGAAACACAGTAGACACCCACCAGGAAACTTGCACAGAAGTGTTCATCGCCACTCCATCCTAATAGCCTGACACTAGAAACAGCCAGACGTCCCCCCCAAGGAGAATGGATAAGTGAGTGGGAATCGTCACACCATGAAATACTCTTCGGCAATAATAAAGAACAAAATGCTGATAATGTCACGTAAATAAATCTCAAGGCATGCTGAGTGAGAGAGTCCTTACACAGATGAGTATTTATGTTCCCGCTTGCAATGAGGCCTAGAATAGCTACAACTAATCAGTAGTGGAAACAAATCAGGAGTTCCCTCTGGGATAGTGGTAGAGGGGACTGGCTGGAAGGGAACATGAGAGAACTTTCTGAGGGGATGGTAGTGTTCCATAGTTTGATACGGGTTTGGGTTACAGAGCTGTATGCATTTGTCAAAAATCAGTAAGTATTCACTGATGATTGTGTTGTTCATGCATGTAGGTTTTTATCTTAATAAGACTTAAAAATTATTAATTCTAGTTAAAAGATATCTATGCTGAAGTGTTTAATAGGAACTGAGCTGACATCTTCAATTTACTTGAATTATACCAAGAAATGAGATGGACTGAGGGCTGATAGATGGATAGATATGTGTTAAAGCAAATAGAATAAAACAATGCTAAAATAGTAAGAAGCCACTTAATAGTGAATACACATATGGTCACTGTAAAATTCTTTTAACTTCATTCTACGTCTGAAAATGTAGAGAATACAATGTTGGAAAAAACGTGCTTCATTCCTTCCATCGTTATCTACTCGAGATGATAAAAGAGAAAGGAGTTGATGCATTAGGAGAACCTAAGAAACCTAAAGAAACACCACTAACAAAAGTGCTTCAAAACACGTGACCCGTAAACCAAAGGAACTACAATGGGAAATAAACAAACCCACAACTACAGACAGATATTTCAATATCCTTCTCTCAATTGACAGTATAAGTAGGTCAAAAAATCAGTAAGGATAAAATAAGACTTGAACAACACTCTCAACCAGCTTGACCAAATTGATGTTATAGAATTCTTTACCTCACAAAAGCAAAAAGCACTTTTAAAAAAATTTACACACATAACATTTACATAAGATGGACCATTCCAGGGCATGAAACAAATTTTAATAAATTTAAAGTTATTCAAGCCAAATTATATTTTCAGAACAAATGTGATTAAATTAGAAAGCAATTTTTTCTACTGAAAAAATATCTGAGAAAAAAAATCCTCAAATATTTGAACACCAAAGAGCAAATTCAAAATAATTCAGGGATCAAAGAAGAAAAATTTTTTAAATTTTAAGTTTTCTCAATGGAATTAAAATGGAAATGTAACATAAAATTTGTGAGATGACACTAAAACATAGAGAGGAATTTATAGCATTAAATACCTAGATTAGAAAAAGAAGATCCTAAATCAGTAACCACATTTTGACCTTAAGAAACTAGAAAAAAAAAAAAAAAGAAAGAAAGAAAGCCCAAATTAACTAGTAAACAGTGGAAAGGAAATAATAAAGATAAGAACATAAATAAATAAATAACAAATAAGCAATAAAAATAAATCAATAAAACAGCGAGTTCTTTGAAAATATCAGTAATATTTATAAACTTTTAACCAGAAGGTGAAAAAAGGCAGTAAATACAATATTGTCACAAATTAGAGAGGTGATATCATTACAGATTCCACAGATATCAAAAAGATAATAAGGAAATAGTATAAATAAACATATACCCAAAAATCAGTAACCTGGATGAAATGGAGCAAATCTTTGAAAGGCACAAACTCCAAGAGTTTACTCAAAAAGAACGAAGAACACACTACGACCCACAGATGATGTATCATAGAATTGTGCACTTGAACCCTACATAATCTTATCAGCCGGTGTCACCCCAATACATGTGATTAAAATGTAAATAGCTCTAAAGTATTAAGGAAATTAAATGTCCAGTTTACATCCTTCCCACAAAAAATCTCCAGGTACAGCTAGATTCAGTTGTGATGTCTACACACATTTAATAAAGAAATAATATCAAATTTATACAAACAAAAAATTGAAGAAGAGGGAATATTTTCAAATTTATTCTAAGAGAACAAGGTGGCCATGTTACCAAAGTAGACAAAGACATTACAAGGAAAGTACTAACCAAAATCTTTCATGAAAATAGACAGTAAAGGTTTAATATTTTAGCCAAACTCAACAATATATAAAATGTCTAATACGACATGATTAAATTGGGTTCATCTTCGAAGCATAGGGGCTGATTTGATGTTGAGATTTGTCTCAGCAGGTGTGGAAGAACACATTTGACAAAAACTAATGTATTTGCCTCACAAAAAACCTCTCAGGCAACTAACAAAAAAAGAAAAGAAAAGTTCCTCAACCTGTAAAGGGCCCCTTATGTAAAAATTAACTCAAACTCAATCAAAATCTAAGTATTAAACCCAAACAAATGTTTTAAACTTCCTAAAGAACAATAGCAGAAGATTTTTGTAACCTTGATTTATACAAAGGCTTCTAAGATATAACACCGAAAGCATAATAGGCAAAATAAAATATTGATAATTAAGAAATACTGCTCTTTAAAAGATGCCACTAAGAAAATGAAGAGATAAACCACAAACCGAAGGAAGAGATTTGCAAATCACATTTCTGGATACAAGGAACCGTATCCAGATTATATAAAGAACTCTCTAAAATCAATATTAAGCAAAAGAAAGCTGATGAAAAAAAGATCTAAATAGAAACTTTGCCAAAAATGATATGTCAGTGACAAATAACAATACATGTTTCACACCATTAGTCACTAGAGGGACTCAAATTAAAGCCACAATGATATACTACTACACATTCATTAAATAGTTAAAATAAAAAACTGACCATATCGAGCATTGCTGGGGATCCGCAGTAACTGGGGCTCTCACGCACGCTGGAGAAAAGGTAAAATAAAACACTGGACAACAGAGTGACATTTTTTGAAAAAGCTAAACACCTATCATAGTGTTCATCCATTTCCTTGCTAGGTAATTACCCGAGGGAAGTGAAATCATATCTGCGCACAAATATTTGTGCAGAAATGTTCATAGCAGCTGTATTTACAATAACAACAGCCCACATGTCCGTCAGCAGCTAAATGGATAAACAAATTGTGGTGTATTCATACAATAGAATATTATACAATACTGCATGCGTAGATACAAAATAAGTACACTGAGGGAAAAGCTAGATCCAAAAAAGTACAAATCATTTTTTAAAATACAAATTTCTAGAGAATGCAAAATCTACTGTTAAGAAAGGTTATGAAGGGGAAGGAGGGGACATGTTGAGTGATGGATATATTTATTATCTTGATTCTCTCGATAGTTTCATGGGTATGTAGACTGTAAACATTTAACATTTGATCAAAGGGTACCTTTAAAAGGTGCGTGGATGTGTGGTTTTTATTGTGTCTCATAAAGAAGATGGATGGATGGATGGATAGATAGAGGGAATGGAAGGAAGCCCCCCGAGCTCTCCCGGCAATAGCTGAAGTTCTTAAATCCTATTCATACCCTTTTGTGACCCGGCTCCCGGCTCCCTCTGTGCTCTCATTTCTTACAACACCAACCCCTGTTTACTGTCAGTTCCTTTCGCCGCATCTTCTACATCCCACGTGGTTTGCATTCTCTGTAAGCATGTTGCCCCATGAGCCCCATAACCCCCGCTTGTCTCTCAGCGGTGAGTGTCACCAGCGCGTCCCCTGAGTCCCCACTCCCAGACGGAGTCAGCTGCCCCTGCTCCGTCGGCTCACTTGGTCTCTCTTTTACTGAGACACCCCTGGGGAAGAAATTGGGGGGTCTACCCCTGTTCTCCCAATATCTCATACAGTGTCTAGTACATACACAGCAGGCACTTAACATAATTTGTTGTGTGACGGAATGAATATAATTATATTAGTGCATGCCCCTTCCCCGGTGTCCTCTCCCTGCGCACGAGCAGAAAGTCCCAAAGGCAGTCAGAGCTATCACCCCAACATTTGTTTCCCTTACGGGAAAGGAGAGAAACCACGACAACAAATCCCAAAGGCACGAGACCATCAGAAATGTTCCCCGATTCATGGAAAACCATCTCACCTCCAAGGCTTATAATGGCCTCATTGCAGAATGATCTGCCAGACAAGCAGACAGACATCTGGGAGGTTTATGAGGAGGGGCGTCTGATGGGCTTCCTCCCGTGTGGTCAGCGAGCACCGCACTGACAATGGTGCTCCGTGGGGCGACCGCGTGAGAACGGGCTGACCCATGGCCTCTCTGCGTGCGGGGCACTTACTTGTGGACCCGGGAAGGCTGGAGTTCAGTCCCGTTCCCGGTTCTGCTGTGAGGAATACATTCACCGAGTTCTCAGAACAGTCCCCGGTGGGAATTATAGGGAAGTGGGAGGGATTCTCTTGAATGGACACATTTTTTCCCCACCAGAATGTTTTCCTCTCTCTGTGCTGACAGGGCTCATCACCTAGTCACCAAACACGCACTTGCTGTAGACAGGGACCTCGCTGCCCACTTAATGCGTTGGGGCCGCCCTTCCCCGAACAGGCTGGAAGGAACCCAGCTGCACTGTCTGTAGGATCCAAAATTGAAAATCAATATGAAAGGAGACCTGAACTGTCAGTGGACTGGATGCTAAATGGAGTCCATTGAGATATGAACGTGAGCGTCCAGCCACTTAAGATATTGTTCTGTGTCATTTAGGTCGGACGATAGAAGCAGAAAAGAAAACGCAAGCAGAGGGATTTCCCTGTTTGCTTGTTTGTTTGTTTTTTCGTCAAGTCTTTAAGACACAGCTAAGAAAACTTAGGTGAGCGTGTGTGAACTCCAAGGCATTCTGGGAATGGGTGAAAATTAAACTCTAGCTGGGAAATTCCCTCCAGAACAAGGTTGTTTCTTCCTCCTTGAGAAACACAAAGAGGATGTCATGCAGCAAGGCAAACTGAACCCCTTTAAAGTGTCCCTTAGCAGTAGGTTCATTTATTTTTTGTCCCCTGAGCAAGAAGCACCATCGGATTCAGACGAAAGGCTGGAGGTGTGCTCTGTAGGTGATAATAAATGATGAAGAACCTATCTAGCGAAGTCACAGTGGAAAATCAGAATGGTAAGGTGATTTTTACAAACATTTATTTAATAAGGACGTGCACAAAACCTGAAGGCAAAAAAAAGGCTGACGGAAAACAGTTATGATATACCCATGAGCATCTTTTAACGTCTGTTTCCAGCTGATGGGAACCGGAGAAAAAAGGAACAGCAAGGGAAATGCTCATCAGTCAATCATCAGAAACAGGGAAAGGAGCGATGGGAAAATCTTCCTCATCTTCCCCATGCCCAGGGAGAAGGGGGCATCTCCTTTGTAGAATTTTCTTTTGGGTCATGGTAATAAATTGAGAATAACTGAGAAGAAAATGTCAACCGTTTCAGTCTGAAACACAGACCTTTTTATCCACCTGCTCCCAATCGCTGCATCATTTCTTCAAACAAGAAACCTGTTAGCCGTTGAGCAGTTTCACTGGCACGCTTACAACACAGAAGAAATTAAAACTGTCCTGTCGTGGAAGATGAGGATGTGTTCACAGTGGAGTCACGTTAAGCAGTAAATGTGTGTGTGTGTGTGTGCGCGCGTGCGTGCGTGTACCAATCACCACTTCCTTTCATCGCGATCACCTTCGTTCCTGGATTTAGGTGCCTCACGAATGACAGAGAAAAGGGTGCAGAAATGACGCACACCATCAGGCTTAATTCTCTGATGACCAAGTTTAGAAGGAAGGCTAACAAACAAACTCAAATGCTGGAAATTTCCAGCAGCGATTTCAGAAGCCCTCCCTTTGGAAGCATGCACTCCTTGGCCCAATGGGCATGAAGTGGCACCCTGGGACGCAGCAGCACCATGAAGATGTTTTTTCAAAAGCACGCTCTCCTCTTTCGTGGCTTCTTGCGCCCAACGTCATGGGCTTGAGGCAGGAGCGCAGTGGGTGGCACAAGAGCCTTCAAGCAGCTACAGCATCCCTTGGGCATTCGGAGCACCCAGAGGCGAGTGTGATCTGCACAGGTGAGCACTGAGGTTTCGTCTCTCCAGCCCCAGCTGATGCACCTGGCAAAGGGCGGGCTGGGAGGGAAGCCGGGTTCTTAAACTCTCCACCAGTCAGTGCGATTCTGCGTCCCATTCACGTCTGCAACGTGGCTTTATTCGAGCAAGCCAAGCGTCTGATCAACTCCTCCGGAAAGCTTTGGCCCCCTCTCCACGGTCCCACATACCCCAGGCAAACTTCAATACCACAGTCCTGTGCACATTAAATTGTGAGGTGAAGCATCTCTAGACGGTGTGCCCCTTGCAGGCTGGGATCATGGCCACTTGTCCCCTGCTTAAGCACCTGGCAGCGTGTCGGCAATGTAGCGGGCACTCAGCCAATTGCTGGTGAAGTTATCATCGAACTGGGAGAACCGGTTATGTCGAGCATCTCCAGCCTGTGCCCCGTGGGGCTCTAGGAGTTCTTTGGAGTTTGCTTTCCCCAGGGCGAAGGGCTGGGACTGCGGGGACAGGGTGCTGACCATCACCAACCTCACCCCGACCCCTGCTTCCGGTGGCATGCCTCTTCCATAATCCTTTTTCTAGTAAACATCTGTATGGCGTATTTTCTTCAAACAAAGGAATCTGTGGCTAAAAAGAACTTAAAACTGTTGGCTTAGCTGATGCCGTTTTCACTTCCAAACTTGTATCATCTTCTGCCCTCTGGAATCCAAGGGGTGGGGTGTGGCCCACGCACGATGTCGCTGTGTTGGGAGTTAGTGTCGCTGGGGGTGATGTCCTCGGCTTCTGTGATGTGTTCCGGAATCTCATGGAAGAAAACTGTGGCCTAATCTGACATGTCACACTCATCGGGTTCTAGAATGTGGTCCCTTGGAACAAAGTTCCTCATCTCATTTTCCAGAAGGTTGGAACATCAGCATGATAGAGGTGTGAGTGAGCCCAAGTCTGGGGTTAGTCACTGTGCGTTTTCCCACCAATCGCAGGCAACCACCAAACCTATTAGAAATGATTCTCTGAGGGGACATTTCCGAGGATCCTTTGTGGCCAGAGGAGGCTGAGATCGGACCAAAGGAAGAGTCTTCAGGAGAAGATCTTGTGTAGTATTAAGAGCAGGAGAGGGAAAAGGCCTAGCATGAGCTGGATCTGTGGAAGCGCCACCTTATTTTAATGTTAGGAATCTGTAAGTGTGCGCACTGGCTGGATCATAAAGGCGAGGAGAGCCCAGAATGTGAAGTCAGACCGGAGTCACATTCCCCGTAGGCCCCCATCTCAGTGACGCTGTCCGGGGGACCCCTGCTCCACCCAGACCTCAGGGCTGTGGCTTTAGGCGGCAACAGGCAGAGGAAGTCACCACTACTTCCAGGCAGGGTCACCGGGACTGCAGCCAACGCACGGGCTCGGAGGGAGTTTATGCAGGGGGGCGTCTCACGCAGAAACAGAAGGAAGCCGTGCAGGAGGCACGTTTGCGTCAGCGCGCTCAGGAGTGCTGAGGACTATCCCTGGAGGGGAGACGGTGACCCCGGGGGACGGGCCACTCAGTCAGGTCAGGGTCAGGGCCACCAGTCACAGAAGTGCCGTTTCCCAGCTGAGGTGCTGCTGGCCATCAGGGCCATCTGCAGGGGGCCGAGGACGGGCTGTGCTGTCGCGCGCCCTCCGGGAGTCCGTGTGCACACATAGGTCCTGGGCTGGAGCAGCCTCCCTGCCTCGGGCGTGGGTGCCGGGGTTCTCCCTCCCTGGAGGGAAGATGCCCCGTGGAAGACTGGCAGTGACCTGTTTTGACACCAACTCTGTCCCGGGCCAGCAGTATCCCCGCCTCCGCATTTCACAGACGCACCACCAGACAGAAGTTCGCCGACCTGCCCGGTGCCAGCACAACTGACGTGAAAGCCAGAAGATGAATTTTGTTTGTCTGACTCCGGGTCTCGGAACGCTGATGACTTTGCGATGGTTCCTTCAGATCGCGCACTGCTTCTGTCATGTTCGAGTCTTGAACTTGGCGAGGGAAGCCACAGAGCCAAGAGGCCGATCGGCCGACCTCTGAAGAGCGCACAGCTTTGTGGAAGTGACTGGTGCCAGCAGGGTCACAGGGGTGGCCCCTCAGCAGCAGCGGGCGGGCTCTGTGACATCACACAGTGGTGACAAGCACGGCCTGCAGACCTTCTCACCTCTGGGCTAAGGGCTGCTTCTGCTGGCACGCACCGACCTTGAAGACGTTCTGTAATTTCCTTACCGAGGCCAGCTTCACGGTGCTGCTGTAACAATGAACTAAATGCATGGTGTAAAACCTTGGCATGGTGCCTAACGCGTGGTAAGAGCTTTACAAATGCCAGCTACTATTTTGGCATTGCTACTTATTGTATTTCCAGCCATATTTCAATATCACACTTTTTGTCTTTTCTAGCAAAAACAAATTTGCCCATGCGACCCTTCTTTATTATCCCACAGGCTGCAGCTGAGATCTTAAATATATTTACAGTGATTGCTTCTTGCTAGAGAACTCTCAACAGAACATTATGAATTAGTGAGTTAGTCACCATCATCTAGGCTTGCATGTGCCAGACATACTAATGCTCTCCCTAAGGGGAGCGAGCACAAAGGGAGACAGAAGAGAACGGCAGAGGCCAGTCTTCTCAGGAGCTGTCATGGCTCTGTGGCCGTGCTGGAGACACACATGCCAGCCCTGACATGGAGCGGGTGCCACCTGCTGCCTGCTCTCCCCGAGGCTCCGTGGGCCACGCACTTCTGCACAGGCCCCCACAGGCTGTCCCCTGCGCAGTAGCTGTCTCCGGGGCCAACAGGGAACAGATTCGCTTGCTGCTGCCCTCTCCCGAAAGTTGGGGGTTCCCGAGGTGTGACCCAAGCCTCCTGGGAGCACAGCGGTCCCGGGGTCTGTCTGCCTCCGCAGCACGCCCGCGGGGCCCGGGGACAAGGGGACCTACGTGAAGGCACAGCTCGGGCAGCCTGCCGTGCCGGGAGTTGGAACATTTCGGTTTCTCACCCAGGAGCTGTGCGTGTTGTGCCGACGTCCAGGAAACTCGAGGAGCCTGTGTTGTTGGCTTTCAACTAGGATACGAATCTCAGACCCTGTATGGTCCTTGACGCCTGCCTTCCTGTGTTGGAACATGCAAAACAAACATGTGTGTGTGACTGTGTGTATAACAAGATGGGAACAGTCAAAGGATTAATTAGCTAACTTTTTAAAAATTAATTTGTTTATTTTATTTTATTTTTAGAGAGAGGGGAAAGGAGAAGGAGAGGGAGAGAAACATCACTGTGTGGTTGCCTCTCACTTGTACCCCCAACTGGGGACCTGACATGCAACCTAGTCACGTGCCCTGACTGGGAATTGAACCAGCGACACTTGGCTCCCAGGCCGACGCTCAATCCGCTGAGCCACAGCAGCCAGGGCCTTAATTAGCTAACTTAAGAACATCAAAAAATTAACCTCAGCTACAGACCTCAAAACTCAACGCCCGAGTGCGTGGTCCGCAGTGGAAACTGAGAGGACCCGGGTGTTCCCTAGGGCCATGTGGGTGGGCAAGGGAGCAGGGTCCCTTTCTGGGCTCCCCAGCTGCTGCTTCCAGTAGAAAGTTCAGAGGAAATCCTCAAAGGGGCCTCGGGGGATCAGAAGCAGCACATTTATCAGACTCAACACTCCAGAACCTCTGCAGCCAATATTCAGACAGACAGACATTTATCTGCATTACTCTCTTACCCTTCAACACGTGTTCATCAGTGTTTCTCAGGCATTTGCTGAGGACCTAGTTGGTACCAAATATCACAGTCAGTCAGGAAATCAGTGATCAGTGAGCGGGAATTATTATTAAACTTTTTGCAGAAAGGGAGAGTAAAGCAGGACAAGGTTTAAGGATTTGCCTGACACTTGGAATGAGAGGACTAGACTGTGAATTATAATTGAATCTTGACATATTCCCGTAGTCCATAAATTTTATATTCTAATCCATATATCAGCAAGGTTATTAGGGTCAACGTTATACTCTCCTTTTGAATTAGAATAATTTAACATGGAAAAGATTGTTTATTATTGATACCTTCTTACTGATATAAAATCCATAGTCTACTATGTTTTAAAAGTATATCGTCTCCTTTTATATACATATATTTAAAGGCTAGTTTAATAATGATTACCCACCTGGGTTGGACAATCTAAATATGATTACATTAGTGCATTATCTTGAAGACCCTTTTAAAAGTATTAATAATCTTCATTTACTAGCATATTAAGCTTGGGGAAGTTAGTCAACAATTCTGAATTCATAGTGATTTGACTGGACTCAGGTTTGTCTTTAATATGTGAATTTAAGTAAATCTTTTAGTTATGAGATGACTAGCTACAATTATAATCTTTCAGTCAGTTCATCTGGGGAACTCCAAATAAAGATTTATTTTTTAATTTTATTGATTTGAGAGAGACAGAGGTGGGGGGAGGGAGAGAGACTCTGATTTGTTATTTCATTTATTTATTTATTCATTGGTTGCTTCTTGTATGTGCCCTGAATGGGGATTGAACCCACAACCTTAGTGTATCAGTGGTGCTCAAACAGAACGAGCTACCTGGCCAGGACCTGAAGATAGATGAGTTGAAAATACAGCCAAATTGTTTTGTTTGGTTGGCAATATGCCATCTTACCAGGAGATACATACACACACCCCTTTAGTCAAAATAATCGTTTGAGTATATCCAAGTAACACCTCTCACTGAGTGCTACTTTCATAATCAGGTTTTTATCTGCATGCAAAATGTGGCTACTGGGTTAGGAAGTGTGTTCAAGATGATGCCAACCTAGATTTAGCCACAGACCGCCTCGGATTTGAAAATGTACAGTTCGCTCTTGAGCCATCTGAATGAACCCTTTGTGTCTAACACATAGGGCAAACCAACCTGAAAAGGTAAAGTTTATCACCTGAGTTCTCATATTTTCCCACTAAAAGGCAAGAAAGATAATCTCAATAGTCTTTATTATGACATCTCATGTCTAAAGCAGGGTGAACTGCCAAAAAAGAAGGCGGGGTAAGAAGAAAGTCAACAGGGATGAAATGGACCCAATAGCTGTTTCTATGCAAAAGGAGAGACAGAGAAGGGAGGCGATGTCCAGAATTCATCTATCGCTGCCCTTTAGATGGTACATTTAGGGTCAAAACCAGAAAGTAAAAAGCAGAGTGCGTGTCCCATGCTTATAAAGGTGCTGATTGAAGAGATTTGGGCACTTTGCATCTCAGATTTCTTTTTTTCATTTATGCTCCAGAAGTATTTGCTGAGAGTCAGTCAGGGTTTGGACCATTTTCTGTGCTTGCTTTGTGTCAGCATGAACCTGTCCTGAACTCTTAGAGATTCAGATACACAGTCTAGGAGGTCACCCCTTCGGGTGAAAGTCACCCCTTCCTGTGCATCCCCAGCGAATCAGGAAGGTTTCTGCCCAATATGACCCTCAGCAGCTTCCCTCCTGAAACCCACAGATGGGCATTCCTTTTCATACTAACATCATACAATGTCGATCACGCTTTTTCAAACTGCACCTTATCTCTCCCCTGATACAAAAACAAATTATTCGTTCAAGCAAGAAATGCTTTTAGACATACTTAAAACAAACAAACAAACAAACAAACAAAAACACCCATTAGAGGAGAAATGAGATCATTCTTACCCCAGAATAATGAAGTTATGGAAGAAAGAAAGAGTTTTTGTCGAGCACATTTCATTTTATAAAATTAACCATTGTAGACAATCTACAGCCATGAGCCGTGTTAAGGCAGGCATTACAACATCCTGAACATCCTATTTAACTTTCTATTAGCTTATGTTGATGATTAAATTAATCTGATACGAGTTTATTGTGCCCTGAGCCAATGCTTAACAGTCCACTTACAGTTTTTTAATGGAAACTCCTGAGAAACGATGATCCTGCCCCGTTGTAGTAACAGAAATACATTGACTTCAACGACAATCCACATGACAAATATCTAAATGAAAAGCATGTGGCATTAGTCATCTTCGATAAGCCTTAAGTTGGGTTACATAATGAAATCTTGGGACGTTATACTCACGTTTAAATTGTGGACAATGTAAGTATTAGCCCTTAAATTAACATTAACGGAACAATTGAATTGGGTGAAATAGTTTCTTCGTAGTAACCTGTACCAAATCAATCACTGTCACTTGAATTATTGCTCTTGGACTCCCAGTAGCATGTGATTTGCACTGAGTGGTGCTGTGGCAAATCAACCTCAAACACTATGATCAGGCCTAGGAGAGAATAAAAATAAGACTTCTTTTGCAAGGGCAAGGTGTGATCCTAACAGCACTTCATGCTTCCTGTGTAGAAAGAGAGAAATCCCTATAAATGGTAGAAAGCCTGCATTTTTACCATGAGCTATGGCAGTTCTGTATTGAACTCTCAAGGCCCTTTGGCCATTTTCCGATATAAATAGCCTATTAGAATATGTGAGATCTTTTGAAGTTACCTAAAAGGAGGGCGAGGAAGACATCTGAAAATATTTTAATCTTTAAAAATGTTTGTCCTCTGAAACAAAGAAGTATGGCCTCCGGAGGTTCACGAGCGCCTTTCCAGAGCAGGACTGGTGGTCAGGCCTGTGAGAGGGGTAGCTTCCACAGACGCGGATCGCACTGGTCACGCTGCCACGGTCCCCAGCTGTCGCCCCATGATTATCACCATCTTGACTAGGAACATTCCGAGTCTTCGGTGAGATTTTCATGTGTAGTAAACCAATGAGGGTCAACAGTTCATATAGTACCAGAAGTAAGACCCCAAATACCAAAAAGGGCTCCCCTCAAATCTAACAAGGGAAAGCCTCATTGGGTTAAGCATCCTTCACAAGTCTTAAAAAATAAAATAAAACATTGCCCACGTGCAGAGGATGAAATATATATTTAAAGTAACGCACGGAAACACCAAAGGAGTAAAAACAATCTAGACTCACTCCGAGTGCTTTGAGTTTAAATAAGGAAGCAGATGGCTGGAGTCCAGAATGACCTGACCACAGTGACTCCGTCACTAGAAGCTGCCCAGGACACCAGGGGAGGTCTCCAGCCTCATGCCACCGACTGCCACATTGCTACCCATGGGACAAAGACGGAGGAGTTCCTATTGACTCTCAGCTCAGAAAATCGGAAGCAGCGCCAGAAAGCAGTGTCCTTCTCAGTCAGAACTGAAGGAGACTGTCCTGCACTAGAGATAACACCCCCCTTGCTCGGCCTGGCACCCACATTCCCTGTCCTGACCCCTGCGGGAAAATGGGAGGCAGACGCGCGCCCCGCCCCCTCTCGTACGCACGTCTTATCCCCCCACCTCCCAGGCTCTCTGCTCTGCTTCCACTGTTCTCACTCTGCTTTACTGGTGCCAAACCTCCTCCTGCCTCTGAGCCTTCGCCTTGCTGTTCCCTCCACCGGGAACGGCTGTGTATCCAGACAGGGGCGTGACAACTCTTTGTCTTGCTGCATCCCTGTCTCCTGCTGCCTGTCGCCCTAGCAGAAATGTCCCCCGCTGTACCTGAAACATCACCTGGGCCCCTCTTTCCCATGGCTTTCCTTTCCTTCAAAGCGATTTTATCTAAAAGCACTTTGACTGCTGTGTTCACGGTGGTCGCCCCATTAGCACGGCAGAGACCGTGCGCTGTGGTATCGCTTGTACCCGGGACAGCGGCGAGCCTTTGGACATGCGTGCGTGCTCTTGGCCATCCTCCCTCTTCTCATTTTGTCACGGACACGAGGAAACGCCATCCCAGACCAGCCTGTGGACGACGCTGCCCTGCAGACAGAGCAGGCCCCTCCGCGAAGCGTCAGGCCTCCGCGGCCTCTTCCTGTGCCTCCTGGGGTCCCCTGCTCCGTCCCCCTCGATGCTTTCCGGCCCTTCTGCTGCGCTCAGAGCCACATCCTGTCCTTGGTGACACCTTGCCCACGGCCGACCCAGGAGGACGCGCCGTCCTGTGAAACCCTTGGCCTGTGTCTCACATGCTCACTTGTGCCGAGCATGTCGCACTGTGCAGGGTGGACGGGACCACACGTCTGTGCCACCAGGTCTGAGTTCCCGAAGGCAGTGACCCCGTCCCGTCGGTCACTGTATACTGTCGCCCCTAGGACAGTGCCTGTCCCAAACCTGCCCCACACGGGCGGCGGGGGGAACACTTTCAAGTTCCGATGTCTGTCTGTTCGCACCAGACTTCAGAAGTTGTTTCTCTGTGAATGCAGTTTGTCCCTCGGGCCTTGAATATTGCAGTCTTTTAACGTTCTTTCTTTCTTTCTTTCTTTCTTTCTTTCTTCCTTCCTTCCTTCCTTCCTTCCTTCCTTCCTTCCTTCCTTCCTTCCTTCCTTCCTTCCTTCCTTCCTTCCTTCCTTCCTTCCTTCCTTCCTTCCTTCCTTCCTTCCTTCCTTCCTTCCTTCCTTCCTTCCTTCCTTCCTTCCTTTCTTTCTTTCTTTCTTTCTTTCTTTCTGTTTCTATCTTCGTGCTCTGAATAAAATGCCCTGTAAATAACAGTGTGCTACTGGGCAGCTTGAACAATGTTTTTCATCTACATCGTCTCTGAGGTTCGTTGGTAGCAGACACCTCACCGCCAACCCATAGCAGCTCAGAGCTTTCGGATCTAGAGGCCCTTCTGCTCTGCTCACTGTCCCCAGTGTGACCGTCTGTAAGAGCTTCTGCTCACAGCCTGCACCATTGGGGCCCCCTCTTGTGAGAGACCCTTCCCTCCCCTGCCCCTTCTCGGGGCGCACATTGTCTCCTCCCGCGGACGCCCTGACTCTGATGGCTGCTCTATGCTTCCTACATTTCTAGCCCCTCTCCTGCCGGCAACATTCACGTTTATTATTTCACCTCGATCCTACGATTATTTCATGTCTGTTTCTCCCCCCAGAAAATGAACTCCAGGAGGAACGAGGCTATAGGTTTTGTTCCTCTGGTACGATGGGCACATAGTAGGTGGTCGATAAAATGAACCCAGGCGGAAAAGTACTTAAAATCTAACCGAGTTTCCCATGTACAAGGAAGGGATTGCTGTGAAAAAAAGAGAACCCTTTTCAGTTGTCTCCAGAGGATTTTGGTTTCTAAAGGAGCCTTAAGTTCTGACAGAGTTAAAAAAGGAATAGCTCTGCCAACCTGGTCATTTTTAGAACGCTAGCCTAGGCCGATCGTCAAAGGCAGAAAGCTTTGTGTTCACACACCCCCAGGGGTGAAGGGCAGGGTCCAGGGGAGCTGGAAGAAACGTCCGCCACGGAAGCGTGAAAAACCGGGTATAAAAGGACTTTCCGTTCAGGTGCACTTGCCGGAATCCTAAGTTTACGGACTTTGATCGCTCTGTCCCAGGCCCCTTTGTACCTCAGCTGTTTCCTCAGCTCAGAAGACCATGATTTTCCTTTTTTGATGCAGGTGTTGAGTGACCCGAATAAAGGATTAATTAAACTAAGATGGACACGGTCAAGGTCGCTGAGCTGTTGCCTTCATCCCAAATCTTCTTAAACCGCATGCAATTAATTCAATAGCCTGAGGGCGCTTTCCTGGGAAGGATAATGGAGTGAGACTTTAAATGATATCAGTTCTTAATCTGAAATTTCTCTGCTTTATTGGTTTATGTTAACACCTTACTGATTAATCTTGTAATGATTAAAGCTGTTTCTATTCACAGATATCAGACTGACTGATTCTGTTCTGGTTTGGGTCATTTAAAATTCTCGGTCACCACGCAATTGATTCAATGCACTGTTGTCATCTAAATCTTAGAACTGTAGAAAATACCAGATTTGTCATTGCTTAATCCAATGGATATCATATAATAAACCTAAATAAAATTAAATATATAAAGTAATCATCTATTGTAAGGTTAAAATAAGATTGCAGAATAGTAACTAACATGCAATATTCAACAGGAAAATAACAAACTTGTACTCTGGTCACACAGTATACTAAGAAACCAATTACTAGTGGACTACAAACCTAAATGTGAAGAGTAAAATGATCAGACTTTAGAACATAATTTGTAAGACTAATTCTTTCATCTCCTGATGAAATTCCATCTCAGGCTACTTAGAACATAAACCAGGTGAGGAGCTTGAGAACTTTTGGAATAACCAAAATTGACTATTTCTATGCTGGATGGTGTTTAAATCAGGTTTCACTCTCTGGATAGACTTTAACCTGTAATATATTTTTATGTTATTTTCTGTATGTCCCTGGCTGGTTTGGCTCAGTGGATTGAGCGTCGGCCTGCGAGCTAAGTGTCGCTGGTTCGATCTTCCAGTCAGGGCACATCAGAGAAGGAAAACTCTGATTCCAAAAAACCCCCGCTGCCTTGTGGCATACCTCTTCAGGGGAAAGGCTAAGGAAGTAAACCCCGATAGAAAATCCGGAGCCGGAGTCCCTAAGGCGGTTTGACGTTGTAGTCAACACCGGCAACTCCTGCGGCGCACCTGAAGTCAAGCTGTATTGACTCCGTCTTTCCCTTGGACTCTTCAGCTGCGAAGAGAGGGGGGGTCTGCTGCATGGGCAACAGCAGACCCTCCATATCACCCTGCCCAGGCTCTGTAGCTTCAGCTTCACTGGAGAGGACACTCCAGCGTCATCGCAAGATGTCGATTCAACACGGGAGGAGACAGATACCATGTCACTCCCGAGTCGGACTGCACAGCCATTCTCGGCGGTGCAGATAGACTCTTAAGAAGCTACACCATCGTCTCTTGAGACGGACGGCTGCCAACCGACCGATTACGGTGGCTAAATCAGGGACGTACATGCGTAAGGAAGGGCATAGTATGACTCCTTGGTCACTGGACAGACAGAAGCACGCCTGTACTACTCACACAGGACACTTGTGACTCTTTTGGTCATCATGTGTGTGCGTATGTGTGTGTGTGTGTCAGGGGGGATCCCAATACCAATAATTCTCCAACACCAACCAGGTGTCCTATCATTTAATTCAGTTTTGACATTATTTATCAGGAAGGGACACAGGTCAAGAGTCCAGTCTCACAAGACTGCCCTCCACTCCTCTTGAGATGCCACGTGGGAGTCTCAGATTGTCACCTGTGCTTTTAACTGGCTATATAGTGGGTCCCCCGTGACCCCGCTTGGCCTTGATAATTTGCTACCATGGTTCACAGAACTCAGGGAAACACTTAACATTTACTGGTTTATTATTTAAAAATATGATGGAGGATCCAGATAAATACCCAGATGAAAGAGATGCGTAGGATAAAGACTCAAAGGGTCCCAAGCAAAGGAACGTCTGTCCCGTGGAGTAGGGGTGGCCACTCCCTATCCCCACCCTCACAGGAACGTGTTCGGTGACTTGGAAGCGCCCCCAGGCCCATATTGGGCTTTTTATGGAGACTCCATCATCACGTGGGCACGATCCGTCCTGACGTCCACCTCCAGCTGCTCTCTTCTCAGGGGAGGAGAGATGGAGCCACACATTCTAAGCTGTTAGTCATGGGCAGGTCTTTCTGGGGACCAGCCCCTGCCCAGTGACACCCCTCAGGACAAAAGGCACTCCCCTCACTCCAGAAATTGCAAGGGATTTAGAAACTCTGTGCCAGGAGCGGGGACCTAAGACCAAATGTTAGAACAAAAGATGCTCCTTGTGTTCCTACCACTTAGGAAATTCCAATGGTTTTAGGAGCTCTGTGCCCGGAACTGGGGGGCAGAGACCAACCTCTGTATTTTCTATTCTCTCACAGTTACCTATGTTTCTTAGAACACGGCTGCCCCCTTTTCCACTTGAAGCAAATCTGGTCCCAATAGAAAGTGTAATGCCCAGGATGTCAGCTCAGCCACCCGCTCAGCTGCAGACGTAGCCTGCCTGTTTGCACTTCCTGTTTGTCTTGCTGACCATTGAGTCCACGAGAGTTCTGGGCTCATGGGGCGTCACCCACACCATATGTGAGTGAGGTGGCCGGAAAGACGGGCGCACATCTTGGCATGACTTGCCGGTACTCACATACACGCTTCATTGTCCCACCAAGTTTCACAGACAAAACACAAGTTCAAAAATAAAATTATGAAGAATTTCAAAGCACCACCACCACAGCATTAAGTGGGAGGCAGGCCCTGGTGCTCACAGGCGCCCCAGGGTGTGTGTCCTCAACACCAGCCCGCATTGGGAGCACCTACTTATCTAGTTAAGGACACTAAACATTGCCAGGCCCGGGGACAAAGGCGAGGACAAGAACACACTGAGTTCCACCCAAAAGGACAGACTCACCTGAACAGGGAGCTAAGCCCAGAGCACAGTGATTTGATGTGCGGAGGAGATTGTACTGCTCGCTCTTCCACCAAAATCCGGCCTCACAATCGATGCCTAAAGCTGGTCCTAGCAGAGAGGTCAGGGAACAGGAAAGAAAGGAGTTTGCTCCCTGGCTATTTTAGATGTGGTTCCCCAGATTGACTGAGACACTAATTGGAAAATCATTAAGTGAGAAGGCACAGCCTTCCACATATCAAGGGTCTGTCTGCTTTCTGGTTGACAAAACGAACAATTCCGGGAATCGTGCTGAACACTGTAATCTGATCATTAAGGAAGGGCTCAGTGGAGCAAGGAAAGGAAACAGGAAAATTAAATTTAGAAAGAAGCTGATTAAGAGCCAGGCACCAGCTGACACAAAATTGTCCACTGAAGATGTTCTTAAAGAGAAACTAAAAATGCTCTTCACAACTAACTTTAGGGGCAGAGAGAGAGAGAGAGAACCTTTTCTGTAAAATATCCCTAAGCCCCTCGAGGAAATGCATTTCTTCACCAAAAACAGTAACAGTGCTTCTATAAGGTCAGCCTTATAACAACAGAGTCAAGTGCATTTTCAGTGAATTGTTTATGTCCGTTCAGCAGCTGCCCACACACGAATAGCTACTCTCATTATCTTCATATCGGGGAAGCAAGATGGACCAGAAGTCTTCTGCTGGACACTGATTTGGCACAATTCCTACCCCCATTTGCCTAGTTTCCTAGTTCTCCAGCCCCTTCTAAACCTGAAGGCCTGGCCTGAGCCATAACTTACGTCTTTTCTCCCAACGGACCATGTTCACCTGAGCTAGATTCTGTTCTCTGTGCCTCCCAGTGGGAAACAGCCTCTGTTGGCCTAATGACACCTGCCTGAGTTGGACATTGGACACCGCTATTCACATGTCACTGTACTGTCATTGCCACCATCACCAGAGTCGAGCTCTGGATGCAGGGGATCTGATTCCAAAATCATTCCTAATGCTGTGCCTTGGATACCCAGCTCACAGTTTCGAGATCAACCCGCGAGTTTTCATCAGCCCTTCAATCCACAGACTAAGCACATTATCTGCATCTAACACTGCCTTGTTCAATTGCTGTGGCCACCGATGTGTCAAGAAATCAACATATCTTTAGCCTGAGTTCACCTGAGATACTAAAGAGTCTCAAGGTCACTCAAACGTGGCATCCCAGCCTGGGTCACTAACTCCAATCCTAACCCTAGAGCCGTGGATGGGAGGGGTGCACTGCTCTTCCCCATCAATGTACTCCTGTCCTTGGATCCCCTATAACTTGGGAGGAGAAAAAAAAAGTCAGTGTAAGAGCTGAGGAGCATGGAAAGGCCTCTTTATCTCAGAAACTGTCCCCAACAGGTGCCAAAATATTTATAATACCATCAGTATAATTCAGCCCAATTCAACATACATTTTTTTAGCACCAACTTAAAGAAGACACAGTGGGCAACTCTATATAAAATAAGGATAAATGAGGCAGCATCCCTGCTCTTGAGAAGCTAACAGTCCAATTAGAAAGAAAGAACATATGTTAAACTATATTGTGGTTCGGAAGTGTTAGGAGGATATAGATGGAAGATTGTTTGCTTTGGGTTAAGCGTTGCTCACTTCCATACATTATTCAAATTACTGCAAGAGGCAATACCTCAGTTATTAGAACTATCAGGGCCTTGCTCTCCCCCAAACTGTGAGGGAAAGGTGATAAGTGAGCTGGGGAAAAAAATAGAATAAGACAAGAGGTTTCAGGGAAATATTCATTAAAGCATTCATTCATGCGTTCAGTCACGCACTCAACACGAGTAAATCACCAGCTGTCTGACAATTACTGTGCAGGATGAGAAGCTCTAGCAGGCATGTCACAGTCTGCAAAGGACACGTATTAACACCTCTTCCTCGGTGATGAGAAATCAAGTTGGGACTTTCCTAACTCAGAGTTTAATAGCTGAACTTCTAGTATTTTAGGACTTAATCTGTAATCCAGTGCCTAACACACATCTGTAGGTGTGGAAAGGCCTTACCCCTTTTAATCCATTGAGTTGTCTGTATTTCTAGCTGTTCCTCTTGTGGTCCCTCAGCTTCACTTTTACCATAACAGCCCTAAAGGAAAAAATCAATTGCTTAGGACCATATTTCACAGAACGAAGTCACAGCTACCAAGCCGGGAAAGAATCACTTGGGTAGTCACACAAATGCAGAAAATGCAACTCGATCTCTGGCACTGAGGCCCAGACATAGGCATTTTTAATAAGCGTACAGAGTATTCTCATTCACACTGAGCTTTGAAAACAACTGTTCTCTCACCCCCTTTCCTTCGCCTTATACTCATGAGGACTGAGGTCATCCCCGGTTTTAAGTACTATTCTGCCTCCTGGGCTCATTTTCGGGCAGAATACAAACATGAAGCAACTTCTGTAGATGCGAGAACACAGCTGACTGCATAATGCGGGCCCGCAGATCTGACTCCGCCTTCCTGGCCAGACCCTCCCCTACCACTGTCCGTGGTGCTCAGCCACAGGTCCGTCTCCCACGGACACCATGGCAGGCTCTTTCCCATCCCATGTTGTATACCTTGCTTGTCTCCTGTCTAACGCTCCCTTCCCTGGACTCTTTGCCAGGCTAACTGCTTTTTGTTCTTCATACCCCTCTCACGGAGAGCTTTCCCTAACCCCTGGGCCCCACCTGATAGTCTTCTACAGAGGAGTGCTTGGCTATCAAGGCATGTCGGCAGCCGTCCGTCTCGAGAGACGATGGTGTAGCTTCTTAAGAGTCTATCTGCACCGCCGAGAATGGCTGTGCAGTCCGACTCGGGAGTGACACGCTATCTGTCTCCTCCCGTGTTGAATCGACATCTTGCGATGACGCTGGAGTGTCCTCTCCAGTGAAGCTGAAGCTACAGAGCCTGGGCAGGGTGATATGGAGGGTCTGCTGTTGCCCATGCAGCAGACCCCCCCTCTCTTCGCAGCTGAAGGGTCCAAGGGAAAGACGGAGTCAATACAGCTTGGGTTCAGGTGCGCCGCAGGAGTTGCCGGTGTTGACTACAACGTCAAACCGCCTTAGGGACTCCGGCTCCGGATTTTCTGTCGGGGTTTACTCCCTTAGCCTTTCCCCTGAAGAGGTATGCCGCAAGGCAGCGGAGGTTTTTTGGAGTCAGAGTTTTCCTTCTCTGATGTGCCCTGACTGGAAGATCGAACCAGCGACACTTAGCTCGCAGGCCGACGCTCAATCCACTGAGCCAAACCAGCCAGGGCCGATCAAGGCATGTACATGGTTTATTACTATATTGGGTTGGCCAAAAAGTCCGTATGGTTTTTTCCATAAAATAAAAGACACGTTTTTCATTTTGAGTATGGTGGCTCTCTCCCTTGTGGTATATAATATTGATTGTTCTCAATTAATGTCTTGATTTGGTCGCGGTCAACTTCTGCTGATGTACCCGACCGTGGAGCATTGCTCAGCACGAAATCTCCAGCCCGAAACTCCACAAACCACTTCTGACACGTTTGATCAGTCACAGCATCGTCTGCATACACCGCACAGATCTTCTTAGCGTGTTGCAGCTGCATTGCTACCTTTCTTGAAATAATAAAGCATAAATATGTTGCAGATTTTCTTCCATCTTCAATATTAAAATGGCTACACAAAAATTCACTGATTGGGATAAGATTTTTTTAAACACATGCTGCTGTGACAGCTGTCACAATACAATGTAACGAAATTGTTTTGAACAAAGTTAAAGACAACTAAGCGCTACTAGAGCCATCTTATGGAAGAAACCAAGTGAACTTTTTGGCCATCCCTACATTTGCGTATCTTTTGCTTTCTGCACAGCTCTCCCGCTACTTCAAGGGGCATGCGTGGGCCCATGTCTGTGCACTTGACCAGTGTGTACTGTGTCCTCCCACAGAGCCTGCACAGAGTAGAGGTCTCCTGAGTACTTGAATGGATGAGCAAACAAGTGAACAGTAATCACCTTTATACACACGAAGACAGGCAGAAGAATCCTGCATGGATTAAATAGTTTGTAAACTATATGATGAATTAATGTGTTCAGTTATGTGCAAGTCATAGCATGCTTTATGGATTCAGGAGCGGTCAGGACAAACGTAGCAGGTGAGCTAGAAATTGTGCTGGGCCCTAGATAGTAATTAAAATAGGCAAATGGGAGGAGGAGGACAAGTCTCATAGACAAAAATTTACAGTCTGGAATCACAGAATGTCTAAGTTAAATTATGCCTAGATTTATTGCAATTCAACACATTCTGTTTATAGATACAGGCAGTGAGGGTTTTTTTAAAAATGTTGATTGACTACTCTCCCTGGAAGAATGGCCCACAGAAGAGCAATATTCTCAATTTCTCAGTGATTTTATTGACCCCACCCTCTACCCCCAGACATAATGATTCCGTGGAATCCGAAGTATAGAGAGAGGTTACAAGAGCATCAAAACGTGAGCAGACACCCAAGCAGACATTAAGGAACTCGGCAGAAGTGATATAAACGTTGAGACAAACCACATCCAACCCAGCAGGGAATTAAATCAAAGTACAAAGGAGCCAGCTCCTCTCAGATTCAGTCCAGGGCTCTGGAGACCAGGCTCCCCTGAATTTGCCAAACCCCAGAGTGGTCATCGACCTTTATTTCTGCTCATCTGGTTTCCTGTATAAACGCAAACTGAAAAGAATTTCTGAAAGGCATTCTCAACCTAAATTCCCGGTCTACTCAACAGTCAGAACTTGGAGAGATGCAAATGTAAAATGACTGCTTTTCTCTCTTGTTTGTTCCCAAACATACAGTATTCTCCCTCTTATAGCGGGTGTTATGTCCCAGACCCCCCCGTGAAGTGGGAACCTTACATTTATTCTACACTCTTAAACCTACGTCACTTTAACAACGCACATATACAGTACCGCAAAATCCCACGATAGAGCAAAAAATCCACGATAAATAATTAAATATAATATTTTCAAAAATCCTGCGATACAGTGAGGCCGTGGTAAGTGAGCCATGAAATAGAGAGGGACGGCTGTATTTTGAAGGTGCCCCTGCAGACCTGGCATTGACGTCACTTTCAGACATTAAAAGAAGCTTCTAGACTTGTCACTGGGTGTCCTTTTCTAAGCTCCTGTCATATTGAAGTAAGTAATTTGGTTTGCCCAACCCCTGTAAATAATCAGAACTCTGGAAGAAGAAAAAAAAAAAAAAAAAAAATATATATATATATATATATATATATATATGAAAGAACTGCTTTCAAATTGAACAAACAAGGTGGCCTTCTGTCTCTCTGGCTTTCGGTCTGGAAGAACATTGCTTCCTGCAGCCCATGGAGGGGACCCACGCTTTGAGGGGGAAGCTTTGAGCCGGACGAGGACAAGCCGCAGACCTGCCTTCAGTGTGGGAAGCAGTCACCCAGTGCCTTTCAGATGACTTGTGGGCCATCACATGACCACGGCTGCCCTTGCCAGGTAGATTCCCACGGAACATCAGGAAGTCGGTTATATTAATATTAAAGAGTACAGAGAAAATGAGAAATGAATCCAAGAAAAATAATTTCAGTCCACAATTGTACACTTAATATACACCCAGGAGAAAAAAACTATTTAGGAAAAGTATGTAGGTTTGATTAATCAGATTCGGAGGGCCAATGACAAGCAGGTAAAAACGGCACACTTTGGAAGGATTAACAACATAAAGATGTTAAGAAAAATGTAGAGGGAGTAAAGGAACATTTTCTGTGCAAAGAATGTTACTAGAAATACAGAATACCTGATATATTTTAAATAAACATGGCTTTATTGATCTCAGATAAATAACATATGTTACAGATTATATTTTTCAAATTAATAAGAGTACAAGCAGACAGGATGGATTCAAATAGAGAATGAAAACAGGAAATTTCAGTCTTGGAAGATGGAAATCTAAATAACGTAAAAGTTGGCTGAGTGACACATTTTGTTTTATTCAACTGGGACAAGAAAAGGATGGTTTGTTTAACGCTTAAGACTCACCTACGTCCTAGAGTCAGTTTCAGATTAAGTGAGGCCTGGATTGCTCCCCCTACATTTCTACCCCCCTAAGAATTGGTGGGTTTAATGATAATCTTGAGGTGCTCTAAGAGACTCACTTATAGAAATAAAGGATTACGTTACGTTTATTATATTTCGCTAAGTTGAAGTGCATATTAAGTTTAGAAGGCCTTTTGGAAAGATTTCCAATAACCAGAATTGAATCCAAAGAAGATTCTGGTTAATGCATCCCTGACCAGACAGGAAGGATATAGAAAGTGGTTGGGATAGAAGTGCCTGACGTCGGACTTACTGGCAACCTCAGCCTTCACACCTCTAAAATGGAGCTAACACCGGGACCCACCCCTTGCAATTGCTGTGAGATTTCAGTGAAGGTTTGCTACATTCTTACCCTGCAGGCCCCCGAGGAGGTCAATAAACACCAGCTGTTTTAATTTAACTAGTAGCTGTCATAACAATGTGGCTGTGGTTAATGTTTATTAGTTTTCTATTGCTGCTATAACAAGTTACCATAAACTTGGTGACTTCAAAACTGCACTGACTTATTACCTTCCGGTGTATCTCCCCAAGAAGGAAAACAGGTGTGAACAGGTGGGAAGCCCACGAGGGGTCCCGCTGGGCTACTGTCAAGGTGTTGACAGGGCTACATTTCTTCTTGGAGCTGCTGGGGGTGAAGCTATTCTCCTGCGCTTTTCACCATCTGGAAACAAATCACATCCTTTTGCTCCTAGGCATCTTCCAAAAAAACCACATGTATCTCTTGACTGGTCTTCCCTCTGACTCTCTCCGTCCGTCCGACTCTTCTTCTGCCTTCCTCTCCATTTCTAAAGACCCTTGTGGTTGGGCCCACCGTGAAAGTTCAGGGTAAGCCCTACATCTCACACCACCCGAGCTTCACTGCTCCCGCAAAGTCCCTTTGGCCCATGGAGCAGCGAATTGACAGGTCCAAGGAGTAGGGCCATTTTTCTGCCTACCACAGGAAGCTCCTCAGCATACGCCGCCCACTCAGCTTGTTAGGTTTCAGCAAAACAAACAGAGAAGCAGTAGATGTATCTCGGCGCTTTTATTTCAAATACAGCCTCAGTGGGTCATTATAGGCCCTCCTTTCAAAATCTGCTGTAGGACATTAGTTTCTTCCAGTGAACATCTACACAGTCCAGACTTGATTACAGTCCTGTTTATATCTCCTTATATTTTGTAACCTGTGGGTTTGTTGTATTTTTTTTTTTGAGCAATGTATTCTGTCAGTAATGAAAATTAAATCATCAATACCAAGAAGGAGGTAGCAAAGAACTACTAGATACCTTTCCTGTGCTTATAAACTCAATAAAATAATTGATTCTGATTTTAGAAATATTAATTCATTAATTCCACTCAGTTGGACTTACAGAAAGAACAAACAGGAGAATTTCAGAGGCTTGTATTTTGATGGCACTGTTCTTTGATATATAGAGGGAGAAATGGATTCTTATGCTTCCTGTTTTTCCTATGAATACATTATTTTTCTAATCATAGAAATTTATCCATGAGATAGAACAAAACCATCAAGTAGAAAATCTTTTACGAGTGTGTGTGCGTGTGTATGAACTATTCAAAGTTGGTCAGGTACTAGTCCATTAAAAAGTATGATGTGTTCTTTAATGTGATTTTACAAATATAGTCTTATAATTAGGGGAAACTGATGAAATCCAAGTGCTTAGCATGACTCCTCAGGAAAAAAATGCTGTTCAATTAATGTCACTCGCAGCGGCTTCTACAGCTCTTTGTGTTATTGTCTCTTCATGTAAAAAATTACTCATGAATAACTCATATAAAAGCAGCAGCATTCATAAATAGGATAGCAGAACATATAGAGTAAAAAATTTAGCCGTTTATTCAAAAGAAAGCTATTTTATGACTACTCATTTCATAATAATTCTCGATACCGGACAAAAACAAATGAAAAAGCACACTCTTCCTGCTTCTGAGAAATGCTTATTTTTATGTAAGATTCACCAAAAAAAAAAAAATGAGAATTTGAAATTATCCATAATTAAATGATAATCTATAATCACACACCATTAAGTAAAACATGTTAATTAGAGAGTCTAAACTAATTGCAGGCTGTCAGATGCATATGTGTAATAAAAATTTCTTATTTTCATAGTAGTCTATAATTATATATTTCACAATAGACTAATGGACTTTCAGGAACCATCATACTGAGCAGTACCTCCTTTTATTAAACAACAAGGTAAATAATTCCAGAAGAGCTGTTTCCTTTCTTTATGCTATCAAAAATTAAAGCCAGATAAAATCCAGGTCCAGGAAACCATAATCAATTCGTTTTAAGAATCTGAATGGAAAAGGAAAATCAGAGGGTTTCTTTGTCACACTGATTTTTAACTTTTTAATAAGTGTGTTGTTTAAGGGATTACATTTTGGCACAGAGCACAGCCTTATTGAAATCCCTCCAATGGGTTTGTGGGTGCAGGTAATAAATAAATAATAAATTGATTACTTGTAGTAATTTTCCAAAAGACTGCGGGACCTAATTCTTGGCTACCTCTTTATAGCACGTTTTGCTCCGGAACAGCATGAATGCGAGGGAGAACAGGATGCAGCGCAGTAATAAAACCCCACCGGCGCCCGCATATTCTAAATCTCTCCGGCGTGGGTTTCTCTGGCTTTACGTCGGGTTCTGATGGACTGGACGCTCCATGGGCCGTGTCTCTACTATCTCAGCTCAGGAGGCCCGGAGGTCAACTTGACCGTGGGGCGCTCAGTCTCGCAGGCAGTACGTCTTCACCACAGGCATGGAGGCCCCAGGTCCGCCGACGATTCAGCAACCTGTGTGATTTATAAAACCACCACAGCCGTGCGCGGAACCTCGGACTGTCGCTCGCCTTGTCATTTTTGTCCTTCAACACCGCAGGAATAACAGTAAAGGAGAAGTCCGGCAGTGGCCGCATCATACAATTTTTAGGGTTTCATCTTGAGCCAGAACAGCAGAAGCCAGAGGCCGTAATTCCCGTGTCAACAATTAGTTAGCACTTACTGAGTTCCAGAGCCTGGCCAGGATGCCTTCACTTACGTCACCTTTTCACGCAGGATTTCACGTGGGCTTCAAAGTGGAAAATTCTCGGTTGCTTTGCGAGTGAAACCTACCAATATTTCTGTTTTACTGGGAAAGGTTCAAGTATTATGTAATTTTTTGGATTCTTTAATTATTCTAATAATCCCTCTGTATCCTGACCTTTATTTTGCCTAAGTAAACATAGTCTGTGGTTTACCTTAAATTCTCTGACAATTCTTTTTTGGTTAATACTCCTTTTATTGTTTTTAATTGCTAATTAATAAAGTGGTCTTTTCCTTAAGAATAAAAAATAGACAAGAAAAAACAATCAGTTCTATGGTTCTTAGACATTGGTTCCGAAGATTACTTGTCAGCATTTTTTTTAGTATATTTTATTGATTATGTTGTTACAGTTTCCCAACTTTTCCCTTGCTCCCCTCTGCCCATTACTCCTCTTCCCTCCAGCAATCCCACCCCCCTTAGTTCATGTCCATGAGTTGTGCATATAAGTTCTTCAGCTTCCCCTTTTCCTATATTATCCTTAACTTCCCCCTGTCTATTTGGTACCAACCAATTATGCTTCTTAGTCCCTGCACCATTTTCCCATTTCTCCCCCTCCCCCCTCCCAGCTGATAACCCTCCACATGATCCCCATACCTATGATTCTGTTCCTGTTCTGGTTTGCTTAGTTGGATTTTGTTTTTATTTTTTAGATTCAGTTGATAGTTTTGAGTTTGTTGTCATTTTAATGCTCACAGTTTTGATCTTCTTTTTCTTAAATAAGTCCCTTTAACATTTCAAATAAAAAAGGCTCGGTGATGATGAACTCCTTCAGCTTTGCCTTGTCTGGGAAGAACTTCATCTGCCCTTCCATTCTAAATGATAGTTTTGCTGGATAGAGTAATCTTGGTTGTAGGTCCTTGCTTTTCATCACCTCGAATACTTCTTGCCACTCCCTTCTTGACTGCAAAGTCTCCTCTGAGAAACCAGCTGGTAGTCTTATAGGCACCCTTTTGTGGATAACTCTGCTTTTCTCTTGCTGCTTTAAAGACTCTTTCTTTATCTTGAACTTTTGGCATTTTAATCATGATGTGTCTTGGTGTGGTCCTCTTTGGGTCTAGCTTGTTTGGGACTCTCTGTGCTTCCTGGACTTGTATGTCTATTTCCTTCAAAAATTTGGGAAGTTTTCCTTCATTATTTCTTCACATAAACTTTCAATTTCTTGCTCTTCTTCTTCACCTTCTGGAACCCCTATAGTTCAGATGTTGGCACGTTTAAAGTTGTCCCACAGGTTCCTATGCCTCTCCTCATTTTTTCCAATTCTTGTTTCCTCATTCTGTACTGGTTGGCTGTTTTCTTCTTCCTTATGTTCCAAAGAATTGATTTGAACCCTGGTTTCCTTCCCTTCACCATTGGTTTAATGTGGATTTTCCTTCGTTTCATTTAGCATAACCTTCACTTCTTCCCTTATGTGTTTGCCATACTCAAGCATATCTGTCAAGCCTGTGAGCATCTTTATCACCAGTGTTTTGAACTCTGCGCCTATTAGGGTGGCTATTTCCTTGTTACTTAGTTCTCCCACTGGAACCTTGATCCATTCCCTCTTTTGGGCCATACCTCTCTGTCTCCTCATCTTGACAGGCTCCTGTGTTTGTTTGCCTTTGTGTCTGAGGTAGAGCTGTCACACCTATTATGTGTAAGGGGCGGAGTTTTAGGTATTCATCAGTATGGGCAACTTGTTTCACCACGTTGTGGCACTGTCTGTGGGGGAGGGGTCTGTCTGGATGAGTATTTCTTCTTTATATCTTTGTTTGCTGGAATTCCATGCAGCTTGATTTTCTGGAACTTCTGGTTGTCTCTAGTTTTGAGGTAGTTGTGTTCCTTCTTAGCAGTGGAGGGAGATGAAACATGTCTGTCTATGCCTCTATCTTGGCTGGAAGTCCAACCCTGTGTCCTAGAATTTTTTTAACACAATGACAAATAGAAAATATGTGGTATTTTCTCACCCAGAAGGAGAGAAGAGAGTTAAGAAAATAGGGAAGAGAGTGGCATTTGTTTCTCAGCCAATCTCAGAGTTAGTGGACTTCTTAAATAAAGAGGAGGCGGGGCTAACTGCTCTCTCATGAGGCTCGGGCCATTAGCTGGGCTTTAGGCCATTGCAGATATATTCTAAGAGTTAATTAAGTGGTGTGCATTGTATTACTGTTCCCTTGAGCTGTTTCTTAAATTTGTCAATATCTGTAGTAAAAATCACTTTTTCTCAGCTTCTAACATGAACCAGCCGTTTCTCCAAGTCATCTGAGGAAAACTGAATTGTCCTTGGTGTGCCCACCCCCACAGAGCAGAGATACCTCCTGGGAAGAGTCAGGTCCCCAAAACAGAGGCATGAAAATAGCCCCTAGTACCTTACAGGACAGAGACGTTATGTGGGATCCTTGTTGGTGAGTCTGCGAATTACAGTCAGGCCATTAGCAAGGACTTCCAACTGCAGGGGCGGGATCAGCTGTGACCATGTCTCCCCCTGTGGGGCATGGTCCTTTGTTCGAACACAGTGATTGTGTGTCCACCAGGAGTTGGCAGGCTGCCCGTTGTCCAAGGCCAACCAGACTCCCTTCTAGTTCATCACCATCAGTACACGCATCTGATGGTTTTGTTTCCCCGGTGGTGTGTAAAGGGACAGGAGAGCCTGGCCTGTCAAATCAGCAAAGCACAAGTGTCTTCTTATCTTGATGTCTTTGGGAGGAAAGCTTATCTCAAATTTACAAAGGACGGAACTCACTATCAGTGTTTCTTCATCAATAAAGGACAATGACAGGCCTGGTTTATAACTAATTGCCTGTTTCCAGAGCAACATTTAAAATGTAAATGCAAATCACCCACCCACTGTCAACTGATGGGAAGCCACCTTTGTTTTTGAATAAAGGAAGCCACATTATTTAGAAGGGATAAAATGTCACTGCCATCACAGAAGTATTAAAATGTATATCATTTTAAGTGATGACTGAAAAAGAGACCATAAAACTAAGTAGTTTCAATACAAATGAGGCCCGAGGGTCCATGACATTGTCACACCAGAATCACTATCTTTTCCTCAGGAGGGAAATACAAGATTAACCAGGAAGGGGCCATTTGAAAAGAAAAAACATGAAGAGCATGGTTCCTGGACCTGAACAAGAATAGATGGTGCCTAAACGCTGTGAAGAATCATCATGCAGCCTGATTACAAAGCAAATACTTAAATATCACTTCTCCATTCGTTACTCCAAACGGTCATCTACATATCACTATACCCCACACGGAGTCATTAACTTTGCAATACATTATTTAATTCAATTGTTTATATACACAGGGTCCCTGCACCCCCACCCCCGGAAAACATTCGCCCCGGGCTTCCCATGCCCTTGAGGAAGAGCCTCCTTTAGCAATGCTAAATGCTAGGTCTCTTCCTCCCAGGTAATATTATTGCTCTGCATCTTCAAGGAGATTTTGTGACATCACCTGCCTTTTATTTCCCTCAAAGTGTCTATCACCCCTGGATGGAATGTGACTAAATCACAGGCCAGGTGTTTTAACACCTTCTGTTTTGGAAAGCAAAGCAATGCAAAACAGGGAAACCTTCCGAGGCTGCTCACGTGTGAATTCTGTTTGAGTTCCAGCCTGGCTTCCTCCTCGCTGCATGGCCTGTTATTTAACCGATCGCTACTTTAGTTTAGTTATGACAGGCAGAGCATTCATTTGTTCCACGGGTATTTATTGAGCACCTGCCATGCACCCCATGACCTTCCTCCTTTGTAAGGATGGCACACATCCGTGATAAAAACAAGGATTCCTGTGCTCTTGAAGTTCTGAGGAGCTGGCACTCACCCTCATAGATTTGTATTCTATAGACTTTGAAAGTTTTTTCAGCTTAGAAAAAAAAAATCCCGCCTGAAAATGCAAATATCCTCAGTGGGAAGTACAGTCAGCCCAAAGTCTAGTTATTGGCAAAGAGTCAATCCCAGCTCCGTCAGCAATTAAAAACAGCACAGTGAGACCCTGGGCACGTGTGTTTGGGTTGGAGCGGTGTGCTGGTACGCTGGCTCAAAAACTTTTTTGTTTTGCTGATTTCTGTGATGTGAATACTCTTCGTCACGATTTTTAAGCTACTAACGCCGGCTTCTAAAACTCCTGAGTGTTTGACAATATCACAAGCATCTGTTTGTGATCTAGTCCTTCCTGTAAGTCAGCTGGGCAGCTGAACAGCCCAGCACCAGGGACTAGGCAAGGGTCACACACAGTAACTGTGCTATTCACTCAGCTTTACTGATGCAGGTTCACTCAGAGTAGAACCTCAACGTGCATGAATACCCTACTCACACTCTAACAGTCTGAGAGAATGGTAACACACACACACACACACAGCAATCAATGGGGGATAACAAACCTGGGTCCCAGAGTCTCAGGCTGCAGGTCCAGGAGACAGCATGGTGGGCAGAGGAGTTGTCAGCGTCTTGCAAGGAAGGATCTCCAGAGCCAGGTGGGCAGCGGGGCAGGTGAAGTTCTCAGGGCAGAGCCCCCCGCGGCCGATGCCAAGGGAGGTCAGCGTGGCATGGGGCAGTGCTTCTAGTGAGTGGGGCTCGGTTGTCTCAGCGGTGATCTGGGGCCTGCCCCCATTATACCTGGAAAGTGGTGCGCTCCGCCCTTCTGGGTCCTTTCTATAAATGTCTTGGCGCCCCTGATGGCAAGTTTGGAATTTGTCCAGGAGCCTTTGGGTGGTATGTGGCTGTCCTGCTTGACACCCCTGCTGGCAAGAGTGGAATTTCCCCAGGAGCCTATCTGTAGCTGGTCCCTCTCTGAAGACATGGCTGTTCTGACCACATGGGTAGACATTTTTTTAAAAGTATATTTTATCGATTATGTTGTTACAGTAGTCCCAATTTTTTTCCCCTTTGCTCCGCTCCACCAAGTACCCCCTTCCCTTCAGCAATCTCACTCCCCTTAGTTCATGTCCATGGGTCATGCATATAAGTTCTTTGACTTCACACTCTCCTATATTATTCTTAACTTCCACCTGTCTATTTTATACCAACAAATTATGCTTCTTAATCCCTGCACCATTTCCCCATTTCTCCCCCTTCCCCTTCCCAGCTGATAACCCTCCAAGTGATCCCCATACCTATGATTCTGTTCCTATTCTGATTTGCTTAGTTGGATTTTGTTTTTATTTTTTAGATTCAGTTGTTGATAGTTGTGAGTTTATTGTCACTTTAGTGTTCATAGTTTTAACCTTCTTTTTCTTAAATAAGTCCCTTTAACATTTTATATAATAATGGCTTGGTGATAATGAATTCTTTTAGCTTTACCTTGCCTGGAAAGCACTTCATCTGCCCTTCCATTCTAAATGATGGCTTTGCTGGATAGAGTAGTCTTGGTTGTAAGTCCTTGCTTTTCATCACATTGAATACTTCTTGCCAGTCCCTTCTTGCCTGCAAAATTTCCTTTGAGAAACCAACTGATAGTCTTCTAGGCACCACTTTGTGGTAACTCTCTGCTTTTCTCTTGCTACTTTTAAGATTCTCTCTTTATCTTGAACCTTTGGCATTTTAATCATGATGTGTCTTGGTGTGGTCCCCTTTGGGTCCAGCTTGCCTGGGACTCTCTGCTTCCTGGACTTGTATGTCTATTTCCCTCACAAAATTTGGGAAGTTTTCCTTCATTATTTTTTCACATAAGTTTTCAATTTCTTGCTCTTCCTCTTCTCCTTCTGGCACCCCCGTGATTCAGCTGTTGACACATTTAAAGTTGTCCCAGAGGTTCCCAAGCCTCTCCTCATTTTTTTCAATTTGTTTTCTCATTCTGTACTGGTTAACTGTTTTTTTCTTCCTTATGATCCAAATCACTGATTTGAACCCCAGTGTTCTTCCCCGCACCATTGGTTTTGTGTGGATTTTCCTTCATTTCACTTATCATAGCCTTCACTTCTTCTCTTATGTATTTGCCGTACTCAAGCATATCTGTCAAGCCTGTGAGCATCTTTATCACCAGTGTTTTGAACTCTGCACCTGTTAGGTTGGCTATCTCCTCATTTATTAGGTTGGCTGTCTTCTCATCACTTAGTTCTCCCACTGGAACCTTGATCCATTCCCTCTTTTGGGCCACACCTCTCTGTCTCCTCATTCTGACAGGCTCCTGTGTGTGTTTGCCTCTGTGCCTTAGGTAGAGCTGTCATTCCTGTTACGTTTGTAAGGGGTGGAGCCTTAGGGATTCGTCAGTAGAAGGTGACCCGTTTCACCACGTTGTGGCGCTGTATGTGGGGGAGGCATCTGAGAGGGAACAATGTCACCTGCCCAGCACTCGCCCCTTTTCTAGGCACTTCTCCCACTTCCGCACCAGCCTGGCGCCCCTCTAGCTGTTACCCTGGCTGTCGTTCGCAGAGTGGATGGGTCTGTGGACGTTCTAGGACCATGGGGGCCCTTTAAACAAGTGGACTCTGCTGAGAGACCCGCAGTTTCTTCCTCTGCCCCAATCCCCACTGGTTTGCACAGCCAGAGGCAATGAAGCTTGATTTTCCCCAGGGCTGGGACCGTGAGCTACGCAGTCCTTCGAGGAGCTGAGAACACTCCACAGGTGTCCCTCCTGGTTTTTAAAGCATGTGAATGTGCTTTCCACTGGCCTGCCACTGCTACCGCTGCCGCCACCACCACACCGCGTCCTCTTCGCCCGAGCTCCACCCCTCCTTCCTGTCTGGGTGAGTATTTCTTCTTTATATCTTTGTTTGTTGGACTTCCATGAAGCTTGATTTTCTGGAACTTCTGGTTGTCTCTAGTTTTAAGGTAGTTGTATTCCTTCTTAGTTGTGGAGGGAGACGCAGCGCGTCTGTCTACGCCTCCATCTTGGCCAGAAGTCCTAGACATCTTAAGTGTGTCCCTTTGCCAGATGTGTCTAGAGTGAGTTTTCAGGTAGTTTTCCTCTGGAACCAAAGTGTCATGGCTGACTGAAAGCTATTCTCATTGTCATGAATGACTCCACTTTGTTTTATATACTTTATGCTGTCTTGATCAGACCAATGCCATTTTATTGGCCCTGCTCTCCACAAACAATCAGCTGAACAACAGTGCATGCTGGGCCCAGCACACCACTGGGTGGGGGAGAGCGGGTGGGTGGAAGGAGGAGAGGCAGGCAGACAGAAGGAGAGCTTGCAGCCAGCAGGGGAAGGTCAGGACATGGTCCCACGTGGAAAAACACTCAGGGTAGGTTCTAGTCATCTGCATATTTTTGCAGTCCACACACTGATGAGTTTTTATATTTACTAATAACAGCACTCAGTGATATTAAAAAAAAATAACGAAGCTATCAGCTAAACTTAGCCTTCACAAGAGCAATGATTAACCCAGTTGCTAAAGCAATTTTATGCTACTTAAAAAAAAAATCATCCAATTTTAGGAAGGTGATAATTCTGATGTATTCCATATGAGTGAGAGTATGTTTGGTGTATTTTGATAATATGGTCATCATATTCATGCACTAATAGACACAAACATATAAGCACATAAATAACACCACTTAGCATTTACTATGTGCCAGAATCATCATAAGAATAAATATAATTTCCGTGAAAGCAAGGAACTTTGGTTTTTTTCACGGATGTTTCTCAACCACCAAGAAGACTGTATGGCACATGGGAAGTGCTTTATAAATATTTGTGAAATAAATGAATGCTTTATAGGCAACAAATAAATGGAGGCACAAAGGTTAATAACTGTCTGAAGTCATGCAGCTAGTAAGGAGTGGAGCTAGAATTCAGACATGGGCAGCCTTGTAAGGGGTTCTTTGCAAAACTGAAAAATGATAAGAGGAAGAGAAACTAGAGTGGGTTTCTGGGAAATTAGATGGTGCCCAGAATGGTCAGCACACCGGGAGCTAATCAGCTTGGAAGGAACAAAACTCAAGTTAGAACTATTTTGACCTAGTAAAATACTAGCGTTGTTCTGTTTGTGTTTTAGAATATTGCCCAGTACCTTGGGTTAGGAGAATAAGACAGAAGAGGATGAATCTAAAGTGACAGGTCCTCAGTAAGGCAGAATTTCAGTTCAAAATCGGGGTACGTTTCTGGGGATCACAGCTACCCAACGATGCAGAACAGAGGGGAAACAGAGGACGCCCCCTCTTCCTGCTCCATCCCTGGACAGAGGTCAAGCAGAAGGCAACGCAGAGGCCTCTGGTGACCTGGGGAGTTAGACAGCACGGCCACGAGGATCCTCCCAGTACAAACAGTCCTGGGTTTGAGTGAGAACAGGGGTTCAACGAACAGGTTTTAATGCGCCTTTATCATCTCACCCGCCACCAAGTCACAAATTGGCTTAAATAATTGAGAACACTCAGACATATTTGCCTGGGTCAAAACGGTCCTATTTTAAAAATCAAAATGGAAGACAGAGAAAACTAGGTACAGATGAGAAACCCAAGAAAACCATGTTTACAAATCAACCCCATCTATAACATACTTACTCCATAGCATCTAAAATTTACACCTAGCCAGTTTTTCAGGAAGAGCATCAATTTAAGAAGACATATTTTAATTAATCATTTATTCACTTTATCTCTAAGGTATGGAAATTAGGAAACATTTTCTTACAAAGATTAAGGAGTAAAAGCTCATGGTACCAGGTCAATGCAGACATATGAATTTCTTATTTCTCTGTGGATCCTTTGAGAAGAATGTCTTCAGTATGAAGCTGCAAAGTAGGAGCTACGCATGAAGTTATGGAAACGATTCATTATCCTCTCCAGCATTAGTCTGTGGAGCTTGCCACGTGGTAAGCAATATGCACGTTACTTAGAGACACCTGGGATACTTTATGCAGTCAGAACGGACACCGGTGATTTGGATGTGCTTCTGGTACCCCTGGGACCAGGACATATGCGCCCTTATGCCAATTAGAAACAGGTTCCTCTTGTGCAGATCAGCCAAAACCCACAGCGTCTCCCGTGTCTGCCTTTCCTTCTCTTTGCCGGCTCTTGACTCAGCAGGCTGAGCATGGGGTAGAACCTTAAGCCTCAGCCAGACACCCTTACAAGGGTGCTATCGGGACAAGTATTGGTGGGAGCCTGGGTAGACTGCTGCTCACAGACCGCTTCTGACTTTGAAGAGTATACTGTTTGAAATAATCATTTAAAGAACAGCCTGATCCAATTCATTAACCATCCAGCCCTCACTGTCCCCAGCACTGCCTCCCCCAGCACCAAACAAATGGAAACCACCTGAAGCAGTGGATCTCCAACTGATGCTTTCTCACCTGCGTTCTCAAACCGAGCACTCCTCACAATGGGTGAAAATTGTCACACTGGCCCCACGCACATCGCTCTTGCTCAGGATTAAGCCCAGCGCTGTCTTTCCCTCCCAACAGCCAGCGGCTTGCTCTATGGGAGCTGGAACTTGCCCCGCTGGCTTTACCACTGATTCATTCTTGTTCTTTCAGACCTCCGTTTTGGTCTAAATATTGTTTTGACCCCACCTTCCTTCATACTCTTGATAATTAAGCAATTATTTAATCTTCCAGCTATGATTCATTCAGCCTCTACCATAACCTTGATACTGGATTAATGGTCAGGACTACAGAAATGATAAGGAGACTTCGTTTGCCCTGTCCTTATGTATAAACACATTAAAATAGAGTCATCTAAGTGCAGAAGTGAAAGGAATCAGTTGTTCAGATGATGTAACTGGAGCTGGAAAGGAACCAGGCAACCTGCCATGCTGCCTGAGCTGAGTCCAGGACCCGGATCTCCTGACCCACTCGGGTGCTGTAGTTATTATTTTAAGGTAATAATTTTAAGATAGTGCAGTTATTTTCATTTGACTCATTTGTTAACTAAATGATTGTTTTATTTTCTCAGACAGTATATTTATAATCAGAAATACATAAGTTATGGAGGCAAGAAAACCATAAGATGAAGCTCTGGACTGTGGACTCAAAATTTACAAAGTAGACGAAGAGAGAGAGAGAGCGAGAGAGAGAGAGAGGGAAAAATATCATATGCTTTGACTTATATAAAGTGAATGGCTCAGATTAAATTCCATAAATGTCCCATACCATTGCCTACATTTTCTGATATTCCCAGTATACCACTTACAAGAGTTTCTAACTGATCGATAAGAAAAGTCATGTGGAGCATCTAAATTTGCACGTATGTTACATTTCCTATTCTGACATTGTTAAAGTATGTTCTTTTTATGTATCATGGAAATATAGGAACATTTTGTACATTTTCTATTTTTTAAAAACAGTTCCACTTCAAAGTAACAAAATGGATGAAGATCATTCTTCATAGTTTAGTTCTTATGAAGGACAAACTAGTTGAACTTCTGTTTTAGCTGATGGCCTTTACCTATTTATCTGGTCGACCTGGCCAGAACGGGGAGGTTATGACAGACCCTCTCTCCCTACTCTTCTCCAGGCCCCATTCATCAGTCACTAAATTAAGGGGAACCCCCTTTCGAAACCATGTCCTCCTCATCAGTCACCACAGCAGGCATAGAATTTGCAGGTAGTCTACAGTAGTTGACTCCTAACATACCCTTCTGCCTCTGGCTTTGACCCATCCCAGTTCCTCCCCTATATTGCTATGAGTGATTTTTATCGAAACCAAGTCTCCAAGGCTTAAGTCTTCTTATTGGTTTCAGGTTCCTACATAAACCAGTTAAACGTTTTATATACGTTTCTCCTGACTTCACCTCTGCCTGCTTTTCCAGCTAAATCTCCTTTCGTCTCTTCGGAATCTTAATTGCCAGCCGTACTAATCCACTTCAACGTCTTCTAAATGCTTCTTCCTTCGGAACATGTCTTTGCACATCCTGTTCTTCTTTCTCAGCATGGCCCTCCCTGTGCCCACGTGACAAAAATCCAGTATTCCTCCCTCTCACTGTGATTTAGACTATTATTAAATATCTTTCAGATAAACACTACTTTTTTGCTGTCATATACGTTTTTTCCCTGCTAGCCTATCAGATCTTGGAAAAATGTGACTTGTTCATCCCTGCATCCCCGTTTTAGTGTCCTGTCTGGTACAGAGCACTAAAAAGAATGGTGGTTGAATTCAACACCCTGCTACAGAGTGCTTCTAAGAATGACTTGTCTTTTAAACGTTTGGGCTTTTGAAAACCCATATCAGAGACAAGACAGAATGACAGAACTAGTTTGCTTTGGATTGTCTGTTAAGAACTTGACCCACATGTCACTATTTCCATTCAAGTCTGGTAAATGTTTCCCAGAATCCTCTTCCCTATACGGTTTCAAGTGGGAGCTGGCCTGGGAGAGGTCTCACATATTCCTGGGAAGGCACAGGGAAGCCTTCATTCTTGGGAGGCCAAGAGGCTTGAACATGAACCAGGCTTCCTTCCCTGCTGCGCTTCCTCGAGGCTCCTTGTGAGCTCCCGCCATGAGGGTCCATGGGCATCACTGCATGTGCATCCGGCCAGATTTTCCCCTTGTGATGGGGCTTCAGAACTTCAGAATGAGGGCTTCCCTGGTCCCCTAGCCTTCGCGGCCAATCTCTACCCAGCTGCACAATGCGTTTGTATAAACCCCAATCCCCGTATGAACCACTGGTTCCTGTCGTGCTTATAGTGGCTCCGTTTTCCTGAGCAAACCCAGACTGGGCATGGCGAGGGGAGCAGACAAACGGAGATGTAACACCAGCTTATGGCCTTGTGCCCACGTGCGGAAACAAGGACTGAGGACTATGATAGTGGCATGTGTTTTCTTGCCTGTGTATACCTATGTGTGGGTACTTGTATGACGCTGGTAACCGTGTATGCACAGTTGACATATAGTTGCATTATGTTAGTTAGAAGCTAGAAGCACGATGTGGTCATGACCTTGATGTGAAAGTTCAAAAGGATTGTATGAATGCCACGTTGGCAAAAGGAGAGACTGTTGCACTGCACCATGTCAACTTGGTTCAACTTGACACTATGTCCAACCAGGTCTGTGACTACAAGGATTCATGACTCAGAGAGGGCAGAAGGGAAACAAAACACATTTTGCTAGAGGAGTCACGTGGGATTGAATTCAGCGGCTTTGCAGAAGTGGCTGGTAAGCATGGTAACTTCCTGGGGTCATCCAAAAATAGCCTCTCGGGGCACTGTCCCTTCGGCTGCGCCCAGGACCACGTGACACTTCCTTCCTACACCAAGCCCCTTATTCCTGGAATGCTCGTGACTGGTATCCTCACCGAATCCAGACTGATCCTAGCAGTAAAACTTGTATAGTAGATCATCTATGTTCTTTTTTCTTTTGAGTTTGCATATTTGATATTTTCAAATGACTATGATAAGCTTGAAAAAATATGAAGATTTATAAAGAAAAACTTTATCATCTGTCCCTTGCCTCCTCCCCATCCCATCCTCTGAGCCAGCCCATGTTCAGTCTCATGTGTATCTTCCCATACATCTCAGTTTGCTTATTCTAACTTATACAAGCATCTCTACACATATAGAGGGAATTTATAAAAATTTCCTTTTCTCAGTTGTTTATTTTGCTATAACAAGGCCATACTATAAAAAGAACCTACAATTTTGGCCAAATACTAAAGCAGATATAAGTATTTATGTTTTCTCACATTTTTCCAACATTCGAACAATATTATATACATGTTTTTCTACATTCTACTTTTCATAAATACTTCATGGCAGTCCCTCCAAGTCAACTGGCATAGCTCTAATTCATCTGTTCATGTAAATGTATGCAATATATTTCACATCTTGGCTGTTTCATAATTTATTTGAGCATTTTCCTAGCATTCACTTTACAGTTCTATGCTGTCCTCGTCCATATGCATACGCTGATTTGCTTTTATCTGTACGGGACAGATAGCAACACTGAGTTGTCCAGGGTTATGGGCTTGCGGGTGTTTTTTGCAATAACTGCTGCCAGGTTATTTTCCCAAAAGGTCGCAACAATTCATGTTTTTACTAGAATATGGATGAGTACCCTTTTTTTAATATTAATTTTTAAGTTTGGTTACTTTTGTTTGTATTTCCTTAACTGTCGGTTCATTGAATACTTTTTCATGAGTTTGCTATTTGATTTGCCTTTTGTGAACTGATCACATGCCTATTGGTTATTTTTATCTTGTCTCTCAGTAAGACTTCTTTATATTATACAGAAAAGCACCCTCTAGCTGTTATCTAGATCCACAAATAGATAGTTCCAAAATTTTAATATTTTAACAACTCAGATGGAATAAGGAGAAACTCTGCAAGGACAGATGGGTAATGGGAGCCCAGAGATGGAAACTCTCTAAGAAGGAAGTGAACAGAAATGCTAGAAATCAATAACTAGACATCAATTCTGAGGAAAGAATTCACGGGCATGAAGATAGGTCGATGGAAACATCCTAAACTGAAATTCAAAAAGGATAAAAAAGAACACTCAAGCACTGTGGGTCCATGTCAGAAGGCATGGCATACACGTGTTTGGGACACCAGAAGGAGAAAACAGACCAGAGGAGGGATTTGAAGCAATGATAGCTGAGAACCTTCCAAAATCAACGACCCACACTGAGCCGCAGATTCAGAAAGCTCAGAGAACTGGAAGCAAGACAAACACCAAACAAGAACAAAAATAATGGATGCCTAGGCGCATCCTATTCCAACTGTAGGAAGCAGGGACAGAGGAGATGTTCAAGAGCCTGAGGGCATGGAGGGGAACCTGTCTCATCTACAGAGGAACAAAGGTAGAAATGAAAGTGACATTCTCATCAGGAACCACACAAGCAAGAAGAGAGCAGAATGAAACATTTAGTATCAAAGGGAATGTCATATCAGAAATGTGTATCTGCACCAAAGCAATAATAGGAAGGATGCTAAAAAGAGCATCAGAGGAAGACAGAGGTAAATATCGTCTGTATTTATTTTTAATTAATTCTGAAAGAGATATACTGGTTTATAGCAAAATTAGTAGTGGTAATTATATCATACGGGCAAGTAAAAACCTTTATCATATTTAAGTCGTCCAATTCTATTTTTGTCTTCATTAAAGTTATTATTAGGGATCACTCCTGACTTTTATCCAAGGAATTTTTAGAAGCTACAGGGTGAGGCAAAAGGAGGTTTACAGTTGTTTGCATGGAAAATAATACAATAATGAATAAAAAATAACACAAGAATAAACTCTGTTTTGCGTACTCACAACTATAAGCCTGCTTTGGCCCCACCACGTACTGGTATAATCACATAATTTCTCTCCAACAGTTGAGATATTTTGAGTTATAGTGACAGGTATTCAGTTAGTGAGCCACCGTTGCAAAAAAGCTTTTCAATTATATTCATCAGATACTTTTGTCCCTCCATTTTTTGAGGTCATTACATATATTATTTTTATACTAAAATTATAGAACCTTCATAAAGTAATTGAAAATTATTCATCACTTTCAATAGTCTGACATAGTTTAAGTAACATTTAATATATCTTTAAAATTTAGATACAAATTAGATACAAATTAGGCATGAATCCACTATGCTATTCTTTCATTTTAATGATAATCTTTAATCATCTTTATAATCTTTTTTATGGCCATTCATTTAGTCAAGTTTTTCTTTCTTTTCAGGGTGGTGTTTGATCATTTCCTTTCATTTAAAAAATGTCTTGCCATAGAATTTCAGTCTATTATCTTCAAAATTTGTGAGTTTTCTCATTACTTAATAAGTGTATTTTTTACTCTCTTGCTTTTTTTATTCTTCCTTAATCAACCTGATATGGTATTTATTAGGTTGCATGATTACTTAACATCATCTATCTCTTTATTTCTCTACCTACAATTGTGGGAGTTGGGTTCATTGCCATCACCGTTTCTTCTTGTTTTTCTCATCCCCTTTGTTGGTGTCTCCACTGGGATTTATTTGTCACTTGGTTAGAATATTCTCCCAAGTATATTTCTAATGTAGGGTTATGTAGTTGATACGATTTTTGAATATTGTATATTAATAAGTATCTTTCTCTTCCTTAACAGGTAAATGCTATCTTCTTTAGAATAACGGATTCTTGTGTTTCATAACTTCTCGTGCAAGAATCTAGTGGTTGTAATTATGTGTCTTCCAACTTTTAATGTGCAAATGAGAAGTCTAATTCCAGTCTGGTTTTCTTTTTAAGTAACTTATTACTTACATCTGGGGCCATTTTCTTTTTATTCCTGGAATTCTGAATTCCTTAATAATCTTACCTGCTACTGAAATGTATGTATGTAGTTCTTCAGCAGAGAAGGTTTTTCTTTAATTATTTGTAGTTACTGCCTGACCTCTCTCTTTCCTTCTTCTTTTTGAACTTGCTATTGGTCAGATGGAAGCGTCTTTCTTGTGTTTTAAAGTTCACCCCACTTTTTGTGGAAGTAGTCTGCTGGTAAGATGCATCCTCACCGTGTCTTTGGGGGATCTTTCCCTCCTCTGTGGACTGGGATAGGAATGGAAGGAGGAACGATGGGAGGAGATGGTGTTCGGATATTGCGAGAAAAGTCTGTGCACTCCTGTCAGGAAGGCCTTTCCTTCGCCCTCTCCCTGGAGTCGGGGAGTCTCTCCAGTTTCAGCATGTCTCCCTCCGCTGGTGGCTTACCTCACCTCATCTTTCTCTGGGGGTGGCCTCATCCAGCCCAGCAATCGGCTCTCTTAAATGACATGCCTCTGCAAATGAATCAAACTCAGCTTCCTCCCCGCAGGGTCTGCTCGACTCATGGAAAGTCTATATCCCACCACGTCAAGCTGTACCAGAAAGCAGCCTGCTCCCCAGCTGGCCTCAGCCTAGACCGGCTGTCTCTCCAGCTTTCTTCCCGGGCTCACTCCCCATACCCCCAAAGGCATGCACAGAAAAACAAAGTCCGCTGCAGAAGTGGACCTCCGAGCAAGAAAGGAGCCGCCAGTCTCCTCTTGTAGGTCGTACTTCTAAATCTCAGAGCCTGCATCACACACGCAGGGTGGAGAGGGGAAGAAAAAGTCTCCTAAGCCAACCATTTATCACAGTACTGACTCATGCCTCCCAGCTCATGGACTTACTGAAGCTATTTGAGGGGCGCTACAGAGATTCCCATGTATGAGCTTTGAGAGTGTATATACACCCAGTTGTTTAGAACTTAATTTGTGAGGGTTCCAACGTTCAGGAGGAGTCCTATTCAACATCCAATTCTACTGCTCAGTTTCTGTTATTTTAAGGTTGAGACTTTAAATATCTTCTGTCAAATATGTGTCAGCCTCGACACATCCCTTCTGTCAAATGCATGTAAGCCTTTTAACCGTCTGCAAATAAATGCTGCTACCACCTGCCTACATTTGCTTACAAAAGGCGTCTGTCTTTTCCATGGGCTTTAGGTCACAGCAGGGACTAGCTCAGTTGTGCTACTGGGAAGGGTTATCGTGTGAAGTGATCAGACTCACATAATCCTAGGCTTCTACCTCAGGCAGAAAGACAGGTAGTTGTGAACTCCTGTAGTTTCTCTGTTCTCATAAATATCAAAGGATCATCGGGTGTTTAGAGTTTGAGAAATCCTTCTATAACTTCAGAATACAGAGTTCTTTCCCTATGTTTTTTCTAAAATACCTAAAGATGTAACTTTCATATTTTGGCAATTTATCTACTAGAAATTATTATGTGTGTAAATTGGTGTGCGCCTATATGTGTTGTGATGTAGGAATGCAATATTAGCCACCTTTGTCAACGTCATTTCTTGAATAATCGACTTCTCCCCGATGGTAAGGAATGATACATTCCACATTCAATTTCCATATATGGAGAGGTTTATGTCCGGGTTCTTTGTTCTGTTCTGCTCCGTCAGTTGGGCATGATTACCACTGCTTCCTGGTAAGTCTTAATTTCTGGTAAAGAATGCTCCTTTTTTATTTCTCAGAATTGTCATTATTGCTCATACTCTTCCACATACATTTTACTAGATTTTATACGTTTCAAGAAAACTGCTAGCAGGACTTTTATTGTCAAAAATACATAATAGAATTGTTAGAGAACTAACAATTACTTTCTGTTTTACTATCAAGGCTGTGCAATCAGGTTGATTCCTAACATAATTGCATTGAAGTGAGTAAATGCAGTCAAAATAAGACTTGAAACTTGCTTTTATGGACTAGCCTTGTCATTTAATGGAACAAAGTTCTATAATTATTCATTAGCTACATCTCATTCCTGTGTTATTCAAATTCTCTGTATCCTTGCTAATATTTTCCTGATTGTTCTAACAATTCCTGAGTGAGAAGTATTAAAAATACCCATTACCATGAAGCATTTGTCCACTTCTCCATTGGAATCCTGTCCTTTTTGCTCATTGTATATTTATTAGTAGTGCTATATTTTAATGATGAATTCATAATTTATCACCACCATCTCCTTTATAACTAGCAATGCCTTTACTTCTCTTAAAGTATATTTCCTCTAAAATTTATGCAGATATCATAGTGCTCTATTAATTAGTATTTTTATTGGTATATCTTTGTCTATATACTTAGTTCCAACCCTCTGTGGCTTAAGATTTTAGTTTTGTTTTTTGTAAATGAGTAAAAAGTTAGATTTTCTTTTGTACCTTTTAGGTAATCTCTCTCAAGGACTTTAATTCATTTATATTTATTGTTATTACTACACCATTGCATTTGGTTTACTTATATCATTATAGATCCATTTGATTTTCCAATCTTGCTGCTTTTTTATTTTCTTTCCCCCATTTAGATTGACAAAATTTACTAAATCTATTAATTTTAAATTTTGTTTTATATCTCCATTGTGGCGTGATAATTATACCCACTAATCTGGGAGTGAGCAAACCACATACAGGTTAAATCTGGCTGCTGCCTTTTTTTGTAAACAGAGTTTTATTGGATCGCAGCTGTGCTCAATTATTTGTACATTGTGTATAGCTGCTTTCATCTCATTACAAAGACCATGTATCCTGAAAAGTTTGAAATACTTACTGTTTTTTTTTTTTTACATAAAAAGAGCTTATAGCCCTATACTGTAATCTATTTATTTTTTTGTGGACACCCTTAAAACTTTAACTTGCATACTTAATATAAAATCTAAACTCACTCCACACCTCTCCCTTCTGCCAAGCAATCATGGGAAGTGTACGGGGGAAAACCTAATACTCTGACTCCGATCAACCTTCTTCTGTCTTACATGTTATTTTTGGACAAGGTTGTAGTTTTTCCTTGTTTTTATTAAAATTCCAAAATTGTTCGAAGCTTCAATGTCTCTTTGAATTTTTTTTATATATTTAATAATTCTGGTATCATTGTTAACAGTAATTTTACTGATTTACTAATTTCATTCCATAACTTCATGAATTTCACTCCTTTGCATCCTACATTGTCTTTTGGGGATCATTTCATCTTTTTCTGAAGTACACTTTACAGATCCAATTGCTGGTACAGTCTTTCATTTTTATTTTTCTAAAACTGGCTTACTCTTGCCCTCTTTTAAAATACCTGTTTATGGGCATGCAATGTTATGTTAATCCTTAGTTTTCCTCAATAGATTGAAGACAATTGTTAAAAATTATGTTCCTGCCTCCTTTAACACTGTAGAGAAGCTTCCTGTCAGGTTGTTGGTGTTACTTTGAAGGAATTGTTCTTTCATTCTGACTTCTTTTAAGTTTTTCATCTGTTTGTCTTTGCTGTGTGTGTTTTCACTACAAGCCAGGAAGAGGCTTCCTTTCCGCTTATCCTGTTTGGAATTGACTGTGCTTTCTATAAGGGGGTATCCGTGGCTTTCATCCTTTCTGCAAGGTTGCTGGGAATGCTGACGGGCTCACTCTCCATACTGTACCTGGAAATATATTGGGGAGCATGCGAGAACTTCCTATGCTGCCCTCCTGACTCTTAACCTCTCTTTTTATCAGTTTGAACTCTTCTTCTTGCGATATTGAAATCTCCCCAATTCCTTCAGATCTATCTTCCAATTCATGAATTTTCCCTTCAGCTCTATCTAATTTACTGTTTAACAATTCTTTTTAGTGTTAAATATCAATAGTTCTGTTTTTGTATTTAATGTTAGAGGTGTTTCTTTTTCAGTTTAGCCTGGGTCATCTTATCAATTTTTCTCTTGTTCATCTTATCAAATTTTCTTTTTTATTTCTTACATATTTTATCAATATTTTAAAAATATACTTTTATAATCATTTCAGTATCTAATGTTCTTTGAGATCAAATTCCACAATTAAATTTCTCCTCTGATTTTCTCTCATAACAGCTTTTCCCTTTTTTACTAAAACCACACATTAAGTAAGTTAGTCTTGAATGTCATGGTTAAGTTACATTCTATGAGAATTTGCTTTCGCATGTGATTGGCACTCTGGAGTATTCTAATCCATGACACTTTAAAGTAGATGATTGATTTTCCTGAAACATGATGTTTTATACAAGAAATCATTCTTAGAACATCTATTTTGCCATAATACTGAAGGGGAAAAAAATCACTTTTTTCCTTTATGCGATGTTAACAAAAGAACTATTATCATTGTTTAATTGTACATAAACAGATGTCTATATTCTCTTTTAGAGCTGGAACACCCCCGCCCGTCCTTTAATTTGCGTTCAGAAGTACCCAGAAAATTATAGGGTACGAGACTGACTGCCACATTTATAAATCATACCATTCCCTTCCTTATTCGGGGGGCAGGTTTGTGGATACGGTGTGTAATTTTTGTCAAGTGTATTCATTTTGTCTAAGATTTTCTCCAGTTATTTCCAAATCTTTCAGCTTCTCCCTTTACTTTATTTCCCTTTTCTCATCTCCTCCAAAACCTTCTGTGTTCGAACAAATAAGATTCTCTTCCTCCTATCTGCTCTCTCGGGTCACTAAGCCACCTAAGCATCTCTTCTCTGTTCAGCTGTTTATCACACTGAGCCAGTCAGCCTGTGAGAGAGGTCAAAACTCCTGTAAACTTCTTCTTCTTTTTTTTTCCTATTGTACTAACTCTGTATGATATCACTTAAAACTACAAGTCAAGAGTAGATATCTACTGTTTAAGGAATCTTATTAACCAAATGACATTTTATAGAAACATCCAGATACTGCATTTATGACATTTGAATTACTTCAATTATAAAGGAGTTCTTGATAAAAATAGAAATGTTTTTGTTCAATATTTACATTTTTTTAGATTAGAAACAAAAAGAAAACAAATTTACTGTGTAAAATTGATACTACTTTCAATAAGAACTTAATAATTGTGGTATTAATGATATCAATTTTAAATCACTCTTATACCAACATTATTAGTGTTTCTGAGAAAGGTCTAAGGAATCCCTAAGCCAACTACCAATTTAAAGGAAAGGCTTTGGGATCAAATCTTAAATCTCACCTGGTAAGCTGCTTACAGCCTGAAGGATGGTTATTAGCAATATGAGTTAAGTGGACAACTTGGTAATAAAGTTGGTTTAAATGAAGGTCAAAATTTACTCAACTATTCTGAATTAAAGGCGATTTCCACTTTAAGTGAGTTTATGGAAAACTATCCAGGTGTGTGTGTGTGTGTGTGTGTGTGTGTGTGTGTGTGTGTGTCTTATTGGAAATTGAAGGAAACCAAGTTTTACCTAGATGACACAGGTAAAATGGAGAAAGCTGGCATGGGTTGTTTTGTGTAGGCCCTTGTGCCGCAGTGAGGTAGCTCGGTGAGGACTGGGTGGCCGGCTGTTAAAGGATGCATGGGGAATGGTGAATGAGATGGAATTTCATGGACAGGAGCCTGAGGAGACTTCGGCCTGTGGAGAAGGGCATTCTGGACCCAGAGCAAATCAAGGAATCCCACCCTTAGGAACAGGTGCACAGTCATTTCTTCTTTTGACATCTGTCCCCATCTGTTCGTACTGCCCTTGAGTGCCTGCTCCCTGTGGTCTGTGTCTTCGCACCTCTTCAGCGTCTCTGCTTAGCTAACGACTTCTTCTCTCTCATGCCTTTGGTTTGTCCTAAATCCAGATGTTCTTGTTCTACCTTGTGTCCTTGGCATTATCAACTTAATCTCCTTCTCATAGAGCTTAGACTCACAAAAATCTCCCGGTCAAAGTTCTAAGAGGTTGAATCTAATGGACCCCATCTGTCTGTGTGAGGCCACCTCATAGGCTCCTGAGCAGCTCCCTCCTGGTCTAAACCAGCAAAAGAGCCATTCTGTAGAAAACAGAACCCCACAGCACTACTCACCTCCACTCACTGTGCTTGAATTCCTCCTTAGATACTTTCAACGCACTGGTCTATGGCTGAAAGAAATTACATTTCTTCCAGTCTGCCAGTCCATATTGACTTACTGTCTGTTCTCTGTTATAGGAGTCTACAGAAGAAATACTGTCTAGGTCCTGCCCATAAACACACTTTCAGTGTTGATTCATTCACCTCTAAATGTAGGGGATTTTATTATGTATTTCTCTCAATGGTTACACTTAACTTCTTACTTTTTTGAAAGTAAAAAGTACGTGGATGCATCTTCCCTGAACTTCTTTCCATTCAAGTAAGGGCCAGTCAGGCTTCCATTCCTATCTTTCCTAAATCTTACATTTCCATAAAAAGAATTCAAAGATGTTCATCAGTTTCTTGTTTCACATGTAAAAATTTCAGAAGTTGTCACTCTGTCCTAATAACAAGTAAAAAACTGAATAAACTGAAAACAGAACAACTCTTCATGGATCCACTGGAGAGGAGAGGGCAAACAATCATCCACAGACTGGAGAGGCAGGCAGGACAATACAAAAATGTGTGGTTTACGGGAGCAGAGACCTACCAGCAGAAACGGCCTCAGAACCAACGCTGGGGTAGGAAAGACTGATCTATTATCAATAAATTGTGGGAGGCTCAGCACAAGCAAATCTGAGAGAAAAATTCCAGGGGTCCTAGTCATTAGGCTGCCCTCACAATATAGGCACACCTCGTTTTATTGTGTGTGACATCCTGTATCAAGCAAGTCTATAGGCACCATTTTTCCATCAGTATTTGCTCACTTCGTGTCTTTGTGCCACATTTGGGCAATGTATGCAACATTTCACACTTGTTCATTATTATATCTGTCATGGTGATCTGTGATTGGTAATCTTGGATCTTACGATTGTCTCTGTTTTGGGGCGCCAGAAAAGGCACCATATAAAATGGCAAACTTAATTCATAAATATTGTTGAGTGCTCCACCATCTCTCTCCCTTTCTTCAGGCTTCCCCATGCCCCAGTGTACAACAATATTGGTATTAGGCTACTTACTAACTCTACAATGCTTCTAAATGCTCAAGGGAAAGGAAGAATTACCAGTCTCTCACTTAGAGTCAAAAGCTAGACATAATGAAGCTCAGTGAGGAAGGCATGTCAAAAGTTGAGACAGGCTAAAAGCTAGGCCTCTGGCACCAGTTAGCCAAGCTGTGAATGTAAAGGAAAAGTTCTTGAAGGAAATTAAAATTGCTGCTCTAGTGAACACATGAATGATAAGAAAGCAAAATAGCCTTATTGCTGATATGGAGAAAGTTTTAGTCTGGTGAGGAGCTCAAGCCAGCCACAGCGTTGCATTAAGGCAAAGCCTCCTCCAGAGCAACACCCTCCTTTCGTTGATCCTGTGAAGGCTGAGGAAGGTGTGGAAGCTGCAGTCTGAAGCTAGCAGAGTTTGGTTTGTAAGGTCTAAGGAAAGAAGCTGTCTCCATAACATCCAAGTTCAAGTTCAGCAAGTTATCCAGAACATCTAGCTAAGACAACTCATGAAGGTGGTTACACTAAAGAATAGAATTTCAGTGTAGACAAAAAGCCTTCTATTGGAAGAAGATGCCATTGAAGACTTTCATAGAAAAGAAAAGTCATTATCTGACATCAAAGGACAGGCTGACTCTTGTGTGAGGGGCTAATATAGTTGGTGACCTTAAGTTGAAGCCTGTGCTCATTTACCATCCTGAAGATCCTAGGGCCCTGCCCGTGCCCTATAAATGGGGCAACTAAGTCCGGATGATGGCACATCTGTTTACAACATAGATTACTAGATATTTTAAGCCCACTGTTTAGACCAACTGCTCAGAAAAAAAAATTGTTTCAAAATATTACTGCTCAGTGGCGATGAACCTGGTCCCTGAGAGCTCTGATGGAGTTGTACAAGATTAATATTGTTCTCCTGCCTGCTAACACAACATCCATTTTGCAAACCATAAATTAAGGAGTAATGTTGACTTTCAAATCTTATTATTTAAAGTAATAAATTTTGTAAGGCTATAGATGCCGTAGATACAGATTCCTCTGATGGATCTGAGCAAAGTAAATTAAAAACCTACTGGAAAGGATTCATCATTCCAGATGCTATTAACATTCACGATTGATAGGAAGAAGTTAAAACATTAGCATCAGCAGGAATTTGGAATAAGTTGATTGCAACCCCCATGGATGACTTTGAGGGGTCAAGACTTCAGTGGAGGATGTGACTGCCAATGTGCTGTAAACAGCTAGAAAACTAGGACTAGACATGGAGCCTGGAGATGTGACTGAATTTCTATGATCTCACGCTACATCTTTAAGGGATGGGAAGTTGATTCTCATGGGTGAGCAAAGAAAGTGCTTTCTAGAGGTCAAATCTACTCCTGTGAAGATAGTCAGCTTTCAGTTATATCACCCAACTTCTCTATTTAAAAGGTCCAAAGCCCAGTTCTCTGACCCCTCAACTCACTCACTGGATAAAAATGATAATCAGAATAATAATAGATACTTTGGGACCTATTACCATTGCTTCTCCTGCATCTATAAAAGTGCATATGGCTAGATAAATTAATATATGTCGCATAAGTTTTAAAAAATTGCGAAGTATTAACAAGACCATATCTTCCACTTTTCGTTTATTATTAATAGAGTAGAGCTGCTGAAAAAAAAGGTATAGCTATTTTTTATATTCACATTCAATCGATGGGCCTTTACCATACCTACATAAGGATGGATGTCACAATAGTCAAGACATATCAGCACATAATGTAATGATTGTAAATGGAGAGAGCAGAGTATGTGTGGAGCCCAAGCGGGGGCAGGGCTGGGGGCCTCACAGATGAGTTGCAACTGGTTTTCACCGAGCTAAAACTGATCGAGTTGCACCCCGGGTTGCTGACTCCAATTGCGTGGTTATGGAATGCAGCCGACCCCCACCACGCGGCGGCATCAGGTCGCATGCACATGGGAACAAACAGCAGTCAATGCAACTCCTGTTGGGGAGCAGGTAGGGAGCCCCGCTGAGGTCGGGCAGCCGGTCGGCAGTGCCCTTGTGCTCGGGAGGTCGCTTGTGTGATGGTAACAGGAAGTTACCCCTAAAACGTAAACAGTTATGTAAACGCGCTTTCTCATTTGTTTAAACACATGCCTACCTCTATGGCCTGGTGATGCTACTTCTAGGTATTTGTCTAAGAGAAATAAAAATTGGTACACACACAGAGGTACACACAAATGACTGATACAGGAATGTTCACAGCAGCTTAATTTATGGTAACAAACATGGTAAACAATGCTAGTTATTTCAAGCTAATACTGATTCACCATCAACCAGAGGATGGGTTGAAAATTCTGGTATATTCAATGCCCCTTTATATTAAGAAAAAACTAGTAATGGATGAACAACAAGGATAAACCTCAAAAGCTGGTGAAATTAGCCAGACGCAGTCTGAAGCTACTGCCTGAAGCTCTGAAACAGGGAAACTGGTGTTTGCTAACAGAATATTAGAGGCTGGTTGCTGCTGGCAGGAAGGTTTGGACTCGGGGGAGGCATGAGAAAACGAACTTTGATGGGATGTGGATTACAATGTGGACGCATTTGTCAAAATCCATCAAACTCTACACAGAAGATCTATGCCTTTCCCTGAAAATAAATTATGCATCAATGAAGAAAATTTTAAAAAATAAGCATGTGTGCACGTGAATAACACATGGGTTGAGAGAAAGAGAAAGAGAGAGACAAAGAGAGCCGATCAGCCAGCATGTGCCAGGCGCTGTGTCTCCCTTCCTGCCAGCGGGGCTTCCGGTCTCCCGGGGGTTGAAGGGAATAATTAACTACCTGCTAATCAAACCTCTGTGAAGACATGAATGGCATAGTTCTGTCCTCAAGGACTGAAAACCTTTTTTTTATGTGTCACTCTTTAACATCAGTAAAAATGAGCACAGATATGACTAAAAGCAACCAAAAAAGAATATAAAGAATGCGTGGTTCTTTTGACTATTTACTTATCAATTTAGGAATAATCAAGACTTTTCCTAAGAGTGAGGGTTTCTGTAAATGATATCCTCTGAATATGAGCAAAGCAAGTGAAAAAAGAATGAAAACAATAGTGAAAGGAAATGTATGAACTTAGAATACCATAAATGGATGCGGGGTGAGCAGGCTGAGTTCTTAGCTGTTCATGCCGGTTCATTTTTTTATATCTGTGCATTGGGATGCAGGATTTTTTTAAAAAAGTCTCAAAGGCTTAAAACAATGAGAAATGAATACTCCTCCTCAAGAGATATGCTATGATCAGGTCATGCAAGGGTGGCTTGCATCCAATAATTTGAGATGCTTATTTAGGGAACAGAATAGGGGGTAAACAACATGTTAATTAAATTTACTGTTAAAGCTAAAGTAAGAAGTGTTAACACCATAGAGAACTATTATAATTGGTTGGGGGGGTGAGGAAGTTAGTGAAAAAATGAGAAGGAGACCATTATTCTGGTATTTGCTTGTGTACCCTTTCAAAACAGGATGATGCGTATTGAAGATTTAAGGGCAGTCATAAGTAATCAGTGAGAGGAACCCCAGAATAATATTACTACAAATATGTAACAATGGTCACCCTTCCTCTAAGAGGTGTCTATAATAGGTTCTTCCCAGGCTAGTGTTCCCTGGATGTAGAATAGAGAAAGTCACCTTGATTTGTCCCCTGAAACTCTCCCGGAATGGAATCAGTGCCCTGAACTGGGCACTACATCTGTGATCACTTCTCTTAGGGGAGAATAAGAATAAACAAGGACTAGAAAGACTGATACCACATTCTGAAAGAAACTGGTGGGGACTCCTACAAATCATCCTGACCCACCATACCAGACTCGGCCTCTCATTTAGGAGGACCAGCCTTACCCAAGCACAAGGAGGTACTGGTGAGGTAGCATCTCTAAAATTGATGCCAGATCCATCCACACCTAGGAGTGCTTGATGGAGGTTACTCATAGGGAATGAGAAGATAAATTTAAATGTCCATGATATTGATATTAAAGAGTTCCACGGAGCCTCAAAGGCCATAGAATCCCGTGATTTTCCAGGTAGAAAGGAACTAAAAACCGATCCAATCCAAACTTCCCGTTTCACAAGTAAATTGTGTTCCTGCAAAGTAAAGGGGCGTATGTACAGGCAAGACCACATCTGGGACCTAGATCCCCTCAAACGCAGAGCTCCTCCCAATTTCCCGCCCCCCAAACTCACTGCCCTCCAATCAGAATCACTCCTTGGCATGGGACTTGAGGAGCCATGTTGCCTGAGCTACAAAATCCACTCTCTCTGCTTAATTCACAGCTGGTCTTGGCATTGAACTATAAACATGACAAATGTGTTGATCTTTCAAAGGTTAGATGAAAGTAAAAGTAGCAGCACAAAAAGATTACTTCTACCTTAAAGAAAAATAAGGGGAATCTCAGTTTAATGATTAAGTATAACAAAGAAATGAACATGTAATTTAAAAAAAGGATGCCAGAGGTGAAATACTCTGTCACTACCAGTAAAAGAATAAAATGAAGTTAGAAATACATATAGTGTTAATCGACTATCATATTGTTCAATGAAGAAACGATAGGACAAACCCCACTTAACCCACTCAAAATAATTGAGTAAATATGGTGATTAATGCTATGATTATACTAGAAATATACTTATGTTCTTAGAATTAAAGATGCAATAAAACATATTGTTAATATTCAATCAAGTTGTTCTTAAGCCAAGAGTCCTCTTGGTAAAATATGTTCAATATTCAAGTCCTGAAAATTCCCTTGAAAATTTGCATTATAGGACATTAATTGAATTGGGAGAATGTGTTTCCACAGAATTAATATCCAGGAATAATAGAAGTGACTTAAATTAATAGCTGCATAAGCAAAACTACAGAATCTTCCCTTTCTTTGTTACTAACATTAATCTGTCCTTGTAATAGATTGTAATGTCCCGGGTTCACCTGTTTCAGCCAGATATTTATTTCTAAGGCAGCCGTTTAAGACTGGAGATGGTCCGTGTAACTTAGTGATGGGAAAAATACGTTTCTCCTACTTTTGTGTAGCTGCCCAACCCCCACTGTGCTTTCATCTCGATCGAAGGACGAGGAGCGCGACACAGACGTCTGCTATTGAGGTAGATCATTTCATACCCACTCTACAGATGAAGGAATTAAACTGCAAAAGGTACATATCTTCTCCAAAGTTACAGCAAGACCAAGCAGAAGGTCTGACTTGATTTCCAAGCCCATTTTCTTGCTGCTACCTCGTTATGACACCCCATCGTGCTGGGATGGATGTGGGGTGTGGGGTGAGAACGGGGAACGAGTCCTTTTCCTCAGCTGGGTTATCTGCAAACGGTAAAAATGAAAGGAGCCAACGGCTCGGTGAGAAAGTTCACAGGCTTCCAAGTCAAGCAAACGAAGCGAGTCTTGTCCTGTCGCTTACTGGTGATGCTGAACTGGGCCTGTGGCTCAAAGCTTCCTGAACTCTGACCTGGTCACGGCACCTCTCCTACCGTCGCTGAAGGGTTAAGTCTAAAACACCTGTCACAGTGCCTGGTGCTGCTGCTTATGCAGCCATTGGGAACTCTTGCCACATGTCCTTTCGGTTCATTGAATTTAAATCAATATTGCTATGATTTTTTAATAAATTATTTACAAAAAGCTGGCCTCCTCAAGCAGCATTAACGATGAGGTGTAAATGTGTTGACATCCTGATATAGGAAAACGTAATCTTCTAGGTTTTTTCCTAAAATATATACAAATTCTCTTAAAATGAATTTGAGGTTCAGCCGCATGCTTTTCTAACGACAGGCCAAGACTCCACTGTGTTTGAGTTTTTAAAAACAGCAGTCAAGCAGACTAGAGACCCACCCTGAGGTGAGAGGCAAGTCGGTGGTCTTCAGGTGCCTTGCTACCCCTGAGTCTGTTGGCCTGCAGGTATACATTGGCACCCACTGGCATTTTTCGTCTCCAAGAAACAGCGGTACCTGCTACTGAAATGCATTTTGGCGTGTGGGCTCCCAATCATCACATTGTGTGTCAGTCATGCAAAATCCCACAGTGTGCCAATGGCGCCCAGTAAGGTTTATGAAAAAAAACAAAATCTGGTTTTCTGACACTGGCAGAAGCTCCATCTCAAAGATTTCAAACCTTTATCCAAGTTGAAAAGGCCCTGGTCTGGCCTCTTATTTTGCCTTTGAGCTTCACGTGCTTGTTACGTGTTACAAGAATATCATAAATATTTTGTCATTATAGCAATAAAGACGAACAAACAGAAAAAGCATTTGCTCCTTGATGTTTGCACCGGCGGCAATGGTAAGGAGCTCAGTGACCTGCAGGAAGCCATGAGTCCCTTCTGCCTATTGGTTTATTCCTAGTCCTGAAGCAGATGGAGGGGGAGAGGCACCTTCAGGTATACAGTCAGCCGCTGCATATGCTAAGCAGGTCAGTTCAGACTGAAATCAATTTAATGAGAAGGCAGAGTGGAAGATTTATCAAAGCATCAGTAGAACATCTTCCTCCATGATTTCTGAAGAATGGGTTATGCGAAGATTTGTGGAAAGATTATCTCATGGCCTTAATAGGCTTTATTTTGTCTTTTTCCATAGAATGAGAGTGACAGACTTTTTTTAAAGCAAACTTGCTGTTTCTTTTGAATCTACTGAATGAGTATAGTATAGTTCCCTTAATGATATCAAACCTAGCTGAAAATTTGTGAATTATAGTCCTCTTTGATCAGGGATCACTTCCTTCTAGCACAGAGAGCATCTGCCTTGCATATATGCATATAATTATATGTATTACATCTTTAAGAGGCTTGGTTCAAATACATATAAATTGAAGCAGACTCAACTTTCAGGTCATTTCAGCTTAATGCAACATATTGGGTTGGCCAAAAAGTCCATTCCGTTTTTTCTGTATAGTGGTGTTAGTAGTGCTTAGCAGTTTTTAGCTTCATTTGAAACAATTTTGTTAGATTATATGGTGACAGCTGTCATATCAACAAGCATTTTAAAAAACCGTCAAAGTCGGTGAATTTCTGTGCAGCTGTTTTAATATTGAAGGTAGAAGAAGATACAAAACATTTTAGGGATATTATACTTTATTATTTCCAGAAAGGTAAAAATGCAACTGAAATAAAAAAAAAAAAAGATTTGTGTTGTGTCTGGAGAAGGTGCTGTGACTGATAGAATGTGTCAAAAGTCATTTGTGAAGTTTCTCGGTCCTATTGACATTTTGGCCAAAGAATTCCTTGCTGTGGGGCTGCCTTATGCACCGGAAGGTGTTTAGCAGAACCCCTGGCCTCTGCCCAGTAGAAGCCGATAGTGAGAGACAGCTGACATACTCAACGTACCCAGATCGATAAAGTTATTGGTGAAAATTAAAAATGCGTCTTTTATAGAAAAAACCATACGGACTCTTTGGCCAACCCAATATTGAACTAGGTGTTTTGATAGAACCAGACCCTTTCCATACGTTTGGTTCTACAAAAACTGAACGATGTCTTGCTTTTCTATTAATCGTCCCCCCTTCCCCGCCTGGCGACTGGAGACATATGTTTCTCACGATTTGATCTATGGGCCGCCTGCAGTGAAATCGCCTGGGAAGCGGCATTAAACATGCAGGTTCTGGGGCCTGTCACCAGATACAGTGACTCAATATGGGGGGTTAAGGGCATCCCCAAATCTGGATTTTTAACAGGCTTACCAGATAACCCTTCTGCACGGTAAGTTAAACCCGTTACACAAATTCTGTGTCCAGGGATTAATTGGTAGCAGCCACATCGAACTGTGAAGAGAGCCAAGTTCAAACGCAGCTACTGCCTTTCCTGTTTATCTCCCAGATGAAAATGGTAATAACAGTTTATGAACCGTGGCGTGATTCAACTGCTCTCTTGGATAGCCTTTTAGAAGCTACTTAATCTTCTGAAATTTTCTTCTCCTCACATGTTAATAATACATCTGCGTTACAAGGGTGTTCTTTCTCTGCCTTCACCTTACGTAACTCTTCAATCCCCTGTGTGCCCACTTTTATATTTTAAAAACCAGAAAGCTGAAAGCTAATATATATATGAGTTATTTGCTTAAGGCCCTTCAACCAAAAAAATTATGCATTATGCCGGACTGCAGTACATGATTCAGACTCTATGCTGTGGCTACTTTTTACCACATTTGCCATAATTCTTCTTTAAAAACTATAGTCATCGCTTCTGCTGAGATTTCTTTGAAACAGCAAAATTCACAAAACGAACTCTGACTTGTTCCACAGTTGACTTCAGTCGTATTGCAGAAGGGGCTGTGTGACATGAAACCAGAAGGAAGACAGTGTCCTTAAGTTTTCCATCATGCCCTTTTTTGGGCAATGTCTGCTCCTTCCCCCAGACTGCAGGCTCACAGAGGGACACCCTCTCTGCTCCACAGGTGTGAACAACGGCCCTTGGCGTAGAGACAGATTTTTGATAAATAGTTTGAAATAAACAGTGGGGTTTTATTTTGCATCTTGTTGTATTTTCATGTCTATTACACCCTGGGTAGCTGTGGAATATGGTGTCCCCACTGTAGTTACTCTGGCCGCTCACTTATTTGTTCAATAGCTCATCTTTGTATACGTGGCAAAAGTTATATGAAATTTAGTGGACATAATTACTTAACCATCTATTTGTTACACAGATAATAGGTCCTCCCACTGTTCAGGGGGGTCTTGAGAATTACTAATGCGAAGGCTACCACTCATCAGGCACTGGTTATATAAGGAGACTCTCTGAGATAGACATTGAGGACTCCACTTTTCCAAGTCTCACCTTGCTTCTGAGTCTCAGTGAGAGAAAATGACTTGCTTGAAGTCACAGAGTTGAACCTGTTGAACACCTTCTATGTAAATGTGGACATTCTTAGGAAGACGTCCCGGGTACTTGTGCCAGCCTAGGGCATTAAAGTAGAAAGAAATCTGAGAGGTGATCTCACCTATTTTCTGACTGCTCTTTATAGGTTACTTTTTCTTAATCCAGGGATTGAATCTTGGACTTTTTTCACCTTCGGATGGTTCTGATAACTTAAGCATCTCTCCCTGGAAGTAATACCCAGGACTTGGAGGCTAGTGACCATGTAAACAGGCTCCGATGGGATGGCCCTTAGCTGTAGAATCCTTCCAGAGCCCAAGGACTGCTAACTCCTCTTGGCAACATCCTTTGTTTGTGAAGCATGGTTAACCTTCCAGCTCCGAGGATCTTGTTGTGCTGGCAAAGATCATTAAATATAACAGCGTCTACCATTTTTCCTCCAGAAGCTTTGCTTTTATAATGACCTCTTGATGTCTTAAATGACCTAGTGTCCTTGACACCCAGGTCCCAAGATAAACATGAATCTTCAGGATGTATGTGAGTTGATGGAGGCATCCTCTCAAAGTTAATTGGAGTCATAGCATGGAGCTCAGTGAAGGCCTGTCCTACTTCCTGATCACTTTTTAGTGGGGTTCGTTCTTCTGGGGATATAGACAGGCTGATTCTATTACTGTGGCAGTACAGAGCTAACCATGGAGTCAGCCTTTCTTAAGAACCCTGAAAGAATCCTGGACATGGAGGTACTTTCATCAGCCAACTCTTTATAGATCATTGGAAAGAAATGCCAAAAGTAAGACCACTGTGGAAATCTTTGGTGATTCCACACTGAGTGCATTATTTCACTCCACCCTGTGAGCTAGACTGATAATACTAATTCAGGGTCATGAAAATATATGAAATAAAAAACAAATCTCTTCAGTCATGTCTCATTCAATCCCATTAGCTGAAGCCATTGAGGCTTAATTCACACCCAAGGAAGTTCTGGAAATCTAGAACTTTCTAAAAGCCATGTCTACGTGCACCTGGAGGGACTCTTCAGAGCTTTTGTGACTTTCAAGAGACTCATTTTTAGGATTTACTGATTGCTTTTAGGTTTCTGTTTTATGAACTCTTAACTCCTGTGGTATAAAATACCTTGGTTGCTTTTTGGTACCACATGAGGTTTGGATGATTATAAGTCTATAGAAAATACAAAGAAAATAACTCATTGGCCTCAGCTGCAGTACGGAAACTGTCCCAATGCCATTGCTATGCATGGGAGCAACAGATCTTTTAAAAACTTACATTTTCCTCTTTAATGAGTCAGGTGATATTTAAAAATTGTGAGGATCTTAAGGCTCTAGAAAGTTCATATATTATAGGCAGAGACATCCGCCTGACACAAAAGTATACATTTCGAAGAAAAAAATGTAAACTAAGATTTAATAGCTTATTCAATTTGTTATTAACTATAAACTGCATAATCATTTGAAAATGTTTATCAAGAAAAATAAGTTTATTGAGCATTCATTGAAGGCTGGATACTGAGAATAGAAAGTAAATATTGACTAACTTGTCAATATACTATAATTGCATGATTATTTGTCAATAGACTATAAATAGACATCAGCCTAAAATAATGTAGAACTAGAGGGAAAGTCACTAGTACAGCTAGTGTAAGTCACTCATTCAAGAATCTTTTAAAAATGCTGTTTCAGAGGACGTCCTAGGTGCTAGGAATACAGTGTAAGAGATGAGCAGACATACGCTCACTCACGTCCCGAGTCCTGCCCGCTGGCTGTTTCCAGTGTACTTCAGGTCTAGACAATAAACGCATATGGAACCACGTGCTAGGGCTGCAGATGGGGCACAGGAGGGAAACGCGTCTAATCGGTGCAGGTTCAAGCTCAGCTTCCTGCAGGGGAAGACACATGAGCTGCGTCTGAGAAGACAGCAGAGGCCAGCTCAGCAGAGGCTACGGCAACGGCACCCCAAAGAACAGCGCTTCCCCAGAGATATAGGACAGAGCGCAGTTGCACATGTGGGTACCCAGCTGGTTTGGAAATACACAAGGAAGCAACAGGAAGAAGAAGCAACAAAGGATGTCTTAAAAACAATGCGAATTCGTTAGAAGGGGAAGGGTGGGCATGCTCATATTTACACTTTAGAAAGATCACTTTCGGGGTTGGATAGAAAAATGACTGGAGACAGTCCAGGGTAACCAGGAAAACCGGGCAGATTGCAGTCAGTGACAGAAGAGACAATAAGATCATGAACTAAGTGAGTGACAATGTAGACAGAGGAAGAGGGGATTGAATAACACTCTAGTAAGGGAATTAACTAACTTTATTTGGCCATAAATTGAATGAGATACATTTAAGAAAACACAAGGTAAGTCAAGGATGGTATTCAGGCTTTAGACTTAAACATTCATCAGGATAAGGAATGTGGGAACTGCGGAGCTCAGTTTTGGCAAATTGTGTCCTAGGGGTCTGTGGGCCACCCAAGTTGAAAGGTCTAGTGGGCACTTGAATATATACGTGTGGATCACAGGCAAGAATTCTGGGATAGATATTATTGTGATAACGCATAGCTAACATTCCTGAGCACTTCAGATGTGCCAAGAACAATTCTAGGCATTTTATATGTATGAAAATCTGGCACATAATTACATTATTTCCCATGTAATGAATTACTACAATGACCTGAATCACAAGTAGGTTAAGCTCATGAGGCCCTACTGATGCAAAGCGGCACCAGTCTGGTCAACCAAGAAGTCACTGGAGTCCTTGGCGAGCAGTGAAAATGGAGTGGAAGGAAGAAGAGAAAAGGAAAAATTACAGTGCGTTAAAATGGATGTGAGGTAAAGACTTAGAAGCGAAGGGCACAGCTCTCTGTTTTCTAACACAAATATCCAGGCTTTCCTAGCCACTGAGGATGAAATAAGATGACAGGACCCTTTTTTTGTTTTATCTGTTGATTCCTACACAACGACAAAGCCACCATCAAAATGAGAGAACTGGCAGTGACAAAATACTCCCATCTGGTGATCAAGCCTCATTCAGGCTTGAACAAATGTCCCCATAATGTCATCTGTAGCAAAAGATGTCCAGTCCATGATCACACTCGTTTAGTAATGTCGTTTCTCTTTAGTCTCTCTCTGAAGCAATTTGCCTTTCCTTGGTGTTCTAGCAGCTGCTATTTGTTGAAGATTGTGGGCCAATGATTTTGTAGAAAATTCCTCAGTCTGAGTTCATCTTCTGTTTCCTCATGATTAGATTCAGGTTATGTACCCTGGGCAGGACGATCACAGGAGTGATATGTGTTCTCATTGCATCTATCAGCTAGTACATAATTTCAATTTTTCCCATCATTGTGATGTTAACTTTGACAGAATTATTAAGAGGGTTGAAGACTCCGGTTTGAGCCTCTAGGAATAACCCCTTTGCAGAATAGGACCACTGAGGGAGCTTTTGCCCCTGTTTCAGTTGGAAGCTGCCTGTGGAGTTAGGGGGTCATCATGATAACCAACTGGCTGTAGAGCCACATTTCTCTGCTAGATTCACCCCAGCTCCTAACTTGAACCTCATGAAAGGACATCAAATCAGGAGGCTCCACATTATATCCCAATTTTGAGTAAAGAGGGAATTCTTACTTTCCAGACTCTGCAGTGCAGAAGCGCACTCAAAACAGGTTAAGTTGGATACTGAAAGGGCCAATACATACCACAAAGTCCTACCTATATTCTTGTAATCAGGTCGATGATTCCTTCCACCAGGGGTATTGATAACCTTGACCAGTGGTTGTCAGAGATTAATCGTCACTCCGTGTTCTCGATGAGTTATTTCCTGAGTTTTAACATGCCTTCTAAATTGAAGTGGAAAAGAGGAACTTGAAGTTCAAGTTTCTCACTCAAGCTCAACAGTTAGCATTTTACACAAGAAGGAGGCATGAGGAGCAAACCCATCACTCACCTGTGATTCCAGTCCCTAGATACTAGCAAGTCGGCTCTGAGAGGTGAATTGTGAGCACAGAAAGCCAACATCATTCCTAATGTCTCAAAACTGACAGTCATACATCTTAGTTCAAAGAGACAATGATGCTGCATTTGCTAGAAACGTGCAAGAAATAAAAATAAAGTCACAGGCCTAGAAGCGATAATGCATTCCAAAGCTATTCCTTCTTCATAAAATTCTGGTTTGAGTTTGAATGTGTTTGGTGTCAAGCACAAAGGCAAAATAGTACAAATGACTGAAACTAAAGCCTGAAATACTGAGCAACATGAAAGGAACTATAACACAGGCATACGGAGAGGCTATAGGTGATGCTTCTGGGTCTTGATCGGCAAATGTGTAGACTTTGCGTAGATGCTGGCATTAGGCTGTGTCTTAGTCTGTCGTCCTGGTGAGATCATACAAGGCTGGTTAGCAGTCGGAGCCTTTTCTGAAAGGTGCAAACATGGCCATTATCCACCCCCTACGGAAGAGAGGGACCTCACAGAGCATCTTGTGGGGCACTGCTGGTCTGCACGCCCAGCTGAGTCAGCGAACAGGTGCCGCTCAGCAAGGACTGGTGTTATTTCTAAACTTCGGCTTTCTACTTTGTAAGTTGCTTTATTTTCCCCCCCACTGGCTGTCAACATTTGTAGATAGTGCTATTTTAAATACAAATCCAGTTTCCCACCTTTCTTGGACATTCTTGTAAGCTTGGCCCCGCCTTCCGCCATGGTAACAGGAGGACGTGGATGGTGCAATCTCAGGCTCGTTAGGGCCCCGCCACTCCTCACTGTCTCCTGGCCTGTCCGTTTCCCTTACTCTGGTTGGGGTCAATCTTGTGGATGTGTCCTTGGAGGACTCACCTGGTGGAACACTCACCTGGTGGCAGAGTCCCACGGAGGTCTTGCTCTACAGGGACGCGACCAGTGCACAGAGTCTGCTACAACTCGGGGTTCAGTGCACGCTAGCGGGAGGGTCAAATTCATGAAGCAAATGGGAAACTACAATGTGGACATTTGACGTTGAGTTTGGTTATCTCTTTGACTCAGTTAAAAGGTGATTATTACTTCTTTCAGAATCTGGATTCTGTTCTTATCTGTGGCAAGTTCCCTTACATTAGCTGAGCAAACACTTATTATCTAGAATATATAAAGTACTGTGATAAGTGTGATGAGAATACACATTTAAAGTAGATAGTGTTACCCCTCAGAGTTTAATCAAGAAGTATCTATAATATGACAAAAATTATCCCTTTGTACTTTGCAGAAAATAGTAATTAAAAATAATTTAATAGAGTCCTATTTACACCATTAAGACTAATAATTTAATAATATAACCATATATATCTATTACATATTATATTATATCTAATACATGCTATTATACATTAGTCCATAATGTAAATTATAGATTTTGAGTGATGATAATGTGTCACTGTAGGGTTGGTCATCAGTTGTTACAAATGTACCACTCTTGTGGGGGGTGCTAATAGTGGGGAGGCTATACATGTGTATGGGCGGAGGGCATATGGGAAATCTCTGTACCTTTCTGTCAATTTTGCAGGAAACCTAAAACTACTATAAAAAAACTAAGTCTTGTCCTGGTCAGGTAGCTCATTTGGTTGGAATGTCATCCCAGTATGCCAAAGTTTCGGGTTCAATCCCTGGCCAAAGCTTATACAAGAATCAATCAATGAATGCACAAATAAGTGGAACAATATATTGATGCTTCTCTCTCCCTTACTCTCTCTAAAATCAATCAATGAATAAGTAAATAAGAAAAAAATTAAGTCTTAATCAAAAAAATTAAATGCAATGGAATTAGAAAATATTTAGAATCAAAGGTGATGAAAATATTACATAGCAAAACTTGTGAGATGCAGCTAATGCAGTCGTCGGCAGCCGTCCGTCTCGAGAGACGATGGTGTAGCTTCTTAAGAGTCTATCTGCACCGCCGAGAGTGGCTGTGCAGTCCGACTCGGGAGTGACACGGTATCTGTCTCCTCCTGTGTTGAATCAAGTGCAATGACGCTGAAGCTACAGAGCCTGGGCAGGGTAATATGGAGGGTCTGCTGTTGCCCATGCAGCAGACCCCCCCTCTCTTCGCAGCTGAAGGGTCCAAGGGAAAGACGGAGTCAATACAGCTTGGCTTCAGGTGCGCCGCAGGAGTTGCCGGTGTTGACTACAACGTCAAACCGCCTTAGGGACTCCGGCTCCGGATTTTCTGTCGGGGTTTACTCCCTTAGCCTTTCCCCTGAAGAGGTATGCCGCAAGGCAGCGGAGGTTTTTTGGAGTCAGAGTTTTCCTTCTCTGATGTACCCTGACTGGAAGATCGAACCAGCGACACTTAGCTCGCAGGCCGACGCTCAATCCACTGAGCTAAACCAGCCAGGGAGCTAATGCAGTAATTAGAGAAAAATATATACCTTAAATATTTATCATATTAGACAGGCTCAAAATGAGCTAAGTGTCCATATCAAAAGGCTTGAAATTAAAGAGCAAAATAAATCCCTTAAAAAATAAAAGGAAGAAAAAAATAAGGATTAGAAAAGAAATTAATTAAAAAGAAGATGGCCCTGGCCAGTGTGATTCAGTTGGTTGGGTGTCATCCCCAAACTGAAAGGTCCTGGGTTCCATTACTGGTCAGGGTACATGCCTAGGTTGAGGATTCAGTCCCAGTAAGGGTGATTAATCAAAGTTTCTCTCTCACATTGATGTTTCTCTCCCTCTCTTTCTCCCTCCCTTCCCCTCTCTCTAAATCACTAAGCACCTCCTTAGGTGAGGATTAAAAAATAAATTAAAAGATGTACAAAACCAGAAGTTGATTTTTCTGAAAAAGATTCATGGTAAAAAAAATTCTGGTGAAAATGCTCAAGAAACAATAAGAAGGTACTAACCAATATAGAACTAGAAATAAGAATACAAGCCACAAATTGGAAAAGGATATTCATCATGCAATAAATATGAAGAGTATATTTAAAATTCCTGTCCCTGGCTGGTTTGGCTCAGTGGATTGAGCGTCAGCCTGCGAGCTAAGTGTCGCTGGTTCGATCTTCCAGTCAGGGCACATCAGAGAAGGAAAACTCTGACTCCAAAAAACCTCCGCTGCCTTGCGGCATACCTCTTCAGGGGAAAGGCTAAGGGAGTAAACCCCGACAGAAAAGCCGGAGCCGGAGTCCCTAAGGCGGTTTGACGTTGTAGTCAACACCGGCAACTCCTGCGGCGCACCTGAAGCCAAGCTGGATTGACTCCGTCTTTCCCTTGGACCCTTCAGCTGCGAAGAGAGGGGGGGTCTGCTGCATGGGCAACAGCAGACCCTCCATATCACCCTGCCCAGGCTCTGTAGCTTCAGCTTCACTGGAGAGGACACTCCAGCGTCATCGCAAGATGTCGATTCAACACGGGAGGAGACAGATACCGTGTCACTCCCGAGTCGGACTGCACAACCATTCTCGGCGGTGCAGATAGACTCTTAGGAAGCTACACCATCGTCTCTCGAGACGGACGGCTGCCTACGATAACCTTATATTAAGACATAATTTTATATAATGAATTAATATAAATTTATATCATGTATTATAATATTTAATATATAAATTATATAATTTTATATTATAAAAGCAGCATGCTGATATATGTGAAAATGTTTTTGAATATTATAAATATGTTCAAACTTCACACTTCTGTCTTTTATGGTAGAAGAATTAACTGAATCAACTCTTCCTTGAATCGATATGTAAAATGCACCTTAAGAGAAGATAAAAGTGAAGCATGTACTTTCAAAGAATTAATTCCAATTATGATGCTTATGTATCTTTTACATTGATGTCACTTTAGCAAGAGTGATATAGTCGAGTTCAAGGGCATTGGCTGATAGAGTCAAGCACCCTCCCTGGTTGAATCAAACCGATCTTGGGCAGGCCACTTAATACCCCAAAGTCTTGGTGTTCACAGCTGTAAAAAGCATAGTTAACATATATTTCTAGGTCATGGAACAAACCACAAAAAGACAGATGACGTATACCAAAAATACCTAGCTAGAATTCCCAGACGTAAAATAGGTTTTGTTTCTTCCTCGATTGTGTAAAAATATGAACTTTAAATGCAATTAAATGGTCTGCTCATTAGTTTTAGTTTACTTTTAATCTTTCAGGTTGGTTTCTCAGTTTAATTTTGCTTTAGAATTATATAAAGTCTTGTGACATTTCAAAAGTCAAATCTACGAAAGAAGAGGTATTCAAAAAAGGCAAACCACTGTCTCTCAGTCCACTCCTCATAAAGGTAGCCATCCCTCCCTCTTTTTCAGATACGTGATAACAAACTGTACACACTATTATCTACTGACAGTTGTTGTTTTTTTTCATTTTTTGGCTTAAGAGTATACCCTGGGGATAGATCTTTGGCTGTACACAGAGACGCTGTAAGTGTTTGGCACAGATGAGTCAACCGAATCCCCGTTGATGGATATCGGGTTACCTCTGCTTTGGCAACGGTTGCTGCAGTGAATCGCGTTATGTATGTCATAGAGGATGTTAGGTTGGAACTCTGTGCTCATTTCTAACGATACTGAAACTTGGGGGCATCCCGTAAAGTCTGGGACTTGAAATACTGCCTGAAATACTAGGCAGCTGCCCAGGTGACGGGCCTCCTCTTGGCAGAAGACGTTAGAATGACAGCATGGGAAGCGGCCTTTGCCTCTGTCGGAAATTAGATGATTTGCTCAAGTTTTTATCATTTTTCCCTTAATTTTTATTGAAGACAGATCGCATCTCTCTGCCTCAATGACATGCTGGGAAAATTGCTTAGTAGGAAGCTGACATTAAACACAATTTTCATGGTCCCTTATTGTAAGGAGACAAATTTTATAAGAACTTTTCTTTCTCCCCCCTCTCTTACCTTTCTTTCTTCAAATTTTTGTTGAAAAAAAGGTTTTTAAAAAAATTGCATATTCATTGATATATGATTAACATAGCATAAAATTCACCACCCATGGAAAGTCTACAAATAAATGAGAACATATTTTGTGCTCATGAATTGGAAGAATCAATATTGTTAAAATGTTCACATTACCCAAAGTAATCTACAGTCCAATGCTATCCCTATCAAAATTCTGTGGAAACTTTTACAGAAATAGAACAAGCAATTCTAAAATTTGTATGAAACTACAAAAGATCCTTAAGAGCCAAAGCAACCCTGAAGAGGAAGAATAAGGCTGAAGACACTTTGCGCCCTGATTTCAAACTTTATTACAAAGCTATGACATCAAAACAGACATTTCAATCCGTGGAACAGAATAGAGAGCCCAAAAGCAAACGTTCATGGTCACTTATTTTACAACAAAGGGTCCAAGAATACGCAATAGGGAAAGGATTGTCTCTAATCAATGCTGTTGGGAAAATGGGACAGCCACATGCAGGAGAATAAAACTGAATCCAGAACTACCCTATGATCCAGCAATTTCACTGCTGGATATTTATCCAAAGAAAAGAGAAATATCAACTCAAAAGGATAAATGCACCCCGTCTTCATTGCTGCATTATTTACAGTAGCCAGGATATGGCTACCAACTATATGTCCATCACTGGATCGATGAATAAAGAAAATGTTGCCACACACACATGCTTGCACACATGTGCACACAGGAATTTTATTTAGCCATAAAAGGAAATCTTGACACTTGAGACAACATGGATGGCCTTTGAGGGCATAATACTAAGTAACATAAGTCAGATATAGAAAGACAGATGCCCTGTAATCTCACTTCTATGTGAAATCTTGAAACAATGACTTCATAGATACAGGGAACGGATGAGGGGTTGCCAGAGACAGGGCATGGAAGGTGGCTGAAATGGGTGTGAAGAGGGTCGAAAGGTACAAACTTCCAGGTATCTATGTCACGAGGAGTCATGTACAGAGTGGTGACGATGGTTAATAACCCTGTGTTGTTGTATTTGAGGTAGCTAAGAGAGTAAATCTTAAAAGTTATCTAAAGAAAAGAAATGTGTAGCTATGTATGGTGATAGATGCTAACTAGACGTATTGCAGTGATCATGTTATCATATATACCAATAAGAAATCATTCATTTTTACAGCAAAACAAATATAATGCAACATGGCAACTATACCTCAATAAACGAGAAAGGCAAAGCAGCAGAGAACAGGCTTTTAAACGAGCTTTACTTTATCTCTGCAAAAGGAAAAGACGGCTAGGAAGTGACCCCGGTTCACATGATCGGGGGCCTGGAGGCACTGCCAGCCTGAAGAATGGGATTTTCCCTCCAGTTTTTCATTTCACTGTGAAGTTTTATATTCACAACAAATTACACAATGCTCCAAAAATGTTTCCAAAGAGAGCCTTCAAAATGCCCAGAAAATAAGGTAGTCAATACCTCTCCTTGGACAAAGATTTGGGAATTAACCATTTCAATCCAAGAACTGTCTAAGGAGCACGTGCCTCGCTTTCCTGCCTTCACTCTTTGTCACTGGGCTTATGAGGAAAACTCAAATGTAATTGTCATCCATAGAAATTTTTTCAAGCCACGAAACTATCCCAAGACCCAGTCTCTCTCTACGGGTCTCAGAGGTTACTTAGGGAGAAAATAGAAAGACTTGTGAAGACAGAGCTATAATTCACTCTAATATGTACTCATGTATAAGAACGTGCAGTGTTAAGAAATTTCATAAAATGGTAACTGAGCTGCCAAGGAGTTTGACAGAAACATAGACACTTCAAACAGAATCCTGACAAAGGAAATCAGTTTGCGGAGGAATGAGATACATTACCCAGGAACACTCTCCAAGGCATATTGAAAGGCCTGAAAAGAGTTACCGCACACAATGTCTATTATGATCGCACTCACATAAGAAAAAAATCGTACTCTGGGTGTACCCTTGTTTCTCTGAGTAAATACCTTAGAAGACCTAAAATATTTGCTATCCCCTCATAGCTCACAGGGCTACTCCTGGAGAGGGGAGGGGTGGGCAATACACAGACAGCGAAGGGAGACTACCTGCGCTCGGCTGGCAGACAATTCCAACATCTCAGCACTACGACCTGGCGTGTGCATGGCCCCCCGGTGTCTGACTGTGGGTCTGTGGATCGCACTGAAGCCTAAGCAAAGAGCTTGCCCGCACGGGCCGTGGGCTCAGTCTTTCACACAAGCTGTGAGTGGAGGCCATGGGGTTCTGAAACTTGGCCAGGATTTGTGGTGTAATTTTTCCCTCCAGCCTCTGTAGCCTTGAAAAAGGCAGGCTCATCAGGTGGCGAGGATGCAGACAAGACCAGGCCATGGAACCCGCAGGCCCCAAACACAGAAAACTTGAGGTGCTTTTGGACTTGAGGGTTGTGGACAAGCAGACAGCCGCAGGAAGTGAATCTGGAAATACAGGTCAGGGCCAGATGCGGAAGGCGCGTTAGCTTTATTTTGTTTGAGGACATTTAACCGGGAGAGTGACACGGTCAGATTGAACTGTTGCGAAGATGCGCGAAGGCAATGGGGAGGATCAGATGGGAAAAGCAGAGTCGCTGGAGCAGAGAAACTAGTCAGAAGGCTGCAGTCGTTGAAAGAAGAGGAGACGCACCCCAAGACATGTGTCAGTGGGGATGACTGGGATAAAACAAACTTAATTAATATTTAATAGACAGTGAACGTAAGAAGGGAGAGGTGTGGCGGGAGGGACTCCATGATGTCATATCGAGATTTCGAGCAGGATGTCTGGGAAAACAAGGGAACAGGCTGACATGCACGCTGAACCTCTGAATTCCTGGCCTGAGGCTTGACCTGGGCCAGCTGTGGTCTCAGAGCCTCGGGTGGGGCTGAGCCGGCCCGTGGGCCCTCACTAATTGGTCCCACACAGATACGCTGAGTCAGGTAGGTCACTGCCGTGTGTTATGAGCCCGCTCCTGTTCCTCCACCTGATTCCTAAGGATATGATAACTCTGTCAGATTCCTTGCTGAAGTGTGTCTACAGCATCCCCTTAATCTGCCAGTCATAGAACCTTCCCTTAAAAAGAAACAGCACATTGAACTTTGCTGAACTTGCTCTCTGTAAGCGAGGGCTGCCTCTTGCTAATAACATTCTTTCCTTCCAATGACCCAAACCCATTTCATACACTCATTAGCTTTTCTAGATATGTACATGAGGACTCCAGTTTTCCAAACAGAATTTTTCCCTATTTCTTTTAAATTGGTATAGCATTTGCCAACCTTCTACCTTCTGGAACATCTCATATGCTTTGTAGTTTATCAAACAGCAGCAATCCTATCTCCAGGCCTTCTGAGGATCGTCAGGTGTAAGTCATCTACACCTCGAAGTTATTTAAGATGCAAAAGTCAGATCCCCAGGAGTCTAACTTAGTATTCTGCATTTATTCCCAGAGGCAGGTACGAATTTAGAACACGGGAGACGCAGCATCTGAAGGCTGGTGTTTCTGGAGTCCGATGAGCAAACTGGAGAGGGGAGGAAGGGATGAGGGAGGTAGGGAACGGCAAGATTACAGGATGCACATTAGCTTTGACTGAAAAGCCAGACATATCTAGGGAGTCACCATATCATTAGATGATTTCAGTTCTCTCTGAATAGATGAGTGTCAAGAAGTAAATGTCTGTGTGTGCCCAAATTCCTATGTGGAAAGCCTACCCCCATGTGACAATGTCAGGAGGTGGGGACTTTGGGAGGTGATTCAGGTTAGATGAGGCCACGAGGGCAGAGCCGTCACCATGATATGATGTCATGAGAGCTTGCAGCCCTCTGCAACGTGCGGGCACCATGGAAAGACAGCGATGTACAAGCCAGAAAGGGGTCCTCACCGGACACCGGGTTTGCTGGCGCCTTGACCTTGGACTTCTTGTTTTCAGAACCATGACAAGTTTTGTGCAAGCCCTGCCCTCCTGTCTTTGGAATTTGTTATAGCAACCCAAACTGACTAAAATAATGAGCAAAACGATGGCTGTCGATCTTCTATCCCATACTGCTTTGCTCACCAGGTGATAACAATAATAAATGTTTGGGTTCTTTCCTGAACACCGGGCAGTATAAGTTTTTTACATACCTGATTTCAATTATGTCTCACAATATGCCTACAAGGCAGTATATTAGCATTTCGTTAAAGAACAAAATCCATTCTAACTAGATTAAACGAAATACGTTTTATTACGGGATTATTAGGTAGCTTGTAGAGTCCTTGGAAAGGCTGGAGAAAGAGATGCCGCTGAGTTTATGGAGAACAGTTCCAACAGCTACACCACAAAATCAGGGCTGCCTCTTCTAAGATCGGAAACCCGCGGGCCTCCCCACTAATCCTGGTCAGGAAGCCGCACAGGCAGGCGGCTGCCGCCATCAGAGGAGGGCCTGAGTCACAGCAGCTGTCGCTCCCAGCCTCGGAGTCCTTCCCTGCTGGCCACAATCTGCTCGAGCGGAATGGGTGCCCACGCCTCCGTTGGCACCGACAGAGCCAACGACTGGATGTGGTGAACTCGGTCTGATGCTGCCCGGAGCAAATTAAATGCCTCCCGCTCTTTGCCAGCCGAGCAAGCCGGAACTGCAAAGCCTGTCATCCGTGTCTCTTTAGCCTTTCAGAAAATATGTATTTAGCGGATCATTTCTATCATACCCAGAGCCGTCGCTCCCACTGGGACTGGGAGATACAGTTTAATCATTGGTTTCACTGGCATGTGATTTACGTAAAAGTTTTCCATTGTAAGTGTAGAGCTCAAGGAACTTGGAGAAATTACACAGCCATGGGACTGCCCCCACAATCAAGATCGAGGACAGTGTCACCACCTTCGAAAGGTTCGCGGCTACCCCTGGGCGGTCAGTCGTGGTCCCTGTAGGCCTAGGCAGCCACGGGCCACTTCCTAGCCTATGGTTTTGCCTTTTCAAGAATTTTCTAAAAGCAAAATCGTCCATCAGGCCGTCTTCTGTGTTTGCCTTTTCACGTAGCACAAGGCTGCTGGAGTTTACGTGGCGTTGCATCAATCGGTAGTGGGGCTCTTTTCATTGCTGAGCAACATTCCACGGCACGGATATAACCGTCTGTCTCCCCAGGAGCCAGCATGGATCCTGAGGCCGTCTCCAGTCTGAGGCGACATCCTCGCCCTCTGGTATCACGGTCCTTTTCCTCCTCACTCTAGCGCGTGCGCTGTGTTACGTTATAATTTGGTTTGCATCATCCTAATGACCGACGATGATGACTCCTTTTTATGTATCATTCACGTAGCTTTTTGTGTGAAGAATCTGTTCCAGTGTTATCTCCCTTTTTAAAATCATGTTGTCTGCTCAGTATTGGGCTGCAAAAATGGATGACATAGTCTAGAGAAGTCTTTTGTTATAGAAATAGTCATAAATATTTTGTTCTAGTAGTGGCTTGTCTTAGCAATTTTTTTTCCATAAGCAAAAATGTTTATGATGACTGATTTGTCTTTTTTTCTTTTATGGTTTAGGCTTTTTCTTCTGAGTCCTATCTAAAAGATGTTAGCCTAACCCAAAGTTAGGCAAACTATTGTATCTAGAAGGTTCCTACTTTTAGTTCCGTGTTTAACTCCATGACCCATTTTGAGTTTAGTCTGGTATGTGGTGTGAGGGAAAGGCTGAGGTTCATTGTTCTAAGTGCTAAGTATGCCTGCCCAGTGGTTCCGCACCATTTGATGAAAAGATGATCTTTTTTCCCATTAAGTTGCCTTGGTACTTCTGCTCAGAATCAATTGAATATATACTAATAGGTCTATTTCTTGACTTTATCCTGTTCATTGATCTGTATCAGTGGTTTTTAAAGTGCGGGCTGGGTCCCAGAGATCCTTTAGGGATCACCGAAGTCAAAATTATCTCCACAGTCATACTAAACCAGGTATCTTTTCACTTGCATAAATTTTCAATGCCATTTTCTAGAGGCTACATTATGTGATATTTCAACAGATCAAATGCTGAAACAGAAACGAGGATCTGCCTCATTTTAAATAAATCAAACACTGAAAAGAGCTTCAAAAATGAAAAAAAAGATACCACTCTTCTCATTGTTGATGGTCTTGGGAAGTTTTAGTTATTTTTCATCAAAAACATGTTGGTCAGCAATGAGATGATTATTATTATTTTAAAATGCGTACAAAGCACGGTAGGATCTTTTGGATGTGCTGTAACACATGCAAATTTCATCTGGTACCAATTCTCTTCTGCTTGAAGACATTCCTATAATATTCATCGTTGTATAGGTCTCCTGGCAAACCTGTCTCCTAACTTCCAATTGTTGACAAAGTATCCTCATTTGGCCATCATTTTAAAACAATATCCTGCGTCTTTTCTTCAGCAGCTTTTAAGATGTTCTCATTGTCACACTTTTTTCACGACACTTTGATTTTGTTGTGCCTCGGTATAGCTTCCTGCATTTTATTTGGCTTGGGGTTCTTCGGGCTTCCTTGATCCACGGGTTTAAAGTTTCATAATGTGGAAAAAGTTTGGCCAACATGATCATCAAATACTTCTGTCTTCTGCCCCTCCCCACCCCGCCTTTGTCCTTTCCTTCTAGGTTTCCCTTAAAGATGTCAGACATGTTGATGTTGTCGCACAGGCTGCTGGTGGTCAGCCTTTCCTCTCTCCACGCTGCGGGTGTCATGCGCCCTCGAGGCGTGCTGTTGAGTTCACTGATCGTTTATTCTGCGCTGTCTAATTTGTGATCAATCCTCTCCAGTTCATTTCAGATATTTCATTTCCATTGCTTTAAATTCTACTGGGGTCTTTTTCATATTTTTCAATTCTCTCATTTTTTTATATTCTTGAACAAATTGACAAGATTCACAATAGCTGTTTGGGGGCTCTTTTCTGTCGATTCCATCATCTCTATCACTTATGTACCTTTTCCTATTGAGTTTTCTCTTGGTCCTGGGTAATGTTGCTGTATCTCGTTGCCTGCCAGGTGAATTTTTCGTTGATGCCAGACACTGTGAATTTAAAGACAATAAGTACTGGGTGTCGTTATATTGTTGTTAAATGTCTAACTTTGTTCTGGCCTAACATAAAATGACTTTTCAGCTCACTGTAATGCTTCTGTGGTTTTGAGTTTTGTTTTTTTTTTTTTTTAATTCCCTGGGATGTACATACCAGTCTCCCCTTGGGGATAATCAGTATCCACTACCGAAGCCTCACCTTTCCGAGGTCTCTCTCCAATGACTCGTGCGTTATGAAGTTTAGCCGCTCTGGCTGGAAGAATGTGAGGTATTCCAGTATTATTTGGTCTTCTGACTTCCAGTGTTCCTCCGCCCCAACCCCAGGCTCATCACATTTCACCCCATGGTTACCTAACCAGCAGCCAAAGATGAAATGGAACCCCTCTGTTCTCTCCCTTTACCTTTTCCTCCTTTCTAGCATTTGATCTTGCAAACTGCAGCCACCTTGGCTCCCCTGGACCTAAATCTCCATCTTCTTAAATGAGCCCTGGCCACTGGGCTTTCTGTGATTTCCCTCCCTACACTGTGACCTGTGGCATGTTCTTGGCAGTCGGCTCGAACCTGAAGGGCACTACATTCGTTCCTCTTCTCTCAGGGATCAGTCCTGTGGTACCTTCTGTCCAATTTGTGAACACATTTGTTTTTATGAGCTTTTTCCACCTAGTTTCTTATGATAGAGGAACAATTCCTATAAAAGTTAATCCTTCATGGGGAGAGGTGAACACGCTGAGAAATGCGGTGTCTAGTTTTCTGCACTCTAGAGAGGAAGGCAGACAAGAAAGAGAGAAGAAGGATTCTTGAGGACGGGCCCTCCACACCCATCCAAGTTATTCCTCTTGCTGCAAAGAACCTGGGCGTAACAACTCACAGAGATGGTGAACGGCAGGATCCGGGTCGGAAGTACAGTCTGATTCCAGAGCCCACGTCATCAGTGGCTCTTCTCCATGTCCTCCTCCTTAATTCTGAAGGGTCACACCCATCTGTGCATGGCTCAGACTCTTTTCCATTTTGAATCTACTCTTTGTATATTCAGACCCAGTCTGATATGGTAGAAGGAATGTCCTGGGACGCTACATAACTTGTAAAAGCAATAACTACCCTAATAGGTAAACAAGAGAGAAAAACCTTCAATCCATCACCCTTTACCTCCACATCAACCTGACACTCAGGAGAACTGAATGCCTCATTAATGCTCAAGAAATATCCCCTTTCAATGAAGCTCTCAACATCTTATCCTCCTTTCATTTAATACTTTCTCCTTGTACGTGTTCTCTATTTAAAATAACCAAATAGTGGGGCTTAAACTTTTTGTATCAGAATTAATGGGAAATTAGGAACAAAATGTATGTGATTTAATGTCTGGCCAAAGGACTCTCCCCTAGGAAGGCGTTTATAGAGCCAGGATATAAAAGTAGCATTCTGTTACTTGTCATTACAGTTTGCTCTCTCTAAGCCAACAAATACTGCTCCGTCTTGGGAATAATGGCCTCAGAAATCAAGTACAGCAACACAGGTTCTATTTATAAATAATTCCCAAAGGCCACCGTGTGCCCCCAACTCACGTGCCAGACTCCCACTGAGACCTAGTCGTGTGCTGACTGAGGTCGCACCATGGAGAATATGCTCACTTCCATCTCTGGGTGGGAGACTAGGGTGAAGCCGTAAGTATTTCCATCGGTGAAGTTCAAGCTCCAGTGTCATTACATGGGGTCCATCCAAGGTCAAACACAAAGGCTGATTTGTAACAGAACTGTGGCCACGGCGTGGTCAGCTCACGGATGTGCACACACAGCAAGGCATCAGGCACACACTGACACTGCTCGGGTTAGAACTAACCCAGGGACAGTGGCTGAGAATCCAGCACAAGCACTGGGGGGGCGGGGGGGGGGGGGGCTGGCAACAATAGGCTATTGGTCATCCAGAACCAATAGCCTGCCTCCTTCCTCCCGCCCGCCCACTCAGCTTCAAGCTGAGCGAATACAGGCAAGTCGTATTTTAAGAAAAACGGGGGCCCGTGAAGTTGTTACTCTCACAATCGCTTCCTGCGAAGGTAATTCTCTGCAAAGGACCTTTCCACGATTTGGAAACTCGATCCTCACTTCTCCGTGTTTGTATCAAGTGGTATATTATTTTCTTTTCAAGCTACAGGGATCGCAAATCCCATGCCACGGCTGTTTTGAGGAAGAAATCTATTCTTTATTACTTTAAGCAGCACTCGGTACGTTGTGTTTAGCAAGTATCCAAACAAGTCAAGGGCAGAAGCTCCTGCAAGAGTGTGGACATTTCTGTGTGTTACTCACCTGGGTGAAAAGGCGAAGTCACAGGCCTGGTGGCTGCGGGTCTGTGAAGGAACTGCGCCTCCTCCACTCAAGAAAGTATCACATGGTCGCCGTGTCCCCCTTTCCAGAGCCAGTATGAGAGGGGATGGCCCATTTCATGTCATAACAACTGAACAGTCCGACGGGTTATAACCAGGTTCGCTAAGGACTAGGAGTCAATGCGGCATGGTCCTCATTCTTTCTTTTTATTGCAATAGATTACCTCCCTCCCCTGGCTGGTTTGGCTCAGTGGATTGAGCGTCGGCCTGCGAGCTAAGTGTCGCTGGTTCGATCTTCCAGTCAGGGCACATCAGAGAAGGAAAACTCTGACTCCAAAAAACCTCCGCTGCCTTGCGGCATACCTCTTCAGGGGAAAGGCTAAGGGAGTAAACCCCGACAGAAAATCCGGAGCCGGAGTCCCTAAGGCGGTTTGACGTTGTAGTCAACACCGGCAACTCCTGCGGCGCACCTGAAGCCAAGCTGTATCGACTCCGTCTTTCCCTTGGACCCTTCAGCTGAGAAGAGAGGGGGGGTCTGCTGCATGGGCAACAGCAGACCCTCCATATCACCCTGCCCAGGCTCTGTAGCTTCAGCTTCACTGGAGAGGACACTCCAGCGTCATCGCAAGATGTCGATTCAACACGGGAGGAGACAGATACCGTGTCACTCCCGAGTCGGACTGCACAGCCATTCTCGGCGGTGCAGATAGACTCTTAGGAAGCTACACCATCGTCTCTCGAGACGGACGGCTGCCGACGAGATTACCTCCCACTTCTGCTGTTTAATTCAGGCTTTATGCCAAAACCATCTCAAAAAGCCTGGTGCGCCAGGTGTCACCCTCTTGCCCCTTTGCTCCATCTATGGATTTTCTTACAACAACTGAGGCCCCAGGTAGCAAGCGTGCATTTTCTACAGTAAAAAGCGATTATGAAGAACACCTTCGTGTTTTGAATGACACCACTTGGTTCACGCGCTGCATCTTTAAAAAAGGATTGCTTGTGGGTCCTTCAGGTCAGAGGGAGAGCGTTAAGGCCTCAGCAGTTCAGGATCGGTGTCCTCACTAGTAGTGGGGGCTGATGGGTACGTTGAATGTACTGATTGGTTTGTTTTTGCCTTTGAACTGATTGGTCCGGGGCCACTGCTTAATTCACAGGAATCCCCGGTCAATTGTTGGTCCAACTTTGGCTTTCCATCCTTTGTTCACGTCCAGCTTTGGAAGTTTCTGTCTGGAAGTCAGTCAACAATCTAAGAGATGAATGTAAGAGAAACTGTGCCAAACCAGTCAGAATGTAGCACAGTCCATATTTTGGGTTTTAGAAAATTGCAAAAGGTCTGAGAGAAAGGGAGGTTCTCGGCCTCAGAGCTCCTGTCTTGGGGAGAACCAGTTCCCTAACTGTGCAGTTCTGAGCTTCACGTAAATTTCCCCGCGCCCACCGTCAGTTGTACTTGACACTAAGCGATACTGTCACAGCCACAGTCAATAGATACGGTCAAGAGGGTGCCCTTTTAAGGCTGAAACAAATCTCAGGGAACCATGCATGCCATTAGCTGGCTGACACATCTAAAACCACTGAACAGCAGCCGTTAATGAATGCCCTAACTACTGGGACAGCCAAGCCACACACTAACGGGAGCTCACTGAGGAGGAACCAGCCATCACATTTCACATGCTGGGGACACGAAACCCCAAGAGAGGACCTGGCCTCTTTTCCATTCTTTCCCCCAACATTTTCCTTTGCCACACAAGAGCATGTTGCGAGGAAGCTCTGGCCAACTGCTAGGGCTGCCGTGGGTTACTCTGCAGAGGGACCTCTTAGGCCACATCAGGCCCAGCATGAAAGGATGCCATGAGAGAAAGCCCAGTCAGCCACAGGCCCCCAGCTGGGCGGCGGTGACGCAAATACCAAGCGAATGCCATCCTCAGCCCATCAGATTGCCACATGCCGTCACCTAGTCAAGCCGTGAGGTGAGGAGAAGTAAGTTGCTGTATCTGCCATGGGGATATCTTCTAGAGAACGTTCTGGAGCTGGTTTTATGGGCACCTACCCAATTCAGGTCTGCTTATAGACCCAGGCACAGAAAACTAAAGAACGGATTCGGCTGATTTTCAATCTGAACAGAAACTTCGCTTTTCAGTGTAATTCTGCGTCCACCCTATTAAGAATCAAATCCCAAATAGACCAACTAGAAACTTTCAGAAAACAAACAAATAACTGAGGGGGGAAAAGGAAGTCAATTAAATTCAATGGGAGCCGTTACTATGATTTGGGTATTGGGAATGCTTTTCCCAACCCTTAGCCCATCCTCAGTCGGCAAAAGCTCAGTCACCCATTAGTGCTAAGTGCTTCAGAATTCAGCGTGATAAACGTGTTCAAACCTGGGCCCCTGTGAGCAGCTGTGCCGCCTGAACCAGGCGTCCAGAGAAAGCGCTTCTCGCCAAGCTCCTCAGTGCCCAGCACCAGCCTCTGCTCCGGAGAGCAGCTTTATGATTTATTTATAAAAGTTATGTTATTTATTCTGACATTTTTCAACGTCAGTCACCCTCAGAGTGCTCTCCATTGGATGCAATATACAAACGAGCTGAAAGCATCTTCAAAATAAAAATTCACTGAAGCCAAACACAGCCTCTCACCACACCACCAGCTGGTGCACTGATACAGAGGGATTCCTGCAAGATGCAGCTAGTGGGGGGAGCCTGCACTGCAAGGGGCCCACCCTCTAGAAGAGAATTCCATTGTTTTGGGGTCCCCATCTTATACACTAGAGGCAGGGAGATGATCTACCAAAAAGCCCGATCCTTCCCAATGACTTTCAGAGCCTCTGCCTGCATTTAGAATCACTCAGGGGAGGCTTGAAAACACAAACTTCCTGCCCTCTGTCCCAGCAAAAACCAGACTATCTTAGTGGGACAAATCCCAGTTAGGACTCTCACCCATGAGGGACTGGAAAACTGAGCAGGCTTACCCGACAGAAACAGAACAGGGTAAAAAGTGGACTTTAGTGATAGGACTGGGCCAGAGAGAAACGAGAGAGATGGGGGGAGTGTTGAGAGTCAGCGGCCGCACAGACCTCGGCGCCGTGCCTGGCCCGCTAGAACCTGGCCAGAGGCTGAGGCTTCTAACATCTCGCTCCATCTGAGCTGCCGTAACCATTGAAAGGGGCTGGGTCTTCCGCTGGAGCCTTCTGTAGGCTCAGTGTGACAATAAAGGCAGATGGGAGAAAGAAAAAGGGAAATTGACACTGGTTGGTAAGAATTAAACGCAGTTTATAAAGGTGGTATAGTGAGTCAGAGACAGTATTCAACCAGTGAACTATTTTTGTCGCAAAACGAAGCCCTCTGACACCAAAATAAAAAGATATGTACAATGTTGAGATTTGACTTATGTGGGTCATATGGCTTTGACCATCGATGAGTTCTTTTTTAATTACTCCAATTCAAATTTCTTTTTTTAGACTCAAAACCCATTGACCCTTAGGTCCTACGGGGAAGGGCTGGGACAATCATCATGGCATATTCTTGTCACTGCGTCCTTCCTCGTGGAGACCCAGCTACCATGTTAGTCAATGAACTCTAGGTTTGAAAATGGTTTACAGTTGGAATCTAGACAGAGATCATGATTTTTTATGGGGGAAATTGCTCTCAGTCTCCTGCCCACCCCTTCTTACTTCCTACCCACTGATTTCCTGGCCATTGTGTGCATCCAGCAGTGACCTTGTGGACTGCCCATCTGTCTGGTCCCATGCGATCGCCATGTCTTTTAAGCATCTTTACAATCTGCCCCTTCATGACATCTGGAGGATCAGTGCCACCACCTGGCCTCTACTACTTCAGGCCCCCATTGTCACTGTTGTAATGAACAAGCCAAGCTTTATAACACTCTCTGCTACCGTCACAGCCCTTCTTTCCAGGGGACAGCCATCTCTGACTGTCTGGACGAAGCCAGTTCCCTTCTCACATTCCCGATGGCCTCGGTGAAGGGTGTGTCCTCTAAGGATCCCCCGGAAGGGCTCCGGGCCACCCCAGCATAGCCCCACTCTCACAAACACTTCAAACCTCTTGCCCTGCCCTCGGTCATAGCAACGCTGGCATTTCCATTTCTCTCGGCTGGGACAGGAACTTTCCCCCTGTTTCTAGGGGATGCCCAAGAAATGAGCTTGCACCGTCTTCTGAGGTCCTTGTTACAGTGTTGGTTGCATCTCATATCGCAAGAAAATCCCCTCAGGTCAATAAACTCTCCCTTGTTCAGAACTCTTACACTGTGGTCCTCTCGGCCTAGTGCCCTTCAAATCCCGTCTCTGGGTGCTCCCCCAGCTTCTTCTAGTGTGTGCTGGGGAATTGTGGCAGCTCCTTTGGGGCATAGCTCCACTCTCCCCTTACCAGGCCATGTGTCCTTGGCTGAGTTAAACTGCAGTATAGTCCTATTATTGATCTGGGGGCCAGAAATGGAAGGAGAAGGCTATCCCCAGGGGGGTTCTCATAGCTGTGAGAGATGGAGTATCTTTCCCTAAAGGGATGGGCTTGCTTTTAGCTTTTTTATTGTAGGAGATACAAAGAGGCCTGTCAGTTCTACCAAAGAAACCTTCTGGATTACATACTTAGTTTTGTGTATTAACTGTCCTCAACTTTCCATTAATTTTAAAAAATATTAGACTTTATTGTTTATGTTATCCCAGTTGTGGCCCTTGGCTGGTTTGGCTCAGTGGACTGAGCGTCGGCCTGCGAGCTAAGTGTCGCTGGTTCGGTCTTTCAGTCAGGGCACATCAGAGAAGGAAAACTCTGACTCCAAAAAACCTCCGCTGCCTTGCGGCATACCTCTTCAGGGGAAAGGCTAAGGGAGTAAACCCCGACAGAAAATCCGGAGCCGGAGTCCCTAAGGCGGTTTGACGTTGTAGTCAACACCGGCAACTCCTGCGGCGCACCTGAAGCCAAGCTGTATTGACTCCGTCTTTCCCTTGGACCCTTCAGCTGCGAAGAGAGGGGGGGTCTGCTGCATGGGCAACAGCAGACCCTCCATATCACCCTGCCCAGGCTCTGTAGCTTCAGCTTCACTGGAGAGGACACTCCAGCGTCATCGCAAGATGTCGATTCAACACGGGAGGAGACAGATACCGTGTCACTCCCGAGTCGGACTGCACAGCCATTCTCGGCGGTGCAGATAGACTCTTAAGAAGCTACACCATCGTCTCTCGAGACGGACGGCTGCCGACGACGATATCCCAGTTGTCCTGATTTTCCCCCTTTGTCCCTCCTCTACCCAGCACCCTTCACTCCTACAGTGAAGCCCCCCCACCATTGTTTATGTCCATGGGTCATAACTTCTTTGGCTACTCAATTTCCTGTACTGTAGTTGACATCCCCATGGCTGTTTTGTAGCTACCTACTTGTACTGCTTAATCCCCTCCTCTCTTCACCCATTGCCCCCCACTCCCCTCCCGTGGGGCAACCATCAAAATGCTCCCTGTATCCATGATTCTGGTGCTGTTCTTGTTTACTTAGCTTGTTTTTAGCTTTAATTGTTGATAGATACATACTTATTGCCATTTTATTGTTCATAGTTTTGATCTTCTTTTTCTTAAATAAGTCCTTTTAACATTTCATATAATAGTGGATTGGTGATGATGAACTCTTTTAGTTTTTTCTTGCCCGAGAAGTTCTTCATCTTCCCTTTGATTCTAAACGATAGTTTTGCTGGGTAGAGCAATCTGGGCTATAGGTCCCTGCTTTTCATGACTTTGAATGTTTCTTGCCAATCCCTTCTAGCCTGCAAAGTTTCTTTTGAAAAATCAGCTGATAGTCTTAATCTTATGGGAACTCCCCTGTAGGTAACTAACTTCTTCTCTGCTGCTTTTAAGATTCTCTCTTTATCTTTAACCTTTGGGATTTTAATTATGATGTGTCTTGGAGTGAGCCTCTTTGCACCCATCTTGTTTGGGACTCTCTGTGCTTCCTGGACTTGCATGTTTATTTTCTTCACCAAATTAGGGAAGTTTTCTTTCATTATTTTTCAAATAGATTCCAATTTCTTGCTCTTCCTCTTCTCCCTTTGGCATCCCTATGATGCAAATGTTGGACTTCTTGAAGTTGTCCCAGAGACTGCTTATACTATCCTCATTTTTTTCCCCTTCTTGCTGTTCTGATTGATAGTTTCTTGGTTCCTTATATTCCAAATCATTGATTTGATTCTCAGCTTCATCCACTCTACTGTTATTTCCCTGTAAATTGTTCTTTATGTCAGTCAGTGTATCCTTCGTTTCTGACTAGATCTTTTGTTATGCTGTTGAGGTCCTTGAGCATCCTTATAAACAGTGATTTGAACTCCTCATCTGATAGATTGCTTATCCCCATTTTGTTTAGCTCTTTCTCTGGAGTTTTGTTCTGTTCTTTCATTCAGGCCACGTTTCTTTGTCTCCTCATTTTGGCAGCCTCCCTGTGTTTGTTTCTATGTATTAGGTAGGGCTGTTTTGACTCTATATCTTGGTAATGTGGCCTCATGTAGTGGGTGTCCTGTAGGGTCCAGTGGCATAGCCTCCCCTGTCACCAAAGCTGGGTACTCAAGGTGCATTCTTTGTGTGGGCTGAGTACACCCTCCTCTTATAGTTGAGCCTTGGTTGCTGTTGGCAGAACAATGGGAGAGATTTACCCAGGCCAGTCAGCTGCCAAGGCTGGCTGTGACCACTGACCACAAACCTTGGCCCTCCATGGAGGATCAGCTGTGCAGGGGCAGGATGGTGGTGCTCTGACATGGTCTGTAGTGTCCACTGGGTGTGCTAGCTTTGGGGTTTCCCAGGTGGTATGGGCCAAGGTCAGCACCCACCTGTGTTTTTCCCAGGGCCACCCAGCCTGAACTATAAAGCGATCTGAGTTGGCTGCTACTTGCTTTGGGCTTAGAGATTCCCAGGCAAAGCCAAGCTGTGAACCTAGGCTGGATGCTGCTAGTCCCTGGACTCTCACCAAAGCCAGCTTTTTCTTGTTTCAAGGATTTAGAAAGTTATGAAGCATGACCCAAGACCAGCCATTCATATGGAAAAGAGGCTTGGGTTGACCCAGAAATTGGGTGGAGCAGTATCTCTGGGGATCTCCAAGGTGGGTCAAACTGTATTAGCCAGGTTGCAGAGTCTCAGATATGACACCAGCTGGCCAGATCTGTGGGGGGAGGGTTTAGAAAAGGGACAATGGCCTCTGCTGGCCTTGATGCCAGACACTTCAGGTCCTCCCAGTAAGCCACTGGTGCCTTTCAAGCTGCTGCCTCAGCATTGGAGTGCAGAGGGAGTGAGTCTGAGTAGGTGAGTCTGTGTGTGGGCTCTCAGAGGAACTTACTGGGGTTCCAGCAATTTCTTCCACTGACTCAATCTCCAACAGCTTTTGCAGCCAGGAGTTGTGGGGACTTATCTTCCTGGCACTAGAACCCTGGGCTATGGGGCCTAGTGTGGAGCTGGGACTCCTCGCTCCTGAGACATCCCTCCTGAATTTTTGTCCGTCACATGTGGGTGTGGGACCAGCCCGTTCCACGTCCGCTTCCTACCAGTCTGGATGGATGTGGTCTCTTTAATTCCGTAGTTGTCAGACTTCCATTCAACTTGCTTTCTGCTGGTTCTGCGTGATGGTTGTTCTATATTTTAGTTGTAATTTTGATGTGGTTGTGCGGAGCTATGAGCCACACCTGCGTAGGCCACCATCTTGACCAGAAGTCTTCCACTAACCCTTTGTAAGCAGCGAGTGAACCATAACAACCAACTCATTCCATGGTGTTTGTGTGAATACTGTTCTCCCCACACATGTTGAAAGCCTGAATCACTGCACCTTCAAGTCTCCTCCACCCAAACACTCTTTCACACCCCACCAGAGCCTGCTTTGGCAGTGGCCCCTCACCTTGTGCCAGGGGTGGTCCTGCCACCCCATCTCACTGCCTCCTCTTCCCCTTCTGCGTCAGGAGAGTCCCCCAGAAGCACATGCTGAGAATCACTTAGGATGTGAAAGTATAACATTATGAAAGGGAGGGAGAGGAAGCAAGGCTGGGCATGAAAAGCACCAAACCACCATGCAGAGTTTCGGTGGGCATTCTGGATTCCGGGTGGAATGGCTGGACTGGTCATCACAACCTCTGGAAGCCATGGGATGGGCGCCTCCCACCAAAGATGTGAGGTCAGAAGTGACACAGATCTGAAGGAACTTAACAGCTGACCACCTGCCTCTTACAGGGGTGAGAGTCAGAGGGGTGTTCACCACTTTGCTTCTCTTCACTTCTGTGGTGCAGAAGCCTGCTGCATGCAGCTTTGTGGCCCTTCGTGGCTGATCCCAGCCTGCTTGCACCTTAGGGTTCTTGGAGTCGTGGTGACACCTGGTATCTCTGTAAGTATTGAGATGGCTTTTGGCTTTTGCTTTCTAGTCTCTGTTTTTATATGGGGACTCAGGAAGACCCCAAAATGGTGCTGCGACCAGCGCCACTTTTCCAGAATCAGCTAGGGGCTTGGTAGTTTTAATCTACAGTTTTAAAGGAAGATGCAGAAGACTCAATAAGAAATCCAATATCTGCATTGTCATTTACATTGAATCAAGCAGCTGAAGGGCTGTCATTGGGAAAGAAGACATTTAAAACAGAAGATTAAATCGTCAAGTTATCATAGAGGTCTTTTTTTGTTTTTTAAAAAGCCAAGGAAGTGATATGTCTGAAGTAGATTAAAAAATAATGAAATGACCTTGAGCCTTCCTTCTACCTGTCCCATTCCACCACGAATAACGTAAAGTCTGAAAGACACAAGTCACGCAGAAATAGGAGGACAGAGGGAAGGATAACTACAGTGGCAAAGGAACCGAAAAGACCATCTGCATTTGCACAAATGTTCATGTCTGCAAATGGCGGAGAGTGGATGCTTGTTAGTTCACGCGAATGGATTCACCTACCCATCATTAAAGGTGCCAGCCAATTAGAGCTGGGCCAGAGCCGAGACGGCTCACCGTGAGCACAGAAGGCGAAGAGCAGTCCTCCGGAGCCTGGAAACGGAAGGGTATGTTCGGCTCTGTCTTAGATCTTAGACTTTGAGAAAATAATGAAGCTCAGGGCTTCCGTGGTGGTGTACGAATTTCTTCCCTTTCAGAGTATTTCCATCCTTTGAAGAGCTTGTCTCAAGAATATGGCCCATGCAGCAAGGTGTGTTCAGCCCGTGTGGTTCCCACATGAAGTAGCCTTGAAGGACCCGCTCTGCTTTGCCTCCCGCACGCACATGCTTTCAATAACCGAGCTTCCCGTCCAGGCAGGAGCCAGGATGGCGCAGGGCGAACAGACTGGGCAGACGTGGACTCAGAAGCCAGCTCTACTTCTTCATGGAGAGGCGTTGGCAAGTGGCTTTGACTCGGAGCCTCCGCTTCCTCTTCTGCAAGGTGAGGATTATACAAATCACCTTTTAGGGGGATGAGAGTCATTGGAGATCAGTATTTCATCACCTGACATATAAAAGATATTTAATAGCTGCTTATTATTTTGAGTCCTTTTCTCTCCTATTAGTTTGGAATATTATATGCGGTACCTGAAATGACTCTCCCCAACGGTCAAACCAGCTGGCTCTTTTACAGTCACGGAGACACAGACCTCTCTGGGGAGGAGTCAAAGAAGGAACAGATCCAGACGTGGGTCTGAACGTTGGAAACTTACACTCGGCGCAAGGAGATCCCAAAACAATGTAAAACAGAAAAACACAAAGGCCGTTCACCCATCTTTTCTCTTTAAAATATTTGAAGAGCAGACCTAGGTGTCTATATAAAACGGAGGGAAAAAGCAACAGCAGCAAGAATGTCCGTATCTTTTATTTTTAATTTTAATGAAGTACCTACAATGTTATCTAACTGAAACTGGTCCTCCAGAATAGCGATGTCTGTCATTACTGTGGGTCCCCACCAAAATATTCAGACCTATCGTCACTGAAGTTTTGGTTTTCAGGGATTTTTTTCTTTTAATGTCGTAATTAAACCTCATGATTAAATAAGAAATTCATATGTACAATCATGAGAGTACAGCACTTCAAAAACACTTTATAAAAGTTCAGGTCATTTGTCTGCGGCTGCTACTTTTATATGCGCATCTGATGCTGTAAAAAAAGGAAACATTAGAACAGTGTTTATTCTGCTAAGAATAAATGTCAAAGTCACATCTGCACAAAGAGCGTTGAACTTTTTATCAAAGGCCAGCTGCCAAATGAAAATTAACATCTACGAAGAAATGTCTGACGATTTCTTTGAGTACGAGTATGAACACAAGCGCTGATAGCTGTTCGTATAAGTGATTACTATATATTTGTGCATATGATATGATAGTAAAAACAAATCTGTTGGAGATTTTGAGATAAACTGTGGATTTTTATTTGTTTATATTGTTTAATAAATGAGTAAGTGGATATTGCTTCGCCACCCAAACTGGGATAATTGGGGGCAGCTAACCAAGAAATGGATGCCCTTTGGAGGCAATAGGCTTATCGCAGAGCTGCATGTCCATCTGTTAGGGGGCTGGGAGGGAAGCTGAAACGTTTGCACAGAGAAGTCAAATAGACTTCTGGCCATAACTGAGCAGCAGGGACTGCCCAGACCTCCCTACGGCGAATATTCCCGAACTACATCTCAGGTCAGTAAGGAACAGCACCACGGTCTCCCAGCCAAGGCTGTCCAAGCCACGGGAGAGGGCCCATGTTATCTACGTGTGAGATGTGCTCCTACCACCACACCGTATGCACCGGGGGCGTGAGTTACCTCTGTCCGGCAGCTGATCTAGGTCACAATAGTTCACAGCAATAAATGACCTTCATGAATTAATCCTTAGCACTGACTAGGTGTTCCAAGAACTCTCCATTGTATTGGGTAGTTGAATCTCAACTCTCTGAGACATGTGCGTTCTTATCCCTGCCTTCCGCACAGAGGAAACGGAGGGAAAGGGATGTTAAATAACCTCCCAAGGGAACATCACGTGCTAAAGGCAACATATGAATATCATTCTGCCTGGAATCAAGACCCACCAATCACTTGCCCTGCTGCGCTGTTGCAAAACAACGGCCAGGAACGCAGGGAACCATCCCAGCACTCCGCACAGAGCCATGGTTGCCGTTTTCCTGGCCTTGGCCGGCAATACTGCTAACCAGACGCCTGACTCTCAGAGACCTCATCTATGTTCTAGAATTGCTACCTGGCTCCCTGTCCTTTTCCTCGTCCCTGAGTCCCTTGGTGAGTTGTCTGATATCCTGGGGTCCTCACTCTGCGCTCACCTCCTTTTTGCTCAGTTCTGCCTGGACTACACACCTGATCCCGACCTGGTGTCTGTGGACGGCGCAGCTAGAGCTGTGTCTTTGCTGCCTGTGACTCCCGAGAGGGCAGATGGGACTGAGCCCCATGCCCGACCCCACGCCCAGACCGCCTGGCCCGCAGCAGGGACTCCGCACCCTGGGCTACGATCCAACGATCCAATGTGTGGTCAGACAACTTCTGAGGGTGCTTGCAAGTCTAAGAACTCTCCCTGTGAGCCTCAGTGTTCATAAGGGGCGATTTTTAAAAATGTTTTTACCGAAAGGGAAAGGTTTATTGTGCAGCCCTAGGTTGTCCTGAGTGGAGGCAAGGGGACCAAAGAAACAGCCGTCTGCAGGTCACACAGTACAGGGAGTCCTTCGCCCCTCTCCCCTGGGGCTGGGCGGGCCAGGTGGGAGGGGCAGCTTCAGCCCAGGCCTGCCAGGCTGGAGCAAGGGGGCAGCCTCTTAGCATCAGCCCGATGCTCACTGGGTAGGGAAGTTGTTAGCATCCCGCTTCTCCGGCATTTCTGGACCTTCCCTGACCATGTCCTTGAAACCCCCTTCACTGATTGGTTCTCTTGAGACTGTCATCGGGATTGTCCTGCTGTGCCATTCTTCTTTCCTGACGGTGCCTCCTCCCCGTCCTGGGCCCCACGCAAAGGTGACCCTGCCCAGTAAGTCCTTAACCTTCTCCTGTGTCTCTGTGGTGACACTGGCTGATCTCGCTCCCTGCCGGGTGCTGAACCAGCAAGCACCCCTCCGCAGATGGTTCCCAAGCTCGACCCACTGACCTAAGCCCCTCTCCTCCACCTCCCACCTGCATCTCTGACTGCCTTTTGTAAATATCAAAAGGATCCACCCAGACCCCAAACTCAACGCGTCATAAATCTAACTCACCTACTCGTAAGAAAAACCTGCATGGCATTCTAATTTTGCCCTCTAACCTGGGATCAAGTTTTGGGGTTACCTTTGACCTCCACTTTTCAGGGTATGTAAAATCCTGTTTCTAAACCCCGTAAGTTCTGTCTCTTCCCTGCTTGTCTCCGCCCGGCTTCCTTACCAGCCTTCCCATGGCCAGTTTCCAAACCTGCTGGGCACACAGCTGTTAGGGCACCTTCCCGGATCCCAGCACCCACCCGACGCCAACCTTACACCCAGAACGCTCATCATCGTACCCTGAGCAGCATCGTCATCTTATTAGGGTCTCAGAACTGCTGCAGGTCGGCACTGAAAATCATCATTTTTATTGTGAAAAGGGAGATAAATGTTCCAAGAAATTTAATCTTGTTCAAGGAAACCCGTCACACAAAGGACAGAGTATGGATCTAGATCAACGACGGTCAGACGCCCATACCTGTGAGCAGCACCTTCTGCCTGTCCAAAGCCAGCGAGGGCTCCTCTGCTCCATCTCCTTGCCTGGCACTCACCCCCCCGCCCCCATCAGCAAAGCCCTGATGTGCTTTCCTGGTCTTCTCGCTATTCACCTCCGATAGCCTGCGAGTCAATCAATCTTTATCCTCCGCATTCCCGCCCCTCCCCGGTCACTGTAGCCTAGACACTGTTTACGTTCTCCCCAATACAGCCCTCCTGTTCAGGACCTAACCGTTCTTCAAGACCAATCTCAAAAGCTCCCTCCTCTGGGAAGTCCTTCCTGGTTCACCACGTTAAGTAAAATCTCCCCCTCTCACTGACTCTGTGTGATATTATAATTCTTGAGACATTTCTTATTTTGTGCTTTATATTCTTTTATTTCTGGTCTTCTCTTATCCGTCCACTAGAAAGTAAATCCTTGAGGGCCATGGATTGTTCCTGACCTGTCTGGGTGGCCCTGGAAGACATACCCTTCCCTCTGGAACCGTACACTAGACAATCAATGACACTTCTGTGTAGTTGGATTCCATCCTGGGGACCGTAGGGTTCTGAAGCAAAGGGACAATGTGGCGGGTTCCGGATTTTGTTGTAGCCTTTCTCTCTCTCTCTCTCTTTTTTCTTTCTTTCTTTCTTTTTTTTTTTTTTTTTTGGTAAAGCAATTCTCTGTTCTCTTTTAACTCTCAATTGTAATTCAGCTACTTTCCAGCATTTTCCTGCCAGGATGCCCTTTCTCAATGAATAAAGTCATTCCAGTCATAGAGTAAAGGGCTGGCCCTTCTATTTCGAAGCACTAACGTCTCTTTCCATAAAGCGCCCAATAACCTTGAACTACCTTTCTGACACTTCCTGTCATGCTCTTTTCTGATGCAAATGGTAAATCAAAGGGAAATCATTTTTAAAGTGCTTATCTTTTAGGATGTTCTCACTTTGATGAAAAAAGACACTATGATTTTTTTTTTACCAGCTATTTTCTCTCTTAAGGCTCAGTCCCTACTGAATTCTGCTCAACATAGTTCAGTTGTGTCTTTTTGCAATTTAACATCATTTATAATCTCTATAAATAATTCTGAATTAAGTATGCAAAGTATATTAAAATATCTTTCATCTGTTTCTTATGTAACGTTAAAATGTTTTTCTAAACAGTGTAGCACATCTTTTACAAGAGTGATGCTTTACCTCAACATAAATGTGGCATTTGAGGGTAGTCACATATGAAACTCTTCAGGTGACCTGGTTCTTGGATACGAAGAACACACCGATCCCTCCCCGGGCGGCATTTTTATGTGCACCTACCCTGGTAAATTCAAACTCCATGTTCATCATGTTATCCTGCTCTCAGGCTGTGGCTATGTGTACGGCCTGATGGACCATTTGGCTAAGCTCTCTTATGACTGTCTTATAACATCCTCTGGGAAATGGGTTTTTAGGATGATATTGACTTGTTAGTAAATAAACAAAATGGTCGAACAACTGTTACACAATTTTTCTTTTCATAAATTCCCTTGGTATGTTACTCTTCTTTCATAAAAGTGACTTTTCCTGAAGTATTGAATTATATATTTTCATTTCCTAATGCAATTGAATTTATGAATATGATTCATTTCTAATCAATGAAATTGCATTGTAGTTTGGCTAAATAGCAACTAAAGTTTAATTAAGTTTTCAGTCTCCATGAAGGGAAAATCATCATTTTATAAGGAAAAGAAAAATTGATCGCTTGGGAGATTTTAGGAGATTAAAACCTACACAACAATTTGACTGGATGTTATTTCTTTGATAAGCCGTTGCAACCCACCAATATAAGAGCATTATATTTCTTCAATGCCAGGGTTGTGCTAATATGAAAAGAGGGGGAGCTACTGTCTGATGTGCCTCAGTCTCCTGCACCAGGGGTCCCCAACCTCCGGGCTGCAGACTGGTGCCAGTCTAGGCCTGTTAGGAACTGGTCCACAGCAGGAGGTGAGCTGGAGTGTAATGCTCTTGACTGATCCCCAGATCATTCCATGGAAAAGTTGCCTTGCGTGCAACACATCCCTGGTGCCAAAAATGTCAGGGACCGCTGTCTAGAACCATAAACTGGCAAGAAAACCAGCTTCACTGGTCTGTTCTGGGACTCCTGAGTGATGATGTATTAAAACGTTTTATAACACATAGAGTTCTATAAAAATATTAATGACACCCTCTTAGTCAACCATTCTGCAGAAACGGAGGTTCATTATATTCAGATTTATAAACATCAGTGTGTTTTTTAATTGCTACTTCCAAAGAGATCTTTACCTGTTGGGACAGAATGAAAAAATACTTAGTTTTTCGTGGAAAGTTGCCAAATATTTACTATTAACTTCAGTATTAACAGTTTTTGAAGAACGAACGTTGGCAAATGCAGATGTCAGTCTGCCTAGTAGAGAAATGGCATGTACCCTCTGGAGAGGAAGACCCAGAGTCCCAGGATGCAGCCCGTGGTCCGCAGCACAGGCTTTCGTCAGACCAGGCGCAAGTCCTCGCTGCCGCCTTTACAAGCAATCTGGGCAACTGGACAATTTCATACTCACGCTACTTATTAGTAAGGCAATGGTGGTTCAGCTTTATTCTGCGGTGTCAGAGTAAGTTCTCCCCTGAGCTTCTGGTGTCTTCACAGCTCAGCGGGAAGTTGTTCATCTCAGTAAACATTACATGTGTGTTCCTGGGAGGTTGGTAATTCCCGGGAGGTTGGTAACACACAGCAAAACTTGCAAGAAGGGCAGCGACTTGGGTTTCTTTGGCAAGGAAAAGCTTCCTTTTCGACTAGAAATAAAACTTTGGGAGCACAGTCTACCACCCAGGCCAACTAGATCAATGCTTTCCTGATGTGGTAGCTATTACAACAATAATAGCGATAATCATATCCAACAGGAATATCAGATAAAGTGCTCGCCCGTCAGAGGCCCTGGAGCCCTGGGGGGTGAACACACACACTGTCTGGGGTAGCCAACAAAATAAGCAACTTCCAGATACTCTCTGACTCTAACTCATTCGCTGCAGAACATGATGAGCTTTCATGACCTGGCTGAAACTCCTAGGCTGTCTAATGAAGGGTCCAGCTTCCTGTCAGTCTGTATGGTTCCCGTAAATCCCTCTGTGTACGAAGAGCAGAATTATGTTGAGGTTCATTCTAAATACCACCAAAAATCCCATCTGTCAGATATGAAGCTGGAAATAAAGGGGACGTGTGCTATAAAGTGTCTCAATATTAATTTTTAAACCCTGACTCCAATCTTTAATTGATTGCTTTGTGGGATCCGCGAACTGGGATCCAGGAGCCCAACGTGTGAAGTGTATCTGACAGACTGGCGGAAGTCTCGGTGTGTGATCGGTCTGCCTGGCCTAATGGGGCGGGGCATGTGGACTAGCGTGCTTCATTTCACAGGGACACCAAGGCACAAACTGCAGGAAATCCAACAGATGTTTTCAGTTAAAATGTCCATGAGCTGGTTCAACATGGTAGACACAACCAAATCAATAATAAATATCCGTATGTATCTGAGGATAAGCTAGCTTCATCGCAAGATGTCGATTCAACACGGGAGGAGACAGATACCGTGTCACTCCCGAGTCGGACTGCACAGCCATTCTCGGCGGTGCAGATAGACTTTTAAGAAGCTACACCATCGTCTCTCGAGACGGACGGCTGCCGACGATCTGAGGATAGTGCCCAGGACACAGCACTGGGAAAGAAACAGATTATAATTTGAAATAAAGATGAAAAAACAGAAGACAAAAAAAGCCTAATATCAAGTTAAATAGGAGACACCAAAGGAGAAAATAGAGAAAAGGGAGACTACCACTGGAAGCAACGAGGACTAGAATTTCTGAGCTGATGGGCGGTACATGTTCTCCAATTCAGGAAGCTCACTTGATCCCAAGGAGAATAAACGTAAGCAGATTCACAACATGACTGTAGTAAAACTGCAGGAGACCTACAAGCAGCAAAAGGGAAAGGATAAATTACTTAAAAGGAATAACAATTAGACGGACAGCAGACATAGCCATGACGAGGGAAGAAGGCAGAGGAAAAAGTGTCCTGAGTATTCAAAAAGACAACTCACAACACGAGAGTTCTAAATGCAGTGGACCCAAGGTTGTATTTCTGAAAGAAAAAAAAAAAAAAAAATTGAACACAGAACCAAAGAGTAGAATGAAAGAAATGAAGGAATGGAGAGTATTCTAAGTAAATCTAAATTCAAGTATAATAAAAACTAGGTTGAACCCTGTTGGTAAATACATATGATTCAACCTAATAATAGTGACTAATTCCGACGGTGTTAAAAATCCAGCGGATAGATACATCTATTTGCCCAGACTCACCCAAGTGTGTACTTAACATGTGTGTATTTTCTATTACATAAAGCGTAGCCCGGCAGTTCATCTCTAAAACAAACAGAACTAAAGTACTACAGAAGAACAAGTTCAAGACCGTGTAGTGCATTGAAAGCATTATGATATATTTATATTGTTTCAGAGAGGGACAGGGGTAGTGGTGAATGTCAGACCGTATGAAGGCAAGAGTGCATGATGAACAGTAAAGGAAATGCTAAAAGAATGAAAAGAAAATTTAAGCCCCAGAGCACAGGGACAGGGGATTTCTCACCCTTCCTTTCTGTGACTTTAAAAGTATGCCACAGGCCTAGACACCACGCAGCAGGACCCAGTTACGCAGGGTCACCTCGCTCACCCAGAAAGCTTTCACGAGAAGGTAACTGAAATGAAAACAAAAATTAAACAACACCAAAACAGGAGGCCAGAGAGACCCTCGGGGACCAGCCTCCAGGTCAGAATCTGAGGGATGTTTTTCAAGATGATGAAATAGACTCTCCCGGAGAGGAGCCGTGTCATGGAACGCAGAAAATGATGAGATGCAAGAGGCCGGGGAGAGGGGCGTGGTGCAGGTGCGGGGGTGTAAGAACCCCGGCTTGGGGGTATGTGCAGGATCCTGCAGGGAAGTGAGCTCCCGACTGCGTCTCCTAGATGAGTGATTACAAGACTTTAGAGAAGTGGGAAACCTTTGTACATGTCTAGGTCAGGCGCTTCATTTCCGAGATGAAGACACTGGGGTCTAGAGGAGCTGGTGTTCTCGCTGCGTTTGTGTTCCTGGACAGCCAACTGTTACCATATAATTACATTTTTCACATCAGAGACAAAGATTTATGGAGCACCTTGGAAAATGCCTTTTAAAAAATGTGCAATTCAGGACAATTATTTCAGTTAAGGTAGCTAATTGGGTACTTAAAGTAGTTAGTGGGTTTGCATGCTTAATTAACTATAATTTATTTAAAAGTACTCTAACATCAAATTACTGTGGGATGCATTTGAGGCTGAATTATTCTTTTAAAAAGTTTTATTTCTGTCCATTTCTTTGGCAGTACAAAATAAAGCTAAAACTTTATTCCATTAAAGGAATATCATCAAGTGGAACTAAAAATACAAAATGAAGGAAAATGAGTAGAATTAAAATGTTGAAACTAAATAAAAACACATCAGTAATGACCCATTTAAGAATTACCATACAAGAAAAAGAGTTTAATTCAAGTAAGCATAATTCACAATCAGAATAATAGCAGTGGAGCATGGTGGAAAGTGTTACAAACTAAGACTACTTGGAATTTAAGAGCGCTTTGTCACTGACAACTCCTTAATGTCTCCTGACCTCAGCATCCTCATCTGGACAATGGATTTATGTGGTTACCTTCAGCTGCTAATAGACCAGATTTAATTACATGAACGCACTTTTGTTCAGGGCCAGCTTAGCCATCTGACAGATCTGGATCTTCCTAACAGCCTGTGCGTTCCTCCCTGGTCCATGACAGCAAGCACTTATCACTAAATGCCTAAAATCTGTTCCATGGAGCTACACCAAGCAGCTAGAAGGGACGTGGAGCTGCAGTTGACATGTGTGTATTTGAATGTATTCACTTTACCAGCTTAGGAGGCAGGGGAGCCAACCTCCAACGGAGATGCCTTGTATGCAGTGAATGTGGCCCCATGCCCAGGTCCGTATAGTATTTCTGGGATCTTTTCCCTCCTCCCCGTTCTTACTCACGGTCTTAAGTCTGGCCCCATTAGCTCTTGCCTAGAGGCACAAGCCCCCGACTTCCTTTTGCCCTCTTACCTGCCCATCCCCCACAAAGCTGTTATTAGAAGGGTCAAGAGTATATGTAAATGGGGTTGTGTTAAAAATCTTCATTGGCTGCCCGATGCTTTTAAAGAAAGCCCACAATCCTTAGAGTGGCATCCAAGGTCCTTGAAGATCTGAACCATGCCCACTTCTGCAGGGCCATCTCATTACTCCCATTCGAACATCTCATCGCTGCGTCCATCCCAGGCTGTTTCAGTGCCAGGGCCCCGAAACGGGCTCGCGGGGCTCTCTCTGATTGCCTGACAGGCCCGTAATTTCCACTCTGCGCACTCCTTTTCTGCTCGGTGCACTTCTTGCCTTCGAGATTCCCTGTTATTTGGTTAAGATGCCCAGAGCACCATGCTGACAATTATCGGAGCCCATCACGCTTGTGCTATAATCATTTCCTTTCTGAAAGATTTCCTCCATTGGACTGTAAACTCTTTGAAGACATGAACAATGTTTTAATCATGCCTCCTGCAAGATTCTCTGAGAGTAGAAAGTCTATAACAGGTGGTGACCGAAGAAATATCTACTTCTGTATTTTGTCACGAGATGACATAATCTCTCCTCAAATACAAAATCCTTCATGAAAGATCTTAGGATACTCAGGTTTAAATTTTTATACCTTCCCTGCAACTTTGAAACTTCCAAATTATATGTTGATGAATAATGGGTCCGCCTGAGTTAGAGAAATGAAAAAAAATCTGACATTTGAACAATGAGCAAATTTTCTGCAACTCAAGCTTTTCATGAAAATGAAATGATAGTTCCTAGAAATTGTCTGACAGTAACTGGAAGTTTGTCAATAACCATTATTATTCAATTAATGCACAGCCTTTACTAACAGAGCTATGGTTTTAGTTTTATTATAAAATGTAACAATACTTATAAAGATGTCTTTAAAATATTCTTTAGCCAAAAAATAATAATAATAATAATAAAAGCTAGTTGTGAATACCAGGAGGACGACAGTACCTGAGATTCTAGATAAGAGCAAGAGCAGATATGACTTAAGACATCAGTTGTTCTGTTCATCGTTATTGTCGACATTGAGTTACATGTTTTCATGACCTGTTATACTTTCCAAGAATGCTAGCTATCAACTTGGTAGCAACACTTAAAATTCAGTTATCACTTATTATTTATCTAACACTATTTTAAACATCTTACACATAAACTCTCTTACTCCTCGTGACACCTTATAGGGCAAGTTAAAATATTTTCTCCATTTCAATGCGAGGGAACTGATGTACAAAAGGGTTCAGTGCTAAAACTCATACAATTAGTAAGCAGCAAGCCAGCGACTGACTTAGTGCCGTCTGCCTTCGGGTGCTCTGCATTATACTGCCCCTGAATTTTAACAGGTAAGTAGAGCATCCACCTCATGAAAGTGTTACCAGAATTAATAGCTGTAGTAGAATCTATTACTGGCCCTCACTCTTCAGCTCTACATCATGTGACATTTCCATTCCTCCCTCCGACAGAGTCAATTATTCTTCCTCCAATAATATGCTTGGGTTCAGCCCGATGGCCTGCTTTGGCCCCTAGAATCGAGAGGAGGTGACATGGTCATACTCTCCTGTTGCCATGGAAGCGCATGCCGGGGCAGCCCCTGGTCCCAGGAGAAGGAGGAGAGACATGTGACACACATGAAGCTGTCCAGGGGGACCAGCCTAGATCAGCCAAGCCCAGCCTCCCCCCAGATGTATGAGCTAAATACATGCTTATTTGACCGTCATGGCACGGAGCACAGCAGCACAAACTACAGCACCTGTCACAGTATCCAGTGCCCGTATCTGGGCTGCGGGAGCTTTCCGTAGAGGTTGGGTGTCATTCCACTCTGCTGTCTCTTCTCCCCACAGTTCTGTTCTGAACACAGAATTCCAGCGACTGTGTCATGAAAGGACTGGTGGTCGGAGGGGTCAGGCACTGGAGAAATACAATTTCTTCCTTGGGCTCAGATAGAGTGTCTTCAGAGGGCGCTGTCCTAGGTGGACTGGAGTGTGCGTGGGCTATTAGCTGTAGGTTTAAAGGGAAGATGACATTTTAAATGGAAAGGGTTATATAGAAATAGGATAATATGAAATCCTGTGGGACTCACTTTCACACTCTGGGTATAAAAAGAAGAATAAATAAGAGGAATCTAGAGCTAAAGGGCTATTTATCAAATTTAGTTTTTCCTGAAACATCTGTAGCACTCGTGCCTCAGAATCGCCCGTGGGGCTCGATGGAAAATGCGGATTCCCAGATCTGAGCCCATGGCTAGTGAATCGGGATCTCGCGAGGCCCACGAATTTTTCCTCTGGAATCGTAACCACCATGTGGGATCTGTGGATGCTAAGTTTGAGAACCACTCACCTCCCAACTCCTAAAGTAAGAACCCTTTATGGGTGAGGGTAAGTTTGCACAAAGATGACAGAGACCAGGGCTAGAACTTTGCAAAGAGCCCAAGTCAGAAATAATCGGGTACCTTTTTGGTAGGTCATCTTTCCCTGGGAGTTTGAGGTCTGGAAAGAAAGAGCTCTGAATACCCAGACTCTAATTTCGAAAGGTTGTGTTCCTCGGGATACCTTTGGCCTTTTCTCTTTAAGGAATATCAGTCACATCAGACCGCTTCTATTTTGGAGTGAAAAGACCCATATCCTCAATATGAAAACCCTTCTCTTTCCCTGACCAGATGGTTTCTCATTCCAGCGGGGTGGAGAGGGAGCAGAGAAAGGCTGGGGAGAATTATCTTGTAACAGTACATGGAATTATAAAACTGGATTTGGGTTCTGTTATAGAAGCGGCAAAGCTTTCACGTTAAACCTCTTGCAGATTTCTAAGCGTATGTCTCCCAAGCTCTTCTGCTGAAACCCGGTGTTACAACCCCAACTAATAGACCCCCAAACTACATTCATCGGATAATGCAGGAGAAGACGGGGAGAGCTATCTCTGTCTTCCCCACCCATCAGAGTGGGTGCACAGAAGGTGTCCCAGACCCATGCATCATCTGAGAAACACAAATTATAACTGTCAGAATGTAAAGGCACTCGCTGGAATGGCTAATTATACTATTGCGAAGAGTCGGCGGAGCAAAGAAACCCTTCTGCTCTGCTTATAGGAGTGGAAATAGGTACAGTCACGTTGGAAAGCTGTTGGCACCTCCTTACAGAGTTAAGCATACACTCACATTGACCCAACAATCACACTTCTAGCTATTTATCAGGCAAAACGGAAATATAGATCCATAAAGAAACCTGCACAAGAATGTTCAAGCAGCTACACCTAGAAATAGCCCACAAGTCCATCAACAGAATAATTTATAAAAATAAACCTGCTGTATTCACACAAAATACCACTCAGCAATAATAATGAACAAAATCCAGATGCACAAAACATCATGGCTCAATCTTAAAACCATCGGGTCAAGCAAAGAAGGTCAGATATCATTCACTGTATAACAATGGTTCCACTTACATAAAGTTTAAGAATCGACAAAACTGATCCATAGTGATGGAAACAAGAAAAGTATGTGCCTCTTCAAGGAAGGAGATGTATCAGAAAGGGCAGTACTTCTGGGTGGATGAAAATATTCTATATCTGGATAGGGGTGTGGGTTACATCGATACAGACATTTGTTAGAACTCATTGAAGTCTTCACTGAAGATACATGCATTTCATCGTATGTTGAGTTAACCTCAAAAGTACTATATTAAAAATTAATGGCAGAAATTATTTTCTTTGGTTTTGCAAAATATACAAGAGTAGGAAGAAACTTTTCTTCAAATTTCATTCAGAAGGCAACGTTTTTTCCATTTATGAGATCGTCATCTTGAATATGCTTAGGACTCATAAATTTTATGTACATGTTCTGTGTCAAGCCCTTTATTTTCACTTCTTTAGGACAGATAATATTTACCAACCTGGAGTCATTTCTCTTCTTTGTCCTTGAGAGCTTCTATATTTAATTGCTGGTTTCTAAGTTCACCATGGTCCATTAGAGACGGATTGAAGAAGCAGGAAACGAATAAAGCACCAGGTATGGGAAAGAAAATAAAATGCCCTGACAACTATAATTTGTTTCTTGGAACTAATATTGCTGACAATGGTACCGGATGTCAAATAATCTACCAAGCATCAACAAGCCACCCTAAGCCCTTACGAATAAGAACTACCAAACACGGGGCTGACTAATGGCAGTGCCAGACCCTGAGGACATCAATATCCCTCGGCGGGCTCCTCAGGCATCCCCTCCAGACAGATGAGGATTCCGCCGCAGGGAAACGATGGTCAGAGCTAACGAAGACTTGTCAAGACTGGGCAATGTTGAGTCTGAGTCTGCAGTTGACTGGCTGTGGCCCATTGGGAGCCAGTCTGGATGTGAGCCAAGTGCAAACAAAATATCTCGTGATTAGTGGTGGCCAGTTCAGCTGGGGTCAGGTTCCAGCCCTTGTCACCACTTGTCCTTCATTTGAAAAGCCATTAAGATGGTACGATCTGCTTTATTCCTGCCTCTGCACACTCTGTGTGCTACCAGGTATCTCCTGTAACATCCTCTAGAGCACTGAATGCCACTTACTAGGCAGGAACTTACTTTCCTACTCTAAATAAGTTGCAGTCAGAAGCTTGTATGTTTTTATTTCCTGGACAACAGCATTTTCCCGTACCTTACTGGGTGCTTACTTACGGAATAAATGGGGAAAGGAAGCGAGGTTACTTTGAACCCAATAATATGAAGCACTTCTGGGACACCCGGGAAGAACAGCTGGAGTCCAGGGCAGAATGCAGGGACTATCTGTCATTTAGAAAGTCCCTCAGAGCGCCTTAGGGACCTGGATCTTCATGCACATGAGCTACACATCTCTTGTTGTGTTGACTGAAAGCATGAACATCTCTCTAGGGAAAAGTCAAAGGAGGAAACACGTGAGACTCGCAGCAGCTTAGAAGGAAGATGATGGTGTTCTGGGCCAGAGTGGGACAGCAGAGGGGAAATGTGCAGAGAAATTGCAAGTCTTGCTCATGGATTAGGGATGGGTGGGAAGGGAAAGATAGATATTTGCTGATTCAGGTTCTAGGATAAGACACTCAAGGGTACTATCTGCTTTGGAGACAAGAATCTATGAGCCATGGACATACAGGAAGGAGGCAAAGCCATAGGATGTGATAAAATAATACAGGGAGAGGGAATGCAGAGGGAAGTGCCTAGGATGATGCCCAACACTGAGAGGCTAATAAAGAGACTAAGTAAGGAGGGAAAGGAGAGGCAGGAGAAAATATGGAAGTGCCACAGAAGCCAAGAGAAGAAGTATCTCAAGAAGGCAATAGGAAGTTAATTATGCATCGGGCCAAAGAGAGTCCATTAGATTTGGCAATATTATACGTTTTAATTTTATTTCATAAATGGATTATTATCTAATGGCATAAATACCGACACTAAACCCTACTAGAAATTACTACAGCAAAGACAGGGATTAACACATTTCTGAAAACCCTTGTCTCTCTGCAGGTAAGTTAAGGGAGAGAGTGGCAGCTGCGTCTTCTTCACAGGCCCAGCAATATAAGTGCAAGCGATGCCAATGTCCACCTGAGCAGGAGGAGAAGGTGTGTGAGTGAATGGACCTCTGCCCTGACTGTCACCACACTGTCCCACACGTCCTGTCTGGGGAGCAACAGAGAGTGGCCCAGCCAGGCTCTGACTAAGGCTTAACGTGGATCAAGTTGGGACCCACAGCATGGAGAGCAGAAAATCTTGAGGCTGTACAGCCTAGCCAAATCAGCAAAAAAAATAAGCCATCCATGAAAACCAGCTGGGAGGACAGAAAGGAAAAAGTGTACCAAATGAGGACAGGAGAAAGGAGCAATCAAATTAAATGTCTGGATTAGAAAGACTAGAGAAAGGTAGGATCATGACGAGCAATTTCTTAGGTTCACGCCGGCTACTCCGAGCTGCAGAATCTTTGCTTGCTTTCTGGGCTGGGCACAGGGACAGAGACAGAAATGCACAGCGAAAGGGCTGCCCATCTGATGCCCCCTCGCTGGACCCAAACTCACCGTAACTCTGGCCTTTAGCCCCTCCTCTTCCTCCTTCCCCGGGGAAGCCTACACAACATGGCTGTCCCCATCTGACCTCCAAGGTTGTTCCTACTATGGTGACTGGTGACTGTCCTCAGATCTCTGTCCACATAGGGGCACTTTGAGCATGAAAACCATAGCCAAACCGTGGCCTCAGGATGGCTACCCACTCTTCTGTCAGAAATAGGTGCAAAGCCAGCCAGCAGAGCGTTGTCACACCAACTCTGAGCTGCAAAGGAAAGCCCAGGATCATGAAGACAACTTAATGGGAAAGATGACTTCACGTTCCAGAGTTCCCACATACCGTGGCATGTATCAGGCCCTCCAGAAGGTACTGCTCTGGGAAGATTTCTACAGGTTAGGACCCAGGTCTTCGGCATAATCCAGTACTACTCACTCAGTGGCCCAACCCCGGCAGCCTCACTGGGGCCCACCCAACAGCAGCATTTGTTTTCATCCATAAATACCCCTGAAGGGCAGGCAGAGTGGGGCAGGGGTGAATCCTGGAGGTTTTTTCCCAGCCTGAGAGGCCAGCTTAATTTAGAAAAGATTTGTATAAACATTACCATTCACGTGTTCCTAGGGAACTATCTCCATAGCATTAGGAGTCATCGAACATTCCATGGCTTCAAAGCTGGCTTTGCGTGAAGGTCTCCTCGCCCTGCTCAAAGGGAAGGCAGGAGCTTTAAGAACAGATGACCTGGGATGGGCTTCAAAAAACCTGTTTCCATTTGGCTGAACCCTGCAAGGCGGCATGATAAGATAATTTAGGACAAAATGAAGATGGACTAAAGGCACATATGGCTGACAGACACCAGCTGGACTTGCCGTTCGCTCTTCAGGGAGCAGCGCCCGCAGCCTGGCAAAGGGGAGATCGCCCGAGATGGGAGAGAGCTGTAGAGAAGGGTCAGCGCCGTGTTCCTGGGAAGGACGGCCAAAGTGGGTCTGAATGTCTGCGTAGGAAAGACAGGGATAAACAAGGAGAGCCCGAGGAGCGGGCCTTATTGGGGCAATCTCTCAGGAAACTAAAGAGGGCCTGATGAGGTGGGGACTTTTCAGACAAAACGAGACACTGTGTCAGAGAAAACCAGCCCCGCACAGCCTGCATTTGTCTCTCTAGAACGGCTTTTGGGAAAAAATTGCATGCCGTGGCTTGAAACACGATAAGCTGTGTTTTCTAGGAAGCTGCAATGGGATTGGAGAGCAGTTTTTAAATATCTGCTATAAACAGAGTTCATAAAGGATATTTATAAATATCCCCGTCATGGAAGGGCCAACAGATAATGTCAACTTTGGACGTTTGGTTCGTATTTTGTTAATTATATATAATATTTGTACCAACTCAAAAGCTTCAATAACCAATGTATTTGACAGAGCAGGACCTCTGTTTATTCCTCTAATTCAGAAGCAAAAATAATATTGGGTACTATTTATCAAGTGCCCTGTTTCTAATAGCCTTGTCTTAGGCAGAATGCCCAATAATTGATATATTGTGTCATGCTATCTTAAAACTTTCCTGAGATGTGGGTATTATTAGTCCCATTTTAAATATTACAGAAATTAGAGAGTTTCAGGAATATGCTCAAGTTCACACGGATTGTCTAAGTCTCAGCCTTACATTTAACTAGTGCATGGCACTGCCTTTCAACTGTCAGATATTTTAAGCACAATCAATTAAGTTTCTTAAAATCCCAAATTCTTTTGTTATTTTCATCTGAGGCATTTGGTCCTAATAGAACCAGTGTGAAAGTCTAATGTCAAGATGTATATTCATGCACGGACTCTATTTTCCATACTGAGCCACACTTACTCAGTGTGGGGGGCACATACCGTTTGGAGGAACGGTGCTAGGCCCTGAAGTGTTTATAATGAGAACTAGCAAAAGCCTCTGCTCCAAAAAATAAAAAAATTTAGTAACCATTTATATCAGGATGCTATACTGAAACTCTATCTGTATCAGTTTAGGCTAATGCACCAAAAGCTAACACCCAGAAATAGGTGCCAAAGTGCCCGCACCCTGAAGCCTGGATTCCTGTTGGAAGAAAAAGAGTGAACTCATTCGCAGCCACCATTCCGACCAGCACTGTGGGCCAGAATGACAAGGGGATGCCAGCATGCAGGTGACAGGTGACTGGGCATTAGGCTCTTCTTACTGCTAAAGGGTGAACTACCAGATTGCCTGTCAATTATAAAGAGAACTGCACAGAAGAGACACCTGGGAGGTACCCCCTTCATAAATAACAGAGCAGCTCTAATAATTAGGTGAATGGATATTTTTTTCCTAGTGTGTTGTTACAAAAATAATCTAGGTAGTGCTCATTTCAAAAAGGTTTACTTTAAGGTTAACAGGAGAAAATAAGACAAGTCCAGATCCCTAGCCTTCAAAATGGCAAATGTCTTTAAAAACTGGGGAGGGCAGGTGGAGATCAAAACTGATCTGACAAAATGCAGTAAGTGATTTTTATTATATTCTAATTGTTGAAAGCATAGCTAGGACATCACTGGGTATTAATGTATGTGGATCTAGGCTGTATGTTATATAATACTATCAGATCAGTGTTAAACTTCTCGAGTGGGAAACTGTTCTGTGGCTCCGGAGGGGAGCATCCTAACGGAGCGGGGCTAGGTGAGGTGTTTAGGACAAAGTGTCGTGAGGTCTGCAAATTACTCTCCAGCAGTTCACCGAGATAAAAATATAGATAAGCTGATACATAAATTATTTAATAAAGATGATATAATCTATACACACATGACAGATATATAGGAAGATGATATAACCTAGATAGATATTCATATGTATATCATATATAGGATATAAATCTATTAAATATATTCTGTTCAGGTTGCAATATCGTCAGCAGCCGTCCGTCTCGAGAGACGATGGTGTAGCTTCTTAAGAGTCTATCTGCACCGCCGAAAATGGCTGTGCAGTCCGACTCGGGAGTGACACGGTATCTGTCTCCTCCCGTGTTGAATCGACATCTTGCGATGACGCTGGAGTGTCCTCTCCAGTGAAGCTGAAGCTACAGAGCCTGGGCAGGGTGATATGGAGGGTCTGCTGTTGCCCATGCAGCAGACCCCCCCTCTCTTCGCAGCTGAAGGGTCCAAGGGAAAGACGGAGTCAATACAGCTTGGCTTCAGGTGCGCCGCAGGAGTTGCCGGTGTTGACTACAACGTCAAACCGCCTTAGGGACTCTGGCTCCGGATTTTCTGTCGGGGTTTACTCCCTTAGCCTTTCCCCTGAAGAGGTATGCCGCAAGGCAGCGGAGGTTTTTTGGAATCAGAGTTTTCCTTCTCTGATGTGCCCTGACTGGAAGATCGAACCAGCGACACTTAGCTCGCAGGCCGACGCTCAATCCACTGAGCCAAACCAGCCAGGGATAGGTTGCAATATATACTAGATAATATATACTAAATATGTAATATCCTAAGTAAAATATAAGAAAGATATAGCATATACTATGCAGCATACTATATAGATTATAGATATTATATAGGTTAAATAAATATATAACTAAAACATAATAAAGCTTGTAGGTAAGTTAAAATATTATATCTAAATACATATACAAGATTATACACAAATCTAAATATATTCTACATTATAACATATGAAATATTTTACATATAGTTAGAGAGATTACACAGAGCTATGGTAGAGATTATATATTAAGAGACCTGTAGAATATACATAAAATACAGAGAGTTTTTTATAAGTATTAGCATCTACTTGTATATATTTTACAGAGGGCTGGTCCTGTGCAGTCCGGCTGTTCCCTCCAGAGCGACTCCTGCCCACCCACCTAAGTCAAATGAAGGAGCACCGGGAAAAGCCCCGACAGCCAGCAGGGTCCCGTTCCGATCCTGTCCTCCTCTGTAGACACGAAAGGGAGGTGCAGCTAGAGCGGAACTGTGAACGTGCGGTCTGTCCCCTTCCCCACAGATGCTCAAGGTTTGCTGGGACCCGCTGCAGACCTCACAGAGGGACCTGAGAAGGGCAGAGGAGTGCTGACGGAGAACGGACCCCTGGAGCCTCCAAGGCTGGGCTGGACCACGTTTGTAACGTGGAGGCTGGAGGAAGCGGAGCCAAATAAAAAAGGACGCGGTCCCTGTCCTCCTAAGGCTCAGCCTCTAGGAAGGGCCGACGGGCAGTGCTCATGCAATGACCCAACTGAAGATGAAATTGCAACGGTGAACTTTGGGAACAGAGAGAGAGCATAGTTTATTATCCACTTCCTTCTCCTGACACTCATCAAAAAACAACACAGCGAAAAAAAGAAGAGGAAACCCTTTCTCGATGTCACACGAGCACCACAATAACCCTACACCGCCATCTATGGCACACACTGGTCACAGGCAGAAAAACATGGGGAGTGAAAAAGGGGCCTGCCAGTCCCCAACCACACCCAGCTGAGCTGGGCAGTGGGCGTCAGCCCCAGGGGACACATGCAGTGGTCTCGGGGGCGGGCATGTCCTTGCAGAGAACAGGTTTGCCATTGTCGAGCAGCAGGACAGGAGATGCTGAAGGGAAGACAACAGGCCAGAAGCGCGACCCACCGGCCACCCTGCGTCCCGATGGAGGAGGACCGCAGGGAGCAAGGCAGTGAGGGGGCAGAGAACACAGGCTCTAAGCCGTCACCAGGTGCTGTTTAGAGACCCTGTGACCTATACGGCTCTGCTGTGGCCCACGAGGGGAAATTAAAAAGAAACGTATCCCCATGTCCAAAGAAGCAACAGATTTCGGGCAGGGCGTAAGGCGCAGTAAGCCCAAGGGAAGACTGCAAACACCTTCCTGCTCAGTCTGCCCCCCGGCCCCTGCCCACTGCTATTTTTCAAAGCATAGGCACCTTCTCTTTTAAGATAAGGCAGTCACCACTTAGGAACCACTGCACATACATTATTCCTAAAAAGACCTACGCATACAATCTTGGCGAAAGTGAAGTTACAAAAGTTAGAGCTATAAATACCCGGGTATCCAGGCAGAAAAAGCAAGTCCCGTGGGAGGGACCCATGCAAAAATCCAGGCTGGTGTCCGACTTCCCGCAGGTGGCTCCTGTCAGCAGAGCCCACCAAGTTCCTAGGAAAGTATCAGTATAACCCAAGGGGGACGCGCACCAAATGTAGAGCCAATAGGGAAACGCACAAGGACCCATGAGGGCGGCACTTTGGCACCGTAGAGAATTCATCAGATGGATGGGTTTAGCTAGGAATCGCTCTCCTTTGATTTTTGCATCGATATCGGGAGTCTTTTAAATCTACGTTCTCAGGTTTCATTTGGCTCAGTAAAGTGCTTTTCGATTGCATCCTTAAATCTAATTCTAATGTCTAATTCAGGAACACTTGTGAATGTCTAGACCGAATCTTTGTTCTTTATTATTGTCTCCATCAGGAGGTCAAGTTCTTTATACTTTTCCTTTATGTTCTTGGAGGACTTTGCATTTGTTAAAACTGATTTTAGTTTCCATGTTATTCTACTAGGGACCATCTCTGTTGCAGGTTTAGCTTCTGTGCAACTATCTCACCGTCTGCTTTTTCCCTTCAGTTTGACTTTTCACCAAAATCTCCCCTCTCCTCCCAGTTCACTCTTGAAGAAACAGAACCTTTGGACATCGTATTTCCGGTTCCTGTGTGAATCCTGAAACCAGCTCATTTTCTGCGGTGCGTTCTCTTCCTAGAGGAGGTTATTTCTTCTTCTCTCAATCTGAAGTTTTGTTGTTCTTGCCGTTTTCATAGGCACAAGGAGTTCTTTACTTTTCCTATTTACTTACTTGGGTATTAAAATATTTCATGAATGAACAATTGAATTCACTGAGCACTTTAGCAGCTTCCTGGTAAAATTATTCTGAGAGTAACCAAAACATATGTAATCATTCTCCTCACCTTCTTCATTCATCATAGAGTTCCTAATGGCAAATGAGCATGTATATGTGTGAGGGCACACATGTGCTTATGTGTAAGGGCACATGTGTGTGTTCATGCATGAGGGCATGTGTTCATGCATGGGGAGGTCATAGATACAGAGAACAAACTGATGGTTGCCAGCTGGGAGTGGGTTTGGAGGGATGGGTGAAAAGGGTGGAGGGATTGAGGACTATAAATTCGTGGTTACAAAACTGTCGCAGGATGTAAACCACAGCACAGGGAATAATATTGTAGTAACTACATATGGTGTCGGGGATGCACTAGACTTATCGGGAGGTCACTTCGTAAGTTATATAAATGTCTAATCCCTCTGCTCTACACCTCAAACTAACATGATAATATTGAGTATTAACTGTAATTAAAAAGTAAAAGAAAAAAGACATTGTAACCCTAGGACAATTGTTATGACGACTGTATCCTCAACTCGCTCGTCGGTGCTGTGGTTCTTTGCAAGCCAGGGATGAATTTACAGACCCAGGCTGTTTTCAGTCCCAGGGCTTCTCAAGTATTCGCCTTTATATTTCTATTGTGCTAAGCAGAATCTTCCCCATGCCTATTTTTGGGTCTCTAAAGCCTTGAAGTCGTGAAGTATATAAAAACTCAAGATTCCTACTTGAACGCTTACCTACCGCAGCGTGTGTGAGGTGTCTCCAGTTGTCACAACGCTTAAGCATCGTTAGTCTTCCCTCCCCCACCCCGCCCTGTTCATTTACTGAAATTAATCTCCAACTGGATTGAAAACGCGTAGAGAAGAAGCCGAGGACAGTGACCTGCTGCCTGAAAAAGCAGCAGGTCTGCCATCACAGCAGTTTGCTCAGCCTCCTGCTTGATCTGAACGTGGTCTGTGAATCCAGAAACCAAAATTGAGAAAGAGAAAGGGTAATCCTGGCGTCCAGTAAGTAAGGGATTGTTCTCTTTATTAGGCAAAGCCTCGGCATGTCTCACTTCTTTTTCTCCATCCAGTTTCATTGCCCTTCTGGTTAGGGAAAGGGGCCCAAAGCAATCAGCTGCCTGTCAGTCTTCATCTTTTGGATTGTTGTCATTGTCAATTTTTTCTAAAAATTGGTATCTTTCTCTTCTGCTTGTCTTATCGTTGTTCCAGCTAAGCCTGCACCGTAAGCCTCAGCTAAGTGTCTTTGCTGTCGCTAAGACTTTGATATTATCTGAGCTTTTTCTCGGGTCAAGTAATAATCTCCTAACCAGGGCCCCCCCTCCCATAACAGAAGCCTCAGAAGTTTCAGAAGTAAATAAGTCAGTCATTAAAGCTTAGTCGTAGCCCTTTGTAAAACCTAGGATTCACCTAAATGTCACCATGGAAAGCAATGATGAGCACAGGCCATTAGTACTCGGGGTGGTGGTAGCATGAACATGAGCAAGAACCCCATGCATGAACACATGTGCTCTCACACACAAACACACACACCTGTGTACACATGCCAGCATGGACAAACACATGCCTCCTCACACATGATCGACCCCCTTGTACATGGATGCATGTCCTTGCACATAGACACAGCATGCGCTCACACATGACCAGTGCCCTCATGTGTGAGCACACATGTCCTTCATTACACACAGACACAGTGTTTCCCATGTGTGAGCAATGCCCTCATGTATGAACACACATGAACTCACACATGGGCATGCTCATTTGTCACTAGGAGAACAAGGGAGAATGATGACGGCAAGGAGGACGGTTACATACACTCTTCGTTAGTGAGACAGGGGTCTCCTATTACAGGAAGTACAAGGTCACAGTTTTTAACCCTTTGTGAAAATAACAAAAGATGTATTTCTGAAGCTCTGAGGTGGTAAAGCTATCCTGGGCCATCTTCTCATAAGAAGAGAAGAAAAATGATCACACTTCAACAGGAGTCACAGAGGAGGACTATGATAAAACCTCACTCAAAATTTATGTTTAAAAAAGATAATAAGATGCAGATAATGATCCTATAAGCAAATGAATACACATCACAAATATATGCCTGAAAAGATGAAAATTATAGTCTAACACTTTATAACAAGGTACAAGAAATTAAGATAATGATGAAAGAATGATATAAATCTGACATAGCAAAACTCAGAATTTAAGTCAAGAAAAGAAAGACTTGAAAAATAGCTGAAAAATATAGGAAAGATTTATAAATAAAAAGAAAACCATTTCAGAAATAAAAGAGTAGAAGAAACAGGGATAAACACTAGTGATCATACACGAGGAGAAATAGCGCAGAAAAGAAGAAAATTATAAAAATTAAAAGAAATGAAGACATAAAAATTGAAGAGATAAAAGTAGAGGGAGAAGCTCTTTCTATATATAAAGTGCACAATGAAATAATACTAAAATTTTTAATTTGATAAACTATGAAACAAAAACTTGAAATTATGCCAGAACAATCAACAGAGGAAACTACACTAATATAATGAATTTTAAAGATAAAGAAGACAAAATCCATGGGGTAGCCATGACAAAAAAATAGGTCACTAATAAAAGGGACAAGATGAGACTGTCATCAGTTTGTTTACAGTGACACTTATGACAGATGACAATGTGGTGGCTAAAAACATGGGAGGAATGTGAACCAATGAGCTCATATCCAGCACCAATGACTTCACGCGTAAAAGCCAATCCATGCCTATAAACTCGTCTTCAGGCATTTACTAAGGATGGGATTTCAAGGACCAAAATAACTAGAATGATGGTGATCAGTGATGAACATGAAATAAATATTTACCTGAAAAAGCGAACTGGTGTTTATAATAGAGAAATCATAGTACTGTATATAATGGCTATGTGTTCTTATGGACAGCTATCAAAAAACTGAAGAATGGGGAGAGTATATGAAAAGCAGACAAAAATTAATCATCACCTCATGACTATTAGCTGAGAAGATAATGCTTTAATTGAAATGCTGGGGAGTGACAAACAGGTCATTAGTTAATGTCAGTAGTGCTTATGGTTAGGGAACCCAAAGACGACACCGTCCAGAAAGAAAGAAATTGTGGTTAGAAGGATATTAGTACAAAAGAATCCTTCGAACAAGAAGAAGCCCCCCCTTATTTATTTTCTTTTTAAAAAGGTTTTTATGGGAGGATTAAATTAAACTTTGAAAATGTTTACCTACAGGGGAGTTAAGGGAGGGGGTCAAGAGGACAGACACAGAAGCTAGACTTCCCTGAACATACGTTGTTTACAGATTTGACATTGAAACAAAGAAAATACCATATGTAATTTTAATATTTTAAACAGTTAAAGCAAAATAAAGCAAATGAACCCAACAATGTACTGCGTTTGTAGTAGACTAGGACAACTATTTTCATGGACCTTGAAACACTGCAACTTTTGCTCTGCCAGGTGAGATATAACCAGAGTACCAAATAACTGCAAAAAAAAATATGTCAAACTGTAGCAATCCCATTGCCGGTGGCAGCGTTTGTATTTTATTCTGAGTCCGCTGTGTGTGTGTCATGGGGCAAAGCAAACAAACAATTGTACTGATGTCTTTGAGGACTGAGGTATTCAGCATGAGACAAACAAGATACGTATATAAGATCATTGCAGTTAAATAAAAACCCCATAGTCTTAACAGTAAGCAGACTGTATCAGTCAGAACTCATGATGTCACTTATTAAGACAAAAATAAGTAAAAATTTAAAAAGCTCTGTTCGCTGAAAAAACCTGGCTACAGTGGCCATCCCAATAGCAATAAATAGCCTTTATCAATAAGCGACTGACTCCTAGCACCCAAATGGTTATTTTGAATCCCATTTCCTGGACTTCTGGGGAAATGGATGATTCTGGCCTGTGACATCAAATGTATAAAATGAACTTGGCACATGTCATACCAGAAAGTTAGGAAGCATCTGATGAGCACTGCAAAGGGGTCCAAAGGGTATACAAACCCATTTGGCTGAAGGCAGAACAGTGGAACAAATACCTGCAACGGAGTGACATTAAAAATATACAAAAATGTGGTAGAAATAATGAAAAACTTCACTGGTTATATCTAGAGAATACTGGGCCCAAATTTGTTATTTTAAAAACTAGTAAATAAAGGGAAAGGATCAAGCACCCTGAATCTGTATCCAAACTGTACCCCAGGCTAGCCAAGTAGCTGATAAGAGAGATATTTCTTTATAGGCGTAGCTCAGCTAATAAATAAAGTGGGAGTGATAGAAATTTAATATTTTAAAGCCGTCAATAATGCATCTAGGTAATAATCATTATGGCTGTGGTTAACATTTAAAAGAAAAATAGTTAACCAGATAGTATCTGCTTCCTGATGGATGGAAGTACAAAATGTTTTCTGAAGTATTCTGTCAGAAACTTAGTTAAAGCGGATCAATTCTCAAGCTCTTACTGCTGATTTACAGGAAGGAGCGGGGCAATGGGACCTGATAATTGGTTGTCACATTGCATTGCAATCAGCAAAATCCAGACTGTGGGAAACTCTACAGAGTAAATGACCTGGTTTCTTTACAAAGAAACTGTAAGAAAAAATTAGAGGTGGAGAGGAATCTATATCACAAAAGGGACTTTAGAGTCACACAACCCGTTGTAACGTCTGAGTCTATATATCGATTTGAAACAGATAAAACAATTTGACATAGTTTGAGAACTTGGACACTTTCTGGGTATCTGATGCTACTAAGCAACAATTTTTAATTTTTAAGTAGAATAATACGTCTGTGGCTGCGTGTTTTAAAGAGTCCGTATTCAGGTACATATAAAATATTTGCAGGTGAAATTATATAACATTAAAATAATCTGTGTAGGACAGAAAAAAGGAGGTAGGACTGGACATGAGGTGATATTTAATGAAATTCAATGATGGCTACATAGAGGTTTTATCACCTTATCCTTCACACTTTTGTATGTATTTGGATTTTTTCATAGGAAGTTTATTTTTAAGTACAGAAAAGAAGTGATAAAAATAACACTGAGTGGTGGTGGTGGGGGAGTTAGGAATCCTTGCTTATTAAAATAAAATGAGTATTTTGTTTTTAAACTTGTATTCTAGCTAGTATTTGAGTAAAAATATTCTGAATCTTTAAAAAGTTTAAAAATAACAGTCTTAGGTTTAACTGCAGAAAATAAGAAATGGAGAATCCCAAATTTGTAACTGGCCATTAATCTATTTTGTTTTGTGTGGGGATTTTTTTCTCCTGGTAATTTCGAACAAAACACTTCCTTTAACACATAAATAGAAAAATGTAAACTAGAAAGCTCGTGGTTTATGTTTTTAACAAACACCTTTTACTCAAGGAAATATATTTCTGAAGCCTGTCTATTTTCTCTCCAAAAGCATGTAACACACTTCATTAGCATGGAAATGGAGTTTGTTTTTTTTTTTTTATGTGCAATTTACTACCCCCCCGTATTACCTTATAGTTCTTTTTCTTTTAAAGAGCATAACCACATTAAAGAACACGTTTTTAAACAATATAAGATTTCAACCTCTGTACTGGAATTAAAATATATCAGTTATATGGTAACAGATTAGATTAATTTAAAAGCCAGAAAATAGTGGCAAACTCTGAAAGCCCCATATTTTATGCATTCCTGGGAGATTGAGCCCACGATTACAGAAAATTGAATAAGCCCTCATTTGTGAGTTTATTACACTGTTTTGAGGAGTCATTAGCTTAGCTCAGTGTTGTGATATGACCAAACCAGCACTCACAGGACTTGATGGAAATCTAAGTATGATTATGATCCCTAGGACCTATTTATCACTAATACAAACAAGAAGAATACACACGCCATGGGAGAAACAGTGAATGACAGGCAACTACCTAATTCAGCTATAACATTTTCATGGGAGAGCGCTGACTCAAAACCCAAGAGCAAGCTCATACAAAAAGAGCAAGTTTCAGCCTCATCACATATAACCAAAGGGGCGAGGGGATCCGCCATACCGATGGACCAGGTATCAGGATAACGCCCACTCTCCTCTCTGAGCCCAACAATGACATCTCTGGAAATCCAAGTCACATTGTGCTGTCAAGTTTCTGTTGTAATGGAAGCTTTTGGAGGACCTAAGAGTATCCGAATCCTAATTCCGTACTTACTTGATGCAGGCATCGGCAGCCTCCTGGGAGGGCGTAAAACTCACAGGCCACTTCGGGCTCTGCCCTGGATGTACCGTTAGACAGAGCATGGGTGCAGTGCACACCGTGAGGCACCTCACAGACCCCTCTGCAGAAGGAGGGACTCTGCTACTAGCCCCTTTATTAATTCACCCCCCTGCCAAGGCCATGGACAGCCCTCTTCTAAAGACTGATCCACAGGGGGACAGAAAAGCCTGCTGACATCGTCCCACCTCGGGACAACCCCGCTCAGGCCCGAGCTCCAGTGGGCGGGCTGAGGACCTCAGAGAGACCATACGTAGCCCACCTTCTCCTTCTGCCTGGTCCCGCCCGCCTTCCTCCCTTCTCTACCTCAGGAACACCCCACGCAGCCTCCCAGGATCGGATCCCGAGTCTTGCTTCTCAAGAATCTGTGTCATTCAGGCCACAAGTTCGTGGGGGACGGGGACAAAATGCACGTAGAAAGGACAACAAAGGTGTAAAGGACAAAGGCAACCCTGGATTGCGGTCTGTGCCCAGGGGCCATCCGCTCAGCCATGTACCTTGAGTGCCAAAGTCCAGGGTGACTGGATACAGCCATTCAGCAAATGTCAAGGAAGTAGCAAGTACCTCATTCCCAAAAACGAGGAGCCCCCCTAATACTTTCCCAGTCACTACTCATACAAATATAAAGGCAAAACTCCTGTTGTTGAGGGAGTATAAATGCATTAACTGAACTGTACATCAAAAATCAGTTTATTATGACCCGATGTTGGGAAGCTTTTAAAGGGGTTTAACAACTCCATACAGAATAGTACATTTGCAAACAAAAGACTGAAGGCATCTCCTCTTTTGTAAGGCCCCACTTGGGTTACTATATTGAAAAGAGCAGCTAATGTACGCCTGTGAACACCGAAGACTTGCTGAGTCCGAAGCTGTGCAGTGTCTTGGATAATTGTATCTGTCTTGTCTGCTGGACTCTCAGCTTCTCGAGGGCAAAGGTGCGTCTAATATGTTTACCTCCGTGCCTCCCAGCCTAGCGCAGGACCTAGAGGAAGTGCTCAGAGACATCCTTGAGTGAATGACGAGTCCCACAAGGAATCTTTTGAGCTGTAAGTGCTATCGTCACCCTCATCTTACAGAAGACAGACCTGAGACGCAGGCAAAGGTCACAGAGCCAGGTCGATGCACACAGCAGCGCCAACCAGCGCTCTCCACTCCGCCTCCCTAGTGGGCTTGTTTGCCCCGCTTTGGGGGCTGGATGCCGCGTCGGTTGTCCTGTTCGCGGGGCAGCGCAGAGCTGAGAGCACAGGTTGGGTCCTCTTCACGCGGCTGATGGTCAGACCAGGTAGCGTGACTCATCCCTGGGGCAAACACCAGCAGTGGCCGTCCTCCCCTGTGCAAAATTCTTCCCACTGTCACCTTCGGGAGTGCGGACTCACTTGGCTTTGTGCAGGAGCACAAAACCAGGAGCAACCCAGGAAAGTTGGACGAAGAAAGGCAATGAAGTGTTATACCTTCCAATGTACGCTTTGCTTAATTCAAAAAGCATTTGGTTTTTATTTCCTGAGACCAAGGACTGACCCCCAGTGCAGAACAACGCAGAGATGAAAACCAGCGAAGTTCCTGTAGAAGAGAACATGAAGACGCTCCAGGACATGGAATGCATCTAAAACAAGAACGGGCCAGAATTTCTAGCAGTTTCCGGAAGAATTAGGTGGAGCTATAGTTAAAATTATGTATTTTGTTACAAGAAGAGTAGAAGGCTGTCTTGATGCCAGAGCAATTATCTAGTTAATTGCTCAAGGACAAGTATAACCCAGTTTCCAGATACATTACACACGCTTTGCCAAATGTGATTTGACTTACGCCAGCAGCCTGCGAGTTTCAGCTGCAGAAGTTACTGGTGGAGCCCGAGGAGACCCACGGGAGCCGTGGGCAGACCCGGGACTGCAGAGAAGGAAGGGAAAGGAGAAAAGCAATGCCTACCAGCCACCAAGACCCAGGGGTCCAGAAAAGAAAAAGAAGAAAGGGGACTTGGACCCAGGGAAAGAGAGCTAAAGGGACAGGAATAAAAGAAAGGAAAAAATAAGTGAGGTGAAGAACAATGGCCTTCCTATTGGCATTCAAGGAATACAATACATTTGGGCCCCCCTACATGGTGCTGCTCTTTTTTTAGAATTAAATGAAACAAAGTATGTAATGAGCTAGGCAAAGTGCCAGACACAGAAGAACAAGGAGAGGTAATTTCCTTCCCCAGGTGGGGTGTTTGTGTGCGCTTTGTAAGTACACAATGTGGTTAATTAGGATAACAATAATGACAATAGCTCTGTAAGTATTGGGGGAGCTTTGGCTAGTCTAGGACTCCAAGAAAAGTCTTGACCTAGTAGCTATTTGTAATGTTGCGCCTGCTGCCCTAAACTGTGAGCCACCTTGGCATTTCCTGAACGGTAGTTAGTCTGTAGCCCTTACCAAATAAATTTGGAAATCCAGATTGTCACACAAAGTGTCTCCGTGTATGTAAGAACGGTGCACATCCTAACTCTAAACAGAACAACAGAACGCATGAGTGGAAAAATGCATTCTCCAACCTCATCAGAATCTGAAATACGTTCCGGAAACTCATTGTAATCAAAGGCTTCAGGCTTTGCCCCTGAAGCCCAGTCCTCGGAGTTCTAACTAAGGCGTTAGGTGGACTTCTTTCAGCCCCTGTATGTGTTATTCCCTCAGACTGGGGAACATGGGTGAGGGCGGAGCTCGGGGGTGAGCAGCAGAAGGAAAGGATCACGATCGGAAAACCGTCAACCCCTCATCCACTGGCTAATCAGTGTTTTAAGGGAGTGAGAATAAAAATAGGGTATCACTGATAAACACACTCAGGTTTTAAGTTGGCCTCCCGTGGCTCCAGGCTTTGTCACACTTGTGGCCTGCAGGAGAGACCTAAGTGCCCCAAGCCTCCCATCAGACAAACAGAGGGGCTGGAAGGGACGCTCTGCCATGCCCGCAGGGCCCCTGAGGCTGCCCCAGCCCCCGGGATGTCCCCTGCTCCAGAGGAGGTTTTCCCATGAGTTCCAGCACAGCTGCCCCGGGGGTCTGAAGGCGTCACTTGCAGTTGCTTGTTTTAAAGAATATGAACACCTGGAATAGTTCATGGAGCATGAATGACAGTCAGTACATGTCAGGTTCCCGGCTACCCTTTTCCTTTTCCATCCGTGCTGATGACATTGATGGTGTAGGAGAGAAGCAGCAGCTCCGGGAGGCAGGAAGGAGGCTGATTGGTGGCTGATTGGAAGCTGATTGAAGGCAGGATGGAGGCTGATTGGAGATTGGAAGGAGGCTGATTAGAGGCTGGAAGGAGGCTGGAGGCAGGATGGAGGCTGATTGAAGGCAGGATGGAGGCTGATTGGAGGTTGAAAGGAGGCCATTGGAGGCAGGAAGGAGGCTGATGAGAGGCTGATTGGAGGCAGGAAGGAGGCTGATTGATTGGAGGCAGGAAGGAGGCAGGAAGGGGGCTGATTGATTGGAGGCAGGAAGGAGGCTCATTGGAGGCTGATTGGCAATTGGAAGGAGGCCAATTGGAGACTGGAAGGAGGCCGGCCTCTGCAATCTCAGGCCCCGGGGTAGCTGGTGACTGGTGTAGAACGGCCGTGTTCACTTTCCGCAGAGAAACAGAGACAGATAGGGAAAGGGATGTGCCCTTGGGGACACCAACGATCCGCTTCGTACTGCCAGCTTCATTTTCCAGGTGCAAGCTGAATGGCAAGTGTAGGCAAATTCCAAATAAACAAAGCCAGGAAGAGAAGCGTCGGCTGTGGCTGATGACCGTGCTCGGTCACACAGGAGTCACCTCTGCAGGTGTTGCACCCCAGACCCCCGCTTAGTTCACTGCCCACCGGCAGCGAGAGCGAGAATTCGCTGCGATGTGGGGAGCTCGGAGAGGAGACGCGTCACTGAGCGTCGGGACGGAGGTGACCCGCCGCGCAGCCGAGCCAGGGCATGGAACGCCAGCAGAACGCGCTTGTGGTGGGCCCGGCTCTGACCACGCGGCGCGGCCGGCAGGGACGTTCCGCGGCCTCGGGACCCTGAGAAAGACGCTTCTTACAGACGGAATCCGGGGCGACGTCTGCCGAGGGCGGGGGCGCGTGGGCCGGAAGGTAAGACCCCAGAGCCGCGTTTCCGCGGGCCCCTCCTGCACTCCGCCGCCGGGGCGTGGGCAGGGTGTGCGCACCCCCAGAATATTGTGGAACTGGGGAGAGTGACCCCGTGCCATTAGTATTCACATCCCGCTTATTATTATTTTCCGAAATTCCACTACGATCAGGCACCAGGCCGCTGCCTTAGTGACACGATAGGGTTCGTTCTCCAGACCAGCTGTTGGAAGAAGGAGTAACTATTGTTTCCCCCATTTCTAAGTGGGGGACCTGAGGCCTAGAAACAAAAAGGGCTTCCTTGCCAAGTATCCGTTTTCTAAAAAGGGAAAAGAATGTTATTTCAGAAGGAAGTGTCCTGTCTCTTCCAATGTGAGTGACGCACACACTGTACAGAAGGTGAGCGGATGCAGAATGAAGTCGGGTTATACAAGCAGTTTCGCGGGGTTTGTTCAGACGTTTCCAGCCCAGTTTACCTCCGCAGCAACTTCCGTACCTGGAAAGGGAAGAAAGCAGTCGTTTTCCTTTTAGCTATTATTTCTAAAATTTTTATTGATTGATTTGAGAGAGAGAGAGAGTGAGAGGAAGAGAGAGAGGAGAAGGGCGTGAGAGACGGAGACAGAGAAACATCGATTGGTTACACACTCATCGGGTGCTTCTTGTCTGTGCCCTCACCTGCGATCGAACCCACGACCTTGGCGTATCAGGACGATGCTCTAACTGACTGAGCTCTCTGGCCAGGGCTTCTTCTGATTTCTTAAAAATAAAAATAAAATACAAAACAATAAAAACAGCCGAACTTAAACTAAATTGTTTTTCCCTTAAAATCTAATCTGAGCTTGAAAAATATTCAGAAAAAAAACTTGCAAATCCTCCACCTCTCCATTTGTGCCATCTGCCATGTTAGGGTCACCCCTGGGAATTTCAGGACAAGAGTGTGCTCCTCGCTCAGGTACTATTTGTGGAAGTCACTCAGCCACTGACTCCTGATGGTGCTGCTCTCGGCTCTGCCAGCGATGAGACAGCTTTCCTGCCAGTGAAGGCGACTGTGATGTTAGGCAGGAAATGCAGCTGCTGGCGGGACGGTGACCTCAGGACAGCTGGCCCTCTCCTGCGAGCGCCACACTGAAGCCAGATGCTGGCTCGCCTGAAATCTGGGGGAGAGCAATCAGATTTGGGTGCCCAGCTCTGGTAAAAGCCTATCTTCCGTTAGACACTAGAGTGATTGTTTTTTTTTTCAACTGGCCTCTTCCTGATATAAATAGCTCCTCAAACTAAATAAATTATCCATTGTAAAATACACCACCAGTGAACAATAGCTTTTTCAGAGGAAGAAACGCTTTCTTCAATATACAAATCAGTGTAGGAAGCATGCTAGCATCAGAAACATTTTAATGTGTGAACATATGCATGTTGGGGTTGAGGTACATGTGAATATCTATATTATGTCTCAGAAACACATAAATACACTGGATACACATAAGAGAAATGAGCAGCAAGAAACAAGAAGGTCTTGGGGAGGGTTTACATTTACACGTGTGTGAACATACGCATTCTGTCCAGTGTTCACTCACTGCAGGCTGATGTCACAGGGGCCATGGCATCCGGGGAATTGAAATGTAACCCATGTTGTTCTTTAAGTGGGAGGGAGACGGAGCGCCATCTGCTCGCATCCCTAATTCGTGCTACCCATTATTAAGAGATTATTTTTGGTTTTCACAACAAGCGTGACAACACTGGGAACAGATGTTTTTTCCACCTGCTATATCAATCGGATAGTAAGACTCTAGAACAAGCAAAGCTAAAGAAGATCTGGAACGTCTTACACAAGGCCAGGCCCGTGAAGGAGCTCCCCTCCGGCTCTCAGTAGGAAATATTTGGGAAGAAAACCGCGATGAAACGGGTGCGCCAGGCCCAGACGGGCAGCGCGCGCCTGCAGCCCTCGCCCTGCAGCACGGGGACCGGACGGACCCCTGGGCGCCGACTCGTCACACTGGTCGCCGCTGTCGCCCTGGCTAGCTCCTCCGAAGTGTGTATCTTATGCCAGCTGCAATGTCTGCACTGTAACACCACGCGAAGAGAAGACGGACACCTGTCACTGCCAGAGGACATTTACATGGTGACCGCATGGACAAAACAGATGCACCCTCGAGGTGAGTCTTGAAAAGGAACACTAAAGTCTGGGCGGGTCCTCCGCAGGAAGAGATGACCCCCTGGGGGAGAGACTGGCACATCTTCACGGGGCAGGACTGAAACATCACCACGTGCTGGGGAAGCGGAGCGTGGGAGGTGAGATGAGCGGCGTAAATGTCACCCAGAGGAGAGACGCACTCGCCCCCACCCCGGGAATGGTGCGCACAGATAACGGGATGCCCAGTGAGGCTGCAGAGACCACGGAAGGTCTCTGAGTGACTCTGCACATTCCTTAGGGGTCAAGGACACAGACCGTAGTTAGCAGCTAGTGAGTCAAGACGACTCTATACTATCGATGTCCTGAGAGTGATAAACTATCCCAAAGAGTCAAACTAATGAACCAGATGAAAATAAGACACTGTTTACCAGAGAACTACTTCTCTAGCAATGGAATTGGTAGAATGTGAAGCAAACTGCAGGCTTACGTCAGAGGTGCTTTATTTAGCTCAGCCCATTTTGTTTTGTTCTGTTTTTTTTTTTTTACAAATTCCCTTTCAAAATTGAATGGCGTGTGTAAACAAAGAATGATATTGAGGACTACTTTAAGAAACTGCTGTATAATAATCGCTGCTACGTTGTAAGTGCTACATAGTCTCCTTCTGTGTGAGGGCCTCTAAGTTAGACTCTGCTCCTGTGCCGTCCCCAAGTCGTCAGTGACACCCATAGGGTCAGGGAGACCAGTGGGTGCTGGTGTGGGCGTGCGTGGTATCAAAAGCATGGGCGCTAGAGTCAGAGACCCGGGGTGAACTCCATCCCATCAGCAGCACTCACCTCCCCCTTTTTTTTAGTATATTTTATTGATTATATTGTTACAATAGTTCCATTTTTTTCCTTCTTTGCTCCCCTTCCCTCAGCAATCCCACTCTCCTTAGTTCATGTCCGTGGGTTGTGCATACAAACTCCCCAGCTTCACCCTCTCCTATATTCTTCTTTTAAAAAAAATAATTAACTTCTTATAACAATAAAAAATAACAATTCCCCCCTCTCAGATATTAAGACCCTTTATAATCTTACAAAGGACAATGGTTGAAGGTCTCATGCTCATCCAGCTGCTTCTAGCTGGACATGGTCATTGTCCTACCTACCTTTGGGTCCAGAAATCCCTAGTAAGAATGGGGGTGTGAAGGAGAGGGGGCCTTCCCACATGGGGAAGGACCGTGCAGACTCTGGGTCAGTTGGCTGTCCCCAGACCATGGCGTGCTTGGTTTAACAAGCTGGCATCCTTGTTGTATTCTCTGGTTCAATTTTGCTCATTTGTTTGTGTTGTTCATTAATCTCCTGTAACAGGTGATAGCATAAGGTATTTTTCTTTCCTTGCCTGGCTTATTTCACTAAGCATAATTCTCTCTAGTTCCATCCATGTTGTTGCAAATGGTAGCAGTTCCTTCTTTCTCTCTGCTGCATAGTATTCCATTGTGTGGATGTAGCACAGTATTTGATCCACCCATCTACAGACGGGCACTTAGGCTGTTTCCAGCACTTGGCTGTTGTAAACAGTGCAGCACTCACTCTTCATGTCTAACCAAGACACTTCATTTTTCTCAGTCTTAGGCTCCTGATCTGTAAAACAGAAGTGATCAAATGTCTTCCATAGGATCATCTGGGGGAATAAGTGGGGATGCTCCTAAGCAAGTTCTAAAGCACCCAGGACATCACGTGGCATGTCCCTGGAGACGCCTGCAGAAGAGCGCCCCTGAACATGGAGTGTCGGGAGGTGACATGCCATGGGCGCTGTGCGTTTCTGCGGTCTTCAGTGCATGGACACTGATGCCCTTCTGTTCCAGACTGTCTTTCAAGGATGTCTATAGGAAGATAGAGACGGTGTCTCCCTCCAGAGCAAAGGGCAGGTTTGCTTACCAGCCAGTATCATAAAGAGGAAGTGTCCCCTTGGGACAGAGTCCCAGCAGGTTTTCTTGAGTCCACTATAAAATATTTGGGTTCCCGGAGCTCAGAGTCCCTCTCCTGTCACACGACCCACCAGGTGTGGGCCCCGCTGGCTAGGAGCGGCAGGAGAAATCCGTGAGACCGGTTGCTGCAGCTGCTGAGAGTATGTTACCGCATGGCCTTTCGCGTGACCTTGCCCTTTGGGTCTGCCCAGGAACCTGCCAGCCTCCACGAAACGGAGGGGCTGGCTTGTTAGTTGGCGCATAGGATAAAACCCCTAAATGTCACAGTTCCTCACATAGAGCACTCCCAGCCCAGTGGCTCCGAAAATGTTCCCCCAGGGGTTTGCCGTGTGGACACTTAATTGCTACCGCGACAGCCAATATTTTGATTAAAGGAAGCTCCTATAAATTTGAAAATATATTACCTTTAAGAGCTACCCCGTTGAGTCATTAATGCCTAATTGCTAATTGGCTTATTGTTCAGTTTGTGAAACACTCAGTGAATGCCAGCAGTAATGGAAAATAGGAGGTTCAGTTTGGATAGAATTTCTAGTGCTAATAGACCCCTTTGGCTGGAGACATTTCATCCTTGAAAATGGCACTTTTTGGTGGTGGAGAGCCGAAGGGACAGGGAGGTAAAGATATCCCTTAGAAGGAAAACATAAAATCAACTTCGACTTGTAAATATGGAATCACATAAAAACTCTAGGGTTTTCAGCATCTTCCCTCGCTAGTGATTACTTTCCATTTGTGAAATTAACTTGTCCGCCGCCTCTCCTCCACCCCCCGTGTGTAAGCGCTACCAGCAGGAAGCAGGCCACTCTGAGTTCAGCATCCTCCCTGCCCAAGGCCTGACCCTCCCCCCAGCTTTGCCCGTCTGAGACCTGCCGCACAGCCCGCGTCTGCATCCCAGGTGCTCAGCAAACACTGGGCGCCGTTGGCTGGTCCGTTCAGAGAAGAAACACCACCCTGTGAGTTTACACGTCTGTCAAACGACTCGAGGAAACCAGAGGCTCGGAAGAAGTATGAAACCTGAGCCCCTGGTTCCAGGCTGTGGGCACCATTTAGAGAGCCTAAGTGTAGTGGTATTCACAAGGCTGAGTTCATTCGTAAGACAAATACGTCGTTCGTGGCTGTTCTGCTGCTTTAACCCAGCTGGCATTAATAACTTCCTACACGAGTCCCGGTGAAGAAAGGCATTGCTTCTCTTCCTTCCTTGCTTTACGTGGGTAGCAATTATTTAGTTATTTTCTTTGGCCTAATCATGTGGTAAATTGTGAGGAGTTAAAGAAAAAACAACTATGCTAATTCTCTCGTTACCGAAGAACAGAACAGTCACCCGACAGGAGTCCAAACTGACAGAAGAGTGAGAGTAGATGGTGCTTGTTCAAATAAATAAGACACTGTACGCAAAGCTTTTAGCCTGTGGCAGAGACTCTCTCTACAGTAACTATTATTATTTTGTCAAAAAGTTAATCCCAAGGCACTCTTTATGTTGAGAGTTCTAATACATGTTTTAAATTTTGTTTGTCTATGAAATTAGATAACAAAGTTTGTGATACGCCTCGCACATATTTAAAGTAGGCTATCCTTAAACACTGGGGGCGCCTGAGCTCCTGAAGGTAAATATTCTGTGAATTAAACATAGTGAAGACTTTGAGAGGGCAGAGGGTATTCAGAACTATGTCCTATGTAATCACACAGAACTAAATGTGTACCTTTCTTAAAATATTAATGAATGGAAATATGGCCTACAGAAAGGTAAACTGCCCAGGGAGGTGACACAGGGCGACACAGAGGCTGACTTCCTGTCCTGGTGTGGGTCCCCAGGCTGCACTGGGGTTCTGGTCATAATTGTGTGCCACTTGGTTTCCACCCAAACTGACCTCTGGAGCCTCCAGCTCCCGCCAGGCAGGACGCACGCATCTCCAGGCTCCGGGTGCGGGGCGCGCGCATCTCCAGGCTCCGTATGCGGGGCGCGCGCATCTCCAGGCTCTGTGAGCACCGCCACGAAGTGCGGAGCTTGCTTGCTTCCATGGCATTGGCGACTACTGAAAGCAAAGATCCTAGTAAAAAGAGGGAAATCCTTCTTCTGCATGAGAATTTTATTGAAAACCTTCAGATATCACTGACGCCCGTGCGGCCCGCCAGTACAGGAGTCCCTCTCTATATCGCGGTTCACTTATCGCGGCCTCACTGTATCACGGGATTTTTAAAAATATTACATTTAATTATGTATCGCAGATTTTTTGCTGTATTGCAGGATTTTGTGGTCCTGTGCAGTACTCTGTAACTGCTTTCCTATGCTGAGCTTGGAACCTAAGTGCTTGCGAGCCTGATATGAATCGCAGCTCATCCGCTCTTAGGTCGGACTAAGGCCAGGTGGTGCCCACCTGCCATCACAGAATCCAAAAGGCAAATGTAAGAGAGAGAAGCGAGTGCCCGTCATAGCTTTATAAGTTAAAGGGTTTGTTCCTTTTAACCAAAGAAGTTAGGATTAAGAGTTATGAAGTTATTCAGTCCCTTCGTCTGCTTAAATGTAACTACATCTTCAGCCAGCATCCCATTTATCCCTCCAGGTGGGAGACCCGTACCCCCCGCCCGTGGGCCAGAGCCTCCATCGCTGCTCTGCATCCTTCCCCCTGGGGATTAGATCCCTCTTTTCTGTACATTCAAACCCTCCATTCCTACCAGCTCCGTCCCTTCAGCCTGCGAGTACATGAAAGTCACTCCACACATGCTTAGTTATCACTGCAAGGTAAGGTGCCCCCCACCACACAACCAAATGCAGGCACCACACACATGTAGGTATTTACAGAACAAAGAGGGAGCCCTGGGAGAACTGGACTTCAGTCTGCCTCAGGGCAAGATCAGGGAAACGTACTACTGGAAGGTTGAACTTGGATTAAAATTTGAAAGTTGCTTAAGAGATGCTAAGGGGAGGGAAGAAGGACACTGAGAAGAGAGGAAGAATAAAGTCAGGGAGGGAGAGGTTAGGATGAAGGGAGAGGGGAAAGAGGACTGGACCCATGGGCAGAGATCGCCCAGCGATGAGCCAAGCACCCCAAGGTGCCGGCATTGCTGTGGACGACGGGACCCGTTGAATACCCCTGAGAAGTCCCATTCGTGTGCCTGAGAAATCTTCATGGCGGCGCACAGGTTGGACTGCAGGGAATAAGCCAGAGGACGAGAGCCCACTTAGGAGGCAAAGTGCGATTGTAACATGAATACATTCAGCAGGATTTGTGGGAACCCCTGGAGACTCACCCAGAGCAGGAATGAGAAACTTGGGGTGAGAACGAGCTCTTCTTAATGGCTCTGATTGTATGTGAATGCTGAAGACACAGCCCTGGCAACGTCTTGCATAGAAATATATACTTTGATGCCCCTATTTCCATTCTTTAGCAGGAAGCTGCAGAAATGTGGAAGGAAGGCAGGAGAGAGGGAGGGCAGGGAGAGAAGAGGGGCAGCGGGGAAAGAAAGTGACCCAAAAGCACTGTGGGCAGACGTGGGGTGCAAAGGGAGGGAAAATGGAAACGGAGGAAAACGAGGGAGGGCGCAGTACTCCTTTCTAAAGGGCTAGCAAATAACCTGTTTCTTTCCTTCAAGTTCTGGTGAGAAGAGAGACTTAATGCCACTCGTGCGTTTGACAGAGTTGCTTCCACGGGCCTGTGTCTTGCTGATATTGATGCTAGAGGTGCGCATCCGTCTTCCCGGGCAGGACAGGAACCCAGGGACCCGGCAGTGAGGAGGGTTTCTCCCCGGGGTCATTATGGGTCTCTGACCATGGCACAGACGCTTGCTTCGCCTCCCGGTAAAAGGCTTTTCAAGAAAAATGTCCATGGTGGAGACAATGTTTCTGTCTTCTCCGAAAGGGTCCAAATTATCCCTGAAAGCGGAACCGTCGCAGGAGAAGCGTTACGAGGGTGTTGCACTAGGTAGGAACGGGCGTGGCGTGGACCAAGTGGGTGCTGTGCTAAGGGCGTCACGTGACCTGGAGGCTGCGGTCATCCCCCCGCTTTGACCTTGTCGCCCGTGGACTTGGCGTAGCCAGCTTTTGTTTGCAATTGTGTGTTAGGTCCTGCCACCGTCTACGGTCGGCTCGGAGGACGATTACAGCCCTTCAAAGGCACAAGGCAATTTTCTTCTCACTAGGATATTTGGAATAAATTGTTCGGTTTTAACATGAATCAGGCTATGATTTTTCATTTCCCAGCCCTGAAATAATAGAATTCACTTATAGTTTCAATGACAATTATCACATCCCATCAATACATGGAGATTAAAAGTTCTACAGAAAGGGGAAAGCTTTCTGAACTGACCAGTTCTCCTTTCCTTTCTTCTGTCCCAAGCCCAGGGAACACTTGGAAGCGTAATTATTTTGTAGGGCACTTGAATAAGTTCTACTGTTTGAAAAGACAGTATTGTCGCCGCTCATCGCTGTTAGCATTACAAAGCGCTGCTGCAGCTAGCAATGTAATTAGAGGCTGTTCCGGCTAAGAATTTTGTGATTAGTCCTGTTATGGCTCATTGAGCTTCAGTTTTGAAATTCTGTACTGAGTCCAAGGCTAAAATGTTTCTTAGTCACAGGGTGCATTTGAGAGATTGGTTTGGACATTGTTCAGACTCCTCTTGTCCCCCGTATCTTCGGGAACCGGCACATCCTTCTGGGGCACAGTCGGTGGAGAGGCTGCAGGCTCAACCCCAGCGAGAGTAAACGAGCTTCTCTATTCTGTGGAGAAGCCCATACATCTCCAGGTGGTCCCAGGGGAGGCTCCAGCATCTTCATGGAGTCGTCTCTGGACTCTGCTCAGGTCCCAAAGCCGCTACCCCAAGGACAGTCACACCCTAGAAGCCCAGTTCTAGAACATAAGAGGAGGTCCGTCAGAAAGAGAGGGGCCCACGCGTCCCCCTCACTCTACTGCACGCACAGAGAACGTACAGCTAGCTAAACTTTGACAATAATTTTTGTGTGGCGCAACCCAGTTTAATAAGTTTATAGATATAAAATCAGGTCCCTAACAGTAATAAGAAGATTACTGCCACCGAGTAACTTTTTTTTAAAAATTAACAGAAGAGGTAACATCCTTCCTGTTCTTCCACCTCTGCCCCTCTGCCCCTCTCCCCATCGCCTCCCTCATCAGACCCACGTAGGGGGTGAGGGGCTGGGAGAAGAGAGGGAAGGATCCACAGTCAAGTGGAGCCTGTGCAATGGTTAGGGGCTCTAAGAACTTCCCAGAAAATCAGAATTCTGGGATGGGGTTGCTGGGGGAAGTAGGGGGAAGCAGGGAAGACAATGAAACTTACAGACTTAAAATATAAGGAAAAAATGGTCCAAACATAAACCAGAGAGAGAGTGGCACGTCTACCACCCCGACTCTGGCCCCTTGGTACTGAGCAGTCGGGGGCCCCTCCCCCGAAGCCCCGTCCCCAAGACACCAGGGAGATTGAAGAATATGCTGAAACACGGATGAAATTGATGCTAAATGAAATAAGCCAGTTACAGAGACAAACACTGCATGATTCCACTTATATGAGGTTCTGAGAAGAATCAACACCAGAGAGACAGGAACTGGAAGGGTGGGGGCGGGGGGGGGATGGGGAGCTGGGGACAGGATGTGATTGTTTACTGGGTGCAAAGTCTCAGTGTCCCGAGGAAAAGAGTCGGGAGGCTGGGTGGTGGGCATGGTGCCCAACCACGCAAATGCATTCCATGCGGCTGAACTGTACCCTGAGAAGGGGCTTACGGTATAACTTCCTGTTGTGGATATTTTACAGTGATGTTTTCTAAAAGCCAATGCAAACACATTAAAACAAGCAAAAGAAACAACGAGAATCCTGCAGTGAAACAAAACCGGATAAACCTATAAAGACAAAATCAGTGACTGTAGCCAGAGGAGAAATAACTACAAATACCCGGGAGGCTGAAATGGGACGCAGGGGCGGTGACTGATAATAGCCTGAAGCATTAACCAAATTATTTGATCAGACCTGAGCCCACAGAGTGCTTGAGAATTGGAACATTGCAAAGATACAAAAACGCAAAAATTGGGGGCAAAAAAAGCAAAAAGAGTACAATGCTCTTTAAGAAGGGATATTTCTCAGCTCCTCTAGAAGATACCCCTAATGGAAATTGTGAGTGGTAGGCAAATCCTTTCCCACAGCGCATTGCCGACCACAGTAAATCTCAAAGTCTAGTGAGTTCTAGGAAGAAAACATTTGCCTTTCAGACTCTGGTCGATGAGATGTGTGTGTGGGGTGATCAGCAGGATTCAGCTCCAGCAGCCCCCTAGCTGCCTCTGGGCCTTCTGCATCCTGTGTAGCCAGCCCCAGGGGGTCTCTGAGCAAGGGAGGGGGGAGAGTCTATCGGAATCAGTCTGGCTTGGTAGGTGGTGTGAGCCAGACTCTTTATGGACCAGTCTGGAAGGAGGGGCCTCTCACCCCCAAGGCACATGGTGTTTCTCATCACTGTCCATTGGAGCCCCCAAGACCCCAGATCGGGTTTCCTCTGGGCCCAGTGCCTCTGGCCTGGTTCCCCTATTTCCACTATTCTGTTTCCCAAGCTGTGTTAACACCTATAGGCCTATGAGATGTTTCCTGTACCCAGCCAAGAAGAGTATCGCCAATGCCACGCTTTTAGGTTTTTGCAAGGTTGATGAAATGTACAGCTGCCGCTCTAAGTCAGTGTGAACCTGAGTTTATATATGCTTTCCGTTAGGGAGGAAGCAGGGTGGGTGGGCGGCAGACAGACGGACAGAGAAAAGGAAGAGAAAACCATTACAACGTGCGGAGGGTGGTTAGCACAGCCGGGAGTGTCGTCGCTCACAATTCCCACCGACCCAGTTCCTACCCCAAGAACGGAGAATTCAGCCGGCGATTACTGAGAACCTGAATAGAGGCACGCCTCGTGCTGGGGCGCGTCACTTTATTGTGCCTCACAGATGCCGTCATTTTTATAAATTGAAGGCAAGACCATCCACCAGCAAAACTTACAGCTTTCCTTATTGTGAGACTCGCTTTATGGCAACGATTTGGAACCCAGCCTGCAGCATCTTCCAGGTGTGTCTGCGCTATAAAACGTTCTTCCCTTTGGCTTAAGACAAAAGGCGAAATCGTTTCATTTTACCTGTGATCTTTAGATAAGAGAAGAATTGTCATTTTTAGTGGCTAATGCACCGCACCAGGCTCTGTGACAGGACATCCTGTATAAATTGTGAAAACAGGGAGAAGGATGTCATTGTTGACAGTGTCTCAATAATAGAATAGAAAAAGTTATATGGTCTCCCCTCACATCTAAAGGCAGAGCCCCCCTGCCAGTTAGAGGGTTCGCTGCGGATCTGAAAGGCCCAGGGCTCTGCTCTGTCCACAGTGACACAGTTAACTGTGGCTTCCATAGTCACTAACCAGCTGGGGAGCTAGAACAGGCTTTACCAGGTGAGTCTTCTGAACATCCTCAAGCCGACCGGACCCAAAATGTTTAACTGTTACATAATATCAGGATGATGGTGTTATCTTTGCCAAGACCCGATCACCTTAGAGATCTTACATATAAGTGTTCAAACGTTTAATGTAAAAAGCAGGAAATAAATAGAATCCTTAAACATTCTAGGAGATCTGGTCTGCAACCTCAGACGCTGAACTCTTGAACAGAGTGGGACCCTGCAGGGTAGAATATGAGGGAAAGAGGAGAATACTATATAATCCGTGAGACCCCAACACCACGGCAGTTTTCCTCTGTGTAGATATAGACATATACACTCAGGTCTTCAAGAGAGTCATATACACAATGGGTTCATTCAATATGTATAAATGGTCAAAAAAAGAATACTTTTGTGCATGTTATCTATATTTAGAAAATGAAATAACCGTATCTCACGATTAAAAGTCAAGTAAAAAGTCCCTACACAGAGAGACCGGAGGCGTTCAGTAGCAGCCAGAGGCAGCCTGGTCCGACTCAAGGGGAAGCGATTTGGTGTTTATGTCTGGGGACACGGGCGGCTAAGGCGGTAGGGCCACAGAGTAAGTTGTGAGCTGGGATCATGGTGCGCAGTCTGAAGCCTGGCACCGTCGGTGAGTTTAGCGTCATGCTGCTGAGGTCATACCGGGCTTTTAGAATGCCCCCAAATGCTCAGTGGCTTTGCGAGCACCAGGCGGGCGGAAGGCTGCCCCGAGTCTCAGCGTGGTGGCACACCCAGCTTTTCCTGAAGTCCCGCTGAACGGCAGGCAGGCAGTGCCACGCAGGGTCCCCTCTCGCTGGGGCGCTGGGAGTCATTTTTCTTCAGAATATTTACAAGTCTTCATTTTTTTTTTTTTTTAAATCAACTTCCATATGTTTTTCTACATGCATAAATGGATTGCAGGCTTTTAAAACGTCTGAAAATCTCAGGATTTAAGGTCTCCGTCTCCTTTAAAATTCTGATAAGACGACAGAACCCCTTAAAATTTAGGAGCAGCTGTATTTATCACCAGGTTTGCTCGCCTTGTTCCCGAGTCAGCCCTCATTCGCGAGCAAACACACTGCCCTCTCTCGGTGCTGAGCAGCAGCAGCTCAGCCCAGCAGGAATCCGTCTTCCCTCCGGAGCCATTATAAACGGGTCACCCTCTTGTCTGCTGGACGCTCAGACCAGTACTGGGTCCTGCCTGGTAGGGCCACTCCAAGTCCCTCCCTTTCTTGTCAACTGGCCTCCAGGTAGCTCAGGCGGTGGGAGATGGTGAATGACTAGCGTGGGGGGCAGGGAGAGGCTCGGGTGTCCCCCTGCCCCCCGTCACCCTGGGGTGGGGTACATCTTCTCTTGGTCAACAGTAGCCACACAGCTTCTCCCTTGTCCAGGATTTCGGGCTGTCCAGACAGCCCTCCCCATGGGTGCGGCTCTAACCCAGTCACCCAGAGGCAGGCCTGGTCCTCACTTCCCCCGTCTCCCCTTAGAGCAGTGGTTCTCAACCTTCCTGATGCCGCAGCCCCTTAATACAGTTCCTCATGCTATGGTGACCCCCAACCATAACATTATTTTCATGGCTACTTCATAACTGTAATTGTGCTACTGTTAGGAATCGTCATGTAAATATCTGATAGGCAGGATGTATTTTCATTGTTACAAATTGAACATAATTAAAGCATAGTGATTAATCATGAAAACAATATGTAATTATATATGGGTTTTCCAATGGTCTTAGGCGACCCCTGTGAAAGGGTCGTTCGAACCCCAAAGGGGTTGCAACCCACAGGTTGAGAACTGCTGCCTTAGAGGGTGCTGGTGCTTCTTGTCCCCAAACTCTGGGGCTTACAATTTCATGTCTTGCTTCCCAGCTCTTCCAACACAGATGTGAACAGTTTTCCTTATGGAATTCACCCCGTGGGAAGTAGCTAGCATGGTCTGTGTTTGCATGACTGTCCTGTCTCGTGTGGAGGACTCTGAACTCCTGGAGACATTTGATAATGTCATTAGCCTGACATTCTGCCTCCAATCTGAACTGTCTCTGACCTGTCTTGACAGTGTTACCTGGAATACCTTTCTAAACTATAAATACAGTCAATTCATCATTTTTTAAAGGGCTCTTTAAGGGCTTCTCATTGCCCATGACATTTAAAAAAAAATCATTTGTTTCTCAACCTGTTTTTCCTTGAATTAGGAGCTAGCAAAATAACTTAATAAAAGGGAAGATATAAATATGAGTTTATATTTCACCATCGAAAAAATAAATGGGTGGATAGCACCAGGGAATTTGGGAAGCAGACGTATAGTCAGAAAACTGGGCTCCAAACGTTTCGGCAAGTATATGAGGGCCACACTCAACCACGTGACTCTTTCTGAGGGCTAGCAACGTGCTCTTGGCATTTCTACCTGATGGAAATTGCTCACCTTATCAGGAATAAGGGAGAGTCAAGCAAACAGGACTTAAATTTTTATGTAAAGAAAAGGTTTGGCAGTTAACAGGTCTTTGAAAGTCCCAGTTCATGAGCGATGGCTGCATTGCCTGTCCTTCAAACAGTCTCTCGTAACGACTAGTTGTCTCTGAGATTTTAGTAAATGGGAACAGGAAAGAATTAGCTTTGTGCACAGGCATTTTTCTGATGCTAGTAAGAAGAGCTCCATATTCTTTAAAAAGCCAAACAGCAGACAGAGCTAACATTGCTGGACTCGACTCTGAAGCAGCGGATGAGCCTTTGTTCTGCATATGTGGTCTCTTGAGTTTTTTCACTGACGTGGTGTAATGCAGGGGCTCCATACCGGGGAGCCGCACTTCTGTCTGTGATGTTATGAAGAAACCACCCGAGGACCGGAAGATGTGGACATGCCATTTGTCACTATGTTATAGGGCAAGACACCGACGGCAGCAGATCAGTGCAGAAAGACCACAAGACACAGCACAGCCTCCAGCCTCGGCCCTACTTACGGGCTCTGGGGAGGAGTAGTGTGTGAAAATCCTGCGTTCCTTGATGAATGCAGGAGCCTTGAGACACCGGGGCCACCTGTCCTCTGAGGTCATGGAGGGACCATGTCCTGAGCTACCCCATGTGTAAAAGAATTCCTTTAGGCAAGGCCAAGATATTCTGCCCCTAATTAACAAATAGAGAAAAAAGGAGTCCCAGCTATGAACAGATGATTGATCCCCCCCCAATTTTTTCTTACAGTGAGTGGTGCAGAAGATTATCTAAGAAGGGTTTATACATTTTCCACCAATTCTATAGGAAAAAGAAGGTCTCATTTTCTCGTCAGTGACGATGTAATTGAGCAAGAGTTTCCTGTTGAAATTGCAAGAAAGAATTAGTAGGAATATATATTTCTAAACAACCAAATCAAATGATCTACTTTATGGAGGGTTTTATTTTTTAAATATAAATGAATTTAAATTTAGAGACTTCCACCAAATACAATATAATATATTCAGTTTTAGGATAATGGGTTTTAAGCCATTCTTCCTAATTATCAATTATAGCAAAACCAATTGTGTTGAGTCCAATTCTGGTTTAAAAAAATTTTTAAGTAAAATATTAGGGAATTATTTTAATGATATTCTCCAATGTTGATAAGTGTGTGGGGAAAATAACACTTTCATAAGCAGCTCATAGACATGAAATCAACAAAACCTCTCTTTGGGCTTATCAATATATATCAAAATTCTTAATATATGTATAGACCTTATGATTGAATTATACCAATTCTAGGAATTTACTCTAGGAACATACTTATGGGAAAGTACTGCATTTTCTACACAGATGTCTGTCACAGCGTTGCTTCTAAAACTAAAAAATTAAAATGACATGAAAGAAATTTGTTAAATACATGATCATATATTCCCGCAATAGAGCATGATGCAGCTGTTAGAAGTCATGTAGGAGAATTTAGTCATATGGAAAGTTCCAAATACATTATGCAAAGGAACTGTTGCTACGGGGACTTCCAGGAAGACAGGCAAGGGCAGCTTGGGCAGACATGTAGGCCCGCTCCTTCCTGAAATTCTAAACACGACACTAAAGGGTGTTTTTAAAGAAATAAACCCACAGAGACAAAGACAGCAGAGGAAACAATGGCAACAGCAGCAGATAAAGACGTGGTCCCAGATCCGAGAAAACGGAGCCCGAAGTCAACAACGTGGAGAACCAATAAGCAACTTGATTTCCATTTTGTTCCAGAACATAAAAGGCTCGAAACTGGTGCCATCTGGTACTTACAAAAGTGGTCTAAACGCGGCACTAAACGTATAAAGATTGAGTGGAATTTGGATTCAGAGGCAGTTATGAAAAACATTTTTTAATGACAAAGCAAAAAAGGAAAGCATTTAGAGTCAAAAACCTCAGCGTCTTTGGACTCAAGAATGTTTCCTCAGAATTTATTTTTTTTAGACTCCCAGCAGCTAGCAAGCCCTGGAACGGGACTGGACAGCGGACAGACCACCTCTGGCATACAGGAGGGCATGGGAACCATACTGCAAACAAGGGTTAAGTCAGAGTTTACGTAGCAAACAAAAAATCGGATCCTGACGTTTATAAATAATTGCAAGGGACTCCAAGCAGTTGAAACAATCTTGGAAAATTTCAAAGTCCAAGGACTCACACTTCCCAATACTAAAGCTTACTACAAAGCTACAGGAATCAGAAACTGTGCTCATGGCATGAGGCAGATGTCTCTGTTTCTGGACTCTCGATTCTATTTTATTTCTATACATACAGAAAATAAATAAGCCCATGCACCTGTGGTCCGCTGATTTCCAACAAGAGTGCCAAGATCATCTGGTGAAGAAAGAAGAGTCTTTTGACCTGACGACGCTGGTACAACTGGCTGTCTACATGCAAAAGAATGAATTTGGATTCTGACCTCATGCTGTATACAAAAAGTTAATTCAAAACCAATCAAGTAGATGTAAGATCTGAAGTTATAAAACTATTAGAAGAAAAAAACCTAACTAATTTTTTTGACTTTCAGTTATGCAAGGGTTTCTTCAATTTGACACCAAAAATGTGAGCAACCAAAGGAAAAAATAGGTAAATTGAACTTCATCAAAATAAAAGAAAAAAACTTTTGTGCTTCTGAGGAAACCATCAAGAAGGTGAAAAGAAAGTAAAATTTAAACCCACTGAAAATATTTGAATATCTGGTAAGGGACTTATATCTAGACTATATAAAGAATACTTAGAACTCAATTTAAAAAGACAAATAACCCAATTAAAAATGGGTAAAAGTTCTAAATAGACATTCTTTGAAGATATATAATATATATGTTCACTATCTTTACTGTGGTGGCAGGTACACAAGTATATGCATCTGAACAAATTTTATAGAACTAAATACACAAACACACACATGAAATGCAAGTAAGGCTGGGAAATGTGAATATCATTGGATTGTATCAATGTCAAATTCTATTTGTGAAATGGTGCTATTGCTTTCAAAATGTTAACATTTGAAAACTGGGTGAAGAGTATACATAAAGTGTATACAGAATCTCTCTGTATTGTTCTTACAGCTATCTCTGAAACTATAATTTTCTAAATAAAGTTACTACTAAAATAAATATAAATAATAATCCTTCCCCCATACACATCAATGAGAAACTTCTAAATTCTAGAAACCAATAAGAACTCCTACAAGTTTCTAGGGAGGAGGGTATGAAATCTATATATTACTACAAAAGATACGAATAAGATGACACTGAACTTTTTAAGAGCAGCAATAAAAAGCAAAAAATCAATAAAGTAATTTCTTAAAAATTCTGAAGAAAAATTCTTTATGTGTCTCAATCATCAATTAACTGTGAAGGTAGAAAATAGTTTTCTTCAAAGGTTCAGAGGCTCAAAATATTCTACTTATTGACTTACGTGGCCTAATGTCTGGACTCTCCTGAAGGCCATGTTCCGTCAAAGCAAGGGAGTAACCAAGAAAGAGGAAAACATGAGATTCTAAAACGGGTGCTTGAATTCGGATGTGGTGGAATGACACTCCAGGATAATGATGAAGAGAGGTCACAAGACCGGACCTCTGCACAGACCCCGAAGGCAGCTGATATGGTTGGAGCACCCCTAAAGTTTTGAACTCTCTTCTGAAATGGAACTGATCAGATGCCTAAGCAAACAAACAAGTGCTATATAATGAAAAGGAAAATGACTCAGAGCAAACTGCACGGGTCAGTTGTAAATGGTTTTTGCATGGTCGTAAGAAACACTACATCGATATAACCAAAATGAAAATACAGCAAAATTGAAAGGCCGGAGAGATGGGATGTGTGTGTCTTTGGTGGAGGTTGGGTCACAGTGAAAGAGGATTAAATCCTCAGATGGCGGGGGCGGATGGAATGACCCTGAGAATCTTTTGTATCAATTGGCTGACCACTTTCTGGCAAAGTAGCAACAGGAGTTTTAGAACCTAAAGCTGAGTTATGTGTACTTTCCCAAATCGGCTAGCCTCTCCAGGGTGAGCAGGCGGTGCCTGCCGTGTGGAATGGAGGCGGGGACTCTGCTGGTTATCGAAGAGGCAAGGCATGTCACACCATCAGTTCCACTGGTCCTGTTTCACAGTTTTGTTCAGGATAAGGGACAGGGTGGTGGTGGTTCAGCCCCTGAATTGATGTGAGGGGGCGGGAGCCTGAAGCCTCTTCTGGCCACTGAGATCGAAGTTGAGAGAGCCTATGAGTGAAGAGAGACTTGGGGAAGATGTTCCCTTCTTGGGTGAAAAAAAAGAGAGACAAATGAGGAAGAAGCTGTACCGCTTGCCACTTCTGGTTCCCGCTTTAGGGACCATTTTGTGAGGATGTGACAGACACAGGAGCTGTGATGAGAAGGCCAGACAGTCACACAGAAGCCAGTCCAGAGCCCTGGTATTTCTGAGCCAAACCACAGCCAGCAGCTGAAAGTTCAGACATGCCCTTCTGTTCTTTTGTTTTAGGCTAGTTTCAGCCAAGCTTTCTATAATATCTATTTGACTAGAAACGCTGCAAGGCCAAAAGAACAGGTGCCTCCGAGGAATCCAGACTTCTTAATGATATGTGTATCCTTGCTTTTATATAAAGCAGCATCCTGGCTGATAAAATTATCTCAGCCAATACAATTGAAAATAGGACTCTACCAAATAATTTCACATAACTGCCATTTCTAAAAGTCAAACTTGCAAATAGATATAAATGAGTTAAATCTAATGACATTTCTCATCATCTTATATTAAGACTAATCTAGTCCCAGTCAGCTGGTTAAAGATGTCTGTGATATTTGCCCACAACTTTTAATAAATGTTGAGTAAGCACCCGTTCCCAGTCAGTAGACACTGGAGACATCCAGATAAATGAGACTTGGCTTTTTCCCATAAGGGACACATAGCTACTCTCCAAATGGAGAATATTGAGGTACCTTCAATCGAGTCTTGAATCAGCCTTTGGTCATGATTATACAGTTGTCCCTCCCTGCAGGAAGAGCAGCCACAAAGGCTGCAAGGGGCCAAGTAGGAGCCACATCTGGCATGACATCTCTGTGACTCTCCGATGTCCCTGCAGGCTCCACAGTGAGCGACTGTCAGACACCTTGCAGCTCTGTCTTAAGAAGAGAATGTCTTCCTCCTCTTAGACACATAGAAACAACAGTGTCATAAACCACCGAGAACACGTCGCTTCTTGTTCATCAGAGACACTAAATCAAAGGTATTGTAATTCTGTAGGGTGCACTAAAACGAACCCTTCCGCAATTCCCAGTGAGAAATATTAAGTGACCAGTAACCAAGGTTTCGGTCAATGATCCTTTCTCAAATCAGAAAGTTGATGTATGATGAATCTTAGTATCAGTAGCTTAACACTCATTATATTGCCAACAATATAATTAACCTTGTTATAATACTAATTAACAAGGATAAGAAAATCTATCATGAGATATTTTAAAAATTCATTCTTCTCGGGATTAATTTTCTTTGTCAAATTAGGAGTCAAATCACATCCTCATGACTCAAATCCTGCGCCACTGTCATTTCAGCAAGTTTACCTTAAAACCGAAAATTATATTCATGGCGTTGGGTCCGCTCAAGCGTTACAGGCTCCCATCTGTGTGGGCTGCTTTGACTCTCTGACAATGACGATCTCAGTGAGCTCTTTCCATTGGTAATAAGAACAGGGCTTCCTCAGCTGGGACCACAATGTCGCCCGGATCTGTGTGACTGACAGATGAATGTTTGGCACGTGCTTCAGAGGAAATAAATACTTTAATTAACACGTTATTCAAAAGCAGCTTGGACATGGTGTCCCGAAGTTGATGACTATAATAAACGCTGACAAGACAACCCTGGTCTTTGGCCAAAGAGGTTTTTATGAAATAGGGAAGTCATTTAAAAGCCCTCTGTCCTTCAACCCTAAGTCTCAAATCACAGATTTTTAAGCCTTCATGTCCTGCTCCAGGCCTGAGAACCATTGAATGGCCAGCACTGATGGTCGTTTGGAGAAACGGTGCTGGAATCCAGAAAATAAAAGAACTTTAGCCCATTCCTTGCACTATACAAAAATTATTAACTCAAAGATAGTAGACAAAAATGTGACACATAAAACTTCTAGGAGAAAACGTGGTACCTTTGGGAAAACTTTCTTACATCCAATAGGAAAAGCATGACCCATAAAGGAAGAGAAGGATACATTGGACTTGATCACAACTAAAAACTTCTGGGTTTAAAAATCACTGTTAAGATTATGAAACCACAAGTCACACACTGGGAGAAAATAATTGCAAAATATATATATCCCTCAAAGGGCTTGTGTGTAGAATATATAAGGAACGTTTACAATTCAATAATAACATGGTTGACCTGCGAACCAAGTGTCGCTGGTTCTATTCCCAGTCAGGGCACATGACTAGGTCGCACGTCAGGTCCCCAGTTGGGGGCGCGAGTGAGAGGCAACCACACAGCGATGTTTCTCTCCCTCTCTTTCTCCTTTCCCCTCTCTCTAAAAATAAACAAACAAATATTTAAAAAAAAAAAAAAACAACATGGTTGAGAAGCCTTATTTAAATATAGGAAAAATATCTCAACAGACATTTCAACAAAGGAGATACGTGGGTGGCAGAGCAGCACATGGAAAAATGCTCAGCGTCACTAGTCATTAGGGAAATGCAAATCAGAACCATAACGAGAGTCAGCTACCCACGCACTAGCGTGGCTGAAATGGAAAAGATGGAGTATGAGAGGTTCGGACCGCGATGTGGAGCAGTCGGCAGGGTTCTAGACACCGCTAATGGCTACAATACCACAGCCACTTCTTCTAAGTTTGATGGTTAGTTTCTTAAAATTTAAGGCTCTTCCTACCATATAACCCAGCCATTGCACTGCCAGGTATTTACCTAAGGCGAAGGAAAGCAATGTCCATATACAGACTTGTACACGAATGTCCACGGCGCATGAATTTGGAATATCCCAGAACTGAAAACTACCCAATGTCCTTCTACAGGTGTGTGGATAGACAAATTTGGCTGTATCTATACAATGAATTGCAACTCAGAAATTGTTAACAAATGAACTATTAATACTCACTACAACTTGAATGAATTGTAAAATAACTATATTGAATGAAGACACACGAGAAAGAACATACGCTGTGTGATTCCATTTATATAAAATTCTGGACTGCAAACTCACTTGTATAATGACAGAAATCAGATCCCCTGTTGCCTGGAGATGAGTATTGGGGTTGCTGCAGGAGGGTCAGTGGGGAGCGATTATAAAGTAGAACAAAAAAAACCCTTGGGGGTGATGGATATGTTCTTACAGAAACACACACAGTTACTGAAGGTTTACTCTGCTCAGTTCTGTGCTAAGCCCTTCTCAGCATTAGCTCATTTAAATCTTAGTATAATCCTGTGACGATTGTACTGTCATTGCTCAATTTAAAAAGTAAGAAACTGAAGAGTAAAGAAAACTGCCTGGGCTTGCACAGCTGGTAAAAGCGGAGCTGAGATTCAGACCGTAGCCACTCGGATTGCAAAGGCCCAAGCCCGCCTTCACGGCCTGTGTACACTGCTCAGTGTCCAGAATTCCTCACGTAAATGTAAGCTCCTCTTAGACAACTCATCAGTCATGTTTTTCAGATTGACTTACTTTGAAAAACTGAATTGTTTCTATCACAAATAACTTTAAAGTAAAGACATGATCTCCAATAATTTTTGAATCCAGAAAAAATGATGTTAGAATTTCATCTCCACAATAGTGTCCCCCTTCTCTTTGCCAAAATGTAACTGGGACAGCAAGTCACAGAACCGGCGAGAATGGTAGAAAGATGGGCCTTTAAGAATCTTCTATCAAGCCCTGGCTGCTGTGGCTCGGTGGATTGAGCGTCGGCCTGCGAGCCAAGTGTCGCTGGTTCGATTCCCAGTCTGGGCACATGACTAGGTTGCACGTCAGGTCCCCAGTTGGGGGTGCGAGTGAGAGGCAGCCACACAGTGATGTTTCTCTCCCTCTCTTTCTCCTTTCCTCTCTCTCTAAAAGTAAACATACAAACAAATTAATTAATTAAAAAATTTTTTTTCTATCAAAAGAGTAATACTCAACAAAAAGTTTACAGGTAGGAACAATCACTCTTTTTTTCCCTTTGGATGGCTCAAACAGCAGCCATTTATTTTCTCAGTTACAGAGGCTAGAAGTTCATGATCCATGTGTCAGAGAATTTAGTTTCTGGTCAGAGTGCTTGACCCCGCGTGTGGGCAGCTGCCGTCCTGCTGTGTGCTGGGGGTATGCTGGGTGGGGGTGGGGGCATTTCTAACCATGTCTCTTCTTAAAAGGACAATAATCCTATCAGATTAGGACCCCACCCTTACGACTGCATTTAACTTTAAAAAAAAATTTATTGGGGTGACATTGTTTAGTAAAATTATATGGTTTTTAGGTGTACAAGTCTGTAATGCATCATCTGTATATTGTATTGTGTGTTTCTGACTGGCCAAGCACCAGGGTATCACGGCCATTGTCCAAGATGGCGGCAGGGGGAGGCTCTTACACTGAGCCCAAGCGTGGGAAGTGAGCAGGATAGTTGGGTAGGAAAAAGCCCTTCCCTCCTTTCCCACACCAGACTGCGGGTGGGGCCAGGCGAAGGCGGGCACCTGAGCCATAGAAGTCAGAATGGTGTGGGGGCAGGTGCTGACCAGAGAGGCCTGGAGCTCTAGCCTGGGGAAAGCAGGGGCTGGTGACCAGGTGGACCCAGTCGAAGCACGTGAAAATTTGGGAAGCTGATTGGTCATGTGGAGGAAGTACCTGACCCATCCCGCACCCAAGCTATTATAATCCCAGGGGAACGAAGAGGCTCTTGCTCGTGGTGCACTTGCTCGTGACCTGCCCTCGCGTGGTGCGCTGGGCTGTTCTTAGCGGCCACAGGGCCCATGGCCCCCCTTCCTCGCCCACCCGGTGATGCACGGGGCGGTGCGTTCTGCGCGCTCTCACCCGGGAGAATGTGACCTTGCAGTCCTAGAAGCCCCGTGGCCAGTGGCGGTGCTGGCTCCATCCCTACGCCCCGGGAGGGGCCACAAATGAACAGCAGCAGGGGGTTTGCTAAGCGGCCTGGATGGGGCCTCTGACCACACGTAGTCTGTGCGCTCCAAAGGACTGTACTTGACGTTGGAGTAAGAATTCTAGACGGTAGCTTTCGTCTGGGACGTTTTCCGCGGCAGAGAAGAGATGGGTCCTGAGACGGGAGGCTGCCGTTCTCCCAGGTCACACAGCACCCGAATCAAACCTCTCTTCCTTCTGCTCCCGCATCTGCCTCACAAGCTTGGCCGAACCCCAATTATTTCTGTTTCGTTATGTGCGCACCCCCCCAAGCCCGGTCTCCTTCCGTCACCATCCAGCCCCCTTTTACCCTCGCCCCCTTTGCCCTCCTATAATCCCACGCTGCTCTCTGTGTCTGCGGGTGTTTTTTCTTAATCCCCTTCACCTTTCACACCCAACACCCCCGCCCCCAGCCGGAATCATCTCACTTGATACTGGTAATTCTATTTTAGGATTCTGTCGCACTCCTTAAGTTCTCAAGATTTCAAATGGGGGAAAGATGATTGAACATTCATTGACTACGCATTTGAAACAAAAATAACTCAGGTTTAGGGGAAAGCTCTATGCCCCCAAAGAACAAAAGTCTTTTTACATCCAAACCTTGTAATAGGAGACTCGTGATCTCTGTCCTCGCTGGTAACCACCAGCATATTTAGGTGGTGGCTCCTGTGTGCTGCCCTTGGGTTCCTGCTGGCTGTCAGTTAAGTTTGTTCTTGATGTTGCTGCATGGAAGTCCCTACAAGCAAAGACAGATGATGCCGCTGCATGAGGGCGATAGGATTTGAAAAACATCATGACAGATGCTTCTGGCAACTCGCAGCAGAATTTGCAGATGTAAATCCCACTTTACATCAACAGTGTCAGATTTATCTTTGACAGTCCTGATTGCCTACGAGGGAGGATCTTTTGAGAGAGTAGGTAGAATAAAATGCTATTTTAAAATGCTGTTGTTTTTTAAAATTACACTACTCATAATTAGGAATAGCAGCTCGTTCACGTCTGGTGGAAGGTTTCATGCGTTTGTTTTTGCTCTTGCGTTTGAGAAAAGCAGCAGGTCCACAGGAAAGCCATGTTGTGGTTTTGGACTTAAGCCCTCTTGTTGCCTTGTTCATGGGATGTATCAGTCATGGCTCGTCCTGTGGCAAATGGCTGAAATCCCAAGTGAATCAGCTGAAGTGGACAGTGGGAAATTTATTGGCTCATATACCCCACCTGCTGAAAAGGCAGAAGTGGACCTGACCTCTGGGCCTGAAACCGCGGTCACAGACCTCGTGGGGGGATGTTTTGCCTCTCCAATCTTCCCGTTGGTTTCCTGCCCTCCGGTCATCGTCTCCATGTGGGTTTGCTGGCTCCTACCCCTAGAGCTTATGACTAGAGAAGAGAGAAAGCTCTCCTTTCACACCCTGAACTTCGAAGTCCCCACCCAGATACTGGGTTGCCCCGGCTTGGATCATCTGCCCATGGTTTGGACTCACTTGAGCAAGAGATGAGAAGCCCGGCGGAAACACCCTCCCCAAGGCCACTGCCCACCACAGCAGCCAGGGGATTCGTTTCTGCTGTCAGAAGAGGGAGCAGTCTGGATACATAAATGCAGGATGGGAGAGGCGACTGCCGCTTGCTATGCGTGGGACATCGATACTCAGTGATAAATCTTGGTTTAAACACGAGAGATGTTCCATAGAATAAAGATGATTTGGGTAGTGTTAAAAAAGGAGAATGACAATCTTCCCAAATTATTAATTATGATAATAGTCAATAATCATTAATGTAACAATCATCATTAATGTAACGTGTATATAATTTGTAACATATTGAATCGGATTGAGTGATCCATAAGTTCACGCTTGCCCACCTTCAAGGAGCACTACTTCGAGGTGATCTAAAAGAACTATTCCATCTCCAGTTTTCCCTTTTTATAGATAACTTTCACCCCAAGTTCCCATTGGCCTAATTAGAGTTGTTTCCCAACGAACAGGGGAAACCTGCACGCTTGACAACAGTATGATGGTTACTTTTCCATCCATGGGAGGCCGCAGGAACCGTTCAAAGACGTACTTTGTACAATTGCAGCCAGGATGCATGTGCTAAAACTATTGCTCAGACAAGCACGCGTGTTTGGGGTAATTATGCAGCATCCGCTGTTCATTTATGAACTGCCCCATTCAAGTTTAAGCCGAGATTTATCATTGAGCGTAGATGTCCTACGAACAGCAGGCGGCGGTCCCCTCTTCAGCCTGGTTTTGTTAGGCAAACAGCTTTCAAAAGCAGCTCCTCTGTATTTAAAGACACAGCTCCCGCATGAAACATCGCAGGCCCTGAAATGAGCATTGCTCATGCTGGCTAAGAGTTGGCTTGAGGAACGAGCTTTTACTGCATAGTTAATAGCAGAATCACTGAAGTTATTCATGATAAAATATTGGGTCTACGTCCACCGTATTCTAGCATTTCTGATGCTGATTCTTGCCCCGTGCCTGGATTCTGCAATAATTCTTGAGTCCACTAACATCAGTTTGTGAAATTCTGTGAAAATGAAAAGTAAAAAAAACAATTCAAAATTGCGATCTTTGCAATGCCCAAATGTTCTAGGCCCTTCCTCACTAACTCTGCCAAATCACCTGTTTTTCTTGCTCAAAACATATAATGGGTGCGGCATTCAGCTTCGCTCCTTAGAAAAAAATCAAGCTGGAAAGAAAGCGGAGGTTCCCAGGTGGGGCTCCGGGAAGGAGAAAGGAGACAGTGAGCCCCGTTCCTGGGACCCCACTGGGGGGGCGTTTGGAAGCGCAGGCCGTCATCAATCACGCGCGGGGCCTGGAGTGCAGAGGGGCTGGGCTCGGCCCAGGGAGATCCTAGCAAGTGTGGCTCTGAACGCGCAGCTGCTACCGGCCTCCCGGCTCCAGACTCACTTATTCAATCGCTCTCCTCTCTCCCCACGAACCTGCTGAGCATCCACAACGCGCCCAGAGGACGGACGCAGCGGCGAGGAAAACAGACGCACACCGCACCGACAGAAGAAATCGAGCAGAGCAGTCACACACGCGCGAATGCTCCGAAGGAAAACAGCCAAACAAAACAGGATGCAGGAGAAACTGTGCAAAGCCAGCTGCGGGCAGGGCCGCCAGACAGGAACCCAAAGGGCCTGGAAGGACACCCAAGCCTGAAGCGAAAAGGACAAGAAAGATCACGTTCATTTTCAACGTTCTAGTAACCGCATTGTTAAAGTAATAATACACTTTACTTAACACAGTGCTACACCCCAAATAACACAGCTTTACTCTGTCATCAGCATTACATCTCACTGATGAGACGTTTCACATTCCGTGGGTGCCCTACGTTGTCAGCGCGGGTTTTCCACTCCCGGCATATCCCAGTTCAGATCGGGCGCATGCCGGGTGCGCAGGAGTCTCAGGCGGGGACCCTAGTGGACAGCCCAGTTCTAGGAAGATAAAATGCACAATTTAAGCTGTGCCCAGTGCCCAGGAGATCAAGGCCAGGGAGCAGGAGGGGGAGGGGAGCCCGTGTAAATGGGAGAGGGAAGCCTCTTTGAAAAGGGAACCCGTAGGGTGGAACCCAAAGCGCGGTGGGCATTGGGCTGGTAGAACACCCACAACAGGTGTCCTTGCCAAGGGAGAGAACGCATTAGGGAACCCACTGATGGGGCTGGCCAGGCAGGGACGCACCAGGTGAGGGCAGATCTGGGGGTCGGGGGAAGGCTCAGGGCACCCCTAAGAGACCTAGATAATATGGCCCCTTTGGTTGGGAGCCGGCGAAGGGCCGTGAGCAAGTTAGCTTCCACTGCCCATCTCCCTCCAGCTCCGCCATGCCGTCTCCACGGTCAATGGGGTTCCTCTCCCCGGCCTCCCACTGCTCAGGGGCAATGAAGGTCTGGACACTTGGGGAGGGTGCAGTGTCTTCCTCGTTCCTCTCTAACTCGGGGGACTTGGTTTTAGAAATTTCATTTTCTCTACATATGAGACAATCTTAATGAAAACCATAAAATATGGTGGACCCAGCTCATAAGACCTCAAGTGCGCCTAGTATTTTGAAACATGGTCTTCTTCCAAAAGCACAATTAATTTTTTCAGAGTGTCATATACAATAAGGCATCATACTGTACATGAATAAACGGTGTCACTACTAAATTAATTACCAAGGGTATAGCAGGAGTTATAATTAAAGCTTTATTTTGATAATGAAGTTCAGAGGCTCTAGAAACTCTGCAGATTGCATCATTAGAGTTTTAGTTTTAAACAATGAATTTCTAGAAACGAGGATGATACCGTTGCTACCCTGTCCCTTCAGATCATAACATGCCGGGTCACCCTGTGTAAGCAGCATCTTCATGGCCACACTGAATAACCGCCGACTGTTGTGTGTCTGATTTTTCATTACTACCCCACTCTCACCTTTTACATTTAATATGCAATTTCAAAACAGAAAATGAACTCTGATTTCTAAATTAATTATGGGAATTAGCCTACTCATTTCTTTAAGCATTGGCAGGGCCTGCAATATACTAAACCTTGGGATGAGCCCCTGTGAGCCTTGATAGTAATGAAAGGCTGGTTTTCCCCCGGTAGCTAATTAGTTCTCCTCACATAGCCACCCTTTGTCCATGAAACTGGAAAACAAAAGAAATGTGTTTGCACCGATGGAGGGACAGGGTGATAGCTTCCTGTGAGTACCTTACTTTCTGGGTTCTCTTAATGGAATATTCGATGAAGGGTTAGAAGTGTGTCCCTCTGAAAGTTCATTCCCTCCACCCCTTTGAACTATTTTGAATCTCAATTCTGACATGAACCAGATTAGTTGAATTATACGCCTTCCTTATTTGTCAGGGTCCGTTTTCATGTTTTAAGACTATCATCACTAAATATAACGAACATGTGCTATCTGAAAACCGAGAGGCGTGTCCAGGGAAGTCAGCGAGTGTTCAGCATGGCATGTCATTGAGTCTTGCCCTGATCAGCCTCCCCAGCCAGCACTGGTCTCTTTTGGACAGAAGACACACACACACACACACACACACACACACACACACACACACACACACACACATGTTCTTCTGCAGACGCAGCAGTGCAGTGGTTGAGAAAGATAACTAAACGTGTGGAGAAAATAGGCCTTCCCAAGTATGTCCGGATGCAAGCAACCCCCCTCGTTCTGGTTATCGTTTGGCCAGCACTCACCATGCAAATGCCAGTGCTATTATTCATGGGCAGAAACCTGAACATTAACATTCCCCCCAAGAAGCCTTAAAATGACGAAGAATTATTTTAAAGGGCTCGCAGGAAGCACGAAATATAACCGGACCCAGCCTTCCTGAAGCACATTGAAACAACAGATATCATTCTTTGAGGGAAATTGGCAGAGAAGCCACTGGCAACTTCCTCAGATTTGTAAAAGCACAAATGCTCAGGAAATCCTTCTTTGTAACACGTTCCAAACCCTTTTACATTAATGTAAACTCAGGGTTTGCTCATGACCTAAGTTGTGGTATAAAAGCAACCAGCCGTGATTATTCTCTGCAGAACAGCACTTTCAATAATTGAAGTCAACACTTAGATTCTACCCGGCCCTCTCATCCAAGCCTAGAATGCTGATAGATTTCACAGATTGTATTGGCCAATAATTTTCCCTGTACATAATAAATATGCCTCTTTAATCTGAAAGGGGTCCTATTGTCTCATTATCTTCCGGGTAGTATTAAAAATACTGAAAGGGTGATTATAAAGTCTTTATCTGTCAACATTTGGATCTTTCTCTCCAGTTCTTGTGCTTTCCATGAAGTTAGACTTTTGGTAGCATCTTTATCATCTCAGACCGGTATGGTTACCCTGCGTGTCGCCGTTATGGAGGCATCTGAGAAGGAGGGCAGCAATAAGCTCCGCTCCTTATCCCAACTTCCTCAGCTTTCTTTTTATGGAGCAGGACGGAATGGCCTAGAACAGAGGCATGTAGCACATGCTTAGGTCAGCATTTCACATTGTTACGTTTTTCCCAATTCTAAGAGAATGTATCTCTTTTTTTCTTCCTAAAGGAGAGACAATCCAGAAGCGACTCAAAGCTATTCCCATCTCCAACTTCCAAGCACTGTAACTATTCCTCTGTGTAAATGTATCTCATTTCCCTCACTGCCGAAGTCGGCTCCGTCCCTCTCTAGTGTGTAAGCATTCCTCTGTCAGCCTCTCCATTGCTTTCTGGAAGGCCCATGTCTTTTCCCACGTGCTGCTCTATTTTGAACAGTACTGACGTGCAAAGTAAGGCAACAGCTGAAACTGGGCTGTGTGTTCACCCGCGTGTACTGCCTCCTCAGAGCAACGGCTCCTTTCTTCACTGACACAGAACTTGCAACATGGCTTAGATGCCTGGCGGCCTCAGTGGTTTGTAGACCTGCGCCTGTCCTCTCCTTGGTTTATTGAGAGAGAGGCAGAGAGACGGAGAGAGACAGAGACCTTGGCAGGGGAGATGCACTACATGCATGATATCACGCTAGTGATCCAAGTGGAAAAACAGAAGCAAACAAGTCCCTGAGACATCACTGCGTTGTTGAGTTAACAGATCCGACGGCCTCCAGGTTTCTTATGTAAGGTAATACATTATCTGTTACTTAAAATACTTTTAGTTACGTTTTCCATTATTGCAGCCTAAAGCTCCCTAACTTATAAAAAAGCTTTTACTTGGGGAAAAAAAAAAGGGCAAATGAAATTTGAACTGAACAGAACGAGTAATAAACGTAATGGAATTGTGGCTGTGCTCCCAGCACGTGCCTGGAAGGACTATTTCTAGAGCACTTGCCGCGTTCCTGGTCTCCAGCAAGCCTCTGGCATTCTGTCTCCACAGAAGCCTTCTCAGGGCGGGGGGGTACTTATCACACAAGGACACTGGGTGGCCCGAAGATGGAACACCATGATCAAAACAGCCCAGCTTGGAAGTGGCAGAGCTGGGGACCTAAGGCCGAGCCTGGCCTTCTCTGACATACTCTTTTGCTGTGAAACGCACTCAAGATGTTTTTGGTGGATGTAAAAAGGCCAACATGTTATTGTAAACAAGTATTTTCACGGGCGGAATTTCAGCAGAGACCAAAGGAGTGTCGGCTCGGGTCAGGCTGTGCGTGTGGGCGCTCTTCGGCGGTGTCCTAACAGTTTGCTCGCGGCGTGCTCTTGCCTTCCGGACGTTCGCGGTCAAAGCAGAAATGCCCCACGTGTGTCGTCCTCACAGTGCCCGCCTGCGTGCCCACAGGCTGCCTGCCGCCCACAGACTCCCCTCCCAGACCGGACACCCCCACTGGCCTGCGGCTCCCACAGGACCACGGGGACTCTCGGCGGGAGCCTTTGGGTCCACAATGAAGCCGCGGAGCCAGGCCAAGTGTTTTTGAAAATATCTGCTTGGCTTCCAACCGTGATGAGAAGCCTGATTTAATGTTTTATTTACGCCCCAGCCTCACAAAGCAAAGGATCTATTTCTTGAACCAAGAAAAGTAAAACATAAAGGAAAGACAATGTTTGAGAACAATTGAGTCTATCTGACAACGTCTGAAGGATAAGAATTCCTGAACTGCCTCTCAGCTGCCATCCGCTAAACAGGATTTGCTCTCTAAAGACACCTGCGTCGTCCTCCTCTTAGAATATTGCGATAATTCTTTGATATACTTGCAAAAATCAAGTGGAAAGATAATACCAGAAGGAGAATTAAATATTACTCATCCAACAATGGCAACTTAATATAAAATACTTGTTTCTAGCTTTAATATATATTTAAATATATTTAATATATATTATATGCTATATATTAAATACATTTAATATATATTTCCTATGCACACAGATTATGAACTGCCGGACAGAAGGACCTCTGAGATTCTGAGTGCTGGGCTTTCTGTACACCGTCTCATGGTAAACTCACAGCGGTCCTATGGAGTAGCATCAGTATTGATGATTTTCACTCCACGGAGAGAGGATTTTATCTGTAGTTGTTGGTAAGTTTTGTAACTTGCCCGTTATGGGCTAAGTGTCTGCATACCCCCAGAATCGGTACGCTGAAGCCATAACCCCCAATGTTGCGGTATTTAGAGACAGGACATCTGAGAGGTTAGTATGATCGAAGCAGTGTTCTTTCTCGGGATCGAGAGGAAAGCACCCCACGGACCCGTGCAGGGGAGACTGCGCTGTGCTGAGGTTTGTCTGAGTCAAGGCTGCCCTGCGTCCCGTCTCCGCCTGGCCCACCACGTCTCCGCCTGGCCCACCACGGAACACATCCAGTCGTGTCTTCGGCAAGGGCCATCCAGCGGCCAGTGTCAGGGTTCCTGCGTCACACTAAAGCTCGCCCTCAGGTGGCTGCTGAGCGGCCTCGGTGCCCATTGAGGCGGCTTAGCGCTGCCGCCAGCTGGGGTGCTGTACCCGAGCTCTGGCCTGTGGCCTGGGTTTGGGGTCGGGCCAGCTGTTGGCTATGTGGCTGCTGTGGCCACGTGGCCGTGGAGAGGGAACTACAAGTGCATGAGGGGAGGGCGGGTCACTGCGCAAGAAAGAGAGGACGTGTCTTTGCTCCCCGGGATTATATCACCTGGGGCAGGGCCAGGACCGCTTCCAAAATCACCCATCAACTTCCCGAGTGTTTGCAGCCTTCTGATGGGTCCACCCCCTAGTTAGACTGACAGGCCTCTGGGGTCAAGACCCCCCCCCCCCCCGTGCCATTCTGACTTCTTTGTGTGTGTGCTTACCTGCCCCTGCTCCCCACAACAATCCAGTCCTGGAGGTGAGGAGAGTGGGGTGTTAGTCCTTGTCTGGGCAGTGCTGTGGTCCCCCGCGGGGTGTGAAGCTGCAGCTTCCTGGTCAAGCAAACAGGCTTATGCTCCCCGGTTGATTATGCTCATCCTTGTCCAAGTCCCTTTGCTTCCTTCCTCATTAATAATTTGATAACTATCTGTGGTAACAATTAGATATAAATTAGATCATGAAGAAGGGACCCACACGATGAAGCCCTTATAAGAATGATCTTAACTAAAGTTTCCAATCAGTTTATGATTGTCCGTTGGGATTGTTGTTCTCTCTACTAAACGATAAAGAACTTGAGGGCAAGACCATCTTTAGTGGCTGCCACGGGCCGTTGTAGGTGGTTTACGTGTGTGACTATGAAGACATTGAATCCTCACAGCCCTACTAGATTTTAATTAACGATTACATTTTAAATAGTAATTGCTATTCTTATCACCATTTGATAGATGAGAAAACTGAGGCACAGAAACAGAACGTGGGAGCTGGAGAAGCTGGGACATGGCAGGGTCAGGGTTAAAGGCCCTGACATACCCTTGGCCCTGCTGTGACCCTCCGTCTCAATCGCTGCTGAACCCCAGCAATTGGCCACTTGCTCTTGGTTGAATGACTGCCAAAATCGGTGACATAAACTTACTATCCAGTATCAATTGTAGTGTCGAGGAAATGGGGCGGAGAGGCTGTGATTGAGGAAGAGGAGGAGGAACCTGATGGAAGGGAGATGTCTGCCTGCAGGAGGTTCCGTGGGGCTGGAGTGGCTCAACAGGACAGGCTACCGCCCTCACCGAGCAGCAGGCTGGTGTTAGGGCCCCCGAGACTGATCTGCCAGGATTGCCACTGAGATTTCATTGTTTTTAAGTGTCAGAATCCGCTTTTGTGAAAATCAGAAATTTCACATCCCGAACGCATTTCAAGTGTGAAATGTGTACGCCTCCCTGGGCTCCGCTGACTCCAGCACCATCCTGCCCTGCTCAGCTTTCTCCAGGGGCCTTTGAGAGGCACTGCCTTGGGGAAACTCCTCTGCTTGGGCTGGTCACCTAGAGGACTCGCCCTGACCTCGAAGTCCGCTTGTCCCAGGCCTGACGACTCCTGCTTGTCCCGGGAGCCATCCACCTGCCAAGGGAAACCACCTGTCAGGCCCAGGCCCCGGCTTCTGTTTGCTCGTTCGCAGGAAAAGATGAGTAATGGGGGCAGGGGAGTGGAAAGATAGGCTGGAGAATGAAGGGGAAAGTCAGCGTGAGGAAAGGGGAAGGAGGAAGGATCAGAGAGAGAGAGAGAGATCAAGTGAGATGAAATGAAACCACTGAACTAAGTCGGATATAATGGAATTCCACCAATGAAAGTGTCATATTTAGTCACTGCAAATAACATGATATGGAGGAATGCATAGGAAACTCGTTACTAAGGAAGGAACTTCGCTACACATATAGAAGTTGTCACCTCTTAGGAAAGGACATCAATTTCTCTTTTGCTACTTCAGAGGGCAGGAGGAATTGCCAAGAAGAAACCCTTAGACCGCTATAAAGAACATTTTGAAATGACTACCCTGATCTGAGAATTCACGGTCTTTATGTCTGACAGCAATTTTTCCATAATTTGAGGCACTGAAACCAAACTTAGGAATTCTTAGGAATTCTGTACGGATAAAGGACTTCTGACTTCCTAAATCAAATGTCCAACGTCCCTGTCTCCAACCTGCAGAAGAGCTGGGGAGGCTCCATTCCTGAAACGCCCCCATTCCATGAGAATTTCAAGTTGAAGATCAGAAAACCTTCCTGGGATAAATCATGATAGAATAGCTAAGATCATAAAAGAAAACCTTAACATGTTTTAAACATTTGCTAAAACAGAGACAATAAAGACCTCCACACGTAACAGATACAGGTGCTGTCAGTAACTTTTACTTAATAGTAATAACTGGTCCTGAGAGCCAAGTTTTATACAGCCCTTTGCTCAGGACTTTCCTTCTATTCATTATCAAATAAATGACGTCACTTGCACCTTATTGTAGAAACTGTGAGTTGTGAGAGGGATCTTCTCCCACATGGCGTCTCTGCTAGTCTCCTCTTCCCTCTCAGAGATTAATCTCTTCCTAATTTTACGAACCAAGTTATCAGTTATCAATGCCGGTCTCCCTAGTCCAGCTCCGCTGCATGGCTGCAGAATACCTTGAGGCCGCAGATAACATGCTTGTGTTATCATATGTAACACGCCTGCCCTAACAGTAAACGGGGTGCACTTTAAGTCCCTGGACACAGGCTGCCGCCCCGGAGGATCCAGAATGCAGCAGAGCTATCAGATTTGACTCTACCTGCTCCTCTTGCAGGTCTGGTCCTCCACCACCCAGGGAGGGGTTCTAAGACCCACGGTACTTCCCTGCCCCTCCGCTGCAACCAACCCTGTTCCTTCTCATCTCCGGGACCCCAGTTCCCGCCCCTTTCTAATCATCTTCCATCATGGGCAGTCAATGTTTGTTCGTTCTCCGCATGAAATTCTCAAGGTTACTGAACAAGCATAGGAAAGTAAATTTGACTATACTAGAATTTTGCTTTAGGGAAATTTGTGGTCCAAAATAATTAATGTATATGCTTTCCCAAAGAGACACATTTCAGTTATGTTCTTTATTGTGTTAAAAAAAAGAGACCGTTAACTGTGGATCATAATTAACTTTATAACAAGACAGTTGCTTCTCTTTAAAAATAAACTTAGTATGAGTTAAATATTAACTCACACTTGCTTCTTTCAATTGATTGAGACTAAGTGACTAATAGAAAAATACAAGTCAAAATATTTTTTATGAATTTAGAATGGTAATATGCAGTTCATAGTATAGATTACAGAACCCTCCCACTGCCAAGGAACCAGAGACAATATAGAAGTTGGTATTTTAAGGGGCTTCCATGAAATAAATGTATGAATGTTCACACCAGGTTCGAGAAATGATCTCTAAATAGCATCTGATTAGTTCAGACCAGGCTTTGCCCCCAAATAAGTTCAGATCAGGAGAGTTTTGCTGTCAAATAGGTAAAAACCAACCAGTTGATCAACCAACCAATCAACAAAGAAATCTCAGTCACGAGGACAATTTGGATATGGAATTGTGGATAAGACATTGAGGACCAGCACCATAAAGATTTCTTTGAGAACTTACATTCAAGTTCAGTGAAATGAGGTGGACTGCAGATGTTTGCTGTCCGCCCAAACGTGTGGAAGCTGCTCCTAAGTGCAATTCATTTGCTACAGGAGGTAAATCACAGGGGTGGCCCTGGAGACTTGAGTGTAGTTAATGCAATTGCAAAATAGAAATTAAATAATTTCTGTTAAGACCAATCTCAACTTTACATTGAGTTTTAGGAATCATATCTAAGGAAAACACGCAACTCTTAAGTTAAATATCATTTCGGAGAAAGATTACAGAATGGCAGGACAACAGACCATTTTTGCATAAATGGTCCTACTAATTAGTGTATACTTAACGCATACCTGAGTCCTTCACCGAATTTTATAGAAATGTTAGAAGTGCTAAGTACTTTGCCATTATATCGTTTTACATATTTACAGTGCGTTCTGATAAAAAATGTAGTACCATATAGAAAAACATTTATTATTAATTTTATATTGGAGCTTTTAAACACCAAATTCTTCTTTGGGAGATTGAGGGACTGCTACCCTGCCAAGTTTGTAAGTTATAAAAGGGGCTAATATAAACGGGTTAATGTTGGTCTGCTGCTTCTCTCGGTCACACAAGCGTGTGCCGGGCGGTGGGGAGGCACCTGCAGAGGCAGGGGCGTGGGGCTGACTCGGTCAGGGAGGTCTAGCACCGTCTCTGCCTCAGCTGCCTTATGACCTCGGGCCCCGTGTCTCCGATGCTGAGCCAAAGCAGCTATGTTTACCCAGCATGTTGGAAGTTGAGCCAAAGAAAAATCAGGAAGAATCATGTCCTATTTATCTTTGAAATTCCAATTGCTGGTACAGAGTTGGTTCTTAATATATATTTGCTGAATGAGTGGAGAAGGAATAAAATAAGGACAGAAGGAAGAAAAGAGGCTGTATGTGCGTGAGCAGGAGCTTGTGGCAACACAGGGAACCTTAATGTGGCCTGACTTCTGTGTCTCTTGTGCTAGGGTCTGCTCTAGGTCACAGGACTCCCCACCTGTTCTTGTAAATAAAGTTTTATTGGAACACAGCCACACCCATCATTTGCACGACACCTACAGTTGTTTTCATATTACCACCAGAGCCAAGTAGCTGCAAAAAAGACCATTTGCTACCAAAGGTAATATATTTCCTATCGGGGCCTCTACAGAAAGAGTTTGTTGACCCCTGACCTAAAAATCCCACCTAGCCCCTGCCCACCACAAACTTGGACAGAGAGCTTTTTGGTTATGAAGGTCATTCCTCAAAGGCAGCTGCGTCCGGGACTTTTGGAACTGCTACTGACTTGTCAAAACCCCGTTCCTGGTAATTCTGAAAACACACATTTTTGAAAGAAGCCAGGCCATTTTGTAGGAGCAGGATTGTTATAACTATTAATAACTGCTGTCAAACCATAAATGTTGACCTAGGACACATTTTCCCAAAAAGTTAGGGTGACCCTGCATCTGTGCTCACTCCGGTTTCCACCTCTGTTCCCAGTGTTATGACCAAGGGTGCCCCTTCTCACGGTCAAGCTGTCCAGGTTTGGAGCATCTATCACTGGGCACGGTCCCTCTTCCTGTAGTCGATCGTGCATGTACTGTGTCTGCTCTTGCCAAACCCATGTCTTGCCATGTTGTAAGTTTCCTGTGGGTTTAGGGTATTTGGTCCCTCTTTGTCCTTTCCCACCATGGCTTCTGTTTTATAGACTGACGTGGCCTTACCTGAAGAGACCACAGCTTTTAAGTGTGACGGTTTTTGAAAGAAAGAATGTAGCCACAAAGACATACATCTGAATGCTCTCCATGTGTGACTTCCTTCCAAAGAAGATAAAAACGGAATCCACTTGAAAATGCTGTTTGACTCGCAGGCTCAGATATTTCTTCCTTGGTTCCTGTAAGAACGCTGACCCTGCGGCATCGCGGGAAAATCATTTAAGTTCTCTTCACTTGTGCTGATGTCTAAGAATTCAAAGCATTTTTCGAAGTCATTTCGGAGAACCAGCTATAGGAAAGCACCTGACCTCTGAAACATTGTCTTTGCTAAGCACAATGGGGCGAGTACTTGAAACCAATGAGTAAGTGTGCTAGGCTGCTCTGTGTAGGCCATTTAAAAAGGAAAGTGGTCACTATAAAAATAGAGTTTAACATGAGACCAACTTCACAACTGATATAAGGAGAGAGGCTCCCTTCTAAGTTTTTTTAAGTTATTTATTTTAGAGAGAGAGAAAGGGAGAGAGAGCACTTGAGAGAAACATCTATTTGTCGTTCCCCTCGTTTATGCATTCACCGGTTGCTTCTTGTATGTGCCCCGACTAGGGATCGAACCTGCAACCTTCGTGTATAGAGACCATGCTCTAACCAACTAAGCTACCTGGCCAGGGCTTTCCCCTGCTCTGAAAGAATATTTTTGTTACTTCAGTATAGATTTGTACTGTCTAGTATAAGAACCATTGATTGTGTGGCTACTTAAATTTTAATTGAAATAAAATGAAACATTTAGTTCTTCAGCTGCATGGCCACACTTCCGGCGGGCGCTCTGTGGCCCAGAAAGCTGGTGACGGTGGTATTAACCAGCACAAATGCAGAACATTCTATTACCACAGGAAGTTCTACTGCTCATCCATGGACAGACGGATGGACAGGTAAAGCTGATTAAGACAGTTCAGATAATAGCTTTATAGCAATACATCATCATTCTTCTAATTAGCAAATGAACCGTACGGTGTAAAGTCAAATTATTGAATCACTGATATATTGGATTCAACATCTTTATAAAGCCACTATCACTGATAGAAAATGGGCTAAGGGCTGTGGCGAATGAAAGAAAGAAAGACATGGCGGCTCAGGACAGCTGAGCTGCAGCGCCGGCTGTCCACGGTCATGTCTGGGTTGTCAAACGAGTACGAACCACTGAGATAAAGAGAACAGTTCAAGCCCACAGAGGACCCCGGGCAGAAGGACCCATTTCCATTCAGCCAGGCTGCTGGGAGAGGGCTCGGAAGAGGAAAATACGCATTTGCTCCTTCCTACGCGCACAGCAGCCCTGGAAGAGGACGGAGCCGATCTGCCAGCGACGCAGGGTGCCGCCAGCGTCTTGCCCAGGACGGCCCGGCGGGCAGGGCCCATACCAGGACCACAGCGGGGCTCCCGCTCGGGCACCTCCTCCACGCCGCAGCAGCCTCACAGCCTGGAAGTCTCGGATCTCAAGCATTCGGGAGCGAACTGTCAATGGCGATAGCAAACCATTAGCTCCGTAGAGCCCTTTTTCATTAGGGGGAGAGAGTTCTCGTAAGGACAAGACGCGAAGTTTCAATTTTCTCCCGTTCTAACATTTCCATTAAGTCTAAATGGTTGAGGAAAAATATCATTTTCCAAACTGCTTATGATGCGTCGGTGGGCAATGCGGTTATGACAATGAGGTGCATTTACGAACGAGCGCTGTGGGTGTCTCAAAACAGGGACGCAAGGCTCCCGGTGTGCCGAACGCGGCCCTGGCCTGGAGAGGGGACACGTGCAGAGGCCCCGTCTGGAGGCGCGCCGGCTGAGCATGTGACAGCACTGCCCTGTGACCAGGAAGGGCAGCCCAAGGTCCCGCATCACTGCGCACATTTTTTATCAGGCTCCTTCTTCATCACGTCACCTTTTAAAGACTTCGCTTTATCTGATAAAGAATGGGAGGGGAACGCGCACTTGGTAAATGCATATTTGTGGTAATATAATTGCTTTGGAAGGACACTGGGCTGTTTCCGTCTCAAAGGTTATAGTCATTTTAAACCGTAAGTGCTGGAGTGCCGAGTTCAGAAGCAGAATAATAGTTCATTACCCGAGCGTGCAGCGATGTGGCGCGGGCCTAAAATGTGGCTTTCTGGTGAATACTTTGCAGTAACAATAGTTCTATAGTTCTGCTTTATGGCTTCAGGGTGTCTTTTCTTAGCGCTTTGTCTTTTCCTGTCAGGCAGAGATGTTTCCACCCTGGCACATAAAGCAGATAGATAACAGTGGCCTTGATCACAAGGGGACCGTAGATCTCTACAGAGAGGAGGAAGAGAAAACGAAAGACCAGCTCAGTGGAAGAGAAGATAATTAATATGCAGTCTGCCATTGAACCCCGGGTTCTCTGTCACCTCGTCTCCACCCCTGTCCCTGTCTCTGCCACCTCACTCAGCTCCCATCAGCCTGACCTTCTTGCTGCTTCTTGAATATGACGAGCTCCTTTCCACTTCAGAATTGGCAGGCTTGTTCATTTCTTGCCCTGAAGTACTTTTCCCTTTGGTCTTTCAAGTCAAAATGCACCTTTCAGAGGGACCCTAACCCCCTAACCCTAATGCTAACATTCCCCATTGCATCCTCCTCTCCTTCTTTTTCCTGCACTGTTTTCCTTCAAAGCATTCGGCACCCAAGACTCTCTCCCACTCGATGGTGAGCTATGTGAGGCCGGGGTCCCAGCTGTGGCCCATGTCATAGTAAGGTCAAAACTCACGGCCCATGGTAGCACAGACCAAATATTTGTGGTGTAAATTGATCCAATGAATAATTATCATATTCACTTTCCCCATGTTGTGTTGTAAGGTTAACTTTTGATTTCCTGTCTTGCCTTATAAAATGACAACTCAGAAACGCAAGCTTAAGGGGCACATTGGCAAAGGGGAAGGAAGCTGTGTAGTTCAGTCTTTGATCTGTTTAATTCCGATTGATGGCAAGAACTCCAGTTGACCGCATTGAAATTTATGGGCTAAGAGGGAAGATTATTTGTGCATAATGATCCATTTGAAGATGGAAATTAGCCTCTCTTTACTTGGGAGGTTCAGTCACCACTTCTGCTTCTCCAGAAACAGTAAAGAAAATATTAGAGATGCTTAACTTTTTATTCTCCCAGAGCCCCTTAATATGACAAGAACTAAGGAATGAGAGTCACAGATTCAACCAGCATCAGAACAAGGTGATGAGATTCCCCACAGGCCCAGGTTCTTGGGCCAGATGGTGAAGATTTCTGGTTCTACAGGACGGCTCATTCTTATCTGAGACAGTGCCTTGCCTTTGAATGCATCTAGGGTCCTTACACGGTGCTTGCTCCTCATTTATTCTCCAGGAGCATTTTTATTTTTAGCTTTGCTTCTTGCGACTAAAAAGTTTAGTTCGTTCCCCAAGGAAATGTAACAGCCTTTCCCTGGGAATAAAACCTAGAAACATTCGTCCTGAGTGACATCCCTTCTGTTTCGTGTGTGTGCACAGATTCTGCCTGACGCTTCCAGGGTATTGTCTGACATTCAGAGGTAACAGGTAACATCGAGGACAGGGTACCTTTGTCACACATTAAAGTGACATGAACCGTGCTGGACCTGAGAGACACAAAATTTTTGATTTGTCCCCTAGCAAGAAAGTATATCTTGTAACATGTGCTTGGTGATGATAAATCCTTGCATGGGCACCAGTGCCATGTGGCACCATTTCGGGGCTGCAGGGTCACATTCTGCAGATGCGTCATTTCCAATTGCCACTGCCACTGCCCCTGCAGCACTGACTGTCGTACTCTGCTCTGCACGGGTGTTTCTATAACAAATTTGAAAGTGGCTACGTGATTTTTAAAAAAATATGTAAGTTAACGCTCCTGCATTTGAGATATTTCTTAAGAACTATCACAAAATGTCACCGCGTACCTTAGAAAAGGAGTTGGACAAGAGAGCGAAAAGAATTCTAAGTTGACTTCTGTCGTGAGTAATATTGATCTCTTATCTACCAGTAGAAGAGTCATGTAACAGTCATGAAGACACGTGAGCATTTTGGTGCTTGTCTACCAGGGGAATTTGCCTTTTGAATGAAAAAGAATCAGACGAGGTGACAGCGCTCAGGTATCTTTACTTGTTTAGTTCTGCATGGTTACATTAGAAGCATGAGGATTTGTGCATTTATTTATTTTCAAATTTAATCCTCATTGTAACCATATAATGTATTCATCACACTAAAAAGTAGCTAAGCGCATAGGCTATTGGAGTTTGAGAGTTTGACAGACCTAGGTTAACATCCTGGCTCTGCTACTCTCTAGCTATGTGACCCCCAAAGTCACTTAACTTTTATGCTTCAGTTTCCTTATCTGTGGAATGAGGACAGTGACAGACCATCCTCATAAGTTGTTAGGATTTAATGGGAACATTCATATCAGTATCTGACACTTGATAGTCCCTCGGTGTTACCCATTATTTCTGTGATAAACATTTTGCAGATGACATAATAGATTTAGAGACGTAATGTAATGTAATTCCCACAAGAGTCCACTGTTAGAAAGTGGTTGAAGTGGGATTTGAACCCAAGTATCTCTGACTGCAGAGGTCATGTGCTTAAATTTGCATTATAGCACAGAGAAGATGAAGAGAGTGGAAGACTAGCTGCTTGTGCAGGAAGACTGTGAGGGTCCCCTGCGATACCGAATGGGAATCGGTGTTGTCAAGTATAGAGAACTTTACGCAAAGGTGAGCTATTTTGATTGCGTAGCTTTTAGAACTTGGGGAACGTGTGTTTTTTCTAGAACTAGCCTGAGAACTGCCATGGCAGAAATTCAGCAAATCCGTTTTCTAGCCCCCCCAGGCTCCCCTTTCTTGTGTTAGGCATGCTGTGTAACTGAGGCCAGGCCAGCGGAATGTGGGCAGGAATGTTGAGCATCATTTCCAGGCATGGCCCACAAAAGTTCCTGTGTGAAATGTCCTTGGTATTCCTTCCATCCCTGCGGGTAGGCAAGGAGAGGCTCTCCAGGGCCAACTTTGGACCAGACACAGACGGTGGAGTCCACATGCCGGCAGGAAGCTGAGTTCTTGAATCCCTGCTATGGGAAGGGCCAGCGACATTCACAACCCCCGCTGTGGGAGTCATCTGAAGGAGAAAGGCACTTCTGTTGTGTTTGGTAACTGATATTGTGGGGTTTATCTGTTATAGCAGCTGCTGTTACCTTTGTTGACACCATGAACCCAGCACCAACATCCTGGGCTGGATAGGTGGGCCGTCACACAGCCTGGGAAACACGTCAGTGTAACTCCTTTTATTTGGCGGCATAGACGCAATCCCTTCCGGGCCTCAATGGGATACATGGTTCACTCTGGCTCTCCTATACTTTGTAAATACTTGAAGAATAGCTTTAAAAGTGGATTCGTAGAGTCAGCGTCAGGAAAGGTTTTAGGTCACCTTGTGTATCAGCAGTTCGTATCCTAGCTACAGCACCCCTATGAGATTCAAAGGAACCTCACTTTTGGATTGTCCTGCTGTGAAGTAGCATCTGTCACTCATTCTAGGGAGCATGTGCTAGGGAGCAGATGTCCGGAGCTCATGGTCCCTGCTCATCCTCGTCTCTGTTTTAAGCGACATTTTAATTGATGCAGCTGTTCCCTGGCCTTCCACCCAAGCACTCCCCATTGTCACCTCCTGCTCCTCCACACATTTGTGCTCTTTATCTGGTTCCGGAAGCATTGAGTTTGCGTCCCCGGGTTGGCCTTGAGAGCAAAGGACTGGGTTCAATCCCTCGGTCTCCACCTTTCCTCGTTCTGTGACCACAGCCAAGTTCTGTAATACGTTTGAATGTTCTCATCTATAAAATGGGTTTCCGGATTTTGGCCTCTCTTACAGACAGTCTCTAGGAGAAATAAATGAGAGAAGGTGCTATAGAGACGTCAGGTGTCAAAACTGTTGCTGGAGTCACATAAACTATTTTTATTACATTTTTCCATGTGAAAAAATTTGAAATACTTGAAGAAAATAATCATGTCATTCCTGAGGCTTCTCTTCTTGAGTGTAAAATACACCATCTCTTTCAATTATTCTTTGAATGACATTGTGGCCAAGTCGCCGTACGGTTCTAAGCCGGGTGGTAGCGTAAGTGTGTGTAGCGGGCTGAGTGAGGATGGAGGCCGAGAGGACACGCTATGCTTCGTATAAAGAAAGAAGCCCGTATTCAGTTGGTTGTTACTAGGTGACCGTATTCAGGTGGCCAGGTCTTCCAAGTTTTCAAATGAAGGAGGCACTCAGGACTTATATGTAAAACCTCCCCGCTTTTTAATGTTAAAAATTAATTCATTTTTAGACATCGACCCGCAGGTCTCTAGTTTATAAAACTCTTGTCTCAGATTTTCAGGCCTTGATACACACATATTTTAGCGTCTATGTGCAGAAATTAATCCATATATAGATGGTCCAAGTTTGGAAAGCCATTTATCAACTATCAACACGGTCAAAAATCTTTGATAGATAGATTCTGGTCATTAAAATGAATGATCTCTCGTTAATTTACAAGGGACAGTTTCTATATATGGATTAAAATGTGCATGCCTACATTACATGTATGGCATGTATTGATTACATGGTAATTACCTTAAGTGTTCGCTTGCTGAGAGGACGCGGGGCACCCAGTTCGCAGTCACAGAACAGCGTCCTCACAAAGCACAGGTACAGCAGAGTGACCGCAGGAGGATGTGCCCTGAGAAAAGCTCTGAGGTCTCCAGGTCAGCCTTGGCTTACCTCCCCTCAGTCGCCAGGATGTGCTCTACCTTCAGGTCTGGAACTATCATCTGCTTGAGACTACTCGAAGCACCTCCGTGTGGGGGACCCCAAGATTCATTCATGGCGGGGTTGCTTACAATGAGCAGGTCACCTGGGCACTTGACAGCTGCACGACCAATTTTAACTGGGAAAAGTCCCCAGCTCCACCACGCGGATCACCTGGCTCATCCTGTGCTGAGACAGCTCACGGACACCTGGCTCCAGAACTGTTCTCCCGTAATTAAATGATTCCAGACCCCTGGCAGGAGCGCCCAGCGTGCTTCAGGGCACCACAGCCCTCTAGGGATAAGCATGCCTGCAGCCCTGCTGGGATTAACCCACGCTATAATCTCAATGTGACTTCAGCTTTATTTAAATTCTCGAAGGATGAACAGCCATGCTTCTGGTGGACTTATTCAGCAGTCCCGATCATGCTCGCTCTAACGGACCGGGACGGTCCTCATGTTCCCCTCGGCCTGAGTAAACCAAGGCAAGTAGGCTTCTTCCTGGGCATTGGGCCTGGCCTGACTTCTCACAGCGCACTCACTTTAGGAAACTTGCCGTTGTCAAGTCCTTTCTGTCCCTCTGATGTCAGTCTTTTCCTGAACTCTTTTACAATCTGGTTTTGGGTACAGTTTTAATGGCGACGAAATACTTCCCTGAAGCCCATGTCAGAGCCTACTCTAGTACCTGACTTACAGTCTTGCGTGCATATCGCCATAGGAATTCTTTGTCTAGAAATAGCATTTCAACTAACTTCACCAAATAAAGGCGTTTTAATATAGTTCTTCTATCATAAAATTTAGAGAGCCACTTTTTAGAGAAACTTAATAAGTGTTCTTGCTTAATGAGTTAGGCTTCAGGTGTACGGCAAAAATGCCTCGAAGCAACTGGCAGAACTAGGACCCAATAAGGCACTCAAACTGATTGGGTTATGTTAGAATAAATCTGAGAGGCATCGATTCTTTGTACTTTAAACCGTCTGAACTTCAGCGGATATGCCACATGGGCTCACTTATCTTTGTACACGCACTTCTGAGTTGTCAAACATGGTGCTTTGGGGGCGTCTTTGATTTTCAGCTCAAACCCCCAGTGGGTTGTGTTGGGACCATGTTTCCCTCTGAGGTCACCATGCCCTGTCTGCGTGCGGTTCCTCTTCTGAATGTCTGACCGGTTAGTTCCTAACTGCGCGGTAATGAAACAGTTCTCATGTGGTTGACATTTACCATTTAGGGGATTACCTTGCCTTATCACCTCAATAGTCAGTATCCTTTTATTATTAATAAATGGAACAAAGGCCAGTAGAACTTTTTTCTTCCAAAAATGTCTTCCTGGGTATTGTGGGGTCACAAGTGGATATCATCTTCACATAAATTGGTACTGAATAATCCCGTGGTTTTATTAATCCTGTATTTTGGCATTTAAAGACCTAAATCCTTCACTTGCTGCTACCATGTGATTAACGGACCTTTGATGAGATTCTGATTTAAGAAGTGGATTTCCCTCAGCTCTCATTTAGTCTCTAAATTTAAGTGCCTACCTCTCTCTAAGACCAAGAGATTTTTTTATATCTTCTCCATTTTCCTGTTGCAGCCACGTACACTTTAAATCAAATTTGGAGACCTTTATAGCTAAACCTTATTTTTCTCATTAAGTTAGGCAGATACGAGCATACATTAACTTTTATTAAATTTAATTTTTGTATGATTTTTAAAGTAAGGTCATTAAATCTCCTAAATGGGATGAAGTTACTGAAATCATATGATGGTCTGACATACGTTTAGTGGGTGAGATAATTTAAATATTTGGGCCTTTTCAATCTGAATTTGGGGCTTCTCATTACTTCTAATTTCCCCTTTGGGAGAAAGTGTTGCCACCTCTCCCGTGCAGCCCTCTCGTGCCCACGCGGCCAGTCGGATTCTCCCCCATGACCGCAGGCACGGACGGGCGCAGCGAAGGTGAGTTGGAGCTCCAATAGCCATGTTTTCCGTGACAGGATGGTGCTACGTGGTGGCAACCTCCCTGGGGTAAGTGCAGCCAGTGACATGATGGTGATGACGTCAGCAGTGGCAGTGACTATGGTCACTGTCTACCGAAGGCCTCCCAGATGACAGACCCGTTACAGCATGACTGCGCGACACTGAAGCCCCTTCTTTGCACCAACCTTCCCACCAACTATAGCGGGCACTGCAGTCACTTTCCTTTAGCGTCATCCACCACCAAGGACTTGCAGGGTCAGTATTCTGAGCATAAGAGAAACCGGGAGACGGTTATGGCATCGGGCTCCCTCTTTTCCTTAAAGCGCCTACCAGTGTGAATGCAGGAGCTGAGAGACCTGAGAGCTGAGGACAGGCTTTGGTGCTCGGCAAACACCACAGGGTAGGACCCAGAAGGGCTACCGCCTCGGGGATAATGAAAAACTAGAAATCTTCTCTGGGATATGTTAACATTTATTGAATTATCTATTATCTTTGCTAAGTAGCCTTCTATTATTTAAAAATTTTTTTTAAATTTTCCAGACTGATTTAGAAATATGTTAAGTATCCAGAATTGTAAGTATTGACCAAAATCCAAGAGGAAATATAAACAATAGAAACAGGCACATGAAAAATCCAAATAGTGACGTGATGATGTAAATAGCTTAAAACAGTGATTATTAATATGTTTAAGAAATATATGCTAAAATGAAGAACTTTACTGGAAACTGGGAACTATAAAGAGTACCAAAGGGAAACATAATACTGGATATTAGGAAATCGAAAAATGACTTAACAACCATTTAGACAGAACGAAGGGAGAATAATGAAGCAGAGGAGAGGTCAGAGGAAAATGCCCAGACTGATGCAGAGAAAAAAATGAATAACAAACAGAAACCAGTCAGGGACACATGTGTCACATAGTCAGAGATCTGTGTAATTAGGGTGACAAAAGAAGTAAACATAGACTAACATAGACGCAACATTAGAAGAGATATTTTAAGCTGAAAAATGTCTAAAACTGATCAAAGATGTGGCATAGACTCAAGAAGCAACTAAAACCTGCAAGCAGCGTAAGTTAAAAGAAATCACATTTAGAGCTCAGTTCTCCTTTCAGAAATATCCTAGAACCGATCTTGGACCGATCCTCCTGCAGATGACAATTATGACTTTGGAAAAAACACTTAAAAACTGCTTGGAATCATTAGAGTATGACCAAAACCAAGGAGACACTGAAGTGTGTTAATTTTTTTTAAAATTGAGGTAGACTTGACATGGAACATTATATTAGTTTCAGGTATGCAATATAATCATTCAATACTTTTATATATTGTAAAATGATTAGCTCAAGTCTAGTTTATATCTGTCACCCCACATAGTTCAAAATGTTTTTTCCTGGGATGAGAACTTTTAAGATTTACTGTCTTAGCACCTTTCAAATATGCGATACAGTATTATTAACTATAGTCACCATGCTGTACATCATATCCCCATTATCTGTTAATTTTACAATTAAAACTGTGTACCCTTGGACCCACTTAACCCATTTTGTTTGCCCTTCCTTCAGCCCCCACCTCTCGCAACCACCTATCCATTTTCTGTATTTATGGGCTTGGCTTTTGTTTTGCTTTTAGAGATCACATATACATGAGATCATACGTATGTGTCTTTCTTTGTCTAATTTCACTCAGCATAATGCCTGCAAGTTCCATCCATGTTGTCACAAATGACAAGATTTCCCTCTTTTGCGTGCCTGAATATTAATCCATTATATATATATATATTCCACATTTTCTTTATCCCATTGATGGATCATCATCTTGTTTCTATATCTTGGATTGTGTAAATAATGCTGCAATGAACATGGGGGTGCAGACACCTTTTTGGATTAGTGTTTTGCTTTGTCTAGGTAAAGACCCAGAAGTGGAATTGATGTATCATATAATAGTCCTGTTTTTAAATGTTTGAGGCACCTCCATACCATTTTATACAGTGACTGCACTAACTTACATTCCCACCAGCAGTGCGCAAAGGTCCCCTTCTCTCCCATCCTTCCCAACTCTTGTTATTTCTTGTCTTTTCGATAATAGCCATCTTAAAGATGTGAAGCGATCTCTCATTTGTGGTTTTAATTTGTATTTCCCTGATGATTAGTCATGTTGAGGACCTTTAGGTTAATATTTCATCCTCCAAAATGGTTGATGGGAATATAGGATGAATGAGCATCCAGACCCATGGATATGGTTGGAATTTTCTCATTTTAAATGCAATTTATTTTACCTTTGCACACATGAGAAAAATGACTATTTTTAGTGGTGTTTCCCATTGCCGTGAAACCTAAAGAAAAGAAATTGCCAGGTAAATAGCTAAGGGCCAGTAACACAGATTGTGTTGTAGGACCATTTAAAGGGCATTTGAGGAAGCAGGTGGGGTTTTGTAGCCTGATTATGAAACAGAAATTTCATGAGGAAGAAGGACTGTAAAGGAGTTGTTTATCTGGAAGAAAGGCTAGTCCTCGAGAACCTTTGACCCTTGAAAACAGCAACATTTTTGTGGCTGAGTTAGATATTGAGGAGGGTAGAAAATGTAATGAAAAATATCAACATTTCTATAGGTTTCCCTGAAATATTTTCTGAAAAACCGATTTAAATTATACCTACTGAGACAGAATCACAGATGTCTGGATGTAGAAGTGGAGGCATTGTGAGGGCATCATGGACCTCCACTTAATGTTTTCATGGGCTTTCTGGTCTCAGAACATGACTCTGACCTTGAACCCAACCCCTTCAAGGAGGCAGAGTGGACCGTGGCTTCCTGAACGTACCTTTCTTCTGTTTTCCAGGCTGTCCTGCAGCTGAGAGACACAGGAAGGCCTTTAAGGGAGGAATGAATCGTATCAGGTTTTTCAGGGTGCTTTTTGTCTTCATGAATAAATTCAGATATCCTGAGAGAGGATCAGGGATATTAGTGGTCACGTGATCACTGCCTGTTGAAAGCAGCGCCCTTGAACCCTTTCATGATGGAAAGGAAAACTAAATGGCTTCACTCATCTCTCTGTCTCATTAATCTCCCTGGGAGAGGCTTTCACCACGTGCATTGCAGGAAGAGATTATTTGGTGAAGAGAGAAATAAAAATTAGTAGGAATCTAATATTTCCTAGGCTTTTCCACAGTACACGAATCACTCAAGGCTTCAACTGATCCCCGAGGAAGCAGAGCAGGTATATGGTATATGGTAATGAGCTTGGTGAATTGTGTACAAATATCCTTACCTGTCTTCTCTTTCTGCCTGAATTCAAATAGTCTGAGACAGTACCGGTCCATTTCAGTGACACATGGCCCGTTGCCCCCCCTCCTTCCCAGTTGCTGTGATGGAGTAAGTAACGGTTCGTTCCTCCCAATTTCCTGGTTGCTCTGTGGGAGAGGTCTTCACATTTTTTATCTAAACAGTGGATTGCACCCAGGCAACAATCACACGTGTCTGAATCCTGGCATCTCCCAGGCATTCAGAGGCACCATAACATGGCCTGATCTTGTAACTCCCAAAATGTTGGGAAGATGATAACAAAATTGTATGGCTCGTCACAACCCTCTGGCACCTTCTCTCCGTAGGCGTGGTGGCAAGGGGAACCGTCACTAACAGATGTCGCGCCTGTGGGCCACTGGCCATGCCTGAGGGAGTTTTTCCTGGTTCATTTCCCATTTCCATCAGAAATTGCTTCCTGTTGTCTGGGTTTCATACTAAGATGCATATCTTGATTCCATCTCAGGGCCTGACTTCTTGCTTTGATGGTTTGTCACGCCCATTTCATTTTGCCTTCAGAGGCTTTATTGAATCTTAATATTTTGATTTATTTGCTTCAGAATTTTTGTGCCAACTGAAGCATAACAGACAGTGCTAAGGCCCCCACACACACCCCTCCTTGAGACCAAGTCCTCCTTCCAAGCAGTAGCCGCTTTCTTGGATTTGATATTTGTCATTCCAGCCATGTTTTATGTCAACACGAAATTCAAATGCACTCGTAGACAGTTCTATCACTTTATTTTGCAGGTCTGCTGGATCCATTGCTCAGCAATATGCTTTTTAAATTCAGCATTATGTTTTGAGATTTAGCCCTAGTAATTTATGTAACTTAATTTTAACTGCTGTATTCATTATTACTGTGTCCTAATCTGTCCGTTCTTCTGTTAATAGGTCTTTTAAAGCATTGCTCTGCTATTATGAAATAACATGGCAGTGAAAATTCTCGTCATTGGTTTCCTTGTACATATATGCAAGAGTTACCTGCATTACATACCCAGAAGGGTAAATGCATTAATGCACATGTGCTCTGTGGTTATCAAAACTCTAGAGTGTATTTGTGCCAATTTACAAATACCTAAGCACTAGAGAGGGTTTCCATTTCTCCATAGCTTCTCCAAAACTTTGTTTTGTCTCACTTATTTTTGCTACTCTGCGGCCTGAAAAATCGTGTGTGTGTATATATGTGTGTGTGTATTTATACATATTTACTTGTACATCTCAGATTTGTTATGAAGTTTAAATTTTTGTCGTTTTGAATTCTGTCTTGTGTAAATGGCCTGTTCTTATAACTTCCAATTTTTCCCAATGGATTGTTTTCTTTTGTTCGCTTATTGATTTTAGGAGTCTTTTTATAAATTCTGAATACTAATCCTTTGACTAAATCTTTATATACTATATCTTCTCCCTGATCAAATCTTTGCCTTTTAATTTCTTATGATGTATATTTTTAAAAATAAGTTTAACTTTTAAGGCAGTGAAATCTGCTAATCATTTTCCCTATGTAGCATTTATAATTTTTATATTTTGCTTAAGAAACAAAAAATACAGGAGGGTAAAATCGGAAGTAAAGACAACTCCAGTCTGCAAGAGAAAAACAAGGGCAGTTTGATGGACTATAGCAGTCCCTCTCTATATCGCGGTTCACTTATCGCGGCCTCACTGTATCGCAGGCTTTTAAAAATATTATATTTAATTATTTGTCATGGATTTTTTGCGATATTGCAGGATTTTGCGGTACTGTATACGTATGTTGTTAAAGTTATGTAGGTTTAAGAGTGTAGAATATGTTTCAGAACATAAGTAGTGTTTATAAAAGTGTGGAAAAGGTTCATAAGGGAGTGGGAAAGGTTAATAAGGGACTGGGAATGGTTTATAAGTGTGTGGGAAGGGCTTATAAAGCCTTAAAATATATATAAATACTAAAATGAATGCAAGGTTCCTACTTTGCGAATTTTCACCTATCGCGGGGGGTCTAGAATGTAACACCCGTGACAAGTGAGGGATCACTGTACTCTGAAGCTGCATTAGGAGAAGCTTGATCCTTTGGCAGACAGGCCTAGAATGAGGAAGTTAAAGGGCACATTCACATAGTTTGAGGAAAAGAAAGATGTCTTCAGCATCAAAGGAATATACTAATTATTCCTATTTCTCATTGTGCATCAATTCTGAAATGTGCTCATATTATCAGAAATTGTTACATTCTACCCTATATGCTGGATGCTAGATTCAAGGTCCATTGTTAGTTTTGAGGGTTTATTTAGCGATTACATGCTTCCCAACAGTTCATGAACATAACCTAGATTTAGCTCTAGTTCCGTGTTCTTATATAAATGGGAACATTGTGCTCCGGGCAGGGCTGTTAGACGCGCACGGACGAATGGTCACCTGAGCTGTGAGCTGTGAAGGGCTCTGGGAAATCTCCGCATTCAGCTTCTAGCTCACTTGGGGCCGTAGCCTGAAACGCCACCACGGACACCGCACGGCTAGTAGTTTAGTGTTGATGAACTTACAGGACGATTTTCCGTCAGTCTAGAGGAAGCAAAATTGAGAGGCACAATCTATTGGTCTCATAGCTGGGATTGGAAGTAATTGAAGAAGAGCTGTTTCGTCCACCATTGAGTATAGAGTGCATCAGAGAGTGTATGTGGTAAACATTGCCAAAATGGAGGAAAGGGCTAAAGAAGAATATTTGCATATTATAACACATGTGGTTGTAAATAAGTGAATGAAACATGCAAAAACATGAATGAGTCGTAGAAATATAATATTAAGGAGAAATCGTAAGGACCCTAAATGACTATAGCATAACTTTTCATAAAATTAAGACGACTAATACACACACAGACAGCTACCCTATACCCCACGTCTTCAGAACAGACATATTTGCAGGTTAAATCAAGGAAAGCGAGGAATGTCAGATGTAAGATTCAGGTACAGGGGAGGCAGGAAGGTGAGTTAGAAGCGGTCACTCTGTGACCTCTGTGGCAAAATGACAATCCTGCTTAAGGTTCTAGACTATTGGCGAGAGTGCTTGTGACAATATTACAGATAACTACGTAACTGAACAGATGGAATGCGTGGGTTAATGATGTACATATAGATCATCTGTAAAGATTACAGGTATACTAAAAATCCAAACGAACTCAATACAGACATACACAGAAGAAAAGAAAGAAGTCCAAGTTTAGACTGGAGCATGTGAAACACAAAGAGCCCACATCACGGTGTTTGTCCCTGGCTCAGAGACTGCGGAACGAGGACAGCCAGTGAGGAACATGGCCCGCCATGATTGTACACAGAGGGAAATAGAAAGTCCTTCCCATGGTGGGGGTGGAGGGGCTTGAGTCCTAGCTGCTGAAAAAGACCAGAGTGGACTGGGCTGCATAAGCAGCACATCGTCTCCAGCCACAGAGACTAACGAGGACTGTGTAACTTACTGTTTTGGTCTTCGCTCTGGTCCTCAGGAACTGCGGATCTTCATGTGATGATCAATCACTAGCGATGTTTAAGTTCTTAAATCTCCCACAGTCTTTTTATGAACATCATTTTCTATTTTATTAAATTCCTTTACTGTTTTTGCATATCATAAATATTTAAATTATGTCCTAATGAAGTGGACTCTATGTAGCATAATAAAATATACATGGCCGCAAACGGCTGACGCCCTTAATTCGGAAACAAGGAAATAATGAATTGCACAGGCTAGCACAAACCGCTTGGAAGAGAGGGGAAGATGCTTCTCTTTGGCAACAATGTGTTAGCTATTTAACTTCAATAAATAATGATGTCCAGAAAATAGTAGTTACAACACCCCGAGCAGGTAGCACGTTTGGTTAAAATACTGAAAAAGGTCATGGACCTCATCCGTTGGTTACAGGTCTCCAAACCATGTTTCAGGCTTATGATCAGCTCGAGGAAGTCTCCTAAATGTTCTGTCTCTAAATACTATGGTAAAAACAGTACGTGGGCATCTGGTGCAAGGTGGCAGCAGGAAGAAATTTCTGGTCCCAACTGCTTCCTAAAATGACCCCCTAAATAATAAAGAAGCTGAAAGAGAAGCAAAGTTAACCTCAGTACAACTTGGAAACATCAGTCTCCCTAACCATCAGATGGGAGAGCCAATAGTTACCAAGTGATGCAACGAACAGAAAATGTGACCCACGTCTATGGCGGGGGTTACCCATGAAGTGTCAGAAGGACTCGAACATGGAGCTGTCATCAGGTATTTGGGGAAAGCCTGTGTACGGAATGGTTAGAATCCTGTTCTCCCTTCTTCTCTTGCATCTCCAGGGCGAGATGGGCAGCTACCCATCTTTAGCCCCTGTGGAAGTCGGGAGACAGGGACAGATCCAAGGACATCTGCATGCCTTGTGGAGCCCAGTACAAAATGAAAATGTCAGACCCATGTTCAAAAATTAAGAATTTCAAGATGGCTAGTAGACAATTCAACCGAACGCAGGGCCCTTCTAAGTGCCCCGTGCATCTATGCTGCTGCTACGCCCACAAAGCTGGCCCTGCAGGAAGCCTCCAAACTCAGGAGACTAAGGAGAAGAGGCAGGAGTGAGGCATGGTGCCGAAAACAAAGTTACATTAATGTCTGCATCCTCAATGGCGAGGTACCCGTCCCGTCATCCTTAATGAGAGCCTCACCGTCCTCTAGGCCGCCATCCGTGCCCTTGAGAAATCTGGAGAACCTGCCCACAGAGAAACCACACTAACTCAGAGGAAGATACTGGCATTCGGTAGTTCCCAGCGAAAATCTCTCTGCTGCCCAAATGCACACACTGACGGGCCATCTGGAAGTAGTCTCCATCCACCTGGAGACGAGCCCATCCACACACAGGGCTTCTGGAGGCTTTCGGCGTTTCACTAAGAAAGAGTTTCAGGCCTGTGAGGAAATAAGCAAACAGCAACGGCAGCCTGAGAAAGAGCTTTAAACAGAGAAAAGGGGCAGAGGAAATACAGAGATGATAGAAGGCGCAGAATAACATTTCACAAGGAAAATATCACCGTTAAAAATAGTCATAATCGTAACGGTGTCAGATTGCCTTTTGGCAAAGCTTTCCCCTTCACGCCCTCTCCTGTAACACAGGAGCTGGAAGCTGGGCGGCCTCGTTCCTCAAAATCTTTGCCAGCAGGTGTCCTGCCAAGGAGAGGTCCTTTCATGATGCAGATTCAGAAAGCAGAAGAGCCGCTAAAGCTGTTACGGCGCCTTGAGGATTGGAAGGTGAGCCTCTGATTTGAACAGGCAGCAGGTGTACGTTTGCCAGGGCTTTTGAGCATCCTCTTGTGAAAATTGCTTCGGTGTTGAAGACATCAATCATGGTTTTCTGAGATTCCCGTACCTTCCTTATTTCCTGAAAGCTAGGGGTGGCTTTATCCAACCTATTATACATTTCATAGTCCTTAATTTTAAGAACCAATGTCCTTGAATTCTGGAAGTGAACATGTTCCTACTTGAAATATCTAATGTGGTTTCTTTATTTCCAACAGATCTCTGACTGATAAAATAATAGGTAATATTTATATAGTGTTTGTTATGTAGCAAGAACTACTCTTTATTGTATTTTATGTTTGAAATATGTTTTAGTTATTTTTAACCATAATCTTTATATTATTCAAATGTCAAACCATTAGGAAGATCCATACATAATAATACAATGGTACATGTTTTTCTTCCCAGAATCCCTATTCCCATTCTGGCAATATGTAACCGTTTAAAACATATTTTTGTTTATCCTTCAAGTTTTTCTAATGGAAAACATCAATGTCTTTAATAAAAAACAAAAGAGATAAAAATAGAAGGGAAATAAAATATTTATGATGCCTGTTCATAGAATCAAAATTCCATGTACTAGTAGGCTATAAAGAGAAAACTAAGAAAGTATGGGAGGCCTTATACAAAGACAATACTCAAAAAAGTTTTCAAGAACTAAATTATATAGTTATACATTCTAAAATGTTCAGAACAAAGCTCTACCTGAAGATATGTGACAACTTCAGCTATAAACACAGAAAGAGAAAGAAAAAACACTAATCACATACAAAAACTAGGAATCATCATGGCATAAGACTTCCCAAAAGTAGTACTGGAAACAAGAAGAAAATAGAATAATAACACCTTCCATATTCTAAGTGAAATGGTTTTAACCCAAATTTTTATACCCTGCCTGAGTATCAGTCAAGGGTGAAGGTAATATCAGGACATTTTATCAATATCAAGTTTTAAAAATATCATGTTTCTCTGTACTCCTCCTTAAGAAGCCACTAGAGGATTTGCTCCCCGAAAACGAAGGAGAAAACAAAAATAGAATAAAATATGGGATCCATGAAGTAAAGGCTCCAACACAAGAAAGAGAAGTGGGCATTCCAAGGATCATAGTTTTATAGATACAGACTTGGTAGAGAATTAGGCCAGGTAGGGACACAAGGACATAAGAAAGAAATAAAACTGATAGACGGTCTGAAGTTTGATGTCGGAACAATGCCAAAGGCTTGAAGAAAAACAAGCAGGTGGAAAATGCAAGGGTTATTCTCTCTGAGAAGTACAAAATTTACAAATAAAGAAATATCCCAATGCACAAACGTGGACCAACGATGGATCATATGTGCATAGCCATACAAGTGGGAACAATAAATATGGGTCCAACAACCAGAAAAAGGACATACTAACAAGAATAGAAGGAGAAAAGGGGGATGGGAAGGCCTGCTGGTTTCCATAATCACTATTTTGACAAAGGTTAATCACAATTGATTGAGAATCAGATCAGTTATAGACACTCTCATAAATTATGTATTTTATTCAGTTCTCTAAGTAATTCAGAAGATTATGAATGCTGAGTCATCATCAGTAGCGAATTCTAAGCTTTCCAGATCCACTTAGGGAGAGTATCTCCTGACAATAAGGCCTGAGAAAGTGACGGTCACATCAGACTCTCCAGAAACATGACTCTGACCCTGTAGGGTCACTTTTCAGGTATATTCTGCATGTTGACACTCTGGTTACATATTAGAACATTCCTTGGGCCTAGCATTTCTCTTCGGCATTAGAATTTTATAAAATAATGCAATGCATTTAAGTACCAATATATTTCTCATACATTGCCTTCAGATTCTCCAGACCTACTTCTTCCAGTTCTAAGCAGATTCCCGAATGAAGTGCTGCTCAGCTAGAGTAAAGGTCAAACACTTGAAATTCTGTAAGTGTCTCTAAGATTAAAATTTTAGACAATAATAATTATATACAGCCTTTTAGCATTATTTTCTTTTTGAAACTATGTACATGGATTGCTTCGACCTATTTAAAAAAATAAGCTAATGAACTTATTTTTTTAAAATAAACAAATCCTTCTATTTCAAAATTAAGTGTGAGGATAAGATTCTGAATGCCTTTCATGCTTGGGGGGGCATGGGAACACAGTTTCAGGTGGAGGATCAATACAATATTACTCTTTTGTCAAGACTTCTTGCTAATAACTTGCAATAACCTTCATCAGTCCCTTGACAAATGATTGTACGTGCCTCTGATTACTCTGCTAAGCCCTCTCTTTCAGTCACAGGGAAATAAAAGACAAAGAGAAAGAGATTTGAAGGACACACGCATATAAATCTGATGCATGGAAAGTACAAGTTAACCCTTTCCATCTTCTTCCCTGCATCTAAATTTTGGATGGAACCCCAATTTACCAAAGACTAGAACCTTCTGAAAACATCATTGTATTTATTTCTAGCCTCTTAAATAATACCTCACATACATGTCCCTAAGATCACATTTTGAGTTTTACATCCCTGCAGTAGGGGAACAGGGGTTTGGAACTGGAATGTCTCACTGCCCCCCCTAGACGACAAGTTCACTGGTCAGGGTTTCACTGTCTCCGTGGGAGCCGTTCCATCACTCAGCAAGCCCATCAGCGAATCATCTGAGCTGTGTGCTAAGCTGTTTGCCCTCTCTCCTAGCGTATGGATAATGAAGCTTGATAGTAATGTGCTAAAATCATTTCTCTTGATGAAAGCTTTGAAATCTTACCCTATCAGCTATATTTAATAACCTTTAAAGAGTTCTTCAAAAATTTTGCATTGAACCAGCTATATCTTTAATTTTTCCTGTGGTTCCTCTCAGACAGTTAAAATGCTCCCCCCACCCAACCCCCCATGGATTTAAGTAAATATTTCTTAAGAAGCTGTGAACAGTTTGATGTAATTCAAGAATAAAGACCATGAGTTTTCATGCTGGTTTTAACATTGGTGTAGGCTTAGGACTGAATATTAGCTTGTCAGTTATCTGTTTATCACAAAGTACCGTAGGAAACTTTTGAATCTTTTACCATATGCATTTTTTCATTTTCCTCATGCAATCACCACTGTTTAAAACCACTCTCATTTACCCCCAGAATAGCAGAACTTTATGCTCCTCCTAAGCAACACTTTCAAAAAACGCCATTTTCCTTCCTTGTTTTGAAACTCCAACAAGCCAGCCTAAGGTTTGTCCAAGCCCCCCTTGCCAGACAGGGGAGCAGAGCAACTCCTCTGCTTCCTTCTCCTATTTTCAGGCAGGAACATACCGCTGATCATATTATCCAATGCGACCAGCTGTAGTTGGAGAGAGCCTATTAGTGAGAGAACTTGATGTAGCCGATCAACAAGTAAACAACTAAAAATCTTCTCTCGCCATTTCATGGGATTCTGACAAATGAGAGCAGCGTGACCCTGTGAGCATCAGGAACAATGAGGGAGAAAACCACTCAGAAAAACCGGCTAATGTCGCATTAGCGTGGGGTCCAACTGCCGAGCCTCCTTCCGAAGAGACCTTTCACTCCGAAGCCCCTGTCCCGGAGCGCAGCGACGCTGCCCAGGCTGGTGTCCTTCCTGCGGTTGCGCTTTCTCGGCTCCGTTTGTTCTCGGATGCCGGAAGGCCACCCTGGAGATGACAGAGGTCTGGAGCAGTGATGAATATTGCAGACGTTTGCGGAGCAGCTGGCTCCTCATTAGAGCAGGAGCTGGTGCTGCCGTGTTATTCCAGCCTCCGTGGGAGACTTTCGTACCTGCAGCCTGCGGGGGAAGGGGCCAGGTGCGCCATGCCTCGCGGAGCGATGAGCAAATCTGCACTGCTTTCTCATTTTCTGGAAAACTTTGCAAACAAGGGCCAAGTTGCAACACCACAGAAACCGTGATTACATTTTGGAATTGTTCCAAGAATATCTTGCTTTCGAATTGTAGTTAGAACAGCAACCCATCAAAAATGAAAGAAATATGGAGACGAAGAGGATCGGTAGGATTCTGTCTGGAGGGAAACCACTGTCCTTAGGAAGCTGGACAAAGCTCCGAGGTGTAGAACAGATCTGAGCAGCGGGACGCAGAAGCAGACAGGGCTTCCGTGGTGGAAGGGACACCGCCGTTCTTCTGGAATCCTGCCGCCCTGTGGCTCTGAGGTGCTGTGTGTTCCGGGATTTACAGACATGTCAGGTTTTGACCATCGGTCAAGTGGGCAGCGGTTGAAGATTGCTGAGCCGCCAGGCTATAGAAAGCAGCGCATGAAGCACAGACGATAGAAGCATCAATGGGGGTTAGTGGAAGCAGAAAAAGTGCCTGTCCCCTTAGGGTAGCCGTGTGCGCGGGAATAAGCGTGCTGGTCTGGGACAGCAGTGACCTAGAATTGCGTCATTTCTCCTTGCGGGCCAGCAGTCCTTGTCTGGCTGTTGGTCTCTGCTCCAACTATCAAGATTCCACAAGTTCTCCCAGGGTTGAGCAGCCCTTCAGGCCCGTCAGACTGTTCTCCTTGCGGCCTGAGTTCTCTGCTTGCCTTCGCTACCATAAGCCAGTCTGACAGGGCAGCATTTCCTGCAATCACTGGATCATAATGACCACCTGGCACCTGTTAGAGTCACGTCCCCAGGGTCCATCTCTGCAAACACTGGATCAACAGCGCAGAAACTACGCATTGAATGAAACAATCTCCCCTAGGTGACACCCACGCTCAGGTCAATGTGGGGAAGTTATGGATGCAAAGAACAGGCTAATCTCATCCCAGATAACATATATTTCAAGGAATGCGTCTTTTAGAAAATACATTAGTCCCCACCAAACTAAAGTCTGTATAGAAGGTCCAGCATGCCTTAAGTTTTCCAATAGTGTTAATTATCCTAGGGCCCTTAGTCACTGCAGATATGTCTGTCAAAAAGCCACCGTACAGTCATTGGCCTCAAGGAACTGTGATGTATGTTAATCGTTACACGTGACATTGTTATTATTTGTGACGTAAGTGAGAAAATGTACTGGCTGCCACAAGCATACTTCCGAAATACTCTATGCAGTGCTTCTGTTGGCAACGTTATGATGTCTGTTAAACTAGACAATGTCAGCAAACAGAGACCACTCCAGGTGTCCATCCAAGTTCAAGGTCCAGACCCACGCTGACGGAGCTAACTCCAGACAGCGCAGTCCATAGTTCAGACAGGTTGGAGACAGTTGTAATGGAAGGCAGAAGTTAAGCTTGATAGGTAATCTATTTTATATTTGCTAGAGTTTTCTCCCTTTTACATTTCTGAGTTCGAGTATTTCTTGTGGTCTCTATAAAGTTATTTATTAAGCTTATATAACTAATACCCATTCATCAGATAATTCTCTCTATGCCTTGGATGAATTGTGTGTATGCCATTTGTAAATTTTACATAGCGGCAGAGCCAGATCTTCCTTCATTCTCTACCCTGATGCGGTGACATATACACAGTTGCCACCTTCTACCTGCTTTTGCTGGGAGCAGAGAGGAATCTTGAGTGTCTCGAAAGGCCCAGGGGTACAGGGCGGATATACACAAGCTAGAAAGGGACTGTGTCCTCCTCTCCTCCCTTTATTGTCCTTTCTGTGTTTGGTGAAGAGTCAAGTTTTCCTTCTGGCAAATGCCAGAAAGCAGGAAGTATGCCGTTAAGTGGAAAGAAAGTTAAGATGGATTTAGTGAGGGCCAAGATGCGAACTCACAAGCAGGTGATAAGCTGAGGTTCTCAGAAGAGGCAGCGGGGATGCGAGGAGGGTCACAGAGGGGTCTTTAGTGACTCTCTGCTTTCTTTGGGAAGCTGCTGGCCCTGGGCAGGCGGAAGCGCCGGGTGCTGGGTGCTCCATTCAGCTGGTTCCCAGGAGCACAGCTCAGCCCCATGTATCCACAGGGATGTAGGCGCCTGTGGACTTCCGTGTGGCCTTGAAGCAGAGGGCGTTCATTTTTTCTGGTGTGGTGCCTTATACCAAACCTGGACACTTGTCTGCAGAGTTTGTGCTTGTATCTTTAACAGTTTTTAATTGCTTTGTGTGAATGCTGTCAAGGTTTTAGGTTCGTTTAGATCAGTGATTTTCAACTGGTGAGCTGCGAGAATTTTTAACACATGCAATAGCTGACTGTTTAGTCCGGGGCACTGACCTCTTTTCCCTTAGATTGTAAGAAAAGAAAAGACAACAGTCAACACAACACGAGCTGTCTGGTGTGAATGAATTAAGATTATACCTATTTTTTGTCAGATGGGCAAAACATATATTTTGGGGTTCCGCGGAAGTTCAGTCGTTAGTTTGCGTGCGCCACGGGATGAACAAGGTTGAAAACCACTGGTCTAGATGGCCTGTGTGAAAATCCCAGTTCAATTTTTCTTTCCATCTCCTCTGGTCCAGAGCCCAGAAGGCTTCACCATGGAGACAAGAGGAAAGAGCGCAGCGGTCAGCAGCAAGCCGGGGCTGCCCCGGGCTGCTCCCAAATGCTGATCTGCCTCTCCGCCCACCCCCGGATCCGGTTAAATCACACGGATTGTGTGACACCTGCCATGCTGGGAGTATTTATGTCATGTGGCCCATCAGAGATTTTTCCATTTTTCCTCTGGGAAGCTTGCTCTTGGTTATCTACCAGCAAACCAAGGTCACAGTGGAGTCCTGCATCTGCACCCAACTGGGACCCGTCCATTCATCCTTAAGGTTTAGCTGGATGGGTCTGCATTAGCCAGTTTTGTTTCTTCTCTTGTATTTAAAGGTGGAAAGTAGCAACAGTAGTGGCGATGGGCAATCTGGAGCATTGCCATTCTCATTCAGCTCCAGGATGTGACCTGGCCCTCGCCCCAGGTGGGGTGCAGCCCACGTTTATGCCCGGCCATGTTTTGGGGGCCCCTGCCTGGTGGTTGCCAAGCCAAGTTCTCAGGACACAGAACTGGGCCAGCAGGAAGGCCACAGCTGTCCCTGGGACAGAAAGTCTCTGTAAGCGGCAGGCACCTGAAGGCAAACCCACCCGTCACAACCCAAAGACCTAATCCTTACAGATGTTTTTGCCTGGCAATCTAAGTTTGGAAAGAAAGGGCCAACCTTGAAATATAACCTTCCCCTCTCAACCAGGTACCACAGACAGAGTTTCTAAGCTTTGAGCAAATTCTAAAAATCACTTTGAGCTGATGTTATCATCTCTGCTGGTTTCTCAGGAGGAGAATAATGTTGCATAGTGTTGATACTCTTATAAGGATCTCTGTCCATTTCTGTAAAATGGACTACTCATTACCTTCTGTTGACTCCAACATCTGTTTTCATCCCGATGCTTTGCTCCCTTTCATGTTAATGTATTTTCTCAGGTAGCTGCACGTGCTCAGCTTTTTGCACATTGTCAGCAAGGAGAAATTCCTCAAGCCCTGTGTAATTCTTAGGTAGATTTAAATAATACTTTCGGAGACAACGCCACCATAATGGCGTTCTCCAGGGGAGGGTAAAATGTCACGGGAGAGTGTTTCAAAAAGATCGTTAATGCTAATTCCAAGTGTTACCCTCTTATCAAAGTCAAAAGACTGCTGGCATTTGCAACATTGTCAGAAAACGTGGCCCAGATGTTGGCTAATACTGTAGGGAAGCACAGGCGATTGGTCCTTGGAGTGTCTGCATCTTCTAAAAAGTTTCCTTTTGTCCTGCGCCATCTCTGGTGATCATGAAACTCCTGTGCCGCTGAGCGCTCTCCTGGCTTCCACGACACCTCAGTGGAGGACAGAGTTTGAAATCTCCCCGTTACAACTCCCCCGTGGGAGCTGCCCCTTCGACGTTTTCAGGAGAAAATTTAAATTCCTGCCAAACGGGTTGCCCTCCTCTTGTATATCCAGTCTACTGCTACATTACTCTTTCTTCGTTGTCATTTTCTAATGTTTAAAACCATTTTAATTGTCATTCGCTGCCTTCTCCTGAAGGGCCAAACGTAAAAGGAGCACACGGGTTATTTCGAGGGGTGCCTTTGTTCCCTTTCACCCAGCTATTCTGGGGTCGCTAATAAGCAATGAAAAGGAGGAGCGGGCATTCCACGTAACCCTGGTCCCAGTGTGCTCTGGAATTGTAAGTGGTCAGAACCCAAGGACGTGCCAGACTCGGGGAAACAAGCACACGCCACCTTTCCCTCTGTTTGATGTACCACTTAGTCACTCTGGTCTTGATTAGTCTTTTTACATTTCTTTATTACTTTACCATTATTTATTTTTATTTCCCGTGAGTCCTCAATATTGAGTCCCGTATACATGAAAATATAGAGCCTCTTCCCCTTTGTTTTCCGTTTTCCTTTTTCCTCGTCTGCTGCTCCCTTCTCTCCCCACCTCCCGAGCGCACACCTGGCCCGGTGCCGTGAGCGGCGCTCCTGTCTGTGCCGCTCTGCGTTCTCTGCCTCCCGGGCATGCCATTCACCTCCACCCCTTCTACCTGTTACCTCCATGCATGTAGTTCCTGTGACTGGGAGACGGATTGACCCCAGCCTTGCTTTTAAATTTCAAGTAGCAAGCTCGAGCTCCCCCGCAGCGGGTTTTGAAAGCGCCTCAGTATCAACATATCAGAACCTGAACGCATTGTGTCCCTTCAGCTGTTTCCTCGTCTTCTTGCCACCTGCAGGCTCCGGGGCCCAGGCTCAGAAGCGGGGCGTCAGCTGTGCTCCCACACTCTGCTTTGCTTTGTACACTCCCACCGCTTCCAAAGGTCATACACCTGCGACCTCTGCGTCTCGTGCTCCCCTTCCTAAGGATGCCGCCATCCTGGTACCCCTGCCCTGCCTCTGCTGGACCTTCTCCTCCCTCGCTCTGCTCTGTGATCCGTGACACACGTCAGCACCAGTTCATGTCCCATGACACACGTCAGCACCAGTTCATGTCCCATGACACACGTCAGCACCAGTTCATGTCCCATGACACACGTCAGCACCAGTTCATGTCCCATGACACACGTCAGCACCAGTTCATGTCCCATGACACACGTCAGCACCAGTTCATGTCCCATGACACACGTCAGCACCAGTTCATGTCCCATGACACACGTCAGCACCAGTTCATGTCCCATGACACACGTCAGCACCAGTTCATGTCCCATGACACACGTCAGCATCAGTTCATGTCCCATGACACACGTCAGCACCAGTTCATGTCCCATGACACACGTCAGCATCAGTTCATGTCCCATGACACACGCCAGCATCAGTTCATGTCCCATGACACATGTCAGCATCAGTTCATGTCCCATGACACACGTCAGCATCAGTTCATGTCTTCCGTGACAGTTTTGGTCATCTTGTCCCTGTGACAAAACTCTCAGCGACTTCCTGAGTACTGTCCTAGGGACGAACTGCTCCGTCTGTCACTCAGGCCCTGGATGTCGCGTCCTTTTTGTTTCCTGTTTTATCACACATACTGCTCCCGGGGTCTTTCCATCATGACGATTTCCTCAGAACCAGCCCGCACTTCCTCTCCTTTCCTCACATCAGCACTGGGGCCCCAGCTTCCCGCTGCAGCACTTGGAGGGCCTGTCAAAGCCGACCGTAGACATAGCTTCTCTTAGACCTCAACCCCTCTCCAGCCCTTTCTGACGCTTTCAAGCTTGACCTTACCTGACCTTGTGGTATATATATCATTTTTATATTGTGTTTGTTTAATCCACTGCCTGTTTGAGAACTCCCAGAAGGTACCTTTATCTTCTTTCAAGTATTAAGCACCCTGCATAGAGGTAGAGCCAGGATTCCTGATTTCTCCAGAACTCTCATGACGTGGAGTCCTACGTGCCTAGCAGCAGGCGACTGAGAGAAGACTATAAAGTCACTGCAGGTCTACTCTCCTTTCATCCCTCTTTCTTCCTCCTGCCCTCTTCTTAAATTTGCAGCCACCAAGCATGACAGACCTGACTGATGTTTGAAGGGAAAGACAGAAGGACGACATCAAGCACATAGGAGCACTGATGACTGATGAGCTGCCGAAAGTCAGCTGCCCCCTCCCGGCACCGGGTTCAGAGCGGAGCAGGTCTTTCACAGTTTTTGTCTTAGAGAGGAAGAACCGGGTGGTTGACAAACAGCAAGAATTCCCTGGGGACAGCGGTTCTGTAACCTTGTTTCTTCCTCTCTTTCTTGTTCCCTGGCTCTGTAATTTTGTTTCTTTCTCTCTTTTTCTCTCTGAAATGAATGTAGGTAATTTTCTGGCTCAGAAAATGTGCCCACTGGGAAGAATATTCCCTTAAGCAGCCTGATAAAAACAAGCCAAAACTGCGGGGCAGTGTTACCCCTGCCCTTATTCTCCGGTTATTGTGTGACACAAAGAAAGGCGCGGAGATCTCTGGGTGCCGAGGCTGACAAAGCGGGCGAGGAAATGTGTCCCTGATGGGGACAGTGTGGTATTGTGGTCACGTCTCTGTCGTTTCTATAAGCATTTGCATTATAATTAAGATGGAATACTCAAGGCACAGGAGAAGGAGGCTTGTAGGGGCCCCTTGCTAATGTAACTTGAGTGAAACTAGGTTAAGTGTGTGCTTATGTGTGCCAGATCTATGAACATGAACCTAAAATGGCCTTCAGTACCTAGACAGGTGGGCTCCTTGCTCTTAGCAATCCCCCGGCTGTGCTTACAAGAATTTAGGGGGTCCTTAGCTTTGGGTTCCATTTCTGTGACCTACAAGTTACCTCCTACCAGCAACAGTTCTTACAACACAGACCCTAATGAGAAAACTTGTCTTCCTGGTGGTGCTAATTAGGAAACCAAGTACAGTAGCATTTTAACATGAAGCCACAAATTCTCTTTTCTGGCTTAAACCACTGTGCTCGTAACCTTCATGTAACCAGATCCTGCTTTGTGAACATCGTTGGCAACACAGAGCTCAGGCAGGAGAACAAGTCCCCAGTGCTCATTTCGTGGCTGATAAGATCCTGGTGATGGTAAGGAGTCTGTTAAAAGGACAAGCAGTACAATCACTGTAGTTCCATGGATTTTACGTCTCCATTGTAAGTGCTGGTATTCTCCTCCTGGTATTCATCAAGCTTCCGAGAGTGGGAAGTTCATGGTAAGTTTTCCAGCACACGTTCTTCTATCCAAATGTTGGCTTCTTCTGCAAAGTATGACTTACGACGCGCTTTTGACCAGAGTGACTACTCATTAGCAGCTGCATTCATCAGCTGGAAGTTTTTTCCACCGAGTTTGAGTCTATTTTAATAACTTGTGCCATTAAGTGAAAATGGGCGAATTTCTCCCAAGTAGCTCTTTGGTTTGACCATGTACCAGTGGAAAAAAAAAGAATATATCAAGTGTCATTTGCCCAGATTCAAGTAGTAAATAGTTCCGGTGCCTGGAGCTGACATATTATTCCTGTATTATCATCATGGTGCTTGGTTAGGGTTACAGTAGTTGGTTTTGGCAAAAACTTGGTTGAAAGGACAAATTGGTTGATTTAGCGCATTTCAGTCCCTCACCTCCATATGTAGTTGAGGTCGGTAAATGAACAGGTGCTTTGGTGAAATGCATCTTTCAAATTTGGGCCTTCTTTCAGAGTTTATAGTATATTTTATTTCTGGAATATATTAAAATTTTGCATTTTATCTTTATTTTTTATCAACATTTTTATTGTTGTTCTATGACAGTTGTCCCAATTTTCTCCCTCCGCTCCCCTCCGCCCAGCCTGCCTCCGACTCCCGCAGTCAGTCCCCACCCCGTTGTTCATGTCCGTGGGTCATTTTTCATGTTCCCTGACTAGACCCTTCCCCTTCTTTCCACCATTACCCTCCTTCCCCCTCCCCTCTGGTCACTGTCAGTCTGTTTCTTGTTTCCATGCCTCTGGTTCTATTTTGCTCGTTTGTTTGTTTTGCTCATTAGGTTCCTCTGAGAGGTGAGATCATATTTGTTTTTCATTGTCTGGCTTATTTCGCTAAGCATAATACTCTCCAGTTCCACCCATGCTGTTGCAAATGGCAGGAGTTCCTTCTTTCTTTCTGCTGCATAGAACTCCACTGTGTCAATGTACCACATCTGTTTGATCCACTCATCCACAGACGGGCACTTAGGCTGTTTCCAGCACTTGGCTGTTGTAAACAGTGCTGCTGTGAACACAGGGGTGCAGAGGTTCTTTTGAATTGGGGTTTCAGGATTCTTCAGGTATAATTCCAGTAGTGGGATAGTTGGATCAAAAGGCAGTTCCATTTTTAGTTTTTGAGGAAATCCCATACTGTTTTCCACAGTGGCTGCATCAGTCTGCGTTCCCACCAACAGTGCACTGGGGTTCCCTTTCTCCGCATCCTCGCCAGCATTTGTTCTTTGTTGATTTGTCGATGATGGCCATTCTGTCTGGTGTGAGGTGGCATCTCATTGTGGTTTTTATTTGCATCTCTCCGATGGCTAGTCATGTTGAGCATCTTGTCATATGTTTAAGGGCCCTCTGTATGCTCTCCTTGGAGAAGTCTCTTTTCAGATCCTTTGCCTATTTTTTTAATTGGATTGTTTGTCTTCCTGGTGTTGAATCTATGAATTCTTGTTTTGAAGATCACACCCTTGTCTGAGGTGTCACTGGCAAATATGTTTTCCCATACAGTTGGATCCCTTTTCATTTTGATGATGTTTTCTTTAGCCATGTAGAAGCTTTTTTGTTTGATGTAGTCCCATTTGTTCATTTTTTCCTTTATTTCCTTTGCCCGAGGAGATAAAATGGTGAAAATATTGCTGTGTGGGATATCTGAAAATTTTCTGCCTATGTTTACCTCTAGGACTTCTATGGTGTCACAACTTATTTTTAAGTCTTTTATCCATTTTGACTTTATTCTGGTGTGTGGGGTAAGTTAGTGATCTAGTTTTATTTTTTTGCCTGTGCCCATCCAGATCTCCCAATACCATTTAATGAAGAGGCTATTTTTACTCCATTTTATGCTCCTGTCCTCTTTGTAAAATATTAATTGACCACAGAGATATGGGTTTATTTCTAGGCTCTCTATTCTGTTCCATTGAACTGTGTGTCTGTTCTTATACCCAGACCAGGCTGTTTTGATTATAGTGGCCTTGTAGTATAGTTTGATATCAGGTATCCTACTTTGTTCTTCTTTCTCAATATTGCTGAGACTATTCGGAGTCATTTTTTGTTTCATATAAGTTTTTGAAATATTGGTTCTAGGTCTGTGAAATACGCCATTGGTATTTTAATAGGGATTGCATTGAGTCTCTAAGTTGCCTTGATTAGTATGGACATTTTTATGATGTTAATTCTTCTAATCCATGAACACAGTACATACTTCCATTTATTTGTGTCTTCCTTAGTATTTTTTTCTTCAGTGTTCTGTAGTTTTAATGCAGAAAACATAGGAAACAAATCAAACAGCTTTTAGGCAAATTATCAAATTGCATTGCTGTTATAATGTTTCCTAATTTTAATTCCAAGGAAGTTGGGCTCAGAGGTCTAACATCTAAACATTAGGAAGGGAATAAACAAGATGATATGGTCTAGAATAGGAAAGCTTTTATTTCACACAGGCACCATGCCCTGAAATTTGTAGAACCCTTTATAAGTAATAATAGAAATTACTTATAATAGAAATCATAAATGTTGTATAGCATTAGTATTATTATAAGGACATGAAAATATATAATGTATTAAGTTCCAAGTTTATTGTGCAAATAACCTATATACTGCAATATCTCATTGCTATGAAGGCCTTTATTGCTCTAAATTTAGAATTAAAAAAAGAAACCTGTTAGCAATGGTACTACATAGAACTTTCAGCCCTACTTCATATTGGACCATGATTTTTGTGCAAACTAAGATGCTAGGTGTATTTTAGTTTCTTGCTTCTTGAATGTCAATTCTGTAGGAAAGAAATATTTTTAGTTTGTTCTACTTGTAAATGCTTATATCAATGGAATAACAAATGCTCTTTCTAAAGAAGTATGAAGACAGAAAACAGAAGTGGAAAACATATTAACCAAAGTTACCTCATTTGTACTTAATGTCATGTCAACCAATAGCTGTAGATTTTTGAGATGGGATTTGTTCAATCATAGACCTTTTTTCTTCATGCATTTCAAAATAACACAAATTTTTATTATTTTCTTACTTTCTCCTTCTTTGTATTAGATCATTTAAAATTTTTAATTATGACATAGTTCATGAGTGAATTAAAATTTACTACCTTCATAAACAAATTGAGTAGAGTTAATCATTACTCTAAAAAGGTGATACAGATAACTCTTTAATAGCCTTTCCTTTTCCTAAGACTTAAAAAAAATTGTTGAATGTATTGTGGTAACATTGGTTAATAGAATTATATAGGTATCAGGTGTACAACTCGATAACACATCATCTGTATATTGTATTGTGTGCTCATCACCCAAGTCGGGTCTCCTGGTGTCACCATTTACCTGCCTGTACCCTCTTCTACCTGCCCCCACGGCTCTTTCCCTCTGGGAACCACCACACTGTTGTGACTATTAGTTTTTTGTTTTGGTTTTGCTTAGTCCCTTCACTTTTTTCACCCAACCCCTAACTCCCCCTCCCCTCTGACATCTGTCAGTCTGTTCTCTGTGTCTATGACTTGGTTTCTCTTTTGTTTGGTAGCTTATTTTGTTCATTAGACTCCACATGTAAGCGAAATCATGTGGTATTTGTCTTTCTCTGACTGGTTCGTTTCACTTAGCATGATGCTCTCCAGGTCCATCCATGCTGTTGCAAAATGTAAGATTTCCTTCTTTTGTAAGACTCTTAAATTTATTTATCGGGTCTGGACATAGGTCTGCCTACCCCTATAGTTGGAATAACCCTTCCTTAGGAAACAGGACCTGTAGAACCCAGAGCTGCATCACCTCAGCCAGACAGCCTGGAGCTATGAAAGGCTGTGTGTTCCAAGCTTATCTCCTGCTTTCATTCCGATCCCAGTCTCCTTGACCGTGATGCTGGGATCTGTGTCTTCGGTCAGGCTAGATAGGAAGCAGATGCTGAGATGGGTGGGGAGAGGGGCTCTCGGGAATAGCCTTTGTGAAGAAGTGACACACCCAGGCAGGTCGCACGTCTGTACCATTACAAGGGCCGCAGCCAGATTCGTGGGGAGTAGGGGACTCTTGAAAGAAGGGGTCTCGAGGCAAGTGTCTCAGGCCTCTGAACCTTTTCATCCACAAGTCATTGGATGCGGGCAGCCTTGAGTAAAGGGTCTGTCATTTGGAAGGTGGCAACTATTTAGCCAAAGGACATTTCTAGGAATAACCTTAAAAGTGAACCCTTCCTGCCCCTGGGGAGCGACTGCCTCGTTCCTGAGGGAATCTGGTGCCGCACTGCAGCGTCCTCAGAAAAGTGGGTCTGCCTACCACGTGCTTGGCACTGCACAGTTCTGAATAAACAGTAATTATTATTGTTGTTGTTATTATTATTATTATTTACAAGGACTCATAGAATTTTTCTGAGGAGCCCATGGGATTACTTACATTTTGCTTAACACTTATTACTTGCCATAAAATATGCAATTAAAAGGGGAGGTGGTTGCCTCCTTTTGAGGCCAATTCCAGCAAGATGTTTCTATATACCTATACTGAATAGAGCTGATGGGTCATTTCAATCATGGTCGTCACCCCTTGCGGAGCACAGGGTCTATTCTGCTCTGCTGCTGTCCCATACTTAACACAGAGCACACTCCACGGAGGGTTAATGCAAAAGCCGGATACATGCCTGGTGGCCCAAAGTAATAAGTGTTTCGAAGGGACTTCCTTAAGCATTCCATTTTTCATTGGCCAGTTAACGGGCTTTGAATTATTTTTAATGGGTAAAACATTTTAGCAGCATTCTCTAGAGACTGCTCTGATTTCAAATGGAGCATTTCCAATTAATCTAAGAAAGACATTATATAAACACAAGTGAACAATCTCATGGCAGTAGATAATAATATTGCTGCAGATTATTATAGCTTTATCCACAAAGCAATTCAAAGAGTTATTCTAGACATAATCAAACCTATTCTTGCATCTCCACAGGCTCTTTGGATGCAGGTATTATTGTCCCATAATTAACCCCAAGGGAAGATGTTTAGGCTGAATTATCATTTAGTCTTCTCTAAGCCTTATTACAGAAATCCACTGACTACTGGGTGGAATCACTTATCAGTTCTGTGGCTGTGTGTGTGTGTGTGTGTGTGTGTGTGTGTGAAGAATGATACGGTTGTGAAAATGAAATTTTGAGAAAGATATTACAAAACCCAAAGAAAAATAAATATTTTTCATGCACCATTTGATATACGGTATTTCCTACTCTTTTAAATATATATATACACACATATATGTACATGTTATATATATATATATATATATATATATATATATATATATGTGTCAGATTCACGAGTGTAAAAGTCTGATACTCCTGGTTTAAGAACCTCTCCTAAATAACATTTGAATGGATCTCTATTATAAGAAAGTTTATCTTAAAGAAGGGCTTTGTTTTACTGATGTGATCTCACTATAGAATATCAAAGTACTTTTACTCTGTTTCAACACAGGGCACAGTGCCTCCCATTAACATGTCCCTCCCTAAGTAATTTCTGAAATTAACATCTAATTTGCATATGGATAGAGCAGAATGGAATCGGAGGTGCCAACACACAGTATGGCTTATGCTGAGATTTGTCCTGGGCTGCTGCGCTGACTTTCCTTTACTTCTTCATGAAACACCGCTTGCAAACGAGGATGCTAGCATGAGTCCCAGTTACAAGTATTTAAGCTGTGTCTCATTTATGAGTGCTTCTGGGGCTTTCGTCTTCCAAGTCTCACTCCAGTGTACTTTGCACAAAGTCAGATAATGTGCACCCAGGACGGAGATTGCCATAGGAGGACCCACAAGTAGGAAGGAGAGCAGGATCAGGGAGCCGCTGGTTGCTGAATGCATTTGCATGTGCTACTGAGCATGTCCAACTCCAGTAGGTCATCAAAAACCAGTGTGAACGTGTTCCATATTTTCTCCTCATTATCTGAGACGTATGAGCTGTTCACAACACAATATCTCTTGGGCATTGTTTTTTTTTGTTTTTTTTTTTTTTTCCAGAAAACCTGGCTCTGAAGATCAGTAGTGCTCTGGGTTATAAGGACTACAGACCGTTTTCTTTCTTACGAGGGTTGCTGACACCTCGCTGAGGTCATGGGGCACTGACGTACGTCAGGGCGTATATCCTGGAGCAGCTCTGCGCTCACACCGGTCAGCACGGTAGGAGACCGAACTTTAAGATCATTGTCTGGGGCTGCTGTTAAGAAGGACAGAAATATTTCAGGTGTATGATGTTCCGAAAGAAAAGCTGTTGGCCCTGAGAACTATTGCTTTACATTACTTCTGTCTGCTACAGAGCAGATGAAAGAGGGGTTTCAAAAGTCCCCCTCTCACAGGGGAATAAATATCAGCGATGAGGCCAGAAGGCTAAGTCCGGGGTGGGCGGGTGTGAACTAGTCAACGAGTCATTCATTCCGCCTTCGTTGAGAATCAGGTCTACACCAGCCCCCACTGTGCGTATTCTAAGATTGGGGTCACTTAACAGCGTGCCTTGGGTGATCATGTAACATTCAAACAGCACATGAAAACCCAAGAACTGAGGTCATTTGGGGTCGCTTACAGCGTGCCTTGGGTGATCATGTAACATTCAAACAGCACATGAAAACCCAAGAACCAAGGTCATTTATGTTTTGTTTTGTTTGGTTTTTTTCTGCCAATCAGGACAAGCACAGAGTAAAACTTCTGTATCGTGATTTAGACTTCTGAGCTCTGATATTGTGAGTCCACTCCTGAGCCCACGATTCTCGGTTGCTTGCTGTCCCCACTTTCACATTCACTTTAATGTAAACGTGAGCACAGAGCCTCTTCTGAGTGCGGCCCTGTCACAGGTGGGACGAAGCGAGGACAATAAGAGATGCTTTATTTCTGGGACTGTCTGACCTACACCTTGATGGAATTGGATGTGACTGAAGACATTCAGTTTCTATTTGCTCTATCGCTACTTTATTATTGCGGTCCTGCAAATAACAAAAAGAATAAGAAGTACCGAACTAAAAATAAAAACATCTTAAACCCCAACAAATCAGATAGATTAAATGTTGAGTGATAACCAATTTGCCTCTCATCCAGCGATAGCTCCTGATAGGTGGAACTGCATTCAGTGGAACACGGATTTATCAGGACCCACAAGGGCAACAAAGATCCGTAAGATGCGGCGAGTTTTCTCTCGAGTAACTTCTTACTAGCAAAATACAACAAGAATATAAACAACTACTAGGCGGGGTAAATGGGGGTAAATCCAATAGGAGAAATGTAAATGAAAGACTATAGGTATTCAAAGGAAGTAGATCCTACCAGGAACTGAGCAACCCCAAATCTGGAATAGCCCAGGGAGGATGTGACTAGGGGGGACACACAGCAGTGAGGGCTGGAGGAGGCCAGCCTACTGGGCCGAGGGGTGGTAGGAAGTGCCCGGGGTGCCCAAAATCCATCCGACGCTGTGGTTTTGGAACCAGATCTCTCTCTACCTGTGTAGCCTTATGGAAGTTACTTGAGATAATTGGTCAATGAGCCTCAGTGGAGATAAAGAAAGGGCTGGGCCTGCCCAGTAAGCTGTAAGGTCCTCTTCAGCTCTGAAATGCTTCCGTTCCCTGGGTACTGGCACCCACAGCTGCCACAAATGCCGTATTTATGGTCACGCACGTAGGAATGTGGGCGTGTCCAAGTGGGTGGATATGAGGAGTTTGCATCTGTCCATCGTGCTGTTGAACAGAGAGACCCTTACGACCCCTTAGAAGTGTGCCGCTTGGTGCGGACGTGGAGTCAGGGAATGATGGGGGCGTGGCATGCTTACAAGGCTCTTCTGATGTGTGGCCAGAATGGTGACCGGGGGTGGGGACCTCAGAGAATCTGATCAGGCCTTAGCATGATGACACAGGGGAATAGGAATCACTAGTCACTGTCGCAGGGGAATGGGAATCACTAGTCACTGTCCTGTTCTAGGAGGGGCTGGGATCCAGGCAGTGCCTGAGGGCGAAGGCTGTGCAGACGAAGCCTGGGAGACAGAGGGAAGGGAGTCTTGGGGACAGGGCGGGAGTCTGTGTGCTGCTGGGGCCTGCAGTGGGGAGGAAGCACGGTGTGGAGCATCAGAGAGTTCTCGTGTTCAGTATAAACATTTTATATGAAATAGAAGGTATTTGACAGATTCAGAGTCTGTACTCTGATAGAGAGCATTAAAAATAGGCAATAGACAGCGGTGTGGTCATTGCGGGGCGCGCGTGGGTGGGGGCGGGAGAAGGTGTAAGGGGATCACCGGTGACAGAAAACCACCATGAACCATAAACTACTAAGAAACAGGTAACAGAACTCATGGAGAGGTTTACTGTGCTCTCTGCCTGCTCCTTCCTTTTCATCCCATAGTAACTACCAAGGTAGTCTTTCCTTTTCCGTTTTCACAAGTGGTATATGAATACCTTTTTGTGGTAAAATAATAGAAAACTGAATTTAGTTATATTACAAAGTTATCTCCCCTGAAAATGCCCTCTTCTGCTCCTTCCTTCAGTCTCCTCTCCCGTCCTTCCCACCGGGAGGGGGGTCTCGTCCACAGCCAGGCATCCACGGCGGCCCCACGTCGTTTCTGGATGACAGCAATGTTCTGCATCTGCTCTGTTCAACATCTGAGGCATGATTAGTGTGATTGAAGAACTGAATTTTAAATTTTATCTAATTTTAATTCATTTCGACTTACATTTATGTAAAACACGTGATTAGTAGCTCCAAAGATGTCTGTTACGCTTTCCCAGCAGAGTCTGCAGAGTTCACTGAGGGAGGAAAGGAGATCCTGGAGGGAGTGATTCTACTGTGTGTAAATTTCACAGAGCAAATGTTAATTTCTTTCATTCACAATTCCTGTAAACTCTTACTGTAATGCTTGCACAGATTAGGAGCACAATAAACATGTGTAGACTGAATAAGTGATCGGATAATATTTTCATATTTGTCATGGTTATTCATTATGACCATTCTCATGTACTCAAAGTCTGTCCCCTAACTTCCAGTTTAAGATCACTTTTGTGAATTTATAAAATAAAGAATGAAAAACAGCACGGCCCTGGCTGGTGTGGTTCAGTGGACTGAGCACCGTCCTGCAAACCGAAGGGTCACCAGCTCGATCCCCAGTCAGGGCACATGCTTGGAAACCACACATCGATGTTTCTCTCCCTCTCTTTCTTCCTCTGTTCCCCTCTCTCTAAAAATAAATACATTTTTTAAAAAAAGGAAAAAGAAAAGAAAAATAAAATAAAAACAGCCATGACTCTCCAAACCTGCCAACTCTTTTGTGGTTGCTGCTTCCCTCAGGCAAAGAAAGTGGCTGCCTTAGAAGAAAAATACATAAGTAGACATGAAACCCAAATAGCCCCTCACTAGATGGAACCCCAAGCAATACTCACCGAAATCTCTGGTCTGCATACCTCGAACTTCATGCCTACCAAAGCCTAGCAGAGCATTCCCTTATCACTTTTCACTACTCTTCCACTTAAATACATTCTTACTTGTTAGTAAGCACTCAGTTAAATACTTTGTGTACCATGAAACCCAATGCATAATTTCATTGCTAAGCGAGCTTATCGGAGACTTAGCCAGTGGGCTCCGTTCATATTAATTTGTGGTTAACTGTAGCTTAATCTAAAAATCAGTTTCCTGTCTCCAGGATTATGTTTAGATACGAACCAACTTGTGTTAATTTCGGAAGTTAAAAATCAGGGGACATCATGTCAAAATCATTAATGAAAGCTTAATATAAAGCATCTATTATATTCTGTTCCTAGTCACATTCTTTAATTAGGTGATGCTATTAAGTCAGAGAAAATCTATTAAGAAAAGCTTGGTTTACATTACTGGCTTATTGCTCTTGATTTTATTACCCACTCCCCAGATATGTAGAGATACAATCTCAATATTTTTGTTCTTTTTTGATTGAACCATCGTTTTTATGAAGAAGCATTTCATCTCTTCATGGGAGACCTGCTTTTTATACATGATTCAGTATTTTGGTCAACAAACGAAATAGTTGTGCTACCATGAATATTATTTATTTGAAATTCTGTATCAGTTTTGTCATTAGTATCTACTTTTAAAGTTTGAAGTGATTTCTAGTTGTTCATTTGTATTTTCCTCTTCTCTTAAGTGTAGTTTTAAAAAAATGAACTCACTGAGATAAAGAACACTCAAGGTTTTCATTATTATAGTCTTTAGTTTGACGATTATTTCTAACTTTATTTTTATTGTTGACACTGTTACAGATGTCCCCACCCCCAGCCCCTTTGCCCGCCCCTACCCAGCCCTCGGCCCCTCCCCTCTGGCCATCACCGCCCTGTTGCCTGTGTCTGCGAGTGATGCATGTATGTTCTTTGCCTAATTCCTCCCCTTTCTTTCATTAAATCCCTTTGTAACCTGATAACAGGAAATGCTTTTGTTTCAATATTTGTTTTCATTCCGTGAAAAATTCTCATTGTAGCGTGTGAAGAAGCATATTCTTCTGTATTCACTAAATGCATTTACTATAGATTTTTCTTTGGAGATATGCTCAGACTGCATTTTCCTAAACCCATCTTAAAGCTTTCTTATTTTGTTTATGCTTATCATTTCAGAAAGAAACTACAGGCATTTTAATTATAGCATCATAATACAGTTTCGTTCATTAGTGAAGATGAGCATCCTTTCTCAGTACTTAATGCCCGTTATTTTTTAATTATCTCAAATGTGGCTTATACTCGGAGTTTCTCATTAGGAAAAATTCACGTTTTCTTTATTATAGCTTTGCAGTTCATTCAGAGACCATTCTTGACGAATATAGGACTGTCTTCAGCTTCTAAGAGCTGTTCTGATAGATGAGGTTGGGTAGGAATCATTATTTCATAATCACATGTTATTGGTGGGATTTTCTTTTAACTTGACCCTGGCTGTGTTGAAACCCTTTGAGGTATTAAGAGAAATACCTTCTACTTGTATATTTCTACAGATGGACTTATTATGAACAAAAAACAAAAAACAAAAAATGCAAAAACAAAAACAAAAACCTTGTCAAATAGAAAACCAGAGGAATCTGGGCTATTCCATTTCATTCCGAGGAGTGCAATGGGCCAAATTGTAGACTCATTACATAATCTCTCCATTCATGGATCTAATAGAGAAACTGCCTCCAAAGTTCCACCCTCTTGCATGCGACCCTGAAGTTCGTATTTTTCCTTTAAAATTAAAATAAGTTGAATTCTAAAGGCAACATAGTTAAGAAGTGAAGCAATATATAAAGCTGTAAGTAAGAAAGTGAAAATCCCTTAAAACTGTACAGCCCAAGGATGACGGACATCACCATTTGGCGTAGTTCCAGGGGCCTCTCAGGGCATTTACATCCACTCCTTTAGTCAGTTATTCAACAGGTATGTATCGTGTCCTTTCTATGATCCAGTCATGATTCTAGCCCTACCGATGTGGGGAGAACAGTAAGCGCCCCCGTTCTGTGCGGGAGAATGAAGCAAGAACGACCCGAGGGAGGAGTGTGTTCCTCGTGGGGCGGTCGGGGAAGCCACCCTAAGTCTAGAGGACGAACAGGTGAGGACGAGGGCAGTGTCCTCCAGCGCCATGTCAGAAATGTGCCGGCAGCTTAAGAGGACGGCACAGGGGCCTGTGAGGACAGAGCAGAGGGACTGCAATGGTGGTGTACCGGTGGGAGGGCAGGTGCCTTGTACGTCAAGGTGCAAACAGAGGATTTTTACTGGGAGTGCGACTGAGGCCCTCGGCAGTTTGGGCAGAGAAGTGGTGTGACTTGCTTTGCATTGTTCTGGAAGGTCGCTCTGGCTACTCTAAGGAGAAGAGACTCCAGGTCCGTGTGGATGCAGGAAGAGTCACACAGTCACACAGCCTTAAAATGCTGTGTAAAGGTGATAGGAATGAATCTGCAATTTTTCGCTTAACAAAATGTCCCAGACCATTTGAATGTAGTATGGGTCAGGTTAGACTTGGCCAGGGTTTCTCCGTGGAGGCACTATCAACATTCTGGGCCAGAAAATTCTGTTGTGTGTGGAGAGGGAGGAGGGCCAGGGGCTGTAGGATGTTTAACAGCATCCCTGGCCTCCACCCCCAAATGCCAGGAGCACCCCCACCCCACTTTGACAACTAGAAATGCCTCCAGACGTGGCAAATGTCTCCAGTGCGACAGAATCATCCCTCATCAAACAGGGGTAGGCAATGTGGCGGTAACCACAATACCTCCACATTTCAGGAGTTAACTCATGTATTTCTTTCTTACTCAAAGTCTACAACGAGTCCCACCGTTCTCAAGGGTCACTTCCTTCTATGTTGTGTGACCCAGGTGGCTTGTATCTGGTAGAAACTCCATCTGGCCTTCAGGTGACCATGGCAAGAAACAGGGGATCTGATCTTAATGCTTCTTCCCACAGGGACTCACATCACCCTGCTCATGACCCGTTGGCTACAACTCATAACACACCTTCTCTTAACTGCAAAGAGCGGGGGTGGGGGGGGAGGCTGGGGAATTGGGGAATGTAAGGGAGCGCGCAGATGTTTGGTGCCCAAGAATGTCTCTGCTTCATTTCTGGGCACCAAATACCCACAATTTGAAAGCATGTCTGTAATTCTTCCAGGCAGGGGTGTGGGAATTCCGTGACTAGGCTCCTCGGGTTGCCCTTGCATCTGAGGCTCCAGGAATCCACCCGTAATCAGGTTTTCTTTTTCCATGTTCGGGCACATTTGGGGCGTTAGCCTTGCCCTCTTTGTCGGCTGCTTAGCTCTGTCAGTCTAACTTCTCCCCTTGGGGGGCCATGGAGCCGAGGGCTCTAAATGGTGAACAGTCACTTTTAGGGTAAAATTTATGATTTTTATTAGCAATATAGCTCTCATAATCTTCAAAGGCTTCCTGCCTCTCAGACTACTCTCATTTCCATGTTCCAGGAGCCTCATCTATAATTCTTTCCTAGGCATGGTCCTTCTGTCTACTTTAGTTCTTTCCTTTTTGCCTTCCAAGGTCTTTCTCTGTCAATTACAAGGTATGTAACGTGAGCCTATCTGGAATAGGAAGTAGGAAGGTCATCGTCGTCGGCAGCCGTCCGTCTTGAGAGACGATGGTGTAGCTTCTTAAGAGTCTATCTGCACCGCCGAGAATGGCTGTGCAGTCCGACTCGGGAGTGACACGGTATCTGTCTCCTCCCGTGTTGAATCGACATCTTGCGATGACGCTGGAGTGTCCTCTCCAGTGAAGCTGAAGCTACAGAGCCTGGGCAGGGTGATATGGAGGGTCTGCTGTTGCCCATGCAGCAGACCCCCCCTCTCTTCGCAGCTGAAGGGTCCAAGGGAAAGACGGAGTCAATACAGCTTGGCTTCAGGTGCGCCGCAGGAGTTGCCGGTGTTGACTACAACGTCAAACCGCCTTAGGGACTCCGGCTCCGGATTTTCTGTCGGGGTTTACTCCCTTAGCCTTTCCCCTGAAGAGGTATGCCGCAAGGCAGCGGAGGTTTTTTGGAGTCAGAGTTTTCCTTCTCTGATGTGCCCTGACTGGAAGATCGAACCAGCGACACTTAGCTCGCAGGCCGACGCTCAATCCACTGAGCCAAACCAGCCAGGGGTTCTCTGTCAATTACAAGGTATGTAACGTGAGCCTATCTGGAATAGGAAGTAGGAAGGTCATACCTTTTCAATATTAATACCTTTGTTTATTTGTGTTATTCCAAAAACCACACAAGGGTTCTGAGGCAGGGACACATTATTACTTACAGCAATAACTGCGTCGGCTCCCTTGGCCTCAGTTCCCCCTCCTTGGGCGACGCGACAGAAAGCAGACAGGCGCCACCTTCCACGCACCTGCATTTAATCCAGGAACGTGAGAACACGGAGCCGAGAGTTTAGGCAGCAGGACGACCATCTCTCTCCTCCCCCGACAGCAGGAGAATAGTCCTTCATCCCCAGTGCAAACAAAGGCTCCTTGGAAGGAGAAGGACAACAGTCTTGGTTCTTATCTTTAGAACGGTGGTTTCTAACCGGTGTGCCACTACACACCCGTGTGCTGCCAGAATGTGTAAAACATGCAACACATACTAAGGCGGGGACACCTGACTACGCAGTCAGGCACTGACCTCTTCTTCTGTAGACGGTCCAGTGAAACATGACAACAGCCCACGCAGCAATGGCTGGCTGCTGAGAATGAATCAGAATGATACCGATTTCCTTCTGTCAGATGCCAAAAAAAGTGCTTTTGGTGGGCCGCAGAATTTGGTAATTCGCTTCTGTGTGCCGTGAGAGGAAAAGGCTGAAAATCGCTGTTCCAAGGCATACGTGACCTCCTGGAGGCGTGAGAGTGGGGTCAGGCAAGCCTCTGCCTGCTCGCAGCCCCTGAAATGGCCCCCGGCCCCAGGGGCGCACACTCCTCGGTGGGACTCTTACATCCTTCAGGGAGGTACGTCTCTAATCCCACCCTGGGGTCACTGTTTAGTCTTTTACCTCCTAACTTCCAAGCCTTTTCCTTAACCCAGGTTTCAGGCAAATGTGTTTCAAAAACTTTAACATGAAAATACTTACTTCCTGACAATGCCTGTCACCTAATTTTAGCCCTGAAACTTTTCAGTTTTCTGATATGTTCTACAGAGTATTTTTCACAGTCTTTTTTTTCTTTTTTGCAATTTACCCCAAATAATTAAATAATAGGGTTGGTTTTTTTTTAATTGAAAGGACAAGTGAGTTACAAATGTGAGAGCTAAATTTATCTTTTCCAAGAAATAATAGGAGATCACGTTAGTGGAATGACAGCTTAAATTTCTGAAGTGCTGTTTTATTTCCAATGTGTATCACACCATACTGGTGGTGTTAATGTCAAAACCTTGATAAATGTACATTAGTTGAGATATTATTTACTATATGAACTTTGTAGTCATGGCTCTGTCAGATTAACAACAGGTCCAATATTTCTGTATTTTTAGTTATACACACCCTTTCTGTACCAAGGAAAGTATGTATTCTAATGTACGTAGTCTGATTATTAAAATTATTTAATTGCTCTGGAACAGCTTCATATTTCACAGTGACTAAACTTATAAATTTAAAAATTCTGTAAATTTTTCTATAACATAGTTGGTATCACACCTGAAACATAATTTGCGACGTAACTAAGAGAAAAGCTGTATTTCCCTATATTAACATATTTAGTAAGACTTTCCCTGAGTAAGAACTCCTTGATACGTGATTTGCATTTACTGAGGAACACATTCAAACCTTCACCGGTTCTGTGCTTCTCTCCTGACTCGGTCGCCCTTTGTTCACGAGGGCTTGCCTTCCGGCCCTCATGCTCCCGGGCACCATCGCTGGGACGGCCGAATTCCTCTGGGCCTGCAGCGGCCTGTCCCCTCTCTCCCCATTTCCAGCACCCGGCTGCCCTGTTGGGGGCAGTTAGTGAGCATGTGTGACATCCCACAACCAAGCTCTTTCATCCAGTCCCCAGAGTGGGTGCACACTGTTGATGATGTCTGGTCACCAGAGGTCAAACCTGAGGGGCAAGTTCACGCAGGCCCAGGATGGGCCCCGTGGACAGGAGGTCGTGAGGTCTGAGGTGCAAGGAGCTAGTGTTAGAAGGGATGCCATAGGCTCTGGGTGGCCCCCACATTCGGTTCTCTGAACACAGTGCCCCATGAAGAGCCATGGCTTGAGGGAGGCCAGAATGGGTCTTCTAATTGTGTCACCTGAGCAAGAAGTACCGGCCTCATAGGTCTGAAGATGTTGTCATTGGTGTGAATGTTCTGAGAAACAGTGACATGGGACTTTTTGCTGAAGGCATTCTCACGTTTAGTTTTTATATCACATTTCTTCCCTGCTGTGTGTTTTCTTCTTTAAAGGGTCATATATGAAAGCTTTTGTCACGATTATTATTTGCATACTTGTCACATAAATTGAGGGCTGATAGTTGGCAGGTTCTCCCATATTTTATGTTCATAAGGTTTCTCTGTAGTGTGTACTTGCTAATTTTGAGGGACATGGGATTTCAAGTGGAAGATTTTCACTGCTTTTATCACGTTCTCAGGGCTCCTTCCCTCTGTGTTCTTAAGGCCTCTGACAGTCAGCGAGGGCCGACCTTTGGGGAAAGGGTCCCCACATTCGTTCTACTCACAGTTTCCCCATTACCTGAATTCCCTTAGGCAAAATCAAAACGTTGCTATTTTCAAAGCCCTTTTCGTGTTTATAGTCAAGGAGATACTTCAAATATTTAGTCTTGGGATGCCGAATAAGGTTATAATGATGTACTTTCTCCTGGTAATGCCACGTTCTAGTCAGGAAAGAGGAAATCATATTAGTTGTTTCTGTAGAAAGACGTTTAATGTAGGGACTTGGTTAGAAGGTATTAAGGGGCCTGAGAAACCAAAGGGAACGCCGACATTCCCCGGAGAAAACGACTGATGGGAGAAGCTGGCGCCTCTGAGACGGGGAATAACGGGAAGACGCTGAGGACATGGTAGGTAGGAACGTGAAGGAGAAGCCCACGTGGAGTGGGGTGCGGACCTGTGAGGAGGGGACACTCTGGCTGCTGCTGGGTGGCCTGGGATCAGGACGGTCCTAAGAACACCAAAGAAATCAGGGCCTGGGAGCAGACCGCGGCTCCTAGAACGAAAGACCAGGCTAGGACGATGCTGGCGAGCAGGAGGCAACCAGGATGGAGCAGGTGCCTTTTCCGTCCTCTTACCTCACAGCCTCCTGCGGGCTCCTGTGTCGGGGGACATCTTAGCGTCAGCGTTGTATCGCGGAGCCCAAAGTAGACAACTTGTCGGAGGGCGACTGTGTCTTCCGGACAGACCCAAGGAATGATGGTCAGTTCTGGTCTCTGATGTCGGCAGATTAAGTTCCCAAAAGGGTCAGATGAGGAGAGGTGCATTTGTTGGCCCGTGCAGAGCAGTCCATGAACACTTTTCATGTAGGCTGATTGGGCAAGTACTGGGTGGCAGGGTTAGAACATGTTATCCTTTCCATCTGAAATCTGAGATCACGTCTTCAGGGGATGCCCTTTAATGGGTATGAACATGGGATTCCAAGACCTTCATACTCTGTGCACATTGTGAAGTTCATCCACACACATGTCCTTGGGAGTATTCCAGTCTGGTTCCATGTTGCCCACAGTCCAGTCAAACTGCCAATCCCTACTCACGCCGCAGAAAGGAGTCATACGCTGACTCTCTCTTGGTCCAGACAAACTGGAAAATCAAGTGGATGACTCAAAACCCCTCTTGGGAGAATTTCTCTTCCGTCCTGCTTTTCAAGGACATTTCCTGGATGGAACAGTGATGCTACGGAAGTCCTGTAGGTTCTGGGGATAGAGCGCAGGAGCATCTCTAGAAGTCTGAGTTTTCTCCTCCTCACTGAGCTTGTCACTGGAACTTCCCATGAAGACATACATGTAGCATGAGTGAGAAGAGACAACGCAGAAGGAGTATTTGGCGAAGGAATGATTTTCTGTCTGAGAGAACCGTGGTTTCGGCCCCTAGACGAGATGAGATCGGGCGCGTTCAGGGTGGCAAGGTGGCAGACCCCGTGGTGCTTTAGTCCCAGTCCCTGTGTGTGTGTGTGTGCACTTCTCCTGCTGGAAGTTTCCAGGTCGGCACCCCTGCTTTTGTTAGACACTGTACATTAATCGTTTAAATAAATGGACTGGAATTTTTAAAGGGGAAGTGGCGATGTCCCCCTGGCCTCAGCTCTCACACACTTGCAGCTCCTCCCTCTGTCACCTTTCCTGCTGCCCTCAATGGCTTCCTGCCTCCCCACCTGCCCAATTTAGAAAGAAGAATGCAGAGAAACATGCCCAGACCAGCTGCATCCGGGTACCAGCGGCTTCACTAATCTGCTCCACTAAAGATGTGCTGTTCCTGGAAGAGCAGCTGTATTTAGTATAATCACATGATTAAAGTTATGGCAGCGCATCCTTACTTGCTGAGGTCCATCTGCTTTCTGCTGGTGGCCGTCTCTCCAATGTCCCTGGGCACGTGGGGTTTTACTATGCTAGTAGGGACAGGAAGTTCCGGGGGAGTCCACTGATCATTTCTATCAAAATAACATTCATTGCATGACATAGGGAGTCGATGTGGAATTTCTTCCAGTTGCTAGGCAGGTTTATTTAAATTAAGTATTAAGAGAACGGGACTATATCACAGGATGGAGTAAAAGGAAAGCTCACTGAGGTTGTTCTGGCCTCTGTTTCTGAGAGGGCTCGTCATGTTGAAAAACAGGCTTTTCACTAGGATATGGCCCTGCAGGAAGACGACGTGGTCCAACACTGGGAAGACTTGAGCATTAGAAAACAATAGCATAAAGTAAGTATACAGCTGTAGTACTTGAGGGTATCTGAACGCTCACCTAGACCCATACACACTCCAGCTCCTCCTCTAGACTACAGAAACCATGCGGTTTCTTCCTAGGCGACTTATCCGCAGTTCCCACCGACCACCTATCTGGTCTGCAGGGCACAACATGCAGGTGTCACTTTCCGTAAATATAAAGTCCAATTGGCTTGTCTGCTGTACTGGGTAAAAAAAAAAAAAAAAAAAAAAAAAAAAGCGACAGGGTTACCGTATGTGCTTAAACATGCAAAGGAATCCATCAGAATTAGGTCTGGCACCAATCAGTACCACGCATAAGGGAGGTAGATCTGTGCTATAAGAAAAATATTTGGTAAGAGCATTGTGGGCATTTTTGTAAGTGTAAGAGGAAAGCAGATGGATGATACCATCTACCCACTATTATCTGAAGCTGAGGTACCTAAAGAAGCCACCAAAAATCTGTGTCTACTCACTCAAATTCCTGAAATGCAGTGTCTTGGGGGATTTCTGGTAGAATCAGATTGACGTTTATACCAATCAGAATATAATACATATGGAGAAGCTACACTGAACCTTCCAATATTTCTTTGGCTTTGCCAATCAAGGCCATATTGTTTTTTTAAAATGGAAGTAAATATATGTCACACCGTAATAAAACCTTAAAGAGGAAACATCCTCTTTTCAGGAAGATGTGTGTATGAAAGGAAACTGGTGTGCCCAGAGAGACGTGTCCCCTGAGTCAGGAGGACTAAGCGGGTTCCTTTGGAGACAGAATGACGGCTGCAGACATCTGTGGGTATGACTGACGTTTCACACCAGCCATCATTCTGCCATGTCTGTTTCTCCAGTGAGCAAGACGTCTCATAATTCTGAGCGAAACTGACCCGTTATTTCCCAGCCTTCTCTGTCAAAGCTCTGATAGACTCTCCTTGGGTAAATTATAAGCCACCTCTTCAATCGCTGTTCCAAACTGCTGTGTGGTGTGCCGTCCGGGCACTTTCAGGAAACTGAACTAAAGCATCTAAAGTTGAATTTTGAAAATATAAAAACTTTCTAAAGTTGGGCATTACACTTATTTCCTCCCACGGCACCTGGAAGAAAGGTGACATTCCCAGCACAATATAGCAAGGCCTGTCAAGCAACTCATGTTAGTGATATTTAATAATAATAAAAGGGGAGATTAGAAACGGGGGTCTTTGGCATTTTCCAGCAGGGATTCTAGATGTTTCTAGAACTCCTCTTAGGAAGACTGGGGGAAACAGATGAGAGACTAATATGAAAATAGTTATTTTCATTGAATTTAGGAGAAATCCAACATCACACAGCGTGTTTACCATGCTGCCTCAAGAAGAGTTAAGTTCTGAGACTGGGACAGAGTAACAGCTACTGGCATTTAATTTAATTATTTATTTTATTTTATTTTATTTTTTTGACAAAGCCTGAGCATCAATCAACAAGGCCACACGCCTCCCAAACCACCAGAAATCTGTAGCGGGCATCTCATGTGTTTGAGAATTAATTTCCTTGTTCACCTTGCTGTCATTTGCTTCTCTTCTGCTCCCACTTACCGTAGAAATATCCTTGGGCATCCTATAAGCTCAAAGAAAAGCTCCTCTCTAGATGCCCGCTGAAGGACTCGGAGTGCTGGGGGATCAAGACACTGAAGTCGCTCCCCACGTCCTTGGTTGGGTGTGTTGATGCCACAACTGACCTCAAGGAGCAGATGCCGTGTTCCAGGTGTGATCTGAGCACCCCACTTAAGGCTTCGGATCTAGTCGTCCCACTGCAAGTTATCCTGTTGCTCAGTACCTGGTCTGTGTATTGGGGGGTGGAGGGATGGAGCAAAAAAAGGAAAAAGGACTCATGGACGTGGACAAACGTGTGGTGACTGCAGGAGGGAGGAGGTATAAGGGGGATAAGTGGCAATGGAAAAAGTACAATAAATAGAAGAAGAAGGAGAAGAAGGAGGAGGAGGAGGAGGAGGAGAAGGAGAAGAAGACGTTACATGCTACACAGCAAGCCCCCGACAGGCAATGTCAGCATCTGGGCCATATCTCTATTTCCCAGCAGGCTTTGCACTAGGTGGGTGCTTAATAAATCTTTGTTGAATAAAAAATAATAAAAAAAAAAGACGATCACCTCACAAGAAGAAAGACAGGTTGGCTTGGTTGATATGGAATTGTTTTTAAGATATAATGCTTTGTTTTTCAGCAGTAAGGCAGAAAATAATTGAAGGCAGTGATTGCTCAGGTCAAGGTCCTCCTACTATTGTTAAAATACAAAAAGAAAACATTCTACTAAATGGAACATTTTCAAACAAAAAGCCAAGCTATGAAGAGGACATTATAAGGATAATTAATCGTGAAATACTGAAAACTGAGAAAGCGGAGAATTATTACTCAGAAAATTTTAAAATATGCCTGTGCTTATAATTAAGAAAATAAGTTTTGTGAATGAAGTTATTAAAATGTGTTTACAAGACAACAAAAATAATAAATTAATAGCTACTATTTATTAACTACCGAGCGTCTGACATTCATATTTTCATGTGTGCTTCTTTAACTTGACCTTCCCAACTCCCTTCTGGCAGGTGGCTGTAGAGACACAGGAAGGCAGAGGTGTCCCGTGCGCCGCCTCAGGCTGGGGCAGCCAGCAGCTTGTAAGGGGGGCTGAGAGTGGGGGTGGAGAGGACAGCCTCAGCCAAAGTGACAGGCACAGACGGATGACAGGGTGGCATTTAGCATCTGACTGTGCTACTTCAAAAGGCTCTTAAAGGCTCTTAAAGCCAACCATTCACGCTCATGGAGAAAATGCGTAAATTACAGTTACGGGAAAATTCCTTTGATTTTATGAAAAGGGAAGGATGCGGGATGAAGAACTAAAGCTTTCCAGCTTCAGACTCTTTCCAACGGCAAAAATACGTAAGCCTTATGAATATGCAAGGAACCCTACAGAATAGTCCGAAAAGGTAAAAACACGTTAGGTGATAAAGGGATGAGATAGATCATAGCAAAGCAATACAAACAGGTCTGTGTTGGGCTAATTAGAAATTACCGGGCAATGTTTGAAGGATGTGTATTGGTCTTTGTTAGAGAATCGTTAATATGTATTATATGTAAATGAATTTAATTAATTGCTTGCGAGGATCAAATGAATGATGGACACGGAGAAACTTGAAAGGCTATGAAAACACCAAACAGATGCCAAGTAATTTTTTTAGTTTACTTATTTATTTTTAGAGAGAGGGGAAGGGAGGGAGGAAGGGAGGGAGGAAGGGAGGACCATCGATCAGTTGTCTCTTGTACGCCCCCACTCAAGGACCTGGCCTGCAACCCAGGCATGCACCCTGCCCGGGAATAGAACCGATGACCCTTCAGTTCATGGAACAGTGCTCCAACCAGCTGAGCCACACCAGTCAGGGCACAAACTAATTTTAATCCCCCTCTTTAGTGAAACCAGTTTGTTGATCAGATAGGGTAACAGTTTTTTGTTTTGTTTTTTTAGTTCTAATTTACCTTAAAAGGGACCAAGAGGTCTCCAGCAGGATGTGAGTGTGCGCATGAAAGGGAGAGGTGGGGGAGAGAGAGAGAGAGAAATCTATAGTGAAAAAAGGCAGCTTATTGGTGGCCTGGGGACAGGGCTGGGGGTGCAGGGGTGCAGGGATGAGTTAGAAAGGGGCGAGAGGCATCATTTGAGGGAGTGTTGTTGGATGTGTTCGTTATCCTAATTGTGGTGATATGCACATATATTAAAACTTATCAAATGATACATTTTAAATACATGCAATTTATTTTTTGTTAATCATACCTCGATGAAGCTATTTAAAAATTGCTACCCCCTGGCCAAAGCATGATGCTTTCTGGAAAATGATGTAGAACAGGTACCATTTAGTATATGGACATATATAAGATTAAGTAAAGTTTGTATAGGTTTTATATACTGAAAAATGATAACCCACCTATTGCCCAAATTCTAGCAGAAAAATGCATATTAAACAAGCTTGACCCCAATAGACATATTTGCAAAGCTGTTAATTTTAATTTTTTTTAATTTTGAGCAAAATATTAAAATCTCTTAGTACTTGGCCACAGTTAGGGATAGTATTTGTACATATTATGCATTCTAGTATGTTGATTTTAACTCTATCCAGATGGAAAAGAAACATTCCAAAACCATAAAAGAACGACCCATGTAGCTTAACATGTTTATGCCATACACGTTGTACATCACAAACACAATACACAGGCATATATGATTGAAAGACAAATAAATCTTTTATACTTGTAGACTCAAAATTTCTACTTTGAAATTAATAATAATTTCAGTTCTGAGTGAAAAGAGGAATTTCATATTAAGTTATGGCACATAGCCACATTTATTTCAAAAGCGGTGGTGACTTTGTCACTGTGCCACCAATGAGCTTTTGTTTCTCCCTCCTGGAGATGCGATGACGCCAATGGGCAAGTGACATCTGAGTACAGAGAGAAGGGACCCATTACACGCATGAGTGATTGCTCTTGGCTTTGGTCGGTTTATTGGCTGATGGGACAAGAAGGGTCTGGTTGGAAAACAATGGCTGTCCTGGGACCCATCAGCATTATCTGGCTTTGGGGGTCCCCCCTATGGGGGACAGACTCGCCTTTTTAATCAACTACTATTTTATATATTCTTTACTAATGCAATGGCTAACTGGCATCTTTAGGCAGCAAAATCTCTCTCTCTTTCTCCCAGATACCCTTCCTTCCTGTTTCAAGGAGCACAAGCTACGTGGGGAGTTATCAATTTTCTGTATTGATTTCTTATTAGGTATCAGGAGGGCTCTCAGTTTCTCTAAGCACCACTCATACAGCCAAATTGGAAGAAAGACTAAGGATTATTTTACGTTTAGATCTGTGAGCCTTTACAGTGAAATGAGGAGAGAAAGACGCTGGGAGATTCACAGGCATAAATATTGCAGACATGTAAACGCGTGGTCGATCAATACCCGGCTGAGCAATCGTAACAGGTGGGAGGGACAGCAACCAACAAAATACTCTATCATTTCTCACTAGAATCATGAGTTTATAAAGGAGGTGTTTTTAACATTTCATAATTTACAAAATATTATTTCCCAAGTTTAGGGATATTTTTGACATTAAAAATAAAAGTAAAAGCATCAGCTATAGTGAATGCAACACAGTGATGGAGACATTCCTGAGTTTCATGATCTCCTTAAAATTATTGTTAACTTTAGTTATATGTTGAAATAAAGGTAGAAGGAAAAGCTCGTAATATTTTATGTCATGCTCTGGGCTCCTTCAGGATGAGTCACAGCTTATTAATTAGGAGCTAGATGGTTCTTAAGTTATGACTGTGTACTCATGAAACAAAGCTATTTTTCTGCAACTGGTTTTTATTGATGCAATGCCTGAGTCATATCTTCTATCGGTTTAAAGTGACAGATTAATTTAAATTCATCCCGCAGCCAGCTGAGGTGACCGTGGTCAGATGGTAGTCATAATTTATCTCGGCTCCGAAAATGTTCTGACATTATTTGGTTTCCAAGCTATGAATGAATGATTTCTAAATGGCTCAGCGTTCAGGACAAGCGTGGGCAAGTAAAGCCTCTGACCCAGGAGGGCTAGTGTGAAGGCAGAAGGTAAAGCCAGAGTCCACAGCAGGGACACTAAACAAGAAACTGCCTATTTCATAGCATCCATACTTACATCTCTTTCTTTTCCTCTCTCTTGTCCTTCTTTGCTCCTGCTTTCTCTCCCTCCCTCCCTCGTCCCTCCTCCCTCCCTCCTTCCTTCCCTCCTTCCTTCCCTCCTTCCTTCCCTCCTTCCTTCCCTCCTTCCTTCCTTCCTTCCCTCCCTCCCTCCTTCCTTCCCTCCTTCCTTCCCTCCCTCTTTGCTTCCTCCCTCTCAGTCTCTCTTTCTTCCTACAACCGACCTGGCCTTTATCTAAGAATTGATTTATAGTTGTAAACAATATGTGAAAATGATTTTTATTTTAAAGGCACTCACATTTCCAGAATAAGTAGAACAAGAGAGCTCTAGAGAGCATATGAAAAAGAACTTGCATCTTAGTTTTTATTTATTAGTCAGTCTTCTGTTTTCTTGGACCTTAAATCACATGGCCATCTGGAAATAAAACTAAAATGTTAAGTTTTTCTTTCTTCTCCCTGATTTTTAGCACCTGTCTCTCAATTTCTGTGCTTCCCACCCTGACACCAGGTACCCAGAGACCCTTTTCTGTCTTCCTATTTCAATAAGGCTTTGCATGTGGAAGATGAACCTCTCCCCTTTACACCCAAGAAAAATCTAAGAGCTTGCAGGTCGATGGGGCAAGGAGCTGTAAGAACACACTAGCTTGCCCTGTTCCGTGGGATTTTCTACAGCAGTGCTGCAGCGGAGTTGGAAAGGCACTGCCACCTCCAACGCATAAAGAAACTTGGCTCAGGAAGGTCACGCAACATAACCGATGCCAATCAGTGAAGTGGAGACGGTAGGACTGAAACGTAGGTCTGGGGACTCAGCCGTCAGCTTCGTTCCAAGGGACCACCGTGGCAAGGCCTTGGCTAGTTACGTCTCTTACGCGTGATAACATTGGCTTCCTTTGTTTCTAACCCCAGAATACAGTGGACTGGGGGCAGTTTCTAAACCCAACGGGGAGGCTGTCAGCTGGTAGAATTTCTGTGGGAGACCAGTATGTACGGCACAGGGGGCTGTGGCCACGGTGTGGAGCCAGGACTGAAATACGGGCCCGTAAGCCTTCACCGGCTGGCAAATGCACCCCACATGCCCTGCTGCCGGTCCCACACTCCGGGGTCGGGGCGGCTAGAAGCAGAACAGGAGTGCAAAGCACTCTTTGAAGTGGGTGAAGCCTGCTTGCTCCGTGTGGCCCCAAATCCTTATCAGTAGGATGTGAAAACAATGTTTAAGGACAAAGAGGCTTCTGGACTCCGATGATGTGCCCTGGTGCCTCACGGTCTTGCTGCCTGTCTCGCCGTGCTGACCTATGCTTCCCTCTGCTCTTACTCCCAACTATTTGGGGGAGCCCTGCATGCTCACCCCGTGCGCTTCTGCACGTGGCAAACCCAATAGAAACCCGGACTGAGAAAGGAGTGGTCGGTGATCTCCTCTGAGAGACACTCCCCTTCTCTCTCCTCAGACTGTTCGTTTCTGACCCAGTCCCTGCATCTGCGCAGAGGGAACTGCGGGACAGGGAACCTCGCACATTTCCGCGCTGGCAGGAGAGTGTTTGCCGTGGAAAGATTTTAGGAAAGATCACCTTCGGGTGTATGTGGTCACCAGACTGATCTACTGACTTCCCGTGGACAAATACCGCAGGCTCTTGCAAATCTGATTATTTCCTTACCCCACCTTTGGATAGAAAAGTGTGTAATGCTTTTTTTATCATGCAACCGTTGGCGGAAGACATGAGCAAGGTGCTTCTCACACACACCAGTTATTTACAACACAGGCTCTGACGTGCGACAGAAGGGAGGTGGAATTCTGACTCTGTAGCTTCCTACCATTAGGAGCAAGGTCGGTTAACTAACCTCTCACGATCTCATCTGCCTCAGTGGAAAACGGGAGTGATTAGCTTCAGTTCTCAGCTCTGTACCCCATAGGGTATCGATCGTTAACTCTTCAATGACTTAAGAGTCAAAACAACTCTTAAAAAGCTATGCCACTGCTCAGATGACTCCATCATTTCGTTACAGTACTTTTTTCATCCTACAACTTAATAAGTATTGTGTATTACACAACATATTATATTTTAATTTCAGGCAAAGACATGTTTTGTCAAAACACTGGCCTTTGGTTAAAGAACATAATACAAAAGTTGCAATCCCTGCGTCGGCAGGTTGGCTTTGTACTTAAAACAAGGGGGAGGTGTACAGAGAGGGATGATGCTTTAAAACTTCAATCTGTTGTGAGCCTGCTCTAATTTCATTATTTCGAAATGCCCTCAGGTTTTGTCCTGATTTTGTGCTTTCAGTGTTTTCCTGTGTTATTACTATTTTTAAGTGCAATTTAAGTGCCAAATAACCATGTCCCTCCCGAAAGGCTTATCGCTCTCAAGGTCACTCAACTTGGCTCTTTAGTTTCTTATACCCTCCCCGGTGACTTCTTTGTAGCCTTTCCAGCCTCCGCCTGCTCTCGCGTCGCTGGGTCCTCTTTACCTCCCTGGGTCCTGCAGTAAGCTTTTATGCTGCTGCAGGTTCAGATTTTTCCGTGTTTGAAAATTGAGTGTCTTGGGTTGGGATGAAATGCCTCATAGTTTTATCTTATTAAAAATAATGGAAATATTTATATATTATTATTTAACAGCTTTTCAACTAATGGCGAGGTTTTTATCAACACGTTAGTATCACTTGATGAGGGATATCAGCTGGTGAATAGTTAATGTCCCGAGTCCTCTAAATGTCACTCCCATCACCCTGGCCATCCCCTGAACGCCCCCCACCCCATCTCTACCCCAGTCCAGGACTGGGCACGGCAAGGATCCTTCAGAACCCAGCTTCACCATGACTGGCTTGAATTCTTAAAGGGCTTTTTTTTTTTTTGCTATACCAGTTATTTAATATTGAAATATTCCTCCTAGTGATGATGGTCATAGAACCTGTCTCAAAGGTTTGTTTTCAGAAAAAATTATATAATACATGCAAAGAACTAGCATAATGTTCAGTATACAATAAATACTCCATAAACATTAAATCAGCTGTTACATTGTTTAAGATGTAACAGTTTAAAAAGCTGTATATTTGTATAAGTAAACACTTAAATATATCAATTTTATAAATATGTTGTGTGAAACATAGTCTACTAAATTTGGTCTCTTCAGTTATACTTCATTAGTGGGGAATGACATATTTAATTTTGAATTAGATATCCAGTATATGACATGAAGTCCAAAATAAGTAAAAACATAATTAAAATTAGAAATATTTACAATTGATTTTTTTTCAAAGAACTTTATTCAAACAAATGTTAATGCAGAAAAAGCCTTTGTGTGTAAATGTTGAATATACAATTTATGTGACATTGATATAACCTGACAGCTAAGGACATCAAACTGGAATGCACATGTGTGAACAGTGACGACTTCACTGTGCTAGTCAGTGGGGTGGTAGACACCCTTGAGTGAGCATGTGTACTGTGTGGTTGTTGCATTCAAAATGACTGAGCAAATAGAGCAACGACTCTGCATCAAATTTGGCATGAAGCTTGAACATGTCCCCCACGGAAGCTATTCGGATGACTTGGGAAGCTTTCGGGGACAATGTGATGAGTGCAGCGCACATAAAAGTGTGGCACAGACACTGCAAAGATGGTTGAGAATTCGTTAAAAGGGATCTATGTTCTGGAAGGCCTGCAATGAGCAGAACACTTGAGAATGTGGAACGTGTACCGGCTGCAGTCAACAAAGACTGGTGACTGACAGGGCGAGAACTAGGAGCTGGTCTGGGGGTTCCAAACACTACGGTTTCCGAGATTTCGATGTGTGAGACGTGTCCTGGCAAAACTTGTCCTGCAGCGTCTGCTACCAGAGCAGAAGGAGCATGGAGCAGGGAGAACTGTGTGAGGTCCCAAGGAGCCTGCTCTGAAGGGGACTGAGGCGTCATTGTTCTGTGTGCAATGCTTCCTATATCTTGTATCTTCTTCTGTAAATGTCTCTATTTTTCTTTTTTATTTAATCTTTATTGTATTTTTTCTTTTCCCTTACCATTTAGTAGTTTATGCCCCTTACCCCTGCAATCACCACACTGTTGTCCGTGAGTACATTTTCCTTTTAATACAATCCCTCCACCCCCTAAACTCCCCATCAGCTTCATCCTGCTCTCCGTCTATGAATCTGTCCGCATTTTTCTTATTAGTTCAGTTTGTGTATTCGATTCTACATACAAGTGAGATCATAGGGTATTTGTCTTTCTCTGACTGGCTTATTTCACTTAGCATAATGTTCTCCATGGATGGATACATTCGGTACCAACTTCGTATGTGTAGGTAATCAAATACTTATCATTAAAATCAATGCAACATTGTAGTTTTATTGATAGTACTTTCATGGATTCAGTATGTGACTCAAACTTAGATGCTTATTGGTTTTCTTGGATGATTTAATTTATATATGATGCTCACATGATATGTGTCATCCAGTCACACAAATACTCCCCTCCCCAGTTCTCTGAGAGAGCCTCAGCCACTTTCCATAACTGGCCATCCTGAGCTATGTCGAGGAAAGCTAACCCAACCAATCCTTCCTCCTTCTGATCACCTACATTTTCAACGATTCACTTCGTCTACTATTTCAGTGAGTATTTCTTGAATAAAGACCACCTGTCTACCTCTATAGATCCCGTGTTTTGTAGCATCTCACATATGCAGTTTCTGAATGCAAGTCACCTGGGTCTGGAATGAACCCAGGTTAGTGACCCCATAGGAATTACCCAGGCACTGTATAAAAGAGGATAAAAATAATTTATACCTCATGATGCCATAATAAGGACTTATTCTGTTGATACATTTAGAACTTTTAGGATAGCACCTGGCAAAGAGCAAATGTTCTGTTAAAGTCAGCTCTTTTTAAAATAACTCCTGCCATTTTATAGCCCACTAGGAAGAACAGATTACACATTAAGGAGTGTACCTGACTACATGTGTTCCTAATCCTGATATTTTTATTTTCATAAAAATGGATAAGCTGTGAGTCAAATAGGCTCAGCATATTTTAAATTGTTTCGTGTTGGTTAGTATTATTTTATCATTGAATTGAAAATAAAATATTGACTTTCAACTTCGTAATTAGATTCATTATTTCTGAGCAATAAAATGAAAATAACTGAGAGAAGATGGGGAGCTACTGAAAACAGGCTATGTTACCATAAGTTCCAGATTAATATTCTTAAATTAATTAACTGGCTTTCCATCAGAAATGGAGAAAAAGTTCAAGTGTGTAAACTATGTGGAAGATTCCTGTACAAAGCCCTCTCTTCTGATGGCCATTACGGGTACCATTAGATGTGGCCTCTTGAAGAAGAAGGGGGGACTGAATTAGAATCACCCTTAAAGAGAAGTAGAGTTTTGAGTATGAGGGTCAACAGACACAGATGAATCAGAACGGATTGCGAGATACAAGAAGGGACCTGCAAGTTATCATGGAGGGCACCATCCGGGAGGAATAAGACAAAGACGTGACAAGAGATGTGGCAGGTGTCAGAAAAATGAAAAGTGTCCTAGGAAGTAAAAACGAGGAAGAAATTTAGAAGGACCAGACCAAGAAGAAATGAGAAAGAGAGAAATGATGGAAGAGAGACTGCAGAACCTCTGGGAACAGTAATTCTGCCAAGAGGTGTTGATAAAGCCCAGGGGTGAGCCTAGGGTATGAATGAGCATTTTCAGGAGGAAGTGGTACAGAAATCAGGGAGAAAAACAAAGGGAAAATATAAGGAAACAAAGGAAGGCTAACTGTTAAATGCCAGTTTATACCAACAGCTTGGATTCCTTTAATGTTTTAATAAGTGCATTACTTGTTCCTTGACAGGATGACATAGTGCAGATTGGTATTGTCCACCAGTTGTCTAGTTTGGGAAGCATGCTTCCTGGGTTAGTCTATTGTTTGTTCAAACACTGCACTAATCAACAAGGAATTATTCTGTTATTCTAAAACTATATGTTAATCTCCTCCAAAGGTCACCTTTTCAGAGTATTACTAGGAGTGATTACAAGATTAAAGAATGAAAAGAAATTAAACCAAGAATATGCAAAGGAAATGCACATTAACAGCCTTGCAATGACAAGTATAAACTGTCTTATTTTAAAATCAGAAATCATTCCTGAACTAGCGACCCACCATTGGCACACTCACTGTCATGGTACTTCTAAAATGACATTTGACAAGATTACTGTTATAATACATGCATATGCTTTAAATACAGACAAATCCAAGACCCATGCAAAAGATTCCCATGGTGAAATCTTGTCTAGGCAAAACACAAACATTGAAAATAATTCTGCTAAAGACTCTAGTCTAGACAGGGAAACACAAATGTGCAGCACAATTGCAAGAGACAATTATCCATTTATTAGGAATTCCTAGCAGCAGAGGGGCTACTATAAATAAGTGAATGGTCCCCTGAAAGACTACTTCTTTTTCTTTATCTAAAAATTATACACAAGATGTCTAGCAGTTGAAACCCTTGAATGCAGAGACCACAAATACATTTCACTGTGTGCAGTTCGAAAGTATTATTTAAAATGTGTGAGAAAGATAAAATTCTCTAAAAAGCCTCAATCTGGATTCAGAGGTAAAATATTGAGTAAAAATAGCAGCGTGAACAGAATGAACTTTGCAGAGATCAAGTCATGTTAAACTATTAATCCTAAAAGCTAGTAGAACACACCACTGAACTCCGGCATACTTGTCAACTGTACGCCACAGAGGAACTGAGCGACTGTCTTAAAATGGACGGGAGTTTTCTGCCCCTGTTCTCATGTACAATAACAGCTAACACTTTAATAATTTAATGAATCTTGGAATTTTGGTGTAGAGAGGCTTAAGTAGGCCTTGATTAATAATGGACTTTGTAGTCCCTAGCTATACCAGATCTGTCCCCTTAGATAATTGAATAGTTAAGTGTATAAAAGTTAGGGTTTAGAGCCTTGGCTGCTGTGGCTCAGTGGATGGAGCGTCGGCCTGCGAGTCAAGTGTCGCTGGTTCGATTCCCAGTCAGGGCACATGACTCGGTTGCACATCAGGTCCCCAGTTGGGGGCGTGAGTGAGAGGCGACCACACAGTGATGTTTCTCTCCCTCTCTTTCTCCTTTCCCCTCTCTCTAAAAATAAATAAATAAATTATTTTTTTAAAAAGTTAGGGTTTAAAAGACTAGGAGAAATGAAGGAATTGCAATATATATCTTGTGGCTGTGTATCTGCTGATGATGGTGTACTGATTCACAATCCTACAGAATTCAACAACTGTTTTGTTTCAGAGAAAGTAATAGAATGGTTAACTAATGGTAGCATTCTTTTTTAGTTGAATTTAATGGGGTGACATTGGTTAATGAAACCATACACGTTTCAAGTGTACAACTAAGGAAAACGTTATCAGTGGACTGCACTGTGCACTCACCACCCAAAGTTGAGTTGTTGCTGGTGGAAGTGGGGCTCTTTCACGGGATCCTGAGAAAAGCGTTTCAGGGACCCACACATGAGAGGCTGTGGTCAGGCAGAGTTTATTTGGGTGGAAACCTAAGGCTGCCCCTGTGGTCCCCTCAGTCTGTCCTGCCGTGGAGAACATCTGGCCGTGTCTTCAGCAAGGACAAAGCAAAGGCCAGTGTCAAGAGTGTTTGCGTCACACTAAAGCTTGGTCCTTTGGAACCTGCAGGCAGCTGCTAAGCGTCTCTGTCCCCACCCAGGTAGCTTGGCGTTATTTCTGGCTGTGCTGCTGCACCCAGACCCCCTTGTGGGAGGCAGGCAGGCCTGGTTCCAAAGACTTTGACCGCTGTGTGGAGCCTGGCCCCAAAACGGGAACCTGGGTCTTAACCAGCTGGTTTCTGTCTTTCATGCTGGCTATGAATCCCACCCTCCGGGGGATTTTAAAGGTAGAATGGAAATGCAAAATGGCTTTTAAGGAAAAGGGAACCTGCTCTGTTTTTCTCTGAATAGCCCCAAATTCTTGTCAGTAGGATGTGAAAAACAGAACGACTAAGTAAGAGGAAATATTTTTGAACTTGTGTAAAATACCTGGGTGTTTCAACCCTGTATTGATCTGCATTTCCCTTTTACTCCCAACCATTTGGGGAAGGGCTGCATGTTCTCCCTAAATTTCTGCGTGTAGAAAGTGGATAAAAACCCTGGCTAATAAAGAAACAGGGGCGATTTTCTTCAGAAAAAGTCCCTCCCTTCCTTCCTCGGATTGTGAGTGTCTGAGTAGTTTCTGCATCCATTCCGAGGGACCCAGTGTCTCTCTCGCCCCCCTCCCCCCGGAGCCTACATTTGGAGCCAGTGTGGCTGCTGCCAGACCCACATGGTTCCCGTGGGGAGAACACACAAAGAAGCAGGGTGAGCACGGGTCATCGCGAGGAAGAGCAAGAGAGAGAGAGCGCGACCCAGCCCACTGGAGCGCTACTTTGTTAAGCCAGGTTATGTCACCTTGGGCTTGGGACAGACCGGGAGCTTTTTCAAAATAGCCAATTAACTTCCCAGGCTTCTGATGGGTCCACACCCTCATCAGATGGACAGGCCTCTGTGGTGAAGCATCTCCTCCGTTGCCCTTTATGACTCCTATGGCACATGTGCTCACCCCCCACCTCCCGGCCACAACCTGGTACAAGGATGGGAAGGGATGGACGTTCATCCTTGTTGGGACGATGCTGTAACCCCCGGGGGTGTGTGAAGCTTCAGCTTCGTGGTGAAGCCAACAAGCCTATGCTCCCCGGCTGATTATGCTCGACAATTCTCATTCTCTTCGCTCGCTTCCTTTATTAACAACCAGCTAACTACCTACAGTAACAAAGGCTCCTTCAGTGCCTATTTCTTCCCCTTCGCCCACTTCCACCTCCCCAGCTCCCTTTCTTGATGAGAAAGAAAGAATATTGTTACAACCAGTAAGGCCGTAACACAAGACTAGAGCCCTCTCAGGCTGCAGTGAATTCTTACTGAATGATTGGGTGATTTTCTATGTGTTTATTCTTGTTTATTTTCCTTCTTAAAAGTAAATCTATCATTTTGGACACAAATGCAGTCTTATTTTCAAAGTGAGAATGAATTGGTTGAGATATGTTCTAATGCCCATAATTTGTTTTCTTTCTTTTAAGAACATTTATGGCAACACATTATATATTTTCTGAAAGAGTTCAGTTTAATGTCTAGAAATACTCCGTCCCTTTAATTATCCTTGAGAGCCCTACTTGCCGTTCCGCACACATTTATCAAGTGGTTATTGGGCTCCTACCACGGACCTAAGCATCTTGGGGAATGCTATAGTTTCTGCTTTCAGCTGAATTCAGGAGATAAGAGGACACCACAGGAGGTCTGAAGTAGAGCCATGAGAGTTCACAGGAGGGAGAGATTACTTTCAGTTGAGAGGCCAGGAAAAACTTCAGGGAGGAAATAGCATTTGTGTAGGTCTTGAAGGATAAGCAATTCTAGGTATTTAGAAAAACGGAGGGGTGTTGGGGGAAGTACATACACCCACGAGTGAAAGGTATAGTATAAAAAATAGCTCAGGCACAGAAAACAGTGTATGCTCTTGACTGGATATTTTTGATTGCCTGCCAAGTTCAACACTCCTTTTCTGGACATAGCACCTACCTGGACTTCTACTGGGGGTTGGCCAACTGCCAATAAGACTGTATCTTTCAAAATTTATAGAGAAACAAAGGAACTGAGATAGTTCACAGAAATATCATATTTGATTCCTAGCGCTGGAAGCTACATCTGGTAGATTTGCTCCTGAGCAGTTAAGGAAGCTACAAGAGATTGCCTCAGTCTTTAATATTTAGTTTTCCAAGTCTGATATTCATGTCTCATGTGATTTAACTGTTTTGGTCCTGTTTAAAGATCTTTTGCCATTTCAGTAGACTCTCCCTTATTTCAGCTGGCTTGAGTGGGTTTCCATTTCTTGAAGTCAGAGTCTTGACTAAGATATTAACAATCAAACGGTGAGTCTAGATTGGTTGGTAACCAGAGTGCCTACGGTAAATCACTATAAGCTGTGATGTTCATGAGGTTCAGATTATAAAATTCCCTGACGCCAATCATTTTTTCTACTCTGGGAACAATGAAAGGAAGTTCCTGCGCAGGATGGGGGTGCCATGATCAGAGCGATATTCTTGAGACATTAACTCAGCCTCAATATGCAGAATGGATGGAGAGAAGAAAAGCAGGGGCAGAATTAAGAGACTAATCCAGGTGATGCGATTGTGAACTACAGTGATGACAATGGGGATGAACAAGACTGTGTTTCAGTAGAATCGTCCCCGTGGAGCAGCTGCTGAGGGCAAGGTTGAAAGAGAGAGAAATAAAGAATGTCTTAGACAGTTTCTGCTTAAATGACTGCAAGAAAAGGAGAAACGTTGGACTTTGAATTTGGGAATTAATTTTATGGAGGTAATATTTTGCACTACACCATGAGATCAGTAAGTGATGTAGCATAGAGAGTTAGGGGGATAGGAGCTTGAAAACAAAACCTGGAATCTTGAGCATTGCCAACATCTTAGATAAGGACACAAATGAGAAACAAGGTTAGGAAGGAGATTTCCAAAAGGTAGAAGAGCCAATGACCTGAGGTTTCTGTAACATAATTTGCAGAAAGTTTAAAGAGATGAAAGAAAGGGAATGAACTTAAATGGAGTGAATTATTGGTGAATTTGTGCCGATACAATTTCAAATAAAGTGAGTAAGATGAAGGGGAAACTCGCTTTCTGAAAACAGTTGATAGTAGAGGAGAGGGGATGTGCTGCTTGAAGGAGTGGTGCGTTCAGAGGGGATTCAGAGGCGTGCAGACTGGGTTGTACGGTGAGATCGCATGGAAAGGCTGGATATTCAAACGCACGGTGAGGTAACCTTTAAAGCGTGGCGGCTATGAAGGTGATAGGAAGAGCGAAAGGCAGGCCCAATGTCAGAATTCATCCTGGAGGCTGAAGATGAAGAAAAGAGAACATGTGAAAGTATGGATGATTAGAGGCAGGAAAGTGGGAAGAATAAACAGTTAATATCAGAAGGTCTCAGAAACAAAATAAGTAGTAAGATTACCTGTGGACAGGAACTGAGAACTTAAGGGAAGTAGAAAAGGCAATCAATTGGTTATGAATAAATCATCGATGAGTCAGAGAGTGTTTGAATAAGACCCTTTATCTAGCTTCATGACATTTCTCTATTCATTTAAAGGGAAGGGGGAAATACTAAGTTGAAGGAGCGGGCAGAGAATCTGGAACTTCTACCAATATTGTGGGCTAGATAGTCTGAAAACACTTATTCTAAAACTTCTGGTGCAGAAAAAGAAACCTACTAGGTTATAACATGAATAGCTCAGTTTTTTAAAAAAATGAGAACTATAAACTGAAAAAGTATGCAAATCTAGAATCCGTGAAGGCTTTGGTGCACTTGCTTTTCCTGGGGACGGCACCTGAAGGTTAAAGGCTCTGTAGTGAAATTAATACAGTATCCAGGGTTCTTAGAGTGATAAGTGGTAACTGACACCCACTTGTAAAGCAAGGACCCTCAAAGGGCTGGGATGTCAACAAAGGGGTGATGGAAAATTTGACCTTCCAGCAAAGGAAGATGACATGACAACTTGTATGTCAGGCGAATTCAAGATGGGGAAACAAAAACTCTAAGGATTTGTAACCATAGGGCCTTCCTCACATTAATTGTAATTTAAATTTACTCCACTTTCAAGCTTCAGAAAATTTGAAGCAAAAAACTAAAAAGGCCCTGAGTCTATAGAGTTGGAAGACAATGTGACAGAGAAGCAAACTCAAACATCTCCTTTTATTTTCATGAACTCTTTTTTTTTTTAATATATTTTTTTTATTTTAAATAATCTATTTATTTATTTGTTTATTTGTAGAGAGAGGGGAAAGGAGAAAGAGAGGGAGAGAAACATCACTGTGTGGTTGCCTTTCACTCACGCCCCCAACTGGGGACCTGACGTGCAACCGAGTCACGTGCCCTGACTGGGAATCGAACCAGCGACACTTGGCTCGCAGGCCGACGCTCAATCCACTGAGCCACAGCAGCCAGGGCGTATTTTCACGAACTCTTGAGAGTGGTGTTACTTAATACAGAATATAAAATAATGGTTTTTAAGTTACTTGAAGAAATAAAAATATAGATTTAAAAACCGTAGATCATTAACATAAAAAGGAGTAAGAAACTGGCAAAAAAAAATCATCAGACCGATTATAAAAAATAATAAGAATGAGGAAGGAAGCAACACAAGATTTGAAAATGAAAGACAAGGTCATCAAATTTTAGAATGAAAATGCTGGGTGACATTAAAAAGGATCTGTGGTGTTTTGTTACTACTTGACAGGGTAAAGATCTATTATTCTGACTATCCTAAATATAACACGGATAAACCGGACTAATGCAAGATCAGAGATGACCTGCTACCCAAGGGCTCCAGAGAATAAACAAAGCAGGCAATTTCTGGAGAGTAGGAGAAACTTGAGGAAAGGTAGGTGAGTTTCAGGCTTTTGCATTTGCCCCGGGGGTGGCCCAAGTTCACAGCCCACTGAAAGAGGCTGAAGCTGTCATTAACATTTTATCAGAGAGAAGAACCGTCTTCTTGCCAGGAGGGAGCCTAGAAGGAGATTCCCCTGGTTCATGTATAATAACTACCCACATCTCTGCTGGATCTATAAAGAGCACATACAGGCATCTGGCAACAGGTTAAAATTTTTTTCACCTTGAGAATTGTTTTGTTACCTATTTTATGTGAGACAAAGATTGAAGTTTGAGCCTAATCAAGGGAATTACTTGCTGAAAAATAGATCATCACTTTTTTTAAAATAAAGATTTTATTTATTTATTTTTAGAGAGTGGGGAAGGGAGGGAAAAAGAGAGGCAGAGAAACATCACTGTGTGGTTGCCTCTCACATGCCCTCAACTGGGGACCTGGCCCGCAACCCAGGCATGCACCCTGACCGGGAATTGAACCGGCGACCCTTTGGTTCACAGGTTGGTACTCAATTCACTGAGCCACACCAGCCAGAGCAGGTCATCACTTTTGAGAGGAAGATAACAGCACAATAAGTGATAAAATTTATTTTTTAAATCTCTATTAGTACATTTTAAAGTCTTTTAAACTAATATTAATGTAGATATATCAGCTTTCATTTAGTTTATATATGTTCCTCTTTATTCCTTTTTTTTCCTCAAATATTAAAGCCCTGTATTTTGTATGTCTTATGAAAACTATTTTTGTTAATTGTTAATTAATTCTTATTAACATGTTTGTATTTTAATTAGAATATATAGAATTTTGCATTTAATAGAATAGTTGATATTTTTAATATGAATTTGCTATGGCCCGATTTAAAAAATATTTCCACCTGTGTTATGTTTATTTTTCACCTTTATTAACTTATTTTGAATTCATATAAATTTCAAAATTGGCAAAACATTAAGTTAATGTTCCTTAAAGGAAGTTTTCCTCTTAAGTGGGATGAAATATAAACAGTTTTGTTGAGCCATCTTAAACCATGAGGAGAAAGTCAATATTCTTTCTAGTGGTTTCTATTTCCAGAGAGTCTGAAAAATAAAGTTTGTAGATTCTCATCCTGAGTCACAGAAGAGAGTATATAGAAGTTGCTTTTCAGTAAATAATCAGCCCACCAGGAAAATTTTTTTTAATTTAATTTTTTCAGATGATTCTATTTCCCAGTCACATAGCTATATAGACTATAAAAACTCTCCTTCTCTGACCATTTATAATAAATGAACATCTCTTACTCCCTAAACACATTTCAATTTTTAAATATTTAGAAGTACCTACTGTGGAAAAAAACCACTATGTACGTAATGGGCAAGAAGGATTATAAACATAAATAAGAAATTGATTGAAAGTGACATCGGGGATTGTAATTCATTCCATGGCCTAATCCAAATAGCATAACTCAGATCCTATAAAAAAACAGCAACTTGGTAACAAACCTATTATCCTAAACTTAAAAATTTTCTTATTCTCCTAAAAAAAAAAGAATTGCTTTATAAAATACTTTCAGAATCTGTTGTCCTGATTCTAAAATATGTATCTTAAGATAAGTGTTTTCTTCATAGTAATGTAATTTGCAGACAAAATGGTAAACGCAGAGAGATTCTGACAACCATCTTTTCTCACTTGCATTCCTCGCTGACCCCCTCCCTTCCTGTCACTGAGGTCGCGTCCTTTTAGGAGAAGAAAATAGGAGGTATGATTGGGAATCTGTTTTGCACATTGTCTCACAGAATGCTGATATAAACACATTCAATGAATGCGGATACTTGGTGATCTTTTGTAAATCGGAACCTCATTAGAAACACTCATGAGAGTCGAGTGTCACTAAATTAATTGTTCTTGTTGGTATAGACTACAAAGGGAGAGGTTATGTGATAAATACGTAAAAAATAAGATGATATGTAAGTTATATTAGAAAGGTATTAATAAGTTGTTGCGTTGATCCAGAGAAAGGGAAGAGCCTGCCCATGCGGGAGTGGAGGAAAGACTGTCCATCTGCTGCGCTGATGGGTGGTGGCTGTGCAAACTAATCCTGACACTACTTTAAAATAATTTTAAAATAAAATCTTAAGTATTTTTTAAATGGTTGAACCTGATCACAGCAGATAGAAATTTCTGTTAATTTGGCCTAGTATTTTTTTTATGCTTCTCAAAATACATTTTACCTTCTTTCTTCAATTTTTTTATCAGTGAGCTGTCTTGTCTGAATTCTTGAATTCTTGCATCCGAATGTCACTGGCGTCCGTCCGTAGAAGCTCTATGAAAAGAAATGACTTGCTTTGCAATTAAAATGATGAGTTCGATGATATAGTTGTTTTTGTCAGCAAGCAGGGAACGGCTTTTCAATATGCTATCAATACGTGTTGTTGAGAAGGGTCGGGGGGAATTCAGAGCAACCATTCCCACTGAGAGATTTTCAGAACTTTCAATGTTTCATCTGTTTACTTCAAAAAACTCCATAATATAGTATTTCCCAGACTTCTAGGGGTGGAGCTGTCCGTGGCATCTTCTAGGATTTCAAAGTGACAAAATGCAGTAGCACTTTCAGCGATACTGTTGCCTTTATAAATGCCACCCACCTTTCTTTCTCTTCCCAGAGTATCTTTCTAGTTCTGTCTTTTGTATTAATTTTTACTTAAGATTTGGAAATATTTAATGAAGCTCTTTTATAATAGAAATTATTAGCAGGATCAGTAGTCCCTGACTGAGCTGAACTTTTAATCAAAACAGTAAGGGTATTCTGATGAATAAGGGCTTAATAATGTTTCTGTGTGGGAGCTCCAGTTCATGTAAAGCCTCTCATACATTTTGTCCGTGTTGCCAATGAATATAAACGAGATAATTACAGTCTTTAAGCTGTATGTTATTTTAGAATGTTTCTAAATCAAGGGTGCTGTCCTTTAAAGACGTTATGTTGACTTTCTTTCCTTTATTTTCCAACACCATTGTATTTAAATTTTTCCTTTCTAAGATACTGGCTCTAGACTGGATTCTAAGGGAGGCAGAAGAATAATAGGTATGAAATTAAGGAGGGACGGAAAGCCAGGGAATTGAAAAAGTACAAATTCTAGAGCAACTGAAGCAAATAAGGAAAGGAGTTAAAGGAGGAGAGAAATATTCCCTGAGGAAAACGTGGCAGACTCGACACTTGCCAATTAGTTACGGGACTCAGAAACGTCAGGACGCATGTGCCAGCTGCCACTTGCTCCAGGGATCTGACAGGTACTGCTGCTTCCCCAGAGGGTTTTTAAAAAAAAAATAATCCATGATGAAAGAATATGATGGGATATTCCAAGGAAGACAGTGACTATTCGGGAGACAGTTGTATCCACTGGTGGAACACAGGGTGTCCAGCATGTCCCAGTTGTATATTTCACCCTCTGTAAGAAGCAAGTAGAATAGGGTTATGCCCCACACGCTAGCTGCTAGTTTGATTCCAGGCACATAATACAGCGAAGGAATGCACACACACACACACACACACACATACACACATATATGTATGTATATATATATGATTTATGATTTTGAAGTATCTTTTAAGAACATTACTACTAAGAATGACTTTGCTACACCTGATTTCTAAATATCTGGCTGCGCAAGTTTTCCCTGTATTATACATTATAACTGGTAATAATTGATAGATGACACACATTGTCTTAATAATGAAACATTTTAATATGTGACCTAGGTTCCCGTGTTTTGATTAATATGCTCTTGACAAGGTTGCTGCTATTGAAAGAGCTATTAATAAAAGAAAAGCATTTGACCTAAAATGGTGACAATGGGCGTGAAGGAGTGCTGTTTTATTTCTGACATTCTCACCTCAGTATATTCTGCTTCATCTGAAATTGCTCTTTCATAGGGTGCTGATAATGCTAATCTCTTACTTGCTCAATGAAATTTGTCCCAGTAATTTTTTAAAAGGGTGACTTTCCGAGCAGGTCCTCCTGTGAAAATCAAGGGAAAACAATGTCTGACCCCCACCCCTGCCAAAGGCAGTTTAACCACTAAGTCCACACTGAGCAAAGGTGTTCTGAACACCCCTCGATTCAGAAAGTTTGGGTCCTTTATCTTTTTAACTGCTTCCTGAGTGTAGCTTTGATCTCCTTATGGAAGGTTGAAGCGCCATGAGGGTGGGGAGCATGACAATGTCATTGTCCCATATCTCACCCCCAACCCCACTTTTTCATTCAACCGCTAAGGCATACAGGGTAGGCAAAAGCAGGTTTACAATTGAGAATATGTGAAACACAGAGCTTATTCTTGTATTATTATTTTCCACAGGAACAACAATAAACCTACTTTTGCCCCACCCTGAATATGCGCCAAAGTCACCCTCCCTCATCAGGCTTGTATGACATTTCCTGTTCTCTGTCTGCTGTTTCTAATGTGGTGTGTGTGCACATGCATTTGCATTTATGTATGTGACACACATACATCCATAAACTCTAAAACTCGAGGTTATTTTTGTAGTAGATACTGACTTCAGATGCTGAGTTTCTTTACCCCGGACTTCCTTGTACTCAGTACTTCCCCTATTACTCCCTGGAAGTGATAGCTTTTCATAAGCTCCATTAGGAGTTTAAAGAGGATATAGTTTAAGACAAAGAATTCAATTGCAAAATTCATAATAAAGAGCCGAGTAGTGAAAGTTGAGTACAAGTCTGTAATGCCAAGATCCAGATGACCGAAAATTGATTTTTGGGGGGTGGGGATGCAGAACAGCAAACCTGACTTAACTGAACTACTCGGCTTCAAAATTTGACTAGAATGATATTTATTTATAGTCTTTATTGATCTCCCTCACTTTGACCACCCAGACCATTTCTCACAGCATTGGAGAGTCTGTCAGATTTGGGGGCACTGCCCCGCATGTTGCTAGGGTGCTGCTGAACATGCAGGAAACTTATTTCAGTAGCTTCTTACTATTTAGAAAATCCGAACATTTGAAAACCCATCGGATGCCAAGAAGTTCAGCTAAATAAAGGATTGTGGACTATGCAAAATCTGGTGAGAAAAATCAACAACATATATTTTTTTAATTTAATCTTTATTGTATTTTTTTCCCATTACCATTTAGTCCCCTTATACCTGACTCCCCCCGCCATCCCCACACTGCAGTCCACGTTCTTTTCCCTTTCTGCTCTATCCCCCCCCCCCCATACCACCAGCTGTCACCTGCTCTCCATCTATGAGTGTGTCTCTGTTTCGTTGGTTAGTTCAGTTTGTTCATTAGGTTCCACGTATGAGTGAGATCATATGGTCCTTGTCTTTCTCTGACTGGCTTATTTTTTTAATAGAGTATTTAATTGAAGTGACTTTAATGACTCAGTGGACTCAAGTCAGAACTATTATTCCAGAACTATTATGCTTTTTTTTTCCTTCCCATTTTGTAATAGGTAACATCTTGGCACAGAGAGGAGAGACATCTCTTGCCTAGTTGAGAAAAAGAATACGGGGAAGAACATTCTCTAAAGAACAGATTATTTTCTCTTTGTTTCTCCTTCTCTTCCCTTTTTCCAACTTTTTATACTTTATTATGGAAAGATTATCCAGTGATACAACACTACATCAGATTTGATGTTGTAATGTATTGCAAAACCTTAAAATACAATAAAACAAAAATATGTTTCATATATAGTTTGATCAAGTTGAATTCAACAAACATTTTCAAACACCTATGGACCTTTCCCTCAAAGAAGCACACATGTCTACACGCGTGCTGTATGCATTAACAATGAGTCTCGCAAAATCCTTCCAGGTAATCTTTGAAGTGCCTTAGTCCTGAAATGTGTCTGAGATCTTGCGAAGGCTGGGGGCAGGTTCTGCACCACGGCTCTGGTTGCTGAAATATTCCAAGTCTAATGGAAGGTACAGACGAGACAAAAGACAGTGAAATGCAATAATTCTGATTATCAACGTAAGTGCAGACTGACAGTGTACCACAGAGGAGATAATAACTGATACTTTACAAGGAATTTCCTGGACACGACATTCTAGTCAGCAGTCATGGAGATAAATTATCAGCAGACATGAGGGGAGAGGTCTGGAGGAGGCCGGGAAATAGCTGAACTAAACACACTGTGTACTCTCTCCAAACACAGTGTTCTAAATTCCATGATTGTATTTGCAGAAACAAAACAGAACAAAATTTTAGTTTCTCCATCTGGTTCTCCGGAACCCATTCGTGGGTTCAGTAATTTGTCGGACATCTTTCCTGGTGTCCCATATGCTAGGTCTTAGCATATGGGACAAAGTGACCCTGTGCTTGCTGTTAAGGAGCTCACTGTCCCATCAGAGAGACAGGCACATAAACAATCAATTACAGCATGACTTGCAGGGACTGGGGACAGTGGTGGCATTGCGGCTGATGAGCAAGGCCAAGTTACCCCCTCACATTCCATGGAAATAGCCCTGAAGGTAGACACGCCAACGTGGGCCGCAGTGTGCAAACTAAACAGAATTAAGCTGGTGTGTCTGGAGAGATTTATAGACATCTCTATACTATAGCTGCTGCACTTTGTGACTTACAGCACCCAAATCGCTGTCCCTAAATCTGGGACTCAAGAACTTTGTCATGCAGAACGAGCTGGCTCATATCAGGCTAATTGATTCTCTGTCTCCCTCTCTCATATTTTTATTGTTCTGTATTGGTCTCAAGACTGTGACTCCCAGGATTTAATATGTATCCTGAACAATTGATCAGTGTTCTTAGTGGCAAGCAAGAGAAACTAATTCTCTCATCTTAGGCAAAGGATTTATTAAAGCATAGTGTACAGAATTTCCTAGAAGGCTGAGAAACTCAGTCAGGAGGTAACAGAGCTCTGGACCACACTTCCAAACTGCGGCTGCTGCTAACTCTAAGCACTTGACATTGCAGCCTGTAGCCCTGACGATAATGACATGGGATAGCAGCCACCATCACCAGTACTGCAGCCCATGCTGAAACCCACGGAACTGCCAGAGAGCGTTCTCTCCAGTCCAATTCTGTCTTTATAGTGGCAGCAACCTTTCCCAAGTCCAGAGTAAGTGCATGTGAGTGACAGGTCCTGAGACACAGACCTGCACCTCAGCTTCAAAAGAGGGTGAGTGAGGGAGCCAGGGTCTACTTGGGTTTGTAAGACCCAGGGGCCATTTGGCCGCACAAATGCAGTGGATTGGTAACACGGGTGGAGGAGCAGAACAGCCAGCAGAGGACAGGGAGACCATCCAGAGATCTGCAACAAGAGCAAGTTCCATCCTTCTTGGGGCTCGGGGACAGAAGGGTGCTCCCAGAACTCAGAAGAGAGGGCAATTAAATTGAGGAATACCTAGAGAATGTTGGGCCCATAAGGGACAAATCGGCCCAGGAGAAGAAATGTAACCAAGACGCTCGTAAACAGAGAGACAAATACCTTGCTGGCTCCTCCATGGCTCCGATGTTCCAAACGTCCATCACTGCTTTCCATTGGCCCAACCTCCCCAGAGGCCTGTCCTGCCTTCCTGTGAGCCAGAGCTGTGCCAGGAAAGAGGGGAAATGGATCTGGGAGAAAACAGGCAACTCTTCTGAACGTTTGGGGAGCAAGAAGCTGGAATTGTCGACTTCATCAGGTCTCACGGGCTCTGCCTCTCCCCGGACTCATAACATAGAGAATGTCCCACTTTGAAGAGGGGCTTTAGGTCTAGGCAATAAGAAGGAAGAATGCATATTCACTACACAAGCCACCCCCGGAAACAGAAATAAGTGTTCGTGGAATGGCCACCCCTCGTGGGAGGAAAAGTCAACCCGGAGAACCTGGTCCACAAGCAGATGACCAAGAAGGGAACTCGGAGCAGGGTGTTTTGGGACGTCTTGTGCTCAGCTCAGACAGAGATGAATTACCTCTCCTCCCTGGCTTGGTTTAAGACATTGCTCAGCGTTACACATCTGCTCAAGGACTCAAACTGAGAGCCAAGACCCAAGTGGCCAGTGAGGACACAAGGGAACCCTCATCTTTCCGTTGTCCTTTTCTGCACCTCTCTGCAGAATTCATGAAGCCAGACGAATCCTGATTCTGTAGTGCCAGTGAAGAGAAGCATTTCCCCAGAGGACTGAAAGGAAAATCGCACCTCCGAAGATTATTTCAACATCAACAACAAAAGTTCTGACGACTGCTGAATCCTAGTAACGCTTCCGCTCACTGAACCTGGTTCTGTGTGGGAGGCTGGCGACTACTCCGCTAGCTCTGTCCCGATGGCGTGTCATTGATTCTTCTCATCTCCTGAACGCTTTCTGCTCTGACCCTGAACTCTTAGCATTCTTCAGGTTTCTTTTTCCTACTCACTGCTCTTCTCACACGACACACAATTCCTGAAAGATAAAATTTACTCCTGTTTTTAATTTCCACAAATATTCAGGTGACTCCCACACCTGCACACCCCATTCTTCACCTGCTATC